>NC_072482.1:14093824-16493824 GCF_027574615.1 Eptesicus fuscus | reverse complement strand
AAAGATGGGGAAATGGGTAGCTAGTGATGGACACTACTTTGAATAAAGCACTTTCGATGTTTCTCTTGAAATTATCATGTTTTCTTTGATTACAAAATCTGCATTATTAACCGGTACACCTGGTAAGTCACAGGGAGGCTTTTACAACAATCATGTTTCTTGAGCATGTCCTGCTTAGTGATCACTTTCTATTTCTGAGAACTTCATTTCCACAACAACCCCACCAGAGTTCTCCCTAGAAGTACATTCAGCCATGCACATAAAGTCCTTATGACTGTGCCTGGGCAAACTCAGTCTCCACCAAGGCTACATAGTGTTTTGTGTCCCCAAAGAGGGTGCAAAGTGAAATCAGCATGCCTTTGGAGCAAAATAAATAATTTAACAGGAGGGAGGATGTTTCCATACGAGGCAGTCTCTGTGAATCTTAATTATGAAGTGAGTTCATACGAATTTGTCAACCAGCTCCTGCTAAATGAGATCAGCTGGAGAGTTCATATTGAAGGCTCTAATGAAAGGGGGGATTAAAATCAGTGCCAGCAGGGTAGGTGGTGCAGAGACCTGGCAGAGCGCCCTGCACACTGGCTTTTGCTTCCCATCCCCTCCTCAATGTGATCTGAGAGGACAGTGGGTTAAAATGGTGGAAAAGCAGTGACTCAGGGCTTGGGCCGGTGTGTGAAGCACGTTGGATAAAAAGCCAAATGATGAAGGGGAATGAAAAACACTAGAGCAATGACTTTTAAACTTTTAAGTTTCAGGACCCCTCTACACTCTTAAAAAAATTATTAAGAACCTCAAAGAGCTTTTGTTTATGTGGGCTACTTCTACCATATTTACTGTGTTGAATAGTAGAGCTGAGAACATTGAAAATATTTATTATTTCACTTCAAAATAATAAAAACCCATTCCTTGATAGCATAAGTAACATCATTCATAAAATGAAAAATAGCTATATTTTTCAAAACAAAAAACGTAGTGAGAAGAGTATTATCGTTTTACATTTTTACAAATCTCTTTAGTGTTTGGCTTTTTAGTAAATAGCTGGATTCTTATATCTGTGTCACCATTAAGTCTGTTGTGATGTATCCTTTTAGTTGAACATCTAGCTTGTTACATGTACTAGTAGTTAGTTGGAAAAGGGAGAAGTAATTTAATAGCCTTTCAGGAAATTATGGATATTCTTCTTTAATAATATGCCAAAATTTGACAGGTGTTTGATTCTTAAAGATTAGTTGCAATGTGAAATTTCAAACTCTATCAATGAATTTTTATACTCTCTACAAATATGAGAGAATGAGAGTGAAAAGGGAAAATGATGTCTTCTTCCTCTTATTATTATTAAAATAGTTTGTACATTAAAGACACCCTGAAAAGGTCTTTGGGGTCCCCAGAGGTTCCTAGAACATATTTTGAGAACCACTGTCCTAGGTAAAGAATCTCCTCCTCTCTGTTGTTTTAAAAAAATTTTTTTTTTTATGTCAGCTTTTGTGGATACATAAATGAAGACTTGCTCAGGTTATCTCAGAAAAGGCAGCTGCATTTTATGGGTACAAATGGCCTGAACTTGACCTGTGCATTCTCTCTGGCTCACTTTTGTGGTCTACATATTCTCTTTCCTATGACACCTTACCATTAGTCTCCATTCTTTTCTCTCCTTTCTCATACTTTCTGCTTCCTCAACTTCAAACTTAATCATTCTTACTTCTTAATATTAAGACATTTTAGCTTAAGCTCCTGTAGATAATTACACATTCTCTTGATGTTTTCAAGCTCATATTTATAAGGGAAGAAATTGGTCATATTTTTTTTTATCAATCATGACATATTCACTGGTGACATTGTGGATCAGCTGCCCTTGGGCAAGGCACTCCTTCTGAGCCCATCAGCTACATGTGGTAGAGTAGGTCACCTGGTACAAAGCATAGTTCTCCTGTGTTCTTTTTAAGGTGGCTGAGAATTTACCCAATTCTCATTAAACTTGTACTTTGTTTTGAAACTCTGATGTATTCTCAGTATTCTTCAGGGGCTTCCCCTAAGACTCCAGCTCACTCTGAAGTGAAATGTAGCAGTGAAACAATCAGGCTATGGAGAGAACTAATTGGCTTGGAATTCTATCCTATCTTGCTACCTGTGTAACCCTGGGTAAGTTATTTCACTTCTTACTTCTAAACTCTAAAGTGAGGACGATAATTGTACCTATCCTTAGGGTAGGGGTGGGGTTAGGTGGGTGGAATCCATGTAAGTCACTCAGCATATAGTAAGCATCCACAGAAGTTATGCTCATCCTTAAGTATGCTTTTCTCAGCATCAGAGAAGTGGATAGAGATTTACCCAAGAAGATGGAGACCAGCTCCTGGGCCAGCTCACTAATATGCCTCTTTTTCTCTTGCTGATGGCCTTGATTCAGGCCACCTTTCCCTCATCACCAGTTCTGGCTGTTTGGAAATAGTCCTACCCTTAATCACTTAAGCACTAGACAGCTTAAGCAGCTTTTTTGTTTTCTTCTCAGCCCAACCCTTCATCCCCTTTTCTGTTTTCCTACTTCCTTCCCTCCCCCCCCCTTTCAACATATTCCTCTGCCTTTTCCTTAGTTAGAGTATATGATAAGCCACTATAACAAAAGACCCCAAAATGTTGTAGCCTAAAAAAGGGGGAAGAATTTGTTTCACTTTCTTGAACTAGTCCAGAAGCAATGGAAGAAGGAGCCCGTTCTCCACCAGGTCCTGTG
Source organism: Eptesicus fuscus (assembly GCF_027574615.1). Taxonomy (NCBI): domain Eukaryota; kingdom Metazoa; phylum Chordata; class Mammalia; order Chiroptera; family Vespertilionidae; genus Eptesicus; species Eptesicus fuscus. The sequence goes on along the minus strand of NC_072482.1, from coordinate 16,491,099 downwards.
AAGAGCCAGATTCCTACTCCTAGGATATTGCATTTATCTGCATGGTCGAAACTGGCTTACTCCACATATTCCAGCTCACATGAAGTGGGGGAAGAGGAAGCAGAGGACAAGCAAATTCTTTTTTAAAAAACATATTCTGGAAGTTGGCACAATGACCAAGATTTAGTCACAAGGCTATGCTTAGCTTCAAGAAAATATGAGGGGTCCTGTGGTCAGCTAAAACTCAGAGATCAGAGTCCTAGTCCTAAAAGGAAGATGGGGCCAATGGGAGACAATTCTTAGTTCCTGCCACAACCTTAGGTCTATCAGCAGAACTCAACAGGGCGTGGGATTTAAGGTTTTTAGCAGCATGTTTCCTAAACTCTACAGCAACGGAACATGCTCCCTCCCATTCCTCTATTCCTTCTGCCTGAAATGTTTCTACCACTTGCCTCTCCATCTTTGGCCAATTCCTCCTCCTCCTTCAGATCTCAATCTAGATGTCACTTTCTTAACTCTGAAGACAGTTACACCACCTCCTGAAGGCACCCCAGAGCATTTATGACAACTCCAAAAATAATGCCCTTACTTCACCGGATTGCAGTTGCTGGCTTGTCTATCTTGCCTCTGGGTTTGAAGATTGCATCAGGGCTGGACCTTGGTCTTATTCACCACGGTGTTTGGAGCTGACAAAGAATGATCACATGCAGTGTGCATTTCAAGATCTAACAAAGATCAAGCAAAGATCTGCTGGATTGCCAAAAATAGAAATGATAGCAGATGTTAGGTACTACATGGCCAGTCCTGTACTAAGCACTTTCTATTTTAACTCAATCCTCACAACAAACATATGAGGTTGGTCCTATTTCCATCCCTATTTTATAAATAAGAAGACTAAACAACAGAGAGGTTAAGAAAAATTCATCAGGTGATGTAGCATTCAGACGCAGGCAGTCTGGGGCCAGAGTCTAGGTTCCCAACCACGTGTTATATGGCTCCTTGGATAATAGTTCATAATAAACCACCAACCCTGCACACCCTCAGGATTCCATTGGAAGAGGTTGAATTAACCACCATATGCTTTGACAAACAAGTGTTGTATTTTTCATAATAGTTTGGATTTCAGGGTGAATGAAGAGACTGGGTGACTTGGATAAGCCCCTGTAATCTTACTGTCCAGTGCGTGTAAGAGGTAGAGTGACCAACACATCCCCGTTTGCCTGGGACTTCCCAGGTTTAGTATGGAAAAGTCCCATGAAACAGGTACCCTCACAGTCCCTGGCAAACTGGGATGGCTTGTCACTACAGTGTGAAGTTTCTGCATGAATCTGCAGCATTCTTGCCACACCCAGGCTAGGTGGGTCCAGAAGGGAAGATCAGAGTCATTGACCTGCAGAGGGTTCCCCACTTAGGCCAACACCCTCTTTCTGTGCTTGTTTTCAACTTGCTTACTGATCTTCTCAGGGCAGGTGGCCCCTGATGCTTGGCCGTGAGAGGGCTTTGCCGTAAGCCCACGGGCCTGCGAAGGCCACAGGAGGGCTGGAATACACGTCAGTCTCAGCAAGTCAAATCTGGGATCGCAAACAAGCCTATTTCTTCTAGGGAGGAGAGAGGAGATAAGGGTGTGGATTAGGCTGGACATTGTTTCACTGAGTAACTGTAATTGTCCTTCAGAAATCCATAGGCAGGAAGAAACTCAATTCACTTTGAACATTTATTAGGCGAATATCAACATATTCACAAAGGTTTCCCTCTGCCTCCTTTTTAATCATGCCAAAGTATGCCACTCAGTTACTCCAGGTCTTTAGCTTATACTCATTGGGAAACATCATTTTAAGAGAAAAATGATATTTTATTTATTTATTTAAAAATATTTTTATTGATTTCAGAGAGGAAGGGAGAGAGATAGAACCATCAATGATGAGAGAGAATCATTGATCGGCTGCCTACTACACGCCCCCTACTGGGGATGGAGCCTGCAACCCAGGCATGTGCCCTTGACTAGAATCGAAGGTTGGGCACCCTTCAGTCCGCAGGTTGACGCTCTATCCACTGATCCAAACCGGCCAGGGTGAAAAATGGCATTTTAAATGTTATTATATTCATGTCAAGTATCAGAGTGACTGACATGGCCTCTGCAACATAAAATATTTAGGAATTTCATTAAGTAATAATGATGTCACCACACTGCTGAAGTTTGAGTAGTGACCTCTGCAACTGACAACATCCACTTTACGGATTGATTCTCTACTCTCCCGTTAGCCTTAATCTTTGCTCTGGGGCTAGAAAGTTATTATATAATGAACCCAAATGGGAGCCTCAAGTAGCTGAATATTATTTTTATATTCTAATTTAATAACCTAGACATTTTTTCTCCTAATGAAATAGCTATTTATATACTTCTTCAATCCAATGAAGTTCATTAAACCAGCATTATGAAAATAGTTTATAAAATTTTCAATTACTTATATAATACAATGGCTTATTTTCTAAGTAAATAAAACATACATTAACAATATAATCCCAAAGAACCCAGTTGACAAGAAAGAAAATAATATCTTGGTTCCCCGCCTCCTCCAATTCAATATTTTTATCAAACATTTGAGAGGAATTTTAAGTGACCTGATTATTAATTTGGGAATGATACAAAGCTGGGAAGGATGGCTAACAAAAGGTCAGAATCTAAATTCAAAGTAGTTTCAATAAGTTCCATTAACAGGCATCTACAATTTATATTATATAACTTAACAATGGCAAATTTTTGCCTTTAGTTGGACAAAAACAAAATAAAACAAAACAACTAAATTAAGATAAAAAAGCAATTTGCTTGAAAAGACAAATTGAAATTAACTGAGAAGAAGACAATATAAGTCAATGGTGTCTGCCATATTGCTTCTGGTCACAGGACTGGCTGTTGTATTAAGGGGAAATGTGGCCAGCACAGGGTGGGTGGCAGGTCTGTTAATTTTTTCAGATCATACTGTATTTAGAGACTTTTCTAAAATTCTAGATGCTGCATTTCAGAGGCACATTGACAAATTAAAATGTATTCAGAGGAGATTGAGTGTTAAAGGTTTTGGAAACAATTATGTACAAGGAAGACTTGATGGAACTGGGGCTGTTCTGATAAAAAATAGAAAGCTTGCCCTGCTGTCATGGCTCAGTGTCTGAGCGTTGACCTATGAACCAGGAGGTCATGGTTTGATTCCCTGTCAGGGCACATGCTTGGGTTGTGGGCTCAGTTCCCAGTAGGTGGTGTGCAGGAGGCAGCTGATCAACGATTCTCTCTCATCATTGATGTTTCTATCTTTCTCTCTCCCTTCCTATCTGAAATATATATATCTGAAAGAGGGAGCATCATTATTTCCTCTATAATCTCTCTTACAATTTCCTTTTTCCTTGGAGATTACACTGGAAATAGAAGAAGGTTATTTTATTTTAAGTATAAATATTAAGAAATTTTGTGTTATCTTGTAGTGTTTCCTTCCTATTCTTCTAGCTAAGTCCTATGACAAATCATAGCTTCCATAGCAGAGCAGTCCCACCTCATCTTCAGAAATAGTTTTTTTTAATATAATGCAACAATTTTCAATTGGTGTGCCGCAAGAATTTTTAAAACATACAAACCATGACTATTTAGTCAGGGCCACGGGTTTCTTTTCCCTTAGATAGTTAAACAAAAAAAATGATAACAGCCAACACCACACTAGCCATCTGATGTGAATGAGAATTATACCTATCTTTTTTTTTGCCAGATTGGCAAGAAATATATTTTTGGGGGTGCTTCAGAATTTTAGTAATTAGTTTATGTGTGCCATGTGATAAAAAGGTTGAAAATCACTAACCTAATGAGTTTCATCCTCTCTGGATTTAGAATGATGGTCTAAATGCCTTTGAAAATGACTGTGCTGGAGGCTAATGAATCTGCTCTCTTGATACTCCCTCATCCTCAAAGTTCTTCAACTTCTTGACTTGCTGATACTATCAGAGACCATGCCTCAGTCATCCAGACTCAAAAGCACAGAGTTACCTTTAACTTATCTTCTCCCTCATACCTATGATATCATCAAGCGCCAAGCCCTGAGATGCAAGCAGATTTTGTGTAGTACTCAGTGGCCAACCCAGGGACATTCACCGGAAATTTGTGCTTTCTGTAATATGTGGCAATGACATGTGTATTATCAAAGGCTCCTGTTACAAGTGAAGCAGAGATTCTACATATTAGAGAGAGTCTGGGGAAAATTTGAGAAGGGGCTCCTCTTTTCTGACTCGGCATCAGAATGTCCAACCCCGTTTGTTATCTATGAAAGCTTCATCTGGAAGGGCTTTGGAAGATGTGTAGGAAAGTCAAACTCACAAAGCCATGAGCACATTCATGATTTGAGTGTAGCTGCTAGGAGGTAGGGGCATGGCCTGCATGATCCCTAGAGTCCTTCCCAGTCTGAGAGATGTGACTGTGAAGCCCTGGCACAGAGAACAGCTGCAGATGTGACAGGAAATTGTAGGATATGGGAATTCAGCATGAGGCAAAAATGTCTTGTTTTGTTCTCAGACTCCTGGGTCTCCAGGGCTTAGGGCCAAATGTTGGAGACTGGGAAATGCAAGGGAATGTTGTGGTATGTGTCTACAGCGCTATTTGTTCAGATCAAAGCTTAGACAATCCGTTTTCAACATCTATATTGTGAAAACTTTTTCTAGACAGGGCTGCCGGGGTTAGAGAGTAGCCAGAAGTCACTGTTGGCTTTATTTCTTCCTCTGGGAGCTGAGGTATAGTCTAGGGCAGTGGTCAGCAAACTGCGGCTCTCGAGCCACATGCAGCTCTTTGGCCCCTTGAGTGTGGCTCTTACACAAAATACCATGGCCTGGGTGAGTCTATTTTGAAGAAGTGGCGTTAGAAGTTTAAAAAATTTGGCTCTCAAAAGAAATTTCAATCGTTGTACTGTTGATATTTGGCTCTGTTGACTAATGAGTTTGCCGACCACTGGTCTAGGGCATTCCAAAGAGCATCAGGCTGGCCTCAGAGACATCCAAAGGTCTCTCCCTCCCCATTATAGGTACTATACGTTGGCCATCCCAGCCAGGAAGTTATCTTTTCACTGGGCCTGATGAACTTAGAGCTGGCTTTCACACCTCCTTAAGGCCCTGTGAGAAGTTTCCAGACAGTAGGAAGCCTGGCAGGAATGTCTGGGAGCTGGGGACATGTGGAACCCCTTGTTCCCGGTTCATGTGCTCCCAGCTTGTGGTTCTAGGACACAGGGTCAAAGTTATGGAGTCTGGGGAAATCTGGGTAATATTGTGAAATCTGGGTAATGTTGTGAAATTCAGCCCCATCTTCCTCATCCTGCCTCAGATTGTCTGCTCTTGATAAACATGTTGTGGGAGCCTCTTCCCAATTGATGTGGGAAATCAATTGGAGGCTTCTCCATTCGGCCTCACTCCATCACTGACAGTGTGCTCTTCAGGAATTTTCAGGAAGGGCAGGTAAACTCCTACGACCCGTTGGCCCTGGGGAGTCTATGTGGAGCAGCAGGCCAATCAGAGGTGAAGATTTTAAGGATCCATCATGGGATGGTCACTAAGTCACATCTTCTTGGAGGTCCTTCCCATAGCTTCTGGTCGCAGGACTGGCTGTTCATTGGTGGGAAATTCTTGGTGAGACTGGAAGTAAAGTTTGCCTCTTCCATGCTGCTGGAGTCCTCTTTCTACTCAGGAATATAGGCTCTGGCTTTGTGGATCTTTTGTTTGTTTGTTTGTTTTTTGCCATTTCTGTTTAGAAATTCTTTTAAAATGTATTTATTAATAGCATTATTTAGTTTCTAATGGAGACAGATGTTATTTCTTTTTTTAAAATTTACTAAATCTTTATTGTTCAGATTATTACAATTGTTCCTCTTTTTTCCCCCCATAGCTCCCCTCCACCAGGTTCCTACCCCACCCTCTGCCCTTACCTCACCCACACTGTCCTCATCCATAGGTGTACGCATTTTGTCCAGTCTCTTCCCGCACCCCCCACTCCCCTTTTCCCCCAAGAATTGTCAGTCCACTCCCTTTCTATGACCCTGATTCTATTATATTCACCAGTTTATTCTGTTCATCAGATTTTTTATTCCCTTGGTTTTTAGATTCACTTGTTGATAGATACATATTTGTTGTTCATAATTTTTATATTTATCTTTTTCTTCTTCTTCCTCTCTTAAAGAATACCTTTCAGCATTTCATATAATTCTGGTTTGGTGGTGATGAACTCCTTTAGCTTTTTCTTATCTGTGAAGCTCTTTATCTGCCCTTCAATTCTGAATGATAGCTTTGCTGGGTAGAGTAGTCTTGGTTGTAGTTTCTTGCTATTCATCACTTTGAATATTTCTTGCCATTCCCATCTGGCCTGCATAGTTTCTGTTGAGAAATCAGCTGACAATCATATGGGTGCTCCCTTGTAGGTAACTAACTGTTTTTCTCTTGCTGCTTTTAATATTCTCTCTTTGTCTTGTGCCCTTGGCATTTTAATTATGATGTGTCTGGTGTGGTCCTCTTTGGATTCCTTTTGTTTGGGGTTCTGTGCCCTTCTTGGACTTGTAAGTCTATTTCTTTCACCAGGTGGGGGAAGTTTTCAGTCACTATTTCTTCAAATAGTTTTTCAGTATCTTGCTCTCTCTCTTCTGCTGGCACCCCCATAATTTTGATGTTGGTACTCTTGAAGTTGTCTCAGAGGCTTCTTACACTATCTTCAACTTTTTGGATTCTTTTTTCTTTTTGCTTTTCCGGTTGAGTGTTTTTTGCTTCTTTGTATTCCAAATCTTTGACTTGGTTCTTGCAATCCTCTAGTCTACTTTTAGGTCTCTGTATAATATTTTTTATTTCAGTCAGTGTATGCTTAATTTCTAGTTGATCCTTTTTCATATCCTCGAGGGTCTCGTTAAATTTATTGGCCTTTTCTTTTTTTTTAAAATATATTTTATTGATTTTTTACAGAGAGGAAGAGAGAGGGATAGAGAGTCAGAAGCATCGATGAGAGAGAAACATCGATCAGCTGCCTCTTGCACACCCCCTACTGGGGATGTGCCCGCAACCAAGGTACATGCTCTTGACCAGAATCGAACCTGGGACCCTTGAGTCCGCAGGCCGACGCTCTATCCACTGAGCCAAACCGGTTTCGGCATTTATCAGCCTTTTCTAGGAAATTCTTGAAAAACCTTATAACCGTGGTTTTTTTCCCCAATATACTTTATTGATTTTTCACAGAGAGGAAGAGAGAGGGACAGAGAGTTAGAAACATCGATGAGAGAGAAACATCGATCAGCTGCCTCTTGCACACCCCCTACTGGGGATGTGCCCGAAACCAAGGCACACGCCTTTGACTGGAATCAAACCCAGGACCCCTGAGTCCGCAGGCCGACGCTCTATCCACTGAGCCAAACCGGTTTCGGCATAACTGTGGTTTTGAACTCTATATCCAGTTGTTTATTTTCCTCAATTTCCTTCATTTGTGACCTGCCTCTTTGTCTCCACATTTTGGCTGCTTTGCTGAGTTGATGGTGTGGCTTTGTGTGCTAGGTGTCCTAGCAGGGCCCAGTGGCTCAGCCTCCCCAGTTACCGGAGGTGAACACTCTTGGTGTGCCCCTTTGTGGGCTGTGTGTGCAGTCTTGTTGTAGTTAAGCCTAGATTGTTGTTAGTATCACTGGGGGGAGTTGACCTCCAGGCCAATTGGCTGTGAGGATCAGCTGTGTCTCCACTGGGAGAGCTTCTGTGCTCAGCTTGGATGGGGCGGAGTCTCAGGGTGGAGCAGACAGCCTTGGTTTCTCATCAGCCCTGCCCTACGAGGCCCCTGTGTCTCAGTGTCCCACGGCAATGGCTGCACGAACCTCTGAGAGAAGGCTGCCCTCAAGTTTCGCCGGCTGACAGATAGTCCAGTTTCTCCCCGAATGAATCTGGGTACCCAAAGTCTCACCTGGAACTGGATTTCAGTGCAGTCAGGAGGTTTTGTTTCCCTCCCAGATGAGACAGCTAGCCACGGGCTTGCTGCCCGCCCTCTCCATGTGCCGCGAGTAAGCCAGCCGCGTATTCAGCTGCCCGCCCTTTCCATGCGCGTCTCTGCACCTCTGTCCTCCACAGCTCCTCTGGGTCTCAGTGTCCTTTTATCTTTCCTTCTAGTTGTAGAATTTCCACTCAGCCAGTTTTCCTGTGGTTCTGGATGATGTCCGCTCTGTCTTCCAGTTGCAGTTTTGAAATTGTTGTGCAAGGCAGCAGTATAGGTGTTTACCTATGCCCCCATCTTGGTTTCTCTCAGATGTTATTTCTGCTCCATCTATATTTCCATGCATGCCAACCCAGTGTGTTCTAGACAGCTTTATTGAGATATAATTGATATTTTAAGATAACTGCACAAATTTAATGAACAAAACTTGATGGGTTTGAACATAATCCTGTGAAACCATCACCACCCTCAAGATCATAAACATTTCATGTCCTCCCAAAGTTCCCTCCTGTAGGGACTCTGGTTTTGGAGGGGAACTCCTATAAGGCATAAGGCACCTTTGTAGAGTAACACAGCTACAAAATAGCAAAGGAAGGAAGTACCTGAACACAGGTTATCTTCCCTTTAATCACTCCTCTACTTGTCCTGTTCTCCTGACCTTGCCTTTGATAGTCAGATATGAATATACCAGCTGTAATGAATACTTCTATATAAGCTCCTTGAAATTTTAAGAGATAGAAAAGTTTAATTTTTTTCTTAAGCAATAGTTTTTTATATCACTTACCTCATGATTCATTGAAGCAAAGTAGAAGAAAGAAAGAAAGAAAGAAAGAAAGAAAGAAAGGAAGAAAGAAAGAAAGAAAGAAAGGAAGAAAGGAAGGAAGGAAGAGGAGGAAGGAAGAGGAGGAAGGAAGGGGAAAGAGTCAACATTAAACTACTAATACTTTGAGTTTATTTTTTCTGCAATATTTATCTAAGGCACACTGTTTGAAGAATAAAGATCCAAGTAGAAATTTTAAAAGGTGAATCTTTACTTGAAATAAAAATAGCTCCCCTAACCTGGCTGAGCATGTATAGCTTGCTTAGAAATTCCAGTGGGGCAAAGCTCAACAGGTTACAGGGACTAAGATTAGAAAACGTGAGTGACTAATAGCATTAAGGAAAGCAGATTTTAGGACCTGGTATTCTGCAAGCTGGTTTCATCTGGCTCAGGGCTGTGAGCAGCTGAATGTGCTGAAAATACAAGTGTGGCTCTGGAATGCAGGTGGAGCCCTGGAGCTGCAGTTTGCATTGGAGTCTTGGCATTTCTTCCAAGGAGCTCAGGGTCCTGATTAAGTCACATGGACAAAAACAGTAAATATTGGTTGTGTTTCTATCGGTGACAGAGGGAATCATAATTTAGCAAGTTGGATCCAGAGTATAGTTAGAGAGAGAAGAATTGAGATAGAACAGAAACTCCTAAACTACTGGATGATAAGTCGTTGGCATCCAACGCTTTAGCAATTGTCATTAGCAATGTGGTTTGGGGTTAGGTGGAGATAGGAACTAATGGGACTGGCCATTTTTTTCTTTATATAGCTTGCAGAATATCTCTTCTCTGCCAAACTTGCTCATTTTGGTGTAGACTTTGGTGTAGACAATTTTGGCATCTGGTTATCTTCTATAATTTGTGTTATGAAATTTCCTGTGGAAAACAAGGCAATCTGTTTCTTAAATTTCCTGCAAATATAAATTCAATTACACCTAAGAACAAATTTGAGAGCTTTTTTATTTCCACCAGTCTGATAGACAATTGTGCAAGATTCTAAGAAGCATACACTTTGTTTTGACTTCAAAAGATATACTTAAGGATGCAAGACATAAAACAAATAATAATTGAGTATGACATAGGTCTCAAAATAGCAATGGATGGTTGTTTTAGAGATAAGAGACATTGTATCTCAGGATTTCCAATTTGATGGCACTGTCGTGAGTGTTTTTCAAACTGTGGGTCTTTACCACTTACTGAATTGAAAAATTAATTGAGTGGATTATGCCCACCATTTAAAAATATAGTAGAAAATATGAAACTGTACTACATTTGGGAAGATTATGCATTATTTCCTGAACATTGTTTTCAGTTATAAACACACACACACACACAAGTGTATGTGATGGGGTCATTATACAATGTAGTCCTTCTTATGAATTCAATTAAACAAGTTTCAAAGATGCTTCCATTAGCCAAAGTAATCTAAAACCCAGATCTTTATTACTACCCCCTTAAATGCCTAAACTCTTCCAAGCCCATTAATAATAATGCTTAAAAAAACTTTTTAGGAAGTTACGATGACAGCACTCTTAGTACACAAGTCAGCCAGAGGACTATCCTTATAATAATAGCAGCTAACATAGACTGAACAGTGTTAATATGTTGGGCATTGTGCTAAGTATTTTTCATTCATTGTTCAATCCACCTCTCATAACAACGCTATGAGGTGGCTGCTATTATTGTTCCTGTTTTTCAGATGATAAAGCTGAGGTTATAGGAAGAAGAGTAACTAGTCCCAGCTCACTCAGCTAGCAAAACTCAGAGACAAAATATTTCACCACCAGACTACATTGTTTTCAAGAACAAATCCCTAATGGAAAGCTTGGAAACTTGTGAAACATCCTTTTGCTGTCTAACTCTTTTGAAATGTTCCTCAGTTATCACTGGCACAATTCAACCTTCTTTGACCCCTACAGAAGATTTACAAGGGGCGTTTCTATTTACAAGGGGCGTATAGAAGGTGCGGTGATAGGGGAAGAAGTTGATTCCCAATCTGATTTGCTTCTAAGAAACCTGTTCCCTCCATTCCCCACATACTCTGGCCAGACAGACCCAAATTCTTAGGTTCTGATGCAAAACTGCTTACCCCACTGAATAGTGGGATATTTCCTCATTCCTTCCTTCTACGAAGAATGAAGTTTCCTCTCCACCAGAAAACAACAATACTAAATTGGGGAGTTCCTGGACTAGAATGAATTTCTCTGGGTCAGAGATCAGTAAACCTTTTCTACAAAGGACCAGGTAGTAAATATCTTAGGCTTTGAAAGCCATATGGCCTCTGTCAACTATTTAATTCAGCCATTGTAATTGGAAGGTGACGTGACTGATACTTAAAACAAATGAGTATGGCTGGACTTGGCCTGTGGACTGTGGTTTGTCAACTCCTGTTAGTTCAGGAGCCTAAAACTGCCTCCTCTCTTATGGCCAGTTTGGGGAAAGAAAAGCATAATTTTGTTCTTTCTTTAGTTTTATATTCACCTGGAATACTTTTCACTGTGTGTCCTCATTCTCCAATATTCAGACATCCTCCCACCAGCTGTTCTGCAACAATAACTAATAATCTTCAGAGTCTGGAGTATATCTGAGTTTTGTTCAAGAGATCCTCATATCTTTGTATGTTCACCTGTCATCTGATCATGTAAGTGTGGAGGGTCTACCCATTCTATTCCAAAAGAGGGACCCCGGGGCGGGGGGTAGGGGGGGAAACTGTGTCCTTCAGGATTCCTTCCTCATTTACTCAAGAATCAAACTGTAGAACAGTCCTCACCAAATGAAGCCACCATCTACAAATAATTGGTAGTAAAAATGACCCCACATACCTAGTCACTGGTAGCGTCTGAGCTAAATGAAGCCTGTGCTCTCACATAGAAATTTCCTTAGACTCAAGAGAGAGTCTTCTGTACCTCAAATCGCACCAAACCCAGAGGGCTGCTGTTGGAATTTTCCCTCTCTGTGACCCCAAGCCTTTAACTTTCAGTTTAGCTTCTAATTAAAAAGAAGATAGCTATTCTAATATAGTGTTCACCTTAAAAATAAGGATGCAGCTTGGCCGGTGTTGCTCAGTGGTTGAACATCAACCCATGAACCAGAAGGTCACAGTTCAATTCTCCTGGTCAGGGCACATGCCGGGGTGGTAGGCTCGATGCCTAGTAGGGGGCGTGCAGGAGGCAGCAGATCAATGATTCTCTCTCATCATTGATGTTTCTATCTCTCTCTCTTTTTCTCTCTCTGAAATCAATAAAAACATAAAAAATAAAGATACAAAATCTAGGGTAATGTGGCCTGATGGTTTTATAAAACAACTTATTATAAAATTAGGTATCTTCCTTTTCCCTTCCTCCCTTCCTTCTTTCCTTCCTTTCTTCCTTCTATCCTGCCTTCTTCCCTTTCTCTCTCTTTCTCTTTCTCCTTTTTTTTGTACTAATATATTAATAATCTCCTACTACTTTCTAAGAGGACCAGGAACCGGAAGGTCCCTCTCCCACTTAATTAGAGGAGAGATGTGGGGATATTAGCTTGAAGGATTGAAAGATAAGCTACATTGCTCTGTCAGGAAAGGAAACATGAAGAATCTGGGAGAAAGATCTGGGCATGGGGAGGCTGGTGCCAAGGGAAATGAAGTTGGGTAGAGAGTTGAGAGCAAGGCTGAAGAGAGAAGATATATTGAGGTGGGAACAATGATAGTGAGAGCTGTGGGTGAGCAAGGTGAGAACCCTTTTCCCTCTCCTCTTTAGAATCTTCTGGAACATCTTCAGTGTAATGCATTATGGGGTTGAGTTTTAACTCCTTGAGTATATAAAGAAGCAAGTTAGTGCAGTGTGAAGACAGATCTCCCTACCATGAGACAGTCAGTATGTGCTCTTTTCTCTCCCATACACACTATAAACATTATATATATTTATGGAAACATTTTCCTTATATAGGTAGGTAATGGATGACAAAAACATACAAAAATCTGAACAGTTGCTAATCCTTCATGGTGGTATTACCAATCATTTTTACTAGTAATCTCCCCCTTTTTTTTGTATTTTCTAAACTTTGTATAAGAAACATGTGTTAATTTTGTCCCCAGAAAAAAATTAAAGCAAATAGCCCTTTATCAGTTATTTTCATCTCCATGTTTATATAGATGGAGAAGAAAGGGAGAAAGACTTTTGAGGATATTGAGCATTTTGCGAAGAGCTAAGTGGGGGTGCTAGAAGGAGAAACTGTCTGTCTAAAATCTTCCCATACTCCATTTCTCCCGAGTGAAGCGTGGTTACAACAGTGGAAAAGAGTAAATATAGCACTGCATTTCCTCTCTGAAATCCCTCATGGGAAAAGGCATGGAGTGGGTGTAGGAGATGCATTGGGCTGATGAGGTTCTTTCCCACGTTCTGTGTTTAGGAGGAGAAAAGAGATTACTTTATATATTAGAAGACGGGAAAATGGATATTTAAAATAAGCTCCTTTTGCATTTTTGTTGCACTTTAAAAAAAAAATACTGTTCACATACTTTTACATCCCCAGCCTAAGTTGATTTAAGGTAGGCATTTTATGGGCATTTTTCAGAGGATTTATTTCATGATTTAATTTTTTTATTTTTTATTTTCTTTGAGGAGAGGTGGAGATGTTATACCAGAGACATAGAAGTATGGAACAGACTGTGGAATCTCAGAGGGAAGGCAGGGGTGGGTGGGTGGGTGGGGAGAGGTCAATCAAAGAACTTGTATGTATATATGCATAACCCATGGGCACAGATAATAGTGTGGTGAAGGCCTGGGGCGGGGGTGGGCTAGAAGGGGTCAATGGGGAAATGGGGGGAAGAAAGGGGACATATGTAATACTTTTAATAATAAAGTTAAAAAAAAGCAGAGGACACACAGAGGGCCTGGGGTCATCATCCAGTTCAGTGAACATTTAGTAAGTGCTTACCTGAGGCTAGCCACTGTTTAGGGGGCGAGGAGTGAGGGCAGGTCAAAGACTGAGGTGGAAACCCTATCCTTTGGGAGCATTGTGTAATACAGTGGCTCTCATCCTTAGGAGCATGTTAGAATCACCTGCGGGGGAGGAGGGTCTATTGAAAAACACTGATGCTAGAGCCCCACCCCAGGCCACCGATTAGAATCTTAGGGGTAGGGTCTGAGCATCAGTATTTTAAAAAAATCACACCAGGTGACTCTAATATGCAGCAAAGATGGAGAATGGCAGTCTAAAAGCAAAGGCAGAGCAGGCAGGGAGTTGCAGCTCCGCATGCTATGTGCCATGAAAGGAATGTGTGAGTCCCAGTGCGTCACGGCAGAGGAGAAAGAGACTAATATTGCCTTGGGGAAGGGATGTCCCATGGAAGAGTCGCAGGAGAAGGGACACTCAAGCTAAATCTTAAAGGTCAAATAGGAGTTTACCAAATTAGACAAAGGGGGTGGGTGGGGTGCATTCCATGCAAAGGCATCAGCCAGTGCCAAGGCATAGAGGTATGAAATGTGGGGTGTATCCTGGAGCTATGTAGGGAGGGACAGGCAGCGTATTAGTTTGCTAGGGCTACAGAAACATAATAGCACACTGGGTGGCTTGAACAACAGAAGTGTATTGTCTCGTGTACAATGAGCAAGCACCATGGATTGAGGTAGAGGGAAGGGTGAGGAGGATCTTAGGGGTAGCGATTTGTTCTTCTAGCACTCCAGACCCAAGATGTGGGCCATAAAAGAAAGACTTCTCAAAGAAAGACTTGATAAGACTTGGGAACCAGCTGACATGTCAGGTGGGAGTGGGAAAGGAGGACTGGATCAAAAAGAAACTCAGAAGAGTTTGGCTTTTTTTGGTTTTGTTTAGTTTTTAACAGAAATGGAGAAGTCCATCTTTCAGGGAGAAGAACGAGTTCAATTTCAGGTTTGGTGAACAAGAGGGGATAGAGGGCATCCAAATGGAAACAGCAGCAGACCACTAGGAGGTAGGGATGAGACCTAGCGAGGAAGCCAACCACCAAGGGAGAATGGTTCACAGTCCAGAGGCAACAGTAACAATGACAAAAATGGGCAAAGGCGGTGGCTCCATTTTGCTCTCCTTGTACGTTTATCCTCTCCTGCTCCATCAGTGTGTCTGGAGGCCAGAGATAAGTGATGTTTTGGCTTCTACTGGGCCAGCTAGAATGGCTGTGACCACTCGAGGCACTGGCTCTCTCAAAGGCTACAGTGGACGTTGTGAAAGTGTTAGAAACCAGAATACCAGGGCTGGCAAGTGTGTTGTTATTGGAGGATAGGAGGT
Organism: Eptesicus fuscus; assembly: GCF_027574615.1. Classification (NCBI taxonomy): domain Eukaryota; kingdom Metazoa; phylum Chordata; class Mammalia; order Chiroptera; family Vespertilionidae; genus Eptesicus; species Eptesicus fuscus. The sequence goes on along the minus strand of NC_072482.1, from coordinate 16,476,094 downwards.
TTGAGCTGCCATCAAAAGCATGGCCATTTAGCCCAGTTGGTATGGTTCAGTGGCTGAGTGTCAACCCATGAACCAAGAGATCATTAGTTGGATTCCCAGTCAGGGCAGATGTCTGGGTTGTGGGCTCAATCCCCAGTAGGGGGTGTGCAGGAGGCAGCCAATTGATGATTCTCTCTCATCGATGTTTCTATCTCCCTCCCTCTCCCTTCCTCTCTCTCTCAAGTCAATGATAATTTTTTTTTTTTTAAAGCATGACCATTTAGTTTTCCTCAAAATATATTTCAACATTCTGCTGGGCTTCCAAGAGAAGACAAATATGGCCTCTGAAAGTGCTGGGTTCCGGGGGGCGGACAGAATAACTCTGAGGCTTCCTTGGAAGGTTCCCATAAAAGCTGTCATTCCACTCATCCCGTCTTTTCCAAAGGTGGATTTAGCCTAAAGCCTGTGCTCCATAATTTGGGACAGTAGGCCAGGAAAGCCCCTTGAATGGCATGTGATAAGAGTCCTGGATTAGCTATCAGGAGACCCGAGTTCTAATCCTGACTCAGTTCCTGAGACATTTGGCAAGTCTCTTTACAGACATTGAGAATGGAAGAGGTGGATGATATAATCTCCAAGGCTCCTTGAAGCTCCAAAGTGTCATAGTTTTTAGGTCCTAATTGGAGTCCTAGGTGGAGTGATGACCAAGGATATTTAAAGCTTGCTGCACCTGCGATTGGAGGATCAGTCTGAAAGCAATATATTTGAGAGAATTGAGGGACAAGTTGTTCTTTTTTATCCTTTTTTTTTGTGTGCCTCTTTTGGCCCTAAAGCTGGTTTTCTTCCCTGAGGTCTTCTGTCACCTAATGTTTACTCAGAGAACTATAATCACCAGAAATTGCCAAATGCAAGCAGTTTGGGCCAGATTGACTTCTCAGCAATTAAACCAAACAGTTGCTCTAAAGATATATTTGCCCTTTTTCAGCCACTGTGGCACCAAGGACAAACTTCTCCCATGGCATTGGGCCCCATTTGCCAATTTGTGCAGGTAACAAGCTGTCTTTCTCCTGGCAATGGAGATTTTCCTGTTAGGGCATGAAAGGAAGGTATTGTCAGTTTTATTATCATTTTTTTCTTTAAATTTTTTTTTAAAAAATAAAAATGATTTGCATATTTTTGTTGTTGTTAATCCTCACTGGAGGATATTTTTTTCCATTGATTTTAGAGAGAGTGGAAGGGAGAGAGGAGGAGGGAGGGAGGGAGAGAGAGAGAGAAACATTGATGTGAGAGAGACACGATTAGTTGCCTCCTTCTTGCACCCTGACTGGGGCCAGGGATAGAACCTGCAACCCAGTTACGTGCCCTCCACCGGGAATCAAACCTGTGACCCTTCGGTGTGTGGGCCATCACTCCAACCACTGAGCGACACCAGCCAGGGCTGACTCATTTGTTTTATGACTCCTCCTATAGAACTAGGTGGAGTGATGACTAAGTTAAGGGAGGGCCTTATAGGGCAAGCGAAGCCTCTTGCTAGATATGGGAAGGGATTATTTTTTGAACAGCAAATAGGTCCTATTTGCTTGACAAATTCTAGGCAGCTAAAAGGGACAATCATTCCATGTTCCTTTGCTTGAATTTTGGTTCTTGAGATATGAACATGACATTAGAGAATAACAGGGAAGTCCAACACTGAGAGGTGAAATAATGTGCCAAGAACATCTTAGAGTTCACGATAAAGGGGATAAGATTAGAACTTCAGGGGCCCAAACTTAACTCAAGATGCCATACTTCTTCATTTGTGAATATATGCATTTGGTATCTTGTAGAAGATACTAGCTACCCGGCTACAGCCTGGTTTTCCTCCTAATACTTCATACTTCCTCATTGTCTAATGCAAAGGAGTGAGTCAGAATGTTTCAGGGTACATGTACCTCCAAAGACCAGAAACAGTATATTTTTAAACTCTGAGCCCCATTTTCCTATTTCTCCATTTCTCCCAGACAGTAGATAGTTTCACTTCTCCATAATGCTCCAACATAAAACATAAAAGAGATTAGATCTGATTGTGAACCTATGGACAACATACCTTAAACCTGTGTAAAGCCGAAACCGGTTTGGCTCAGTGGATAGAGCGTCAGCCTTCGGACTCAAGGGTCCCGGGTTCGATTCCGGTCAAGGGCATGTACCTTGGTTGCGGGCACATCCCCAGTGGGGGGCGTGCAGGAGGCAGCTGATCGATGTTTCTCTCTCATCGATGTTTCTAACTCTCTATCCCTCTCTCTTCCTCTCTGTGAAAAATTAATTAAATATATAAAAAAAACAAAACCCTGTGTAAAGCTGTAGGAGGGAGCTGGGGAAAGAGGGTTTCTGAACCCTGAGGTTAGATAGAAATTTGAGAACCCAAAGCACCCATTCCTGTCAGGCAGGAGCGCATGTAAATGTAGTAAGTGGTGCTAATTGTAGAGATCTCAAGGACCGGTGATTCCACAACTCCCTCCAAAGGGCGTTGCCAGTAGCCTTCATAGTGGTTTTTGTCTTTATCTGTTCTAAGTCTCCTTTTCTCTAATCCAGGGGTGGGGCTGTCGAAATCATTTGGTCTGGCCCTGCCAAGGCATTAGGGTTAGTTAATTAAATGTTTGACCAAATATAACAGGCTCATTTTTAAGTTGATAATTTTTATAGCCTGGGAATGATCTTACAAATACCCAAATGGCCCTTGGCAGAAAAAAAGGTCCCACACCCCTGCACCAGAGCTATATAGTCTCCAAAAATAACAACTATTTGAAAAGCAAGATCTGATCATTCATCAGGCTTATTTCTAAGTTAAATAGCACACATTTCATAATCTTTTCTTTAAATCTACAAAAATATTTTTAGACACCAGTGTATTGCTAATTCCTAGAACTTTCTCATTTCACAACATCCTTCAAATTGTGAAGATTCCTCCCGGATCAGCTTCTGCATAACTCAGGGTATAAATATACATTTGTATAAAAGCCCCGAGTGACCCCTGCCCTACTCAGGGGGTCCTTGTTTGGCACCCCCACCCTCCTTTGCCTTCCCCCCTCCCCCGCTTAGGAGCAAGCCTCCTGATAGCAGCAAGCCCTAACAGCGATGGAGGTGGCAGAAAGGCTATAAAGAACAGGCAAAGGGCCCAGCCAATGCACCAGGACTGGGCCCAGGTATAAAAGGCGCAAGTTGCTCTCTCCACCTTCTTGGCTCCTAGGCAGTCACTGGGTTTAAAATGCCATAAAACCAGCAATGATTTTCGTAATAATGACTAGGAATTATTTAGAAAACACGATGTTCACAAAGGGTATGAGCAATACAAGGTGGTTCAAGGGTTGAAGTGTGTTTCTTACCCTAGATTGTGTTTCAACCAACATTTTTCAAGTAAGAGAGGTAAATTAGATAGACATTTTACCCATATGTACTATCGGAAAAATGTAAGCCAAGAGATTTTCTATTAGCAACTCAAAAAAAAAAAAAAAGAAAAAAAAGGGGGGGGGGTGGCACTAAGGGAAGAGACAAGTCCCTTTAGGCAATTAGGAATTGCTGCAGTGGTAGACTAGGTAGGGGGTAGAAGGACCTGCCTGGCTATTGGCTTTTACTTTGCATGGACGTTTATTTTGAACACTCAATTTGAAATGTACAGCAACCTCTGGGTTCAAAATGGCACCGTGAGTGCTTGGAATGTGTGTAATAGTATGGAGGTGGGGAAAGTTATGGTTGGGGTTTCATACCTCCAGGGCCTTGATGGGTGTGTACGGTAACTTCCTGACTTGTAGCGGTAGCCACCCTGTCCAAAGCTGTGTGCATCAGGCTTTGAAGGACAGGTGGAAGGAAGTTCCAGGAAAGCCACCAGCTGGAAATTATACCTATATTCAGCAACTTACCCAGCTTTGATGACGAATTCATCTTTCTCTATCAGGATCACATTTTGTTTGTTTGGATCTTAACCAAATGTAAAGCTTAGGTCATCTCCTCCTGGAGGTCACAGGCCTGACCTACTCTAAGCCCTGTAAAGTTCTGCAAATGCTCTTAATAAATTATTCATTCAACATTCACTTAGACATTTGCTGAGTGCCAACTGTGTGCCAGACAAGGCTCTAGACCTGGAAAAAAATAGGCCAAAATTCCTATCCTTATAGAAATCACCTTTATGGAGGATATACATAGTTTTGTTTGTTTGTTTGTTTTTGTGTGTGTATAACACTTTCTTTTTCTTTTTTTTTTTTTTTTGGAGTAAATCTTTATTGTTCAGATTATTACAGTTGTTCCTCTTTTTCCCCCTCATAGCTCCCCTCCACCCGGTTCCCACCCCACCCCATGCCCTTACCACCCCCCATTGTCCTCATCCATAGGTGTAAGAATTTTGTCCAATATCTTCCCGCACCCTTCACACTCCCTTCCCCCCAAGAATTGTCAGTCCATTCTCTTTCTATGCCCCTGATTCTATTATATTCACCAGTTTTTTCTGTTCTTCAGATTTTTTATTCACTTGATTTTTAGATTCACTTGTTGATAGATATGTATTTGTTATCACTTTGTTGTTCATATACATAGTTTTTTGTATGTGCTGTATTTTTTGTCTCTAACCAAAATGAAACTGAAGGTAGTGAAATATGAAGCAAGAGCAGCAAACACTGATGAGGAAAGGGCCCAGCTGCATCAGGGGCCCCAGCAGGGACCTCTTCCCAGGTCTGGCTGTGCAGCAGAAGTAGCTGATAAAATACAGAGTGCGAGGCCTCAGAATTAGTGCTCCTTCCTCCCTCCCTCCCTCCCTCCCTCCCTCCCTCCCTTCCTTCCTTCCTTCCTTCCTTCCTTCCTTCCTTCCTTCCTTCCTTCCTTCCTCCTTCCTTCCTTCCTTCATCCCTTCTTTCCTTTTCTTTTCTTTTTAAAATTGATTTTAGAGAGAAAGGAAGGGCAAGGGAGAGAGAGAGAAATATCCATCGGTTGTCTCCCGTACATACCCTGATCCAGGTGAAATCTTCAACCTGGGTATGTGCCCTGATGGGGGCTAGAAACCGCAATCTTTTCATGCACAGGACAATGTTCCACCCAACTAAGCTACACTGGCAAAAGCCAGGAATTCATATTTTAAAAAAGATCCCCAGGCGACTCTGAAGTGGCCAGTCCAGAACTCTTCCTAAACTGATGTTTGGAAATCATTGAGCTAAAAGCTTTCTTGAAGTTTGTATCTGTCAGCATTCATGCAGGAAACAAAAGGAACATTCACTTGGATAAATTAAGATGTTTGCAAAAGGATGATTGACAAATGTGTGGTCAGGCTGTTGGGAACCCCCAAAGGATGGATGGTGCAGATCCCTGAGGCTGGTTGCAGGGGTCAACTGTTGACATCTCTAACCTGGAGGCAGAGAGGCTGGGTGGAGAGGTCTCTTAACAGCAGTGTGACCTTCATTTGAGAGAAGTAGCCAGCTGGTTTGTGCCAAATCCAGTAGAAATCCAGAGGGCCAGGAAGTGCATTGATACAGACCACGTAGGCCAGCCTCCAAGGGCACAAAAAAGGATGAAGAAAAAGATGGAGGAAGAAACTGAGACAGCAAATGAAGATATTCACCGCAGGCCTTTTTCAGCTGTGGGGACATGTGAAAATATAATGGTGTCCAAATTCGATCTGAAACTATAATCCTGGTATTTCATGGCAAAATTGCTTTCATGAGCTGACTGACTCTTAGACCCTTATTAACTCTACTTGATACCCCCAAGACAATAAAATGCTAGGTGTTTGTTCTTGCTTTTTTCTTTTTGATAGCAGTTAATATTTATTAAGTAATCATATTCCATGTACTATAATAATTTTACTTTAATTTATAGAACAGCACTTCAAAGTAGAAATTATTTTATAGAAAAGAAAATCAATGCACAGAAAGGTTAAGGAATTGACCTTGGGTCACACAGTGTGTAAGCTTAAAGCCATGAGTTGAGGTCAGATCTGTCTTGTATCAATGCCCATGCTATAACCTTTATGCTCTTTTGTTAAGCCTCTCCAGGCAAATGTAGATCCCAGTCATTCTCAGAAATGTGTAATTCTATGCTCTAGGCAATTTTGTCAAGAACAAGAAACCACAATTTCTTGTCTTCTTGAATATTCTCAGAGATGGTCTCATATTTATTCATTACTTATCGATATTTGTGTTTGTTAAATATTACATATCTTCTCATTTATACTCAGGAAGCAACTTGGGCCTCATGGATTGACCATTTATGGTTTTCTTCATTCATGGTTCAGGGCTGAAGACCAGGTTGGCACACTTCTTTGAGTTCTGCTGCTACCTCTGTGATCAGAACAAAGCTAGGATGATCATCAGCTCCAATGTGGCCCGGACTGAGGGGTCTCCCAGGATGTGGAACTACCAGTGCTACAACTGGACCAACCCAGATAAGCCAGGATGGCTGGTAAATGCCAGGTTTTTGTTTTGTTGATAGCTTAGTTTTGTAATGAGCTTCAAAATGATTTTAAAAATATATATTTTTATTAATTTCAGAGAGAGGAAGGGAGAGGGAGAGAGAGATAGAAACATCAATGATGGGAGAGAATCATTGATTGGCTGCCTCCTGCATGCCTCACACTGGGGATTGAGCCTGCAACCTGGGCATGTGCCCTGATTGGGAATCGTACTGTGACCTCCTGGTTTATAGGTTAACACTCAACTATTGAGCCACATTGGCTAGGATCAAAATAAAATTTGAAAACATATTTTTATTTATTTATTGTTGTTGTTGTTACAAAATAGGCACAGGGATGTCAATACAACATAAGATATATGGTCAATAATATTGTATAATAACTACTGGTATGTATGGTGCCGGGTAGGTACTGGAATTATTGGGGGGATTTCTTTATAAATTATACAATATAATATTGAATGCCCACTGTAATTGAAAAATAAAAAATAATTTAAAAAATCATAAAAATTTAAAAGCCCGCATTTAAAAATAATTAAAAGGTCTAATTCTTTCTCTTCACATTTTCACTCTGTTTAGACCCTGGTTAGATCTATCTCTGCAGTATCCTAAGTCTAGTTTCTGCCCTTCCTTAAGACAAATAGCTGAGGCATAGAAGTTACATGATAGGACAGGGACAGGGAATTCAAAGAAGGCTCAGCCCAGTCATCCAGACAAGTCATCCTGGTGGCCAAAGATGGCAAGTGATGAGGATGTGGGTCATCCTCAATAGAGCTCAGATCCCTGTCTCTTACAATTTTAGTCCTGGATATGTGATACTTGGCTACAAATGCCTATGTTTATTGCACGATGCTGTCATCGCTGTTCATTGCTCATCTCCCTGGTAGACAGAAAGATCCTTGAGGACAAGGTCCCGGCAGTCTCAGGGGTTAGGACTGGGCCTGCTCCATGGCAGTGACTCAGTGACTTGCTGGGGAACATCTGGGATACAAGAGGTGGTACACAGATTCAAGATTTGTTTGTGAACTTCCTCTACTCATCATGAAACTTAGCTTTAATATCATCCTTGAAACATACAAGGCACTTGAGGGGAAGGGAGAACAAGGTGCCTCACCTTATTGTACGTTTCCAATCTCATTCCCCAAAGATCGATCTGTACTGGGGTCTCTGTCAACTTTCACCAACTCTACAGGAGTCAGAGAACAAACACAAAGGCAGCCCTAGGGCCTCCAGGTTAGCTGGCTTTCTGACGCTCACTTGGCCTTCATTCTCCCTGGTTGTTTGGGGGATACCAGACAATGAAAAACATTTATTTATTTTTTTTTAAGGGGGAAAGAATTAGGTTCATTTAAGTGGCTGAGGCTTTCCCAGGAAAACTTGCAGAAATCTATTCACCCAGTATGGTATTATTAAAGGTAGAAAGAAGGATGGTGAAGAAGAAGTTAATATTTACAAAGCACTTACTTTGTGCCAGGCAAAATGCTAGCTTTTTATATGCCCCAAAGAATTTATTCCATGCCAAAAAATTATGAAATTAATTACCATTTCCATTTGCAGGTGAGGCTGGGATGTGATTGTGTAACTTACCTAAAGTCATATAGCTAGTAAGAGGCAGAGGTGGGGTCTGGAACCAGATACACTGCACTCTAAAACCCCTGTCCTTGTTCGCTAAGAGGTAGTCCTGAAGCGTTGCAGCTGCCTCCTGTGGTCCCTGAAAATCTCTGAACTGGCTCCTGGGCCACCAGGTTTCTTCCAGTTTCTGATGTTACCCAGTTACTAAACATGACCGGGAAATGTTGGGTTATTTCCAGAGAAAGTCTACTAGACACATGGAGCTAAGAGTGGGGAGGCGAGGGAACCTCCCTAACAGGAAGACTTGAAGAGCAGCAGCGACCGTGGCTTTGGGGCTTCCTTATGTTACCTGGGAAGAGACCCCATGTATAAGTGTTAATAAAGTCTAGGGTTCAATTTCCCTGTCTCCATTATTCACAGACAGTGAACAGCTGCGGAGGCTCTCTCCTCCCTGCAGGGTAAACAGCCAGCGAGGTGCAGGGCGGGCCTTGGGGTTTGGGTTCAGTCTTTTGAAGATCAGTGCCCTCTGCAGGTTGAAGTCAGAGACGCAAATGCAGGAGGAAAAAAAGGAGACAATTTTCTGCCCCTGCTCCTTATCTAAGTCCCTGCCTCAAAGCACATTAGAACTAAGGACCCAGGACTTTGGAGGAGCATAAAAAAAATGTGACCCTGAGCATGAAATAGCATGGAACCACTGGGCTGGTGATAACAAACTCACGTGGTTCCTCAAATCTATGCCCAAAGGGCTGGCTTGTGCCCCATGGTGAATCTTCCTGTGCGTTCTATCCTGTTTGCCTGTTCCAAGCTAATGGGGCTCAGAAACAACCTTTCATCCAGGGGGAGGGACTCCTGGTGAAAAGGCAGCACCGCCACTCATGGAGGACTCAGTGCCACCATCTGTGCTGTCTTTGTTAAGAGACAAGAAGGCCGAGAGAGCAAGTCTAGATTAGCTCTATGGATCTGCTCCAGCCGGAAGCCATAAGTCAGTGGCTGCAGGGGCTGGAGAGAAGCGGGCCTAACATTTGTGGAGAACCTACTGAGTGCCAGAGGCTACTTCAACTCACTGATTTCCTTAAGAAGAGGAGTGCTATCTCTTTAAGTTCTTGGCTGAGTTTATTTCTAAATGACTGACCTGTCCCCTACGTAGGGTGGCCTATGTGGGCAGAGCAGCTTCAGGTGAGAGCCAGCAGTAAGGAAATGAAGTGGTAGCCCAGTTCCAACAGGGGAGCCTGGTGAATCCTGTGCCTGTGGTTAAGGCTGAAAGGCAGGAGAGGGAACCCCACTCACCAAGCCTCCTCCTTTCCCTTCCCAGCAAGAGGGATTTAGGAAGCTCAGACTTACCTCAGCTCTAGGAAGCCGTTGTTACTAGTCTGGCCCTGCCTTTCATGCCAGTTTGGATTGCACTTGGATTTTGTTCCTAAGTCTCAATCACCATCTTGTAGCCACAGTTCTGATGAGGAGGTCTGTGCCTCCTTCCTGTGTCTAAGGCCTTGGCTTGGTAACGGAAGCCAGTGGTTGGTGTCCCCATCCATATCCTCTCAGCCAATACCGTTTCTGAGCTCTCTGGTTCACCTTGCAACCGCCAGCACCTGAGTCCTCTGGCCTGCTGGCCTTCTCCAAGGCAGGAGCCCACTCTGGTCACGAATTGCCAGGGAGTTGATGTTCACCTCTATAGCAGCCTTCAGCCGACTACCGGTAGGACATTCAGCACATCCTCAACAGAAGAAAGGACAGCACTGTAAGATCATGCTCAGAAGCAATGCTTAGAGGCTTGTTTATTTAGAATGCTCACGGTTTTTAAAAGTACTCCAAAATGCAATGCCAATTTCAGGCAATAATTCTCTAAAAATCATTGGTGTGGTATTGGGCAAGATGGTATATATAGCATTCATATAAATCTAGGGCTCATTCTAAAGAGATTCAAGCCTGGTGGGTTTAGGAGACCATAGTCTCTTCCATTCAATCCTGGTGTACCTGAGAATAGGTTTTGTATTAGTTATCTCTTGCTGTGCAACAAATTGCCCAAACTTGGTGGCTTAAAACAATAATCATTTATTATCTCTCACAGCAAGTGCGGGGCAGGAATTCAGGAGTGGCTTCTCTGGGTGCTGGCTCAGTGCCTCTCATTAGGTTGTAATCAGATGTTGGCTGGTTCTGCACTCACTGGAAGGCTTGACTGGGGCCGAGGATCCACTTCCAAGTTGCTTACTTACACGGCTGGCTATGGATGAGATGCCCAACCGCTTGTCATGTGAATCCTACTGAAGAGCTGCTCAAGTGTCCTTATGGCGTGGTGGCTTACTCCCGCCCACCTCTCATATCAATCCAAGAGGCCAAGGTGGAAGCTGCAATTCCTTTTCTGACTTAGCCTCTGAAATCACATTTCTGCTCTATTCTATTGCTCACATATAGGAGTCCTGGTTCAGTGTGAAGTGGGACTACATAAGGGCATGAATAGCATGGGGTGAAGATCACCCGGGGCCAGCTCGGAGGCCTGTTGCCATGGATTTCTAAGGAAAAGTTCATTCCATATAAGGTTTTAGGTGAGAAGAACAACAACAGATTCAAATTACATTGGAAAGTGCCTTTTGGCTGGACAACCAGAAACATTTAAAATGTTTTCCTTATTCTGTAATTTCCCATAATGCTATTTATCACATTTTTGTCAAAGATTCTGCAACCCTGAGTAGTGTCTTTGCACTGCTATCAAGGAGGAAACTTCTTAGAAAATATAGATCAAATCACACAGCAAAACAGAGAGTTTTGCTTGTAACAGGGAAGGTCAGCTCTCCGACGACTGGCTTTCTTCTAAAACCTAAAATCCATGAATTCGCAGAGACTCAAGTCAGGATCTTGAGCCTCAGAGTCAGGCTGGGGCACCGGCTGGGTGTTGCTACCTGCGGGTGTTTTTCTGGGCTAGGATGTGGCTGCACAGAGGCGCCCTTTGTTGTGCTCAGGGCGGAGGGAGTCCACTGGCCTGATGGCTTCAGGCCTCATTTCCTGACCGGGGAAGAAGGTTCTACCACCTGGCGGATGCATCTCTCCAAAACAAACAGGCCTCGGGCCCCCAAGCCTTGAGCCCAGTGCTGAGCCGGAACACTGGGGAGCAGAGATGACCACGAACGCATGATCAGTGGCATCACAGACCAGTGCTTCTTTGAAGTTTTTGTATGCAGTAAGTTCTTGCTACCAGAAGTCAAGCTCTTACTGCAGGATGGAAAATAAATAAATAAATAAATAAATAAATAAATAAATAAATAAGAAATACACAAATAACCTGAGAAGGCAGCGCTGAAAGAAACCAGGGAATATGAAATGGCAGAGTTGGCACGCTGAGCTTTATTTCCCAGTCGTGGAATAGCCTGAAGACTCTCTTTATCTTATGGGAAGTAGTCCTTTTAGCCATTCAAGCAACAACAACAACAACAATAAAAAACTCCACAGTGCTGTGGTAGTTTGCCATTCTCTTTTAACTTTCTCACAATAACTTTCTTTAATTTTTATTATTTTACTTTATTTTCCCCATCACCATTTGTCCTCTCTATGCCTTCTTCCACCTTCTCGCTCCTCCCGCCCTGCTATTACCACTCTGTGGTCCATGTCCATGAGTTCTCTTCCTTTTTTTTTTTTTTGCTCAACCCCCCCGCCCCCACCACTTTCAACTAAAATGGCAAGTCCCCTCCCTTTTGCTTTCCTGCTTTATTTATTTATTTCTTCACAGAGCTTGCTACTAGCTGACATTATATTCCTTGTCTACATATTTGTTTAGCTTCTTATCATCTACTACTATTTCCCCTTCTAAAAGGTAAGGTCCACAAGAGCAGGGATTTGATGTGTTTTGCTCTTTGCCACATTCCCAGAGCCTAGAGATGCTCCACAAATGATAGCCGAAAAATAACATTTTGCATTGAGTCAGCTCTGAGGTTAACTAGCTTCCCACAGGCCTTTTGAGTTCAAATTTCATGCACTTTTCATCATGTTGTGCTGCCTCCCTGTTTTCTGTATCAGGAGCCCCCAAACCCAGACTTTTGGAAACTGAATTCACAAAGTTGCAAAGCTGGGTAATGGAAGAGCTCATTAGAACCCGGCTCTCCTGGAATTTAGTTTCTCAGCCTGGTTTTGCTGCCATGGGCAACCTAAGGACTCTGCCCCTGTTTGTGAAGTCAGTGCTTAGATGAGGCACTGTCCTCTTGCTTTTTTCACCGTGGCAATTGGCCTCTTGGTTCATGGGTCTGTAAATGCATTGCTACTTTCCACCCTTATGCCCATTGCATCTCCATGGTCAACAAGGCCTATAAGGAAATAGCCAGAAAGCATTTACACATGGCTGCTCACATGTATTTATCGAAGTTTCTACATGGGAAGAGCTTACAACTAAAGCTCTAGCAAAACACCTGAATCAGTAAAGGGGTTAAGTCCCATGAAAGTTCAGAATAGATCTCATTTGTCTTATTTATGTATTTTCAGGGTCATTTGACAATACCTTATCCATCTTTGGCTTGACCCAGGTTTTCTTCTTTGCCCACCACCTGGTCCCCTTCCTTGCCTCTTTGCCTTTGTCTCTCCTGAGAGCTGAGAGTAGCTGTCAGGATTGAACATGCCCAGTAAACACCCAGGAGCTTTGGTTGCCAAGTTGAGGAAGCCTCAGCAATCACTCCCTTATGGCCATTTGCTTGTAGAGCCAAGAACAACCAAAATACATCAGCGTGGAGTTGAGTCTTACAAGCAAACAGACTGGTTCAGCTTATATCTCTGAAACAGCTTGTTAGAGGAGTCTGGTTCTATAGAGGAGAAACACATGTTTACATCCAAACAACTCAGTGCAGCGTGTTCCTCCTGAAAACAGCATTGGAGTCCATGAGGCTATGGCATTCTTGGTGGATTTGTTACCCAGGACCCACCTCATCCATCCCTGCTGGGCTGAACTGTCTTTCCAAGTCCTCCCTCTGCTCTGTGCCTCAGAGGTAGACAAAGCCAGCCCTGTCTGATAAACTACTTGCGAACTGTAGCAATTAGGCAGAAAATAAATGAGGGGATTTTTATGCCCTGAATACATTGCATCAAGTGATTTTGTACAGTGCAATTTTTTTTCAATAATTTGTCATATTTTCATGGCATTTTTTCCCCTTTGGAAAGATAGCATAAAGGACAAAGAATCAACGAAAAAAGCATGAGTGTTGGAATGTGGGTTCAAATCCTAGACCTGCCATTTACTGACTGTGAACCCTTGAGTGAGCTGGCTAACTTTTCAAAATAGCCTTATATTTGGTTTTCATCTGTAAATTAGGTATAATAATTATCTAACAGAGTTGTTAATGTTTGAATAATGTGAGAATTGGAACTGACAGTGCCCAGCAGGGAGCAGGGTCTTCATGAATGGCAGTAACTATGAATATTATTGTTTGTTAAGTATCTACCGTGTGATTTAGGATTAGGGCAGCCAGTCTAATTGAAAGGCACTGGAGAGGAAGCTGGGGGAAATCTTTGTCACTGCCAATTTTTGTGTTTCTTGAACACGAGTACCAGATGGGGTTCTAGTTCTTACATCTTAAAAAATAGGTAAAAATGCCATTCTCCTCACTTAAACACTAATCAATTAGTATTTTGGAGAGCACACTGGACCAGACACTGTAGAGTAGTCTCCCTTATCTGCAGAGGACACAGTCCAAGACCCCCAGTAGATGCCTGAAACCGCAGATAGTATTGAACCTTGTATATATTATGTTTTTTCCTATACGTACACATCTATGAGAAAGTTTAATTTATAAATTAGGCACTGTAAGAGATTTAATAACAATAATGAAGAAAAACCAATTATAACAATATACTGTAATACAAGTTATGATCTCTCTCCCCTGTTCTCTCTCAAAATGTTTTACTGTACTACTAGAGGCCCAGTGCATGAAATTCATGCACGGGTGCAGTCCCTAGGCCTGGCCAGCGATAGAAGCACGAGCATCTGGTGTGGAAGGGCAGGTCCCAGCTGACCTTTGGGCCCTGGGCAGCACCTGGGCCCTCGGGCCCCCATGTATCCCCCTCCGCCTCAGTCATCCTGCCCCTGCCTGGCTCCCTCAGCACCTGCGAGCTGGACGGCGGCCCCATCCCCTGCTGCCACCACTGGATGCCCGTGTGCGGGGCGATAGGGGGGGTGATTGGGCCCCGCCCAGTTCCCTCAGCACCTGGGAGCCCTGCTCGCACCCACCTTAGCCTGGCGCGCTACTCACTCATCTGCTCCACCATCCTGCCATGGTCCTGCTCTCATTGGGGACTATTGGGGCCAGCAGTACCTCCACTGCTGCCCACTGCCAGTGCTGCATAGCTGATACCGCCATGTTCTGCACTGCCCCCTGGTGATCAGCACACGTCATAGTCAGTGGTCAAACTTTTGGTCAAGGGGACAATTTGCATATTAGGCTTTTATTACATAGGATACCTACATGGTAGATATGGTGGACAAAGGGATGATTCATGTCCTACGTGGGATGGAGCAGAACAACTCCAAATTTCATCATGCTACTTCGATGCAGTTTAAAACTTTATGAATTGTTTATTTCTAAAATTTTCCATTTAATATTTTTGGACCACAGTTGACCACAGGTAACTAAAAGTGCAGAAAGAGAAACTGTGGACAAGGGAGGACTACTGAACTAGGTTTTTCTCAAAATGTAACCTCACTTCTCACAACTCTGGATTATTCTTCAAGTTTTACATATGAGGAAACTGAACCCTAATGAGGGTAAGTCATTTGGCCAAACTCATGACCCTGGTAAGTGGCAGGGTTGGAATTTAAGCCTGGAGTTTTCAACATTTACTTACACACCATTTATAAAGTGAGATATTGTATTAAAACTTAATAAGTAGTGGGTTTATTATTATTATTTCTGTCAAGTGCTGATTATGTTATAAATACAGGGCTAGATGATTGGGATCATAGAAAATAAGAAACAATCCTGACATTGAAGGACTGAGAATCTCTTAGGGATTTTGTGTCCCTTGGCATATAAAAATTGCATTCCTAAAATAGAAAAATGTTCTGGTTAAAAAAAAGATATTTAAAAAATGTAATTAGTATTTCATTCGGAGAAGGAGAAGGAAAATGATGGATGACTCCAAAGTGTTGTGAAGATCACATGAAATAATGACTGAAAATACAAGTTATTTTCAGCTTGAAAAATAAAAGACATGCTTTAGGTGAAGGCATTGTTATTGTTTATTATTATAATTATATTTATTATTATTATTAGACACCATTGCTGCATCTAAGGTGCTGCAATCATTGCAGAGAGACTGAAAAGTCACACACACACTAGAACGGATTCTGTAAGATGTGCTGAGGAAGGGTTAGAAAAACAGGAGTTCAGAGAAGAACGTACCCAGGGTTATGTGTGCAGGTTGCCTGAAACTCAGAGATTCCTAAGTGAAAACCGAAGACCCTGCAGGTGATTCATCCTTAGTATTTGCAGTCTGGACCTGAAGTGTTGCAAGGGTCCTTAGGTCATCTGGTCTATCATGGAAGGGTGTGGTTGAGTTCTTATCTTTACAGACAAGGAAATTTAAGTTTCCTGATGTGCTCAGAGCCAGATAGGAAGGGTGAGGTGGATACCAGATATTTCCAAGTTTGGTTAATGGAAATGAAAAGAAACCAGAGTTTAGAGCCAATTCCTCTCTTTGACTGGCAATGTGACTTCGGACAAGTTGCACTGAACTGTTGAGAGCCTCATTTTTCTCATCGTTAAGAGGGTGAAGAACAGAACATCAGTGAGAGTATTGGGCTGGTATGGAGGGAAAGTGAAATAGCACAAGCAAGGGTATATCTGGCAGAGAACTGTGTTTCTTTGCACCCATCCCTGTCAGATGTGGCAATGAATTTAACTCCTTACTTTTTCTAGCTGAAGCCAATAAAGTGGCCACATTTTGCAGGCCAGAAGGAAGGATTTTTTTTATTTCTTTACTAAATGAAAGTGTAAACTGTTTCTAAGGCAGGGCTGGTGGACTTTATTTATCTTTGTATTCTCAGCAACTGTTACAGTGCCCAGAGTGTAGAAGGCACTCCAAAAATACTTACAAAGCTGAAAATATCACCAGGTTGTTAATAAAACTTCAAATTGCCCCCCACTCCTACCTACCCCGGCCATCTTGACATTAGAAGAAATATCAAACCAATAGAGTTGAGAGAGTTCAAGTTTGGTCAAGTAGCAAAAACTATGAACTTAGGACAAAACATATTTAAAAAACACACAGTTACATGAAGGGATTAGAGAGTGAACAAAAGCTTGAAAATGCTGGAACAGAATTGATCCCTGGATCATGGACACTGAAAAATTTCACGCACATCTTCCACACATCCTTTTTTTTTTTTTTTTTTAATATATAGCTTTCAGCCTAAGGGTGAGCTCCAATCTGTGGCTTTGTTGGTGAATAAAGCCAGTGGAAAACAGTATCTTATTGGCTTGAAAAACCAAAAGTCAGAATTCAGGGCAATCCAAACTGCTGGAAAGTGAAATAAAAATCCTAAAAAGGAAAGAATTAAGGAGGGAAAGCCCCAAATTCTTTCTAAACTTTGGCTAAATCTCTGATTTCTCAATCATGCATGGACAAAAAATAGAGTTAAAAAACATCAATACTTTTCAGAGGAACATAACAAAATCCAAAATTTCTATAAAGTATTTTTCATAATGTCTGGTATATAATTCAAAATGAATTGATGTGTAAAGAAGCAGATAAACATCATCTATATGTAAGAAAAAGCAAAATTTATAATATCATGATATGGACTTTTAATGTATGTACAAGTAATACATATTAGACTATATCATAAATGATGTGGGTGTCTATATTTTACATGAAGAAGTACAATATGAACTCTAAATTGCCTGTGCAATATTAAGACTGTCTATTGTAATTTCTAGAGCAAACACTAAAAACATAATGCAGTAGGTATGGCTAAAAAGGTAATAAATACATTGAAATGGAATTCCAAGTTATCTTCATTTGATTCAGATATAAATCTCACTGCAGATTTTCAGTGGGATTTACACAGCAGTCTCAGATTATAACCATAGAACAAAAGGGTAGCTTTTGAGCATCCAAAAGGGCTCCCCAGTGACCTGATCCCTCTAGCTTCCTTAATGAGGACAGAGAGAGAGAGAGAGAGAGAGAGAGAGAGAGAGAGAAGAGAGAGAGAGAGAGAGAGAGAGAGAGAGAGAGAAATAGAATTCAGAAGGGACTTTCTGGATTTAGGAATGGGAGCAAGACGAGGGGCACATAAACAGAAAAGGGCAGAGTCACTGCAGTGGGAGAATGAGAAATGAGTGGGAAGCTTAGGGGTGGAGGGGGCTCATGTGTTAAGCCTCCTTCCTGCAGGACTGAGAGGAGGCTGGTAAGGCTGTGGGGTGAGAGAGCCAGCCACAACCAACCACATCCAGCTCTTTGGACTGATTTGGGTAAACAAGTGGCTAAGCAAGTTGCTAACTACACTCCTGAGATATTACAGAAGGAAGGAACAGAACAAAACAACATTCTTGTCCCTCTTCAACCGGGTGTTTTTGCACCTGTACTGTGCGTCACAAAGCTGGGGAAGTTGTATAACTAGTTGTCATTAATCCACATTTGTTCACATACCACCTACTCCCTTAGGGAGTCAGTGTTGACCTAGTCAAAAGCAAGAGCTGTGACAGAAGGAAGGTGCCTGAGAAGTCCATAATAAGGCAGTCCCAAATCCACATTATTTTTGTCTAAACAAAGACTTGCAAAGACTGAAGAAATCTTAGGGATACAAATTAAAGTGGGAGCTCCAAATCATCTCTGCCCACCATGCAGTTTTCTGGAATCTGCATGTCTGACCCAGCCTTAAAGGAAAAGGCTCCGACTCAGCACCCACAGGAGGAGAAATTGCTAGAAGGAGTAAGAACATATCACTTTCCAAGAGGAATTATGATTTGAGGGAGAACTCCTAATTTGGAGCTGGGTGTGGAAAAAGGGCTGAGAAAAAAAATAAAATAATATGGGCCTTCAGGATTTTAAAGAATGATACAAGAGCCCGGCTAGTGTGACTCCATGGTTGAGCATCGACCCATGAACTTGGACGTCAAAGTTCGATTCCTGGTCAGGGGCACATGCCTAGGTTGTGGGCTCAATCCCCAGTAGGGGGCGTGCAGGAGACAGCTGATCAATGATTCTCTTTCATCATTGATGTTTCTATCTCTCTCTCTCTCCCTTTCTTTCTCTGTAATCAATTAAAAAATATATATATTTTAAAAAGAATGACATAGAGGCAAAATACTGGCTGGCTATACGGGCTATTGAATCTTTGGGGTCTATAAATGAGTAGACAGGGGTCTGGAAAGTCCTGTGATGAGAGGAGCTGTCAGACTACAATGAGCAGTAGCACTGGGAGGAGGGTCAGGCGAGTGAGGCACAACATTTAAGGAGTGCCAGGAAAACCCAGTAATCCAGAGGGTTTTTTAAAAAATAAAAAAATATTAAAATGTATGTAAAAGGCCACGATGAGTAGAATGTAAAAATTTTACATAACAACAAGCTGTGGCTGTTGGCTTATGACCCTGTGTTGTTGTGCGGAGGGACAGCTGCTTTCCAATCAGCCCTTGGTTCTTGGGGCTGCAGTGCTATTGTAGCCCCTGGGTCAGCGTATGAGGGGGTCATAATGGTGAGCAAACAAGTTGGACATAGATAATATATAGATAGGTTTTTAATTTAATTAGCGCTTTCACTAACGTTTCCACTTGGGTCAGAATCTGGGAGGATATTTTGATAAGCATACAAAGGTGCACACATGTATCCTCTGCCTCGGGCTCCAATGAGGCTCAGCCCAGCACTGCACTGAGGAGGCTGTGCTGTGAGTGGGACAGAGCGGGGAAAAGCCACGAGCACTCACTGAGAGCTGGTTGCACAGAGGGGCTTTTGAGAATTCGGTCTGAGTTGATTCATAGGTCTGAGGAATAGCTGGCTGCCAATTACTGTATATAAGAATAAGTGTCTGGAACAAAGGAAACAGGAGAGCTGGGTGTGGTGATGGAGCCCAAATAGTGGCGAGAACTTTGGTAATCTGAATCCTACCACTAACTTCCCATATGATCCGGCTACATCCAACCCTTTCTGAGCCTCTGTTTCCACACCAGTAAAATGAAGTGGTTCTCAGACTTGTTTTAGCTGGCAGCCCTTTCCCCAGTACATCTAATGCAGTTGTATTGGGAGTACAATACAACTTGTAATACAAGCATGGCTGATGTGGTTGAACTTGGGTTGTGAAACCAAGACCCTCACCTGTTCACCGTTACCTCATCCCCTCAAGTGCCCCCATGGGAACCTCCTCCACCATCACAGGCTCCTCAGAGCACAGCTGGAAAACGGTATTAGGGAAGCTCCAATGCCCATTTTAGTTCTGGCATCCTGTCCTAGCCCTGAAGAAAGCCCTGTCTGTATTTGCATGTTGACAATTTGACAATGAAGTGTTTACTCATGTCCAAAAACCGGAGGAGCCTCCAGCCTTTGGATGGCACTTTTGGGTGTGCCCCACTCTGTTTCTGGGCCCTTCTAGCCTGCAGGGCCCGTGGAATTAGCAGGAGCATCAAGAGGATTTAGTCAGCCTTGCGATGACCCGGGCAATTATACAGTGGAATGAGGCACACCGCCAGGATTTTAACATGAAGCAGGCACCCCTGGGGAACATTGACAAACGACCAGGGGTTGTCTACACATGGCCAGGAGCCAGTGGCAGCCAGCTGAGCCTCGCTTCCTGATGAATGTGCCCGTTCCAGACCTGTGAATATTCCGGGACTGGGAGTGAATGAATCTAGTGGTGTTCAAAACAACAAAGAGGTCTTTGTCACCTTTATTATGGTTGTTAACCTCTCAGTCTGGTGGCTGTTATTCAGTTGTTATGGCTCCTCCAGGATGTAACAGCCTACAGGTGGCAGCAAAGCAATGGGAGCTATAGGAGGGAAGGGACTCCAAGGTCTGACAGATCCAAGTTGGAACCCTTGTCTACCTCTTACTAGTCCTGGGACAGCTGGTCTGGGTTTTGAACTTGTCTGAGCTTCAAGTCTCTTAGCTATACAATGGAGATTGCTTGGTAGAGCTGTTGTGAGGACTGTAAATGTGATTATGTGAATGCAATACATGTAGTAGATACTCAGTAAATGTTCTCTTTTGTACTTTTCCTGCAGCTCTCATGTCCTTAAAGAAATAGCTCAAGGAAAGTTTTCTTCTTGAATCAACATTGAGATCTCCTGTGTGGGATTATGTTGATTATTTTTTCGTCTTCTGTTTTCTAAGTTTTTTATGGTAAACCTGTACCAGGATGTTTGAAGTAGTCCAATAGCTGAACAAAATTAGGGTTTAGAAGCAGAATGGGACTCAGATCCTCAACAAAGGGCTAATTTCCTTAACATGTGCGGGGGGGGAGGACACGTCTAGAAAGTAATAAAAAGACCAACAGAATTATGAGTAAAGGAAAAGAATAGGCAATTAGAAAATAGAAAATGCAAAGGACTCTTAAACTTGTAAAATAAGGCTCATCATCATTCCAAGTAAGATAAATAGAAATTCAAATTACACAAAGATACAATTTTTTTTTTTTTACCAACCAGATCTGCAAAAATACAAAAGTTTGAAACATGTTCAGTTGGCAAGGCTCTATGGAGAACAATGTTTAAATGTATCACAGATACATCCATATCTATGAACTGACATGGGAAGATCCCCAAGATATAAAGTAATAAAGGCAAGTTGTATAGAAGAGCATGGAAAATAAGCTAATTTTTTTATGGTAAAAAAAAAAAAGATGGAAAGAAAATCTATATTTGTATTTGCTCGATAGGCAATAAATTCTGGGAAGATATGCTAAGAAAAGTGGTGGTAACTGGGGAGATTCCAGGGGTGAAAAGATTATTTTCATTGTGTATATTTTCACACTTTATATTTTAATGTAATCCCAATTTTAAAACATGTTTAACAAAAAGATAAAGTATCCTTGAATAGAAAAGATAATTTGGTATAGGCAGTGACTGCCATAGCATACATTACTTTCTGATCAGATGAAGAACAATAAGAACATTTTAAAAGATAACCATCTCCCATGAATAGTAAGCACTCCATAAATGTTAACCATTATTATCATATTCCCTAGTAATTTTTCTATATTTAATAATCATTTCTATTTATTGAGCACATATTATTTGTCAGGCACTATGCTAACATATCTCATGTAGAACTCACTTAGTCCTCACAATAATTCTATCTAGTGGGCACTGTCATTGCAAACGAGGCAACTGAGGCTCAGAGAGGTTAATTAACTGACCCAAGGATATAGAGCTGTAGAGGTTCAGAATAAGTCACTCCAAGATGTGCCTTATGTGGCATGCAAATTATTTTGAGCTAAGGGCAACCAAGACTCTGGAGGCAGAGGTGAAACTTCTCACCTACTCCCCTAACTACCTAGAAGAACGTGAGTTAGGTTATCAGAGATAATCTTTGTGGACCTATCTACATTGGTGGGGCAAACTCCTAATTACTGGACATAGGCTCTTCTTACATCCTGCAATGACCCTCTAAATCCCCAAGGTGCCTTACCTCATCTTTAGCTCAGAATGCCATATATACTTTATTTTCCCTTTCTATCTCTGACTTGCTCATGTATGTGGGCTTTCTGTGTGCATGAAACTCCATTTGATTTTCTCTTGCCACTCTGTCTCATGTAGATTTGATTATTCAACTAACCAAAAAGAACCAGAGGAGGTCCCAGCTGGTGTTGCTCAGTGGTTGAGCCTCAACCTATGAACCAGGAGGTCACAGTCCAGTCAGGGAACATGCCCGGCTTGCAGGCTCGATCCCCAATGGGGGGCATGCAGGAGGCAGCCGATCAATGATTCCCTCTTATCATTGGTGTTTCTACCTCTCTTTCCCTCTTCCTTCCTTTTTGAAATCAACAAAAATATATTAAAAAAAAATAAAGAACCAGAGGATATTTTCCCCTTTCTCTATAGAGAAAATAAATAACAGAGCTGGAAGAATTATATATACATTATATATGCATTATGTTTTTATCATTTAATGATTACTTCTTTGTGGCCAATTGCTTTGGTGTGGGGCTGGATACTTTGCTTCATTTAATTTTAATGTTATTTAAAAATATTTTTATTGATTTCAGAGATGAAGGAAGAGAGAGAGAGAGAGAGAGAGAGAGAGATGAGAGAGAGAGAGAGAGAGAGAGAGATCAGTGTGAGAGAGAATCATTGATCGGCTGCCTCCTGCATGCTCCCCACTGGGGATGGAGCCCACAACCCAGGCATGTGCCTCAACCAGGAATCGAACCATGGCTGCCTGGTTCATATGTCAATGCTCAACCACTGAGCCACAATATAAGTTTACTCGAACTCAATTTCTTTCTTTCTGCTGGCATTGACATCAAACATATAGTACAATTAAATACTTTTTAAGTCTTTGCTGCATTTTAAAGAACTGTAAGCAGGCACAGTGATCCACTCCAGTTGTGACCGTCTCTCCCTGTTTTGGGAAGTAGCCAGCTCATACTCTTAAATGGGTCTTCCTTTCCAGAAAGGCCTCACCTCTGTCCTCTAATTATCCACATTTCTAACCACTGTTGAAGAGTCACATCAAATCTTATCTCTCCGTGTAGTTTCCCCTCGTCTTGGCTGCATCTGCCCATCTCTTCTGCATTAAACTCCTAAGCATTTATTGGATGTTCAAGCTATTTCTGCCTCTAATAATGTCCTACCACGACCAGCCCCGACATATTCCCTATCTACAGAGCTTATGTTTACCGATGGCTCTATTTCTATTTGCCAGGCTGCAAGCTTTTTAAAGGACAGATCCAAGCATTATTTATTTGTTATTTTCCCAGTGTGTTGTATAGTACCTGGCACAAAGTACTTTAAAAAGTGTTTATTGAATGAATCAATCAGCAAACCATTTCATGGCTGTGTGTATTTTCTGCCTTTTGTCAAGATTGTGGAGTCCTTGAGGCCAATATCTGGTGTTCAGTTTCTTTTGTGACCCGCGTGTTTAGAAAATGGTAGGTCCAGGGCAAAAATATTCATGGAACGGAACTGGAATTGTCTGCCCTGAAGCACTGGTCACACAGTGTCTTGCTCTGGGAAAAGAACAGCTCCCTGTCAAAGGGAAGCAGTCCCATGTGAAATCCTACATGGAATTAGAGGAATTTTAAGTCTCCAAGTT
The DNA here is from genome assembly GCF_027574615.1 of Eptesicus fuscus. NCBI lineage: Eukaryota > Metazoa > Chordata > Mammalia > Chiroptera > Vespertilionidae > Eptesicus > Eptesicus fuscus. The sequence goes on along the minus strand of NC_072482.1, from coordinate 16,452,898 downwards.
TGTTGCACGGTTGTCCCTACATGTGCTGTTTCCATAACTCTGCATGTGACCAAATGTCCTTGGCTTGACCTTGTGGGAATATGTAAACCGCAAGACTCAAGGAGGGATGTGTGGGAGGAGGGGATCATGTGTTGTGGAGCAAACTTTATTTGCAATTCCCTGACTCAGGAGTGATTTCTGGGAAGTGGCAAGAGGTGACTCCACAAAGAGCCTGGCTGGCCTCTGCAGAGACAAGACTTTTTATGGGATGGCACTCTGCCAGCCTGACAAGAAGTGGAAAACAAAGGGACAGCTGACTCCAGCGCCCATCCTGACCAGCACCAACTTTTTTCAGGCTAGTTTTTAGCATAAAGCTTCTCCTTCAGAAAGCTGAACTAAAGGGATACTCACTAGTATGCCCCTTTGTACTGAAAGAACAAATTCACTTATTTCTAGAACTAAAAATTAATTTTTAAAATGTATTAAGGTGTTTATAATTCAAAGTATCCCAATGTACACTTTTTCAATATGAACTGACTTCCCCTCCCCGAAGTTTACCTATTTTGTAAACATACACGATCAATATCAGAGTTTGTTTCAAAGAAATATATATTTATCTTCAAAGTTTAGGAAAAATGCAGCGACGTGCAAGGGGATTAGGAACGTTTACTATGCTTTGAAGACTATTTTAATATTTATTTTAGTATTTGCTCTCAAAGGGGGCACCCAAATAACTGCAAGTTCAACCTCAAGGTCACTGTCTACACACTGCTTTCAGCCAGAAAGGATGAGGGACCCTGGGTTGGGGTCAGGGTTGGGGTAGGGTAGGGAGAAATTCTGGGCATCCACAGCTGTAGGAAGTACTTGCTCTTTCTTAATTCTGTTTACTTAAGAAGAGAAGAAGAGACCCACATGTCTCTTTGAAGCCCTGTGGGACTGTTTTCACTTGAGCACACAGAGAAAGCCTGTGATTGTTCCTGGAATGCTGGTCTCACCATTTATTGTCCTTGGACTTAATGCCTGCTTTGCATTTGGGATAAAGATGTATTCATTCCTGTGCCAAAAAAATAAAGAATCCTGTTGTCTTCCGGCCCAAATTGTTCCAGGACCCCCTTTTCATCTGAGGCTGACCAGCACAGATAGTGTCTTGCTCAGCCCCACGATCTGGTGCCTTTTTGTGAGCGCTTTCCTGCCACAATACCGTTACACAGAGCAGAACGGGCGCCTCGGTACCAGGAACTTCGCCCGCTTCACCGGGACCCTTAACAACCTCTGTGGGTTGCCATCCCAGACTTACTGCAGTTTGCCAGCCCGAGGACAGCTGTGTCACTTGCATAAGCAGAGTGATGATGTGACCTCGGTGGCTGCTAACTCGATCCGCAGGGAGAGATGAGCATAGCTGTTTAGCATGCTGTGACATGCCTCCTCCCAGAATATTCCTTGATTATTTACAAGAATAAAGGCCAATTTAATTAAAGTGAACAGAGAAATTGAAAAAATAAAGGGCAAAAGAAGTTCCAAGTGAGTTGGTTATCTCTGCAGAGGAAAATCACCGTGAGGGGCTGCAGCCTAAACAAATTCCTTTTCCACTTCTAACAGAATGTTCTTACTCATTCCAATCATCATGACAACAGTCAGGTCATGCTGTCTCTTCCACATCTGCCCTCCTAGACCTTCCTACTCCCTGAAAGCCTTCCTCTGCCCAACTACTGGCTTCCAACCCAGGAGAAGAAGTTAAGGCTATGCCCCACCCCACACGTCTCCCTGTCCCCCAGGTTCAAAGGCAGCCTTCCTCTAGTTGACTGCTGGTCCCTCCTTTTGTGTTCTTCATCCACACGTCTCTTCCAGGAGCTTATTCAATGTTATTTCTGTTTTGTATTGTATTGTCCTTTTGTTTTCTTTTTAAAAACCGTTTATCACTGAAAGGATTACATACGTCCTCTTTTTCCCCCATTGACCCTCTCCAGCCCGCCCCCACCCCCTGCCCCAGGTCTTCACCACCCTATTGTCTGTGTCTATGGGTTATGCATACCAGTATATGCATAATATTGTCCTTTTCTTTATCAACCAGCTTAATTGCCATGCCCAATAAAAATGGGCAGATCTCTCTAATCTTGTATAAACACTCTCCCTTAACTGGGTCCTTTCTCTTCCCAGATGAGATTCTTCAAAGGATGCTTCCTATTTGACATCTCTACTTTGCATGCTACACTTTTCATGACTTCGACTTTCTCTTTCATCCCTCTACCAAGTGCTCTTTAATATTTTTGAAGATAAAGTTACAGTTTTTGGTTAGAGAACACTTTAGCAATTTGGGTTTATAAGTTTTGCAAACGGATTTGTATTTGACTTTCATGAACTAGCAGCACAACAGCTTGAAAAGTGTGGTCTGCTAGTTTACCTTTGCAAGCACAGCTCACTCCTTGGGAGCTGTGAGGAGCACATTCTCAGGGCCACATATGTAGAATTTTTGCCTAAAGGGGCAGAGATCTAAGAGAGATTGTTATTATTTGACTTTCTTAGCGGCCAAAGACCGCTTGTTTGGCACTTGTTTTTCATGGCTGTTAAGACAAATTACTACAAGTTTAGTGACTTTCAACACCACCCATTTATTATCTCAACATTCTGTAGGTTAGAAGTCTGATATAGGTCATGTTGGGTTAAATTCAAGGTGTTGACAGAACTGTGATCCTTATTGGAGTCTCTGGGGAAGAATCCACTTCCAACTTATTTAGGTTGTTGGCAGAATTCTTTCCTTGTAGTTGTAGGACTTGGCTATTCGACGGGGGCTGGTGTGTCTGTCCCTCTCACACCTCACATCTTTCTCACTTCCTGTCCTCTTCTCACTCCCTCTTCTGAAGAATGTTCTCTGATTTTAAGAGTTTGTGTGATTAGATTGAGCCCACCCAGATAATTCATGGTAATCTCCCTATTTTAAGGTCAACTACAAAGCAGACCTTAAGTCTAATTGCATCTGCAAAGTTTCTTTGGTCATGTAAAAAGTAATATATTCACAGGTTCTGGGGATTAGGGCGTGAACATCTCTGGGGTGGGAGGGAATGTAATTCTGCCTATCATAGCAGTCAACTAGAGAGGAAACTAGAAGTCAGGTACAGGCTAGCTCTCAGCATTTGTATCTGCTGGTTTCTGTGTGCAGAACTAAATAACCTCTTCAAATTCTTTATGCTCAAGGTTTCTTTAATCCACCCTTCTGATGTTTTCTGCCATCTCTCAGAATGACCTGCTATTAACCCCAAGGCCACACGTTAAAGAAAGAAAGAAAGAAAGAAAGAAAGAAAGAAAGAAAGAAAGAAAGAAAAAAGGCTGTATTCTGAATACAAAGACTTTCTTCTCTGTGGCTTCCTTCCACAGTTACCTGTCCCCCACCTTCCAGAGTATTATTGAAGATTTAGGAAAAATCTGGCCATCCAGCATATGACCATAGATTGGGAGTGAGGAAGAGGAGAAAGGGAGAGGATAAAAAAAAACAAAAAGGAGGGGGAAGGGGAGAAAGAAATGGAGAATGACTGGGGAAGGGGGTGGGAAAGGAAGAATGAAGGAAGAAGGAAAGATAAATCATGGCACTGGGAGATAAGGGTGCGGTAGAGCAGCTAGTTGTAAGGATGCTATTGACCTTCTATTTGCAAAACTACCCAGCATGGCCATCAGGAGGCACAGACACTTGAGTGCACACTGGGTCCACACTATGCCTTATGGAGCCTTTGTGAGCATCAGAAAAGGCAGCCCTTTTCTGATGCTCATAGATGTGGCACATGGTTTGGCAAGTGGAGACTGGGCTGGGTATCAGCCCTTACTGGCCAGTTGCTCTTGGGAAAACACAACCTGATGATGGCCTCCATGGACAGCTACCTTTCCACTGTGTGTTAGGGACAGCATTGGCCTTGGGCTACTGATCTCTCTCACCAAGGATCTTCTGCTGCAGTGTCTAGGGAAGACCTGGAGGCAGACAGTCCTTGCCTGGTTACAGATAGGGTCAGGACTCTTTGATCAAAAATCTCTACCTCATCTCTAGCCAAAAAATGTCTGCAGTCCCCTCTTCTGTCTGTTTCTCATTTCTCCTTGAGATTAGTCATCAGGCCAGTATTAAACGAAGCAGAGAATCTGGCTGTCTCACCCAGAACCCTTACCATTTACAAGAAGTTTAAATGGCAGGGGCTATCCGGTCATTGCTGGTTAGTTCCTTTGAGACAGTGGCCAGAGGGAGGGGTGGGAGTCCAGGAAGGAAGGAAGAATACTGTTGTTGTTTAACACTGCCGGCTCAGCAGATGAAAGCCTGTGGGCCGTTGGCTGAAGATAGCACAGAAAGGGACCGGCAGAGCCAAACTTCAATCATTCCTCATCAGTGTTGACATCAACGAGCCCTGGGCACTGCCCTGCTGGCAGCCTGGGTGCTAGTAGCTGTTGGCTCCTGGCCTGATTGCAGACAAATTCCAGATTTTGGAGGGTGTGGAGGGAAATGAGAACAATGAGTCCCATTCACTCAGAGGGTATGGAGGCCTCTAGAATGGCCAGATATACAGGTCACCTGGCCTTAGGGTGCTAGACCTGACTGACCCTCCCACTTCCAGGGCCACGTGTACAGGAGACCTCAGAGCTAGAGCTGGAAGAGGTCTTACATTAGGACATAGAGTTCAGCTCCCTGACTTCAACTAGGGAAAATGAGATCCAGCCCATTTTACGGATAAAGCAACCAAGGCCTGGCCTTACCTTAGGTTATACAGTTAGAAAGTAGATTGAGGGGATAGGAGGATAGGGTAGAAATACAGTCTCTGGTCTCTCTGGCCCCATTTTTGGGAGCATGGTGCTTGCATGTCTGCCTCTTATCCACCTCAACCCACCAATAGGCCACCACCTCCTTTTCAGGAGTTGCCAGAGTCAAATAAGTCTAATAAACAACACTTAAGCATATGGTGTTCTTTATGGGAAGTCATTCTCATAGGAAATAGTCAGGGAGAAAGTAGCCATGGGGCAGTTAACTTGATTCAGGCTTTAAAGTCTCCTAAGATTTGATGAGCTGGAGACGAAGGAAATGTACATCCCAGGAAACTACTTTTTATTTTATTTTAAAAAAGCATTCAGCATATGCTGGTCATTAGCAAAACACTCTACATATAGTATCTCATTTAATCTTCACAGCAAACCTATGAGGGAGGCATGACTTGGTCTAGGTTTATGAATGAAGCTTGAGAGGTGAAATACCTTGTTCCATATAATTAGCTGATTTAGCGGAATTGGATTCAAACCTAACTAGTTTCTTCAGCCCTTATTTTTAACCCCATACAATATAGGGCTTTTCATGGTGGAATGGGAGAGCCAAAATGGTGTTCTGAGAAGAAATGGTGAGTAAGGTTTGATTGGCAGAGTGGGTGCAATTAATATACATTTCCTGTGGTCAGACACGGTTTAGGTGCTCAGTTATTGTGCATCTGTTGAACTAACACTTGGCCATTATATTAATGTTGGAAAAAATTTGCTGTAATATTATAAATGGGATCCCCCAAATTCAGTTTCGTCTGATGCAAGGTCAGGTCACTGGGAGGCTGATGAATCACCTGGGATGAGTCTACTTATCACTAGTCCTGTTAGACCCAAATTACTATTATTCTAGTTGAGATGGTTTCACTATTATTTGTTTGTTGTCTCCTTTATTAATCTGTATGTTCCTTGAAGGTGGGAATTGCTAGTATTTAGCTTAGTTTAGTCCATTGGTATTTGAAAATTCTCTGCAATTTCCTAGTCCTCTCCAGTGGCTCTCAGGTTCAGTTAATTAAATCAAATTATTTTGTGGTAATCATTTCAGTATACATGTATAGCAATCATCACACAATAGACCTTAAACTTGCACAATGTTATATGTCCATTACATCTTAATAAAGCTGGACAAAATGAAAAATGAAAAAAATAAAATAATTTCTTTTCAGCCTTATGATTTTGAATAGAGTTACAAAGAACCTAGACTCAAGGCCTCCATTGCCTCCTTCTCAAATGCTGAACTCCTTTTAAGATTCTAAAGAAATAATTTATATTCTGAGATCCAAATAAAACCTCTGAGGTGACATTTCTTTTAACCCACAGGTCCAGAAACTTTTACACACTGGGCATATGGTGGTGGGGGGGCAAGCTTCACTCTTTGAAAAGCCCCAAGACTTCTTGTAAAGTTTGCTTTAAACCATATACTTAAGGTCTTGTGATTTCTGAATGTGGACAGAGAGGCACCAAAGCATGCTTTAAAGATAAATGATGAAAGTCTCAGGAACCCAAGGTGAACAGACCTGATTTCCAGAGTCAGCTTTTCCACTGATTTTATGACCTTGGGTGAGCTGGTTAACTTTGAAAGCCTTGGTTTTATCATTTGCAAAATAGAAGAAAAAATAAAACCCATCAGAGGTGGTGGTTGTGAAATTTAATCAAGAAAATACATGCAAATTCCTGGCACTACTATGTGTTCCATAAATGCAAAGTCAGGAGGTGAAATAAATTATTGGAACTGTTTCAGTTATTTTTGTTCAAGGCTATTTGTGTCTCCTAGGAAGGAGTAGGTAGCAAAGGGGGCGAGTGGGTGGAGGAAGTCTTGTGGTGTGTTTGTTGTGGGACAATGGCATGGGAAAGCTGTGTCAACAGGTTCAATGAGTTAGTGGTGGGATTGCACAGGTAGTGTTATACCCGAAGGAAATTCACTGCCCCCCTTTTCCCAGAGGTACATGTGGATCTTCACATTTCTCTGAAGGGCAGTTCTCCTTGTTTCTTAGTATAAAAACTTGTTCTGTGAATCATGACACCTCTTTCCAAAGACCATTTAATCTTCACAGCAAACCTATGAGGGAGGCATGACTTGGTCTAGGTTTAGGAATGAAGCTTGAGAGGTGAAATACCCAAAAGAATCTACCCTAGCAAAATCTTCCTTTCTTTACGTTGGATTTTGTTTCTTGTATCTAACATGCAAGCCAACACCGTAAAATGCCCTAAGGACCAGAAGAACTTACATGAGTAACTCTCAGTGCATTCCCCATTCCTGAGTGTTCACTCTGGCGCAGCCAGGTAGCCTGATTCGCACAGCGCAGAGGAGACACCTCTACAGCTGGTTTCCTCACCGTTCTAGTTTGCCAAACTCGGGTGGAGTTCTCCCAGGGCCACTGCTGTTGATGGCATTCACCAGGACCTGCAGGGCGTTCTCGCGGGTGGCCAGGTGGATGATCTCAAAGGCATGCGTGGCGATGCGCATGATCCGAAGCTTCTTGCCATTGGTGCAGCCACGCCTCCTCGTGGAGTTGGTGAGCAGAAGCAAATGCCATATATTTTCAGATTTCTCTTATGGAAGCTTTTGCTCTTGTTATCAATTTCTGTATTAGTCAATTTAAGCTAAGTTACATGGTCGTAACAATTTCAGAATTTCAATTGCTTAAAACAAAAAGGTTTCTGTTTTACACATATAACCAATGCACGATTTTAAACAGACATATCCACCACACCTATTGGTGGACTTCTACCTGGCCTCCCATATTCACATTTTATAAATAATTCTGTATTGGATATATTTGTATAGATGTCATTTTGTACACGAACAAGTATATCTGTAGGTGATATTTCTTGAAAGTAGAATTGTTGGGTCAAAAGATATGTAGGTTTTAAAATGTAATAGAGACTTACTGACTAGTATATATGAGACTGTTTTCTCTCACCTGTAACAGTATTATCAACCCTTTTGATTCTTTCCCACCTGAGAGGTGAAAGCTAATACTTAATCAAGTCTTTATTCTTCATTTTTTAAGTTATGCTAGATGTTTCTTTGCTTTGTGTAGCTTTCAGAACAATCTTTATCCTTATTTTGTTTATTCATATTGCTTTGTCCATGTGTCTGTTTGGTTGTGTTAAAAATGAAAGGCAAACTTCATTTAACACTTCATGATGCAGACAGTCTCTATTCAGGGTTGCAAAATGGGGTGGGAAGACAAGAAGCTTTCATAAGGTCAAGAGTAAAGAACAAGGAAGAGAAAAATACAAGCTATCTGATATGGCTGGGGCCACATAGTCTACCTGGTTTGAGGTGAGAAGGAACAAGGAAATAAGTGTCGAGCCAGAGTTGGCTTGCGTTTGGGAATTGGCTGACTGGATATACGGCATTTCTGCTCAGGTGGAGCATTTACAGGACATAAAAGTTACCTAAAAAACTTTGGTTTGCTGACATGGCACCCAATGCAGAACAGCTCCATCTTAAGCCTAGAAAGTGATGTCAACAATTGTCTTTTTCTTACTGATTTATAAGAACTAATTACATATTTAAGGAAAAAAATAATTAATGATATAAATTAAAAATATTTTTCCCGGTAATTATTTATAGTTGGATGCCATTCATTGTATTTTTTACCAAGAAGAATTTTTCCCCACTTTTTATTTCTTTTGGCCAAGTTTTTTCTTTTTGTGATGTCTGGATTATGGTCTTACTTTAGAAAGGCTTTATTATTAAATTAACAAATTATTTAAGAAATGCAACAGCAACAATTCCCTTGATTTCTTGTATCTTTATAGCTTTATATTTTACTAGAGGCCCGGTGCATGAATTCATGAATGGGTGAGGTCTGGCTGGCCGTCCTTGATTGGGCCAATCAGCTGGGTCAGCTGGGGGGAGGGGCCGCAGGCGGTTGGTGAGTTGAACTCCCTGTTGAACTCCCAGTCAAACTAATTTTTCAATAAATATATTTTTGTAATTTTGAGTTTTGTACCCTGTTCATATGAAATATACCCCAAATTCATTGAAATAAGTAACTTTTGGGCTGTTATGAAAAAAGGTTACAGAAGGTAAGCAGACTCTACTCAAAGACTCAGCTCTAGTTAAATATCACCCGGCAAGAATATGGAAACTGTGTCATCAGATCGTCCTATTTTTTCAAAAGAAGCTGAAATCTGGATTCTCATATGAAATCCCCTGATGTTTAAATGTCAGCAACTAATTCAGAGTTTTAAAAACATTGAATGGGCCAAGAAAAACACATCTGCATGCCAGATGGGGTGCACAGGGTGCCAGTTTGAGACCTGTGGTTTAGGCATTTCTTCCTCTCATCCTCAAAGATTCATCTGCGTGCCTTTTCTATAGTATGTAGTGGGCTGCTCTACTATAATGTGGTTAGCTCTTATCACAATGTATTTGAACTGATTGTCGGTGGGCCAGTCTTCTATTAATGTATAAGATCCTAGAAGGCAGTATTTATAGATTTTTGAGGTCCCCAGGGCCTAGTAGTGTCTTGCACCTAGTAGACATTTAATATGAATGTTTGTTGAATGAATAAATAAATGAATTCCATTGAAAGTTGAATCCCTGCCAAACATATGGGCAAAGTAGCTCAGGGTCTCAGAAGTTACCTGGTTTAGACCACGCCCCTTCCCTGCCAAGTCCCCAGGACACCATGCAACTAAACCATTATACCCCACAGCAATTTAGTAAACAGTTGTGAATCTTGGCCACTAGATGTCTCCCTTTGCTTAAAGGACATCCCGGAGCCCTGGGGTTCATTTGCGCTTTGCTAAAAAGAAACAATACTTCAGTAAGAAGAATGTCTTAATCTCAGGCCACATCTTCAGATGTTTGTCCCCATGAGGAGGTTCAGTACAGCACAATGTCAAAGAAAAAATGCCCAGGGACAGCATGAGAATTATTTTGTTCTGGGAGAGCTTTTCATCCATCAGAATGCACTGTGGGGCACCAAGTGGTCTAGTCTGTTGGATTTTATCCTCTAATCCAGCAGACCCAGGGCTGTTCTCCTGAAGCCTGTTCATGTTACTTTTCTCTGCTGCTTTAGGCCAGCTGTGCAGAATTGCATGTCGTCGCTGTTAAGGGCCTGGCACTCTAGACCTGTCTATTAAAAGCAGGATTCTTGTGAGGTCTATCAGACAACTTCTCCACGGAGGGTGCCCTGCCCCCATGTGAATTCTGTGCATCATATGAACATGGGGTATGTGTTCAGTTGCCTGTGGCTGTGACTTTTGTGCCACTCCAGGAGGGTTTGCTGAGCTTGGAGAGGTGGGCTATGTGGTGCTGTATAATTCTTATTTTAAAGACAGGTGGAACGAAAAAAATAGAAAAAAATAAAAAAGATCATTACTCTCGTAGACCATAGCTTCCTCTTCTCTGCATTATCTCTGATGTTTAAATATGTACGTTCTGAACTGATTCAAGGCAATGGATGGAATCCTGCCAGGCTCTGTTAAATCGAGCCAGGGCCTTTCATTTAGTGACTTTTGAAGCTTTACTTGTTGAATGAAATGGAAATGTGAATTCTGTAGGGTTCTGGTGGCTCTCCAAATTATTATGGAAGGCTCAGATGATAAGAATGCTATGTCTCGTTAGTACTTGAGACATAGTCTTGCCTTTTCTTTGGTTATTTTGCAATGGTTGGATATTTCTACTTGTATTGCTCATCTGTCTTTGAGAAGCAGTACAGTATAGGTTAGGAACACAGACTCTGAAGTCAGACTGTGTTGGGGCCCTGGCCCATTATTTACTTCACCATCCTGTACCTCGATTTCCTCGTCTATAAAATGGGGATGATAATGGTAACTGCCTCACAGGTTGCTAGGAGTATAAAAGCAGATGGAAACTGCTCAGACAGTACTTGGAACATAGTAAGTGTTCAGCAAATGTGAGCTAATACTAAGTGCTTGATAGTTCATATCTTTTCCTAATTGTTTTCCAGGCCACTTCTCATGTCTATACATTGTTACCCTTGTCTCTGATATGGATAAAATTTCCTACAGTTTTGTGAACTTTCCCTTTGTTCATTTGGATGCCCTTTATTTTAATGGTAAATAGCAATGCAATTATTATGCGATGCCATCCCCACCCCCCAAAAAAGTTTCTATGTTACATTGACCAAGCTTTGCCCTCAAATGGTCTAATAATTCCCCATCCACTCCTTTAAGTCCTAGTTCTGTGTGTTAAGAGACTACATCAGTTTTGATTGTCTTATTATATTAGGAAAAACTCACTCTAATTTATGTTTTATACTCAATTCTTCCCCTCTTTGCTCCTCCTCTCAGGTTTCTTAACAATTTTACTTGAAATATTTTTTATTGGATTTAACCATTTCACAATTATGGGATGAAGACATTTGAAACAGTTTAGGGCCTAGCACAGCTTTGAATCACCACATCATTCAAGGCATCCATTTGTTTTTGCAGCCCCTGGAACAGCGCTTCTGTAAGACCAAGCAATTCTGAGTATAGACACTGACATCCAGGGTCCAACTGCTCTGGGTGGGTTCATGCCCCCTCCCAGGTGCACCTCCTGATCTGTCTAATTCAGATATTGCCTCACACCCAGTAGTCTCTCAGGAAATCTTGGTTGACATGAGAAGAATCAGAGGACCAGTTCCAATAACATATTTATGTTACATTTTCTTTCCTTTGGGGCCTCAGGTTTGTTCTGTTTACTCTAGTGACTCTGCTCAATTGCTGGGAAATCAAGCAACCAGACCATTCAGGAATCCAACACAAACAGATGAAGCTGGAAGGCATGAAGTTCTTCAGCCCCAGGTCTTCCTTCCTGTTCTTCTGTAGCATCTGTTGGGTGCTGGGCCTTGCCTTGCTAAGGAAGCTCTGATGTCAAGATCACCAGAGAAAGAGATGTGAAGTAGACCCGATGGATCGAAACACGTTGGTTTAGCTGTCATTGTGTACTCAGGTGAGTACTGTGCTCCTGCTTCATAGGTTAGTGTGTGTGAGATTTTGTGGCAGAAGGAGCTTTATAATCACACTAGAGGAGCAATGCTTCCATCGGTGCTCAAACTCATGCTGCTCCCCTTGCTGTATTTTATGCATTAGCACGTAAGCCACCTTGGCAGGGACTGAGGAGCCCCAAAACCAAACCAGGAAGTACTAAGAAATTCAGCATCGCATGCTTTAAGAGATTATTAGGAAGAAACTAGAAGGGGTGAGTAAGCAGTTTATTGGTGAGTCACCAGTAATTGAAAAGCATACCCTATTGGTGAAACAACCTAAATATTGGGCATACTATGATCTCCTTCTATTAAATATGGAATTCACAAACTAGTAAATGCATTCATTTGTTTGGATTTAGATTGTCACCTCCAGCCAGTATACTCATGGAAACATTGATGTTTACTTGGTTGCCTTATTTTCTAGAATCTGCTAAAATGTTTTGGGCTAATAAGAAACTGTAGGAGCCTCTTTGGTTCTGAGGGCCAGTCCTTAGGACATTGCTGGCTTAACAACACAGTGAGCTGTAGGTGAGTACCAGAGCTTCCATCTGATTTCAAGCCTTTATCACCTTATGCTCTATGCTGATTAGCCATTTTGTCTGCCCCACTACAGGCTTATTCCTCCCTCCAGGCCCAATCCAGTTCCACAGCCACTTTTCTCCCTAAGTAAGTAGTAAATTATTTAGTCACATTTTATAAACACACTCCCACTAAGCTGTCCGTGACTTCTGTGCTCCTACATGAACTTGCATTTTAATAGAGACAATAGGAAAAGGGCAGCCCAGGGCTGAAAAGAAGCCCTTGACCGACCTTTTGTATTGAAAGGATATATTTTGTATATCCACTTACAATTGGTGGATCCTGAAAACAGGCAAAAGCCAGTGGAAAAGGCACATGAGAAGAATGGAGTTCACTTGATTAAATTGTGAGATCAACTCTATTCTGCCCAGGCTGGTTGATGGACAAAGGAGCAATGACTGATGCCCTTAAACCACGAGGGGTTGTCAAGAAGGCTTTGTTCTCTTTAGAACTTTCCACTGGACCAGATGCAGACCTGATTGTGAAGGGTTATGATATAGACCAAGGGGCTCAGCTGGTGTTGGACACAAGAGGATAACTTGGTGTTTAAGGCTGGTTGGCACTAAAGGTCTTCAACCTGAAATTATGGGCTCCCATCTTATTAGCAGTTCACACGAAAAAGGTGTTTCTATTAGAATTTTGGGCTCCAAGGACCATTTTCTCTTTCCTGAGAAGATGGATGCTTCCTCTGTTCTGATAAGAACAATGTACCTAATCAGCTTTCTCTTTTCTTTGATTGCTAGGAAGCTCCATCCCTAGAGATTAGTGTCAAACTTACACAACACTACAGATAACTCATAGGTTTTTATTTGCATTTTTTTCTCAATTGACTCTCTACTTTTATAGTTTTTCCCTTTTTATAATTTATTTATTTTATATAGAACTTTTATGGTTTGTATTCCTTTATTTCTATTCTAATATAATTTTATTTTATGCATTAGCATGTAAGACACCTCAAGTAATTTGTAAAATATGGAATGGCTTCAAGTGTAAGCCACCTCGAAGCTTGGTGTGTTAAAAAAACATGGAGTGTTTATTTTCAAAGTTGATGACTCCTTAGAAAGGAAGAAACCTTTGTTAAAGAAGTTAATAAGGGTTAGCTCAAGGATTTTTAAGGACAAAGAACATACTGAAACATTCACCCAGGGGCAGACATGCACACTGCTCTTCTCTTTTGCCAGCCTCCACTTCATATTAGCCCACCAGGAAGTCCAGGGTTCCTTTTTCTGGGAAAGCAGTAAGTTCATTCTTCAGCCTTGAATGAGAAAGTTGGAAAAAAAATAATAATGTCTGCCCCTACCCTCATCCCATTGGAATTACCCACCTCTCCTCTTTGGAATCATGGACTAAGGGCTGCATTCCTTTTGCTTTATGGGGTATGACCGCTGGTATCCAGAGGCTGGACATGAAAGTTCAACGGAGTGGCATTTTGTAGAAAACCGATGGAGGACAGAAGTGTTCCTCATTCCCCTAGAGCATGCTCCTTCTGTGGTTTCAGAAATCCATCTGTACCTGCCGGGGGAATCATCAAGTCTTTGGCTCTGAGCTGCTTCCTCTTACCTGGCTGATATGGACTCAAAGGGGGAGGGAGAGTCAGCAGAAAAGTATTTCTCTTTTCCTTCTTGAAGGGGGTGTGTCCTGGGCTCCTTGGTGCACTAGGAGTTGGTCATGAATCCGTGACCTGTATGCATGCCAGAGAGCTGCTGTAATTCAGATATTAAGATCGTCTCTCCAAACAGCTTAAGAAGTGATTGAGCCACAAGTGCACTGGAGGAAGGGCTCCCTCGGGCTGTGATGTGAGGAGAGAATCACCAGGTAAGCCCAATAGCGATGATTTGATTCCTTGGAACTTGTATTACTATCACAGGTACTTCCTGTTAATTTGAGATTATTTTTATCTTCTGGGGAAGACTCTCAATATCTCATTTCCTGAAGCGAGGTGAAATAAAGGAACATAGAATGGAAGGAGCAATGAGCAGCGATAACAGAGTTCCGTGTCTTGGTGACTACATAAATTGAAATATTGGCTTGAGACTCAAACTCCAGGTTTTCAGACTCAAGGTGCAGCCTTCTCAATTATAACATAGCACCCCTATTCTTTGGATGTGCTGGGAGGTAGATCAACTGGAATAAAGAAGGCTCCATTAAAGATAATTGTTAAAAATATTAATCTTAAGGATTTCACTAGTTAGAAATATATTAATCTTAGCAATCTGTTTAAAAATACACTTGAGAGATTTAAGTTTATTTTCACTTTAGGATGGATTTATTTAAGCTTTGACTGAATCAGTATACATCTGGGAAGTATTTCTCAATTTAACTCCCTTCCTGGACTCTGAAAAATCCCAAAATTGATCCTTATAACCACTTCCCCTGCTATTACCCCCAAGTAAATATGAAGCAGCATACTGTAATTTTAACTGACAGGCCTTGAAAATTCACAATTTTTCTTTTCTTTTTTTCATGAAAAATCTATTTATGTATACCTGATGTCCTATGTAATTTACCCATGCCAGAAACTAAATGATGGGAAGTTACTTAAGGAGGTATAGAAAGAAGGTCAAGGTGGAAGAGGTATGGAGAAATGATGACTTTGGCTTTCCCATAGTGATATCCATTAATTAAACTAAACCTGATAACAACACACATAGGCTGGAGATCACAGACATCAGAGAACAAAAAATAGATAAAAATATATACGATGATTTGTCAGAATATTAGCACAGCCTTTTGTTATGCTCTTTTTTGCTATAATAAAACCACTACTAATTACTTATAACTGTAACTAAAATTAAAAACAGCTTTACAATAATAGCCTCATAATACTTGACTCAACTATTAACAAATAATATGACTTTGGGCAAATTATTTCACTTTTTTTGTTTCGGTTGATTAATCTGCAACAAGCATGGAGATTAAAATGGGCATGTATACATGTTGAGTCTTGGAAGCTTGACTTACAAACACTCCCATTTTGTGTACAACCACAAGTTGATATAAATTGTTACTGACATGCTTCATAGATTATGTATGTCTTGCTTCTCTTAAAAAAATGGCAAATTTTTAAAAAATCAGGGGCAGTGTCTACATTACAAGGTGTTTCTTTCTGTGCTGAGTGAGGGTAAGGGAAACACCATGCTTTTGCACCCATATACCCTCTGATGTAATTCATTTCACAATTAAATAAATGCAAATATCCTCCTGGAAAAAATAAGTGGATGCATTAATGAACACCCGTGTCTCAGTGGCTGATTTTAGCACTTTGGTGTGAGCCAGTGTAAATGGGAAGAAGTGAGAGGGTGCTGGGTACCCAAGGCCATTAGCAGTGGGTGGGTGCATGTCACAGGGGTAAATGGCCCCGGAAGTGGAGGGTGGCCTCCTCTGGAAAACTGTCACTGCGTTCCCAGTTTTACCAAAGGCCACTTCTTGTAAAACCATGGTCCACCCAATCTAAACACATGTGTTTGCTACTTTCAACATATCTTGCCTTGTTCCCTTTTAGTTCTTTGACAGGAAATACACATAGCTACAGAGAAGGGGAAACCCTATTCCCAGACACATCATGGTGTTCTCTTAGATTGAGCTTGAGTAGCAAAGTGCTCATGGGATGTCAAGGTCTTCACAGTTCTGGACTGGATAGCTACACAGTTGTAATCGCTGTGAAAATAATTGAGAGAACTGGCGGGGTAGTGCAAAAGGTCTATAGCAAGCATGTCAAACTCAAAGGCTAACGTGGGCCAAATAAATGAGGCATGTGGCCCGCGGGCCACAAGTTTGACATGCTTGGCCTCTATAACGTAGAATTGCACAGCTGGTTCTAACCTTGCTGAGTTCCACCACTGTAGTGCACTAAACCAGTGCGGAGCCAAGGCCATCTTACCAAACCCGCTCCCAGCAAGCCACGGGTAACCTCATAAAGGCTCCTATCCAGTGGTAGATGGAAAGCTGGGCGCTGTCATGCTAAGAAGGAAAATCCTTAAGAATTAATACGTGTGAAAGTGCCCTGGCATTTCATAAAAGTATAGTAACTTCCCTGTATATAGTCAGTTGAATAAATAAAGTGCAAAGAGGTGAGCAGTGGCAATGAGATATGTAGCCCTCAAACTGCAAAATTGAGCTAAATCTTGCTGGTGAGGGTTATTAGGTCCTCATGGGCCTCGGGGTCATCAGTGCAAATGTCAGTTTTTAATCTCCAAAGGCCCACACGACTTAGAAACTCTAGATTTTTGGTTTTGGTTTAAATAAAGCCTTTTAAAATAAACACTTTAAACGAAATCTTTATGATAGTTTATTTTTCTTATAAAATTAAAAAAAAACACCTGAGTTCCTTTATTGTTTAAGGATAAGTGGGCATTAACTATAAATTTGTGGTGTTAGGACAGCTTGTCACAATGGAACAGATTCATGCCTTCAAAGTTTTGGGTAAAGAGTCTTTGTATTAAGCAGATTTTATTTTCTATGAAAACCTTTTGCACTAGTGTTTGTACTTTAGCCAAATTTTGCTTGAAGACTTCTCTATGCTCAATCTCTTAGAGAATCAGGCTAATTCTTTCTCTTTTTTTAATGTTGAATTTTCTTTATTGTTGACAGTATTACATATGTCCCCCATTCCCCTCTCACCCCCCCTAATCCTTTCTAATAAGAAACTTAGTGATAAACCTCTTAGACATGTTTTTGGCCAAAATACCAACTAAGCTAGTAACTGGCAAGAGAAATGGTACAGAAAGCAATAGAACTAAAAAAATTATCTGTCAGAATTTTTTTATATGACAAAGTGGCCTTTAAAATTGATAAAATTTATCAAGATGATCTTGATAAAGAATATTTAGTCAAGAAACATAATTGGAAAAACTGGTTATTCATTTGGAGGAAAATGAAAGTAAACCCTTAGTTCATACTAAAACCTGAAATAACTCTAGAAGAAATGAAAATCTAAATGTATTTAAAAAATTTAAAGAAGAAAATATAAGATGACATTGTTATAATCTTTTTATAGAAAAAATTTAAATCCATATAGACAGATTTGATTTCATAAATATTTTAAAGTTTTGTGCAGAACAAACATAAAAACTTAAAAAAACCAAAGACCAATGATGACTAAGTATTTATAACCCGTGACAGAGAGCTGATATTCACACTATATAAAAAGCTCCTAAGAAGCAGTCCTTAAAAAAAAATGAAAATTCTAATAAAAAAACTTAGAATGACTTAAATAGGCATTTCTATACCTTACCAGGGAGCATAAACAGGTACAAATTAGGAGGGCAATTTGGACATGTCTATAAAAAACCAAAATGTAGCCCTGCTGGTGTGGTTAGACCATGGATTCTGAGCACCGAAAGTTTGAGAGTTCGATTTCTCATCAAGGGTTGCAGGCTCCATCCCTGATCTCAGTTGGGCCATTTGTGGGAGGCAACCAATCAGTGTGTGTCTCTTGCATCTCTCTCTCTCTCTCTCCCCCCTCCCTTCCACTCTCACTAAGGATCAATAGGGGGAAAAATCTCCAGGTGAGGATTACCAAAAAAAATATTTTAAAAAAACAACTCAAAATGTATAAGCCTTTTAAAGCTGCACTTTCATTCTAACCTAGAAAGATACCAGTTTGCCTGGAATTAAGGATGCACAAGAAGAAGCTGCATAGAAGGAACATTTGAGGGCAGATTCAAGGAGTCCAAAAGATGAATTTGCCTTAATAGCATGTTTGCTCTTCATCTGTACATAGTGTGAGCCTGGAAGATTTTGTGTATAGGTTCACATAATGTTTGCAGGATAGGTGGGAATGCCGGACAACTCATTCTACTTATAGAATCATTTAGGAATGAAAAACTGGCTCTACACAGTAGGAAAGTATGATGAAAACACTGTTAACATGCATAGAAAAACTTAAAGAATGTTTTTTGTAGACTTGAAATAATTGAAGTTTAATCAGTATAAGCACTGCATGAAAAGTCAGGTATTTGGCCTTGGCCGGGTGCTCAGTTGGTTGGAGCATCATCTCATACACCAAAAGGTCATGGGTTCGATTTCAGGTCAGTTTACACATCTAGGTATTGGGTTTGATCCCTGGTTGGTGTGCATACCAGAGGCAACCAATTGATGTTTCTCTCTCACATCCATGTTTCTCTCACTCCCTTCCTCTCTCTCTAAAATGAATAAACATATCCTCAGGTGAGGATTCAAAAAAAGTCAGATATTTGGTTTACTATTATTTAAAACAGACCACCAAAAAAGAGTTTGTAACATATTTACCCGAGTGCTCACATATGAAGACCCCACAAAGCCTGTTCTGTTGGTTCTTTCCAGTAGGCCTGATGAATTGTGTTTTTATCTTAAAAGAGCTGAGTTTCCCTAGACACACAATAACACTCAAATTTATTAGGAGACCAGCTTTGAAACATTTCTCCTCCTTCTTCTTTTAGCAAAGAGCTTATTTTTAAGGAACTTAATGAAAATTACATTAACAATCATGACTTTATTAAAATCATTCCCTGAGCAACAAAATGAACTGACCCATAGTCTAAGAGAAATACTAGATTTTTTTGGAGAAAGAAAATTAGGGAAATAGAATTTAAGTTTATCCTTCTCATTTTCTGCAAGTGTGAAAAGGAAATAACTCTCATGTAATTTGCAAGATTGCCAAACAATAGAACCAAGGTATATGAAAAGCATTTTATAAATTAGAAAGAATTATTCTTATTTGTTCTTATTATAAAACTATCACCACCTTTGAGTTGCTGTTCAGATAATTTTTCAAGCAAAAATTCAAAAGGAAGCCCACATTCTCGGGGCTCTACCCACTCTCTGTAAGCAAAGTGGAGTAGGGAAGGTGAGAAATGAGCCTGACCTGGGAGTTCCCGGGAGGCTGGGCCCACCCAGGTGCTGAGCTGGAGGCGTGGCTGGAAGAAAGAGCTTGGTACCTTCTCTGGAGGCCATTTATTATCTTTCAGGGCTTGGTGGTAACTTGTGCTCTACTGAACTGTGAGTGACAGGAGAAAATCTTCAGTTACAGGGGGTTGGACTAGAGCCAGCCCTTGAAGCTGGCAGGCTGCTTAGAAAGGAATTGAGCTGGACTTGTCGTGACTGGTCGTCGTCTGTGAGACATGGACTAGCTACTAGGACAAGAGAAGAAGTACGAGGTAATGAGCTAAGAACAAAGTAGCATCCTGGGTCTCTTCTAAGCTACAAAGTGCAGCCTAAGTAGATTTTAAAAACACACACAACCCAAATCCTTGTTAGGAGGGAACAGACAGCTGGCTTAGGCTGCCGGCTAACCCAGAAATGCTCTCAAACTGAAGTTCCAATAAGTGGCGAAGGACACACAGACGTCTAAAATATGTACCTCAATTTTTGGATCAAAAGAGGTCAGTTGAGGGGGGGTAGTAGGGTCACAAACTGGACTCTGAGGGAGAGCCATTCAATGAAACATCAACGTTTAAATAGGGACCCTGGAACAGGAAGGACTCCAGCGACCAGCACTTGTTTTCAAAAGTAGGTCTGGGTCCCTGCTTTGGGGTTTCTCTTAGTGGGTGGGGCTGCTGTGAAGGAACACCCTGCAGGAGGATGTGCCTGGCACAGTGCCCGGGAAATTGGAGGTTCTCACTGTATAGTGGCTGACCAAATTAAAGATGAGTAAAGTGTCATAAGGAAAGGACTGAGCTAATTCCTTTGGTCTTTTCCAGCCTTGTAATTCTAGAATTCTTAAAAATTATACCTCTATTCTCAACCCAAGGACTTAATTCTTGGTAGATTCTTAGCCTATCCCAAAAGAGGTTTAAGAATTATATAACCACAGACTCATAAATACAGAGGACGAACTGACAGTTGTCAGAGGCTGGGTGAAAAAGGTGAAGGCATTAAGCAAAAACAGAACAAAACAAAACAACTCATAGACACAGGTAACTGGTGATTACCAGAGGAGAAGGGGTGTGGGGAGGTAGGAGAGGGTAAAGGGGTGATGGAAGGAGACTTGACTTTGGGCGGTGAATACATAATACAGTATACAGATGATGCATTTTGAATTGTACACCTAAAATCTATATAATTTTATTAACCAATGTTACCCCAATATATTCAATAAAAATTAAAAAAAAATACTCCAGGAAAAAAAAAAAGAATTACAATAACCAGTTTGAGAAGAAAACAGGAGTAAAGCCCAGTAAAAAGTTTTAATCTTTCCAGATTTAAATTTGATGGCCGATGAACACTAATTAAAAGAACAATGAAAGAAATAATGTGTAAAGAGAAATGGAGAAACGGGCGTGTAATAATAGAATCTGAATGTGAATGGATCTGAGTTCCCCTTAATTTATAGAGGAGGAAACTGACTTTCACAAGTTCTAACAGATGAGGGACAGACTTGGGGTTAGGGTTGAATTCATTTTGGTTTCTTTCTACTATGTTTATACCATATAAACATACTAACACATGCTAAAACATAAAATATGTATTTAAAATTTTACTGTGCACAAATGTTTAAGCAGACACTCAATAAGGTTGTAAATAGCTTTACATTATAGTCCTTCCAGAAGAAGTTTGTCTAGCTCATAAAATTGACCAAACTTCCAAAAACTTTTTCAGATATAAAATTGGTTATCTTTTCTGTTCCCCATATATATTTCCACCTGTCTTCTCTACTGTATCTGCCTACTTAAAAAGACATAAAGTCACTCTTAAAGGCAAATGGCCCAAAGATTTTTATGCAAGGACAGATCCCAATGCAAAGGTTACCAAAAACATAAAATAAGAGGTAAAATAAAACCAAGGTTTTACAGGTCCCTTGCCTCGAAAACAATCAGCTCTATTTGAGTCATGATTTCGTTCAGACCCAGCTGGAGACCTGCTCTTTCCATTAGCCTGTGACTGAGAGGAGAGAGACAACTCTACTGGAAATTCTATTTATAGAAAAAAAACACACCACAATCTCATCAATATTGATGCCAGGGAAGCAACCCAAGAGTTCAACTGTGCCTAAGATTAGATTGTTGCTAAAAGTGCTGGAAAGTGTAGGTGTGGGCAGTTCCAACCAAGCACCACTGTTGATAAGGAGACTGCTGTTGACGAAAATAAGTGATATTTGGAGACCATAAATATATAACTGGAAGAATGGGGAGACAATGGTCAGCCGTCTCCAGGGGCTTAATAGTGAATTCTAATGATTGTTTTCTGTAAACTGAAGGACAGGGATTATCAGAAGTGAATTTACTTGAATGAATTCAAGGAAGTAGGCGGTGTGTGTGTGTGTGGGGGGTGTTCTACCATGACCAAGCCTTCCCAGGAAGCCAGTGTCAACACAGGCTCCACTGGCCCTGGGGGAGGAGCTGCCCCAGAGCGAGGTGTGACATAAACATGCTTACTCTGATGACAACAGCTCCTCACCTGTGGCAAGGACATACAGATTTTGAGAGTTATCTATATACTAGAGGCCCGTTGCACAAAATTTCTTGCACTTGGCGGGGGGTGGGGGGGTGGGGGGTCCCTCAGCCCAGCCTGCACCCTCTTACAATCCGGGACCCCTCGGGTAGGCTTTCTGGGCCTGGCCTGAGATCAGGGTCTATCCGGGCTTTCCTTCCCACCCCTGCCACTGCCACTGCTTGCCATCTGTGCAGCACTACCCGCCCTCCCCTGACACTGGTGGCCTCCCTCTGCAAGTGACAGGGTGGGGTGCGATGGCTTGGCTGGCCTGGGCCTCCCTCTTTCTTTGGTGGGGGGCAGGGCCAGCCCAGCAAGGGGCCATCTGCCTACCTGATATCCCCTGACCTCTGGCCTGCCTACCTGATCACCCCTAACCACTTGCCTGCCTGCCTGATTGCTCCTAACCACTTGCTTGGGGGCGGGGCCAGCCCACGAGGGGCTGAGGTGGTCTGGTCTCTGTTCATTTCGGTTGTGATGTCTCTGGCCTTTTATTATATAGGCTATAAAAGCCTGAGCAACCGTTATGACAGATCCACCGAATGACCGGTCGCTATGACGACACACTGACTACCAGGGGGCAGATGCTCAATGTAGGAGCTGCTCACTGGTGATCACTCCCACAGCCAACCACCTGCGGTCCCTCCCCCCATCTGGCCCGCCCCGATTGGCCCAATTGGTCCCTATCACCAGCCAGGCCGAGGGACTCCACCCATGCATGAATTCGTGCACCAGGCCTCTAGTTTTTAATAATTAAGACTCTTCTGGCTTGAAAGGGAAGTGCTGAAAATGCCATGGGGTTTGCATCATACCAGAGCAGCTTTTACTTGATAAGTTCACTTGACTCCGAATTGAAGCCAAATTCTGACCCAATCCAACAAGAAACTGTAAAAATATTAGTGGTAAGATTGAAATGCTAGTAATGCTAATATTAATAGCTAATAGTTGGGGCTTAGCACCTGTTAGATGCTGTTCTGAATACTTTATATGAATTTCAGAAAAATAACAAATAATTCTGGACCATAAATAGTGTAACACTAAAAACTTACTTGTTGTTTATCAGAAAATTAGTCTTCCAACCCTATCCCAGAGGGAGTTGTATACACCAAGGAATTTAAGAAAAATTTTTATTAGTTTAAGCTCAGATCCCAACCCCCCAAAGAGAATTCAAATCACAGGGTTAACTTAGGTGTAGAACCATTTCTTTTTTTTCCTATCTAAGAACCAGTCTAGAATCAACTCTCAAAGCTATCAGAGGTCAGCATCACTTGGGTAGCTTTAATAATGCATAAGGCTGGGCCTGGGCTGTCTAGGATTTAGTATGTTTAGGGTGGGATGGGGGCACCTGTATTTTCTAATGAGCTCCTAAATGCCTTCTTTTCTTCTTCTCCTGTTCCTTCCCTCCCTCCTTTTCCTCTCCATCCTCCACTTGCCCATCCTACTCTTCCTCATGGCCTACGCTTTTTGCTTTCCAAAAGTGATGGATATTTGTCTCTAGAGCAGTACTTTAAAAATAGTTTTGACCAGGCTCCATAGAAATAAATATATATTTACATGCACACACATAATAAAACATGTGCATATCAATAAATAGTTTAGCTCTTCATGATAGGCCTAAACAGCAGTGTCTGGGAGTCGCTGGTCTGAAATGCTGATTGTAAATTGAAGTTTACCATTTCTACCCAGTCTGAAGAGACAGCCCAGAATACACCCTCCAGCATGGGAGGAAGGGGAACAAAGGTGGAGAGTATGAGAATTTCCTCTCAGTGCCCAGTGCTATCACCAGGCCTTCTGGAGCTGGGCTTGCAGCTTCAGGCCTGGACTGCATGCAGGAGAAAGAAGATTGTTCAAAGAGTAAGAGATGGAGAGAAAGAGTCATCAGAGGGCCAGGCCTCCTATTTGGAAGCAGGCCCTGGCACAGAAAGGGGACAGATCCCACCTACACACACCGAGACGGTTACCTTCTTTGAAAGCTCCAGTACTAAGACCATGGCCCAAACAGTACCCAGGAATTCACAGTAAACGTTTTCCCTGGGAGTGGAGGAAACCTGGGAGAGGGGCTGGAAAGAGCATCACTCCCTCTTCAATGTGGCTCCACTCCCAAAAAGGTATTGGGAAATCAATTTAGTAAAAAAAGAAAAGAAATAAATTAAAAAAAAAAAGAAAATATACAAGGGCATGTTTCAGAGAAAGAATTAAGTTCTATTTCATAAAACTGTTCAGTTATTTTATGTAAATACTAGAGGCCCAATGCACAAAATTCATGCAGGAGTAGGCCTTCCTTCCCCCGGCTGCTGGCATCAGCTTCCCTCTAGCACCCGGGACCCGGGCTTCCCTCACAGCCCTGGCTTTGTCCAGAAGGTCATCTGGAAGGACATCCAGAAGGACATCTGGTCTAATTAGCATATTATGCTTTTATTATTATAGACTAGAGGCCCGATGCACAAAATTTGTGCAAGGGGCTCAGCCCTTGCAGCCATGGCGGCTTGCTTTGGCCCTCGCAGCCCCAGCTTCCTCCTGAAGGTTGTTTGGCTGTCCAGTCTAATTAGCGTATTATGCTTTTATTATTATAGATTACTAGAGGCTCCATGCATGAAAATTCATGCACTGAAGGGGGGGGGGTCCCTCAGCCTTCCCTGCCCCCTCTCTCAGTCCAGGAGCCCTCAGGGGTGGGAGGTAACCCAGCGATCAGGGGAAGGCGATGCCCCCATCACACCTCTGCTGCTGCCACTGCCGGCAGCACAAGCCTCAGCTGGCCCTGGTTACCTGAGCCTTGGGCAGCCCTGGGAGGCTGGGCAGCCGCCATCCGAGGCTTGCCTGCACCTCGGGTCAACCCTGGGTGGCTAGGCAGCCAACATCCGAGGCTTGCCTGCATCTTGGGCCAGCCCTGGGCGGCTGGGGGGCTGAGGTGACTGGGGGACTCCAGAGGCAGGCGCATAGAGCGCCTGGACCTGCCTGTGGATGGGTCAAGCTGTGCCACACGCCTGCCGCCCTGGTGGGGCTGAGGAGACTGGGTGCAGCCATTTTGTGGCTGTGGGTGCCACCATCTCTGAGGGCATGGCAGTCAATTAGCATATCCCCTCCTTATTGGCTGTGGGTGTTGCCATTTTGTGAGGGAGTGATGGTCAATTAGCATATTCCCTCTTTATTAGATAGGATTATAGGTATACACACACATTTTATTATACACGCGCACACACACACACACACACACACATACTAGGTGTACTGGTTAATAATAGTGAATTTTGTAATCAAAGAAAACATGATAATTTTAGGAGAAACATCAAAAGTGCTTTATTCAAAGTAATGTCCATCACTAGCTACTCATTTCCCCATCTTTCAGGTAATTTGTGGATACCGTCCCAATAGAACTTTTCTTGTTTTGAGGCAAACGATTCAGAGACCCAATTTTCCACTTCTTTGTATATTTTGAAGTGCTGCTCAGAAAGTGCATGTGCCATTGATCAGAACAAGTGGTAATCTGAAGGAGCAAGGTCTGGTGAACACAGCGGGTGGGTTAATACTTCCCAGGCAAGATCTTTTAATGTGTCTTTAACTGGTTTTGAAGTTTGTGAAGCAAAATTACTTGCCATGACTTCTGGCCCATTCTGGTCATTTCACGATCAAAGTGTGGTTCAAATTGATTATTTGTTGTCAATAGTGATCAGTATTAATGGTTTAACCTGGTTTTAGAAGCTCATAATACACCACACCTTCCTGATCCCACCAAACACAGAGTATTGTCTTCTTTCTGAAGCGATTTGGCCTTGCAGTCTATGTTGATGGTTGACCTGAATCAACCCATGATATTGTGCATTTGGGATTCTCAAAATAAATCCACTTTTCATAGCCAGTCATAATTCGATGCAAAAAAGACTTTCTTTTGTGCCATTAAAGCAACATTTTACTGATGACTTTTCAGTTTCCCATTGGTCTTTTGTTCAGTTGATGTGGCACCCATTTTCCTTCCTTTCAAATCTTTCCCATTGCTTGTAAACGATTGGAAATTGTTTGCTGTGCAACGTTTAATCTTTCTGCAAGTTGTTCTTGAGTTAGACACGCATTTCATCCAATAATGTTTGTAATGGTTGGTTTTCAAACTTTTTCAGTTGATCTGGATGTTCTTTGTCTTTCATATAGAAATAATCACTCTTAAAGCATTTAAACCAGTGTTCACAAGTATCTTGAGATGGAGCATGTTCACCATAAGCTTCCTGAAGTATACGATAACTTTCAGCAACACTTTTCTTCAAAATAAAGTAATGAATTAAAACTTCCTACAAACGCTCTTTGTTTTTGGCACAAAATTCGACATTTTTAAGAGTAAAAATATCTATGATGTTAACACTTTCAGAAAATTTGACATATGAATTTTTGAAGCTTGCTGTCAATACAACAAAATAGCATACATATCAAGTCACATATATATCAACATATGTGTAACTCATCTACTGAAAAAAATCTGCATTATTAACTGGTACAACTAGTACATATATATATACACACATATTTTATTATGTATGTGTGTATAGATATATACTTCTTTCTATGGGGCCTGGTAAAAAATATTGGAAAAATACTGCTCTGGAGACCAATAGCCACCACTTTTGGAGAGTAGAGAGCACAGCCAGAGGCAATAGGGCACAGAGCAGGTAGGTTTTGGGATGCAGATCTGGAAGAATGAGGTCTGGAGCACAGGTTGCTGCCCAAAGGTAGTTAAAGCAATAGATTTAGGAGGAGTCTTGCAAGCAGGGGTGGGGGCATGAGAGGGCTGCTCACCTTAGGGGGAAGGTAAATATAAAAATGGTACGTGCCCCACCGCTTCTTCTCCTGTTTCCCTAGAAAGCCCCAGAAAAGGTCTGTGCTGACATGGGGCCATGTCTCTGGAAGTCAGTACCATGACCCTCATGTCTTTCTCTTGTAGGTCAGAGAGCTAGGTGTGGGGCAGCGCTGTCAGGGATGGCAGGGTTTGTATGACATTTAAAGTGCACCAAGGGCTGGCCAGCATGGCTCAGTAGTTGAGTGTCGACCTATGAACCAGGAGGTCACGGCTCAATTACCAGTCAGGATACATGCCTGGGTTGGAGGCCCGATCCCTAGTGTGGGGCATGCGGGAGGCAGCCAATCAATGATTCTCTCTCCTCATTGATATTTCTATCTCTCTCTCCTTCTCCCTTTCTCTTTGAGATTAATAAAAAAAATATTTTTAAAAAAGTGCATCCAGAAAGCAAGATGGGGGCTGGAAGGGAGAGCCCAACTCTGTGTTTAGTGCTGCCAATAAAAGGCACTTATTCTAAGGATGGGTTATTGAGTTTGGCAATCACAGTTTTTTGTCTTTTCCTGTGGAGATATGAAAGAAATGTCGAGAGGCCACAAGGAAGTGATTCTTCATGTCCAGTAAAACTTAAAAAAAAAATCATGCTAAAAAACTCACATAAAATATACCAACTTAACCATTTTATAAGTGTGTAAGGTCAGTGGCATTAAGTACATTCACATTTTGTGCAACAGATTTCTAGAACTTTTTCATCTGTCAAAACTGAAATTCATACCCATTGAATCACAACTCCCTGTTACCCCTTCTCCAAGGCCCTGGCAACCAACATTCTACTTTCTGTTTCTATGAATTTGACTCTTTTGAGATACTTTGTAGAGTGGAATTATAACAGTATTTGTCTTTTTTGTGATTGGATTATTTTACTTAACAGAATGTCCTCAAGGTTCATCCATGTTGCAGCATGTGATAGCACTTCCTAATTTTTAAAAACTGAACAATAATTCATGCCTAATAAAACATTTGGCAATGATGCAAGAGTTTTGGGTCTATGCTGCCTGACATGGAAGCCACTAGTCACATGTGGCTACTGAACACTTGAAATGTGGCTAGTGTGAATAAGAAATTGAATTTTTAATTTCACTTTATTATCATTAAAATTAAAATTTAGATTGCCATACATGCCTAGTGGTTACCATATTGGACACAACAGTTCTAACTTACTGTGACTTTTTTCATTCACATGAAATAAAGTTGGGTATAAGTGATTAATTTTGTGACCATGACTATATGACAAGTTCTGTCTAAATTATTGTGCAATAACCATAAACTTGACAGTTTGTTGCAAATTATATTAATTATAAAGAAGGAAATTGACTAGATTGGTTCATGATTATTTTTTATAATAATTCTTTTTTTTAAAATATATTTTATTGATCTTTCACAGAGAGGAAGGGAGAGGGATAGAGAGCCAGAAACATCTATGAGAGAGAGACATTGACCAGCTGCCTCCTGCACACCCCCCAACCGGGGGATGTGCCCGCAACCACTGTACATGCCCTTGACCGGAATCGAACCTGGGACCTTCCAGTCCGCAGACTGACGCTCTATCCACTGAGCCAAACCGGTTTCGGCCATGATTATTTTTTATCCTTAAACACTTAAATTCCATCCTTCTATTAATGGTTCTAAGAGTCCATGGTTATTTTAATGATTTTATTTATTTATTTATTTTACTGAGATGAAAAGGAAACCTCAGGGAAATATAAAAGGCTGGATGTTAAATACACCTAATTGTAAAGTTAAGGAAGTTATGATTTTAAAATAGTGTAACCTATATGAATGTCTACCTGCTGTGCTGTACCTCTGAAGCTAATACAGAAAAGTGTTGAATACAAACTATAATCAAAAAATAAAATAAAAATTATTATAAATAATATTTATAGAAATCTCAGATTTGTAAAGATGTATCACACATAAATAGTATTTTTTATGGGTTTTAGAATTATGAATTGAATTTTATTCTTATTTTTGTTTATCTTATTTTCTATTTTTCTTTTTTACACTGAGTATTACTTTGCAATAAACAACAAAATTATTTTTTTGCTGTAAGGGAAAAAATACAAGTTGACCCAGAAAAACCAAACCAAACCGTGTTTAGTCAAATTTGATCACCTAGAAGAAAGCTCTCGGGGAATTTTCTCGTAAGTTTGTAAAGACAGAAATTTACTCCTTTTAATGGAAATCACAGTATCTCAGGCTGGATC
The DNA here is from genome assembly GCF_027574615.1 of Eptesicus fuscus. NCBI lineage: Eukaryota > Metazoa > Chordata > Mammalia > Chiroptera > Vespertilionidae > Eptesicus > Eptesicus fuscus. Next base: position 16,424,156 of record NC_072482.1, on the reverse strand, counting down.
TGTGAAGTGGAAAAATTATTAAAACACTTAGGGCTTTTGATTGATTCAGTTAGGGTCTACTATTGTGTGCATTAAATTTTTTAGTTAGAATTACTTGTTTTTGTGCCTCAGCCTTGCCTGGTACACCTTGTCTAGTCACAGACTGTGACCCAGCTGTTTATGTCCAGACCAGGGACCCGCTGACGATGAGAGTCCTGGTCTTGTGGCTCATCTTCCTCTTCACAATTACTGAGGGCAGTGATGGCTTCTTTGGGGTGAGTTGGCTTATGTCCTGTTTTTCCTCTCTACCTCCTCCCCTATTTCCTTTGGCACTTCTAGAATCCATCCCTCTCTAGGTAACTGAACCCACGAAATGTAATAGACTCAGAATCAGAAGTTCTGGGTTCTTGTCTCAACATTAGCAACATTAGCTGTGTGGCCTGGGAGCTTAGATGACTGAACTGAAGAATGAGGATCTTGGACTAAACCATTGGAAATCTCTTCCAGCTCAACTCATCCACTCCTATGGCCTCTTTGATAGAGAACAAGCATAGAGATTGGCATTAGCTAACCTTGAACTATCTCATTCCTGTCTATACATACTTTCCTGATGCTTTTATCTAGGGTCACAGTTTTAACATTCTCTATACTCTGGTGACTCCCAAATTTATATTTCCATCTCAGGCCTCTCCCTTGAACTCCACATTCATATACATACTACCTACTTGATATCTCCAGTTGGGTGCCCAATAGGCCCCTCAACGTAAATGTCTCCTATTAAACTCTTGACTTTTTTTTTCTCACCAAACTTATTCCTCATTTTCTATCTCAGCAAGTGGTATCCCCATCTCTCCAGCTGCTTAGGCACAAAATTTATTTTTATGCTTGATTCTTCTCATAATCTGTATCTAAACCATTGGCTCTTTTTTGTTTGTTTTGGTTCTATCATTAAAATATATCCAGAATTTAAACACTTCTCACCACCTCACTGGCTACTATGTTGATCCACACTTTCTCTATCTCTCACTGGTATTATTTGAGTAACTCCTGGAATGCTCTCCTTGCTTCTGTGCTTGACTATTCCCAATATGGCTGCAGGACTGAGCCTTCTGGAAAATAAAGTAGAGCATGTCTTTCCTCTGTTCAGAACTCTCCAGTGGGTTCCGATCTCACTGAAGTAAAAGCTAAGCCCTTGCCATAGCCTAAAAAGATCTATACAACCTGCCTCCCCAGAGATGCTCTCTGACCTCACTTTCTGCCCTCTTCCCTTCACCCCCTCCCTTTAGCTACTCTGGCCTCCTAGCTCTGTCTTCACATGCTGGGCATGTTCTTATCTCAGGGCCTTTGCATGTGCTGTTCCCTCTGCCTGGAAAATTCTTTCTCCAGGGATCTCCAATTCCCTACGCCCTTCAGGTTTGTGCTAAATACTTGCCTCAGTGAAATCTTTTCTTGCCATCTCCCCACTGTCCCTGACTTGGATTTTAGGTGCAGGATTTCAGTTTATTGGGGAAATCCAACAAGGCCTTATGAAGTACAATGTTACAAAGCCTTGCCATAATTCTTCTTTTTTTCCTTTTTAACAGAGAAATGATGGCATCAAAACAAAAAGAGAACTCACAGTGAATAAGAAAAAGCACCCAGGTGAGACACTGCTGCCAAGAGAATGGGGTTCTAATCCCAAAAGTGTTTCTTACTGGTTGTAGGATCATTGGCACATTATTAAACACCCCAAATCTATAAAATGAAAATAACAGTAATCCCTTCTAGCAAAGCATTTGTGAGGATTAAACAGTATAACAGAAGCATAGTATCATGCACCATAGCTGGCAAGTTGCTGCTCCATATTCTTCCTTTCCTTCCTTGTCTTGATCCCAACAATGCAATTAATGGGCCCAGCCCTCAGTCTGTGGTCTGAAATTTAACTTGTGAATTTGATGTTTTAAGCACTGAACGTGTTTCTTCATGGAAACAGTGATGCACACTGATGGTTGTTAAGTTCATGGGTCAGTTCACAAGCCTTTCTTTGGTAAATTTGCCAAACAATGACATGCTACAGTGCCATAGAACTTACCACCATGTGAATCTAAGATTCTTTAGAAAAAGTGAAATAAAAATTTAAGTTGGACTGCCATGGATACATTTTCCCTGACAGTAATAATACAGCTAGTATTTATCAACCTGTTACTATGTGCCAGGCATCATTTTAAATGCATTACATGATTTCAATCCTCACACTGACCTTCTGAATTAGGTGCAATGGTCATCTTTATTTGGTGAAATTAAGGTATAGTGCTAAGGAGCAGGGGTCATGACTCAGGCCCAGTCAATCTGGCTCCAGATTAACATTTAATATTCCCTGAGTTTCAGGTGTAGGGCATAGTAGTTGTATGACTTACATAGTGATCCCCTATGTCATTCTATCTGGCCCCAGAACCAGTGCAATGAGCCCCTGACAATGTGACCAAGGTCAACCGCTCTCTCATTCCATACTTCTTACCTGCTTGGTCTGTAGGAATGGAATCCTACTAGCTCCCCCTACATGGGGTGACTCCCAAGGCCTGGGCTGAGGTTCCGGATTGCAAGGAGATGGGGTCAGTAAGTGATGGAGCTGAGGCTCTATGGTGTGAGATGTGGGAGTTTCAGCAGACAAGGGTCTCTTGTAAATGTCCTGGGATATGCCTCAGCCTCAGCTAGCCTCCTGTTACCCTCTTGATTGCCTTATGAGAAGCTTGAATCGAGTCAGCGGCTTTTCTTCACTATAAATCTCCTTTCTGCCTACCCCCTAAGAAATGGGACAGTCTCATAAAAGCTCCTCATGTCATCTGTCCCTGCAAAAGCACAGTGGTGTCCTGAGAATCTATTAGATTTCTAAGAAATTTTACTGCCAATGGCAATAAAATGAGACCAGGATAAAAGGATGTTCACCTTTTGCCTCTCTTTCTCTAAGGTCCTCCACATCCTTAATCTTGGGTCCAGGGAGGATCTTGAAATACCATGGTACTTTGTGTTAATTCGTGTGACTGTACCTAAATCACTTCTGGTCGGAGAAGACTCATAGGACTCTTCTCCCAGCCAAAAACACTTACCAGTCTCTCCTTATGGAAACAAAAGGTGCTGCTCAGAAATGATAAGGTGGACCTAAAGCGTATGATAATGAATGAAATAAGTCAAACAGAGAAAGACAAATACCATGTGATTTTACTGTTTTGTAGAATCTGAAAAACAAAATGAATGAACAAACAAAATAGAAACAGACTCAAAGATACAGAGAACAAACTGATGGTTGCCTGATGGGAAGGGGGTTGAATGGCTGGGTGAAAAAGGTGAAGGGATTAAGAAGTACAAATTGGTAGTTATAAAATAGTCTGGGGATGTAAAGCACAGAACAGAAAATATAGTCAATGTAATAACTATATATATAGTGTCACCTGCGTGCAAGACTTACTGGGGTGGGGGTCATTATGTAAGTCATACAATAGTGCACAACTGCAAATAATATAATATTAAATGCCAACTCTAATTGAAAACTTTTTTTAAATGGAAAAGAAACCTAAAAAATGATAAGGTACAAATGAGGATATGTAAGGGCTCAAGAAAAGTTTGGTTTGCTTTTGAATTTGATGTAAATACATTTTTATAGGAGAAGGAAGGGCTCTTTGGAGGAGAAAGTGTGAGATTGTCGTTTTATACAGAAGATACTTCAAGGAGACCAGAGCTGGGGGAGGTGAAGAGAAGAGTGGCTAGGATTTTCTCACCTCTTCTCCCTTCAGTCTTGATGCCTTGATGTGTTGTCTCTGGATGTGTCTGGAGGAAGTGCGTCTAGTCAGGAGGGCAGTGCAGGCGTGGGTCAGAGAGTGCGGGAGCAGCTGGCTTGGCAGAAGTGGAGGGTGGACATTGTCAGGCACATGTGTGCTTGTCCTGGATGCTCATTTTTAGTCAGTGTCTGGGTGGGCAGAAGTCAATGACAAACAGTGTGGCATCATCCAGGACCTTCAGGCTGAATCTGCTGATAGTCCCTTGGTCACTGCTTCTGCAGTATTTCCCTCCCAGACTGAGATGGGAGGGGTCTGACGGTCTTCCTGTCTTTACACCCAGTGCAGGAATATGAGCTGTTGCTTCAGGTGCCCTATAGAGATTCCAAGGAGAAAAGAGACTTGAAGAAATTGCTGAAGCTTCTGAAGCATCCATCATTATGGCTCCATGGGCCAATGAAGATCATCAGAGCGAAGGCGACCACATGTAAGCCAGCTCGCTGGGGACAGAGATTGGAAGTGGGGGAGGTGGGCATATCAGTTGGGATAGGTTAGGTTATGCTATGGAAACGATCATCCCTGCAGCATCTGTGGTTTACAAGAATAAGTGTCATTGCTTCTCCATACTACATGTCCATTGCAGGTTGCAAAGGGGCTGAGACTGTGGTGGTCACTTGGGGACCTAGGCTGATGAATCAGACACTATCTCAAATACAACCATTCTGATAAATAAATAAATAAATAAATAAATAAATAAATAAAAGGAGCACTAGAGGGTTTGGCATTGCCAGTTAAATTTTCTAACTCAGGAATGACACACATTAATTCTGTTCATGACTTATTGGTCAGAGCTGGTTCCATGCCTCCACCCAACCTCAGGGGCCAGGTTATGCAATCATGGAAGTCAGCAAGCAATATCTGGCAAACAACGCTAATGACCACAATGGTGGGTCTCAGAGAAATTAAATGCTTTGTTGAAAGCAAGAGTTCTCCAAGTGTGCTGCCCTGTCCGGCAGTAGCAGCAGCACCAGGGCTCCATCATTCTGCCTTTTGATGAGAAATACTTGCTTCAGATTCTAAGTCAGAGCCGAGGATCAGAGTTCAGCAGTAGTCGATTCATTAACCAGGCCCTGTGAAACCAAGCTGTGTTTTTGTGTGCGCAGACTGTGGCCACCAGAATGGGGTTCTACGGTGTGCCTGTGAAGATGGCTATACCTGGTTTCCTCCTGCATGCCTTGATCCCCAGAAATGCTACCTTCACACGACTGGACCACTCCAGACTTGTGACTGTCATCTCAAGAACCTCACCAGGAGTGTCAATTTCTGTGAGAGAACAAGTAAGCACATAAGGATACCAGGGGGGAGCTCTGGGCCGGGGTCTCTCCCACCCCCGCATGTGATAGAGAGGGAACTCTAGCTCTTTGCCCACGTGTTTCTCTGTCTCCCCGAGCAGAGCTAGTGTTTGCAGGGAGATTGAAGGACACTGATGACATCCCCGCTAGGTTTGGCTGGACACAGAGAGAGCTGCTTTGGTGCAGAAAATTCAGGAATGCAAGTTGGTATTTGGGCACCACTTCAACCTTGCTCCAGCTCAACTCAGCTCAGCAAATATATGCTTCTTTGGAGATTTAACAAGATTCACTGAAATCCCAAGTCGGGGAACTGCTTGAGTAAATACAATTTTTCTCCCTACCTTCTTTTCACCTCTTTCGCCAACATCAATTTTCAGAAAAGCGAAGTCTAGAGGTATGAGAGCAAGGAGGAATGTATAGTGATTTTACTGAAAGTAATGCTCGAAATTGCCAATGAATATGTGTACTGAATGCAATACCAAAACAAAACAAAATTTAGCTTTGGAAACCAGTGGGAGCTGAGGGAGCTCCTGTTGGCTTAGGTGTATGTTCAGTGGATGATGAGGTGAGCTAAATGATGTGGGCTCCGGGGCTTGAAAGACTTTCAGAAGTTTTCCCAAAGTCTAGTCCAGTTTTCCGGAAGCTCTGGCTTTTGGTGGAGCTGAGCAAAGAGTGAGAGAGGACATTAAATAGTTTCCTGGGTATCCCTGGCTCCCTTTCCCAGGACTGCAGCAATTCAGGTTAAGGCGACATGTATTTATTAAGCACCATCTTTAGGCCCAGATTGGGGGGAAATTCTGGCAGGTCACAATGAAGCATTTCTCTTGTGATCAATGAACTCGCAGGCTACGTGGGGAGGCCAGGATGTTGATGCAAGGAAGACCATGTCATTTCTTCAGCAATGTTGATGAAAACCTACATTTTGGGCCATGTCTGATCCATCATCAGACAGAAATCACACTTATAAGAAGCTTCCCAGAGTAGAGCGGGGGCACACATACATGAGACATGTTCATAAATATATGTGCAGGTGCAGGAAGTATAGGGAGCTATGGATAAAGTCCTGTAGGAATTTAGAGGAGGGAAAGACTCTGTATCTGGGGAGCAGAAAAAGCCTTGGAGAGGAGATGCTTTGACTAGGCCCTGAACAAAGGATAAACAAGCTATGTCCAGACAGAGATGGGAAACAAGCAGTCCCAGGGCAGAAAAGCAAGGTAAGAAAAAGATAGGTATAAGCAAGGGGTATGTTGGAGTTAGCAAATAGTGATTTTTTTAAAAAAAATTTTAATAGGGCAATCTTTAAGCTAGATGGGGATATATTTCAGTGTGAAGTGACTGCCTATTTATTTATCATTATTATTTTCTTAAAATATATTTTTATTGATTTCAGAGAGAAAGGGAGAGGGAGAGAGAGATAGAAACATCAGTGATGAAAGAGAATCATTGATCAGCTGCCTCCTGTATACCCTCCATGCCCCCACTGGGGATAGAGCCCACAACCCAGGAATGTGCCCTGACTGGGAATCAAACCATGATTTCCTGGTTCATAGTTTGACACTCAGCCACTGAGACACGCCAGCCGCTCTATTATTATTATTTTAATCATCACCCAAGGACATGGTAAGAGAGGAGGGAAGGGGGAAGAAAGAGAGAGAGAGAGAGAGAGAGAGAGAGAGAGAGAGAGAGAGAGAGAGAGAGAAACAATGTGAGAGGGAAACATTGGTTAGTTGCCTTCCACATGCTCTCTGACTGGAGATCAAACCCACAACCCAGATATGTGCCCTGACCAAGAATTGAACCGGCAACCTTTTGGTGCACAGGAGGACATTCAACCAACGGACCTCCTCCGGCTGGGCTGACTGCCTTCTAAATCACATATGAGTGGCCACGCGTTTTCCTACTTATAAGGTTGCCTGGATTATCAGTACTTTCCCCATAATGTTCCAAATCCACGACTGAAATTTCTGGTTGCATGCTTCCTATATTACTTTAGGTGAACATTCACCATAAAAATACATTGAAAGATTAATGTTGAAAAAATGGGCTCCAAGTTGTACTTCTGTAATTCTATGCTATAATAAAATCAAGTGAATAATTTTTATATCTATATGTTTTTCTGTTTCTCATAGAAGTTTGGGGCACTTTCAAAATTAATGAAAGATTTACAAAAGACCTTCTGAATTCATCTTCTGCTATATACTCCAAATATACCACTGAAATTGAAATTCAAGTAAGTACCTTCTACTTATGGCATAAGAAATTGTTGGCTAAACGTAAGTTCAGATGTTTCCAATTCAACATGTTTATTTAATACTTATTCTTAATCACTCATTTTCAATAGATTATTACATAGTAGTTAATCACTCTGCCTGCCCACAGCTGACGTACTTTGAACATTTTCTTTCTTAGGAGAGTTTAGCAATTGAATACTTTTCACGTCTTTTGTGTTCAGTTTTGTTCATTTACTTGGGTAATATTATGCCAAGCTTCTTGGTTATTTTCCGTTTTTTTATCTGTCAAAAGAAACTTTTTATGATCTAAGCTCAATTGTCAGCATCTGGGATTTATTCCATAAAGAAGCCTTTCTTGTTAGAGGCTAGACAGAGTTACTGAGCAAAAATTCTGAACTTTATAACGAAGTCACATAAAACTAGATCAGTGTGCCTCCGCTAGGATGAGGTACGGGTGTGGGTTTCACTGAAGACATGCACAAATCCTTGGCTCAGTTTAAGCATCTATAAAAATGGCTCATTTGGGGGAAGGATAAAATAGATTTTGGTTGAATTTATAATATTATCTGGCATCCAATTCATCCTTGAGTCTAAGCAGTTGATTCTTCATTATTTATGAGCAATGTCAAAAATAAATTATGTGCATGTGTGTACATTCTCAATTGTCTTTTTAACTATATTTTTATAACATGCAACTACCTCCTGCTGTATCTTTTTCCTTTGCTCAGTGTTTCTGTTAGTTTATTTAGTGTCTGCATCCATGTTTTGCTCAAATGTTTTCCTTGTGTGGGGACAAAAATCAACATATCTACCTTTGTTTGTTTGTGTATTTTTTTTGTAAGCTTAAAGAAGCATACAAAAGAATTCAAGGTTTTGAGTCAGTTCGTGTCACTCAGTTTCGGTAAGTACCACAACGCCCAAATCAAGGCCATCCCTAGATTTACGCATCAGTCCTGAAGAATGCCTAGTGCTGTTTGCCAACTGTCTTTGACAGAATATAGGTCAGACCTGCTCTTTATAGTCTGATTCTTATAAAATCTGGACAAAGTCTGAAGGAGAAAACCTATATTCTTATGTAAGTGAGCTTAGGAACGTAAATATTAGATGGTATTCTCAAAGCTATGGAGCAGAGAATAGAATCGGAAACCCCAATTTAGAATTTAGAAGGAAGCAGAAGATCTTGTGTGTGTGTATGGGAGGGAGTGAGGGGTAGGGATGAGGGTTGTAGAGGGATGGATTTTCTTCTATAACCTCAGCGGGGTATGGTGTATCATTGGGAGCCAGAAGGGAGCCTTGGGTAAAATCGTATATTTTTGTGTAGATATCATGCATACACCATAGCTCAAAACCCCATAGTCATTGTCTACAGCAAACAAAGAGATATTTAGTAAATCATTCTTTTGTTTATATTTTAATTCCAGAGTTATTTGGTTAGTTAGCCATGTGTGCATTGATTACCAGCTATTTGTAGTCTACTTAATGGAGGAAGTGGCTTAGAGGTCAGAAACCTTGACTTCTTATATGATTTTTTCACAGTTAACTTGAACAATAGCTAGAGGAAATTTTCATTTGCCATAAATATATTGCACTGGGCATTATCCTTTAGTTACTTATGACTTTATAATGTCTCTATAATCCAATGCTAGGGAAAAACACCATTTTTTTCTTAAATCTATGTTTACATAATTAATCATTTTCCTGTTTGACTTTGCTGTCATTAAACTCATAAACAAAACTGAAACCTGATCATAACAATTTTTATATTCATTATTCATATTTTTCTTTTCTGTTGTCCTGGTTTTCCTTTTATATTTCTAACACATATTCCATCATATATATCTTATAAGCTGTCTCCAATAATTTGTAGAGAAAATCACAGTTAAGATAGCCATAAGTCTATAAAATACAATGATTTTTTTCTCTTTACTATATGAGTTAATTTCTCACTGTCTCCATTTGATTATTTGTTGAACAGGATTGTTAATATTTGTGGAAACTGATTTAACCTAATTAAATCAAATGAAATAATAGGCAGAAAAACACTTTGTAAAGAATTAAAAGGGTCATATCAATGCAAGGATATTATGCCCAACATTACATAAAAGGGTATTTGGATTTATTTATACATGTGAGTGGTAATTCAATGTATTTGAGATTTGGCATATCAGAGATTCTAATACATCAATTAATAAATTAATAATTACCTGACTCAAATTCTCCTTGGGACTCAACTCCCTTATTACAAAATGATGATAATATAGTGTTCACCTCATAAAATTATTGCAGAATTAACTTAATTAGTACATGTAATCTCACTTGTTTTCATAATTTTAAACACAATCTGTAAGTTGATGGTTTCTAAGTGTCTTGAGCTTTGGCCTCTCTCCTAAATGTCTGACCTAAATATCCAATTGCCTATTACCATCTCCACTTGATTTTCTAGTAGGCATGTCAAACGGAATATGTTGAAAACAGGAGTCCTCCAACTCTGCTCCTCATAACCTTAAACCTACTTCTCCCATCTCAATTACAGCGATGCCATTTTCCCAGTTGGACAGACCCAAACCCTGGAGTCATCCTTTAACTTTTTATTGAGGTATAACTTACATTCAGTGATATGCTCTGACTTTAAATATACAGATTAGCAAACTCTGACAAATGGTGGAGTGGATGAGGGTATGGGGGGGATAAATGGTAATGTGAAAAAATAAAATAAAATGATTTGTCACTGTAAAAAAGAAAAGAAAAGAAACTCTGACAAATGCTTGTACAAGCTACCACCTATCAACACAAAACATTTCCATCACCCTCAAAGTTCCCTTGTGCCTCCTTCCAACTAAGCTCCATGCCCACCTCTACCCGCACCAGAAATAACCACTGATCGTATTTCAATCAGCAAAAGCTAGTTTTGCCTATTCTAGAACTGCACATAAATGGAATCACTCAGTGTGTAATATTTGTGTGCCTGGCTTCTTTTGCTCAGCATAATATCTGTGAGATTAATCCTTGTTTTTTTGAGTATCAGTGCTTCCTTTCTTTTTATTGCCCAGTAATCCTCCATTGTATGCATGTACTACAATTGGTCCATTCCTTGCAATCATGCTTGACTGGTTTCTTTCTCAGTACCTGAAATCTGCTCCATTAGCAATTCCTGTGGCTCAGTCTTCAAGTACAACATGAATCTGACCACTTCTCTCACATGCTGCTACCCAACTAGTTCTTGCTATCATCTCCTCTTTCCTAATCAGCCTTTCTGCTTCCCTCCCTTCTGTCTATTTTCTACAGCAGCCAGAGTGATTATCTTAAACAATATATCTGATCATGTCACTGACTTTTAATAAAGAATAAAACCTTCTAATAAAAAATAACATTCAAACTCAAAGGACCTCTATGATCTGGTTCCTGGCTACTTCTCCAACATCATCTCCTACTCATCTCCCTCTCACACATTGAACATTAGTTATGCTAGTCTTTCTTCCTTCCTTTCCTTTTTTTATTTTGTCTTCTAACTTAAATTGATTTTATTCAGCTCTTAACTTACTCTCACTTGAGGTTCTTAAAACCCACATTGAAACCTTTAAGCATTGAAAAGCACTCCCAATTGTTGACCTGAAACCTAGTCTTTAATTTGTCACACTCATAGAAATTTTCCTGTCTCAGGCCCTTTGCATGTGCTGGCATACCACACCAGTGGTCTTTGCATCACTGGCCTTTTCTTTTCATTATTCAGGCCTTATCTTCAAAGGCCCTCCACATAGAGAAAGCTTTCCTGACCAGCCTTATTGAAATGGGCCCCATATCTATCTGCTATTCTTATCACTGTACCTATCTGACATAACACTTAACAAAAAACAATATACACTGAGTGGCCAAATTATTATGATCTCTGAATGCATAATAATCTGGCCACTCAGTGTATATCCTATACAATAAAAGGCTAATATGCAAATTTTCCCCTCGACCAGGAGTTCGACCAGCAGGCAGGCCGGCTAACCGCCCATGTCCCCTCCCCCTGGCCAGGCTGGCCGGACCCCCAACTCATGCATGAATTCATGCACCGAGCCTCTAATATATATATATATATATATATATACTGAGTGGCCAGATTACTATGCATTCAGAGATCATAATAATCTGGCCACTCAGTATATATTACATAAATTAAATAAATGCTTATATAGAGAGGTTATTTGTCTTGTCTTCTTTGCCAGAATGTAAGCTCCATGAAAGCAGGGACCAAATCTGTTTGATTTATTCCCATGGACCCAATGCTAGGCCCTGAATGACTGAATAAATTAATCTCATTTTTTTTTCCCACATAATCATTAAAGAAGTGGAAGCATCCTTGCTGGGTATGAAGTTGTTGGCTCCAGCAGTACCTCTGAGCTGCTGTCAGCCATTGAACAGGTGGCTGAGAAGGCTGAGGAAGGCCTTCAGAAGCTGTTTCCACTGGAAGATGACTCTTTGAGAGTATTTGGAAAAGGTAACACTAAATTCCCACCCTCTGCCTAGGTGAGTCCTTTAATTAGTTGCTCATTCGTGTCTTTAGGAGGTAGATTGGAGAGGTTTCTGATACAGAATTATTCTAAGACTGACTTTCAGTAGAAACAGGCAACTGTTTATGTTGAAACAAAATTTCAGTCTGACTAGTTCAGATCCTTGCTAATCGACGATCTGATCTCCACTGTAAATGCTGTGGAAGACTGATTTCACCGCAGGCTCTGATGGAATGATTCAGCAATAGTTTACTGGTATTCATGTTGAAATATCTCTGGAGTTGGCAATTCCTGAGTAATAATTCAAGGAACCAAGGAAAGAATGAATATATCTAGGTCTTTAACACTCACACAGACATACACACAAACAAACAGAGACACACACACACACACACACACACTACTTCTTTCCTTCAGATATTTTTCCCCGTTTACTTCTTTACATTCAATCTTAAATCTCTGCTATCAAAATGTGTTCCACCTTCAGCAACACTCATTCAATAAATATCTACTAAGAGTTTAAAGTGTCTAGGCACTTAGGACACAGCAATGGGGAAAACAAACCAAAAACACAGCTCTTGTTGATCATCCATTCAAGGTCTCCTTTTCCCAGTCCCAATCACGAGGAGACTGTATTATTAAGGGTCAGCTGCAAGAATAACTAGTGTCTAGTCACAATGTGAGAAGCTTTTACAGGGTACAAAGTAGGATATGTCACCCCAAAATGGCAACTGCCCATCTTTTAACCATATTGTTACTGCTTTGTTCCATAGCATTTTGAAGATTTTTCTGGTTTTCTAGCATTCCCTTAAAGAGTAAAAATATTTCCTGGGAATGGTCATACCCTGTCTTATTTTCACCTAACACATATTAGTTGATAGCCCACTAAAAGTAAGATCGTTGGCAAAGGTCAGACACCTGGAGGGAGAAGGGCCAGACTCAGAGAGGGTAGGGCATGGAGAAGGAGAAAAGGGAGGTGATAGGGCTGAAACTGGGCATCAAAGACAAGCTTCTCCTACTCCTGAATATTTCTGGGTATTGTCTCTAAGAATATGATTTCTAATGCACAGCTATATGGTGCATAGAGAATGCCAGGATATTCAGAGACATTTTCCCTCTCTGTTTCCATTCTCTTCCAGTTCAGTGTAATAGCATTGCCTTTGGATTTGGGTTTAAGAATGATGAGTATACTCTTCCCTGTAGCAGTGGCTACACTGGGAACATCACAGCCAAGTGCCAGCCCTCTGGGTGGCAGGTCATCAGGGAGACATGTGTGCTTTCTCAGCTGGAAGAACTGAAGAAGGTAAAACGTTTCTACCTTGTAGACTTGCCCTAGTTTTGAGTTTCACAGTGGGCACCTACCACTGAGCATGGCTAGGTGGAGGGTAAAATATATCAAATTGTTTCATTTGTCAATATTCAGAACACGAGGGTGACATCAGACCCTGGTAAACCCAAGGCATTTGGGCATGAGTAGCAGAATCTAGGAGGCAGCTGAGAAGGTCAGAAAGTGTCAGAGTTGATGGTTTTGATGTGGAGTGGTGCTGCAATAGAGTGAATAAATGCTGAAGGAGTCTGCAATAGATGGCAGAACAGCAATTAAGCTGGACTCAGAAGTCCAGAAAGCCTGGGAATCAAAGACCCAAGTGAAGGTGTGAGTCCAAAGTTATAGACTTAGTACAAGTGAGAATGTCAGAAACCAGGGCAGGAGTTGGGATTGGCCAAAGGTGAGCCGTATAGAGCAATAGAACTGCAATAGATACTAAGGGTCATCTGGTTTATCAAACTCCTTTTATAGATTAGGAAATGAAAGACTAAGGGACTAACAGTTGGTCCCTCTGGTAGCAATAGTGTTGAATTATAAACATGGTCCTTTGATTCCCAGTCCAAGACTGTGACCTTCACATGATGCTGTCTTTGGAAAGTTCAAGTACTTATGACAAGGCAGATATATAGAAGCAAATGGTGAGGAATTAGAAGTCAAGTCACAGTAAAGAGGGACTCCAAGACTAGTTCACAGACACTGTTCTGCAGATAGATCTCCATAGTGAGCAGAATTTCTGTCCTAGCCCGAGATTCTGCTAGTGCAGTAGGGAAACTCAGAAAGGTATATCTTAAAGGACTGTGGAATGTTCACTTCTCCCTCTTTGGACCTCAGTTTCCTTATCTGTAAACTGGGGAGGAAAATTGGACCAGATGGCCTCTGGGGATCTATCCTTGCTCTTGCCTTCTTTGCCTCAGATATGGACATGGACCATGTCTATGTGAGGATGTGAGGGTGAGGGCAGGCAGATCCCAGGTACCTTGGGCAGAGAACAGCACTGTCAGCCAAAAAGAGCTAAAAGGAAACCATATAGGATCTGAATTCCTTGATTGACTTGTTTTGACTGAAAGGGAATATCCCTTCTTGGCTGCCTTCCAAGCTAGCCCAGAGTAGTGGAAGCATCTGGAAGTTTTAAGGAAGAAGTAAAATTCCAAAAGCAGTGGTGAAGTGTGTTCAAATTTCCCTATATGTCCCTCTGTCTTCCCATCCTACAACGATGTCTCAGTATAGTACAGTGATTCTAATAGGATTTAGTGCTGCTTCCTAGCTGGGTACAGCTTGGAAAGTCACTGAATCTCACTGAACACCAGTGTCTGTATAATTAGGATAATAATTCATCTGAAAATGCGTTTTAATAAATCTCTTCAAGTTTCTATGTTCTTAATGGTACCTAGCTCAAAGGATGGTATAAGAATTAAATCAACGAATCCCATTTAGCACAGAGTAACAACTCTGAAATACAGAAAGCACTGAATGAAAGCCATCGTGTTATCATTGTTATATAATATCCTACATTATAATGCACCGTACACGTTAGTGATGTAGCCCAGAATTCTGATTTAAATTTGATGAAACACAAGCAAATGTTGTTTTTTTGGTAGAACTTAACCATTTTTATTTCTAGAATTTCAGTGTGATTGCAAGCAATGCCACTGAGGCAGCCATGTCATCCTTGGTGCGAAATCTTTCAGTCCTCATTCAGCAAAACCCATCAACCACAGCTGGGAATCTGGCTTCAGTGGTGTCAATTCTGGGTAATGTCTCATCTCTGTCACTGGCGAGCCATTTCAGTGTGTCCAATTCAACAATGGAGGTATGGTCTGCCTGTGCTTGAAGGGCCAATTTATTGGTTATTATTATTTAAAAATTTGTTTTAATTATTCAGTTACAGTTGATATTCAATATTATATTATTCTCAGGTGTACAGCATAGTGGTTTGACATTTATATAATTTACAAAGTAACCCCCAATGCCATACATAGTTATTATAATACTAGAGGCCCGATGCACGAAAATTTGGGCAAGAGTGGGCCTTCCTTCCCCTGGCTGCCAACACCGGCTTCCCTCCAGCACCTGGACCCAGGCTGGCTTCCCTCTGGCCCTGGCTTCATCAGGGAAGATGTCTGGAATGATGTCCGGAAGATGTCTGGTCTAATTAGCATATTACCCTTTTATTATTATAGACTACTAACTATATTCCCTATAATGTACTTTACATTCCTGTGACTATTTTGTAACTGCCAACTGTACTTCTTAATCCTTTCACCTTTTTCACCCAGCCCCTATCCCCCGCCCATGTGGCAGTCATCAGTTTGTTCTCTGTATCTATGAGTTTGTTTCTATTGTGTTTGTTCATTTGTTTTGTTTTTTAGATTGCACTATAAGGGAAATCACATGGTATTTGTCTTTCTCTGTCTGACTTATTTCACTTAGCATAGTACCCTCTAGGCCCTTCCATGTTGTTGCAAATGGTAAGATTTCATTCTTTTTATGGTCAATTAATATTCAATTTTATATGTACCACATCTTCTGTATCCAACCGTCTATCAATGGATACTTAGGTTGCTTTCATATCTTTTTATTTATTAATTATTTATTTAAAAAAATCCTCACTCAAGTATATTTTTCCATTGAGTTTTAGAGAGACTGGAGAGGGGGAAGAAAGAGGAGAGAGAGAGGGAGACAGAGAGAGAAACATCAATGTGAGAGAGATACATAGATTGGTTGCCTCCTGCAGGCCCCTAGACCTAGGGGAGGGATAGAACCTGTGACCCTTCAGTCCATGTGCCAATACTTGAACCACTAAACAACACTGGACAGGCTGCTTCCATATCTTGACTATTGTAAATAATGCTGCAGTGATCATAGGGATGCATATATCTTTTAAATGAGTGTTTTGGATTTCTTCAGATATATATCCATAAGTGGGATTGCTGGGTCATATGGTAGTTCTGTTGTTAAGTTTTTGAGGAAACTCCATACTGTTTTCCATAATGGCTGCACCAATTTGCAACCCCACCAACAATGCACGAGGGTTTTGAAGGGCCCACTAAAGTAAATAATGCTGCAATAAAACTACTTCATAAGGAGGGATGACAAAAGCCTGAGTTGGAGGGGTACTGTTGAAAAGACTGAAGAGCATGTAACAGCCTTTGTGTGATTTTTACTGCTTCCTCTGCCATGTGCAAGGACCTCATGGGATCAACTGTGTGAATTCAAAGTAACAGGGAACATCCTCTAGGCAGGTTGTCCAGGCAGCATGTGGCTTAGAGAAAGGAAAGAGCCTCTGTGCCCGATGCCACTGTGTTGACACAGGTGCCAACTCTTCAATACAGTCTGCAGTCGTTCTTTCCTGTGGGCAGGAACTCTGGCTTTAGTCATTTATACTTTAAGAACTTCCTCTTTTTTTGACTGGGAAATCCATGCTTTGGTTTGGATTTTTAAAAATTAACTTAAGCCCTAGCCAGTTTGGCTCAGTGGAGAGAGCGTCGGCCTGAGGACTGAAGAGTCTCAGGTTTGATTCTGGTCAAGGGCACATGCCTGGGTTGTGGGCTCGATCCCCAGTGTGGGGCATGCAGGAGGCAGCCGATCAATGATTCTCTGTCATCATTGATGTTTCTCTCTCTCTCCCTCTCCCTTCCTTTCTGCAATCAATAAAAATATATTCTAAAAAAATAAATAAAAATTAACTTAAAATTACAGAAATAAGACTTGGTCACTAAAAAAAGTTCAAATAAGCAAAAGGAAAAAAAAAAGATCTGTAATCTGGTCACACTAGAATAGACACAGCTTACATTTTAGGTATCCTAGAGGAATGACAAGTGACATGTAGCAGGTACTCAATAAATATTTATTAAATAAATATCCTTGGATGTATGCATTTTATGTTAAGTATGTAATATTTTGTAGAATTGGATTATATAATGTATAATGTTACATAATCACACAATTATACTTAACCTCATATAAGGTGACCATTGTGTCAGAAATGACACTAAATATGAATAAATTAAACTCCCTGAATCAAAGAAAAGACGCTCAGATTTTTAAAGTTTGACCACGTGTTGTTTGCAAGAGACAAACTAAAACTAAATGACATAAAAAGGATAAAAATTAATTAAAGGGGAAAATAGAGCAGGCAAACAAAGGCAGAGGATCCTGGAGGCAGCAGAAGAAACGAGCTATGGGATCCTGGGCCAGAAGCCACAGAGGGCTCGGTTAGGGTAAATTCTGGCCCAGAGTGATAGACACTGGGAACTAGAGTTCTAAGAAAGACAGAGGATGATGAGGGACAAAGTGGCCATTGTCAAGCACTGATTTGGAAAAGGTATTTCTCAAACTAAGACTGACCATTAAAACCGACGGCAATTCAATATTTCCTTGTGCTTGCCTCCAGTTTTTATGGATTTTTACTTTATATTTCTCTCTTCTATTAAACAAAAATAATTAATACACATGAATTAAAACTTGAACATCCATGACATGAATTTAGAACTTCTGATGTTAGCAAAACAAGCATAGCATGGGAAGCAGTTAACAGTCATGTCACACTCTTTGAGCTGAGGAGCAATGCAGTCATGTTTGCCGCCTCAGGGGAAGGAAGAGCACACCACTGCAGCCCAATGGCAGGATTCGTTCTCATCCATGCCGAAACCTTGGCATGCCCATGAGTGCCCTGGGGCAATCACCCTGCAGCTGACATGATCCTGTTGACCCACGTTTTTTAACCCAAACCTTCCACTTGCAGAACAAATGAGCTGAATTTCACTGATGAGTTTTAATGTGATCATCAACCGAGCCAATTCTCAGGGCAATTTTCCTTTATTTAGTACTAATGACTATCTACTGTTAGTCCCCTTGCCCTTTTATTCAAAATACAAACTGACTCGCTTTCTTGCATTTCAGGATGTCATCAGTATAGCTGACCACATCCTTAATTCAACATCAGTAACCAACTGGACAGTATTACTGCAGGAAGAAAAGCATGCCAGCTCCCAGTTACTAGAGACATTGGAAAACATCAGCGTTCTGGTACCTCCAACAGCTCTGCCTCTGAATTTTTCTCGGGAATTCATTAACTGGAAAGGGATTCCAGTGTCTGAAAGCCAACATAAGACAGGTTACAACTATCAGACTGAAATGTTCCCCCCAAATACCTCCATTCCCATCAGAGGCCGTGTGTTAATTGGGTCAGACCAATTCCAGGGGATCCTTCCAGAAACTATTATCAGCATGGCCTCATTGACCTTGGGGACCATTCTACCCATTACCCAAATTGGAAATGCTCAGGTCAACGGGCCTGTGATATCCACTGTTATCCAAAACTATTCCATAAATGAAGTCTTCCTGGTTTTTTCCAAGATAGAGTCAAACCTGAGCCAGCCTCATTGTGTGTTTTGGGATTTTAGTCATTTGCAGTGGAATGAGGCAGGCTGCCACCTAGTGAATGAAACTCCAGACACAGTGATGTGCCGGTGTACTCACCTGACCTCGTTCTCCATGCTGATGTCACCCTTTGTCCCCCCTGCCATCATTCCGGTTGTGAAATGGATCACCTTTGTGGGGCTGGGTGTCTCCATTGGAAGTCTCATCTTATGCCTGATCATCGAGGCCCTGTATTGGAAGCAGGTCAAGAAAAACCAAACCTCGCATACACGTCATATCTGCATGGTCAACATATCCCTATGCCTCCTGATTGCTGATGTTTGGTTTATTGTTGCTGCCACTGTGGATACCACGGTCAACCCTTCTGGGGTCTGCGTAGCTGCAGTGTTCTTTACACACTTTTTCTACCTCTCTTTGTTCTTTTGGATGCTCCTGCTCGGCCTCCTGCTGGCTTATCGGATCGTCCTCGTGTTCCATCACCTGGCCATGCCTTCAATGCTGGCTGTCGGGTTCTGCCTCGGCTACGGGTGTCCTCTCATTATATCTGTCATCACCATTGCGGTCACACAACCTAGCAATGGCTACGAAAGGAAAGACGTGTGTTGGCTGAACTGGTCCAGTAGAAGCAAACCCCTCTTGGCCCTCGCTGTTCCCGTGCTGACTATTGTGGCTGTGAATCTGGTGGTGGTGTTCTTAGTTCTTACGAAGCTCTGGAGGCCCGCGGTTGGAGAGAGGCTGAGTCAGGACAACAAGGCCACTATCGTCCGCATGGGGAAGAGCATCCTCATTCTGACCCCTCTGCTGGGGCTCACCTGGGGCTTTGGCATAGGAATAATGGTGGACAGCCAGAATCTGGCGTGGCATGTTATTTTTGCATTGCTCAATGCCTTCCAGGTGAGAATAACCTATCATGCCATCAGGTAACTGGAATAGTTGTAGAGAACTGAGGTTGGCAGGACAACTCTTGAAGCTATCTTATCTCCCTGCCTCCAGCAGAACTGTAACCAAAACTGCCTGGCAACAGTGAATTAAAAAAAAAGTTCCATTTTCCCAACAGTTACTCTTTTACTGAAGCAGAATATTAAACTTCTTCAGTAGCCCATTCCAGCGCTTTAAATCTGCAAGGCTTCACGAGCTAACGTTAATCTCTCTTGCTGCTGACTCAGTCCTCTTTCCCTAGGGCGACCTGTGTGAAAGCACAGAGGGAGAGGGAACTAAATCAAGAGCCCTTGTTGACTCTGAACGGTGCAAAGGTAGTCCCCCGAGTGAGATAGAGCAGAAGCTGGCAAACTGCAGCTAGTGCTGTTTTTGTAAGTAAAGTTTTATTGGAACAGAGCCACACCTCTTTGTTTACATATGATCTGTGGCTGCTTTCCTTATGCCAGCAGAGTTCAGCAGTTGTAACAGAGACTGTGTGACCTTTAAAACCTAAATATTTACTATCTGGCTCTTTACAGAAAACGTTTGCCAACCCCTGTTGCAAAGAATGGGTTTTACATACCCAGTCAGAGAGTGTTTGGGGAGTAGGTGGACAGAGTAATTCCTAGGTTTTGATGAATCTGGAAGAGAGCCTTCAGTCCTGGTTCAATGATGGTTTGCTGGGCCACCTCTGCACAATGACTCAGAACCTTAGTGATGCAGTGCCTGCACGGAGGGTGCTCTGACTGGGAGGAGGAACTTTCAAAGTCCAAGAAAGCCTCTGCCAAGGGTTCCCCAAGGGCTGGACTTGATGGAAAGGGTGCTGATAGAGGTCAACTCCCTCCATTTGTCCTTAGGGTTGGACCACAGTGCCTCTGCCATCAGAGATGCTCAGCAAATGTTCACTTAATGCCTGCCCTAAAGAAAGGCTAAGATATAGAAGCAAACGGAATTTATTTGATTTGGGTTTAGGATGACACAAAGGGGAAAATGAAGCTCTGCATGCATTTAAAACGTTTTTTTTTCACGCAATTTATTTATTTATACATTTGATTAAAATTTTTTGAGTACTTTGTGGCATGCTAGGCATTGTGGAGGTCACAGGGTATCTTTGCCTTCGAGGAGCCCTCAGTCTAGTGGGCAGACAACTCCAATGTTGGGTGATAGAATAGAATATAGTATTACATATGCTTTCTTTTCTGGAAAAAATAAAATATGTGATTTTTTTTTTAGGGTTTTTTCATCTTATGCTTTGGAATGCTCTTGGATAGTAAGGTATGTGTATTAATTTCTCTCTTTATCTCCTAACTGAGACAGCTAACCTTTCCTCTTCAGTTCTGAGGCCCTTATTCATATACTGTAACTGAGGCTAGATTATGGGTAGTTTTGTAATAAAATTCTGTAATTTTACAAAAGGTGGGCTCAGTCAGGCAACAAAGGAACTAAACACTCACTGCTGATGATAAGCTATATGGAACTAATCACAACCTATAATGTGACATTATAGAAAGAAAGAAAAGTATTTTTACTTTAAATTTTTGTAACTTACATTATGGTTTGGCAATCATTAAAGAGCAAAAGTACTTTCCTTAGGGGGAAATTCCCTTTTCTTCCTTTAATTTATCCATTTACTTAGAATATACTGAAAGACATATCTACTTCTATATTTCCAGAGTTTTAAATAGTAAATAGCTTTTAAAATTAAATAACCTAGAAAGGATGACCAATGTAAGTAAAAGATAATAGAAAAAACTCAATAATCTCATTTTATTATTTTTCCCAGGCATTGAGCAATTCTTTTGAGAGCCATAAAGGCAATAAGCTAATAGATACAGGCTTTGTTTTAATAAGAACTAAATAATATTTTATAATTAGCACATGCACAAAACTGCTAATTACAAAAAAAGCAATTTGCTGTTCTTGATTGGCCTAAATAATTCTCTCATTGTACAAATCACATGGTTAGCAAACTCTTCAACTTCAAAGGTAAACTTCAGTTTAGCAATTATTTCCACTTACTAATGTCTAGAATCTGAATTATTATGGCTTTTGCTTCTGTTGTTCTTTGTTTAATTCTAGATTTGTTTACAGATAAATAAAATAAATAGAGGAAGTAAAAGAAGATAAATCATTTCATCAGATACCCATGCTTATAGTCTGTTAGCTTCCAGGAAATACTACTGCTAAACTACAGTTTCAATCTGCAGTTTTGTTCTTGCTTTGCCTATGTATGGTTGTATATGTGCATCTTAGTATTTCTCTGTTGCCCTTACAGCTGCGACAATTGCTGTTCAACAAGTTGTCTCCTTTAAGCTCTTTGAAGCAACCATCAAAGGTAATTATCTCACACTGCCATGCATTCAAGGCACGAAGCTCCACTTTTCCATTTTCCTTTTTCTACAGCCCCATAGAAAGACCGCTTTTGTGTAAACCCCTTGAGTTTCTGTCACCATTATATTCTGGTTATCTGTCAGGTGCCCAGCACATGGTCAATACTCATTATAGAGTTGAGTGAGAGAGGAATTGAATGAATGAATGAATGAGAAGGCATGGAAACCTTCAGGACATTCAAAGACCCAGGTCTGTGGGTGCTATTGTAAACAAATACCTTTGAACAATGTCATTTGC
Source organism: Eptesicus fuscus (assembly GCF_027574615.1). Classification (NCBI taxonomy): domain Eukaryota; kingdom Metazoa; phylum Chordata; class Mammalia; order Chiroptera; family Vespertilionidae; genus Eptesicus; species Eptesicus fuscus. The sequence goes on along the minus strand of NC_072482.1, from coordinate 16,402,091 downwards.
TTTAGTCTGACTTTTCTCCCAACTGCGAGAGTCGGTAAGGCCCTTTCCTCTGCCTATTCAGCTTTCCTATAAACCATTTCCCCCTCTCTAGGAAACTAAAGGGTGAAAAATCTTGACTAACTTCTAATATATAAAATGCAGTCTCTGAATTTTCTCTCTTAAGCTGGTATAACTGTCCCATGCACTTCTGGCTTTTACATCTACAAGCTAACATCATGGCTCGCCACAAAGGTGCCATTCACATAAGGAGAGCATACTTAGAAACAAAAGTACTTGCACCCATGTTTTGTATTTTTGCAGTTAATTTTGACTTTCATCTTTCAGCAAAACACTGAGGGCTTTCAGAAAAGTTTCTAAAGTAGAGATTTCTGTGTTTGACAAAAGTCTACTGACTTAAGTGCATGAAAACCTATGTGGATGTTTAGAGATTTTTACAAGGGACAAAATAACCTTTGAAATAACAAACAGTGAATTAGCTTCTGACATTAAACATTTTTCCTAAGTGTGCATTTCGTAGTAGATGGAGAGCCTTGCTAAAAATTAGGGATCAGGGGCCCACGGGCCGGCAGACCTCCACTGTATTTCTTCCCCCAACTTTTATTTCTTTTTATTATTTTTTTAAATTTAAAATAAGTGGTTACTAACATTTTATACGTTTCAAGTGTACAATTCTATAATACATCATCTTTGTATTGCATTGTGTGCTCACCACCCAAGGGGATCAAATACATGGTGACGGAGGGAGACTAGACGTGGGATGGTGTGCCCTGTGTTTCTGTTACTGGTGGTACAATCTTAGGAAAGTCACTTAGTACCTTTTGGTTTCTATTTTCTCAACCGTTAAAACTAAGTGTTGGACTAGTTCTTCAAAGCAGAAGTGCTAACGTTCTGTGATTTTGAGTTTATGTCTTAAAGAACTGAAATCCCTTGAGCCATACATGTGAAACTAATAAATAATTCACTGCTCTTAAGAAAAGGAGGGAGCTACAGCATATGCAACTGCATTGCAGGAAACCTTACCTTGATAAAGTGAGACAGGACACTCTTCATCCTGCAAAGCAAAGAGAGAAAAATACCCCAATACAAAACAAAACAAAAAAAACAAAACAAAACAAAACAAAAACAAAAGCAGAGATGCCTGACAGTGTCTTTTCTGCCTGTTTCTAACGTAGCGTTGCACTTTTCAGAAGGCCACAGTGGTCAGTGAGGGGTCTTCGTCTCCTGGATTGCACCCTATCTCCAATTGTGTTTTCAAACCAAGTGATAAAATGGAATTTTGTTTTTTGGTTATGTCACTTATTCACTTTAAAACAAAAGTACATTGAGCAGAAGAGATGAGTATTTGTAATTTCCTGAGGGAGTTTGAATGAACCCGCAGCAACTCTGATTACACTGGTTGAGGAATGATGAGAAGAAGTAGAAGAGTTACACTGGGGATGAATCCTCTTATCAAGATTCTCTCATGGGAGAGAAAAGAGAGTGAGGGTGGCAGACACAGAACCATGAGGAGCAGGGAGAGCTGAGTTGCCAGGATGTGAACAAGTCCATATGTTGGGAGAAGCCAGCAAAGAGAAAACAATGAGAGAGGAAGAATAATTGACAGAAGATTCCTGGGAAGTCAGGTTGAGTGGCTGGACTGCAGATGGAGGGATCAGGCTCTTCCCTGACACAGGAAGTTTCAGGCTGGTGCAGACATGGCAACATGTACAAATTGGGGACATGATGTGGGACAATTCAGACCTGGGTTTTGTTTTGTTTTTTAAGTAGGAGACAAGGCCATCCATTGAGCAATGAGCAAAGGGTTGGTGAGTAGAGAATCCTGAAAGCAGTGAACATTTGAATAGTTGGCTGAAGGGAATGGAAGCAGAAACCAATGATGTTCTCAGCAACTACCAGCCCTCAAGCCACCAGAACTCTGTGGGGACTCACAATGAGGTTTCTCTCAAAATCCTCCCCCGGCTGAGGGCTCAGGGTCTCTTCTTAGACCTTCCATTGTCCCAAGCCACATTCTACAACTCTGAGCCAAGAGTCAGACTCTAGTGACCTCTACAGGTATCCTCTCCACAAAGAAGGGGTTTATTTATCCCTATTTCCAATGGCTCAGGTCCTGCTTTCAAGCAACAGCACCAATATGAGATGTTAAATTAATGAATAAATTAACGAGTGGGTAAAGGACATAATGTGTCTTAATACTTTTACCTGTGCCAGTAAGTGCATGCTGTTTATTTTAAATATTTTATTTCAGTTTGATAATTTTTTTCAATTTTATTATTATTATTATTATTATTATTTTTATATTTCTTTATTGATTAAGGTGTCACATATTTGTCCTCATCCCCCCATTCCCATCCCACACCCCTCCCCACGGATGCCCCAACCCCCTGTTGAACTTAACCATTGGATAGGCTCATATGCATGCACACAAGTCCTTTGGTTGATCTCTCCCCCCTCCCCCCACCCTCCCCTATCCTCCCTCTGAGGCCCGATAGTCCGATCGATGCCTCCTTGTTTCTGGTTCTGTTCTTGTTCATCAGTCTATGTTGTTCATCATTTCCCCTAGATGAGCGAGATCATGTGTCCCTAGAGATATACTTATAAGAACTGAATGTGAGACGAGCAATAATAGTTATGTTGACAGGCAAATGAATCAGTCTGTAGTGAGTTTCTTTCTGGACCAACAGTTCTTTTGAGACCCAGTTTCAATGTCCACCAGTTCCTTATGTGTACATGTCAGCACTGACCCCTCAGCTCTGGATGGTGGACAAATGGTGGTAATGGAGGTCCGACTCCCTCTGGTTTGGTCTTGGCTGGACCCAGGGGCACGGCTTCACCCGGACTCAGGGGCACGTGGCCTCACCCAGACCCAGGGGGCGCGTGGCCTCACCCGGGCCTGGAACCCAGCCTCACCCGGATCCAGGGGCACACGGCCTCAACCAGACCCAGGGGCGTGTGGCCTCACCCAGACCCAGGGGGCGCACGGCCTCACCCGGACCCAGGATCCAGCTTCACCCAGACCTAGGTGCGCGCGGCCTCACCCGAACCCGGGACCCAGCCTCACCCGGATCCAGGGGCACACGGCCTCACCCGGACCCGGGATCCCGCTTCACCCAGACCCAGGGGCGCGCGGCCTCACCCGGGCCCGGGACCCAGCCTCTCCCAGATCCAGGGGCACACGGCCTCACCCGGACCCGGGATCCGGCTTCACCCGGAGCCAGAGGAGCGTGGCCTCACCTGGACCCACGGGCGTGTGGCCTCACCCGGATCCAGGGGCACACGGCCTCACCCGGACCCAGGGGTGCGTGGCCTCACCCAGACCCAGGGACACATGGCCTCTCCCAGACCCAGGGGCACGTGGCCTCACCCGGACCCAGGGGCGCGAGGCCTCACCCGGATCCAGGGACACATGGCCTCACCTGAGTTTGATAATTTAGTTTAAAAATTTTTAATTCTGTTTAGCCTCAATGACAAAGGAGGAATTTTTCTCAAAGAGATTTGAATACTAAGAGGAGGCAGAATAAAACAAAGCTTTACTGGAGACCATTTTTTACTAGAGGTATTGTTTTTCCAGCATAGGTTTTTCTAGTGATAAATATGTGAACCATGAAATGTAAGCCTGGGCATGAAAAAGGATAATGTATCCTTCAGAGCTGTTTTTTAGTTTGTTAGAAATCCCAAGAATATACAGGAGCAAAAATTCACTTAGAAATAAGTTTTAAGCCTTTCAAATAGATTAAAGCAGAATAGACAATAAAGAAGTAAGAATTCAAATTTCTTAAAAGGATAATAATGTACCATGTAGCTAGAATAAAGGATTGTTAATGACATCAAGAAGTTAGGAAATGTTCACTGTCACCAAAAGGATACTATTAATGCCCAAATGACTCATTTTTCTTTTGTGCAGCAAAACTCATCAGAATTATTTGCCAAACCCAAACTTGCAAAGTCTTTCAACCCAGTGCAACACAAAGGTGAGTCACAATAAACCAAAGGATATAAAAGGTAGGAAGAGACTATGAATACATCAAATAAAGAAAACTCAATGGCCACTTTTAACATATATATATATATATATATATATATATATATATATATATATATAAAATTGATTTCAGAGAGGAAGGAAGAGAGAGATAGAAACAGAAATAATGAGAAAGAATCATTGATCGGCTGCCTCCTCCACACCCCCCACTGGGAATTCCGGCCCACAACCCAGGCATGCGCTCTGATCGGGAATTGAACTGTGACCCCCTGGTTCATGGGTTGACGCTCAACTACTGAGCCATGCTAACCGGGCTCAATGGCAACATTTTAAAAATTCATGTGAGAAGTGTGAGAGTATCAGCCAGCTGTGTGTCCAGAGTTTGTCTGAATGGTGTTCAGGGTTGACACAATAATATTGGGGATTTGACACTCCTGGAGATCAGTGACTATCACGTTTAATTTCATCACAAAATACTAGTATCTTCTCAATTAGATAGTATATAAATCTGTGACATTGATCACTGAGGCCATGACGTGTGGTTAAACTAACATCAATTGTGTCCTTACCAGAGAGTCTCTCATTCTGTGCCAGCTGCTGAGCAGTGGGCATGGACCAGGTGCTTATGCCTTAGTGTTGGACATATCCTCCTCCCTAGAGTGTTCCTGGAAAAGGAGGAACCACCATCTGCTTTGGGGGAGAGAGCACTGTCCCCTCTGTCTATGACATTCCTTGTTTCTATGCTCAGATATTGGCTGTTGCAATTATTGGCTGCTGTGAATGACACTGAGCTCCCAGAAGATTGGTATTTAAGCATTGCAAATAGTTGCAGTATTGCTGGAGGAGAAGGGAGCATGCAGCATCGAGGCTGAGGGAGACACCACGTTACAAGTTAAGCTGAAGTCATACTTAAGAGTCCCATTTCATGTTAAAATTACATTAGTACCTTATTAAGGTAGGGAAACAGGCAACTCATTTAGATTCCAATAAAAATTATTTGAATTCAATCTCCAGATGAAGTTCAAGTGTCTGAATTTGAAGATACTTCTCTCCCAAAATGTTTAATGTGCTCATTCAGGAGCCTTGGGTCCTAATATTATTGCCACCAGCCAGTCTGAGGGCTTTTGACAAACTTCTTTACTTTTTGGATTTTGTTCCTCATCAGTAAAATGAAAAACAAAACAAAAAACACATGAAGAGATCGCTAAGGCTCCTCCCAGTAATAACATTCTGTGATCTCAAATCTGCTTTTTCTCATTTCCCAGCATTATCTGAAAAGCATGGTGCTTCTCTTGTCAAACGAGAGATGTCTGACAAACCCCAGTTTCTGTGGCATTAATGAAATGCTGTTCCTGTTGACCGGCTGTATTCTAGATCTTTCCCTACTGTCTTCCTAAAACTGTCCAGAGTTGTAAGGAATTGTATCGGCTTCTTTTCATTTTGGTCTCATGTTTGATTCCAACTTCGTAGCCAGAGTTTTAACCATCTTTTTCCTCTCTTAGGCACTTATGTATTTTCTCATACTGGTGAGTCCTCAAATGACATCATGCTAACTCAGTTTTTATCAACTGAGTAAGTCTGGAAATCATAAAATCAAGAATTAAAGTTTTGGAGCAACTTGACATTTCCAGCTAAATGTCAGTGAAGAAATTAGCTCAATAGTAGATGGAATTTTCTGATCGAAAAGTCTGGACTAAAAGAAGGAGGTTCCAGTAGTTTCGTCACTGCCCTCTTTATCTTCAATGAAATGGAAAGATTGATTCTTATGTGGTTTGAATCAAAGGGATTGCTATATAAACATAGAACAGTAGGTTTTGTCAGAAATTGTGTCAGTTGTACCAGTCCCTCACTGCTACAAGCTGCCTGTCCTTTTTCATAAAATAGCACCTTTCATATAGCACTTCCAATCCTCTGAATCAGAGTAGGAAAATGTCATGAAATTGCCTTAGATACATTGATGGGCCATGTTCACATTCTTATGAAAAAGTTGTTGGTATAAATTTCCTAAGAAAAAAAGTCATTTCCCTCCCACATTTTCCAGTTGGATCTTATGCTTATTTTTGCTTTTTAGGTTCAGTTACTTAACTTTGAAAGTTAATCAGAAATAAAATGAAAACTTCCATTTCATACTTAATGCAGTATTTTCCAGTTTGCAAGGCACTTTCATCTGGCCCCTAATCCAGCGAGGTGAGGTGTGCAGGCAGACCTAGTACAGAGATGAGGACATGGAAGCTTAGACAGGTGACATGACTGGCCAATGGCTGTAAAGCCAATGAAAGGTCATTGGGGACTTTTAGGACTTTTGCTTCCTAGTCCTTTTGGACAGTCCCATAATAGCTTTGAAAATTACCTGCGATCCTAAGAAAGCTTTATGAGGTTATACATGTGGTTCATTAGTCCCAGAATTTTCTCTATGTAAGCAGCAAAATGTGGGAGAGTTTGGTTGTCAGCTTCCAGGGAGATACCTTAAATTTTAAGGCTTAAAACATCCTGGATTTCTTTCATAGTACATTGGAGGTACTTTCTGGAAGTTATTTACACATATAGCCAGTGCCACTTGTATGTGAAATACAGAACAGCAGGCGAATAGACACTGTGTGAAGTGACATTTTCTTCCATATTTCCATGCCTATTGGCTCACCTGAGTCCCAGCCCCGGAATAACCAAGGCCTTTGATTCCTCCTTGTTTCCAGAGTTTCCTAGAGATTTGCACTGTAGTTTTGAAGGCAAGAGTTGATTTCTTTTAACAATAATTGTGATGATGATGATGGTAGTGGTGGTGGTATGATGGTGATGACAATGATGGTAAGAAGTCAAAGAAGAAGAACCAACATTTATAGAGTACTCACTATGTGCCAGGCACTATTCTGAGTGCTCTGCATAGATTAACTCACTGTGTTAAAAGCAGGCTGGAGTAAGAGACTCCTCTTGCAGGCTTAATGACATAAGTGGCCATATTGGAGAATCCTATGTGACAGGGAAGTGTAGGTGACCATGAGGGTCTCAGGTAGCCTCTCACCAAAGGCCAGCAAAAATCCAAGGTTCTTAATCTCACAACTGCAATGAAATGATTTCTGTCAACAAGTCTGAATGAGCTGTAAGTGGGTTCTTCCCCAGTTGAGCTTCCAGAAAAGAGATGGTGCTTAAAGCCATGGGACTAGATATCACACAGCGGATATAGGGAGAGAAGTAAGAGGGTCAGGCACCCCATCATCATGAGGGAGGGAGGGAGAGGAGGAGGACCCAGTACAGGGGAACAAGAAGGAGCAGCCTGTGAAGGAAGTAGGAAGTCAGGGGAACCTGCTGTCCCAGGAGCTAAGAAGAGCATTTTGAGGATTTCAGGGTGGCAATGGGAAGATAAAGCACCTGACTTGCCTATCTTAATTTGAAACGTGAAGGTCTTGGATATATGAGTATAATAGGCACTTAGAGTAAGAAATCTCACTGTTGGGATGTTTCACAATAGAATGGAATCATGTTTAGACTTTTCCTGGCCTTTTATCAGATAAGCTCTTCCAGATCTGTAACTCGCTATTTTAGAAAGATTAATTTCAAGTTTTCTCATGCTTCCAGAACAAATAAAGGGACCGACAAATAGTCATTCGATGGCACCTAGAAAGTTTTTCAGACTGAAGCAGATTTCTCTAAAAGCCCCAAACCTATTTCCTTCTAAACAATTTTTATTTTCCAAATATATTTTTATTGATTTTTTTACAGAGGGGAAAGGAGAGGGATAGAGAGTTAGAAACATTGATCGGCTGCCTCCTGCACACCTCCCACTGGGGATGTGCCTGCAACCAAGGTACATGCCCTTGACCAGAATCGAACCTGGGAACTTTCAGTCCGCAGGCTGACACTCCTATCTACTGAGCCAAACCGGTCAGGGCCAATTCTTAATTGGAAAGACTGTTTGCCTTTTGTTAAGATGGCAGAAGGGCTTTGCTGCACTTACCTTTATCAAACTTCAGGGGGCGAACTCGGACCAAGAAATAAATTCTGGACAAATTTCTAGGAGAGTAGACACACCTGCGATCCACTCTGGAATTTGGGGGTTTGAAACACATTTTAATCCAACTTCTCTAATTAGGAACAATTTACAGTGTTCCTGCTGTGATTTGTACAGTAAAATAAATTAGGGAGTTAGAGTATAATAGCTCTGTTTCAGAACAGCAAACAATACCTCTGTTTCCTGGGTTTATGCCCAAGGGCACTGGTAAACAGTGAAGGCTGTTTCTAAGCAAAGCAGGAATTAGCCATGGCTGGTGTGGAATTTTCACCTGCTAGGAAACCAGTTAATTCAAGTACGTGGTGCAAAACAGATTGGGAGCATTCTGGGAATCTTTCTTTCTTTCTTTCTTTCTTTCTTTCTTTCTTTCTTTCTTTCTTTCTTTCTTTCTTCTCTCTCTCTCTCTCTCTCTCTCTCTCTCTCTCTCTCTCTCTCTCTTTCTTTCTTTCTTATTCATCTCTTCCTTTGGGAGCAAATAGTTTGGCAAATTGTATAGTTTTGTCAGACACAAGCCACACTTTAATGACTGAGTTACCCAAACTCTAGAGATTCCATTTTGTCCCCAGGGTCTCTAGGATGGAGAGAGCAAAACAGAACACACCAACATAGACCAGTGACTGCATTTAGAGGAGGGATTTAGTAGATCCTCCAAGGTGGTCAGGAAAGACCAGAGCTGATTGCAATTTGCTGCTCAGCCCTTGTCTTCCTATGAAGAGTCCCATAGGTCACTGTTACCACGAATTCTCCAGGAACTGGTCTGCATTTCGCCTGGCTTGATCCTAACCCAGTGTGCCTGAATGGCTTCCTGTGGGGCTAGTGTGGCGGGTTCTCTCCAGGGTGGAATCCTTGGGAGGCCCAGCCTCCACCTTGCCTCAGTCATTCCTCCGATGCTTTCCAGTTTCCCATCAGTACAACCACAGATCTGTATTCGTTAGATAAGCTCTGAGATCCTTCCCGTCCTGACTTTCTCCGATTCTGTGTCTCTTCATAGGTAACACCCTGGGAGAAGAGAAATTTATCACCAAAGAGTACCAGCCCAAGTAGGTTTGGCAAGACCTTATCTTGCTGGGTAGGAATCACAGATAAAGCATTGCCAACAGCGACATTTATGCCAACCAGATGGGAGGCAACACCCCTTTGGAATTCTGACCTGATGCTTGAAACCAGAGCCAAGGAGCGCCCCAGTGTGATGTGTTGCCAAGGGACACACTGCTTTTGTGGATAAGATTTCCTGGTTGTTAGATCTCAGCCATGTCCCCCAACAGGGCACAGGCAAGGCAGCTGTAGATTCCATGACAACACGAGCTGGGCACTGCCAAGGACAACGCGCTGTGGCCTGCAAGCTTCGCCTGGCGCTGGCGATATGTGATTTTGTTTCCCTGAAGTCAGCTGGGCGGGGAAGCCAGCCCCACCTGTCCTCTCTTTCACCTGATTGTGGAAAATATTATACAGCCCCCTCCTTTCTGTGAATTAAACAATAAATAAATAAGTTGCATTTATGGAATCACTCCTAGAATTTATGTTGACAATTTTTTGTACAGTAAAGTTTGCACCACACGATGTGCTCATGTCCTGCTTTCTTTTAAATTAATGACTCTCTAATGTATTCCCCTACCCCCCACCACTCTGCAGTATCAGCCTGACCTGGAACTTGTTAGAAATGCCAATTCTTGGACCCACCCCAGACCTCCTAAATCAGAAACTCAGGAATGAGGTTCAGGGTCACCTGTTTTTTTGTTTTGTTTGTTTTTTTTATCCTCACCTGAGGATATGTTTTTATTGATTTTAGATAGAGGAAGGGATTGAAAGAGAGAAACATCAGTGTGAGAAAGAAACAAAGCCCATATGCCATGACTGGGGATGGAACCCTCAACCTAGGTGTGTGCCCTGACTGGGAATTGAACAAACCCTCCAGATGATTCTAACACAGCAATTTTCAACTGGTGTGCCACAAGAATTTTTGAAATATGTGGTACCTGACTATTTAGTTAAGGGCATGGACCTCTTTTTCCTTAGATTGTCAAATTAAAAAAAAAAAAATGATGACAGCCAACACAACAATAGCCATCTGGTGTGAATTAAATCAAAATTATACCTTTTCTTTGGTGATATTGGCAAAAAGCATCTTACCTAATAATAGGCAAACATGTAAATTGACCGTACCTCTGCTATGCCATCAGCCAATCAGGAGTGATATTCAAATTAACCCAACAAAGATGGCGGTTAATTTGCATACACAGGCGCCAAGTGACAGGGGTGGGACCCAGGCATTCTGCCCCACCCCCGGTCTCTCAGGGCCTCTGGGCAGCATGGGAAGGCGGGGCCGGAGCGGAAAGGGGCTGGGCCGGAGTGGAAAGGCGGTGCTGGCAGCCAGAGAAAGGAAAGCCCATTCTAGCATGAATCTTCGTGCATCGGGCTTATAGTATATATATATATATATTTAAATATATTTTTATTGATTTCAGAGAGGGAGGGAGAGGGAGAGGGAGAGAGAGAGAAAGAGAAACATCAATAATGAGAGAGAATCATCGACTGGCTGCCTCCTATACACCCCCCACTGGGGATCAAGCCCGCAATCTGGGCATGTGTCTTGACCGGGAATCAAACCAGGACCTCCTGGTTCATAGGTCAACGTTCAACCACTGAGCCATGCCAGCTGGGCGCATAATATATTTTTTGGTGTCCGGCAGAATTTTAGTAATTAGGTTATGTGTACCATGAGATAAAAAAGTTTGAAAATCGCTGCTCTAATGCCTGCTCAAATTTGGGAACCACTGACTTAGAGAACTCAGAGAGGGAACTTTGAGACAGACTCCTAGCCTCCCCTTACACAGGAGGGCGAGGAGGGGTGGGAGTGAGGAGCTCCTGCAGTTTCATTTTCTGTTGCCAACACTTCGGTGAGCCTCAGGAATGAAGCAAGTCTATGTAATGGTGTGAACAGAGACGTGTTTAGAGCTGGATGGCAGTGCTCTGGGCGCTGTACTACAACTGTTAGGAAGGAAAGGGTTTGAGGCCTGGCTCCAACACTTACTAAGTGCATCAACTTGGTTACATTACCAAACCTTAGTCACTCCATCTGTCAGCGAAGTCATTGTTGGGAGAACATGAGAGAAGCCTGAACATTCCTAGCATACTGCCTGGTATTTGGGAAGCATCTAACAAATGGTGGCCAATAATAATATTCAGAATGTTAATAATGAAGCATGAAGTCTCTAGGACATTGTTACTGTTTCAAAGCAGTGAGCTTAGAGGAAAGATCCAGTCTTCAGGGATCATAAGCAAAGGTTCAAATCGCAGTTCTGCTACTGACACTTAGATGGGCTACCTGATCTCCCTCACTTGGTACAACGGGACAGCTGACAGTTACCTTGCAGGTTTCACTGGGAGGCTTCGGTGGAGAAGGAAGTAAAGCAGCCTGAATACTAGAGGCGTTGGATACTTTTTCTTTTCTCTTCCTCTTTTTCTGTGGGAAAATACACCCAAATGTTTAGGAGTATGAAGGTCAGCATGCCAGGGATTTACTCAAGCAAAACACATTGGAGCATTCTATCCAGATGGCTTAGAAAATACCCGTTAAAAGGCGAGGGGAAAGACTGTAGGGGGCTGTGAAAGAGGCAGGAACCCCTTTGTATATGGCTCTTTCTTGTTCATTATCCTATAGAAAATTCAATGACCCTTGACAAGTAGAAAGAAAATTAGCCCAGGCAAAGAAGTTTGTACGAGGAAGAATACTGAAGTCCGACTAACCAAAAGACATTTCTAATTATTTTTTCCTTATAAACATACCATAGAACTTAAAGTATATCCAGGTGCATTGCTGTAGCTTCTAAAAAGGGCATTTCCAACTATGCAGTGCTCCCAGGTTCCTAAACGCCAACCCTTTTCTGGCCCCTCTCTTCCTCTGCCCTTTGTTTTTTACTTGAAGGAAGACCAGCCACCAGCCACCAGCCTGAGATGTCCTTTTCCGGCCTCTCTTCCTTCCGCCCCGCCCGCCACCAGTGTGTGTACACGTTGCCTCATCCGGGCCCTGCAGCTGTTGGGAGGGGCTGTGGAGTACAGCAATATTCCTTTGATTGAGCGTTTAAATGAACCAAAGTTTATATGCAAGTATAGGCACAAGATGTATAGGAGGTGTGACTGTGAGGTGGTGAGATTGATTCTTTGTTTCCGCAAAAGGAATCTTAAGTTTTATTTTTTTATTCATTGAGGAAGTGTGGTACAGTGGCCAGGAGTATAGAATCTGGACTCCACATTTGCGTTATAGCCTTCCACTTAGCCTAATGTCCTCTGGCCCTCCAAGGCCTCGATTTCCTCAAAGGTAAAATTGAGACTGGTGGAACCTACCCTTGGGGTTGTTATGAAAATTAAATGCAATAGTGCATGGAGCAAACTTCCTAGAACATAGTATGTGCTCAATAAATATTAACTATTACTACTTTTCACATTTATTTTATTATAAATATAGAAGTATTTAAGAAAGAAAGAAAATAAAAATTATTTTCCTGTCCTAGCTGGTTTGGCTCAGTGGATAGAGAGTCGGACTTTGGACTAAAAGGTCCTGGGTTTGATTCTGGTCAAGGGCACATGCCCGTGTTGTGGACTCAATCCCAGTAGGGGGTGTGCAGGACACAGTTGGTCACTGATTCTCTCTCATCATTGATGTTTCTATCTCCCTCTCTCTTCCTCTCTGAAATCAATAAAAAATATTAATAAAAATAAAAATTCTTTTCCTTATTATATTTTTGCCTCCCTTGTTTTCCCCCCACCATCAAATAATCATCATTAAACATTAGAAATACATCTTTCAAGAGTTTATCCTTCCACATAAATGGGACCCACTTTATACAAGTACATATTCTGCCTTGTAAACTTATATTTGCTGTTTATTTCAAAAATTCACAAAAGAAATTTGGAAATTTTCTTTGAGACTGAACTGTGTATGAAATACAAAGGGAACAGATCTCAGAACTTTAGAGCATTTATACCTAATTTTCAAAATAAAATCTGCCGTATTCCATATGGTCACTTCGATTTATACACACACAAGAAGTGGGTCTGGATGGATTTTATTTTGTCAAAAACTTCACAACCCTCCCAAAGCTGCTGATAGTGTGATCATAGCCAATATGCAGAAGACTATGATGCTGGCCCTGAAGGTAACTGGAAGGGAAGTGTTAAGTCTGCACACACCATGCTCTTCCCCATGTCCCTGCCAGCTCAGAAGTGCTATAATGCCCCATATATCGTGTTAACTCTGGGGTTCTCCCCACAGTGCAGCCAATCACCCACCCTCATGTGCAAAGATACACAGCAGACACAATACGGGCAATGAGCAACTTTGTTCAGAATCTGGCATTATCTGCCCCTTGGTAGGGACCAGCAACTTCTATTGCTGAGAGGTGAAACTTCACCATTGAATTCCAGCTTTGCCTTTGCAAATGCCTCTTCCTGCTAAACAAAAATATAACATATGGTTCCTACACAGGCTCAGTTACCATAAAACTTTCCCAGGAGGAGGAATGGTCGCGAGGAGTCCGGGAGTTAGCATCCGTCCACATATATCACTCTAAGACACAGCCTTGGTTCCTGGTTGAGCACTGGCGTAGGTACAGGTACCTTTTCCTGGTGCCACACTGACTAAATGCTCATGCAGATCATCTCCACCTTGTTCAGAGTCCACTCAAAGCACATCTTACTGAAGATCAGTGCCTTTTAGGCTGAACAAGCCTGTACAGATCTCTGTGTCCCAGCTACCGTCTCAACACTAGATTCTTTACACAGAGAATGTCACTCAATCTTCTTTATAATTCCCCTCTCAGGTCTACTGAGATGGAAACAGAGGCCAAGTTCACCTAGAAAGTGACAAAAGTGAGTAAACCCAGGTATCTCTCACTCCAAAGCCCGTATTATTTCTGCTCCAAAAACTCCTCAAGACCCCAGAATGACTGAAGTGATGGTCAGGGAGTGGAAGTTATGATATCTATCACATTATTTTACTTTAATTTCTTCTTATCCCCCTGTAAATTTAGTCCTACCAGGAAATGTCATCACTTAGCCTCTAAAATACAGGTTATGGAGTTCATGATTGACAGGTCTTTTTTTTTTTAATATGTTTTTATTGATTTTTATATAGAGAGAGGGAGACAGAGAGGGAGAGATAGAAACATCAATATAATTCATTGATTGGCTGCCTCCTGTATGTCCCCCACTGGGGATCATGCCTGCAACCCAGGCATGTGCCCTGACCGGGAATCGAACTGGTGACCTCTTGATTTCTGGGAAGAGGTCTACTGCTGGGTCTACCTATGTCCTTTGCAGGTGGTGTAGCTATTTCAGGAGACAGAGGCTGTAATCTTTGCTTCCCCAGCCATAACTTCCACAATCTATGGACAATGAGAATGTCAGGAATGTCAAAGAGCCTCCCAGGAGACTTCCTAGGAGGGTCAGTGAGAACACTCTCAGGAAGCCCAGCTTCCAGGCTGAATTTCTTGAATGGGAAGATAACTGTTCTTTCTCCCACAGTGCAGAAGTCAAAAGTCACGTCACATGAAAAGCCCCTCAGAAATTCTCCATGTTCATTCTCAGCCCATCTTCAGGGGAACAGGGGGCAGGGAAGACCTGTCCAATAAACAAGCAAGAGAACAAACAAATAAGTAAACAAACAAACAAACAAACAACTTTATTGGACGTTAGAAAGCATGAAGGCATGAGGGACAAAAAAAAAAAGTAAAAAGGAAGAGAAAAAGAAATATGTTATATTTCTACTGCTACTGAAAGCATGTTGTGGAGAAATTACAAAGGGTTTTATATTCCTAGAAGGCAAACAAAGTGCAGACAGAAAAGGTTACTGTCTGAGGGACATTGACCTTCTTATTTTCCTGAAGGGCTTATGAGACCACGCAAGGAAAAAAGAGATGCCTACTGAGTTGGATCTCTTTAATTTATTCTATTTGTCTGAAGTAAAGGTCAAGGTGGAAGAGGTGGAAAGCATGAGAGGAAAGGGCCATTTTCAGACAAAAGTGACTTATCACAGTTACCCCCAATTTAAAGGATAAAGAATAAAATGTATTCTGCTTTCTATTTTCATAATATGAAATGACATCTTAACTCATTCCTTTTTTCTTAGTTGGAGCATGTTCTTTCTTTGTATGTAGTTGAAACTAAATCAGGGGAGTTGACTAGATTTGAAGCCATTATGCACAAGAAACTACTCTACCACACCTAGTCACTCTTCAGCCTGCACAGATGAGACAAGAAAAATAAATATCTGGCTTGTTTGTAAAGGGCTGAACACGGTGACCTTTAACCTTGGTAGTCAGGCAAACTTTGAAATGAGCAAGCACACTTCAGGCTTCTAGGCAGGGAACAGTTGGGCTTTGAAAGAACCTGACCCTCACACACTTCTGAGGCGAAGAGAGCATTCCTGGAGTTCTTTCACCTTTACTCGAATGGGGAAACGGACTTGTATTTATAGCAAACACCATTAAATTCAGCTCTGCACGTCTCTGAAATGGTTCTGCTGGGAAGTGTGTGAGCCTGGGTCTCACTCACTTGGAGCCTTTCCAAGATTCATTCATCCACTCAACAAAAGTCCAGGCACATTTTAGGTATTGGGGACACAGTGGTGAGCAGGAGGAACAAGCCAGATGAGGTTCCTGCCCATATGGAACCTATGTGTCTCTCACCCATCATGTGTGTGGTTACAAACCCATCACAAGTCTACAATTTTCAGCTTGCCTGGTCGGTTTCTTCTTCCTCTCTCCTAACCTCTGCTATCTTGCAAGGTGGAATTTTTACTTCTTTGGAGGACTTAGGTCCTGTCAATAAATAACTTGGTATTCATCGACTTTTATGCTCCAGTTCCAGTTCCAAAAAAAAAAAAAAAAAAAAAAAAGAAAGAAAGAAAAGAAACCACTCACCATGTTGTTTCACTCACCTTGAAAGCCCACCACACTCTTTTCCACCTTTGCAAATCTCCCTGGTTATTCAAGGTTCCATGGGCATCTTATGTCCTGCATTGAAGACATTCTTGCCTGCTCCTTCCCCCATCAACCCCCCTCTCCTCTGAACCTTGTGGTGCTTAAGTAGCCACCAAGATGTTACAGGAGGGTATTTACTGCCTACTTTTTCTATCATTTTCATCTCCATCTATCTTGTTTCACCTGCTAGATTATGCATTCCTTGCTAGTGAGGGCTGTACTTTAATCTTGGATGGTAGAGCTAGCTTATTGGCATTCAATTTGAATATGAATTGTGTACATTTGATACACATTTTCACATATTACTTTAAATGCTTTTAATCATTGAGATGTTCTGAGTCATATATATAAATACAAGGGGGGTGCCTTGTATTAAAAAAAAATTATATATATATATTTATTCAACACATTCTGAGTTCCTATTATGTCCAAAACAATGTGGTGCTGTGGTGGATAGGAAGGAAGTTGAAAACACAATATATGCCCTTGAGGTGTGCATGTTCTCCTAAATGAAACAAGAAAGGCCAAGAAATAATTCAACGATTTTGAAATTAAAAATAACACCATGCTGTAATTCTTGGCTTCAGTAAATATAAATTGCTCGTGTGTATGAATGTGTGTAAGTGCATCCAGGAGTGTGTGTGGTGTATATCACATTTGGTTTGTAAGAGGAAAGGTCGGCTTTGCAATATTTCAGAGAACTTTTATATTATGCTAAAATTGTCCACAGGGAGCCAGATGATTGAGAGAAAGCTAGAAAAGATTCAGTTGACCATCGGAAGTTGAAATGTAGAGAAGAAACCACCAGAAGATTAACCTGCATTTTCTCAACAATTACCGATTAATTTGTGAACTAGTTCTAATTCACCTGTTACTAACAGACATTTCCTCTTCGTGCAATTTGAAACACGGGCATGGCTCTGCTCCAAACAATTTTGCCTTCTCTGTTATTCATTTGTAAATCTGGTGTAAGAAAAAAGTAGCTGTGGATGTGATAGAGAAAATGTGGTTGGAGGAGATGAGGACAGGAAGGCCCATTCATTTAATATGACTGTATATCGACCTCAACACACCATGATCCAGAGCCACTTGCATCTCCCTGTTTTTCTTTTAAACAGACAAATAAGCACATCAATTAGCTTTTTGGTATTTCCCCATCTCAGTTCTTTCCATTGTTTGCCAAGCCTTTCAGGACAAGCCACAACAACATGCATTTCCTTCTTGGTGGTTGTTTGGTCTATGGATCTGTGTGCATGTGCTTGCGTGTGTACTGCCCGGCTGGCAGGTGGACAGATTTCCCCACGCCCTGGGTTTGAAAGGAGCAGAAAGTGAGCATGTTTTTTGACTTGGTAATAACAATGCTGACTAATGAAGTGCTTGAGAAAATACCAAAAGCTGCATTGAAAACAGCTGACGTAGATGTTATACATAGCAGCTGTGAGTGTCATTTGGGGGCAAAGTCAATTTTTATGGGTCCTAGGACCAAATAACATTGGGGGGTTTGAGGCAGATTCAGTGTGCGAGGGGATGGGAAGTGACATTTTTTTTCTTAAGCGAGATGTGCTGATTTTGTTCCTGTATTTCTATAGTCTTTTTCCTGATGCACGGTCTTTTCCACTTTGTGTGTATGTATGTACACCTGTATATAGAGGGTGTCCCAAAAATGTATGCACACACTTTGAATAATTATAAAGACAGTGTTTGTTAAAATACATTTCATTTTCAAAATTGAGTTATCAGCTATTAAAGTGTGTATACATTTTGGGGAGGAGCGCCTTGTATTTAAAAATATTTATAATTTATTCTTTCACTCTATCAATCCTTTATTTTGATGGAAAATAGCTCATGTTTTATTTTGTCCTTATTCATTTTGTTTATTTTGCTCTACAATAAATGACAAAGCCAGAAATGGTTCCAGGTAAATTACTGTAAAATCACTAAAGATTAAGTGTGGAAACCTTGGAATCATTTGAGGCGTTTCCTGTAGGTGTCTGTCCTGCTATTCTAATGTCTTGAATAGCAATGCAATGTGCCTTTATGTATGAGAGTTGAAAGGGGAGCAAGAGGTCAAATTCCAAAGTAAATAGAAGAAAAGATAATTGGATTCTGAGTCCATGAGGTGGCAGGTACCTGAGTCCCCAACCTAATACTACACCCCAGGATCTGTCTGTGACCTGGAAGGAGAGAGGGTCTGTGGTAAGTGCCCCACCTCTATGGCTCCAGCTAGAGTAGAACTCTCTATTGCTTTTCTGAGTTTCTAGATGGGAACATGCTGAAGCACTTGGGTTTTCATGGGGTTAGAGGACACCTTTACCATATATGGTAGCTTACCCTTTATATGTTTCTTTCTGTGACCAGATTCCCAGCACTTTGAGTATAAGACCATATGGCTCATTCATCTATATGGCCCCATTGCTAGCATTTCTAGCACAAATTATATCAGGTTTGTTCAATGAATGAAAGAATGGAAGAATAAATTTAATAGGCAGAGAAATCAGAGAATTCTTAGGGAGAAACTCTATTCTCTCAACAACTTACTTTCCAAGGTAAATTTTTCTTCTTTGATGTTAAACTTTATTACCCCAGGCCTGTTTGGGAATAAAGATGATAGGAAGGTAGGAGGAGCCTCTCTTATTCTGTAAGAAAACGCAGAACCTGAATGGGGAATAAAAAATGCATTTCATGGAAACTACATGTGGACAACTGAAAATAATCATTAAAGCAGAATAATGTAATTCTATTATTGGTTAGCTAAAAGACATCACACACACACACACAGGTAACACACACACAATGTAAAAGATATGCATAAGACTATGCTCTGCACAATTCTCCAGGGCATAAGTAAGTTTCAAAACAATTGTAATGAGCTGCATGCTCTTCCATCATGCTGTTGTAGTTTCAATCGGGGAGCTCTGTAGTAAAAAATTAATCTTACTCAAAGAAAGGTTTGGCTTCTGACTTTGGCTCCTGGGAGGTTTTTCTCTTGGCTTTTGGGATGTCATTTACTTTAGGATCTCATGCCACACTGGACAATTGAACAATGAGATTTATGACAGGGGCTGGGCCATGCAGCATCTACTCTACTTCCGGAGGGGTGATAACTAGGTAGGATGTGACAGTCACACAGGAGTCAACCATGTCTATGTGATTGAACCCCAATAACACTCTGAACACCCAAGAACTAGGTGGTCTTCTCAGGTTGACTGTACTCTGTGCGTATTGTCACATATCATTGCCAGAGGACCTCATGCTATCTGTGATTCTATTGGGCGAGGACAAATGGAAGCTCCACATTTGAAATTTTCTGGGCTCTGCCCTATGCACATCCTCCCTTGGCTGATTTTACCTGTGTTCTTTCACTTAATAAACTATAACTGAAAATATAATAGTTTTCAGTGAGTTCTGCAAGTCCTTCTAGTGAATTATCAAACCAAGGGGGACCTTGAGAATCCCCAAACTCTGCAGCTGGTGGTAGAAGTCAGGTTGGTTTCGTGAACTGTGCTCCTTAATTTCACAGGAGCGTTAATAAGTTCCCTTTATTCTAAGTTGTAAATGATTTTTTAAAAAGAAGGTGAAAGGATCAGCCAAAGAACATATATGCGTAACCCATAGACACAGACAACAGTGTGGTGATGGCCAGAGGGAAGCGGGGCAGGGGCTGGGTGGAGGGGAGCAAAGAGGAGAAATGGGAATACCTATAATAAAAATACAGCATGGAGGGACCTGGAGAGTATTATGCTAAGCGAAATATGGTAAGCCAGTCAGAGAAAGACAAGTATCACATAATCTTACTCATATGTGGAACCTAATGAACAAAATAAAGTGATGAACAAAATAGATCTAGAGACATAGAAGCATGGAACAGACTGTGGAATCTCAGAGGGAAGGCAGGGGTGGGTGGGTGGGTAAGGAGAGATTAACCAAAGAATTTATATGCACATACCCATAACCCATGGTCACAGACAATAGTGTGGTAAAGGCCTGGGGGGTGGGCGTGGAGGCAGGTGCAGGATGGATGGGATCAGTGGGGGAAAAGGGAGACATCTGTGATACTTGCAACAATAAAGATCAATCTATATATATATATATAAAAGCCTAAGCGACCATCGCAACTGAAACAACCAATCGGATGACTGAACAGGCTGCGTGGGGTGACCAGGCTGGCCGGGGGGTTAGTGAGAGGCAACCAAATGACCGAACAGCAGGCTGCGTGGGGCAACCAGGCCCGCAGGGGGGGCAGTTGGGGTGACCAGGCTGGCAGTCAGGGGCAGTGAGGGGCGACCAAACAACTGAGCAGCAGGCTGCATGGGGAGACCAGGCCCACAAGGGTGGCAGTTGGGAGCGACTAGACTGGAAGGGAGGGCAGTGAAGGGGTGACCAGGCTGGTGATGTGGGGGGCAGTTGGGGGCGACCATGCCAGTAGGGGATGCAGTAAGGGGCAATCAGGCTGGTGGGGGGGGCAGCTGGGGTCCACTACGCTGGCAGGGGGGGCAGTTGGGGGTGACCAGGCCAGCAGGGGAGCAGTTAGGGGTGATCAGGCAGGCAGGCAGGTGAGCAGTTAGGAGCCAGTGGTCCCAGATTATGAGAGGGATGTCCGACTGCCACAGGATCGGGCCTAAACTGGCAGTCGGACATCCCTCGAGGGGTCCCGGATTGGGGAAGGTGCAGGCTGGGTTGAGGGGAACCCCCGTGCACGAATTTCGTGCACCAGGCCTCTAGTTAAAAAATAAAACAATAAAGATAAAAATAACATTTTCTAAATAAAGAAAATGTTACATTCAGTGTTCATTATTTGTAATATGCATTAGAAAGATTAAATGTGTTAAAGCATGGCTCTTAGTATTAAATAAGGCAAAGTATTTCAATTTTTATAATGTAAATCATATAGTAATATGTAGTATACACATGTATATGTAACTTTGATCATTTCTTTTTATTAAATTAATAAAAGTAGGGCTAATGAGTTAAAAGGCCTGGACATCAGGCTTGAAGGATGTGCAGCCTTTGTGTGTATTGAATGAGATAAGGCAGTGGTCGGCAAACTGCGGCTCGCGAGCCACAAGCAGCTCACGAGCCGTGGTTTGCCGCTCTGTTGACTAATGAGTTTGCCGACCACTGAGATAAGGGAAGAGAGGGAAGAGCCTTAATGGGGGGCCACAGAGAAGAGACAAATGCCTGGAGACAGGGAGGCATACATTTTTCTGGAGGTCAGTGAGAATGATCTGTGCTAAACAGAGTGAAATCTTGGACAGGTGAGTATTTGAGGAAATGGATCATTTAGGTACATTTCATTACCAAAAGTGAAATCATCCAAGATACTTAAAGGCCTGCAAGGTAGGGGATAGTGAGACTCGCGGACCTTCTATAAAGCTAGATGTCATCGAACCTCAGTCCACAAAGGATACAAAGGAGCTGATACTTAAAAATGTAAGAATAAAGAAAGGGAAGACAGACCTAGATAAGCACAGAGTGAAAATCATTCAGATATTACGACATGGCAGGACTAGAACCGGTTCAGAGAGGGACCCCAGAGAGGAGCATATAAAGACCTGCCGTGAGCCAGAGATTCTCAAAGCATGGTCCAGCTATCAGAGTCCCGGAGTAGCCCAGGAGGGCAAAACCATTTTCAAAACAATATTAAAATATAATTTGCCCCTTTTACTCTTGTGTACAAGGCGGCGTTCCAAAGGCTGCATGGCGTGTGATAGAGCACAGATGGATACAGAAGCGACTATGAGGATGCAAGTCTCTTCTATTGTAGTAGATGATAAAGAGGTTTGCACCTTGAACAGGTGGCTCAGTTGATTGGAAGTCGTCCTGTACACCGAAAGGTTGTGGATTTGGTCCCGGGTCAGGGCACATGCCCAGGTTGTGGGTTGAATCTCCAATTGGGGTAAGTGTGGAAGGCAACTGATCTCTCTCTCTCTGTCTCTGTCTCTGTCTCTGTCTCTCCCTCCCTTCCTCTCTTTAAAATCAATAAAAACATAACCTCTGATGAGGATTAAAAAAAATAAAACAGGTTATATTGCAAAAACATAAAACAATGCCATCCTTGTAACTCTATTTTTGTTTTGGAAAGCATGATTATTTTTTACAAAAATGTTATTTTTATTAACACGTAATAGGTTTATTGTTGCCATTTAAAGTAAATTACTAAATGTAGTTTTTAAATTTTCTAACTTAATTCCTAATATGGCTAATATTTATAATGTTCACAGTATATTAACATAACATAAACACAAAGGGTAAAGAGATCCTGAGGCTAACAAGTGTGAGAAACACTAGTTTCAACAACAGAAATGTTTTGAGCAAAACTTACTAGGACAAAATGTATTTTATCTCATTGGATTATTTGGAGAGATAGACTCCCTCCCCCCACCCCACTGTTAGCATTATGGGGGAAAAAGCTCATTCAACTGAGTTTCTCAGAATAGTGACTTAGTAAATACTTCCCCACCTGACGAGACAGAGAATAAAAATGGCATTAGCAGACTGCACTATTCCTGGACATTGCAACCTTGAGAACCAGGAAGAGACAGCCGGAAGCACATTTGGAACCTTGGTCAAGTTGAAAGTGCTTCTAGTCTGTGCTCCTACGTAGCCAGGGGAGAAACACATCTTCTCAAGCATGTGCGACCCTTAACCAAGATCTTAGTCTCAAAGGAAGACCGTGTCTCCTCTGTCATTTTCATGATCATCTCTCTGTCACTTGAATGTATTTAAAAGGATTTGAGAAGTGATAGCTACATGAGGGCTGTGTGCGGAACACAACTGCCTTGTATAGGAAGGTGACATAACCTCGTGGTTCCCAGTTTCCATAAGAGCAACAGCATGATTCAAATACCAGTTCCATCACTAACTGTATGACTGACTTCAGGCAAGTATTTAATTTCTCTAAGTCTCAATTAAAAATGCACATATTCACTTCCATCTTGAAAAGTCATTATTAACTCGAAATAAGAACATGTACTAGTATCTGAAGTACTTATCACAGTGCTTGGTACACAATATATTGTAACCATTTTAATTGTAATAATATTAAAAGAATACATGGAGCATGATTTTTCAATTTTTGTTAAAAAATATGCTATTCCACCCTGCAGGAAACCTATTCCTAGTATGTTTCACAAAAACTAAGTATTATGTCTCTAAGTCTATTTAAAAAGTAAATAATAAGTATAATTACGATATTAAAAATATATAGAGCACTTACTATGTGCTAAAAACTGATTTAAGTACTTTACATATATTAACTCATTTAACCCTCACACTAGCTCCATAGAGAGGTATACAGTGTTAATCTCCATTTTATAGATGAGGAAACTGAGGCACAGAGAGGTTGAGAAACTTGCCCAATATATCACATGCAGAGGTGGGGTTCCCCTGATAGGCTCCTTCTTTATTTCTGTCTGTACAACTCAGTCCACAGTCTGGGTTTACATTCTTTCCAGGTGGAAAAAACTTTCTGAAGTCAAGGCCTGTGCCTTACACATATCTTACCTCTTACACAGTCGAAGGTGCAGTGGAAGGTTCTTGAATAATTGACCTTTTCTTGATGCTATGTTTATATTTTAGTTTAGGAGAAAGTTTTGATTTTTTAAAAAATATATGTTGTATTCCAAATAAATAATTATCTAGCCTAAGTTTGAAAATCTTTAAGTTCTCCCCCCTTTGTCCATGTATTTCCCATGACCTCACTCTGTTATGATTCTAGTTTATTCCATCTTTGAACATTGCTCACTATTATGATACACATTCCTCTCTTTTTCATTGATTTTTTTTTTCATGGTCTCATTTCTGGTTAACTTTGGCTTTTCTACATCAGTTGAGCTAGATCATCAGCAGCACCCAAACAACAGCTGACATTTCTTCAGAAATAAAAGCATCTGAATGCATCCTTCCAACAGAAAAGACAGTCCGTATGTTTTCGATTGCATGTGACTAGTCTTAGAATGAAGACCTAGTTCTCTTTGAGTGTTTGCTGCCCTATTTTTCAAATCTCTTCCAGAAAATCTCAATTACTGGCAGTGTCCTCATTCTTAGAGCAACTCCGCTTTTCCTAGTCCTTGAAAATTAGCTCGTGTAGGTCCTGCAACACTATCCTCCTCCCTAACAGTTAGGTGCCGGGATACTGGCTATGGAACACCAGAATAATCCAGTTTCATCGGAAGTGGCATGGCCTCCTATTGAAGCTTCGATTCAGGGCGCAGGGGCTATATTGCTGGGATTAAGGCTGCGTATGAAGGTTCCTTTGTGACTTTTTAACCAAACAGCAGAGGACCCAGTTTTTATAATGGGATTTTAAGACTTGACTTTTTGTCGTATTTTCTTCACCTTCTCTATAAATATATTTATGTTATGCTCAAAGCACTTGCTTGTCTGCTCTAATCAATCAATTTGAAATTAGGTAAATAAGAGGGTTGGTAATGGATGCCCTTGTCATTCTCAAATACCTGGCAAAGAAAGAAAATGTCTACTTTATCCCATGCCTCTGATTTTCCTTCCAATTGAGATCAGACCCAAATAACCTCACACTTTTCCCCTTCACAGTTCAATGACCAGCATAAGGGCTGCAGTCACCAGAAGGCCTGGCAGTCTTTTTTTTTTTTTTTTTTATCAGCATGTACATGTGAATAGAGTGAAAATAAAATATAGTCAAAATTAACCTTGAAAAATCCCTTCATAAGGTGTAGATAGCTATGTAAATGCCCATACTGACAGGTCAGACTGGAGACAGACATGGCATATGTCACTTAATGAGTCCAGTGATTTCTCAGGGTTGGAAGTGACCTACTTGGTATCAGATGACAAAGCTGACTTGCATTTAGGGACAATGCGATACGAGTAATGGGCATCCCAATCCTAAAAACATACCCAGTGTGGCAAGAGTCACTCTCAGGGTGAGTGCAGCATGGGCACTAAGCCCACCTGAGGAAATAACTGACTCAAATCTCCCTTCTCCAGACTCTAGCCTGAGTATTTGTGGAACTTGGAACAAAAACGCAGATAAAGGCTCATAGAGTCTACATATTTTGAAGTTATAAACCAAGAAAACAAACTGTTAAATAAAATGTATTTCATCTTTTTCTCCTTGACCAATAGACGTTCATAGTGGCCTAGAAGGGCAGTTTCAAATTATGAATTTTTCAGACTCCTGTAACTTTGTACCAGATTATGGCAGTGCTCAGGGAGTTCACCCTCCAGCTATACTTCTCCCAGGGCCAAAGGGACAAGCCCATTCAGAGCACATGCTCCCCTAGCAACTAACTCCTTGCCGAAGATCCCAATCTAGTTTTCTGAGACTGTGTAGGCTTCTTCCCCTTCCATGGGTATGTTGGGGACTCTGTAAAAATTTGAAAGAAAAGATATTTTTTCTTACATAGCATTCTTAGTTTGAAGGAAGGGGGTTTTCAAACAGTATGGTGTAAAATTTTAAATAAAAAAATGAAAAATGTAAATTCCACTGTCATTTATTATCTTGCATGATTTATACTTGACTCCATCATGCACAGTTCTGACATAATACAAAATATTTTTGTGGAATGGACTGTACCACTGGTGTGCACATCTCTAACCCCAAAGAATGACCCAAGGGTGGTTGTTTGTAAGCCTTATGGTTAGAGTTTAGATGTGCTGACCCTACCCAGAGGGATGTCCACACCCCTATGGATGAAACCCCTTGTGGTGCAGGAGGGGCCAGGAGTGGATACATCTCATGTGTGAAGTTGGGCAAGTCTCTTCCTGCTCATATCTAGATATGGTCATCTCTGACTTAGTAGGAGGCCTATTTTGATTGAGTAAGATGGCAGGCAGGATCCCCTCAACTGTTTAAATGATTTCTCCCTCTTTATTCTTTTGATGGTTGGTGTATAGCTGAATCAGTTTAACTTCAGCAGTTAAATGACCCATCTGGCTAGGCTGAGGGCACAGGAAGTGATGCAGGCGGAACATGAGGTATTGGGAGGGGTGGAGAGCTCACCTTATTTCCAGATTCTGTGCGAATGTCTTTCACCCTCCCCCTATGGAGGAAGCCTTTGGTAGTGAGTGGAAGCATCTGTGATTCTTTTCTGATCTTAAACACCAAACAGGATCCTCTTTTTATTTTTCCTGTGTGAGGAAATGTCCCCATCATTGATCTTCTCAGCCCCTCTAAACAACTAAATCACAGTCTTTAACTCCTTCCTCTTCTACATTATACTTTCTCCCAACAAGTCTACCAGCAAATCCTCTTTACCTCCTAAATATTTCTCACATCTGTCCCCTCCTCCTTACCCCCAGTTCAGAGAAGGATACTGGAGATTAGTGGTCTAAAGCCTGACATAGTTTAAGCTCAAGCTTCTCAAACTGAGGGCTAGTGATTACTAAGGTGGTCAAGAATTGAACAACAGTTCAAGGTTATACTGTTCTTGCTTTGTTCCATTGCTTTTTACAGGTGTGTTATACTGTTGTTTCTGCAAATATTTTGTATTATGTCAGAACTGTGCATGATGGAGTCAAGAATAAATCATGCAAGATAATAAATGACCGTGGATATTTACATTTTTCATTTTTTTATTTAAAATTTTACACCATACTGTTTGAAAACCCCCTTCCTTCAAACTAAGAATGCTATGTAAGAAAAAATACCTTTTCTTTCAAATTTTTACAGAGTCCCCAACATACCCATGAATTTTCTCTTTTATAACTTTCCTTTCTAAGACTGATATGTATGTGAAAAATCAATTTTTTGTTGGTCACAATTGTATTTCCTGATGGCTTGGGTAAATATTTGCCTTAATGTTTCAGAAGGATAGGAGCAAAGTGTTGAAATAAATGTATCATTTACCTTCAATGTGAATTGCCCTAGTAAATCTCAAAATGTTTGCTTTCTTGAGGCAGGGACTTCTCAGTTATGTCAGGTGATCCACACTTTATCAGGAGGTGTCTATACTTTTGGGGCAAATAAGAGGATTGGAGAAAATACCTACATTGGTGAAATAAGAATTGTATTATGAGGAATGAATTAATTATCTTCCATTAACAACATGTCACATTTATGGCATGACAAGAAGATTAGCTTTAGGGAAAAAGATACTTCCATTTTTCCCAGGCTCAAGCATTGTTCTTTCCTTTCTCCTTCCAGAGGACAGAATGTCCCGCAGCATGGAAACAAGCAGACCAGGTAGCCAAAATATCTTAGAACATTCTCATTTAAACAAACAGGAACAAACATGTTTAGAGAGAGTTTCTCCTGTTTGGTGCTGTGGTTCCTGTTAAGATTTTTCAAACAAAAGTTTTGAAAACAGATGTATTTCTCAATCTCCCACCCCTGAAAAGCAAGGCCATTCCTTTTCTACAGGCGTTTTTCACCCATGGAAACTGAAGGATCATTTCCTGAATCAGCAGATTGTTAGCCCTGAGTGTGTGTTCTTTAGGAGTCATTGTCTCTCCAAACTGGACAGTCTAATTGTCAGTGGCATCAGGTATGACTATATATATCAATCCGAGCTCTCTGAAGTAGACATGGAACTTCTCTGTACATCCAAAATGCTGGATTCTTGTCCAGTTTACATCCTCAGTGAGCTATGCATCTTAAAAACAGTCATTCCCATTTTCTGAGGTCCCCTGCCCTCATCTATGAAACAAGAAGGGTTGAGCTGGATTTAGTTCACCAAGTGTACTGTGCACATGCCTCTCCTCCTCCTCCTCCTCCTCCTCCTCCTCCTCCTCCTCCTCCTCCTCCTCCTCCTCCTCCTCCTCCTCCTCCTCTCTCCTTCTCCTTCTTCTTCTTCTTCTTCTATGTCCTTGGCAGATACAGCTAATCCATCACTGATCTCACTCTCTCTTACTATTGAATTTTTACCTCAGTATTTCTCTATTAAATGGTTTAGGCAGCTTTTACCAACTGAGTAATTGAGTAGTCTTGGAATGCTTAAGATGTAACCCACTTATCACTTCAAGGCTAGATATTAATTATCAAAGGGACTTAACAGTCTGGGATTCTTTATTATTATTATTATTGATTTTTATATTTTATTGAAAGAAAGAGACATTTGTTGTTTTACTTATTTATGCATTCAGTGGTTGATTATTGTATGTACCCTGACTGGAGATCGAACCTACAGTCTTGGTGTATTGGGACAATACTTTAACCAACTGAACCCCTACCAGGGCCTCCAGTCCAGGATTCTTTTTTTCATCATTGTTGTTGTTAATAGGATAAATCTTTGGAAAAAGTTCAGTGTATTCTATGGAGTTTTTAGTGTATTCCTTAAATTTAAGGAATTGTACACAACCGGTAGGCAATCAAAACTCTTATAACTACTTTATTACATTAGACTAAAAAGAGTTTGTCAACAGATCTAGAATTTGAGTCATTATATACAATGGAGAGATGTAAAGAAAGATTGCCTTTAATTCCGCAGAGGAAGTTCTATTAGAGTCATCTATTTCTGGGTATTCAAGACAAAGAAATACTTTTAATGAAAAATTCAATCTGATTAGATATCAAAGTTAACTCATTTAGAGAGGAGGCGTCCATATATCCTTGTTTAATATAGTTCAGCAAATTTCGGTGATACTGTCTATGTGTATGGTATCATGTTAGGGATACAGGGGAGATAAAGACCAGCGAGACCAAAACTTGGCCTACAAGAAGCACACCGTTTAGTAAGGAGAATGAGAGAAGTAATCCGACAACAACAAAGTAAGAAGAATATTCTTCCCAGAGAGGATTAGGAGATCCAAAGAGGAAGGTTTCTTCTGATTGGGAGGGTTGGGTGAAGCACCATGGAAGAGGAAGCAACTGAGCTTGACTTTAAAGAATGTGTAGGATGACCACAAATGAAAATCAGACTGAGACTTTGGAGAATGAATGTGGTACCAGTTGGTGGTTTGACTTGAGCAGGAGAGAGCCTAAGAAGATGGTGCTTACTTTGGAAGCCTATTTAAACGTCTAGGCATGACAGTGTTAATAGAGACTAAAAAGCAGAGAACACACAAGAGAGACATTGATGAACTAAGACTACCAGGAATTGGAAGCTGACATCCATCTTGAAGTGAAGGAGAATGAGTCAAAGAACTAAGTATGCAGCCCAAGAACTGGAGGAATGGCCCATGTTATTAGCAAAAGGGCTTCATGATCACATTTGAAATAGGCTGGAATTCCAGCATCGCAGGCAAAATCATTGCTGAAAAGGACCTCTCATCTTTGTAAATAAACAGCACTACCACTGCAAAAACATAACTTTTACCTTAGTCCTTGATAATTTCAATGGTATAATAAAATGGCTTTTGTCTTCCAAATATACTTATTTGCATATCCAAACCATGGGCTGGATTTTAATGCATCCAATTAGAAATGTCCTTTAAACTTTTATTTACAGCCAACTTTGCAGGACAGTTTCTGGGTATTTAAAAAACAAGCAAAACCTTTGCCTTCTAACCATCCAATTGGTTTTTATATCATAAGTTAAAAGAGCAAGTGTTTTGATACTTCTGGTGCATGTTTTACAATCCATTTTCAAGATCAGCTTTAGTCAATGAAGATATTTGTGACTGGAAACACTTAGGCTTTCAATAAAAGAGCATAAATGATGCACCAAAAAAACTAAATCATAAAGAGCAGTTATTAGAACTGGAAAAAAAAAAAGACGGAGTAAATGGAAAATAATTGATAGTATTTAATTACTGAAATAGAACACTAGGCATTGGGTGATATTATTAAAAGAACAATATTATGTCCAATAGTTATCTGAGCATAATGTTGTTGTTAGTGGCAATAACATAACAATATTTACAGAAAACAATGGAACATTTCTAGGTTAATAAGAAAGAATTTTAAAAGTTGATGCTAAAATGGCCAAACACAGATAAAAAATAATGAAACAAATGATTGCTCGCTATCTAGAATGGAAAAATTTAAAGGGGATTTTTAATCATGAGTAACAAAATAAAAATATTTAATACATAAAAATTTTAAGTATGCATATCTCAGGTCAACTGGATTATACTAGTGACAACAGTCTTGTAAGCATGCATTTATCATACAAATTATTGAAAACTACTAAATGAAGAAACAAGTAAAAATGTATAAATGTTTTGTTATTTTTAACAGCTTTTGCAAAGAGTATGAGATTTGACATTTATGAAAAGCTGAAGAACAACTTTCAGTTTTAGGCACTGATTTAAAATTTTGTTGATAATTGTGCTCAGGTAAAGGAAAAACAAGTGAACAAAAACAGTCAACATAGTTGAATTTGTTCCCAGGAGACAAAGTGTCAATTTGTGGATAACGATGGCATTCTCTGGAACAATTTAAAGATTATATATGTTATTGTCTGTATTTATCAAAAGATATAAAATTGAAGAAACCAGAATTGGCCATGTGACCATTCTGAGACATATCATAGCAATGGTGACTGAATGTTGTTTAGAGCAATAATATTTAACTTAGGCAAGATACCAGCTGTATAGGAAAATTAAGTGAAACCCCCAAAGAGCTTCAAATAAACAGCAAACTGTGATGTTCAGCAGAGAAATTAATTTTGAACATGAGCTGCCCACTTATTTTGTTATTTGAAATGCACATTGTTTATTTGGTATAAAAAGAAAAGATCAGAGTTTGACCATTTCACTTATTTTTTTTAATTTAATAAATCTTTATTGTTCAGATTATTACAATTGTTCCTCTCTTTCCCCCCGCCCCCCCATAGCTCCCCTACACCCGGTTCCCATCCCACCCTCTGCCCTTACCTCTCCCCAACTGTCCTCATCCATAGGTATACGATTTTTGTCCAGTCTTTTCCTGCACCCCCCACACCCCTTTCTCCCCGAGATTGTCAGTCCACTCTCTTTCTATACCCCTGATTCTATTATATTCACCAGTTTATTCTGTTCCTCAGATTTTTAATTCACTTGATTTTTAGATTCACTTGTTGATAGACATGTATTTGTTGTTCATAATTTTTATCTTTACCTTTTTCTTCTTCTTCCTCTTCTTAAAGAATACCTTTCAGCATTTCATATAATACTAGTTTGGTGGTGATGAACTCCTTTAGCTTTTTCTTATCTGTGAAGCTCTTTATCTGACCTTCAATTCTGAATGATAGCTTTTCTGGGTAGAGTAATCTTGGTTGTAGTTTCTTGCTATTCATCACTTTGAATATTTCTTGCCACTCCCATCTGGCCTGCATAGTTTCTGTTGAGAAATCAGATGACAATTGTATGGGTGCTTCCTTGTAGGTAATTAACTGTTTTTCTCTTGCTGCTTTTAATATTCTCTCTTTGTCTTTTGCTCTTGGCATTTTAATTATGATGTGTCTTGGTGTGGTCCTCTTTGGATTCCTTTTGTTTGGGGTTCTGTGTGCTTCCTGGACTTGTAAGTCTATTTCTTTCACCAGGTGGGGGAAGTTTTCAGTCATTATTTCTTCAAATAGGTTTTCAGTATCTTGCTCTTTCTCTTCTCTGGCACCCCCATAATTCGGGGGTGGTATACTTGAGGTTGGTACGCTTGAGGTTGTCCCAGAGGCTCCTCACACTATCTTCAAATTTTTGGATTCTTTTTTCTTTTTGTTTTTCTGGTTGAGTGTTTTTTGCATCTTTGTATTTCAAATCTTTGACTTGATTCTTGCAGTCCTCTAGTCTGCTGTTAGGTCTCTGTATAATATTTTTTATTTCAGACAGTATATATTTAATTTTTAGTTGGTCCTTTTTCATATCCTTGAGGGTCTCGCTAAATTTATCGGCCTTTTCTAGGAAATTCTTGAAAAACCTTATAACCGTGGGTTTGAACTCTATATCCAGTCGTGTGCTTTCCTCCATTTCTTTCATTTGTGATCTGTTTCTTTGTCTCCACATTTTCGCTGCTTCCCTGAGTTGGTAGAGTAGCTTTGTGTGGTAGGTGTTCTATAGGGCCCAGTGGCTCAGCCTCCCCCAGTTACCTGAGGTGGACACTTTTGGTGCACCCCTTTGTGGACTGTGTGCACAGCCTTGTTGTAGTTAAGTCTTGATTGTTGTTGGTATCACTGGGAGGAATTGTCCTCCAGGCCAATTGGCTGTGAGGATCAGCTGTGTCTATGCTGGGAGAACTTCTGTGCTGGAGACACTCTTATGAGACAAGACTTGCAAAATTGCAAAAGCCTCTGTGCTCAGCTTGGATGGGGCGGAGTCTCAGGGTGGAGCAGACAGCCTTGGCTTCCTGTCAGCCCTGCCCTATGAAGCCCCTGGGTCTCAGTGTCCCTCGGTAATCACTGTAAGCACCTCTGAGAGAAAGCTGCCCTTGAGTTTCGCCCTCTGCCAGACAGTCCAGTTTCTCCCCGAATGAGTCTGGGTTCCCAAAAACTCACCCAGAACTGGAGTTCAGCACAGTCAGGAACTTCTGTCTCCCTTTTGCTTTAGAAAGCCAGCCACGCACTCAGCTGCCTGTGCACTCAGCAGTCGCACGTGCCTCCTGACCTCTGCTTCCACAGCTCCCCTGAGTCTCAGTATGCTTTCTCTTTTCCTGACAGTCCAGTTTCTCCCCGAATGAATCTGGGTTCCCAGAAACTCACCCAGAACTGGAGTTCAGCGCAGTCAGGAGCTTCCATCTCCCTCCCGCTTTAGAAAGCCGGCCGCACGCTCAGCCGCCCGTGCACTCAGCTGCCAGTCCACGCTTGCGACTCCGTACCTTGGCCTTTTGTGTCTCCTCTGATTCTCAATGTGCTTTCCTCTTTCCTTCTAGTTGTAGAATTTCCACTCAGCCAGCTTTCCTGTGGTTCTGGATGGTGTCCGTTTTGTCTTTTAGTTGTAGTTTTGATATTGTTGTGCGAGGCAGCAGTTTAAGTGTTTATCTATGCCGCCATCTTGGTTTCTCAACCATTTCACTTATAAAGGAGTACAAAGGTTTTTAAAAATTTTAAAGAAAAAGTATTTTTATAAATCAAAAGAAACTGCAGGTACCTGTACAGCACAATTACATTCTAATAAAGTACAAATTAATTAGAACAAGGAAACAAAAATGTATGCATGAATATAAAGAAGATAAATTCCAAAAGATATTTCTGTAAGGATGATTTTCTGGTCATTATGAGTCACCGTATGTTCTCTATTAAAGAGCGATTTGAATAAATACAGGAACACAGTGCTATTTTCAGTTTTTTTTAAATACTATTTTTAGTTTGGAAAATTTAAAATAACAGATTTAAAAATATCATATGGCCTGACTGGAATGGTTCAGTGGTTGAGTGTCAGACCAGGCAGTCACGGTTGGGTTCCTGGTCAGGGCATATGTCCAGGTTGTGGGCTCAATCCCTAGTGTGGTGTGTGCAGGAGGCAGCTGATCAATGATTCTTTCTCATTATTGATGTTTCTATCTCTCTCTCCTTCTCACTTCCTCTCTGAAATCAATAAAAATATATTAAAAAAAACACCATATGGACCTAAATTTGCTTTAAGTGATAGTTAAAATCGTAATATAAGATAATTTATAAATAAGATTAAAATATCTTTTAGTATTTTCTATGATAAATCTAATTTATCAATTGTGATTGTATTATAATATTTGAACAAGATATGTAAATTCATGCTAATTTCTTATCTAAATATTTCTTTAAGATACTTATTGATAAATCTAGTTGACACTTCCACTACAGAGCAAAATGTCTTCTAATTCAAATCACTTTATAAAACTACCTAGAAAATCTAATGACTCAAGAAAGGGTGTCTAAATTGACATTACATCAACAGAATAAATTTGGATTATAACAACATAATTAGTAAGTTTGTTGAAATTAAGGCAAGAAAAATAAATTTTATGAAATAAACATAAAATTTATAAATTTCATATTTATTTATTTTATTAATCATCCCAACTTCACTGACTGGTCAAGAGAACACCCAGAAATGGGCAATAAAAATTACTTTAAGCCATTTTGTTTCATATGACAGATGAAATTTGTCATGATGGTAAAAGTAATGAAGAGAAATACTAGTATCAAGGAACAGTGAAGCCAAAGTTTTTGAGTAAAATTCCAAAGTGATTAGAATTATCTCCCCCAAATGTTCATATCCTCCCTCTATTTAAACCAGTGCCCCTCAAACATTGGACTTCAAAGTAAAAAATATTTTTTATCCAAAATTACTGATTTTTTGCGTAATATTATCACTAAGGTAACTATTTTTGTGTGCTTATTTTTCTTTGCATATGAAGAATTACATTGTTCCCAGAAGCGACCGGTTCATATAGTTAATCACTGTTTCTCTCATTCATTTATTCAGTATTTACTAGGAAAGCCAAAAAGTCACTTTATATTTTTATAGCCCAGCTAAGTGACCATGACAAAGGTACGTAACCACTCTGAGCTTCCATTTCCTATGAAAAATGGAAGTCCTCATACCCACCTTTCAGAGTTGTTATCAGTATGATAGAAGGAGACTTGACTAGGGATTGTGAACACACAATGCAATATACAGATGATGTATTATAGAATTGTACACCTGAAACCTATACAACTTTATTAATCAATGTTGCCCCAATAAATTCAATAAAAACTGTAAGAAAAGAATTGAATGAGATATCATTCAACCTATTGTATTGTATCTAGTACATAAGCACTCAATAAATGACAACCATTGTTGTTATTATTTTAGAAATTTTGTTTTTCTTAAAAATACTGCATTCCCAAATAAATGACTATGTTTTGGAATAGAGCCTTTCTGTGGTTTCTAAATCATCGGATCCACATTTCTATCCTATTTCTATCAGATATGGGGTTATGGGGAGGACAGTAGAGATAATAGGTCAACATTCTGAGTGTTTCTAAATTTAAGTAGTTATGAAGCTCAACATTCTGAGTGTTTCTAAATTTAAATAGTTATGAAATTATGGAGTGCTTGAACTGTGAGCTGCTTGGGTCTCTAGTACTGGGAACAAAGCCTAAGATACAGACTGGAACAGGACAGTCAATCCTTGCTGGTGTTGGCAGATTTTCTCCCTAAAGTAGCTGGGGGAGATTGGGAACAAAGCCTGTTAAATGAAGAGTCTTTGTGATTGTCAGAGAGGAAGAAAAAACATGATTTTGTAAATTCCAGTTGACCTGAAGAATTAATAGCTGGGAAAATGACTGTTTCTGTGAGAACAAATGACAGCTCATTGAGACAGAGAGAATGGTAGTCATCCCTTGGGAATGAGCAATGATAAACCAGAGGAAGTGGTTCAACTGAGCACTGCCCACGCCCTGGCCCAAAGGTTCAGTCCAGGGAGACCTCCTGGCAGCTTATTTTTCCTACATTTCTCATTGTAGAAAAAAGGAGTTGGGGGAGCATGCTTCACGTCATTTCCTAAGATGTCAATATTTACAGAATACATTTTGTAATCTAGGTCCAAGTAAAGAGGCAGTGCACTCTGGAAAGACAAGTACAGAGCTTTCAAGACCTTGCTGAATTCCCCTTCTGTGCACTTTTCTATCTCCCAGCTTTGGGTCATCGGCAACTATGGGAACAAGGTCTGCTAAGTTTTCCCAATCATTGATAGAAATCAGTCTTTCCTTCTCTTTATCCATCCTAAAAGTCCTTGTCTTCATGCTTTCTATCATTTTCTTATTAATGTATTTATTCAACAAGTATGCAGCACAGAGATACAAAGCTGAAATATAAAAGGTACAGTCAAGATGCTTAGGATGTAGTATACAAATAAAACATGCATATATCAGAAAGATAAGATATACACAGATGAGGAAGAAAAATAAAATATTGCTATTTAAACGGACAAAAGTACTGCAGCCTTTGAAGGGGATGGCATAAAGATGGATGATTATTTCAAAGATACCTCACTTGGGTCATTTTGGAGGTGAAAGCTGAAACCTCCTGGCTATTTGGATGAGCAGGTACAAAACCAGAAGAGAGATGAATTTCTCTGCAGCATGCAGTGAGAATTAAGAATTTACACCGCAACAAGAAGGTGGGACCCAGGAGAGAGGGAGGAGGGAGACATCAGGCTTTGGGAAGGACGCAGAGCCCAAGTATCTGATGTAGGTGGAGGCTTCAAGGGAACACTGGCTGGAAAAATTCCCTGGGGTGGTGGCAGAGGGACTTTAGGGCAATGATTTCAGTGATCAACATAAATTGTTTTCTGAGCTTTGATGCATTACCCTCTCCCTTTTCTCAGACCTCATAAAAACAACTATTCCACCCAACAAAATGATGCTAATATAGTTTGGGAAATTGAAGGATGTGGGGTTCAAAGGCAGAAACCAAGAGTAAGAACTTGGCAGAAGCCATTTGATGCTGGTTCAAGTGCAGCACCCAGTGAGGATGGCTCAGAAGATGACAACTCTTTCCCACCTCACCTTCTCTGGGATCCCAGAGGAATGAAGGATGGGAGGGTTGGGCTTTGATGAATTTCCCATAATATATGGGGTGCAAACCCCAGCCATTCCTTTTGCTTGGCTCCACCACATTAGACGTGGACATATAGAAAAGGCTAAAGTCATCCCATAGAATTGTGTGTTGGGATAATGCAACAGGTTAATATGTCAAGGGCTTGGCATGCAGTCAACACTCAATGAGTTTTTGGTATTATTTGTATTAGTGTCTGCTGAGCTATGAAATTATAAAGATAGATAATACATAAGACATGAAAGAGCTGCTGAAATGATACAGACAATATGTGTCCTAGGATTTTAGAACTCCAGAGAGATTCATTCTGGCATCATTTACCAGAGAAAAGTTTGGGTGGAGATAGACTCCATGCTGGACATGGGAACCCATTTGAGACTCTGGTAGGTGACTCCAGCCCAAAGCCCAGCTCTTTGCAAAAAGGAAAAAGACAAGGCTTGTTGGAAGGACAGAAGGAGACTCATTTGGATCTGGAGCCAGAGCTAAGAACAGAAGAGCAGAAGTTAAATTGGAAAGGTAGATGGAGTATAGACTGGGAGGGCTTTGAGCAACAATCTAAAGAGAGAGTAAGGCCTCCTGATAGGCAGTGTGTGCCTACAGTGCAGGTGTCAGGGAAGGATTTTTGAGAAGGGAGCATCACCATCATAGCAGTGCTTTAAGGAAATTAACCTGACAGCGAATTAACCTGGGTGATGAACAAGTACGGGAGGAATGGAGGGGTAACAGGGACAGGGGTGAATTAAGAAATGCTCACATTAAGTAAGACCACTATCATGTGCTATCTTGGAAAATGAAGGTGTCAGAAAAATTAAAAAAGCAGGAAAGAGGAGAGAGAGAGAGAGAGAGAGGAAGAGAGAGAGAGAGAGAGAGGAAGAAGGGAGGGAGAGTGGGAGGGAGGGAGAGAGAGAGGCATAAGTCCACCTCTAATGTGGTGGAGCCAAGCCGGTATGACTGACTCTCCTCTCCTGAGGCACTGGGCTCCCTCAGAGGCGCCCCACGTTTGTGGTAAGTACTGCATGTGTGTGGGAGGTGATCTCTGAGCATCTAACAGGTCATTGTCCTGTCTCTTGTCATGATCCTTTATACGTCTCACAATTCCTCCAAAAGCAGAAATCGTTCTTCTCGGGAAAGCATCCAAATCCCACATTGAACTGTTAGGTGTGTTACTTTGCTGCCTCCAAATGGAATTTGTTACAAATTTCATTTCAAAAGCAAAAACAACAACAACAAAAGACTTTTGTTTTCCTGCTTGTCTGGTTCTAAGAGCTATAGGGAACAGATTGGACTGTTGACCCGACCATTCCTTAAAGGTAAATCATTTTATGTACTCGATATTAAAAATATATGCTGCAAGCCACATCAGGTAACAATAGAAAAATATTGACATTAAAGAGAAACCAAACCACCCAAGTATGTTTGTAGGAGCAGACTGTGCTATTTTCAACAGTGCGATACGTGTGAGGTTAGTGTTAGTAGAACCCAGAGGGTTCTTCCTGACAAAGTGCCACTGTCCCAGTTGTTGAAGGGTTTGCTATTGCTGGTTGTTAGAAAGGTATTCCCAGTTGGCTGTATGTGCAGCTAGGATCCCCGAAAATGCTGTTTTAGAGAACTATTGAACACCTGAAATACCTGCCTTTTGCTTATCAAGCTCTTCTCCCTCCAAGGTACTAGTTTCAATGAGTTTGGGCCTCAGCACTTTTGCCCACCTGGTAACTCTGTGTTCAGTTACGGTTTTGCACACTTTGGGTTTTTTGCCTGTACTTCTGCCTAATTGAAACCTGTACCCTACACAGCAGAGGCAGTTTTGTCATTTGCTTTGATGATCATCATGCTTCATTCATTTCCTGTTTTTAGTCTATATACTCAGGGAATTTAGAACACTAAGCAAAATAGTGAAGAAAGCAGTCTGCTCCTACAAATTGCCACTACAATGTCCTATAGTCACTGTTTTCTCACCTGACTTCTGTTTAGAAATCATTTTCAAAAAGGTGAAATCATCACTCTCATCCAAATATCAATGAACAGGAGATGGATATTTTATTTAACTCACTCATTAATGAAGGGATGGTAAGATGTTAAAAACAAGTTCAAAGGGAAATGTCAAGAGTAGACATTTATATAAGCAATCAGGAATTCTGAATTGAATTTGTTAAAATGCAGGTTGTCCCAAATACAGGTTGTCCCAAAAATGTACACTTTGAATAATTATTAATTCCAATGGTTTAAATCTGAAAAGAAAGAAACATCAATTGAGCTATCAGCTGTAAAGTGTATATTCATTTTTTGGGGGGCCCTATATAGAGAGCCTAATATCATGTGGGGCCTGAAATGTCATGTTTGAAATAATCATTTCTACAGGGTGGAAATCAATGATGTATCCCCACCTGGGGGAAATTAATTTGTGTTTCTATGGATAAGAATTGTTTGCAATATTGCCTGTGTAATTGCTTCACTCTGTCGGCCAGAGTTTAAACTGTGATAAAACCATAACAACAATCTTGTTTTCCTGAGTCATATGATTCCCCTTGATCGAAAAGGGGATAACTGTAAGGAATGCTCCTGCTACTAACACTAACCTCACACGTATCGCACCCTCCTGGTCCTCGACCTAGAGATGTCCTGTTGAACCAGACACGGTCCTTGCCTTTTCAGTCTACAGCCCTGCAGGCGACAAGGGCAAGTGGACTGGTTTCCACTGCTTTGAGTTAATGAGTGTTGAGAGAGAGATAGCAGGGTTTGCTAAGGAGATACACCAAAGGGGCTCAGGAATCTGACAATTATTTTCTGGAGGATGTGAGATTTGAAGGACAAGGGGTTGAGGGAGAGCATGGTTCACAGAGCGATCCCCTGGAGTGAGAAAGGTGAGGAAGGAGGGAAGGAGCAGGGGTTGAGGAGAGAGCAGGTGGAGGTGGGCTGTGAAGTAACGTGGGAGAGGCAAGCCAGTGCCAGGTCCTGAGGGGCTGGAAGCCATGTTAAAGTGTTCAGCCTTTATGCTGATGTTACTGGAAGGTTTTAATCAGGCGAATCATGTCATGATGGTTGCAGTTGATAGCGATTGCTCTGACTGTGGAGAGGAGACTGAAATGGAGGTGAGTGGGAAATCAGCAAGGAGACTACTGATCCTTTAAGTCAGTGATACAGCTGTGGTCTTTGCCCACTCACACGCCCAAGCCAGCATTCCTCCCTTGCCCTGGCTCCAGCGGCACTGCTTCTCAGGCCTGACTGTCAGCCAGCAGAACACAATGCAACAGTCCAGGCCTCTTGATAACACAGCTGCTTAAAACCAACACATAGTTCTACCTTAAAACCAACACATAGTTCTACCTTTCTTCCCCTGCCAGGACTGGCTCCATGGATGCACAAATCAAACAGTTGCAAATAGTCCCATACTCAAGGCAGAAGGGGCCCCACTATTGGTTTCATGATCTGCTGTCACCATCTTGAAATCCTTAATTTTTGAATGGCCTCATATTTTTCATCTCACCCTGAGTCCCACTGATAACAGCAATCGATAGATGGTAGCCTTGACAGTAATTCTTTAAACCCTGGGGTAAAATGGCCTGAGGATTTTAGGAGCTGTTCCAAGATAAGACAGAATGTCATTAGCAGTTCCAAAGACAGAACCCAGCAGGTCTTGCTCCATGCTGCGAATAGACTCTTCTCAGACCTGTGACTGGCTCTCACTAGCACCTCTGGGGCAGGACTTCTGGACAGCAGCCAGGCAATGTTTCAATTCCAAGTAAGAAGATGAGGGTGTTCTTGACTTTTGCAGAGTTAAACACTTGGGGAAACTTCAGGAAGCAAACACTTGGTAAAAGGTGAAGCTAGCTGGCCCGTCAGCTCCCTGCCTGCTGCCCCGCTCATTCTCATTTTCATGGTTCTTAGCATGTTTATTCTCTTCTTTCCAGTGGCCAAAGGACAAGTTTGAATTTCTTATTTCCTCTAGGGAGCCTGGAGAGAGGCAACAGGCACCAAATACAGGAAGTCATGTGGAGAGGATCTCTTATTTATTACGGCTCCCATATTACTTCCCTTCCCCCAGCCTCCGCCCCCACCCCCAGCCACACTGAGTCTCCCAGCTCTTTCCTGCAGCAGAGAACAGAAGGCAGTCCACCTCTGCTCCCTCAGGTCTGTGGGCGCCCTGAGGATCTGGAGGCTGCCTCTGGGAATCCCACCCTGTGTGGCTGTGTGATTGAATGGGAGGCCCTTACATTGCATCTCACCAAGGAGGGCCTTAGGAAGATCTCTGGGACAGGGATCAGTTTCAGGAGCCTGAACACCACAGAGGAGAAAGGTAGGTCCCTGTGTTACTGTGTTTTGTCTTGCTGCCTGTGATTTGAGCTGTTCTGAAGTAGATGTGACTGTCCACCTGGCTTTTTGATTGGGCTGCATGCCTTCCACTTGACGTGGACTGATTTACAGGACTGTGAGCAAAAGGGTGAGAGGGGAGGTGGCATTTGAATTTGTACATCTTTGGATAAAGAATGCCAACCAGCATAGTACATAGAGCATGATGCTGATTATTATTCTTTTTGGAGGGCCAATCTCATTAGAAGTTGCTTTTTTTTTTTTTTGGCTTCTGCTGAAGGGAAAAAGGTTTACCACTTGCCCCCCCCCATTCCCCCCAATAATGTAGACCCCTCCATTTATTTATTTATTTATTTATTTATTTATTTATTTATTTTACTCTTTTCTGAGTTTTTCCTTTTGGTTAGAGGTATACTCGAGCTGACAGGATTTTCTAACAGGGATAGAAACAGGTGTTTCTAATGTCGGGGACCTATGGGTTGTGAATAAATGAACAAGAACTTTGCTCAGGATCCGGTGGACTTCCATGTTACTTTCCAGAATTTTCTGTGAAACAATTGCTCTTCCTGAAGTTTCCTGAAATCGAATGCAAGTAGTGACCACATATGTCAAAGGGTATCTGTGAAGAATGGCTTATTTACTCTGCTGTGATCATTCACTGCAGGGATGGTGCTCACCCCATAGTGGGCTGCTTTTTGGGGTCAGTGGGGTCACTCTTGGGGTTCAAGATAATGTGTCCACTGAGACCTGGAGCAAGGTCAAGACATTCAAATAACATTACCTATTCTCTGGAATTCCTTCTCTGCCTCTTATGGTTTTTTGTTTGTTTATTTGTTTGTTTAATTTTTGTCCTCATAGTCTTCCTCTTGGAGAAATATTTTATAGCAACTTCATAGAATATCAGCCAATTTACACTTACTTATTGAACATAGACTATTCTTCCTTAGCTTATTTAGTTCAGGTGTCCAAAATTTCTTGCCACTCATGGTTTTAACCTCAACACAGTCTCCCTCCATTCTGTCCTCCATGTCCTACCACAGGGTTCTTGAGAAAATGCAGTTCTGACAATG
The DNA here is from genome assembly GCF_027574615.1 of Eptesicus fuscus. Classification (NCBI taxonomy): domain Eukaryota; kingdom Metazoa; phylum Chordata; class Mammalia; order Chiroptera; family Vespertilionidae; genus Eptesicus; species Eptesicus fuscus. The sequence continues at coordinate 16,360,394 of NC_072482.1, read as the reverse complement.
TCACTCTCCACAGTGAACTAGTTCCATCGTGTGCCTGCTGCCTAAAGGGCCCTCTGGAGTCAGCGGCATCAGCATCATTTGGGCTGTCAGAGGGGCAGGCTCTCCACCCCCTCCTCAGACTTCCCGAATCTGCATTTTAACCAGGTCCCTGCACATTAAACTTTGAGAAACCCCAACTTAAAGAAGGTAAAGAAGACCTTCAAGGTCTGCTCCTTATCATCGTGCCCAGCCTCGCCTCTCCCCACCTGAGCTTCCAGCTGTACTAAATACATTTCATCTCCTCAGGACATGAGAACTCTCTGCCCACCTATGTGTATGGGTGCTGTTCTCCCTGGCCAGGTCACTGCCAGTCATCTTCTCCACCCAACTATCCACTGCAGCCTGACTTCTTTCCCTCCTTCTCCCTCATCCAGTCCACCTCACGCTGAGTGTCCCTTGGTCTGTGGTTTGATGGCACTTTGTGAAATATGCTGCATAGCCCTTAGCACATTAAATGATGGTTGCTATGTTTATTTTTATCCTTGAGGAGTTACCAGTCTTTGATTTCTGAATCCATAGCACTTGAAACAATGCCAGGTGCACAGCTTTTGCTTAATCAATGTTTATTGAATTTGTGAGCACATGAATGAATTCGTTGTCTGAAGAACCCAAATTTATTACCAGATCAATAGTTTGAAGTTTTCTAAGGAGATTGCTCATCCCTCTAACATGTTCCTGCACTCTCCTTTATGAGACTTCGCTAGATTCACTTTTTTCACCAATTATTTTGAGTACCTACCTTGTACCATACCTTTTTAGAATTGATTTCTTTATGTCTCTGTGGATAGCCTCGCCCATTAGGTGTTTCTCTATCAGTGCCCCTCACTCTCCACCCCTCCAAGTCAGAGACTTACGTATTTTTTTAATTTTTAATTTTTATTTATTGATTGAGAGGGAGAGAGAGAAACACTGATTTGTTGTTGTTCCACTTATTTATGCATTCATTGGTCAATTCTTGTGTGTCCCTGACTATGGTCTTACACATTTTTAGCAAATACATGTATACTGAGCACCTTCCATGGAAACACCAGGCTCTGTGCTAGGGATACAATGGCAAGTGGCACAGATGTGAGTCCTGCCTCCATCCAAGTCTGCTTAGAGAGGACGTACATTTTCTCATCCTCTGTCCTGCTTCTCCCTAAAAAGCATTAAAGAAAACTCAAAGTCTGATCTCTAATACATGTTGGCACGTCCAAGTACATATATCAGGAGCTTGAAGTCTGATTTAGTAAAAAGCTTTGGGGCCCTGACTTAGTCCTGCACCTGTAACTCCCTTGCCATGGGAACGTGGGTGAGTCCACATCCATTCTCTGAACCTTGATTTTTCTCAAGTGGTAAGCAAGACAGGAGCAACAAGGAAGAGGAGCCTCGGCCTTCATGTGTGCACATAGAAGACAATATCCCAGGAGCCTCTGCACTCACCTTCTCTCATGCAGCTTGATTATTTGAAGGGCGTTGTTCTGTAGTTTTCTGAGTCAAACTGGCAAAGAGATCTTAAGGGAGTCATTTTACTACTATGCCCAGGTGCTCAGCCATAGACATTAACGTTGTCCATTGGTACCTTCTATGGAGCACAATGTGGCAGTGGCTCGTAGGGAGCAGTGGCCTACAGCTTCCTTTATTCCACTGGGCATTAGTTGTTGGGTGTAGAACTACTTTGAAAAGGGGCAGCTGAGGGCAGAGGCAGTGTCATCCTCAGGAAATCTCTGCTTTTGGAAAGCAGCCAGGAGAAAGGAAGGAAGTAACCCTACCAAGTGGTGTGGGCAAAATGTAGAAGCCTGTAGACATAGAGCCAGTCCCTGACCCTCATTGTGGCAGAGCTGCAAAGGACTCTCTTTCTGACTACTTGCAGGTGTTTTCTTTTTCCACCTAAAGGTGTGGCTTACCCAGATTTCACCTAGAATCAGATGTTGGACATAGTATCCTTTGTCCCCAAACTTTGCACTCCCGTAGAGTGCATGATCAGCTGGGGGAAAAACAAATATTTTATATTTATTCTGTAGACACAACCACGGGGCTCGGGCTAAAGCAAACTGTTTAGGCACTCCCCTGCAACCACTTCCCCCTCTTTGAGCCCTGTTGTCTTGTTCTCCTGCCACCTGAAGTTTCCATAACAAGGTGCCTCCTGGGCCTCCTAAATTCCTTGCTTCCTGTTGCGCATGCGTCCCTTGACCGCTATACCTCCTGCACACCCACCTTGTCTATAGTTGCCCTTCAGCAGCCAAAGTGGGTTTTTTTTCCTGGTCACTTCCTAACTATTCAAATTAACATTAATTTCTGGCTTTTATAAAAAAAAAGATAAGAACTAACAAGTGTTGGTGGAACCCTTGTGCACTGTTGGTGGAAATGTAAATTGGTGCAGCCACTTTGGAAAACAGTATGGAAGTTCCTCAAACAACTGAAAATAAAACTATCTTATGATCTATCAATTCTACTACTAGGTATTTATCCAAAGAAAAAGAAAACACTTCTTTGAAAAGATATATGCACCCCTATGTTCATTGCAGCTTTATTTGTAATAGCCAAGGTATGGAAGCACCTTACGTGTCCATCAATAGATGAGTGGATAAAGAAGATGTGGTACATATATACAGTGGGATATACTCAGCCATAAAAAGGAATGAAATCTTGCCATTTGTGACAACATGAATGGACCTTGAGGGAATTATGCTAAGTGAAGTAAATCAGAGATAGATAAATACCATGTGATTTTACTTATTTGTGGAATCTAAAACAAAAACAAAAAACCCTCACAAAACTCATAGATACAGAGAAAAGACAAGTGATTGCTAGAGGGGAGGGAGTTAGAGGGCCGGGCAAAATGGGTGAAGGGGTCAAGAGGTAGAAGCTTCCAATTATAAAACAAAGAAATTATGGGGATGTAATGTACAGCATAGTGTCTGTAGTCAATAATATTGTAATGCATAGTTGAAAGTTGCCAACGGTAAGTCCTAAAAGTTCTCAACACAAGGAAAAAAGAGTTTTGTAATTTTGTATAATAATGTATGGTAGCTAGGCTCATTGTGATGATCACGTCTCAGTGTATACCAATATCGAATCATTACCTTGTACCCTGGAACTAATATAATATTATATGTCATTTATACCTCAATAAAAATGAAAAAAAATCACACCCATTAATCTCTATTAGTAAATACAATTTGTAGCAATAAGAGGAACGTTAATATGCATAGGAGTATTCTAGGAACCACAGATCTCAGAATGTATCTGAGATCAACCTTGGCTATACCTGGTTCAACATTTCTTTTTTAATCAGAGACATATGGTGGGCTAGAAAGAGGTAGATCTGGTTTTGAATTCCCCATCTGCCACTTCTTTGAGTTAGTAATTGTATCTTGCCAAGTTTTAGTTTTGTTTCTGAAAATGCAGATAATATTTAGCTCACAAGATTATAGAGATTAATTAGCTAAAGTACTTAAAATGTTGCCTCAAGAAATACATCAGATCTTAAAAGAGGAGGCTGGCCAAGATGGTGAAAATGAGAAAAATTGTCATTTGCAGAATAGTTGAAGGAGCCAGGGGGCATTTGAAGTAAGAAGTTGGTCTTGTGGCACATGAAGGCTACCCTCAAATATTTAAAGATTGACCTTGTGGGAAAAGAGGTCAACAGAGGATTGATGAGTGGAAATTATAGGGTAACAGGTTTTAGCTCAATGCGCGGAAGGATTTGCCCACCATCAGAATTGTCTAAAACTAGTGGTTTGGTGAACGTCCTGTTCTGGGCGGTGAGCCAGCACCCTGCAAGCTCATGGCCGGGGTGTTCCCAAAGGGATGCCGCACTGGGTGGGGTCCGGGTGATGACCTGAAGGTCCTTCCCGCTCAAAGCCACCAAGAGTCTTGTGATGTCAGGCCCCCAATCCAAAACTACCAAATGAAGGTCTGAAAAAAAAAATCGTCAAGCTAGAGAGCGACGATAGCTGTCCTTTTGTTAACTAACTCTGCCTATCTGCTTGACCATTGAAAACTAGGGTCTTTCCAACAACAATAGAGTTAGGTTGGACTTCCAGGAAAAAGCAAAGAAGGAATGAGAACAATGAGGCAGCAAAAGTTCACTCAAAACCACTCTTCTTCTGTTACTCTTTAACTAGATTGTGGGTTACTTATTGTGCTGCAAACCCATTCTGATTTGATGGAAAACGGACACAATTTGGCCCATTTTCAGCCAAACGAGGGTCAGGCAAGTAACAGCAAGACTCAGAGCTATACCCCTGATATCTGTTCTATTTATAAAATGGAAACACACTATATGGATATGTATGCTTAGCCATTAAAAAATCTAATTTTAAGGAGTGCAACATAAATGGTTCTACCATCTTCTAAATTGTAGGGACTGTGAATAAGATATTTGCCTTTTGGAGAGAGAAGAGAGCTGGTTGGAGCTATCTGCCTGCTCTGAGTCAAGTTCATGGTCCACTGTTAACTTACCTTTCTTTTTCTCCTAAATGAGCCACGTTAATAACAGCCTCTCTGCCAGCTATTACCTGGAGACTTAGGGAAGGGAGAATTTTGTTACAGGGGGTCCCACACAGGTCACCCACTGCTCCGGGCCGGCCCAGGGTTCTTTGCTAATACTTTATCCTTCCTGCACTGGGAAGAACTGGCTGGTCTTGTGGTTTTGGATGCTCCCATCTTTCTGCAGTTGCTTGGACAGCATCCCAGCATGCCTTTGCTTTCTTGAACCTTGTTTTGAAATCCTCAGGCAAAAAAAGCAATCGCCCTTTCAAAGAAATGGGTATCAGCAAATGGTACATTTTGTCAAATCGAAAGGAAGCCATGATATATTTTATTCTTCACGTTTACCTAGGCTTGCTTTCTTAAAAACATTTTTTAAAAGTCCCTTTGAAATGTAATCCACTGTGCAGGGCAAAATCATAGGACCCCATGCAGACCAGCATGTTTATTTTTAGGCGCACATCAGCCTGCCCAGCATAGCAAAGCAACTGCCTCACGTCCAAACTCTGGCCCTGGGAATTTCCTCTAACAAGCCCGTGTTTCCGAGCATTGTTACAGTACAAAGGGCAGAGGGAGGACTGAGTGGAAGGCTCATGGTAACCCCGCCCAGAGCGAAATCTGCAACCTGTCATTGCCTCAGTCTACAGGGTCCTAGTCTGGGGTCACGATGGAGGTCACTCACCAGCTCTGGGCAGATGCAAATGAGTAGACATGTATGATTATTTCATCTAAAAATATCCCGAGACCAGTGATGGCATTTCAGAAATAAAGGCTCAGCTTTCTATTGACAGTTGAGGATCTAACCCTCACACGTGCTGCGAAGTGGACTCTGGTCTGGCCCAGAAACAGGAATTTGAAGATCCTGGGTTAGACTGCAATTAGTAAAGGGTGGTTAAGCATTTTATAGTAACAAAAGCACACATGTACATGCACACAACCCTGACACACACACCACACACGCACACCACATACACACACACACACTACACACCACACCACACCACACACCATATACCACACACCACACAATACATCACACACACCACACCATACACCACACACACCGCACACCACACACCACACCACAAACCACACACACACCACACAATACACCACACCACACACACACACACACACACACACACACACACACACACACACACCACACCACACCACACCACACACACACTGCACACATTCCACACACACACCACACCACACATGCACCCACATACACACACGAGCAGCTACCAGAAACATGAATCATCCAGATCTTTGCTATTAATGTTTCCTAGGCCAGTTTCTGATCCTTGATTTATTCATCTACAGAATGCTGCAATAATCCTCACATCCTAATAGTTTGGGCATAAATAAGGTATATTATTAACAATAAACTGACCCACACTAGATTTTTGCATTTTGGTTCTAAAATGCTTTGGAGTCCTTATGAGAAATTACTGTATAAATATTTACCAAGACTTCAGAGATTTTGTTGCTGTTGTTTGGGTTTGCTGTTTTTGTTCTTGTTCTGGTGAGTGGTTGTGTGTGTGTGTGTGTGTGTGTGTGTGTGTGTGTGTGTGTGTTTTGTTTCTTGCCATTACAGAAAAAGAAGCCTAATCTGTTATGTAATCAACACACTTTATTAGCTGGGTTTTCACATCTTTGCCAAGCCCTCCCACTCCTGGGGAAGGCCATGGCATTACTACTCAAGGTTGTAAAGTTCAAGGTTGTGTCTGGGAGTCACTGCAGAAGATGCTAAGGTGGGTCTCCGGTCTGCATGCAGGGTCCATATCCAACCTGGAAGGGATCTGCAGTCTACATTCCAGTGGCCCCATGTGAGCATGGGGCTCCCACACAATCAAAGACCCAAGAGGCAAGGGAAGCTGCAAGGACAGACGCCATACAAAGTGCGGAGGGAGGGGCAGAAAGCCCTGAGCTGGGGCGGGATTGTTGGGCTCTGCCAGCAGGTGGATGTCCAGGCCCCCTCCAGGTCCACAGAGGCAGGAAAATGTGCTCCAGCTCTTCGGTGAAAATGCGAGAACACTAGTAAAAATGCTTTTATGGATTGTTTTGTTTGCAAGTGTTTATCATCAGACACTCCTCCGGGGTTCACAGGGCAGGTTGCGAATGTCCGAAGTGGGGCCTGGGAATTTCCTTCCACAAAGGCTGTGCTTCCTCTCTTTGTTACTCCTTGGAGAGCAAGTGGAAGCATTGCTAGAGATCCTTAGTTAACCCTTTCTCCTGTCCAGTGCTCCTGTGTCCTCACATCACACAAAAATCATGTTTCTGGCCTTCTAAGAAGTAGAAAGATTTCGGACTTGGGTTGTGTGCATGCACCAGCAGGTTTGTGTGCATGTGTGCATGTGAGTGTGTGTATGAGTGTGTGTGTGAATGTGTGCCTGTGTGTATGAGTGTGTGTGAGAGTGTGTATGTGTGAGTGTGTGTGTGTGTGTGTGTGTGTGTGTGTGTGTGTGAGTGGAGAGGAAATAGGTAGTAAAGTGTTAAGTTCAATATCATAACATGCATTAAACTTCTGCATTATTTACTATAATATGCTTTCCTACTAAAAATGCTGATCAGTTTCAGTTCCCTGTCCCCAGGACAGGACACACCTAGAATGATAGTTGCTTCTCCCCATTGGCATCTGCTTTTACTGGCTAAGCAGGGACACGACCAGTTGAAGATCTTTCAGTCAATGAAGTTATTTACTGAGCATATGCTTCATGTGGTCTACTAGGCACTGAGAGAAAGCCTGAAAGAAACTTTAAGAACATGTGAAATATTTAAATGCACACACACTCATGCATTGTAAGTGAGAGTGCACAGAAGCCAGATAACTGTGTGTTCTAATCCCAGGAAGATCAGAAGAGGCACATGAGCCCTCACCTAGCCGGAGACTAATTATACCCAGAGACACTTCCATGGGGTCTCCAGTGTCCTTACATGTCCAAGCACTAGTGTGGCCAAGTGCATGCATACACATGGACACACACATGCACACATATGTACACATACTTCATCTCAGGAGGCAGCTTTGCCTTCTCAGAGGACACAGCTCTCTTGGCCTCTCACCACCATCTCCATAAAAGTATCTGCTTCAACACCCATCTCTCTCCTCCTTTCCGGTCTCCAAGGAAGAGACAGCCCTTTCCTGCATCCAGAGCTCAACTCCCTCCTCCTCCCACCCTCCCAATGGCCTCACTCCACTCCTCTCTGATTGACTCTTTCCCATTATCATTTCATTCTACTTAGGTCCTTCTCATCTCAAACAATACTTTACCTTCACTCAAAATCAAAATCACAATTCTAACACTTCCGATTTGAGTTTTCAATCCCTGTTTAAAATAAAAAAATAAAAATAAATGACAAACTTCACAGTGAATTTAAATTTCCCTTCAGGGAGAATTTCTGAATGTATCACCAATGACACTGTGTTTTCATGCACCCCAGTGGGGTTGACACGGCGGAGCAGAACTAATGTTTTGTCAAGGTCACCACCTCACGGTGGAGCTGGCATTGCATAAACTACCCACGCCTGCACCTGCAGCTCTTCTGAAGCCACAGAGGTAGATTTGCTAAGCTGTTTGAAGGAGACCCAGGGGGACCACAGGAGGATGAGCCTGAACACGGAGTCAGTACAAAATCCACAGCCTCCTGCCTCCCAGGAGTGTGCAGGGCAGGGCTGGGCCTTCGAGGGTAGGGCCAGAGGCTCACCGAACCCTGGGTGGTAACAGTGCGCTGCATCCTCTCTTGGGTGAAGAGGAGAAAATATATGAGCTGTTATTTATTTTGAAACATCTCATCCCTTTACAATGTCTTTTTTGGGTTTTTGTAATAATGTACGTAAAATATTAGTGCAAGAGAACAGTAAAATGACACTCACAATACTGGCGATACAGAGCATGGTTCATCCACGTGTGGTCTAGAGATCACCAGTGGACAACCTGGCTGGAGTGCTGGTCAAATTCAGATTGCCAGGCCCTACCTGCCCTATAAAATCAGAATGTGCACGTGTGAAGGTGGGGATGGGGCAGGGAAGGGAGCCGTACGTATACACTTTTCATCAGCACCTTAGATGTTTCTAAGTCACAATAGTTAGAAAACGTCGGCCAGTTTGTGTTTAGAAAAGTGTTTACACTGGTGGCTTAAGGGGCTCCTCCCTGCATTCCTCTGGGTAGGTTAATGATTTTGCCAGCTGGCTCCTCGCTGCAGGGACATCCTTCCTGCTGAATTTGTAACCCTCTCTGGGCCGCAAGTTTGGAAGAGAAACCTGCCCTGCTTTGTACCATCAGGTGTTGACCTTTTTGTTCGCTTATGTCTCGGCAGCCTATCTTATCTAGGCCATACAGCATAGTGGTAAGAGCTGTTTTTGGGGTTCAGAATCTGACTTAAATCTTCAGTTTGTTTGACCTCCAATCTAGAGAGTTTTCAGTCGAGGCTTGGCAGGTTGCTAAACCTTTCTAAGCTTCCCTCTCTAAAATAGGAACAGGTAACTAGTTCATAGAAGACTGTGAAAATTTAGTGACATTGTACATAAGCAATTTTTTAAAAAGCACTCGGCACAGACCCTGTGATAGATTTGTTTCTGGGCAAGAGGCAGCAATTAGTAACAACAACAGGATTATCATCACCACCAACAATGGTGACACTTGGTGAGTTTGGGAAGCGCATGGATGATTTGTTTTTACAGACCCTGAAACAATATTCTGTGTAAAAGAGGCCCCCAAACATTCATCCAGTAAGTGAATATGTTGTAATTTATTGGTAAAAATAGTATTTTAGAAAAGTAAATATGTAAGCAAACTGATGATGTAATTAGACATGTGACTGGAAATCAGACTCTTGATACAATTTGAATAATTTTGCACAAAAATAATCTGCTTTCCCACATGTTGTTTGCAACGTCTCCTAACTTTATCAGGCAATTCTGTCTACTGCTGGTATATTTAAATTCCATATCTGCTATAAACTACTAAGTCTGTTTTTCCCCCTCTTTTTACTTGAGCCACACCTTATTTCAATAATTTCATAAATGATAACTTTCAAGAGCATGTAGGTTTTATTTATCGTTACAAATTATCCTTCAAAAAATTTTGGAATTGGTTAATGCCTATTTCCTAATTGCTGATATAGTTTAATTCTGTTTCTAACTTCAGACACTAAACCAACAAACCATGTCTACACACACACACACACACACTTCTAATGGTTATAAATGTGGAATGTTGTTGTATTCTTAGAGAGCACTGTATCAAAGAAAGAAGAGAAAGGAGAAAGAAATATTGGCAGCCTAGAGAAGAAATATGGAAATTTGGAGAAAGAAGGGGGAGTGCCTTTCTAACTACCGAAGTATCTTAGGACCCTCGTTGATCCTTTTTGTTGCTAACAGGAAGGCTTTAATACGCATCAGGTCCTGCTCTAAGCATTTGAAACAACAATCCTGTGAGGTAATTGCACCCCTATCTCAATTTTATACAGGAGAACACTGAGGAAAGAGAGGTTAAGTAACTTCCACCAACATACATAGCTAGAAAATGGTAGAACTAAGGCTTGAACCCATGCAATCTGGTGTCATAGCCCATGCCCTTCACCTCGTAGTACTCTAATCATGTGCCATATTGAGAACTTATTTGTAACAAACATTGATTGAGTACCTGTACCTGATTTGGGACTAGGGTACAGGCCACAGAAGAGTAGACAGATGAGGTCCTGCTTTGGGGGTGTGGGTGGAGAGTGGGGGGAATCATAGGATAGCAGAAGGACTCACAAACAGACCATTATAAAACATTTCAGTAAGTGCTTTGACAGAGGAAAGTGAGGGGTGGAAGTGTACACACAACTAGGGTGAGTCAAAGGCAGCTTCTTGAGGGAAGTGACCTTGACTTGGACCCTGAAGGACAATGGAGTTAGACACATGACAATAAAGGAAGGAGACAGTTCCAGGCAGAGGCTGGAGAACACTGTGTTTGCAGGGCATGAGGGGGTTCAGAGCGGGAAGAGTAAAATGAGAAGCAAGTGGGAGAGAGAAGTGAAGTTGGATGTGTAGGCAGTTGCCATAATGATTTAAGGTTTTAGCTTGAAGATAGTTGTGCCATTTTGGAGACAGGACAGACTCCCCATGAAGGAACCCAGCAGCTCACCTATCTGCCAGTGTTTCTTTTAAATGTATGAGGAGCTTCTGATTCAACTGGTGGTTTTTCAATGTCAGAATCCTACATTAACATATAATCATACTATATAAACCCCAGTGGTTATTCAACTTTGTGCACATCATAATCTGCTCTGGAGAGCTGTTTAAACACTGATTACTAGGCCCAACCCCTCTAGTTCTAGATTCCAGAGGTCTGGGTGGGCTCAAGAATCTGAGTTTCTCTCAAGTTCCAGGTGGTGCTAGCACTGGTCCGCAGCCCTCTAGAGAGCAGAATCCCTGAGTGTGAAGCCAGGGACTTAGGCAAAATGATTTAGGTCAGTGGTCGGCAAACTCATCAGTCAGCAGAGCCAAATATCAACAGTACAACGATTGAAATTTCTTTTGAGAGCCAAATTTTTTAAACTTAAACTTCTTCTAACACGACTTCTTCAAAATAGACTCGCCCAGGCCGTGGTATTTTGTAGAAGAGCCACACTCAAGAGGCCAAAGAGCTGCATGTGGCTCGAGAGCCCCAGTTTGCCGACCACGGATTTAGGTGATTCCTGTGTGGGGGTGGGGTGGGGGGTTGATTAAATCTCTTACCTTCTTTGCAGTAATGCTCCTTTGATTTTTAAATATTTATGTAGTTTTAGAAAACCTAACCCAAATATTCCTGATAATCTGTTTCACTTTGGCCTGTAAGTTGTCAAAATGTGACTTGTAAGGTTCCTTGGAATTTTAAAATTCAGCCCTCTGACACTCTTGTTTTCGAAGCAGGAAGCCACTTGTTACCCAGAGCAAATACACTCAAGTCAAGGATTTGCCCTTCCGGAGGGCTTTCAAGTTGGGGCTTTTGAGCAGGTTTCTCTGCATTTTGGAGCAATTTGAATCCAAGCCTTTAGAGAATGGACTGTGAATTTGGAGATATGAGATTGGTGTCTCTGAGTGTGGCCAAGTAGAGAAGGCCAAACCGTAACCTAGGTTATTAATTCCTTTTGGATAGATGAAACAGGAAGAAGCTGGAAATCTAATGACACCTTGAACAAGGGCGGAGTCAAATGATGGATGGAAAGAAAAGTTCCTGGGTTCTTCATGTTTCCCTTTGCTTAAAAAAAACTACCATTTTTTTTTTTTTATGTCATGGTCACAAACTAAATTTCTCACACCAAAGACTCAGAAGAAAAAGGTTCATGTGAAAAACAGCAAGTGGCCAAATCAACAACATTCCTTAACCCGTGGCTGATGAGCCAAAAGGTGGCTTCAAGGAGCAGAAATAATTACAAATCCTAAAAAACCTAGTTCCTGTGTGGGGAACTTACACTCCTGTGTCTATAGCATCGAAATGCAAGTGCCATTCTGAATATCTAGAAGCATCTGGAAATCCTTATTCATCCAAAGTAGATTCAGTCCCATTGAGTGTCTGTTTCATATAGAAGAAATGGGCTGAATACATATACGCTTGAGGAATTTTCAATACCACACAATTGGTTGCCTTAGTTTACCAGTGAAATTAGTTAGGAGAGCCCCTCATTCCGTATCCTGGGGACAAAGTTCAACCTTTACTGAAAGTGACTTTTGAGTTTTGAAACAATGGGTTCAAAGGGAAGTTGCTAAAAATAATTGAAATTAACAGTGATTGTATCAAAGGGAAATAAGCAGAAAACTACTTTCATTGAACAATTGACTTTTATTAACTTGCTCTTTCCCCTCGTTTGGTTAATTTTCTCATAGGGATTTTAGTTGAAGTCCTGCATTGCACCAACTGGTTGTCTATTAATTTACTATGTGCCTCCACCAGTTCATGGGGCAGCCAGTGCCCTCCCATTTCCTGATGTTTTCCCCACCCCCACCTTTGAGGCCACTAAATTCCAACCTCAGCTCAGTCCTGCCCGCACTCAAGTCAGATACTTTGAACTTGATCACTCAACTGACCATTCCCACGCCTACAGATAGAAAAGAATCACGTAAAGGAAGAGTGATGAGTCCCTAAGGCTTTTGCTTTGACAGAATCAGAAAAAGGGGAAACAAAATGAAAAAATGAGGAGAATTCTGGGGAGAGGAGAAGGCCCTGAGAAGCTCTTTATAACAGCACATGGGTGGTAGTCTCTAGAACAATAGACTTCAGAGTTCAGTTTGCGCAAGCGTCCCTTAGAGAGTTTATAAATAAATGAAGATTCTGGAGCCCACCCTGAGACTCTGGTGAGAAAGTCACAGGCAGGACCTGAAAGTCCTGGTCAATGGACACCCCCAGGGCTTATAAGCACCCTGCCCATGAGAATCGCAGGTCTAGTCTCTCCTAGGGTGAGAAGAGAAGATGGGCTGCAGGGATTCAACCATGGCTTGGAGGGGAAGGGAAGGAAAAAATAGTGTTCCTCCACTCTATTCGAGTCCCTGACGGGATCTGAGAATTAGACTGATAGAATGAGGTTAACAGGAGAGAAGCATACACATTTGTTTAACATAAGCTTTACGTGATAAGAGTAGCCTTCATAAAGAAAGGAGGACCTGAAGAAAGTTAAACCTGACTGTTTTTATGTGAGGTTTGAAAAAGTGGACAGTCAAGGAAAGCTATGATAGCACAAAGCGCATGTGGTGAATGTAGTCAACTGGGGGAAAGTGCACAAGACCAGCCGTTCAGATTCTTCTTGGCATCTCTCTGTCATGGCAATAAGGATTCTCCTCTCCTCCGGGTGTAGGAAGGGCACCTCTCATCTGCTTCCAGGGAGAAGGGGGGACGGGTAGCAACCAGAGAGGCCTTCTGTTTCTGTCATTTTCTCTAACTCCTTCAGCCTAAATGTCCAATATGCTAAAGTGCCATATTTTGGGGTACCATGTCCAGAACGCTGTCAGAGAACAACTCACCTCCAGTGGCCTCATCTACCAGAACCTCACTTTCCTTATTGACAACAACTCCCAAAATTGCTCATTATCAGTGGTCTCCTAGGTGCTTGACAGAAAAACAACAAAAACCAGAAATCGACAAGCGTTCCTTGCCAGTCAACAGTGTTTGTCAAAGGTTAGAGGAACATGGGAGGGAAGCCATCATACTCAGCTCTGATTTTCTCCTTATGGGATGGGATGGCAGGTGGCAGAGTCTGAGGCTGGGAAAGAGAGTACGATGCTTTAGAAGGCACCCTGAGCATTGTCATTCTCCTGGCAAAGAATTTGCAGAGCAAGGATTGGACTTGTTCTGCAGGCTTTTGGTGGTTAAAGAGTACACATGCTTGCTAAACACACAAAATTCAACTGTCATTCATGTTTCTTCACCAACTACGTGTAATGGAAAATATTTCTGGTTGTCGATGACTGCTAATAAGATGAACATAGAAAGCACTCTGCCTGGGAGATTGAGATACACATTCGAGGCAGGAACCGTGATTGGCCTGCAATGCTCTGTTTAATGCAGATAAGAAAAATTGAGAACCCAGCGGAACACCCAAGAACATGAGATCTGAGCTAGTGAGGCTGGGAGGGGCCAGATAAGGGTCGGAAAGGGGATTTTCAGTAACATGAAAGAAAGAGGGATGTGATGCCACCTCACTAACATGTGCACTCCTGTAGCCCTGACTCTGCTTTATGTTGCTATATAGCATTTTTGCTCACCTGATATATAAGTTATTTGTTTATTGTCTATATTACTGTATCAGTTGAAGCCCTGACAGAAAAGAAAAGACTCTCTCAAAGGTTAACCAAAATGATGTAGGCAGCCAAGTCAACAGGAGATTGGCAGGACTGAGGAGCCTTTGATCGCCTTCCTTAGGGCAGAAAGAGACAAAAGGTTTGGGTGGGGTGTCAGAGGAGCCTGGCAAGATCTGTGGATGTAGGAGAGGGTGTTCCCCAGAATCTGTGGCTGAGGATGGAGGAACACAGCCACTGCCCAAACTGTAGCCCGGACCCCCTTTCCTCCGACCTTCAGTCTCCTGCTGGGCTTTCCCCCTGCCCTTTCTTCCTATTGCCCTCCCACATGACAAGGATGTGGGTTTGGGTCGCCTCCCAGGGCACAGAGCAAGGGCGGAGATGAATCTGGAGGCGAGACAGCACTCTCCCCCAACTAGAATGTAAACTTCTAGGGGACAGTGTTAGTTACTGCTTATCTCCAGGGTCCAGATGCATAGATTTTTCAACAAATATTTGGTGAAAAAAAATTAATGATGCATGACTAAATGAAGAGACATATTATTGTATCATGTCTCCTAACTGTAGGTAGGTGACATGATACAAACTCGCCCACTGACCCTATGATTGTATTTAGCTAAATTCACCTTCTCCTAAGGCTTTCCTGAGAAGGGCTTATTTTGAAGGGCAGGCACAACAGGCAGACCTGGATGAAAAGAATGAGGAGATACCTGGCATTTAATTACACATAGATTACACTAATAAGTTATCTAGACATTCACTCTACACATTTCTGATTCTGGCTCTGTGAGCAGCTGGACTGAATTAGCCATAGATGGACCCCAACACCCTCTATTCAGCAGCATGACCGCAGTGGTGAAGGTTAAGCCTCTGGTATCTACAGGTGCCGCTGTCACGGGAGGGCTCATCCCCAGCCAGCCCACCCCAGGAGGGACAGAAGGCCCAGACACCAGGCAGTCCCAGGTTCTATCCTCCCACGTTAGCTGCTCAGAGATGGAGTTTCCTGTCTGTGTAGTGAGGATGGCAGGGCTTCCTATTACGCACAGTTGTGAGGCTCGGTCAGTGTGAACACTTAGCAGTAGCCATCAGGACTGTTTCTTGTACTGGACGAGGTCGCTAATCTTGAGAGAGGTGTGGAAAGTGCTGTGGGGCTCTGCCTTCTGCAATTTGCTCCATGTTCTCGATTAGGGAGGGTCAGGAGGTAATAGCACAGCCAGTCCCCAAGCAGGGCTTCCTGCTTCCTTCCTTCAGGGTCAAGTGCAGGGGAGGCTGGTTTCCCTCTGACCCCCGCTCAGTACCACACACCACATAGTATTTTTCTTTCAGGTGGCCTGGTGGGCCTAGAACTACACACACACACACACACACAGAGAGCTATGCAGCTCTTCCTTCCTCCAGTCAAGGAGATGTTTCCAGAAGGAGCGGGAATGAGGGGCCGGTGGGGGACCTGGGAAGGAGAGGGCAAGATCCAGCTTCCCTTGGTGAAGATGGGAAATGCATTAGCGAGTCTTGGCATTCACGTGGCCGCCCTTCCCAAAGGGCGCACCTCCGCTCCAGCTTGCTAGTGGCAAGTCCTTCCCCCGCCTTTGGGTCTATAGTCCTGAAGGATGGCTCTGAGTTAAAAAGGATGGGCTGATGTAAAGAGAAATGGGTGACCCTCGAACGCAAAGGTCTCCGTGCCTGAGTGACAGCTTAGCAGACACTAGAATCGGTGGCTCTGAGGGTGTGATGTGGGGAGAAGTCCCGCCTGCGTGCAGGCAATAAGTGGTACTTGTCTGTAGAGAACTTAAAATCAATAATAAAATTAATTAAAGTTCTTTCTAAAAAATTATTATGCGGTAGACATCCCAAACAATGTCAGTGATAATATACTCTTCCTAAAAATAGTTTTGTTGATCTAAGTGCTAAACAATTATTGTCCTCACTGGTGAATTTCAGTAATACAACATAAGCTCATACTTAATATTTTTATTACTTATATTTTAATGGATATTGAACTCTACATAGAAGTTAAGTCAGAAAAAACTCAGTTGTATACTGGCTCTTGACACAGAGGACTCGGCTATGCGTGCTTGCTTCAGGAATAAGTTCCTAATGGCTTGCAAATATTTGGCCATGCTTTATGTGTGTCCAGGCCCTCGGTATGATGGCATGTCCTTGGTCTTGAACAGTAGATTAATAGTAAGCAATGTGGGCAGGTGGTTGTAAAGACAAAGAAACTGAACAGGAGTTGCTTCAATTCTGTCATTCTGTAGGACCACGCAGAGTTATTTGTGTTTAAAAGTTAAAACAGTGAAGGACAGTACAACCTGCAAAGTGTCATCTTTTTCTTGACAAATACACATTTTGGTTTACAATGAAATGTTTTACTGCATTTTAGTAATATTTCAAAGTGAAATGTTTTATTTTTTTCATTGTTTTAAACAAAGATTAATCAAGAAAATAAGGATTATTCATGAAAATAGTGTTTTCATCTAAAGGAGGAGGAAGTTAATAAAAGACATGGTCCAGGTGTCAAAAACACTAGATGCCTCCCTGGTCCAGAACTGCGTGTGCTGATTGCTGCTTTCTTTACCCCTCCGGTACTGCAATGCAGAGAAGTATAAGCGTGTGTGTGGTGTGTTGTTATAGGTATACACATGCATGTGTGTGTGTGTGTGTGTGTGTGTATTTGTAGGTTTAAGAGACCAGTTTTCTCTCTTTAAATCATTACACAATTTCTAGAAAATTCTATGATTTTAGACATAGAAGTATACTTATATATTGCTCTTGTTAGTTCATAGAAATAATCCCAGGGCACCTGATGTGTAAGGTGAACCTGGCACTTAGGAAGGGACCATTTCTAATTTAGACTAGTAAGTGATCCAAGGGTGAGAGGTCACCTACATGGGTGCCCATATTTAGATTCCAATAAAGGGTCCCAATCAGAGATTACATACTAAGATTGTGCACATATTACCATGTAAAACACAGGCCAGATTTCAGTGGCCCTAAATAAAATGGAAAATGGAAGGACATTTGAGGAATTCAGGAAGAGACTAAAAATATATGTGGTTTTCCTCTCAGTGTTTCAGGTCAGATGAGGCAAACTGGAGGGGTGTGGTCCTGGAATAATCCTGTATTGTTGATATGTAGCTGTGTTTTGTGTATTATGTCTCAGCTCTAAAAATAGTTTCGAGGTCCTGAGAGGCAAACTTTGAATTATAGAAGGCAATGTTGTCTAGAGAGGTCTTGAACTTGAAAAACTGGACCCCTCATTGTCCTGGGATAGGCCATCAGAGGGAGCTATGGCGGGCTGGGCAATTCCATGCACCAAGGCGAGAGTCTGCAGGATGCTGGGCCATATCCAAGGGCAGTAGCAGCCACTGTGAACATGTTTCCCGAATCTCTTACTCTATCTATTTCTGGAAAACTCAAAAAGTACAGAACCCAGGGCAACCAGCCTTAGGGTTTATCAACTTGGTCACCAGGCTGACTAGATGCTCAAACAGACTCTTAGCGTTGGCCATTACCACATGAAACAACAGACCAGTGAATAAAGAGGGCGCCAAAGCAATGGCTCAGGTTTGGGGAGATGGGAAATTCAATACATCTACAGGTAAGCTATCCAAAGTGAACAACGAATGCTTCTCCCCAATAATAAAGCAGGCAAGTTGTTTTGAATAGGAGCCAGTTTACCAAGTAACATGTATGGTATTCGGAAATTTTGTGCCCTTCCATTTTCTTTAAAAGTAACTTACTACAGGTGAAATAAAAAGTGGTGTTTGTGGTCTAGCAAGATCTTGCTAACTATCAAATATTTAATTTCCCCCAAGCTGTCATAAGCTCTGTTGTTTTTCAGCATTCCATATCTCCATGCTTTTAAAAGGCACATTCTTCCTTCTCCCCAAGGAGCTGAACTTCAGGAATTTTGATTAATTTTCACTTGTGCTTCACTTTCCATTCTCACCACCACTGCCCCCAACTTTATTGTTAGATTCTCATAGACCCAGGCGTCAGCCAGTCTTTTTCCGATTTTATTCTCAAGCAAACATTGTCACTGTCCTTGACATATTATGTATTCTTGAAAGGGCATTTAAAAAAGAATACATCATTCCGCTGAAGAACTTGGAGAAGTGTTAGTCCAGGGAAATATCTATTAGACTTGTAGCAGAAACTAAAGAGCAGAGACTCTGAAGGGACATGGAATGCATACTGTGGGGGATGACAATTTTTACCCCAGGGGTGGCCTTCTCTGGTTGACCAGAAGGTAATATTGACTTATTAGTATTACCTTCACATTGTAGGTCTTGCAAAATTTATTGAGCATCTATTATGTCCTGGGAATAGCTAGCACTACTTCAAAAATTACTTCCACTCTTTGGCTAAGATAGTGGAGTACCTCCCCATACATGTAGGGGACCTCCTGTAACTATTATTAACAAGAATGCAGGGAACATCAGTGTTCACAGTGTGTTAGCAATCAAAGCCATGCTGTGCTTTTGGAAGTAAGGATTCCCCTGATGGTGTATATAACTTAGCCAGCTGAAAAAGAAATGAGAGGTAAAGCAAAATCTCTCCTTGATTAATTTATTCATTAAAAAAGTATTCATTGAGCACCTACTATGTTCCTTTTCACAGTTACTTAGTATTTTAGTTCATATTTTCTTTTATAACCCCACCTTCAAATTAGTCATTTTAACTAATAATTTAAAAAGTAATAGTTAAAGAATAGTTTTTAAATGATCGGTTCTCATGTTTAATTTTCTTCTTTCTCAAATATGTCTTTAACCTAAGTTAATGTGTACCATATGAATAAAATTCAGGAGGTCCATGAAATTTAGAATTTTCTTTCATTAGAAACACAGGTAATAAACCACAGCAGTATTAGCGGTACCTATGATTTGTTACCAATAGAAATCACAAATATTTTTCTATCACATTTACTATGTTGCAGATCCTAAAAAAAAATCTAATTTATTCCCATCATCACTTAAAACTTGTGATAGTTTTTAAACCTGTCTCATTAAATATTTTAGTTGAATAGATTGATAAAATAGTAAATGCTCAATCACATCATGTTTTAATATTTCAGTAAGTATATTTCAATAGAGTGTAATCCTATGTATTTTATATTATGCATTTAAAAACACTATTCTGAGAAGGAGTCAATAGGATCTACCAGATGGCCAAAGGAATCCATGGCACAAAAGCTTTTTTTTTAGTAGTCCTTTCAGCCAGGACCAGTGAGGTACAAACCTTCTCAGTCTTCATATGCTAAAAATATCATTATTTTGCTCTCATTCATGAATGTTCTTTGAAGTATGGAACCAGATGAGTTCACCCTGGAATAAAGCAGGTCCAATGGACAGTGGGACCCTGGACCAAACCTGGGGCACATCAACATTTAGGGATCAGGTAGGGGAAGAAAGGCCACCAAGAGACTAAGAGGAGGGATGGGTGGGGAAGGAGGAACATCAGAAGAATGGGTGCCACAGAAGCCAGAAGAATATGAGGTTTTAGGGAGGAGGAAGTGGCTAACTCTGTCCAATGGTGCTGCAGGGTCAAGGAAGATGAAAACAGAAAATGTAACATTGACTGTGGTGACATGGAAGCATGGTGACCAGCAAAAGAACTGCTTTGTGCAATACTAGGGAAGGAAACCTGATTTGATTGACTCTGGAGCCAGAGAAGAGGGCTGAGGAAGTGGGGACAAATATATTCAGCTCTTTGTTCAAGACTTATGGGAGCAAGAAACTGTTGTAGTCAATGGGGAGAGAGAAAGGCATAAGTCCCAGAAAGGCATTTAAAGAGACATTCTAGAACATGATTGTGTGCGGATGGGACTGATCCAGTGCTGAGGAAGTAAGAGGAAACAAGACCCAGAGACAAGTGGAGGAAGAGGCAAACCATCAGGAGGAGCAGGGACATGTCATCCTCTCAAAGAAGGCAGAAAGGGCAGTGCAGGTGTAAGAGGGTTGGAAGTTCCTGTTTTCTCAATGCAGTATGAGGGAAGGCTGCTGCTAAGACTGAGAAAACGAAAATAATGGGGTTGTTGGCTATGTGATTGTAGCAATTCCATCAACAATTTGCAGGATGATTTTATTTTATTTTTTTTAGTTCTTTTTTTGTTGTTGTTAGCAGGATGACTTTAATGAATGAGCTGAATGCCCTCAAATAGAGTTAAGAAATGCTCTCTGCAATACCACCCCCTCTCTATTATTCCTCACCTTTTGTAACTTTACTGCCCTCCTGTTGTCTCTACTCTTTCACATATAAAAGCATCTCTTTGATGTCTTAAACTAATTCATGTTTATGTACAACTCATTGGAAATGGAAAATATGTCAACCTTCCAAATGTATTTGAGTCAGAGTAGAGTCGGTTCCTTAACTTACAGTAATTTGTTTCTAAAAGTGTAATTTCAGGAATGAGAGGTGGACATGCTTTCTTGTTGTTGCTGTTGCTTCTCAAATCCTGTCACAGGGTGACAGCCAATATTACTGATGTCACCTGATACCATATTTTTTAGACTACCATGGTGCCATTCACCACAATTTTAGTTCAACTGCATTCCAATATGTTAAAAAGAATTGTTTAACATTCTTCCATTTAGGTGCTGGAAAAAATTGGGTATCATTTCTGGCACTAATTAAGTTTTGAACCAAGCATCATTAAAAAAAAACAAAAAAACAAGCACAAGTTTAATATTGTCTCTTTCTCTACTGAGAAATCATTACTCCATCTTAGAGATTAGGTGTTGAGATAAACTCCCTAACTGTAACTGTGGAATTACCCCATTTTAGAGGTGAGAGGAAAAGTATCTTAACAGTATCCTGGGAGCACAGGGGGGCAGGGAGGCAGGCACCAGAGCATAATGTTAAGAGGACTTCCTGCCAGATTAGCCAGAAGGCCGCCTGGCAGCCCAAACAAAGACAGAAGATCTAAATTCTAATTCTAGCTCTGACACTAATGGTGGTGTGATCTTGGTTAAGCCTCTCAACTCCCCTCTAACATAAGGTAGCTGGAATGAATGAGTAGAGGCCTTCTTTAACTCTTTGATTCTGATATCTCCTGGCCTGGATGACTCTTCAGATCATATTTTCCCAGTGGTTTTGGTATCATAGTTGCTCACTAATTGACTTGATACATTCTGATGAAATTACCTCTATAATAAGAAGCAGAAATGGCAGCAAGAAGGGCGGGGAGACCTTTCTTTTGAAGTCAAAGGAAATGCTGGGGAGCTGAAAACAGTAGAGAACAATGAACTCTAACTGAGAGGTGGCTCTAAACTAGGATCTGCCAGATGCCTGCAGACCACACTCACTGTCAGAGGTACACAACATCTGCCAGTGCAGAGCACCTGCACCAGGATGAACAATTAGGAAGAGAGGTTGGAATAGGAGTGACTATTCAGAGTTCACGGACAGAAGAACACCTGTCCTTTAGAGGAAATGCAGCTTCATTCTAAATAGATTCCTTCCTCGACCAAGACAAGAAGGAATGCCCATGTCTTCAAATATCTTGCTTTTCTCCATAATACTGATGGAAGGGAGTGAGGAAGGAGAAATCATTGACACATTTTGCCAATTAATAACTCTGATATCAAATGCATCCCAGCTGCAGCCTGAGGATGACATATATCATGCTGTGGGCACGTCTGCTGCATGGATGGCATGTCACCTGTAAGAATTAAAGGTGGAACCTGGAGGCTGGGAATGGCTCTGTGCTTCACTCTTCTGGGCAAAGGCAGGGAAGGTAGTGCTGGGAATGGCGTCCAAACAAACAGAATTCCACTTGGAAGGCGCTTTGGGTTTCCACCAGAAGCTGGGACCATCACTGGAAGCATAGGAAGGTGAGTAGAATGGGGCTGTCAACGGTAACCAATGGGTTCAAAAGATGGAAGCTTTGGTATCTTTCATAGCAAAATAACCCCATTATCTTAAGTTATGTACACAAAGAAGGTGTAATAGCTCTGTCTACGGGTGGAATGAGTCCAGTAACAGCAAGTACAAATAAAACTTGAGAGGCTGCAGCTGAGCACAAGTACAACCAACTCCAATTAACAGAGACTCTGCCAAGGTATACACACAAAAGATAAGAACAAGACCATTTGTATACTATAAAACTGCCCAATTATTTTTTGGTTCCTTCCTTGCATAAGGACAGGTCAGTGCCAGAGGGCAATTTTGCTGGCCGCGAAATAGAAATACCAAACAAGAGCTGACCCTGGGCCACACTGAGTCAAAAGGGTTACCAACATCTTGTTGTGAATTAAAAAACAAACCAAGACTTAACATGCCAATACATGGAGGTCATGGTGCTTCGAAAGGTGAAGCGTTGTGTACTTTTGCATATACTTCTGCTATGTATGTGCTAATGCTGTGGCATTGGTAACTTTGCTTGTGTGTTACACTTCCAAATACTCTTCTTTAGTGAGCAAAACAGGCATCTCTGCCCTCAGAGAGCTTACGTTCTAGTTGGGGATGGAAGGTGGAGATAACCAATAAACAAAATAAATAAGTACATTATCATATGTTAGAGGTGGTATATAATATGGAAAAAATAATCAGGGAAATAGGAGTGGGAGGGCTGAAATGTGAAATATGGCAGTCAGCTAAGTCTTTACTAAGAAAATAATGATTGGGCAAAGATGGGAAGGGAATGGGGAGAGAGACACGAGGGTGTCTCGACTAAGATAATTCCAGAGAGAAGAGCAAAGTAGGAAGACTCTGAGCTGGAATTGTATCTGGCTCACAAGGAGGTCGGCATGCTGGAGCGATGTGAGTGAGGGGAAGAGAAGTAAAAGAGGAAATAAATGGTGGGAGGAGCAGGGATGCTGATGGGGTGGTGCAGGGCTTACAGGCTATTGAAAGGACTTTCACCTTGACTGTGTGAGATGGGAGTGCCCGAGGGTTGGGCATAGGTGATGGACATTATATAGCTTATGTTTTATGAGGACCATCTAACTGCACTCTTGCACTGAGACCAAGTAGAAGGAATAATACCCAATCAAGAGACAGTGGTGGCTTAAATGAGAATGATAGCAGTGGAAGAGGTAAGAGCTGCCTAAATATGCATGTATTTTGAAGGTAGAGTTGACATGACTTGATGGCAAATTAAACATAACGTGTGCAAGGGAAGACTCAAGATGACTCTTAGGGTTTTGGTCTGAGTTAATTGGAAGGATGAAGATAACATTTACTAAGATGGGAGAGACTATTGGGATAGTTAGTTTGGGAGGGAAAACTCAGAAGTTTAGTTTTGGACATGTTCACTGTGAGATCCTATCCAGCATCTAAGTGGGGATATTAAGTAGGCAGTTGGATATATGGGTCAGGAATTCAGGTGAAAAGTTCCTGATAAAGATACACATTTGGAGGCCATCAGCCCAAGGATTTAAACCAGCAATTTTCAACTGGTGTGCTGCAAGAACTTTTAAAACATGCAATACCTGACCTCTTTTCCTTTAGATTATCAAATAAGAAATATGACAACAGCCAACACAACAATAGCCATCTGGTGTGAATGAATCAAAATTATACCTATATTTTTTATCAGATTGGCAAAAAATGTAATATTTTATGGTGTATTGAAGAACTTCAGTAATTAGTTTATGTGTGCCATGAGATGAAAAAGGTTGAAATTCGCTGATTCAAATCCTGAAACTCGTGGAGATCACCTGGGAATAAGCATCAACAGAGAAGAGTTCCAATGACTGAGCCACAGCGCATTGTAATGCTGAGAGGGAACCAGCAATGGAGTGAGACGGATCAGTTTCACGTTGTCTGCTTTGGTTCATGAGCTGCGATATGCCAGCACTATGCTAAGAGCTGGGCAAACAATAAATGAGACTAGCCCCTGCCATCAAGGAGCTCACAGTCAATGCAGGAAAAGTCATCTGAATGCAGTGTGGTGACTGCAAAAGACACACCTGGTAGTGTGGGACCAGGGAGACGGAACTCTTGGCCCAGGCTGGGAGGGCTACGAGGGTCTTTGGAAGACATAACACCTGTAGCTTAAAGAGTCACCAAAAGTGAGCTGAGTGACGAAGGAGAAAGGGCAGAAGGGCGAAACAGCCTGGAACATGCTGAGAAATACACACTTACTTGGTGCCGACATCTCTACCTCTGAAAATAGCTCTGTCTCTAATGAGGTTAGGCCCTCAAGTGCTAAGAGACACTTCATACGAACACAAACATAGATAACACAGCCAGAAAGTTAGTTACTCTGCCTACACCGCTGCGTCAGTTGAAGTCTGGGGTCAACTTGCCACCAACTTCAGTACCTTAAAACGCAGGAGAAGGGCAGGGCTCCTGTCACAGACCACACATCTGCAGCTGCGACGGGGCAAAGTCTCCCCATCAGCAGTTAATTCTGGGTTGCAGCTGAGACCATATGGTGGTTCCATTCTTTATTTGTCTTTGTTTTCATTGTAAAGTGAGTGTGACAAGCACAGAGTGTTCCTAGCAACAAACGGACTGTGGGTGAGAGAGGAATTGCTCCTTGGGGAAGCGCCGGGTCAGCCACTTGGACGACGCCCCTTTCCATGTCAGAGAGCCAACTGCCACCGACAACCCAAAGCAAGCCGGGGGGAGGGGGGAGCGGAGGGGGGAGAAAGAGCAGTTGGAAAAGAAGTCCTTACCTGGAGCTCGCTCTGACAGCAGGTGTTTGCTAAGGCAAGAAGTGTGCAAGTCAAGTGCCCCCACATTGTGCACCTTTTTGTAAATATCAAGGTCTGCAGCCTCCCTTTCTCCAGCTCTAGGTGAACTCTGCCCCCAGACATTTACTTCCCAAACCTGTCAGCCTGCTGAGTTCTCTTTGTGTCCTTTCCCATCGTGTTCATGCCCAGTGTCCTCCTACGTTTTCTTCATTCTTCCCCAACACAGCTGCCATCTACATTTATACCAGCCCACTCAGCTTACTCTCAAAGGAGCCAAATCTCACGACAGAGACAATAGGATATATTTCGGAAGCATCTGGAAGGGGCTGATCAATCCACGCTGCACCTGAGGCAAAGCTAGCATAAAGCAAAGGCAAAGACAATACTCAAACCATATGCTACTATTATTACAACAGAATTTTCTTCTCTGCAAAAATAACAGTAGCTAACACATGTGCTCACTATGTGCCACGCACTGTTCTAAGCATTTTTATGTATATTTAATCTTGACAACAACCCTGAAGTAGGTAATATTATTTTACAGATAAGGAAACTGAGGCCCGGAAAGATTCAGTAATCTGAGTTTCCGAGGAGCTACTATTTGGCAGATCTGGAGTTTTGGGCTACTCTTAAGCTCTGGCTATTCTGGGTTTTTAAGACCCAAGTGCTTTTCCAGGACTTACACTTAATATTAAGGATTTTTAGTGTAAAAAAGAATCTGAAATATTTTAGTCCATTTCTATAGAACAAGTCAATGCTACACATATTTAGCATAAGAAGTTGATTTGGAATATTTTAGAATATGATTTAAGTCATTTGGCTCTGTATACATTTTGATTTTCTCCATTTTATTTAGGCCAAAGGTAGTATTTTATATGGAATCAAAAGATTTATTTTTTATAGTGATTCACCACTTTATTATAATGGATTTTAGCTACAAATAACAGAAAACCCAATTGAAACCGGAATAACAACAAGAACCTTTATTGTGCCACTAACAGTAAATGCAGAGGTAAATGTGATTCCACGATCAGCCACATATCCAAGCTTACCTCAACGCCCCCAAGGAGAATGAGGTCACCTTCCTTAGACCAATCTCTGTTCACCCCCTGAGCTCACCTACTAGTTATGCGTGAGTTTCCCAGCAAAGAGGGTCAGCTGTGGGTGGACAGTGCTCCATAGTCTCCCTCCCAGTGCTGCAGGGAGTAGGCTGGAGAATACAATTGAGAATCAGTGCCAAGAAATAAAGGAATGATATTTCGAAGGTTCATCCTCCTTTTCTCGAAATACTTAACTTTTGTCTCAAGCCTGAGTTCTTTGGTGGTGGCTGACAGCCAGAAGGGAAGACAGGCAAGGCGAGGGGGTGACAGACGGTGTACAGCAGGGAAGACTTATGAGCCTAGAGGACTGGATCCCAGGTCTCCAGATAGTAATGGACAGTTCTTGAGCTCCTCCTCTATCTCAGGCTCTCACTGGTGCTCAGCAGTATTATTACCCACTTGCGTACATAATAAAACTGAGTCTCAGTGAGGACTATGGCTTGACTCTCTACAGTCTGATTCCAGTGTCCTTGCTTTAACACTACAGTGGTTTCTCTACCTACAGTCTGGGAATTGCCCGCATCAGGCTCACCTGGAGCACTTACTTACAATGCAAATTCCCTGCTCCAGGTCAGGTCTCATTCAGCAAGCCACCTGTGCACAAGGCTCACGGGCAGGCAGCTGAGCAGCATTCCCCATGCTAAAGTTGAAGATGGGTGGGTGATCATCTATTACCCTGATTGGACCTTGGGCAAGTCCTTGTTTCCTCTTGGGCCTCATTTGTCTCACTTGTAAAATCAGGATGGGTAGGTCACTTCCAGATCAAAAACTGATTAGAATTCATCTTTAAACCCAACAACCTGACTACAGCCAGCCAACTGGCCCTTTTCCATGGATCTTCTTATCTTTCTATAGTGATGTTATCAAAATGATATTTGAAGTGTCAGAGTTTAAACTTTGATGCACACATTTTCGTAGAGCTTCCCTGGAAATCTGGAAGAACTAGCTGTCCCTTCTTGCAGCATATTGGAAGTTCCTGACCCTGAAGCCCTGGGAGGGGACTGAACTTCTTTAGGTCTTCTCATTCTCTAACTTTTAGGCACTGCTGGGAAAGGAAATCATCGATGATTTTCATTTTCTTTCTCCTCTGAAATCACAGTGAACATCTTTCCGAGGTTTAAACCAGGGCATCCTACACCCGTCATTAGCTCCAACCCATTTGGGTTTGCCTTGGTTTCAGTTTTCTGATTTTTTTCTTTGGAGAAAGGAAAACAAGAGCTAGGGGCATTGGCCAAACAAGTCCGGCCACTCAGTGGTGAGGTTTCCAGATAAGAAGGATCTGAAGGACTTCCCATGGGCGTGAGGGAAATCGCGCACGCCATCCGGGGAAGGGGACCAGGAAATCACTTCTTGTTTTTGAAACAGCAGCAGGCTCTGTGGAATGGCTCTGTGAGGCTCGGAGCACAGGGAAGGGAGGCAACGGCAGGAGGGACACCGAGCTTGGAGGCAGCTGCCTGAGCCTCGCAATGAGTCCTGTTCGGCTCTTTCTTCAGCCGTGAGGCCTTCGAGGAGGCCGAAGGGCAAATGGCCTCCTAGTGGAAACCGGGAAGCGTTGAGGCATCTGGTGCAGCAGGAGCGGGTCTGGGGACTTCAGTGCTGGACAGGTAACAGGCATTTCTCCTCCTGGGGTCTGTCTCTCTTTGCAGCAAGACCTCAGCGACATTCCTCTTAAGGCATCTTCCAGTTATGAATCTCTTTGCCTGATTTTCTCTTTTGTAGGTTATGTGCAGCTGTGGCATGTATGTTGGATATGTACAGCTATGGCATATATATTGGATATGTACAGCTGTGACATGTATGTTGGATATGTACAGCTATGGCATATATATTGAATATGTGCATCTGTGGCATATATGTTGGATATGTGCAGCTGTGGCATATATGTTGGATATGTACAGCTGTAGCATGTACGTTGGATATGTGCAGCTGTGGCATGTATGTTGGATATGTGCAGCTGTGGCATGTATGTTGGATATGTGCAGCTGTGGCATGTACGCTGGGTATGTGCAGCTGTGGCATGTATGTAGGTAATGCATAGCTGTGGCATGTATGTTGGGAGCGTAAAGCATGCGTAGTCAAGAGCATTGTGCAGCCTGTCGATTAGGTTGAGACTGCGCTTAGGGAGACTGAGTATCAGACAATTAGCTGGGATCTTTTCAGGATTTTCTCTATAATGGAATTCTCTTCCCTGTCACCTTTTTTTTTGGTTAATTAATTTTCCTGTCTCTGCACCAGAAAATACCATAAAGGCCAGGGCATTAATAAATCAGTACTGAGCGTTTCCATGGCTGGGCAGCCATGTTGTGGTTGTGCTGACCAAGGCGACAGCTGCAGCCGCGTGTAGCCAGAGCACGGACATTCTGTCAGCTCAGTCCGGACAAGGGTGATCTCTGAAATGTTAAGAGTAAGCGCTACCTCCCACCCACTGACTGCTGGGACAGGAGTTTGCAGGCAGTCCTGGGAAGGAAGTCAGGCAGAGTGCTTGATTAAGAGCGGGCAGACTTGCCCGGAGCATTTAAGAAGGGAGGAAAAGTTCTCTGATGTGTGGTTGCTTGAACCTTGTTTTCTTATACACTGTAGAAAGCCAGGCCACGCCACTACTGCAGCTCAGTTTTTCCTGACATGATAGTTTTGGTCATTTGTTTTGAATTATACACCTAATACATGAATATTTGTACTGTAACAGAATATCTCCAACCCCCCAATATGCATTGTTTCTTCCCTTCCCCCGAATTAGATCATCAATAGTTTGCTGTGTACCTTACTAGTTAAATGACTTAGTTTCTCCCTTCCTAACTCTTAGGACAAGCCAGGGCACACAGAACAGTAAATTTTCATTGTCAAATTCATGTATTGATCCTTAAAAACATCTTCCCACTGGAAACATAAAATAATACATGGGGAGTGTGAACTACTCCTTTAACACTTAAAAAAGTTTGAAAGAGTTTTACTCATTTTTACCATTATTATTTTTGTGTTGGCTTTGGCTTTAGCAATTAATGATATTAAAAACAACTTCCCATGGATTAAACTCTAGATTTGCAAACTTGAGGTTTAGGTTTTTCTCTTGACGACAACAAAGGCAGCCTTGTTCTGGCAATGAAAGGGGAAAAAAAGAAAAGAAAGGAAAATTAACTGGAGAACAGATAGACCCCTAGATTACATGGTTGGCTCAGGGAATATAGGTGAGTGTGGGAGAGACTCAATTTTTCATTTCATGGATAATACCTGTGTTTAACAGGGGTTTATGTTTATCTCTTTCAGCCTTCTGTAAAAAATAAATAAATAAATAAATAAATAAATAAATAAATAAATAAAGGTGGCCATTGATCCCTTTTCCCCCCTTACATTGTTATGAGACAAGTGAATAAGAAAAACAGTCACTGTTAACAAGCCCATGTGGCTCATGGAAAGTACAAATAAGCCATGTCAAATCCAAGAATAATTGCAAAATACTTACAGTTGCTATTGGGTATTTTCTTGTTTTTATCAATGTTTCTCCACTCCAAACTCGAGGGTCATTGGCCCTGCTGATTTTGGACAATTGGTGCTGCCTTCTTGACCATCCTGCCTTGGTGCTTCTCCCCATCCCTGGCTGATAGGATTAATCACTCCTCCTTACTGCATAGATCCAGCCCAGACCGAGACTTCCCCTTCCCTCACCACACCACAGGTGAAGCAGCTATCTTGTTCCCATTTTATGGAATAAAAAAAGATGTTCACAGGTTGTTTGCCCAGGAACATACAAGGAATATTTCTGGGGCCCTGAGATGAGAAGAAACCCAGCTGCCTGGCTTTGGTCTGTGGTATGAGAATAAAAGTCAGGTGGGACAGAGAATTAAAGTGATAGAATTCTGGCAGCTTTGTAGCAACACGGACTCCAGTTTTGCTGGGAATCTGTAACTAGATCAGCTATTGCCTGGTCCAGGTTTGAGCCAATTTTAACACCTGCTATCTAGTCGTATCTCTGCAGAAACCTAACCCCCACCCCACCTCACCCGCCAAAAAGAACAATGCCCCGACACCTCCCAGGAGCAACTGAATCAGAATCTCTGGGGAAAGGGCATGGGCATGGGAATGGAATTATTATGTATTTTACTCTCTGAAGCGATTCATTTACGCAGCTAGGGTTGAGAACCCCTGAGTCCTAACTGTAGGAGAGAAGATGGCTAACCTGGGCAGCAAAAGCAATCCCCGTTCCGTTCCTGTGCCTGAAAGTTGGGCCAGAAGTGCCCGCCGCTGAGAGCATCATGTAGAGCAGTGGTTCTCAACCTTTCTAATGCTGCGACCCTTTAATATAGTTCCTCATGTTGTGGTGACCCCCAACCATAAAATTATTTCCGTTGCTACTTCATAACTGTAATTTTGCTACTGTTAATGAATCATAATGTAAATATCTGTGGTTTCCGATGGTCTTAGGCTCTACAGCAGCAGTTCTCAACCTGTGGGTCGCTAGCAAGGTTGCCTAAGACCACAGCTGCCTGTGAGAGTGAGGAGTTTCCCTGCTCCCAGCCAGCGCCCTGTTTCGAGTTTAGATTGAAACAGCCCCCCTGACTTCACTGCAGATACTGTGGCTCCTGTGACTTGCAGATTTTACAAAATCAGATGAAATGTTCTAGGTAAACAGGATGTGCTCTCCCAGTGCCAAGTGACCGTGGGAGGTTATAGATTTTACTCAGTGTCGCTTTAACACGTTTTGTCCTGATTCCAAGAAAAAGGGGAAAAGAAATACTAATTATGCTTTGCTGATCTGCCACTTTCTCTATTGACCTAAATATGAATAGACAATAAATCAGGGCTGCTTTTGAATCATAAAATGTGGCCCTAGAACCTCTCCGCCCCGACATTCAACATTTCTTGATATAATTTAAGTTCATCGGTGTAATTGTTGCCTCCTCTATAAAGGCACTGGGAGGCCCCTCTCAGCTTCTCTGAGGTCTCCCCCCGTCCCCCGTGCCTGTGAGTTTGGGCACAGAATAGGTGCTGCAAGAAAGGCTTGTTGGTGAAAAGTATGTGTTGGCTATGGGTACATTGTGAACTCACGAGTTAGTTACCAGCTCAGCATTTCAGCCCATATTGTATGACTCTGGTTGTGATGGTTAAAATAGTTAGAATATTGCCTATTTCTTAAAGGTAATACAACAGTAAAAATTTTTAAATCACAGCATAGTGCAGGAATCTCCATAGGAGAGACTTGCTATAGAATTAAAAAGGCAAATAATCCTTTCCTTTAAGCTTATACTCTTAATGGGAGGAAAGGCTCAGGCATTGAAAAATTTAATAACAGGCAATAATTACTGAGTGTGCTCAGTGCTCTATAAAGATGAACTCATTTAGTTATTCCAATCATCCTATACCTCAGCTGCTATTCTAATCCCTGTTTTTTAGAGAAGGGGACACAATTCTAAGTAAGGTGCTCGAGACACACACAGCTAGCAAGTAGAAGAATCAGGGTTCCAGCTCAGACAGTCTGACTTGAGTCCATGCACTCATTACCATGCTGTGCTGGAAATCCACAACAGTTCTGTAGAAAGACCTGCATGGCAGGGGCAGAGGAGTATCTGAGGAGGGAAACGCAGTATATTCCGGAGAAAGATGTATCGCTGGGAAAGAAAAGAGGCAGCATGCTCTAAAGGTGAGGAGTTCAGACTTTGGCAGCAGACTCAGCTACTTACTGTGTGACCTGCGTATGTTCTTTCATTTACCCAAACCTCAGTTTCTTCACCTGAAAAGTGGGGATAATGTAGCTCTAACAATAAAGAGTTGGAAGAATTAAATGAGCTTAGTGCATGCACAGTGCTGAGCCTAATGCCTGACACAGAACAAGGGCTTGATAAATGATAGTAATTATTGTTACTATGTAAGGTAAAGCTCAAAAAGGAGGAATAGAGCAGTCCAGTTGCCAAGAGTAGTATAGAAGAAGCTGAGAGATAGCAATCTATTCAACCAATAGTTATTATTAATACTTATGGCATATTTTGCAAAGGAAGGTACAATATAAGCTTGTGAGCAGGTCAGCCTGCTCTGTATCCAAGTGCTATGGAGGAAAATGTGGCACATCTGGGTTTACATGAGGTTGTGGTGATCATGCTTGCCAGGTAAATTGGCTCAAATATTCTCTGGGCATTTGAGATTTAATGTAGTATAGTAGCAATCTATGAAAAATAGTGCTGTACACAAATTAATCAGCCTGTGCTATGATCGGTTATAGGGCAGAGAAGAAAGGAGGGAGGGGGCCCATTGAGGAGATTCCTGCAGTCATCCAGGTGTGAGATGACAATGTCCAAACCAGTGTTGTAGCCAAGGGAAAGCAAACATCAGCAGTGAGTCATGAACAGGACTTAGTGACTGGTTTGACTTAGTGCCCCCAGTCGTGCCCTCGATTCTTATGTCTCAGGACACCTGTGGGGATTGTGAGCCAGGAAACTGGGAAGGAAGTCAGCCATTGGTAAATCTGAGCAGAGGTGGGTTAGCAGACAACACTAGGAGAGAAGGAGGCGTGTTCAGTGTTAGATGAGTTGAATTTAGATTTAGTTGGAAATAGCACAGTTGGAGAGAAGCTCCTACTACTTAGCAAAGAGATCCGGGTGGAAATACAGTTTTGGGAATTGTCACATAAATTGTTAATTGAAACAGTGGTAGTGGACAAGGTTCCTAAGAGAAAGGGTGTCAGGAGAGATAAGCCACGGATCCAGGCGAGGTTTTGGCAGGTTCACAGTGAAGCACGGGTAGAATGAGGAGGACAGAATCACAGAAGGAGGAGGGAAAGGAGCAAAAAGTGGAGCGATGAGACTCAGGAGAGGAACAGGGGTCACCGGGAAGGAGGAGGCACTACGTGGTGTCAGAAACCAATAAGAAACCAAGGAGTAGGAGGACTAGTGAAGAATGCTATTGGGTTTGTCTTTATAAAATACTCTCATAATGAAGTGAAAACTAAAGTGAGAATGTCCAGATGAAGGAAATAATGGAATGGCCATGACTTCTCAGAGTACTTCTTTCATTTTGAGTAGTGCACATACATCATTCTTAAAGTCAAACAAAATCCCTAAGAGCAAAATGAAAATTTCAGAGACATGAAGTCAGTGGTCAAGGATACCAACTCCTGGTCTCGGGGCATGGAGCAGACGAGGGCTGTGAAAGGAAGAAACAGGGAGCTAAGATGGCCCTACTAATTATTAAACAGTTGGGATATTTTAAACCATGCAGTAACTCCTGCCCTGAGCCTGGAGGATTCCCTCCACACCTCCGTTTCAGCCACCGTGGACCCTCCCACAGACCTCTCCACTGTCTAGCCCCAGGCCTCTGCTCCTGCACAGAGACAGCTCTGATTGGTTCATTATGATTATTATGAAAATACTCCAGTATTATTTTGAATCTTTTGAACAAAGAACCACCAAACTGTCAGGCTTGGCCTCACACCCAAGCCCTCTGATGCTCTCTGCAGCACTGCAGCCAGCCACAGGCTCCCCACCGAGGCAACTGGAACGCACCCCAGCATTGTTTGGCCAGGGCTGAGGGAGACCCCTCCATGGTAAATGAAAAGTAGCAAGACACATGAGATAAGATCAGAGTAAGGAACTCAGTGTTTTCATAAAGATGGCAATCTCTGCTTAAAGGTTAAAATCTTCCAGAGATTTACAACAAGGACAGAAGGATAAAAGGTTATCAAGGCTGCACACATGTGTGGTGTGTTTTGGAAAACTTGACCCCATTGTGTACAAACAAATGTCCCTCTGTAATCTGATAGCACTGAGCGACCCAACACAATGCTGCTGCAGGACCTTATTTCAAGGCAAAGGAAAATGAAATAGAAAAAACATTTCAAGGCAGGTCTTTAATTGGTATTGTGTTTCGGGTTTGCGTTAAATAAATGTTTAGCTTATAGTTCTGCATGTGTGAGGGATGAATCATCTAATTAAATAAGGTCCGCAAAGATAAGTCTATTACCTCTGCGGTTGAAAATACAGAGCTATGAAGGCAAGCTCTTAAAGTTATACTTGAGGATTTTTCATCTGTACGTCTGCAATTCAGAAGGGTGGTATTGATGACAGTCTGTCCTTATTGCAACCCTATGCCTCATGGAGATGAGCAAAGAATAATAATCACCCTAAAATTTGCAATGAAAATCCTCTTGAAATTTGGTATTATCATCCATCATTGAGAGAAACTCTGCTTTAAATTATCATCTATTAGTAGAATGGTATATGTGCATATCTATTTGCAATCTCTCCACTAATCTCTATTTTGATTCAGAAATACCTGTTTAAAACATAGCCCCTTGAGTATACGTCTATACCCTTGAAATAGGGAAATATGCCCTTGGCTTGTTTCAAAGAATATAATAACTTGTCTAGTTAGCCAGCCACAGGCCAAGGTTTAGTAAGAGGCATGGCTTCTTTTGATATTGTCCTAGTATGCAATGCAGTTAGTTCTCTAAAAGGAAAGCCATGCGTATAACTGTGTGGCATCAAGGTTAAGCAGTTTATACCTGGGATGATCCTCACTCTTTGTCTCTTCCACCTGGCAACCAGATTTCTTGAGTTTTGTGTGCTCATCACCTTCAAATTCTCACCTCTTACACTCTGCAACTTTTCCCAATATAATGTCCTCCCCCGTCACGGTAATGAGATCCTTCTTACAAAGAACATAGTATCTCTCCAAAGCCAATGGGCAGTCTCAGTCCTCCCCTTAGCAGACCTCTCAGCTCTGTCGGACATAGTCGACCACACTCTGCTCCTTGAAAACTTGACCTTCCCTGGTTCCAGCCTTTCTTCTAGCCTTGTTTCCCTCCTGCCTCTCTGGTCTCTCATTCCCAAACATCCTGACGCAATCATCTTCCTTGAACAGACCTTTGATGGTTGAAATTCTGTGGGCCTTGGTTGTAGGTCTTCTTCTCTGCTCTCTCTACTGTCTTCCTAATCAATCTTACCCACTCCTGTGATTACAATTACAAGGCTTGGCTTCGGCTCACCTTACCGGTCCCATCTCATGCAATACTCTCCTTCCTTTAGGAGTCCCAGCCACTCTGACCTGCTTACAGGAACTTGATTGTGCCACGTGTTTTCCCACTGCAGAGCCTTTGCACATGATCTTCTTTCTGCCTAGAATCTTCTCCCTCCAACCGCCCCTTTTGTTTTTAGCTCACTCCAACTAATGTTTCAGATTTCAGCTCAATTAAAGACTTCCTCTGGGATACCTTCCACAAATTCCCAAGGCTGGGTCATATTCTTCTCTTAATAGGATTGTTAGACAGTTCAGCACAGAGGTTAAAATGATGGCCTCTGGAGTTAAACTTCCAAGGTTCAAATTCTGGCTTTGCCCCTTACCAGCTGTGCAATTTAGGGCAAGTTAACCACTCTGTGGCTCAGTTAATTTGACATAATACTATAAATTAGATATTATCCTAGAATCACTTCTAGGAATTGTTGTGAGGATTAAAAATTTTGCCCTAGCTAGTTTGGCTCAGTTGATAGAGCATCAGCCTTTGGACTAAAGGTTCCCACGTTCAATTCTGGTCAAGGGCTCATGCCCGGATTGTGGGCTCAGTCCCCAGTGGGGGCGTGTAGGAGGCAGCCGATCAATGATTCTCATCATTGATGTTTCTATCTCTCTCTCCCTCTCCCTTCCTCTCTGAAATCAATAATATATATACATATATATATATACACACATATATATATATTAAAATTTCACACAGTCAGTGCTCAGATCAGTGTCTAGTACATAGTGAATGCTAAGCAAATATTAGTATTATGATTATCTTTCTTGGTAGCACTTTCACAGTCATAATTAAACAATAAACTGAGTAATCTACAGTGTGGCTCTCTGGGCTTTAATAAAGCTCATCTACTTCATTAGACTCTAAGTTTCATGGGGACAGGGACCATTCTCTTGTTTTCTGCTGTTCTCCATGCACTTAGCAAAGCACCTTGGCACTTAGTAGAATTTTATAAATATTTGTCCAGTGAATACTTGGATGAGTGGATAAATAGACTTGCTTCATATAATACTTTACAACAGTAAATATAATGTGAGGAGGAAAGGTGAGAACCTAGATAAAGTGGGTGCTTAGAGGAAGTGGGTACTGTTTATAGCTGAGCAGATTATGGGATCTATTGCCTGGGCATTGAAGAGTGGATAGAATTTGAGTATGCAGTGATTATTCTGGGGCTAAGGAGCAGGTAAAAGTAGAGATTAACAAATCATGTAAATGGCAGAATTATTTTGTTTTTGCCAAACACTGAGAAATACTTTGACAATAATAATTACTACCCCCCATTGTGACCCAAATTAATTCTCAAGTATTAGTTTTTGTAATTTTACTTTGCATGAACACTTGAACATCTCTTGCACTATTTTAAATTATGGAAAAGCAGCCAGCTTCAGTAATTAAAATATGATAGATGCTTTTTAAATATACCAGCTCTGAAAAATAAAATTCAGGCCATAGAGGGCCTTGATATGAGTGAAAGTGATTGTCTTTATTCTGAAGGCAATGGGGAGCTAAATAGAAGGTAAAAGGAGATCTGGAAAATCAACCTTGTGCTCATGTAGACAATGGGGCAGAGAGGAAAGGAATGGAAGCCATTGCAATGGTGTGCATGGCAGGCAGTGAAGGCCTAGACCGTATAGTTAGAGGTAGGTTGTCAAAGGTGGTTGGATAAATATAATAGATAGTTATGATTAGGTTCAGAAGCCTAAGTGAGGTTACACTGGATTTGAAAAATTATAAGGAATTTTAGACTCTTTGAACAGTAATAGGGCCTTCAGAGGCCAACTCTTATACCCCAATTTTGAAATCACTGAGTGCAGTCAATTCCCTGGATTTGCAGACAACAAAACAGACTCAGAGAGGTAAAGTGACTTGCCCTAAGTCACACAGTTAATTAGTGGCAAAGTGGGGCTAGAACTCATGTCTCCAGTTGCCTGGTCTAGTATAGAGAAAGTTTTCCATTTATTCTTTTTGCTATCCCACCAGGAAGATCTCATAGCCCAAATGGTACCTTTCCACAGTAGCATACACTGCTTGCTTTTTAATTTTGCCACTACCACATATCAGCTATGTGGCCTTGTAGAGTTATTCTTCCTTCTAACCTTCCATTTCCATATCTGAAAAGCAGTGATGATTTAGTGGTACCATAGGATCGCTGAGAGGGTTAAATGACATAAGCCTTGGAGAGAGCTGAGCACCATGCCTGGAGCATAGTGAGCTCCCAGTAAATGATAGGGATCATCATCATCATCATTATCATCATCACTAACAATTACTATCCACAATCCTATTATAAATAGCTTGCCTGACTCTAGAATAATAGTATTGTCTAGAATTTTAAGAATCCTTGGTTGATCTCTTGAGTTCTGACTGAGTCAGCCCACAGTTGCATTTGAGACACAAAGATCTTGCTAGGCCTTAGTTTTCTTATCTGAAAAACTAAAGTGTGTGTGTCAGGGGGTTGGGAAGCTTGAACTAGAGATGAATTCTAACTTGTCTTCCAATTCTGATGGTATGTTTTTATGCTCTGACCAGACATACCAAGAATGAATTTTTCAATTTTCATAGAACATATCCAGAATAAACAATAAATGTTAAGCAACAGACCAGAGTAAGTGACCGTGGTCACTCCAAAGCTCCCAAACATCCCCCACCCCCCATGTTTAGCGTTTTTAAAAGATAAAAAATTAAAAGAGGTAATTTAAAAAATTTTTATATGAGTTTGCTAGACTGTGTGGCTTAAATATCAGAAATTAATTTTCACACCATTCTGGAGCTTAGAATTCTAAAATCAAGGTGTTGGCAGGGTTGATTTCTTCAGAGGCCTCCCTCCTTGGCTCGTAGATGGCCATCTTCCTCTGATGTGTTCACACGGTTCTTCCTCTGGGTTTATCTGTGTCTTAATCTCCTCTTATAAGGTCACTAGTCATATTGGATTAGGGTCCACCCTAATGACCTCATTTTAGTTAATTACCTCTTTAAAGACCCTGTCTCTAAAGAAGGTCACATTCTGGGGCATTGGGATTTAGGATTTCAACACATCAATTTTGGAAGGACACAACTCAGCCCATATCAAATTCCAACTATAACCAAGCCCTTTTGTGCTTCCTGGGCATGATCTCTAATCTTTATGACAATTATGCAGAATGGGTACTGTGACCCTCGTCATTCATGTCAGGAAACTCTCGTCATTCACGCCAGGAAACTGAGGCTCAGTGGGGTTAAATGTTTGGACCCGAGTTATTAAGTGGTGGAGCTGAAATCAGAACACAAGCCTGTTTGGCGTCAAAGCTGCTGTTCTTTCCACTACAGGAGGGAGGGAATCACCTGAGCCCGGGGCCATCAAATTCATTCTCTTTCCAAGTTAGAGCTGCAATTGCTCTGCTCAGGAGAACACTGTCCTCCTGAGGACCACGCTGAGCCCATGTCACAGCTGCTCAAGGGAACTTGCACAAGTGGCTCATGAGACAGCTAAACATCACCCTTTGGGCTGTTTTGTTCCCTTTGAAACAGAGCTGCTTCTGCTTACGCTGCTTCTTTTCTGTCTGAAATTCTTTCTTTCTCCATTAGACATTGAAGTCTTGCCCATCCTTCAGGGTCTGGCTAGTGACCCTGGTCACTCCAAAGCTCATCCAATGTCCCCCTGTCCTCAACTCCTGTCATGCTTATCACGTGCACATTACAAGTCACTTTGGCCAAAGGCCAACTTGGGGGCGCATCTGACTCTGCTACCTACTAGCTGTGTGGCCCGGGTAGGTTCTGTAACCTGTCTGGGCCTTTAATATTTTCTCATCTCTGGGTTAGGATTAAAATGCCTACCTCACAGAGTTAATTGGGAGAGATAAATAAATGAGTTGACATATTTATTAGCACTGTGCCTGATATATAGTAGGCATTTAGTAAAAGTGTATCTTTCAAGCTTGCTTCCTTTTAGTTTATATTTTTTTAACTGTATGTTTCATGTCTTCCCAACAAGATTGAGAGCTTCTCGGGGGCAAGTACCAGGAGTCATTTCAATTTGTGAATGCATAGCACAATTTTGGGCCAATAAAAAGTAGCCTGTATTCGTTGGTCCAGAAGTGCCCAACACATTTGATGCTATTTGAGATATAGAACACAAGCTCACAAAAGAGGATTTCAGGCAGAGAGCAGCATAAGCAGAGGCAGCTGTCTCCATTTCAAAGGGCACAAAGCAGCCCAAAGGGTGATGGTTACCAGTCCCATGAGCCATTGGTGGCTTCTGTTATATATCTCATATAGGCTACTGGATTGCATCCATTCATCCATTTATTCATTCATCCAGTGCTGATTGATTGCCTCTTAAACGCATCCCCCTGAAGATTCTGTTTCTACATAGTTTCTTTAGTAGAAGGAGGTTGGTGATGGGAAGGACCAGGGGTGTGCAGGGAAATGTGGAAAGAGCAATGGAATGTTGACGATGTGGATCTGGAGATCTCATGTATCAGAAGCAGGTGGGGTAGACACCGACTCTCAGCTCCCACCCCCCAGAAATTCTGATTTAATTGTTCTAGGATAATATTGAAACAACAAACAAAAGAAACTCCCTAGGTGTTGGTTCTGATGCACAGCCAGGGATAAAAACCACTGACGCAGATGCTACAAAAATGCTCCAGGAAACTTCCTTCCTGGGTGGTGGTACCTGGCAAGGCTAGAGGAGGGTCCATGTGCTGGGCTGGAGCTAGGAGCAGAGCCCTGGGCTGGAGGAAACAGGGGGCGGGGGGGGGGGTGGAGTGGGGGGAATGCACCGGGCAGAGGCTGATCAAACATGAGTTATCTTTCCCCTCTTACCTTCCTAGTTCCCAAGAGGAGAGTAACAAGACTTAACTCCCCAGGGAGAGGGGCCAAGGATTGCTGGAGAGCCCGGAAGGCAGAGCTGTGTAGAGCTTAGGAAGTAAATCATTACCAGGAAGAATCCCACTACTGCCCTATTCAGAAATAGCTTGGAGTCACAATTTGATGATGACCTCACAGATGTGATCATTTTGTGAACAGCCTTTGAACTTACAAAGTACACAAACCCATTTACTCCTCTTCCTACTCCAAGTCTGGGTAGGTCCAGGCTGATGAAGCGTTTCCAAAAGAGCAGTTGATCTTAAGCACTGGCGGTTTCAAAGCTTTGGGGGAATGGTTTCCTGGCGTGTTTCAGGCCCATTTCACAATGACAGCTGCTGCAGGAGAATGTCCTTAGAGACTGCTCCAAGGAACCAGACCCTCATCCTCCCAATGCCGGCTGCCGAGAATCCCGACGACTATTCCTGGCATCTGATGTCAGGGTGCTTGACTCCCCTCTCCCTAACTCCAGGGACAGGAAAATAGAGTCAGAGGAGGCCAGGAAGTTGGTCATCACCATAGGGTTAGATCATATTTCCCAGTTTTTTCTAAGACACAGCCGGCTCACATAGGTTAGTGAGTTTTAGTACAGAATGTTCAGGACTTATCATTTTAAAAGAGAAAGAAATTGGGAGTGATATCAGATCATTTTCTCTCTCTTGCTGTTCGTCTCTGTATCTCTTAGTGGTTATCTGTCCTTAACTCCAGGAATTTGGAGTAAAGAAGAACCTCTCGGGGATTTATGACTAAGGGAGCGCTACCAAAGACACATTGCCGTGAATGTGCGATAATGCTCTTCACTTTTCGCTGGATAAATTTGGATTTTTGCCTCCATTAGCCAAGTGAAAGATCTTCTACTGCCTTTCTCACAGACAAGAATAGCTTTGAGCTGGAGGGCTAGGTAAGACAAGTGCGTCTTCAGGTTTCCCCCCACATGTAGTAGCAACCTCAAAAGCTGACCTGATCTTCGGCCAGTATCACTGCTCTGATTGGTCAGGCCCATGACGTACTGGTTGTCACATATTTTGAAATTACCTCTCTCTCAAAGGGGTGGCATTCTCCTTGCAGGTGGCGAACCCCTCACCTGTGCTGTGTGACTGATGACTGCACACAGCGGTCATCACTCTTCTGCATCCAGGGAACCCCCTCCCCACAGTGGGTCCTCCCTACTTCTCTATTTCTATTGACCTGTGATTTTGTTGTCACCAAATGCTTCCTTTAAGTAAACAATGTTGATTTAGTCAAGAGCTGTCCTGGGGAAGGCTGGGGAAGATGGGGACAGTGGACAGTAGTGGATGGTGGCCTATGCAGAAGGACAAGATGTAGCCACTTAGGGACATTATAATTCTTGCTAACTCAACGAAAGGCCAACATTGGAGAATGGTGGAAAGATATGGAGTCAGCTTGGGTCCTTCTAATACCTGAGTCCCTCCATGGGTGTCGCAAATTAAGGGAGGTTCATTAACCATTCATTTATTAAGTCTCATCCCCTGATTAACTGCCTCAGTATGGAACCAGCCAACACTAAGTTGGGGCCTGAAAAAAATTAAGTTGCCTCCTACATACTCCATTCATCATGAGAACAGTTGCTATCACCACACTGAACCAGCCTGCCCACTATCTACAAAAGCCCACATTCTTTCAACAAAGGAGAAAAAACCTCAGGTAGAGAACTGAGCAATGAGTTGCTATGATTTCCCATCAGCAGACGCATCTGATCTCAAATATCTGTTCCTGTAACCCAAATTGCAAAGCATTTTCCAAAAACCATTGAATTGCAGAATTTTAAAAATGTATTTGATTGCCAGGTTTGCCAATTGGGTCAGTTTACCAAGGCCTTATACTTCCCGCTTTTCTACTGGGGAAAAGGAAAAGGAGGCAGCTGGCAGCTGGTGATTGAAACACAATTCTCTCCGGCATGTAAGTGTTGGCAGTCATTTCTGTGTTATCTTGGCCACGGCCGCCTGGCACTCTCTGCAGCGCCTGGGCCAAGGACTGCCCTTCCTGATGGTTGCCCTCTGGATTCCACCAGCAGTCAGGGTGAAAACCACAGCAGACTGCGGCCCTGGAGCTCTTCATGGCTTTTAGTTGCATTTGAGTCTCAGAAAAGTCTGTGAGAGAATTAGAGGAGGTGTAATTATCCCCCTATCACAGATGGGGCAACTGAGACTCAGATAACCGACTTATTCAAGGAAACACAGCTAGTTTATAGTAATCCTGGATCCTAATCCCTACCCATTCCTTAGTCCAGTGCTCTTTTCAGAACACATGGACATAGGAAAGTCAGTAAGGAAAAAATTTCCACAAGGCAGTTTCTCCTGGTCCCCAGACCCATGAGATTTGGGATTCTTCCATCTGATAGTCTACTTTTTAATTGCCATAGTAAGTAATCTGGTCATCTAAAAACTTTGTTTTCATCACCATCATTTAAAAAAGATAGCTATCAAAAATCAATACATAGGCATAGCCCATGGACAATAGTTTGGGGAAGGCCTGGGGAGGGGGCGGGAGTGAGGTGGAGGGGGGGTCAGTACTTTTAACACTAAAGATAAATTTAAAAATGATAATAAAATAAAATTATAAGGAAGAGAACAAATAATAAAATAAAAGCAATAGAAAATTTGCAAGGGGCAACAAAAATCAATACATAGGATGGGGCATATTATAATGTTAATATTCTACACTACTTACTATGAGACTATAAAATGCAACTTATAATTTTATGGTTTAAGTCTAGGATTTTCCATACTATGGGAAATTTAATAAAAAATTAAATTAAAAGAAAAAAATAAGGATAGACCAGAATTGAAAATATCAGTGTTGCACATAGCAAAGGTTAAGTATTAATCTCTAATCCTTTTGTTCATATATTATGTGTACTGGATCCCAAGGTTAAAATTATTTCGTACTAAATAGTCTTTCCCTTTTTCTTATTTTCCCTCTTTTTCCTCTTTCTCTTTTCTTGTTCCTTATCTCTCTCCTTCACCATGTATAAAAAAAAGTACCCCAAAGTCTGCCACCTTTGTCCTATTTACAGGTACCATTGCCCGTCCTCCCCAACCCGCATCCTGCCTCACATTTCCTCGCCCAAAGGTCTGGAGCAGAGGCTGTTCTCAAGAGTAGATACCTTAACATACCTCCTTTCTCTGCGGAAAAGGTCCTTTGTCGTGTGACCTTTGAGATAGGGTTTGCAGGTTCTCTCCATGTTTTATAAATAACTTGCTCTCTCTCTAAACCACCACATTTCCATTTCAGGCAAAGCAACTCAAACTTGAAGAAATGAAACATCCAGGGAGAACCACATTGTGCTTCGTGATCCTTGTGATTTATTCTTCCCAAGTCACAGCGACCTGGAATATAGAGTCTATTGTTCATCCTTTGGTGAGTAAATCCATGTCTGCTGTATTTTTCCTTGTCACATTTTTCTGAGATCCTGGGAATATCACAGACGGAAATGGCTTTAAAAAATTTTAGGGTCTGTGAGAAAGTGGGGGTAAACCTAAATGGACAGTAGTGTATCTACTCATGGGTGACAACTTGTCTTGCTGTGAAATCCCCCAGTCTTCTCTTTTTAACTAAACTGCCACCCCTAGGCCTGAAGCTGTACTCTGTGAAACTGACAACAGTGACTGTAAGGCAGATTTTGAGGATTGAAAAGAATGGGTGTTCTCCAAGGATTCATCTTAACTTGAGCATCAGATTATAGCACATTTCGAAAGGTGTTCATTGTGTGTGACCATCACAGACTGGGATAGCTGAAGGGGCAGAGATATCATCAAGCTTTTTGTTGACAAATTATCCAGGTAGTTTTGTCTTTGGAAAGTTAATGGGAGTTTTTCTTAACTAAAGGGGTGATAAGTGCTGTCTTATTATTATTATTTTTTTCTTTTGGACATTATTGGGTTATTCCTTCCTTAGCTTACTCCATGTACCAGAGATAGAGTATGTTAGGGGTAATGAATCTTAGGAGATTAATGTAATTCTGTCTGTGTTTCAGCTTCTTCCTCTATAAAACAATGATAATAATGGCACTGATTTCCTATGACTGCTGGGAGACTTAAATTAGTTGATATTTATAAGCTGCCTTAGAACGGTGCCTGGCACATATTGAATACTGTAGCACTGTTTGCTATTATTATTTCTTCTACTATAGTGTTTGTTTTCCCTGCTGATTTTTTAAGAAGATATTTTAGTGCTACTCTATTTAGTCTGTTATGGCTTCATTGGTTGATTTTAGCATTGGAGATATCTCTTTTTGCCATGCTTTTAATTCGTTGTCCATCCTGTCTTTGTATTGTGTTCGCCTGATCTTTGTCCTTTATTTTTTGTTTAGCTTTTAATATATCACTTTGCTTTAATAGTTCTTTTATAAACAACATGTGTTTAAGGCTTTTTTTTTTTCCATGTAAATCAAATCTGAGTAAACCTGACTTTGATTGTGTGTATAACTTATTCACGTTAATGCCATATTTAAAATGCTTGGTCCTACTTTCAGGATTTTGTTTTATGACTTTATGTATTTCCTATTTTCTGTTTTCATGTCTTTCATCATTTCACCTAGGTTTTCTCTATCTTTTTATTTTTTTATTTTTATGTCTCTCATGACTTGGGCGGTATACTTTGTGTGCAGAGTGTGACCCTGACGATTTTGTGCAGCAGT
This sequence comes from Eptesicus fuscus, assembly GCF_027574615.1. NCBI lineage: Eukaryota > Metazoa > Chordata > Mammalia > Chiroptera > Vespertilionidae > Eptesicus > Eptesicus fuscus. The sequence goes on along the minus strand of NC_072482.1, from coordinate 16,315,873 downwards.
GTGCGCATATATGGTACAGAGGGAGATGCTTACAGTTCCTGTGGATTCACAGGGTCAGTGCAGAGCTCTAGTTACCCCAGGCCTGTGGGGAGAAAGCCAAAGCATGAGGGGATCACAGCAATGGGGTTAGCTTTACCTCTGCTCCAGGGTCCTAGTGCCCTCCCATTGTGCTAGGTTGGCCCTCATTGCAGAGGCCCTAACAAAGCCTCTCCATCTGCCTGGTGGCCCAGGCTGTTAGGGGATAATCCCCTCACCTCCAAGAGCTGCTAGTAGAATTTGAACTTGATCTTCCTGGAAGGTCCCCTCCCTCTAAAAGCACCCCCCCTACTTTCTCACTAGATCTGCATTCAAGATATAATATCTTCATACAGCCCAAAGGCCAAAGACCCCTATAGGAGAGGTACACTTGAGCCCTTCTTATCAGCTTACTTTGTTCTAAGCTGCTACCCAGCTTCCTTGGCTGGCCTTCTATCATGTTAAATGCATAGTGATGAGCTTTAAAAAACCCCACAATTATAGCTTTTGAAATAAAATTCACCATTTTGACAATTTTTAAGTGTGTAGTTCAGTACTGTTAAATATACTCACATGGTCATGCAACCAATCTGCAGAACTTTTTCATTTTGCAAAACTGAAAATCTATACCTTATAAATGGCAGCTCCCCATTGTCCCCTTCCCTCAGCACCTGGCAACCACTGTTCTACTTCCTGTCTCTATAATTTTGACTATTCTAAGCACTTCCTATAAGTGGAATTGCACAGTATTTGTCTTTTGATGACTGGCTTATTTCACCTAGCATAATGTCCTAAAAATGTATCTATGTGATAATATGCATCAGAATTTCCTTCCTTTCTTAAGACCGAATAATGATCCACTGACTTATATTTACTTTTTCTTTATTCCTGTATCCATCAATGGGTTGCTTTCACCTCTTGGTCATTGTGAATTAAGCTGCTATAAACATGGGTGTGCAAATAGGGGTGGTGGGCTTTTGAGGTGGATGATGTACTTTCTCAAACTTCAATGTGCACATGAATTCACCTGGGGACCTTCTTAAAAAGCAGATTTCAACTCAGGAAGGCTGGGGTGGGGCCCCGGATGTTGCATTTCTGACAAGTTGCACTTACCCCTGTCCCAGGGAGCACACTTTCAGCAGCAAGGCTGTCCACTCTCAACTGTGGCCTCAGCCCTGAGTCTGAAGCCCAGCTCTGACCCTCACTAGCTTTGGAAAGAGTCACTTTTCTTTATCTCCCTTAACCCGTTTCCCCTACATGATATGAGAATAAATAGTATCTCCTCATCAGTTGGTTGGGAGGATTAAATGTCGCACACATGTATGCCTTAGCACAGTGACAAACACAGAACAAGTACTTAAGATTTAGTAGTTATTTTTACTATTCTAGTACAAATAAACCTGTGTTAATTAATATGCTTGTGCGAGGAGACATTCCAACAGGATCCTTGTTGAGATAATTATTTAATACTAGTGCCTGGGTGCACGGATTCATGCACATTGAAAGGAAATTAATTAGAAGGTGGCCAGCGGGGAGGGACTGGGTGAGACGGGCCAGACACACACTGGAGCCAACCTCCCATGGTCCCTCCCTGACCAGCCACACCTGGGGTGCGCCACGGCTCAGCTCAAAGGTCGTCTGTGGAGTGAGCGGGGTCCCTCCGGCAGGTGGGGTCCCTCAGCCTGGCCTGGGGGGATAAGGCCAAAACTGGTTCTCTGACATCCCCCAAGGGGTCCCAGATTGTGAGAGGGCAGTTCTCGGGTGACACACCCCAGAATAGAGTTCCTTCCTCTCTGGTTCTGGGTGTGTCACCTGAGAACCGCAGCTGCCAAGTCACTGCAGTTCAGCAGCTTCTGCGTTGAGTGTCTGCTCCCTAGTGGTCAGTGAGCATCATAGCTACTGGTTGGATGGTCAGATGGTCGCTTAACCTTTTATATATATAGATTGAGGCAAAGATCTTAAATCTGGGATTCCAGGTCAAGTCAAAGAGGAGTGAGGGACAGGGCCTTGACATGGAGGAGTGAGATCTGGCGACAGCAGTGACCTTTGAGGACCCCTTATCATCAGGTTCCATGGGAATTTTCTTTCTACACATAAAATTCACCTCTTATTCCTGACTGACTATCTACACCCTCTTCAGGCACTGCCCCACCTCTGTGGTTGTTTGTAAAGTCATGTGGAACAGGTGGGGCGTTTCCTGGAATCGCTGACCTCGTGTCTGCTGGCTGAAGCTTGGCCGTCAGGAGATCCCCTCTGGAGGAGCTGGCCAGTGTCGCTCAGACACTTGTCTGGGTACTTCTAGGAGGGCAAGCCGAGGGAGGCCCGGCTGGAGGCTCTGTTATCTTGTCCGAAGTAAACATTCATCTCAGCAGTGGGAGCCCCTGGCAGGATCTATGTTCCCTCATGAGTCCTCGACACCCAAAGTTTAAGAAAAATGGCAAGTTCTGGAGTCTCAGAGGTCCTAGAACTGGGGTGATATGAGCACTCAAGAGGACAAAGCTGCCCCCATCCCCCATGAGCCCCAGGCCAGCTGGACACACGGACACACACCACAGCTAGAGACTTCACACGCGTCTGGTGTGCCCCAGCTCAGTGTCTTCCACAGCGTAAGAAGCCGAGGCTTAGAGTGAGCATGGCTTTTCCCACCAGGAAGAGCAGTGGTGGTGGGATTCAGTTCCAGGTGAGACTCCAGCATCTGCCTCATTGAAGCCCAGGTCCCGAGACCTGGCGGCCAGTCCTCTGCTCCTTCTCAAACCTGGGAGAGCGACCACTACCACGGGGGAGCTCCTGGGAGGTTTTATTGCTTTCAGTATATTTTCTCTCTGTTCCTCCCAATGATTGCAGGGCTCACAATAAAACGTAGGTTATTCTCACAAGAAGTTGTGAATCCTCATTGGACAATAGAGAGGCATGTTCCCTGAAAAGTCCCGACCATCACCACAGATTCAGGAACTAGTTCAGAAGCAGCGTTTCTCAAAGGGTGGCCTCACATGAGGGGATATGCGGTGAAAAAGGCAGGTTTCTTCACACACACACACACACACACACACACACACCGGACCGGCTAAATCAGATGGCAGAGAGGAGAGGCAAGTTACCCTTATGCTCACAAAGGTTTCAAATACTTTGCATGAGAGCATTGAAATGTATCTTCATCTTAGCAGACGACTGCCAGCACCAATCTTTAGCCCCACTGGGCAATGAGAAAATAACATCTCCACCGGGGACAGCTGACCAAAGGTCACTGCCAGTGGCCACCTTTTCCCGGGCTGAGTCTCCCAACCGCAGCCCATGAAGTGTGGACCGAGGAAGCTTCTGATGGCCCCCACGCCCCACGCCCCACGGCCAGGCCCCAGGGAGGAGGGAGGCTGGAATGCAGCGGAAGACCCTTCCCCTCCGCCTGGGCACAGGGCCAACACAGGCTCCAGGGGAAGCCGGCAGGAACCAGCCCTGGGTGTGGACGCTCCTCCTTCTTGGGTTGGTTCCTCATATTCAGTGAAGCTGACATAACCTCACGGCGAGCGAAGGAGCATCTGAGCTTCTAAACTTCCAGTCGTCACCCATCACTGCTCTAGTCACTCTTCAAGAACATTTATGAACTGTCAGGTATAGGTTCTCCCCAGTTCCCAAGGATGTTAACACTTGTCATCGGAAAGAAAGGGGGTGGGAAGAGGCAATAGAGAAAAAGTGCAAGGAAAAGACAAAGTGGGTCCCTGAGACAAACCCACAGTTTTCTGGAGAATCTCCTGATTAAATGATGCTTGTGTGGACAACTGCAGACTTGGAGCCAGGCTAGCTAGGTTCAAATCCTGACTCTGCTATTTAAGGGCTGTGTGACCTTTGCCAAGTTATTGACCTCTCTGTGCCTGTGTTTTCTCATCAGTGAAATGTGGGACATGGCAGTACCAGAGGCTGTTATGAGAATTAAATAAGTCAGCATACATCGAGTGCTTAATAGTGTCTGGCACGGGGTGTTGAACACATCTTAGGAATTATTACTTTTGTTACTGTTATGATGTGAGATAACTAGAAAATAACAGTAGACAACGCAGATAGCAGAACGAGCTCTGCCTTGGGTGAGGCTCTTAGGTGTGTAGCGTTCATGGGAGAGAACACACCTCTGTGGGCGGGGTTGTCTGGGGAGACCTTATAAAGGCAGGGCTTTTCTATTGGATTGGGAAGAACATCCACAGGGAAATCCACCTGCAGGCAGGGGTGAGCTAAGAGACCTGTTTCAGATCAAGGTGTGGTTACCAGCTGTGGAGCTGGCATTGATCCCAACAGGAAAGCCAATCAATGTCAGTTCTTAAACCAGAAGCCACATGATGACAGGAGATGAGCTTTACAGAGATGCAGCAAGAGGCCGTGTGCAGAAAGAGAAGTCCGTGGTCCATGGGAAAGGTGGCCCCAGAACAATGAGCCCTGTCTCAGAATAGCATTTACTATGTCACCAAAACTCGTTTCAGTGCTGTCGATTTATTAAGCATTTGACAATCTCCTGACGCAAGCTATTTTTATCCCTATATTATAGGTGAGTACTTTTATCCCTATATTATAGGTGAGGCACTGAGAGGTTAAGTAACTTGCCCAAGGTCACACAGCCATTTTGTGGCAGGGCTCAGATTTGAAGTCAATGTCTGCAGAGTCCTTGTTTTTAACTATTGTGCTTTGTCATGTAATTAACATTTATTAAGCGCTTACTATGTGCCACATTATAGTTCACTTAATTCTCATAACAATTCTATAAGGTCAGTACTATTATTATTCTTTTTTTCAGAAAAGAAAACTGAGGCTCAGGGAGGACAAATAAGTTCCTCAAAGTCACATAGCTAGTCAGTGGCACAGCTTTGTACCCAGGCAGTCTGACTCTGGAGCTCGCTCTTGAGGCCCTGCCACAGAAAGCAACCATCGGGAGAAAAAGGAGCCGGGAGGGAGAGAATAACTCCTAAGCATGGACGACCTAAATGGCCCTAATGCTGCAGGAATACTCCCCGTGGGGACAGGCGGAGTGCCAGGAAGAGGCCGTGAGACTTGTCGAAAAGGCCAAAGGAATGAGTCAGGGTTCTAGGCCTGGGCAATTAGCGCAAGTTGAGAACACCATGATTTATACTTCTTGACAGGACTCAAACTGCAGAACCCTGAGAAACTCAGACGCGGTGATGTCGTCCGCTCCTGGAGCTAGAGACTGGTCTATAGAAAGTGAATTCTCAGGTCACAGTACAGAGTCAGGTCCATGGCATTTTCCCCACCCCTGAGTTGCTGTTCACCCCGTTCTCACTCACTGGGTACAAGGTGCTAACCCCGAATCTGCAGCCCTAAACTCAGCCCTAACGCGTGGGGCATGGGAGCAGAACGCCGTAGAGGAAAGACGTCTCTACCACTAATTGACAATTTTCTAAAATGTTCTTTCAGAGTCTCCAGGAGCATGAACTAGCAGAGGAGGAGCCACTGAGGCAGAAACGAGCGGGTATGTGAACTCTTTCTTGTCAATCACTTCTAGTGAGTCAATTAAATGATATTGGCTCTAACTTTTCCAAACAGTGTGATCTACAATTCAGTCTCAATATCTAGAAGTAATTACAAAAAAATACAAAACACGCCATTCTCTACCAAATGGCATTAAAGGAATCTTAGCAACATTCCGATGCCCTTGCTCCTCCCACCGCCTGTGCCCATCTCCTCTGCTGCCCTCCGCCTCCAAAAGCCTCCTTCTCCACTCTCAACCCTGCAGCCTTTCCTTTTGCCGTTTTTTTTTGTGTTTTTTTAAACCTCTTTGATTCTCACTTATCACTTTATTTTCTGGATCCACTTACCCACTAGACTCAAGTCCTTCTCCTCTGTCTCCCACTCTAATTTTCCCACTAAATTTCAAAAGCTGGTCTGGAAAATAGAGGGCTCTGCCCCTTGCAGGGTTGAGGGCAGTGAGAGCTATAAACACCTACGTGTACATGATCCTTGGGGCCCGGTCCCACATGCAGGACCTGGGCGGGTGTCAGCGTACATCTACAGGCTGGTTTTTCCTCGAACCAGATTCTCCTACTTTTCTCATAGGAACCTTTCAAAAGCATCATCCTGATGATTTTCTTTCCCTGAATGAAATTCTTCATGGGCTCCCAATTGCCTTGAAGATAAAATCCAATTACCTGCTTGGTTCTTACTGGAGGGACCCTGCCTGCCTTTCCCACATGTTCTATTCCTGTTCCCTTTCACACAGCCAGTGCCCTGCCCACCACCCCCCTTTGCTTGTCCAAGGGACTCTGACTTAAGTCTCAATTCACAGGGGTTCCTGCCATGTAAGGTCTTGCATCGAATCCCAGACAGGGTGGGGCTGCTTTCTGGGTTCCCACTGCCCTTGATACATTCCCGTAGCACAACAGTGTCCCAATGCTTTGTCATTCTGCTTCCTGTTTGTCATCCCTAGTAGACATGAGCGCCCCTGAACTCTGAGAAACTCAGACACGGTGATGTCTTCCGCTCCGTCTCTGTATAGCTGCCCCTGTGTGAGTTCAGAGGATCCGTTCCTATTGTGGAGTCTGCTGGCCTGTGGCTACAGCAACTGTGTAGAAGGTGGAACTTCTTACCTATAGCATTGTGAGGGGATAATTCTCCAGATGTGCTGTGACTCGCTCTGCTCAGTCTCCTGGTCTGAAAGACTGGCTGGGCTGCCGAAGGGAGTAGGCTTGTCAGAGGTCAGGGTGGAGGTGTCTGTTAGAGCCCTCACAGCGCAGCAACCAGACCCCACTCTGTGAAACTAGGACTTGACCACATTTTATCAAGCTCTCAAAACCCTCATTGGAAGGTCATACCGCTGATAACTTTCTTTTCCTTCCCTTATTTTTCTTTTCTTTTCTTTTATCTTCTCTTTCTGCTTCTGTTTTAGCCTTGTTTCCTATCCCTATGGGATTCCCCACTCCCCTTTTCTGCCCTCCTTGCTTGAAGTGGTCTGCAGTGCAGAGGGCACTTTCTGTGCTTTAAAAAGAGTATCATTATGGCTCTAGCCCGTTAGGCTCAGTGGATAGAGCATGGGGTCCCAGGTTTTATTCTGGTCAAAGGCATGTACCTCGGTTGCAGGCTTGATCCCTGGCCCTGGTTCAGGCATGTGCAGGAGGCAACCAATCGATGTCTCTCTCTCATCAATGTTTCTCTCTCTGTCTCTCCCCCTCCCTTCCACTCTCTCTACAAGTCAATGGAAAAATATCCTCAGGTGAGGATTAACGAAAAAAATTAAAATAATAAAATAAAAAGAGCATCATTATGTCTGCCCCCTTTGACAGGCACAGGGCCACAGGTGCCCCATGCAGCACTTTGAAAGACTCTTCTTTTTAAAATCAAACTATTGGAGGGTGAGTTTTAGCTCCATGTTCCTGCCAGCTTCTTCTAGGTCTTGGCTGCCCGCTTCCCCAGGGGCAGTGGGGGACCCACAGCTGTAAAAGTAACATCTTCCTGCACTTCCTGTGGCTGTTTGTGACCCATGGCAACAGCACGAGAGGTTAGCCCTTGGGGAGGAAACCGCTTCCACATCTAAGGGTTTGACATTCCACAATTTTTCCAGACGTGCTTTCATTAAAAACTCTCATGATGATGATAAATCACCATGAAAACCTCTTTTCCTTTATTACATGTGGTCCTCTGTGCTCTCACGCCTCCAGAGTCCTTGGGGATTTGTTAATCACTCAACTCGCCATTTGCAGGAGATGGATTGGCCTCGGTACTTTTACTAAATTACTGAAATAAGAAATGGCCATGGAGCCCTGGCCAGTTTGACTCAGTGGATAGAGCATCAGCCCGCGGACTGAAGGGTCTCAGGTTCCATTCCTGGCCAAGGGCATGTATCTCGGTTGCAGGCTCCCATCGATGTTTCTCTCTGTCTCTCCCCCTCCTGCCACTCTCTCTAAAAATCAATGGGAAAAATATCCTAGGGTGAGGATTAACAGGAAGGAAGGAAGGAAGGAAGGAAGGAAGGAAGGAAGGAAGGAAGGAAGGAAGGGAAGAAGGAGAGGCACAATGCAACAGATACTTGAAACGTGAGTTGCAATTAAGTGTGTGACTATGAGAGGAAGCAATAGGAGGGTTACATGCGGCACATGCCACACGGAGGTGTCGGTTCTGCTTGGGTGTGAAGTTAGCGGGCTGAAAGCACTGCGCTCCGATTCTCAGAGAAGTATTCTCCTTCACGTATAATGCTCAGCACCCTTTCTGGAGCCTTAATGCCAGAAAGGCTGAAACAATGGCTCTGAGAGAAAGAAAATTCTCAAAAAGAATTTTCTTTTGAGACACTGGACCAAGTTTTTAGAGCTTGGGATAGAATTGTCTTTAAAGATGGGATCAATACTCATATTTATTATGAGAACACTGTGGACTTTTTCCTAAGTCATTTTGTTCAGTTATATAACTTCTTGAGCCCTTGATATATATTTATATCACACACACACACACATATATCACGACCCACAGGTTGAGAACCGTTGCTGTAGAGCTTAAGACCATCGAAAAACACAGATATTTACATTACGATTCATAACAGTAGCAAAATTACAGTTATGAAGTAGCAACAAAAATAATTTTATGGTTGGGGGTCACCACAAGATGAGGAACTGTATTAAAGGGTTGCGACATTAGAAAGGTTGAGAACCACTGTATTATAGAGTTTTGGAGGGGAATAAATAATATTGTGTACATATTATTTTTAAAAATGTTAATGGAGTTATCTGGGGGGTTATTTGTTTTTGTTTGTTTCAATACTTTTTTTGCTAAAAACAAAGTCAACTAATTTACTTATAAAAACAATACTGTATTAGAAAGAGCCTGAAATAGCCCTGGTTCAGAGAACTTCCCATGTAACCACTAGAGTCAGGATGGATGCCATCACACAGGAGTCAGCACTTTAGGAAAACTGTTTCAAGACTCTGCTGGGAAGAGAAGCCTGCACAGAAGCCCCAGAGGCCGGAGCAGGAATGAGTGCACATCTGCCTATAAACCAGAGAGAAATAAGAAAGGGAGGAAGCATCAGAATTATGTCCTGATGACACCAAGAAGTAGATTCTAGACTGAGAGGCTGGCAGAGAAGAGGGACTGATGGAAGCCATCTGAAGGAAAAGCCAGCCAGATGGTTTGGCTGCGTGAACTGGATGAGGAGGTGAGTGCCTGCCCAGGAGACCAGCGAGGAGGCTCAGCAGTGTAGCCCGTCATTGGCTCCGGCCCCTGGGGTGAGACAGGAAAGGAGCAAAGGGAGCCCTTGTGAATGGCATTTTGAGAAGTGGACAAAAGGACCTGGAGACAGATCTGCTGTGGGGGTGAAGGGAAGGGATGGGCCAGGTGACCTTCCAGGAGCACAAACCTGGGTGCCTGGGGGATGTGGAGGCCACAGGTAGAAATGGGAGTGGGAATGAAAATCTTATTTTGGAGGTTTGTCAACAAACTTGAAATTTAGTCTTAAGGGTAATCTTCATAGGGGGCTGAAAGTCAAAGCTACTGGTGAGAAGTCACACAAATATGTCCCCTATGTCCATTTAGGAAATTGTCCACACCGGGTTTCATTCCAAGTTTGACTGGGAATGTATCTTCAGCCCTGGGCTGAGGAGTCCTCATTGGTTTTAATTCAGCTTCGAAAGGAAAGATCGGTTGGAGACAACATTTCAGAAAAAGAGATCCAGGATGTCCTAACCCTGTGCGGGAGGTGCTTACCTTTGCACCTAGTCAGTGGGAGCGAGGCTCCTACCTCGCTGGGCTGCTGGCCGCCTGTGCCTTTCTGCAGCCCTGGCAGCCCGGGTGTGTGGACCCTTTTGATCTGGGTCCAGAAAAGGCTATACATTTTCCAGGTTGAGAAACAGATTTGAGGGTTTTCATGGCTTTAATCCTTCCTGTGATAATAGGTGGCATGCTGTGCTCGGAGCAGGCCCTGGTGGTGGCGGAGCAAGATGAGAAGGCTAGATGCTCTCAGCCTGGTGTTTGAGTTTTGTTTCAGAGTTGACCTTTAATACCTGGAGTGCTTTTTCTTTCATTCTCTGATTCGTGTTGTTTGTTTGTTTGTTTAACACTCTCCAAGGTGAGACTTAATTGAAATAGCAAGTTTTGCTTGAACTACCAGCAGACATTGGCAAAGAATGGAATCATTACTTTTTCTTTTTTAATTCTCACCCAAGGATATTTTACTGATTTTAGTTAGAGAGAGGGGAAGGGAGAGAGACAGAGAGAGGAGGGGGGAGAGAGAGAGAGAGGAAGAGGGAGAGAGAGAGAGAGAGAGAGAGAGAGAGAGAGAGAGAGAGAAGAAACATCGATGTGAAAGAGAAACATTGGTCAGTTGCCTCCCGAATGCACCCCCACTGTGTATCAAACCCAAAACCTAGGTATGCCCTGACTGGGAATTGAACCAGCAACCTTTTGGTACATGGGATGACACTCCAACCAACTGAGCCACACCACCAGGGCTCATTACATTTTTTATAATCAGTATTATTGTTTCTATCTGCTGTTTCGGAATGATTATGATATGCCAGACAGTTTGCTAGGGGTCTGCACTCAGTATTCAACTCCTTAACAACACCTCTGCAGAGAAAATATTACTCCTTTGCAGATGAGCAAAGTGTGGCTCACAGAGGTTAATGCCTGCCCAGGTAAGAAGGCATTCCACCCAGCTCTCTCTGGCTCAGAGTCCATGCTCAGAGTTAAGAGTCGTAGTTTTCAACCTATGTTTCTGGCCTGTAAGATTCCATCCCATGATTCTTGGAGCCGCTTTGTAGAGCAAGGAGCAGTGGGACCACTGTCTTCCCTGCACTCAGGAAAGAACTTTATATGGGGCTGACTTTTTTTTTTTTTTTTTTTTTACCCATGCCAGCCGTACACATTTATTATTATTCATGAATGGTCAAAAGACTTACAAGACCCATTATTATCAGTATAGCCATACATATGAAATATCACTTAGTGACATGGAGTGACTACAACAGCTTTATATATATTTAAAAATATAGACCCATACACACATTCTTTTTCAAGTGTTCACCATACACTTCTTCTACACAAGCAGGAGGCATGGAGCTGCAGGAGTTACAATATACATGACATGTGGAAATATCTCAAGGATAAAAACCACACTTAAGTTACAAAAATAAAGTTTCTTTCTCCAAACATTTTGATCTGGGCTCAAGCAAAGCAAATAATGAAAACCAATGATTTTCATAGATTAGAGGAATGAACAATGCATTTCATCCCCACCCGCTCAAAAAAAAAAAAAAAAAAGTCTACAGCAGATCTGTTTCATCCTTTGGAGATATGATGAGTCAGTAGAATGGATTCTTTTCCCCAGACTGCACAGCCCAGTGTTTTACGACACAGTGCTTCCCTCTCTCCTCCATCCACACCTGCCAGGTAAGCCAGAGCCAGGGGTTCTGGTGGTTGACCCCTATGAGACCAAACCTTTCTAAAATCTAAAGGGAGAACTTTGACTACGATGCTGCCAAATTCCTACCTATAGAATATGCCAAGAAAACAGAAAAAACAGCAGAAATATAGCCATTGCTTAATATTTACCTGCTACAGAACTATGGGGGAGAAACAAGAGAGCCAAACCCAGTGATAAAGATGCACTGTCCTTTTTGGTCAAAAGAAAGCCACACCCAACCTCAAGTCTCCTGGGTGAAGTTAGCAGCCTTCATTCTTTTGCAGGTAGGAGATTAATTTATGAATCTATTTTGGCTCTGACTTTTGAGAAGCCATAATTCCTATTAGAGTTGCCGGGCAAAAGTAGTATTGTTTGCTTTAACAGCTGTGATTAAGACAGAACTGCTTGTCTCAGTTTGTGGCCAACTTTCCAGAAAGGTCTCTTTAAGATAAGTACTGTGTGGTGGGCAGTGATTTATGGGGAAGGAGAGGGGAAATCCTGGCTGGTTTGTGCCTCCTGGGCCTACAGATAGGCCTCCATCTGTGACACGGGTGACACCTGGAATGTGCTACCTTCCACTGGGGCATCGGTGAGTCAGAAAAATTCAGACAAACAACACCAGGGCACAGGAGCCGAGAAAAAGAAAACACATTAAACTGTCTGGAATCAGATGGCCCAGGGGCAGCAGACGAGTGTGGAAGCCTCTTAACACACCCACAGAGAGGTGGGGCAACAGCCCTGTGTTTCTCCTGGTTCCTTGTAGCTGAGGCAGGACAGAAGAATCACTTTCCTGGAAGTCCTTAGGTTTGGGACAGGGGAGGAGGCAGAGATGGGTATTTCTATTCAAACTGTAGGCCTGTCTGAGGCTGTGAGCAGAATATGCCCTGTGTCCCCAGCACCAAGCACAGTGCCTGGGAGGTAACCACTCAAAATATAGTCAAGTTACTTATAAATCAACTAGAGGCCTGGTGCACGAATTCATGCACATTGAAAAGAAATTAATTTGAAGAAATATTTTAGAGGCCAGGGAGGGATTGTGGGAGGTTGGCTTCATAGTGTGTCTGGCCTGTCTCACCCAGTCCTGATCAGCCGGACCCCAGCAGCAAACTAACCTACTAGTATGAGTGTCTGCCCCCTGGTGTTCAGTGCATGTCATAGCAACTGGTCGAATGGTTGGATACTTAGCATATTAGACCTTTATATATATATATATATATATATATATATATATATATATAAAACAAGGAACAAACCAAGGGTCAGTGTCAAAATTCACAAATGCCAATGGCAGTGGGTCATTGTGTTTTTCCTCACCGTGGATGTCTAAGACATTTATTATGCTGACTCAAATGGAGCAGAGTTTTAGCTAATTCTTCCATTTATCATTAATAATTTTGCCTTTATTTTTATTTCAAAACATATTTTGGAAATTGCACACCGTGTTCCAAAGACACATTTAATAATAATACCTCATATTTTTATAGTCCTTTAGGATTTACAAAGTGGTCACTTTCATTATCTTCTCCTGTTTGAGTCATGGCAGGTTATAGTTAAAATAAAATGGACTTTGGAGTCAGAAAAATGTAGCTTCAAATCCCAGTTCTAAGATTTGCTTTCCATATGGCTTCAGTTTTGCCATCTGCAAAATGGGGATTTGCATACTGTTCTCATGGCCCTCGAACTTAGCAGGTAATGAATAAATGGCAGCTGCTGTTATTATTGTTACTTTCGTTATGGTCACCTGGGATCTATTCGGCATCCCTGAAGAAAGAGATGAGCAAATATCAGTTCTCTCAAAGCAAAAGAGGAAAAATAAGAGTAAGCAGATATGCTTGGAGACTGCACGATTGTTCCCCCATAGGAGCACCAGCAGACGGTGTTGAAAACAAAAATCCACGCTAAAGCCAAGAACAAACTTATGGGCTTGTATTGGTTCTCCAAGATCACCTCTCAGTTTCCTCATTTGGATTCGAATGTTAGATCCCAAACCTGCTTGATCACCAGAAGCACCTGTGGGAATTGGAAAAAAATACACATTTCTGGGCCTCCCCCATCAAGATTCTACTTTGGCTCACGTAGGCTAAAGTTCCAAAATATCTGTGTGTGTAGAATTCCCTAGGTGGGAGTAATCATCAGTCAAGTGTGGGCGACACTGGAATAGGGTATTTTTTTTTTTAGCCTATTTGGAAGAACTGACCATTTTTAAGGAGAAGATGTTTCCTTCTCTATTAGAGATCCCATAACTTACCAGTCTTTGATCAGGGAGAAGTGATGCGCAGGCCAAGGGTTACTCTGAAACTCCTTTAGAAGTTAGTGAACATAAAAGGTGGATAAGGGACAGAGGGCCTTAGAGGCTGGTGCTCTTATTAGTAGTTGCACAGATCCCATAGACTGGGACTCGCTAGAGGCACAGGAACTTTCCTCTTAGTATTTTAAGTTTTTGGCTCAGCTCCCTGGAAGATCTCAGCGGAAGAACTCACTGCCTTGGTTTCAGTGGGGAGTGATGACATCCATGAATCACCATGTGCTTTCCAGGCCCATGCTTGTTCTGCAATTAAGTGTGCAAAGAGCACTGAGTGGTGGGCTCACGGGTGCGAGGTAGACAGGGCCCTCAGGCAGACGTTAATATTATGCTGCGATCAGACCCTGGGATGCAACACAGCGGATGATGAAATGGGGGATATGGATTGTTATAGACCTCATTCATCTCAAAAGCAGCTCCCGTCCAGGAAATCCTGTTTACATTCATGGGAGGAGAGTCGACTGACCACAGCAAAGAGGATCCTGGAGCTAGGAATCCTCTGGAGGGTATAAATAGTACTGCATTACTTTTCAGGAAAAAGAATGTGCTCTAAGGCAGACCTGCCCTCCTTGCAAATATTCCAAGGGGAAACATACTGTGTCTAGAATTCAGAGCACATAAATTAAGGTAAGTAGTCCCCCAGACCACCACCCTGAAGCTTGTTTTCATCGCAAAACCATTTGAGAATCAGAAAAAAAGAAAACCAGGAAATTTGAGGCAACAGCCTCAACGAGAGAAACATAGTATCATGACAGACTGAGATTGGGTTTTAAAAGTCACCTGTTCTGCAGGAAATAATCTTTATAAGGAGAAAATGCACCTTAAAGTGCATTCTTTTTTGTTGTTTTAATCCTAACCTGAGGATATTTATTCCACTGCTTTTCAGAGAGAGTGAGTGGAAGGGAAGGAGGGAGGAGGAGAGAGAGAAACATCAATGTGAGAGAGACACATTGATTGGTTGCCTCTGGCACACACCCCAACTTGGGAACGGTGAGGAGTGAACCCACAACCCAGGTATGTGCCCTTGACTGGGAATCCAACCCAAGACCCTTTGTTATGTATGCCAATGTTCTAACCACTGAGCAAGGACAAAATGCATTCTTAATTTTAAGAAAAATCTGCATTTTTACAGTTTGTGTTAATTATATTAAGTTGAATGATGCCAAAAATGAAATAATTCTCAACAAGTTTGGTGAGTTAAACCAACATGCTAAGACAAACATAGTTTGCAACTGTAAGTAAACAAACATTTTCTACCATAAACATTTATCAACTGGAATTTCCCATAGTAAACTTACTCTAGTTTAGTGTTTCACGTAAATAATCCTTGGAACAATGAGAGCAAATCTTGCAATTTTATGGGAGACATTCTTTGTCCTTTTAGAAAATAGACATAGAATTTTTCATTGTATGGTAATATATGCATCATAGGTCCAGATTTTACTTAAATTTTAAGATAATTGTTTTGTAGGTATTTACTTATCTTTTTCTTACTTAATTGACAAAATAAAATAGGCCACAACTTGCCTTCTCAATGTATCTATAAAATTTTTTCTTGATTTTTGAAGGTGGTTCATTAGCTTCTAACCTAGTCCATGGCTTCTGCTCCAGTTATATATTTCAGCCAAGAATGAGCCAAGGATTCTGGCAATGACAGAGAGGTGGATCTGTGACTCAACTCAGAGTCACAGGTTAAACTTACTATGTGGTGACTCTAGGCTAGATGGAGTGAGTAAGGCTATGAGAAATGAAACAGTTCCTGCCCTTGAGGAGCTTACAGCTAGTGGGCCAGACATGATGTCATACAGGAAACTATATGACACCTATATATATACTAGAGGCCCGATGCATGAAAATTCATGCAAGAGTAGGCCTTCCTTCCCCTGACTGCTGGCACTGGCTGCCCTCTGGCACCTGGGACTCAGGTGGCTTTGCTCCAGCCCCAGCTATGTCTGGAAGGACATCTGGTCTAATTAGCATATTACCCTTTTATTATTATAGATATGATAGAGGCTTTGTGCATTGGGAGGGGGTGTCCTTCAGCCCGACCTGCACCCTCTCCAATCTGGGACCCCTTGGGAGATGTCCGACTGCTGGTTTAGGTCTTATCCTAAACCAGCAGTTGGACATCCCTCTCACAATCCAGGACTGCTGGCTCCTAACCGCTCACCTGCCTGCCTGCCTGATTGCCCCTAACCACTTCTGTCTGCCAGCCTAATTGCCCCCTAACCGCTCCCCTGCTGGCCTGGTTGACGCCTAATTGCTCCCCTGCCAGCCTGATCACCTCCAACTGCCCTCCCCTGCAAGCCTGGTTGCCCCGAACTGCCCTCCCCTGCAGGCCTGTTTGCCCCCAACTGCCCTCCCCTGCCATCCTGATCACCCACAACTGCTCTTCCCTGCCAGCCATCTTGTGGTGGCCATCTTGTGATGATGCCATGCATGACGCCACCTAGGCTTTTATTATATAAGATACACATACACTGTCTGCTCTGCCTGCAGTGGGCATGTATGTGTTGGGGGCCAGATGCATCTAGAATGATAGCCAGTCAGCCAGCCTGAAGACAATTTGGAAAAACAATGAAGAGCTGAAGATCACTTTCATTTTACTTTCCTCCTTGCCAACTTTGCTTTTGTGGAACACCTATCATATTCTGAAATACAGAGTAAAAACCGAGAGCCACGCCAGGCTAGGAGCAAAGGGAACTAACTAGATGACTTTCCCCAGAGGTCTCAAGTTTGCATAATCCATCTCTCAAAATACATGCATGTCAATTGAATGGTGTTTGAAACATTGAGTCATCCTGGTGAGTCAGGACATGTATTAGATTAGCATTTACTGTCTAGATTGTTGCCAAAGCCTGCATGCTAGGTCTCTCTGCTTCTATTCTTGTCCTATTACAGTCTATTCTCCACACGAAGGGCCTTGGCCTTGGACACGAAGAAGGGTGTGGGAATGGAGAGGAAGGACAAGCTTAGCCTTGTCCTGAGCTTAGGCTGTGAATCTCTTAAATGGCCAGAGACCACTGCTCTGAGACCCGACAGATCAGTTGCCTTCTTGGTTTACATAGTAAAGTTGTAGAGAGGATGCACCATGAGGGGGGCTTGGTGGTGGTCAGTATACAAATTCTTATTTTCCTCTAAAAAGTGTATTAGAAATTCTTTTGTTGTTGTTGTTGTTAATCCTTACCTAAGGATAATTTTCCATTGATTTTTAGAGAGAGTGGAAGGGAGAGGGAGAGGGAGAGACAGAGAAAGAGAAAGAGAAACACTGGCCACCTCCTGCATGCTGTGCCCTTGACAAGAACTGAACCCAGGACCCTTCAGTCCATGGGTCAACACTCTATCCACTGAGCCAAACAGGCCAGGGCTTTGCTAGAAATTCTTAAAGGCTGATGTGTCCAGCATCCACATGTTCCTGTCATCACCTTTAAGTGTTAAAATGTCTACGGTGTTCTCCCTCCACCACCCACAGTAAGTTCTCACAGCCTTCTTATGTTTCATTTCAGTTGCCACGAGTCATCCTACAGCTAAAGAGTACACTGTTGATATCGAGATCAGTTTTAAAAATGCCTCCTTCCTGGATCCTGTCAAAGCTTACCTGAACAGCCTCAGTTTCCCAATTCAAGGCAATGACACTGACCCCATTGCCAACATTCTGAGCATAGAGGTGACAACAGGTAAGTAAAAGACCCATTGCTTCAGAAGGGAGGATTGGGCATATCAAGAGAAAGGCTCTCTGGGCTCCTTCCCATTAGAGCAAATTATACTGAGTAGGCAAGTACAATGACCCAATGGGCTTGACCTGTGATTCTGTCATTTCATTGCCTTCCAGATGAAATCTCTGTTGGTAAACTCTGCAGCCAGTTTGCTTATTTAAATGGTAACCGCATGTTTACTTAGTGGTTTGTTTGTTGGTTGTCACAAAGTGGTCCCAAGATATGGCCATGAAAACTACAGGATCCTTTTACCCTGGGCAATCAGTGGATATGGAAAGTATGAGCTCAGGAGACTGATGAGTAGAAGTTCCCTTCTTTTTGGCATCATAGGTCAGGAACCAGGTACATGGTACATGCCCAGGTCAGAACTAAGACATTAAGCAGGACCTCCCAGACTATGGGGTTGGACTTTCTGGTCATTGACTCCCTTCCAAGGTCATGATAGCTCTCTTATGTCTCAGGGGATCATCACCTCTATGCCATAGCAGCTGTGAGGTGTGGTTGCTCTTTATGTTATACAAGGTGACTGCTTTGTAAATTGCAAAGCACTAAGATGTGGACTTTATTATTCTAAAATAGTAACAAGAATAAAAGTCTTATTTTTAAAGAACTTTTTGAATTCTAATATTTTAAATAGTCTATAACAGTGCCAATCTGCATATTGATTTTTAGCTCTTAATATATGCTGCTTGAACCTGAAAGAGCTGCCTTAAAGCTCCCTTTGGATTCCATTCCCCACCAAATTCTACATTAGCATTAATTTCCTTGAGTTACCATGAGGTTCTCTGATCCAATGCATTGTGAGTCATCCACAATGTTTCTCAAATGTATTTGTGAAAAGGACTCTTCCATAGAACATTTCACAAAACCAGTTACGTTGGAGCAAGATAGGAAACACCTTTCTATGTCTCCACTCAGCACAGATCTGCATCTAAAATTGTTTCCCCTACTTATGGGAAAAATTAATAATTTGATATATTTTTAGTCAATTTTGTTTTGCTTCTCAATTTTTTTTAAAAATGGAAACCTTTGGTATCTATTTTGGGTACTAGAAAGCTAATCTAGTAAACAAATGTACCAATAAGTATCAAATATAAGTCATTCATTTTTGTTGAACAGGTTGTGATTGTTCACACTTGAACTTTCATTGTGAGCTAATGTTATGTACACTCAATATAGACATATTAACACAATCTCCTTGGTTTGTCTCCCTTCCAAGGTCATGATAGCTCTCCTATGTCTCAGGGGATCATCACCTCTATGCCATAGCAGCTGTGAGATGTGGTTGCTCTTTATGTTATACAACAGTGGAGCCCCTGAAATCACACTGTTGGAGGAGGTGTGATTTCAGGGGCTCCACTGTTTATGCCATTTTAGAAACTTGTTAACCCAAGTTTACAAATTGGGTTAACAAATTTATAATTTGGATTAGCAAGTTACTCTTTTAAGATGCAAATGTGCTGGGAAAGCTTAATTTATCCTGCCAGCAAGACTGGTTATTCACTCCTTGAATGGGTGAAAACTTTCTGATAGTTAACTGAGAGAGCCTGTGGCTCAAGGACCTCAGGACCAGAGGGGAAAGCTGGGGAGAGTTGACCTCAGAAAGGAGTGCATGGGGTGGGTGAGCAATGAAGATTAGACTTATTGACCATGATACTAATATCTAAGCACCCCCAAATTTTCTCCATTCCCCTCTTCCCATGCCGCTCCCTGCCCATTCTTCCAACAGCTTACTTTATGATACTTTCAAGGAAGACATTTTTAATAATAGCAAACAAAACTAAGGGCCAGACAGTGTATGTAAAGCACCAAATAATACCTGTAATGTGGTAGGTGGTCTGGTGATGATAGCTTTTGTCATCCTCTTAAAGCAAGTTTGTATTTTACAAGGGAGTCAAAAGTTCTTCAAATACTACCCCCACATCCCTCTCAAAAGAAACAAAAACAAAAACAAAATAATGCTTTAGCAGTGGGATTTCAGGTCAGTAAAAGAGAGATTTTGACAAAGCGGGTCTTTTTCTCTCTCTTCAAATTCCCCCACCAATGATCCCCACCCTCACCAGAAGCCTGGACACCCTCTGATCCCTAAGCTTCTGCCCAGCTCCCACAGACTTCCAGAGCACGGGGCTGCATCAGCATCTAAGGACTCACTGGGACTCAGTTGTTCCTCCTACTTTAGGAATAATTATTTCATGGCTTTCTTTTGAAGAGTCACTCTGTTGAGCCTTTGCCCAGGTGCCCATCTGCAGAAAAAAAAGAAAAAAACAAAAACACACAAAAAAAACCCAGCTCCTGGTGATTTGACTTTGGTCCAGTTTTAGAAATAAATTCAGCACTCTGTTTTCAGAGCATGTTCAGTGTCCCCTTAGTATCAGACTCTGGGCTGCTCACATTTGACATGAAATGTAAAAGGCACAATTTTGGTTGTACTTTTCATTTGTTATCTATTGCTGTGTAACAAATTACCCCAAAACTTAGCATTCAAACAACAAACATGTCACAGTTTCTGAAGGCCAGAAATTTGGGAAAAGCTTAGCAGGCTCTGGCTCAGGGTCTCTCATGAGGTTGTCAAGCTGTCCGCCAGAGGAGCAGTCATCTGAAGGCTCAACTGGGGGTGGAAAATTCGCTTTCAAGCTCACTCATGTGATTCCCAGCAGGCCTCAGTTCCTCACTAGCTATTGGCTGGAGACCTCGATTCCTCACTCTGTGGTTTTGTGAAATGTCATGACATGTTCTCATGTGATGACAGCTGGCTTTCCCCAGAGCAAGTGATGCAAGAGAGAATGAGAGAGAGCCACCAAAGTGAAAGCCGGAGTGTCTTTATAACCTAATCTCAGAAGTAATACTTCTGTTATAATCTATTGGTCACACAGATCAACCCCAGTACAATATGAGAGGGACTACATAAGAGTGTGAATACCCAGAGGCAAGGATAGTCAGAGCCCATCTTGGAGGCTGGCTACTGTATGTCAGAGATCTCTCATATTATCATTGTAGGCATGCCCTGGTCTAGTTGGAGTAGTCATCTTTTAGATGCCCATGCCTAATAGCATGGTGATACATACAGGAGCCATGGGAATCTCATGCAGTACTCTTGAACTTCTCAGAAGGCCGATATGGAGTGGAGTTAGTCTATACTTGCAGTCTATAAATGCAAAAATGGTGACCACCTTCTCTCTCCTCACTGTTTTGGTTGACGATAGTCTGCAGACCTACTGGAAATGAAATCTGGTGCTCCTGTGAGACAGGCTACAGGTGGCCTCAGGAACAGTGCCTTCACAATCTCACATGTCAAGAGCATGACCACGCCCCTGCAGGGCATCGTTGCAATTGCCTTAAAGGACTGCCTCCCAATGGACCCTTTTGTCAGCTCCAGAGAGGTAAGTAACTGCTCATTAAATGTTCATTTGCTGAGTGGCTATTTGGTATCAGATCAAGCAAATGTTTCTGTGTCCTGTGTGTTCTTAAAGGCTAACATGAGATTTTTAAATATTGCCCCCTTTTTTCAGACATAACCCTGAGAATGTCAGTCAGACTCAATGTGGGCTTTCAAGAAGACCTCAGGAACACTTCCTCTGCCCTCTACAGGTCCTACAAGACTGACTTGGAAACAGCGGTAGGTTTTGGCCTCACGGGCCTCTGAACCAAACAAACTTTGGGCTGCACTAAATCGATTGCAGGGGTCCTCAAACTTTTTAATCAGGGGGCCAGTTCACTGTCCCTCAGACCGTTGGAGGGCCGGACTATAGTTTTAAAAAAACAATGAACAAATTCCTATGCACACTGCACATATCTTATTTTGAAGTAAAAAAAAACAAAACGGCAAAAACACCCGCATGTAGCCCGCAGGCCGTAGTTTGAGGACGCCTGATCTATTGCATTTACTATGGATAGTTTGCTTGGATCAGTCATAATTTATGAATGTGGATGTTAAAATTACTCCTGTACTTCTGGGATGATGAATTCAGAAGAGCTCGAATCAGTGTTCAGGGGATGATTGGACATCATCTTGACCTTTAGATGGGACTTCTTTCCAGGATAGAGTTGATTCAGATATGATTTGGTGACATAAACTCACTGAAACCTATTCAGAGACCCAAGAGCTTGATCTAGAAGCACTGGATGGTACATTTCTATTTGTCTTTACACAGCACATGGATAAAACTACTAACATCTTTTGAGCAGATCAGCCCAAGACTGGCAGGGGATGATTGGACATCATCTTGACCTTTAGATGGGACTTCTTTCCAGGATAGAGTTGGTTCAGATATGATTTGGAACAGAGGGTTCCAAATCACTCTATGCTAATAGTTCATAGGCATTCACTCTTAAGCCAGATTTAAATTTACTCCTGTGAAAATAGAGACTATTCCCTGAGTGTTAACTGTGTGCCAGACACTATTGTCAGTGCATTACACTGGATGACTTCATCTCAACTTAAATGCTTTACTTGAATTAACTTATTTGGAATAGACCATCCCAACTGATGTGGCACAAATTATTACAGGTAGCCTGAGATTATGACTTCCCTAACTCTCTGGGCAGCTGAGCTTCTACCTCAGGCCAGGAGCAGGCTGGGAGCAAACCTGAGTGTGCCACACAAATATTATCATTTTCCATAGGTGCCATGTTAGAGTGCTGATGCCAGAGAGCTCTTGGACATCTGATTTACATATCTGGCATGTAATAGTTCTACACAGCATGAGAGTCTTTCTCATACACACAACCACATGCAAAATCACATACGTTTGAGGAAGGAGAGTCACATACTAAACTCTGGATCCCACCCAGGCAGGTACCTGGTACAGAGTGCTTTGCACATTGCTTCTGTCCTGTCCATGTGACTTGAATCAAATTGAATTTCCTATAAGGTTGGTATTCAGAGGAATGAACTGGAGTAAAAACATCATCATAAACCACATTGGCTCAACCAGCGCTGCAATATGTTAAGTGAGGCATGAGGCAGTGTTGTGGCCTTAAGAGTGTATCTCCTAGATCTCCAACTGTAGGGAATGTAATTGACCATGGCCCTCAGCTGCTGCCTCTGATGGTCATGACAGTGCTTGTTGCTCACTGCTAATGAATAAGCTCGGCAGGTCTGCAACTTCCAGATACAGACCGATTTGAAGGCCTTCCCGAACCTTCCCAGGCTCAGTCTAGGATGGTTTCATCCAACCTTCATTCCCACTCTCTTCCACTTGGGGTCAAATGGCTCTCTCTGCCTTCCTGCTGCCTCTCCCTTATTCTTTTTTCTTGAATACATAGGTTTTTATTGATTTTAGAGAGAAGGTAGAGGAAAAGAGATAGAAACATCAATGATGAGAGAGAATAATTGATCAGCTGCCTCCTACACAACCCCTCCTAGGGATTGAGCCTGCAATCCGGGCATGTGCCCTGACCAGGAGTTCAACCATGACCTCCTGGCTCATGAGCCAATGCTCAACCAATGAGCCACACTGGCAAGGCTCCCCCATATTCTTTCCTAGTTGTTTTCCTGAGTACTAGTAAATGTTTCTACATTTAACCTGGTGTTTGCTTTTTAGAGAACATAGACGTTCAGAGGTAGATAATAGGAATGGCTTCTTCAGAGATCAGCTGATGCCAGAGCTAACAACATACACAGGAGGAGATTTCACTGAGGGTGGAAAGGAATATGTGCTTTTTACCCTGTTTCTAATCTTTGACATCTCTCTCATTGGACCTTGCTACATGACACTGTCTGCTTTATTTTTCAGTTCTGGAAAGGTTACAGTATTTTACCTGGCTTCAAATTGGTGACTGTGACAGGGTTCAGGTAAGAGTGCTGTAATTGGGTCATTTCTATCTAATGGCACAGACCAACACATCAGTGAAGGAGGAAAAGCCCATTAGAAGGGCATCATCTGGGACACTCAACAGGGGCAGAATGCTGGGGCTGAAAGTGGCCGAAATACTGAGAACTGTAGCTCACTCCTTACAGAGGCACCTACTTAGAAGGAAGGTGAAAAAAGACTCGTGTTCATTCTATGCACACAAGAATTTTACAAAGATATGGGGTAAGTTTGTAGTTTTGGGAGTTCAGAAATATAAAAGTGAAATAATGTCACACAATAATGCATTTATTCAAGAAAAGTTGGCCAGCCAGGACCACAGGTGCAGGCTGCTGCAATGTGGGTGGTGCCCCCTAGAGTTGGGCACCCTGGCTGACCTGAGAGGGCTTGCACAGTTTTTCGAACAGTTGGTTGCCAATGTTAAGAATGTGTACAGAGACAGTGAGGATTTTGGCTTCACTTGACATTAAGCTTCTCTGGTAACCCAGGGCCAGCATGGCTGTCGGACAACTCTCTGCATTGTGGCTGCCACCCTATGGCCAGCTTATGTGTTTCGTTCACTCACCCCTGCCTGGCTATTTTGTTATTTATGTTACCTGTCTGCATACAGTGGAGTGTCCACACCCCGCCTCAGGCTTTCAACTAGAGCTTGAAAACACATTGAGTTCAGTGAACCCTTCCTGCCATTTTGTTTTCTCATACAAATAAACCATAAGGATCTAGACTCTTCCAGGTCAGTTACTGCCTAACTGAACTGCGTGGTCTCCGTCCAGGCCCGGAAGTGTGGTTGTGGCATATGAAATCAGAACTACAACGCCATCCCCTGGATTAATGCACAGAGCGAATGAGCTGGTCACACAGAACCTCAACCAGACCTACAAAATGGACTACACTTCTTTCCAAGCAGTGACTAGTAGTAAGTAGACATTGCTACATTTTTTTTTTCCTGTGCAATGATTCCATTTAGATATGACAAGGGTGTTTATTGTTATGCTGAAATCTATGAAATTACATTGTGATGTCCCTGTAGAGAGAGTCTCCGGTCCTCAGCATAGAGGTCTATGTGCCATCTCCCTGCCTTAGGCTGGTGCAGAGCCTCTCAACAAGTCTAATTCACTGTAGCTGGGGGAGAGGTTGCCAGGGGAGGGATTCTGCAAGGGGGCCGCAGCGCCATCTGGGTTTATGGATTTTAAAAGTTACTGTAACAGGTCCAAGATATCCAAAAAAATACAACCAACATTTGGTGCAGGTTGAGATATTCATGAATTCAGTGCCCTGGTATTAAATAGGGGCCACTGTTATTTTAGAGCAATAGTTCTCAAAGTGTGGCCCCAGACCAGCAGCATCAGCACTGCAGGGAAACTTGTTAGAAATGCAAATTCTTGGGCCACCCCAGACCAAGCAGGGCCAATCTGTTTCAACAAGCCCTCCAGGCGATTTGATGCCCAGGAAAGTTTGAGAAGCCCTGCTTTGGATCACATCCAAAAGAGTGAGAGTCCTGGGATTTTAGATGTTCTCCTACATTTTACAAATGGGTTACAGTGCTGGGCTCTGTTGTGTTAGGAGGTGGGTGGATCTATATTGTTGTCCAAGGGCTGGCAGGGGGAGCTGGCTGAGCAGAGATTTGGCAGGCTGGAGTTTGGCTGGTAGACGTCCTGGATAACACAGGTGCATGGTTCCCAGGTAAAGGTAGTTCCTCTTCGGCGTGGTCCACTGTGGGGGAGGACAGTGCAGAGAGGGCAAGGGCACAATTGAGAGGAAGGGCGCCCTTCTCAGCGGCTAGGCTGTCCTCACAGCAGGTTTGTGCTCTTTCTCTTTACATTCTCTGCTGGTATTGTTAACAGCGGATCTTTTAAAAAATAAAATAATGAAAGAGAGATACACAATGGTAAGAAAGTGCTGCAACATAAGCAAGATAAAATAGCAAAATAAAAATTCAGGACAAATAAGGGAAAATTTCAGAACAAACTGATGAAACCTGGAAAGCTAAAAAGAAAAAAAAAAAGGAGAATAAGTGGCCTAAAAGTGTGGACTCACACAGAAGCAATTTTAATTAAAATAAATTTTATTGAGTTTTTACAGAGAGGAAGAGAGAGGGATAGAGAGCCAGAAACATCGATGAGAGAGAAACATCGATCAGCCACCTCCTGCATACTCCCCACTGGGGATGTGCCCGCAACCAAGGTACATGCCCTTGACCGGAATCGAACCCAGGACCTCCCAGTCCGCAGGCCGACGCTCTATCCACTGAGCCAAACCGGTTTTGGCCAGAAGCAATTTTAGCAATGCCACATCTTCACCCCTAATATCACCCCTGAAAATTTATTTTTATTTATTGTTCTGAGGGCATAGGAGAGGAGTAGTTTCTTGCATAGGCATTCTTCAATTATTATTTTTTTTTCCCCCAAAATTTCAGTTGTGCTGAGAATAATCAGACATTTAAATGAATAAGATGCAGCAGGCTTACTGATCAGTGGCTGTCAGTCCAGAAATAATGGTGCTTTAGTACCCATGGCTTATTCTTCCAAAGAGCAATGAAGTCATTGGGAATGGTACTCAACTCCCCTTTCTGCAGAGGATCTACATCCATCCCTGTTTTCCTTCAAAGACCAGAATGTGAGTCTGTGATGTACTCAGCCTTAGACCACGAAACATGAACTTATGTTTTGTGCCATTCCATGGGGTGCACAGACATCACCGTGCTCTCCATAGTATTGGTGGTGTTTACCCAGAATACAAATATCAAAAAATTCAAGTGACTGCGTGCTTTTAAAAAATTGTATTTGAGGGACAGGGGAGAGGAAAAGAACAAGAAAGAAAAATGCTGAGTGAATGAGTTGGTATCAGGAACCTATTTTTAAATCTGTCTTTATGAAACACAAAAAGTTCCTGGCAATCTTTAGAACAGTGCCATTGGTTTTGTCACATATAAACCCTCTGGTGACCCTCAATTAATCAGCAGGGTCCTTTAACTAGATATCCCTTTCTTTAATCACTGCCAATAAATTTATGATCAGTTCTATACAACCATATGATCCTGGCGGTTTTACTAGTCATAGTAATTAGCAACAATAGTAATGAAAAGAGGGCGCTATTATTGTATCTTTTCTATGGAAAGCCCGGTGTGTTCCACGTATTTCATCTTCACATATTCCCTGAGGCAAATATTACTATCTTCATTTTACAGATGAGGAAATGGAGGCTTAGAGAGGGCAAATAATTTGCTCCGGGACATGTAGTAAGGAACACAAGAGTGTGTGACTTCAAAGCCAGTCCACTGTGTTAACTATTCATAGGTGGCCTTGATTCCTAATGGTTGAATGTGCTTTTTAAAAATCTTAAACCTAAATAGGAACCTAAAAAAAAGAGGTAAGAAATATTTAGATACCTTGACATTTTGATCAGAAGCTCAGACCACCCGAAATGAATTGTATGGAGTTTGAGTTCCATGTTTACAGTGTGAAGTCTGGTCTGAGCAGGAAGCCCACACACAAGAGGCTCAGAGTGCCTCCTTACCCAGCTCCTCCCATCCCTCCCACATGGACCGCAGGAAGGACATGCACAAGACACAGCTTAGAGGGAGAACTGCCTGTTGTGTAAAATCAGGACCACCTTAGAAGGACACCCAAAAATAACAAATTGTGTGTTTCTATCCAGGGGATTACTTCATGCAATGGTTCTCCAGAGTTTTACTGTGAAAACAATAACAATAGCTACTGTTCCCCTAAGTCACCTCCCAAGGGAGCTTGTAATTTTCTGCTAGACTATTTGAAATATTAAAAATATACTTGAGCCCTAACCGGTTTTGCTCAGTGGATAGAGCGTTGGCCTGCAGACTGAAGGGTCCCAGGTTCGATTCCGGTCAAGGGCATGTACCATGGTTGCGGGCACATCCCCAGTAGGGAGTGTGCAGGAGGCAGCTGATTGATGTTTCTCTCTCATTGATGTTTCTAACTCTCTATCCCTCTCCCTTCCTCTCTGTAAAAAATCAATAAAATAAATATATTATAAATATATATATATATACTTGGGATCCCCATTACTGCCACTGGGGAGTCTTAAGTGTGCAAAGACCCCACACTGGAAGTCGTGTCCCTCATATACAAAACTGGCGGGCTCTCACTCGTTGGGCCTCAGGTAACAGCTGCCCAGGGATGGAGAGAGGAGGACGTGTTGCCTCAGTCTAGAGAGCACCATAAATTAGATGCTGTGGCAACCTCCTGAGACCCTGTGGAGTGGCGTCTGGTGAGTAGTAGTAGTTGCCTTTATTTGCTTTGGAACCCTACTAATTCTTTTCTTTGGATTTCCAGATGAAACCAGGTTCTCTGTCACACCAGAAATCATCTTTGAAGGTGATACGGTAACTCTGGTGTGTGAAACCGACGTTCCGTCCTCCAACGTGTCCTGGCACCACGTGGGGAGGCTCTCCGACATCCAGAATGGCAGCCGGTTCTGGGTGTACACCACCGTGCTCAACAACCTGACCTCTGTGTCGCGCCTCACCGTGTTCAACATCACTCTGGGGGACGCGGGTGGGTGTCTGCCCAATAACTCACTGGTGGGAGGGAAGGGATGAAGGGCTCAGAGAGAACAGACCTTATAACGTGTAGAGAACATTTCATCTTCAAAAAGGAGTCACCAGACTCGACTTTTCCAAATTGAAAATCAATCCCATGGCATTTCAAGCCAAGCAAGTTAGTCTTGGGAGACAAATACAGTTTTCCACATTTACTGAATCCACATCACATCTTTGTGGATTCTGATTTTGCCAGAGTTCAGTAGAATGCCAGAATTATCCAGTCTTCTAGTTCTCCAAGGCTTTCCAGGTTTTTCTTCCCACCTCTGTCACCCCCACACTTTTTACTTACCAGTAAGTAACAAGTGTGAGATTGCCTCGTGGCATCAAAAGAACCTTCATTGGCCTTCGCACTCCCTGTACATTTCTTCAGGGCTGTTAGACCAAGTCTCAGATGCATTTGAAAATGATGTTTCTCAAAGCACTGTCATGACACATGTCACAAGGCTGTCATTCTAAGTATCAATAGTAATCAACTCATAGTAACGAATGCTTCCGTGTATTCCATGCAGGTGAATATATTTGCAAACTGACCATAGATATTTTTGAATATGAGTCCAGAAAAAAGATTAATGTGACCCCCATCCGAATTTTGGCAAATGAAGACATGAAGGTGACGTGTGACAACAGTCCTGTGTCTCTGAACTGCTGCAGTGAGATCAATGTGAACTGGAGTCAAGTGAAATGGAAGCAGGAGGGGGAGATAACCATTCCAGGTAAGAATGTCGGCTGCCCTTTCGTGGCCAAGGAAATATGGGGGATGCCGCGGGTGGGAGAGGAAATGTCCAATGGCTCTTTCTTTCTAGACTTCAGACTGTGAAAAAGTACTAGGTTTGATGCCAGCTCCCGCTTAGCCATTCTAGAACAAAATTCCAAAAATATATGCCTATATGTGTCATGCTTGGATCGTCAAGATCCTGGCGGAGAAGATCCAAGAGGGAGTGACATGATGACTTAGGTCCATGGAGGCTGCTGCCTACGGAAAAGCTTGTCCCCACCTTCCTAACCTTTCCATCTTCAGCAAAGAGGGAAGGGTGAGGTCAGCACCTTTGCTTCGGAGTCTGACCTGGAACTTCTCATTTCCATGTCTCTTCTCTTCTCACTTCTCTGCCTTTGTATCCACAGTTTCTCCCATGTTATCTAATTCTGTGTCTCTGGTTTGTTTGTTTGTTTGTTTGTTTGTTATCTCCCTGTGTAGACCTATTTACCTCTCAATTGTTTCATGTCCATTTCTGATCTGTTTGCTTTCATTTTAAATCTGAGATCTAACTGAAGTCCCCACCCCCCAGTTTACACTGGTGAATGACAATGCTACTACTAATAAATTAAAATAGCAATACTAACTCTGTTTGCCATAACAGTTTGTGATAAATCAATTAAAAAAAAAAACTTATTACTTTTAATCACATTTTAAACTTGACCACAAGTTGGAAGCTGGAGGTTTTTTCCATCCAGTTTTCAAAAAGAAATTGGGGTCCAAATTAAATGACTTAGTCACAGTTGTCACAATAGGAGAAGGCAAACGATTGAGACTCACTTCTAGCCTCGTGTCACAAGACCGGTGTTTATCTGGGCCAAACTCTCTCCCCAAGCCTGATGGGCCAGCGCTGGGGCTCGCTGACCTGGCAGTTTGCACAGAGGCAGAGACTGCCTTCTGCCTAAAGCCCTCATATAACAATACCCAACCCTCCCCTTTAGAAATGACAGTACTAAGTGTCCATGCTTACCCTAAAAAAGTCATTCCAGTAAAGTGTGGCTTCACCCGTGAAATACATTTGTGATGGTGGAGACTTTATTTTACAAAGCCTTTGCTATCCGACTGTATTAAATTATGAGCTATAAAATAATGATCGATTGGCACGCACCTCTTCCTGAGCACACCTCTTTTGTAGAGCCCGTCTCAGCTGGTGTTTGTATTTGACTTTAAAGCCCCAGAAGAATGGGAAAGGCCTCTGGTAAGTGCTGAAATGTTGACACTGGTACGTGTAGTCACTTCCTTGATTGTTAAGGAAGAGGAGGTGTGGGCATCCTGAAGGAACTGCCAGCTGGGAGAAAGACCTTGCAAAGTTCCTGGGAAAGCGCATAAGCTTTCCAGGGTGAGAGGTGAAAAGCGTCGCCCTCTGGCAGACGAGCCAGGAAGTCTGCGGTGCAGATGCTCAGAGACCTCTCCGTGGCCACCACTTCAGACAGTCCCCATGCCCAGTGTGGGCTCAGCCCGCCTAAGAACAATGGGTTTCCTGTCACAGGGCTGGCCGCCTGGGGAGCTGCAGAAATCAGTTCTCTGATGAGTTTAGCCTCTGCTCTGGGCACCCTGCCCTTCCTCCCCCACCCCTCTCTGTAGCAATTTTGCTCCAAGTTCTACAGGTGATTTCAGAAGCCATTTTTCCAGGCCAGTAAGAAACAATCTAGCGGACTAATTCACTCCAAACATTTGGAACTGAATGTGTTACCTTGTCTCAGTAACACGTAGTGTTATTTTCAAAACACTCTGGCAAGGGATAAGACAGAAAGAAGTAATCAGCAAAGGTAGGATTTCTAGCTTTAAGGGGAGAGGGTCTGTTGAATAGGGAGGGATTTCTGCAGTTTTTCAAATCAACAGACACCAACTATGATATTAATAATAATGGTAGCAGAAGTAATACAGTAGCCCCCCTTGTCCATGGGTATACGTTCTAAGACCCCCCATGGATGCCTGAAACTATGGATAGTACCAAACCCTAGATGTACAGTTTTTCCTTGACATACATATTTATAATAAAGTTTGATTTATAAATTAGGCACAGTAAGAGATTAGCAATAATAACTAATAATAGAATAATTATAATATATGGTAATAAAAATTATATAAATATGGTCTCTCTCTAAATATCTAATTGTACCGTTACATACAGCATGCATAAGATTTCATCATGCTACTGAGAATGACGTACAATAAAAATTTATGAATTGTTTATTTCTGGAATTTTCCAAAATATTTCTTAATATTTTCAGGCCATGGTTGACTGCGGGTAATTGAAATAGCAGAAAGCAAACTGCAGTTAAAGAGGGACTACTGTATATTAATGCTGCTACTAGTAGCAGTAATAGCAGAGGTAAAAATAGTTATTATTATTAGCGCAGCTTCTCATTTTTCTATACCCAACACTAGCTTTGACTGTGTAGGAATGTATTGACAAGTTGGGGGAATTGAAGGGCAGCAGAGTTGATAGTGTTACCATAGGTCTTCTTAGGTGGCATGATGGTAAAAAAATAATGAAGTCTAATTCCCTTTTACCCACAAGCTAGAATGGTTCCCAAATGAGTTCATAAACTTTTTCTTGGCCCTGCCTACCCTATTTCCTGGCTCGTCTCATGCAGATTACTCATAAAGCAATTGAATCTTTACTAGAGGGTGTCAGCCCCTTCTTGGCTGGCTGGCAGACATGTGACAGCTGGGAGCACAGAGTGACTGGGGAGGGAGGGACAGCCTCAGATTCCACCATTCCCTTCTTTGTCTCCTCTTCCCAATTGCCCCCCTTAGGTTTTTAAGCTTCTGTTATTGTGCATGCTTGTGCGCTGTATGAAATGTTAGTTTTGCAGCCAAATAGCATGAGGAAGAGATAAAGAAGTGAGACCACCCTTTCCCCTTGTTGAATAGAAATCAGTCTTGTGGTGTTCATGTCACTTTATGTAGCCTCCATGTTTGTGTGTATTTTTCAGTTTTTTTTTCTTATGATTTATTTCTAGTTTCATACCATTATGGTCAGAGAAGATGCTTGATATGATTTCAATTTCTTATATTTATTGAGACTTGTTTTGTGTCCTAACATGTGATCTATCCTAGAAAATGTTCCATGTGCACTTGAAAAAAATCTATATTCTGCTGCTTTGGGATAGAATCTCGGCAGATATCAATTAAATTCATCTGATCTAGTGAGTCATTTAAGGCCACCATTTTCTGGTTGGTCTTCTGTCTGGAAGATCTATCCACTGATTTCACTGGAGTGTTAAAATCTCCTACTATGAGTGTATTACTATCAATCTCTTCCTTTGTGTCCATCAAGATTTGCTTTACATATTTAGGTCCTCTATGTTGGGTGCATAAATGTTTACAAAGGTTATATCCTCTTGTTGGATTGCCCCCTTTGTCATTATGTAGTGTCCTTCATTGCCTCTTACTATAGCCTTTGTTTTAAAGTATATTTTGTGAGATATAAGTATTGCTACTGTAGCT
The DNA here is from genome assembly GCF_027574615.1 of Eptesicus fuscus. Classification (NCBI taxonomy): domain Eukaryota; kingdom Metazoa; phylum Chordata; class Mammalia; order Chiroptera; family Vespertilionidae; genus Eptesicus; species Eptesicus fuscus. The sequence goes on along the minus strand of NC_072482.1, from coordinate 16,283,861 downwards.
TTTATTTCCTTTCCATTAGCATGAAATATCTTTTTCCATCCCTTTATTTTTAGTCTGTGTGTATCTTTTGTCCTGAGGTGGGTCTCTCTGGACAGAATATACATGGGTCTTGTTTTCTTATCCATTCAGCTACACTTTATAAAGTGCCACTAGGAGCCTGCCTGCCTCAGGGACTGAGGCGAGACCAAAGTAGAGAAGCAACTGGAAGTACTGAAGCATTCTCCATGCTGGCTGCAAGAAAGGGTCACCCTTTTTGTTTTGTTTTTTAAAGACCAGGTGTCAGGGTTTCACTCTAGAGTAACTAAATTGGAATTGGGTTTGGGCTCCAGGCAGTGGCATAAGTTCTTAAATGCCACTGGAGATTTTATTGGGCGAAGGGGAGCAAGAGCCGTGGATTTAGTCTAATCCCTCATTTACACAGGAGGACAAGTCTCCATGACAGTGGCAAAAAGCTCCCTCCTCACCCACAGCTCTTTCTCTTTCCCTTCATGTCTCTCTCTGTTCCCTGTGATGCCACAAACAAATCCGATTTTAAATAGTGACTCCTCTACTTGAAGGAATGCCCACCAAATTGGATTTTTTTTAAAAGAAAAAGAAAGAACTTGTGCCAAGTCTTCAGTCCTGGAATAATTAGCCCACACCCTGTGCTTTTCAGTAGGACAGTGTCTAGTCTCAGGAAGCAGTGATCCCATTTCAGCCACATGCCCTTGTCCTGATGCAGGGCAAGTTGGGGCACTTTGTGGACTCCCAGGCCTTCATCCATTAAATAGTAGTAATGGTACCTAATTTACAAGAGAGGAGAAACACTGAGATGATCAATGTAAAATATTTAAAATAGACCTGAATGCACTGAGTCTGCCACAGTAACTATTTTCTGATCATGACGATAGCTTTAAAAACCAGCCCGTCACTTTTCCTCAGTGTGGTTGGTGGGAATTTTCATCGGATATGATCTAATCTTGAGCAGCGGATTTGTAATTGCGTACCATCTCTTCTCCAGAAAGCACAGTACCAGCTCATCAGCTGCACTCAGTACCCTCCAGGCAGGACCCCGAGGTGCACAGCCCCAGGGTGTTGTATGAAATACAATGGGAACGCTGCCAGTTCAGAGTTCCCACCTTTGTTTTCTGAGTTTGCCATCTCTCCCTCTGGAGCCTTATCTCCACTCTTTCCCTGCAGGGTTCAGCCTCACAGAACTACTGTTTTTTCCTGAGCGAGACCAGCAAGCTGCTGCTTCTGTGCTTAGGCTTCCACCTGTAATGTCTGATTTAACTATAGAAGTTTTTTCTTGAAGCAAAATCTGTGTGTTTGTCTAATTTGGGGTCTCCTTACCTCAGCACTAGTGACATTTTGGGCCAAATCATTCTCAGCTGAGAGTATCTGTCCTGGACATTGCAGGGTGGTTAAATACTCACTAGATGCCAGGAGAACCCCCCAGTTGTGACAGCCAAAAATGTCCCCTAATATTGTCAAGTGTCCCCCCAAAAGGCAAAATCACCCCTGGTTGAGACCAAATGTCTAATGCATAAAGCAGACCTGAATGGAGCTGCTTGAGTTAGAGAAAGGGTTGGCAGGGGAGGATGCTAGAGCCCACAATGCTTATTATCCCCAACCCAGCCCCAATTCCTAAAGCAGGTTCACAGAACACCTCGTTCTTCCAAGGAGTACCGACTCATACACACCCCCACACACCCTCACCGCACACACCAGAACACCACAGCCACCATTTCCATCTATGTCTTTCAAGCCTAGAGCAAATCTTCCCGATCCTCGGAAATCTTCCAAATAAAACTTCCCTCCTTTAATCTCCAGACTGTAATTACTTCTCTCTTATGAAACCTATCTACTGGATATTATAATTATTTCTGTACGTATCTTTATATGCTCCATTGTTCATAGCTCATTTTCTTGCACATTAGTTTGGTGAGAAAGCTGGGCTTGAAGGATGAGTAAGAGTCAACAGGAGGAGGGAAGGATAATATTACAGGTGTGAACACATAGGGTATGAAGCTACAGGCATGTTGAAGGACTTGACCTAGTTTTTAAGAAAGTGATGTAGAATCAGATAAAGAGTGCAGAGGCAGATTAAAAGCATATGTGAATAAATACATATACCACACTAAGGATATTTTAGTTTGTAAGATTTAAAGGTAAAATGAGAGAAATCAGATGATAGGGGCTGAACTTTAGAAAAATAAAATTTAAAAACTAAAAATAAATTTTGAGGTAGTGTAGCCAATAGATTGAAGGACCAAATAACCAAAAATAAAATTACACTTACAACAGCATGCAATTGGCAGATAACTGATAATGGGGCCCAGGTTAGTGACCATGAGTTGGAGTGGATAAGACAGTTATGAGATGATTTAGAAGTATAACCTAAAACTTTTTACAACTGGTTGGAAGTAGAATGTGAGGAAATGCAAGTAATTAAAAATAACCTTAAGATTTTTAATTTTGTGAACTGCCATTGGCAAAGAAAAGACACATGAGAAGATATACAGGCTTTGTCTGGGGAGGAGAAATATGAGTTCCAGTTGGACACGTTGAATTGGAGATACCTCAAATATCAAATTGACACTTGGGAATTCGCTTCTAGAGGTTCCAACAGGAGTGTTTCTCTCTCTTTTAAAATATTTTTAAATTTATTTTTTAGAGAGAGGGGAAGGGAGGAGGAGAGAAAAACATCAATGTGAGAGCAGAACACCAACTGGCTGCCTCCTGCACACCCCCTACTGGGGATCAGGTCGACAATCCAGATATGTACCCTGGCTTGGAATCAGACTAGCAACCCTTCAGTGCACAGGAAGACACCCAACCAACTGAGCCACACCGGCCAGGGCAAGAGTGTTTCTCTTAGAGCTAGAGTGGAGAGTCATCCAAATACAGGATATAATAGGAGCCAAGGTGTGGATGACATTCCCCGGTGAAACAGTAGAGATAAAGATAAGAAAGGGTCAATATCAGAGTGCTTGGGCAAGGCCAATATCCTTGGAAACACCAAGATTTACAAAGGGAACAAAGGCAAGGAGCCTGGGAAGGAAACCCAGAAGGAGGGATGAAGAGAGAAGAGAAGCAGGAGAGACTGTGGAATTGGGTAGCCACGTCACAGAGAAGGTGGTCAGCAGGATGGGTAGCATGAGACGAAGCCACTGTATCTGGGGAAAAGGAAATCACAGGGGGCCTTAAAGGAGCACTTGAAGTGGAGAATAAGGGAAAGAAGGTAAATCATAGTGGTTTGATAAAAAGTAGGAGTTGAATGCTAACGGTGGCAATGCAGAAGCCTTGTGGGTATGAAGAGAGGATGAAAATGCAGTGATGGCTAGAGAAGCTTCCAGATTAGGAAAGTTATTTTAGAAAGGGAAGACAAGAGCTGGTGCTTAGCATGAAAGAGCCCAAGGAAAGATTAAAGACATAAGGGAGAGGAGAGTTAAAGGATGGCATAGGGCCTGGGGGAATTGGAAGACATTGATTTGCAAACAACAAGTGGAGGGGTGAGCCATAGAGATTAAGTAGGGACACTTGTGCCTATGAGCTAGGTGGTAATTTAGTCAAGTGGGTGAAGATGGAGATCAATTTCATGTTTTGAACAACCATTTGGGAAACAGGAGAGAAAAGCTAGTTACATATCAATCAAAGTATTTCAAATACCGCTGATTATCCAGCCAGGGCTGAACAAGATGCATTTATGCTGGAGCTAATCAGAAGGTTTATTCTTTTTCTTTAATTTTTGGAAGGTTGACAGTGTTTGAAGGATGCTTTAGGAGTTCATGACAATAGGCGATGTTAGAAGCGGGAGAGGGTGGAGTAGAAAACATTCACCAGGAGGGTTATAGAGCCATAGGCAAGAAGTAAAGAGGGCTTGGAGGGCATGGCATCTGGGAATGAAAATCAAGGTATTGAAGAGGATCTATTTTGAAGGGGAAACAGCTGCTAAGCTGAGAAAGCATGAAGTTAAAGCTTCCAATAAAGCATCTAGACTAATAATATGGAAAAAAGTATGAAAACGTTTCTCAAATGAGATGAATATCAACTGTGCTAGTCTTGTGTCTTTCTCCTTTCAATAATAATAGTAACAGTCTAAGTAACCTGATTTTTTTCTTTCCAGTGTAAATCATGTCCAAAGACCTTGCTTATCTTTCTTTATTTTTCACATTCCAACGACAGTCACTAATGGGGCAGGCCCCATTCAGGCACCAGTCTAAGTGTTGTTGTTTTTTTAATTCAAATACTTTATTGTTTAAAGTATTACATGAGTCTCCTTCTTCCCCCGTTGACCTCTCCTTGGCCGCTCCCACCCCCCAGCACATGCCCTCACCTCCCTACTGTCTGTGTCTATTGGTTATGCTCATATGCATGCATACAAGTCCTTTGGTTGATCTCTTACCCCCTCACCCGCCCCCTCCCAGTCTCCCCTCATAGGTTGGATAGTCTGTTTGAAGCTTCTATGTCTCTGGTTCTATTTTTGTTCATCAGTTTATGTTGTTCATTATATTCCACAAATGAGTGAGATCAAGTGTTTTTTTATATTAACTCATTGTACCTAACTACAATCCTGGGCTGTGGTTATTATTATTTCTCCTTATTTTACATTTGGAGAACCTGAGGCACAGAGCAGTGTAGTGACTTTCTCAACAATGCCCTGCCAGTCATTGCTTGAGGTTGGGATCTGTAGCCAGGCAACCTGGTTCCCAAGTCTGCAGGCCTAACCACTACACATTCCTGTCACCTCTCCACTCAAAGAGAAAAAAACCTAACTTAATAATTCTTTTTCACTGACTCGGCCTCCCTGCTACTGACTCAGAGAGTCAGCCAACTGTGACAGCAAAAGAACTGCTTGTGTCATTGCAGGGAACTCTGAAGCAGACTCAGGTTCCAGCTGCAGCAGGTACACCCTCAAGGCCGACGGGAGTCAGTGTCCCAGTGGGTCCGCCGGAAGGACAGTCATCTACACGTGTGAGTTCATCAGCTTCCACGGAGCCCGAGGCAGTAAGAGCATAGAAGTGACATTCACGTCTGTGGGTAAGGACTCTTACTAGCATTTTCACCTCCAATCCAGGGCTGCCAATCAACTGGGAATATCCATGGGCCATAAAGCAGGGCCTTCCCTGGTGGTGGGAGTGTGGTTGGGGTGAGTCACAGAATGGGGAACAGGAGAGGATTTCCCTCTGTGTCATTTCAGTTCACATGAAATCTTTAGCATAGGGAAGGGTAGGGTGGGCAGCTGGCTGCAGAGAGGGAACAGCCTGCCTTGTGCCGGTGCAGAAAGTGGACCAGGAACTAGTTTCACACTTAGATTAGTCCTATTTAATCTTGAGTTTACAATGAGTCTAATGCCTCTAGCTCCCCACTTTCCCTTCCATAGTTTCATTCTCCCTCTCTTGAATTCTCCCTCCCTCCCCTGGCTCATTCCCCACCGCCCTTCCCTCCCCTGTCACCTAATCTAGGATGCATGCTTCAAAAAGCTTAACAACCTGGTATTTTGAGGTTATTTTACAGTTGTAACAAGTACTTTTTAATATTTCAATTAACTCAGCTTATTTAGGCCCCTTCAAAATAGAATTCCTTCTCCTCATATCATAACTTCAGCCCTATCTGCACAAAGAGGACAGACAAACTTGCTTTTCCACCCATCTTAGAAAAACGAACTATGTAGCTAAGTCATGAACAAGTTGGAGAAATGACTTATATATAAATGGACTTGTTACTCTTGTTCACATTTCCTATTATGGTGACCTGGCATTTTTACAAAGAGCAAGGTTAGGTTTATCTGAAAACATTATTGCCATAGGTTCATGGGTTTTTTGAGCAATGTGCAGTTGTCTGTCGTGAGCGCAGTTGTACATGGCACGTCTTCACACTGGGACCTGTGTCCTTAGGTGAGCTTTGGTTGTTTTAGGGACATGTTTAGCCTCCGCTGAAAACCACTGGCCTGGTATTTGGACCTCATCTGAGAATCAAGAGAATGGGATTCACAGGTCCAGGGGCCTTTGCCTTTTCTCTCTCGAAGAAGCCACTCCACCTCAGAAAGCTATCCCGAGGTCACTGCGGCCAGTGAGGCCCCGCCAGGGACACTTGAATCCCAGCTTCTAAAGGGGACTATGGAGACCCCTGATTTTTCTGATGGTGACTGAGGATAAGATTATACACTGATTGGAAGAGCAGGCAACCTCCGTGAGCTCCAGGCACGAATTGTTCACCTAAAAAAGACAGAAATGAATGGCATTTTGAAATGTCAGCTGTGTAAAATATATGCTCCAAGAGCCAGAGGCAAAACTACTGGGACATTCATAGAAGTTTTTATATTTGTAAAGGTCTTGTTAACATTCTCGGTGAATAACTCCTCATGAACCTATGAGGACACTCGCAGAAAGAGGAGCAAATGTAGAGACTTATGGTTAGGGTGCCTATATGGCCCCGTTCGCCCAAGACGGTCCAGTGATCCCTTGAGCTACTTAAAATGTAGCTTCAGAAATCACTCCTGCTTAGTGTGTAGACTCAGTGCTAGATCTAGGAGTTAAGTGCTGGGGATGCAAAGACACAGAAGAGAGTCCTGTTCTTGCGGGGCTCGCATTTTTATGGAAGAGAAATATAGAAAGAAAGAAATTAAAATACAATGTGGTGTAACTGAGACACTTGGTGTCCCTTGAGGTGTCGTGGAAGAGGTTGGAGGGGAGCTTGGGTTAAGTTAAGTGAACATCGCTAAGTTTGCAACCTTTTGCCCTGCTGATCATCAGGAGATAAATCCAGCCACAAAGGGGAAGTGCACGAGCACCTAAGGCATGTGATGGAAATGAGTACAGTTCAGAGCACCACCGGGATCAGCCTAGAAACAAATAAAGCCCAGGAGCAGCAAGGTACCAATCCCGCGTTGACACAGTAGTCAGGACGGTCCACGCTTCCTGTCTCTATCTTAAATTTCACTCATGTGTTGATGGCACCAGAAAGACTAAACATTGTGCTTGTTGTCGGTTTTCTTTTGTCTGTTTTGTTTGCATTCTTTCAGCCAACTTAACAATAACCCCGGACCCAATTTCTGTTTCTGAGGGACAAAACTTTTCTATAAAGTGCATCAGTGATGTGAGTAACTATGATGAGGTGTATTGGAAAACTTCTGCTGGAATTAAAATATACCAAAGGTTTTACACCGCAAGGAAGTATCCTGATAGAGCGGAGTCGGTGCTGACTGTGAGGAGCTCGACAAGGGAGTGGAACGGTGAGTGAAAAGCCAGTACTACTCTGCTGCCCGGAGCCCTGGAAAACATGCTACAGTAGTTCCTATCCACATTTCATGCAACAGCCCTTCTGGGGAAGATGTCATTATACCCATTTTACAGATGTAGAAACTGAGGCTCGGAAAGGATAATAAATACACCTAAGCCCCTATACCTTAAGTTGTTAAGCTAGGACTGGAACTTGTCTCTCTCATTCTAGAGCCTGTGCTCTTGCCATGAAGTTAAGAGGATTTTTATTAAAAGTACTTTTATCAAACTCTTGGTAGTGCTTCACCCAATTTCGGCATCAAAAATCTAGGTAAAGGATTAATAGGCCTGGATCCAAAGGAAGGAACATTTTTATTTCCTCTGTTTCTCTGTACATTATTCATGTTGGGAAGATACACAAATGTTTGGGGGGAAAAAGAGAATTTGATTGAACTACTGTAATAAAAGCTGACACTTATTGAGCCCTTACTATGTGATAGACACTGTCCTAAGTGTTAAAGTGTGTTAATTCATTTAAAACAATAAACTGAGAGGGTAATGCTATTATTATCCCCATTTTGCAGATGGAAAAGCTGAGGCTCAGTGAAGTTAACTAAGTTGTCTAAGATTATGCATCTCATAAATGGCAGTGCCAGGGTGAAACTCTGGCTAGTGGCTAATTCTGAACCACTTCACTCTGACGTCTTTCACTAATTGTAAGGTTAATCAGCCTGGATTCTGTGAGTTCCCAGTCTTCTTCATTTTTCCCTATGAAGACCAGGAAACATTGTAGAAATAATTAGTTATTGTTTGGCTGTAGTAAAACATCAGGAAATGAGAGTATTTCTCTCCTATAGTGAACTCACACCTAGTTCTGTCCAAATTGTTCTTTCCTTCTACAGGGCAATAGCTTAGGAGGAGCCATAGCTTTCCCAGTTACAGTCATTTATTAAACATTCTCATATTCAAGTGCTAAAAAAACCTAGTCTCACCTAATTCAACTACACTTGCATTTAAATGGAATTTAAATTTCCCTTCCCTCCCAACAGAATTGAAAAGAGTTTCTTCTTGGTTTTTGTTCTGCCTGATTTCCCTCCAGCTAGTTGCTTTTCTGGCTTCTCTAGAGTTGGGACAAAGAGAAGAAATGTAAAATAATAAAATAAAATAAATAAAATAAAATAAAATAAATAAAATAAAATAAAATAAAAAGGGTCTTACTAAATTGTAGGTACTCTTTTTATCTTCCTGTACTGTCCCCATGATAGGTGCTCAAATGGTGGCTCATCCCCTGATGAGCCCTAATACTCAGTGGGAAAAGGTTCTTTCAAGAAACTCAACCCAAGTACTGTCCACAGTCCACTCTGCCACACCAAAAACTGGGCATGCAGGCTACTCCTGCTGCTGCCTCCCCTTTTACTCCAGCAAGGTCAGCCAGCATCTTACTTTTAGACTTTTCTAGGTAAGAGTGAGATATCAGACATTTAATTACAGAGTACAGAGGCTGAGCTCTCTTGAGAAATCTCTCTCTCCTTCTCCCTCTCCCTCTCTCTTCGTGGTGCCATGGGGTCCTGAAAATTGAGGAGCCTACTCAGAGATGGAAAGAGGGGGCATCACAATATCACAGTGTTCCATCTGGGTAACAACTCTCTTTAAAGAACTTGCACACACCAAATTTCCCATTCATTCTCTGGTTCATGAAAGAGCCTTGGAGTAGGTATTGGGAACCTGTTTTGAAACCCGATTCCCCCTAATAGAGTGTATGACTTTGGATAAGCCACTTAATTATATTTGAAAGTAAGTGAATATTTAGGTGGCCCTCGGTTAGTCCTTCAAATACATAGAGTGCTCAGGAGAGGAGTCTATCAAGCATTTTCTTACCCACTGTCCGGGAAGGCTTGACAGGACAACTAAGCCTCTTCTTAGTCTCAGCGAACCCCTTTTGGGAGTGATGACTTAATTCCATCTCATTCTTGCTTCCTTCCATCCAGGAACCTATCAGTGCATGTTTAAATATAAGAATTCATACAGTTTTGCCACCAAAGATGTCACTGTTCACCCGCTGCCTCAAGAGCCGAACATCATGGTCGACCCTTTGGAAGCTTCAATCCCATGCACAGGTTCCCATCCCTTCACATGCTGCGTGGAGGAGGATGAAGACTACAAAGTCACTTTCCAAGTGGACACCCTGTCCTTTCCTGCTGGTAAGATGTCAGCTGCTGAGTTGTTAGGACATAGTATTTCCTATGTGGGGAGTCCAAAAGTTTACTCTTAAAGTAGACATGGGGATTGCTTCAGAGACAGAATATAACAGAGTGAATTCCAAAAGCCATTATTACCTTCTATTTTGCTTTATTATTCTTGACTTGTGGCAAAATCTCGAGAGCCTGTGAGGGTGGAGAGTCTGTTTTTGGAGGGAGCCATTGAAGACAGTATTAAGGTACCTTCACAGGTCTTACACTTCCTCAACATAGCTGACCAGACATTCTGATAGGCCCTCCCTCCAAGCTATGAATCAACATACCATAAAAGTACCACAAATCCCCTTAAATGCACAGCTTAGCAAGCAAGAAAGGAAGAGATAACCAAGCGCCGTAGAGAAAAACTAGAGATAATGTTTTAGCTAAAGTTGGGCTTCCTCGTGAGCATCTGCCAATATAAGAAACCCAGAAACTTGGCTTTTAAGGCTCTGAAGGACATGGAAGGAAAGGTCTTCCTCCCTATGCAGTAGCTAAGGCACCCCTATCCCACCAGCACAATGCCAGGACCCTCAAAAGGTGACATGCACATTTAAAAAAATAGACAAAAAAAGCAAAATTCACCTGCCAGAGTTAGCCTCGTCTCTAGGTGAGCAAAAACTTTCCCTGAGAATTATAACTGCCTTGCCCTCATTCAGGTTTGGGGTTTGAATTTATACTACCTATGTGGTCCAGGAACTCCAAACTGAAGAGGTGAAATGGTCCATTGGTAGCACCCTATGGCACTTGGTAAAAAAAAGAAATTCAAATCCTCTCTGGTAGAATGTACCATCACTCAAGATCCCTCAGGATTCCTACAAATGAAGGTCAACCAAATATGAACTCACCACCACCCCCCAATGTCAAAACACAGACACCATCATGAGCAATTTACATTTATTCTTTCAAGAATTATTCTTGAAGACCTACTCAATGCAAAACATCAAGTAGGCCATGAAAAGGAGAAAAAAGCAGTTAGGGCACATGTAGTAATATGTAGATGAGCTCATGTCATAAAAGACAATGCATATAACATTAAATATCCAAATGAACAATACAGATCAAAAGAACACTGGAAGTTCAGAAAAGTAGGGGCCAAGAGAGTCTGGAAAGTTTAGAGCAGGTTGCATGGTATCCATCTGGAATCAATCTGGACATTGAAACATTCAGACATTTCAACATTCTGTGTTTCACATGCATACATCCAGTGCTCTCTCAATGCGCCAAACACTGCGCTAGATCCTGGGAGGGACATGAAAAGAAAAATAAGACCAGGTACATTCTCTTCAAGACCTCATGGTCTAGTGGAGGAGACAGATCCATAAAAAGGCAACTCTCAACCAACATGGTGAGAGCAAGACAGGATAAAGGTTCAGGACTCAATGGGATTTACAAAGGGCATTCTGTTTGTCCCAAACTGTATGGGCACAGAATGGTGAGGTTTTGCTACCATGCATGCAAATGTGGGCTTGCTTACTTGTAGGCTGGAGGCATTAAAAAAAAAACATTAAAAATCAATATGGCACATTCCTGGGGAAATGTTGCACAAGTGTATCCAGAGATGGTCATTTTAACAAAATGTGTGCTTCGGAGACTCATGTTGTGACTTAATTCTTTCAATCATTCTGCCTTAGCAAAAGAAGTTCATGGAAAGCAAGTGTGCTACAAATTCAATTTCATGGCAAAATCAATAGTTTCCTGGTGTCCAAAACATGTCAACGTGTTCTGTCACTTCACCAATGCCGCTAATAATTCAGTCCGGAGTCGGTCTATGAAGCTGAATCTGGTGCCTGGTGAGAGCATTTTCAATTATTTTAAAGTGTTGTACTCATGGGCAGGAATTTACCTATTTATTCACGCCCTCATTCATCCATTCAATAATATATGTTGAGCACCTTCCTATGGCATGCCTTAGGCTAAGCATGGGGGATTTGAAAAGAAATAAGCCATGTTTCCTAGCTCCATGCTTGGGGAGAGACAGATGTGGTCAAGAACGTAAGTGCTAAAGTAGACTTTGTGGGTGGCCAGAAGAGGCTGCCTGGTGATAGATGGGAAGGAAGTGATCAAGAAAGTCTTGCAGATGAAGTCATATTTCAGCTGAGTCTGGGAGGCTACACACTGCCCAGGGTAGATACGTGCCTGAATTCCAGCCGGAGAGGTTCTCATTTACTTGGGCTGTAGTGAGCCTGGACGTTGATATTTTCTGAGCTCTCCAGGTGATTCTAAGATGCCAGAGTTGAGAATCCCTTGGGTGAAGGCGTTATATCCCTAAGGTGCCTAGAAACCTGAATATCTCTTATTAGGATGAGCCCCTATTAAGCTCTCATTATTTTCCATGGTTTAGATGTTACAGGCAGCAGAGAGAAGTTTCCTGGGGACTGGAGGTGGGAAATAAATTCTGTTAGGAAAAGCAAGGGCAGATTAAAGTCAGATGTGTATAGAAAGCACTAAGAGGCTTTGGAAAGCCAGGGACAATATAAAGACATTGGCTACCTCCAAAAAAGTCACTGAAAGTAAAGGGAAAAATTAATTCAAACATCAAAATTCTACCTGGGCCAGACCCCATTTCCACTTTCTTTTCTCCTCCTTTCAGTTGTCTGTTTTATCTCCCTGTTTCCAACGCAGGAGAGAACATCGCATGTCGAGATCCCATAATAGGTGTGGGGGAGCCTGGGAAAGTGATCCCGAAGCTCTGCCGGTTCTCGAACCTGTCCAGTAGCCCTGCGAGTCCTGTTGGAGGGATCATGACCTACAAATGTGTGGGCTCCCAATGGGAGGTGAAGAAAAGCGACTGCATTTCTGCCCCAATAAACAGTCTGCTCCAGTTGGCCAAGGTGATCCTCAAACCTTTGACTCAGCTCTTAGTGGGGTCATCTGTCTAGCTTATCATGTCTCAGCACTAAGGAAAATGGGCTTTGGGCTGGTTTGTGTTGCTCTCAAAACTACTTGTATTTGTTTCTTTCCAAAAAAAAAAAAAAAGAAAGAAAATAAGAAGTACAAACCAAGAAATGCTTAAAAATTGTTTTAAATACAAATATCAAGGTAACAAAATATGTGTTTTACCTTAAAATCAGCCATATACCTTTACCTTGTCTTCTCGGTACCTTCTGTTCATTGCCTGCAAGGGATAGGTAGTATTATCCTCACTACCTGCTTTCCTTGGAATAATTTTTATATTAAGCAGATAGCCCTGATATTTTAAGAAAGAGGAGCAACATAAACAAGTAAGATTGACCATTCACAAAAAAAAAAAAAAAAGTTGGGCTTTATGCTTTTACAGCTCTGAGATGTCCTCAATCCTTAGAGGTAACCAGTAGTTACAAGAAAAAGGGACTAGCCTGCCTCTCTTACCTAGAATAAAGGTTACTGTCACGTGGTAAGGGAAAATTCCTTTCTTTCCATCAAAATAGATTAACACCACCTCATACTTAAGTCATTGAAAGTTAGAGACTCCCAAAATTCCATGAGTTACAATAAATAAATACTGATGAGGCAACTAATGGGGTTATAGCAGTTGGTGACATCTTCGGACAGCTGGTTCCAAATCCTCTCACCCTTGGAGGAAGAATTGAGGAAAAGAGGTGATATTGACTTATGTTTTATCTAATTTTATCTGTTTCTCCTCTTGTCTTATACCAAATTCATTAAGAATACCTACTATGTATAAAACATTCTTATAGATGCTATCAGGGTGAAGAGGCAGAATCTGAGTTGATAGATAATATGACATTAAACATATATTAATTTTGGTTAGGAGAATCAGGAAGTGCTGCTTGAAAAACTTGGCATCTGAGTTGGACCATGATGGACAAAGCATTGGAGATATAAATTATCCTAATTGAGAAAGTATAATTTGAACTCAACATTGGGCCATGGTACCAATTCTAGATACCTAGATACATTGTCAATGGAAAAGAGGCATGCTGGCCTATCATGTTCCATTGATTTATCCATTCAACATATACTGTTGAAAACCTACTGTGTGCCAAGTTAGATACCTATACTATGTTAGATATTATGGGATATCAGAAGAACAAAAAGAAATATAACATATTTTTCACATTGTTAAGGAGCTTATAATTTAATTGGAGACATTGAAATTAGAATACAAGATGATTTTCATAGAGATATCACAAATGTGAAGTATACTAACTAAGTAAGATGAATACTTATGCAGTCAAAGGAATAAATTTCCATGTTGGAACACTCATTGAAGTTCTTCATAGAGAAGATCTAACCTGAGTTAATTCTTTAATTTTAAATATGAGTTAGATAGAAAACACAAGTGTGATGATTACAGATAGGGTGATGATATCAGTTATCATAGAGACAAGGACACTTTTAGAAAATAAAAGAGGGTCTGTTAATAATTACATGGTGACAGAAGACATATGCCAGAACTGTTGCAGGAGAATTGGGACAGTCACCCAACAGAGGAAATGATTATAAAAAGGAGAGAGTGGCCAATGTGCTTCCATACGGACCATCTAAGTATCCGTTTTATTCAACTTTAATCTAGTTTCTAACAATCACACCTACGTTTCCTTTTTTTTTTTTTCAATCAGTCATCAGGTTGACATATGTTTTTCTGTTCTCCTATGTGTGAGGTCTTATGTAATATTCCATTCTGAAGGGCACACACAGTTTAAGAGAAAAGTACGTTATTTTATGAGATATACTCATGGGAATGGATAAAAAAGGAAATTATGGATAGGAGAGATTTTGTCATGGACAGATCAGCACGATTTGATGACCAAACTGATTGACAAGTGTTTTGTTGGTTTGTGTTGGCTTTTGTGTTGCCAGGCTTTGAGCAAGAGCCCCTCTCAGGACAAGAAGCTGCCTACATACCTGAAGGACCTTTCTGTCAGCACAGACAAGGTGGCACATGAAGTCAGTTCATCTCCGGGGAACCTGGGAGCCATTGTTAACATCCTTGATTTGCTCTCAACAGTTCCAATCCAAGTGAATTCAGAAATGATGATGGTGAGTTTGTTTAAACCTTGCAGGAGTTTGGGGGTATTGTCTTTTCACCCCTCAGGACTTGTGGTCAAGAAAGATAACACCTCCCCATTATAGCTTCTTCTCTGTCATTTCCAGATCAGTGTCCTAGTTATGAGAGTCACATAACATGCTCTGCTACCTATGGCTTTTAGGATATAAGGGGATGTTTCCTATATTCATTTTGGGACCTTAAGAAGATTTCTTTAGTGAATCTCTGCTTTAATATCTTCATTAAAATAGAATTAATTGTTATCTTCTTTCTAGGAAAAGTAGGAATTAAAGGTTTTCAGCATAGGATGCTCAAAGGTCTAGCACTAAACATGAACTTGGAAGCAGTCAGGGTTCTGGGAGGAAAGAGAATTCACCCACAAGAATGCTAATGAAGAGACTTGAATGAAAGGCTGTTTTAAGACATAAGGCCAGAATTAAAGAAAAGGGGGGGGTGCGGTTTGAGGTATTCAGGGACCAGAAACATTTAGGAGCCTTTACTACACTCTGGGACTAAAGGAGGAAGAGGAAACAGTGTACCCACAGCTGAGTGAGAGCTGCTTCCCTGGAGGAGGGCTCACTCAGCAAGAGCTATAGTGTCGGAGGGACATAGCTATTGCCAAAGATGTGCTTAGATGGTGTGGATGGGGGAGTGGGTAGTAGAAAAATCTATTTCAACTTTTTTCTTCTCCCACCATCCCGTCCCCTGCCAGTGCTTCCCACTGGCCAA
The DNA here is from genome assembly GCF_027574615.1 of Eptesicus fuscus. Lineage (NCBI taxonomy): Eukaryota > Metazoa > Chordata > Mammalia > Chiroptera > Vespertilionidae > Eptesicus > Eptesicus fuscus. The sequence goes on along the minus strand of NC_072482.1, from coordinate 16,268,703 downwards.
ACCCAACCAGGGACCAACTGGCAAGCAGTTTGGGTAATAAGAGTCTAAAGAGATTATATAGATTTCCTAGGGCTGCTATTCCAAATTGCCACAAACTGGGTGGCTTACAATGACAGAAAGATAGAGAAACTATATTGAGAGAAGGCACACATGGAAATGACAAGCCCAAGTTTATGAGAGAATCAAAATGTTTAGCAAAAACAGAAAGATGCTTTTGACAACAACAGCATTGCTCGTTTGATGCTCAGCATTTGAGAGGGTCTTTTGTGACTACCTTGTGGGTGAAATACCAGCCACCAAAAAGCCTTTACAAGCTTGAGGTTAAAGATAAAATAAAATAATTAATGAAGATCTCTGCTAGCCTACTAAATTGGCCTTAGTGGGTGGTTGAGGGTGGTTCTCACTATCACTATTGCTGAATGCTTAAGTCTCAGTCTTGGAGACCAACCCATCCTCTGCTAACTCCCTGCCATAAGAAGGTGGGTCCCAGGTCCTCACAGCCTATGATGCCTCATTTTCCTCTTCTCATTTCCTCTTACCTGTACCCACCCCATCAGTTTTCAAAGAGATGTTTTTTCTCTTGTATAATTGAAAGAATTTGTTTGATTTGATCCCATGCTGTGTCAATTACAGAATGTTCTCCTTACGCTCAATGTCATCCTTGACAAGCCCATCCTGAGTACGTGGAAGGTGTTACAACAGCAACAGACCAATCACAGCTCACAGCTACTAGATTCTGTGGAAAGATTTTCCCGAGCATTACGGTCAAAAGATAGCACCATTTTGTCCATCTCCCACACCAACGTGCAGATGAGGGGCATGGTAATAAAATCTGGCTCTCCAAAACCCTACGAACAGAGGTTTGTTTTCTCAGACTCCGACCTTTGGGGCAATGTGGCTATTGACGAGTGCCACGTGGAGAACTTGCAGCCAGACACATCTATTGTCACCGTGGCTTTCCCAACTCTCAAAACCATCCTCGCCCAGGATACTCAGGGCAAGAATTTTGCAGACAGCTTAGTGATGACAACCACTGTCAGCCACACAATAACCGCTCCATTCAGGATTTCAATGACTTTTAAGAACAACAACTCCTTAGGTGGGAAACCACAATGTGTCTTCTGGAACTTCAGCCTCGCCAACTATACAGGAGGGTGGGATAGCAGTGGGTGCTATATGAAAGTCGATGGGGACAGTGTCGTCTGCAGCTGTGACCACCTAACGTCATTCTCCATCCTCATGTCCCCTGACTCCCCAGACCCTGATTCTCTCCTGAAAATACTGCTGGATATCATTTCCTACATTGGGTTGTGCTTTTCCATCCTGAGCTTAGCAGCCTGTCTAGTTGTGGAAGCTGTGGTATGGAAGTCCGTGACCAAGAATCGGACTTCCTATATGCGTCACATCTGCATAGTGAACATTGCAGCCTCCCTTCTGGTTGCTGACATCTGGTTCATTGTGGCCTCCACCATCCGGGACCATCACTACGTACTCAATGAGACAGCCTGTGTGGCTGCCACCTTCTTCATCCACTTCTTCTACCTCAGCGTCTTTTTCTGGATGCTGACTCTGGGCCTCATGCTCTTCTACCGCCTGGTTTTCATCCTGCATGATTCAAGCAAATCCATTCAGAAGGCTATTGCCTTTTCTCTCGGCTATGGATGCCCTCTTATCATCTCAGTCATCACAGTGGGTGCCACTCAGCCTAGGGAAGTCTACACGAGGAAGAATGCCTGTTGGCTCAACTGGGAGGACACCAAGGCTCTGCTGGCCTTCGTCATCCCAGCACTGATCATCGTGGTGGTGAACATGACCATCACCGTTGTGGTCATCACCAAGATCCTGAGACCTTCCATTGGAGACAAGCCCAACAAGCAGGAGAAGAACAGCCTGTTTCAGATCACCAAGAGCATTGGAGTCCTCACGCCACTCTTGGGGCTCACCTGGGGTTTTGGCCTCGCCACTGTGTTCCAGGGAAGCAATGCTGTGTTCCATATTGTGTTTACCCTCCTCAATGCCTTCCAGGTAAGTTCTGAAGTGCCAGTCTCGCAGGAAGTATCTAGGCAGGTGGGACAAGTTAATGACAGAAACACAAACAGGAGTGGGAATGGGGAAGGATTTTAGTTCAGAGAAAGACCTAGCCCTAAAGAGCAGTAATCACAAGAACTCAACGAGGTAGAAAGGACACGTTCCTCTGTTCCCAGGGAACCTCATACCTCTTATCACCTGCGTCATAATTGAGTTGCACATGTGATTCTCTTCTAAATGCCCTGGTAGTACAAGTAGGAGGAGAGTCCCTTCCCTACACTGGATTTTGCTATTTACCCAACATTATCTTGATGCCATCTATTATCTCCTAAACGAAAAAAATACTCTATTAAACCAAGTAATTGCTGCAGTTAATTGCCACAAGCATTAAATTAGATCGCTCTTTGAGAGGTCAGGGACAGCATCTGTCTTATCTATCATTGTATCCCTAGTGCCTAAAAATGACCTTGGCCCAAAGTATGTGCTCTAAATAACCATTTGACAAATGAAATGAATGCTATGCACCACATAGAATGTTCTCTGGAAGCACTTGCTGAGGAACGACAGAATGAATGTCTATGTAAGGTGGGCATTCTATTGTATTATACTAAAATGGAAAAAGATGCCCTCTTTGCTCTCCTGCAGTGCATAACTGGTGGTGGTGAACATGACCATCACGATGGGTTAGAAAAGCTTCAGTCGAGGTATAGATAACAAGCCTTTAGAGCACAAGGAAGGGAATGCTTAATTCTGATCTCACAAGTGGGTGGGTAGGAAACACAGGCCCCATGAGCTGGTGAGGAGGTAGGAGATCTGGAGAGGAAGTTGAGACAACACCCCTGGATGCTTATACCGAGACTATGCAAATTCTATTTTCTGCTACTGGGCCCAAGGCTCCAAATTATAGAGCTCATGTCTGATGACATTTATAATATGCCCTGACTAGAAGGAACTGATTATTCCACCCCATGGCCCATCATAACTATGTGAGGGCTACTGTAGGCATAAGAGGTATGTCTAATAGCATAACCATCAGGACCTCCACTTCACAATTGAGGGGAAGTAAGGAAATAGAAAATACCCTGATAACATAAAAGCATTTAAAGTCCCTGGTGTGGACCTACTGCATGTCTTTTAACATCATCTGCTGGGCTCACTCCATAAGCACAGGTGTGGGCAGAGGTAGTACAAATTCAATGCCAGGTTAGTAATACTTTCTACTTTGTGGAACAATAGAATATAATTGAAATGCACTTCTTCCCAATTCGTGTTTTTTTTTTTCCCAGGGATTATTCATTCTGCTCTTTGGGTGCCTCTGGGACCAGAAGGTAAGAACATGACAATTTCATGCTCCTGGAAAAGTCCGAGGTGCTCGTGGCAAGTAGAATTTATGATGGCTTTTTGTTGTTGTTGTTGTTGTGAAACAATGCAGGTACAGGAAGCTTTGCTGAAAAAGTATTCTCTGTCAAGATGGTCTTCACAGCACTCAAAGGTAACTCTTTCCTTTGTAGAGACTTTTGAAAAACCCTCTCCACAACTAGTTTTAGCATAGATGATTCCAATGTTTTTGCTTCTCTCCTGATTCAACCTATTACACACGCTATGGAACTATCATTAAGATACTGTCCTCACATCTTTAAACAGGGGACAAATAGCACAGATAATGTCAACTGGAGGTTAAAATAAAATTTCGATTTTCAATGAGAAATAAACAAGGAGTTTCTGATGAGACTCAGGGCAGTAGAAAACACAATTTGAGAAATAACAATAAATAGAATTTTCTGTAATTCGTTTTGGAAAATAACAATTGCACTCAAATATATTTCCCTGTTTACACATGTCAGAAGATACTAAACTCTATAACAATAAAAAACATTTGAAAGTTATTTTCCTAATACCAGTGATGATATTCCAGTGTTTCATGGTGCTCCTGCTTGACTGGTTTTAAGGAGAAATGCATGCTTATCCCTGCTCTCACCTTGAAGTGGGATGAGAGATATTCAGCTAGTGACCACTAGAGGGCAGCAAGTGAATCCTACTGGAGATAAAGGAGGGCCTTGGTCTAACACATTTGCACGTAATTGTCTTTTTTTTTTCTTTTTCTCGTTTCTAGTCAACATCCCTAGGTTCGTCAACACCTGTATTTTCTATGAGTTCTCCAATATCAAGAAGATTCAACAATTTGTTTGGTAAAACAGGTATGTAGTGACCTCTTGATGCTCCATGGGTTGATCCAAACAAATTGCCCTGATGGGGAGACTCAAACCCCTGCTTTCCCAGTCCCCACTTCATGACATTTACTATACAATGGCCTCCTTGGGGGCAGAGGTTCAATACAGGAACTTGCTTAGGTTTTCCCAAACCACCAGGAGGCTGGTACAGAGGGTAACTTCCTTCAGTGGAACAACTAATGACTTATGAGGAATACGATTTGGAGAATCTAGAAAAGTCTGCAGACAGCTGTCTGTCAAAAGGGTATCAATCCTAATGGAGACTGTAAACTGCCCGCCTTGTCAAACACAGACCACTCTTCTATTCCTGTGAAATGCGACTAGGTGGGTCATATTTCTGGGCTGTGGTGCAGCAGAGAATATGTTCAGAAAAGCATATTATAGAAGCCCATGCTCCGGGTTCCTTTTCCCTTTTCCTTTTTCTTTTGAAAAGTGCATGTTTTACACATTGACATTTATGAAATTACACATACATGTAAGAAGGATCCCCAAGTCAGCTATGCTATCAGAAACATGCACAGGTAAGTGTCCACCTTGGAAGCACACAATAAATAATATTAACGGCTTTGGGCAATGAGTCTCAGCTGTTTGGCAAGTTGAAACTCTGTGCCATGCCACTACAGTCTCCATGAAAATAAGCAGCACAATTCCTTCCAGCTTCTTGAAACCAACCAGGTCTCACAAACGTGGTATTTCGGGTTTCAGTTTGAGGCGTTACACGAAACTGGAGGGCATTCGCTTTTGATTTTGAAGGTCACGAATTGGACCTGCTGAGAAGGGCTGAGACCCTCAGGGTGTGTTAGCACTGTTGCACTTGACCATCACTGTTGCCAGAATGTGTTTGCCCTTTGCTTTAAAGTGAAACTAGTGAAAAGTCTATGAAATGATTCCACATAACATGGAAGGCCAAGAAAAGCTGTCCGTTGTTTCTGAATCACACAGACAAAAGCTGGACTTGGAGCTGTTTCCGAGGTCCCAGGGCCTGGGATTCCCCATCATTGCCACTTGGTAGCCTCTTGGGACAGAAACGCAGCTCCTGATGACCTCGTTGAGGGGTCCATAATCACTGTGACTTTGGTTTATGTTGCCAGCAGCCCCACAGGGGCCCCCAAGCAGTGATGGAAACCTTGTTAGCAGTGGCAGTTCACCAATCTGATGGTAGGGTGGCCACTGTGTCCCTTCCCTTGCTCGACACATGTCCCCTACTCTCCCTGTGCTTAGTCCCGGCTTCCTGCTGACACAGCCTGTGTGGTGGCTCCGGGCGCCCTCCCTGCTGCACTCGCTCTCAGCACTTCTGGTAGCATCCCCTGACTTCTCCTCTTTCCTGGTCTTGCTTTTTCTTCCCCTGCAGTTTTCTCTTTTGTTTCCATCTCTCCCTTTCCCCCATCACCTTCAACTCAGCTTCCAGACCCTTCCCAAGAGCTTCCCCAAGTCACCCCAATCCAAGGGGACCAGGAGGTTCCCTCCTATGGATGTCCCATGCATGTGGTGGCATGTAGAGGGCTGCCCATGTGGAGACGGCTCTGTCCTTTGTAGAAATCTGGCTGCTGGTGTGATGGGAAGTAGTTAGTGCTTGTCTTGTCTGCTGCCACGCACGCTTGAGAATGACAGTTTTGTCTGTTCTCGGGCACTTGAGGAGGGCGGCATGGGTTTGATTCTGGCACGGCGAGCTTACCTGGCTCTTGGACTAGAGCTCCCCCTCGGGCCTTAGAAGAGGTCCCCCTCTCCCACCACGTGATCACCCAGGCTGGTCTTTTGGGCTAAGCTGCTGTTCTGTGTTTCAGGAACCTACAATGTTTCCACCCCGGAAACAACCAGCTCATCCTTGGAAAACACATCCAGTGCTTATTCGTTGCTCAACTAAGAACAGGAGAATCCAACCCATGTGACTCTCGGGGAACAGTGGCTGTGCTCTGAAAAAGAGATCCTTTCCAAGCCCTGGGTAACACATCCCTCCACAGGCTTCTGGGAGCTGATGCCGAAGAGACTTTTTCAGTAGGGAAGAGCCTTTCTTGTGTAAAGACGGACGAAAAGTAATTAATTGTTCCATTTATTTTGCTGCCCCACCCCCACCCTTTGTGTGATACCAAATGTGTATAGTATTTAAGTGAAACTCAACTTTCCCAAAGCCCAACTATCTGTCTATATTGTAAAATAGAATTTGAAAGAGACATTCTCACTTTTCACATGTTGGCCACAAAGATAAGCTTTCATTAAAATAATAAGTAAAAATGCTAGTACCTAGGAAATACTTCAGTGAATTTAAGGAAGGAAGGAAGGAAGGAAGGAAGGAAGGAAGGAAGGAAGGAAGGAAGGAAGGAAGGAAGAAAGAAGGGAGGGAGGAGGAGAGAGGAAGGGAGGGAAAATAAAAACAACATTAAGAACCACATTTTAAGATTTCCATGTTCATGATCTAACACAATTACTAGACAATACAACATTGAGAATTAAAAAGTGGCTCAAAAATGCAAACTGAAAGAAAGCCATGGGGAAAGTTTAATACCTTCCTGGTATTTTCTTAGCAAAGAGAGAGGGGAAAAAGAAGTGGGAGCAAAAAATAGAGAGAAAATTACATCATCAGGATGCTTTCAAGTGGATAATAATATTGACCAGAAATTGCATGGAAGGAGACATGATCCTACACATCTACTTTTTTTTTTTTTTTTCATTTAAGGTTTGAGCTAAGTGGAATGAGTATGCTAAGAAAGTGTAATAGCCATCCTTTATCTGATCCAAGCAAGTCCAACTGCTGATTACATTTTATAGTTTATAGTTTTTTAATAGCTTATCAGAAAAGCCTTATGTTTTGGTTTGTTCCACATTTTGAAAGCAAAAATAAAAAAGCGTATTTTTTATCCATTAATTGCCAAATGTGATATATTGCACTGAAAACAGATCCCAATTGTCATATATTATATGTAACAGCTTCCAGGTACTTCTCTGTGCATTATAGACTAGATTTTAATAATCTGCAGCACTGTATATTACTGTTATTGTTACTGTGGATCTAGTGGGCTTTGGTGTATTGTGCAGCTCTCTGTGTATTAACGCTCTCAGTCTTTAAGTCTCCAGACCATTATACATGTAGAGTTTTGTACAGTGTAACTTGTGTTCATTCCAACCACTTGGAAATCTTCCGGAAAGTTCTACAGCTGGCTAGTCCAAGCTCTCACTGACACTTCCCCTTGATGAACAGATGGTGGAGGTTTTCCTAAGAATTTGATTATTTGTGATTTGTGTGTGTGCGTGCCTTTCATACAAATACAAATATTTATTAAATTTGCATCCATATTAAAGTCAACCATGTGCTGCAGCTACAGCAACCATATATCCCAACCAAAGTCATAATGAGACAATAAAATGTGGGACTCCCTGGGAAATGGGGCCCAGGGGCTCCTCATTCGGACCAAGGACCTGCCCACCAGGAAGATAGGACAGAAAGGGCTGAGATGCAACAACCATTAGTTTACCAAGGTTCAAAAGAGTTTTCTTTTAATATTTTAACTCATTAAAAATCTCTTCCTTTTAATTCTAAAGTTTACCCTGGCTTTCGTTTCTTCATGGGGAGTGGGGGGGGGGGGCAGGTGGAACAGATAGAAATATTAACAATGTTTAAAGTAAATGAACTCTTTATTTCTACATATTCACGAATGGCCTAGAGATGAGTCCCACGTTTGTTGAGTGTTGTCACTTCATTATTCCAACGGAATAGTTCATTATTTAAAGCCCCTAAGGGAAATGACCATCAATCAGGCTACACCATTCTCCAGGGCACAATCAACTGTGGGCAGGGCTCAGCACTGACAAGTTGGAGGATCCGCTAAAGTAGAATTAGACATTAGGGAAAGATTGGCTTTGGCTGATCGGGTCCTGGGGTTTTATCAGGGAGAACAGAGGCAGAGGTACACACAGTGTTAGCAAGGCCATTTGACACGACCAGCCAAGGAAAGCAGAGAGCTGGGGAGGAGGCTGTGGTTCTCATGTTCAAAAACACAATGGGACCAGAAACACTGAGTTCCAGCCACTTCTGCAGGCTCCTTTGGGAATCATTGAGTTCGATGTTGTGAAAGGAACCTCTGTAATGGCAGGGACCTTTGGCAGCGATCCATAGAATGTGCATATGGCCATCTGCCCACATTCGTTAACTAAGGCACGTTCCCTTACCACACACACACACACACACACACACACACACACACACACACACACCTGAGGCGTGCATGTGCCTCCCACCTCGTGAGCCACAGCACTGGATGCAAATTCCAGAAAAGCTATGTAAACAAAAAGTTGGAGAAATAAGTTTTGGTTTTCTCTCCCACCTGCAAGATACATAGTTCAAGCCCTGCTCTTGGCCAAGAGTATCCTAAACTGAGCAGTAGAATTCAAAACTGTAAAGGAGCGCACCCATGAATCTGTAACTGTATGAAAGTGAGCAATTAATATAAACTACAGAAATATTCTCTGGGAAGATTGCAAGTCCAGTGCGACACATCATATCTCTTTTTATCTTTTCTATGAAATGTATTGGGGTGACATTGGTTAACAAAATTATTCAGGTTTCAGGTGCACAATTCCACAACACATCATCTGTACACTGTATTTATTGTGTGTTCACCACCCCGAGTCAAGTCTCCGTCCATCACCATGTATCTTCCCATACCCTCCTTCACCTCCCCCATCCCCATCACGTCACCTCTTGAATGAGTCACATGTTCACCATCCTTTTCCCTGTTTCTTATTGTTTGTGTGGACAAAGAAGGGAATGAAGCATTCATGGATTGTTCAGAAGTAGGTTGCTCTGGCCAGAAATGAAGTAAAACAAAGGAAATCACAACCTTTTGTGTTTGTGTAAAGAACTTCAGAGGGGCTTGTGTTGGAAGGCTAAAGAAAAAGCTATGAAGAGAAGAGAAAGATTATAGCAACCAGTACGTGCAGATGCAGGGGCAGAGTTACTCTGAGGGGAGTAGAACAGGAAGTCACAACCATTTGAGAAGAGGAAATCGGGGTGGTCGTGGAAATGCCATGTGGGTGGAATGTGTTTCATGTGTGGCATGTGATGGTAATGTCACACGGCTTCAGCATCCCGAAGGGACAGTCAATGACTCAGGCCAACAGGAACCGGATTCCCCGAGTGTGCAGAATCGAGGAGGGGCTTATGGTGGATAGTTCTCTCTTATGTATTTTCTTTTAAGTCAATGAAAATATTGTCTCATCATTTCAAAGATGTTAGCTTTGAAATGAGGTGCTATAGGTTTCGAAAATTAGAATTTAGGATTTAAAATCCTGTCTTAGTATGCCAGCACACAGTTCTGTTTTCCTTTCATGCTTATAACAATAAAATATTTTACAAGAGCTGGTAAAATACAGAAGTTGTCTGCTCTTTTGCAATCTGTTACTGTTGCTGTTGCTGTTTCAGGCGTCGTCCTCCATGTCAACCACAATTTAACTCCATTATCCGCACAGTGATCCCTTCCATTTCCCAGGCTTGGGAGGGAGAGGAGGGGGCGGTGCCTGAAGCTCAACCACTGAGCTCAGTTGACAGACAGCTGATGCCTTTTCTCACACCATCCACACCCCCGCTCAGCATGTGGATCCCAGAAGCTTACAGAGGGTTTAAACAGGGGTCCTTGAAGTAACGCTTTTTAGGACCTAACTTTGTGGGAAACAAACAAACAAATGTTTGTTGTAACTTTTGTGTGTGGTCTGGCTGGAACCCTCACGGACAGCTGAAACAGAACCCTGGGAGTTGTTGGCCATAGATATTTCCACATATCTCCAGTATTCATTTTCTATTGCTGTGTAGCATATTACCACAAACTTACAGGCTTACAACAACACTCATTTGTCATTGCACAGTGTCTGTGGGTCAGAAGCCTGGGCATGGCTTAACTGGGTCTTCTGCTCAGGGTCTTACCTGGGGGTCCACCTCCAAGCTCACTGCTTTTGGGCAGAATTCCATTCCTTGTGGTTGTAGGACTGAGGCCCTCAGCTTGCCCTCAGCACGCCCTCAGCTCCTACAGGTGTCCTGCTGTCTCCTGCCAGGGGCCCCTCTCCACAGTAAGACAGTTTGCTTCTTTAAAGCCTGTAGGAGAGTTTCTGATTTAACTCTCTCTGATCTCTAGATTCTTCTTTAAAGGGCTCACCTGATTAGGTCAGGATCATCCAGGATAATCTCCCTTGTGATTAATTCTAGTCAGGTGATTAGGGACCTTAATTACCATCTGCAAAATCCCTTCATCTTTGCCATGTAATATAATTTACCCCGGGGAGTGATATCATATACACAGGTCCTGCCCACAGTCAAGGGGAGAAGGTTACGCAGGATATTTCATCACATTGCTTAAATAAACCAACAAATCGAAGGACCCACACTGCTCTGCAGAATCTGTGAGAGGCGTTGGCTGTGACCTGTAAACATTTATTTATCCATGAAGGTCATCACACCCACAAGGGTCTCTCTTGCAGCATCAGTAAGGAAGCTCTCATGCTGCAAATATTCTGTCTGCTGAATATGCAAATGTGAAGGATGTCACCTTTCCCAAAGAGGTGGCTTGGAAAAGCTTGATTTAACCAGATGAGAAGAGGCACACCCACTCAGGAGCTGACAGCCTTCCTCAGCAGGCCGTGTGTCTGGGGGGCCAGGTTGAGCGAGCCCAGGAGCTAATGTGCCCTTGACAGTTAGGCCAGCAGATCAGAGACCGACCCACACAGGTGCCAGCTAGGCTCTGAGCTTTTATACACCTGACCTCCCAGTCCTTAGAAATAAAGTCAAAATGCCCCTCTCCCACTGGGCACTACTCACCCTTCAGACCTTCCCAGGAAATGCTGCCACCTGCAGCCTGCATTGCATGCCCACAACTGGCCATCAATCTCTCATGGGGTTAACCCTTGGCCATCATATATTTGCATGGGTCAGGGCACCTTGTCTAGAGTTCCCTGCTCATTTGAACAGATTTTTTTTTTCTTTGTAAGATGATGTTACATCATTTACAAGGAAGATGTGCATTTTTGTATTTGGAAGACAACCCCCACCCCCCAGCTTTATGACATTTATACTTTACTAATATAGACAGGGAGAGAAGCATGCTTCCTATAAACACTTTATAGGAGAGTGAATGCAGCTTGCTTTGAACTACTCAGGAAGGCCTTGAGAACTGCACTGTCTAATGGAACTAGAATGTGAGTCACGTGCATTTTAATTTTCAGTAGCCACATTTTTTAAAAGTAGGTAAAATCAATTTCAATAATGCATTTTATTTAACCCAATATATCCAAATCATTATTCCAAGATGCAATTAATACACTGATTCATGAGAGAATGTACTTTTTTTTTTGGTACTAGATCCAGAGTGTGCTTTACACTTACGGCACACCTCAGCCTTGTTTCCATTGCTTAATAGCCACACGATCCAGAAGCTACTGCACTGGACAACCAGCTTCAGAATACAAACCAGGAACAAAGGCTTTCTGCTACTCACAACCGCTGCCTTCCGCACACAGCCAGCAGGGAGGGGAAATACTGTGAGAACAGGCCTGCACCACATCACCCGGAGCTGGGCTATGCACAGCACTGTGCATAGAAACCCGGCCCCTCCGAGCCCGCCTGAGAGCCACACTGACAGAAATGCTCCTCAGGGATTGTTGACACGCATAGGGCCTTGGCCCCAGAAAAATCACAGTTTCACATCTTCCCCAGGAAGGAGGAACCGCCTGGGGATCCCCACAGGCCTTCTGTCCTGGAGGACGAGCTGGCTGTGTCATTCGTGTGTCAAGGCACAAAGAGCAGGGCTCCTGCACCAGGCGGATGCCTTTACTCGCTCCTGGGACCCTTCCCTAAACTCCCGTGGCCCTTGGTTTGCTCATCTGAAAAACAAGGAGCATTCTCATCACCCCTCAAAGCTGTTGTCAGGCTCAAAAAGCAGAGTTTGTACAAAGATGTTTTGTAAACTATCAAGTGTTGTGCAAATAACAGATTATTTCCACATATCTGTGAAAGCAGACAGAGGCTGACCCCAGAGGAGCCATGGGGCAGGGACATTAAGCCCCCTTGTCTGTAATGAGATTCCAGGGCAGTTTAAGGCCAGTGCCTCGGGGTCTTCAGAAGGGCACTGGATCCAAAGGGCACTGGATCTGGCACTCAGGAGGGAGTGAGGGGGTGCTGGAGAAATTGCTGACTTTGAAGATTTCCTTCAAGCTAATTCTGTATGTGATGAGCTGACTTTTCTTACAAGGCCTCAAAGCACACATGTAAATAGGCAGAGTTTTAATAATGTTCCCTAAAGACTTGCCTTCACACTGACCTTTTATGCTTCCCTCTTCCTTGCCTCAGAATGCTGAGTCACCGGTCATGACTCAGCTTCTAGCTACCCCACCCAGAGGGCACATATCAGATCCCTGTCGCCCAACAGTATAGTCTGAGGCCCAGGCCTGTCCCCACCCCAGGTGCCTTCAGCACCCCTCTGATCGGTGTGTGTGTGTGGGGGGGGCCTGTAACTACATCAGTGCCCTTCAAGCTCAGGCCTGGAGACCAGATGGCCCCAGAAGATGAAAGCGTGGGGAAGCAGGAAAGCCTCACAATGGTGATTAGTGAGTTCCGAGGGGATGTCTGCTCTGAGTAATGCCTCTCCAGCACCAAATGGGTCCGCATGCAGACTTCCAGGTGCCCCTTTCTTCCAGTGGTACCAGCAGCAGCGTCATTCAAATCCCACTCTGCCCTCAGAGACTCTGATCAAATTATCCCTCATCCCTGCAGATGCCAGGAGACTGGAATTGGCCCCGTGGACTGGGCTAGTGATCTCGTCACCCTCCTCTGCACCCATTGGTGGTACTGAAGGCGTGGTGCAACCTGAAGCACCCAAGACTTCCTATCGCCCAATCTCAGAGGCTAGGGTTCCCCCCACCCCAATCTTTCCTCTTCCATGCATGGACAGCTATCCAAGTTTATCCTCAAGCACATCCTAGAGAGGAAACAATCCCCATAAGCCTTTTACTCTTAGTGAATATGGTGCCGACAGAGAAAGAAGGAAAGATGGGCTCCATGCCGGAGCCCACCCCATGCCAGAGCCCTGGTATTTATCTCCAAATACCCCTTTCCTGTGTGGGCTGGACATGGCTTCCTAGAATAGAGATACAGTCCTCGTGGGTACTTTAAAACTGATTTTCTAGACTCTTTCATGTCCCTTTTACCCATAAACTTTGAGATGAAGAGCTCAAAGGTCACGAGTATTCCCACTGCACAAATGGCCATGGGTAGGGGATACGTGAGACCTTTCGCACCCCAGGGTTCTTATTCTTTAATACAGAGCCAAGTCGCAAACGAAGTATGCTGGTGACTATTCAAATCTAAACAGACAAACCCAGGAGCTCAGGAAAAAGGCTTTTTCTCAGCATGAAAAGCAACAGGAACTGATTGGGGAGGTCATGGGAAGACTGCAATTGCAGCCCATGTCCTACAGTCAACAACACAATCCCAGAATGACTTGGGGCCTTTTTTGTAACCAGTTTTGATTGGTACCATCCTCTGTCCTCCACTCTGCCAAACAGTCCCCACCCCCAGTAGTGGTAGAAAGATGTGTTTGGTTTTGATTAACCGAGGAAAATTGTACATTCATTTACTGCTCTTCTGGAACTGGGAGCGTTTCCCACGCCCAGAGGAGCTCTCTCACAGCTGTCCTAGTCGGACTGGCCCTAACCAGCTGGGCTAACGAGTGACAGCTGGCCTCCAGCCCTGATTCTCAACATCCACAGGCTTTTCCTGAGGCTTGATCGCCACCTGGTGGTCATTAAGAGAGGCACCTCCTCTGGGTCCTCCTGGGTAGAACCTCAAAGGCATACAACTTCAGGCCTGTGGGCAACATGCCCCATGGGAAACGTGCAGAGAAGTAATTTTGGGCCTGTGAACAGAGTGAAGGTGGAATCAAGGCCTGTGAGATGACAGAAACAAGGAATGAAAGAATCTCTTTTGCTTCCGACCTCTTATCCCTTTTACATTATGGTCCTTGCAGGAGGAAAGGAAGTCAGAAAGGGAGGCTAGAGGTATGGGGTGGGCAAGCATGCCAGTCACACAGTTTTGGTGAACAAGATGGCTCTCCAGCCACATGTTCATTTCTGAAATATACCAGCCAGGATAGCTCCCTCCTTCTGTCTCTTTCCTCCCCCCCTGACTGAGTCTTTTTTATGGAACCAAAGGCACAGCTTAAAACAGCTGCAGAAATCACCTGATCCCTTTCCAGGTGGTTTGAGGGAGCAAAATGGGTGCCTTCCATGTTTCATGGGGACTTCTGCACTTATTCCATCAGTGCAACTTCAAAAGGCGGAAGTAGGATGGTCTGGTTCCTTTTCTAATTCACCCATAGAAAACTACGGCTGGGCTGGGTTTTCTTTTGCAATCCATGTTGAATCCACAGCTGTCCCAGGGCTATCTGACACACCAGCCCCCAGCTGAGGCCAGCTGGTAAGTCTGGCCTTGGGACATGCATGCCTGCCAAAGTGTGATCCAAGAAGCCCAGGAGAAGCAAACAGTACCAACTGCTGAGAGGGCCGCCCTTGGGGCAGAGGGACAAGCTGACCTGATCTGGGGTAATGAGACAGGCAACTTGTGACTGGGAGAATATCATGTGCCTCTGGGTATTTGCTCCTAACCTCTCAAAATCTCTCTCACACATTTTCCCTTATGTTGGACATTCCTCTAACAGAGGACAAAATCTCAAGTTGAAATGGGGCTAAATGTACAGAAACTTCTGGGATAGGTACATGGCAAATGAAATGCAATTTATCCACCAATGATAACTATTTAACTATGTTCACTACCATTTATAGTGCTGTCCTCAGCTCTTCATGCATATAATCTCATTTAAGCCTTACAGCAACCCTGGGTTGAGTAAATTTGTTTTTTCTCTTTATTTAAAGGTGAATAAATTAAGCACAGAGAGATGAATAACTTGCCAAGGTCACACAGCTTAAGAGTGTTAGAGCCACATGTTGAATGCATAAACTAGGTGGCTGATGTGAGATCTGCTTTCAATAAGGCAACACAGCAGGAGTCCTTTCATGCTCCATCAGTGATGACAAGAGGAAGTGAGTTGACACCACAGTTTACCCAGAACACTGGTCATCATGTGTTCATGATGGAGAAGCTTGGAGCAGCTTGATGTCCATGCCATTTTCATCTTTAGTCTTCATCCAAATGAGCTTCCATGAGGCCCCAGTGGCTGGTGGTGTTATGTTTGTTCTTGCCAGAGATCTACTGAGCATTCTCAGACTGTTGGATGTCATTTAGCCACAAAGGAGGAAAATACGATTTCCCAGAAAGGCAGTGTTTCAAAGGCTGTGTTTAAACACAAGTGGAGAATTGAGACATTTGTCCTAATAAACTTGGCTGCATTGTGATTTTCCTTGTAATGCAGACTGAAGCAGTAGCTGATTGGCTACTTGAATTGTCTGGAGTTTCTGCTTCACCTTGTGGGCACATGGGCCTGTCTTTAGTACTGATTGACAGCCAGTTAGTGAGTATGCTGTACAGAGCATGGGATCTGGAGCCAACACCTTGTGCTTTCCAATTGTCACTCACCACTTCTTGTTTTGTGATCTTGGATGAAGTAACTCTCTTGTGACTCAATTTCCATAATGTAAAAGGGGATGAAAATGATACAGGTTGCTGTGAAGAGTTGTCCTTATAAAAGGTCCCAGTAATTATTGAAGGAAGTTATCCTTTTTTATATTCTATCACAGATCCCAGGTTTAAACACAGTCACTACTCAAAATCACAATACATACACCCTCCACATTCTTGCATATAATTCATGGTTAGGTGTCTTTGAAAGGAACCCTGAAGATACATGACATCCTAAATCATCATTTTAACAAGGCTTGTGTTTAACTCATGCCCATTATGAAGCCAGAAGTCATTTAACAAATGAGTGAGCCTGGGTAACTTCCATCCGAATTGTCTCCATCTCAATTCGGCTTTGGCATTCTTATGGAACACAAATATTTCTTAAAGGAATCTCATTATTTCCCCTGCCAATGAGCCAACTAGGTGCTACAGCAGCAGAGTCGGCTGCTATGGGAAACAGAACCACAGCTCAAACTAGTTTAAGCAAGGATGGACATTTATTAGCTCATGTACCTAGAAAAGATACTAGATTGGCACACCTTTGGGTACAGCTGGATGCAGGAGTTCATTGTTCTCCCTCTCCCTTTTGAGGCTCTGCCTCCCTCTCTGAGTTTATTTCATTCCATGACAGATCTTTGAGGGAAGAAGTCTATGAGGTCTTTTAGATTAAGATCTAAAAGGAAGAACAGCTGTTTTCTTCCCCATCTGCCCGTGTATCATGGCAGTGCAAGGCATCGTGACTGATTGAGTCTGAGTCGCGTGCTGACCCTGCGGAAACCATTATATCAGAGAGGAGTATGTTTTCTGTGAGCTACAAAGATGCAAAATAACAGAGGCTTAAACTGCAAGTTCATTACTTTAGCACATAAGTGTATGGATAAGCAGTCCAAGACTGGTATGGTAGACTTGGCTCCACAGAGTTCGCAGGGACCCAGACATTTATTTTTGTTCTGCTTTTCCCAGGGTCACCTCTCAGCCCCACAAGGCAGTTTCCACTCTGACCATCCTGTCCCCTTATCAGCCATTAGAACAGAAGAAGGAACTAAAGGTGTATGCACCAAGGCTTCTTAAAGAAAGCTTTCAGAAGCTGTCATTCAACATTTCTGCTCCCATTCTATTGGCCAGAACTTGGTCACACAGCCCCACCTACCTGCCAGGGAAGGGGAGAGTGTAAACCATATTCTGGGTAACCATTTGACCTGCTGGGATTTGGAGATTCTATTGTGAAGAGTGGGTAGAGAGAGAATGGATATTGGTGACCATTTTTGCCTGGGGCTGATAATTTGAATGTCTTACCTGCCTCTCATTCTCTCCTATCTTCCTCATAATCCCACTTTCCTACTCTCTTTTATTCTCTTGACCAGATAGAAATCTTTAAATGTTACTAATGATTTCCACTAAGCTGTTGAGTCACACATGAGTTAAAGTCTAGGCCCTGAGGGAAGCTGTGACCCACATGAGGCCATGTCCAATCTATTTCTGGATTCTAGGACTCGAGCTTGGCAAATGTGAAAGATGAGAGAGATGAGTCTTGTCTTCACTATCTTGACCCATCTCACTTTTAATCTCATCTCTTACACATTCACTTGTACACACACACACACACACACACACACACACACACACACACACACACACACACACACACACTTGTTGGGCTCCCCAACCCCATGTCAAATCTTTCCATCATTTTTTTCCCATGTCAGTACTCATTAGAGGGGACCACCATTCCACTCTACTATGTCCCATCCCCCATTTAGTAGGGTTTGGGATAGTTTGCTAAACAGTATTCATAACTATCTATATATATAAAGAGCCAGGGTCCCTAACGACCAAAGGTTCTCAACCTAACACCAGAAGTCAGTGCTGGGTTGTTGGTGCAGGGGCAGCAACCCAGCACTAACTAGGAGAGAGGCCTGTAGAGAGAGAGGCAGGGTCTGATCTGCAGCCTCAGTGGCAGCTGTTAATCAGCCATTGCCTCTCTCTTTCTCTCCTGGCTTCACTAGCAGCAGTCTCTGTTTCTCTCCAGGCCTCCTAGGGGCTGCTGATTAGCCCTGCCTCTTTGATCAGGCCCAGAGATAAGCCCAGAGACGCTGACTGGCATAGAAATTGACCAATCAGAACCAAATCTGGGTGAAGTGCCAGAAGCCAATGGCTGCCTAGGAGGCAGAGCTTTGATTGATTGATTGATTGATTGATTGATTGATTCCAGAGAGGAAGGAGAGGGAGAGAGAGATAGAAACATCAATGATGAGAGAGAATCATTGATCGGCTGCCTCCTGCACGCCCCCCACTGGGGATCAAGCCTGCAAGCCAGGCATGTGCCCTTGACCAGAATCAAACCCGGGACCCTTCAGCCCGCAGGCTGATGTTCTATCCAATGAGCCAAATCAGCCAGGGCGAGGCAGAGCTTTTGATGCTGACTGACATAGAAACTGACCAATCAGAACCTAATCTGGGTGAACTACGAAGGGAGAACCTAAGATGGGGGCTGAGGAGGGTTTTAAGGGCAACAGCTGTTTGGTGTAAGGTGTAAGAAAACAGTTCAATTTTTTCATGACTGGTTTGGCAGTATAGTGCATATGGCTGGCTATCAGTCCAGATATAGGAATTATGTGTTTTTGTCTGCCAAAAGCATCTCCTCCTGCTGAAAAAGGCTCCCCGCCCCCATTTAAGCAATCTGATCCTATATAATCTATCTATACTAATAAAAGGGTAATATGCTAATTAGACTGGGTCAACCAGCCATCTTCTGGACATCCGACTTCCTTCTGGACAAAGCCATGGTGGTGGGGCCTGAGGCAGAGGCAGTTAGGGGCAATCAGGCTGGCAGGGGATGGCAGTTGGGGGCGAGATCAGGCCAGCAGGAAGTTAGGGGCGATCAGGCTGGCAGGGGAGGGCAGTTGGGGTGAGATCAGGCTGGCAGGGGAGGGCAGTTAGGGGTGAGATCAGGCTGGCAGGGGAGGGCAGATAGGGGCGATTAGGCAGGCAGGCAGAGGCTGCTAAGGGTGATCAGGTAGGCAGTCAGGCAGAGAGCTTAGGGGCGATCAGGCAGGCAAGCAGGTAAGCAGTTAGAAGCCAGCAGTCCCAGATTGTGAGAGGGATGTCCGACCACCAGTTTAGGACCAGTCCGGGATCGGGCCTAAACTGGTGGTCAGACATCCCCCAAGGGGTCCCCAATTGGAGAGGGTTCAGGCTGGGCTGAGGGAAACCCCTCCCCCCCATGCACGAATTTTGTGCACTGGGCCACTAGTCTACATATATAAAACCCTAATATGCAAGTAGACTGAATGGCGGAACAACTGAACAACTGGTAGCTATAACATGAACTGACCACCAGGTGTTGCATGCGCAACATGGCAGGCATCAGCCATGGCAGGATGGTGGAACAGGTGAGCAAGGGCCACAGACCAAAGCAGGTCGCTGTCATTGGGGCAAGCCTCTGGCGGTTACTGAAAATTCTTTGCTCCTGCATGCCACGGTCCCACCTGGCACTTGCACCTGCTACTGGCACCAGAGCTGCCACTCGCACAGATTAGTGAACTGAGACCAAGAGTTTAAATGATTTTCTTAACACTGCTTAGTTAGTTAGATGGTCAACCCTAGCTTGCAGCTGGGGTGCCTGACTTCCACACCCATTTCCATCCACTAAAGCAGGTTCTGAGTGTGGCCCCCACACCAGCATCTTCACATTACCTGGGGAGCTTGTAGAAATGCAAATTCTTTTTAAAAAAATATTTTTTATTAATTTTTTTACAGAGAGAAAGGGAGAGGGATAGAGAGTTAGAAACATCGATGAGAGATAAACATCGATCAGCTGCCTCCTGCACACTCCCTACTGGGTATGTGCCCACAACCAAGGTACATGCCCTTGACCAGAATCGAACCTGGGACCCTTGAGTCCTCAGGCCAATGCTCTATCCACTGAGCCAAACCGGTTAGGGCTAGAAATGCAAATTCTTAGCCCCCACCCCAGACCCACTGAGTCAGAACCTCTGGGGCGGGGCCCTCCATTGGTGTTTTAACCAGCCTTGGTGGGGTGGGGGAGGACTGATGCACCCCAGGCTGAAGAGTCAGTGCCCTAGGGGTGCTGTTAGCACCTGCTACAAACGCTTCTCACAGCTGTGCATTACAGGGACTCTTCTGAACCCCTCATGTTTGTTTAGGAATGTCCATAAAGTATATACTAAGGAAGCCTGGTGCCCTAAAGCCTGGACCACTCTGGCTCCTGAAGCATTTTCTTTGAGTAAACTTCCGAGCCACCTCTCTCTCACACCAAGTGACCTGATCTACCTGGGGGCTTTCTAGACTATTATCTCCTTAGTAACCGTGGAAAGGAAGTATTCTAAAAAGACTTCTTCAAAATTTTTTTCTACTTGGTACTTTCAGTTTGTTAATTTAATAATCTTATACATGAATAGAATATAAAATATACTTTAAAATTTAAAAGGATCTGAGAAAGGGTTTGGGTCAACTCTCCCCCATCCACTCTACACACACACACACACACACAAACACACACACACACACACACACACATGCTGAACACAGGGAAGGAACTGACCAAATATTTATTGAACTTGTTAAAACCTGTTCTTAGATTCAGAGGAGGAGAGCAAGTGCATTGGGGCCCTGCTGCTGGGAGGACTCTTTATTTGAAATCCTTTAGCAGAGGAGACCTTGAAAGAGTAATAACACTATTGTGTCCAGTGAAAAGTATGTATTTGAGCATTTGATTCTGTTGCAAACAAGGTACAAATTTTATTGTAGATATTTCATCTACAGAAGGAATGAGAGTTCATGTATCTTGGTTATTCATTCAATTACCGGTTCATTCATCCACTTTCACTGAAGGCCCACAGTGGGCTAGGCTGTCTCGCTTCCAGGCATTGGCACTGGCGTGATATGAGGGTCTGCCTGCATGGAGCTTACAGTCTGTGGGAAAGACAATCAATTAAACAAGTGATTTACAAAGAAGTGTAGTGAGTGCTGTCACAGACACAGTAGATCCATTCAGAGCACATAGCAGGGTAACAGAATCATGTGAGGGTTGGGGACAGAAAAACCGTATCAGTCACACGGGGGGCTGGAGGCCTTGGTCCTCAGAGGCCTGTTCAAAACAAGGCTGACAAAACCCACCCCAAACTGCGTTCAGCACACGAGCAGAGAGGTGTGAGTAGAGGAGGAGCTTCTTCGGTCTGGCTGATGTCAGCAGGTGGGTCACTGCCTCGACTTTTTGGGAAGCGTGAAGATGATGGTGAAGGTCAAGAAGATCATGCCGGCGGTGCCTCCGATGATCAGGCCCAGGATGCTGCCGTGCACCTGCATGGCCTGACAGCGCTCTCCCGTGTAGAAGAAGGCGTGATCGGAGACACACCTGGGAACAGGACACAGGGTTCATGTGGGAGCCACCGGAGCCCCCGCACCTCCCAGCGACAAGCGCCAGCACATCAGAAATGGCAGTGAGCACTTACTGAGCGGTTCCACGAGCCTGGCCCCATTCGAAGGGCTTTGTGTGTGCCAGTGCACTGAATCCTGTAACAGTCCTTGGTTATAGTCAGGCCATTCTCACCAACCTCATTTACAGAAAGGTTAAATAACTTGCTCAAGGTCATGAGGTCAGTGTTTCACACATGAAGTCTCATCCCAGAGATCGGTCTCCAGACTGGAGACTCGGCCTGCACATGCAAAGTTCAGGAGGAAGGTTTGGGGTACTTAAAGAATATGTTGCCTAACTCTGGCTCAGACTATAAGCTACAGGGTGAATTCTCCAGATAGAGTCTCAGTGCATTATTGTTGGACCCTGTAAACTTCTAGAAAATATCCATCAAAGTGTTACTGTAAGGTGAGATGTCTGGCACATAGTAGGCACGTAATGGCTATGCTATCCTTGGTGTTCTTAAAAAAAAAATGTTATTTGTTATAAAGATCAACTAATCTCAGAACCACGGTGTTAAGGGCAGTGTTTCATTTCTTCCATGAGAACAATCCCAGCCTTTGTGTCAAACAATGTTCCTATCACAAAGTCTCGCCCCAGAGCAGAGTGGCAGGATAGAAGTTAAGGCCTCCTTTATTCATCCTGGAATTGGCCTCTTAAAAATCAGTGAATAATAGCAAGTTTTCTCTGGTCCATTCTCCTCCCAAAACTCCAAGCTGCAGGCTTGAGGGAGAGGAATAATTTGGCTGATGAGAGGCTGACACACAAGTGGAAACCCTTGACTTCCTAACTCTGAGAAGGATGAAGCCCACCGGGCACATATTGAAATCTGGTATCCAAGGACCTATCAGCAAAGAGGGGCCATGCCACCCTGTGGCCGTGGAACCCCAAGAAACAAGGTGGGCATTCTCCAATGAAAGGAACCCCGGGCTCTTGGAAAAGTGATTGACTCCAGGGCTGGGGCAGGGCAAGTAAAGGATGAGCCTGGGACTTCCTGTGATGCCAGAAAGTAACATCAAGTTCCTGAAAGAATGAGCTTGTGTGGAAAGGGCATAGGAGCCATTCTGGAAGAGCTCCCCAAGGCCAAAGCTGGAACAATGTGAGCAACAAGATAAGTACTGGCATATTGAAATGTAGCTCAGAGAATAAAATTAATATTTTGAATCCTTAGGGATATAAGTAAATAGTTGTACAAATAAAGGAATGAAGAGGAGGAGGAAGTTACTCTTTATAGTATAATTTCACTTCATTAATGCAGACAAAAAATAGAAAATCACCATTAAAATATTAGAATGGCGATTCTTCCAGCGGGATCCACCAATGGATGCTGAAATTAGTGGGTGAGGATTTGAGGAGAACTGGGATGTCAGCATGGTCTCAGAGTGTCTTCTCCCAAGGCATCCGTTCACTACAGAGTGAGGAATGCTAAGAAGCCTGGTGGACACCCGTTTGGCCAGGTGAGCAAGGTTAGCATCACCAGTAGCAACACATATTAACACCAGGTACCCCTCACATGACACACCGAGAAGAGTGTATCTCATTTTTGCTCTTCTTGCCCAAAATGTACAATCTCAATATAATCATGAGAAAGCATCAGATAAACCCAAATTGAGGAAGAGTGCAAAATAACTGACCCCTACTCCTCAAAAGTATCAAGATGATGAAAGGCAAAGAAAGACTGAGGACTTGTGCCAGATTAAAGGAGGCGAAAGAGACATGAAAGCTACATGTAATGTGGGATCCTGAATTGGATCCTGGAAGAGAAAGAGGACATGGGTAGGAAAAATGGAAAATCGGAGTAAGACCTTTAGTTTAGTTAATCCTATTGGTCATAGTATTTAGTTTTATTCATGTTCATTTATTTCCTGGCTATGCTCATTGTTCCATGGTTATATAAGATAAGATGTTAACATTAGGGTATGGGGAACTATGGAGTATTTTTGCAATGTATTTGTAAGTCTAAAATTATTTCAAAATAAAAGCCAAAAATAGAAGAAGCAATTGGCAATCAAAAAGAACTAAGAAGAAATGTAAATATTTTGAGCCAAGCAGAACAGTTCCTACATCTGCTACTATTCTGTCAAATGAAACTGATACTTCTGGCATCAATAAATCCTTTCATGAAATAATTTAATGCAAATAACAAACATTACAAAAAGAACTATTAAATAGAGCAAAGCGTGCAAACAGACAGATCTGGAGGCAAGTCCAGCTGCGGTATTTACCATCAGGGTGTTTTAGACAAACCACTTAATCTCTCTAACTTCATTATGCACTACCTGGAGATGACAGGGCTGGTGTATCGCAGGCTGACTTTAGATGATGCAGGTATACTGCTCAGGAGAGCATATGACACATAACAAGCAGTCCATCAATGTCAGGTACCCTTACTACTATTAGTAAAAAACTACAATAATAGTACAGCAGAACTAATAGACAATAGAAATAATAATGAGAATTAATAATGAATAAGAACATTGGCAGTCAGGGGAGTTGGAAGCTTGGTCCTGAGTCCTGCTGTGGCAGCGAACGCCCACAGATTCAGGCACAGCACCGAGTCAAGGTCAGCCACGCCCAGTTGACCACCTGATGGAGTCCTTGTCCTAACCCAGGAACAGTGCCTTTTGCCAGGTTAAGCACATGGCTCCCCTCTGCGGACCCACCACCTGCCTCCCCAGCCACAAAGCCTACCTGCAGCTCGCCATGCCCTTCACGTTCACACAGATGCCTTCGTTTTGGCAAGGGTTCGGGTCACATGGGTCTCTGAAGTACGGTGGCCAGTTGTGGTCCTCCAGGGGGCCCGTGCTCTCCGCTGACCGCTTCTGCCGCCTGGGCTGCCCGTTGCCCTGGCTGCCGGGGAAGGTCTTCTCTAAGGAGGCCTGCGCTGAGCCTTCTTCTGAGGCCTGCTGCTCCTGACCTTGGAGAACGAGGCCTTGGGGGGTCAGCCTTGTGTTTCTAGGGGAGACTTCAGTCTGGTTGAGGTAGGTGATGTCTAAGGAGGGAGATGGATAATTAATATCTGACCACACTCATCATCACTCCTGAACAAAGTTCCCCGGGTGGCCTCTATCCCTTGTGGACATCACCTTTAGTGACATGAAACGTGGCTTTGAACCCAGCTGACTCCCCTAATGCTACTTATTTTTATTTTCAAAGCATTCCAATCACATTTTTATTTAACTTGAAGAGGAAATATAAAGTTAGCCTGGATAGGCTGACCTAAACTAAACTGAAGTCAACGAGAACTGCCATATTTGATAAATTCTCACAAAAGATGAACACTAAAATTTTAGTTTCTCCCAAGGACAGGTAAACTGCTTCTCTGCCCTTTCCCCCCTTCCAATTCCGAGTTTTGCAATAGAGTAACATGTGGTTCTCTCAGCATACATCTCTTTTATTTTTACCTAGTCCTAAAAAAAGAGGAAAAAAATCCCACCCTCCATGAGATGCTTAACAATCAGTTAACACCCAGAGGATAGGGTTATTCGTCCAGGAAGATCAGCACAAGTACCTTCAAAATCCACAAACATGATAAGGTCGTCGTTTTTAAGGTAACTCCTCCTCGTCAGCATGCTGTGGGAGATGAGAGCGCCCCAGCCCCAGTCAATGCTTCTGTAACAATCACAGTCCCTATCGTAAGTTCCCACGATGGTTGGTCTGTCCCAGATGACTGAGCCGTTTATTGCTGCAAAGTTATAGGTAACACAAAATCACATTGAGAAGGCTAACCCCTGTTTTGTAAAACTACTGTTTGGAATTCTCTGCTATTTTTTTTTTTAGACGGCCTCTTATTCTAAAACAATAACCTTGCTTTCTAGCCTGCTTTAGCCTGCTTGAATAATGAGGAAGATAAACTTAGCTGTCTGACCTTGTAGGCCAGAGACTAGATATGCCCATACTCTCAATGCCATGCCAGGTGCATTTTTTTAATTGGATAGAACTGTGTTGTTTTCGAGGCCAGCAGCAAGATAACCACTAAGCGCACATTGGGCTGGCTCTTTAATAAAAAGGGAAGTTCTGCTTGTAGCTTTGCTTAGAATTTGAATTCATTTTCTCTAAGCCCACCGGTGAATAAAGTGTGACTCCAAACTCTCCGAGCATTGCTTGATTTATTCCGGTTCTCTTTAACAACATGACCTCTTTATATTTCACTTTCCAAAATGTCTTTAATGAGTAATGTGGAGCTTTGCCAATCAGAAAAAAATATGTCAAAGCAAATCAGTTTATTTACTCTTTCTAGGAGAATTAAAACTCAGAATTGGAAGGGGGGAAGGGCAGAGAAGCACAGCTCTGAACAGTCAATTGTCCACTATTGAGTGGCTTCCTCAATGAATTGGGAGGAGCAGCTGTAGCCTCTTCCCCTTAAGGCTTAACACTCTTCATTTGAAAAAAACACAAAACAGTTTGCTCACTTATGTATTGGTGCAAGTTTGTTTCATGAGTATACTGATGATCAGTGCATTGGTTCTGAGCATCTGATAAATGATTAGTAGTGTCTGCCTTCTCATTTAGACTGAGCTCCATGGAGCAGGAACTGCCTGATTTGCTTCTTATTCCAAGGACTTAGCCTAGAGTTTGGCACATTGCAAGCCCTTACTTGATGGGTGAATTCAGAAAAGAGGAAGACAAAATGACGTTGACAATTTTAACCTAATACTCCAACATGACTATGTTATTAATATGCCCCAAGAGGAAATGTGAGAGGAATGGTAATCTCTTATACACAGATGAGAATCACATCTGTTGTCCCTTCAGGTTGAGGGGCAGCTCCTAGAACCACTTACCTGAAGCTGTCTGGGACTTAGAGGTAGTGAACACCATGCTTGAGGACATTCTATTCCTGGCATCTGGATTCTGGTCCAGTATTGTCATGATCACCTGTCTGTTTTCCACCGGCCACTCCAGGATAGCGTCATTCTCCCCGCTGCACAGGTGGAAAGCAAGTCCTAAGTAGCCAGACCTCATGGAGTTTATTCTACCATGAGGGTATAAGGTCAGCCCAAAACCATATCCCTCTGAATTGTAGAATCGAGGGCTCAGGATCTTGTCCCCTTTAACCGTGTTCTGAAGGACTTGGGAGAAATTATGTACTGTCCAAACTCCTGTGGGGCATGGAGTTTCTGTTAGGGTGATGTCATCCAGGTAAATTCCCCCATTCGAGTTCTGGGGGTCACCTTTTATGCCCTGGAAAAGGTAGCGAAATTTCTTCTCCTCTCTGAGTGTCACATGGGCTATTTTCCAAGTCTGGTTACCTGAGGACAGAGAATAAGATTGGTGACAATTGTGGCCAGCATTTGTTGAGCACCAATTATGACCCTGGTACTATGCCAATTACTTTATATGAATTATCTTATTGAAACTTCACAACAACCCTATGAGATAGATACTGTTATAAACTGGT
This sequence comes from Eptesicus fuscus, assembly GCF_027574615.1. Classification (NCBI taxonomy): domain Eukaryota; kingdom Metazoa; phylum Chordata; class Mammalia; order Chiroptera; family Vespertilionidae; genus Eptesicus; species Eptesicus fuscus. Next base: position 16,241,992 of record NC_072482.1, on the reverse strand, counting down.
TAAAGATCTTTTCCAAAATTACATTTCTGGTAAGGAAAAGTTGCTATGCAAAGACACACTATGCTCTATTTAAAAATTCATATTCAAATCTTAATCACAAAATTATTTTCCATTACCATTCAATTTCACAGGTTCTGGGTTCCCCCCTGAGTTTGACTTATAAACACCCCCCCCACCTCCTAATATTAGCACTGAATACCCAAGTATTAGGCTGAGCCTTATACAAGAATCATTTTGTAATCCAAAATTCTCACAATGGCAATTTCATATGGTCCCACCTGTGAATTGATGCCAGAGAGATATATGGAAGGCTCTAGAGTAGATGATAACTTACAGGGTTAGCTGGATCTCCTGTATGCAAAACTGACTCACTCCCTAACACCCAGTTTTTCCCCCCCTCTTTCTCATAGTATGTGAAATTCAACCAAGTAGAGAAGCTGTTCTCTTTTAAAAAACAAATAATCCAAAAAGAATTACCACTATCCAGATACCCACATTCTAGTAAAATTGGGTCTACTTTTTTCTGAACTTGAACTGGAAGTGGTAACTTTAATAAAGAGCTGAGGTAAGAAGTGAGAAGGCTGTTCTAGAAAATGGGGTCCTGGGCCCAGCAGCATAAGAAGCCAGAGAAGAGTTTGAAAGTCTAGGGAGAGGAAACTGCCAGGGTAGAACAATTCAGAATTCCCCAAAGATCTGTCCCTGCTTTCATATTGTGCCCAGGGTGTACCCTAGCATTGGGATTAAAGAAGTCAAATGCTACATTACAAGTGGGAATCAGGTTGCTAAATTGAATTCATACAGGTGAGTGCTACAGAAGTTTAACCTGAAGGACAATTAGCCAGAGGGCTTTGGAAGTGCCTCTTTTCCACTCTCTGTGTGTTGTAACCAGGAACCTTCTTACAGAGTCTACTTTCCCCAAAATTAAGAGTTATTTTATCAACCTTTTTTCTCACTCATTCTCGCTAAGGACAACTTCAAGGGACAGGTCTAACCATGTTCTGTTTTCTGAAGCGGAGCTGATTATACAACCCATATGGCTGGGTTATCTGTATACATAGGAAAGAGCGGGAGAAGGCACACATCCACACCTGTAACTTACAAACTAATGTAACTGACATCTCCTAGTCAAGTAAAGGACCCATGGCTGTGAATGTAATGGGCACCAGTCTGGGATAAGGGCAGAGACAGAAGATTGGAATTGTCTATCCATGGGAGTTCTGAAAAGAAAAAAAAATAAGGATCTCTTTCTTGCTAGTGACTACCTTTTTATTTTCTTCATATGGGTTGTTACCATGAAATTGAAATGTAGGAAGTCCTGAGGGCACATCACTAAATTGGCAGTGGCTCATCTATGAAATCTTTAGGAATGTTTCACTGAGACACTTCCATAGAGCTGCCGTGAATCAGGCAAAAGACAGTTCTGAGATGATTTGCGCAGACAACTGTCATCCTTGATAGCTCAGAATTGTCATCTACAAGAGGATCTCGGTCTTCGTAAAAACATGAGTATTTTGCATGTTAGTTTTCATAAAACATTATATATATATATATATATATATATATATATATATATATATATAGAGAGAGAGAGAGAGAGAGAGAGAGAGAGAGAGGACATATTTTATATGTAAGCAGTTAGGTTTAAAAACACATTTTGCACAAGTTAAAAACTGTTCAAAACGGTTGTAACTACCTTAAGTTGTATACTACAGAAACACTAAATGATATTCAACCAACCTTTTAGAAAAGTTTTATTGACAAAACAGTATCAGAGTGGATTGTTTTAAAAGTCCATTCAGATGACACTTCCAGGGAACTTAGACACACTTGGAATTCAGTAGAATTCAATGCATAGCAGCATAAGGAAGTAAAACGTGAAAAGGTTGCTCAGTTGATTTCATGCTTACAAGGATAACACTTGCAGCTTCCTATGGAAGTGAGGAATAATAGATCCCATCAATGTTTGTTTGTTTTTAAATTTTATTTTATTGTTTAAAGTATTACAAATAGTAGCACATATATCTCCTTTTTTTTCCCCATTGACCTTCCCTTGCCTCCCCTCACCCCACCCCTCCAGTGTCTTATGTCCATTGTTTATGCTTATATGCATGCAAACAAGTCCTTCAGTTGATCTCTTACCCCTCTTTCCATAATACTCCCCAGCCTTCCCACTGTAATTTGATAGTCTGTTCAATACTTCTCTGCCTCTGTATCTATCTTTTTGTTCATTAGGTTATAATGTTCTTTATTATCCATAAATGAGTGAGATCATGTGGTATTTTTCTTTTGCTGCCTGGATTATTTTAGTTAGCATAATGCTCTCCAGTTCCATCCATGCTGCTGCAAATGGTAAGAATTCCTTCTTTTTATAGCAGCGTAGTATTCCATTGTGTAGATGTACCATAGTTTTCTAATCCACTCATCTGCTGATGGGCACTTAGGCTGTTTCCAAATCTTAGCTATTGTAAATTGTGCTGCTATGAACATAGGGGTGCATATATCCTTTCTGATTGGTGTTTCTGTTTTCTTGGGATATATTCCTAGAAGTGGTATTACTGGGTCAAATGGCAGTTCCATTTCTAAATTTTTGAGGAAACGTCATACTATTTCCCACAGTGGCTGCATCAGTCTGCATTCCCACCAGCAGTGAAGGAGGGTTCCTTTTTCTCTGCATCCTCTCCAGCACTTGTCGTTTGTTGATTTGTTAATGATAGCCATTCTGACAGGTGTGAGGTGGTACCTCATTGTTGTTTTGATTTGCATCTCTCAGATGATTAGTGACTTTGAGCATGTTTTCATATGTCTCTTGGCTTTCTGAATGTCCTCTTTCAAAAAGTATCTATTTAGGTCTTTTGCCCATTTTTTGATTTAGTTATCTTCCTTTTGTTAAGTTGTATGAGTTCCCTGTAAATGTTGGAAATTAAACCCTTGTTGGAGATAACATCGGCAAATAAGTTTTCTCATGCAGTGGGCTTTCTTGTTGTTTTGTTGATGGTTTCTTTTTGCTGTGCAGAAGCTTTTTATTTTGATGTAGTTCCATTTGTTTATTTTCTCCTTAGATCTCTTGCTCTAACATCTGTTTCTATAAAGATATTGCTACTACATATGCCTGTAATTTTGCTGCCTATGGAGTCTTGTAGGATTTTTATGGTTTCCTGCCTTACATTCAAGCCCTTTAACCATTTTGAGTTTGTTTTGGTGTGTGGTGTAAGTTGGTGATCTAGTTTCATCTTTTTGCATGTATCTGACCAAATTTCCCAGCACCATTTGTTAAAGAAGCTGTTTTGACTCCATTGTATGCTCTTGCCTCCTTTGTCAAATATTAATTTAGTATAATGGCTTGAGTCAATTTCTGGATCCTCTATTCCGTTCCATTGGTCTACATGTCTGTTCTTGTGCCAGTACCAGGAAGTTTTGAGAACCGTGGCTTGGTAATATAGTTTGATGTCTGGTATTGTGATCCCTCCAACTTTGTTCTTCTTTCTCAGGACAGCTGTGGCTATTCGGGTCTTTTTTTATTCCAGATGAATTTTTGGAGTGTTTGTTCTAGATCTTTGAAATATGCCATTGGTATTTTAATAGGTATTGCATTGAATCTATAGATTGCTTTAGGTAATATAGACATTTTAATGATGTTGATTCTCCCAATCCATGAGCATGGAATGTTCTTCCATTTCTTTATGTCTTCCTCTATCTCTTTTTTCAATGTCCTATAGTTTTCTAAGTACAGGTATTTTACGTCCTTGGTTAAGTTTATTCCTAGGTATCTTAATTTTTTTGGTGCAATGGTAAATGGAATAGTTTTTTTCATTTCTCTTTCTGTGAGTTCATTATTGGTGTATGAAAAGGCCATAGATTTCTGGGTGTTAATTTTGTATCCTGCTACATTGCCAAATTCATTTATTAGGCCTAGTAGTTTTTTGATGGAGTCTTTGGGGTTTTCTATGTATAGTATCATGTCATCTGAGAATGAGGACCATTTTATTTTTTCTTTTCCAATTTGGATGCCTTTTATTTCTTCTTCTTGTCTGATTGCTATGGATAGTACTTCTAGTACTATGTCAAACAGGAGTGGTGAAAGCAGGAATCCTTGCCCTGTTCCTGTTCTTAGGAGAAATGTGTTTAGTTTTTGCCCATTGAGTGTGATGTTGGCTATAGGTTTGTCATATAGGGCTTTTATTATGTTGAGGTATGATCCCTCTATTCCCACTTTGCTGAGAGTTTTTATCAAGAAAGGGTGTTGTATTTTGTCAAATGCTTTTTCTGCATAAATTGATACGATTATGTGATTTTTGTCTCTCAGTTTGTTTATGTGATGTATCATGTTTATTGATTTGCAGATATTGTACCATCCTTGCATCCCTGGAATAAATTCCACTTGGTCATGGTTTATGATCTTTCTAATGTATTGCTGAATCTGATTTGCTAAAATTTTATTGAGGATTTTAGCATCTATGTTCATCAAGGATATTGACCTGTAGTTCTCTTTTTTTATGGTGTCTTTATCTGGTTTTGGGATTATGGTAATGCTGGCTTCATAGAAAGAGCTTAGAAGTGTGCCTTCCTCTTGAATTTTTAGTAATAGTCTGAGGAGGATAGGTTTTAGTTCTTCGTAGAATGCTTGGTAGAACGCCCCTGTAAAGCCATCCGGACCAGGGTTTTTGTTTGCTGGAAGATTTTTGATCACTGTTTCAATTTCTTTGGTAGTTATTGGCCTATTCCTGTTTTTTTATTCTTCTTAGTTGAGTTTTGGGAGCTTGTATTTTTCTAGGAATATGTCCATTTCATCTAGGTTGTCCATTTTGTTGGAATAGAGTTGTTCATAGTATTTTTTCATAATCATTTGTATTTCTGTGGGATCGGTTGTTATTTCACCTCTTTCATTTCTGGTTTTGTTTATTTGGGTCCTCTCTCTTTGCTTCTTGGTGAGCCTGGCTAGAGGATCATCAATCTTGTTTATCCTTTCAAAGTACCAGCTCTTGGTTTTGTTGATCTTTTGTATTTATTATTATTTTTGTCTCTATTTTATTGATCTCTGCTCTGATCTTTATTATTTCCTTCCTTCTGCTTACACTGGGCTTTTCTTGTTGCTCTCTTTCTAACTCTTTGAGTTGTAGGGTTATGTAATTTATTACCATTGTTTCTTGCTTTTTGCGGTAGGTTATGAACTTCCCTCTCAAGACTGCTTTCATTGTGTCCCATAGATTTTGGATTGTTGTGTTTTCATTGTCGTTTGTTGCCATGATGCTTTTTATTTCTTCTTTGATCTCTCTGGTAACACAGTCATTGTTTAACAGCATGCTATTTAGCCTCCAGGTGTTTGATTTTTTTAATTGTTTTTATTGTAGTTGATTTCTACTTTTATGCCATTGTGATCTGAGAAAATGCTTGATATGATTTTTATCTTCTTAAATTTGAATAGACTTTACCTGTGACCCAATATATGGTCTATCTTTGAAAATGACCCATGTGCCCTTGAGAAGAATGTATATTCTGTGGCTTTGGGGTGAAAAGTTCTGAAGATGTCAATTAATTCCGTCTGATCTAGTGAGTCTTTTAGAATTGATGTTTCTTTGCTGATTTTTTGTTTAGACGATTTGTCCAATGGTGATAGTGGGGTATTAAAGTCCCTTACTATGACTCTATTGCTGTCAATCTCTCACTTGATAGCCTCCAGAAGTTTTTTTTAAATGTATTTGGGTGCTCCTGTATTAGGTGTGTATATGTTTACCAGAGTTATTTCTTCTTGTTGGATTGCTCCCTTTAGTATTATGAAGTGGCCTTCTTATCTCTTGTTATGTCCTTCACTTTGAGATCTAATTTATCAGATATAAGTATTGCTACCCCAGCTTTTTTTTCAATTCCATTTGCCTGGAAAAGCTTTTTCCATCCCTTCACCATCAGTCTGTGTGAGTCCTTTTTTCTGAGGTGGGTTTCCTGTAGACAGCAGATATATGGATCATGTTTTCTTATCCACTCAGCTACTTTATGTCTTTTGATTGGGACATTTAATCCATTTACATTTAAAGTTATTATTGATAGACACTTGTTTGTCACCATTTTTATTCTTTACCCCTGTGTTCCTTCTTTGCTTCCTATTTCTTCTCTTTACAGCAGACCCTTTAGCATTTCTTGCATTGCTGGTTTGGTGGTAATAAACTCCCTTAGTCCTTTTTTGTCTGTGAAGCTCCTTATTTCCACCACAATTTTGATTGATAGCCTTGCTGGGTACAGTATTCTTGGATTCAGACCCTTCCTTTGCATGACTTTGTATATTTCATTCCATTCCCTTTTGGCCTGATGTGTTTCTGTTGAGAAATCTGTTGCTAGTCTGATTGGGGATCATTTGTAGGTAACTTTCTTTCTCCCTCTGGCTGCTTTTAATATTCTTACTTTGTCATTGGTGTTTGCCAATCTACATTAATAAAAGAGAAAGATGCCAATCAGGAGTGAGTATGCAAATTAACTCAGCAAAGATGGTGGGTTAATTTGCATATGCAGGAGCCTAGTGCGGGCAGGATCTTGTGTTGTCACCATGGCGATGACGCAGGCGTTCCGAACTGCCTCAGCAGCTTCTGGCCTCTGGGCAGCATGGAAAGGTGGAAAGGTGGCTCTGGGCTGGAGCCAAGGCAGAAAGGCAGCTCCAGCCAGAGTAGAAGGCAGTGCCAGCAGCCAGAAGAAGGAAGGCCCATTCTTGCATGAATCTTCATGCATTGGGCCTCTAGTTTAATTATAATGTGCCTTGGCATCAGTCTTTTGGGGTTCATTTTGTTTGGGACTCTGTGAGCTTCTAGGACGTGTGTGCATTTTTTCTTCCCTATATCAGAGAAGTTTTCAGTCATTATTTCTTCAAACATGTTCTCTATTCCTTGCTCAATTTCCTCTCCTTCTAGCACCCCTATTATGCGGATGTTGTTTCGTTTCGTGTTGTCCCAAAGTTCCCTTAGTTCTCCTCCTGTTTTTAAAGTTTTTTTTCTAGATGCTGCTCTGCTTGGGTATTTTTTCTACCTTGTCTTCTAGTTCACTGCTGTGGTCCTCTGCTTCTTTTAGTCTACTGTTGATGCTTTCTATTGAGTTCTTTATAGCAGTGATGTCATTTTTCATTTCTTCTTCATTTCCTCTTGGTTCTTACACATATTGTTGAGTTTGTCTTCCATTCTTTTCAGCGACCTTTTGACAATTTCTCTGAATTCTTTATCTGACATATCGCTTGCTCCATTTTGTTTATTTCCTTTTCTGGTGATGCTTTCTTTTCTTTCATATGCAGACTGTTTCTTTGTCCCCCATGATCTCTCTTTTCCAGGTATATGATTATGTAGCTCTCTCTCTCCTGCTTTGATTTAAAGGTACAAAATACAACACAACAAGGCACAACACACAAGGCACTGAACCCAAATGTATTCACGATACTAATAACTCCAAATAAAGGTGTCCAACAGAGAAAAGAGAATTAAGGGATAAGAAAAAAAAAGGAGTGCAAAAATGATATTGAGAAAAGGAAAAAAAAAAGTAAGAAAGAGAATAAAAAAGAAGGGGAAAAAAACTATTTATATGGGGGGAAACGCCAATAGAACATCTACTAATTCCAAAAAATGCAAACAACAAACTATGAACAACAACTTATAATAAGTGAGGAGAGGAAAAACAGAAGCAAAAAACAAACAAAAAAAGAGAAACAATCTCACAAACAAGCACAAAAACCCCCCAATCTAATCAACAATCAAGCAAACAATAACAATAGGACAGAGAGAAAGCAAGGCAAAATGAAATAAAATAAAACAAAAAACCTAGAACAAAAAAAAAACAAACAAAAACAATAACAAAAAACAAACAAACAAACAAAAAAAGGGCAGAGAGAAAAAAATTTTGATAGAGAAGAGAGAGGTGTGTATGGACTTAGAGCAGGGGATCACAAATTAGATATATAAGTAGGGTGAATTTTTAACAGGGGATTAAAATAAGGAATAGGGAAAATCTAAACCAGGAATAGGGTAAGAGAAACAGGACAACAAAAGGTGAAAAGTGAGGGAGAGAGTGTTGGCGTGAAGGTAAAGTTGAGATAGAGTAAAATGATGCTAAAGAAAAAATGAAAATAGAATGTAGAACACTAATCCCAAAATAAAATAAAATAAAATAAAATAAAGAAAAATAAAATGACACTTTAAAAAAAAAGGTTAAATAGTAGTAGTAATAATACTGATTAAAAATAAAAATATAATAATTATAAAGGTAAAATCAAGTGAGGAAAAAAGAAAAAAAATAGTTTCTTAAGTAAAAGATGAAAAAATAAAAATGTACAGTAGTGAAGTTCATTCACTTCCTCTACTATTCTGTTTGGCATGCCTATTTGCTGTCCATTAGTCAGAAAAGTATTGAAGTTCCTTGTGTTCCACTGCTCCTCTGTGTTGTAAGCCACAGTCCTTATTTTCCAGCAGGCCGTATTTCTTTGTTTCTTAGACTCCTTTATTTGTGTTTATACAAGAGTCAATTTGTGATTCAACCCCTGGGTGGCAGTGTTTCTGGATTGACCTCAGGGGCTATTAATCTTCTCTAGCTAGTATTTAGATTTTGTTTTCCCTGTCACACTTAATACTGGTTTGGGAGAATGGACTGTCCCAGAGCTGGTTCTCTGATTGTTACTCCCCACTCAGATCCCCAAGTTCCACAAAAACAACTTTCCCCTGAAGTCTCTGAGAGTCTCCCCAATTGGGTGATCTTATGTACTGGGTTTAGTAATCAAAAGCAAGGATTTAAAGAGAAAAAAAGAGCCAGAGTAAGTGCACGAACTTGCGACTTTTACCCTCCGGCACTGCACGCAACTCTGTGAACGTCTCTCTCTGTGCATGTCTTCTTTCCCCTGGCACTAAGCAGCCGGCACACTGGTAAAATTTCAGGCTGCCTTTTTGCACCCAGTCCAGCTATGGGTTGATTTTTAGAGTTCCTTTCTGCTAGCAGCCCTGCGAATCCCCTTCTACATTCACGCCCCAACAGCCATGGATTTTGTGGGGTGCAGACTTCCCCCAAACCTCTAGATCCCATTGTACTCATTTCTCTCTCCAGCCTGGATCACAGACCTCACCTTTTCCTAGGCGAAATCTGACCTTTCTGTGAGAAGGTGCAGAGCTCATCTGAGTCCACATATTTGAGCTGCTTAAGATCCAGTGTTCCTGGGTTTGCAGCTGTTCCCTGGGTGTTGTGGTTGTAGAGTCCCTATTGATGTTAATGAGACTCTAATTCACTTTCTCATTAAATATTTACAATCCTTGGTAACAGAGAATTCTTGACTGTTAACAGGCACCTAGTTGTCATCCTTCCATTTGATAAAGATGCTCAGTAGATTTCAGACAGAAGAGTAAACCCCTTAAAACTGTTATCTGTAGAATTCCCAGGTAATCCAGAGTGGCCTGGGTAAAGGTCATTTGGCACCTGTTCTTATGAGTAGCCCTAAGGAAGCTCCCACCCTTCAAAAGTAGCAGATTCCTCTAGAAATACTAAGACTTCTCCCTTTATTTGGGCTCACTCTAATTGAGAAATTCTTTGTTGAATGAAAAAATAGGAAAGTAAGTCTCTCTTTCCCTGTTATGAATGAACCACTACCACAATAAAATGATGTAAATTCTTAGCTTTATAACACTGGGTATTGATACACAGCCAGACTACCCTCATATCCAACTGACTACCTTAGCATTCTAAGGTTTTCATGCTGGCCCTCTTATAGAAATACTAGAGACCTGGTGCACAAAAATTCGTGCACTCTGGGGGGTCCCTCAGCCTGTCCTGCACCCTCTTGCAGTCCTGGACTCCTCAGGGGATGTCCACCTGCCAGCTTAGGCCCACTCCCTGGGGGATTGGGCTTAGGCTGGCAGTCAGACATCCCTCTGGCAGCCCTGGAGCCCTCAGGGGGATGTCCAACTGACAGCTTAGGCCCACTCCCCGTGGAGCGGGCATAAGCTGGAGTCAGACATCCTTAGTGTTACAGAGGAAGCTGGGGAGGCTCCCACCACTGCCGCTGGGCTTGCAGCCATCAGCCTGGCTTGTGGCTGAGTGAAGCTCCCCCTGTGGGAGCACACTGATCACCAGGGGACAGCTCCTGCATTGAGCATCTGCCCCTTGGTGGTCAGTGCACGTCATAGGTCGTTCCTGGTCATTCCACCATTAGGGTCAATTGCACATTACCCTTTTATTATATAGGATATAGAGTGTTACTTAGTAATATGTAAATGATTATAATGAAGTTTATGCACAAATGGCTCAGTTCTCATCAACTTCACAAGTAGGCTAGAGTTACTTCATATTAAAAAACAGTATTATTCAGTTTTCTGAAACATGCAAAATCACCAATGGTCAAGTATTTAACCCTCTCTCTCTCCAGCAGCCTCAATTTCTGCTTCCCTTTTACCTCCCAATCCCCATCCTTGAATCACGAAATTTCTCTGCCCAGGCTTTCTCCAATGTTCTAGTGAAAATTGGATTTATATACTCTGGCCTCTTACAAAGTGTATTTAAGTTTCACTTAACCCCTCATTGCTGCATATAATTTCTGAGTGGTTAAAACATGTATTGTGTGGTGCAAATATACCAGACACCGTACTAAACATTGGGTGTGGGGGGGGAGGCGATATAGAGGAAAAAGGAAGAAGAAGAGAAAGAGAAGGAGAAAGAAAAGAAAAGGAGGAGGAGAAATGAAGAGAGGTGAGGGAGGGTGAAAATGGAGGGTTGAAGGAAAGGGAAAGGAAAAAAGAATCAGGATCCCAGATTGCAAACCAAATCAGTCTTTGCATGACTGCTTCCAGATACCTTGAAAGGTCTCCATCTTGACCAGCTTGCGAACGTTGCCTGTGCCATCATCTCTTCTGACCCAGATGGTGAGTCTGTCTGAAGGGCTTCCAGTCATCTTATAGAAAAACTGCAGGCACTGCTGCTTCCTCTTTGGGTAAAGAATCCGAGACTCCAGCAAGGCTGCCTCTTCTGCCAACCCTGAGCTGGTGTTGAATAGCATGAAGTAGCCGGCACCTGTGGAGAGAGCACCCAACATCTCATCTCTGGCTGCCCATACCCTAAGACGTCCTCTACCCCACCAAGTGAAATAGTGAGCAACAACCAACACAAGCTAGAACTCTGCTGGAGAAAATACAAAGAAGGTTGTTTGTCAGTATATATTCTATTTGTCTCCATGAACAGACTTACAGGCTAAACTGCAGCTCTGCACTGCTTCTTTTCATTGACTTTGTTCTCAAGTTGGTAAACATAGACTTCTGATTTTAGAAAATATAGGCTTTAAGCAAAGTTTGATAGAATTTAGTGTCTGTGAGGGGAATTCTATTTCCATCGTTGACTTCATTGTTTAGAGATTCATTCCAAGGCAAAGAGCTGGCCTCCTAACTGTATAAGAAACGGTGGGATTCAAAGGTATAGTGATTGGAATTTAAATATTCACATTGTTAAGGGTTCAATTTCACCTGTGTCTAGCCTAATGATTGGGTGTGTGTGCTGTGGTAAAGAATCATCCTAACTATGTCATAAAAGGGGCGTTCAAAGCATGGTATGAACTCTTAAGGATGTCTCTCTATATAAAGAAACCTTTGAAAGAACACTGAAAAAGATGGGAAAAGAGTGTCTACATTTGTGCCCAAACTGGGGTTGGCCCAGGTCAGATATCCCAAAATTCTCTCCCCCAAAATAAGCAGGCAGCTAAGCGAATATATTACTTTAAAAACTAGCACACTTTTCAAAGTAAGGCTCAATGAGCAATTCTTGCATATAAAGAAGTCATTTAAACTGTACTCCAGAATTCAACCTCTTACCAAGGGCTCCACTCAAAATATCCCACAAATTAAAAATGAAGAGAGCATCTAGAACAGGTCTAGGCACTGTGGTAGTAGGGTTACCTGCTTTATCCTGCCTCCTACATGGAATGTGAGCCTTTCAGATGGACAGTGAGCATGGATGTTTAAATAAGATTTCCACCTGGCAAATTTCATGATGGATATAATATTACACCAGCAAAAAATATGTTTTCTTGTGTATTCTTCCCAATACTAGAACTTATTCTGAGGCCTCTGAATTATGAATTACTGAAGGTTCCTTGCTTAGGAATTCTGCTCAGGTGTACTCAGATGTGTGAGGTGAAAGTTCAGTAACTGGGGAGTCAGGAGGCCTGAATTCTTGCCCTGGCTCTGCCACTAATAGGCATTCATTCACATGTCTGGGTTTTAAATGGAATATGGCTTCTATCCTTCAAGTTATTTGAGTCTATGCATCTACCTGAACAATGCCAGTGCTCACCGGCAGAGGGAACAGGGTCCCATGAGGTACTTCCTGTGGAAGAAGCAGAATGGCTGGTCAATAAAGTTTTCCTAGATACTTCTTCTGGGGTGTGATCCTTTCCTTTCCTATTAAGGTGCTAGAGCATTCTCTCAGCAGGTTCTTCTCACATGAAGATCACCTTTTTGTTTATCTGGAAATTGTATATTAGCCCAGCAGCTAGCCCACAGAAGATATTGGACAAGAATCCATGAAGGAAATTTAATGAGAATTTTAGGCTTCGATAACCCTTTGGATACTTGAGATTATATGTTTAATAATCTGATGTGGGCAAAGACTTTCACCCTTTGCCAAGGCCCAAGGAAATGTGGCAATGGCTTACAACCTCTGACATTCTCCCTAGAGGCCTGGAATCTGGATGACAACCTGGGTTCCTTTTGTGAAGGAAATCTAACCAACTCACACACAGGCATGGACTAAGGGCCTTTATAATAGTCCAGTCTTTATAAAGTGATTATGACCTATAACCCCACCTGCTTCCAAACAGGGTTGAGATTATTTCAATGACTAGCATTTAATAAAAGGATGCTAGAATAGGAAAATACATATATATATATATGGAACCCCTGGAGAGAAAGGGAATGTGGAAAAAAACAGGAGGGGAAGTTGCTGGTCTGCAGCTGGGAGTTCTGTATGCATAGTCTTCTTCCATCCTCACTGTGAAGTATCAACATGTTGATGGTCCAGAAGGCTCACAAAAATAAAGACTTAAAAAACGAGTCCTTGTGGTCACAATTAACAAGTGGTAGAGCCAGATTTCACACTAAGGTCTGTCTGATGTTACGGATTTTTCACCCACAAACCATACATAGAAACTATCTGAAGCTGCGCTATCCAATATGGCAGCTACCAAATCTATGTGGCTATTTAGCACTTGAACTGTGGACAGTCCAAACTTAGATAAGGGTAAGGGTGAAATACACACAGATTTCAAATATCGAGTATAAAAAAGTGTGAAGTCGGTCAGCATTTTTATATTGAATTCCACGTGTTAATATTTTAGACATTAAGTAAAATGTATTATTAAAGAGACTTTCCCTTGTTTCTTTTTTATGTGGCCATGAGAAAATTTTACATTATATATGTAGCTCACATTACAGTCCTATTGGTGGGCACTGCTATAGGGACATTGCCCTTATGTACAAAGTCATGTCTTATCAACCACATAACCACATCAGTTTTGTCATCACTTAAATACATCTTCCTTTTGCACACCCAGAACCTCGGTGCTTTTTATTAGGTTAATAATAAAGAGAAATGTTCTTTATCCACATTTAGAATTCCAGGTTGATAACAAACATTCCAACTGAGGCAAAACATGCTGGCTGCTATTACCAATTGAACCTGATGAACCACCTCAGGTGGCCACTTTCTGCCTTCACCCACCTGTGCATTGTCCTACCAAGGTGTGATCCACTTTTCCAGGCTGAGAGCTGTCCTCATGGTCCCAGTCGGCATCATCTCTGGTACCCTGAATCATCCCACAGATGTTTGCTTTTTCAAAAGCACAGTGGTCCAAAAGGGTGTGAGTTGTGGCTGCAAATGACATTTTTGTCACCTGGTTAAAAATTAAAGGCATCTCATTCCAAATACCTAATGTCTTAGGTTACTAAGACCTCATTGTTCAGATATAGCAGGATCATGAGCCTTTTTATTTTCTTGACTTTTCTCAGATGCAAATCCTACTGTCCCCCATCAGAACTTAGAACTTGCCAATACACATGCAGTCCTACCCACCACCCAGAATCACAGAGTTAAATAATAAAAAAGGCCTCTCATTGTGCAAAAACCAAACCTGACTCCTTGAGATCAAGATGGAGGTACCTACAATACTGGACTTTGTACTTGGTATATCCTCTCTATATACGTGTGGAAGAGAATGAAAGACTGTGTCTCCAAAGACGTGTGGGGTCATTTTTTTTTTTTTTTTTTTTTTTTTTTTTTTTTTTGAATGAGCATATCAGACTTTATTGAATATTTGAAATATAGAAGGAAGTTATATTTTCTCCAAGAACCAACTGACAGAGGCCAGGGAAGAATGGTTCATTTTGTGTTCACAGTCCTGATGATCCCAGGATTCAGGGTAATGCCCTTGGCTTCCAACACCAGGTTTTGTCTATGTTGCTATAGATTGTCATGTAAATTTTGGGTTAGTGGCATTTCTTTTTTTTTTTTTTTTTTTTAAATTTCTTTATTGATTAAGGTGTCACATATTTGTCCTCATCCCCCCATTCCCATCCCACCCCTCTCCCACACGCATGCCCCAATCCCCTGTTGAACTTAACCGTTGGATAGGCTTATATGCATGCATACAGGTCCTTTGGTTGAACTCTCCCCCTCCCCCCCACCCTCCCCCTACCCTCCCCTATCCTCCCTCTGAGGCCCGATAGTCCAATCGATGCCTCCTTGCTTCTGGTTCTGTTCTTGTTCCTCAGTCTATGTTGTTCATCATTTCCCCTAGATGAGCGAGATCATATGTCACTAGATATATACTAATAAGAACTGAATGTGAGACGAGCAATAATAGTTATGCTGACAGGCAAATGAATCAATCTGTAGCGAGCTTCCCCCTAGACCAACAGTTCTTTTGAGACTCAATTTCAATGTCCAGTAGTTCCTTATGTGTACATGTCAGCACTGACCCCTCAGCTCTGGATGGTGGACAAATGGTGGTAATGGAGGTCCGACTCCCTCTGGTTTGGTCTCGGCCGAACCCAGGGGCACGGCATCACCCGGACTAAGGGGCACGTGGCCTCACCCATACCCAAGGGGCGCGTAGTCTCACCCGGGCCTGGGACCCAGCCTCACCCGGATGGATCCAGGGGCGCACGGCCTCACCCGGACCCAGGATCTGGCTTCACCCATACCCAGGGACACTTGGCCTCTCCCAGACCCAGGGGCACGTGGCCTCACCCGGGCTTAGTTGCACAAGGCCTCACCTGGTTCCAGGGACACATGGTCTCTCCGGGACCCAGGGACGCTTGGCCTCTCCCAGACCCAGGGCCACTTGGGCTCACCCGGGCCTAGGTGCACTAGGCCTCATCCGGATCCAGGGACACATGGTCGCACCCGGACTCAGGGACGCTTGGCCTCTCCCAGACCGAGCATTGGATTACTCTAGGAACAACTACCCTGGGAAAATAGTTTTACAGGATACAAAATACTTTCAAGGATACAAAATACTTTCAATACTGTCTTGAGCATTACATAATGATGCACCCTTCAGAAAGAAGCTAAAGAAGTTGGGCAATCACAGCTTCTTAAATTGCCCCAATACTTTCATTTTATAAAACACAACCACATAATTGATTTTCACAACCATCTTGTGATATAGGTGTTACAATTTTCCCACTCTAGAGATGGAGAAATGTAGTTTGTCCATTTTATCCTATATAATAAAAGCCTAATATGCAAATCGACTGGCAGAATGACCAGCCAAACGAATGGTCGCTATGATGTGCACTGACCACCAGATGCTCAACGCAGGTACTGCCCCAGCCCACAAGCTCCAGGTTATCCAAGGCCGGCACCAGTGGGGGCCCCCAATTTCCCTGCTGGTCACCCCACAGATTGGCCCTGATTGCCGGCCAGGCCTAGGGACCCTACCCATGCATGAATTTCGTGCACAGGGCCTCTAGTTTAGCTAGAACATGAAAGAAGAATAGAGGAAAATATACAGGAAACCTGCCAGGTAGGGAATCTCTGTTGGAGGTCATTGACCTCAGCCCCAAAGGTACTCACTGCAATTGTACATTCGGTTCAGCCTCTCCAAATCGATGGCACTGAAATCCAGGCGCTGCCCAATGATGGAGTTAAACTCAGGGATCTTGGCTGTGATGGTAGGGACACTTTCATTCTTGTTAAATGAGAAAGGCGCATAGTGCATCAGAGACTCATAATCATAGGGTGTGTTGAGGTCTGTGATGAAGCTGTCATCATAGGTGTTAAAGTTGTGCTGGTAACCTGTCAGTGAGAGAATCCACAGGTCCTTTTTGGTCATATCATTTTCCTATCCTACCCACTTTGACTAGATATTCAACTAAAGACAAAGAAAGAAAAGGGAAATAATGTGTGTGTGTGTGTGTGTGTGTATAAAATACATGTTATTAATTATTATTAGGTAGGATAATTAAAATACACACATGATTATAAATTATTAAATATATGTATATATTTAAATCAAAGGTTCTTTTTATAAATGAATGTGTATTTATATGCATAAGGGTTTAAGAAAGAGAAGATAAGCTCTGGCCAATGTTTCCCAGTGGTTAGAGTGTCGGCCCTCGTATGGAAGGGTCACAGGTTCGATTCCTGGTCAATGGCACATAACTGGGTTGCAGGTTCAATCCCAGCTCAATCAAAAAGAGGGCAAAGAACCTGAAAATATACCTCTCTCAAGAAGACATATGAATAGTCAATAGATAATATGTAAAGATGTTCAACCTAACTGGCAATTAGGGAAATGCAAATCAAAACTACAATGAGATACCACCTTATGCCTGTTAGAGTGGCCATTATCAACAAGACAAGCAATAACAAGTGTTGGAGAAGTTGTGGAAAAAAGGGAACCCTCATTCACTGCTGGTGGGAATATAGACTGGTACAACCACTATAGAAAGCAGTCTGGTGATTCCTCAAAATATTAACAATAGTGCTACCATACAACCCAGCAAACCCTCTCCTGGGTATATATCCAAAAAACTCTAAATCATGTATTTGCAAAGATATAATCACCCCTATGGTCATTGCAGCATTATTCATGTTGGCCAAGACATGGAAACAACCAAACAACACTAGAGAGGGAGAGAGAGCAATAGAGGACTGGATAAAGAAGATGTGGTACATATCCACAATGGAATACTTGGTCATAGAAAGAATGAAATAGCACCATTTTCAACAAGATGGATAGACCGTGAGAACAATATGCTAACTAAAATAAGTCAGAAAAAGCTAAGAACTATATGATTTCACTCATTTGTGGGATATAAAACTGAAATTCATAAACACAAATAGCAGTGTAGTGATTGCCAGAGGGAAGGGTGTAGGGAGGAAGGCAGTCCCCACATAAGGTGACAGGAGAAGATTTGATTTTGGGTGATGGGCACATGATGCAATATACAGATCTTGTAACATGGAAACCCACACCTGAAACCTATATGTTCATGCTGACCAATGTCACCCCAATCAATTTAATAAATATTTTTAAAAGTCATTTCCAATACATTAAAGTTTCATTAATCTATTATTTCCAAAAATAATGCTTTGCCACTCCCTGAACTAATTCCTAATTTAAAAATTGGTGTTTTCAGAAACACAGTATTGACTCTTTTTCCCAAGCACATTGGGAGACTATTTGATAAATTGTGGTTTAATATAATCAAAACCACTCTACTCAGTTGTCTCAAACAATTAAGGAAGGTAGTGTCTAAGGAAGTCTAACAAAATTAAAGAACATTGAAACTGTTAGAATAACGTAACTGTGTGATAATATTGAAGTAAAACAGTGTTATCCTGGGTATAGATAGTATGGGCCAGGGGCAGAAGAAGAGTGATTCTTATAAAGGAAAAGGAAAAGACCAGTAAATTTTGATTAACCAGAACTCAGACGACTAGCCAGAATTAATGGGATTGGAGGTGCAATTTCCAAAAAAAAAAAAAAAAAAAGAGGTATTAATTTTTGTTGTTGGTTTGCTTTGTTTTTAGACACATATTATTGATTTGTAAAGCAGCAAAAATAAAAAATTATTGAGTATGTCTTAGGGTCATCATGTTCAACTAAACCTTATGGAGGCTCTTAGAACTATATGAGATTTCCTATCCAGAAAAATGATCCTGATATCCTCAAAAACCAAATTTAATTTACTCACTAAAACAGGAAAATAGCATTTTAGATAGATTTTCAACTGAAACTAAGCAAAGTTTCAATTAACCCCTGTTTAAAGTTATTCAACATACACCATTTCCTTGTGTAGGACCATTTAAGATCAGATCAGCACAGTCCATGGGATAGGTCAACACATCATTCCCTCTTTTTAAAAAAAATATATTTTTTATTGATTTTAGAGAGGAAAGGAGAGGGAGAGAGAGATGGAATCATCAACTATGAGAGATAATCATTGATTGTCTGCCTCTTGCACACTGTCCACTGGGGATCGAGCCCGCAATCCAGGCATGTGCTCTGACCAGGAATTGAACCTTGACCTTCTGGTTCATAGGTCAAAGTTCAACCACTGAGCCATGCCGGCTGTTCATGCCCACTTCTTTTTTTTTTTTTTTTTAAGATTTTTAAATTGATTTTTAGAGAGAAAGAAGAAGGGAGAGAAAGAGAAAACATTGATGCCAGAGCTGAACATTGATCAGCTGCCTCCTGCCAACCCCACCAGGGATCAAGGCAGCAACCTCAACATATGAGTTGACTAGGAATCCAATAAGCAACCTTTCAGTGCATGGGGCAATGCCCAGCCAACTGAGCTACACTGGCCAGGAAGTACCCTCTTTATATTTTATGTTCCCACTGCAGAATCTGAAGCACCTGCCCCACAAATTTGGCCTGGGCATCCCAGGATTGCTTTCAGCAAGTGATAAAGATAATAATAGCATATCCCACCCATCCACCTTGGGTTCATACACACCTGGAATAATTTCATCCCACCAGATTTTCACATAATCATCCCGGTCAGTCCTTGACTGCTCATGGTAAAATCCCAAAGCATGGAGGATCTCATGTTGGATGATGGCCTTATAGTCACACCCCTGCCCAATAGAAAGGTTCTGTCCTACGTGTTGGTCACCAACCTCAGACCAGCACCTTTAAAGAGAAGATGAGAATTTTATCCTAGATAATGCTTAAATGGCTATAATTCATAGGATTTCAGAACACAAATTAGAAAGAAGTTAGACTTGATTTTTAAAAGAAATTATCAATAGTGTTCTCATACTGTTGATGAGAACAATGGTAAGAGATGTTGATGGTTAAATGATAACAGACTGGTTAAATAAGAAACATTTCCTGGAGGGATGTTATGCAGGCTTTAAAAACAATGGTCCATTATTAAAGGGCCCAATTAATCCTAACAATGCATCAGGTAGAAAGAAGTAAAAATGGCATTCTTCCTCACCTCCACAAAACCGTAAGATATTCCAAAGAATAATATTATAGCTTTCATACCAAAATATTGTCTCTGAATGATGGCTGTGGTTGACTTTAATTTCCTCCTTTATCCTATATAATAAAAGGCTAATATGTAAATCAACCTAACTGCGGAATAACAGGTAGCTATGATGCGCTCTGACCACCAGGGGGCAGACACTCAATGCAGGAGCTGACCCTTGGTGGTCAGTGTGCTCCTACAGGGGGAGCACCCCTCAGCCAGAAGCTGGGCTCACGGCTGGTGAATGCAGCAGTGGTGGCGGGAGCCTCACCCTCCTCTGGAGCAGCACTAAGGAGCAGCGAGCAGAGTGGTAAAGAACAGCAAGCAGGCGGGGGATAAGAAGCAAGGTGTCCCAGACTGTGAGAGGGCGCAAGCCAGGTTGAGGTCCCCCCCCCCAGCAGTGCACGATTTTCATGCACCAGGCCTCTAGTATTCTAATGAATTTTCAAATTTCCTGTAATGAGCAGGTGTAAATTTATGATCACAAAAAAAGAGCCTCATTACTGACAACATAACTAGGCTTTGGTACTATCCTGAAGCTCTGAAGTTGCCAAGGGACAAGATGAAAAAGTCAAAAGCAGAGAACTTCTAAAATCTGTGCTCTTGGCAAGGCCTGAGGTACACTTTAAACCTTTCCCCTTCACATAGAAAGAAACTATCCAGGTAAGTATTGGTTATTTCTATTTCTATGACCCACAACGCCTCAAACAATAAACTCCATGTCCAGAAACAAATTTGCTCTGCTATCCCTTCTGCAGTTCTACTGTCCATACCCCCAATCTCAGTGAATCAGGTTACCACCCACCAGTCATCCAAATAAAAAACCTTGATCATCCTTGATTCTTCTCTCTTCACATCACCTAATCACTAGGCTCTAATAAGTCCACCTCTTTACCTATTTCTGAAATCCATTCTCTCTTTTTTATTTCAAACTGACCCTTTTTAGTGTAGGTCCCTTTCATTTCTTCCGTGGAGGATTGGGGCATCCTTTAATTGATGTCTTGCCACCAGTCTTACCCCACTTCAATTTTTTACCCACTGTTGCTGGAATAATCTTTCTTAAATGGAAAATTGAACACATAATATGACCAGGCGCCTGCTTATGTTCCTGGCTCATCATTCATCACTTGGCCCTTTACAGGCACAGCTTCAAACATTCTGAACTTACTGAGTTCTCCAGGTAAGCCAGGTTTCTAGTCACACTTGCTTTCCTCTTTCTCCCTACCCTTCCTTTTCCTTCTTCCTCTCTCACTCTTACTCTCTTCCAACACCCCACTTGTCCTCCCCTCTCCTCTGCCTCTATGCCCTTCCTTCTTTGTCTCTCTAACACTCAGCCCAGCTCTCCCTGAGGTGTCACCTTTCACTACATTGGAAGTTCTGCTGAAGTGTCCCTATAGCCCATGGCACTCATCACAGCGCATTAGAACCATTTACCTGTTGTGTCTCCACCACCCCCACCTGCAACTGCAAACTTTGTGAGGTCTGAGACTGTCTCATACTTCTTTGTACCTTCAGACTAGCATACTTTCTGGTACATAATAGGGGCTCATATCTATTTTTTAAAGTAAAAGCCTGAGCTAAGAAAACAACCACTCAAGTAAGTACATTACTTAACTTGTATCTAAGTAGTCATCAGAATTTTACTATTTTTAACTGCTGATTTTGCAGACTTTTTTCTTAAGAGGCAAAATCATGTGCTAATTTCCTTCTTCGTCTCTGTTACCCACCCATGATTATTAACAAAACCCCCACCATCAGAATAAGACAACCAAATCCAGGTGGCACCTAAAGGCAATGATGGGAACTGCAGCATGTGCTAATACCACCTCCTTGCTGGGCTTGAAGACACAAACACAGAGTCACACAGCACATGGCAGCTTTGCTTCCCAGGTTGGTTGACATAAACACTCCTGAAGGAAATGGGCTTTTTTTTTTCAAGATACCATTTATTTCTTCTTATAAACATATAAGAAAAGCAAATTTATATCTAGAATTTTTCAAAGAGGTCCAGCCAACAGAGCACCATAATTTAAAATAGTACTATAACAAGGGTATAATTTATACTTTAATAAACTTGACTTTAAAAAAAAGTAATGTCATTTAAAACATGACCTCAGATAATAATTGAGATACATCTCCCTCAGGCCCAGAGGTATTCAAACAGCTCATTTTCTACATAATATGTTAAAAATGCTGTTTAATTTAAAAATTCACAGTTTTTAAAGATTTGAATTTACTTTTAGTTTCTTACCAATTTCTTCTTTTCGCCTTTGAGAGAGTTGTCACTTTTATAAACCAGAAGATGCATGATTTTCACACTTTGTAAAATTTTCATACTAACCCATCAAACTGCTGAAAGATGATATATGAGCTCTCCCCTTCATAGGGCTTGAAGTCCACGCAGGACTTGAGGCGGAACATTTCAAAGGCATAGAGAATGGCTCCTTTAGCATTCAGCTCTGCAGAAATCGGTGAAAATATCAGTAAGCATTATTGAGATCTTAGATGATGTACACAACAGAGTTTAGAAAAAATCATGCCACCACATGAAATCCACAGAGGTTCATCATAGATTGTTGGGGTGGTAAATAGATTCCTTGAAAACTGAAACTGAAAAATTAGGGACATAAATATCAAGCACATACTTTACACACATAATAATGCAAATATAACTACAAAATAAGAATACACATATGTATGTGTATGTGGCTAAACCAAGTAACTTTCCCACTTTCCTTTCCCCATTCCAGCAGAGATTCTGGGTTCATTGCCTCAGGAGAGTTCCATGGCAGAGCAGAAAACAGAAGCGACTGGAAACCATGTGTGTCCTCTGTCTGGATGAATCAAGTTCCTTGGAAAGACACAAAGAATGGTGTTCCTTACCCCAGTCTAAAAAAAACATCCCTCTCACTGGAGGAAGAAAGCAGAGTGTAGAGAGGTTTGTGGGCTCAGAAAGCGTAAGTACATATTGTACTTCCCTGCTTCCCTGCAAAACCCCTGAGGAAATGGCAAGTTGAGACAGGCAGCCCTGCAGGCAGCCTTAGAAATGATTGCTGTAGCCCAAGTGTGGAACCAAAGCAGCAGAAGTCTACTGAACCTGACCAGGCAAGAGCAATAGATGCCTGCCAGTAACGTGTGTGGATCAATGGCCAAAGATCAAATGTCTTTCCTTTTACCTAACATGCTCACAGCTGGTATGGCGTAGGACAAGGATCAGGAGGGGAAAACAGATGCTCCAGAATAATGGAGACTGTTTTACTTTGTGTGTGTGGTTTTTCTCTCCCATTGACTCATTGAAGGTAGGTCTCTAAGTTAAAAATAAAGCTAAGTTATATACACTTAAGTTCTATTTCTTGCATATTTGGCTTTGTGCATTCTCTAAAAAAAAAGCTTATCATTCTTGGTAGTTTACTAAGTACTTTTATTGTATTATCCTGGCTCTTATTTCATTTAATAAGCTAACAAGTTGGAGATTCCACAATTCAGATGTCATAGGATCATATCAAGGTCAGTAAAGAAATGGTCATTGGAATAATCAGTAAATTAATTGTGGAAACAACACAGATAACAAAAAAGAGCATGCATTAAACTTACTGGATGATTTTCATGTATTTTACTGATTCTTTCTTAGTGACATCTATAATATGAAGAGATGTACCCAACGAAATGTGGCATTACTAAAGTCATGATGTCTCTAGGTTATGTGGCTCTTGTTATCCTCAAGCCATGGAGTGGGAGTGCTAAAAGCGGTTCATTTCAAAATCACATCACTTCTGACCTCCCACACCTGAACAAGTTGTAAAAAGGGAATTAAGCATGTCTGCAATAATTTTGTAAAAACCATCCCAACATCATTCAAAAGAAATAAAGTGCAATTGAAGGCCACGGGAAGCCGCCTTCTTCACCGTGAGGCCAGCTCTGAGTTGCCTCCTCTAAAAGCCACACTTGGTGGTTTGTGTGTCGTCTTTATGCTGGTGGTGGTCTGCCCACGTAGGGCACTGTTAGCCCCCGAGAGGAAGGAGCTCATCTTTTGCCTCAGTGATTTCCTAGTTCTCAGTTCTGCACTTTGCCACACATAGTAAGCTTTACATAGTTCTGTCTTGAGTAACCACGTTAATTTTAAAAACGACTAACCCTCTTTTACCTTGTATCAAATAACAGGAGAAAAGTTAACTTCAGACACTGATGACTCCACATATTAGAGGATAGCATGGCAAGGCTAACTATTTTTAGTTCAAGAATCCTTTGAGAGAGTTTTTGATCTGGTAATGGGGAAGGAGCTTAAATCTTACAGATAACAATGATAAACTCTGGTAAATTTTTAAGAAAATAAACTCTTTTAAAGCACCAGAAAATGGACTAAAACAGGTAGCGACAATAGGAGAGTTTATTTTTGTGAGGTGGAAATATCACTAGTTAAGATTCAAGTTTATATAGTGTGTATGGTTTTTTTTATTATTGTTGTTTTGTTTTGTTTTGTTTGTTTTGTTTTGTTTTTGCATGATGGCACACTGCAAATTTTTTCAGTGCAAGAAAGAGAGAACTCAAGCATAAATTTGAAGTTATGTCTTCCTGATGTATCTATCACAAGGAAGGGTTCAGGATTGCCTGAGTGGCTGAAAATCGAGAGAGGAAATCCTGGGGCGGGGGGGGGGGGTGGGAGGGAGGGGGGAAGAGTCATGATTGATTGGAAGGAAAGGGGGCTGGTGGTTCCAAAATCTGTCCATAAATAACTCTCCAGTCTTTGACCCATGAACTTAGCATGAATAGAAGTCTCCAAGGAGCTTAGTGAAAAGTAGCAGATAGAAAGTTGATTAAACAGGCATCTCAGTTGCCTCCCGGCATAGTGGAGAATTTGAAGTTTAGAATTTGAAGTTTGAATCATGCCCATTAGAGGGGCTGGGGGAAAGTCCTGGACATTCCATTGAAACTCCAGAGAGGCCACGATGTCTCCAGAGTAAAGACAAAGGGATCTGTCTTGAACTAAGGACAAAATAAAAACAAAACCTCCACAAATCCAAGATGATCAGTCAGCAATTTAACTGCTCTAACAAAAATTAACACTATACAGAGGCCAATAACAGAATACAGAATCTCTGAAATGTAGTATTTACAATGTCTAATATATAATTAGTACCAACAATCACGATCTATTGAACTCTGATAGAAATGTAGAATACAAGTTCTTTCAAGTTTATACACCAAGATAAGCCATCAGTTAGACCACAAAACAAGTCCTAATTTCAAGAGATTGCAATCTTAAAGAATCTATTCTCTGACCTCAACAAAACTTGAGGAGCTTCCAATATTTGGAAATTTAAAAACATCTGGCTGACCCATGGATTTTTTTTAAAAATCACAACAGAAATTAGAAAATACCTAAAATAAACTTTAATAAAGATACAACATATCAAAAATTGTGGAAAGCAGTAAAACCCATGCTTCAAATAATATTTATAGTTTTAGATGCCATATTATAGCATTGCATTATATTTTTAAAATGAAGATTTAAAATCAGTAATATAAATTCCACCTTAAATACAAAAAGGAATGCAAATTATACCTGATATAAGTAGAACAAAAGAAATAATAAAGATAAGAGCAGAAAGCAACAAAACGGAAAGCAGAGGAACAAGAGAAAAATGAACAAGTCAAAGTTTGTTCTTAGGAAAAATTAATAAAATCAATACACTGCTTTAAAAAAGGCAAATCACAGACTAATAAAAAATATTCATTATATATATTTGACAAAGGACTTTATAGTATATATAAAATTCTACAAATAATGAAAAGACAAATAATGTAATAAAAAACGTGAAAGAAGCGAACAGACACTTCATAAAAGAAGATACACAAATGGCCAATAGCACACAAAATTGTGCTAAATACCATTAATCGTTAGAAAGCTGCAAATTAAAATCACAGTGAGATACCATTTACAACCATTAAAATGTATACAATTAAAAATATTAAGGACACCAATGTTAGTGAGAATGTGGAACAAATGGGGCACTTATACATTGTTAGTGACAATAAAAAAATGGCATTTTCTTATAAACCTAAACATACATTTATCATATGGTCAAACAACTCTATTCCTAGACATTTACCCAAGGTAAATTACAACATAAACTTGTATAAGAATGATCCCAGCAACTTTCTTCACAATAGCCCCAAACTTGAAAAAATAATGTCTATACACAGAAAAATGGATAAATAGTTGCAATATATTCATACAAAGAAATATTACTGAGTAATAAAAAAAAGAATTTTAACCACTGATCTACATTAATATGGAAAAACTTTAAAAACATGCTAAACAAAAGAAGCAAATACAATAGAAGACCAACTGTTATTCCATTTATCTGTAGATCAGTTGTAAACCAGATAAATTAATCTATAGGAATGGTAGTTTTCTCTTGGGGGAGTGGGGATGGGGATTGGCTGGAAATGAGCACACAGAACTTTCTGGGGTGATGGAAGTGTGGGTTACATAAGCTTATGTATTTTTCAAGTCATTGACTTGTACACTGAATTGTGTATTTCACGCTACATAAATTTAATGAAGGGACCGTATACAAATATTGAACTCTGAGTAGCATGTTCACTTTTCCCAATGGTAAAGGTGATTCTCATGTGGTGTTGAATGCGAACTACCTCTGTACCCTTACTGCTGCTACGTATTTCTGGCCTCCTGTCTTTAGTCTTGCTCTCCACTAAACTGTCACCTACTTTGCAGCTAGAGTCCTTGCTACTCAAGATGTGGCCAACAGACCAAGAGCATCAGCTCACCTAGCGGAGTGTTAGACATGCAGAATCCTGGGCCCCAGCTGTCCCTGCTCTACATTTTAACCAGCTCCTCAGGAAACCCTAACTCTAAAGTCTGAGAAACAATAACACCTCACAGAGGCATCGTGAAGGCAGCAGTGCCTGGCACGTAATTGAGATTCAATAAATAGGTCTATGTTTTGATGGGAGGAGGGTAGCTCAGGTGTGATAAGAAAATTGTCATGGGAGGAAAAAACCCTTTAAAGTTGCAGTTTCTTTTTTTCTTTCTTTCTTTCTTTCTTTCTTTCTTTCTTCTTTCTTTCTTTCTTTCCTTCCTTCCTTCCTTCTTTCCTTCTTTCCTTCCTTCCTTCCTTCCTTCCTTCCTTCCTTCCTTCCTTCTTTCCTTCTTTCCTTCCTTCCTTCCTTCCTTCCTTCCTTCCTTCCTTCCTTCCTTCCTTCCTTCCTTCCTTCCTTTCTTTCTTTCTTTCTTTTCTTTCTTTTTTTCTTTCTAAAGTTGCTGTTTCTTAAATCACGTTCTAATAAATACAAATGTTCCATGAATTTGCAAGCGTGCTGGCAAACTCTTGGGAAAAACAACTCAGCTCACTTTTCCATAAAATAACTGAGAACAACAGCCGTTGTTTATATCTAGCTCTTCTCCAGGAAAGGGGTGGAGGCAGCCCTGGTGATAGTGGTGGAAAACTTGGAAACATAGTAACATCTCCTGAGAGTGGAGGCGGCCTGGCAGCCCATTAGGGCTGAGCAAGCTTGTCCTGGCTTCCCCTCTCTCTGACCTCCCTCCATCTATCCCATGGGCCTCAGGGCATTGCATCACCTCGGTGCTCAGATATCAGTCAGCTGCCTGAGGTCAGCCAGTGTCCACACGTGGCTTCTAATACTTGCTTATTTCCACCAAGTATTATTTTCAACAATGAATAAAATATAACTCAGTCCTTTATCTTAACAGAGAAAAAAAGAATACCATGTACTAACACCGAGGAATGAGGACTTCAGTTGTGGAATACAGACTTTTCTGCTTCAAAAATGTGTCATGTTTGTCTTGCAACAAAAAGGGACTATCAGTATGCTGAAAATAGTATTCTTATTTTATATTTAGATTCACCTAAGCAAACTATTACTCAAAGTGCAAGTTTTTATTGCCGTGATGGCAAATTATATTTCATTGCATTGTCTTTCCTGATGGTGCTTCTGGTATTACTAACATGTTAATGTTTCCTGCCTTTTAAAAATCATTTCAATGCTCTGTATCTTGGGCTCACATTACATCGATGCATTATCATGCCTCTCATCCCAGCAGATAAGAATTGGCAGGGCTTAGAAAGCCTCTTACACAGGGCTGGTTCCCCCCATCTGATGTGGATGAACAGGAGGAGGGGGGTAGAAGAAGAGGCAAGCCCAAAGGTCCTAATAAAGAACAGTTAGTATTACCCAGATTGTCCGCCAGAATGTAAGGAATGGGGAACTTCCACCTGGCGTTGGGGTCCCTCAGACCATTTCTGGAGTTCTGTGAAAAAGCAAGGTACAGGTCACTGGGAAGGCTCATCCCCTGGCCCCCTCCTCCACCAAACCCTCACACCACAAATCATCTGTCACGCAAGTCAACAATTTAGTAGCATTTGTCTTCTGATTATAAATGTGATAGTTCGTTACAGACAATTTGGAAAAGTCAGAGCAATTATGAATAACAAAATAAAGGTTCTCCCCAAACTGAAATAGACGCTTTAAACGTATCGGTGCATGTTCTTCTCTCTCATTCTTCACCTACTAGGATAATTGATTGGCTAAAGCAAGTTCAATAATTACAGACTCTTTTGTGATGTTTGCTATTTTTTTAATCTGTTTTTGTCACCACTGACCACAGTGTAAGTGCTTGTGGATATTGACTACAGATTGGATTCTTTCATGTCCCCCTCAGTGCCCATCCCAGGGCTCACAGAGCAGAGGTGGCACACATCACAGCTAGTCCCGAGGGACCTTGTTGTGTTATGGGCAGGTACTCACCTTTAGGAGGATGTCCCCTTGAAAGAGGTCCAACCCTGCAGCTAGAGGTGGATTAAAAAAAAAAAAAGAAATATTTAAATGGACTTTACTACAAGGCATCTCTCATCATAAAATCCATCTTTTCCATTGTAAATCTGTAATTATTCACCTTTATGTGGTGAAAGTCTTTCTGAAACAATGCAAAAATTCCCTCTAATGGAGCAGATGTATATAGCCAATAGGTATCATATATTCTCAATCCTCTGTTTTCATTTTTGAGACAAGAAACTTTGTCCAAGAATTTTAAAATAACAGATGAGTTGGAAGAGATCTTTTTGATGATTGACTCCACACCTCTCACACTTCCGTGGATGAAATGGATTCCTGAGACAGGAAGGGATGTACTAGGTGTTCAGCACTGACTGAGCTTTAACACTCCTGGCTTCCCACCCAGGGCCTCTTCCCTTAGTATACCATCCTTCTTCCCAACCCTAGGTAAGTGGGTTGATTTTGTTCTTTCCCATGAAAAGACAATGGTACCCTCCAACACCAAGCAATTAAGGCTGTCACTGCACCATCCCTTTTCTCATTTCCCTCCATTTTCTTAACCTTCATAACCTAACCTATGAATATGATAGCAGCAATGCTAATAATAAGTATCGTTGACACCACTGCCCCTCCAGCAGTAGGATCCCTTTTAGTAGGGGTACTGCATGCTGGTCTAGCCATACTCTTGCTAAGGTTTGTCCTGAGTAACAGTATGCATTTCCTGACACCTGGCCTGGATGGGGGTAGATTAGGGGAGTCATATGAATGGAGACCAACCCCAGTGGTTGGTCAGCATAGATGGATCGAGGAGGATGAGAGAGTGTGGCAAGAGGAACACTTCCCAAAGAAGTACATATCCATTGAGAGTCAGCCTCCAACTATTCAGTAGCCAATTTGTTCATTGTAGCACATACTTATTAAATGCCTAATGTATCCCAGGCATTGTTCTAGGTACTATGGGTATAGCAGAGAATAAAGCAAAATCCTCAGGGAGATGGCATTCTTGTTTGGGGATAGAGGGAGACAAACAAAAATGTAGAGTATGGCAGATGGTGAAAAGGGAAATAGGAAAAACAAACGTAAGGGGAGAAAGAGTGCTGAAGTGAGGGAGTTGATATTTTATAAAGAGTGCTCAGGGAAGGCCTCCCTGAGGAGGTGGCATTTAAGCAGAAATCTGATGGAGTGGGGAGTGAAAGAAGAGTATTGAAGGCAAAGGCAACCGCAAATAGAAACGCTCTGGGGCAGGAAAGCCTTGATGTCTTAGAGCAGTGCTTTCCAAATGCTAGGGTTGCTGCCCCCCACCCCTAGGGTTGCTGATCAATAAGTCTGGGGTAAGGCCTGAGAATTTTCATTTCTAACAAGTTCCCTGTGATGCTGATGCTACTGGTTGGGGGACCACACACTGAGAACCACTCTTGTCGAGAAATAGCTATAAGGTCAGGAAGATTGGAGAGCTCAAGTAAGTAAGGTGGCTAGGGAGAGGGGTATAGTAATGGGTGAGAAAGCTGGCCAGAGTCAGGTCATCTCAAGCTTTACTCTGCCTAGGAATCATCTGAGATCTGTCAAAATGGAGATGCTGATTCTATAGGTCTGGGGTAGAGCCCAAGATGCAGCATTTCTAAGAAAGCTCTTAGGTGGTACAGGTAGTATTGTCCTGTGAACCACACTTTGAGAATCAAGACTCCAGGATCTTTATTTTGTGCTGGATGGGATGTCGCCAACACGAAGATTGAAAGATTGGAATCTTGTGATTGGAAGACTGGATGGGAGAAGCCGCATGGCCTGGTTGGCACTGAGAGCTCTGTCACCTGGTGGAGAACAGCCTGGATGGGAGGAAGGCACAAAGGGAAGAGCAGTTAGGAGGCCACGACAAGGACCAGGCCAGAGATGAGATGGCTTAGGCCAGGATGGGAAAAGAGAAAAGTGCTGAAAAGTCACAACTTGTGACATAATTTGATGGTAGATCTAACAGCATTTGCTGACAGGTGGTGTGTAAGGTCTGAGAGAAAGACAAAAGTTAGGGAAACTCTGAGGTCAGAGTCTGAACATCTAGAAGGAGGAAAATGCATTAAATGAAATGAAAAAGACTGAGAGGAGCAAATCTTGGGGTAAAAAAAAAAAAAAAAGATTATATCAGCATCATGGGGCGTGGAGAGAAAATTGTAAAAAGGTGACAATTTTCTCTATGTGATTTTCCCCAACATTTTGTGGTTTCTGGCTATGTGACAAAACCAATCAATCTTGATAGCTCATTTGGAATGACTTAAAAAGAGAAAGGACACACATGGGAAAATTTATTCTTGGGACAATAGTTCAGAGGTGGTGGTGGAGATGAAGAGTAAGAAGTGGCTCTAAGTAAAACAAGTATTTTTTACTAGATAAAGAAGGATGAGATTAGGAAACTCTAAGTTCAGCCTGTTTTAAAGTAGAGCAGATCCTCTCAATCACTACACCTTGACTACCTGACCTAAGGAGAAATCATTTGTTGCCTGACTCAAGTCTGAGGACCCACTCACCCATTGACCTCACTAAACTATTTCTACCCCCCACCTGTTGTCATTCTCAAGCTTTTCCAATTAAATATCAACTAGCCTGACTTTTTTGTAAATGGGACAACGTCAGAGCAATTTAACTGCCAGGTTTTTTAGTTTTGTGGTCTTGAGATAGCACTGAGCTATGAGTCAGAAGACCTGGAAGTGATCCACATCACTTGCGTCTGTGACCTTGGGCAAGCCACCCCAACCCCAAGGAGCTGCTGTCCCTTCCTGCAAAATGAAAATAGCACTTTATTCCACTACAGGATTTGACAAATAAATGTGCAATTAGGTACAAAAGCTTTTGTAAACTATAGGTGTCTATGACCATGATACTTCTATTTCCCACCAATCCTAAACAAAAAACACCCAGAATGTAGAGGCTTCTCCTTAATTTTAGAAGCAGGACAGAAAAAGAAAAAAGAGAGATGATAACTCAGCTTCTCTCTCTCCTCTCAGTAACCAATGAGACTGATAAATTTCTTCAAGAAATACGTTTGTGGGCAAGATGTTGAAATAGAAACACCTTTGTACTCTTTGCGAAGTCCTAAGTAAACAGTTGTTAGTGAATATGATGGCCCATGAAAGGCTGGGTTTTTCTTCCTGCTAAAGATAACCATGGGTATACTCCTTATATTTTTCTTTAGCAAGCAGAATAATCATCCATTTTTCTTTCCTGTTTTTCAAAATGGAAATTGGCAAAGTGACATATTTATAAACAACAATCTTGTTACGTATTTGTAGATTTACTAAACACATACTATGTCTCCTAGAAAATTTGATCTAACTATCATTCTCTTTCCATATTTCCATTTTACAGAAACTCTGAAAATTCTAATGATGCACCAATAAGTAATTCTCCCCCCAAAATTACCCAATAATGTATTATGAAGGTAATAGCTTTTCAGTAATTCTACTACAGGATTTGAAATTATTTCAAGGCATTAACAATATGGAAATTGAACCCACCTAAGTTGATTTCTGAAATATCCTTCTGTTCATCAAACTCTGCATCATGTACTGTTAAAAAGTGGGAGAAAAATTGTTACTAGTCTTGCTGAATAAAAGAGAGAAAGTCCAGAAACACTGTCTATGCATTTCAATTGGGCCTTACCATTTCCTTTAGAATGATGCTTAATCTGAAAGAAAATATACAAAAAGTGGATAACATATATTTAATATATGTTAAGTAGAGTTGATAACTCTAAATATCCAGAAGAGCAGAATTTGACTTACCGATACAGCTGTTATGTGAACAAAAAACAAGATGAAAGAGAGAATGCAAGTGGCCCTAGTCCACACCATTGTTGCAAGTGAACAAACGTTAGCAAAGACACCTTGTGATAAATGCCTCTTGGACCTTGCCCTGGCTGTCATATTGGAAACTTTGACCCTTTCATATGCACTATAGTGCTAAAAAAATAGTCAATGAAAATGTCATTGACCCTTTGGAGGGCAGATACTAAGTTTAACATAAAGGCTCAAGCTTCAGAGACCAGGGAATAGTTTGACAAAATTAATAGTGGGATGAGCATATAAACACCAATAACATTCCTATTATGCCAGCAATAACTATTCATAAAATATAACAGGTAAAAGATCAGTTTCATGATAGAAATAAAAACAATCTATAAAATGATTTTAAAGTATATAAATATAATAAAAATGAGTTAGATTTTTATGGAAATGTTATACAGCAATTATCAAAGGACATAAAAAAGAACTATCCATCTATTCATAAGCAACAGATACATGTATATTTACACACATAAACGTTCATGGATCAGAAGACTCAGAACAATAAAGATGGTCATTTTGATATTAGTCTATAAATTCAATGTTATTCCAATAAAAATCTTAACAGAGTCTTGACAAACTAACTTTCTGAAGTTCATGTGAAAGAGTGAACCTCCAAATACAGGTAAGAAAACACTGAAGAGGCAGAATGAGAAAGGAACTACTCAAGAATTTTTATAAAGTTATGGCAGAGAGTGTGATGTTGTCAAAAAGAACAATGGATCCACAGAATGGAATAGAGTATCAAAACAGAAGCAAACACGTATGGAGATTTCATATATGAGAGAAACAAAAAAAATCAATACGAAAAATTTGATTTTTTAATAATGACTTTGGGGCAATAGCATTTCTCTATGAAAAATAAAATTCTCACATTCACACAAAAATAAATTCTGAATGGATTAAAGATGTCTTACCAAAATATAAACTTTTCTTTAAAAAAATGTATAGGAAACTGCCTTTAATCTTGAGATCAGAAAAGATGGTTTAAACATGAAAACACACACACATAGAAATCATAATAAATTTGACTATATCAAAATTTAAACTTCCTTATGACAAAAGCACAACAACATAGTTAAAACACAAGTCACAGGTGGAAGAAGATATTGATACTGAATATAACTGAACAAGGGTAAGCTAGCCAAGGTACATAGAGGAATTCCTACAAATCAATAAGAAAAGAAGAGAGAGAGAAATTATCTAAAAGAACAATGAGGAAAAATATACACACAAAATTCACAAAAGAGAAAACTCAAATGGACAATGAACACATAAAAAGATGTTCAACCTCACAAGCAATACGAAATCTATCAACTGAAATAACAATGAAACATCCTTAACCTCAAATTGGCATAAATGAAGAAGGCTAATAATTCCAAGTATTGACATGAATGTGAGAAAACAGGAAATCTTATACTGATAGGACAAAATTCAAAACTATCTAATAAATTGAAATGTGCATAGTTTATAAACGAGAAATTCTACTTCCAGGTATATACCCTAAAGAAATTCACACAGAGGTGCATAAAATACCTATGGTATTTTTTTGTGTGTAATAGTAAAGAACTGGAAAAATATATTTATACTAAAAAAACGTTATGGGGTATATTCAGTCATGTGCAGATGAATGTTTAACAACCAGCTCTCTGAGAAAACAGCCCTATAGTGTTTGCGGATTTCCAGGGTGTAAATACTCCCACCATGGTCCAGTGCAAGCTGCCAACACTATGCCACTGAATGCAGTGTCGGGAAGAGACGTGCACCGTGGGCTCTGCCTGCCCCAGCACACAGTACTGCATTTAATCACACACACTCCTGCTCTTGCGTGCATGAGGTATAAAATCTTTCTGTCAGAGCAATCCTCAAGGTCTAGAGCCTGCACGTCTCCACCTCAGACTTATTACGGGGGCAGGTGGGCCCCTTGTTGTCAGAAGAGCATTTCCTGTCAGAAAAGCTGGCTTCCTGAGCTAACACAGGAGGCCTGACAGCGGGGGGCCAGCTTCCGATGGGCAGAGGAGGGCTATGGCTGACTTCTACTTTATCACAGCTCTTGTTGGTGAGGCTGTGGAAGAGGGTGCAGAGAATCATGTCCCAGTCTCTCTAACCACTGGAAGCCGCCAGTGTTTTCCAAATCTGAACTTGCTCAGCAGTTAAAATGGCTTAGGTTTCGGTTAGCAAATACAATATTTGTGATTTGAAAAAAATTAGTGGGGAGAGACTTGACAAACATCAATTTTAATGAAATAATTTAAAAACACGGAAAAACGCAGAAGAGTTTTATTTCTTGAATGCATTATTTACTTTTTTTTTCAAATTCTGGAATAATCCTGACAGAAATGAATATCTGTTAATTCTGGAGACCAGGAAGTAGGGTTTAAGACTCTGTTACGTTGTTTTCTAAATAAAAAGGCAATATTCTTGTGTGGAGGTTCAGAGGAGTCCTCCCCAAAATGTACAGCTTTGGCAGATGAATTATATTGAGCTGAAGGCGATCGAGACCCTGCAGGCTCGTGAGAAACATTTACCTCTCCCTTAAAGAATGTGAATTGGGGGCCTTGCCCATTTTAAGAGATGATCATGTTGTATTGTAAACCAGCAAGCTAGATACAAGACGCCCTAACAAGTCAATTAATTAGGAGTCTTCATTACGCTCGGGCTCAGAGCAGAATATCTCTGTCAAATTCTGAGCAAACAAAGGAAGAAGCATTCTCTTTTTATATCTTTTCAGGTCTTTGTGTATGTTACTTTTGCAGATAACTTGTAACTTGAGTACATATCATATCTAACAAACACCTGGCATGAGAATATTATCAGTATCAGCGTATCAGCCCCTTATCAGCCCAGTATCAGCTAGCTTGCAAGGTCAGACAGTTAAGTTTATCTTTTCTATAATTTAAGCTAAAAAACAAAGTTATTTTACAGAATAAGAGACTGTCTAAAAATGACAGAGTTTACAGAACAAGGGACTATCTAACCATAGCAGAGAATTTCAAACAGCAGTTTTTATACAAGATGGAGGTTACTATGCTTCAAGCAGAGGTACCTTTTTTGACCTATCTACATGGCAGGGCAATCAGCTAATTACTGAACATCTGTGCCCTTAGCTCAGGATGTATGTAGACCTCACTTCCCTTTCTGTCTTGGCACCTCTCCTGTCTGTGGGTCTTTGCCTTGCTCATGTGTGCAGGGTTCCCATGTGTACGCATGTAATTAAATTCCACTCTCCTGTTAACCTGTCTCCTGTCGATTTAATTGTTGGACTAGCCGAAAGAACCCAGGAGAGTAGAGGAACGCTTCTTCCACCCCAGCACTTGCTCTCTGCTCCATCTCAGGTGTCAGAATCTCCATCAGGCAGTAGTGGGGCTGTTTCATTCTCTCCCCTCTCCCTCCCTCCAGATCTGCTTTTATCTTTCCCTTCTAAAACAGGTCGGAACGATATACTGAAATGATGGCTTTGGAGTCAGATGTCAGGAACTGAAATCCCACCTCTACCATTGGCTAGCTGTGGCATTTGGAACATCTGCTTTCCATGTGTAAAATGGATAGGGGTGCTTACGTCCTGGGGCTAATGTAAGGATTCACTGAGATAACCTACGTGCAGCACAGGTCCCAGAAACAAAGGAAGCACTCAGAAAACGTAGCTTTTTTTACCCACACCCACTGCCTCCTGGCAAAGGAGAGGCAACAAGCACACGGAGCTCCACACCACTGCTCAGCGGACCTGTGAACCTCTGCTGCTGGGAGCATAGGTCTTCAGCAGGCACAACTTGCCCCTGGTGATTTTCTTTTGTGATCTTGATTGTTAATTAGTTACCAGTTATTTGCAATCTTAAGCACTTCTTGTCCCCGGACATCAAGGTCAAGCGAATGAGACCAGAGCCTTAAATCCTAGGTTGGAAGGGCTTATGGCTTTGCAGATAAAAGGCAGATTGTGCATTCTGCAGGGCAAGGTCCATGTTTCGTTTTGTTTCCTGTATCTGCCCCAGTGTGGCCATCTTTCCTGGTGTGGGGAAGAATCAAGCAAGAGGCTTTGTTGTTTTTTTTTTGCCAATTCACTTTCTACTTATTGAACCCTCCTAGAGCAGTGGTCGGCAAACTGCGGCTCGCGAGCCACATGCGGTTTGCCACTCTGTTGACTAATGAGTTTGCCGACCACTGTCCTAGAGCACTTGAAATTGAAGCTGACTCAATTTCAATCTAAGAGCTGCAAGATCACCCTCTGATTTCAGGAAAAGTCTCTAACCTCTGCTAATTACAAGGGTCAATGCCCAAGATACCAAGTTGGACCAGAGCATCTGGGAGGAAAGACTAAACATATAGGGATTGGTGAGTGAAGGGATGGAATTTTCTCCCAAAGAAAATGTGATTCTAAAGAGGAAGAGGTCTCCACTATCAAATGACAAAACTAACACAGTCGAGTAATGAGAGGAACCAATCCATGGATTGGGGGAATGAAGAACTCTGTCCAAGGGGGTGTGGATGAGTTTTATAGAGAGTCAGAAGCAGCAACATAGCACAGGACATGATTAGCTGGAGTTGTAGATTTAGTCTTATTTAGATAGATGAAGGAACAAGGAAATAAGTATAGTATAAATCCCGGGCTTGTCTTGGCGTTTGGGAATTGGCTGACTGGGTGTACTTCCTTTCTGATCAAGCCGAGCATTTACAGGATCATAAAACCCCGTTTGCTGATGTGGCACCTTGAGCAGGAGTGGCTCCATCTTGGGCCTAGAAATGTATCTCAACACTACTGTCCCTGAAGTAAGGGCATAAGGAAAACGGCTTAAATTGCAAAAGGGACGCTTAATAGTTAGATATAAAGACCTTCCTGGTCATCTAAGGATTTTTGGATCCTAAAAGTGTCTTAAGGAGGGAGACTGTGTTAGTCATAGAGAATAATGCCAAAGCTACAGTTGGGGTTGATGGTGAGGCAAGCATGGGCAGATGAAATTCTTCAGAAAGAAGTGGTGTTGGAAAAAGAACGAGTGTTGCTTGTTTTGGGGATTTTTCTTTGTCCTGGGATACGTTTTGAGGTCATTTAATGGAAGCAAGATGATGGTAAGTCACACATGTAACTTGATCCAAAGTACTAGAGGCTCGGCCCTCTTAGGAAACAAAAGAGAGTTGTAATCCATTTCCCTTTGAAAACTGCAGAATTGTTTTTGCTACAGCTGATTCTTTTATGCAAGTGGCCAGCAGCTCCGTTCGGGGCCAGCTACATTGTCTGACACTTTGACAGGACTGTGAGTTAGCATAAGGACAGAGTAAAAGGACAGCTAGTGTGGGGTCACTATTGGGAATTCTAGGGGTAATTGGTGAAAGAAAATAGACTGGCTAGGCTTTCTGAATTAGTTACAGGTCTGTTTACAGTCATTCACATGATGAGTCAGATTTTTAAACATAAATTCTTCTTCCAATACCAATGGTGGGAATGGGTAGACAACCATGGCAGTCACTTCCCAGAACAATGCCACGTATCACACAGTAGTGAGGACAGCTTGGCAGGAACATGCAAGCGAGAATGTCAGTCACTGGTGACCTGTTCTATGTATCCATGCCTCTGTTTCTATTTTGTTCCTCAGTTTTTCGGTTCATCAGATTCCACATGTAAGTGAGATCATGTGGTATTTGTCTTTCTCTGACTGGCTTATTTCACTTAGCATAATTATCTCCAGGTCTATCTATGCTATCACAAAGGTTAAGAGCACCATCTTTTTCATAGCCGCATAGTATTCCACTGTGTAAATGTACCACAGCTTTTTTATCCATTCATCTACTGATGGGCTTTGGGGCTGTTTCCAATGAATCCTGCTCTTGACACACATTGATTCCTTCCATTTTTTATTTATATATGCATATTTTATAGTAATGTAAATTTTTATCCACTGAAATTTTGACTTCTAGAGCTTTCATGGAGCCACTGAGATGAAATGTTATTTATTTTTTCCTACATTATTTCCTCTTGAGAATGCTCATCAGTTCTCGACCTTCCCCAGCAGGCTTTCACCAATGCACAATCCCACCAAAAAAACTATGGGTCTTTGGAAGCCTCATCTTTAAAAAAATAATAATGTTTACTAAGTTTTTCTATAGTCACAATTAATCGTTATTCGATACGAAAAAGAAAAAAGAAAAGAAAAGAAGCATTGGAGAAAACAGCAGGAAAATGCTAACTTTAATCCTACTACCCAAAATAACCACTGCTAACAAATTTGACATATGTCCTAGATTTTCCTCCATGTCTATTTTTCTTCATAAAAATGTTGGTTACATTTG
The DNA here is from genome assembly GCF_027574615.1 of Eptesicus fuscus. NCBI lineage: Eukaryota > Metazoa > Chordata > Mammalia > Chiroptera > Vespertilionidae > Eptesicus > Eptesicus fuscus. The sequence continues at coordinate 16,203,591 of NC_072482.1, read as the reverse complement.
GTTTATAGCCTCACTTGCAAATGTTTTTCCATGTTGATAGATATTCATCAACAACATGTTTATCAGTGATGACATATAATTTCATTCAATGAGTATACTGGGTTTAACTAACCAAGCCTGTGTTGTGGATGTAGAATTGATTTCGGTTGATTTTGCTTAGCACAGGCAATGCTACAGTAAACATATTGCATTTGCAATTATATGCATCTCAGGTTATTGCCTTAGAACAAATTCCAATAAGAATTGCTGAGTCAAAATGTATTGAGTTGGCCTGGCCAGTATGGTTCAGTGGTTGAATACTGACCCATGAGGTCATGGTTCCATTTCCAGTCAGGGCACATGCCCAGGTTGCGGGCTCAACCCCCAGCAGGGGGTGGGGGGTGCAGGAGACAGCTGATCAGTTTTCTCTCATTGATGCTTTTCTATCTTTCTCCCTTCCTGTCTCTCTAAAAAAATCAATAAAAACATATATATTTTTTAAATGTACTGAGTTGTTTTGTTATTTTTTAAAGAAATACAATTACAAAAGGTCTTCAATCTCCCCCCGCCATCTCCACCCCTCCACTATCTGAAAGCATGTTGCAAAACGTAAAGGCAGTTTGAACTCCTTTAGCCAAGGACAGTAATAATGCAGGAATTAATTCTTTAAAAAGGAAACAAAATACTATAGTTTTGGTGGTTTACAAAAGGCAAAACAACACAAAAGTGAGGAATATTTGGACTAATCACATGCACAAAGCAATGTCCATTCTTTCATCTTTTGTTAGAAGCTCTGATACAAATAATAATACATTTAGCAAGAGTGGCAAATATAAATTTCCTATAGTGGACCCTTTGAGTGGAATAATGCTTATGAACACAGTAGACATGACAGGTCTCTTAAGGGACAAAGGAAGTCCACTTTTGTTATCTTTTGCTACAACCAGACAGAGCCTGTTTTTAGCATCATTATGTTGCTTCATCTTTACTAAAGGCCTTTATTGTATGTTATGAATTGAATGTGTTGCTCCCCACCACCACCACCGCTGCCACCACAACCACCACCAAACTTCATATGTTGAAGCCCTAATCACCAGACTGGCTCCATTTGAGGACTGGGCCTCTAAATAAATAACTAGGGTTAAATGAAATCATAAGAATGGGGCCTTTGATCCTTATGAGGAGAGACACTGAAGGATTAACTCTCTCCCTCCACCTGCACGTGTCCGAGAAAAGCCATGTGAGGCAGTAGCAAGGGGCAGCCATCTACCAGCCAGAAATTTGCCAACATCTCGATCTTAGACTTCCCAGGCTCCAGAACTGTGAGAAAATAGATGCCTGTTATTTATGCCATCCAGTCTGTGGTATTTTGTTATAGTAGCTCAAGCAGGCTAATACCACATGGGTAACATCACCATCATCTATGCTATAGATGAGAAAACTGTAAAGGTTAATAATTTGTACAAGTGGTAATTAACGTTTAAATTGATCTGTCTTCTGACACAGCCTATTTTATATCAGTTTTATCTCCCTGATTCCACAGAAGGGTAAACGGGTGGTTGTCTTTCAAGTATGACTTGAGATGCTCTATTCAGCCCTTCTGGGCCCTAAGGCCTTTATCATCTGTTCCAGTTCCTGAAAACCCAGCATCGAAGAATATTTGACCAATGTTCTAAATTCTTCTCTCTTCTTTGGAATCCCCTAGGAAATTCTGAACCCCTAGGAAGAATGATATTTTAAGCCAAGGAATTTGGCATGGAGCCCCCTTCCCAAAGTTATAGCCCATCTGAAATTTTCAGAACATGAGTCTAATTACCTAGATTATGAATAAAGAGACCAGCCAGGCCTCATCAATTGTTCACCAATGCAACTATGTTATGAGCAAGGAACCAATAAGTGATCATAATTAAACTAAATGTACTTATTATATAATATAGAGCTACTTAATTATCTTGTAATTATGTCTTAACACTGGGACATTATGAACGTTTGCTGGCAAAAATAAGACAGAGAAGAAAAAGCTCCATTATGCCTTTGAATTTTTCATTTTTAAATCTCACCAACATTTATGAGTCAGGCATGGACTCTCTCTAATACCCTTGCTATCAAATAAATACCTATGTGGAGAGAAAGAGAGAGAGAGAGAGAGAGAGAGAGAGAGAGAGAGAGAGAGAGAATATCACAGGAGTTCAACTATGTGTCCCAATGCTAAAAAAAACCAACAACATGTAAACAGCCCAGCTATGAACTTTTTCGGCCATCATTTATTCATTCAAGCTTGCTCTTCACTCATATCCCCTGTCCCAAACCAGATAATTAGGAACCATTCTTGCTTCTTCCCTCTCATCACAATCAATCTCAATAAGTTGTTGGATTCACCCTCATAAACAACTCTCAAAAACCCTTCACTTACCAATAGCCCCCATCTCATCCCAGATCAGTATCACCATTCCCTTCTGGGACTGCATCAGCCTCCTGACTAACCTCTCCACCAATTCTAGGGTGAGAAACTTCAAGAATGTTTAAGGAATGCACAACAGTAAGGGGTTACTAGACATTTTAAAAATATTTTACTGATTTTTTACAGAGAGGAAGGGAGAGGGATAGAGAGTTAGAAACATCGATGAGAGAGAAACATCGATCAGCTGCCTCCTCCACACCCCCTACTTGGGATGTGCCCGTAACTTTTAAGGTACATGCCCTTGACTGGAATCGAACCCAGGACCCTTCAGTCCGCAGGCTGACGCTCTGTCCACTGAGCCAAACCGGTCACGGCTAGACATTTTTATATTTGCCATACTACATGTCCGTATTTCTCTTGACATGGATCTCTACGTGGTCTTTTATAGACAATAAGCATGTTGATGCTGTTTTTATAAAAGATCTTAAATTTGTAGTCAGATCTCAGCTTTGTAATGTTTGATGATTTGAAGACAACTTACTTCTTTGAGCTTTGGTTTTCTTAGCTGTAAAATGATGTCACACCTTGTCGATGTAACATCTCAAATTCTAAAGTTCACTGATGTCTTAAATAAACTTACCATCCACTTTTAAGATTTTATTTGCTTTCATAATTCAAAGCTAGGGATTCCATGTGCATATTGGTGTTATTGTTTTCCAACTGAAATCTGTCTTTGCTATTATATGATCCACAAGAGGGCGCCACTTTCTAGCGAATTGGACATCTGTACAGAGCCTTGGTGCCACAGAAATGGTTCTCATAAATCTCAGGGAAATTCCAGCCAGCACAGATTTTAAGTGATTTAAAATGTACCTGTAACTTATTTAGATGTTTCAAACGATAATGTTCGTACAAATTTATTTCCTTTTTTAAAGAAGTATCTCCACAAAGGGTTAATTTGTGATTTTACCCATGATATTGGAGTGATGAAATATATGAAATTTGTATGGAGCTACACTTGAGATTCTATTCACTACTATAGAAAATCCTCCGTTACTTAACTTACCAAATTCCTATTTTATCCCTTGTACAATTACTTCTGCTACAATTGATTTACCTCGGGGGCTTCATAGAAATAAAAGTAAAGTATATTAAAGTTATCTGAAACACTATCTAAATGTAATCTATTGTTATTAAACAAAAGTTTGTTGCTGAAAAATCAGGACTCAGGATGTGTATTAATTATAATTAGATATTTTTAAGAGAAAAAAGGTAAAATGAAATCATAAAAGATGATTTGAAATCAAAAAAGAAATGTATTTGTTTGAAATTTCCATCAAATAGAAGAAATATACCCATATAAATAGTCTGCACTCAACTGCCTTATTCCTTTTATGCTACATGGTGACTTAATCAAAATAAAACCACTGAATCAAATATTTTCATTATAAAAATTATTCTGGGTACAATTCTGTACAAAAAAAAAATTACTTTGGAGAGCAAATAAGTAGTACTGAGAGAAGATTCTTCTAGCCACTGACTGAGAGAAGTTGATCCAAGGATGTCCATTTATGGGCTTTGGGTAAACTATAATGGGGCTTCATGATGGAGATGGTGGAGGCGAAGAGGGTGGGACACGTTTAGTGGGAATACGGGAAAGGTAGAAAAAGGAATTGGAAGGGGGGGTCATGGGGGAGAAAAAAACAAATTGATAGTCAAAGGGACCCTGTAGGCAGGCAGGCATTAGGTCAGCACTTCAGACACCAGAGAGCATCTGCCAAGAAAAGTGGACCCCAGGAGGACTCAGAAAGTCTCATGAAGGGCAAAGCAGCCATGCAGAGGCTGGTCAGGGCACCAGGAGAAGATGTGAGAGACGATGTCCATGAGAAGGACTTCTTATATGAGGTTGTTAGATTTGTAGAAGGAGCACATGGGCCTTTTCAATATGGGTGTGAATGACCTTGAGAAGATTAATTAACTTCTCTGAGCCTCAGTTTCTTCTACTGTGAAATGAGGAAAATACTACCTACCTCAGTGCACTGTATAAGGGTTTAATAAATTAACACACGCAAAGCTGCCATGGTAAGTACTACAAAAACACAACCATCACCATGATCCTCCTGTCCTGCTCCTCTTCATCCTCTTTATCTTCATCATTATCACCAAATGTTGTTTTCCTTCTACGGTCCAATGATGAAAAGTCTTTAAGTGGACATACCTAGCTAAAGGCTTTTGCATGAAAACTAACTTGAAAACAAAACTCTGATAAAGTGTAACATAGACCTACCCTGTGACCAAGCAATTCCACTCCTAAGTATTCACCAAATAGAAATCAAAATATGTGTAAAGACAAAGTCATGTACTCAATGTTCATTGCAGTTTTTATTGTAATAATAAAATTTAACATTAGATCTACGCTTTTAACAAAATACAGTATTGTAAACTATAGTTGTGATATACTACAGATCTCTCGAATTTATTCATTTTGCATAAATGAAACTTTACTTCCAGTGAATAGCAACTTCCCATTTTCCCCTCTCCCCATCCCCTGACAACCACCATTCCATTTTTTGCTTCTATGAGTCTGGATCTCTTAAATATCCTTTATAAGAAAGGCTAATATGCAAATCAACGGCGGAACAACTGGTTGCTATGATGTGTGCTGACCACCAGAGGGCAAGATGCTCAATGCAGGAGCTGCTCCCTGGTGGTCAGTGCACTCCCACAGGGGGAGCAGCGCAGTGGCGGTGGCGGGAGCCCCTCTCACCTCCACAGCAGCACTAAGGATGTCCTACTAATGGCTAAGGCCTGCTCTAGGCGGGGAGCAGGCCTAAGCCATCAGTCGGACATTCCCCGAGGGCTCCCAGACTGCAAGAGAGCACAGGCCAGGTTGAATAACCCCCCGCCACCCCGAGTGCATGAATTTTGTGCACCAGGCCTCTAGTCTTATATCAGTGGGAATTTTGCTATATTTTTCTTCTTGTGACTGGCTTATTTCCCTTAACATAATATCCTCCATGTTCATCTATGTTGTTGGATATGGCAGGATTTCCTTCCTTTTTAAGGCTGAATACTATTCCATTGTGTGTATATACCATTTTTCGTGTATCCATTCATCTGTTGATGGACATTTAGGTTGTTTACACATCTTGGATATTGTAAATAATGCTTCGTTGCGGTTTTAATCATAATGGCCTCAAGCTGGAAGCAACCCAAATGTCCATTAAGTGGTGAATTAATGAATAAATTGTGCTGTATTCATCCAGGGAACAAACTACTGACACAGTCTCAAACACATTATGTTGACTGAAACAGACCAGGAACATAGGAATGCACAGTAATAATTTCCTTACATGAAATTTAAGAAGAGGCCAAACTAAATCATGGTGACAAAAACAGAGGTTGGGTGGGACAGGGATGGGAGAGATTGACTGGAGAGCGGCCTGGGGGAACTTTCATGAATTATGAGTATAGATTTTACAGGTATACAAATGAAACTTTTCGCTTAAGCTTTATGCATTTGACTTATGTAAATTATGCCCCAATAACATTTTAGTTCTTGAAAAAATAAGACAAAACAAAAAAAATACATTTATGATATTTAACTAGCCAAAAAGAGCTCCCAAAGCAAAGCATAGCTACCAAAACATGATAAAGGCAGTGTATACAGAGACAGCTTCCCCAGCAATCAGACAGATGCATACAGTGATGCACAAAGCAAGAGCAATGTTCCAGAAGTATAGGCACATCCATAACCATTCAGAAAGCAGTCAGCTGACAGGGGCCACCCAGCAGAAGGTTTCCCTCTGTGAAAGCTGAATTGTCATCAAATATAACCAAGGTCTGTGTAAAGGGTTGATGGGGCACATCCAGAGCATTTGTCTATTTTCTACTAATGTACCTATTAACCTGTCCATTCGCCCTACAACCAGGTCTTCCACTTTCTCCAAAGTATGTCCATAAGCAGCCACTTCCAACCTCTTTCATGGCAGCCACCACAGCCCAAGCAGCGTCATCTCTAGCCTGGTTATAGCAATAAGCTCAGTCACGGGTGTCCCCGCTTCCACCCTTGCCCCACTACAGCCTATCTATACCACAGTAGTCAGAGATGTGGTCAAAACTCCAGTCATTTTCCATGACCCTTAAAACTAAGTGTCCAATTCCTGCCCTGGCTCACAAGGTCAACATGAGCCTCCTGCTGCCCACCTCTCCAACCTCAGCTCCTTCCCTGAGGCATGCTCTAGCCACGGTGGCTTCTCACTGCAGCTCCAATATTCTAAACTTGTCCCAGGTGAGGGCTTTGCACTTGCTCTTCCCTCTGTCTGGGATGATCCTCCTCCACAGCTTCTTGCTTTTACTTCATTTAGGTCACATGGCCTCTCCTTGGAGCTGCCTCTTCTGATCCTCCCTTTATAAAACGGCACCCTCAGTTACTATCTTTCCTATCAATCAATACAATGGCTAATTTCATGTGTCCACGGAGTGCCCATATATTCGGTCAAACATTATTCTGGTTCTAATGGGCAGGATGGATCTCTTTGGTGTGATAAAAGTGTTCTGAGATTGAATCATGGCAATAGTTGTACAGCAATGTGAATTTACTAAAAATCATTAAATTATGCACTTAATGTGAGCATTTTATGGCATGTTAATTGTACCTCAATGAATTGGTTTATAAAAGAAGAATCCATCTGATGTCTGGCAACTTGCCATGCAGTCCCAGAGGTTTCTCTGATGGTAGAAAAAACATCTCAAAATCTATATAGTAGCTTAACATTTTTATAAAAGCAGTAATATCTGGACTCCCAAGACTACTCCCTGTATAGAAAAACCTTTAGATTTCTCCCCAACATTGTATTTAGGAAACTTTTAAACATATTGAAAAATTTACAGTGAAAAATTTTATACCTAGGGTATTGGATCTTACTGCTTGCTTTGTCACATAGTGTGTCAGTTGGCCATGTCTCTATTACTCCATCAACCCATCTTATTTTTTGCAGAATCATTTGGTTTTATTTAATCTTGAGGAAGCTTTCTCCCATCAAGACTTCTCAATCCTTCCTCATGGCCACATGTCATTTAATCATCTCATGCACCAAGGCAGTACGTGGGATCCTCTTGTATGGATGAAGAAATAGGGTCACAAAGGCTAGCAGCTGGCTTAGCGTCACTTAGCTGGGAAGCACGTCTCTCTCAGGCTAAAGCCTAGAATCTTACCCCTGTGCCCACATGCCCTCTGACATGGCACTTTTTCAAAGCATAGCCATCATGCCTTCACTTTGCCCAATCTTCCTCCTCCTCTTCTTCCTCCTCCTTTTCTAAAAATTTTTTTTTAGAGAGAAAGAGAGTAAAGTAAAGGGAGAGTAAGCATCGATGAGAGAGAAACATTGATCAGTTGCCTGCTACAGGCCCCCTACCAGGAATCCAACCTGCAACCCAGGCATGTACCTAGACCAGAAATCTTTGATTTCTGCTAGTATTTTTACATCTTTTATAGCCAAATGAAACAAAACAAAAACAGCTCAGGGTTTATCACTCTGCTATGACCAGAATGTCAAATACACTATATTAAAAGAAATACCTAAATTATGTGGTCCTTCTCCCACAGAGCTTAATACTTACAGTTTGGTTTTATGCATGTGTGTGAGTGTGTGTACTTGTGTGTATTCCATAATATCTGTCGCTTTTACAAACCAATGCCTTTGAATGAGTTCACTGTGTGTGTTTTTTATGCCGTTTGTTTTGTTTATCACTCTCTAGAAATAGAAGAAGGAAGTTACACCAGGGCACATAATGTGTAACTATTGATAAACATTTCTCTCTAGACCCAACCTATTACCTTCTACCTGTCAGCTTGGCCCAAACCTGATTGAGTAGAGGGGTGTTGCTCACTAGAAGTACCCTGGATAATCCCAAACCCAGTCACCATTTGTATTTTAGACTAGTTTTAACCCCTCCATATTCATTTAAATATGGTGTGTCTGCAGTTTGGGGAGCCATTGTACTTCAAGTCAGGAAGACCGACCATGAACGTGCTTAAATGTTTTGTCCCATTGGCCCCGTTGGTCCTCTAGTGAAGCCCTGGACCTCTTCTAGAGAAAGTGGTTTTAAATTAACAAAATAAAACACAAAAGATTACATAGAAAACACATTTTATTAAAATGCAACTATCAAAATGTTAAAATAATTTGTGATGCATTTATGTTTATTAATATAGTCTATAACTAGACACAAATATCATTCCAATAACTACTATATTTTCCAACCATATCTGAATATCAAAATATTTCATAATCTGAAATATGATTTATAATATCATGTTGATCTGAGATGTCTGTGTGCAGCAAAGTCACAGGAACTGCTAATATTTCTGAGTTTTGTTACCCAAATTTATAGCTGAAGCAAATGCTAAATGTAAGTTAGGGTTAGTAAAAGTAAAGATTTTCCCCCCAGAGAAGTTCACATACATGCTAAGTTTTATGCAGGTGTGGGAATGTTTAGTTTGGAAAGAACTTTAGCAATTATATGTCTTAGGGGTTCTAAACCTAAAAGGGCTTCACCATAACTAAGTGAATATTGAAGAAATAGAAATTCCTGAGACATAGCCATGGTTTAATGAACTAGAATCTCTGAGGTGAAATCTGTAATTTTACAAATTCCAAAGGTGGTTCTGATACACAGCCAATTAAGAAATTCATTGAATTCCTGGTATTTCCAAAAAACTTCTCCAAGAATTTCTGGTATATAGTCCCTTTTTCACCCTTAACTCTCATGAACCTGATATTCTAAAAGGCTTTGTCAGTGTATGGGTTAAGTAATTATTTTCTTCCTCTTATAAAAAGTACTTAAGGTATAGTTTACATGTAATAAAACTTACAGTATTTAGTCTATCATATAGTCATGCAACCACCATAACTATCAAGATATAGCACAGTTACAGCACTCTAAAACATTAAGTGTGCCTCTTTGTAGACAACTCTTCCCTGTCTCCTCCATGGCGAAACCCTTCTGATTTCTGTCTTAGCTGTGTCTTGTCCAGATTGTCATATAAATGGTTCATACAGTATGTAGCTTTTGAGTCTAGCCTTCTTACACTTAACATTATATGTTTGAGATTCATGCATATTTCTGTGTGTATCAGTAGTCCATTCCTTTTATTTCTAAGTAATATCTATTTCATGGTATCGATGCATTATGTTTGTTTATCCATTCACCAGTTGAGGACATTTGGAATGTTTTCATAATTTTTGGCAACTGTGAATAAAACTGCTATAAATATTCACATACAGGGTTTTTCGAATGAAAGATTCATTTCACCTGGGTATATATCTTGGAGTGGAGTTGCTGGGTTATATGGTAAGTGTATATTTAACTATATAAGAAACTGCCAAATGGATTTCCAAAGTTGGGTATACCATCTTGCATTCCCATAATCAATAAATGAGAGCTCCAGTTGCTCTGTATTTTTTGTCACTTGGTATTATCAGTTTCAATTTTTTCCTCCCTTTCTAATAGTTGTGTAATGTATGATTGTGGTTTTAATTTGCATTTCTCTTATGGCTAATAATGAAGTCAAGCATCTTTCCATCTGAGTATTTTCTTTGGTGAAGTAGCTATTCAATTCCTTTGCCCATTTTGTAAGTTGGTTTGCTTTTATATTATTGAATTTGGGGGTTTTAAAAAATATATATTACAAGAACTTTCTCAAAGTTTGAATAACTTAGTATTTTTTGAATAGCAAATGTTCTTATTTACTATTTTTTTTCTATTACAAATCATACTTTCAGTGTCAAATATAAGGCATATTTGCTTCACCAAAAGCCACATTCCTTTTTGTATAGAAACACCAAAGTTTTGTGTTTTATTTTCAAATCTATGATGTATTTTGCACAAATTTTTACATTTGGTACATTATAAATTGAGGTTAATTTTTTTTCTTGCATATGGATATACAATTGTTCCTCTATTATTTGTTGAAAAGACTTCACTGAATTCCCTTGGCACCCTTATCAAACATCTATTCACTGTATTTCTGTAGCTCAATTTCTTCACTTTCTATTTTGTTCCATTAATCTGCATGCCTGTATTTTTGCCAACATCACACTGTCTTGGTTACTATAAACCCTGAAATCAAGTAGTACTAGTCCTCTTTTTTTCCAAATGTTTGAATTACTGTATATATGATTCCTTCATGTTTCCTTATAAATTTTAGAATCAGCTTGTCAATTTCTATGAAAAAAGTCCTGATGGGATTTTGCCTTCAATTGCACTAAATTTATAGAACAGTTTGGGAAGAATTGGCATCTTAACAATATTAGGTCTTCCAATCAATGGGCATTTAGATTTCTCAATTTGTTTAGATCTTCTTTGATTTGGTTCATCAGTTTAATAGTTTTCAGCACAAAATATTGCTTATGTTTTGTTACTTATTTCATGTGGTTTGGTGCTATTAAAATGGTACTTTTAATATTTTTAATTGCCAGTAGTTATTGCAAGTATATAGAAATAGAACTAATTTTTTAAATTGACTTTGCATACTTTAATTTTTTCTAAACTTACTAGCCCTTGTAACTTTCTTTGCAGAATATTTGGAATTTTATAAATAGACGTAGTCTGAATAGAGATAGTTTTATCTTTTCCTTTCCAATCTGTATTCTTTTTTCCTTGTCTTATTTCATATGTCAGGACCTCCAGTATAATGTGGAATATGACATCTTTGTCTTGTTCCCAATCCAAGGGAGAAAACATTCAGATTTTACCATTAATTATAATGTTAATATAGTTCTTTTGCTAGATAGCATTCATCAAGTAGTTTTTCCTTGTTTTCAAGTGTTTTTATTTTGTTTTATTGAATTTGTCAAGTGGGTTTTTTTCTGCATCTATTGAGATAATCTATTCATATGGTTTCTCTTCTTTAATTTGTTGCGAATGGTGAATAACTTTAGATGATTTTCTAATGTTAAACCAGCCTGAAATTCTTGGGTGGGGGGTTATTTAATCATGATGCATTATCTTTATATATATTTTATATATTGTTGGATTAAATTTTCTATGGTTTTTAAGGAATTTGGCATTTGTGTTTATGAGGGATATTGTTCTGTAGTCTTCTTTAAATGTTTTTTGTCTGGTTCTATTATTAAGGTAATGTTGGTTTCATAAGATATTGAGAAATGTTCCTTCATCTTTGATTTTATGGTAGAGTTTGTGTAGAATTGGTATTATTTCTATTTTAAATGGTTGGTAGAACTTGTCAAACACCATCTAAGCCTGAAGTTTTGTTTGTTTTTTGTAAATCAATTTAACTACACATTTAATTAACAAATAAATATAGAACTATTTATTTATTTATTTTTGAGTGAGCTTTGACAAATTTTGTCTTTGAAAGATTTGTCCCATTTCCTATACGTTGTCAAATTATTGGCATAGAGTTGTTCATAGTATTCCCTTGTTGACCTTTTAATTTCTGTAGTTTATCCCATTTTTATTAATTAAAAACTATCAAATTTTCAGATACATTAATAATCAGTCTAGCATTAAGGAACTAGGGTTATCTCACTGAATTGCCATAGTTCCAAACCAAAGCAAAATTTGATGCTTGAACTATTTAGGTCAGTCTTATTTGTAAGAACAATTGATTTCTGTTAGTTGTTTTGAAAAATTACCATTTCAATGTCTTCATTGCATGTTTGCAATCCAGTGACCTAATCAGCTCTATAGCTTTTTTCCAGATTCTTTGAGATTTCCTAAATAAACAGTCATGTCAACTATGAATGCCATTTTATAAAAGAGAAAACTGAGATCAGAAATGTTAAGTAGTTTGTCAAGCAACAGTTTGAATGAAGGCTAAAAACCAAGAACTTAGCTAACACAAATAAATGACAGCTGGGAGAACTAGAAAAGAATGGGCATGAGATTCAAGTGCAACAGATCACAACTCTGCATTAGTAACTTATTAATTGTTTGAGTTAGACAAATAGCTTTCCTAAATGTTCATTTCTTTATCACTAACAATACTTAACTTAGTGAGTAAGTGTTATGTTATGAAGAGATTGATACAAAACACCTGGCATATGGCCCCTGCCCCCAAAATAGAAGCTTCTATTATTTGCCATGACAACCAGCTCAGTAATGTGGATTAAAATTAAACTTGTGCCAGTTTCTAAACATTAGGCTTAGAAGATAGATAGGGCAAGTTCCTCTAAGACTTAAGTTATAGAGAAAACCATCCTTAATTTCTTACATAGTCCAGCGTAGGTCCCTTGATGTTATTTTTGGTTTTTGCGAGGCAAATTCTTTTTCATCCTGAGCTAGAACATGCTAGTGACTCCAATTTAGTCAAGAAATGTGTATTGAGCCTTACATGTAACTAGCATTGTGTTTAGGCCTATGGGGGGAACCAAATAAGTATATGCAGAGCCCTTGCTTTTTAGAGTTTAAAATAGAAACATGCTTAAGGTAAAAGAGAGTGGTATCCATGAACCAATTAAGACAAAAATAAAACTATATTATTAAAAATTCAATTGAAACTCAAAGCAAGATGGTGTGGCCCTTGTAATCTGAGAAGGTTTCCTGGTGGAGGTGCACATTGAAGGAAGAATAAGATTTGGAGAGTCAGGAGGGAAAATGGAGGGTATCCAGCAGAGACAACAGGAAGCAGGGCCCCCTGCAGAGAGGCAGGATACACAGTGGGTCGGAGGCCAGGCTGTAAGTTACATTGCTTAAGTCCCTGACTCCTGCTAGCTGTGCGACCTGGACATGTTACCTAACCTCTCTCAACCTCTGTGTCCTCACTTAGAATAACATCTCCCTCAAAGAATTATTGAGTGTACATAGCAACATGTCTGGAACATGGCTTAGTGCATAGAGTCGATACCAGGCAGCAAGCAGCCCAGCTGGGCAGGCCAGGAGGGTACAAGTGTAACCGGACAAACAATGGGTCCGTGCTGCCTGTCACTACTCGAGCCAGTGAAGCAGAGACAGGGTTGAATCATAGATGAGCGTTTAATCCAATACTGCCGGCAGTATGGGAGAGCAGTTGGTCACCCACAAAGATCTGCTCTGACCCCCCTTGCCAGTTGGCTGGTTATACACACACGAGGGAGAAGATAGCTACGTGCAGATACGAGGCACAAATCTAATATGGACAGGGGAGGGTAGAGTCTGCAGTCCAGCCTTCAGAAGCTCAAGGTCTGATAACAAGGTGGCTAATCTATGATGTTACAAATGGCACAGCCTGTTCCTGGGACATGAGAGTGGTCAGTATTCCAGAGGAAAACTCCTGGAAGGGGTCAGGGACAAGGTTCGGGTGCAGCAACCAAATCAAAACGTGTCATGGGTCTGTTCTCAAAATGTTTTTCTTTTCTTTGAATAATGGGCCCATCTAGGCCCTGAGGTGTCTGGTCTTTACAGGCCTGTTTTATCCTCCAGTTTCCAGGGTCTGTAAGAAAACTTCTCACCTATTATTAGTAAAGTGAATAATCTTCAGACAACTGTAGCTCTATTCTTATTACATGTCCTTTCCCCCTAACACAAGGAGGATTCAGAAGTGAGATTAGATTAAGGGCTTGGGTTCAGATAATTAACATTCTATTATTTTTCATAATTTTGATTTCTGTATTAATGCCATCTAAAAAACATTTTCTCTGAAAATTGTAGTTTCATGTAAATATTATTATTCTTGATCAAAGTGACTTTAAGAGTCTCCTTCCTAAGAGGTTTTTAATCCACACTTTAGTCACTTTTCCTTCCAAATTTGCTATCTCTTCACTTAATTAAAAACATGTGAGGAGGGAAATTTAGGAGTCAAGATATTACTGTCTCCCAAGCCATAATAAAAAACGATGAACTTAGTGATCATTTTATTACTATAGGACTAGAGGCATGGTGCAAGAAATTTGTGCATGGGGGGGGGTCCCCCTCAGTCCAGCCTGCACCCTTTCCAATCTGGGACCCCTCGGGGATCGGGCCTAAACCAGCAGTTGGACATCCCTCTCACAATCCGGGACTGTTGGCTCCTAACTGTTCACCTGCCTGCTGGCCTGATTGCCCCTAACTGCCTCCCCCCCTGCCAGCCTGGTCACCCCCAGCTGCCCCCCCTGCTGGCCTGGTTGCCCCTTACTGCTCTCCCCTGCTGGCTTAGTTACCCCCAACTGCCCCCCACCCCCTGGCCTGGTTGCCTCCAACTGCCCCCCCCATGCCGGCCTGGTTGTCCCTTACTGCCTCCCTCTGCCAGCCTGGTCACCTCCAACTGGCCTCCTGCTGGCCTGGTTACCCCATGCAGCCTGATGTTTGGTCGTTACTGTGACTGTGACTGCATCCCGGATAATTTGCATATTCCTCTATTATTAGTATAGATAAGTCAGTGTGAAATATGGGACCTAGTTAACTTATTTTGTTGTTAGATAGTTTTCTCTTTCTTCACCTATAAAGTTTCTCTTCCCAGAGCTTTTAAGGTGACATTGCCCGCCAATGGAGTATGCAGGACAAAAACAAAACACAGAGTGTCAAGGGTGAAAGTCCAAATGTGAATCTAACAAAGTAAAGTGCTGAGTGCCTCTGACTCTACTGGTACCTTGTTCAAGCCTGTTTTATTCCCTTGGCCTTTAGGCTAATAGCTTCTGCTTAGTCTCACACATACACATGCAAGTCATCAGAGGAATTTACTTGAGGCTTGAGTTTTACAAAAACAGCCCCTCCCATTTCCCCTTCTCTTAACATTAAAGAAGCCTGAACTCTGCACTTTGTTAAGGTGGATTTAAGGCAATACTAAGTCTCCTATCTTGTTCATTAGCACCTTCCCAACCAATAAACCTTCCCATACTCTGACATTTTGAGTTTTGGTCTTTGGAAGCCTTGGGCCCACAAACTTTGGATGAATAACAGGAACATTGGAAATTAAACACACACACACAACTTTAACAATGTTTTTGGCAGAAACCAAGCTACTATTTGGGACTCTCAAGCAATGCCAGATAATGTATGCTGTTAAATAATAAATCCCATCAACTTTTTTGCTATCATAAATACCAAACAATAAGATTCTTTATTGCATTATCTAATTAGTTGCTTTTATCTCATGGAGATACACTCTGAATGCTCTATTCTGTGGTGCAGCTTTTAGAATCTATTCACTAAAATATTGATTTTTAAAAATAAGATATAAAAATTTTCCATAGCCAGAGGAGATTTCCATGTACTTCAAATAGTCATTGGCCAAAATAAAAACCTAACAGCCATGCTGAAGGGCATTGAAATATACAATGTTATTTATCCTTTTGATGTATTGGAAAGATCTCTGAACTAGGAGTCAAAAACTCTAGATTATAATATTGATTCTACCCTTCAAAATGTACAGTGTTTAGTAGTGCCATTGAAGAAACACTTGCTAAGTCCTTCTGATATGCTAAGTAACTATGTTCAGAGACATGGCAGTGAATAATCAGAGAATGTCCCCATTCTGAAACAGAACCATATACATGTATATGGAGATTTATTATAAAGAATTGGCTCGTGTGATTACAGAGGAGGATACTATCTGCCTTCAGCCAACGGGAGACCTAGGAAAGCAGCAGGTGGACCTGAAATATAACTGAGGCCTAGATGTTACCTCTAGGGAGGAAAGGTCAGGGAGTCTAAATGGAATGGCCAGAGATATGAAAGGTCAAGGGGGTCCAAAAAGCATGACCGTTGATATTCTAAGGGAGGAAAGGTCCCCCTGGGGATGAGACCCACCCTATAATTGTCCTTTGCTAGGCACCCAAGGCTTTCTACCCTGGTGACCTTCTGTACCTGGCCCATCATCCTTGCTCTGCTCATGTCTGTCTGTCTACCACATCAGCTCAAGCAAGCAGTCAGGAAGGAAACAGGGTCACTTCCTCCTTCCTCTACCTGATGTTTGATTCAGGCCCTCAGTGAATTGGTTGATGCCTGCTCACCTTGGGGAGGGCAGCATGCTTTCCTGAATCCACTGATTCAGATGCCAATCTCACTCAGAAGTACCCTCCAGACGCACCCAGAAATAACGAATAGCCAGATATCTGCACATTCCTTAATTCAGTCAAGTTGACACACAGAATTAACTATCACAAATGCTGTCATTTAAAAGACTTCCGCATTAGTTTGCAGAGCTTGAAGGAGCTTCCATAACAAAGTACCAGAAACTGGGGAGCTTTAACAACAGAAATGTATTGTTTTACAGTTCTGGAGCGTTGAAGTCTGAAATCCAGGTGTCAGCAGAGTTGATGCCTTCTGAGGGCTATGAAATGCTAAAGAGGAAACCACGGGCCTAAAATTTGCATCACGTGTCCTAAAGCTCATGATACTAAATCTAGATTTAATACCTGACTTTCTTGCTGTTTCAACCTTTCCCAGAAATATAATCTTAAGCAATCAGTCTGGGATTTTCTGGTCAACACCAATGAATTAATCTGTCACACAGGCCCTCTCCATCCTCCTTATTCGTCATTTGATTCTCAGAACCAAGCATAGTGCTAGGCCCAAAATATAGGGTCTACAAATATTTGAAAAATGGCAAAAAGAAAGAAAGGAAAGAGGGAGGGATGGAGAGAGGGAAGACTGTGCTTGCTTTAGATCTTCCCTGGAAACAAAAAAGTCATTGCTTGCCATTTCCTTAGTTCAAAGCTTTGTATAAGTCCAAAACCACTGATTCTAAAAAATGTGGAAATCTTAATTTAAATATCCAGATCAGATGTCTGGTGTAAATTCATCAGGTTGTGGACCAAAAAGGAGCCACATATTAAATCTGAAAGCTCAGGGGAGGCCTGCATGATGGCCTTACAAATTCAGAGAGTGAAATAACCACATACTATAGCCTGAACATAAAAATTCCTAACTAAAAGCACGTCATGGAGGGTAGTCATGTCCTAGGCCTGCGGCTTCCACCGCAAAAGTCAATCCTTAAGTGAGATGGTCAGTTGTCTTTTTGCATCTAAGATAACATACCTTTGAAATATCAGAGTAACCTTCTTTTTCCTGACCCCTCCAGGGCACAGCCAAGGGCATCAGAGCAGGAGACCGCAGAATCCTTCATTGTTATCTTTTAAAATTTTTTTATTTTATTTTTCAATTACAATTTACATTCAGTATTATTTTGTATTACAAGTGTACAGCATAGTGATTAGACAATCATATACTTTACAAAGTGGTCCCTGATATTTCAAGGACATCCTGTGAGGGCTCCCAGACTGTGAGGGGGGCAGGCTGGGCTGAGGGACCCCTCTCCCCCGTGCATGAATTTTTGTGCACTGGGCCCTAGTCATGATATAAAGAAGACAATGGAAGAGGAGAGAAGCCATTCTAGGCCTGGATTATCAGGGAACTGGCTATGTGACTGTGAGCAGTGCTTTTGGGACAGGGTCCCTTACCTGTAAAATGTCAGGGTAGAACTAGATCTCCAAGATCACATTTAATGCATGTAAATGAAAGTTCCACAGGGTTCTTCTGAGCAATTAAACCGAGTTTTATTCTGATATAATTTGTAAATGAAGGAACGTGGACTTCAGCATGAACTGAAAATGCTCTTTGAGGTGAGGCAAGGATTTAAAAAGCAAAAGTCAAAGGGATGGGTTGCTAGACAACAAGAACATGAACTTACATCATTCATTTTCTGACGGTGGTGTTCAGCCCCTTCACTTCTCAGCTGAACATACAGCCACCTCGCATTCCAAGCGGGGCTGTTTTCAAGTGACTGAAGCGCTGGGAATTCACAGCTCCCGGCCTCTCCCTTCTCGGTTTCCTCCTTGGGTCAGTTGCAAAGTTCACCGAGACACCGAAGCAGCTCTGTGCTGGGGGGTGGGGGGGGGGGGGGGGCAGAGGGGGGACATGCACGCAGGCAGTGCCATGTCCCAGGTTAGGAACAAAGGCAGGCAGTGTCACGTTCCAGGTTAGGAACAAAGGCAGGCAGTGTCACGTTCCAGGTCAGGGACACAGGCAGACAGCATCATGTCCCACGTCAGGGACACAGGCAGAGAGTGTCACGTCCCTGGCCAGGGATGCAGGCAGGCAGCTTCACCTCAGCTGGGCAGGCCTGGGCGTGCCTCTGCTGGGGGCAGAAGTCCCCGCCCCCCAGCTCCTGTGCGTGTGCAACCCATTGACTGGTCGTGACTCGGACACCGGAATGGACAAATTAGCATATTACCTCTTTATTATATAGGATGCTGTCCCTGCTCCTCACACAATAAGGGTGGGAGAGAGCAGATGAATACCCCCAATACCAGACCCTGCCAATGTTGCAAATCCTCATACAGGACTCACTAAAATGGGGTGAGGGTGGGAAGTGAAGCCCATGGTCATTGTGAAGTAATCTCAGCCACGAGGCTACTTGATTGAGATCTTAAACTCATGGGACAGAAAACAGGTGGGTATCTTCATCCATGGCTTTGATGTGCTTAGAGAGAATACTTTCCCCAAATTACCCCTCTGGGTTGATGCTAATGCTTGCCAGCAAGTCCTTCTTCTTCTTTTAAATATATATATTTTTTATTGATTTCAGAGAGGAAGGAAGAGGGAGATAGAAACATAATGATGAGAGAGAATCATTGATTGGCTGCCCCCCTGCACACCCCACACTGGGGATCAAGCCCGCAACCCAGGCATGTGCCCTGACTGGGAATCCAACCATGACCTACTGGTTCATAGGTCTACTATCAATCACTGAGCCATGCCGCTGGGCAAGCCATTCTTCTTTGTTACCTCTCTAAGACAATGAAGGCTGTTAAAACAATGACCATCCCAACAATTGACATTACCATGTAGAGGGTATTGTACTAAATGCTTGACATGCATTATCTCATTTAGTTCTCACCACAACATCATGGCATAGGCACTGGTATTCTCCCCAACTTACAGATGGGAAAACTAGAGAAATTAAGCACCGCCCCCCCCCCCCAAAGGTCCCACAGCCAAAAGAACTAGAGCTCCATCCAATCCAGTTTGGTTTTAAAGACTGTACAAGCATCTGCCAGGTGGCCTAGGGCAAGTCACTCACCTCTCAGAACTTCAGTTTGTGATATTAACTGGGGAGAATCATACCTGCCTTGCAGGTGTGTCAGACAGATTAGATATAATACATGTAAAGTGCTTATTACAGACTCTCCACTGCAACAAATTCTTCACACAAGAAAGCAATTTTAGCGTACTCTTCCTGTTGTTCTTATGTATTATACAAAAATTCATGGGAGAAAGAATATATTCCTTCTTAATGCTTCAATGAGAATAAGAATGAAAGGAGGACTCAGTGAGGACACTGGGGGGCCATGGGTTATGAACACAGTAGAGAACCCTCTGAATACTTATCACAGTTTAGTCCAAGTCTGATGGTCAATGCAAGCAGGCCATTATCCATGTCATAAAATTAGGCAGGGGATATTTATGGACTGAACAATGGAGAGCCTCACTTGATTAGTATAAGGAATTATTTCTGGACCCCTTTGGGAATCCTAGGGAAAAAGTAAGCTAATTTACAGAGTGATATAATAGCCATTACGTAGGCCTGTTATAGAGCGCCAATGCCAGCATTTTACACACATCCTCCCATCTCATCCTCACAGCAACCCCAGGAACTAAATATTATTTTGCCTATTTTATAGAAGAGGATACAAACCTATGTAAGTCTGCTTGACTCATAAGCCCATGATCTTAAAACTGTACTTACTAGAAAAGACTGGTTGTGGGGGGCAGGGAGGGCGGAGTGTCAAAAGAGGAAATAATATTATAAAAGTAGTATTTCACAGACTTCTGGAGTAAGGAATCAAAACTGAAACTAGAAAGTTGTTCTCTCTAGCTCTAGCTCTAGCTCTCTATCTCTATCTCCATCTTTGCCTTCAGCCTTTTCTTTTTGCAGAACACATCTCTACTTCCTCAGTCCTATTGTAGACTGAGGTTATATGCTACTGATCCATCTTCTTATGAAGACCCTTTTCAAGTTTCCAGGAGAGTAATATTGGTCCAGGTGACTCATGTTGAATCAGGTGTCTTCTAAGGTTCACACTGGTTGGGGACCGGGACAAACATGGCAAGCAGGAACCACCCCTGTAAGCTGCAGGGCATAGAGAAAGGGGATGGATGCTTGGGGTGGATGAACACTAGAAAGGTATTCTCCTAGCTATACTACATTCCTATAAGATGTTCAAGCATTTATTCATTTCAGAAATTTCAAATTTAACATGACCTGTATTAACATAAGCTTTAATTGAGGAATATGTAATAAAGACGTTAGGTGCCCCAAAACAATTGCTTTAGGCAGAGAAATTAGTAAACCTAGCATGTGGGGTAGCCAATTAAAGTGCACCAGGCCAGTTGCCTGATTTAAATATTTTTTTAGTTTCTATGGCAGTGTTGTCTGATGGGGGGAAGCGGGGGGGGGGGGGAAGCGATTTACATACATAATTTTAAACTTTTTTTAAGTGAAAGGAAAAAGGTAAATTCATGTTAATAGTATCTTTTATTTAACCCAGTATCCAAAATATTATTTCAGCATGTAATCAACATTAAATAGTATTAATAAGCTATTTTACATTTTTGTACTATGTCTTCAAAAATCTGATATGTATTTCACATTTACAGCCCATCTCACTTTGGATACAATATTTTCATTGAAAATACCTGATTTGTATCAGACGTCCTAAAATATATTAAATAAATAGAACTGTAATCACACATTCTATTATTTTATACTCTCTCTCATTGATAACATAGAGTTTCCAGTTAGGTCCCATTGAGCTGGTCTCTTGCCCAGACTGCTCCTCCTGTGTAGAGGTGATCATGAGTAAGATGGCCATGAAGAGATGGTGGCCCTCTACCCCACAACCGCAACAAAAATGGCTGGAAACTGGGACATACATTCGTTTATCTCTTTGCTTATCCTCTGTGACAACAAATAATTTTTTCATAGATTGACTAAACAGCATTTTGGTGATTTATTATTATTATTATTATTATTATTGTTATTGCATTTAAACAATCTAGGTTCCTTAGGAGACACTCTTTTGAAATTCTATAATTGCATGTGGAGGTCAGGAGAAGCTGATGAGTCCAAATCACTGGTAATGCAAGCAGCTGACACTTGTCTCCCGCTGGTAATTCTGTGGACAGCAGATATTAGTGAGGAGACAATAGCAAGGACAGCCTCAGGGCAAGACTTCCGGGTTGAATGACAGGTCTTGAGCTACCAGTAGAAGCCATTTGGATAATGACCTATGAGTAAAATCAGGTAAAGACAGCACGCGCCTGACAAGCTCTACTCTGATACTAGGGAAAGTCTCCCCCCAGAAAACATAGGTTCCAGCCTCTTGGGCCCAGCCTTCTCACACTTTCCTCTCCTTGGTATTGCTGAGCTTGGTGGGGCCTCGACTTTTCTTATGCTTTTTCTTTTTAGTGTTTTGATTCGAGGAAGGAAGAGATAGCTCCATCTCCCTTTTCTTGGCATCCCAGTCTGGGTCCCGCTGATCCAGCGGCAGCCCCTTCTGCCTGGCGGTGAGGCGGTGGTCCTGGCACTCAGGCTCGGCCCTAGGAGATGGGGAGACAGTGGCTCTCAGAGAGCGCAGGCGAGCCTCGCCCAGCTTTGAAAGGCCTCTGCACACACCCTGGGCACCTCAGGGGTCCATCCCAAAGGAAAGAGGGCACGTTCAAGCATTTCCACGTGTACACTTAGGGAGGACTCAGACGCTAAAGAAACTACTTGGAGGTGGAGAAAACCAGGGCACCAGGAGTAAGGTGTTGACAGAATCAGTTAGCACTTAGCCTGAAGAAGGCCCTGCTAATTCTTAAAGTACTCACTGTTTACACAGTAACAGCATCTTATTATGAGGCTGTTTTCCTTAACTTACTTGTAATTTTATTTTTTTTCCTAATTATGAAAGCCATGTCTATTCATTGTAAAAAGTTTAAAAGTACAAAAGCATATAAGGAAGAAAATAAAAATTACTCATAATTGTATATGTACTGTATGTGAAGATGGATTCATGTGAAGAACTAGTTATAGATGACAGATAGGGAGGTAGATAGATAAGTAGATAGATGGATACACTGCCACACACACAAAGAAAATGGAAAGTGTCCATATTATGTACCATTTTGTATATGAAGCCAAAGGTGAGTGTGTGACTTGCTTAAAGAAATTGGTAAAAACCACTTCACAGAGATAAAATTAGAGCCAATATGAGGATCAATAGAATTTGAGAGGAAAGGTGATTGTACAGGCAGGGCAAACAGTATTTTAAGTGCAAAACATCATACAATCAGAGGATAGCAAGTCTGCTTGCCCCTCAGCCCCCATTTTCCCAACAAGCTGGGAGTGACCTCCCAATAATTAGACCACATCCATTGTGCCCCTCTCAACATTCACTGAACCTCCTCTGCCCCACTCTTAGGATACCAGTCTTGTTAACTATGCAAACAAGTTATCTCCTCTCCCAGACAGGGAAATTCTTGATGTCCCAGTGCTATATCTGATTTATCTTTCTCTCCTTTTTAGTATCTAGTTCAATGCCATGCACATAGTAGGTCTCCAAAGTATTTGTTGAATGAGAGATGTACTGCTTAGCGAGGCTGGATCAAAAAGTTGAATTGTTCTGCTAGGGTCCCGAGAATGTTCAGAAAATGATCAAATACTATCTAGGCTTCTTTAAAAACTCTCTCTTACATCCTTTCTCTTCATCATCCTCACCCAGGAGCTCACTTACTTACAACATGATTTTTTTTTAAATATGTTTTTATTTATTTCAGAGAGGAAGGGAGAGGGAGAGAGAGATAGAAACATCAATGATGAGAGAGAATCATTGATCGGCTGCCTCTTGCACACCCCCTACTGGGGATCGAGCCCGCAACCTGGACATGTGTCCTAGACTGGAATCGAACCCTGGACCCTTCAGTCTGCAGGCCGATGCTCTATCCACTGAGCCAAACCATCTAGGGCCTTACAACATGAATTTTTAAGAAATTCCTTAAGTGATCTCCTTGCCTGGAATCTAAGTGCCTCCGGTCCTATCTGCACAATATCACTGCCTCTTCCACTACAGTAGTGGCTCTGCTGGTGAGCCCCTAATGAGCTCACACTCATATGCTTGCCCATCTCACTAAGGTCACCCACATGGCCACCCAACCTGTTCTACACTTCTCTCTAGAGGTGTGATGCTCTACTTAGCCAGGCCCCTCATTTCTCCGCTATCCCTCTACCTTCTCACATGGACACACAATCTATGAACACTTCCACCTTGGTGTCTTTCCTCCTAATCAAAAATCTTTCTCCCTCCTTCATTAGCCAGCTCTTAGCCATCTTTTAAGGTCCAGATTAATTGCCTCTTAACCAGTATTTCTTCTCTCTAAACCCCATGACTGTCAGAGGGAAGTTCCCCGTGGGGGAGGATGACAAGTAGAGATGACTTACACATGATGCATTTTTCTGTCTGCTCAGCACTGTTTGCCCAGCTTTCCTGGTAATGGCACTGCTGACTATTTGGAGGAACCACTCCTCCCCCACTCAGTTATTCTGGGGTATCTTTCATGCCCTGCCGTCCACTGGTCACTGGGCAAGAGATGAGATTACTCAGAGAAAGTCAGTGAGGAGAGCCAAGGACAGGACCTTGAGGAATTTCTGCATCTAAAAAGCATGCAAAAATAAGAGCTTAGACAAAATTATGAGAAGAAATAGTCAGATAGGTAGAAGGAGAATTAGAAGAGAGTAGCATCAGATAAAACAAGAGAGAAGAGTTTGAAAAATATCAGATATCAAATTAAGGGGAGGTAAGATGTCAATTGAGAAGAGGCCATTGATAGAGCAACAAGACTCCCTGGCAACTTGAATGAGAGCTGATTCAGCACAATGATAAATATTACACCATGTCCCATTTTCAAATCTGGTGTCTCACCTCTCTTATCTAAGATCATTTTTGCATAATCTACAACAACAATTATAATAATTATATATTACTAGAGGCCCACTGCATGAAATTCATGCACGGGGAGGGGGTGTCCCTCAGTCCAGCCTGCACCCTCTCCAATCTGGGGACCCCTCTGGAGATGTCCAACTGCTAGTTTAGGCCCTATCCCGGGATCTGGCCTAAACCGGCAGTTGGACATCCCTCTCACAATCTGGGACTGCTGGCTCCTAACCACTCACCTGCCTGCCTGCCTGCCTGATTGCCCCTAACTATTCTGCCTGCTAGCCTGATAGCCCCCTAACTGTTCCCCTGCCAGCCTGATTGACGCCTAACTGCTCCCCTGCTGGCATAAGCACCTCCAACTGCCCTCCCCTGTGGGGCTGAGGGGACTGGGGGACTGAGGCTGGATGAGGCAGGGCTAAGGGGACTGGGGGACTCCAGCTGGATGAGGCGGGGCTGAGGGGACTGGGGGACTGAGGCTGAATGAGGCGAGGCTGAGGGGACTGGGTGCCGCCATCTTGTGGCTGTGGGCGCTGCCATCTTGTGAGGGTGTGGCAGTCAATTAGCATATTCCCCCTTTATTAGATAGGATGGTATTAAAATTATAATAGTGTATAAGTATAAAAATTATTATAATTTTGTATAATTTAAAAATAATCGATTTTACATAATGTAACACATTTCAGTTTCCACACCAAATTAATCACTTCAGTGAAAAATTAATAAAAAATAACTCAAACATGCCCTGGCCAGTTTGGCTCAGTGGATAGAGTGTTGGCCTGTGGACTGAAGGGTCCCAGGTTCGATTCCAGCCAAGGGCACATGTCCGGGTTGCAGGCTCGATCCCCAATATGGGGCGTGCAGGAGGCAGCCCATCATGATTCTTTCTCATCATTGATGTTTCTATCTCTCTCTACCTCTCCCTTCCTCTCTGAAATCAATAAAATATATTTTTAAAAAAACCTCAAACAATAGTTGCCTGGATTTCCTCATTTCATTCTCATCCACCTGAGATCACTGAGTCAGCAAAGACTTGATCACAGGCTCCTGTTTCTCTGCCCTTCCTAGAGTTGGAAAGAAATGGAACTTACTTCTCCAGGAATGCGACACAGGCTTTCTGTCCATAGATCTGTGCGATCCTCTTCGGCGTGTCTCCAAAGAAGTCGGAGGCATCGATGGCGGCATGCAATGCATGGAGCATTTTGAGCACATTCAGATGGCCTGACTCGGCTGCAAAATGAGCTGGGGTCCAGCCCACGTCAGTTACCAGGCAGGGTCTGGCTCCATACTGTATGAGGAGCTTCATCACCTCCATGTGCCCTTAGATGCACCAAGAAGAAATAGAAGGTTAAGATGAAAATGTCTCTGCTGGCCCGAGGCCAGGGTTAGTCTAGATAGCACAAAAGAGGGGAAGACATTGGCTTTGAGGCCCCTCCAGCTGCCCAGCCTCATTCCCTCCTCCCTTTTTCCTCTCAGTACCCCACCCTTACCCCCAGGAACCAAGCTTTCTCACCCAGGGGCTGAGGCCCTCTAAATATTCCCTCTACTGCCTCCCAGACCCTCCCCTCCCAGCCCTGCCTAGAAATCTTCTTTCTCTCCCAAGTCACTCTACCCCTGCCTATGTTGGCACTGGCAAGCTCCCTGCTTTTGGCAGTCTCCAGGCTGATTTCAAAATCAAATATTTTGCTACAGCATGGATGGACCTTGAGGGCATTATGCTAACCCAGATAGAGAAAGACATGTCAGACAGAGAAAGACAGATACCGTATGATCTCACTTATATGTGGAATCTAAGTAACAAAAGCCAAACTCATAGGTATAGAGAATAGATTATATTGGTGGGTTCTAGCGGTGGGGGATGTGTGAAATGGGTTAAGGTAGTCAAAAGGTACAAACTTTCAGTTATAAAATACAAGGTCATGGGGATGTAATGTACAGCATGGTGACTGTAGTTAATAATTCTGTGCTGCCAATTTGAAAGTTGCTAAGATAGTAGATCTTCAAAGTTATGACAAGAAAAAAATAATTTATAACCAAGGATGGTTGATGGATGTTAATTAGACTTTTTGTGGTGATCATTTCACAATATATATAAAAATCAAATTATTATGTTGCACACCTGAAACTGATATAATGTTATAAGTCAATTATACCTCAATTAAAAATATTTGAAGTTTCACTTACAATATAGCTAGCAAAGATTAATTGCCCAGGCTTTCTAGCCAGATAGATGGAGGTTCATACCTAATGATAAACACCACTTACTAACTATGGCACCCTGGACAAGCAACAGATGTCTAAGGCTCAGTTTTCTCATTTGTAAATTAAGGATATTACTACTTACCTCACTGAGTTCTAGTGAAGTACAAATGAAATCATAGATCTAAAGTGCATAGCATAGTACTCAGCCTATGGCAAATGTTTGTTAAAAGGTGCCCTAGTATAGCTACTGTGACATTGTACTTAAATTTCTACAAAATCCTCCCACCTGATTTCTCTGCAGCCAGTCTTGCTTCCTGCCAATCCATTCTGCATTTAGGAACAAAACATATTTTTAGAAAGCAAATGGACTATATAACACTTTCTTACTTAACACTCTTCAACGGTATTCTATTGCCAAAGGCCTCAACAAGCCCATTAGTTGAATTTTTGCCATTTTCCTTCTCCAATTCTATACCTAAGCCATCGTTAGGCATGGGGGATACAGCAATGAACAGACAAAGTCCCTGTCCTACTACAGGAATAATGCTCCTGTCCTGTTAGCGGTCAAGAGGGCAGAGGATTAATATTAATTGAGAGTAGACTATGTGCTGGGCACTGAACACTCATTATTTCACTGAATCCTCACTACAAGACTCCAAGGTAGCATTATTGTTCCCATTATGTAGATGAATAACTAGGTCTAGAGACATTAAATAACTTGTCAAGGTGCTATAACTAGTAAGTGGTGGTGCTGGGATTGAAATGTTCTATCGGGCATCGATGTTTCTCTCTCTCTCTCTCTCTTTCTCTCTCTCTTCCTCTTTCTTTCTCTCTTTCTCCCTTCCTCTCTCTCTAAAAATCAATCAATAAAACAAATAAAAAATTATATCCTTGATTGAGGTTTAAAAGAAAAAGAAATGTATATTCTTCCTGCTACCCCACACAGATGCTGATTGGTACCTTCACGAATAATAGACTGCAGGGGATGGACTCTGCTTGCATTGCCACTCACCTTTGATTGCAGCCCAGTGAAGTGGGGTTCGGTCATTCCAGTCCACATCCTTGTAGTTTGGGTCACAGAGACCTTTCTTCAAAATCTTTTTCACTAGAATGAGGTCCCCTGCAGCCACAGCTTGATGGAGCTTTGTCATGTCTGACATTCTCCTCAATTCCAT
Organism: Eptesicus fuscus; assembly: GCF_027574615.1. Classification (NCBI taxonomy): domain Eukaryota; kingdom Metazoa; phylum Chordata; class Mammalia; order Chiroptera; family Vespertilionidae; genus Eptesicus; species Eptesicus fuscus. The sequence continues at coordinate 16,175,938 of NC_072482.1, read as the reverse complement.
GACAAGAAACTGTGGGGAAAACATGCTACTTAGGAAATTATCTACAACCCTTTATTCCTAGTGAGGATTCTTTATCCTAAATTTGCATCCAGGGTTGCTTCATGTGTGTGCTCTGCTGAGTATACATTTAGATCTTAGCTACTGTGGTTCGTGCATGCCAGTCACCTGCCCAAAACTATCAGTCGCTGTCCTCTGTCTACAGAACTCCAGGCTAAAGTCATGGGCTGGAATTTGTTATTTGGTCTCAAACCACCTTCCAGGCCTAGTAGTGTGACTCTGTTCTGATTGTGTATTTCTGTGCCTTAAGCTCCTCATCTGTAGAATGGGTATAATTTGCCAGGGTTGCTGTGAGGATACAGTGACAATCCATGTGAAAAGCTTATTCTGGACACAGAACATATACTCTGTGGAAATTAAATATTACTCCATCAATTCAGGAGGTAGACAAATATAAACACACAAATAAAATGGCTAAATTATTTACAGCATTAAGATATAAACCAACCATTCTCCAACTATAGTCTGTACTAGTAGATGCTTAGGAATCCCTGAGAGTTTTTTAGGAAGTCCATAAGGTCAAAACTACTTTCATTATAATATTAAAATGTCATTGGCCTTGTATACTGTACTGAAAATTGCCCTGATGGTTCACCAGCGAAGGCGTAGAAAACTGCAGGCGCCTTAGCACGAAGAGAGGCGGCCGTGGGCAGTGGCCCAGACTGGACTAGCAGTCATGGTATCCTTTACCACCACACAAACGCAGTTTAAAGAATAAAAAAGCTAGTTTCAGTGAAGAAACTAAAGCAGTAAGAATTATTCGTTTTTATCCAATTTTTACTCTTGATTACATGACTTAGTAAAAGGGATTAAAAAATAATGAAATGTATCAAAGTTTGGAAAGTCTGTAGAACTCCATCAACCAATATTTTCTGTAGGACAAGTGTATGATGTTAGCAAATGCATGGGTAAAGGGATCCATTCAAAACAGGCCAATGGATTTCAGTGTAATGAATTTTAATTTAGAGCATGGAAAACACACAGACCATTTCAGATTTTAACTAACATTTAAAGCACTACCAGTTTTGGTGTAGTATCAAAGAAAAATATTCACAATATTTGAAAAGGGTATAAAGTACTCCTCCCTTTTTCAACTTCATATATGTGTGAAACCATATTTTCTTTATGTATTTCAATTAGAACAACAAACTGAATGCAGAAGCAGATAGAATACAGGTGTCTTCTATTAAACCAAATACTAAAGAGAGTTGACCAAAAAAAGTAAAACAATGCTACTCTTCTGACACTGTTTTAGAAAAAGTTATTTTTCATAAAAATTGCAGTATTTTATTGTCTAGTAGGCTTATGATTTTTTGCAAATGAATTAATATACATTTTTCAATGTTCTCAGTTTTAATTTCTAATACAGGATTTATTGATAGCTATAATCCACATTTAATAAAAACCCCGTCTGGGCCTTGGCCAGTGTGGCTCAGTTGATCGTCATCCCATGCACTGAGGGCTCACTGGTTCGATTCCCAGTCAGGGCACATGCCCGGGTTTCAGGCTCAATCCCCAGTAGCTGGTGTGTAGGAGGCAGTTGATGGTTGTTTCTTTCTCTCTCTCTCTCTCTCTCTTCTCTCTTTCTGTCTAAAATCAATAAAAACATTTAAAAAACAAACAAAAAACTTCCCTCTGGGATTCTCAGTAATTTTTAAGAGTATAAAGGAGTCCTGAGATGGAAAAGTTTGAGAATTACTGATATAACAAAAAAGGGGCTGAGATATAGGAAAAAGGAATGAGAAGTGAGCCCCTAGAGAAGAGGCTGTTAGAAATGTCTCTTCCATCTCAACATTGAAGTGAGACTTCGAGAAGTTAAGAGTCAACCGCACAAATGGTGGTCCAGCAGCAGCACCAAGGGCCTTCTAGAAATGCAAATGATTGGGCCCCAAATCAGACCTAGTGGGTCAGAAACTGGGGTGGGAGGAGCAATCAGTGTCGTAGTGGGTCCTCAGGTGAGTCTCATGTGCATGGACGTATGAGGGCCGTTCCAGAGTGGGAGAGGAGAGAAGGAAGTACCATAATCCACAAGCAAGCCCAAGTGTTAGGATGGCGATGACTTTCTGGGGACAGAGGAAAGGACCTTTCACCAACACTCGGAAGTTAAAGGCACTTCTCTCTGAAAACAACCTAAGCCGGGTCCCTGAATGATGAATAAGAGGCATTTTGGGCCCTGACAGTGGTGGAGGGTCCCAGCTCAGGCACATTCAGCAAAGTGCAAGTAGCTCCACCTTTAATGTGTAGGCCACAAACTTCTTTTGAAAAAGGTGGGATAGGACATTTTATAGGTTCTGTAGACCACCAGGCAAAATCAAGACAGTTAGGTAACAAGAAAAACTCCTGCCCTGTGTATGGGGGAGGGGCCTTCATGGGGAAAGAAGGTTTGGTGCTGGTGAGTGAGCATGCTTAGTGACCGCCAGCCCTCAGCCTGAGACATTCTCAGGGCAACCTGCCAGAGTGGGAGGGGCCTGGCCCATGGGAAGGTCACTCACTGTGCCCGGGTGATGCACAGATGCCAGCATGCTCTCTCTCCTCTCCAGGAACCTGACTGTCACAAGTTGACAGCTGGCAGGAGGCAAGGCAACTCGACTGGATTATGATTCCACTCAGTGCCCTGTAGTTGCCAATAGCAGAGTCCCCAAGGTGTAGGTGGTGACCAGCGGGACCCTGGGCAGTGGCTAGCACAGCAGCGGGCTCAGGAGAAGTGCTGGGAGTAGAGGGGGCATGGGGGTCACAGAGAGTGACCTCAGCTGGCTCTCCGAGGCTCCCAGTACTTGCCCAGTGAGCCCACCTCCACAGGTGGTGACCATGTGCCTACAGAAACAGGGAGGGAGCCAGATTTGGCCTGTAGATTACAGTTACCGACCTCTGGTGTATGTAAAGCATCTGGGATCTTGTTGAAATGCAGATCCTGACTCAGCTGGACCGGGGTGGGCCTGAGATCTTGGCTTTTGTAACAAGTCCCTAGAGCATCTAGTAGTTCACAGACCACATTTGAGTAGCAATGTCTCTGCATCGACAAGGCATTGGCCAGACCTAAAGTAAGGCAGAGGCAGTCTGGCTGGATCACGGGTGGGTGTAAACAACAGATGCCTGGGCCTCAGCCCAAAGTGGTTCGGCCTTTTTGCATTAAGTGGGTGCTGAATATGTATGTTAGGTAACAGAAGATGACACAGGATTTTTATCTTCTTGGCTTATTTGTCTTAGTAGAAAACCCTTATACTGGATCATTTGATCAGTGATAAGATAACATGGTGAACAGAGGTACTAGACAGTTTCTATCTACCCTGCAGGTATTACAGAAAGCCAAACCATTTTTAGAATCAGTGCGTGGGAGCCTCTTCTTTGCTTGCCATTCACGCAAACCTGTAAGAAGGTTTACAGTTACATTAGCCCCATTTGTTCCACATTTGAGTTCACACCAAGGAAATTCCACAACTTCCCATGGATAAATTATAATTTAAGTAGACATTCTCAGTGAGTAGGTAGCTAAATTTATTTGCAGAGAAATTAACAAACTGATCCTAAAAGCTCAAATGCAAGGGACTCAGAATTGCCAAAGCAATCTTGAAAAAAAAAAAAGAACAAAGTAGGATTCACACTTCCTGATTTCTAAATCATGACAGTGTGGTACAAAGTATGTTGTGTGGCAAAAAGATAGACATATAGAGCAATGGAATAGAACTGAGAGTCCGGAAATAAACCTTTATGATTATGGTAATTAATTGATTTTCAACGAAAGTGCCAGGAAAATTCAGTGGGGAATAGTCTCTAAAAGGTACTAACACAATTGAATATCCAAAAGAATGAAGTTGGTCATCTACCTCTTGCCATATACAAAAATTAACTTAATATATCACAGACCTAAATATATGTCCTAAAACTAAAACTGTTAGGAGAAAACATTGTGGTAACTCTTCATCACATTGGGTTAAGCCAGGAGTGGGGAACCTTTTTTCTGCCAAGGGCCATTTGGATATGTATAGCATAATTCCCTGGCCATACAAAATTATCAACTTAAAAATTAGTCTGCTAGATTTGGTCAAACATTTAATTAACTCACCCCTAATGTCGTGACAGGGCCAAACCAAATGATTATACAGCCCATGGGCTGGACGTTCCCCACCCCTGGGTTAGGCAATGGTCCATAGATAGGACAATAAAAGCACAAGCCACAAAAGAAAAAATTAAATCAATTGTATTTCACTAAAATTAAAAACTTTTGTTCTGTAAACGATACCTTTGAGAAGGTATAAGCAACCACCAAATGGGAGAAAATCTTTTCAAATCATATATGTGATAAGAAATTTGTATCCAAAATATATAAAGAACCATTAGAACTTAACAATAAAAAAACAAATAAGTCAATTAAAAATGGTCAAAGAATATAAACAGAAGTTTCTCCAAAACAAATATGCACATAGCCTATAAGCGCATGAAAAGGTGCTCAACCCATTAGTCATTAGGGAAATGCAAATCAAAACCATAATGAAACACCACTCCACACCCACTACAATAACTATAGTAAAAAAGGCAAGTAATAACAAGTGTTGGTAAGGATGTAGAGCAATTGGGACCCTCATATACTGTGGTGGGAATATGAAATAGGGAAGCCACTTTGGAAAACAATTTGGTAGTTTTTTAAAAGGTAAACATAGAGTAATTATATATTACCAGTAACTCCAATCCTAGGTATATATCTAAAAGAAATGAAAACATATGTCCACATAAAAGCTTGTACATAAATGTTCACAGCAGCATTATTAATAACTAGAGGCCCGGTGCACGAAATTCATGCATGGGGGAGGGGGTTTGTCCCTCAGCCCAGCCTGCACCCTCTCCAATCTGGGACATCCCTCTCACAATCCAGGACTGCTGGCTCCCAACCACTTACCTGCCTCTGCCTGATTGCCCCTAACCGCTTCTGCCTGCCAGCCTGATCACCCCCTAACCACTCCCCTGCCAGCCTGATCGACGCCTAACTGCTCCCCGGCTGGCCCAATTGCCCCTAACTGTCCTCCCCTGCTGGCCTAGTCACCCCTAACTGCCCTCACCTGCCAGTCTGGTCGCCCCTAACTGCCCTCCCCTGCTGGCCCAGTCACCCTTAACTTCCCTCCCCTGCTGGCCTGGTCCCCCCCAACTGCCCTCCCCTGCAGGCCTGGGTCCCCCCCAACTGTCCTCCCCTGCTGGCCTGGTCCCCCCCCAACTGCCCTCCCCTGCAGGCCTGGGTCCCCCCGCAACTGCCCTTCTCTGCCAGCCTGGTCACCCCCAACTGCCCACAACTGCGCTCCCCTGCAGGCCATCTTGTGGTGGCCATCTTGTGTCCACATGGGGGCAGCCATCTTTGACCATATGGGGGCGGCCATCTTGTGTTTTGGAGTGATGGTCAATTTGCATATTACTCTTTTATTAGATAGAATTAGATAGGATAGCCCTAAAGTGAAAACAATCCAAATGTCCATGAATGGATAAATGCATAAATAAAATGTGGGATATTCATACAAGGAATAGTAATTGACAATAAAAGAATGAGGTGCTGATACATGCAACAACAAGGATAACCCTTGAAAACAGGCTAAGTGAAAGAAGCCAATCACAAAAACTCACATGTTTGTATGATTCCATTTATGTGAAATGTCCAGAATAGGCAAATCTATATTGAATGTCAATTATTGGTTGCCTAGGGCTGGAATGAGGTGGGGTGGGAAGTGACTGGGAAGGAGTACAAGATTTTTCTTTGTGGTGATGAAATGTTCTAAAATTAAATAGTGGAGGGTGATACTTTTATAACTTTGAATACATTAAAACTCACTGAATTGTGTGCTTTAAAAAGGTAAATTTTATGGTATGTACATTATAATTCAACAAAGCTGTTTGAAAAAATAAAGGATACTATAAATTAAATGCTTTCTTTAAAAAAAAAAAACACAAAAAGTTATTTGTAGAAAACATACAATTCACTAGCCTACCACCGACTACTAAACTTTAGCAAATTTTCCTTCACATGAATCCCTTTTTATTTAAGTGCACTTGAATTTCTATCTTCCTGGTTCAGGTATCTCAATGTAAAAAAGCAGCCAGTAATTATAAGCTCTAATAAATACGAATGATCTACAGTAACTGCAGTAAACATCTGAAGACAAGGGTAATATACAAATACTTACTGTCTTGTTTGAAACTGAGGTGCTCAGTGCTGGCAGGGAGTCTTGGCTGCCAAAGTCTTGTTGTTTCACTCCATGGAAACTGACCCCTCCTTCCTCATTAAAGTCTGTCAATCAACCTCAGCTTCACTAGGCGGTGACTGTCCAGTGGATGGGGGCTGCCCCTCTGCTGTGCACTGAAACAGGTCAGCAATTCCAGTTTGCTTCTGTAGTCCAAAGGTGGTTCCTAACAGGTTTGTTTCAAATATCATTTAATAAAGAAATATGAAAATTAAAACTATGATTGACAGTCCACATGACACTGTGGAGTAGTGGAGACAAGGTGGCCTCCTCACGTTCAGAACCAGCTGGGAGATCTTGGGCAAAGCTCTTAACTTTGCTGAGCCTATTTTTTTTCACCAATAAAATGAAGTATTTACACCTTTCCGTGGGGCTGTGAAAGGAGAGTAGCTGAAATAATTTATGACCCACCTGGCACAAGGTAGAAAAGGCAGAGAAGGAGGGAGGGAGGAAAGGAGGAAAACTTTGAGTGCTTTCTCTTTGCCTCCTCTTCCTGCTCTAATTACTCTAAGCATCTATCTTTATGATGATGCTGGTCTAAAAGACCTTCTTCCTCCCTCCTCTCTCCTCTCTCCTCTCTTTCTCTTTCACCCATCTATCCCATTCTTTTTTTCTCCCCTACCTTCTCTTCCTTTTCCTCTTCCTCCCCCTCCTTTTTCTTTTCTCTCTCTCTATTTCTTTCCCCTTCCTTCCTACATGTATTTCTGTATTTATTTTCTTTCTACCTTTATCCCCACATGTATTTATTGAATGCCTTCTATCTGCCAGACACTATACTGGGCCGTATGGAGAGCAAGGTACTACTCATTGTTCCTCCCTTCTTTGAGCTTAGAGTCCAGTGAAAAAGGCAGACAATAAGAAAACAAATAAATTACAACTTCTACTAGTGTCGTGAACGAACAACGGTCAATGTTGGAGAATAATGGGAAAGGAGGGTGATCATGGATGTCCTGAAGTGCTGACATTTGAGTTGAGACCTGGCATGAGAAGAGCCAGGTATCTGAGGAGCTAGGGAAGGTGTTCCAGGCAGAGGGAGGGAAACAGCTTGGCTTAAGTGAGAAATAAAGAGGAGGAGGATGTGGGTAGTCTGTGTGGTGTGGGGCAAGTGGAAGAAGATAGGCAAAGGTTAGATCATTCAGGGTCTCCTAGGATACAGCAAGGATTTTGGATTTTATTCCAAGTACAAGGAGAAGTCTGAAAGGTTTTAAGCAAGGAAGAAGATGGTGCAATTTATATATTTTTTTAAGGTGACTTTGGCTTGTACATGGGGTAGAGACTAAAGAGAAACAAGATGAAAAGCAGGATGATCACTGAGAAGCCTATTGCTGAAGTCCAGACAGGAAAGAGCAGTGGCTTGTTGTATTTGGCAATGACATGTTCAGAAATGATTGAAATCAAGAACTATTTAGGGCCCTGTCCGAGTAGCTCAGTTGGTTAGAACTTTGTCCTGAAATGCCAAGGTTGTGGGTTCAATCCTCAGTCAGAGCACATACTAGTACAAGAATCAACCAATGAATGCATAAATAAGTAAGCAATGTTTCTCTCTCTTTCAAATCAATAAATAAAAATGTATTTTAAAAAGAATTATTTAGGAGGGACTATTAACAGGACCTGTCAATGGGTTCTATATGAGTGGTCAGGGAAATGGAGGGATCAAGGATGATCATTGGGCTTCTGGTTTGACCACTTTGGTGTGAAGATGGTGACATTTGATGGCATAGCGATGACTCGAGGGGGGCCAGGTTTGGATAGCAGAAGGCTAGTTTAAATTAAATGTTCTGTTTTAAATGTGCTGGGGGAAGGTCAATGGAGGAAAAAAAGGAGATATATGTACTACTATATGTAATACTTTAAACAATAAAATTAAAATAAAATAAAAAAGAATATAAAAAAATAAATAAATGTGTTAAGTTTTGAGGTTCCTATAAGGCATCCAAATTATCAAATAGGAGACCAAAATTCTGTGGCTTTTGAGCTAAAGATACACATTTGGAGTTGCCAGCATAGGTAAAGGTGACATTTAAAGGTAGCAGGTACAGAGAGGAGGGAAACCCAAGCCCTGAGGCCTGCCATCATTCAGAGATCCGATAGCAAAGGACAAATTATCAAAGAAGATTCAGAAGCACTGTCAGGGAGATAGGAGGGAAACCAGGAGAATACAGCCCCACAGAAACTAAAGGTTAAGAAGAGTAATGGTCAACCATGTCAAAGAGGGTGGGGTTTAATGAATGCCTATGACAGGCAGGAAAAGATTCACATGAGACCCCATGCCCAACCCCAAGAGGCTCAGTTGTCTTATAAGCTTTCTAAGCACCAGAACAGTTCCAATTCAGCTTGATTTTATTCAACAAATACATATTTTATAAGCAACTAGTAAGTGTGGAATGAGGCAAGGATCCAAGGACCGAGCCCTCCCCTCAAGGAACCTGCAGTCTAATAAGGATCCCATGGTAAGAGGTGGAGCTGTTGTCATTCACAAACTGCATACATCTGGTGCCACATCCCCCACATGGTTCCTTCCCTAATACAACTGCCCCCCACTTTGCAAAAGTTAGCATTATGTCACTTTGCTCTTATGAAAGACCTATATTAGTACCTATTTTTGCTATTTGAAAGGAATCCAAAGAGGATTTTCACTTTTGCAAAAATAGTTCAGTGTTTGTTCTTGCAGCAGTTGTTATTAGAGGCAGCAGGCACCCCAAGCAAGCTCCTTCCTGGGAACCACACTCAGCATCTCAGCATCTAACCACCAGGGGTTTGAGCAGCTTCTGTGAACATCTGTGTTTTATCTTGTGCTTCCTTAGCAAGATGAGTTGTAAGGTATCCGAGAAGCCTAAGTAAGCTTATTGTAAAACCACATGTAATTAAGCATATTTGGCATAATTTGGTAGGTTCTTTTGGGGTCTGAGAACACTCAAAATGTTTCCATATAAGTTAATGATAATCACATCTTTGCTTTATGCCATTTCAGCTTACTAAAATTTTCATAGCACCTCTAGTTTTGGATAGTGGGGGAAACCTGTAATGGGTTTCTGAGCCCCAATTTCTTGAAAAGCCATGAGCTGACTCCAAGATTTCTCATAAATCAAGAGTAAGGTGATGAAGAAATGACTTAAAAAGGGTATGATTTGATCTAAAAAAATTTTTTTTGACACAAAGCACACAAGGCCATATAAAAATGAGATGAAGACAAATCCTGATCTTACAAAAATATTATTATTTTTTTTGTATACAAGTAGTGAATCTGCTAATGGGAAACTGAATTTGTGTGGTAAGTGCTTTTCAGTGTCATAAGTGTGATCTGATGAATAACTTCATCTGCAGTTAATGTCAAAAATCTATCCTCAAGGGTCTCTCGCCCATGTCATGATAGCCACGGAGATCACCGAGTAATATCTATGGGCCAGCCATCAACCTGTGGTCACAATGACTCAAGCACAGGGACTAAAATTTCTACAAGAATTCTATGATGTCTTTCCCCCCATAGAATTAAAGCCATTTTTAAATCAGGAAGGGACTCTAGAAATCATGAACTAAAAATTCATTTCATAGATGTGAATATTGAGATCTAATGACATGAACTTATTTCATAAAAGTCACACTGCTACTAGGTCTTAATTCATCTCTTACAACCTTCCCCACCCTAGTTAAGCTCAGCATGCAGAGTTGATGTACAGTGACCACAAGTTCAAGTCTGGGCTGAACAGCTTTGCCACTCTTTTGCATATTTACTGCTTACTATTGATCCCTGCTCAGGCCACTGTGAATTGATTCTCTTCCACCTCCCTCCAATTCTAAAGAAGATGCTAATAAGAAGGCCATATGGGTTTTGTTCTCAGTGCTCTAACACATATTAATAAGTTTAATCATGTGGGACAGGTACAAGTATTATCCCTACTTTACAGAAGAGTGGACTAAGGCACGTAGGAATCAAGTAAGGCCTAATGTGACAAAGCTAGTCATCGGACAACCCAGGTAGTTTGGTTACAGTAACTATGTTCTTATCTACTCTGCTGCCTTGTCTCCGGAGATGGCAAGTCAAAATCACATGCAAGAGCGCTGCATTTTCCATTTCAAACCAATACTGAAAGAGGCAATACAGTGAGGTGGACAGAATGGTGACATGGCAACTGGGAGTGGCAAGAAGGGAATGAAAGATGTGTGGAATGCCTTTGTGCATCAGGTATTGTTCTAGGTGTTTTATGGGCATTATCTCATCAGTCTTAACTAAGTCGGAGATATAGATAGTTCACAAGCCAGGAAATGGAGGCTCAGAGGGCTTAAACATGCCCAGACCAGGGCTGCCTACTTCCTGTGGAGAGTGGGAGAGCCTATCAAACCCAGTCTCTGCCTCTGAGCCTGGGAAGGTGAGAGTCGGGTTCCATTTGTGGTTTCCGAATCTTTTGTTCCCTTCTGCTTATATGCATATTGTAGAAGCTTTCACGGAGCTTCCTGATCAGGAAGGAGGACTTAGGTTGACATCTTGGACTGTCCCTGGGATTAGACTAGAGAAGGGGGATGTGCTGGGTCTGGGATTCCAGCATCACTGCAGATCAGCACAAACTGGAGATGTGTGCCAAGCCAGCTTATGGAGTCCTGCTCTGGGGAGTTAGGATTTTCAGGTTGGCCATATTCACTAAGGTGTTACTTTATCATCTTGTATCCTTCAGAGGCATAGCTTGGATCTCCTCTTAGCCTCACTGGGTGCTGCACAACCCGAACGTGGGTCTATGTAGCTCCCTCACATGCTGACTTTGTACCTAATACCCTTTCCATGTAGCAGCCCTTGTCCAGTCAATTCATCTTTTCTACTGTCTCCCATGGACCTGTTGCTTCTGTCTCAACTGTCTTGAGGAAGTCCCTTTGTAGGGAACAAATTCACAACAAATTTTCCCTAAGTTTCTGATCACACATGCAAAAAAGCCATATCTCTCTTTAAAGAGTTATGGATCTAATTGAGGAGATAAGATCTTGCACAAATAAAATATAATTGAGGCTGTAGTAAATGCCCTAAGGGAAGCACTAAAGCACATGAAGATGTTACATGTAGGAATCTTTAAAGGATGCTGGAAATCTTCCATTTGTCCCATCAGAGCCATTCTCCACTATTCACCATGGCAGGCTCACCTATCGGTACAGTATCCATGGGCTCCAGTGCCCTCTGGCTTGGGTCTGGCTGATTTCCAGCAGGAAATTTGAGGGTGGGTAGAAAGTATGGCTGGAATATTTAGTCCTTTGACTTCTTTCCTAGTTGTCAGGGCGTTGCTGCAGATATCAGGTGGCCCTCTCCATGGAGTTATCCTCAGCAGGTCCCACTCATCGCTTTCTCTTTCCTCTTGCTCCTTCAGGCCACTGGGTGGTAAGGGCTCACTGGTGTCGTTTGGCCAGAGGACTGCACTATGCTTTGTGCATTCCCTAAATTCTACTCTCACCTTGCTAAACAGTTATCAAAGAACAAAAGCTCATTAAATAATCCAGTTTGAGGATGCCACATGCCTCCTGCCAGGATCTGGCACAGTGAAGTAGGAATTCTACAGGCAAAGGGAATAATGCCCCAATATGGAGTCCAGAATGGATGAGTGTAAAGTAAGTTGAATAGGGGAAACCTAAATGAAAGGAAGGTTGAGGCCAGATCCTGGAAGACCACAAATGCCATGGCAAGATATCTGGACTTTATTGATCCCTGTGTACAACGGAAATATTGACGATTTCTGAATAGGGAAGTAAGATTACAGGCCCATCATTTTTAGAGAAGTAATTTTGCCACAAGAAAGCAAAATGTATTCTGGGGTGAGGGACACCCATGGAGGAGGGAAAAAGAGTAAGAAGGAAATAAAAATGCATATACTTTGACTCAGAAAATCCATCTCCAGAGACTTATCACAAATAAATAATTTAAAACATGCACAAAGATTTAACTGCAATGATATTTACTGAAGTGCTATTTCAAAAACTAAAAATTGTAAACAACCAAATTTATAATGAATAACCCAAATTTTTTCTACAAAGGGAATATATAGAGCTATTTGGAGTGATACTGCACATATGTACTTATTGGTTTGGTAAAATATTAGTATTATATTGCTAAATTTAAGTAGAATCTTACAAAACTGACCAAAAATTTAGTGTGAATTACTTGTTTATGTGGAGAAAAGTTTAAAAGGATGTGCATTAAAAAAATAAAAAATAAAAGGATGTACATTGAATTTGTATGAGCTAAATAGCATGTTTCCTACAATGAGCATAACTTGTCTAATAAAGGAAACATGTAGTTGTCAAGGGTAGAGTTTTGCAGACCTTGATTAGCATGGTAATAGTAGGAGTGGGAAGGAGGGAATTGATGACATTATGCATGTGGAATCAAATAACTTGGTGCCTGGATAAAGGAGCCAGGTGCCTGTGAATCATAGTGCCCCTGGGAAACACTGTGAGTCTTGGACATAGCACAAAACCGCCTTCATCTTGATTAAGGCTAGTAGAGATGTTATCAATGACTTGAGCAAGAAGAAAACATCCTGAAGACAGGTTTGACAGGCCAGAACTTAGAGCCCAGTTACTGAATGCATACAAACAAGTCGATTTGACATTCATGGTTCCAGAGTCTCCAGGAAAACCAAGTCTAAAAAGAGCATTAAGACGCTGCCACAGAGGAATGAAGACGAAACCTGGCAGTGAATAATACATTTTGAAATTGGCTAAAATATTGAATAGATAATTCTTTATTTTCTCTCCACTTTAGAAACTTAGAGGCATGACCATCTGGGGCCCACTGTCTTCTGGAAGGGCTCCCACCTCTGAAGTCTTGTACTTCAAATTCCACTCTCTGACCATGACATTCCACCCTCCCAATGTATCACTCTGCCTAGGGTAGGTTCTTCCAACCCACTCAAATTACCAATATTTTTTCAATGCTTCCTGGTTATTGATGTTATGTATGCATGTGTGTATTCCTATATATATGAATTCTCTTTCCCATATAAGTGTGTGTTTTTGTATGTGTGTATGTGTATCTCAAGTGTTCACTCTGCTTACCAACTATTGTTCTAAGCAATTAGCATGCATGATCCTTTCAAGCCTCACTGCATCCCTGTGATATAGATGCTATTATTATTTCTGTTTTACAAATTAGGAAACTGAGGGATTGAAAGGCTATGTAACTTGTTCAAGGCTTTAGAGCTAGTACTGGATACAAACCCAGGTCTGTATGACTCAGCCCTTTTAATTAGTATTATACTTCAGCCTGCAGAAGTATCTAGAAGATATGTATCACATTGTTAAGTAAGTGCCAAATGAAGTTGTGGTTATGGAGACACCCCCACTTTCTGTCTTTTGTTGATGTTGTTTTGTTCAGATTTCTAACAATACAAATATATGACAACTTAACTAGAAAAAAAAATCTATCTTTTCACATTACCATCAATTCCCTTATTTTCTTTGCCGTTGGCCAATCTACTCTCCTAATTTCCAAGCCCAGGTAAGCCTCCTTTCTGGTCCTGTTCCTGGACTGGCAAACGGAAAAGCACACCACCAGACAGACTGACTCCATGACTAATGAGTGAATTCCAGCCACCTGGGGCTCAGAGGCTTCAGACTTCCTCAGGCTGATCTCACACCTATCCCCCAGATTTTCACTCTTCCTCCTGCTTTTCCTCACTCAAGCTATAGCCATGTCCCTTTCAACTTTTCTCCTCCATAAAATGTCTTCAAAGTAATCTACACTTAGAGTCTTTGTATCTCTAGTCCTGATAGCCTCTCTGCCTTTGTCCCTCAATTACACTAAAATTAGTTTTAGGGGTTAAAAATTAAAATTGGTGTCTGCCCTCCTAATTGCTAATCCCACAGCCCTTTCTTTGGTCTTCACCCATTCTATTTAATCAACAGTGTTGATCATACCTACCTTTGAAAATCTCTTTCTCCCTTGACTTCTGTAGAGCTTCCCTCTCCTATTCTCCATCATCACTTTGATCAACCTTTCAGTTTCATTCACTGGCTCCTTTTCCTCCTACCTTCCCTGAACGTGTTCTTTAGAATTCTATCTTCTACTTCTGCTCTCTCTAAAAGCTCTCAATGGCTAATCTCACTCAGTCTGGGCATTTTCACTTCCAAATAACTCCTGCTCAGGTTTCTATACTGAGCTTCAAACTTTCATAACTAACTACACATGAGATGGTTCCACCCAGAGGTGTCTAGCTCACTACAGAGGGAAAGAAGTCCCATTTTCTAGTGTTTTCTGGTTTCTGTGGCATGAACTCCCCAACTCTGATTTCTAGCTATCAATGTAAGGTTACTGAATAGAGCTAGAAACAAGTTTACAGAGATGGCTCTCTCTCAAGCAGGTATAAGGCGACTCCACACACCACTTATTCCACCTAGTATCCAAGGGCAGAGAATCTCAAACATTTCTTTTGACATATGTTGGAAGACACATTTTATACCAGTTACATACATACTTATATACATGCAAATAAAAGTTCTGTGAAACAACACTTAACCTTACCACATATGATACACTTTAAAATATATCATGTTCCATTTCATTAAAAACTACTTGTCTAGGCTCACCAAGTAGATTTCATAAGCTACTAATAATTCCAGACTCACCATTTTTAAAGCATCATCCTCAAATCTTTCAAACCCAATATACACAAAATTGCATTTATTAACTCACTTCTCCAACCTGTTCCCTTTTCCTATTTTTCTTTCTCAATTAATGGACCAGCATCTCCTTGGTTTCCCCAGCTAGAAATCTCAGGGCCATTTTAGACTCGTTCCCCTTTTTTGTCCTCCCACCTATTTCTGCCTTGCTAATATTTCTCATGTAGGTCTTCCAATCTCAATTCCCACTCTCACTCTCCTGTTTTATATCATCCCCTTTCTCCTAATAGCCTCCTATTCCATCCTCTGCTTTTGGCTTCCCCAATCTTAGTTCATCTTTTTCCAGTACAAAATTATCTTCCAAAAATAAGAAATGCAACTGCTGTGCTTAAAAACATTTGTGGTTCCCCATTGCCCCCAAGGTATTTTTTGTTCATTCAGAAAACATTTATTGGGCAACTACTGTGTTCCCAGCTCCTTATTGGATACAGGTCAATAAAAATAACTTAGTTCCTGTTCTCAAGAAGCTCACAGTACAAATTCTATTGCATCACTCACAAGACTGTTATTGTGGTCCCAGCTCATCTTCACATCCGTACCTTCTGCTCCATCCTACCTATGTACCCGATGCTCTTGCCACATGGAGAACTGGACATTCCCAAAGTATATTGTTTATTGTAGGCCCTTGTGCCTTTGCTCACGCAGTTCCATCTTCTGTAGAATTCCCTTCCTCTCTTCCTTCCAGATGAACTCTTACTCATTCTTGAAAGCCATTGTCTTGGTGAAGGCTTTCTTTTCACAAATGTTTAATCATGCACTTTCTCCAAATAGTTAAATAGTACTGAAGTACCAAGAGAGTAAAGCCAGAGTCTCCCACCTGAGCCCACCCTAATTTCAGTACAATTTCCCAAAGAGAGTCACTCTAATGGTTTATGTTTTTAGATATCTGGTGGTGATCTCAATGTTTCCAAACTGTTACTGTATTATTATTTATTGGTGCATCATCTTATAACTATCTCATTCCTAGCTCATGTATTCACTGGTCCTATCTTTTCTCTTCCCTGATCTTCTTAATAGAGTGACATCTCTACACTCAGGCCCTGCACAGTTCTCTCCTCTGCTAACTTACTGTGTATCCAGATCTTTACTAACTGTTCTATCAATTATAGACAGTATCTCTTGATTCTCCACTTTCTTAAATGAGACCCTTAGTAACCCAAATTCTATTCTGCTCCCCACTGCACATCCTTTTAGCATTTAAAAATTACACTTAAAAATTAATCATATTCACATTCTCTTGTATAGTGATAGTCAATTCTTCTTTGGCTTGTTTGCAAGGTAATTCTAAAAATTGAAAATCAATAAGCAATATTTCCACTATTAGACTATGAATCTTCTTTACAGTCTAGTGGAGCTTTCTGATCATACTTTCTTCTCTGGGCCATTTGCAGAAGTATATTCTTGGATTTCAGGTTTAAATGTAGTCTGAATTTTTAGATACTTCCCAGTAAGTAACTCAAAAATCAATAGAGGGAGATCTTAGGTGGCACCAGAGTAGATGGAAACTATACTCACCTCTTCCCAGACCAAACTGGAATTATAATAAATTATAGAACAATTATCCTGAATAACCAACTGAAGACTAGTTGAAGAGAAGACTTAAAACCAGGATTTGCAGAAGAAGCCACATTGAGACTGGAAGGGCAGAAATGCAAAAAGGGCTGGCCCCACTCCCAGAGGAAGTGGCTGAGGTTTCAGAGTGATATGTCAGCCGCAGGGGGTGCCCCCTGAGAAACATGGGGCCTAAGCCGGGCTCCCCAGCCCAGAGCACCAGAGCCAGGGAGAGGCACCACACAGCATCTGGCTGTGAAAAGCAGTGGGATTTCTGTTCACCAGGGAGAGATGGAGTTCCCTAGAGATATAGGCACCGTCTTAAAGGGCCAACACACAAAATTTCATTCGCAGCCACTTACCCTGGACTCCTGCTGAAGGAGGTGGACAAACTGAAGTCACATGTGGAGGGGCTGGGGTTTGTGGCTCTGAGAAGAGAGCTAAAGGGAGGAGGACCCTGTGCTGAGTCATTCTCCCATGCTGGGGATGCCTTCTTTTTTGGGTGGAGCACTCTCCTCCCTGTAGCATCAGCCCTGGGAGAAAGCTATAATAACCCCACCCTCTGGTCTCCCTCTTGTCCCACCTTGTGGTGCTTACACCTTGCTGAGAAGTATAGCCAGAGGCTTTTCAGTAACTGAGCCTAACAGGTAGCCTGCAGGTGGAGGCAGGTAGAGCCAGATCTTGGGGTGCCTTAGGACACCTGCTGACCTGCCCTTAGGCTCTGTGCTGGTAAAAGCCAGTCTTGGGGTGCAGCTTGATCCTTTATGTGCACACCAAAGCCCAGCAGAGGGAGCCATAAGCTGTGGATCACTTGTAGCTCCAAGAAGTTTGCCAAGGACCAGTCATAGGCCAATCTTCTATTGGTCTGTACCAGAGACCCTCTTAAGAGGCCCAGAACCAACACACCTAGTGACCAGTTTCAGACAACAACTGAACAGGATCCAATAAGCTTCACAAGCAGCATATCCAAAGGGAGATCACAGCAGGCTCTGTGGTTGAGCATCAACCTAATCTTGAGAAAGCAGAACAAAGTTGGAGGAATCGCACTACCAGATATCAAACTATGCTACAAGGCCATAGTAATCAAAATAGCATGGCACTGGCAAAAAACACACACAGACATATAGATCAATGAAGCAGAATAGAGAGCCCAGAAATAAACCCATGCCTTTATAGTCAATTAATATTTGACAAAAGAGGCAAGAACATACAATGAGGTAAAGATAGTCTATTCAATAAATGGTGTTGGGAATATTGGACAGATTCATGCAAAAAAAAAAAAAAAAAGAAAATAGACCACCTTCTTACCCCATACAAAAGAATAAACTCAAAATTGATAAAAGACTTAAATATTGGACTCAATACCATAAAAATCTTAGAAGAAAACATAGGCAGTAAAATCTCAGACATTTCTTATAGCAATATTTTTTCTGATATATCTTATTGGGCAAGGGAAAAAAAATAAACAAATGGGATTACATAAAACTAAAAAGTTTTTGCACAGCAAAGGAAACCATCAACAAAATCAAAAGACAACCCATTGAAAGGGATATAACATATTCACCAATACATCGAGATAAGGGGTTAATATCCAAAATTTACAAAGAACTTTTAAAACTCAACACTAACAAAATGAACACACCAATTTAAAAAAATGGCCAAAGAGGACATACAGATGGCCAATAGACATATGAAAAGATACTCAACATCACTAATCATCAGAGAAATGCAAATTAAAACCACAGTGAGATATTACCTTATACCTGTCAGAATGGCTATCATCAATAAATCAACAAACAACAAGTATTGGTGAGGATGTGGAGAAAAGGGAACCCTGTGCACTGTTGGTGGGAATGCAGACTGGTGCAGCCACTGTGGAAAGCAGTAAGGAGTCACCTCAAAAAATAAAAAATGGAACTGCCCTATGATGCAGTGATTCCACTTCTGAAAATATATCCGAAGAAACCCAAAACACTAATTCAAAAGAATATGTGCACTCCTATGTTCATTGCAGCATTACCAGGTGTACTGGTTAATAATGCAGATTTTGTAATAAAAGAAAACACGATAACTTCAAGAGAAACATCAAAAGTGCTTTATTCAAAGTAATGTCCATCACTAGCTACACATTTCCCCCATCTTTCAGGTAATTTGTGGATACCGTCCCAATAGAACTTTTCTTGTTTTGAGGCAAACTATTTAGAGACCCAATTTTCCACTTCTTTGTACCTTTCCCAGTTTTTCTCAGAAAGTGCGTGTGCCATCGATCAGAACAACTGGTAATCTGAAGGAGCAAGGTCTGGTGAATACAGCGGGTGAGTTAATACTTCCCAGGCAAGATCTTTTAAGGTGTCTTTAACTGGTTTTGAAGTGTGTGATAGTGCATCATCATGAAGCAAAATTACTTTGCCGTGTCTTTTGGCCCATTCTGGTCGTTTCACGATTAAAGTGTGGTTCAGATTGATTATTTGTTGTCAGTAGCAATCAGTATTAACGGTTTCACCTGGTTTTAGGTTGCTCATAATACACCACACCTTCCTGATCCCACCAAACAGAGCATTGTCTTCTTTCCGAAGCAATTTGGCCTTGCAGTCGATGTTGATGTTTGATCTGGATCAACCCATGATTCTGTGCATTGGGATTCTCAAAATAAATCCACTTTTCATCGCCAGTCACAATTTGATGCAAAAAAAGACTTTCTTTCGTGCCATTGAAGCAACATTTTACTGATGACTTTTCAGTTTTCCATTTGTCTTTCGTTCAGTTGATGTGGCACCCATTTTCCTTCCTTTAGAATCTTTCCCATTGCTTGTAAATGATCAGAAATTGTTTGCTGAGCAACGTTTAATCTTTCTGCAAGTTGTTTTTGAGTTTGACATGCATCTTCATCTAATAATGCTTGTAATTGTTGGTCTTCAAACTTTTTCGGTTGACCTGGACGTTCTTTGTCTTTCACATAGAAATCATCACTTTTAAAGCATTTAAATCAGTGTTCACAAGTATCTTGAGATGGAGCATGTCCACCATAAGCTTCCTGAAGTATATGATAACTTTCAGCAGCACTTTTCTTCAAAATAATGAATTAAAACTTCCCGCAAATGCTCTTTTTTTGGCATGAAATTCGACATCTTTAAGTGTAAAAATATCTATGATGTTAACAACTTCAGAAAATTTGACATATGAAGTTTTGAAGCTTGATGTCAATACAACAAAATAGCATACATATCAAAATGCATATATATATCAACATACGTGTAATACCATCTATTGAAAAAAATCTTCATTATGAACCGGTACACCTGATATTTATAATAGCCAAGATTTGGAAGCAGCCCAAGTGCCCATCAGCAGATGAGTGGATAAAAAAAGCTGTGGTACATCTACATAGTGGAATACTATTTGATCGTAAAAAAGAAATCTTACCCTTTGCAACAGTATGCATAGACCTGAAAAGCATTATGCTAAGTGAAATAAGCCAATCAGAGAAAGACAAATACCATATGACTTCACTCAAATATGGAATCTAATGAACAAAATGAACTAACAATCAAAATAGAAACAGACTCATAGATAGAGATCAGGCTGACAGCTATTGGTGGTGGGGCATGGTGATGGCGGTGGAGGACTGAACACAAAAGAAAAACAAGAGAAAGAACTCAGACATGGACAAGAGTGTGGTGATTGCTGTGGGTGGGGGATGTGGAGGAAGGTATAAGGGGGGATAAATGGTGATGGGCAGAGACGATTTCAGGTGGTGAACACACAATACCGTGTACAGATGGTGTGCTGTAGAATTATGCACCTGAAATCTGTATAATTTTGTTAACTAGTATCACCCTAATATTTTTAATAAAAAGGAAAATAAACATTTAAAAGAATCTATTTTAGGTTTCATCACACTTGCCTTTCCCACAACATTTCCCCCTTTGCAGTTTCTAGTTTTAACTTAATTTTTAAATTAGTTAATTTAAATTTGTATTTTATTCATTTATTTATTTATTTTTGTATCCTGTCACTTTTAATAGTCTCTAGGTTCCCAATCATACTTACAGATGTATCAAATCCCATTTCCCCTCCAGTTTAACCACTCCAATCAGGATGGGTTCGTCTCTAGGCCTAGGCACAGCTGTCATTCTGGAACTTGCCTCCTCTGCTCACTCATCTGGATTGGAGCCATTTGATCTTGTGCAGCGAGGGTAAGGGCAGCTCTGACTCCCACTGCTTCCAAGGACAATCAGTAACTCACTCTCTGAACTCCCACAGTCCTCTGCAGTTACTTACATGGAGGAGCACTCTATGTTGTTATTTTATTATCGTTCAGGGCACAGGCTGTGTCTTATTCATCCTTGAAATGGCGCCTGACATTCAGTTGGCCTTTAATAAAAACTATTTGGAAACACTATTGAGCACATGACTTAACCCAATATCTTGATTGAAGGGGTGAGCCATCATTTTTGCTCATATTAAAGGTAAGTAAGAGCTGCTAAGTTGGTGGGAAATGGGAGTGAGAATTAAAAGATAAGAAATATCTCAACAAAGAATCAACTTATAAACACAAGTACATTATTTCTTTTCTTCACTGAACAGCACTAAAACAAAACCCACATCAGACTTATCTTATAATCAGTAGGTCTGTGTCAACTTGTCTTCCTTTTGGATGTGGGGCCCATTCTTTATTCATTTCACTGGACCAGCATAGCCAAATAAAATACAGAATGCCTAATTAAATTTGAATTTCAGGTAAACAACAGATATTTAGTACAAGTATGTTCCAAATTCTGCATGAAACATACTTACACTAAAACCTTTTTGTTGTTTATCTAAAATTCAAATTTAACCGGCTGTCCTGCCGTTTTATTTGCTCAATCTGGCAACCCTACGCTGAGTATTTTCTCCAGGCAGTAACTTTCTAAATGCCTACCACTCTGACAGCTTCAGGGAATGTGATCTGATGATGGTGGAAGAGGCATAGAGATGGCATTGAGAGAGGTAAATAAAATACTTCATACTTGCCTTCAAGACCTGCTTTCAAATCCCACCATCTTTTTCAGTGTGATGCAGTCTCATGCTGCATCTCAACTTAAGGCCAAAGGGAGGAGGGTCTTAGAGATCTCGTGGGTACCCTTTCAGGTTAACATTCTGGGGGGAGATGGTCACACAGGAGGTTCTCTCGGGCAGTACAGGAAAATGTCATTCGGCTAATGTAATTTTATTTAATTTTTCATGCATTAGGTTCATATGTCACTGATTCTTTATAGGTATTACTATTAGATAAGTGTTCAATGTTGCCCATGAACTATGCTCACCCTAAGTATTTCACCTGCATTTGAATTTTATTCCCACAAGGTGACTCTGACTGATGGACTTTGATTATCTCCCTGATAGTGAGGAGGAAACTGAGAAGCAGAAAGGATAAAGAATTTGCCCAAGGTCAAAGCACTCATAAGTGGGAGAGAAAGGAGCTATAATCCATGAGTCCTCAGAATAAAAATAAAATAAATTTCATTTACAGTTCCACCACCCACCCAAAAATCACTCTTTAAGAAATGCATGCTGTAATAACACCAGACATAAATTTCAAACTATGTTCCCTGAGTCTCCAACGGAAACTTTTAATAAATATGCTTTTATTAGAAAGTGGATTGAGGAGAAGGCATTGGAAAATGGGGAAGGGGATTTCAGCTTAAACTACAAATAACTGGGATAAACAGAGCTATGAGATGGCCCCTCTTACACCATTTCCCCCTAAGCCATAAGCGCTCTTTCTGATCGCCTTGCATTGCACTCCCTCGGAGATATGAAACCACCCCCGTGGCAGGCTTTCCAATCCGCAGCATAGTCTACCCAGTTTCTGATTTGGTGTCCACCCTGCAATGTACCGAAATGCGGAATGCGCAGGGCATACCAGATTACAGATGCAAGCGGAGGGAATCTAGTGAGACAAGCAAGGTTGGATGGATGTGGGGCGAACCAAACAGGGAACAGATCTGATCTGAATCCGAACGAAGTCTGAGAACAGAAGCTGCGGGGCACAGCAACCCATCCCAGGCGCTGTCTGGGTCCACCCCCGGGCGCCTTACATTAATCCGCGGGTCCAGGTCGCGGGATCCCGGGCCCTGGGGAGGGTGTTGGGTGCTCCTGAGCACCCTCGCATCCCAAACCGCCTCTGCTCCTGGGAGGCTGGTGGCCACACGCTCCTCCCCCGCCCCTCCTCCTGCAGCCGGGGGAGGAGACGTTGGGGCAATAAAACAGCACGGGGACGGACTTAGGGCAAAGCCCGTGGGCTGCCCACTTGTCCGCCGCACGCCGGAGGTGCCTGGCCGCCCCGCAGCCAACGTGACAGCTGCTGGCAGAGGCCCGCGGTGCTGGCAGCAGCCGCCGCCGCGAAAGACGCGCTCGGGTCGCACCCAGGGTCCCGGGTTCGTGGGAGCAACTCGCCACAGCGTCGGGTAAGGCGGGATCCCCCGGGGAGAGCCGGGAGCCGGGGGAGAGGTGCGGGGCCGCGGGGCTCGGGCTGGCCCGGCGCCGCGCGGGAGGCGGAGAACTGGGAGCGCCTATGAGCTTCGGGGGGTGGCTTCGCTGGATTGGAGCCCGCCGCACGGCGGGCGCTGGGCTCGCTGACCCGCCGCCCTCGCCCTCGGGGACTGCGCTGGGATGTTTGCGGTCGGCGGGACGGAATTCGAGCCCTGTCTCCCGCACCTTTTCCCGAGGAAGAAACCCGAAGAATTCGGGGCCGATAGGGAGAATCGGGCCCAGGGAACTGGTAACCTGATTATCAAAAGGTCTCTCCCGGGGACAAAACAAGCAAACAAAACCCTCCCTTTGGGAGTATTGCTTCAGCATCAACCCAGTTCTGAGGAGCTGTTTGGGACCAGAATTACAAAAACAAAGCCGTGCAGCCCCTGCTGGGCTCCTTCACTCCTCACGCCCCAGAGCGCCCCCCTGCGGGCCCCGTGAGATCAGGGATGCTCTGCTCTACCCTGGGCCGGAGGGGATTCATTTTTAAAAGTCAAACAAAACCTGGAAGCGGCGAATATGCTTTTCCCCATCATTCCCTGGAGCTTCTAACTAGAAGATTCTATCTCCAGAAACGAAAAGATCGGGCTTTCCGTCAGACTTGTGCTTTTTGGGGTTGCTGCAGAGGTGATGCGGGAGGAGGAGGGAGAGGTTTGGGGGCTCAGGAGGGGAGCTTGCCACCTTTGAAGGACACACAGGTTCAGGTTTGGGAGGGAGTTGTATTAACAAATCAGTCTTGCACAGATTGCCTTTGACCCAAATGAGACTGCCGAGCTGGGACACTGGTATGTGGATAAGAGCAGGAAAATGTGCCTAAAGTTTTTGACAGTCCCAAAAGACTCAGTTCCAAATCTCAGGCTAACATGGAACTCGGGGATCAGGGCATTGAGTATTGGCTTGATCCCTAAGAAGGAGATGGCCTTCTGGTGAGCTGCCAGGACGCGGACAGATGTCCTCACAGAGGGCGTCCTGGTGGCCCGGGTGAGAGAGCCCACCCACGTGGCATTTTCCAGCCTGCTGACTTGCACTCACTGCCTCTGGGCACGGAGGGTTCTCTCTCTTCCCCAGACAGTTGTGCAGGAGTGGCTGCTGGGGACAGCATGATGATGCTCTTCATTGAAATGGGCCCTTCCTCCTTAGGCTGACAGCACAGTCTGTCACCACAGACAATCACCACAGACTAGCACCAGGGCTGCCAGTGTCTGCAGAGCTACAGATAGTGAGGGAGGAGCAGAGTAGGGAGGGTGTGAATCTGGCTCAGCCATTCATTTGACTATTGAGAAACCCCTTCTGAGGTGTGAAAGGGCTTGCCTAGCACCCCAACTGTCCCCCCCTCAAAAAAAAAAAAAAAAAAAAGCAGAAGCCTGGGCAGCTGGTTCCTCATTTCCTCTCCACTTTATACCTCTGCCCTCACACGGTTAGATTTGGGGACGATACAATTTCCATCCTCTTTGAGGCTCTCACCACAAGAGCATTAAGGAAAGTGCTGATTAGGTATCTGAGCAACTGGAGTGGGACCCCTGGGAAAGTCAGCTGGAGTTTAGGCATCTATATTCCTTTCCCTGACACCCCAGAAAATGGATATTTCCTGGAAAGGAAGGTGGTCATTAGGTTATTTATACCTTGGATCATCTTAAGCCTGATTTTTTTTTTTTAAGATTCTTCATTGATTTTTAGAGAGGGAGAGAGAGAGAGAGAGAGAGAGAGAGAGAGAGAGAAGAGAGAGAGAGAGAGAGGAAACATTGATATGAGAGGGTAACATTGATGGGGCTGCCTCCTACATGCCCTCCCACCTGCCACTCTGGGGATCAAGCCAGAAACCTCGGCATGTGCCCTGACCTGGAATGGAACTTACAACCCTTCAGTGCACGGGATGATGCCCAAACAACTGAGCCACACTGGCCAGGGCAAGCCTGATTTTTTTTCTTTAACACCCATGAAAATTGTCACACTGACCTCTTGAGGCACTGAGAAAATCGCATAAAAGTGAAGCACTGAAGAGAAAATATTGAGTGACCGGACGTCGAAGAGGGAACATTGAGCTCCAAAGTCATATTGTTCTGGAATTCCGTGGAAGCTTTGTGGTTTCAGGAGATGGACAGGGGATTCTGACTGCCTTTCTCTGTGAAGCCAGCACCTGTTATGTACCCTCACTGTCACTTGGACCATTTTACAGATACAGCACACTAATAGAAACAGCCTACTATATATATATAGTATATGCTTATAGTTTCTCTTAAAAAATAAACTTAACAGTGGGGGAGAAAGAAAAGTGTACTTACTAGTATAAGAATAGATGCTGATTGAATTAAGTGGGCTAGTTGCTTCCTAGTGAAAACTTTGTTCATTCCCTCACTGACTTCAAGAAATATTTATTGAGTACCATGTGCCAGGCACTAATTATAGAGCAGTGTGATTAAGGCAGATAGGGCTCTCTTCTCATGGAGTTCACATTCTAGAATCGAAGGATGAGCAGGTAAAGTCTGATAGTACTGCAAGCTTTGAAGAAAAAGAAACAGTGCTGTGGTAGATATCATGGTGTTTGTGTGTGTGTGTTGTGTGTGTGTGTGTGTGTGTGAGAGAGAGAGAGAGAGAGAGAGAGAGAGTGAGAGAGAGGGAGGAGGGGCCGGGCTTCCTGGATTGGGTTTTGAGGAGAGGCTTTTCTGAGGGATGGCCTTTAGATGAGTCCCCAGAAGACGGGTAGACAGTTTCTGTGGATGGAACCACAAGTGCACAGTCCTGGGAACAAGTTTGGTGTGTTCCAGGCGCAGTTGGAAGGAAGGCAGTGTGGCTAGAGTGAGGAGGGAGAAGGAGAACCAGAAGGAAGGAGTGAGGGTGAGGGGCAGGGGCCAGGTCCTGCAGAGCCTCCCAGGCTGAGGTAACCCCTCTGGGCTTTACAAGCAGGAAGAAGCCAGAAGCAGAGGTGTTACAAGATAGGTAACTCTGGGTGCTATGTGAAAAGGGTTAATAGGGAGAAAGGAGACCAGCTCTGGGTTTTTATTAGTGGCAATCTAGTGGAGGGTGGAAGCAGTAGGTGGGCAGAAGCTATTTTTAGAGGTAGAGTAGGAAGTTAATGTTTCTCAAATTTCCCATCTACACAATGGGGGTGACATTGCTGTATTTTGTGAAAACAAATACACTAGTGAATATGCTCTTAAGGGTAATGTAAGAGTTTAATACTATCATTATTTGCTAATATTGTGTTACTTTGAATTCCCTGTGCATAATTTTCAAAAATTTTATAATAAATTTGTTTTTTAAATTTCTTATTCTTTCCAAATAATGTAACTTATTATACACAAAAAAATGTTCTGCTCTGTTCCGAGTGCCGGGGACCCTTACCTAAGAGCTACCTACAGCACACACCATCATAGCCCTGGCTTGTGCGGCTCAGGAGGTTGGGCATGGTCCTGTGCACCAAAGGGTTGACCTTTGGATACTGAGGTTGAGGGCTCGATCCCCAGGTGGGGTCGTGCGGGAAGCAGCCGATGGATATTATGCTCTCACATTGATGTTTCTCTCTTCTCCTTTCCTCTCTCTAAAAATCAATAGGAAAAAAAAAAACAAACAACAAAACACCATCATAGAATGCTGTAATATTAATGTTAAACTGATAGCCAGCCCACTTTTAGAAGTTGAAAATGATTGGGTAAAATTCAAAATAGAGTATTTGAAGCAGGGAATTGGAAACAATTCAGGAAAGAGTTAGCAGCTTTGCCTTTGTCCGGAATACTGCTGTGCCCAGATATCTGTTGGGCAAAGGTCTTTTGAAAATTGAAAATCTACACGTGCCAGCGGGATTTCTGGAGAGGGCTGTGAACCAGACTGGAACAGGATTGTTTCCCTTAGTGAGGCATTCTCTCTCAAAGGAAGCTTGAACGGTCCCTAGTTGACCACTAAGAGGCCCAGGGAAGAGTTTCAATGTTGTCTACCAGCTAGGGTAGGGATGACATCAGCAACAGGACACCTACTGGCACCATGAGGCAACCCTGTTTCTCTTTCCTGCCTCATTCTGACATGCAATTCACTAGAATGAGATGTTTCTGTTTACAAGAAAATGGAAGCCCATCCTCAATTACATGGTGTGCAGGGGAAGATTCGGCTTTTAGGGACTTCATTGTCTCTCGTGATCTTCACTCGCCAGGACCCGTTCATTATTTATTGGTCAGTGGTTCTGAATTTCAGTTCGAAGCGGCCAGTCTGGCGATTCAAATTGCAGACAAAAACGTGACAGTAATTCTGGGATCTGTACGAGTTCCTCCTGTGGTAATTTCCACCCTAATCTCCGAGGGGTGAGGGTGGTTGGGGCATTTTTAAGGAAGAGGTTCGTGTTCTGCTTGGAGGCCACTCATCTGTTCTGTTTGAGTTATATGTTTTGAAATGACGTGCTGAAGTGGCTGTTATCCTTTATAAATCAGTAGATTGCACATATGGATGTAGTCTTTCAGCTTTTCTTGAAAAATAAACTAGGAGACCTGGCGACATGGAGCTCTCCTTTCTACTGAAGAGTGGTGTGACTCCCTTTTAGATGGTCCCATTTGCCACAGTCCCCACCGCTGATTTTTCTGTTACACGGGTCCTGTTTAACTCATCTACGTTGCCTGCCTGGCCCTTATAGTCTTCTGATCTTAACCCTCAGGTTCATGGTTCTCTAGTCTATCGGTTCCACTTTCACCCTCATTCAGTGCAGGAATCCCTTCTCAGGATCTTTGCTGGTAGTCCCCAGACCTGTGCTTAAGCTGCTCCTCTAATAAAGAGAATACGGTAGTTGTTGCAAGGCTCCTTCTGACCAAGTTCTACAATCTGGATCCCAGTAGAGCAAGTCCTTGTCCATAAATTTACAGCTGTCATGTAATCTCTGGGCTTCCCCTGAGTAAACATCCCTGGTTCCTTCAACATCTCGTGTGACATGCTGCCTTGTGCCCTCAACAGTCTGGTTATTGTTGGGTTATTGTTCCCTTGACTCAGTTTTTTGTTTTTATTTTTATTATTAAAGTCCCTAAAGCCCCAACATGTCCATAAGAAATGCTTTACCTGGTGTGGGATGTCCCAGTAGGCTTCCAGCATAGCATCAAACTGCCCAGCGATCTTAGAAAACGCTTAGTGTCTGCAGCTTTTATGCTGGATTGGGCGCCAGACATCTGGACATTTGCAAACTGGATGCAGACAAGTCCCCATTTAAAAAATATAAGTAGAATCAATCCATTTTATTTGAGTTGCAGCATGAGGTACTTGTACTTGTAAACGGCCGTTTTATTACCACAATGGGGAACTGCTTATTTTGCTTTCTTGACCTTTATGGCGTTTCTTAGGTTGTGAAATGATTTCACAAGAGTTGTGTCTACTTCCCAAGATAAGCGGCGTTAGATCCTTTTGCAGAAGGCACTTAGATGTTTTACATCTGAGGTAACGTCCAATCTAAGTTTTATTCCCTAGCTCAAATGGTAGAGAAAAATAATATTAATAGAGTAGGTTTTTTTCTCTTTCCTACTTTCAATATGAACAAGTGTGAAGTAAGGGAATTTTTGTCAATGCTTTTAAAAGGAATCATATTTCTTAGATAAAGTTGGAACCTCAGAGTCCAGCCACACCCATGCACCCATCACTTTTTCAGCACCTGGCAGGGGACCAGTTAGCAGTGTTTGAATTCTTTTCATGACAGAGAACTCTCTGCATTGTGAGGTATACATCGCAAATGGCCTGACTAATAAAAAGTTCTTCCTTGTATGGGTCAGGCATCTGCCTCCCTGTAGCCTGTTTCAGAATGAAATAAATATTTTGTTTCACTGGCATCCCTTAGACCAGGGTTTCTTAGTCTCAACATTATTGACACTTACGTGGGGGGCTGTCCTATGCATTTGTAGGATGGTTATCAGCATCTCTGGCCAGTCCCCATCAGATGCCAGTAGATAAGGTGACCAGATCATCCCGCTTTTGGCGGGATAAAAACCAGATTCTTTCCAAAAATAAGGACTTTTTTAAAACGCTGTGGGACGCGGGACAAATTGTTAAAAATTGGGACTGTCCCGCCAAAAGCGAGACTATCTGGTCACCTTACAGTAGCACCCACTCCCAGTTATGACAATCAAAAATGTCTCCAGCCTTTGCCAAGTACCTTTGCAAAGCAAAACTGCTCCAGTTGAGCATCACTGCTATAGGATGATGTTCTAGCTGCCTTGGGTCTGTTTCAGAGTGAAATATTGTTTCCTTATCAAGCAAGAGTATAAGTTGCTTTGAAAATATTGTTATAGACTGAACGGGTTTGGCTCAGTGGATAGAGTGTTGGCCTGTGGACTGAAAGGTCCCAGGTTCGATTCTGGTCAAGGGCATGTACCTTGGTTGTGGGCACATCCCCAGTGGGAGGTGTGCAGAAAGCAGCTGATCGATGTTTCTCTCTCATCAATGTTTCTAACTCTCTATCCCTCTCCCTTCCTATCTGTAGAAAATCAATAAAATATATAAAAAATATTGTTATGGAAAAATGTATGAGGTCCTTTACATCTCATTAGGAGCAGGAGTTTCCATAATATGAAACTGTGTCTGATCAGGGGAGGGAATGGGTGTAAACTTATAGAAATTTGGACTTTCAGAGTTACACCTTTCTGTAATTTTTGAATTTGTAAACAACAAACATGTAATGTAACACGTTAAATAACAACAAAAGATACTACTATAGAAAAGTAGTAATAAATTGCTTAGAGATCAGGGCTGCAAGATTGACAGTCTCCTGCCTTCATCCTATTGTGAAACATCCAAAGCAGAAGATTTTATCTTGTTAATTATTCAGTTTGGTATGGGCTCAATTGTGAGATTTAAGAAATCCCTTTCATTGGCTTTAGTCGAAAGTAAATTGGTCTGTTATTGGCTCTCTGATCTCATTCTGTAACTTTCTATGCTCTGTATTCATTTTCTATTGCAACTATAACAATTGATCACAAATTTATTGACTTAAGGCAACACAAATTTATCTTACAGTTCTGTTAGTCAGACGTCTAAAATGGCCTCAATGGGCTAAAATTTAGGTGTTTTCCAACAGCTGCATTCCTTTCCGGAGGCTCTAGAGGAGAACCTGACTCCTCACCTTCTCCAGAAAGGCCACTCATATGCTTTGGCTTAAGTCCCCACTCTTCCATCCTCAAAGCCACCAATAGTGGGTTGAGTTTTCTCAAATCTGATCACTCTGACTTCCTCTTCTGCCTCTCTCTTCCACTTTTAAGGGCCTTTGTGATTATATTGGGCCCTGGATATTCAGGATAATCTCTCTAAATTCAACTAATTAGCAACCCTAACTCCATCTGTGACCTTAATTTCCCTTTGCCATGTAACATAACATATTCACAGATACTGGAGATTAGGGTGTGGACTCTTTTTTTGGGTGGTGGTGGGGGGGAATAGTCTCAGTATTCTGCCTGTCATATCCTCCCATTCCAAAAGTTAATCAGAAAGAATTTGACAGAGAGATCACCGATACTTGTGAAAGAGCATTTTCTTTCTCTTCACCTGTAATAGAAGACTAAAGGCCCATACCCTAATCTGTTGTCAGAAGTGGGTTTTGCATGGACTTATTCATTAGCTCTTGACAGACATTCTGGTTTTGAGAATGGACATTTTACATACTGTTTTGGTTTATCTTTTATTTCCAAAGGGACATGATGCCTGATGAGAATTTAACAGTGACAGACAAATGGGGGAGAACAGTATTTGCAGAGATCATGGTAGTGTATATGGAGATCTCAGCTGAGAATTGAAGAGCACATAGGAAACCGTGGTTTCAGTGGTAGATACAAAGTCCACAGATGAAAGGCAAAAAGATATCTACTTCTAAATTGGTTGAAATAGGACATGTTCTCTGACCTCTCATTTAAAAGTCTTCTTGATCTTCCAGGATGGTATTTTATCTAGTGGTCAAGGAGCCAAAATTAAAGACAATTATTTTCCACCTTTAGTATTTAAATCATTATCGATTTTTAAAAAAAATAGATATTCTCATTGATTTAATATTGTGGAAAAGAGAAAAGTAGAGGGGAGGATAAAAAATTACCTTTAGTTTCTAACTACCCAAAACTCTCTAAAGAAGATAAACTTTGTAAATATTTGTTATTTATTTGTTTTGTTTCTTCTTATTCTTTTTGTCTCCTCCTCTTCACTTTTCTTTTATGTATCTGGGATCACGGATAATTCTCTTAAATCTTTACACAGCATTTTAGTAAATATTAAACATAAACACTTTTCATGGTCATACAAACCCTCCTTAAATATCCTCTTAAAATGATTTCTTATTAGTAAAGCAATACATTATACTCTAACATATACAAAACATAATAGAAAAACACCCATAATTCCATCACTCTTATTATATTAATAGTCTTTTTAGTGTGAATTTTTGCATGGCAATTTTGTATGTTTTTCCAAATAAAATTGCATTGTAAACAATTTTTTATTTCCTAAGTCATAAAGAATTGTTTTGTAATTATCACATTAATAACAATAAAATCCCATTGATGATATTCTCTTATTGTTTAACATCTGAACGGTTTCCATGTGTGTATGTGTGTGTGTTGGCTCTATAAACATGGTTGGGATAAATGCCATAGTGCATTACATTTTTAGGGTTTCACTACCATGTGTATAAGATGTTTTTGTGTGCTGATCTCAGAAACGTTATGTAAAAGTCAAAGGACATGAGCAATCGAAGGGTTCCCAAATTGCCTTCTAAAAAATCAGTGAGTTCATTTATACTTCCACTAGAATTGCTGAATTTGCTTTGGTAAATTGTTAAATTTGGTAAATTGCTGAATTTGCATTGTTAAAGAAGAGATTAACCACTTTGTGAAGTATATGATTGTCTAACCACTATTCTGTACACCTGAAACTAATACAAAATAATATCAAATGTAAACTCTAATTGAAAAAATCTAAAAAAAATGGGTAAGTTCTGTGTTCTGGATTTGGGATTACCAGTTATTGCTCTGTGGGACCAGCTAGAAAATTTCGTATTGGCTGGTGGTGGGGATAATGGGTTTTCATAGGTTATGATAATGAAGGCTGTGTATTAAGAGTTTTAGTATTGTCACCTTGGAATCATCAGTTCTAAATGCCCAAAATAAATATTAGATTTTTCAAGGTCCTGGTTTTCAAATATGAATGCATTTCTAGCTAGCTCATTTTCTGTGGAAAGATTGCTTTGAGAGTTAAGACTTTTTATGAATTATTCCTCTGTATTCAGAGTCATAATCCCTTGTGGTCATTCTCTCAGATCTCAATGACCATCTGAAGATGAAAGACTCCAGTGTCCAGGGAGGATGGGGACTTGTGGCCATACATAGTAGTTCTTTGTTCATAAAAGCAAGAGGCACTGTATTCATTTTAGTAACAAGGGGAATGTTTGCTCATGTTCCCCCAAAGTGTTACTTATAATAAAATCACACAAAATAAGAAAACAGCATATATAAGAAATAAAGCTAGAGAAGTGCTACAAATACTACAGTACACTCATCCTCTATATGTAATTCAAGATAAAGACAACACTAGGCCAACATAAAATTCATGCATATATTGATTAGGCTAATTCATTTGTAGATTTTTCTGATTGGAACCAGAGGAAGGTATTATTAAGGCTAGGCACATCAGAGAACTGTGAGAAATCTAAAAAGATGAAAGGTATTGGACATTTTTCAGGAGCAGTTTCAATCTATTTGGGGAAAGAAAATACTTGAAATGTTTAAAAGTGACATGAATTAAATGCAAAGTAATGATGTGGAGTGAGCATGGTCTGTGGGTGCTGAGGAGGCACTGGGGGAAGCTGATGTTGCCCTTGACTCTGGAAGGATGAGGCTGAAGCCTGGGACCAGGAGCTGGGTATAAGGAGGAGGGGTAACCTGTGCTTCGAAACTGAACCGAAGGCAGAGAGAAAATGTTCTCTGTTTTCCTCTGAGGAGGATGTTTTCAGATCTTCAATGGTAAGGAATAGGACAACCGGGTGGAGGAAAGAAGACTTTAACGTGACGGGGAGAGGGGTGAGCTAAAGTGTAAAGAAGGGGCTGCCACGAAATCACGAGGGCACGAGTTGAGCTGATCTGAGACTGTGGGCACACCTGGTGCAGTGAGCAGGTTGAGGCTCCGGATCCCGCTACCTACCTCCCACCATACACACGCACACACATACACATGTCATTGGACGAAGGACACACGAAGACTCCCTTCTGCAGTGCTAAAGTCATTCCTGCAGACGCTCATTGTCCCCCTGGTGAGGGAAAGGCCCTCAGTGCTGGGCGCAGTGGGAAAATGACCTGTGGGACAGGGGTCCACACTCAGATGTGCTGCGTGTAAGGGTCTTTGTGTTCTGGCTCCTGCTCTTACCTCACTGGCATCCCTCAGGGTCCCTTCTGTGAAATGTCTTCCTTCTTCTTCCCATCAAGCCAAGCCAGTCAGCTAAGGCTCCTCCTCTTGTGATTCATCTCCATTGTGACCTCTTCTAGGAAGGCTTCCCATACCTTCCAGCAGTGCCCACCCCGGAACTCACCATCCTCCTTTGTACCCACATTGAAGTCACATTGTTCCAAACATCTCAAACTCCAAGTTGCATTTAAAAAACTGATGGCTCTCTCCATGCTTCCTCAGCACTTAGCCAAAGCAGAATTAAAACCTGTAGAAGGTACAAGTACCACAAATACTACAGTATACTCATCCTCTGTATGTAATTCAAGGTAAAGACAACACTAGGCCAACATAAAATTCATGCATTTATTTATTAGACTAATTCATTTGCAGATTTTTCTAATTGAAGTATTCTAAGTAACTTTTGAGATTGAACTTTCCCCAAAGCTTTGGGGCCCTTGCTTCACTGTTTCCCTACATGGGGTTCAGTGTGCTTATTGTAGAAGCCAGCAGTATATTTAGCACTCAATACTTGGCTCATGGATGCTGCTTAGTAAATGCTTGAATGGATGGACAGACAGGTTAGTGGATGGTCTGGTGCATAAGCTGTTGTGGTAGAATGTACTGTGCAAAAAAGTAAACACTCTGCCCTAACCGGTTTGGCTAAGTGGATAGAGTATCAGCCTGTGGACTGAAGGGTCCCAGGGTTTATTCCGCTTAAGGACATATGCCTGGGTTGTGGGCTAGATCCCTAGTAGGGGGCATGCAGGAGGCAGCCAATCAATGATTCTCTCTCATTATTGATGTTTCTCTCTCTCTTCCTTCCTCTGAAATTGATAAAAATATATATTAAAAAAAAAAGAAAAAAGGAAGCACCCTAAGAGCGGAACTAACAGTGCTATGATCATTGTGGGAAGGGGCACATGCTCCTGGCTATGAAACAAGCAAGGGCATCAGGGTGGAAGATCCCCAACTAGAATAATCCTATATAATAAAAGGGTATTATGCAAGTCGACCGAACAGTGGAACAACCGGTTGCTATGATGAGCACTGACTACCAGGGCGCAGACCCTCAATGCAGAAGCTGCCCCCTAGTAGGGGGAGCGCTGCTCATCCACAAGCCAGACTGACATTTGGGGTGAGTGCAGTGGCCTGCCTCCGCGGCAGCACTAAGGATGTCCGACTGAAGGCTCCCGGACTGGGAAAGGACACAGGCCGGGCTGAGGGAATTCCCTCTCCCCCCAACCTCCAGTGCACGAATGTCATGTACTGGGCCTCTAGTTGGAGAATAATATGCAAGGCAAGTGTATGGTGATGTGTGTACCATATTTTTGGTGTATAAGACGTCCCGATGTATAAGATGCCCCCTACTTTTCCAACCCAAAATTAAGAAATCAATATTTTAAACATTTTGCTGGTTTTCCTCTTAAGGCCTTCTTCTTTTTTTGGCATCTTAAGGAGTTGTTCTTCCTGTTTTCTCCACTGTCTGATCATACACTCAGTGGGAGGAGGTCCAAATTGTCTCTCTGCAGCTCTATTTTCATGCTCTTTTGCATAGCTGATTACATTCAGTTTGAATTTTGCAGAGTAAGACATCACTTACCAGTATTTATCTTTTGACATCTTTATGGGCTCAGAATGCTCCAGTCCCTGTTGCATCTGTGCACTCTCTACCTCCACCTCCAATTATGGCATCAGCTGATGTCAGTAACAATAAGACTTGTGATTGGAGGAAGCCTGTTTGACAAGGTATGGGCAGCTACATACAGGGGGGCTCCCTCCTGGGCTGACTTCTATGTATAAGATGCCCCTCAATTTTCAGTCTAATGATTTTAGAAAAAAAATAGCATCTTATACACGGAAAAATATGGTAAGTCACAAGTTGAATACATAAATAAGGAATTTACATATCATTGTAAACCAAAACAACACTATGTATACTGTTAGTTCAACCTACATGTTTAGCAAGAGGACTTAGAATTTCAGTTATTTCTCTTAAAGTAGATGATTTTCCACCCTGTTTGTTTCTCGGTGTGTGGTTTTGTCCCATTTCCCAGGTAAGGTAGACCCCTTCCTGTGCCTGCTTGCCTTTCATGTAGCCAAGTGGTTCTCAACTGGTGGCAATTTTATCACCCGCACCACCAGGGAACACTTGGAAATGTCTGGAGACATTTTTATTTGTCAAAACTGAGAGGGTGTGCTGCTACTGGCATCTGGTGGGGAGAGGCCAGGGATGCTGTTAAACATTCTTACTGCACCAAACAGCTCCCGCAATAAAGTGTTACCTGGTCCCAATGTCAGTGGTGCAGAGGGAGAGCAACCTGATGGAGCCCGGGCCTGCAGATCGCTGGGCTCTTTCCTCTCTCAGAATGTAGTCTCTGGAGCTTAGTATATTTTGTTCCCAATGGCTAAGCTTGTTCCTGATGAAGCAGGAAAAGGGACATTCATTGAGAGTTGGTGTGTTTGGCTCCATGCTGGCATTTCCCCTCACTTCATCAACCCTGTGGGATAGGAATTGTTAATCCCCTTTCATTCATTGGGAGATTCATGTCTCCCATGTGCAGTGACTGGGCCAGAGTTAAGCCTTTTGATTGCAAACCCAGGTCCTGCCCATTGCCCTTGGCAGCTTCCATAGTAATTGTCCAGATCTTGACAAAAGAGCCCAGATGCACCTCAGTAAAGGGTAGGACTCACTGCTGTTGCAAACCTGATGACTGGTGACCAGGGAACAAGCTGTTTTGATCCCAGCTTGGCCACTACTTTGTTGTGTGGTTTCAGGCAAGTAGCTTCCCCTCTCTGGGCCTCAGTTTCCTTGTATGTAAAATGAGGGGATTAAATGAATGTCTCACAGTTTAACCAGAAGTAGAATAGGTCATGTCCATTTTCATCTGAACCACAAAACCAGGCACTCTTTGAAGTGTGTTATCTCTATTTTATTTGTCATCCTACACCTCCTCCTCCTGCCTCTCTCCCCCCCCACCAGAATACACACACACCTATACAAACCACATCACACACACTGGGACTCCCTTAAAAGCTAAGCACGATGCCTAGCTCATGAGTACTAATTTGAAATCATAGTAACTACAAAACAATATTTGTTTAAAGGAAAAATACCTACCCCAAACTTTCAAAGTGAAACTAAGCATACCTCTCTCCTAAAATTGTTGCTCCAAAGCAAAGCCCAAAATCCAATATTGTCTCTGAATTGGACCTAAAATATCTGAAGGTCTAACTTGTTTCTGACAGGAAGCCATTTGTTTGGGTTTAATTGCCCAAGAAATGAGCTAAGGTTTTGCTTCTTTGCCTTTTTACCTACTCAAGTAATTCATGTACATTGTTGAAATTTTAAAGTACATGTTAAAAAAATAAAATAAAATCACCATTAATTCCACCACTCAAATAATAACCACTGAGAACATTCTGGTTTAACATCCATCTAGATTTCCCCCCTATCCTATCTAATAAAAGAGTAGTATGCAAATTGACCATCACCCCAACACACAAGATGGCTGCCCCCATGTGGTCAAAGATGGCTGCCCCCATGTGACACAAGATGGCCACCACAAGATGGCCAGCAGGAGAGGGCAGTTGGTAGGGACCAGGCCTGCAAGGGAGGGCAGTTGTGGGCGATCAGGCCAGCAGGGGAGGGCAGTTGGGAGGGACCAGGCCTGCAAGGGAGGGCGGTTGGGGGTGATCAAGCCTGCAGGAGAGGGCAGTTAGGGGTGACCAGGCCAACAGAGGAGGGAAGTTGGGGGTGACCAAGCCTGCAGGGAAGGGCAGTTGCGGGGGACTCAAGCCTGCAGGGGATAGCAGTTGGGGGGGACCAGGCCTGCAGGGGAGGGTAGTTGGGGGGGACCAGGCCTGCAGGGGAGGGCAGTTAGGGGTGACCAGGCCTGCAGGGGAGGGCAGTTAGGGGCACTCAGGCTGGCAGGGGAGCAGTTAGGCATCAATCAGGCTGGCAGGGGAGTGGTTAGGGGGTGATCAGGCTGGCAGGCAGAAGCGGTTAAGGGCAATCAGGAAGGCAGGCAGGCGAGCAGTTGGGAGCCTACTGGGATCAGGCCTAACTGGGCAGTCGGACATCCCTCGAGGAGTCCCAGATTGGAGAGGGTGCAGGCTGGGCTGAGGGACACCCCCCCCACCCGTGCACGAATTTCATGCACCGGGCCTCTAGTTTGTGTATAAATGTATATATTTAAATAAAAATGAGAGCATGCTAACTGATAGTCTTTTCTCATTGACCTCGGAGGGCTGGGTTTGTGGACCAAGCCTCTGAATCCTGTCAATCACAGGAGTCAGCCAAGTTCTCAAAGCCTTTTTAACTGTAAAATGAAGGTAATACTACCGGCCCAACTCTATTCCTTGTTGGGAGGTCCAGAGATTACATCAAGTACCTAGCCAGACAGTGCTGGTACATAGTAGGTGGTCAATAAAAAAGTAATTTATGCCACATATCACCTGTTATTTATTTTTTATTGATTATTATTTTATTTTTATTTTCACCTACAGTTGACATACAATAGTATATTAGTTTCAGGTATATAACATTTGTATAACTTACTAACATTTATATAACTTACAAAGTGATCACCCTGAAGTTGAGTACCCACCTGACATCCTCATATCACCTTTTAAAATTTCTGTTAGTTTGCAACCTCAGGAACTTCTGAAGATTTTAGAAAACGTAATATGAATATGAAACCAGGCCCCATACATTACAGAAGGCAGGGAGAGACCGCAGAGAGACGCAGACCACTCTAGGCAGGTAAGTGGCAGTTTAATAAGCAAGGGAACTTACCTATGTGGCTTTCCTTCAGCAGCCACAAGATGAGTAGATTTCAGCACCTGCCCACAGGAACCTTAAAGTTTCTTGAAATCCTAATAACCACAAACCACTAATTAGAGGCCTTAGCTGGGTTTAGGCATGTGTACTGTCTAGATGGTTTCAACAACACATTACTATCTCAAGGCTGTGTCCTTGGGCAGCTTCTAACATGAGGAAGGCAAGCAGAATGCATGTTCCCAGGAGAGGGGAGGCGGGGAGGAGCCTGGGTCGAGACTGAGGGTCAACAGGGAAGAGGTCCTGTCCTCTCCATGATCTTCTCCAACAGCTACCTAAACAGTAATCAAATTTGTATTCAGAAAGTCTAAGTTACAGTCAAAATACTTTTTTACTTATCTTTAAAAGTTTCTGCTAATACTAAAGCACAACTAAACCAAGATCAACTGGGAAACCAATCCCTGGGTCTCCTCTCAGATGCCCGTGACTTGTCAATCAGGAGCATTTTTGGTTCTGAAACCTGAAAGTTCTCTGACTACATTCCCAATGCTGTACTGACTACATTCCCAATGCTGTACTTTACATTCCCATGTCAATCAGGAGCATTTTTGGTTCTGAAACCTGAAAGTTCTCGTTCCTACTGCCTGTCACTACCAGAACCAATGAGTAGGGATGAGGATTGATTCTTGATGGGCGCTTTATTCAGATGGCTGGCGAGCTGAACAGGCCACAAGTTATTTACCCTAAAAGACCATGGTTAAGTACCCACTTCCATCTCATCTCCAGTTGACCTTTTTTTATAAGGACAAGAAAAGTGTAGGTAAAGGGTGTTTGGGATTCAGGAGAAATTAGGTAAGGGGTTTGTAATTCAGGGAAAAGGTTCATCAGATAAAAGCTGCAGTCCAGCAATTTGATTTCCCTTCATCTGCCGCCTGGTGATCCTTTATCTGCGTCCTGGGTGGCTGACGTTCTCTCCTTGGAGCTCAGTGGCTCAGATAGCATCTTGATCACCTGGTGCACAAAGGTCGAATTGCTTGTGAGTGTCCTGGAGTCAGGGCAGGTCCAGTCATACATTTCTGTTCCTGGAACAACAGCCTTCTATGTGCATTAATCACCAAGCTTATTCACTGTATAACGAAAGCTAAACATTTTAACCTCTTGAGTTCCCCATCATTTCTTCCAGAAGCATGCTTCATCAAGTCCTCTTCCTGGTCCCAGGAGTTCTCATTCAGGATTTTAGAAAACATAAAACTGATTGAGAAAATGCTCAAAATATTCTCAAAAGACTGATATCAAAATTGTCTTTTGTCTTCTTCAGCCTTTTGCCATAGCATCAGTAATTTAGTTTCAAAAGGACTTCTTATCTAGCACTTCCCCTTTCACTCAAACCTCCTGAGAGAGGACTGGCTTCTGGTTCCCCGGAGTAAAAGAAAACTTTTTCAGAAAAGAATAGTTGTCCCATTTTTGCTTGCTGTCATGCGCACAGGTGGCATTCCAAGAACAAAACTATTTGCTCCGAGGTTCCCCCCTTCCCTCTCCACCCACCTTAAGTATTGTCTATTACCTGTCTCCTCCCTCAAACCCAGAAGTTGCCTCACAAACCATACTCTGAATCATTCAAGCTCTTCATTTAGGACAGAGCACAGCCTCACTCACTCTTGCTGGAGCTTGGCAGCCACACGGTACTGGGTACCAGAGTGGATTCTGCTCCTAGCATCTGATCCGAAGGACATGAAAAGTCGTCTTTTCTTCAAAATATTTCTCTCCAACAGCATGTGATTTCTGTCTTTAGAGTAAATTTCCTGAGCTTTGATGCCTCCAGGAGACCTCAGTTAAAAGAAAGGGCGGTTATTTGGAACTTACTAAGGAAAGGATCCTAAGTATACCAGTACCTCTTGGCAGCCAAGTGTAAGGAGCTGGCAATGGGGAATGTTTGGTAAGTTTTGGCGAGGCAGGCCATGGTGGTAAACCAGAAGGGGTGTCCAGGCATTATCAGGGCACTAACAGCCTAAAGAGAGGAAGAAGGGCAGTGAACACAAAGTTCCTAGGGAATGTAGGGAAAATGCTAATTATTGTGCTGATACTATGCTTAACAGCCTCAGTGAAACCCATAAGATCTTTTCAACAGAACCACCTAAGGACAAAGTATATGATAACCAACAAGTGACTTCAGTCAGCAGTGACTAAGTCTTTCTGTTCCTATCTCAATGTCTTGTCTTTCATTTGTTAACATTTATTGAGCAACTACCTACCTAGAGGCGATGGGCATGCTAGGAATGCAAAATGTGTGTGCTAATGTTTACATGTAGCTACCTGCAAAAACACTGTTTTACATATATTTATCATTTACCTCTGGGTAAATGTTACCATCATCCTCAGCCCCGCTTTGCAGGTCAGGGAATAAGGCATATGTGAAATCCAATAAACAAAATAAATGAACAAACAGAACAGAAACAAACTCATAAAGAAAACAAACTGATGATTGCCTGATGGGAGGAAGAGGAGATGGGTGAAAAAGGTGAAGGGATTAAGAAGTACACATTGACAGCTATGAAATAATAATGGGAATGTAAAGTACAGCATTGGGAATGTAGTCAGTAATATTGTAAGAACTATGTATGGTGTCAGGGTGATACTAGACTTATTGGGGTGATCACTTCATAAGTTACATAAACATCTAACCACTATGTTGTACACCTGAAACTAATATAATGCTGTGTGTCAACTGTAATAAAAGTTGACACACAGCATTATAAAAAATAAAAAATAAAAAATAAAAGTTTAAAAATATAATTAAATAGTCTAAGCAAAAAAAAAAACCAAAAAACTCTTTTTATCCCAAACATAGTGACTGACACACAGGCACTCTTAAAATTGAATAAATGAAATAAACGAATGAATGAATGAATGAATGACTCAGCTAATCATTAGATCATTCAGAGGATGAGATTAGATAGCACATGTGACAGGTTAATAAAAAAACTCCCAACAATTAGTACTTGTTATTCCATTGCAGCAGTTTCTAAACACTCTTATCTTAGGACTAGCTGTGCCAAAATTCCTAGAAAGCTAAAATGCAGACGGCCAGGCCTGCCTTCTAAAGGTTCTAAGTCAGTAGGTCTGGGGTGGGCCTTAGGAATCAGTACGTCCAAAGTTCCCCCAAGAGCATTTGTAGTGTGGGTGAGGTCAGATTAGGAACTCTAGTGTGTCCTTTCACCTGGCCTTAAGTGTCCCCTGCTGCACTCTGAGGACCAAAGGTGATGGCCGTGGTGCTGGTCTGGGAGGAAACACGGAGAGGGCTGAGCACCCCAGTCCTGCTTGGAGGATTTGGGGGAGCCCTGCCAGGAACTGGCTGTCTCTAGTTCTTCCTGAGGTTATTGGCAGGGAAGATGTGATGAATACTAAGTCTCCGTGGGTAAGCTAAACTTTGGGTCGTGAGATGTTCCTAAAACTCGCTGCTGATCTCCTTATGTACTCACTTTGTCTTCCTTTTTTCTTGTTTTCATCCTCAGCGATTTTCCAGATGGGATGAATGACACTCCCCTTATTCAGTTATAGGCTGTAAGCATCAGGGATGGAATTTTCTAAAGTCCTCTGCTCATGACCCTGTAAATACTTTCTGTAGATGATGTTATCTGGTGGAAAACCAAGTTGTGACAGTATACAGAGGGTGGTGGTGGGAGCTGGCCAGCAGACAGCCTGACTTTAGTTCAACTTCTCTTGTTTACTTGGGAAACTCAGTAGCTATTTTCCTGGATTCAGACACAGTACTCTGCAGCTTTTTAACATGTTGCTCTAATATATACCAGGGCGAAAACAATGAGACAGAGTCTCATCTCTCTGGGGAACAATTTCTAACTCTTAAGTCGTATTCTCAGTCCATGAAGTTCCTGAAAACCTTAGCATCATTAAATGAATTGTTGTATTTATTAACTTAGAATATTGTAGGTTTCGACTGAGCAGGAATTGAGGCTACACAGAGTTGGTCTGCTGTGGTTAAAGCAGGGACTGAGACATTCTGGGTTCAAGCCCCGCTGGTTGATTAGGACAAAGTAATTCAACTCTCCTTGTCTCAATGTCCTCATCAGTAGAATGGGGATAATTAAACCTCCCCCACAGACTGTTTTGATCATGATTGAATAAGATAACATGCCAGAAACTGTGCAGAACACTTGGGATGTAAGAAGCCTTCAAATGTCAGCGGCATTATTATTCAGTTAGTAAACAAACTTTACAGGAAGAACAACTAAGTGCCATCTATATATATAAAAGCCTAAACGACTGAATGACCAGTCGACCGGTTGCTATGTCGGGCACTGACCACCAGGGGCAGATGCTCTCAATGCAGGAGCTGCCCCCTGGTGGTCAGTGCACTCCCACAGTAGGAGTGCCGCTCAGCTGACCAATGGGTGCCAGATGCAGGGCTCACGGCTGTTGAGCACCGCTGTGGCGGTGCAAGCCTCTCCAGATTGGGACTGACTTGCGCGAGCCCACAGCAGGCACAGCGGGGCCAGGATGAGTGCTCCTGTCAGGCAGGAGCAGTAGGTGGTGTTGGACTGCTGGTTTTGGCCCAATCCCTGCAGGCCATGACGAGGGACCCCACTGGTGCACAAATCCGTGCACTGGGCCTCCAGTTGTAAAATAAAAAGACATAGTATAGTGCTTTGTACTCATATGAAGATATCTACCATGTATTATACAATTAAAATGTAAGTGGAATTATAGTATGAAGTTTTGTAAATAAGAATTTAAACTATGTGTGTGTGTTTGTATATATATATATATATATATATATATATATATATATATATTTATATGTATGTGTGTGTATTGTGTATATGTGCATGTATTCAAACATAGAAATACATATGGAAAAGATCTGCTAACAAGTGGTTATCAGTAAAGAGGCAACTCAAATTTTTATTTACCTTATTTTTGAAATCATGTATAATTATATATAAAATTACAAATAATACTGACATAAGATAGAACACAATCAACCAAAATTATAATTTAAAGAGTTATACTATGCCGAAACCGGTTTGGCTCAGTGGATAGAGCGTCGGCCTGCAGACTGAAGGGTCCCAGTTTCGATTCCAGTCAAGGGCATGTACCTTGGTTGCGGGCACATCCCCAGTAGGGGTTGTGCAAGAGGCAGCTGATCGATGTTTCTCTATCATCGATGTTTCTGGCTCTCTATCCCTCTCTCTTCCTCTCTGTAAAAAATCAATAAAATATATTTTTAAAAAAAAGAGTTACACTATAAAATTTTTTTCTGACATATTTATATACATAAAGATAGGAAATACAGTCATTCTGCACGCAGCCCAAGCAGCATAGAGTTCCAGTGGCAATTTTCCCAGCGACCTGCCTGGACTTTTATAAGCTGTGTGATAAGAGCTGACCTTGCTGTCTCCTCTGAAACCTTTCTCTGAATTCCTGCTGTCCTGAGATTTTGACCGTCTCATTTAAGAATTTTTAAATGTCTCTGTAATTTGCTATCTTCTTGTATTAGATGTTCTCATCTTATCTCGGAAACCTCATTGTAAGCTCTTTTAGAGCAGGGATTGTATCAAATTCTGCAGCATTTTCCCAATTGTTGACATAGCAGAGGATGTGTACTATTGGCTCAATAAATACCCAGAAGTTGAACTAAAGTCAGGCTGTCTTCTGGCCAGCTCCCACCACCACCCTCTGTATACTGTCACAACTTGGTTTTCCACCAGTGTCTAAATGGCTGCCGATCAGATACTAGTCGGGATAAGCCATGCTGGGCTGCAGTGATGCAGTAACAACTCAACCTGGAGATGTCAGTGGCTTCCCACCACAGAAGTCTATTTCCTACGCCGGAAAGGCCATGTGATTGGCAGGGGCTCTTCTCTCTTTGTGACAGGGACCCAGGCTTCCTCTGTCTTGAGAACCACACGTGGCTTCTGAATCGGATAGGAAGGGGTGGAGAAGACATACTGACTCTTAGTGGTTCAAATGGCAAATGGGCCACTTCCATTCAAATTCCCATTTGTCAGAAATCAGTCCTGTGGCCCCACCCAGCCAAAAGAAGGCCAGGAAGTGTAGGGGAACACATAGCTACGCAGGAGCACCGATTGTGTGTGCCGCCCACTGGTCTACGTTTATATCTTTCTGCAGAATAACTATGCCAACTAGCTATTGACACTATTCTAGGGCCTGGGAATACAACGGGGGGAGGGGGGGGGGAATAACCAATCAAAATTCCATACACTCACAGGACTGACTTTCTAGTAGAGAAAGAGAAATAATTAACAAAAATGTCTAGAGCATGCATATTAATTGTTGATAAATATTATGGA
The DNA here is from genome assembly GCF_027574615.1 of Eptesicus fuscus. Taxonomy (NCBI): domain Eukaryota; kingdom Metazoa; phylum Chordata; class Mammalia; order Chiroptera; family Vespertilionidae; genus Eptesicus; species Eptesicus fuscus. The sequence goes on along the minus strand of NC_072482.1, from coordinate 16,131,452 downwards.
GAAAAATAAAGCTCAGGGGCAGGGGTAGGACATGTATTAGTGTGGAGAAGAGGGGTGGGTTGTAATTTTAAATTGATCAGGGAAAGCCTCACTGAGAAGGTAACAGGGAAGCAGAAACTAGGGGTAAGGGAGCCAGGCATTTGGGCATCAGGCCAAAGAGCCTTCCTGGAGGAAGGGACACCTGTGAAGATCCCACAGCCGGGCAGGGAGTGCCTGATATACTTGCTGAATGGCAAGGAAGCCAGTGTGGTTGCAGTGAGCATGCGAGAGGGGCTGGGGTATGGTTGGGCCTCTATAGAGTACAGACTGTGTAGAACCTTCTAGGTGACTAGGTCTGTGGGTTTTGTTCTGTGTGATATAAAGCCATTTGGGGGTTTTGAGCAGAGGAGTGACGTGATCAATCTGGCTGCATGGGGGCAAGGGTAAAGTCAGGGAGATGAGTTAGAGGTTATTGCCCAAGTTCAAGTGAGAAATGGTGATGGCTTGGACCATTTCCGTCACCTCAGAAAAATGAGGGGAGAAGTTTTAAAGGGGAAAGGTGATGCTCAAATATGAGATAGTGTTTGCTAATCAGGTCTTAGCATGAACTCAGTAGTAATATCATTTATCATTACCGTGAGTCCGATATTCTAGTTGTTGGAACATTTATTCAACACCAGTGGCACTGGGCCTGCTATTAGGCACTGGGGACAGGAAGGAGACCTGACCTCAGCCTTTGGGAGGCCTTCAGTGTAGCAGGATTATAGAGATAACAAAAAATATGATGTCAACACCAAACCAACCACAGCTGTAGCAATATAATCATTCTATAATTATGATGGGATTATTAGCCTGCACTTATTGCATATTTTCTATGTGATAGACATGCCTAGGGGTATTATTATTATGAAATATATTATAATCATTATAGGTGGGTGTTCTTTGTAATCAAACTAGACTTCTGCAAAGTTAGAGAACTAGTGGCTAAAAACCTAATATAACAGCCTGAAGGCATTGTTTTTGTGCTCTGTAAACAGATTGTCAAGAATTTTGCCTCCCTAGTACCTACCAAAAGTCCATTCCAGAAAACGCATGTGCCATTTTTTTTCCAGGTGTCTTCTTTGCTTATAATCTATAAAATCATATTACTAGTATCTAATAACAATGATTTGCCAGCCTATTTAAATTCTCTTTATTGCATGTTTTGTTTTTTTCTTTTAATAATCTGCCTTGAAGAAGGTTAAGCTGAAACCGCTGCTCAGCTCCCGAGATGCTGCCACCCAAATTGCATGCGCTCTTCTGCCTCTGCAGCTGCCTCACCCTGGTTCATCCTTTTGACTGGCAAGACGTAAATCCTGTTGCCCATGTTAAACCAGCAGGTAAGAGGTACATTTATCAAGGCTTGTGCCACTGACCTGTTTCCAGACTCACAGTGGCCTCAGAGAAGCTGGCCTGTAAGCAAGGTTGAGTAGGAAGATGCTCATGGAGGCCCTCTGTTCTCCTGGGGTATGGGACAGGGCCTCCCTGTCTCTTCATTCCAAGCACCTGTCTTCAAATATGATGCCTGCAGGACAGAACCAGACAAACCGGAAGCTCAGCTTGCAGTCCCCATGGAGAACTCCCTCACTGCCCTGACCCACTCCCACTCCAACATGGTAACCCAGATCCCCTGGAGCTCCCTCAGGAGCAACCTCAAAACCTGCCTCTACACTGGGGAGAAGAGTCAGGTGTCACGCTCAACAGCTGTAGTCCTGGTAGTGGTGGTGTGAGAAGTGGCAATTTAGGGTGTGGGATGCAGAGGGAAACAATCTTTTCTACCTAATGACAGGAAGAAGTAGGTGCTAAGGAGCCCCAGATAAGAATGGACTGCATCGCTTGCTCTTTCTTACATTGTGGTGGGAGGGAAGGAGAGGCGAGGAAGGAACAGACAAGCCCAGAAAGTGAGGCCAGAGTGGGACAGCCATCTCTAGACAGATACATCTCCCATCACCAAGAAGGAACTTTATTTCAAAGAGATTGCCTCTGGAGCTTTGCGCTTTCTGCTAACCCCAGAGGATTGTGATGCATGAACTCCTTTATCCAGCCTCCTCAGGTGAGCAGTGTGGATGGCTTCTGAATGGTGTCCTAATACCTGTACCCACAGACCTGTGCACCTGGATAGATATGGTCCCTCTGTATCGAGTTATTCAGGCTTGGTGGTGACTCATTGCTGTAGCATTTACAAAAGGCTTTTCATAACCCAGTACCTTATAGATAAATTTCACCCTACGTCATAGTTGGGGCAATGAATGCATCAGTAGGAGAGGGACTTCACCTTATATCTACATTTGCATAGGAAATGGCACAATATCTCACAGGTCCATTCATTCAACAACACCTACCAGGAAGCTGAAGCATCAGCGATACATTGGTGACTACGCCAACGAGTTTGTAGTCAAGTTCGAGGAGCCTACAGCCTAATTAAATTAATTTCCCCATTACCACTCATGTTTGAAAATGATTGGAGAGCTGCTGCTGGAGACACTGCCTTATTCATCTCTGTAGTTCCAGCATTGAGCCCAATGCCCCATTCACTTTAAATGCTCAAAAATGAATGCACAAACATTTTTAAAAATTATTAGAAATAGCTTATTAAATAAAAGATTAAAAGATGATTATATTCTTCTTACTAAACAAATGCATATGAAATACAGTTATACAAGTAAAAGGTTTTAAGTTTAGGCTAAAGATAGTTTATATGCTAATGGAGGACATAAAGCCATGTAAGAGAATGCAATGTCCCTAGCATGTACACAGTACATCTCCAAACCTAGGAATGAACATCAGGAGTACTTAAAAATGAATCCCACCAGAAATGTGTAATCGGATTAATAACATAGCAAGCTTTCCGATGCTTTTAGGAAAATAAAGTTGAAGAGAAATAAGAAGTGACATAAATCTGAACCACAGAATTATGTCATCTAGAGAGTGGCCATCAACCTGACAATCGTCTTCCCTGCCTCTTTCTTCATGACGAGTCCTGATAGGTGGGTAGAGAACAGGAAATCCAAGACCATGACCAGGTTAGCTGCAGGCAGGTTTTAGAGAACCAGAGCACTCCTTGATGACTGAAAAATGTTCCCAAGGCACATGTGGAATTGAGATCTCCCAGAGAGAACCCTGTGCATCTGGAACCCTCTGACGACTCTAAAATTGAACTCCCAAATCAAGAGGTAATGCCTCCAAGGCAGCTGTGGGTTCATCACCAGACTCTGTGAGCCAGAGTCCTTCCCCTCACCCCCTGTGCAGTCACACCATGGCTACCTGTGGGCGGGGCACAGCAGAGCGCAAGGCAGCTGTGGCCTACCCCACCGTTCTCTGGACCTGACATCTCCCTATTACACCACAGAACATGGCTCAGTAGAGAGTCTTAAATGGGAACATGCCTTTTGTAATTCTAAATCGACCCTAAAATTTTAGCTTACAAGTATGTGTGTTTTTTAAAAATCTCTTAGGAAATGCCTTGGATTTTGAATCTGCCTCAGATAGGTATAGTATGGTTTAGCTTAGGGCAGCTAAAACTGCTCTAAAGGATTGAATTTGGTTAGTCAGAGTTAACTAAGTCTAGGTAAGGGACAGATGATATTGGTCTTCTACCCATTATATATTAGGTACTTGACTTACTAGTATGTATCACAGCATCCTTAAAACTGTAGGCTTGTCAAGTACTTTATCCTCAATTTACATGAGAGAGGGGGGTAAATCGCCTACTCCAGAGCATCAGAGTTTACAAGAGGTACGGTTGGAATTCAAAATAGGATCACCTGACTCCAAGACCCGGGGTCCATCTCACCCCCTGCCTCCCTTGAAACTATCTGCTACTATTTGACTGTGAATTGCTGACTGAAGGTGGTCTGGTACCTTAGGCCAGTGCTTCTTCACCTTTAGTAGGCACACCTTTCCTGGTTCAGTAGAATTGGGGTGAGGCCTGAGATCCTATGTTTCTAAGCTCCCAGGTGATGCCAATGATGCTGGTTCATGGACCAACTTTGAGTAGCACGGCCTTATCGAAAGGCTTATTTCCAGCATGTGCTTCACAATTACTCACCAAAGTAGAGGATATACATGGGCTTCTAATTATGTCTCAAAATCTTTCTGGGTGATTCCCTAAGATATCAGTGCAGGTGCCATTTCTCACATAGTTGTGGTGTCTTAGTGGCAGAGGGAGAATGTGATGGAAAGCATGAAGGTGTCTCTCTAGCAGAGGAATCAACTCACAGTCCAACAGAGGGAAAGGAGTGGGCAAGCTGAACCTAGAAAAGTAAGTCTGAATATACTGATATTTGGATTTGGAGTCTTGAAATTAAATATTGATTGGGGTTTAGAAAGGAGAACAGATTAAATGAAACTGCAGGTGTGTTGAAGGGTTTTGACACCAGAGAGAAAGTTTCAAGAGTGCTCGGGTAAGAGAATGAATATCATAAAGCATTTGACAGAAATGACAGACCAGTGGCAGTGAAAAGCTTACTTCAGCTCATTTTCATAAATATTTATTGAGTTAAATATTTCATAAATATTTCATAAATATTTACCATGTAGCTCTGAGGATACAAAAACATGGATACAGTTCTTAAGAAATAGCCCACTATGGGAGACTGAGTGTGCAAACACATAATTTCAATATAACATGATATGAAGAATGCTAAAATCATATACAAGGAATTGGTTTAATACTAAGGGTAAAATGATTACTTCTTGGGGACCTTATCCCATCGGTTGTACAGACTTGATGTCTGAATAAACAGGTGATGCTTTAATTGATTTAATACTAAAGATAAAATGATTACTCTAAGGGTTCAGAGAAGACCTGAAAACTAATCCAGATGTTAAATGTTGAATAGGATTTTGCTTCAGGGATTTCAAACACAGGGATTAACATTTACCAAGGTGCAGAGGTGCCAGACAGCCTAGTGTGTGGCTCAGGCGCCTGGAGCACATGGAAGAGAGATACATGAAAAAAGCAGAACAGTCCGAGGTAGTGGAACTCTGGATCATGGAGGGTCTTTCTTACGGTGCCCAGGAATTGGGGGTTTAACTTGTGTGCCTATGAACACGTTTTAACCCCAGAACACTGAGAGGAAAGGCCATACTGGTGCCTCAAGTAGCAATGGAAGTAGCTTAGGAAGGTATGTGTAGAATTAAATCACCTACAAACTGCCTTCCAAAAAGATTCCAGTACAGTCCCTCTTCAAGAAAAACCATGTGGTGGTAGGAAGCCATTGAAGGATTTTGCAAAGAATTGCCTGGTAAGCTTTGTGATTTAATCACTTCATGATCTGGGTGAACTATGCATTTGAAAAGGCCAAGTTGCAAGGTGAATAGAGCAGTTAGGAGATATGGAAACTGTCTGGTCAAGAGGCAGGGAAGGTATGTATGAGTCAGTTGTGCCAGTGAGTCAGGGGTATATTGGAAAGAGAACCCTAAGCTAAAAACAAATGTTAGAAATTGAGACTTGGTTGGATGTAGGGGGTTTGTGAGAAAGAGGTAGGAAAGAGAGATGACCCCAGGTTTGTGTTTGGAGGATGAGGTGGGCAAGTTGGGAGGATGTCATTTAGTTTTATTTTGGGCCATTGGCTTTGATGCTCCTATGGAAGGACATCGGGTGGGGATATGAAATGGGGAATTGTAAGCACAAATCAGAAATAAGAGATAAGGTTCATGTTTAGGAGAAACAGATTTGGGAAGTGGTCTTTAATATGGTCTGCATTGGAGCAGAAGATAAAGGCAAGGCTATAAGTATTAGCAGGTGATAGTGCTAAGTATCTTGTGAAAAGGCCTGTGTCTGCCTCCATCTTTTCCCTCACATAGTACTTTGCATACAGCAGGTCCACAATAATAACTTGTATATTTTTTTAGTTAGTAAATAAATGAAGGAGACCAGACATTATGGGCAGGAACTTGATTCCCTTGGAATTTCTTTGCATAATTAAAACTGGGGCATAATGATTGACAAGTGAGATAACATGCACCTGTTTTTCAGCACGGATCAATAAAATACAAGCTATGATGGCTGCTGCAATCATGGGCCAGACTAAAATCCCCAAAGGAAGTGGACCTTACCCAGTCGGTTGTACAGATTTGATGTCTGAATATACTAAACAGGTGATGCTTTAAAACCACTTAACCCTTGTATTGGAATATTGACTTGCTATGACTCCCTAGAGGTTTTGAAAGTTGACCTTGTCCTCACCTGAGAATGACTCACTTTGCGATTTGTATTGCTTTGTAGGAAGCTTTTTTTTTAATTAAGTCATTCCCCAATTCATTGCTGTCATCTGATTTACTTAACTCTAAACTCTATTTTTCCCCTTCCTTAATGGCTAAAACCAGGCTCACTTTCTTTTCACCGGGAAAGCTTGTTATTCTATTTCTCTTCTCTTTTGACTATATATTCAATTATGACAGCAGCTTAAAAAGTTCTCTAGATTTCTTTCATGAGCAAAAGAGGTATTTGGGTCCCCACTAAAATAGCTGTTGGAATCTGAGAAGTGACTTGACTAAAGGTGCATTAATTTCTTTCCTCTCCAGAGCACCTTCTTGCGTCTGTATTATCCATCCCAAGAGAATGATCACCCTGACACCGTGTGGATCCCAAACAAGGAATATTTTTATGGTCTTAGTAAATTTCTTGGAACACACTGGCTTATGGGCAACGTTTTGAGTTTCTTATTTGGTAAGATTTCTGCTGATCTTGCTTTATACACTCCAGAATATAAGACAGTCTTGGAAACAGTGACAGTTTCAGGCAGTTAAGGACCAAAGTAGAGTTTCATCAGTCTAAACTAAGATGACAAAGAAAGTACGTATTTCTTGAAAGGTAACTATAAATGAATCGAAGGAGCTCGTTTTGTCCATTCTGAAAATGATGTGATAGGTGGAGGGAATGAAAGTACGACTTTCAGATTAGCTCTAACATCTCTCAATGGCAGGTCTTTCGTTTTCTTCTTACATATTGTGGGGGAGCAATAATAGGGCAAAAGCAGCAGCTGAGCCGATGCAACTACTATGCCTTATGCTCTGTGCTAAAGTGCTTTCTACAGGCCAGCAACAAGAGAAAAAAAGTAGAAGCCACTATCCGTAATTTTCAAATCTCAAACTAAGGAGCAAAAGCTAATTTCCTACTGAGCATAAATGAGGAGATTCTACTCTCATTCCCATCACCCACACCCAAGGAACCAGACTCTCTCCCAAAGACAATCTGATACGCATTCATCACTTAATTTGTCTACCCTCATGAGTATAGACTTTCCTTCCTTATCTATCTGTTTGACCAGGCACTACTGTTGTGCTTGTGTTAACTATATCTTCAGATTTCCCCCTAAAAACTACCTACAGCTTTTGGCATTTATTTTAAACATCTTTTTGGAGTTTTCTTAAAAACTATGTATCTTTGTGGTGCTTAAATAACTTATACATCACTTCTGTAACAGTCGCCAACATTTGGTCTTCATGATCACATCTCCATGTTCTACATGAGAAAGGAAACACAAATCGTCTATGAAAATAATGACAATTGAGAAGTGAAAAAAGGGAAGACAATATCTTCCATTTTTTGTGGCCCTTACTATTGACTGCATAGGTGCTTTACATGTGTTACCTACTTAAATATAATTCTCACAAGAAACCCCATTTCCTTCCTTTTATAAATAAAACTAGTGGCCCGGAGCACGAAATTTGTGCATGGGAGGGGTGTGTTCCTCAGCCCGGCCTTCACCCTCTCCAATCTGGGACCCCTTGAAGGATGTCCTACTGCCAGTTTACAGGGATCGGGCCTAAACTGGCAGTCAGACATCCCTCTCACAATCCAAGACTGCTGGCTCCAGCCGCTCACCTGCCTGCCTGCCTGATTGCCCCTAACCACTCTGCCTGCCAGCCTGCTCGCGCCCAACTGCCCCCCGCCACCAGCCTGATCACCCCCAACTGCCCCCCGTGCCAGCCTGCTCACCCCCAACTGCCCCCCATGCTGGCCTGCTGACCCCCACCTTCCCTCCCCACTGGCCTGCTCACCCCCAACTGACCCCTGCTGGCCTGCTCACTCCAAACTGCCCCCCTCACTGTCCTGATCACCTCCAACTGACCTTCACTGATGGCCTACTCACCTCCAACTGGCCCCCCTGCTGGTCTACTTACCCCCAACGGCCTGTGCCATCCCATCCTGGTCTGATCACCCCCTGGCGACCCAATGTCCCAGCTCCTCCTTTTTTTCTTTTTCTTTTTCTTTTTTTCAGTGCCTCCTTGAGTGGAGGCCAGGGCCGGTTGGAAGCAAGTATCTAGGATTTATTTATCTTCTATAATTGAAACTTTGTAGCCTTGAGTGGAGGCCAGGGCCGGCCAGGGCAGGTGGGAAGCTTGGTTTCCTCCATCACCCGGGCAACCCAAGCCTCCTGCTTGCTCCAGCTCTGTGGCTGGCTGCTCTCTTGGTTGGGTTAATTTGCATACTCGCTCCTGATTGGCTGGTGGGCATGGCTTGTGGGCGTAGCGGAGTGATGGTTAATTTGCATGTTTCTCTTTTATTAGTGTAGATGAATCTTAAGCTTAGACAGTTCTCTTACCTTGCCCATGGTGAATAGCTAGTGAGTGGCAGAGCTGTGGCCAAAGCCACATCTGAGTATGAAGTCAATGGTCTCTTCACCTTTCTCTTGATCATGACCCATGTAGAATGAGAGGCGTCTCCTATTTGAAGATTCTGACTTTCACTGTAATGTCCCTGAGGTTAGTTTGTTTTTAGAGCATTCTCTTCGAAGTTTTTCCAAAACCTGGGATTGGTAGTAAGGAACAGCTTTCTTACAAATGCCTATAAGTAGTAAAATGTCTCACATTAAGCTCAGAGCTGGCAAGGAGAACTGATCATTAATGATCCTGTGGTCTTAGGAAAAAACCTAAGGTTCAGGTCCTTGGTTGGTGGGTATCTAGTAGGAGAATTTTTAATGAATGAATAAAAATATAAATTCCATGGGTCAGGATTTTATACTAAGGAGATGTAAGTTAAATTAACCAGCAACATTCAAGTAAAAACCCCTATTCATAATCTTTCATTGCTGTCTAGGTTCAAAAACCACGCCTGCAAGCTGGAATGCTCCAGTGAGGACTGGTGAAAAATACCCACTGATTATTTTATCTCATGGTCTTGGAGCATTGAGGTAAAGTTTGAGAGATTGAACAATTTCAGCCATGAGGGATCAATGTATTCCCCCAGCCCCAAAAGGAGTAGCAGATTTTGGAGTGTCATGCAAGCCCCTATCCTGGAGGAGTTGGGGTTCCTCAAGAATTGGCTATGATCTATTATTGATCAGTCCTAGCCCTGTCATTTCCACCTACCAGCTCCTGGAGCCTAGCCTCACAACAGAGGAGAGAGGGTGTTGCATTTTTGGCTGTTGTCCTTCTGTATTATAATATTTATACTCTCAAAATCATCCACTGTGTTAGTTCAGGGTCCCTGAAAAATAGACACCAAGATTGGATTAGCTGTGAAAGGCAGCTATTGAGAGAAAGCCTATGAAGGATAGAGGGGAGGATCAGGAAAGGATGTGGAAAGCCTTCAGATCATGATGCAGGGTGGACATTAGGGAATGAGATGAGAAACATGGGTTTATAGTTGCTACTGTAGAACACAGGTATGTTACCTGGTATGTAGCAGGGCTTTAACTTTCCTAAAGGTTGATTGTGTATGAAGAGTCTCAGACTGTGGCACAGTTCTAAGAGGCCAGTGGAAGGAGTGCTTGACCCAAAGTTGTTCATCAAAGGATCCAGAGGGGTTGGAGCTGGGTGGGGACTTTAGACAACTCTAGTCTCAGTAGCATGATATCTGAGTGGTTTATTTTCATGATCACTACACCCTTTCCATATCCTTCTTACATCTTCTCATTTGCCTCCCCTTCCTCCACCTCAGAGTATAATACAACTTTCAGAAAAATAAAAGGTGGCTTTTATCTAGAAAAAGGTTGGGTAGCATCTGCAATAAATGATGTTTAGTTCTTTAATTGTGGTCTAGCTATTTATTTGATTAGAATTCCATGGCCAAATCCAGCCTGCTACCTGTTTCTGTAAAGTTATATTAGAACGCGGTCATTTTACACATGGTCTGTGGCTACTTCTGTGTGATGACAGCAGAGTTGAGTAGTTGTCATGATGTGTGGTGCACAGAGCTGGACAGACCTACTGTCTGACATTTTACAGAAAAGGTTTTCTGATCCCTGTGCTAGATTATTGTCCCTATAGTTCCTGGATCTTCAGCGGTAGAAGACATAGTTCCTCCCTACCTCCTTTTTATTCTTTTTGGACATTTTCTACTGAATGCATGATATGAGAAGATTGTGCTTAATGAAGACATGGAAGGGGGTTACAAATGCAGTGGCTTTGCACATGCCTGTTAAACATCTCACCCTGTCCAGTCGTTTAAACAACAGCCGACATGCTCAGTAATGACTCTGTTTTAGACATTATTATAAGCACTGAAAATGTACTAATTTACTTAATCCTCAGAATAATCCCACTAGATGTCGTACTGTTATAGCATCACCCTTCTACAGATAAAAGAAAACCAAGGCAGAGGTAAGATAGGTGACTTATCCAAGGTCGATAGCTAGTAAGTAGTGGAATCAGGATTCAAACACAGTGGCAGGACTGTGGATCCCATTCTCTTAAGCACCACACAGTACTGCCTTCCTACACACATGATCTTATTAAAACCTTGCAGCAAAGCCTTCATTAGCCCTACTTGACAGGTGAGGACAAAAAAATCAGAAATGTAATTACCCAAAGTCATGTGACTGGTAAGTGGCAGAGCCACAATTAATACTCAGAACTCTCAAAGGCAGCATTGATAATCATTGCACCAGGGTTTCTCAGCCTTGGTACTGTTGATGTTTTGGGCTGGATAATTTCTTGTTGTGGAGGGTAGGTGGCCCTCTGTATTGTAGGATGTTTAGCAGAGTCCCTACGCACCAGATGGCAGTAGCACCCTCTCCCAACTCATGATAATGAAAATGACAATAGATGTTGTCAAATATCCTGAGAGACAAAATCGCCTCCCTTTGAGAACCACAGCTCTCTGCTTTACTCCAGGGCACTACTACAGGGTGTAACAGCCCAGGTTTACTAGTAAACGCCACCTTGTAATCATGACTGGCAGTTGAATGCACCCCTCTTTTTGTTTTGAAGGACAATTTATTCTGCAATTGGCAATGACCTGGCATCTCATGGGTTTATAGTTGCTACTGTAGAACACAGGTATGTCACCTGGTATGTAGCTGGGCTTTAACTTTCCTAAAGGTTGACAGAAACTGTTGGATGGTCAGCTATGACTATATAAGAAAAAAGGGAGACTGAACTAGCTCTTCAAGAATTACAAAAGCAGCTAACATTTCTAGAGGGTTTATTTTGTGCTATGTTTGCACACCATCATGTAATCCTCATAGGATGTAACCCTATGAGATGGCTACCATTATCACTCTTCTGAGGAGGAAAAGGAAGCCAGCAAAGTGTTATCTGCCCAAAGCCACACAGCTAGTAAGTGACATTGCTGGATTTGATTCCGGAAGGGAGATTTCAACGTGGCCTCTGGGAATTGTGAAGGTAGAATGGGTTGAGTTTACTCACAATGATGTCTTTTTCTTAGAAGTCCCTTCAGAGGCCTCTTTGACTTTTTGTTTAAATATTTTTATTGATTTCAGAGAGGAATGGAGAGAGATAGAAATATCAATGCTGAGAGAGAATCATTTATGGGCTGCCTCCTGCATGCCACCCCCCCCCCCCGCCCCCACTGGGAATCCAGCCCACAATCTGGGCATGTGCCCTGACCAGAATCAAACCATGACCTCCTGGTTCATAGGTCAATGCTCAACCCTGTGCCACACTGGTTGGGCATGATTTTTTTTTTTAATGTAGTATAGAGGAAGAAAGGGATGTCAGGAAGGTCAGAGTGACCTTGAGTCAAGGGTGGGAAAGAGGAACATGGATTCGATGAGAAAGTGTAAGTGATTGATTCTGTTTGTGTTGAAGAGATGGATCCGCCTCTGCAACGTACTATTTCAATGACCAGTCTGATGCAGAAATAGGGAACAAGTCGTGGCTCTATCTCAGAATCCCACAACAAGGGGAGAATGAGGTGCTTCTACGAAATTCGCAGGTACACTGTGGTCAGGGCAGGTGGTATGGGGACTAAAACGCACAGGCAACAGGATGACATTTGCTAATTTAGATTTATACCTGGCAAGCTGTGCTCCTTGCTTTCGGACTTCCCATTGCCTAAAGATCCGTCAGCAGGTTCACTGAGTAATACAATCCCCTTAGGGAAATGTGTGGGTCATCGTGAAATCAAAGACAAGCAAAATTCTGGGAGATGGCTGTGATTATAAAGAATTCTTTTGCATTACAACTTCTCACTTTAAAATCTCAAGGTAGATTCATAGTCCTGTAAGAAAGACTACTTTGCAGAGAGGGAGCATAGCATAGTATTAAGAATCTAGGCCTTAGGATCCTACTTTCTACATTTGAATCCTGGAGTCGTCACTTTTCAGTGGCATCATCTTGGACAAGTTAATTTACTGTCCCTGTTTTCTCTGTTACAAAATAATGAGTACTAGTGTCTTTCCCGCAGGGCTGTTGGGAAGATGAAATGAAATTGAGCACACTGGCTCCCACCCTGTGGGTGCTTTACATATGTTATTGCATTGAATCCCACCCAAATTTCACTGAGGTAGGCAGCATTAGACAGGAAAAGGAAGCTCAGAGAGATGAAGTCACCTGAGGTCACACTGTGGCTAAACAACCGAGCCGGGATGTGGACCCCACAAGGCTGGTGCTGGCATCATGATGCTGGGCTGTTTTCTAACCACTCACTGCTCAGACATTGCCAGTTTATAAGCAGCTAACCATTGTTCCCACATGCAAAATCTACACAAACATTAAAATAAGTTGTAAAGTATTACAATTTTTACTTTGTCATTTCCTTCTTCTAATAATCATTTCAGGTGCAACAAAGAGCAAAGGAGTGTTCCCAGGCTCTCGATGTGATGCTTTCTGGAACACCGGTGAAGAATGTATTAGACTTAGAGTTCGATATACAACAGCTGCGGGTGAGCTACAAAAGCCCTTTTCCCTGTCCTGTAGTTCTTAGCTCTTTATTCTCTATTGTTTGCTTTTCTGCTATAATACAGGGTACAACATGATAAAGAGCTCCAAAAAAAAAAAAAAAAAAAAAAAAGGTGAAGTGTTAGGGCAAGGAGGAATGCATTAGGTTGAACTATATATAAAGTTGCCAATAGTCAGTGTATAAAAATGGCAGTTCCACGTGATTCAACTTAACACCTCCGGTGGAAGTACTGTAACTTCTTGGATGGCTTCTGCATGTTTTGAGCTTTATCCTGGAAAGCTGGTCCACAAGTTTTAGACACAGTGTTGGAAGGGAAAGAATTTGGGACCAAGTGAAGAGCATAAAGACTCAACAGTGGGTGTGGAGGGTGGAGTACAGGGAGTAGAGGCAACTGAAAGTACTTGAGTTTAAGCATAAGATGATGGTCGCCACTCTCTCTCTTGTCTCCATGCCTTTGTATGTTGTCCCCTTGGCAACATGACTCACCCCACCACCCCAACTAAGTGCTGCTTAATTTTCAACTCAGGTCAGGCAGCACCTCATCCAAGAGAAGCTTCCTTGGACCCACTGCCCAGCCCTGGCCTGGATTAGCTATCTATCATAGCTACTTCTTGCTACCATTCCATTGTATTTGCATCATGCATCTGTATTTCTTGCCTTCCCACTAGGCTGTGAGCCCACTAGAAATGAGCTACAATGCCTGGTACAGAGCAGGCACTCAATAAATCCTCATGGAATGAACAAAGTGATAAATATGAACTGGGGAGAGGGAGAAGTCAGAATTGATGATGTTTTAAGTGTGGGTGACTAGGACAACCACTAAGTTCACTTCTGAACTTTTACAATGCTTACCATATATATGTGCAGATGTATTTGAATGTACACATTTATGTGTGTGTACTATATGTGTATATTTGTATATGTGTGCATCCTATCTAATAAAAGAGTAATATGCAAATTGACCACACCTCCATTACACCCACAAGCCACATCCACCAGCCAATCAGCAGCAAGTATGCAAATTAACCCAACCAAGATGGCTGCGGCCACGGAGAGAGCAGGAGGCTTGGGTTGCCCCCAGCAATGGACGAAGCCAAGCTTTCCACCTGCCCTGGTGGGCCCAGGCCTCCACTCAAGGCCACAAAGTTTCAATTATAGAAGATAAATAAATTCCAGATACCAGGGCCTCCACTTGGGCCCCCGGGGGGTGAGGTCGGCCTGCAAACCACCATAGGCCCCTCACCCAGGCCGCCCCACGCCCCAAGGGAACCCCCACCCTGATCCAGGATACCCTTCAGGGCAAACCAGCTTGCCCCCACCCATGCACCAGGCCTCTATCCTATCTAATCCTATCTAATGAAAAGATAATATGCAAATGGACTGTCATTCTAACACACAAGATGGCTGCCCCCATGTGGTCAACGATGACTGCCCCCATGTGGACACAAGATGGCCACTACAAGATGGCCAGCAGGGAAGGGCAGTTGGGAGGGACCAGGCCTGCAAGGGAGGGCAGTTGTGGGCGATCAGGCCAGCAAGGGAGGGCAGTTGGGGGCGATCAAGCCTGCAGGGGAGGGCAGTTAGGGGTGACTGGGCCTGCAGGGAAGGGCAGTTGGGGGAGGGGGGACCCAGGCCTGCAGGGGAGGGCAGTTAGGGGTGACCAGGCCTGCGGGAGAGGGCAGTTAGGAGCAAACAGGCTGGCAGGGGAGTGGTTAGGGGGTGATCAGGCTGGCAGGCAGAAGTGGTAAGGGGCAATCAGGAAGGCAGGCAGGAGAGCAGTTGGGAACCAGCAGTCCTGGATTGTGAGAGGGATGTCCCAGATTGGAGAGGGTGCAGGCTGGTCTGAGAGACACACACACCCATGCACGAATTTCGTGCACCGGGCCTCCAGTTTCTTGTATAAGAAATCAAGCTTTATAACCATGCCCATGAATTGAATACTAATTGTCTGATTAACAAAATGATTTACTCTATTTTTCTAACAACCTGTGAGATAGTTATGAATTCATGTCATGCTTTTTCACATAGGACTCCATCGATAGAGATAAAATAGCAGTAATGGGACATTCTTTTGGTGGAGCTACAGTTATTCAGGCTCTTCATGATGACCGGAGATTCAGGTAATAGAATGAGGCGAAGAGACAGAACAGTAATTTATTGGAAGCGGGGGAGTGATAACCTACATGAAATACAATTTTATCAAATTCTTAGTAAGGAAGGGATCCTTTGAGGCTTAGAAGTCTATTCTTGTGCCTCTATTAAATACTCTCGGTGAATTTTCATAAGCAGAAAACATCTGATTTCACTGCTATTAAAAACTTCCTCTCCCCCATATATTTTCCCTCATTTTTATTCATCTGTTTGAGGGCTTAACATTTTCACTTGGAAATGTACCTTTATATACACGTTTTATCAGCGACATAAGATTATGATAATAATGTGGCCATCTTATACTCCCTAGTAGGCAGGGTATTTTTAATTATTTTTTTCATCTTTAATTTGGAGTGAGGTCTGAAATACTACAGTGTTCTAACATGAGGAAATGTTTTCTGTCTTGAACTACTTCACCCCAGACTGATGAGCTCATGTAGAGCTCACCGTATAGAAAGGGAGGATCACTTGTGAAACTTCTTGCATTTCTTAAAATCTGTTTCAGTAGACGGGGTTTCTCTTCCTTAGTCCATTTAGCACATACAACAGTGTCCAAAAAGTCATGAAACATAGGATAAACTGACTTGTAAAAAGAAAGTTAGTGACTGGGAGCATCTGTATACTATAAACAATAAAATAAAAAATAAAGAAAATAAGAAAGTTAGTAATATTTTCAAGCGATATGCCCATATGTTTTTCTTCAATGCCCAGACAATTTTCCAGGTACAGCACCTCTAAATATGAAGCAATGGGTCCAATTGTTACTCTAATAAAAGATATAATAAACAGACTGTGGAGTATACAGAAAGTTTGGCAACATGGGAGCAATAATGCGTGAATTGAATTTTTTCAAACACCCACAATTTTGAAGAAATTACTACTTTTCAAAAAAAATTTTTTTAAATGAATGAAAAATTTAAAGATTATATATGGTTCTAAAGGTCCCAATTCCTACATGCCTCTTAAAGAAAACGATTACATATTTCCCACATCTGCAACCTTATAAAGCTAATCATATCTCGTTCTCACATGAAGTATAATACCAGTGAGATAACCATCATGGACCAGTGTGGTGTGTGTCCATTAGTCCTGGCTTTATTAGAAAGCCCTGTATGTTTGCCAGTGTGTAACCAGCCTTCTGTTATCGTCCCAACAAACACCTGCAGGTGCGGTATTGCCCTGGATGCATGGATGCTGCCCCTGAATGATGAAATATATTCCAAGTTTTCTCAGCCTCTCTTTTTTATCAACTCTGAACGGTTCCAATATCCTGCTAATATCTTAAAAATGAAAAAATGCTATGCACCTGGTAAAGAAAGAAAAATGATCACAATCAGGTAATAGCAACTGACTTCATTATCTGAAATAGAAACTTGAAACTTGGATAAACCACAACAGATATCAGCCATTAAAGGACTATTAAATTTGTTGTGTAGATTTTCGATAAGCGAGATTAGAAAAATCTCAGGTTCTAAGTGCATTTAGATTTACTCTTTTTAAAATGCAAATGTTCAATGGTGTTACTATATGTAGCTCATCTACAATAATAAAAGAGTAAGATGCAAATTAACCTTACCTTCATGACACCCACCAGCCAATCAGGAGTGAATATGCAAATCAACCCAACAAAGATGGTGAGTTAATTTGCATATGTAGGCCCCAAGCGGCTGGGGGTGGGGTGGGACACTTGCATCACCGCCATGTTGACAACGCAGGCATTTTGCACCGCCCCAGCCACTCCGGGCCTCTGGGCAGCATGGGAAGGCGGAAAGGCAGCTCCAGGCCGAAGAGGCAGCTCCTACCGGAGCAAAGGTGGTATCCGCAGCCAGGGGAAGGAAGGCGCATTCTTGCATGAATCTTTGTGCATCAGGCCTCTAGTATACTGATAATTAAAATGTGTGCTAGGGTGCGTGCCACTTTCATGTAAACGCAAGAGCAAGCTTACACATTTTGGAGTCTGGACAGAGGGAAGTATTCCATCACCAGGCTAGAGTAGAAACTCTTTAGGAAAAAAGTCAGATAATCGGTTCAGACCGGCAATGTGTTTACCTATTTGGGAAAAACACAAATTTATAAATTCCCCAAACTATAATGGGGTCCCTTGTGTGCTGGCAATATGCTCATATCATGGATGTGAAAAAGAAATTCCAAAAGGGTTTTGGACTCACAATGGGATGTTACAAAGCAAAGGTAGTGCTCATCCCTCTCCTATATGAAACTGGTTTATTTCCAGGGAGAAAAAAATATTGTATAGGCAATGAACACTTCGGGATCAGCGAATGGAGAGGTCTTTTCCAACTGAGGTAGTCAGAAAAGGCTGCTTGGAAGAGATGGGAGTAGAATTGGGCATTGAAGGATCAAGAGGGTTTAGACAGACTGCAAGGAAAGGTCCAGTAAGGCAAAGACTTCAATGTAGCATATTTGCATATGCAAGTCTAATTCTAAAGGAGAAATAGTATGGAACGCCTAACCTGTCCTTCACCCCACTTCCTTACTAGGCACTCTTTTTCTTCCTTTTTCTGCTAGAAACCTTGAAAGAATAGCTTATATGTAATATTCCATGTGCTTACTTGCATTTACTCTTGACTCCTGTGATCTAGCTTCCCAAACATGTGCACCCCCTCCCACCCCCGGGCTGAAGATGGCCCTGCTGAGGCTTTAAAAGCCCAGCAGTCTATGCCTTTCTCTCCATATCCATTCGATATTGTTGAGGACCCCTATTTCTCCTCCCCAGGCTACCCAGCCCTACTCTTCCCCTGCCATTTAGTATCTAAATTTTAGATGACTCCTCCTTTTCCCCCACCCTCTCCTTCTCCTTGGCCATCCTCTACTATGGGTAGCATCCAGGCTTCTGCTTTTCCCTGACCCTGTATCTACCTTCTTTATGAGTCCCATGCTCAAGTTTTGATTGGAAAGCAGGGAAGAATGAGCAGATGCCAATGGTTCTGTTTTGAGTAGTGATAGCTAAGAGAGTTCACGGTTTGCTTATAAGCAGCAGCAAAGTGGAAGAAAAAAAAAAAGAATTGCACCACGTGGGTGAAAAAAATGTATTTTAATCTTGGTATTTCTCAGCTTGAGATTGGGAAATATGGGTAGAGCTGTCTGGCCACAAATTCACAAATTGGAAATGCATAAACTTTGTATGCTATAGATGAAACCTTTGGTGTGTATGAGACCGCAAAGTGAGAAGAGAAATGGTCTGAGAATAGAACCTTGAGAAATGCCTACATTTTAGGTGAAGAGCCAGGAAAGAACAGAGTACAAGGAAAGAGGCAGGTGCAATGTCAAGGAAACAAAGAGGGGAAATATGCAATAAAATCAAGTGTCAAATGTCCAGAAGTAATAGAAAATGAGCAATAAAAAAGGCCATCCTATTTGATGGTAGGCCGTTGGTGAATTTAATATGCAGCTTAGTGGTATTTGGAAGGTGCTTACATTTTAAATAATACAAGAAAACATGTTTTTCTAATCTACTTAATCCAAGGCTTAAATCCAAAGTGTCTTGATTAACATCAAATAGATATCAAGTTAAATGGTTGTAGTAAGGGAGCAGGCTTCTGGCTCTGAATTCAACATATAACACATTCCATCTACTGAAATTGGAAGTATTCTAGTCCTTTAAAAAGCTGGAATCATTTATTTTAAAGACAAGATGCCAAGCAAAATAGGAATTGTTGCATTGTTATCTAGAAGGTAAGACAAATACATACTCTAGGATCCCTAAATGAACAGTCTGTGACCCTCAAAACCATATCTAAGGAGATCAAATTGATAAATCTTGTTTCCTTGGTTTTCTGTAAATAAGTCAACCGAGCCCTGGCTAATGTGGCTCAGCTGGTTGGGTGTTGCCCTGGGCACTGAAAGGTCACCTATTTGATTCCCTGCCAAGGCACATGCCCAGGTTGTAGGCTCCATACCCTGTAAGGGCGTCCTGAAGGCAGCCGATGAATGTTTTGCTTTCACATTGATGTTTCTCTCTCTCCCTCGCCTTCCTCTCTCTTTAAAGATCAATTAACAAAAAAATAAGTCAACCAGGCCCATATCTTTCCTGCACTCTAACTACAAACAATGTGATTTATAAATGTCTCATTTATCTTTCAGGGGTTCAGTCCATCAGAATTTTGCTGACTTCACTTTTGCAACTGGCAAAGCAGCTGGATTCATATTCACACTAAAAGGAAAAATAGATTCAAATATAGCTATTGATCTTTCCAACAAAGCTTCATTAGCATTCTTACAAAAGCATTTAGGTAAGAAACAAGTATTCTTTCATTCCACAAACCGGATGATTCACAGTACAAAACTGTCTTTTATTAGAGCACTAGCTTCATGTTAACCGTTTCCAGTGGTTTATAATTTAACATAGCAGTCAAATCAGTTTGAAAACTTGAGAAAATTTAGTTTTGCAGCATTACATACTATATATCAGACAGTAAGTCTACCTGTTAGTGCCAATAGTCTTCCTGGTAAGTAAGACTGGTGTGGACTTCCATGTTGAGGATACTGTGCATGTTGCATCCATCCCATCTCATTCAGATGCAGCAGCCGGGCACGGGATACCTTGTCTCCCTGATCAGTACACAGATTATGTAATTTGTGATGCTATGATGCCACCTAGTGGCACTCAGCTGTTCAATACTCTCGAAAGTTTAATGTTTATTAACATTTATATTTTCCAGGACTTCAGAAAGATTTTGATAAATGGGATTATTTGATTGAAGGGAAAGATGATCACCTTATTCCAGGGACCAATGTTGACACAACCAACCACCATGGTGCTCTACAGAACTCTTCAAGTGTAGAGGAATAGAATTTAGATTAAAAGTGCTTTTTAAAAAGTCTTATTTTAAAACTGTTTGAAAGTGTGTGTGTTGTATGGCTATACCATAATAGTGACTGAAATTCGGATTAAATTTTTTCCCTTTAAATATAAAGGGAGACTACATTATGTAAAAATCATACCAGCCTAAATTTTACTTTTTACTAAGTGATCCTTTTTTAGTATCAAGTTAATAACTGTTTTTACATTACATTAATGAACAAGGATATTAAAACAGGCACAATGCCAATAAAAAAATGTTATAAGGACATAACACTCCCTAAAAAAATAAAAAGATATTTTCTTGCCTCTTTTGTTATTATTATTATGAGCAGTAGAATTGTGTTTCAGCAACATGGTAATCTGGGTAGAATTTGGCAGCACTTCCCTTTGCTTTTGGTCATGTTAAGAAAACTTAGATCAAGCAGGTCATAAAGCCATTGTTTTACCACAGTGATACTATACAATTTGATACTATACAATTGAACATGATGACTAAGTGGGGCATGGACAAGGGTAAGATTATTGGAGATAGGCAAGGGCAGCATATTAAAGCAGATTAAAGGAAGTGGGTAATTTGTTTGTATTTGTTTTAATGGTTTATTCCTGGCAGATCCTACTTACGAAAGAAAGGTGCATAAGACAGAGCAGAAATACCAGCTGTATATCACATTCAGTTATTATTCACCAAAGGCAGGGTTAAGAAAGAAAACATTCAGAGTGACTTTTAACTGCTTTATTTTCCAATTATTTTTATTTATTTTTATGTTTTATTATTACTTTTCTAAATATGTTTTTATTGTTACTAATTTTTAGAGAGAGAGAGAGATAGAAACATTGATGAAAGAGAAACATTGATCCGCTGCTTCCTGCATGCCCCCTACTAGGGATTGAGCCAAAAACCTGGGCATGGACCCTGACCTGGAATTGAACCAGTGACCTCTTGGTGCATAGGACAATGCTCAACCAAATAGGTCACATCGGCTGGTCTTCAATTATTTTTATTTAATAAAACTTTTAAATTATATAGGTAGTACTGGAAATAGAATATCACAATAAATGGAGGGAAAAGAATGCCTTAAACATTATGCACTTACTAGAGGCCCGGTGCATGAAATTCGTGTACGGATCCCCTTAGCCCAGCCTGTACCCTCTCCAATTCAGGACCCCTCAGGGGATGTCTGCCGGCCTGGTCGCCCCTCACTGTCCCCCTCTGCCAGCCTGGTCGCCCTCAACAGCCTCCCTGCTGGTCTGGTCGCCCCAACTGTCCCCCTGCCAGCCTGATCGCCCTGCACACCCTGCCCCCCCTTGCTGGCCTGATCACCCCCAGCTGCCCCCCCTGTTGGCCTGGTTGCCCCTCACTGCCCCCCTCTGTCAGCCTGGTCGCCCCACACTGCCCTCTCCCCCCCCTCCCCCCCCCCCCCCCCCCCCCCCCGCTGATCTGGTCGCCCCATGCAGCCTGCTGTTTGGTTATTGTGAAAGCGTCCTGACCATTTGCATATTACCCTTTTATTAGTATAGATATGTTCAGGAGTCAAGGGAAACACTTTTTTTATTTTCCCAAAGGGTATAAAAACTTACACCACTGAGTAGTTAAGTATATTTTGGTCTAAGTATGGCCTTGTTCCTCTGATTTCTTTATAGTTAATTAAGCCTGTGTGAACAGGGATAATCAGTACTTGGTAAGAAGCTTGATTCACTATGACTATTCCATCTCTACCCCTTCTGCCCAGTTATTAAGTAAGTGTTCTGAAATGGCACTTCGGGCCTGTCTTAATGTGTTAAGGTGCACAAAGACCCATTTTGAGAAATTTGGTTTCTCCTATCCTATATAGCCATTCAGATTTAAAATGTTTCAATTCCTCAGCATGAAACTGCAGGCTTCCTGTAATCTGGCCCTAAAATGCCTTCTCTGACATTTCTCTCAGTAATTCACAACCATGACTCCTACATGTTGAGCCAAACTTGTCTGTTCATTATCTCAGGAACAACCATATACTTATCTACCTCCATTAAGTTAAACGCAAAACCATCTCCGTTTTGCTTTTTGAAATTACACCCAGCTTTTAAGCTTCTCTATTCTCACTATTCCCTTCAAGATTCAAGGTCTGATAATGTTTCCTATGCAAACATCTTTTCCCCACTCTCATGTCGCAAACCCCATTTTAGAAATGGATAACCATTCCAATTGTATGACTGTCCCACTCAATAGCAACTCTTTCAAGTCCTTTGTTGGTGGCATGTGCTGCTGCAGAAAAAAGAAAATATCTGCTGAAAAGATCCAATGAGTTAAGTTTGAAAAAACACAACCCTAGTATAGTGCATACTGAATATCTTTCAGGGAAAAGAAGGAAATACCTATTGAATGCCTACTCCTTTTCAGGTACTTTACATAAATTATTTATAATCCTACCTTATAATAGAGAAACATGCAAATTGACCACACCTCCACTACGCCCACGATTGGGCCGGTGGGAGGCTGGGGGGCAGGACTCCGGGTGGCCTATCCGGCCGTTGAGAAGATCAAGATGGCGGCGCCCAGTCCTCTTAGTTCTGGGGGTCGCTGAGAAGATCATTGCTCCGTGGAGGCGAGACCTGGCTGCCCAGACGCTCCAGGGGGTCCCTGGGGAGATCGGCAAAACAGGGGGCATGGCCAGGCCGGCCCAGCCTCTCCCTGGGGTCCCTGGGGAGATCGGCAACCCGGGGGGGCGTGGCCACCCCGCCCAGCCGCTCCCGGGGGTCCCTGGGGAGATCGGCAATGGGGTGGGGCGTGGCCGGGCCCCAGCAGCTCCCCGGGGGTCCCTGGGGAGATCGTCAACCTGGGGGGCGTGGCCGGGCCCATCCACCCGCTCCCGGGGGTCCCTGGGGAGATCAGCAACACAGGTGGCGTGGCCGGGCCCATCCAGCCTCTCCCAGGGGTCCCTGAGGAGATCGGCACCCCGAGGAGGTGAGGCGGGACTCGCCCAGCCGCTCCCAGGATCCCTGGGAACATTGCAGGCATGTGGTTGCTGAGACCCAGACCAGGCCTCTGGCCACAGATTCATAGCTTTGTGGAGACCTAGGGCAGGGATCTGCCTCATCTGCAGAGAGACAGAGGTTCTGCAGTGCCCCCAAGACGTGGGTGGGCCCAGCCAGGGATCAAGGGGCATGGAAGGACTCCTGGCAGAGGGGCAAGGACCCTCACTCCTGAGGCCGGGGTTGAGGGGTGGTGCCACCTCAGTGGAGGGGTGCTGCACTGCAGGGTACTGGACTGACTGATGTGATTCAGAGAAGCTCCCAGTGCTAATGGGCCTCGCTCAGGCAGCCTTCACACTTCAGAGACAGTGACTCCTGCTCCTGCCTTGACCCAAAAGCAAGCTCGCAACACCCTGCCCCATGGCAGAGCATGCCTAGGCAGTGAGTGGGAAGCCTTCCACCTGCTTCAGAGAAGGGGGGGCAGTAAAGAATGGGGGGAGAGGAAAGAATGTGGAGCATCCGCAATGAAGAGGTGCTTGAGAAAGAGGCTCGGAAGCCTGACTGGAAGGTTTGTTCTGTTTGCTGGGCCGCTGCCCCTTAGGAAGCGCAAAGAGCATGGCTCTGAGGGCTTCCTGTGTGCTGAGTCAAGTTCCATAGCCAACTGGAATTGGCCTCAGTTTCCTGGTCTGTAAAATGGATTAAGCGTGTCCCGGTGCCTTCACTGAGCTTTGATGGCCAATTGAGATACTATATAAAGAAAATGAGGGAAGAAGTGAGAAAGAAAAGGAAGGATGAGCAACACAAAAGAAAGACTGAAAGGAACCTGTAAACCCATTATCACTTAAATAGGGAATATAGTCAACAGTGTTGTAATGATGGTATGATGCCAGGTGGGTACTAGAAATATCGGGGAACACTTTGTAAAGTATATGATTGTCTAACCACTATTCTGTAACTAATATAAAACCTGAAACCAATACAAAATAATGTTGAATGTAAAGAAATAAAAATTGGAGTGAAATTTTTATAAATTTCAAAGTTTAAATAAAAGCTGTAAAGGAAGGAAGGGGAGAATAAAAAGTGTTTTTCATTTTGCCACTTCATTAAAAAGACAGTTGTCTTTATATGGTGCTTTTATACTTTTCTAAGTCATTATCTCATTTTAATTTCCGGGCAACTTAAAGACAAGGTAAGTATTCCCTCCACTATTCAAAGAAAGGAAATCTTGGTGTCTGGTCCTAATGATTCAATCGTCAAGCCCTTATTGTAAAGCAGGGTTAGTAAAATTTTCTGTGCAGGGTCATATCTATACTAATAAAAGCCTTGGGGGTGATCAGGCCAGCAGGGGAGGGTATTTGGGGGCAATCAGGCCCGCAGAGGAGCAGTTAGGGGGCAATCAGGCCAGCAAGGGAGCAGTTAGGGGGCAATCAGGCCAGCAAGGGAGCAGTTAGGGGGCAATCAGGCAGGTAGGTGAGCGGTTAGGAGCCAGCAGTCCCGGATTGTGAGAGGGATGTCCAACTGCAGGTTTAGGCCTGATTCCACAGGGATCGGGCCTAAACCTGCAGTTGGACATCCCCCGAGGGGTCCCATATTAGAGAGGGTGCAAGCTGGGCTGAGGGAAACCCTCCCCAGTGCACGAATTTCGTGCACTGGGCCTCTAGTCTTAAAAATATTGCAAGAAAGGTTTTATTATCCCCATTTCACAGATGAGGAAGATCAAGGCTCAGAGATATTACATAGTCTGCCTAGGTCGCATATATAGTAAGCAGTATATAAGCAGGATCTATTTCCTGATGCTAGGATCTGGACTTTGCATACTACCACTTACAACCATGTTTTTAAAAGCACGGACTTTGATGTTAGATGGGTCCAGTTTGGTCAAGCCTCTAGCTCTTTGACCTTAGGCAAGTTATTCAGCTTCTGTAAAAAGTTCCCATTTTCTCACCTATAAAATATGAACAATATTAATATGCACCTAGAGTTGAGGAGTAAATAAGAAAATGCATTTAAAGTACCAGCCGGGTGACTAAACCCAGAGCTAGCATTTAATGCTGCTCTCTTTCCCAAGCTGAAGCATTGTGGTTCCTTTACTATGGATATTCCAAAATTCTACTTCCTACTTAATGAAAAGAGACCACTACACTTTTAAGGATAAACTTTATTCAAATATTGTGTCATATTAGAATACTCCCAAATTCAAACAGGCAATTAGTCAAATACTTAGACAGAGAAGACAAAGCTTCTGAAACAAAAACAAAAATCCTAAAGGAGTTACAAAACCATCCTCCTAAGTAGCATCATATAATATACTTGTCATAAACCTATAACTTGTTTAAACACTATATTTTAAATAATTTTTTAAAAATATGACCTAATGTGTTAGTAAATTGGTTAGCAAAATAAAGACCCCCCCCCAATCCATATACATTCAGCAATATGACTATAAATACACCGCACAGTCAACCTGAGGTCTATTTGGTTTTCACATATCAAAGTTTCCAAAGCATGTCCATTTCTTGTGATTCAGGCTCTCAATTTGCTCAAACACTCTATTGGTCTGGATGTCACGCCTCTTGTTTAAGAGCAGCTCTGACTGGATCCACAGCTAAATCTATGTTACCTCCAGGCCCCTTTTCTGAGTTTGGGAAAGAAACAGAAAAGCAAGAAAATTACTTACATGGGAGCGACCACCACAAATTTAATGTCCTCTAAAAATGGGGAGGGAGGATGAGTGAGTATTCTAATTACTGCAGAGAATTATCCCTATAAAATGTTTTCTTTTTAGTGTTTTGGTTCTCACACATTACCTATTATCAAATGAAGTTTCTCTAAAATATTATGAAATGGGTATATTTTCTTATTTTGCTAGAATGATGTTAACAAGGCTGGTAGCCAGTTAGTCCATTGTTCTCCTTGACTAGTATGTATTTTTCACATTAAGCCACCAAGAGCTGATTTCATTCATAATCTGCTCAATTCTAAGAACAAGTGTGCTACTTATGAACATGACCCTGCAATGACCAGGAACTCCCTCAAATTGAACTGTACCATGTACATAAAACTAAAAATCCTGAAAGAAATTCCAAGAGACCATTTAACATACA
This sequence comes from Eptesicus fuscus, assembly GCF_027574615.1. Lineage (NCBI taxonomy): Eukaryota > Metazoa > Chordata > Mammalia > Chiroptera > Vespertilionidae > Eptesicus > Eptesicus fuscus. Next base: position 16,105,312 of record NC_072482.1, on the reverse strand, counting down.
TAGATGATTTGAACATATGAGCTAATTAACACTGGAAAAAACCTTTAAACTATGAATTTATCAGATTCAACAATCTAACTTTCAAGGTTAATTCAATCAATAAGCATTTCCTATTTCAAGAATTCCTCTTCTTGGCTATTTATCCTCCTAAGCACATTTAACATTTTAGCTAAAGAGTTGGTTTTTTTTTTTAATTTTTTATTGATTAAGGTATCACATATTTGTCCTCATCCCCCCATTCCCATCCCACACCCCTCCCCACACATGCCCCCACCCCCCTGTTGTCCTTAACCGCTGGTAAGAGTTGTTTTTTATTTTTTTTTTGTCTTTTCTTACTACTGAACGACAAGGAAATTAATTGATAAACCATTTCTGTTTGAGGGTTCAGGGTAATGGTATCTTTAAGATTTGACAATCTGTTTTATAAACAAAAGTTTCTTTTAATGGTGGTATCATCCAGTGTCATGAAGGAAAGATCTTTCCCCGGTGTTTGGACTATATCCCAGCAAAACGAACCCTTGGATTACAACCAGTTCTTCATTGTAGGCACAAAATAATTAAAACCAGAAAGGGAACCATAGATAAACCAGAAAAATGGTAAACAACAAAAAGTAATCCTTTAAAAAGGATCTGATTTTATAGTGAAGAATCACCTCAAGTACATTTTCTGTCCTCCAGTTACTCATTTCTCTGGCCCATCTCCATGGGAGCATTCAACACAGGGAATGAAGTATCCTCTTCCAACAGTTAGCTCCCAAACTCCCACAACTCTGGTGTCTGGTACATTGTTCAAGGGCTGCTTTTCAAACACATTATCCATGGTGAGCCACAGAAGGTTTATTAAAGACTTCATGAAGAGGAATAGTTCTCCTGGATGCTTTCAACGCCTAATAGCATCATGTATGTGATGTCTGTACAGAAATGAATTCATGAGACCTATTCTTATGGTAAAAGAAAATAGCTCCGATAAAAAAAAATTTTAAATGTAATCAAATAGAATCCCAGACCATGGTGACTTAATGTATCACAAAAAAAGCAGTCCTTTGTAAGTTAATGCCTCATGAGATTTAAATTTATCCAAACAGGATAAATTCAAATGCCCAGACATATCATAATGGCAACAGAAATTGCCCACCTTCTAATCTTGAATGAAGAACAAAATATAAAACTGTATGTATAATAAAATAAACTATGTTCAAAATATATAGATGGTATGTTTATATTCCATATAATCATAAAAACTATAAAGGAAAACCACATCGACCAATGTGTTTATCTTTGGATGAATATATTACAGGTGACTGATACTCTCTTCTTTTTAACTTTGGCATTGTCCTCGATTTTCTGCATCAACCATATTTTATAAAGGTCATGGACACCAAACATTTTCAATTTTTAAGTCCCAAAATGAAAATCAAAGAGTAAAACATTAATAACTAGGTTGTCCAAAAGGATATGAGGCATAAAGCCCAGAAACAGTGATTCTGTTATTGCTGTTTTTCATTGTCATTACAATAAAGACCCCCATTATTCCTAAACACAAGGTCTTTGGCAATAGTTATCACCTTTCAAAATGAAGGACAATGCTCTCATTAATTACTATTTCTATAATTCCATACCTCACATGGACTCTTATCCAATTTGGGTATGCCATTCCAGACATTCTCAGGGTTCACTATCTCCTCCATACCATTTGAAAGGTTCAAAACCTACCATAGAAAAAAATGTAATAAATATTGGTAGATTGCAAAAACTGTACCTGATTCTTGTACCACAACAATCCTTTCAAAAATGAAATACCTTAAAAGGCAATAAAATAATTGTATTAAATTTCAAAAAAATAAATTTCAGTCTTATGTTTCAACTCAATGTTACTTTAGTTCAAAAAACATATATTGAACAAGCCTAGAGATCAAAGATGGATAAAATTTAGATCTCAAGAGGTTCAAAATTTAGTGGAGAAACAGAGCTCTAAGCAGTAAATTGCATAACAGATTTCTGCAGCAGGAGATACAGAAATAGACAGAAGACATAAAGCTCTTTGAAGGCAGGGAAAGGGGAGAGATAGAGAAATTTAGAAAATAAAGCAAGTGAATGCTTCCTGGAAGAAGCAATGGTTAAAGTAAATCTTTTAAAGATAAGTGGAAATTAACCAGTTTGGCAGGGGATAGAATACAGGCAAATAGAACTAACTGCATTATTAAATACATCAATCAAAGAAGCCAAGCAGAATCATACATATATGAGAACAAGCAGTTTGATGTTCATCTGATGTAAAGTACAAAACATAAAGGAACAAGACCTAAGGCTGGAGAGGTACATTGACACTTTAACCTGGAGGACTATGTCATGTTGATGAGCTTGACTTTTCTATTCTAGACGAGAGGCTCTCAAATTTTAATGGTATAAGAATGCACAGTCCTGGTCCTACTCCCAGAAGTTCTGAGTCAGCCAGCCAGGGCACAGCCTGGAAACCTACAGTTTATGTAAACACACCAGGTGATTCTGATACAAGTGGTTTTCAGGTCACAGGAGAGACACATTCAAGTGCAAGTCCCCAAGAACTTTGACACACAGGAATGATGTACTCAGATTGGCATTTGACAAACTGCACACTGGTAGTGTGGAGAATTAACTGAAGGAAGGCCAGAAGTGAACCAAATAGGTTATTAGAATAATCTGGTTGTGAAATGAGGGACTTGACAAAGGCAGTGGCAAGAGATCCAAATCGTCTTGTCACATTGGAAGTGGAAAGTGTGGAACCTGGTGATTGATAGAATTTTAGGGGTAAGGAGGAAAGCCTAGCACAATTTCTTGCTAGGATGCTCATCTATGAACTCTTAAAACGATATTTTGCACTGCATCAAAATATGAGGGGGAATGAACAGCTGAACATCTGTTTAACTGCATTTTCTCAGCTTATAAAATTTCCTTAACAGTCTTCAGGTACATTTTGAGATAAAATACTTCAACTGTACTCACCTTTGTGCCTTCTTCAGCTATTTCCAAAATCTCACATTTAGACCATGTATGTCTTGACCACACAACACATTTGGATCCCACAGTAAATCCTTTCAGAGTGTACGTGTTCTCTGGTTGAGCTGCTAGATTGAATAGAGTAATACTGAATGCATACCTCTTCATTCCTTTATATTAGATGCATGAGCAAAGGATTTTCCAAATCTGCCATTGCTATTCCTCTATAATCAATATCGTGTACAATACATGTTCTAAGTCTGTTATCTTTCCTTGGTTTTGTTTAAATTCTATCAGGGTCCCTCCCCATATAATTCCTTACCATTTTCCTCAAAAACTAACAAACACACAAACAAATATCAACAAACAAAAAACCATCACCATGTGTTGTGCTTTTTAAAGGTGTGTGTCTGGCTCCAGCATTAAAAACTACTACAAAAAGCAGGCTATTCTTGTCAGAGGTGGTGTGATCTATGGTTACAACAACCATTTCTATGGCAAAGCAGCATATTGCAAATGAACAGACAATCTTATCACAAAGCTATTACTTACTATTCTGAAATGTAACAATGAAGACTAAAAATCTAGTATAATATTTAAGTAAGTCATCATATATCCACAGGATGGCATACTATGGAATGAAATTATTTTGAAGGCATATTTAAGAGGTGAACACTGTAGGATAGTATGATCTCTAGTTTTTTAAACTCTCCATAAATAAACACACACATATGCAGAAAGACAACAGAAAGGAAGTACACCATGGTGCTAACTGTGGTCATTTCTTGGTGATGCAATTATGGTGATTTTCATTCTCCTGAGAGTCTATTGTTTTCTCTATTTTATACAATAACTCAAGGTGAAAAATATAACAATTATTAAAAAGTTACATTGATTTAAAAAAACAAACAAAAAGTTAGCCATTTCATCTAACTTTGAATCTTATTAAGCAGCCAAGAAAATAGCAGTAATAATAACTTATAGAAAAGTTAATGACAATAAATGTTCTCCAATATTTACTCTTGGCTGTTAACTTTTTTGGTTTGTGTAGGCTCCATAATCTAGCTTTTGTTTAAGGGATTCTAAATGAATGGCAAAGTACCTGCATGAAGCAAAAAGAGTTAAATTTGAAAACTCTGCTGAAATGATCCTTATCATAAATTCATGCCTATAGTAATGTTTGAAAACACACACACACACACACACACACACACACACACACACACAACCCAAACCCACACTTTTTTTAAAAACACCAAAAAATATAACCTCTTTATTTTAAAGGTGTTGTTTTTTGTTTTACCTTTTAGTGTGATTATTTTTTGGAAACACACTTTAAGCATTCTATTTTTAAACAAAAATAAGTCAGCATTTTACCCAGCATATAAAGTATTATTTTACATAAATTTTACAATTTAATTCCCCTATGTTAAAAATACCCTCCAAATCGGATTCTCTTTTCAGGTTTTAATCTGTTCCCCAAAAAAGTTAATTTAAAAATTCAGATAAGAATTTTTTTTTTTCTTTAAGACAAATCCTATCTAATAGAAGAGTAATATGCAAATAGACCATACCTTCGCTACACCCACAAGCCACTCAGGAGTGAATATGCAGATAAACCCAACTAAGATGGCTGAGGCCACGGAGAGCAGGAGGGAGGCTTGGGTTTCCCCGGCAATGGAGGAAGCCAAGCTTTCCACCTGCCCTTGCCGGCCCAGGCCTCCACTTAAGGCTACAAAGTTTCAATTATAGAAGGTAAATAAATCCCTATAGAAATCCACAGAGCAAGCAGAAGGCTTGGCTCCTCTCTAGGCTACAAAGTTTCAATTGTAGAAGATAAATAAAGCCCAGATACCAGGGCCTCAACTTGGGTTGCTAGGGGTGTGGATGGCCTGCAAACCACCACAGGCCCCTCGTCCAGGTTTCCCCATGCCTCACCCTGATCCAGGACACCCTTCAGGGCAAACCAGCTGGCCCCCACCCATGCACCAGGCCTCTATCCTATCTAATAAAAGAGTAATATGCAGCCCTAGCTGGTTTGGCTCAGTGGATAGAGTGTTGGCCTGTGGACTGAAGGGTCCCAGGTTCAATTCCGGCCAAGGGCACATGCCTGGGTTGCAGGCTTGATCCCCCAGTAGGGGGCGTGCAGGAGCCAGCTGATCAATGATTCTCTCTCATCATTGATGTTTCTATCACTCTCTCCCTCTTCCTTCCTCTCTAAAATCAATAAAATATAAAAAAAAGTAATATGCAGATTGACCATCACTCCAACACACAAGATGGCTGCCCCCATGTGGTAAAAAATCCTGCCCTCATGTGGACACAAGATGGCCACCACGAGATGGCCAGCAGGGGAGGGCAGTTGGGAGGGACCAGGCCTGCAAGGGAGGACAGCTGGGAGTAATCAGGCCAGCAGGGGAGAGCAGTTGGGAGGGACCAGGCCTGCAAGGGAGGGAAGTTGGGGGCGACCAGGCCTGCAGGGAAGGGAAGTTGAGGGGGACCCAGGCCTGCATGGGAGAGCAGTTGGGGGGGGACCAGACCTGCAGGAGAGGGCAGTTAGGGGTGACCAGGCCTGGAAGGGAGGGCAGTTAGGGGTGACCAGGCTTGCGGGGAGGGCAGTTAGGGGCAAATAGGCTGGCAGGGGAGCAGTTAGGCATCAATCAGGCTAGCAGGGGAGTGGTTAGGGAGTGATCAGGCTGGCAGGCAGAAGCAGTTAGGGGCAATCAGGAAGGCAGGCAGGTGAGCAGTTGGGAGCCAGCAGTCCTGGATTGTGAGAGGGATGTCCGACTGCCTGTTTAGGCCCGATTCCCCTGGGCAGTCGGACATCCCTCAAGGGGTGTCAGATTGGAAAGGGTGCAGGCTGGGCTGAGGGACACCCCCCTTCTCGTGCACGAATTTCATGCACCGGGCCTCTAGTTAGTAAATAAATAAGAAAGACACCAGGTTAAACCTAAATGAAAGTGAGAGAAAAAAACTCACATACCTGGGACCCCTGGTAAAGCACCGTGTTTCCGCTCATCTCTGGGCTCTTCCTCAGAAAACAGAGACGTCAATGAGGAAATAGCATCTCTGTTTTTATATTCTGTAAATTCTTCTTTATATATAGTCATTTCGATCTGTGTCTTGGGATCACAATCCTTTCCATGTAGATGCAATGGCAACCCAGGTTGGTCATCAAACCATTCCACACAGCTTGACTCTCTCGTGTCCTCAGCACACAGGGATTCTAGGCACAGCTGGGCTGTAGGTAAGTCTAGCTCTGGCTGCTTCTCGGCTTCACAGGTGAGGGGCAGCTGCACTGTGAAGGGCTCCAGGGTGGCCTCTGTGTCACAGACCAGGGGCTCGACGGGAGGCACCAGGCCTGGCTCTTCTTTTTCTTCATCCCCGACGAGGGAATGCTGTAACTCCATGGATTCCAGGTCCACAAATTCTTTTGATTCATCATCAGGAGAAAGCTGCACCTCAAGTGAATTCAGTTCTAGTATCTCCTCTGTTTCATCAGCACAAGGAAATAACACATTCAATCCTGTCATTTGTTCATCATCAAGCTTTGCTTTGTCAACCGAATGGCACTCTACTTTACCTTCCAGGACCTCAGTGACAGTCTTATCTTTGCATGGGTTTTCAAAAGCTTCAAAAACGGTATCAGTTTTGGGATCATGGAATTTATTTGGTTTGATTTCAATCATGTTTAAGTCTTTCTCATTTCTTACAGAGAGCTCACCTATCTGTGGTTCCACATACAATGTTTCGTCTTGTCCGGCCTTACTACATGGTTTCTTAAGTCTGACATCAGGACCTGGGGATCTAAGAGCTCCCTTTATCCCTGGGACATATTTTTCATAGGGAAGATCACTGTTTCTAATACCAATCTGAGAATACCTTTTCATTTTCTCATTAATACTTTCGCCTTTGATTTTCAAGTCAACAATTGCTAAAGGGATATCACAAATATCCTTTTTTATTTCTAAGATTGTTATCTCCAACACATCTTCTGTTACTATTTCATAAAAAACATCATTTCCCTCTTGAGGGCACATGCCCTCTGAAACGTGAAATCCCAAGAGACAACAGGGAAAGGCTTGCATGGGAATCACCATAAGTTCAGAAGGAATGGTCCAGAGGGATTTGGGGTCCACGCAGTCTTCCATGTTCCCGAAGTCCACAAGCCTGACAGACACAAAAGAATCTTTGCCAATATTGGTGATAAGTGCCCTATAGAAGCGCCCATCTTCTCTGTATCTCACTATGCAAGGATCTCCAATATGAGGACATGAGATACAACTTCTCCAATCTGTTGTCCGTTCTCCAGCAGTTTGTAGTCTTCCTTCTAAATACTGAAGTTTCTCAGTATCAGCAAACTGACACCAAAAATATTCAGGTCCATCTACCACAGTGGCATAAGCTCTTATCATTTTCATCTTGGGATCATACCAGTTAAGAAATACCGAAGTGTCACTGTCTGTTTTGTTGGCTGGCTTGGAAAAGGCGCCATTCATTATCTGGATGGAAAATCCTACTTCAGATTTTTCACTGAAAGTATATCTGCTAATCATATCTTCTGCTATGATCCCATGCTCATCAGCAAGAATAACTTCCCATCTGTCTTGGAATTTAACAAATTCACATTTTATGGGAGCCTCGTCTGTCCTTTGAGAAAAGTAACGCATCATTTCTTTACAATTGAGAATCTCAGGAACCCAAAGTCCCTGTAAGGAGCAGTGAATGCACAACCTTGGTAACAGAGCATGAACAAGGTCAAGTTTACCTATCTTGTTAGTAGGAATCATGGAGACGTTGCCATAATCTATAAATTGTACAGAGAGAAGGTCACTGGGTTGTTTTTCCTTGACCACAGCACGATACCATAAGTTGTCGTCTGGGAAAGTGGCACATATTATATCTCCTCTTTGCAAAGGTGGACCTGCATAACATTTGGGCCTCATGCTAACATCATTTAATCTCTCTGAAAGACGACCGAGTTCAGCCTCATCTTCTGTTAGTTGCACATAAAAGTCTGAAAGGTCATTTATATGAGAAACATACACAGTTGTTTTAAAACCAGGCTTTACAGTCTTCTGTGGGAACTCAGAAAATTTTAGAGGCACATCTTTGTTAGAGGAATCTCCTCTTTTTCTCTCTAAAGGAGTGACTTCCAGTTCCACGACTTTCCTTTCTTCCTTCTTTTCTAATAATGAAGACACTTCACTCTTTTTGTTCCCCGCAGAGTTTCGATGTTGAGGGATTACGTATGTCTTTGTTGAAGTTTGTGAAAGTTTGAGGTCCTTACCCGCTGAGCTGCCCTTAGGTTTGTATGATTCTGCCAGGATCTCCATATTGTGTATCTTTTTCTCTCCTGGTTTGCTTAAATATTCCATAGGTGACAACTTCATATTTTTCTTTTTCACATCAAGGGTTTCTGTTGCAGAGAGTACTTCACTTTCTTCTTTTTTTCGTTCCCTACCCTTGTAACCAAGTAACTTCTCATTAATACTAGCATTAATTTGAATACTGTCATCATATAGTTCTATCATCAGTCTTCCATCTGGATCTTTGGCGACAACCACAGCCTTCAATAACTTGCCTAGAATAGTCTCCTGAAACCATGTTGTAACTTCTTCTGTTATATGGTCAGGAATATCAGACAATGAGCATCTAATGCCCTGCATGGGCAAATATAAGACATCACATGCATCACTAGGTATTGAAAGCAGATCATCATTTGTTACCACACGAATGTTACCAAAATCAACAAAAAATACTTTGGTTGGGTCATTTTCTATCATTATCCCCCTACTCCAATTTCTGTCAGTGTACTTAGCAAGGCACATGTCTCCAGGGATCAAGGTTGTTGTTTTTACGTTCAGCAAAGTTTTATTTAATTGTATAATGGAACAGGACAACTCTTCTAAAATATGGGCATTTCTCCCCAACTGGCAATAAAATGTCCAAGGGTCATCAACATGTGTTATAAGCACTGATTCTTCACTTCCAATTTTCATATCATGTGTTGAATAGTAGTAAGAACATAGCTGAACGGGGAACCCCAGCGGCTTCGGAGGTTTGATTGGTCTTGCAAATCCTTTTTCTACCAAAATATGGCTTGCACTCTGAAAGGGTGTTAGCAAATCCACGATATAAAACAGTTCCTTGTCACCTGTTGATGCAGTAGCAAATATTGTGCATTTTAATTCTAGATTGTCTTTCCATGCATTGACTACAAATTCACGGAAAACTTTTATTGCCTTTTCACTCCAAGCAAAAGGATTCTGACCAGTTGGTTCAATTAAGTTATAAAGACTGCACCTAAAAGCCTGAGCCTTCACTTTGAGAAATTCTTCACTAATTGAACAAATAGTCTTCACAGATACCATTTCTTTGTTTCCATAATCTACAAATACTACTTTGACATTCTCTGAAGATTGTGTCCTCCTGATCAGAGCTCTGGACCATTTTCCATTTGCTGTTCGCTTTGCCAAACAAGCGGGGGTGGTTCCCTGGTAAGGAGTAGGGGTATTCTTGCAATAGTCCTGAATATCACACATTAAAGCTTTGAAACCTTGCATGTTCCTGGTCAGTTGGCACCAGAAATAGCCTGGGTTTTTAGCATAAGACACTTTGACTTCCATTGTGCTTCCAACTTTTATCTCTCCTTTACAAGAAGAGCCTGGTCTAATCTCCCAGAAATTCTGTATAAGAGGAGCATAAACAGACATCCTTTTCTCCTTTTCCTGCACAACTAGTCCCATTGAACCATTTGTACCAACTATTGTGTCCGCGAAAGCTTCTGAAACACATGTAGATTTATTATCTCCCTTGGCTTTCTGTTCTACTTCTTCCTTCTTGGCAGAAGATATTTTGTTCTTCTCAGCACTGAAATGGTTTGAAACATGCTCTGGGAAGTGGGTACATCCAGGGATATTTTCCTGTGTTTCAAATTCCTGATACCTGGCATATCCAGCTTGAGCAATTACCTTACCAATGTTTTCTTCCCCTGTTCTTGATTCATCAAGAATCTCCACAACATACTGCTTATCCTGCTTATCAAGGACATGGATGACTAGTTCTTTGTGGAGCACAGTCTTTTTAAAAAAGGAAATTGCCTCCTGGCTCCAGGTTCCTGCCACAGGCCAAATGTCAGCCAGAGTGCACCTCAGAGCCAATCCTGGCAGCCGTCTGAACTGAGGCAGCAGCATCCTCACGTCACACCAGTCCACCTTCTCCGAATTGCCTCGATCAACTAAGAACACATCCACATTCTTGTCGTCCAATCTGGTGACCACGGCCCGATAGTAACCGTTCTCGGTCCATTTCACACAGCAGAGGTCATCAGATTTCGGTTTCAAAACTACCCCATCCAGCTTCCTGGCCGAGGAATAGAAGCTGCACATTCTCTTCATCAGCTTGCTGAAGGTGCCCCTGTGCTTCCTCAACCCGATCCAGAACTCGGAAGGATCTTTAACATACTCGACCTGGGCATCGTAGAAGGCATTGATCTTTAAATGGACAGACCTCAGGGCTGGGAGTGAGAGCTCTTCCTCCACTTCTTCAGCAGGAGACTGACAGTCAAGGGCTGCTTCGGGCTCCTCCTCTTCCTCCTCCTCCTCCTCGTCCTCCTGCTCCTCCTCTTCCTCCTCCTCCTCCTCCTCTGCTCCCGGGCTCTGAAGGAATCTGTCAATCAGGCAACAGGACTGCACCCCAAAGGCACAGTTAAGGTTCATCCCATCTTCTCCATACAGAGTGACGTAATACACGTGCTCAAAGGAACAGTAAAACTCAATCTTTGCATTCACGGCCTGGCCCAGTATCAGTGCCTTCAGGCCACCGACCTGGGACCGAGACCAGCCTCGGCCGCCGTCCCAGAGACCATACAAGGCACAGGGGTAGGTCACCACGGGCATTCGGAAATACTCCGGCAGCAGGTAGCGCAGGCTGCTGCAGCTCACCAGCTCCTTCCTGCCGAAGTCTATGTGAAGCACCTGGGCACAGCGCTGGGGCCGAAAGGTCTCAAGCAAGAGCGCCCTGTACCAATGTCCGTCCAACCCACAGGATGCACACGGAGAGCCCGACTTGTCTGGGCTCTCCTCCTCCCCCTCCCAGGGGGCACTGGTGTAGTTCTCATCCCCGGTCCCCACGGAACCCCGGTAGATGTGGGCCATGCTCTCCGAGAGGCGCCGAATCTCCTGGGAGAAGCTCCGCAGCTGGCAGTGGATGCGGTGGGGGTGGCACACCTGCGTCACCACCATGGGCTCCGTCACGCCCAGCTGCAGCTGCGGGTAGAAGTAATCCAGGCTAGGCTGCTCTTGCTTGGGCAGGACTCGCTGCAAGACGGGGGTCCCGGAGCCCAGGCCCGCCGAGGCCGCCGGCAGGTAGCGTTTGAACAGCGAGCGGAAAAGGCTGTGCGGTACCTGCCTGGCCAGGCCCAGCTCCTGCATCTGCTGGAACAGCGCGGGCACCTCCAGAAAGACCAGGCGGTGGGGCAGAAGCACGTCCAGGACCTGCCCGCGCAGCTCCTTGCCCTGCAGGTTGCTGAGGAAGTCCAGGGCGCTGGCGTGCCAGTGCTGGGGCCTGCCGCCGCCGCCCCCCGCGGGCACCAGGCCGGCCAGCACGCAGCCCAGCACCTCCGAGGGCAGGTGGAAGAACTCGCTGCGCCCGGGCACCAGCGAGCCCGCGCCCGCCGTGACGGTGCGGCCCTCGTCCAGCAGGAAGACGCGGCTGTCCTGGCCCTGCCGGCTGGCCACCCGGCCGCGGTGCCACCGGAGCCCCACCTGCACCAGGCACAGCTCGCCGGGCAGAGCCGAGGCGCCGCCCAGCGCCCACGGGCCTCGCGTGGCCGCCGCTTCCTGGATCTCTTGGCTCAGCCGCAGGTACTCTTCCCGCCGCTCGCCCACCAGCCCCCAGAGCTGCACAGGGATCACCTCAGAATGCACGGCCACGAAGGACACCCTCAGGGCCAGCGAGGCCCCGGGCGTGGGCAGCCCCGGTGTGGAGCACATCTCCGCGGCGCGGCGTGGCTACCGCCTCCGGAGCGGCCGGGGCGGGTCAGGCCCGCGAACCCCCTGCGCCTCGGGAAGGAGCACAACCCAGGCTCTGGACCGAAGCACTGGGAAGACCCCCGGGGCCACCGGAGGCGACGCGCCAATCGCCCAGCCTCCCGGACTCGCACCAACTGGTAAGAAGACCCCGCGGCGTGTCCAACCGTCCACGGTTGAGCCCACGGTTGCGCGGCCGCGCAGGCATTTGCGCGCGCGGCGCCCCGGCTTCCGGCCGCGGGACGTGGAGGGAAGCGGCCCGGCTGGGGTCCGAGCCCAGGGAGGGCTGGTGGCAGGAGGGCAGAAGAGACTTGCAGGGCTGTGCCTGAGGCCAGGATTGGGACACGACCTGCCTCTCCTGAGAGCGCCTTCCACTCTGAGGGACGCAGCGTGAAGGGCTGGCCACGGGCTGCGGGGAGGCCCAGGCCAGAGAGTTGCTTACTCTTAGGTTGTCCAGGGAGAGCTGAGGAGCCCTGTGAGCCAGGTGCAGGCTCGCCATGGGGGGGAGGCAGAAGTGACTCGCCAGCAGCACATTCCTGGGCTTTAGGGCCCCAACACTCACAGGACCCCAGGCGCTCCCTGGCTGGGGGTGCCTATGCGCTTGTGTCCTACCTGGGACCGGGTTTGCTGTGACCTGGAGCAAGTTGCTGACCCTCTTCTGTGAACCCCTTTGATCACCTGAATTGTTACAAGGGTTAAAATATAGTGTGAGCCCTAACCCGTTTGGCTCAGTGGATAGAGTTTCAGCCCAAGGACTGAAAGGTCACATATTAGATCAGTGATGGCGAACCTATGACACGCGTGTCAGCACTGACACGCGTAGCCATTTCTGATGACACGCGGCCGCTGAGGCGGCTGCATGCCGAGGATGAAACATTTGCTGCTCCTGAGGATGAAACATTTGCGAAATAATGTCTTTTCCTCAAAGTGACACACTACCCGAGTTATGCTCAGTTTTTTGGCGAAGTTTGACACACCAAGCTCAAAAGGTTGCCCATCACTGGATTACATTCTGTTCAAGGGCATGTACCTTGGTTGCAGGCTCAACCAATGAACACATGGATGTTTCTCTTTCTCTTAGCCTCCATTCCACTCTCTCTAAAAGTCAATGGAAAAGATAGCCTCCGGTGAGGATAAATTAATTAATAAATAAATAGTATGAGACTCTAGTATATGGATACTTAAATGCTTCCTTCCCCATGCCTATCCAGTGGGAGTTTCTTTGCTGTTTAGGTTGCCTAACTGGCAGCCTAGCTTTTCAGGCATTTATTCTTCATTTACTCCCAGAGCGAGGACAGAACTGGGCTCATAAAAGGAGGTCAAGAGTAAAGGAAGAAACGTGACTTCAAAGTCTTGCTGTATCTCCTGTGGCAGAGGGTCGCTTGGCCAAACTCTTGTTCTTTGTCCCCCACCTAAATCTCATCAAGGGAGTCCTTGGACGACTCCATTTGTCAAGGAGGAGGGAATGGCATGGAGAAGTGCAGACCCTGTAAGTAGCTCCCAGAGATGTCTGCATTGGATTTCTGTTCATTTGCAAAGTTGGAAACATTCATCTTAGTTTCTCCTACTTTTCCATCTCACTCCTTCACATTATGAAATATCATCAGATACAATGTAGATAAAGTCAAGGCATATAACCCTGGTCTATGGGAGTAAAGCTCAGTGTCTCCATCTATACAGATTAGAGGTCTCCCCACTTGTAGAGCCCCCTGGGCTTACTTTGCACTCTTATTTGTGTTGCAATTAGCCATCCCACCAGCTTAAAATCTCCTTTTGGCAAGAACTGTTTCTTGCATTCCTGGAATCTAGCCTGGGGCTGAGGCAGTACATGCAGTACTAGTACTCACAGAATCTACATATATAAAAGCCTAGGCAACCGGGTAACTGGTTGCTATGATGCACACTGACCACCAGGGGGCAGATGTTCAACGCAGGAGCTGCCCCCTGGTGGTCAGTGAGCTCCCACAGTGGGAACGCTGCTCAGCTGCCTGATAGGCACCGGATGGACGAAGGGCTCATGGCTGGCCGCTGCAGCCCGGAGCAGGGGTGGCGCAGTGGGGCTGGGATGAGCAGGAGCAGCAGGCAGGAGCGGCAGGTGGCGTTGGACTGCTGGTTTTGGCCCCATCCCTACAGGCTACATCGAGGGACCCCACCAGTGCATGAATCTGTACACTGGGCCTCTAGTGAATACTAGTAAATGAAAGAATGAATTTGATTTCTCTGAAAAGCTAGACTTTTCAAGTTTACTCACATCACCAAGATGTGAAAAAAATATGCAAATAAAGCTTCAGTACCTTAAAGGAACATGTCATTTCAAAGAACATTCCATTTGAAGAGTTAAGTTTCAAAGTTGTTTTTTTAAACAAACAAACATAAAATCATCAGCAAGCTTTGTTTCTACACGTTTTGTAAAGTTCAAAGGCCCCATTTGAACAAGGGACTATTTTATTGTGTCCAATATCACCTATTAGTTGCTAAGTGGATAGAATCTGCCTCCTACTGTATACAGGATTTGATATTTGAAGATGCTAGATAAATACTTTTTATGGGGTATTAGGAATTAGGATCCTTGGCTCTATTCTTGATGCCAAAGATTCTATTTAATTGAAGCTCTCTGTTCACAAAGCAATAACTTTGTGTCTCATTCCTGTTGGGCTGAACCCAAAACAGGAATGCGCAGTGTATGGGGTGCCATGGAGATTTGGTATTGAACTCCATGCCTGTAAATGTTCACAAATTAAACTGTTGTGTATATACTTGTACAATAAAAAGTATTCTCTATGGAAGCTGTTAAAAAAAGCTAAACTTTTACCCATAAACTCATCCTTGAAGATTCAATTCCATTTTCCAAATGTACTCTAGTTAATGTCTCAATCACGATGTAAGAAAAGCATTTGATTTAAAGATGTCTAGCAAGATCTAGCTGAAATCTCTCTTCTTCATGACTCTCCTATCCCTTCCTTTTACATATGTCTGTTATATTACCTATCATGTCTTGCAATTGTTTACTATTTCTCCCTTCTACCAGTGTGACCTTCCTGAAAGCAGGAACTCCTCTCATTTATTTTTATGGTCTAAATGCCCAGCCTTTGCTTTTCCATATGTATTTTAGAATATACTTGTCAATTTCTGCCAAAAGAAAGAAAAGCTGTTGGGATTTTTATTAGGATTGCATTGTAGATAGAGATCAATTTGAGAACTGACTTCTGAGCAATATTTTTTTCAATCCATGGACATGGTTTCTCTCTCCATTAATTGAGCTCTTTACTTTCTTCAGCAATGTTTTGTAGTGTTCAGTGAACAAGTCTTGCAAGTATCATGTTAGATTTATCCCTAAGTTTTTCATATTATTGTAAATTATATTTTTTAAAATGTTAGTTTCCAATTTTTCACTGCTACTGCAATATATATTCTTTATGTATTGACCTTCTAGTTTATGACCTTGCTAAGATTAATTAATTCTAGTAGCTTTTTTGGTAGATTCCTTGGGATTGTCTGCACAGTTACATCATCTATGAATAAAGGTAGTTTTATGTCTTTCTTTCTGATATATATGACTTTTCTCTTTCTTGCCTCATTGCAATGGCTAAGACCTGCAGTACATTTTTAATAAAAATGGTGAGACTGGGTATTCTTGTCCTGTTCCTGTAGGGAGACAGCCTTCAGTCTTTCACCAATGATGTTAGGTATAGGCTTTACTCAGATCTCTTTTACCAGGTTGAGAAAGTTACCTTCTTTGCCTAGTTTTTTTTGAGAACTTTAATCATGAAAGGATATTGGATTGTATTATGTACTTTTCATATTCTATTGAGATGCTTCTCTTTTTTTAGTTTGTTAATTAGGTGAATTATATTGATTTTTAAAAATACTCACCTGAGGATACTTTTTCTGTTGATTTTTAGAGAGAGCGGGAGAGGGAGGGAGGAGGGGAGAGAGAGAAAAAGAAACATTGATGTGAGAGAGACTTATCCATTGGTTGTCTCCTGTATGCGCCCCGACTGCAGGGCTAGGGACCAACACAGGTATGTGCCCTTGAGTGAGAATTGAACCCACAACGCTTCAGTGCACGGGCTGATGCTCTAACCACTGAGAAACACTGGCCAGGGTTATTGATTTTTAAATGTTGAGCTAACCTTGTATTCCTGGGATAAGCCACACTTAGATATGATGTAGTGTCCTTTTTATAATGCTGAATTCAATTTTCTAATATATACTTACAACTATACTCATGCACTTTTAAATTTTTTTAGATTCAAAAAATGTTAGTAAAATATACTTAAAACTTACCACTTTAACCATTCTAAATGTACAGTTCAGTGGCATTAAGTACATTCACATTGTTGTGCAACCATCACCACTATCCACCTCTGGAATTCTTTTATCATCCCAAACTGAAATTAGGTACCCATTAAACACTAACTCCTCATTCTCCTCCATCCAAGTTCCTGGTAACCCTCTTCTACTTTCTGATTATTGTAGTGTCTCATATAAGTAGAATCAGACACTATGTGCCCCTTTGTGTCAGGCTTATTTCACGCAGCATGTTTTCAAGATTCATCCATGATATAGCATGTCTCAGAATTCTCTTCCTTTTTAGGGATGAATAATATTCCATTGTAGGTATATACCACATTTTGCTTATCCATTTATCCATCAATGGACATTTGAGTTGCCTCCACATTTTGGCTATTTGAAAAAAGCTGCTATGAACATTAGTATACAAACATCTGTTCAAATCTCTGCTTTCAGTTCTTTTGAGTATACACCAAGAAGTGGAATTGCTGGATTATAGGATAATTCTGTTTAATTTTTTGAGGAAGTTCCCATACTGTTCTATATAGCAGCTGTACCATCTTACACTCTCACCAGCAATGTACAAGAATTCCAATTTCTCCAAGTGTCATCCCTAACACTTGTTATTTTGCGTTTTGTTTTTATAACAGCCATCCTAATGGGTGTGAAGTGGTACTTACTGCATCTATGTTCACAAGAGACTTTGATCTCTTTTTTATAAATGGATTTAAACATTTTGAACAATAAGAAAACAAATGAGAAGTTAAGGATGTCCCCAGGTTTCTTGGCTGCTGTACTGGCTGTGTCATGCAACAGAGATTCCTGGAGGAAGAGCACATTTTAAAGGGTAGGGAGGAAGGAGTTGTACAAAAAACAAAAAGAAAATGACTTAATACTGGGAAACCTGAGGTCACAGGACTGTGGGCCATCCTGCTGTAGATATATAATTGGCAATTGATAAAACACTATTAAAGCTTGAGAAATGAGTAAGGAGTAGAAACACGGGTAATGAGTGCCTACCATTTATTAGTGCCTTTTGTGTTTGGGAAAAACCAGCCTAAGTGTAGTAGCTGAAATCACA
Source organism: Eptesicus fuscus (assembly GCF_027574615.1). Classification (NCBI taxonomy): domain Eukaryota; kingdom Metazoa; phylum Chordata; class Mammalia; order Chiroptera; family Vespertilionidae; genus Eptesicus; species Eptesicus fuscus. Next base: position 16,087,930 of record NC_072482.1, on the reverse strand, counting down.
GAAATGCGTGACTTTTCCTAGAGAGAGAGTGAAATTGAGAAGAGGGCCAAAATTAGAACCTTGAGAACCAAAATTTAAAGACTTGGCAGTAAAGAAATAGCCAATAGAGACTGAAAAATAGTAATGGAAAATATAAGTGACAGGAGGGAATAGTATCATGAAAATCAAAGTAGAACATGGTTATCAAAAAAGGAGGGACTAATTCTCCAATGTTTAAAGCAATTCCCATTTTATTTTCCTCTTCTGTCCTCAGCTCCTGAGCATGTTCATCTTTGTAATGAACAGTTATCCATTCTTTGTAGTCAGAGCAGAACTACATTAGTAGGGAGAACAGGATTAACAGCCGAAATGGATTTATTATAGTGATAAGGTATGAGCATCCTTTTTTCTAATATTTCAGCTCTAACATCCTAAATTAAGCCAGTTTCTTTTTCACTTGTAACAAGTAAAGATTAAGATTTAAAAATGATACATAAATTTGTTATCATTTTAACTAAAAAATACACCAGGATAAAACTACACATCAGGACAAAACAAAACCCTTAACAGCCAGTGAGGAGTCTTAAAACATTTATTTAAAAAATTAGAATGCACTATATTTACTCACATATATTCCTGTTACCAGATATTTTCAGTAAACAGACATCTTTAAGCATCTTCATCTGCTTTTATCAAACCTTCAAAGTGGATCCTGCTGCTGTTGACAATCACAGCAGCCTGTTGGGGGTAAAGTATGGGAAGAGAAAAGCAATCACGTATCCCTCAAAATTCAAAACATAACATTTGAGTGGGCAAAATGTGCATTTGTATGGCATCAATGAAGGCCAAAAGAGTGACGTAATTTCCATAGACACTCTAAAATGAATAATATAAACTCGTCATATATGTGTTAACTATTAATCAACTAACCAAATATTTTTTATGACTTAAAACTTTCAAGTTCTAGGTTTTTTGTGGAATAGCTATTAAACTGATGAATACCTCTTTGAAATGTTAATTACATACATGTAAACATGTGATCTTAGGAAAATGCAGTTAAGCATTTAATATGGTCAAGAATCTCATGAAATCAAGTGTTACTGACTTAACAATTACTCTTGACAGTAGGAAGAAAACAACAAATGACTTAACCATGTGTGCATACATTTTTTTTCTCTCCACCCCCCAAAAATCTCTGAATTCAATCAATACCTTTTTATTGGCTCCTGTTCGAATTGTACGAGAAACAGAGATGTAGCCGAGGGGACACAGGCACACATCCATACGTTCAGACGTGTAGCCCCAGTAGGGGAGGTAGTGGGAGGACAGGGGTTGAAGATGTCTAGGTCAGGCGTCCTCAAACTACGGCCCACGGGCCACATGCGGGTGTTTTTGCCATTTTGTTTTTTTACTTCAAAATAAGATATGTGCAGTGTGCATAGGAATTTGTTCATAGTTTTTTTTAAACTATAGTCCGGCCCTCCAATGGTCTGAGGGACAGTGAACTGGCCCCCTGTTTAAAAAGTTTGAGGACCCCTGGTCTAGGTCCTCAGAGATCATTCTAGATCAGTGATGGCGAACCTATGACACGCGTGTCAGCACTGACACGCGTAGCCATTTCTGATGACACGCGGCCGCTGAGGTGGCCGCATGCTGAGGATGAAACATTTGCGAAATAATGTTTTTTCCTCAAAGTGACACACTACCCGAGTTATGCTAAGTTTTTTGGCAAAGTCTGACACACCAAGCTCAAAAGGTTGCCCATCACTGTTCTAGATGTTACTTCTGGATGTAACTGATGGAAATGAGGAGGGATGGGTGGTGGTAGCGGTGGTGGAAAGTCAGTTGGAGAGCCCAGTGTGAACACTGCATGAAAGGTAGCCGTGAGCATCTCCAGAGAAATCAGTGAGCAATGCATGTAAAAGGAGGTAGAGTGCAGGTATGCAGTGAAATGCAAAGGTTAGAAAAATGAAGTCGGATGGAGAGGTTCTTGCATATAGTACTGAGAATTTTAATTTTTATTGTGTGTAGAAAGGACCAATTGAAGAGAAGAAAATGGGCTGACATGCCCAGAGTTGTCTGAAGATGACTGCTACTTTGTGGATTTCTCAGTGAGACAGGCCAGCCATAAAAAATGTATTATACTTTTCAATCATTTTTTTTTCAAGTTTGTGTTATACTTTAATGCCTGAATAAACATTTACCAATCTTGAAATATGACAAATCAATTAAGTTCAGGAAAAACAAATCCCAATGAATACTTTTAATCTTATCTTTTCCACATGGCATAAATATAATGGCCCCCTTCAAGTATATGCAATTTAAGATTCTAGAGTTCAATCACTTCACCTTATCAAGAAGTAGAAATCAGAGAAGTAAAGGAAACTGATTATAGTTAGACTTTGTCAGAGTAGAATCCCAAATCTGATAAAGGTCTTTACAACCCACGCTGTCCTACTTCCACATTATCTGACATTTAATTATAATATATACTTGTTTGGTAATCATTTTTAAGAGTCAATGTTTGTTTAACTGGGAAGAAGAGAATTAAATAGTGCCCCCCCCCAATTTGTTTTTTTTAACCACAGGTCCTGAGGGAATCTATTTTCATTAATGAAGAAAAACGTACGTAACTATTTAAATTGTTAATAAATGGTTGTGCTTAAATCTTTGAAAATAATAGAACAGCATTTTTTTTTTACATTTCTGAATGTTTACTTTTTCTTAGCAAAGTGAAAGAAATTTCAGACTAGTTTTATGATAGTCAGATTCTTAAAATAATGAAGAAAAAATTGATTCATGTTGCATGTAACTGTAATCAATATTTTTTGAGTACCTAATATCAAAGAAATGCTACTAATGAGTAGTGATATATATAAAACAATACATAAAGACATAGTCCTACCCCTAGTCACAATAAAATACACATTTGGAGAACTTGATAAAGACACATGGTTCCTTACTAAAAGCAAATTTAGGAACTGTTATCTCTTTATTTGGATATATATGTTAAGTCATTTATAAAGAATAAATAACTACATATCTAAAAGTAATATATATATATATATATTTCAATGAGAAAAAATGATTTGGGAAGAGAAAAAATGTGGAGGTTAAGCAAAAGAAATTTAGATGTTAAGTGTTATCAATTCTGAACTGAAGATAAAACCATATATTGAAGTAATATAAGAATGTGAGATTGAAATGGTTAAGTCTTTTAGTATGAACACAAAATTACTGAACTTTTTATTCCTTTTTATTTACTTTTGATTATTTTAGAGAGGAGCAAGATGATTTCAAGTTGGTAAAAGTAAAGCAAAGTTCCAAAATACATGAATGACTATGATTTCACTGGAAAAGTGTGAGTGTGATGGGCTATATGTGTTTAATACACAGGATTTGGTCAGAGTATGAGGGTCTTAATATTCAAACTAAAGCCTGGTGACTCCATTCTAAAATTTACACTAAAGGCAACAGAAGTTAACATGAATAAGACAAAAAAAATGCCATGAAAAAAAATCTGTACAATAGTTGTTAGTTGTAATTAGATCTGTATTTTTATCCTGGCTCTGCTACAAAGTAACTTACAAGCATGAACAACTCTAAGTTTCTGGGCCTTAGTTTCTTAACACGTAAAATGAAAGGGTTAAACCAGATGGTCCCAGGGAGTCATTTCAGGTTAAAAAATTCCAATCACTCATGTTGAGTCCAGGTACTAAAGAAGAATCTTGGTACTTAAGCAGTGTTTTCACCTGAAGTCCCTCAAGAATAAAGCTAAATAAATATTTTTATGGTACAGTTGTATATAGTTCTTTTGATCCAGTATAATAAGAAATTAAGTCTTTACTTAATTTTAATTATTATAAAACATAAAATAACCAAAGTTCCCCAAGTGATTCTAATGCAGAACACTTGGGAATGTAATTACGTAATATTATTTTAAATGTATTTAACAACTTGATTCATACAGATTGACAAATGCAGTGGGAAACTACACCACCTAGAGATTTCATGCAAACTGTACAGAAAAATCAGCAAATTAGTACATCACACGAAAATATATTTTAGAGTACATTTCCCCTCTTAAATGGCAGTGATTGTGCATTAGTGCAACCACACAGCGCTTGTAAACCTTTTCATCAGCATCCAGGTCCATAACAATTGTTTGGTTAGCTTCAAGGTCAGGTTTCTTAGGTCTGGGCTTTCTGAGTTTTCCTATTTTTACAGTTACATTTACCCATAACTGTAGCCATCCATCCAGACATGCCCCCTGTCTGGTGTTGGGGGAGCAGCTGGATATGGGTGAATCTGAAGAACTCTCTCATCTTTCTAAAATTAGAAAATGGATGTGATTCAGGGATTGGAGGGAGATATAACTATATCATAGGCAGTTTATCACTTTAGGGCAGGAAGCTCTGTCAAACTGAGTAAGATTCGGGCTAGAGACAGCCTCAGTGCGATTTCTGAGTTCTGGCTCTCTCTTTCTAGAGTCCTCAGTGTTAGGGAAGGGGAAACAAGAGAGGGTAACATGTCAGAACTGGCTGACTTAACCTCAGCCTTGCTTTTAAATTGCCACTAAAGGGCTTATGATAACAAGATGCTTTATATAAAAAGATCTACCCACCTGCACTTTAATCAAGTGAGTTGAATTTTTAATATATTGAAGTTTCTTGAGAGCTAGCAACAAATCCAGGTTGTAACAGGACATGGGACAAAGTAAATACTCTGTTTTCATCAAGCTTCAGTCTCTGGCTATCATAAGTCCCCAGCAAGTGCATAGAGTGCGGACCAGTTAACACAGGTCCAACTAACAATGGGGCGCTGACAGAAAGCAGCTTCTTTCCTTCAAATCCAAACATCCTACCACCTTGATTTTTTTCATCTTCCTGGCAAGAAAAGGTACATTAATGTTCTTCAACACTAGGGAAATTCAAAGTATTTATTCATGAATTTTCATTCACTTCTATTTAATGTACAGTATGTGCACTTTAACAACAACAGGAAAGTGAATTATCAAGTTTCACTTGGAAATACTGACATAACAGGTTACATTTCTTCATCACTATGTATGTGTGTATTCTTCCCATCCCTATTGTCTACTCCAGATCTGAGCTGCTGTCTCCCTCTGGCACGTCTCCTGTTATTCTCTTCAGCACAGAATAACGTCTCAAAGGTCAGATCTCCCAAGGGAAGTGGTCAGGCTTGCATTCTTCTTTAGAAAGTGCTCTGCTGGGTCCACTGGGTGGCCTGTGTTATCCACGCAGATTGCTTCTGAACAAAGAGGAGTCAAAGAGAACTCGGGCTTCCAGAGAAAAACAAAGTGCTGTCCCCTATAAATCACAGTCTCTGCAGCGGAAGGTGTCTTCCTAACGAGGTAGAAATAATAGGGGGGTGTTGCAGATGCCCATATTTCACTGATACTGAACACTGTCTCTTTAAGGGCTTAAAATGGTCTGACTCCACTCATCTCTCTGATTTTTTCATAAGTAAGCCAGAACACCAGTGACCAAGGGGTCTGCAAGATTAACCAAAGAAATTAGTGCAAATTTCAAAGCAATTCTGAATATTTTATATATATATATATATATCTATATATATATATATATATATATATGAATGACATCTTTAAATGACAAAGTCATTTTGAATCTACCTAGGCTAAAAAGAAATATTTTTATTTTGCCCTTGCAAAACACCTTATAATGCACAAAATATTTTCATGTAGCATTATTTCTCACCAAATATTTTCATGTCATATATTTTCTCTGAACAATTTATAGTTGATATCCCGGTTTTACAAATGAGGACACTGAGGCTTAGCAATCAAATGCCTACTAACATGTTATGGGTCTAGACTACAGGCTTCTGGCCTCCAATCCATAGTTCTTTTTTACTGTATGTAACTGCCTAAAAGCTCAGGCTGAGCATGTCTGAATTCCATGCTAGCTCCTATACATTTGGTGTATACGGAGCATGACAAGGAGGCACTTAAAGACTTGGAAGTGAAGATGAAAAAAATATCCTGAGAGGTCACAAAACCAACACGTAGGGTATCACAAAATGGGTGTAAAAATTCATGTTAAATAGAGAAGAACTTCCAGCTCAGAAAGATGAACTTGAATGAAGTTATAACTATGCCAAAAGGAATTACACATAAGGGAATGGGGGTTATTCAACAACAGTTATAAAAATGCTAAAAAACACAGGGAAATCACAGAGTCAACATTGGAAGTAACCATTAGAGAAAGGGTGCCTTGATTCCATTCCTGTATGGTTTGGTTCATAGGTGATGGGTAATGTTGATCAGAGAGAAACACTATCAAACTAGAGATATAAACTTAAGCAATTAGACTATAGAATGTATTTGGTTAGACAGTTTGTAAAGCAATATATATGTCAATGTGTTTGGAAATATTAATGTATCTTGATAAACTGAGAATTTACTAAGAGTGGATTTAGGAGACCACATCTGGGTCAGTTAAATGCAAAATAATGCAAAGCTGTGATGATATCATATTCTTGTGACAATAAAAATAAAGTGAACCAAGTACACAACTGTAGATGGAGCAAGGAGCAGAGGCCTTAGTTAAGAATGGACTATGCATTTATTCCTAATTGCTCTGATCATTAGACTTCTCCCTCAAGTTAGTGACATAGCAGCCAAACTATATGCAAAGGAAATGTATATTAATCAGGGATTGAGCAAAGCAAGCTCATATTGCCTCTATCTGGTGGAAGGGGTTGGGACTGAGTTCAGCTGGGTTTTGATATATATGCGATTTGATATGTATGCTATTTTGTTGTATTGACAGCAAGCTTCAAAACTTCATATGTCAAATTTCCTGAAGGTGTTAACATCACAGATATTTTTATGCTTAAAAATGTCGAATTTCATGCCAAAATAAAAGAGCATTTGCGGGAAGTTTTAATTCATTACTTTATTTTGAAGGAAAGTGCTGCTGAAAGTTATCATATACTTCAGGAAGCTTATGGTGAACATGCTCCATCTCAAGATACTTGTGAACACTGGTTTAAACACTTTAAAAGTGATGATTTTGATGTGAAAGACAAAGAACGTCCAGGTCAACCGAAAAAGTTTGAAGACCAACAATTACAAGCATTACTGGATGAAGATGCATGTCAAACTCAAAAACAACTTGCAGAAAGATTAAACGTTGCTCAGCAAACAATTTCTGATCATTTACAAGCAATGGGAAAGATTTTAAAGGAAGGAAAATGGGTGCTACATCAACTGAACGAAAGACAAATGGAAAACCGCAAAGTCATCAGTAAAATGTTGCTTCAGTGGCACAAAAGAAAGTCTTTTTTGCATTGAATTGTGACTGGCGATGGAAAGTGGATTTATTTTGAGAATCCCAAATGCACAAAATCATGGGTTGATCCAGGTCAACCATCAACATCGACTGCAAGGCCAAATCGCTTTGGAAAGAAGACAATGCTCTGCCTTTGGTGGGATCAGGAAGGTGTGGTGTATTATGAGCTTCTAAAACCAGGTGAAACCATTAATACTGATCGCTACCAACAACAAATAATCAAGTTGAACCACGCTTTGTTCTTGAAACGACCAGAATGTGCCAGAAGACACGGCAAAGTAATTTTGCTTCATGATAACACACCACCACACACTTCAAAACCAGTTAAAGACACACTAAAAGATCTTGCCTGGGAAGTATTAACCCACCCGCCATATTCACCAGACCTTGCTCCTTCAGATTACCACCTGTTCTGATTAATGGCACACGCACTTTCTGAGCAACACTTTAAAACAGACGAAGAAGTGGAAAATTGAGTCTCTGAATGGTTTGCCTCAAAACAAGAAAAGTTCTATTGGTACGGTATCCATAAATTACCTAACGATGGTGGAAATGTATAGCTAGCGATGGACATTACTTTGAATAAAGCACTCCTGATGTTTCTCTTGAAATTATTGTGTTTTCTTTGATTACAAAATCTGCCATTATTAACCTGTACACCTAGTAAGTAAACTACAGAACTTGGCCAACAAGGTCCTTCTCAGCCGAGTCCTTAAGTACTTCTCTAGAAGTCTCTCCTACCATTGCCCTGTGAGGCCTGCTCTCCAGCCACAATGAATTTTCTGAAGTTCTCCGAACACCAGGCAGGCCCACATGTGACTTGATGCCCATGCCCATGTTACCTCTCTTTGATGCCCATACACATGTTACTTTTGACAAACGCCTACTAATCTTTCAAAGCTTAGATCAGATATCACCTCTGTGAAGGCTTTTATGGTGTCCTAAACAGTTAAAGGTATTTTTACTCCACTATTCATGTTCCCACAGTGTTTTGGTCATACCACTGGCAAAGCACTAATATAACCTCTGTAATAAGACTATGTCCTCTTGAGCCAGGCTGACTGGCTTTGATGCCCCAACTCCACTGGTTAACCACCTGCGCTGTCCAAGGTATCCAAACTCTTAAGTTTTTGTTTCCTCCTCAATAAAAGAAAGAGATTATAGTAACCTGCTGAATAGATTGTTGGGAGAATTACGTGAGTTAAGCCATAAAAATGATTAGCACAGTACTGACTGTATACCAAGTAATTTTGGTAATACTAGCTTTATTTCTGTACTTTTAAATACATATCTATCTTCTCCATCACAATGTAACCTCCTCTAGTGCAAAAAATAAACATCTTATCCCTTAGTGTTACCAGCACTTATAATAGTGCCTGGTTCATGCAGGCCAAATAAAAATCTTCCTTTCCAGTAAGAAATACCCACAGATGTAAGATAATTTCAAGGTATAATCTAGACCAGTGGTCAGCAAACTGCGGCTCGCGAGCCGCGGTTTGCCACTCTGTTGACTAATGAGTTTGCCGACCACTGGGATAGGGGCTTAATCACAAGGAACAACAACAGCCTGTAATTATTGGAATCGAGAGTCTAGGTCAGTGGTCGGCAAACTCATTAGTCAACAGAGCGGCAAACCGCAGCTTGCAAGCTGCATGTGGCTCGCGAGCTGCAGTTTGCCGACCACTGATCTAGACAAAGTAATGTTTTACAACTTGGGTACACTTTTGCATCAGATACTGGCAACAGCTTTGGCAGTTCATTTCATGTTAATAGGTAGATACCATCCCTGGGTGATATCATTTATTACCAAAGCTTCGATGGCCATCTAGATGTGGAGGGTGCTCAGATCTAAATCTCCATCTCCGTAGTCCAAGATCCAGACCAATATGTGAAGTTAATCATCTAGCTATGTTTTCAGACTTAACACATTTAAAACTAAACTTGTTATTCTACCACAAAATCTTCTTCCCTGCGAATGATCCCATTTGAGGAAATTACATCATCTGTCAGGGCAGAAATCTGGGAGTGAAGCCGGACTTTTGTCTTCTCCAGCCACGTTTCTATCTCCTACATATTTTTTAAATCCATCTTCTCTTGTCCCCACTGTTATACTCTAGTCCAAGCCAGCACTATCTTTCATCTATCACTACTCCTAGGCTTTTCCAGAATCACATGGCAGCAAGAACGCTCTTTTTAAAAACACACGTCATCCAGTTGGTGCCCTCACTCTTACAGATCACGGGGCCCGTTCCAATCTGGTTCCTGCCCCTCTCTGGCCTCAGCCTGTGCTGCTGTCCTCCATGTCTCTGGGCCTTGGCCCACTGGTTTTTCTGCAGTTCCCTGAACTCATCATGTTCTCCATCCACTCCAACTATTCCCTCCACCTAAAATGATCTTTTCTGCCCTTTTCACTAGGCTAAGTACTACTCGTTCCTCCTCTCTCAGTTCAAAAGTCCATTCTCCAAGGAGGTTTTCTTAATCTTTCAGCCTAGGCCAGTGGTCGGCAAACCGCGGCTTGCGAGCCACATGCGGCTCTTTGGCCCCTTGAGTGTTCTAACACCACTTCTTCAAAATAGACTCGCCCAGGCCGAAAACCGACTTCTGCACATGGGCCACGAAGTTTTAATCGCACTGTACGTGCACGCCCGCACGTGGTATTTTGTGGAAGAGCCACACTCAAGGGGCCAAATAGCCGCATGTGGCTCCTGAGCCGTGGTTTGCCGACCAATGGCCTAGGCTACACTTACTTGCTATAAAGTTGCACAACACCATGCACTTTCCCCTACTCCTCAGCACTTCTAGCTTCTTATCCAATGCTTTCCTCACTTAGAATAGAAGCTCCAGCACTAGGACAAGGGCCAAGACTCTTCTATTTGTCCCAAAGCTCCACAAGGAGTCCAGAGCTTGGCAAGGCGTAGGCACTCAATTAATATTATATGGTGTAAATTATTGATTGTTTGAATTTTTAAACCCACAACTCAGCCATTCTTTCAAATATTTTCTAACTTACAAAATATTTGGGTACTTTGTTTTTAATATATTTTTATGTTTCTTAAATAAGTCTATCTAATTCTAAATATTGCTTTACTGCAGTGAAAAAATAACATTTAAACCCAATAAAAATAACATAATGCTTTCTTACTAAGCAGAACTTTGTGATAATAAATATCAATGGGTAATGCAACATGTGCCATCAAACTAACAAATTCTGTTTGAAACATTAGCATTTCCATAGGAATGATCTCTAGTATTAAATCAGTACATCTGTCCAAAATAACAGTATTTTGCCGAAATAGACTACTAAAGGCTTCACAATGCAGAAGAATCTACCCACTGGCTTTATAACAACAGAGTATCAACCTATTAATTTCTGGATGTAACTGAATTATTTTGCTTTAATCTACCAAAGAAGGTAATAGAACTCTGATAAGAAGTCAAAGAAAACAAAAAGAAAGAACTGTGCTTTGGGGGCAGGGCCATGCCAGAAAAGAAAATAGAAAATACTTATAGATTAAAAGTAATGTAAGTACAAAGAAAACAAAAACAACAGAAGGAAAGACCGAACTTTACCATTCGCAGCCAAGATGGCAGAAAGCCTTTATACAGACTCATGAACCCTTCTCCTTGGACAGCCTGAACCAAGCAGTCAGTGGATGACTTATACAAAAGTCCCCTGAAAAGGAAACAAGACAATTCTGTTAAATTTCTTGTGTGTAAATAAATAAATATAAATTAAAAATAGACTTAGGAAACTTGCTATAAGTTAAATATTTCCTGCTAGTTTACAACAAATACTATTTGTGGTTCTGTATACAGTAAGTCCTCACTTAATGTTGATAGGTTCTGCGATTTCAAGCAAAATGGTGTATTCACAAAACCAATTCACCACAAGCTAATTGATAGAAACAAGAGTTAAATTCCTACGGCATCTCATCAACATTATAAGGAAACACCATTGAATGAAATGACATTATTTGAAGACCTGCTGTATATAGATCACCTTTTTGAGTTTAAAGATATTTTTAAGGTTGACTCTTCTGATTCATCCCACCCTTGGTTTTATACTTAGAATTCACTCTACCTGATCTCTTCCAGAGAGAAAATACTGTTTTATGTCAGATCAAATTCTCCATGTTACCTGTAAGTCATAAGCTTCTGAAGAAAGTACTCTGTAAATTCTCAGCAGAGTATGTTTTCAAAACCTCCTTGAAAACAATAAAGTCACAATAAATATCTTTTGTCTAAATATGATTGTTAAATTAGCTCATTTCCCCAAAGGCACAGTACTTTTTCATCAGACAAAGAGCAAGTAATTGCATAAAAACAACTTCCTGGTTGAACACACAAACACACAAATACATTTCTATCAAGAATAAACAGGGAAGCATCTTTAAAGATCAGTGTTATTACAGACATTCAGACACATGGACACTGAAGACTTTCTACCTACCTTCCTTGCTTATCTCGTGGTTGATTCATTATTCGGCTTTTGATGACATCAGCTGGTGTTCCAAGAATAGAAGCTACCAGTCCAGAACAGAAACTATAAATACAAATAAATGAAATTGCATGATAATATGTATCAGTTTACAAATTTTAATAAAAAGGAATTTAACATTTAGAAAGAATAGAATACTAAATAAATTACTATAATATCTTTCATAATAATGCTCTTTTAGCTTAAAATAAATGCTAAATTCATTAAAAAGGTAGAAAAAAGGAAAAACAAAAGAATGTTTTGGACAGCCTGAATCAAGTAGTCTGTGGATGACTTATACAAAAGTCCACTAAAAAGGAAAACAAGACAATTATACACTGAAAACCTACTGGGGGTAGGCAGAACAAGACGATAAGATCCTGCCCTCGAGCCGAGGCCGGTTTGGCTCAGTGGATAGAGCGTCGGTCTGTGGACTGAAAGGTCCTAGGTTCGATTCCAGGTCAAGGGCATGTACCTTGGTTGCGGGCACATCCCCAAGTAGGGGGTGTGCAGGAGGCAGCTGGTCGATGTTTCTCTCTCATTGATGTTTCTGGCTCTCTATCCCTCTCCCTTCCTCTCTGTAAAAAATCAATAAAATATATTTTAAAAAAAAAAAGATCCTGCCCTTGAGGCACTTACACTCCACTGGTGGAGAGGCACAGGAAAAATGAGTAATGTCAGGTGCTGCTAAGTACTATGAAAAAATAAAACGGGGTAATATGATAGGGAGTCGCAGCAGAGAAGAAAGTGTCTATGCGAAGACCTGGAGGAAGAGCATTGCAAGCAGAAAGAAGAGCACAGTAAAAGCCCTGAGTCAGGAATACTTTTGGTGTGTCAGAGGTGGAAAGCAACCACGTGGCTGCAGCATCCTGAAGAGGGTCCATCCAGATGAAAGACTAAAGAAGCAGACAGAGCGCAGCCCGTGAAGGCCATTGAAGGAGTTTGATTTTACTCCAGGTATTCTCTCTCTGCGCATTATGCTCTAATGCTATAATTAAGTGTAGTTCTCTGTACTTACCACACTATCCAATACCTCCATGCCTTTAATTCTTTCATTTGGAATGCCCTGCTCCCCATATAATTGGAAAATTCCCAGTTTTTTCTTCAATCTATGCTCAGGCATAAGGTCTGAGGAGTTTCTGCTTATCCCTCCCTCTACCCAACAAGGTTAATCACTCCTTTTTGTTAAAGGTTTCTTGTCAATTACTCAAAAGAGACAAAATGGATGTCAACTGCATAGTAAATCAAGATTATGTAAATGAGTGACTGGAAAGTTAAGAAACCACTATAAGTTCATGATGTGTACAGACATGAGAGAGATAATACAGGAACATAATCAAAATTTCATAAACAGACAACTCATTAACTACTTAAAGTTTTCCAAGAGAAAGGCATCTGATGAGAAGAGGGGTGGCCAACCTAATCACAGAAAACAGAGGCCCAAGATCCAGCTGAGTCAACAGTCTGGGATCATGGAAGCCTACAGAGTAGCTTATGTTTGGCTAATGGAAAGCTAGAAAGGAACGTGGTGTAAAATATTAAACAGAGACTGAAGGATGCAACTGCTTATGGCCTCATCCTCTTATCAAATTGTTTTGATGCCACAGTATGATCTGGCTGGACATCTTTAAAAAATAAATATTAAAAGAGAGCAAATAATGTATTAAAAAGGCTCAAGTATGATGATACCTAGAGTCAAAGTAAGAAGATAAGGCAATAACAGGAGATTTATTTCGTCATAATGGGCATGGGTACTTTGCTATTGACCTTTATCACTCCTTGCTAGTAATAGCTCAAAATGCGGCCCAGGACACAGTGAAAGTGAAAATAGACAGAGGTGACTGGGCAAGTCTTCTGTTCTCTCTAGAAGACCAATGGTTCTCTATAAAAATAGTTTAAAATATCTCATCAGCACTATGTCAGAATCAGTGACACTCTTCAGGATCAACTAAAAAACCATGCTCACATATAATCTTCACACGATAGAGACTAACCTTCTCAGTTTTACCTAATAGCCTCATGATTTTACAAAAACAAAAAAGGGGATTATCCTGGTCTTTCTGTTCTATATAATTTCCTGACCATTAATTCTACTCCCATCTTTCCTTTGCTTCTCCTATTAACATACCTTGTCACATGCCTTCCCACCTCACCAAATCCAAATCCTGGCCACAGGCTTCTACTGCTCCTGCCCTACTCCAGGACTTCATTTTACTTACACCATTTTAAAAAACTGTGCTAAGATATACATAACACACAATTTGCCATTTTCACCATGTTTAAGTGTGTAGTTCAGAGCTTACACAATTTTTATTATTCTTCATATTGAACTCCTTTTCCCCAGATGTTGGCAGCTTGGTAAAGCTCTCTGATTGTAGAGCTGCAGTCCCCTTCATGTCTCCATGAGCATTCATTTTAACTTTCAGATCACACAGCACTATTTTCCTACTTAGATTTGCGTTCACAGTAAGCAACTTTGAGCTGCCTCACATACCATACATACTCATGCAATGCACTTAAAAACCTGATCCAGTGGGTGAAGCTCAAAAATGAGCCAAATACCAATCACCCCATTTTCTCAAAACCTTAATTAGAGAAGAATAAAGCTAAGTTATTTCAGATTAGGGCTGGAATATATACCGCTAGAAATTTCAAGTCTTTCCAAAAAAGATATACCTGGGAGGTGGAGTAGTGTACATTAAACAGATTTACTCCTGCTGGGAAATCCATGCATCTTAGGTGAGAAGTGTAGGATTTCAAAGACTATTTGGTTAGAAAGACAAGGTAAAAGAAACAGAGATGATATCACTGTGGGACTTTTGGAAAGACCTGACATCTGCTCCCACAGTACAGCATACACTGGTCCAGACAAGCATCTGGAAAGGTAATTCTCACGATGACTTGACTGGGTAGAAACTGGTGAAGAAGGTCTCATAGGCAGAGGGGACAGCATGCACAAAGATAGTGGAGGAAAGAAAAGTATGGGTGACTACAGATACAACACATATGTTTACGGGGATGGAGGTAAAAGTGGAAGGAGCCCTAAAATCCTCAGTGCTCTGTGAAGAGGCCAGAGAATGTATGGTGTAGACTGTGAACATACGTGGATAAGAGTTTGGAATGGGAAAGAACAGTGAGCAAAGACATATAAAAAGATTGCCCTAGCAACACTAAAGACAACACTGATTTTAAAAGAGGAAGAATGAAGAAACACTACCATAGGAATATTTAGTTAAGGTGAACCTGAATTAGGAATCATTTATATCTGTACCTATAGATCTCCAAATATCATTGGTTTGGCACTATTAATATACTACTTTTAGGGTTGTCCAAATACCAGAAAGGGTGCTAGAATTTGGAAACAAGATCAGGAGCTAAATAAAATCACTATAATGTTAAGGATATTAGACATCTATAAAATAACTCATTCTAATGGATATTTGAAATTGTTGCAAAGAGATTAAGGTACATATTACTCCTTCCTGGAATGCTCTTCTTCCTGTCTCTGTCTATCAAAAGCACAACCCTTTAAGACACATATCTAATTCTATCCTCTCCAAGTGGTTATTACTTCTCCATCCTCCGAACTCTACAGTAACTAGTCATTTACTGTACAATGTTTGTACACTTGTCTTGTTTTCTGTCTTGGTAAACATCCTGGGAAGGAGTTGGGTTTATGTTCTATACTGACTACAAGGGCCCTGCACAGTGCCTTTAACATAGAAGATGCTCAAACATATCTGCTCAATGAGCTGGAGAGCTGATCATTAGAATCTGACCCTGCCAGGGCCCCAACAAGTTGCAAATATTTGGAGAAGTTTAATCTACAACATTCTACAACTTTGTCTCTGTCTTCTCCATTTTAACTGCAACAAACTTTAAGAAAATTGCTTTTTATAAATATACTATCACCTTTCTCTAAGTGTGATATCCCTAGATTCCCAATCAAAAGAGACAAAAAAAGTGTATGTCAAATATGGAAGAAAAGGTCATCTGGAGAAAAAAAAATAAAGTCTAAAACTAAAACAACCACTTACCTAGATAAACTGTGAGTCATGATATTGTCCTCAAGTGTTGTATTCAATACCAAGTAGTGTTTCACTGTATCATACGTGGTTAAATCTGGCAATAGAAAGAAAAGGAAGACAACTTATTCAACAATGAGTGTCTTTTGAATCTTAGAGACGGTATGGAGTAGAGAGGAGACCTTAGAAATAATTTGGTCTTTTATCTTTACTAGAGGCCCGATGCATGAAATTCATGCAAGAGTAGGCCTTCCTTTCCCCGGCTGCCAGCACCTAGGACCCAGGCTTCCCTCTGGCACCTGGGACCCGAGCTTCCCTCACAGCCCCAGCTTCATCAGGAAGGTTGTCCGGAAGGACATCTGGTCTAACTAGCATATTATGCTTTTATTATTATAGACTAGAGGCCCGGTGCACAAAAATCCATGCACTTGGGAGGGGCGGGGGTCCTGTCAGCCCAGCTTGCACACTCTCACAATACAGGACCCCTCGGGTAGGGTCCAGCCCCATCACAGCATGGCTCTGGTTCCCCGGTCCAGGACCGGGGCGGGTGAGGGGGAGGTGGGGAGGGAGGGACCAAGAGGCCAGTCCAATCACAGCATGGCTCCAGTTCCCTGGAGCCTGCGCGCGGGGGAAGGGACCAAGAAGCCAGTCTAATGGCAGCATGGCTCTGGTTCCCCAGAGCCTGCGGGCCGGGGGAGGGACCCAAGAGCCAGTCCGATGGCAGCATGGCTCCATTCCCACAGCTCCCTCCCGCCACCATGCCGTGGGAAGCCAGGGCCCATAGCTCCCTCCTGCCACCGCACCACAGGCTGCTGGGTCTGTCGCGCCAGCCGGGACCCTAGCCTGGTATTCGGTCATCCATCCTGAAGTTTCGGTCATGACGGACCCTGGCTCTTTAAATATTAGGATTGTCACAATTTGCTTAGTTTTGGAAATCCTTTTTACATGCCATACCAAAAAGTGAAAATGCTCTAGGGAAAATTCTCAATTACAGTGCAACATAAAAGACTATTGTCAATATATGTTATTAAAAAATAACATTTTTTATTTTTCCTGAGGTGAGTTCCAATAATTATTAAGGCTATTACACTTCTCAGAATTCAATGAGGTTTCCATTACCTCCCATATTCACCAGCGCTGCTCTTTGTACATTGGGTACCCAGCCTGCCCAAAGTCCACGTATTCCTCCTTCAGCTAAGATTTTTGCAAATGCATGATGCACACCGCGAAATCTAAGGGAAAATAATAATGAAATGTAAAAGCTTCAGGCATTCCTTTGTATGGAATGTAACTGGATAAGCTTGCCTATATAGCTGTTATGATTTGGAGTAAAATAACATCTTAATTACTCAGAATTGTTAGATAGTAAAGCAATCCACATAAATCTGATTTCCAGATAAACTTAAAAATCCTTTAGAAAAAAGGCCAACATTTAATTAAACATTTTTAATGGAAATCTTTATAAACTGTGTCAACCTCAGATTTTTGAACACATTAAAATTATTTTATTGATATTTTATATAATCAGTGCACATATTAGTTATAGGAGGGAACAGTAGTTATCATACCTCTGGGTTCATTTTACTACTTTATGGGAGACCTACAAATTTTGTAATTTCACCAAATAACATTGATCCTCACATAATCTTTTAGAGAAATATTTTTAGGCCAAAAAGTAAGAAGGACAACCTCATCATAAGAGATTTAAAATAGAATACTTTGGCTTTATCAAAATTTACTATTTTATTCTT
Source organism: Eptesicus fuscus (assembly GCF_027574615.1). Taxonomy (NCBI): domain Eukaryota; kingdom Metazoa; phylum Chordata; class Mammalia; order Chiroptera; family Vespertilionidae; genus Eptesicus; species Eptesicus fuscus. The sequence goes on along the minus strand of NC_072482.1, from coordinate 16,070,364 downwards.
ATTTTGCTTGTTTTTCTATACACAGATTTTTAAAAATGATACTAAACCATGAACCAAATCTGGAAACCTCTGGTATAAAATGAAGATCTGGATTTGATATAGTTAGAAATACCTGGAGTCAAATGCTACCTTTCTCACTTACTAGCTGTGTTGTGTGGCTTTTGCTCAGGACTTACACTTTCTGAGTCGCACTGCAAAGATAATATGACATTTATTAGGCATGCATAATTGCTATTATGCTACATGGGAGGTATGGTCATAAATGGCTAATGTAGCTAAAATTTATTGTGCACTTATTAAGCACCAGACTTCTTTTATAGACATATGGTACATTTAATTTTTGAAAACTCTATGAAGTGTGTATTATTAACTCTAATTTACATCTGAGGAAACTGAAGCTTAGAGAGGTTAGGAAATTGACTAAGGTTACAGAATTAAAATGTGGTCAAGGCTGGATTTGAATCCCAGGTTATCTGATCCCAACATTCATATTCTTTACAACAATATTCAATGTTTTTTATTACTACAGCAAACCTAAAAGTTCCAACATTAAAGATGAGAGAGGGAAAAAACTGAGGCAATCAATTCAGATTATTTCTGGATCCCAATAGTTAGTTCTCTCCCTATATCCAACCAAGGCCACACCACTTCTCCCTGCTACTGAGTAATTAGACCTTGTTGCCAGGTGACAAAATAGGCCCTGGAGTTCCATTGAACTACTTGGTTAAATCAGAGTGGTTTCCCTTTCTCCTCTGTGGTGCAGGCTCTTTCCCAGCCCAACCTCGTTTTCCACTGAGTCAGCTCAGGGAGCAGCAGAGCAGAGAGCAGTGGTCAGGAGCGAACTCCCAAAGGAGGCTCCAAACCTCCTTCATCTCTGGCTCAGCCACAGACCTGCAGTCTTCAGAGGATCAGACCCCCATGCACTCAGCTCAAGGTGTCCGGCACTTTTCCTCTTTCCTGGGAGGGAGCTATCTATCTGCAAGACTTTGTCCCTTTCCTGGGGGAAACTGGCAAGTGGCATTTTTATAAATTGTTGAACATGAAGCCCTTGGAGGAAAGGCAAACTTCGGTAATATAGTGTAATGCAAGAGAAGGCTTTCACATCACAAAGGCGTGGTTTCCACACGTCCTTAAACTTGGTAAAAAGAAGAGGAGCAGATTGGACAGGGAAGCAGGAACCACTTGCAAGGTCAACTTTGCTATTTCCCTTCTTTCAGGGAGAAAGGGAAGGAAGCTAAGCTTCTGGCACCTATGAGCCAGGCAGTCTCACTGTCAGGCAGACCTTCTGAGATGGCCCCTTGTAAAGACAGAGAAGCAGAGACTAGAAATGTTAATTGACTTCAACAACACCAGGCCATGATGGCTAAATCAGGATTCACAGCAGGGCAAATTTTAATGATCAAACTCTTTATATTGCTGCCGGGGCTGGAAAAGGCAGCACACAGAGAATTTGTCTGGTAGAGAACATGTGCACCTTTATCATGCAAAGAAAAGATCCACCTTAGCTCTCCTCATAATGGATACAATTTCCAAATTAAAAGAGTCAAAACTAATGTCTTTACTGAATTCTGAATTACAAAAATGCATATGTCCATTAGGTAAATGTTCAAAATACGATGGAGGCAAAGGGGAAAAGAAAGTGTGAATTAATTAGAGAACTTACCGCAATGGTTTTCCTTCGAGTTTCCTTTTTCCTTCCATTTGCATCTGAACCTTCACTAGGTCTGTTGGGTTGGCTAAAAACTGGCCAACCACACCAGCCAACATCCCTCCAATCACTGATTTCCTGATTATACAAGGAGATACATTTTTAAAGGTGACCATTAATTTCACAAGTTTTGTAGTAAACAGTACCATGCTGGTACAGCCCCTGCATATGACATGTAAGACAAAATGAGGAACAGACCCAAACAAATCAGAGGAAAGTGGATGATTTGTCTGTTTACAGAGGGCAAGGTTAAAGAACCACAGAAAGTTGAAATTCAAATAGTTTGCCCAGGTTACACATTGGTAGAGCAGGAATTTGGGCCCATCTCTGTCTTATTCTAAAGCCCAGGAATTCTCAGTAGAAAAAGGAATACAGAATGTGCTCTAAAACAATTTTTAATATTAAAATATTAAATACATACATAATTTTATGTACATATATACATGTGTATACAAAGTGCAGTAAATGGTCAGTTATTTGGATTTATATTGTTAATATTTATTATTATTTTAAGCCTGTAACTTGAGGTGATTTCAGTACAATGCATAATTTTATATAAATCTAATGGATAAAACATTAAAAACTTAGGGGCAATAGCATCTTATTTTCAAAACAAAACTTACCAAAGGGGATAATGCTTATCTTCATTTTTGCGAAACACAACTTCACGGAGATGTTCATATGTGACCATTCGACCTCCAGAGTACACTGTGTAAGAGAGAGCATGAAAGAAGTGGATTCAGCTATATGTTTAATAAAATACGAGGACATCTGACTGGCCTGGTTGACCTCCCCAGCTGACTCTTTGCCTCATGCAGCCTATGCCTCCAACCCAGGGACTTCCTGATGGCTCTCCACAGGTGGCATGCCTTTTTCAGCCTCAGCCTTCTCACAGGCTGGCTGATATTTCTTGCATGGATTCTCCCTTCTCTGCTTTGCTAACACCTCCTATCTTCAAAACTCAACTCAGAGAACTACTTTTCCAGAAACATTCTCTGACCTTTGCTCCCGTGTTCTAGGCTGGCATGGCACCTGCTGCTTCCCCCGTGTTCCCACAGAACCGCACAGGCACACATCTAATTCAGCATGTATCATACTGAGTAGAGATGGACTTGATTTTCTTGCTCACCTTTTCATCAGACCATGAGGTTTTCAAGGTAGGTTTTCATGACCTTATATGCCCTAGTACAGAGCTGGGTAAACAGCGGGCATTTTCATTCAATAAACATGTATACCTTTATTGGATAATTTATTATAGTACAGTCATTTTTCAGTGGTGTCAAATATATGAAATTAAGCTTAACTGTAAAACTATATATGGTGGTCAACAAATACACATGAAAAGAAGTGAAATTCAAAACAACAATGGGAAGCAAAGGAGAAAATATTTTTTAAAAGGATGAAAAATAAAAATCATTAAAATCAGTACATGATATTCATATAGAGAATTTTTCTTGATATTTCTGGAAGTTTGATGAAATATTTCAAGATATTAAAAAAATATACAAAGTACCAAAACACATTTGCACATTTCTGGATAGTTCTTGATGAGTACACTCTAACTTACTCATCTGAAAATCTGAAGCTTTAAAAATAATAAGATGGAAGTTACTGCTGGGTAGTTCTCTGACCAAGGGTTCCTTCAATAGTTGAGGAAACATGATGAATGTAGAGGAGTAAAATGAAACACCTGTCCTACCACCATTTTTTTTTTTAATCCTCACCTGAGGATATTTTTTCCATTGATTTTTTTTTTAATAGAGAGAGTAAAAGGGAAGGGGGTGGCGGTGAGAGAGAGAGAGAGAGAGAGAGAGAGAGAGAGAGAGAGAGAGAGAGGAACACATCAATGTGCTCTCACATTGACTTATTGCCTCCCGCGTGTGCCCCGACCAGGGCCAGGGATAGAACCTACAACTGGGGTACATGCCCTTGACCAGGGTGACCCTTCAGTACTCAGGCTGATGCTTCAACCACTGCTCAGGACTGCCACCTTTTGAAGCCAAGTTTATGTTCCCCTGTCCACAAGCTGAAAACTCAACACCTCCTGTCTTTATGAGTGCCACTTGGGAAGCAGAGCAGAAAAGTGCTCTCATTGGCTATCATGTACTCAATGGCTATTTTCCTTTAAGAGTGACCAAAGGCCCACATAGCTAGCTAGTTAGGCAGTCTGGGAAACTGAGGCAACCAAAAGCACCTTTTTTACATGTACTCTATTGCCAGAGTTGCTTGCTGTCTTTTCAGAGTAGCCTGGTTTCTAATGTATTGGTGAGATGTGGAATTGTGATCAAATATATTTAATTTTCAAGAACATAAACATTTTTAATTTTGTGTTTAAAGTTTCTAAAATAGACAAACACATAAATTATGCTTTTTTTCTTAAACTTGGAAAGAATTTTATTAGGAAAATTTTGAAACATACAGAGAAGTAGAGAAAATAATATATAACTCCCTCAGTATCTATAATTCAGACTTATAAAGGGCTAACATTTTCGCCATATTTGCTTCATGTTGTGTGTTTTTTCTTAATTATTTTAAAGTATACTACAGATATTATGACAGTTCATCCCTAAATAATTCTATATGTATTTCTAAAAATCTAGTGCAATAATTCCTTAATAACAATTGGTAGTTAATTTTCTTCCTCTTAAGAGACTATATATTCATTTATCACATTAGTAGAAAAAACTAACTGGTTTTTGGATAGAGCCAAACAGAAAAGCAGAGGAGACAAACACAGAAATCAAAACAAACTTACCAGCCAGAATCAAGATAAATACCTACGTGTCTGTAAATGGCAGGTGTCACTCCTTGCCAAAGCTTTAGAAAGCCTTCTTCTTGGACAATCCCGAGGGCTGTGCGCACCATGCCCCTATAGGGAGTAGATTCTCTTGCGTTTTCTCCCAACCGAGCAAGGGCAGCTTCTCCTTGCATTTGGAGTCGAGTTTTTGTGAGATCAAGGGGAAAGGTTGCTAATACAAATAAAACAAAATGAGGGGAAACCCACAATAATCAGAGAAACAAACAACAATTCTAAAATCATAGGACTAATACTTTAGTCACAAGATCAGTGATTCTCAAATTTTAGAGTACATCAGAATGTACGTAATTTTTCAGGCTATGGAAATCAGTTGATTCATACACACTCCCAAATTTACAAACGACTGTTCCAGAGTACATCCCAATCGCCAGGAGGAAAAGTGACAAGCCTTGGGTTCTTTTTGTTCAGAAATTTCAGTCTAAAATCTATTTTTTGTCCTTAAGTTTTGCTTTCCGATGGTTAATTTCAGGTATCCATATTCTGTAATGTACTCTTGACTGCAACTGTGATTAAGATCTAATGTGACTTTTAGAATACTGTACTACTTATCCTAGGTTCTGAATGCCAGATGAAGCTGAATTCTCTAATTTCATAGATGATGTTCACATGCAGATGAATCACTAACTTGTTTGAGACACAGAAGATGCAATGAGGAGCTTATAATATCATCCTATCTAATAAAAGAGTAATATGCAAATTAACCATCACTCCGCTACACCACAAGCCATGCCCACAAGCCACGCCCACCAGCCAATCAGGAGTGAGTATGCAAATTAACCCAACAAAGATGGCTGCAGCCAGGGAGAGAGCAGGAGGGAGGCTTGGGTTTCCCCAGTGATGGAGGAAGCCAAGCTTTCCACACACCCTGGCCAGCCCAGGCCTCCGCTTAAGACTACAAAGTTTCAATTATAGAAGATAAATAAATATCAACAGAAATGGCTGGCTCCGCTCCAGGCTACAAAGTTTCAATTGTAGAAGATAAATAAATCCCAGATACCAGGGCCTCCGCTTGGGTTGCCGGGGAGTGGGGGGGGGGGGGGGGCGCGGGGCGTGGCTGGCCTGCAAACCACCACAGGCCCCTCTCCCAGGCCGCCCCACGCCCCAAGGGAACCCCCACCCTGATCCGGACACCCTTCAGGGCAAACCAGCTGGCCCTCACCCATCCACCAGGCCTCTATCCTATCTAATAAAAGAGTAATATGCACATTGACCATCACTCCAACACACAAGATGGCTGCCCCCATGTGGTCAAAGATCCTTCCCCCATGTGGACACAAGATGACCGCCACAAGATGGCCAGCAGGGGAGGGCAGTTGGGAGAGACCAGGCCTGCAAGGGAGGGCAGTTGGGAGGGACCAGGCCTGCAAGGGAGGGCAGTTGGGGGCGATCAAGCCTGCAGGGGAGAGCAGTTAGGGGTGACCAGGCTGACAGAGGAGGGAAGTTGGGGCAAACAGGCTGGCAGGGGAGCAGTTAGACATCAATCAGGCTGGCAGGGGAGTGGTTAGGGGGTAATCAGGCTGGCAAGCAGAAGCGGTTAGGGGCAATCAGGAAAGTAGGCAGGCGAGCAGTTGGGAGCCAGCAGTCCTGGATTGTGAGAGGGATGTCAGTTGGACATCCCTCGAGGGGTCCCAGATTGGAGAGGGTGCAGGCTGGGCTGAGGGACACCCTCCCCCCTACCCCCGTGCACGAATTTCGTGCACCGGGCCTCTAGTCTTTTATATACGAGGATGGCATGCTCATTGGCCTTGTATTAAAGCACATATTGTTTTTCCAGCACTGACAATTTTTATACATGGCCTCCTTACAAGTACCAACTGCCCTTGAAAATTATTTTTCTAATGATTACATTTTGAATTAGAGATAGACCTTTTACCTTGAAACAGAGTGGCACTAACTAGCCCAGAGTAGGAATATCAAGCTCATAACTTTATATACACAATGTCCCAAATAACTGAGATGACCAGATTCAGTTAAGTTCATGAACATTGCTAACATTACATAAGTTTTTGAATGACTCCTACTTGATACAAAACCATAGCTATGTCTTTCCAAAAGAAAACAGAGTGGAAGAGAATATTAAATCTTACCACTGGTCTTTGAAAAAATTTATACCTTGCCAATAGTTTCCCTAAAACAGACGTAATTAACATATAGAGGATTCAAGCAATACATCATTGAAATATGAAAAGTCTTAAGACATAGGAGCCTCTATATGAGCATAGGTTATGACTCTCAAAACAAATTTGTTTTTCTTGCTAGTTACTTAAATCATGCTCCAGGTTCCGATCCTAAATTGTTTTGCACTCAAAACCATCTCATGTTTTGATTCTCCCTGCCTCCCATCCCAGCCTCCTCACAACTCTCCATGATTTTTAACAGAGGAAATAAAAGCCTTTGGTCAGAGGGGAAACATCAGTTTAAATAAATTTTAAAAACCAACAAAACAAACAAAAGGACAAAACAAAACAAAAAAAGCCCCACCTGGAAATATATCTAATCATTCAGCAATCTGCTTTTAAATTTTTTTAAAAAGTTGATCAATTATATTTCAGTAAAAACAATGAATGAAAGTAATTCTCCATCAGTTTGGGGTGGACAGAGGAAAAAGGAGAAGGTTCAAAGGGCAAAAGTGGAGGAGCACAAAGTGCGAAAAAACAGATAATGTGCTGGCTGGACTGGAAATACAAATAGAACAGGACAAATATTTACAAATGATAACACATCAGAGCGGCTACTTTTTGTTTTAAATGGGCAACAAAATGAAAGGGTAATCTTAAAATTCACAGGGAACGGTAGGCACTACTCATAAAATCCTTGGAAGAAACACCAGTTGCTCATGTGAGGGCATCATCAGTCTGCTCTAGGAGGCCTGTTTTCCCTGACTTGCTTACACAGAGGTACCTGCTCATCTCTATACTCTTCTGATACGTAACAATACCTTCATTATAATAATGCAGGTCTCCCCACCAGCCTGTAAGGTCAGAATTGGGTCTTTTAAACTATATCTCCACAGTCTCTAGCATTGCAGTAATTATAATAATAACACGATTATTGGGGGGGTCCTGCCTTGGATTTAGTATTTATATACTTTTGACTTCTCAGAATCCTGCAAGGTAAACACAGTATAGACGAGTTAAGCTCCAAGTGGCCAACTGGCAGATGCTGAGTACATGCTGTGATACTCAGTGTGATAGGTTAATAGCTTAAGTCCCACAAGTGGGTTCCACAATTTGGACCTAAAAGACAATGATGTAGTGAGGCTGTGTAAGAATATAAATCACAGGGACATATGTAATAATTTCAACAGTAAAGATAAGTTTTAAAAAAAAAAGAATATACATCGAAGAGATTATTTCAATAAGGATGAAAAGTGGATTTTGTTTTTCAAAAGGTCATCCTCACTAAAGGGAAAATGACTCTAAGAGGAATGACAACTGGTGAAGCTCCTAAAAATACACGTTTGGGTGCAATTGCACACCTCTGAGGGAGACGAAATTGGAGAGCTAAGACCTCAGTGACCCCCACTCCCTCCTCCACACAAAGATGGCCTTGCCCGCACCCTGCCACATCTGCTGGACACGTGGGGATGGACAGGGCGCAACCTCGCGGACTGCACACACCCAGTGGGAACGAAGCCATCTGCTGGCCCTACCGGTCCCGCCTCCCCTCCCCCGCTCCCCCGTTGCCACCCCTCTTTCCAGGGTGGCGCCACAACGACCGGCGGGAGAGGCCCAGGAGTGGGCGTCCGGGTACCTAGCTCGGCCACGGTGGCCGCGCAGCCGGACAGTACGAAGTTGCTGGCTCGGGGCCATCTCTGGACGAGCGGCAAAAGCCTCTCCTCATCCTCTGGGACCGACATTCAGCAGCAGGACAGGACGACAATGCACCCCTTCTGGCCGGCGCGGGCGCCACAGCTGGCGTGCCACCTTGCCAGGGCGGCCTCTCCTCAACCGACAAAGGGCGTGGCGGAGTCCACGTCCCTCTCCCCGCTGGGCCCTGCGAACCCGCAACCTTCCTAACAGCCCCAGGATGGAGTGGTCCAGCGGACAGAGAACAGATAAACAACGCGGAGCCCGCGAGGCTTCTGGGAAATGTAGTCCTCCGCACTCTGCGCCTCTCGGGCCGCATTCTCTGATTGGCCGCAATCTCGCGCTCGCTGAGCCCCCGGTATCCATGGCAACAACGCGTGTTTTTTTTTTCCGTCTTTGCCCCTCGGAACCCGCCCTCCGACCTCGGTCCAGCCTCAGCACGAGGAACCGGTTGGCCAAGATCTGAGAGAGAAGTGGGAGGGAACGATGATGCAAAAGTCATCTAAAAACTGGGGCGGGGAAAGGCGACTACAGTTGGAAAGGCAAAGAAAGCTGCGAAAGTTGCAGCAGGAAACATTGCGAGGTCCCGTGGATGCTCCCGATTCCCAGAGGGAATCTTTGATTCTGGAAGGTGCTAGACAAAAACATGGAACTAATTTTCCCGTTAGTGATTATAATCCTAGGTTGCGTTGCTCTTTTGTTATTCCTTCAATGGAAGAACTTGAGCGGACCCCCGTGCATCAGGGGCTGGATTCCTTGGATTGGAGCTGCATTTGAGTTTGGGAAAGACCCTCTAGAATTTATAGAGAAAGCAAGAATCAAGGTAAGAGGCCTTAGCAGGTGGGGTTACCGGAGAAGGTAATGTTTACTTTTTTATTTTCTTTCAGTGGATATCAAATTTAATGTTAGAACTCGGGGAACATACCTGCTGCCCTCAATTAAACGATCTAGTCATTTATGAATTCCTCAACTAACAGCTATGTCTTATGTATAGTTTTTAAAAACCAAATAGATTTTTATCAGTTATGAAGTACAATGCAGCTTGCAACTAACTGTCTTTTGGGAAGCAGACATTATGAGTGCTAATTACTTCATCATAAAAAAATTCTTTGTATACACATTTAGTAAATGCTGCAGTAATTGGGAAAGACAGGTATAATTTCAATTTATGAAAACGCATAGTAAATTAGTATCCAAATAGGAGTTAACACCAGTTTGTTATAAAAAATTGCTTACAAACTTGGTCTTTACAAATTTTGCTGGCCCTGTATTTTCGACTGGTGTTATTACTTAATGATGATGAAATGCATTTTCACTGGGCACTAAGAAGATTAGTAATGGTTGTTGTCTAGATGTTTTTGTACTTTTTCAAATATAGTATATCTTGCAAAAAGAGTTTATAGAATACTGCCAACTTTTTTATTTATTTCAACCAGTGCTTCACTGAACATTCTGGGGTGTGTGTGTGTGTTTTTGTATACATACATATACATATACATATACATATACATATACATATACATATACATATACATATACATACATATATATACTCTAGAGGCCCAGTGCATGAAATTCGTGCACGGGGGGGGGGGGGTGTCCCTCAGCCCAGCCTGCATCCTCTCCAATCTGGGACCCCTTGAGGGATGTCTGACCGCCTGTTTAGGCCCGATCCCAGTGACTGCTGGCTCCCAACTGCCCTCCCCTGTAGGCCTGGTCCCCCCCAACTGCCCTCCCCTGCTGGCCTGGTCCCCCCAACTGCCCTCCCCTGCAGGCCTGGGTCCCCCCCATCTGTCCTACCCTGCAGGCCTTGTCCCCCCCAACTGCCCTCCCCTGCAGGCCTTGTCCCCCCCAACTGCTCTCCCCTGCAGGCCTGGGTCCCCCCCCAACTGCCCTCCCCTGCAGGCCTGGTCCCCCCCAACTGCCCTCTCCTGCTGACCTGGTCACCCCTAACTGCCCTCCCTGTTGGCCTGATTGCCCACAACTGCCCTCCCCTGCAGGCCTGGTCACCCCTAGCTGCCCTACCCTGCAGGCCTGGTCCCCCCCAACTGCCCTCCCCTGCAGTCCTCGTCCCCCCACAACTGCCCTCCCGTGCTGACCTGGTCTCCCCCAACTGCCCTCCTCTGTTGGCCTGGTCACCCCTAACTGCCCTCCCAGCTTGCCTGATCGCCCACAACTGCCCTGCCCTGCAGGCCTGGTCCTCCCCAACTGCCCTCCCCTGCAGGCCTGGTCCCCCCCAACTGCCCTTCCCTGCAGGCCTGGGTCCCCCCAACTGCCCTCCCCTGCAGGCCTGGGTCCCCCCCAACTGCCCTTCCTTGCTGGCCTGGTCTCCCCCAACTGCCCTCCTCTGCTGGTCTGGTCACCCCTAACTGCCCTCCTCTGCTGGCCTGGTCACCCCTTACTTTCCACAACTGCCCTCCCCTGCAGGCCATCTTGTGGCAGCCATCTTGTGGTGGTCATCTTGTGTCCACATGGGGGCACCCATCTTTGACCACATGGGGGCGGCCATCTTGTGTCTTGGTGTGATGGTCAATTTGCATATTACTCTTTTATTAGATAGGATAGTGTGTGTGCGTGTGTGTTGCTTTTTGCACTTAGCTGACTGTTTCCTCAGAATAAATTCCTAAAAATGGAAGTGCCCAAAGAACATAACATTTACATTGCTTATGTTACCATTTTACCCTGGCAAAAGGATTTAACAGTATGCACATTTTCTTTTCTTTTGAGTGTAGGTAGGGGATTGTCTAGTTCCTCATATCCTGGCCTACACAAGGAACCATAATTCTTGCTAGTCTAATAGATGCAAAACAGTATCTTTTTAAAAAATATATATTTTATTGATTTTTTTACAGAGAGGAAGGGAGAGGGATAGAGAGTTAGAAATATCGATGAGAGAGAAACATCGATCAGCTGCCTCCTGCATGCCCCCCACTGGGGATGTGCCCGCAACCAAGGTACATGCCCTTGACCAGAATCTAACCAGGGACCCTTCAGTCCGCAGGCCGATGCTCTATCCACTGAGCCAAACCGGTTAGGGCCAAAACAGTATCTTTAAAAGAAATTTTCCTTTATCTCCTACTAGAGGCCTGGTGCACCAAATTTGTGCACAGGTAGGGTCCCTAGGCCTGGCTGGCGATCAGGGTTGATTGGGGCATTCTGGCTGCCGGTCAGGGCCTCCCTCCCTTCATTCTCCACCACCCCCTGGTGGTCAGTGCATGTCATAGCAAGAGATTGAACTCCCAGTCTCCCGGTCGAACTCCCAAGGGGACACTCTGCATATTAGCCTTTTATATATTTATTATATATTTACATATATATACATATAGCCTTCGTTAGGAGTATGATTTTGATAATGTTTAGGGAATGTTTTTGTTTTGTTTTGTTTTGTTTTCATATTTTATTGATTTTATTACAGAGAGGAAGGGAGAGGGATAGAGAGTTAGAAACATTGATGAGAGAGAAACATCGATCAGCTGCCTCCTGCACACCTCCTACTGGGGATGTGCCTGCAACCAAGGTACATGCCCTTGACCGGAATCGAACCTGGGACCTTTCAGTCCATAGGCTGACGCTCTATCCACTGAGCAAAACTGGCCAGGGCTAGGGAATGTTTTTACAAGCTTGTCTGAAAAGGTCAATCAAGGTCACAAAGATTATTTTCTTCTAAGAAGTTTATAGTTTTACATTTTTCAACTTTGTATTAATTTTTGTGTGCGTGGTGTAAGTAAGGGGTGAGGTTAATTTCCCCCTGATCTGAATGTCCAGTTTTTCTAGTATCATTTCTTGAAGGACTTTCCTCATGGCATTGCCTTTGCAGCTTTTAAATTAGTTGACTGTATGTGTGTAGTTCTATTTCTAGCTTTTCTATCCTATTCCATTGATTTATATGACCACTCCTTTATGAACACTGAATTGTCTTAAATACTGTGTTTTTATAGTAAGTCTTTAAATCAGGTAGTGAAATTTCTCTACATATTTCTTTTATAATTGCTTTGACATTCAAGATTTAAATTTGAATATAAATTTTAAAATTTTCTTGTCAGTTTCTATTATAAAGACTGCAGGAATTATGATTGGAAGTTTGTTAAATCTGTAGAAAAATTAGGGGAGAATAGACTTTTTAACAATATTAATTGTTTTAGTCTATGAATGCTGTATATCTCTCAATTTAGCTACTTAATTTCTTTCAGAAATAACATGTAGTTTTTTACAATGAGGGCTTGCCTGTGATTGTTAATTATTTTCTTGTGAATTTTATATTTTTGAGGCTATCCTATATAATAAAAGCCTAATATGCTAATTGTCTAGTTGACCAATCGGCCATTCAACCAAAGTATAATATGCTAATGATATGCTAAGGCCGCTCAACCACTCGCTATGACGTGCACTGACCACCAGGGGGCAGACAGTCAACCGGTCGACCAGTCCCTATGTCATGTACTGACCACCAGGGGGCAGACGCTTCGACCAGTAGGTTAGCTTGCTGCTGGGGTCTGGCCGATTGGGACTGAGCGAGATGGGCTAGACATGCCCTGGAGCCCTCCCGCAGTCCTTCCCCAGCTGGCCAACCTCCCACATCCCTTCCTGGCCCTGATCGTGCAACAGTGGGGTCACTCGGCCTGGCCTGCGCCCACTTGCAATCTGGGACCCCTTGGGGGATGTCAGAGAGCTGGTTTTGGCCTGATCCTACAGGCCAGGCTGAGGGACCCCACTGGTGCATGAATTGGTGCACTGGGCCTCTAGTTATAGATAAAATTGTTTTCACTTTTGCTTTCTAATTGTATCCTGCTAGCACATAAAAAATGCAGGGTTTGGGGTTTTTTTGTATATTAACTTTGTATCCTGTGACCTTGCTAAATTCACTTATTAGTTCCAGTAGTTTTTTTGTAAAATCCTTAGGAGTTTTTATACATAAACAATATGTCCTGCAAAGAGATAAATTTATTTTCTCCCCCCGCCATGATGTTCATGTCTTTTATTTCTTTTTCTTGCGTTATTACAATCAGTAGGTGCTCTAATATATTGTGGAATAAAAGTGATGAGAGTAGACAAGCTTGTCTTTTTCCTAATTTTAGGTTAAATGTTCAACATTTTACCATAAATATGATGTCAACTATCAATTTTCCGAAGGTGCCTATTTCAGTTCTGACCATCAGCCCATACCCAGAATTCACCAGGGAAATAAATAGTGAACTATTGTTTTTTCACTTCTGTACAAGTCTCTCCTCTGTGGAGTTTTAGCCCATTTAGTTTTTATTGTATCCCCAGTTCTCTGATGCTTTTAAAAATACGATCTTTGGAATTTATTCACCTTTTTTAAATTGGCAGTAAGAGCCTTGGCTCACCTGGTTTTACCACATCCTACACAGAAATAAAACCTGCAAAGTATTCCCTGAAACAGAGTTCACTTAAACAGTCACTTAATGATGGACATGTGTTCCCCCCTCATATTTTGCAATTATAAATAATGTAGCAATAAATATCATTTCTGTGTGTACGGTATATCTATAAATTATCAGATTGAAAGTGTAAATATATTTGTAATTTAGAGTGAAGGAGGAAAACTTTTGAGTGTTGTGAGCAGAGGAGTAATATGATCTGATTTAAATTCTAAAGGGTCACTTTGGCAGCTCTGTTAAAAACAGGGACCTAAGGATAAAAGAAGGAAAATAATTTGAAGGTTATTGAAATAATTCAAGCTTAAGGTCATGGTGATTTTGGCCATGGCGATAGCAGTGGCAGTTTGAGAAACAGCTGGGAACATTTTGAAGGTAGAAGCTACAAGATTTACTGGTTACTGAATGTGGTGTGTAAGAGAATGAAAAGGGCAAAGGTGACTCCAAGAAGTTTAGCTTGAGAAACTAGTCAGTAGATTGCCATCAAATGAAATGGACGAGATTGCAAGAACTCATTGGCAGGAAAGTTCAGCTTTAGATCGTAGTTTGGAATTTTGACATCCAAGTGGAGATGTTGAGATAAGCAGTTGGATAAATGAATTTGGAGTTCGGGAAAGAGGTCCAATTATGCATAGGTTTAATCTCCTTGGCCTGTCTCCCATGGCTGTCATTCCCTTGCAATCGTTTTCACCTTTATTTCTATTTTCCATTTTGCATTTCTCACATTTCTATACTCTCTTTTCCTTAGGCCTTTTTGTGTGGGGTGGATAGCCTCACTTGTACTTCATGTAATTGTTTTCTTTTATGCAGAAATGTCTTCATTGTGTCTTTCCTGAGTTCCTTTATTTCCTAACTTTCCTCTTTTGTCTGGCTATTTTTTCCCTTGGTTTCTTATATTTCTGCTTTATTTTCTTTGCAACTGCAATTATTAGGTTGATTTTTACAAATCACAACAATAATTTTGCATTTCAATTCTCATGTAATTGTTAGCAAAATACTTTCAGTGGGTTTCTTTATCCGGGTATTCTTTGCTTTCTTACAGTGCTGAATTTTTCCCTTTTGTTTAACCATATTTTAAAGAGTTGAGTTGTCTTTGACTAGCTGTCATCAAGAGGTTTTGGTTAGAAGTAGTTGCTTTCCAAGTTTCTCAGCTTAAATTTTCTATCCTCTCTTGCTACAGTGAAAACATAGTGCCTCCTCGCATGCATGATCTATGGCTCCTGCCTTTCAGGACCTGCCCTTCCACACTTGAACTCTCACTGCCTTTCTCCCATAGCTGCTGCTACTAAGAGACAGGACTCTTGTCTTCTCAGGTGCCTCTTCACGCTTAGAAGATGCTGCTTCTGGAACCCTCTGAATAGCTTGTGTG
Source organism: Eptesicus fuscus (assembly GCF_027574615.1). Classification (NCBI taxonomy): domain Eukaryota; kingdom Metazoa; phylum Chordata; class Mammalia; order Chiroptera; family Vespertilionidae; genus Eptesicus; species Eptesicus fuscus. The sequence continues at coordinate 16,055,264 of NC_072482.1, read as the reverse complement.
TGATCCTTTGCTCGTTCCCTCAATATCCATGGCCTGCTTATTTTAGCCCATCGCAGAGTGGTTCTAGCTCTGAGTTTTGCCTTCTCCTAACCCTGAGTGTATATTTTTGAGCTTTTCAGTATTGAACTCTCTGGATATTCCTCATTTCTCCCCGCTATACTGTTGGAGCTTCCACTGCCAATTCTGCTGGTTTCAGGTGTGATGGCTTTTGTAGTTTGTAGATTTTTTTCTTATTGTTTAGCTGAGTCTGTTGCTTGTGCATATGTTTGTTTCATTCTCCTTTTGGCTTCGTGTAGTTTCCAGGAAAGAAGTGGAAAAATTCAGAAAGAAGTTGCCACAATGTTGCTATCAAAATTAAAAGTCCCTCTTCTATATAGTGGTGTTTTGTGTGTGTTTTTTTTTTCCAAATAGATTTATATTGTAAAGGCATAAACATGTCTGGTTTCCTAACCTCACGAATAGCTTTGGCCCCACTATTTTCTTTATATTAGTGTTTATGCTCCTTCCACAATACATACTCCTGGTTGGGTTGAGGTAGTGAGAGTGTATTTTTTTAACCCATTATGCTTTTCTATTGTCCTTTAGTCCTGTTTTATTTTCTTCACAGTAACTTTTTCAAAAAATAATTTTTAATTCCATATTTTATCCTCCTATTATGTCTAGGTTACATTTTACATAGGTGAATTAAAAATAATTTTAGATGCCCTGGAGCATTCATCTTCTCTGTGGCAGGGGAATACATGAGAGGAAATGGGAAGCTAGCTCAAAAGTAAATATTAACATATTTGTTAATATTAACATGTTTGTTAAAGAGGAATATTTGGCATGAAAGTCCCCAGATAAGAGGATGAAAATCAATCGATAGGCTGAAAGAAAATATTTGCAAGCCACATATCTAACAAAGGACTAGTATATAGAATATATAAAGAACTCTCAACATTCCAGATTTAAAGAGAAAACACAACGGTCCAATTTAAAAATGGGCAAACGTCAAGAACAAGCAATTTACTGAAGAGGACATACAGATGGCAAATGAGCACATAGAAAAATGTTCAACATCATTAGCAATTAGGGATATGTAAATTAAAACCACAATGGAATATCACAAGACACCTATCAGAATGGCTAAATGAAAAATAAGGACAGCACCCAAATGCTAATAAGGATACAGAGAAGCTGGGTCATTCATACATTGCTGGTGGAAATACAAAATGTAAGATGGTAAAATTGCTGATGGAAATGCTGGTTCATATCCTGGGAACTTATCCTAGAGAAATGAAAACTTGTGTTCACACAAAAACCTGTACGTGAATGTTTATAGTTACTTTGTTTGTACTGGTCTGAAAATGAATAGAACACAAACGTCCTTCAACAATGTTTAAACAAACTGTGGTACATTCATACCATGGAATTCTACTCAAAATATAAAGGAATGAACTATTGATACATACACCAATGTGGATGGATCTCAATTGAATTATGTCATGTGGGGAAAAAAGCCAATTCCAAAGTTCCCCATACTATATGATTCTATTTCTATAACATTGTTAAAATTCAGTACTCTATAGAGAGCAGATTAGTAGCTGCCAAGGGTTAAGGAGGAGTCGGGCGTGGGAGGGAAATAGGTGTGGCTATAAAAGGGACATATTTTCTTGACTTTATCAATGTCAGTAGCTTGGTTATGACACTGTACTATCACTTTGAGAGGTGTTAACACTAGGAGAAGCAGAGTGATGGGTACATGGGATCTCTGTTATTTCTTACATCTGCATGTTAGTCTACATTATCTCAAACTAAAAAGTTTAATAAAAAAATACAAGCACCGCATCTACACATACTGCATGTGCTTGCTTTTACTTCATAATACTCAGAGTGCTGACAATGCATGAAAAAGAGAACAGAAGGAAGGCAAATAAGACAGAAAAACCTCATTGTCAACAGAATTTATAACACTGAATATGGCCATTTGCACTGTGCAGTCATTTTGCAATACGTTACTTTAAATATTACTTGTCAGCAGTTATCTCAGCTACTCGGTGTGTTTGAACTTGGCTGTTCTACCCTGTGGCCTGGGTGCCAATAAGGTGTTACAAAAGGACACATTTCTAATGGAAATTTAAGGATTCTTTTTTGGACAAAGCTTTAACAAACAATGAAAATTACTCATCTTCTAAGTATTGATTAGCAAACAATTGTAGAGAGGGAATTTTGGAAAGGAGTGTAGAGTGCCAGTGGTGTAGGCAGTTAGACAGACATGAGTAGAGCAAGGAGGGTGGGCCAGGTTACAGGTCAACAGGGCGGAAAGCCTAGGGTGCTTAGCAATGGGCAAACCTGAGAAAACAAGGACCTTGCCCCCAGCGTCCTCCCCTAGCATATTACTGGTCATGTGGTGAGACCCTTCTGACTTTTCATATCTCTGGTCATGTGGTTGGGACCTGAGAAAACAAGGACCTTGCCCGCAGCGTCCTCCCCTAGCATATTACTGGTCATGTGGTAAGACCCCTCTGACTTTTCTTATCTCTGGTCATGTGGTTGGGACCCTCCTCTGATCTTTCCTGCCCTAGCATGTTGCTAAGTCATGTGGGTCAGACCCCTTAGAGGGGGAATGAACAAAGGGTCTGGAGAATAGCCCTTTATGCATTAAGGGCAATGAGGTTCTGACCCAAATCAGTTACATCTAGGCCTCAGTTGTGTTTAACTCCAGGCCCAGAAAAGCTGCCAAACCAGACAAGGGACCCTATGGCTGACCTCAGGACCAGCTGCATTGACTAATTACCCCTGCCTTGGCACCAATCTGCGGAAACCACAATTGGACACAGTGATGGAAAGCGGATGATTGTTTTATTGGGATCCTCCCCTGAGATCTCCAGATAAATACCCTCTAGACCAGAGTCCAGTGGGGCTCTCTCTATGGAGCATGCCCATGCCTTTCCCTGCCCCATTCCCTAAGGCACATTTAACTGAGTCCATTTCTTCTATGGCTCACTTCTTCTACCTCTGTGACTTTCTAAATAAAAACTCTATTATAGTTTGTCTTGGCTCTGAATTCTTTCTTAGTCAGAACTCCAGGTTACTGAGCCAAGGTCCAGTCTGACTCCACAAGTCTAACACCTGTTGCCATTCTTGCTGCTAACATATGGGTCACTAGTGAATCTTCACTGTTTGGTGGCTCCATGATTATTAAGCCCTCAGTTGCCTGATAGTGTTCAACAGTGTATCACATGTCTTTTCATGGCAGGTCTAGAAATGACTGTAATATTGAAGTAGTAATGAGCATAAGTGGTATTCAGAGATAAAAATAAGGGTGGTTGTTCTAACAACGTGTATGTTGGATGAAGTATGGTAAAGTCACTGTGGCCACAGGGGAAATGAAAATAATGATATATTTTCCCCCTAATAAAGTCATGGACTTCCTGGAATCAAACCCCTCACTAGAGTATGTTTGTAGGCTACTTGGAATGATCTGATAGCAAGGGCAAAACTGATGATGTAGGAGAGAGAAGGAAGAAATGTAGGACAAAAAGAAGGTAAGAGAGCCTGGAAGGAGTGTTGGCATTTCACCTTCCACCTGCGTTCACCAGAGGGAAGTATGGAGAATGGGGACGAATGTGTAAACTTTGCAGGATTTGGTGGTAAGAAGTTGAGAGTGCTCTTACTTGATTGGTTCTGTATTCCCAGCGACATACAAAGCAGGAACACTACCTCACAGTGAAGAAGGTTGCGCAAGTTGTACAGGTAAAATAGTCATTTGGAAGGTGAGAAAGTGAACACATTAGAGAACTTTTTAGGATTGCAAGACATTGTTGCATGACCATGAATTTATAGTAAAAGCAGTCAACAATTTTGTATATTTTTCTTGAACAAAGTTGAGCTACAGGTTACTTATAACCTACTGAATCTTGAAAACAATGTTCAAATATTACAGTATTTAGTAAAATTTATAATAGTTACTTCTAATTATTATTTTGCACTCCAAGAAAGGAAGATGCAACTAAGTAATTACATGGTCAGAAGGGAGGTTAAGTATTAGAGTTGGCCAAATCAGTCAAAATTTAGAATTAATTACCATATATAATGATGATAATTTTTTCTTTTTTTAAAATAAATCTTTATTGTTCAGATTATTACAATTGTTTCTCCTTTTTCCCCCCATATCTCCCCACCACCCGGTCCCCACCCCCCCTTCTGTCCTTACCTCCCCCCCGTTGTCCTTATCCATAGGTGTATGATTTTTGTCCAGTCTCTTCCTGTACCCCCCACACATACACCCCTTCCCCCCTGAGAATTATCAATCCACTCCCATTCTATGCCTCTGATTCTATTATGTTCACCAGTTTATTCTGTTCCTCAGATTTTTAATTCACTTGATTTTTAGGATCACTTGTTGATAGATATGTATTTGTTGTTCATAATTTTTATCTTTACTTTTTTCTTCTTCTTTTTAAAGAATACCTTTCAGCATTTCATATAATACTGGTTTGGTGGTGATGAACTCCTTTAGCTTTTTCTTATCTGTGAAGCTCTTTACCTGCCCTTCAATTCTGAATGATAACTTTGCTGGGTAGAGTAGTCTTGGTTGTAGGTTCTTGCTATTCATCACTTTGAATATTTCTTGCCATTCCCGTCTGGCCTGCATAGTTTCTGTTGAGAAATCAGCTGACAGTCGTATGGGTGCTCCCTTGTAGATAACTAACTGTTTTTCTCTTGCTGCTTATAAGATTCTCTCTTTGTCTTTTGCCCTTGGCATTTTAATTATGATGTGTCTTGGTGTGGTCCTCTTTGGATTCCTCTTGTTTGGGGTTCTGTGCGCTTCCTGAACTTGTAAGTCTATTTCTTTCACCAGGTGGGGGAAGTTTTCTGTCATTATTTCTTCAAATAGGTTTTCAGTATCTTGCTCTCTCTCTTCTTCTGGCACCCCAAAAATTCGGATATTGGTACACTTAAAGCCATCCCAGAGGCTCCTTACGCTATCCTCACACTTTTGGATTCTTCTTTCTTTCCGCCTCTCTGGTTGGCTGTTTTTTCTTCCTCATATTCCAGATCTTTGGTTTGACTCTTCAGGTACGGTGGTCTACAGTTGAGTGTCTGTATATTCTTTATTTCAGACAGTGTATGCATAATTTCTGACTGGTCCCTTTCCATTTTTTTGGTATTCTCATTAAGGTCCTTGAAGGTCTCTTCAAGTTTCTCAGCAGTTTTTAGAAGATTCTTGAGTAACCTTATAAATGTGGTTCTGAACACTGTGTCATCCATTAGTTTGCTTTCCTCCATCTCTCCTACTCGTGACATACTTCAGTGTCTCCGCATTTTGGCTGCCTCCCTGTGTTGATGGAGTGGCTTTGTGTGGTCAGTGACCTATAGGGGCCGGTAGCTCAGCTTCCCCAATCACTCTAGGTGGTCGCTCTTGGTACACCCCTTTGTGGGCTGAGTGGAAAGTCTTGGTGTAGTTAAAAGCCTTGATTGCTGTTGGTATGCTGGGAGGAATTGACCTCCAGGCCAATTGGCTGTGAGGACCTGCTGTGTCTATAACGGAAGAATTGCTGTGCTGGAGACACAGTAGGGCTTTGGTGCTCACTGAGTCTGCCTCTTGAATGTGTCCCTTATGAGAGTGGTTGAAATCTGGTGTCGTCCACACCGACCACTAGATACCCTAGTGTCTGGATCTCCAATGGGGTGCAGGTCTGAGGCCTCCCAGCAGGAGCTACAGCAAGAGCTACAGTTTTCTCCTCTTTGCTTGGGCGGTTTTGGAGCAGTCTGACTGGAGCTGCAGTTAATTTGGTTGAGCTGCCACAGAACAGGCCATTTATATGTAAAAGCCGCTGTGTGGAGCCTGGGCGGGTTTGTAGAATGTGCAGGGCGGGGTCTCAGGGCGGGGCGGGGTCTCAGGGCGTCACTAGGCTGGGGCGTGGTCAACGGCCATGGCTGCCTTCAGCCGTCTCTGCCTTTCCACGTTTCCAAGTCCCCATGTCCCGCGCTCCAGCACAGCAAACCCTGATTGCTGGGCGCACCTCTGCAGAAAAGTCACTCTCACTCTCCGACCGATGGCCGAGAGTCCAGCTTCTCCCCGTAGGCGTCTGGGTCCCCCGTGTGTCCCCAGAAACTGGAGTTCAGAGTGATCGGGAGTTTGTCTCCCTTCGGTTTGAAGAAAAGCCGCGCGCCCAGTCGCCTGCCGCCAGCCCGCTTTGCGGGCCTCTGTACCTCAGCTCTCCAGCGTTTGCACTCTCTTCTCTTCTTAGTTGTAAATCTGCCACTTAGCCAGCTTTCCTGTGGTTCTGGGTGGTAGACGTTTTGTTTTTTAGTTGTATTTTTTAAATTGTTGTGCGAGGCGGCAGTTTAGTTGTTTAACTTTGCCGCCATCTTGGTTCCTCTCCCCACCTTTTTCGATAATTTTTTTCTTGACTATAACTTAAGCATTGGGGTTCTTGAGGCATACTGTGTCTTAAACCTAACCCATGGCCCAGTAACTTAGTTATCAGAAATGCTTACTAATATTATCTGTATTTATGTGTGTTTTTCAGTATGGACCAATATTTACAGTCTTTGCTGTGGGAACTCGAATGACCTTTGTTACTGAAGAAGAGGGCATTGATGTGTTTCTAAAATCCAAAGAAGTAAATTTTGAACTTGCGGTGCAAGATCCCGTCTATCGTACAGGTAACGAATATTCTCAGTTCATTTGAAATGTAACATTGGTATCCACGAGTAGTTTTAGGTAACAGTTACATCCTTATTCCTATATCAAGAATGATGAGGCTCCATTATTTTATTGTTTAGAGTAGGGATAGAAGGAGAAAAGAGTGTATGATGAGTTTGGCCATTGAAAAACAAAGTATCGGCAGCCTAATACAGTTAGATATCAATTAGACACGTGAAAGAGATGAGGTTACCTCACTGATGTTTTCTTTGGAAAATATTTGGAATCTGTATCCTGTTACAGCTCCCACGATGTGGCTAACTGTTCTGCTACTGTGCATACAGTATTCTTCAGGCTGTAGCTCTTGGCTTGATCACATCTTACTGCTCTGCTCCCTGAAAGTAGAATTCCACTGCTTTCTAAGCCCTTTGCTAATGGCATTTCCTGACATAATCCATAGGGCTACTAAGGTAAGTGGTGCCCTTTCTCCAATTCTCTGTCCTCAGTGACCTCTGGATTGTACTGGTTAGTGGGTTCGCAGGGTCACTGTCTCCTCTGTTTCTTCCCAGGTCACATACGTGCATGCTGAGTCCATTTGTCCTCCCAGGAATGCAGGGCTGGTTCATTTGGCATCTGATTCATTTTGCACCGTTGTTTTCACAATGTCTTTGCTTGCTTCTACTGACTATAGCTTTTTTCTCTTTGCTTCTTTCTTAGATTCCTTTTCATGTAGCCTCTCATGCATTTTTTTTTTTTTTACCATTAAGACCAAAAAGTTGATTTTAAAAGCTCTCAGTGACCAGTAGAATGATTATTTTTTCATCTTGCTTTTATGAAAATCACATGTTGTTTAAATTTTATGAGTATTTAGTATACTTCTTGATATTTGGACTATGGAATTTCAGATCAAAGAATATAAATACTTTAAAATTTCTTGATCTAAAAAGCCACATATCCTTCAGAAATATATACCAACCTACTCACCTGTCAGGTACATGAAAGTGATCAAGTTTTTATACCTGTCCATCCCTTCCTGGTGACTTTCATGTTTAAATATTTTTATTCAATAGATGATGTATGTTAATATTTACTTTTGAGCCAGCTTCCAATTTCCTCTCATGTATTCCCATACCACAGAGAAGATGAATGCTTCAAGGTATCTAAAAATTATTTTTAAATTACCTATATAAAATGTAATCTATACATAATAGGATGATGAAATACAAAACTAAAAATTATTTTTTGAAAAGTTACTTTGAAGAAAATAAAATAGGATTAAAGAAAAATATAAAGGAATGGTGCATTAAAAACACTAATTATATTCTCACTACCTCACCCACACCAGGAGTGTGTATTGTGGAAGGAGCATGAACGCTAATATAAAGGAAACAGTGGGGCAAAAGCAATTCATGGGGCGAGGAAAGGGCTCCTGGTGGAAGTAATACTCAAGAAGATGCTTGAAAGAGGAATAGAAATTAGCAGGAGAAACTTAGGTCTTGTAGGTATGAGTGCATGGGGGTGGGGGTGAGATTGGTCTAGTAGAGAATGTTCTGAGAGATCGAACAGCTCATGAAAATTCTGGGCTATATAAAACTGTGTTTTCAATATGCCTGAAATGTATATTTGGAGGGGGAAATATCGCCAGAGAGTCCAAAAGTTGGTAGAAAGCCAATGAAAGGTTTAAGCATGAAAATAACATCACTAGAATTGTGTTTCCCAGAGGCCCACTTTATAGATTATACCTTAGAGTAAATTACCTTACAGACTTTTACTATCTTACAATATAGGTTGAATCTTTACCTGGTTTTATTCCCAGGAGGTTATTTTATGTTTTTGGTGAACTTTGGCTATATTCCCTACTGATCAAATAATAGAAGTACTGGTATATTGACTGCTTCAAGGAGTTGTTGCTTCTTTTAAAAATAGTTTTCTTGTTTATAGCATCAATTCCAAAGAATGTCTTTTTAGCACTGCATGAAAAACTTTATATCCTGATGAAAGGGAAAATGGGGACTTTCAACCTATGTCAATTCACTGGACAACTAACTGAAGAATTACAGGAACAACTGGAGAACTTAGGCACTCATGGGACAAGGGACCTGAACATCTTAGTAAGGTAAATAGACGAATTGGTATTAGTTCATCTTGCTTTTTTGGAATAAAACATTTTAAGCCTATACATTGGACTTCAGAAATAATCTGGTGTATCAATAAAGTCTACCTAACTAGGAAATTAAGAGATTAGGTTAATATTTTAAATTCTAATTAATGGGCAGGTTTCAGTTGAGTACTCCACTTTTATGGTGAGCAAATAAGTCAACACATTTTAATACATGTACAGTAATTTCTCCTTAGTCATTCCATACAATTGTATATGCTCTGTATGGACTTACCTCTTACAATTGTCATGCATCCATCAGATTTTTGATAAAAAATTCAGTGCAATTTATGATTATTATAACAAGTGGATGTTGAAAGGACAAGGGAGAGGATAGAATCATCAAGTAGAGCAGTGGTTCCCAATGTGGGGCACACACCCCACAGGGGGCAGTTTGGTTTCTAAGGGGGGCAATTGGAGAATGAGTTATTAACAGTGAATTTTTTGCATTTCTTATGGTTCTGAGTGCTTCTTATAGTATATAAATATATATTGACATATTTATTCATTTCAGTTCTCTATTATATGTTTTGAAACTTTGCTATTTTTTCATATCACTTCATATTATTATTTTTAAACAATTTCTTAGTGATTTCTTCCTCAGTACTTCAGCTGTCTTTTTGTCTTTTATTTTTCTCTTTCATGGATGCCATGTTCTTTGGAAGTTTGTTTAGACCAAGTTAATGGCCTTTTAGGCTCTCTCCACATGAATAGGAGTTCACTTTTTGAATAATAATAATCATATGTCATGGGGTCGGGGGAGGCACACATCAGGATTTTAGAGATGCTTAGGTGGGGCATGGCCAAGAAATGGTTGGGAACCACTGAAGTAGCGGGTCCAGGAGATGGTGTGAGACATGAAAAGATGCCTCCTGGAGGGGAGGTGCTGAAAGGCAGATGAGGTAGGAAAGCACGCCAGCCACATTCTGAAACTTCCTGGCGAATGGAGGGTGTGGGCATGGGAACCAGGAGAGAAATTTCCCATGTACACAAGGAGTTGTGGGAAATTGAAGTTATCTTGGGCACTTTTCCATCTTAGTGGGATACTGGGATGCTGAAGGCAGGATTCAATAGTTCAGACTCAGAAAACAGAACAACACTTAATGTTTTGTTAGTGGTTAGAAAGAGAGAGAAAAAAAGGAACAAAGACAACCAACCAAACTTTTGGCATGCCCCAAATGTACAACAAAATAGCAAATTCTCAGCTATCATTGAAACTTTGGAGAAAATAAATAAAAAGAAATTAACAGTACTCAGTGTTACCAATCTAGGGCATATTAACAATCATTGATATTCTTTTACTTAAGTATGCCACAGTAATAACTTTATTCACTTATGGTAAAACTTAATGATACATACTATATTTCAATATAGAATAGTTCACATTTGTAGGATCCTGTAGACATTAGGAAATTTGATGACTAACATCTCCCTTGATTCTTTGATTATTTTTTTGCTGTTATCTAACGGTATGGACTGTATCTTAGTTATTATCTGTTAAATAAATGATTTTTAAAATTGCATTGAATCAATTTATTTCTGTGCATCTAACATTTGTCAGAATTTAAGAATGTTTGCTTAGAAAGCATTTTAAAATCTTCAGATAAATAAGACTACAATTTCAGTTACTCTTGTCATCTTTTTTTTTAATGTTTTTGTTGGTTTTAGATAGAGGAAGGGAGAGGGAAAGAGATATAGAAACATCAGTAATGAGAGAGAATCATTGATTAGCTGCCTCCCACACAACCCCTACTGGGGATCGAGCCCCAAGCCCCAGCATGAGCCCTGACTGGGAATTGAGCCTTGACCTCCTAGTCCATGGGTCAATGCTAAACCACTGAGACACACCAGCTGGACACCCGAGTCATCTTGACAACAATGTGCAAATGTTGAAACCTGTTAAGGGTAGTTTTTCCCAAAAAATCAATCATGTATTATTTTCTACTCCTTATATATAGCTATTAAATAATGCCCTCTTTTGTATCTTGACTTTATATTCTCCTGGTCATTGGGTCTGACTTTTTACATGCTTCTCTTTTTATAGGCATCTCCTTTATCCAGTCAGTGTAAACACGCTCTTTAAAAAAGGTTTGTTTCCCACAAACAAGAGGAAGATCATGGAGTTCTATCAGCATTTTCAAACTTATGATGAAGGTTTTGAATATGGGTCCCAGATGCCAGAATGTCTTCTAAGGTAGAAGTTGTTTCCTATAATTAATTCATTGACCAAGCTTCTCCCAGCAAGTCATACGTCTCTCATTTCTCTGTTCAAAGTAGATATAACAGTTTAGTGGAAAAGAGATAACTGACTCTTATGACTGACTTGTTTTTGAAGGAGGAAGAGAAGAGATATGCATATTTTCTTCTTTAATTTCGAGGAGCAAATCCTTGAAAGGGAAGGAGAGGGAGAGAGGAGAAGGGAAAGGAAATGAATATGAATGTGAATATTAGAATGAAGTGAAGAATTTATTTGAGGCTTATTCCATTTACAGTTTATAATCACACTCATTGTTACAGTTTGGGCATGTGTTAAACTGTCCAGTATGTCTAGTCTCAGAATCAGACATTGTCATCCTCATTCTCTCTGAGGCAAAAGTAGGTGTGGTTAAATGCATTTCTCAAAGTGGCTCAGATAAATATTTATAACATGGCTGGAATACAAAGTAGCTCATGATTTTTTTATCTCTTGGCAGTTGGTTTACAGTGGTCAATGGTCAGAAAGATTTAAAAAAAATAACCAGTTTGCTTTACCTGGTTTAATACAGCAATGGGTCCCCGTGCTAGCTTTTCATTCTTCTGTAAGTGACAACAGCCAGAGTAAAAGTATTTTACTCTGAGTTCTGTTTTCTTGTTCAGTGCCAATCCTATAGGAATTCAAACATATATCTGTAAAAAACACTAAAGTTGTCCCTTACCATTTTCCTTATGGACTAATAAGTCTGAGGGTAGACCTCTCATGAAATTCTAGCTGAAGATGAAAAATTTGGAGAAATAATTCTATAGACATCCCCCATTTCATACTGTGACCTATTACTTCTAAAGTGCTTTCAAATTAATTTATACACATTTTTTTCTCTCTCACCTAGAAACTGGTCAAAATCCAAAAGGTGGTTTCTAGCATTTTTTGAGAAAAACATCCCAGATATAAAAACAAAAAAATCTGAAAAAGATAATTCCATGGTAAGTAGACCTTATCTTTTTTTTTCTTCCCTAAAATACATGAGATGAAAACAATGAGGCTTTTTAAATCATAGCCACTCTAACTCCCTATTTGAATCAAGACAAATTTTGAACTTTGCTGATGCTCATTCATTTTTTAAGACTTTGGAAGAGAATTCAGTGTGAACAGTCACAAGCAGTTTAACTTCATCTTTGTATGTATTGCTTCTGTTTCCCTCAAGAAGTTTCCTGTTTTGATACCCACATTTTTTTAATGTGGGCTAAGAAGAAAATAAAAGATTCTGTTGTGTTCTGCATAAGTGGATTTCAATGGCCTACTTAAGCAGAGGACTAAAAGAAGTTTTTTGTTTTTGTTTTTCAAATATTCTACACCCATTTTATTATGTTAGAAATATGAAATGTGGTGATTCTTCCATGTGTCTAAATGTTTATTAAATGAGTATTTCCATTTACAGAATGGCATATCAAAATAATGAAATACATCTGTAGGATTTTTCCTGAGATATAAACTTAGTGTTATAATAGCTTCCATTGTAAGTATGATAGAAACCAGCTTTAAATGAAATTTATACTTAAACTATTTTCAGTTCTGCTAATCCATTGTTACAAAAAACAATAACAATAAGACACTACTGACGTTTATGGGTTGCATACTCCATGCCAGGCACAGTGTTACACATTCACAGATTCATTTCTCATTTATTTTCCACAACTTTCATACCCAGAAAACTAGGGGTTATTAAAACCAGAAAGCTGGGGATTAGAGTGGTTAATCACTTTTGAAACATTACGTGCCTTAGTAAGTAACTGCAACTGTCTCTCATCATATATTTTCTTTGATAGTGATTTAATAGTTATTTTCTGTATTGTAGGATCTGAAGCAAAACTACTACATATGGTATAAGGCAGTTCTCCTAATCCCAAATCCTTGAGAATTATGGGTTGTGCCTCTAAGGGGGCAGTAGAGTATAGCAGCTAAGAGTGTGGGCTCTGGAGCCAGTGCCAAGCTCACAGGGTCTGTATCCCAGCCCACCACCATATAGGACATAGATGTCCCTGGCAAAGTCCCCTAACTTAATCATACTTCAGTTGACTCAAATGTAAAATGGTGAAGATAGTATTTATGTCTTGGAGTTGGGTGAGGATTGAATGGATAAAATACTTGTAAAGCACCTGAAATGGTATTTGCCATAGCAAGCAATGACTAGACAGTAGCTATCATTATTTCCATCACCTACGCCTGAGTTACTTAAGTCTCAAAGTGCACAAGTAATTTAATAAAAATGCTCTAGTGTCTGAATTCATTCCTCATGCTGGGGAATAGGCATAGGCAAACCTGGGGACACCTTTCTGTGAGCATAATACCCTTAGGGTATTTGTGCCATGACCTGAGAGTAACCATAGTAGGTAAGGCTTGGGTGAGGCTGTAATCTGACCCAGAACCATTCAGGCAAATGTCAGTTTTCCACAGGGTTTCAGAGAATGACGGTATTTACAGTACACTGGCCCTGCAGTTTTCTCTCTCATGGAGTATTGCCTGAGAATCTGCATGGCGAATGGCAGTAGGGTTTTCTCCTGAATGCTCCAGAGAGCTGGGTTTCTTTTCCAAAGAGTAGAGGTGTGTGTGTGTGTGTGTGTGTGTGTGTGTGTGTGTGTGTGTCTGTGTGTGTGTTTCTCAAAATGGCAAGTCATTTAATCCTTACCACAATCCTATGACCATTTTATAGATGAAACTGAGACACAGAGAGTTTTACTTTTCTGGGGTTACCCAATTCTTAAATAACAGCCAAGTTCTAGTTCCTCATGAAAGAATCTTGGAGGTTGTCACTTCATCCTCTTAAGTAAGAACCTGAACAGACTGAAAAATCAACAACTCTTGGATCCACCAGAGAGGGAGGATACAGGGCAAACCATTGGCCTCAAGAATGGAGAGAACAGTAGGCAAATACTTGATATTTTGTTAAGGATTTTTGCTCTATGTTTAGCTGTGGGGGCACTGCTCAACCCAGTCAGCCGAGTGGCGCTCTCACTGTGGGAGTGCACTGACCACCAGGGGCAGCTCCTGCAATGAGCATCTGCCCCCTGGTAGTCAGTGCATGTCATAGCAATTGGTAGACCAGTCGTTCTGGTCGTTCCACAGTTTGGTCCCTGGGCTTTTATTATATAGGATAGGATAGGATAGGATAGGATAGGATAGGATAGGATAGGATAATGTCTTTGGTTTTGGTATTAGCATGATGTTGGCCTTGTAAAATGAGTTAGGACGTGCTCCCTCTATTACTATACTCTGAACAAGAATTGGTATAGGTTCATTTTAAAATGTTTGGTAGAAAGCCTGGTGCTTTCTGTTTTGGAAAGTTATTAATTATGGACTTAATTTCTTTAATAGATGTGGTCCTGTTTAGATCATCTGTTTCTTTTTGTGAGAGCTTTGGCGGATTGTGTCATTCAAGGGAGTGGTCCATTTCATTGACGTTATCATATTTGTGGGCAAAAAGTTGTTGAAAGTATCCCTTTATTATATAGTAGAGGCCCACTGCAGGAAGATTCCTGCAAGAATTGGGCTTCCTTGGGCCTATTACTGCAAGAATAGGGCTTCTGCTGCCTTGCTCCCTCCCTTCTCTGCTGCTTCGCACCCTTCTGCAGTGCTTGGCTTCCTTCTACGCTGTCTTCAGTCTTTGCTCCACGCCTGCGTATGCAAATTAACTGCCATCTTTTTATTTTTTTAATTGATTTTTTATAGAGAGGAAGGATGAGGGAGAGAGAGTTAGAAACATTGAAGAGAGAAACATCAATCAGCTGCCTCCTGCACACCCCCTACTGGGGATGTTCCCGCAACCAAGGTACATGCCCTTGACTGGAATCGAACCTGGGACCCTTGAGTCCGCAGGCCGATGCTCTATCCACTGAGCCAAACCGGTTAGAGCTAACCGCCATCTTTGTTGGGTTAATTTACATACTCACTCCTGATTGGCTGGTGGGTGTAGCAGAGGGATGGTCAATTTTCATGTTTCTCTTTTATTAGTGTAGATATTTTTAACTTTTAAAAGTTTTTTTTAATTGATTTCAGAGAGAGGAAGGAATATATGGAGAGGGATAGAAACATCAATGATGAGAGACAACCATTGATCCACTGCCTCTTGCACACCCTCTACTGGGGATCAAGCTCGCAACCTGGGCATGTGTCCTGACTGGGAATTGAACTGTGACCTCCTGGGTCATGAGTTGATGCTCAACCACTGGCCCACACCGGCCGGGCCCTTTATTATCTTTTTAATTTTTATGGGCTTTATAATGATGTCCTCTCTTTAATTTCTGATATTAGTAATTTGTGTTCTCTCTCTGTCTCTCTCTATTTTTTCTCTTAATGTGGTTAGAAGCTTGTTGACTTTATTGATCTTTTTAAAGAACCAGTTTTTGATCTCATTAATATTTTTCTATTGATTTCTTGTTTTTAGTTTCAGTGATTGGTCGAATTCTTTCTTCTGCCTACTTTGGGTTTAATTTGTTTCTCTTTCTGTTTCCTAAGGTGAAAACTTGGTTTATTGAGTTTAAAACTTTCTTCTTTTCTAATATATCCATCAATGCTATCAATTTCCTTCTAAGCAATCCACATGGAGCAGGGAGACAGGGGGCGGGGAGGGAGGAACCTTTTTTCTGCCAACGGTAATTTGGATAACATCAGTCACAGGCCATACAAATTATCAACTTAAAAATTAGCCTGCTGTATTTGGTCAAACATTCGATTAACTCATCCCTAATGCCTTGACAGGGCCAGACCAAATGATTTCACTGACCTTATATGGCCCATGGGCCCAACGTTCCCCACCCCTGTTAGAGAGTATTTTTGCTATCCTAAAAATCCTCTGTGCTCTGTCTATTCATTATTGGCCATTAAACAGCTTAACAAATTTGAAAGAATAGAAATCATACCTACTTTCAGAACACAATGTAGTTAAACTAGAAATCAGTAACAGAAAGGAAAATCCCAAAATATAAGGAGTAAAACAACACACTTCTAAATAACTCATGGGTCAAAGAGGAAAAATTGGGAGACATTAAAAATATTTTGAAACAAATGAAAATGAAAACTAAGCCTACCAGATTTGGGGATGTAGCAAAAGCAGTGCTTATGGCAGCTTTATTCATAATTGTCAAAACTTGGAAGGAATCAAGATGCCCTTCAGTGTGTGAATGGATTATAATGAAAGATATATGTCATTATAGATTTCTCCATACCCATAGAGTGTACAATACTAAGAGTGAACCCTAAAGTAAACTATGGGCTTTAAGTAATTATGATGTGTCAATGCTGGTTCATCCTTGGTGAGAAATGTAATTTACTGCTGAGTGATGTTGATAATTGGGAAGGCTGCGCATGTGTGGGGTAAGGATTATAAGAAAATCTCTGTACCTTCCTGTCAATGTTATTGTAAATCTAAAAAAAAAAATAAAGTCTTAAAAAAAAAAACTAAGGCAGATTTTGAAGCAATAGAGAAAGGGAGCTGAGCTCCAGAGTCCCTACTCCTAATCACTGAACAAGGAGTAAGTATGTAAATCCCTTAGCATGGCTTAAACTGCAAACCCGGGAATGGCAGAAATAATACCTTTTGGATAAAAGAAAAATGTGTGGTCTTTTGTTTATCAACATCAGTCTTTATCACACAGCTGTGATTTGACAATACTTATTTCTTTCAACAGACACTAATACAGGTGCTGTTGGATATCATAGAGACGGAATCAAATGAACATAGTCCAAACTACGGGCTTCTACTCCTTTGGGCTTCTTTGTCCAATGCCGTCCCTGTAAGTATGTCAGTCAAGTAAGAGCTGCATTTCCATCTATACACTTACAATGTTCTCTTCACTTTCCTTTCTTCCTCCCTCCCGCCTCCCTCCCCCCTCCCTTCCCTCCCTCTCTCCCTCTTTCGCTCCCTTCCTTTCCTTATGGGGAAGAAAAAGACTGCAGTGGAGTTGTCTGTGAGATAGAAAAATAAGACTGACTATCTAATGAAGTCTGATAAAATCACAGAGGAGGCAAAGTGGAGATCTATGGGAATTCCGTGTCTGAAGGGCAGCATGTCACAGGCTAAGGAAGAAGCTTGCACTCTGGGTCAGCTGTGACACCTGCTTATGGAGCACTTCTCTGTCGGGCAGTGTGCTTAGCATTGGTGCTGCAGAGATGAAGAAGGCTTCACCCTTAGCTTTTATTGGGGAGTGAGTGGGTCAACAGATAGTTTCAGATAGAATTGCACTTGAACCCAGGTATCCCCAGTCACAGCTATAGAATCTCACGGAGGTAATTTCAGCTCTGAGCTTCCATTTCCTTCTCTGTAAAAAGGGGATAAGGAAACTCCTAGTGAGGTCCTAGGACTTGGGTACTTATTAATAGTAACTCTCATTTCTCTGCAAGGCTGTTGTTGAGGATTCAAGATAAGCCCATCTGGTACCTGGTGAATATGAGTTCTTTGTCTTCCCCATCCCCGTCTCCTTCTGTGCACCTCCTGTTTGCATTACCTGCCATCTTGGTCCTGTAAGCATCCCTATAAATGGAGCTGGTGGCACTGGAACACACAATACTTCTGAAGAGAGTGGACACTGTAACTAATTTTTTAAAGCTCTTATGAACTAGATTAAAGCCATGAGCTTTGTCTGCCTCTTCAGGTTCGATACTGGCTTCCTGTGTTGGGAGGATTTCACATTAGCCTAAGCTGCATTTATATTATCTGAGAAATTAAAGGGTGACCTTTTTTATACACTTATTTTTTCCTTAACAGGAACATTCAGATCATCTATAATGATAAATGTGGTCATTTTTCTTCTTTTTCTTCGAACAAAGAGAAATAAAATATGTTAAGTATTATTTATATCTTCTTCCTCTTATGAAGGTCAAGGCTATTAAAGGCTTTCTAACTACTGACATTCTAGTTTCCTTTAACCTGCTTCAAAACTCATTGGGTAAAGAGCAGAAATGGAAATTTCGGCCTCTCTGCCCAAATGTGTATCAACCACTAGAATATATAAAATAGTCTAATTAATCTTTTCCCATTCTTTATGTACCAAAAATATTAATCTTTGATTTTTCCTTACATAATTTTCTTGGAAGCTGATGAAGCAATAGCAAAATTAAAAAGGAAACATGAAAACAACTCCCAAAGCAGCAACAAAACAGCCACTCCTGTCACAGGATTGATTTTCAAGATCCCATTAGAATAGTCCCCTGGAGGACAGGGACACAAAGCCCCATTGATCTGACTCGGGAGAAGTCAGCGCATTGGAATTTGTTCCTGGCAGTGGTCTGAAAGAATTTAAATCCTTAATTTCAGAAAGGAAATGTCTGATGATTGTTCAAAGTTCCATCTTGCTAGCTGTTGTTGGCACTTCCAAGGGGCAGCTGGTGTGTAGGCAGAGACCCTGGAAGGCTTTAGGTCAGGTCCAAAGCCAAAATCCCAGTGCTGGGTGACAGCTGGTAAATTGTTTAACCTCTCTGAGCCTCAGTGTCCTCATCTGTAATATAGATTTAATGATATCTCCCTCATAGGGTCGTTGTGAGGATTATATTGGTAATAAATGGAAATAGCTAACTGTCCATGGCACAAGATAGGTGCTCAATAAATGTTAGCTTTGTTCACTTATAAAAAGTAAAGCCGTGGTTTTAATCAGCCATTATTTTCAATGGTCCATTAATAATCAACTATCCTGGCTTCCAAAATGTGACCGCTCACAGGCCCCAGGGCAGGAGCAGCCTCTGCTGTCCTGGTTTCTGTGGTCTTCCATCACCGCCTGGAGAGCTGCCGAACATCCTGCCGGAGGTGTAGGTGGCAGGCGTGACATTTCTTGGTTCCCAGATCAGATCTTAGCATTTGTCCTACTCTGTGCTCTGTCTGGAGGCCCATGGGGCTCAGAGCTCAAGCTTCGAATAGGCTTGGTACAGGGCCCTGGGAGGCCCCATTGCACCCAGGTGAACTTTGGTGGACTGGCCCAAGATATTAGCCACGATTTATGAAATTGTTTCTATGCTAAAACCATTTCCAAGTTCCAAGAACTTTTCAAGAACATTTTTGCAAGTTTAATCTCAAAACTGACATTTTTCCTTTTTTTAAAATCTTCGCTGGAGCTCTTTTCTAAACACTTTCAGTAGTGACCTTCACTTTATTGTCTGTGACACCCATTCCCTCTATATTTAGATATTTTTTTCATCTCATATCCCCAACTAGATGTGAATGTTCTTTGGGCAGGAATTATGACTTATACCAATTTGTGTTTACCGTGATTGGTCAAAGACTACCTAACATGTTATAGAGACTCCGTCAATATTTGTTTAATCATTTTTTGAATGAAGGGGTAAATGATGCTCAATTCATCCTCTTTATGACACAGTGAGGCAGAGCTTTCCTCGCTGTCCCTATCACCTTTGTTCTTACCTCTCCAGAGCAGTGGGAAGGCATGGTAGTGGCTGCTTCTGGAGGTCACTGAGCCAGGGGCCCTTTCCCTTCTTGCCCCGCCCTCACCATGGGCTTGACCCCTTTGGCAAAATATTAATTAGTACCTTTGGGAGCACTTTTTAACTCATTTCCCACATGTGAATGAACGAAGACCTCAAGGTCGCTTCTTATTGTTTGTTTTTACTCTTTTTTGCATGCCGTTTGGTTTTCTAAAGTAGAAAATAAAGATATTTAGAAGCAAAATCTGTTAAGAAAAAAAGCATTACAAATTATAACTAGCACCATTGTACAGCTATTTATAGTTTAGCTGAATTTCTTGTATTTGTTATAAAAAGGTATTACAGGTGAATCTCTAAAAGTCTAATTAAGCACATAGAACTTTAGGCCCTTCTTTTGCGTAACTGAAAATCTATGTATGACACTAAGCCTTCCCCTAACCCCCCAGCATGATCTCTGACTCTTTAAATAAGGTGAATTGAGTATGGAGTCATTATTAATTAAATACAGTAATTCAGCACTTCCATCTATGAAAAGTAGTAGAACGGGCCTGAGTGGGGAGGCAGGAGAAGAGAGGTCTCTGGGAGTCTTACTCCGACTGTAAAACCACACTAGATGATCCACCTCTAGGATAATTCTTTTGTAATTTGGAAAATGCCACAGAAAGCACCCCACCTTCCCCCCCATTGAAGTGGCCTGGGTTTAACCCAGTGATCCCTTCCCTGCAGTTTAATGTCTCAGAGGGGAAACAATAAGCGGCATTGACCTTGGCTTTGTGGGAGTGTTTCCTTTCACATAATTGCTCTTCCTCTTTTGACCACAGAGGGGAGTATTGGAATTATTTTAAGGTACCCAAAGTTACTTCACAAAAGGGACAGACTTAAGTGACACGAAGTGTTGTCTGGGTTATATTTCAGGACTGGTTTTCCTAGATGAAATTTCTTTCACAATACAATGTTTACTGGAGAAAAAAAATAAAAGCAAAATTCAAGCTTCTTTTAATGATTTTGTGTAGGTTTTCTATGTTGTGTAACCTAAAAATAGAAGTGAAAACATCTACCTGAGTTGAGGAAAAGCTAGTTTTTGAGATGTGCAGCAGTATAATTTTATTTTATGGTACTACAATGAGGAAAGATCTGAAATACTTCTGTTTGGTCTGGAGAGAGAACTTGCAAGCATACTGCGTTCGGTAACAACCTATGAACTTTTGAGCACCTTATTATGTTCAGTAGGGTGTGAAAGGACCCCATTTTTTATATGGAATACTCTCATAATTTAGTTTATGAGATTTTAGATATAGTATCTGGGGTTTACTTAAAATTTCCATGTTTCATTTGCAGAATATATGGTTTGACAATTCGTTTGTATTTCAAGGAAATTAAATCTTAAAAAATGTTTTTATTTTGGACTTGGATTAACATTCTTAAGTGGCATAACTTTTTATTTCTAAATATTCACTCTCGCCCTAGCCAGTGTGAGCAGTGGTTAGAGTGTTGGCACTTGCACTGAAGGGTCTCAGGTTCGATTCCCAGTCAAGAGTACGTACCTGTTGCAGGCTCGATCCCTGGCCCTGGTTGTGGTGTGTTCAGGAGGCAACCAATCCATGTGTCTCTCACATCATGATTCTCTCTCTTTCTCTCGCTCTCTCCCTCCTCACCTTTCCTCTCTTCCACTCTCCCTAAAAAAAATAAATAAATAAATAAATAAATAAATAAAATAAAATAAATGAAAAAACCATCCTAGAAAGAGGATTAACAAAACAAACAAGCAAAACAAAAAATATTCACTGTATGCCTATATAATTTATATTGTATATTTGTAAAAGAAATCCCACTTTTCACATTTTTTGTGTGCAGATTAATCTATATAAACAGCATAGTAAAACTAGTGAGAATAAAATTATAAATTGGACCTCTTAGAGATAAGTACTGTCTCTTTTGTTCATAAAACTTAGTTGTTTCAAAGATGCTCTTTACTAACATGCTTTTAAGTTTAATTTAAACAATCTCCTTGCTTCTTTTATTTATTTATTATTTTTTTAAAATCTTTATTATTGAAAGTATTACATACGTTTGAGCCTAATACTAAGTCTGCATTTGTTTACTTTCAAAGAAGGTTGTAATTTTTGATATATGTTTTTCTTTTTAAGATTGCGTTTTGGACACTTGGATTTATCCTCTCTCAACCCAGTATTCACAAGGCCATTATGGAAGGCATATCATCTGTGTTTGGCGCAGCAGGTACTAAAACTGAATTAAATTACATAAGTGAAGAGACATCAAATAATGTGTGCTCGTTACACATCACGAGCGAAGTCAAATGCCCATAATTTCATAGAAATTCCATCTAGTCTAAAACTGAACATAATTTATGTGTTTTAGGACTTACATGGATCAGGTAAAATCCTAGAATTTAATTACTATCAAGGATTTTAGAGGTCAGCTTGCCTAACTCCCTTATTTTCCAAATGATGGCTTAAATGCTAGGGAGATGGTGATTTGCCCAACTTCCCTATGTAAACTTGAATATATGATGTGCAGGGCTTTTTCTTCTGGTCTTTGGCCCCTTACTTCAATTGAGCTGCAAGTCCACAGTTTTGGAATTCAGGATTTTCCTTGTTTCATAAAAGTAATATGATGCATAGTGCACATATTACATAACAGTACTAATGGGGTAGGGAAATCAGATAACATTCTACCACTAAAGGAATTCATTTAAAAGTTACAGTTGTTAGAGATTTCAGGGTTAAAACCAGAGACAGGTATTGCTCCCTTTCTTTTTTGGTTCAGACTCCATTCTTTTCTTGTCATTTGTTTTAAAAAGCAGAAATAATCTGCAACAGAGAGGGCTAAGCTACTTGTTTATTCAGTATAATTTAACTTGTTTTGGAGTAGATTTAAAAAAAAAAAACTTAGTATGTCAAATTATGTATTCTAATATGAAAAGAGTAACAAATGACTTGGTTTGGGGGAAGAAAACAATATAATAGTAGGACAAAAAGGATCATGACAATTAACACTTATCCTTCTCCCCTTCATGATTGCTAAAAATGTTTTATTTGGAATTTTTAATTTAATTTTGACTACTTCTTGCTGAGTTTAACCAAAAAGCAAATTGGCCTGACCAATGTGAGTATCTGAGCCCTACAGTTCTGAGCCTTGAGTGTGAATCAGCAGGTGCTGGATCTCATCTTAGAAATGGTGAGCATTACACTCACAGAGGACCAACAGTGCTCACAAGGTAGATTTGGAGATACTGTGGAAAATTGAAGAGAAGGCTGCCTTTATGGAGCTTTCATCTATAAAACTAATGGAAATGTATGCGCATGCCTGCGTGTCTACAGACGTTAAGAGGGAATGTGTCCTTGATTGTCACAAATTCTCCAGTACCATTTCCTCACTAGAGCTTTGTCCTGATTTAGGACTTTCCAAATTCTTGGTCTTTAGGAAATAAAAAGGTACAGATGGGAATGGTGGGAATAATAATGTGGGAAACCTATCTGACCCCAAGCCACAACAATTAAATATTACATTAATCTAAATGTCTACAATGCTTGAAGCTTGAATTATTGAACACAGTGCTAATGGAGAAAGAGAAATCTTTTTCTCTTCTCCATGTTCTGTTTATTTTTAGAACCTATTGTTTTCCTTTGACAGAAAATTGCTCCTTCAAATGTAGTACCAGCTATACTTATGTCAATGCTTCCAGTTTATGAGACTATTGTAGAATTGAAAACAATTTATAAAAAAATATATCCATCATTTTTTGCCATGCCTCTGTATTTCAGATCAACGCATGCATAAGCCGTAGTAGTAGCTCAGGAATTTAGATGTTGTAAGAGGAGACTACAGGTCTTTGATGGTTGCTATCAAGGAAGATATCCGTGTACCCGTACAAAGGATACTGTCAAAGAAAGAACTTTAGAGTGCATGGAACAAGGATCTGACTCAGTATGGCAGTTTTCCCATTTGTATGCTCTTTTCTACCACAAGATCACTGTTTCCTTCTTGGAGATGACCTCAGTGAATTTCCAATTCTGCATCTCTCTGGCCTCAAAACTCACCCCCAGAGCCCATCACAGATACTTTGCCTAACTTTCTTATAAAACAAGTTTAAGGGTAAAGGCTACCACTGTTGAATACTTGGTCTTTTGTGTCTGGCTTCTTTCACTTAACATAATGTTTTATATTGTTACTAGAAGCCCGGTGCATGAAATTCGTGCACGGAGGGGGGTTGTCCCTCAGCTCAGCCTGTACCCTTTCCAATCTGGGATCCCTCTCACAATCCAGGACTGCTGGCTCCCAACTGCTTGCCTTCCTGCCTTCCTGATTGCCCCTAACCACTTCTGCCTGCCAGCCTGATCACCCCCTAACCACTCCGCTGCCAGCCTGGTTGATGCTTAACTGCTCCCCTGCCAGCCTGTTTGCCCCCAACCTCTCTCCTCTGCCGGCCTGGTCACCCCTAACTGCCCTCTCCTGCAGGGTTGATCACCTCCAACTGCCCTCCCTTGCAAGCCTGGTCCCTCTCAACTGCCCTCCCTTGCAGGCCTGGTCCCTCTCAACTGCCCTCCCTTGCAGGCCCGGTGCCTCCCAACTGCCCTCTCCATCTTGTAGTTGCCATCTTGTGTCCACATGGGGGCAGGATCTTTGACCACATGGGGGCAGACATATTGTGTTTTGGAGTGATGGTCAATCTGCATATTACTCTTTTATTAGATAGGATAGAGGCCTGGTGCACGGGTGGGGGCCAGCTGGTTTGCCCTGAAGGGTGTCCCGGATCAGGTGGGGGTTCCCTTGGGTGTGGGGCGGCCTGAGCGAGGAGCCTGTGGTGGTTTGCAGGCCAGCCATGCCCCCTGGCAAACCAAGTGGAGGCCCTGGTATCTGGAATTTATTTTCCTTCTACAATTGAAACTTTGTAGCCTGGAGCGGAGCCAAGCCTAGGGCTCCCTCTGCGGCCAGCAGCCATTTCTGTTGCAGTTAATTCACCTTTTATAATTGAAACTTTGTAGCCTTAAGCGGAGACGTGGGCCTGGTCAGGGTGTGCGGAAAGCTTTGCTTCCCCTGTTGCCACCGGCAACCCTGGCCTGCTCTCTCAAGCTCCGTTCTGCCACCATTTCTGTTTGAATTTGTTTACCTTCTATAATTGAAACTTTGTAGCTTGAGTGGAGGCTTAGGCCTGCAACGGCTCGTGGAAAGCTTGGCTTGCTCTGTTACCTGGGAAACCTTGCTCTCTGTGGCTGTAGCCATCTTGGTTGGGTTAATTTGCATACTTGCTCTGATGGGCTGGTGGGCGTGGCTTGTGGGCGTGGCTTGTGGGTGTGTTGATGGTACGGTCAATTTGCATATTACCTTTTTATTAGGTAGGATGTTTTACTTTAATTGATTTTCAGATGTTGAACCACCTTGTATTGCTGGGATAAAGCCTACTTAATCACAGTGTATAATCCATATAAGACATATAATTTTCATATATCGCTGGATTTGGTTTGTTAGTATTCTGTTGAGGAATTTTACATTAACATTAATAAGGGATATTAGTCTATAGTTTTCTTGCAATGTTTTGGGGTGGTTTTAATAGAATACTTCTAGCTTTATAGAACATCTTCAGAAATGTTCCCTATTCTATTTTATTTATTTATTTATCTTTTGGTAGAATTTTTAAAGGATTGATGTTAATTCTTCATAAACCATATGGTAGAATTCACCAGTGAAGTAAACTAGTCCAGGGATTTTCTTTGTGAGAGGGTTTTAAAAAAATTAGATATCTCCACTTATAAGCATATTCACATTATCCATTTCTTATTGAGTTTAGTTTTGTAACTTTTTAGGAATTTGCCCATTTAATCTACATTATTTAACTTGTTGGCATACAATTATTCATAGTATTCCCCATAATCCTTTTTCTTTCTGTTAGGTCACAAGGAAAACATCTCTCCTTTTCATTTTGGTAATGTGTTCTTTTTCTTTTTTTCTCCCTCCCCGTTGGTCAAAGTAGCTAAAGAGTTGCCAGTATTGTTTACAAAGAACTAACTTTTGGTTTTGTCTATTTTGTTTGATTTTATTTTTTCTTTTGATATTCTAGTTTATACTTCATTTATTTCTATTCTAATCTTTATTATTTATAATTTCTATCTCTTTATTGATATTCTCTACTTAGTTCTTTGACTTTATTTTTTCAGTTCTTTGGATATATTTAAAACATCTAAAGTCTTTTTTAGTAAGCCCAATGTCTGACTTTCTTCAGGGATAGTTTATATTAATTGCTTTTTTTTCAGTGTATGGTCAGTATTTTTTTTTCATGTCTTATTTCATATTTCCTTTTGCATGTCTTACAATTTTTTGCTGAAAACTGGATATTTTTAATAACATAATGTGGCAACTCTGGAAATCAGATTCTCTTCTCAGGTTTATTGTTATTGCTGCTTATTGTTGTTTGTTTAGTGACTTAGTTTGTATTCCTTATCATGTGTGGCACTTATGTCTCTGCTTTGTTAGCTTAGTGGTCAACCGATACTTGGGCAGAGTATTTTTACCCTAGGAACCAACAAGTCTCCCATTCTTTGCCAAGGGACTCTGTGTGCATGTTGAGGCCTACTTCAACACATGGCCAGGCAATTGACAATTCTGCCTTAGCTTTTACTTCCTGCTTGCACAGAACCTCAAAGTCAGCCCTTGTTGAAACATTTGGACTTTTCAGGTCTTTTCAGAGCACGAGTAAAGCCCTGGGCATTTGTTCAGTCCTACACAAGTTCATGGCCTTTAGTATTTCCAGGAATGTACTGGAACTCTTCAAAGCCCATAGGGCATCTCATTTCCTAGCTTTTTATTTGAATATTTTGGTTTTACTTGTTGTTTGTCCCAACTGTTATCTATTGCTTCAGGTAACTGCCAAGTTAAACAACTATCTTTAAAAGTTTTCAGCCAACATCCCAAGTCAGGACAGATCAAGACAGTCTTGCAAGTGGGATTTTCCAGGGGACTGCCACACAGGTCACGTAATGATAATTTTCTAGGAATGGAGCTTCTGAGTAGTTCCAATCCTATTCTCCCTTCTCTGGTGGCTGCAGGGAAACTGATTGCAATATGAATGCAAATATTGATATTCAAGGTTACTGGGGAGCTTGAGAGAGGGGGATGACAATAGGGCAAGCTAAAATGTCATTAAGCTTGCTGTTTTTACCAAGATTCAGCCAGTTTTCTTGGATTTGCACTCCCTGAATTGCTGTAAGCCCGTGGTTAATTTTCAGAGTTCTGAAAAAGTGATCCTGACCATTTTTACCATATTTCTCATTGGTTCTAAAGAGGGAGTTTTCGAAGTCCTTTTTTAGCTGACATAACCCTGAACCATACATTTTAAGATTTCTTTTAGGAAACCTTCCAGATGGATTAAGCCTTCACTCATCCCTTCATTGACTTGGCACTGTGAGAAATGCCAGGGCTGCGAAGGGGAATGAGGTGTGGTGCAAGGTGCTCTCTCAAGGAAGCTCATGAATTGCTTTTCTGTCATGTGAAAGCAGGTTGGGGAGTATCGAGCAGATGTTAGCAGAGAAAAAGGAATATTTCTATTGTTTCTTTGGAGATGTGTACCTGCTGGTGAATTCTGTAGGTTTTCTGTGCCTGGAACCTTTCCCTTGTTCTTGCTCATCATTCAGCTTGAATGTCATTTCCTCAGACAGGACTTGTAGACTTACCCTATCTAAAGACATGTTCCCTAGCTCTGCCCCAGTGCTTCTCTGGCTCATCTTGCTCCTTATTTCCTTCATACGCATGATTATTTATTTATTGTATTTATTTATTTATCCTCCACCGCCTTCACCAGAACATAATCTCTCCAACAACAGCTACAATGTCTGTTGTGCTCTCTATAGTATCTCTAACTGCCTAGAACCAAAAAATTACTTAACAAATATTTTCTGAATGAATTTAATGAACAAATATAAGGATGAGTGTCTTGGTCTAGCCTTCATTTGCAGCTCTGTCTCCTATCCCATTAAACAGTTCAGAGGCCCTAACCGGTTTGGCTCAGTGGACAGAGCCTTGGCCTGCGGACTGAAGGGTCCCAGGTTCAATTCCTGTCAAGGGCATGTACCTTGGTTGTGGGCACATCCCCAGTAGGGAGTGTGCAGGAGGCAGCTGATCGATGTTTCTCATTGATGTTTCTAACTCTCTATCCCTCTCTCTTCCTCTCTGTAAAAAATCAATAAAATATATATTTTTTTTTTTTTTTTATATATTTTATTGATTTTTTACAGAGAGGAAGAGAGAGGGACAGAGAGTTAGAAACATCGATGAGAGAGAAACATCGATCAGCTGCCTCTTGCACACCCCCCACTAGGGATGTGCCCGCAACCAAGGTACATGCCCTTGACCGGAATCGAACCCGGGACCCCTGAGTCCGCAGGCCGACGCTCTATCCACTGAGCCAAACCGGTTCCGGCAATAAAATATATTTTAAAAATTGTTTAAAAAAAACAGTTCAGAGGACATGAGTGTTTTATGTAAAGAAGTTTTTGACAATTTTCTGCACTGAATTTTTGAGTTAGCAGAACCCTAGTCTTAGCCAATATCTAATCAGTAATATGGAATGTTGAGTAGTTTCAAACCCAAGAATCCATATGAGTGGTAATGAATACTAGCATTTCTCAGAGTTTTGAATTCTGTAAAGCATTTTCTTGCCTAACATTTTTATTTTATCCTTTGATCTTCAGTGTAACCTACATTATCATGTCATGGAGAAGCTGATAAAGAATATTTTACTTTGATACAGAGCTTTGGGGTATAATTCCTGGAAATTAGTCATTTAGTTTTAACTTTGAATTTATAAATTACAACATATTATTTCAATAGCTTGTCATAACCTCAGAAACACAGTGTAAGAACTGAGATCAGATTTCCTGGGTTTAAGCCCAGCCTTATTTAAGTTACCAAATTTTTGAAACCTGTTTTCTCTTTGGAATAATGGCAGAATAAGAATGCCCATCTCATGGAATTATTAGGAGACTATCTATATATATAAAACCCTAAAAGGCAAATAGACCGAATGGTGGAACAACCGAATAACGGGTCGCCATGACATGCGCTGACCATTGGGGGCGCGTGCGGAACATGGCGAGTGTCAGCAGCAGGCGGCAGAGTGTGGAACATGGTGGGCATCGGCTGTGGTGGGATGGTGGAGCAGGTGAGCAGGGGCACCAGACCAAGGTGGGGCGCCTGTCACTGTCATCAGGGTGAGCCTCTGGTAGTTACTGAAAATTCTTTGCTCCTGCATGCTGCGGTCCCACCAGGCACTGGCACCTGCTGCCAGCACCGACCCCGCTCACATCTGCTGCTGGCGCTGGAGCCATCGCTCACACCCACTGCTGGCGCCTGGTGCCAGCCCTGATCACTTGGCACCATCAGTGGGTGTGAGCGGTGGCTGCCGGCCCCGATCGCCTCTCAGGGCTTCTCCACCTCCCCCTGCTCCTGAAGGGTGATTGGGGCAGCAGCCACTGCTCACACCCCATGACAGTGCTTGTCCCACTTGCACCCGCTGCTGATGCCAGCCCCAATTGCTCCACGCCATCAGCAGGTGCAAGTGGGGCCTGCACTGCCATCAGCACATGGGAGCGGCGGCGGTGGTGTGAGCAGGGATGCCGGCAGACAGGGGACTGGGGGCTGCGGCCGGAGGGGCCAGGCTGGGGCATGGAGGATGGGCTGAGACCCGCCCCTGTGCCCACCCCAGCCCCGCGGCCCACAGATCCTTTCAAGGTGCATGAATTCATGCATTGGGCCCCTAGTAGCAAATATAAAGTACATGGCACAGTGCCTGTCTTATAAGTCCTAACTATAACCAAACTGATATAATTATATTAGTTGTATGGAATTTTGTAATCTTCCCATATCATGAAATTAATAACTATCATGACTTCGAGTTTTCTTTTTTCAAATATTCATTGTTGTTTTTTGAAATAATAAAGTTTTCTCGAATGTTTATAGCAATAAGCAAATTACTTTCATATAAACTGATTATCTTGTAAAGGGGCTGAAGTGCAACAAAAATACAGCATGAGACTACTTATATCTAATACTAGAGGCCCGATGCACAAAATTCGATGGCCTTGGTGTCTGCACGGGAGGTTGGGCATGTCCCTCAGCCCAGCCTGCACCCTCTCCAATCTGGGACCCCTCCGGGATCGGGCCTAATCGGGCAGTTGGACATCCCTCTCACAATCCAGGATTGTTCGCTCCCAACCGCTCGCCTGCCTCTGCCTGATTGCTCCTAACTGCTTCTGCCTGCCAGCCTGATCACCCCCTAACCACTCCCCTGCCAGCCTGATCAATGCCTAACTGCTCCCCAGCTGGCCCAATTGCCCCTAACTGCCCTCCCCTGCCAGCCTGATCACCCCAAACTGCCCTCCCCTGCCAGCCTGGTCCCCCTTAACTGCCCTCCCCTGCTGGCCTGTCACCCCTATCTGCCCTCCCCTGCAGGCCTGCCCCCCCACAACTGCCCTCTCCTGCAGGCCTGGTCCCCCACAACTGCCCTCCCCTGCAGGCCTGGTCTCCCCCAACAGCCCTCCCCTGCTGGCCTGGTCTCCCCCAACTGCCCTCCTCTGCCGGCCTGGTCACCCCTAACTGCCCTCCCTGCTGGCCTGATTGCCCACAACTGCCCTCCCTTGCAGGCCTGGTCCCCCCCCCCAACTGCCCTCCCCTGCAGGCCTGGGTCTCCCCCAACTGTCCTCCACTGCAGGCCTGGTACCCCCCGCCCCAACTTCCCTCCACTGCAGGCCTGATTCCCCCCCAACTGCCCTCCCCTGCAGGCTGCCCCCCCAGATGCCCTCCCCTGCAGGCCTGGGTGCCCCCCAACTGCCCTCCCTCTCTGGCCTGGTCTCCCCCAACTGCCTTCCCCTGCTAGCCTGGTCACTCCTAACTGCCCTCCCCTGCAGACCATCTTGTGGTGTCCATCTTGTGTCCACATGGGGGCAGCCATCTTTGACCACATGGGGGTGGCCATCTTGTGTCTTGGAGTGACAGTCAATTTGCAGTTTACTCTTTTATTAATTAGGATTACCCTAGGGGGTAGAAATAACAGCAATGAGAATAGCTAATACTCACAGAGCACTTACTAAGTACTAAGCCCTCTTCTAAGTGCTTTTCTTACCTACTCAATCCTAGAATCATCCCTTCTAAGTGATATTATTTACTACCATTTTAAACAAGAGGGAAATAAAGTACAAATTAGGTCATTTACTCAAGACCACACAGCTAGTAAATGATAGAACCATGATTTGAACCAAAGGTTGTCTGACTATAGAGATGATGATACAAATGAATAAATCTCCTTGCCAAATTTTACTCAGCATGTTTGAAGTAAGATGCTTAAATCCAATTTCCAGGTAGTTCCATTTCAAATTGCTTCCTAAACTACAGCTCTAGTTATACACCGTGCATACTCAGAAAATATTCCTGGAGTAGTGTTCATGTGCCTGAGCCTGATTAATGGCCTTGGTGTCTGACCCACCGTTGGTGCAGAATCCCAGTCTAACTAAAGTAGGCAATTGCCTACTCTCTAAAGCATTCTTCCTTTTCTTTCTGTTTTCTGTTACATTTATAACACTAAATGTGAGTTAATTTTGGTACTTTTATGAGACTTTGCATGTAAGTAAACTTATAGGTTAGAAAAAATATTTTCTAAAATGTGTAACTCATTTTTGGTTTACAAATATTACCATGTCTAAACCAAACTGTTTTCCAAAACAATATGTTGTGACTGTCAGAACAATATAATTTACCCAAACAAAATAATAGCAAGCGTAATCTAATCTAATAATAGACAAATATGCAAATTGACCGCACCTTCGCTACACCTAAGCCATGCCCACCAGCCAAGCCACGCCCACCAACCAATCAGGAAGAGTATGCAAATTACCCCAACAAAGATGGCAGCTAATTTGCATATCAAGACAGCATCGAAAGAAGCCAAGAGCTGCAGAAGGGAGTAAAGCTCCGAAGAAGCAAGCAAGCCGGGGGCGGGGGGGGGGCGGGAGGGGGGGAGGAGAAGGGAGGAGCGAAGTCAGGGCCGGGGGCGAAGGGAAAAGCAGGCGGGCTGGTGGAGAAGGCGGGGCGGGTGACAAGGGCGGAGCGGAGGCGGGGCCGGGGGTGAAGGGAAAAGCAGGCGAGCTGGAGGAGAAGGCGGGGAGGGCGACAAGGGAGGAACGGAGGTGGGGTAGAGTGCAGCAGGAAATCCTATTGCAGGATTTTTCCTGCAACGGGAATGCTAGTGAACATTATAAAAGAGGTCTGACTGATGGTTTATGTGTAGAATCATCTTTACTTATTGTACACCCATGACTTCTTCTGGGCAAGGCCACCTAGACGTGTGGATCCCAAGCCTTCCAATGACCTCTGACACTGTGTTCCATTCATCATCGTTCCCTTGGTATGTCCAACCTCTCCTCCTCCGCTGGTTCTTTCCCCTTCATCTGTCAGATCTTAGTGCTTAGCAACATCTCTCAGAATAAAAACAAAAGAAGGCGTTTGTCATCTCCACAGTCTCTCTGCCATCCTTTTCCTTTTTTATTTCACCCCAGCCACATTCACTCATTCTTCCAACAAATGTTTATTGTTCCTCTATTATTTGTCAGGGACAGTTTCAGGAGTTTGGTATATACAAAAAGGCCAAAGATTACTTCACTTTTGGTGCTCACATTCTGGTAGGGGAGACAGACAGTTAATGATAAGCATGATGCATAAGTAAACTCCAAAAATATGAAATGATTATGTAAAAAAGGAAAACCTAGTAAGGTAGGGAGGGTCAAGAGTGCCAGGAGTGGGGCAGGTGGTAGCATTAAATAGTCATATCAGGCCTGATTGGCAGGGATTTCAAGATGATTAGGATTTAGACAGCAGATGTCTGGAGGAAGAGCTGGTTGGGGTGTGGTAGGCATGTGTGCCCTCACTGTGTTCTCACAGATATCTCTGAGGTCATTACTACCAGTGGCACTTTTGTGGCATTGTATCCAGAAAAGAATGTGAGCCTATTTCTAAATAACCTGATTTAACATATTTAGAGAGACTACACCAAGAGGAGAAAATGTCTTGGCTTCTAGCCCCACTGAAATTCACCTCTTCTCCTTTTGACAAGCATATGCCACACTGTCCTTCCTACTTTCCATCACTGCGAGAACTGGCTGGTTCGTGGCTTTCAGACTTCCATTTGACCCATTTACATGTTTCAGATTAAAGAGTCCACTGCACATTGATCAATCACAGCAGAAAATCTGGGTAGATTTTTCTTCTCTTGCTCACCTATCCTCTCTGACCTCCACTGGCGTCAAGCCCCTCCCCCTCTTGTGGCTCCATTCACTTTCCTAATAGCTGGACTTCGTCACTTCTGTTTCTCTGCATTGTTCACTCTGGTTATTCCTTCTGTAATTTCTATGCAAGGCTTAAAGAGGCAGCAGCAGAACCTTATTATAGCTGATTTAGCTAAAAACCCAATGTATTAAATGCTCGTTAGGTAGTTCACAGACTTCAGGAGGGCTGGGCAACCTGGCATGGAAGGTGTATGGCCTGAA
This sequence comes from Eptesicus fuscus, assembly GCF_027574615.1. Lineage (NCBI taxonomy): Eukaryota > Metazoa > Chordata > Mammalia > Chiroptera > Vespertilionidae > Eptesicus > Eptesicus fuscus. Next base: position 16,022,298 of record NC_072482.1, on the reverse strand, counting down.
ATAATGCCCTAAGTCAGGCTGCAGACCGGGTGTGGCAAGCACAACACTGCCACCAAAGCCAAGCCCATGTGGCCATTGGCAATGTATGCTGAATGACATTGGGGCCCCAGAAACTTCCTCCTGCAAAGGCTACCAGGGAACATTTTCTCAGCCTCCATTTCTTTACATCACTAAGTCTTGGTTCAAAGTCTGGGTTGGTAGACTGATTAGCAAAGTCTTATTTTCATGGCAATGTCTTAGCTTCAAGGGAGGCAAGATAGCAAAAATCTGGCATTTTTCTGCTCTGTGATGGTAGACAAATGTCTGTTGAAATACAGGGTTCAGATACTGTACAGCCAAAACTGATGAATATCAAGGTGCGTATATAACATAATATATATTTTTATATATATGTGAGTATAAAAAGTATGCATATTTATTATGTTAATATATAAATAAATTAGTATAAATGTAAATACATTTTATAAATATAACTGTGTGCCTTTATATCTATACTAGAGGCCCAGTGCACAAAATTCATGCATGCGTAGGGTCCCTAGGCCTGGCCAGCAATCAGGGCTGATCAGGTTCCCCGCCTCCCCACCTCCTCCTTCCCTTGCTCCCTCAGCACCACGCCACCACCACTGTGGGTCACCCGCCATGTTCCGCGCCGCCCACTAGTGGTCAGCACACTCATAGCGAGCAAACGAACACCGGAGGGAACACTTTGCATATTAGTTTTTATATATATACTAGAGGCCCGATGCATGAAGTTCCTTTCAAGAATGGGCCTTCCTTCCCCTGGCTGCTGGCACCACCTTCACTCCGGCTGGAGCTGCCTTTTCGCTCTGGCCCAGAGCCACCTTTCCACCTTCTCACGCTGCCCAGAGGCCCGGAGTGGTTGGGGCAGTGCGGAACGCCTGCATTGTTGCCATGGCGATGACACAAGCGTCCCACCCCACCCCTGGCCACTCAGCGCCTGCATATGCAGATTAACCCGCCATCTTTGTTGGGTTAATTTGCATACTCCTGATTGGTTAGTGGGTGTCGCAAAAGTATAGTCAATTTGCATCTTACTCTTTTATTAGTGTAGATGGATGTCTGTGTGAGTATACACATACATTCCTTCTTTATTTCCCGGTGAGGTGACCCCTTGCTAATAAATTCCATGAAAGCAGACTAAATATAGTTAAATCACCTCACTCTTCTCATGAAACTTCATGTTAGTGCAGTATGAACCGAAACACCTGTGTGTTCTGTCCAAAGACAAATGTTCATCTTCTTTATCCTGTTTATTTAAAAACCCGCTCACTGATAGTTCAACCAAACTTTGTTTTGTATGTCTCGGTAAAGAAAGAGAATTTTTTCCCTAAATCTCCTCCTCTTCATATAGGGTTTTATCTATTCTCAATATAGTTAACATTGCTATATCCACAAAGCTGAAGAAGGAAATTAAGTTATTCATATTTTTATTTTAACATTAAGCTATATATTATGACATTCAATTTTATTTATTTAAGTAAGTGTTAGTTTAAGTAGCATTCCAGTCATCTACCATTATGTTTTACTCTTATTTTTATTTGAGTTAAAATACAGGCATATATATTTAGATGATTTTTGCATTTTTAGCCTTATTGTACTTTGCTTTTTCAAGATAACTACTAAAGGATTACTAGCTCATAAAAGATTTATCAATACAACATAAATAGTCATATTTATGGGCAGCTGACCTAGCGTACTCCCAGGCATTAATATTTGAGTCCTGTTTAGATAGTGTTTTAAAGCAACATTCTTTTCTAATTGAGGACTCTCACCGTATCTGGCCACCAGCAGAGGGTCATTCTATCTTAAAAACAAATAGAAATGCACTTGAATAGTTTAACCATTTGCATTTAGCTCAGTCCATCTCTTTTTAATGTGTGGTAGCATATACAGTGCACTTTTTTTTTGCCACTCAGTTTTATTGTGCCTGTATTTAAGGAAAATTTTACTCCATTTTTTTCTGTTAATTTATAATGAATCAGGTTAGATAATGGAAATGCATCTGCATAGGATTGACTCATATCTTACAGACATGATTTGTGCATAAGAGTCAGAAATGTGATTCATGAGTTTCAGTCCTGTTACTCACTAATTTTATGACTTTTGATAAAAGAGAAAGTTTACTCAGAACCAACCAATAATGTTTTTGGATACCCCTGTGCTCTGATTTAGCAACAATCCGACTGGGGACATACCAGCACTGGCAAGTGGCCAGGTGCCATTACGTTGTGACATTGACTCAGAGGGCTCTGCTCACCATACAATAGTGAGAAAAGATTCTGTCTCTGCTCACGATTATAAACAAGCATAAAAACCAGCAGAGTGATAAACGAAGCTCAGATCCTATGCTGAGGTTTTAGGCAAATTCCATGTTGTTTACATTATTTTAAATAGTTCATTGTTTTTACTTCATCGCACTTAAACATTTGTACTTATTCTTGAAACTTTATCTGTAGTTATATCTTACCCATATTATAACTTGTATGCATCTTATATTTACTTAGATGTGTCCTAGTACCATCTTGCCAGCCAATAACAACATTCTTGGAGGCCCCTATGATGGTCTAACAAAGACCCGAGTCCCTCCAGCTAACTGAGGAAGCTCACCCTCATTTCTCCTCTGCAGCTTGCCAGGGCTCAGTGGCTGATAGCCAAACTGGTGTCTGTGATAGATTCTTGGCCCTTTGCACTGCACGTTGACCAAACTATTGAGGAGAGAGATCAAGTAGCAGAGCCAAGGGCACTCCAATGGAGTTATGAACAGAGGAAAGTTATTTTACTTTTTAAAAATTCTTCTTTTGGTAGCCTGACAATATGAACCTAATATGGCTATTTTGGAGTTTTTAGCGTATCAGACAGGAAATTTCTTACGTAGTCTCATTTTCCTTTGCTAACCCAGCTTTTAAAATCCTGGAATGGACCCAGAAAACATTCAATTGTCTTGGAGCTCCTCACAACCTACTTCTCTCATTCATCAACCTTGAAGGACATAGGTAGATTACCTAAGATGTTGTCATTTTGGAATGACTCGTTACTTTCCGATCACCTAACCCAGCTGCAGAAACCAGGGTGAAACCAGCATGGATGGTATCTGGCCCACCAGAGATTTCCCAGCGGCTGCATTTCCTCCACGGCTTCCTGCCTCCACCTGAAGGGTGTCTTGTGATACTATAGCTCACTCTCTCCTTTTTTATTGCATAGCTTCAGCAGGTGGGGAGAGATACCTCTGGTGACTATAGATTATTTGATATCCCTCTTCAAATGTACCAACCTGGAGAAGGTCCTACTCTGGCACTTCCTGTTTTATTAAAGCTTCCTATGTGTGTTTTTTTGAAATATATTTTATTGATTTTTTTTTTTACAGAGAGGAAGAGAGAGGGATAGAGAGTTAGAAACATCGATGAGAGAGAAACATCGATCAGCTGCCTCTTGCACACCCCCTACTGGGGATGTGCCTGCAACCAAGGTACATGCCCTTGACCAGAATCGAACCTGGGACCCTTGAGTCCGCAGGCCGACGCTCTATCCACTGAGCCAAACCGGTTTCGGCTAAAGCTTCCTATGTTTATCCTCTACATTTTTCATTTAGACACAGTTCTTTTCAGAGTGTTCTGTTGGAGAATTATTCAGGCATTTGGATAATCTTTTTTCCTCTTTAGAAAAGACTGAGGTAAAGGTCTTTCAGTTGGGTCAACATCTCTCCAGAGAACACAATCCAAATTTAGAATAATCATGCAGTTTATAAGGGTATTTCTAGATCAAAATTTATTTTATGTCTTATTATCTACCCATTGTCATCTTATTTGGTCAGTATCTCACTCTTTTATTTATTAGATACTAGTAGCCCATTTGCAGGAAGAATCCTGCAAGCGGCCGCTGCGGCAGCGTGCACTACCACTGCCACTGCTGCCACCCACCCTGGTCCGCCCCGTCCCGCCCGGGCTTTCCCTCTGGCAGCCACCTTGCTTTCCGTTTTTCCTCCCTCTTCCTTCTAAGTTGTTTTCAGTCTTCACTCCTCCCTCCCTCAGTGTATGCAAATTAACCGCCATCTTTGTTGGGTAATTTGCATACTCACCCTGATTGGCTGGTGGGCGTGGCTTGGGCGTAGCGAAAGTGCGGTCAATTTGCATATTACTATTTTATTAGGTAGGATTGGACTATGTTCTTAAAAGTGTTATGATATAAAGCAGGGTAAATTTTACATTCCCATAATAGGGAAACTGATAACCTGTTTTTAATATATGAGATTAGTATTTCTTAAAATAACAGGATTCCCCCACCCCCCAGAAGGGAATCTGACATGGTTGACTTGGTATAGTAGCATTAAACTTTTATTGAAATGATAGAATAAAATTTGGTATATTTTTTAAGGGCATGCATGGATGGGAAAGGGTTGGGGAGGGTCAGTCTGTCAATTCCTAACTCCTTCCCCTCCTCCCCTTGAGGGACAGATGGTGGTTGGACAGGTACCATACGCTGCACACACTTTGAGCAGAGATAAAAGAGTGTTCATGGTGCCTGAACAAGGAAAAATGTTCCCACACAAGGGGGTGAGTCCTGCCCAGGCTGTGTGGGCTCTTCATCGCTTGGGAAGGAGTGTCCCAGGCTCAAGGGCCATTCTAACGTGACTGAGTTGGGTTGAAAGACTGCACATGATGGTCTTCCCCAACAATAGGAATATGTGTTTTTGATGATAAAATTTTATGCTAAATCCTTCAGACACCAAAAAGCCATATCCACCCTGGACAAGTCAGAAGAACCAGAGTTGAAAGCTCAAAAACGACTGAGGTAGCTGGCAGAAGCGTGTGGTTAGAGGGAAGAATTGAAGGAGACGTGGACTTTCCAGGCGTGGACTTTCCATTTTGTGACCCCTAATGCCTCACCCATATTCAGAGTCCACAGACAGTCTCCCGGCTTCCTCTTTGTTTTCCCCACACTTTATCCACCACAAGTATCTTAAGCTGCTTTTTAAACCTTTCTTCCCATTTATATTTGTCCTTGCTACTCATGTAACTGGTATTTCTGTTGCATAAAGGAATTGGGTTAGTGTACAACCTATATGGAGGAATTCTAACATTTTATAAAATCATATGTTTTAATTAAACAACCTAAATTAAGAAAAAAGCCTACCAATTTAAATGCCAAACCTTTTTAAATTAATACACATTTAATTAATTATAATGAGAATTCCAGTGTTTTTTTGGGAAAATTAACTGAGCAACTTAAATATTACTTGAAGAGTAAATGTGATTAGATATCAGAATTATTAGAAATATGAACTAGTAAGGCCAGACTTGCCCTACCAGGTATTAACACTGATGATAATGCTGCTATTTAAAAAAAGAGGACACAACTGTTACAGGAAAACCAGTGGATCAGCACAACCCTTACTCATTTGCCATTTGCCAGCAGAAAGCAAACTCAGTCTTTTCTTTCAAAGCTAAAAATAATTAAAGGAGAAAAGTAATGTTTACACTCTGTTTAACATTCTTGAGGGAAAATTTTCTAAACTATCAACAATTGCAGTAAATTTATATTTTAAAAAACATGCGGTCATTGGGGAGACTCAATAAAGAATTCATAGGGAACTGCGGTGAACGAGAAAGCATTGGACGTCGTGGGCTGTCACACACATCCTAATCGTTCATCTACTCTCATCTTCTCTCTCTTGAATTTGCTATCAATTTAACTTAATATCTTTCTCACAGAATTTGGTCTCAGAACCTTTACAATAATGCACATACATAATAATGTACATGCACAATAATGAAATTAATCTTTTGTAAACAAAAAAAAACAAACCCAGAGTATATATTTTTTTCTATGAAAGAAGTATTTGGAAGCTAACACAAAATACTATTTTTTAACTTGATGTTTTTGAAGGGTTTCAGCACTGTAAGCTTACTGTTTGCTTGATAAGGTAGTGCAAGCCATGTGTTTCCGAGAAGGGTGGACGTAGCTTATCTTTTGCATTCGTGTTCTCACCTCTGGAGCTTGCCTGACTGGACCTCTTTCTATCAGCCCTCTCTTCACATTCCAGAGGTTTCTGTGAGATATCTGAATGAGACAGCAGGACCTAGCTAACCTCCAGGGATCTGTTCTGCTCTCTTCTTTAATTAATTCATTACCTTTTTCATCTCTCTCTCTCCTCCCTCCCTCGTGTGTGTGTGTGTGTGTGTTAAAAAATTACATATGCTCTCTACTTTAGGTACCCAATAAACCCCCATTCTATGTCTTCAGATGCCATAAATCCAGAGTTGCACTGTACTATGTGCAGAAGGATCAGAATCAGATCCGGACATCTGCAAGAGAGAGGAGGAAAAAGGCAGGGTGGCAGGGAGAAGGGAGGAGGAGGAGGAGGAGGAGGAGGACTGGAGATTGGAGGGCCTTCTTTCGTGGTAGGCTGCATTTTTAAAAGCTCAACTCTCCTATGCAAGTGAAGCCCTATTCTATTCCTCAGGCCTCACTGCCCAGTGATCTCTCTGTCACTCCCTCCTTAAAACCAAAACAGCATCTCCCTTTTTATTTGATGGCTTATCAGTTTATTATTCGCTTAATTCTTAGGGATGGGAAACATGGCTCAGCTCAACAAGTTGAAAACAAATTTCTAAACAAGTACATTTTTTAAATTGTATTTTTCAATTACAGTTTACATTCAGTATCCTATTTCTACTACTCTTTGTTTCTCAATTCTGGTCTCTCCCTGTCCTAGTTTTGGGAGTACAGCATAGTGGTTAGATAGTTATATACTTTACAACATGGTTCCCCACCCCCCTTATTTCCAGTATCCATCTGGCATCATCCATATTATTACAATACTATTGACTGTACTCCCAATGCTGTACTTTACATCCCCATGACTGTTTTGTAAACTACCAAGTTGTACCTCTTACTCCCTTCACCTTTTTCATCCATCCTCCCTCCCCACCCCCCTCTGGTAACCATCAGTCTGTTCTTCAAAAAGCCTCTCCCTTTCTTGCCCTAGCAGGTTTGGCTCAGTGGATAGTGTGTCGGCCTTCAGACTGAAGGGTCCCAGGTTCGATTCTGGTCAAGGGCACCTACCTAGGTTGCAGGCTCGATCCCCAGTAGGGGGTGTGCAGGAGGCAGCCGATCAATGATTCTCGCTCATCATTGATGTTTCTATCTCTCTCTCCCTCACCCTTCCTCTCTGAAATCAATAAAAATATAAATATTTTAAAGCCTCTCCCTTTCTTAACACACTCTTTAGAATCTTTTGTGCCCATGTCCTACTCATATCAATGGGGAAGTCCAGCCACAACACATAATTTGCAACATTATGTAAAACCTGGGTCTTATTGTGTAGAATAATTAAGTCCCTCAAATGTGCACTTTGCTTAACCAGCTTAGCTCTGTGACCTTATTTACTCACTAATTCTCTTTCATTTCTCTCTTCCTATTTCGGCTACTCTTTGTTTCTCAGTTCTGGTCTCCCCCGTCCTGGGCATTTCTCTCACTATCTCTCAGTCTGCAGGGATAGAGGGAAATACATATTTGGAGAAGGGAAAGGTCATTGGGGTCTTTACACACAATTTAAAGTTAATTTTCCCTTTGAATACTCAAACATCAGTTTCACAGTATTTCTTTATCAAATTTAAAAGAATAGTTGTAGAAAGGGGTTTATTGCTTTCCCCATTTGGGGAACAAGTCAAAAAACAAATTTTCATCTCACTGAACATTTCCAAAAATCTGTAACCTGCATGTTCTACCTATAAATAACTGTTTTAGGGTCTTTTGAGATATAAAGCTTATTATAAGTGATGTTTTCCACTTCAGTACATGTTATCCACTATTATTCTCTCTATTTGCAGTATACTAACCTTTTCCAGTGAACATGGGTTTCTTTGGAAAAAAAAAAAAAAAAAAAGAGCAACTTTGTAAATATAAGAATACTAGGGCACAGTGCACGAATTTGTGCACCTTGAAAGGAACTGTGGGCCACAAGGCTGTGGTAGGCACAGGGGCTCGTCTGGGCTCATCCTCTGCACCCCCGCCTGGCCCCTCCCACCACAACCCCCAGTCACCTGTCTGCCAGCAGCCCTGCTCCCACCACCACTGCTCCCACCCGCTGATGGCATGGAGCGATTGGAGCCAGCACCAGCAGTGGGTGTGAGTGGGGCTGGTGCCGTCAGCAGGTGCGAGCAGTGGCTGCTGCCCCAATCGCCACTCAAGAGCAGGGGAAGGTGGAGAAGCCCTCAGGGGTGATCAGGGCCGGCAGCCACCGTTCGCACCCACTGATGGTGCTGAGCGATTGGGACCAGCACCAGCTGTGGGTGCGAGCGGGGCTGGTTCTGGCAGCAGGTGCAAGTGCCAGGCGGGACCTCGGTTCACGGAAGCAAAGAATTTTCAGTAACCACCAGAGGCTCACCCAATGACAGCGACTTGGTCTGGCGCCCCCGCTCACCTGCTCCACCATCCCACTGTGGTTGACACATGCCATGTTCTGCACATGCCTCCTGGTGGTCAGCCCACATCATAGCGACCAGTTGTTTGGTTGTTCAGTTGTTTCATTTGTTCCACCGTTTGGTCTACTTGCATATTAGCCTTTTATTAATAGGATATTCCTGGCATAAAATAGAGGTATAACTTTTAAAAATTTAACTTTTGAACATTACTTAAAATATTGAAGTTTTTAAAATTCCTGAAATGAAGGGAAGAATGTAAGATACTGATTTTATTCCCCTGTGGATTACTATAAACTATTTACTACTTCTCTTTAGCTTTGTTTCTGTTCTCTAAAAATGGATTTTTTCAGAAGTTTTTCTTGAGATCTACGGTTGAGAAAATATGCCAGGAAACTAGTTTCTTGCCCTTAATCTCTTTCTACAGTTGATGTCATTGCTTCATTATTTTTTAGCAGAAGTCATAGAAATGCTTTCTTTTTCAAAGCGATTACATAATTTCCCTAATAACAGTCTAAAATAAACACTAAAATTTATTATTTGACTTTTACTTTTTAAATAAATTACCATAAAATTTTGGAAGCAAATTTCTTGACCAAATTTTGATAGGAATCATTGCTTAAGGTTATTACATCAGTTTCTTTATTTTTCAACCTTTATGTCATGCATTTTTATCCCACATTCATTCTTCATGTGTACTATGACCTTTTGCATACACCTTTAAGTGTTTTAAACAAGCTGTTCTATGAATATGAAAAGGCAGCCTCTGCAAAGGAAAGCTTAACTCACATCAGAGAACAACAAACAGAACTGAGAATCCATGCTTTCAAAAGTAAAGAAAGAGGTGGAGGGATGTGGAGGGATGCACTGTTTAAATTTCAGTGGAGCTTATTATTTGCTTTTCTTAATCTTTCCATGTGTCCCTTGGTAGCATCTACATCTGTCTTTCATTTGTGGGAAGCACAGGGGCCCTCAGTATTCAACCCCACTTTGCAACCTCACCTTCTGATTCAGTGTTTTTAGAATATATCTCAAAAGGTCTGAATGACTCAACAAATATCTATCATTTCTTTTGTTTTCTCTCAAAACATGGATTATTTCCACAAAATTATTAGTTAAATCCTTATGTAATATTACCTCAGGACTATAGAAACAGATTTTCTATATTTTCTATTCCGTGTGTGTGTGTGTGTGTGTGTGTGTGTGTATAAGGGGCAGGGGCTTAAATATTAAGGCACCAGAATAACCAACCATCTGTCACACTTTGGTGATTGTATTTGATTTGTGTTTATTTTCTTTAAGTCAAAGAAATCATATTTTTATGATTAATTTTGGTATGTAAGTGCCTTTTCTTTCTGCCTGGGTGAGCCTCACTCATCCCTGCAGGCTTACTAGTAGCTGAAACTCCAATCCTAGTCAGGAGGCGATGAACACTGCTGACACTTGAATCCTCTCTCGTGAAACTTCTATTATGGTTATTTATATCTAGATATGATATTGGGTCCTTGTGTCCATGCTCCATTAATGCAATGGCTGTATTTTTCTCCTTCCTTTCTCCTCTGAGGTGAAGTAATGGGACACAATGATCAAGGGCAAGGGTTTCAATGTAGGTAGACATGGGTTTGCAGTACAGGGGCTTGTCTTCACACACAATAACCTCTCTGAGGCTTGATAGCTGGCAGATAGTTATAGGAAATAAATGAAGTGGTCCAAAGTATCTGTGACGTTAGGTGGTCAATGAATTAGTATTATTATCTTCCTGTCTCTTATGGTACCTGTGCATAGGCTAGCACGTAACAAATATGAAGCAAATTTCTATTGAGTGAATAAATGGGTGAAATAATAGAATTTCAATCCATTATATAACCTTAACAAATATATTTTATAGTTAATGTGTTACTTCTTTTATTTGACTTCAGATATCCTAAGATTTGGTTTGACTGTCATTGCATTTATGCCAAGGTTAAACGACAGTCTCTGAATTTTACCCGAAATCACCCATGATTTCTTCCCTGGATGTCTTCTGCACTGGTCCTGGGTGGCTTTAGGCTCTAGCGCACTTGATGATGAACTTGGCATGCTTCCAAGTGAAGCCTCCTAATTTTAGAGTCAAAACGCTGGGGGAACAAACCACAGATGTGCATTGAAATATGCACAGTATGAGTACAGAGCCTTTCTAAGAGTTATAATAAGAAAGGTCTTTAACCTAAAGATGTTGTTTGAAAACTTAGCATATTTCCTTTTTTTCTTTGAATAATCCAAGAATACTACCTTGCTTTTCCCACATTACATTGGGTTTTGAGAAACTAAAAATATTTTATCAAAACATTTGTTCTCCAAGAGTAGTCTGCAGCTCTCATACTTTTATAGGTCATAATAGATTTTAAATATTATATTCAACTCAAAAGAAGCTTTTCTTTCTATATTACATAACACAAAACATTTTTGTACTTTATAATTTAATTACTCTAATAATAACTTTTATAAAATCTCTTTTTTTCTAAAAGGAGGTCAGAAATATAAAATAAAAGATAATATACTAAAATAAAAGGAGGTTAGAATCTTCACTGTTACTAGAGTCCAAACTTTTTCAGGGACTTGCTCTTCGTCTTTTAGAATATACACTATTCATCTCTCCATGTGGAAGTTGGGCCAATTGTTAATTCAATATGTATTTACTGAGATCTACTTATACAAGGAACTAATTATATTTGTAGCTTTAGAGGAAGATACTCATAGAATATTTAGCTTTACCTGTAGTTGAATGTGAGCATCCCTGCCTTTCACTCTCAGAATGTTTTACACCTCACAGAATAGCTTCCTTGCCTACGTGGTGTACCAGTTAACTATGAGCTTGTCTCTTACCTCCTATGAGACTAAATGTGTTGCAAGAAGCCTTCATTGTTGTAACCCTGGTAGAGCCTAACTCAGCTCCTGGTCCCTAATTGTGTCAAGAATCTATCGAGTTTAATGGAGTGTGTAGGCACCCCTATGGAGATTAGTAGAACCAGAGTCCAAAAGCCCTGGTTCCCAGACTCTACTAACCAAAGACATTTGCTTCTAACTCCCCAGGAATTCCACATGTGCTGACATAGAGAGTGTCCCAGGCACCATGGACCCATCTCTCATGCAGAACGGGCTTGCTTTTAGAAAAGCCTCATCTAGAATGTAGGAGAGACATGCTTGAGACCCTATATTTCACTCTTACCCAGTCATTCCCAGTCATTCCCAGTCATTCCCAGTACAGTTGGGAAGCAAATAGGAAAGTTGACTTAATTTAACTGACAATGTTGTTAACTTTTATTAAGCATATACTGCAAAACCAATTGAAAGCTGAGTTGTTTTAATTTTCAAAATGGAAACATTTTACTTGAAATACCACCATTAGCTAAGTTGTCTAATCTGACTTAAGGCCCTGCCCATACTTTGGATCATAAAGAGGTTGGCCTCCATCCTTTTTCAGTTGCCTTGGGTCTGAATATTAGCTAAGCTATGCATGTTACCTTAGGAACATCTGATGCACCTATGTTTAGAGGAATCATCACTCCAGATGAAATACACATGTCTCATCACCCCTTTTCTAATATTTTTTGGGGAAACTTCTGAAATGTATGATTGAAAATAAGCAAAAACAAAAATGAATCAGCAGGGAAGAGATAGAAGAAGTAAGCCAGGTGGCTTCTCAGATCTCTTACTTTGTACTCCAGGCAATTTTTTTTTTTTAGTTTCTTTTCTTTTTTTTTTTTTTTTTGTATTATTTAAAGTATTACACATGTCTCCTTTTTTCCACCATCGAACCCTCCCCAGCCACTCCCACCCCCCAAGACAAGCCCCCACCGCCCCAGTGTCCATGTCCATTGGTTATGCTAATATTCATGCATACAAGTCTTTGGTTGATCTCTTACACCCCCCTCCCCGCATATTCACACCACCCTCCCCGGCCTTCCCTCTGAGGTTTGATGGTCTATTCGGTGTTTCTCTGTCTCTGGATCTATTTTTGTTCATCAGTTTATGTTGTTCATTATATTCCACAAATAAGTGAGATCATGTGATATTTATCTTTCTCTGACTGACTTATTTCGCTTAGCATAATGTTCTCCAGGTCTATCCATACTGTTGCAAATGGTAAAAGTACCTTCTTTTTTATAGCAGTGTAGTATTCCATTGTGTAGAAGTACCACAGTTTTTTAATCCACTCATCTGCTGATGGGCTGTTTCCAAATCTTAGCTATTGGAAATTGTGCTGCTATGAACATAGGGGTACCTATGTCCTTTCTAATTGGTGTTTCTGATTTCTTGGGACATATTCTTTGTACTTTTGATGCCAGTCTTATATTGCTGTTTCCTTAAGTGAAATGAGAATTTGGACAAAGAAGAATGAAATGGGTGAAAATTGAACACCTTTCTGACAGGGCCTGTCTTAGTCATTTGACAGATGTAGGATTGTGAGAACCAAGCAAGCAACAATGACTTAGTTTTTTATGCCATACATTTTATCTTGGTAAGAAGCAATAAATGTCTAAGGCTGGTATTTAAAGAGTAATAATAATATTAACACTAGCTGTCAAAGGTAGTATCTAACCTATGTTTTATGAGCTTACCTAAAATCATTTTCTGGCCTCTTTAAGTCCATTTTCTTTTTAAATTCTTTTTACAGGTAAAGATAAGATTAAAGTATCTGAGGATGACTTGAAGAAACTCCCTCTAATTAAATGGTGTATTTTGGAAACAATTCGCTTAAGAGCCCCGGGTGCCATTACTAGAAAAGTGCTGAAACCAGTTAAAATTTTGGTAAGCTTTAGTTTGGCTTTAAAATAATCTCTCTAGGGAAAAAATGTACATATCTTTCCCATATACTATTAGATAATTCCTTAAATTCCAGTAGCACGAAATGACCTAGTAATAGATTACTAACAAGAGTTGTACAGCAACATTTTGTCAATGTAGGTATTTTTCCACTGGTGAAGATTTTAGCTACAATATAATATTTTAATAATCATTTTGGCTATGTGATTATATATCAAAATTAGTATAATCCTATTTCAATCAAGCAGGTGGATTAGATAATATCTTCACTGATGAGCAGCCATAAGTTGAGGCATTCATGTGCAAGAGAAGTTCCAACTAGAGACAGTTTCAGACCACAGATTACAGATATGGGAACAGATAATTGATATTAGCAATCAGCATCCGAGTGAGGGAGAGAGGTCCTTTTTATAGGCAGAGTAAGAGAAAATTCTGAAGTGCACCATGAAAGGTATGTGTACATGGCAGAATTTCAGGTCAATATTTGCTGAGTCAATCTAGCAGAACAAAATATTGTTTCAGAATGATTTGACTTAGAGCCTGCAAGATCACATTAAGTCAGACCTCCACTCTTGTTGGCTGTTTTTACACACAGCATGAGAGTGCCTGGATTCAAACCAAGAACATTTTGCAGTGGTACAACACAAAAAGCCAAAAAAAACCCACAAATTTTATAAAGGTTGCAACTTGCTAAATTCAGAAGAGACGTTGTTTGTTTGGCTGATCTTACATAAATTACAGGATTTAGTTTTAGTGTGATTTTAAACAGTTTTTGCTTTTAAATAATAAAATTCTTAATTACTTTAAGAGTATAAAAGAATATGCTTTCAGAGGAAATAGTCAAACAACTTGGTGCAATTAAGTAGAACAATGTGTTTATTAGTCTGAATAGTACTATAATTTTATTGCACTTTTATTTATATTATTTATAAATATATAAAAATAAATATATAGATATATTATAAATATTTACATTATACAGTGTGGGGCAAAAGTAGGTTTACAGTTCTATGTATGTGAAACAGTTTATTCTTGTATTATTATATATTAACTATTATTTTCTTTATAAAACTATAAACCTACTTTTGTACACTCATATTATTTATTTTATAGTCTCATTTATATTCTGGCTAGTAGATAATTATTTGAATTACACAATCATTTATCTGCCAGCAGGCATCTTCATTTTTATTGTATTACACAGATTCTATGCATGTTTTGTTAGATTTATACCTAAATATTTCAGTTATTTTGAAGCTTTTATAAATGGTATATTTTCAAGTTTTAAGTCTCAATTGTACATTACTTGTTTGTAGAAATACAGCTGATTTTTTGTATGTTGACTTTGTATCTGCAACTTTGCTAACCTCACTTATTGGTCCTAGGAGTATTTTTGTAGATTCATTAGGAGCTTCTGTGTAGATAATATTTTAATTTCTGCCTTCCTACCTGCATGCCTCTTCCTCCTTCTTCTTGCCTTATTGCATTGGCTCTGTCTTCCAGCACTGTGGTGAATTACAGTGGTGACAGCAGATATTCTTGCCTTGTTCCTGATTTTTATGGGAAAACATTTAGTCTTTCCTTGTTAAGTATAATGTTGGCTGTAGGTTTTTTGTAGATACCTAGAATAAACCTCATTTGATCATGATGTGTATTTTTTTATACATTGTTAGTTTCTTTTGCAAACATTTTGTTGAGGGTTTTTGCATCTAAGCTCATGAGAGTTATTGGTCTGTAGTTTTCTTCACTTTTTATTTTGTACTGTTTTGTCTGGTTTCTATACCATGACAGTCTCTTCAAAGCTGTTTTATGCTTGTCCTGTACCCTTTTCATAAGCACTCACATTCCTTTCTTTCATCCACTCTTCTTCTCATTTCTTTTCTTCCTTCCTCCCTTTCTCCCTTCCTATCACATGTATTTCCTTATGAAAGACAGAAAAGAAAAAGTCAGCAGTATAGCTCTCTTCTTTTCTTCCTTAATTCCTTTCTTTTTCTCTCATTTTCTCTTTCTGGTCTCATTCTTCAGGTTTTTTACCCTGCTATTGCTCTCCCTTAAAGATTGCATTTCAGACCCTGGTCAGGTAGCTCAGTTGGTTAGAGTCTTGTCCCCATATACCAAGGTTGTGTGTTCAATCCCTGGTCAGGACACATACAAGAAATAACCAATGAATGCATAAATAAGTGGAACAACAAAGCCATGTCTCTCTCTCTTTCTCAAATCAATTAAAAAATAAGTAAAGTTCCCATTTTATCTGTACTAACCATGCCCATGACCAAACCAGGGAGAAAAAAATCCATAAGCATTCTTATGTCTAAATTCTTACAAAATTGTTTTCCTGCTGCTTTTGGATTTCTTCTCTCTCTTGCGAGTTTCAGTGTGGTTTATGTGGTTTGAACACATTTCACCTTGTGCTTCTTTAACCAGTCCCTCTGCCTGCCACATATTTGGCAGCTCTGCACCCCTCTTCTCAGACATAACACCTGGCTGTGCTATTTCATTAGCTAAGTATCTGAGATCATCTCAGGGTGATTGTATAATAAGAAATGTTTAATTTGTTACATAAATAGATTTCCTTCCCAGACACAAACCAAAAACTTCTAGGCACACACCACTTTCCAACCAATATAACATACTTCCTCTGAGATTGTGTTCCTT
Source organism: Eptesicus fuscus (assembly GCF_027574615.1). NCBI lineage: Eukaryota > Metazoa > Chordata > Mammalia > Chiroptera > Vespertilionidae > Eptesicus > Eptesicus fuscus. The sequence goes on along the minus strand of NC_072482.1, from coordinate 16,006,396 downwards.
CTGGCTCCTGCTATCCTGACTTTGGAGATTCTCATGCTGTTCATTTATCTTTATTTGATTAATTATACTTACACCCCAATGCTTCTTCCTTCACATAAACACTACTTTGTTCTTGGGATTCTGTGCTCATCCTCTTTCTTTTCCTTTAGCTTCTCCTATGCCACTACCTAAAGCCTGTCTCCTGGGCCCCCTTGATTCCCTTCTAGAAGGAGGAGTTTTCCACTGGGTAGATGTTAGCTCCTGCTTATTTCATTTTACTTTTCATTTCCTTGAAGATGACTCAGTTGATGTTCTCTTTTCTTGTATTTTTATTTTACATAAGCGTGCCGACACAAATGTATTTGTTTTTCAGCATAAAATTTCTTCTCTCTTGACCAGCAACTCACTTGTCTGCTGGTCAAGCTTCAACATTGATACTGATATGGTCACTCTATATTCCACCACCCCTTACACCCCCTGAACCCCTTTTTTATCCATAAGTGAGTAGCTTTTGGGGGAGCTTTTAACATCATATCCTTGTCAGATTGTTGGGGCTGTTAACATCACATAGTTTTTCAAAATTAATTTTACTTATTTCAACAACGTTACCAAAAGAAACATCCATGCTCAAACACATGCCTATACATATACACTCATGCATACACAACTCCACAACCCCATGACTGTACTGTAACAACTATCCAACATTCTCTTTGTATGACATCAATAAAGAAATCTAGTTCTCGTCATAGTGTAAATATGTCATTTTAAAAAAGTTGTTAACATTATTTTTTACTTTTCATACATCTAGAGAGTTTTCATATTTATTTCCATTGCCACATAATCGTCCATGAAGTTAATAGCTTGAATATTTAATTATTTCTTGGCTCTTAAAAATTTAGATTACTTTCCTTTGTGGTTTTTTTATGTGATAATAATTACTTGCATCTTTGTGCAGAGTACATTTTCTTTTCTTTCCTTTTTTAAATCCTCATTCAAGGATATGTTTATTGATTTGAGAGAGAGAGAGAAGGGTGAGGAGAGAGAGAGAGAGACAGAGAGAGAGAGAGAGAGAGAATCAATGTGAGAGATAAACATCGATCAGTTGCCTCCCATACCTTCTCTGACTGGGCATTGAACCTGCAACCTTGGTATGTGCCTTGACCAGGAATCGAACCTTCAACCTTTTGGTGCAATGGACAACACTCCAACCAATGGAGCCACCTGGCCAGGGCCATTTTCTTTTTGTAATGATTATGCTTGAATTATGTGCTACTAGTGGATTACTGGTCCAAGGGTATAAATACACTTATGATTCATGACATACAACCCTCTTATAAAGTCTAACATCTATGGGATAAAGTATTTTGAATTAGACATAATGGATATCCAAAACAAGTCAAGAATTTATTTTAAATCATTATTAGTCTCATATCTCCATTTCCTAACACTCACACTCTCTTCCTAGAGGACATGAGGCTACTTACTACCTGTTCAGTCTCCTTCCAGACCCCCGCAGCTGTGATGGCGTCTCGGTGGTGGGGCAGCCCAGAGACCTATGCTCAGGCTGCGTCTTCCCAGAATGTCCCAGTCCTTCCTTTCATTATTTCCCACAGTATGCTCTTCACAGGTGTAAAGGTGCAGTGTTTCCTGCACTCACTGTTTCTTGGTCAACGTGGCCTTCCCCTTAGGAAGCCCACACGCACCTGAATTTCTCCCTGGAGAGATGAGACTTTAACTTTAACAACTTGTACAGTCTTCATTATGTAAGTAATACATGGTAATTAGAAAAAAACCAGAGACTACAAAAAGAAGATGAAAGAAGAAATGAAAAATTGCTAATAATTTCATGTCAAAGATAACCCCTGTAAACACTTTGGTATTATTATAATTTCAGATTTTCTTTTCCTGTAGTGTGTGCATTTTTAAAAATTCAATTGGGGTCATACTGTGTTAATTTTTTATAGCCTGCTTTTATTTTACTTAATAATAGATCACAAATAATTTTCTATATCAATAAAGGACATCTACACCATTTGAATTGCAGCATAATAATCTAATATACAGACAGAGTCTAAGTTTTTTAATCAGTTCCCTATTTTTGATTATGTATATGGCTTTCATTTTTTTCACTATGCCTTTGCTGAATATACTAACACGTTCCTAAGAATTTGGATTAAAGAAAACATTTCATATAGGACTATCTGTATTGAGCAGTGGCAGAGGCTCATTCATATTTTCCCTCCTGTTGGACAGCTGGTCAGGGTGTCTTGCTATGAATGCTAGAAGTATTCTCCACTGCTCTTCCCCTGACTAGCCTGAACAGAATATCAGTGTTTATTTTTGCTTTTGTATTCTTTTTTATTAAAATGAACAACTGTCTGCTTTCTTGGATTTACTTCATTTCTTCTTTCTCTTTATTATGCCACCTTTTGAAAACGCTTAAACTTCTACCTATACTCTCTTTTCAAGGTTTCATATTTTTAGTACAAAGTTATTTTTAGTCTTGGGGACTCCTAGAAATCCCTAAACCATCTTTGAAAGTCACTGTTGTAGAGAAAGCCAATATTGTAGCCACTACTATAAATTTAGGATTAATCAGTGAAACTACGAAGCAGATGGGCACGTTTGAATGTACCATATCAAAAATGAACATGTCTTATTTTTTAAAGTATAATCCAAATTAAATGTAAACCAAAAATTAAGAATAAATGTCAATATGTTTGTAACATAAGAGGAAATAATTTTAATATATAAAGAATTGAAAGCTCAGTTAATAAAGCACTAGGGTTATATAGATTAATGCACAAAAGTTTATAGAAGAAAACAACATGGAAAATACTCAACAAAGACAAAAACTTTTAGGTGGCAATCAAAACTAGCCTATTGAAGATGTCAGACTAGCAGATAAGAGGGTAATGACATGTTCACGTTGTAGTTAGAGACATTTTTTTTTTTTTACAAAATTTGAGGAAGCAATTAAGCAACAGGAATTAATAGCCTTAAAAATATTCATGTCCTATTTCTTCTGAATATCTCTCTTAAACGATTTTGTATGAAAAATGCTTTGAGGAAGAAGGCTCTAGTGATGGCATTTATACTAGGAAAAACATTAGTAAAGGATCAGATTAATTATGATTTAATCTAGCCAATGAAAGATTAAACAGCCATTGGAGAGGGAATTATTCACACTGACTATACAATATGAAGAAATAAATAGTCTTTAACTTTTAAAGTGCTAAGAGCAACCAAGCTCCTGGCCAAGAGCTAGGAGGGAAGCCATGTGCTCTGGACCTTCTCCTACTGATGCTTTGTCTTTATAGGACTCCTCCTTTTTCTCCCATATTCTGCATTCCTTGCACCCACTTTGCTCTCAGAATTCTTCTTGAGGATATAGCAGAGAGCCCTTTCTTCTCTTTTCTCTCCAGACTAGAAGCTCATTTGGCCTCATAGTATCCCTATGTGGTGGGCTGGCCAGGTTCCTTTCCGTCTACCTGAGAGATGCAGTTATTATTGCACCAAGTTGTGACTTCTCTCTGCTAGTGGTCTGTGTTCCAGTTGTTACTGTTTTGTCTCCCTCTTGATCTGTCCCTTCATCCAGCCTGTCAATAATGGCAGGGCCTGTTTAGACTGGGCATGTTGATATCTGTTCTCTCAGAGGGTTCCTTTGGTACAACCAGCTCTCACATCCCTTTATGCCATTTGTCAGCCTGGCATTTGCTGCTACAAGAGGCATGTCTCTTTGGTCTCCTCCCTGTTGCTAATGTTAATGGTGTTATCCAGGCCCCCTTGGACGTCTTTCTCTATTAGCTGGCTTTGTAGGCCTCAGCAGTCAGCAGCCTCCAAGTCATAATCACAGGTCAACTGCCTCTAAAGAGGACTCCTGGGTGGGGAAGGGAAGGGCAGACTGCCTCCAGCCCTGCCCCCAGCTGATTTCAGAACAGGCATGACCTCTCTAGCCTCAGTTCCAGCAGAAGGAATGAACACACAGGATTGGGATCTCACCGATCTCTTTCAACTTAAAAAATCATTAAGAGGGCACCAAGCCTTGCTCTCTTTCTGGGTTTGGATCTAACTATCCAGCTGTCCTGGCATTGAAATTACAAAACTCAAGCAACATTCAGTTACTATCAGACCAATAGGGGTTCTCTAGGGCCAAAAAATAATGACACTCTCCTCATACTCGACCTCCTACTGCCATAGGAGACATGTTTTTAATTGTAAGATGTTAATTCTAGATGCATGAACTTCGTGTTTTGCAAATATCTTGAGGACACTTGAAAATTATGCAGGGTTAAATAGATGTGGCTTCTGATGTTTGGCGATGGGAGTTGCTATTACTAGTAAAATGGCCCCACTCAGTAAAGTTGTTAGCTACCTAGTGATCACACACCATGGGAGAGCTCTTTGCCCTGTGGTTCCTGAGCGTGGTGATGTAAGGGTGACTTTATGAGATGGTTTTAGTCCTTGGGATAGCTTATTTAACATGAATGCAGAAGGATTGTGCAGACTCTCCTGTCGAAGGAATCCCACTGCTCAGCCCCACAATCACCACAGTGTCCAACACAAAACCATCCAAATAAACGCTCAACACTTGCTTCATCCTGTGTCTTACTAACCAGTTGCCTTCATATTCCTTCTGCCCTAACAGCTGCTGCAAGAGTGAAAAAACAAACAAAGAATCCACTGAGCCTGCCCTGACACTCTCATGAGCGTCCCCAGGGGCAGGACACCTGCTGCCCCTGTCCTCAGTGCTGCGACCAGTGTCCTGTCTCAGAGTTAGGTTTTTCTAGAACACTTGCTGCAAACCTCAGCATTGAACATCAAAAACTGCATTAGAATGGACCTATACTGGTTTCTGAAATTTTCACATTTATCAAATATTTTCCCTATGTAACTAAATATATATATTCAGTAACTGATCATTGGAATTAGAAATCAGTGCCCAAATGGTGTGGCTCAGTGGTTGAGTGTTGACCCATGAACCAAGAGGTAACTGGTTCGATTCCCAGTCAGGGCACATGCCCTGGTTGCAAGCTCAATCCCCAGTGGGGACTGTGTAGGAGGCAGAAAAATCAATGATGTTTCTCTATCATTGATGTTTCTATTCTCTATCCCTATCCCTTTCTCTCTCTTAAAAAAAAAAAATCTCTTAAATAAGAATATTTAAAAAAATAAGAATTATAAATCAGTCATTGCCCAAGTTGGAAAATAGAACTGTCTACCCAGGAAAGAGTTAGAGTTTATCACCATTAATTATAAAATGCATGTGCCTTCACCACAATATAGTCGTAACATTGTTTTTAATGACCCAAACACTTTTTAACAGACTTCAAAAAAATGAATTGGAATCAATTTTTCTATCGTAGAATTTCACTGTTCCTTCTGGTGACCTGTTGATGTTGTCTCCATTTTGGCTACATAGAAATCCAAAGTATTTTCCTGAACCGGAACTGTTCAAACCCGTAAGTTACTTATTTCAATATACATAGTTCTTTGATTTTAATTTCTTTTTGTGCCAGGAGTATGTATTCATAAATTAACTGGGACTGTGTCATTAAGCAGCATATTTCTCTAGTAACAAAGGTGAAAATACAGATTAGATTTGCAATATAGATGGCATAACATGTATAACAAATCAGATAAGCAAGTTCCTGGAATAAGCTTCAGCAACTTTACAATAAATTTTTATCTGAGACCAGCAGAGCGTGTTAAAGTAAACATGCCTAGTTCTGATAGAAGACTGAGTTCATGTTCTTCAGACAATTGTTCTCATTATTGGTTTCCAAGGAGCACAAAAAATAAAAATGAAGCAAATTAAAACTGTGTTCTGCTGTTTCTTAGAACTGGGGGAGTGTCTGGGCTGAACAGAATCTTAAGAGGCCATTTGATCTATTCTCTGCCTTCAGGTGAAACTGTCAAAAATGGCATCCAGATGTATCCGTTCTGCATCCAGGCTCCCTCCAACAGGGCTGTCAGCAGCTGTCTGTTACTAAATTTATCACCAAGAGCAGTTTCAGGATGGAGCCTGAGGCCCCACTGTAAATACTCTTCCTCTCTGGAGTCGGTCCTGTGGTTGATTTACATCGTCATCTACATTTGCCACTTAACAGAATTCTTCTTAAACCCTTTTATTTATTAGTTATGTTCCAAAAGCGTAATCGTGGCTGATATTAATAACAGGTCGGAAAAAATGACCAACAAGCCTGCAACTTTATATGCGAGGATTAGCTGTACAAGGTCATTTTTAGCCTAGAGAAATAAAGTTAAGCTTATTTATATAAGGCTGATTTGGAAAAAAAAAAAATGTTTTCTTCCCACAGGAACGTTGGAAAGAGGCAAATTTAGAGAAGCATGCTTTCTTGGACGGCTTTGTGGCCTTTGGAAGCGGGAAGTACCAGTGTCCAGGAAGGTCAGTGAGACAGCCGGGCCACGATCATCCACAGAGTCTGCGGGGAGATGGGGGAGATGCTGGCGCTGAGCGGGGGAGCGCTGGCTCAGTCTGTCTTTTCTTTATTATCAAACTACAGGGCAAGCCAGAGACCTGTAGTTTGTTTGGTTGGCCAGTCATATTGTGGGATGTCTTTGTGAGAATGTCTAAAGTGGCTTCTGATAGGAGACCTCAGGAGAACAAAGTATCACAGCTCCAGCTGCCAGATGCACTCAGGGTTTATGTTTCAGATGCTCAGCTCTCATATAAGAATAACTCAAAAGGCGTTTGAGTTTCACCTTTTTAAAAGATAAAGATAGAGGTATAATATTTCTTTTTTAAAAAATATATTTTTATTGATTTCAGAGAGGAAGGGAGAGGGAGAGAGAGGTGGAAATATCAATGATGAGAGAATCATTGACCAGCTGCCTCCAGCATGCCCCACAATGGGGATTGAGCCTGCAACCTGGGCATGTGCCCTGACCGGTAATCGAATCATGATCTCCTGGTTCATAGGTTGACGCTCAACCACTCAGCCATGCCTGCCGGGCAGGTGTAATATTTCTTTAACAACAGCCTTATCATAGACATTTGTTGAGAGTCCAGAATGTTGTTAGCATGGAGCATAGCGGCAGCTTACTAAATGGCTTTTATTTATTGGGTTATTTTGGTTCTGTCAAAATTTTCTTTGACACTTTTTGTAGTTAAATTAATCTGGCTCCCAGGACTTCTCTGCAGTGTTATGTCCTGTTCTGGGGCAGGTGTTTATCATTTAATGAAAGATATTTAATATTTATGTGTTTAAGCAGACACTTTTTTTAACATCTCGCCTGTTCCAGGCCCTCTTCTAAGCCTCAGTAACAGAGCAGTGGGGAAGGCAGACATGGTCCCTGACCTCATAAAACTTGCACTCTGCGTTAAACAAGTCCCACTTCTTCATTGCTGCTGATTCTGTTAGAGGGTTATTGGTACCATCCTATTAGAGGATATTGGCACCTGTTTTGGAACAGAATCTCACTCAGTGGATGTACAGAGCCTTTAAAAATCGTATATCAGAAAAATTGTAGTTTCTTAACTTAAGAAGTCAGTTGTCTTTCTTGTTTGAATAGTAATGTCCGTCCACATTTGCAATTATGACTTACTCCACAGCATCTGCTGTACCCCTCCTTTGTTTCATGTTTGTAGTATCAATATGCTTTTAGTAATATACACCTCCCCCAAATGGTTTTAGTTAGTCTCAGCCAGCCATGATCATTCTTTCTCCCTTTTTAGAAGTTCTTCTAGGAGCCTAAGGGTAAGCAAATTGTTGCATAGTGTTTCCCTGGAGACACTATTTGGCGTGGGCAGTTGACCTGAACTGGCCAATCAGACTGAAAGGAGAGACTTTTCTCCATGGTGAGGAGAGAGGCCCACTTTGTCCTTTCCCAATCGGATGTGAACAAGAAAGCATACAGTCCAGTTGTTACTAGCAGCAGATTCAAGTGGAACAAGCCTCATGATGGTGTGGAGTCTGTGGAGGGAAGAACAGAGATATGGAGAGAAGCTGGTCCACGTGATATCATTGTGTCACTGAACCAGCAGTTTTGAGGAGTTCATCTACTTCCTGTCATACTAGATAATAAATGTTTTCACTTTTATACATAACTAGAGGCCCGGTGCATGAAAATTCATGCACTGGAGCAGGGGGTCCCTCAGCCTGGCCTGCCCCCTCTCACAGTCCGGGAGCCCTCAGGGGTGGGAGGCAACCTGGCGATCAGGGGAAGGCGACACCCCATCACACCTCTGCTGCTGCCACTGCCGGCAGCGCAAGCCTCGTCCGGCCCTGGTTACCTGAGCCTCGGGCGGCCCTGGGCGGCTGGGCAGTCGCCATCCAAGGCTTGCCTGCACCTCGGGCCGGCCCTGGGCGGCTGGGGGGCTGAGGGGACTGGGGGACTCTGGAGGCAGGTGTGCGGAGTGGCCAGGCTCACCTGGGGGCAGGCCCGGCCTTGCCGCATGCCTGCTTCCCCGGCGGGACTGAGGGGACTGGGCGCTTCCATCTTGTGTCTGTGGGTGCTGCCATCTTTGAGGGCGGGGCAGTCAATTAGCATATTCCCTCCTTATTGGCTGTAGGCGCCACCATTTTGCGACTGTGTGAGGGTCAATTAGCATATTCCCTCTTTATTAGATAGGATAATAATAAAATAGTATATTTATTACATATAATAAATGTTCATGATTTTTAAGGCAGTTTGAGTTGAAGGTTTTATTGTTGAGAGCTGAAAGCATGCTGATGTATCCACCAGAAAACTTCCAAGGTGAACACTGTAATTGAGTGTCCAATACTTTAGGGGCAGAGTATGACAAAGGAAAACAACAGTAATAGCAAAACACACACACACACACACACACACACACACACACCTGCCTCTTATATTATTTTTATTTTAGATAAGCAGTTCTTAAGCCAAGAACACATTTATTGTTTTTGTCACTATTAAGTAACAGTTTGTAAGAGTAGATCTTCTAAAAAGAATAGATATTACCTTTTTCATGTTCCTTTAGTATATATCTTCAATTGCAACTAAAGAGTTTATTATAACCGTCTTTGAAGCTGACCTAGAAATATTTTAACCCTTTGTACTCGCTTGCTTTTTCCTCGATTCCTTTATTCTACTCGGGATTTAATTTTTTAAATACCCCAGATTTTACAAAGCGCGGCAGTAGAATAAAAACTGGAGTTTCTTTTCATACAAACTTATTTATTTGGATTTTTTTATATTTCAAATTATTGATACATTCAAAGAGTATAAAAAGAGCTGCTACCGATGCTAACCATGTCAAGTCACACTCGACATCCAAGTGCAAAAGGTTAAACTAAGGTCTGAAATGCGTGGCAATAGAGTATGTAGTATGGGCCAGTGGTCAATTGATGACTATTGTTTGTAAGAGTAGCTGTTAGGACATTACTGTAATATCTGTTGAGGCTGATAGACATTTGCTTGGGTTTGAGAGTAATGGATACAATGCAGAGAATCATGACATTTCAGCTCAATCAGTAGTATGTTATACAGAAACGGTAGAAATTTTGCACTAGAAATGATTTAAATATGTTTTTATTGATTTGAGAGAGAGAGAAAAAAAAAAAAAACGTCCATGTGAGAGAGAAACATCCATCAGTTGCTTCCCGCATGCTCCCCAACCTGGGATTGAACCCACAACCTGGGCATGTGCCCTGACCAGGAATCATACCAGCAACCTTTTGGTGCATGGGATGACATTCAACCAACTGAGTCACACCATCCAGGTCTGCGATAGAAATTTAATCCCACAAAACCCTTAGTATAATCCCCAGAAAATTGTGCCCATTCTTAGTTTGTGTATCAGGAGCCAATTTACTTTCTCATGTACCAAACACGCAGTGAGTCAGAGAAAGTTGCCTGTAAAGTTTCTGACAATCAAAGTTTATCACGAACCGTCTTGTGGCCGTGCAGCTGTCACCCCTGGGCGTCCAGGCCACTGAAGCAGCATGAGAACCCCTCACACAAGTGAACACAGAATATTTTGCTGAATTTATCAAGTAAGTACTCAGTGCTGCCATCAACTGCCAGATAAACATTGGAATGGAAGAACTGTAGTACCTCCTCCAAAGAGTGGGAGTTCTGAAATGCATTTGGAGGAAGAACCTTTGCTAGGCACTTTCCTGAAGCTGGGTACACACAGCAAGGGAACCCTTCCTAGTAATTCTACCGCTGGAGAAGAACGTGGCTTTGCAGGAAAACAGGAGAAAGCAGCATGAACTCCCAGACTTCTTCAGCAATGGTAGGATGCAAAATGAAGAGTCCCACCATAGTGGACATTCTCCTCCTAAACTGTCCATCTAAATGGAGAAACAGGACAAGGGAATTTTAGTGTCGTGTGCGTGTCTCTGAGAGTAGATGATCTTGGCAGAAAAGGATGTGCTTGCTAGACCCAACCCCTGGAATCTACACCAAGCCAGCAGCCTTGATTTTCCCTGATTCCTATCTATGCATGAGGATGCCTGGGTGGCTGTCTCATTGTGCTAATTGATAGGGGTTAAATTCTAGTGTAAAATAGTCACGCTGATTGTTGGCATGATTACCCCGCTTGCAAAGGCATGCTTGGACAAGAAGAGGGTATATAAGAGAACAGCTGCAGTACTTGAGAAATGGAAAAGAAGCATGGATTCCTTGGGAACAGAAACTGTGATTTCCAGCCTTTTGTGTGTGTTTGGCTCTCACCTGTGTCATAGGGCAGTACTAGGCCACAAAGTCATGGACGTGTTTTGAATTACTAATGAAAATCACACAGCTGTTGGAAAATTAATCCAAAAATAGGTCCAGCTGATAGTAGATTGGTAGTAGTATTATTCAACCTAACAAATACCTCTTGAGCACCTGGTTTAGTATGGTTATTATTTCATTCAATAAATATTTATGGAGAATATACTGTATTTCAGGGTAGGGCTCTAGGAGTTACGTTGGAAAACAAAATAAGGGATGGAAGTCCCTTCCCTCAAGGAGCTTATAGTCTAACTTAAGTCACTTTAGTAAACACCAGGGAGAGTCAAAGAAACATAACATTCCTGAATTGCATATAATGTAGTTAGGGAGATGAAACATAGCAATGTGGAAAACAAGCCTGCTTAACTGCATAAGATAGCACCTGAGCAATGCCAGGTGAGTCATATAATTGCCATAGGAGTTCAGGGGCATTAAAAGGGGCTTTATGGCCTAGATGGGAATCCTATACAATAAAGAGGGAATATGCAAATTGACCATCACTCCATCACAAAGATGGCTGCACCCACAGCTGAGGCCAAGTTCCCATAAGGAGCCTTAACGAGCAATCAGCAGGGACCTGAGGCTACGCCCGCCCCTGCCCCCGTGGGGCTTGACAGGAGACCTCAGGCCATGTCCCTCACCCAGCGGGGCTTGACAGGAGATCTCAGGCCGCGCCCCCCACCCGGCAGGGCTTGATGGGGGACCTCAAGGCATGCCCTCCGCCCCGGTCTGGGCTGGGGGACCTCAGGCCATGCCCCCCATCCTGGCGCCAGGCCAGGGGACCTGAAGCTACACCCCCTGCCCGGCAGGGCTTGACAAGGGTGGACTGGCCAGGTCTGGATCTAGCTCAATATGGGGTGGGGGGCCGGCCGGGTCTGGGTCTCACAAGATTTTGAGGTGCATGTGGGTGGGCGGGAACTTGACTCTGGGTCCCATGGTGAGCCCCAGACTCTGACAGGAGGAAGGTTTTCATATATCTTTTACTAATTTTCTTTCATCTCTGACACTTCTATGATTATAAAGGGCAAATAGCAATATTAAATTATTTCCTCTAATTAATCCCCTTTTAATGTGCACGAATTTCGTGCACCGGGTCACTAGTAATCAATAAATGGCATAGAAGAAAGCAGTGGTATCAAACTTTTAGGAGAGATGAGAGGAAATAGACATAGGAATGTAATGGACCTGTATGTTAATCGTAGCAAGTCAGTTGTCTATTTGGGGTTTGTGAGGCTCTGAGCACAGTTGTTTCTGTATGTTTGTTTTAAAGATGATGTAATTTTAATAATTGTGCCCTAATGAAATAGCTTTGCACAATCTTGTATTTGAGAAGTACTGTTAGCTGGTCACTTTTGAGGAGTGAGCAAACTGAGATCCCTACGGGTTTCTTGACATGTTGCAAATTCAGTATATGGGGAGGGCAAAAGTAGGTTTACAGTTGTGAATACCCAGAATAGAGTTTATTCTTGTATTATTATTTATTAATTATTGTGTTATTTATTGATATTACAACTGCGAACCCAATTTTCCTAGCCCACATTCTGAGGAATCTATAATAATAAAAGCATAATATGATAATTAGACCAGACGTCCTTCTAGATGATCTTCCGGATGAAGCTGGGGCTGCAAGGGAAGCCCAGGTCCTGGGTGCCTGCCAGCGGCCGGAGGGAAACCCAGATCCCAGGTGCCAGAGGGAAGCCAGTGCCGGCAGCCAGGGGAAGGAAGGCCTACTCTTGCATGAATTTTGTGCATCAGGCCTCTAGTTAGTTACATAAACAAATGCATCCCCTCAACTCCAGTTGTTAAATAGAATTGCATCTGCTTATACAGTGGTTACCTAACGTTTTCACCACAGTGTGCACATGTCCTGGTGGGTATATAAAGTGGTTAGGATGAGGGTAGGCAGGGCAGATCCGGTTAATCCCAGATCTCTGAGCCCGGCTGCCAGACTCTCTGTGAATTTGCAGCCATGCTTCTCTATTCGTTCTGCTTTACTAAGGAGCAGCGACTCACGCAAAGGAGCCGTGAGACCACTGGCCGAGTTGCTGTCATTACTTTCTTAGCCATTTCATTTTGACACTTTATTACGAGCCTAAGGTTTCAGTCTGTGAAGAACAAAAGAAGCCATTCAAGAGTGACTTTTGAGACTCTGATAGGCCAAAGCGCTAAAATAAATATGCTCCTTTCTGAGCAGAATTTCAACGATCTCCAGCCCCTCTGTGGTGCAGGATTTCTCTATGGCGAGAAAGGAGACTTTGGGCTGGTGTCCCCCACACCCCACCCCACCCCTCAGTGACTGCTCTTGAATAGGCGTCTACTGTTCCTAAAAAAGAGGACCGGCATGAAAACTGTACCATATCACAACACAATATGCCTGTAGTGCTGATTCCACCCCCAACTCTGTCCCTGGGGAGTACAATTCCCTAAGCCAATCCTCACTTCCCATCCCTGGCCCCTCCCTCCCTTCCCATATGGATTGGTTTAGGTGTTAGCATGTATTTTAAGCAGCACAATGAACTACTGAAGTTTCTGTTGGGACTTCCGGGTCAAAAATAACCAACCATTCCCTGTTGGATGTGAATAAGGAAGGGCTTGATCCTAGAAATCCTTGGCAGCTATTTGAGACTCAGAAGGAGGAATTGTTGGGATGAAGCTGGTACCATAGAACAGAGCAGCAGCGGCGGCTTGGCTTCCCGGGAACATCGCTGGCTGCCGCAGTGGTCTCTGCCCGAGGCCAGCCCCAGCTCCAAGCTTTTCAGATCCATAATGCCATGCATTCCCTTCAGTACAGAAACCAGTCTGATGTGGTTTTTCTGTCACGTGCAACTGAGAGCATCCGAAGTATTATAATTTTCTTTTAAAGAAAAAAAAAATGTTAAAGGTTTATCAAACTCCATGAAATAATAAACGTATACTAACCACATCAGTTAATAGCTTTCTAAATACCTTGTGCTTTGTAAAAGGGCTGAATTTCATTTACTTTGGGTATATCACAAAGCAAAAGTAAATGCCACTTCTTAAATTTTTCCTAGAAGGTCTGAGATTTAACATATATTAAGAGATAATTTCTCTTTGGTGAGTACTTGATCTTAAGTCAATACTGGTCCTTTGCCTTTTTCTTCTTCTTCTTCTTTTTTTTTTTTTCCTTAAAAAGAAGTATCCACATCTCTAGCTCATAGCTCCTACAGATGGGAGCTTCACTTCCAGGAGGAGTAGCTGTGGCAATGCCATTGGAACAATCCCGCTGCCACTCTGTAAAACAGTGACCTCAGAGCGTGCCCTCCCATCAGGAGCCCGTTCTGATCTTCCCAAAGACACATAAATGGAATCTCACATCAAGAACGGCGGAGGTTCCTCAGTCCTTTCCTCTTTGTCTTCTCATCTGCTTTCTCACCTCCTTTTCCCTTTTTTCATTCTCTTCTCTTTTTCATGTGTTTTCTTCTTTTTCCTCTTCCAACTTACCTTTATCTCATTTTTCTCTTCTCGTGTTATTCTGTTGATTTCCCCCCACCCCTTATTTAATATGGGCATCTACCTGCTCACTCTACCAGATTATGTCCACACCATCAACCAAAAGCTTGGTATCCCAGCCAGAGGGTTTCAGGTATAGCTGAGAAATTCTTTGTAATTTTAGTTCTGTGAGCTAAAACATATTAAAAGCTTTGATAAACTATTCTCTTTTGACATTTTTTTCTCCTTTCTCCTTGTCAAGGTGCTCTAGATGAGTGATGCTTAAAGTGTGACACTCCCCCACAAGTAGTAACATAACCTGTAAACTTGGAAAAATGCAAGTTCTCAGGCCTTTCCCCAGACCTACAGAATCAGAAACTTAGGGCATGGGGCCCAGCGACCTGTGTTTTAACAGGCCCTCCATGTGATTCTGATACATGGTAAAGTTTCAGAACTGCTGGTCTATATTATTTTTCCTCCTGCCACCAAATTGATTATATTTTCCTAAAAACTTTCTTAGGGGGATGAGGTTGTGGGAAAAGTACTTTCCCTTTAACTTGAGTAGCCGTGCTCAGTGACGATGCCTGTGAAAGTATGTCTGCATGCTGCCTTCTCTGCATTCCAGGGCAAGATCATTCTATTTTCATAAGCCGCAGCTGGTAGCAACTAGGAATATACTGCAGAGCCCTTGTTCCTGGCAACCGTGGCCGTTTTCCAGCCCATGCTGGCATTGCCCGCAGTGACTCCAAGAGAGGGATTCAGTCTCACAACCGAGACACCTAAACCTGAAGTCATCAATCTCCCCTAATCCTCGCATTCCTTTAGTTCTCTGTTACTTTTCAATGGACCACTGTTCTCCTAGACTCCAGGGCTTTTAGGGTCACCCTTGACCCCTCCCCCTTTTTGGCTTTCCATGTCCATTCCCACCTCCTAAACCAGGTCTTGTGCCTTAGCATCAGGTGATATCATATCCCTTCTCCCTGGCTCCGTTGTCTCTTCTTTCAGTCCATCTTACTCACTACATACAGACTACATATCTAATTTTCCTTAAATTGTCATCTCTGATTGTCATTCTCTTGTTAAGACTCTGGTGCCCCTAGAATTCTGACACCAATTGTACCCTTCTGAACCTCTGGGAAAGCCCTCCCCAGAGGGTCCACCCTCTGTTTCCTAACGACAGCTCATCCCTCCCGTGGCTCATGCTATCTGCTGGGTCAGGAATGCCCTCACTCAACATGTCTGCTTATTTAAAGCCTGTCCTTCCGTCAAGGTCTAGCTCAAGTTTCACCTCCACGTAAAGTCAACATTGATTACTCCGAGTTGGCGCTCTCTCTCCAGACTCCAAACAGGCCTTTCGTTCCCACCTTCATCTTAGACGGTTACCTCTCCATCTCTCCACGTGCCTCACTAGCGGTGTGAGGCTGGAGTCTGTGTTTTGTCAGACGTGGTGCTCTCAGTTCCTGCGAACGCTCCTAGAACAGTTACCTACAAGTGGGGGAAATAGGCAAGTACTAAGTATTTAAGGAATTTTCAGCATGTTTGTATTTTAATGAGCTCCGTTTGTAGATGTGTCATGTTGTTCTTGTAAGTGTAAAAAACAAATCTGTTATAAGTAATAGGCCTCATTATTCTCCCTGTTTTGACATTAGAAGTGGTATTAAGAAAGCATTCCTGACATGAAATAGCTCAGCTTGCTTCTGAAGAGCTTCTGTAAAAACACAAATTTATGAACCCATTTTCTTTGACAAAAAACTTTTAATGTCACAGTTTTATATATATATATGTTAGTCTCATATTGTAGACATTGAACAAAATTCAGTAACATGGTAAAGGCTTGAAAACACAAGTATTTTTTTTTTTGCATTGCAAAACAATTAACTTTATTTAGTGGATAATTGAGGTAATTCTACAAGAATTTCCAAATATTTGGATTGTGAGAAAATGAGATTTTTAACACATATTATTTTGTTATCTGTATTATTATTTCACCTTACTTAACAAAATGTTTATAATGTAATATTACTAATTAATACTACTGTCATAATTAATACTAAAAGAAAAATTGTTAAAGCCCCACTAATGAACAATATGAATTCTCCAAGAGCCCGAATTACAGTTTTACCCACGGGAATGCAATTTTCTTTGGTGCACGGGTGGGCACTCTAAACAACTGGGCCACACCATCCGGGGCTTAAGGGCCTTCTCCACTCCTACAGCTCCACCCAGCCCGCTAGATCGCTTAGTGTCTTGCTGTTGGGCACTGTCTTTACCCCAGGGGGCTGAGCTCAGGGAAGTGCACTGGTCCACAGCAAGTCAAAGGGCTAAAAGCAGTTATAAGAAAGCAGGATTTGTTTGAATAAAGTGGAACCTATAACACTGTTTTATAATTTATAAATATACACTTAGCCAACATTTCCCTAATGCTGCTAGGTAAACATTGAATATTGGGGAGTCACTGCTTATTCTACTGAACACAGAAGTTATTGGAAAGAGTGATCTCATCTAATTTACTTCTTGGAAGGGAGCGGTGGGAACTGGTCATTTTTGTAAGTGAGAACTTGAATGTTGACTTTCACATGTTGGTACTCCTGACCCTTCTCATCTGATAAGAGGCTCATGCCCTCCATGGAACACCTTCTTCTGGGGCTTTGGAGACATCACTCTCTTCTTGTTATTCTTTCTCTCTGGCTATTTCTTCTCATTCTCCTTTGCTCATCTTCTTCACCTTTCTGACCTCCAAATTTTGGAGTATCTCAGGGCCCTCTCCTCAGACTTTTTAATGTTTTTCCTTTTAACTAGCTCCCCATGTGATATCATCCTGTCCCGTGGCTTTAAATAATTGTCTGATATTTGTAGCTCTTATGTCCTCAGTCCTGACAGAATCCCTCCTGAACACCAGGCTCATTTACCCAGCTTGCACTCAACATCTGCAGTGGATGTCTTCAGGGCACTGGTCTAAGCAAGCTCTACTTTCCAGGTCCAAACCTGAGCTTCATGTGACAACTCATTAGCCTGTTCTTCCTTCAGTCCTCCCCATTTCAGAGGTAAATAGCAGCTGTATCCTTGCATTTCCTCAGGTCAAAAACTGGGATCATCTTTGACTTTATGTCTCCACGTCTGTAACGCAAATCCATCCTACAGACTGACCATGGCTCATGACTAGTTCTACCATCCTGGTCCAAATCACTGCTTTCTATTGTCTGGTAAATTGTAATGGCTTTCTAATCAGTCTTCTAGCTTCCATCTACATCATCTTATATTTTATTCTTAAAGTAGCAGCCAGAAGGCTCCTTTTATAATTTAAGGCAAATTTACTCAAAACTATTCAACGGCTTCTCATTTCATGGAATAAAATGAAGTCTTTAATGCGCCACAAGACTCTCTATGTGTCTGGGAGATTTCTCTGACATTGCCCCTTTGTTGCTTATCTACAGCAACACTTGCTTTCTCATTGTTTCTCATTCTCCTTCCTCTGGATTTTTGTTCCTTTTAATTCCTCTGCATGGAATACTGTACCTAGATATTCACATGTGGTACTCTCTTACTTGATTCCAGAATCTGCTAACATATCACCTCATTAGAGGCCTTCCTTATGTAAAATATGGTAGCCCAGCCCTAACTGGTTTGACTCAGTGGATAGAGCATCGGTCTGCGGACTCAAGGGTCCCAGGTTCGATTCCAGTCAAGGGCATGTACCTTGGTTGTGGGCACATCCCCAGTAGGGGGTGTGCAGGAAGCAGCTGATCGATGTTTCTTTCTCATCGATGTTTCTAACTCTCTATCCCTCTACCTTCCTCTCTGTAAAGAATCAATAAAATATATTTAAAAAAAAAACATGGTAGCCCACACCTCTATCATTCCCTTTCCCCTTACCTTGTCTTATTTATTATCCTAGCACTTGTTCTCTTACTTGATATATGCATTTCCTGTTTATTTATCCACTACCTGCTCATTACCTCCCTACTAGAACTGAATCTTCTTGAGAGCATAAATGTTGCTTTTGTTTACCGCTATAACTTTAGCACTTGGAAGAATATACATACAGCATATAAAGACACTCAGTAAATATCCTATATAATAAAAGCCTAATATGTAAATTGACAGAACGGGTGGAACGAACAGTCTCTATGATGCGCACTGACCACCAGGGGGCAAATGCTCAACTCAGGAGCTGCCCCCAGCCCACAGGCCCCAGGCCAACCAAGGCGGGTGCCAGTGGGGCCCTCCCCACCCCCCGATCACCTGCAGATCGGCCCTGATCACAGGCCAGGCCTAGGGACCCTACCCATGCACAAATTTTGTGAATCGGGCCTCTAGTTGAATGAATAAGTGAATGGAGAACTTATTTTTTTAAACATATTTTTATTGATTTTAGAGAGGAAGGGAGAGGGAGAGAGAGATAGAAACATCAATGATGAGAAAGAATCATTGATTGACTGTCTCCTGCATGCCCCCTACTGGGGATTGAGCCCAAAACACAGGCATGTGCCCTGACCTGAAATTGAACTGTCACCTTCTGGTTCATAGGTTCATAGGTCCATGCTCAACCACTGAGCAACACAGGCCAGGCAAGAAATTATTTTATTATATATATATACTCAATATTTATTGAATGAATGAAGATCTTACTATCTTGTGTGACCTAAGTGTCATTTCACTGTTCCCATAGATGTTACTCTCTTCTGGGGAGGTAGGGAGGAAAGGCAGGTACCCTGTTACTTTCACACTAGCTCCAACATGGGTGAAAATGAGGCTCATCACACTTTCTGTCATTTTATTATCTCTTTATTCTATACTGAACTATATCCTACAAGACAGTGTAAGTGCTTCAGATTTGACTAATTTTTAAGGTAACAAAAATCACAGTGTAGGCAGGAAAATATTAAAATTGTACATGAACTATTGCTTTTCCCAAGTCCAGGAGAGAAGTATTTCAGCTGAGCACTTCATAGAAAGTCACTGTCCCTAAACATTTACTCCTGTGTACAGAGATGTGCTTTTCTCTGTTGCAAAATCACCCTGGACAGACGCCCTCGTTTTAGCCTCGACCCTCCCCTGAGTTCATTTCACATCTTCCTACCTTCACGAGTACATTTCTCAAAGTCTAAGTAGAGAATAACCTGGGTACTTTCAGCAGTACAGTCCATGATTGTCCTTGGGACCTGAGCTTTTCAAAACAGCTTGTGATGGCTCACCATGTCCAGTTCCCTTAGGGTGTGTCCAAAGGTTTATTCTTCATATTATCGACTGAATGGTTGGTTGCCTGTCATTTCAACTCTTTCTCTTTCTCTCTTTCAAATATCTCCCAAAACAGTTTTAGATAGATAGATAGATAGATAGATAGATAGATAGATAGATAGATAGATCCATAAAAGGAAAATTAAATATTTAGCCCCAAATTACCCAGACTGGCCTTTCTCATATCAGTAGTGCATTATTATAAAAAACAATATTAGTACTTTTTCTTCATACCTTTATAATTTCTTTTTTTCTTTTAACACTTTAAATATGTTGTTCCCTTATCTTCTGGCACTCATGGTTTTCGATGAGAAGTCTGTGATCATTTTTAATTCTGTTTTTCTTTATTTATTGAGTCTTTTTTCCTCTGACCGCTTTTTAGAGTTTTTTCTTTATCACTGTTTTTTGTTTGTGTGTGTGTGTTTTAGCAATATGATTGTGATTTGCCCTGGCAAGGTTTTCTTTATGTTTATTTTGCTTGGGGTTCATTGACTATCTTGGATCTGTAAATTACAGTTTTTAAAAATTTGAAAATGTCTCAACTATTACTTCTTCAAATATTTTTTTCTGCCCATCTATCTGCATCTCCAAATTACATGTACGTTAGACTGCTTGATATTTGTATAGGTCACTGGTACTCTGTTCATTTCCTTTTTTCAGTCTTTTTTGTTTGTTTGTTTGTTTGTTTGTTTTTCCATTGATTTCCAGAGAGACTGGAAAGGAGGAAGGAGGGGGAAAGAGAGAGAGAGAAACATCAACATGACAGAGACACATTGATTGGTCGCCTCCCACACACGCCCCCACTGGGCCAGGAACCTGCAACCAAGGTACATGCCCTTGACTGGGAATCAAAACCAAAACCCTAACCACTGAACCAAGCTGGCCCGGGCTCTTTTTTTAGTCTTTTTAATCTAAGTACTTAATTTTGGATATTTTCCATTGTTACGGTAAGTTCCACAACCTTTTCTCTTGCAGTGTCTTCTATTAAATCCATCAGCATATTCTCATTGAAGATATTGTATTTTCCATTGCTAGGAGTTCAATTTAGGTGGGTTTTTTTTTATATTTTCCATTTCTCTCTTCATCCTGCTTCTACCTTTTGAACATGTGTTTTAGATTTCATTGGTGTTTTCAATATCTATCATTTCTGCGTCTGTTTCTTTTGAATGATTTTTCTCTTGCTTATATGTCACATTTTCCTGTTTCTTCTAGGCCTGGTAATTTTGAATAAGTGAAAAACATAAATTTGAAGTGTTATGAATACTAGATTTTATTGTATTCCTTTAGTTTTAGGCTTTATTGTTCTTAGGCTTTAAGGTTAATTCAGAGTGGCATTCAATTTAAAATAATATAATCCAACTACTAAGGAAATGCCTTTTAAGGACTCTACCCAATGGCCCATGTGTTATAAGATCTTCCCACTCTAGCTTGTGGGAATGCAGTCTTCCATGTCTTGTGTGACCTCTGGGCATTATTCAGCTTATTGCTCTTTGACTTCTTTTTTCATTTTCCTTCTCCAGCCTCAGTAGTATTTTCTCACAGGTGCAGAGATCACTTCTTAGTCGTATGAGCCCGGTGGGTAGCTCTCTGGTGCACTCTTGCTCTCCCTGTGAAACTTCGTCCTTTCTGATGTTCATTCCTCAGAATTCTAGTTTCTTTCACTTGCCTGAACTATGATCCTCTGTCTTCTTAATTTAGTGAGACTGCCAGGTCTGTGGGGGGCTTTCTCCTCCTTGCAATGTGGCCTGGAAACGACCATAGGCAATAAACGGAGTCAGTGATAGGGCTCACCTCATTTCTTCCTTTCTTTTGGGGAGTTTTCATTTTACACTGTGAATCTTTCCCAGTTTTTGAGTGTAGGATAACTGACTCCTGTTACTCCATAATGGGCACAGGTGGACATTCTAATTGGTAAGAAATGTGACAAAAATTTAGTTGTGAGAAATTCTGAATCTGTACACAAATTAGCAAAATTGCTTTTTCTTGGAACTGCTGCTGAATTTTAATTTGAATCAGTAAAGATTGGGTATATTATGTTTCACAGACATTGATACTCTGTTGGAATAAATTATTTTTAGCATTTACAAGTAAGTAGGGTTAAATTTGCATCATAAATATTCATGAAGAATGGATGTGGTATCCAAGTGGGTTATAACAACACCCGAGTGATCCAGATTTCACTTGAAATAAAATATGGGCAAGATGTTTCAAGAATACCAATGGGAAACAAATCTAATTGCCTGATAGGAATATCAGATCATTCATATTCATTCATTCACTCATTCAATCAACAAACACTGAGGATTCAACCATAAATAAGACATAGTTTCTGCTTTTTTGTGAAGATTGTAGTCTATAAGAGGAAATACATACAAAAGATTAACTGTAATATGGTAGGATATAGTATGATTGTAGGATAAAGACGTTAGCTGATGGATGTGTCACATTCCACAGAAACACAGAGAAGGTTGAAAAGGGCAGGAAATTGAATCTGCTTTATAAAAGGCATCACCTTCCACCATCTACTCATTTATTCAGTAAACATTATTGGGCACCAATAGTATGCTATGCACTGTGCAAAGGCCCAGCAATACAATTCTTCCTCCAGGAGAGAAATAACTAATAATTGCAATTTAGTGTCATAGATGCTCTGACTGAGATGTGCACAGCGAGCCACAGAAGTGGAGAGGAAGGGCACCTCAGCCCAGAGGCAAGTGACCAGGGACTGCCTCCCAAGGATATTGAGCCTCAGACAGGGAAAGAGCTTGCAAAAGAGAGCATCACCATTCAGGGACCATCACGTATACAGTGTAGCAAGAGTACAGGTTTCAAAGAGAAGCTACTGGGGAAACAGCAGACCTTTAAGAACTGGTTGTGTTCTTCTATAGCATTTGGAGGAAAATAGGAAGCATCTCTCTTTCTCTCTCATGCCGTGTGTGTGTGTGTGTGTGTGTGTGTGTGTGTGTGTGTGTGTGTGTGTGTATAGAATGATAGATTTATGATTTAGAAAGTTCACTCCAGTTCTGGAGTGTAGGGAAGTGAAACTGAAAGCAGAGAGACCAATCTGGAAGCTAAACTGATTCAGTAATCATCTGATCCAGGAAATAAATGAAGTACCACACTGAAGGAGAAGTGGAGGGACTGGAGACAAAGGGAGAGGACAGGGATTGGGGAATTATTTAGAAGATATAGAAAATGGTCTCAGTGCCTAATTGGATATGAAGGGTGAAGGAGAGGATGGAATAAATGATGACGTCCAGTTTTTCAACCTCTTGGGCTAATTGTATTCATTAAGGGCTATGACCTCTAAAAGGGTTTGAATACCCTTTGGAGAATTCAAGACAACCCACTGGAGTAAAAGAAAAATAAAGCAGAATTCCATTTCCATTTTTATGTTTGTTTGTTTATTTGTTTCTATTTGTATGTGTCTTACAAAGTAGACAGTAAACTAATACAGTAGTATTTGTACATAATTTGGGGGGAACTTGAGGTGCCTGTAGAACATTTAGGCAATAAATTTCAGTGGGCAATAAGGGTCTAGATCGACAAGACTGTCCAATAGAATTTTCTGTGATCATGAAAATGTTCTAAATGTGTACTGTCCAGTATAGTAGCCAGTAGCCTCCTATGGCTATTGAGCACTTGAAATATGGCTAGTGCACTGAGGAACTGAAATTTTTTTTTGTTTATTTAAATTTAAATAGCCACATGTGGCTAATGGTTATCATATTGGAAAGCACGGATCCAAGCTTAGAAAGAGACCCAGGCTTTCATTTATTAAGAGCTTGTACTGGCTAAGCTTGTTACATACATTTTTAAATAATTTCATCATCCCAACTACCTTACTGAGTAGACAGTTTTATACAGGCACATCTCAGGGATATTGTGAGTTCGGTGCCAGACCTCCCCAATAATGTGAATCATAATCTTTTTTTTTTTTTTTGCTGGTGGAGATCTTGCCTTCAATTGATAAAATCACAACATCTGTGAAATGCAGTAAAGTGGAGCACAATAAAATGAGGCATGCCTGTGAAAGCAAAGATTAAGGTCGTCCTTTATCCTTTTAATAGTAAAAATTTATATTGCAAAGAAGAGCATATTTGTTCTGAAATATGTGTACTTTCTAGATATTCTCTTTGGTAGAGAATACTTCTGCACTTTTCATAACCAAGTAACAATTTTATATTTTTCTTCCAGATGGTTTGCTATGTTAGAGATTGAAATGTGTATTATTTTATTATTTTATTATTATGACTGCAGTCTTCTGGACCCATTGCCAAAACAGGTGAGTATTTTCAGAATTTTAAATAGTATGACTTTTAAATTTGATATGAACTTTCACCACTGGGTTTTATTTTTATCTTTTTAAAAATCCTTATTGTTGAAAGTATTACAAATGTCCTCATTTTCCCCGCATTGAGCCCTTCTAGCCCATACTCAGGCCTTCACCACACTATTGTCTGTGTCCATGGGTTATGCATATATGTGCATACAAATTCTTTCATTAATCTTTTCCTACCCATCTACCCACCTTCCCTCTGAGATTCATTAGTCTGGTCCATGCTTCTCTGTCTCTGGATCTATTTTGTTCATCAATTTATTTTGTCACCCCTTGGTTTTAATTAGTAGAAATGAGCTACTCATTCCCTCTCTTAGACTTGTTCTCAACAGGTGTCTAACATTGAACTAGACTAAGAAGATACTCCCTTCATTCCACATCTAATCTATGTGCTCCATCATCACAAGACCAGGACCCAATAGCAGTATTTCCACCACTTAGTGTTGGGACCTCTTCAATGAGTTTACCAATGTTAACCCCTTTTCCTGGGTTAGATAAACATGGCCTGGATATTGGGCTTGTTTCCCTAGAAAGATATGTCTGTGGGTCCAAAAGTGAACCATCAGTTTTGGAGGCAGGTTGTAGCCCTTGATCCATTTGAAAAGAATGGCATGGAAGAAAACTAACCCAGTGTAAAAACAGTGGACAAAAGTGAAAAGGCCATGACCTTTCCAACCTCTGACCATTGAATGTTCCCATCATTTTCTATAGTTCTGTTTCCTAGACCAACAGCTCTCAAACTGGTGGGAGCATCAGTCACCTGGGGGCTTTGTTAGAACACAGAATACTGGCCCCACCCCTAGATTTTCTCATTAGTGTGTCTGGGGGGAAGCCCAAGAATTTGCATTTCTAACAAGTCCTGGTCCTGCTGATGATGCTGGTCTGGATACCGCACTTTGAGGACCACTGTCCAAGGGGAACTGCAATTTAATTCCAAATGTTTGGAAGTCATTTTGAAAATTCTGGATAAAAGGTGCTATTTAAACTGAAGGTGAAATTAAAAAACTAAGCATTGCACTCATAGGGCT
This sequence comes from Eptesicus fuscus, assembly GCF_027574615.1. NCBI lineage: Eukaryota > Metazoa > Chordata > Mammalia > Chiroptera > Vespertilionidae > Eptesicus > Eptesicus fuscus. The sequence continues at coordinate 15,981,652 of NC_072482.1, read as the reverse complement.
ATCCACATAGCATTTTGTGCTTTGGTTTAAGCTTGATATAAGGAGGCTAATCTATGGAAGGATAAATAAAACCCTTGGGTGACATTTCAATAGAAATTATGTAAGTGCATAAGTGACACAGACAATATTGTGTTACTCACAAAAGTGCACCTTTCAGCACTTTCCCCTAATTTCTTTTGCGCTTCTATTTTGAGAACAAGTAACTATCAGTCATGAGGAGCTCTCAGAATCCTACAACGAAACAGGAGCCAAATACCCTTCACACAGGTTCTCAGCTGAGGACAGGGTTGTTTGTTTGTTTTTAGCAAAATGAAGATCAGGGCCAGGCTTTACAGGCACCAAATCCTGGTCCCTCGTCCCCGAGTTAGATGTCACGTTTTTGCCGGGATGTCAACTATTTCCCCACCAGCAAGACACAGAAACTCCTTTTCAGATCAGAACGATAACCTTTGTCAGAGCCACATCACCCCAGTGCTGGAGATCAGTCATCGTGACCAGATCCCCAGGCAAGATATTCCCAGCACTTCCTTCCTAGATAAAAATTCTGTTAGTTGTATTTATTATATTATTTTACATACATCCTAGTTCTGTGTTGATACTACTAAGAACTTTTTTTTTAAGACATGCTATCTCAGTTTGTCAAAAGTACAGGTCTAAGTGAATTCTCATGATCTCAAAGGGCATTCTATTTCATAAATTCTTATTCTAGAAAGAGAAAGATCAATGGAAATTATGTAATTATTGGGCCTGTGTTACTAAGTTGTAAAATGAGGTGATCAAAAACCGCAAGAAATGACCTTCAAATTTCCATGTTCTTGTAGGATATGGGAGGGGATGGTTGCCGGGGCATGTTCTGAACATTTTGTCACGTGCAGAGAGACTACTGGATTTGAAAAGGAATATGCTTGTCATAATAGCAAAAATCAAATGCTAGAACCCCCAATTTAATTTTGCAACAGCCCATTGTTTTATTTTACCTCAGAAGATCTTAAGAAATTCATTGAATTTCCATTCTCTCCCATTAAAAACCAAACAATAAGGAAGCACAAAGCGCTCCAGAGTCCATGGTTGGATAGCAAAAGCAAGCATATTTGTAATAACACAGTGGGGTTTTGTTTGCTTGGTTGATTTTATTATCTTATACCTTTGGGGGGCGGTATAAAACCTCTGGATTCCCGTTCTAGAAAAACACACTCCTCTTCATACACACAGAATTGTGGCTGCAATTTCACAGGATCCACAGAAACCCTGCACTCATCCTCTCAACTCCCCTGAGAGGCTCCTGGCTAAGGAGCCCATTCCGGGCCATGTTGCACTCACACTGACGGTAGACTGATGACTTAAATTGAATCCATCTCCTCCTTCCTCACTTCTCATCTCCCCCTCAACCCTCACGGTTGGCAGAATAGGTAGCTTTTCTTTTTCAAGCTCCCAAGCCTCAGCAACCTCTGTATTATTTGCAATAAACTATCCACCTCTCATCTCCATACACATTTATTCCTTGTTCATAACTAGAGAGAGAGAAATCAGAACATTTGGAACCCACAAAATATCCTTTTGGAACTTAGGACCTTGGGTATACTGTAATAGTGATTCATTCATACCACCAACATCTCATTTGCTTTATATTTTATTTTATTTTTAAGATTTTATACTAATTTTTAGAGGGAAAGGAAGGAAGAAAGAAAGAGAGAGGAACATCAATAAGAGAATGAAACATGGACCCACTGCCTCCTGAACACTCCGTACCAGGGATAGAGCTTGAAATCTGGGCACGTGCCCTGACCAGGAATCGAAACAGCAACCTTTAGTTGCACAGAATGACACCCAACCAACTGAGCCATACCTGCTAGATTTATTGAACTAAATACTAACTGAGCCATACCTGCTCAGTTGGTTGGGTATCATCCTTGCTTTTTAAACTTCTATTACATGGCATAGAGGTCTCACCCAGAGATTGTAAATAAGGTGTCCCAGTTAGGGGCCAGAAATGTAGAAAGAGTCTTATTTGTGGTATCCTGTTTAGCCAGACAAAGTGAAGGGTGGGTAGCTGATGAAACTGTGATGGGGTGGCCATTAGAAGAAGGGATTGCCTTCTTTTCTGTCCCTTGATTGGGAGGCTCAAATTGATAAGACTCATCAAGCAAACACTTCCAGTCTTCTAAATATAAATTCTGTATCTTTTAGGGATAATTATAACTGAATAAACTGTAGGTCTAAAACTGTTGGTTTTGTCTATCTCTTAATTTCCACGTTTCTTCTGCATTTCTGCTCTTAGAGTCCCCTCCATTTGGTGGGTGTCCAGCAGCCAGAAGGACAATGCCGAATTGAATATAGACAAAGAAAGTGACATCTTCTGGAGTCACAGAGGACCGGGCCTTCTGGAGGATGACTGCCCCTCACCCACGGGCCTGGCAGCACTGAGACCTGAGCTTGACTAAAATGTGCTGCTGAACCTTTGCTTTAGTATTTAGTTCAAGAAAATGTCCAAATGGTGCCTGTGTTTGCGACCTCAAGAGTAGACCAAAAATCTGACATCACTCACTGATATGAAGACCTGGATATGTGGTTTACAGAAAATGTTTAAGTGATCAAGAAGAAGAGGCATTTCTTAAGAAGTTGGAATTTGGTTTATGAAAAACTATATTAGGACCTTAAATAGTAATAATGCCATTTGAATGAAAATCTGAATACATTAATTCACCATGAAGGCAACATACTTAAATTTCTGTGTTGAGAAAAGCTAGCATCAAAAATATTAAATAATGATTTCTGGAAATGTGTATTTTTCTTTTTTTAAATATATTTTTATTGATTTTTTACAGAGAGGAAGGGAGAGGGTTAGAGATTAGAAACATCGATGAGAGGAACATCAATCAGCTGCCTCCTGCACGCCCCCCACTGGGAATGTGCTCACAACCAAGGTACATGCCCTTGACCAGAATCGAACCTGGGACCCTTCAGTCTGCAGGCCGACGCTCTATCCACTGAGCCAAACCGGTTAAGGCTATTTTTCTTAATATGATTCTTAACTAGCAATTGGAATTATCAAGCTCTATTACTATAATTCTTTATTGTGAACATGTCTGATGCTAAAAGTATGAATAGCCCAGCCGGTGTGGCTCAGTTTAGCAACATCCCATGAACCAGGAGGTCACCGGTTTGATTCCCTATTAGGGCACATGCCTGAATTGCAGGCTCGATCCTTGATAGGGGTGTATAGGAGGCAGCCGATCAATGTTCCTCTCTCATCAATGTTTCTATCTCTCTCTTCTCCTCTTTTCTTCTCTCTAAAATCAATAAAAACATATTGTTTAAAAAGTAAAAATAAAATGAAAGCTTTCTAAGACCTGTGAAGATAGGGATCATGTCTTAACACTCATTTCTACAGTCAACTACATCTGGGACAGCACCTTCCCTATAAGACATGTTTAATAAATGTATATAGATCGATATATTCATTTGTATGTATTTCAATTAAGGTGAAAGCACTCTTGACTCAAAGTGTCTGTAATCACAGTTTAAGATACTATTTTTGCTAATGTATGGAAACACAAATATAATGATGTGTCAAGGCAGATAACAACATTTGGCTCCATTATTGAGACTTATGCCTGAAATGTTCTCTATGAAATCTAGAAAAGAAATTCTGTCATGATTAGGAGAAAATATGACAATAATAACAGAGTGGTCAGTGATGTCATGATTTGTCCTTTAATATTAAATAAAAAGCTGCTTGCCTCCTTTATTTCACAGTAAGCAAGCTTTGTAGTGCATGCTGTCCTCTGGATTATTTGCTCCCTGCGCTAGAATTATCTTGTGGCGTTGATAATGATTGCTTAGTCATCTGTTTCCTACCAACGAGCAGATGACTCCCTAGCAGAAAACTAAGTACTCGGAGTATATTAACTCTTCCAGACTAATACAGTGATTTTAAAGCTTAGCTAGCAGCTTGTAAATCAGCTTAGCAGTCTCAGGGGTCTGGAGACAGAAGAGACTGAGGAAAGTGTAGAAGTCCCCAGCAGGTCTGAGAGTTGCAGACTAATCTGGCAAATTCCTCTAAAGATGCCAGGTGTGTTCTCAGGGAAGGCTCACAGTGAAATTCTGCATTTGCATATGATACACACTTCAGCTGAATTTGCAACCACTCAGGGCTAGTATTTAGTTCATCATTGCTCAATCAGGATGAATGTTAGCTGTCAAGTTTATGCAAGTTAAAAAAAGAATGCACCACCATTTAATTCTGCAGTTCTGTCAGTAAATGCATGAACTCTTGTTCCTGCTACCAAATAAAAAGGAAGTTATAATCTGTGTCCATTTCTTTCCTTGGAACAAGGGAAAGGAGACTTGGGGTGTGTGTGTGTGTGTGTGTGTGTGTGTGTTTTAATCACATGTGCCACACTGGCTACCTCCACAGGGATGTTCTGCATCTAGGTGGCCTCACATTGTGTTAAAATATGATCAAAACCACATTCAGAATTCCATTCTCTTCACCTAACCAGCTCTGCAGTCACCCCGCACATACCCGCACTAGAACTTGTCACTCCACCCATAACTGCTTGTCCTTTGAGGTTTTAAATCGAGACCGTCTATCTCTGGCCAGAGCCTTCTACCCGCCTTGTCCTCTCATTTATTCCCACAACACTTACTTTTCAGCATCACAGGGAGCCTAGTTCCCCAGCTGACTATATTTATCAGCTTTCTTCTACCTCCAGGTCCTCCTCCATCTGATGCTCCTTAGGTTGCCTCCATCCTCATGACCTAATTACCTCCCAAAGGCCCCACCCCTAATGGCATCAACTTTGGGGATTAGTATTTCAACATGAATTGGTGGGGGGCAGGGACGCAGACATTCAGACCATAGCGGGAAGTAACCCTGCACAGTGGTTTTCCTTTCTAGTAGAGTCCTGGCTATGTATTTGGCTCCAGGGGAGGACGCTGGACAGCACTCACAAATGAGGTGCAAGTGAGCACTGTGCACGCGGGACCCCAGACTTGGTGAAGCAGCCTGGAGCCTGCAGATAGGAGTGGACCAGGACACCTGGCTTTCCTTAGCACAATATCCTTTGTTTCAAAAATGTTTTTAGAGTAAATGTTTCCATCTTTCTCCACTAACTATTGGGCATGGATAAAATTTTAAAACTTATTAGGGTTTTATTCATTTTACAGTCTTATTTCTTGGCATTTTAATAAATGGCTATGGGTTATTACTGACTGGAGTACAATTTTATGTGCAAACGATTCATTTTCTTGACAAAATGCCTCCCACTTTCTAGAAACCACCACTATGACCTTTGGTCACTCGAGCAATGACTATGTGCCTGGAACTTGCTAAGCCCATTTCATCCACCCACTTAATTTATTCTAACAACAATACAATGCATAGGTTTTTTTCTACTATTATCCCCATTTTATAAATGAGAAAAGTGGAGCTCAGAGAGGCTGGGTGACTTACTGGAGGTCACATAGCTAGTTTGCCTCACAGTTCATGCAGATGATCCTTAGATTTTATTGTTGTTGCTATGAAAGAGAGGCGTGTTTAGAATTATATAGGTACGTGGAGATAACATCCTGACTTTGCTGTTTAAGAGGCTGAAATCCAAGCAGGAGAAATGTCATGTTATGCGCCCTTGAAAGATGTTCAGTGACTAGTGAAACAGCCCTCTGAGTCCGACAGTGTAACTGAACCGTTCTTTGAAGGCAAACAATGGAACAAATGAGTAAATTTCTGATTTCTTTTGGCAACAAAACTTTTCTTTCCACCACATATTCATTTATAGATACCCCAATAAAAAAGCAGATAAAAGATGATAAATTTAACTCAACATTTAGTTGACTGTACATCATTATCCACAGAACTGGTTATACACCTCTGCAGAGCCCAGGGGTCAACGAGGCACAATTTGAAAAACACTAGACTAGACAAGCTCTGTGTCGTAGAGACATCCACTGCCCTCTGAGTGTTAAGTGCTTCCCCAAATTTCCCTGTGCCTTGACAGTTACTCAGGGTCATGGGACCAGTTTGGTGAATGGGCTGTAGGTAGAAATGATGTGTCAATTCCAAGCCCAGGCATAGGGATATACACTGTATTTCCCTCTTCCCCTGACATTGCGACAGGGAAGCTCTGCAGCCACAAGAAGGCAGAGCGCTCATCAGCCTGGGTCCCTGGGCATCAGAGAGGACAAGAGTCCTTTCCCACAGTGCATTGCTCATGGTTTGAGCAAGAGACACTGATGTTTGCTGCCACAGCAGAAACAAGGCGACCTGCACAATCTCAGAAATGAAGTCCTCTTTCTTTTTTATGCCTTCAGTCCTCTTTTCTCTGATCGGATTTTATTCACAGGAATACCTGCTTCTAGGACACTCCATGCCAGCTCAAGAGGGTGACTGGATTCTACTAAAATGACTTTCTGATAGCCAATATGCAATAACCTTTTTTTTTTAAATATATTTTATTGATTTTTTTACAGAGAGGAAGAGAGAGGGATAGAGAGTTAGAAACATCGATGAGAGAGAAACATCGATCAGCTGCCTCTTGCACACCCCCTACTGGGGATGTGCCCGCAACCAAGGTACATGCCCTTGACCGGAATCGAACCTGGGACCCTTGAGTCCGCAGGCCGACGCTCTATCCACTGAGCCAAACCGGTTTCGGCACAATAACCTTTTTTAAAGTCATAACATTGCAGTTAAAATTCTACTTTTGCTGTTGTACTGTGATTTCTGCACCTTGCCCAGCATGGCTGGCAACACCGGATGGAGCCTGCACTCCCTTCTGCCTGGATGCCCTTGGTCTCCATCTCCGTCAGACTTAGGTCTCCAAGGCTCAGCCATCTCATTCTTGGCCAGCCTAGCGGGAGCTCTTTCTAGTTATGGAGAACCTCTCTTTGCTCCCCGCTTCTCTAAGGCTCACGTGGTGTCCCTGAAATTCAGTTCTCCTTATTTTTTAAGAGTTGGCCTCGATGTCTCATAAACACTACGGCCTCACAAAACTTGAAGGGCAGAAATGGCTTAAACTGAAAATGTTTCCCAGGAAGTGATGAGAAATAGTTGCATTCCATTTTTCTAGAGCAGCAGAGGAAAGAACCAACAGCTCGGTTAAACTGCACTATGAGAGCATTCTGACGGTTTATACATCTTGCTATAGTGATGCTGATAATAATAAATGTTGATTGATTTTTTTTGTATTTGGCATTGTGTAAGCACTTCTCATGCTTTCCCATTCTTCTTTCAAGAACAAATAAGAAGCACACTCAATATGGAAATATTGATTTTAGTCCTCAATTCCAAGAAATGTGACAAACTGATTCATACAATAACATTTTGAAGTTGTTTCCAGAACTCTATTGAGGACAGTAGCTACGAAACCAGGGATGCTTGCTTTATAGTTTCCTGCACTGGCAGAAATAGCCAATAGCGTTTTACTTTTCAATTTATTTCCCTTTCAGAATAAATGGAAGCACAGTTTTCACTTAAGAAAAAAAGTCTAAGACCATAGTTTTCTCTGCAACATTCAACAGAGAGCAGCCACTCTGCTGCTGAGAGAGCCCAGGAGAAAGAGGGAGGACTCAGCTTGGAGAAGGAGCTCTAACTGAGTCCTGATTGACAGCCGAGTCATACCTCATGGGTCTTCATTTCTCCTCGAACACACGAAGGCTGGCCTAGGCTGATGGCGCTGTCAGACCCTCCACACGCCTCATGTCCTCTGCTGTACGCACATGGTCATGACATAAATATTGCACCAGTAGGCGCCCATTAAAGCAGAATTTGTGGGGTAAATAAGCCACAGCTATTGGCCTTTCTGCACCCTTTTTCATGAAGGGGATGGGAGGAAAGGCAGCTTGGAGAAGTGGAAAGAACACTGAATTTAGACCCAAACCTCTACGTCCTAACTCTGCTTCATGCATTTACTAGCTCGGTTACATTTGACCTCTTGTAACCACAGTTTCCTAGTCTATAAAACAGGGATAATTCCAATAACTGCCTCAGCCTAATATTTAGATGGAATCACTGTGAACTCTGTAACCTACCTAGTGGCTCACAGTCATGATACAGTAATGGTGAAAAACATGTCTGGATCAACTTCCCATACCTATAAGCTTCCCTGGAAATTGGAGTCAATGATTACTGCAGCCCTCAGCGCTGTTAGACCTAGGAAACTTCTAGCTGTCATTTTTGCAGAAGCCCAATTGTGTTTTTCCCCCAGTAGCTATAAGCCCGGCCATTCTGCGTTTCCTCTCGTTTCCTCTGGTTTCCTCTCACCGCTGTCCCGACTCTCACTTGCAGTTTTAGACAAACAAGCCTCTTTTCTGAGAACTTTGTAACTCACATTCTCCGAACCAGCTTGCTGTGGACAATTTCAGTTCTTTTCCTAACTTAATTTCTAGAGATCTCTACGCCCTCTTCTTTCTCTTGTGGAAGAGGCTGCAACGCATCCTGGAACTGCCTTTTCCATCAAAATACTTTTGTGGGGAAGATAAAGACCAAAAACCAAACATAAAAGACAGAAAAGCTTGTTAGCCCCAAGTTGCATTCCCAGAATTCTTTCTCATGCTGTGTTCATTTCTCATCCAGCCCAAAGGAAACATAAGTACAAAATAAAACAAAAATGAGGTATCAGCCCTTATAGGCCAGTATCTGAAACATAAATGAACTAAACTTCATAAAAATTGTTCTCATTGTGTTAGATTTTACACATTGAGACTTTGCTAAGCTTTTTCTATATCATAATGTGTCATTCAGATGGCTTCATGGAATCTGAATGACACATTATGATATAGAAAAAGCTTCATGGAATCTGAATGACACATGGCTTCATGGAATCTGAATGACACATTATGATATAGAAAACTGTTTTTGAGGATATTCACTCACTCATTCATTCATTCATCCATCCATCAACTAAGATAATTCAACAGAGTGCCAGGCACTGGGCAAAGAGAGAATACGAACAAGCAAGAGTGAGAGAGCGAGAGAAAGGAGAGACCCTGCCCTCAAGGATGTCTCTATTAGTAGAGGAGTTAGACTGTCTCCTTCTCAAGTGCCCATCTAACATCAGGTGCCTATTATAACCCCATGACGTAGGTACTAGCATTATCTCCATTTTTCAGAAGAGGAACTGAGGCTCACGGGCATTGAGTGGCTTTCCTAAAGGCACACAGGTAGTCGGTGGTGAGCCAGGATTTATTCAGACACTTGGGCTCCAGGATCTGTGCTGCTAACTCTGTCTTTGCTTCTTCTAGGGGCACCATCAGAGATTTACTCCAAAGGGGTGAGTCATATGATGCTTCAGATACTCCATCCAAGCCTTGCAAATTCCCACATCTCAGAACATCAAATAGGCAATCATCTCTTGCAGTAATTTATAAGCTCAAACATAGCTTAGACTTTTCAAATATCTTAGAGCAGTGCTATCCACAAGAAGGATGATTTAGTGCATTTTCAGCTCTTACTTTAAAAATCTCTAAATATTTTCATACTTCCTATCAATGCCGTCACTGGGAGGAATAACATAATCAGAGGGGGGGGATTTAAACTGTAATAAAAAGTATTCACCTTGTCTAGCTTGTTAGCCATGTTACCAAGATGCTCCAGTGATTTCACTCTGAAAATATGAATTCTATCAACATTCCATTAAGCAACAGTACCAACATCCAAGATTGTTATGTGGTAGATGACAAGTGCAGTAGATGCTACAGAATTTCACTACATTAGATACTACAGAATTTCAATACATTTCCAACAAAACAGTCACTAGCAGGCATAAATAGCATTTATAAGGCCTGATAGCATGGCTGGGGGAATATATCTATTCAATGTTCCACAGATTCTCCCAGACAATTAGTGTCCATGAAATATTGCTCTTAATAATATATTTCAGCCCACACTCTGCTTCCCTTCTCAACAGTTACCCATTACTCCTACCAATAGAGACAGAGAGAGAGAGAGAGAGAGACCACAAGTTCCTGGGACTTTCTGAAATATGAGATATGCAGCCTTGTCATAGATTATATGAATAAATTTAGATATAGCAAAAGACAGAAAATGGAGCCTAATTAAACCTAACGGATGCTGATAATCTGATATAACTGCTTTAGTTAAATCTAAGGGTGGCTGAAGAGTTGAGTCACTGCTCAGTGGTGGGCGTTATATCCACACCTTCCAGAACCCAGAGGAGGTTCTGTCACCTGAGCTGAGGCATGCCCTCAGCTCTTGTTGCAGTCCACATCTTCTTTCATTCTGGAAAAACAAAGGTAGAAACTGCAGACCCCTTGCATTGTGTCTTTTCCCTTCCATACAGTGCCATTTCCTTCTATCTCTGATTTTCCTTTGCTGAGCAAGGAGCCTTTTCCAATCTCCACGTAGATCTCCAGAAACAGTTTTGCCAAACTGATTCCCCTTTCCTATTGGAAACAAGCTGCCTTACATTTCCCAGCCTTCCTTGCAGTTAGGTGTGATCATGAGACTGATTTTTGGCCAATGGAATGTGGAGATAAGTGATTGATGTACACCACTTCCAGGTTTGGCCTATAAAACACCTTCCACACACCACTGTTCTCTGCCTGCATCAGGGTTCCAGTGAATGGCTCTGAGGAGACAGTGGAGCCACAGATGAAAGATGTCTGGGTCTCTGAATGACCGTGTGGAGAAGGGTCACCAGTCCAAGCTACAATTAAATGTAAAGACAGTAAATAATAAACTTTTACCATATTAGGCCACTAAAATTTGGGGGTTCTTAGTTGCAGCAGATACTGTACCCTATATGTTTATGTAAGAGTTTTGTAACATAAATGCTGTGCTGTTCTTTGGATCAGGTTTAAGTAAGTTTAAAATTAATATCACTTCAACATTATTTGTGACCATACTATGATGAAAACCAAATTGAGTTTTCTTACTTTGGAGTACAAGCAACATAAAATAAAATGAAACAAAATTAATTCAAACCAGATTAAAACTTTATCTGATTTAATTTACTATAGTTCATCCATCAATTAATGGAATGTGATGAAATCTCTTTACATATTTTTCAAATTTTTATGTTCTATTTATATGGCTCTTTTTGAGCTATGTCCCGATGAGCTTGTTTTTGTAATTCTGAGCTACTTCAGAAAGTAGTTTTATATTTAATACACCATGTTTGGTTGTTGCCAAGCATCCATTCAGTATAAATTAATAACACCAGCACTAGCTTCAAAAGCCCCAAACAGGATGGTGTCTGGTGGGGGTGGCACTAGAATCACTTTCCTCTGATTTGGAAAAACAAGTAGGTTTCACACATAAAACTCCATGACAGTTTTTAAAAAATTATTATTCTGCCCTAGCTGGTTTGGCTCAGGGGACAGAGCGTCGGCCTGTGGACTGAAGGGTCCCAGGTTTGATTCTGGTCAGGGGCACATGCTGGGGTGTGGGCTCAATCCCCACTAGGGGGCATGCAGGAGGCAGCCAACCAATGATTCTCTCTCATCATTGATGTTTCTCTCTCTCTCTTTCTCTCCCTTCCCCTCTGAAATCAATAAAACATGTTTTTAAAAAGTTATTATTCTGTTACTTTCTTTTTTTCTTTACTAGAGCTTTCTACTCTAGTAAATTGAAGCATATGAGTGTGGAGTTGTAATGCAGTGCTCAGTGGTTGATTAACTCCCCTCTAATTCTTAGACTAGAAATAAAACAGCTCATATGCAGAAGGGAAATGCTGGCAAGCAAAGGATGGTAGACCCAGGACAGGGCTGGCTACACGTGTGAAAGAAACAAAAGAATGACTTGGTGTAGTCATTTCAGGCACTGGAACCTGCAAATGAAGACAACTGTAGGTTACTGCAGGACAGACACATGTAAGTACATGAGCCTGAAGACAGCTGCCAAACCAAAGATTGAGCAATGGAGGGATTAAGCTTCACAGAGATATGTGTGACCTCAGTGCCAGTTTAGGGAGGATCTCAGCCTCAATGAATTTAACCCACCCAAGTCCCAAGCCTGAAGCCTTTCCCTCTTACCATATAGCTCCACCCTGCAAGTCTGATGAACCCCATGGTGTTTTTGAGTGTTGAGAGTGGTGGACATGGGTGTGGTGGAGAAGGGTGGGAGGTTATCCACACAATGCAAGTCCAACTTGGCCAAAGCAAAGACACAGGGCTCAAATGAGTATCACACCTACTAATTGAATAAATAGGCGTCATGCTGATTACTGCTAAGGAAAGTCTTCATTTTGTCACAGCAGGACGAAAAATTAGCATGGCTCTTGAGTACAGGGAATACACAGGACTCATAAGGGTGGGCCCCAGGATTCTCAGTTGGCTCCTTGTTGGTCCCCAGCTCTGGCTAACGTAAGGTGTTGGTGGACTAGAGGCTGGGCCATCTTCATTCCTTTTAGATCCTGTGGCCACCTCTTTCCTCTTTCCCTGTGACCTCTTTTGGCTATTTTCCCTTTATCTTTTCTTTCCTTCTGCCAGAGAATCATTTTCTGATCTGGGGTGAACAGAAAGCTTTATATTTGTTCAGTTTTATTTTTATCCCATTTTATTGGCCAAAGTAATTCACATACCGGCCTAGCCGGATATCAATGTGGGGAGCATTATAGTCCGGCTTTAGGGAAGGGCCATCGGCCTGCCACCAGCTCCTTTTAACTAGTCTGCTGTAGACAGCATTAGACCCGCAGACTAGTCAGAGGTCCAAGCTACTCCAGATTGGAGCATCAAGGAGGCAGAGACAAGGGATTTGGATTCAAAGCTTAAAAGAAATGTTAAGTCAGATAGGAACCCCCAAGAAGACTTTGGCCTCAGTGAGGGAAGTGGAAACTTTGGTAGAATACTAAGGTTAGTAATATTTGATAAAATTTAGTTAATGAATGAGCTGTGTGTTTGATCAAGTTACCTTAAAAGATAAAAATGCTGCTGGCTATTATATGCAATAGGAACTCTGAACCTCAGTTTTATTGGTTTTGATGGGAATGACAGCAGAATGTAATAATGAAATCTTTGGGGAAAATTATATGCAATGAGTACAGGGAGCTCCAAAGTTACACAAAGTTTGGAAAATATTTGACTATCAACTGAAGAGTTTCACTCTATATTTGAAAGGAATCTTCTACTTGTTTTGCTATTTGTTGTTTTTATTGTTGTTCCTGATCCTGATTTTCTTCTTCTTCTTTTTCTCTTCTTCTTCCTCCTCCTTCTCCTTCTTCTTTTGTTTTTATTCCTCTCCCTCTTCTTTTTCTTCTTCCTCCTGTCTCTTCTGTCACATCCCAACTCTACTCATCACCTCCTTTTACTTAGTCTTCCTTAACGTTTTTTTCTCATCACTATTTACATCACCACTTTTTCTTTGAGTATTTCAAGTCTCAAGGGTGTACACCAATTATCTCAATTAGGATTATATTTGGCTGCATATAACAGAAAATTCCAAAACAACAGCAATGGAAACATACAAGGGTTCATGATCTCACATTAAAGATGTTGGGCTCAGCAGTCTAGGACTGGCTTGACACTCTATAGTGCCATCCACCTAATACATAAAAGGGCAAAGAAACCTGATAAGGTTATGTCCACACATCAAATTACTGCAGAACATGAACAGCTGGAAAACAAAACAAATTTTGTAACTTGAACAATGAAACTTCAAATGATTTCTAAATTTAGGTAATTTTGGCCCTAGCTGGTTTGGTTCAGTGGATAGAGTGTCAGCCTGTGGACTGAAGGGTCCCAGATTCGATTCCAGTCAAGGGCACATGTCCAGGTTGCAGGCTTGATCCTCAGTAGGGGGTTTGCAAGAGGCAGCCAATCAATGATTCTCTCTTATCATTGATGTTTCTATCTTTCTCTTCCTCTCCCTTCCTCTCTGAAATCAATAAAAATATATTTTTTAAAAATTTAGGTCATTTGGAACTTGGGTTTTTTTCTATTTTTCTTTGGTTTCCTTCGGTTCTTTTATTGCTCTTATCTTCCCTTTGCAGCATCCATGTAATGAAATGCACTTCTTGGTCTTATGCATCAGGAAGACAGCAGGTGTCAGAAATATGGAATTCACTACCTCTGAGGTGGTGCAGGCACCTACTCACTGCCCTGACAGGATTATGTAAAAAGATGCACTGCCCAGAGCTCAAAAAGGGAGCATAAATGCAAAAAATCAGTTAGAGAGAATTTACATGGTTACCAATGAGACACGAGGGTCCCATTGACTCAGTCATTTTTTGATGCTTCTAACTTTTTCCTCTATTATTAATTGTTGGATTCTACTAATATAACAGAAGGGAGTGGTTGTGGTAGAAAAGGAAATAGGCTTTGATTACAGATCCTATATTCAGATACTACCTATCTACTAATTAAGTGTCTTGGGCAAGCCATTTTCATAATCTCAATTTCCTCAAGTGTTAAATAGGTGTAATAGCCTCCCCTTTACAACAGGGTGGTTGCCGTGATTAAATGAGGTAATATTCATAAATGTTTTGTCCTTTCTCCTTTAAATAAATAACAACAAACTACAATAAAAACATCACATGGAAATTCATGTTTACAGAATTAAGTAAATTTGTTATTGATATTTTAAATAATAATTACAATGGTTTAAAATATCCCATTCTCAAAGGAACTGGCAAGTCTCATTTAATTTTCAAAAAACAACAACAAAAAACAACAACAACAACACTAATGTACAGACAATTTTCAAGAAGCGAACTGATGTCTGTTTTACTTACTGTTGCACCCAGAACCAGAATGGCTTGGGGCACATGGGAAGTATTCAATAAGTATTTGTCGAATAAATAAATACATGAGTGAATGAAACAACTTTTGTTATTCTATATATACTTGGCACTGTAGTAGTTGCTGTATCATAAGACCCAACTTTCATGAATCTCAAATTCTAAGTATGGACAAACCAACAAGATGATTTTAGATGATGATTAATTCTATGAGGAAAATTAAACAGAATCATGTGCTAGAAATTGGCTCAAGAAATGTGAAGAGGCCCTAACCTGTTTGGCTCAGTGGATAGAGCATTGGCCTGCGGACTGAAGGGTCCCAGGTTCAATTCTGGTCAAAGGCATGTACCTTGGTTGCAGGGCACATCCCCAGTAGGGGGTATACAGGAGGCAGCTGATGGATGTTTCTCATCGATGTTTCTAACTCTCTGTCCCTCTCCCTTCCTCTCTGTAAAAACTCAATAAAATATATTTTAAAAAAAAAGAAATGTGAAGAGGGCAAAAAGAACTTTAAACCAGATGGTCAGAGAAGTCCTGAGTGATAAAAAGAGAACCAGTCATACATAGAATGATCTAGATTTGTTGTTGAAGATTCCTTCAACAAACACTGTATTACGTTTATTTGACTTAGTTCATTTTGGAAGCATTTTCTTCAGTTATTTATCACAAAAGTTTTAGTCACAGGTGAAGCTTTCTTCCTACATCTTGCAAAACTTGGAAATTCTGACACTTTAAAATCTCCAGGGAACTAACTTTTATATATATATACTAGAGGCTCGATGCATGAAAATTTGTGCAAGGATAGGCTTTCCTTCCCCCGGCTGCTGGCACCAGTTTCCCTCTGGCACCCAGGACCCAGGCTTCCCTCCTCCAGCCGCCATCAGGCACACAGGACCCAGGCTGGCTTCCCTCGGGCCCCGGCTTCGTCAGGAAGGATGTCCAGAATGATGTCTGGAAGATGTCTGGTCTAATTAGCATATTACCCTTTTATTATGATAGATATATATTTCAGAGCAGAAGGGGGAGGGAGAGAGATGGAAACATCAATGATGAGAGAGAATCATTGATCGGCTGCCTCCTGCATACCCCATACTAAGGATTGAGCCCACAACCCGGGCATGTTCTCTGACCTGGAATCAAACCATGACCTCCTGGTTCATAGGTCAACACTCAACCACTGAGCCATGCCAGCTGGGCCAGGGAACTAACTTTTATATTGTTGTACTGGGTAATGTTTTCTAGTGTTCCAGTGGACATAGGATGGCCATAGATGCATCCCTCTAAAAATAAAGCTCCTGTGGTCAAATATGCTTGTGAACACGTCCATGAAGATTGGTATATTAAAGTCCTAGAGAAGTCCAAAAATAGAATAGCGTGTATCCTGATATTTTCTCAACTTATTTTTAACATTTTCTTTTAAATTAATTTCTCTTTCCTCTGAACACTCATTAACATCAAAATACGGTTTGAGAAATACTGTTACAGGCTTAAAGATGCAACTTTGGCACCAAGGGTAAAGGAGGAAGATAATCCTTTGCCAATGAGCCTCGGGATCTAAAATGGGATATTTACACAGACTTATCAGAAACTTAAAATAAGCTTTAGATAGCATATTTATATCCATTACCCACGTCAACCAAACCCATCTAATCTAATAATAGACAAATATGCAAATTGACCGCACCTTCGCTACACCTAAGCCACGCCCACCAGCCAAGCCACGCCCACCAACCAATCAGGACGAGTATGCAAATTGCCCCAACAAAGATGGCGGCTGATTTGCATATCAAGACAGTGTCGAAAGAAGCCAAGAGCTGCAAAGGGGAGTAAAGCTTCGAAGAAGCAAGCAAGCCAGGGGGGCGGGGGGAGGAGAAGGGAGGAGCGAAGTCAGGGCCGTGGGCGAAGGGAAACGAAGGCGGGCTGGAGGAGAAGGCGGGGCCGGCGGCAAGGGCGGAGCGGAGCGGAGGCGGGGCCGGGGCCGAAGGGAAAAGCAGGCGGGCCGGAGGAGAAGGTGAGGCGGGCGGCAAGGGCGGGGCGGGGCGGAGGCGGGCGACAATGGCGGAGCAAAGGGAAATGCGGGCGGGCTGGAGGAGAAGGTGAGGCGGGTGATAAAGGCGGAGCGGAGGCGGGGCCGGGGGCGAAGGGAAATGCGGGAGGGCCGGAGGAGAAGGCGAGGCGGGCGGCAAGGGAGGAACGGAGGCAAGGTAGAGTGCAGCAGGAAATCCCATTGCAGGAATTTTCCTGCAACGGGAAAGCTAGTTGAACTAATAAGAGAGTTGTTCATATTTAATGTTTTGGCTACTTGAGGTTTTTGTTTTTGTTTTTAGTTGTTCTTATGTGAAAGGGGGATATATTTGGGTCTCCTCTCTTTTTTGCTTCATGAAAATTAACAACCAAGCAGATCTGCCTTCTCTTTGGTTTGGTCTGGTTTGGTATAAGGTAAGCAATAAAATATGGCAGAAATTTCATAAGGTTTTACATGTGAATGCCACACTCACTTCCATCACTCCATCACTTACTAGAGGTGATTTTAGGCAAATTACTCAAATTCTCAAAATTTCACATTTCTCATCTGAAAATAAGGTTAGTAATCACCATATTCTGCTCCTTGGGAGAAGGAGTAAAGCTGACATAAAGGGCTTGGAGGATAGTGTCATTCCAGCCTTTTCCTGAAGTGTTTGCTTGGGACTGTGTATCCTCTCTCTAAATTCTTCTTATTCTCCACTGGAAATTCATTGGGAAAAACAGAATGTTTGCTCTTTGTTCTCACAATGGTGACTCACAGAGTGCTGATTTATTGACTCCATTAGTGAAGAAGTAAAATGAATGCCCTATTTTTCAGGTGTAAAATGAGCTATTCAGCAAGTATCATGTAGGATATACAACATTCTGAGCCAGGACTTATCAAGGTACTTTGCTATTTCACCAAACTAAGCTAACAAGAGTCCCTGGCTAATGAAATAGTCTCTCCTTAGCACCCTAGAATGTTCTAAAGATGTAGACAATCTCAACAAGTAACGATTGAGTTCATATACCAGCTGTATAATATTAACTATGGTCTGTCTCCAATAGTGGTCCTCACCACAGCGTCATGCCTAAACTATTTCCAGTGGACCACACACAACCAACTGCAACAATAATTTAACTTCGATAATGACTGATTAAGTTAAGAAAACCATTTTAAAAGACTGTTTACCATATCATACTTTTAGGCCTCAGAGGACGTTCATGAAGGATTTGGAGCCCACTTGTACAGAACACTACCATATCACACAATGTTTTCAGTTCTCAGGAATTGCCTCATGAGTCATTCCTAATATTAACCCCAACTTGAACTAGTGCTATGTTCTTTTGGTTGGATTGTTTAGTTTTAATCTTAGTGTTGATTTCAGAGCTATGGAATATAAAAGTGGAGTCATACGACTGGCATGAAGAAAGAGAAGTGGTGTATCATGGGAACTAAGGGCCTAGGAACATTCCATTTCATATCTTTCCTTCTTCTAAGATGCATTGTCTCCTGATAGAAAATGGGCACAATTATTGAGTGCATCGTTTCATCAGATTATTAGGAAAATAGGAGGAAAAACAAATCATAATCAGAGTAGGAAGAATCCTGGACTGAAGAGGCCAGAGACTTGAGTTCCAGTATTGCATCTACCTCAGGCAAATTACTTTCTGAGTTTTACTTTGTTCTTCTGTAAAATGAGGATTTTAGAGATTTGTAAGATATCTTCCATGTTTCTTATTCTATCATGGCCTAAAATCCATAAACTTTTTCTCTCTTTTCTAATTTTTCAAGGAATTCAGGTATCTTATTTTTATGCTACTTCTTTACCAGTTTTCTTTCTGTTAAGTTTTTACAAGGCCACGTTACTCCAGTCTTCACAGGGCTCCTACTGGATTGTCAGAAGAGGTCAGGTAGTGTTAGCAATAGTGGAGACAAAACCTATTTCCTGAATCACAAAAATTATGAGGTTGAACTTTAATTCTAAGTGTTGATATTTTTCTATACCTGCTGCAGGTACTATATTAGATTCCAGTTCCTGGCAAAAAAAAATTTATCATTAATTGGTGACTCTTTCATCAATCAAAAAGTATCTTCTACCATATTCTGTGACCTAAATGATATGTCAGGAATTACTGGAATGG
This sequence comes from Eptesicus fuscus, assembly GCF_027574615.1. Classification (NCBI taxonomy): domain Eukaryota; kingdom Metazoa; phylum Chordata; class Mammalia; order Chiroptera; family Vespertilionidae; genus Eptesicus; species Eptesicus fuscus. The sequence goes on along the minus strand of NC_072482.1, from coordinate 15,962,807 downwards.
TAGGACAGTTAAGGACTTTGTCTCTATTATTGAAGTCTTATATTCCAGCTCGACTGAAAAGGCTTGTATAAAGGAATAGACAACAACATAGACAATATAAGAGCAAAAGTGTTAACTTGTGTGGTATTGGAAATAAGTTCACAGAAACTCGTATAGGAAGAAGTTTTGTGGGCCAAATAACTTGAGTAATATGAATGCTAAGTCTTGGGAAGTGGGGAGAGTTAGGACAGAAATGGCAGATATAATAACAAATGAGGAAAGTCAAGGAAAAAAACATGAAAAGGAGATCGGTGAGGCCACTGGTTTCCCATTGTCTTCTTACCTTGTGAACTAAGCCTTGCCAAACTGGCTCCAGGACAAAGACAATCCACTGGTGAACATCCAAGGAGGAGGAACTTTTCTGAAACAAAAGGGAGATGAATTCACACAAGAATGTACAATGCTGTCTAAAACCAGAAAATCCAGTAATTAACTTAATTTTTCTCCAGCAATTGCAATAGTTGAGTTGATCCCAGGCCTAAGAAACGTTCAGGTTATGAGAGCTCCTAATGGCTACCCCTGCTCGCTAAGGTTAACTCTCTTAGATAATGATTTGGGGTTATTTTTCTGGGCATGTAGATGAGGATCAGAACCTTCTATTAGCATTAAGATGAAAAAGTGCACTAAGTCCCATGACTGCCAGGAAAGGTGCCAGTTAGCAATATTGCCAGGCTAGATGGGACACTAAGATTATCCTGCTCTTCATTTTGTATATGGGAGGATAAGGCCTAGATGCTTAGGGTGGGTGCCCAAAACTATGGATAGTACTCAACCCCATATACACTATCTTCATTCCTATATGTACACACATATGATAGTGTGTAGTTTATAAATTAGGCAATTTCACGAATATAAGATTCATTCTTACAGTTCATCTTATCAACCTCAGCATAAGATTTTTTTCCCCTTTTACCTTCTCACTTACAGAAAGCATTTTACATCTTCCCTTTGGCATATCCGAGTTGTACTTTGAGACCATTATGAAGTAGAATAAGGGTTACTTGAACACATGCACTGTTATAGCTCCACAGGCCATCTGATAACCCAGATGGCTACTCCGTGACTAACCTTTTTATGTAGCATTTAGAGATGACAGAAAACAAAACGGACTTAAATCCGGTATTGCCTCACTCAGGTTTGTCTGTACTCCCTCCGCTTCTTCATCCAACCCCCCTGCCCCCACTTTCCCTGTTATGATCTAAAAATTGTATTTTACTCTTTCAATGCTACATTCCTTTTAATTAATATTTGTAAGCAATATTTCACTTGAAGCATGTTTCTATAACTTCATTCTGGACTCTACATAAAAAAAGGAGCTGGAGCTACACCTGGTGAATAGCTTAAACCCATTTCAGGAAATGCAGTTCCTCCAAAACTATGAACCTTGTTTTTTAAAAAAAAGCATTTGGCTATAGATACACAGAAATGTGAAGCTCTTCCCCTTTTCAAACCCGATGGTGTTGTCAACTCCTATTTTAAGTTTGTTTATGGAACGAGAATAATACTGACCATAGATATATATAAAGGTGATTACGGCAGTGGGGGGTTGACCTTTGAAAAATCCTTCCCTGTATAAACAAAGTCTGGATGTTTTAGAACCTCTAAGCCAGTCGATTTATTGTGTTATTTATCCTAAACCTGAGTCAACATGGAACGTGATTTTATTTAGAGTATGAAATGAAAATGGCATGGTTCCCTAACCATGAAGGAGGTAGCCTTGGAGGTGGCCTTGCCTCAAACCCATGTGGCTCTGCTGGAATCACAGAGCCCTGCCAACATGGCCTCTTGCGATTCATCCTGCATCTCTCGCTTTTATCTGGAATGGCTGGCTTTAAGAATAAGCCTGGTATGGGACAGCATGTGTACCTTTTCTGTTCTGGAATTTGTACCTCCACTAAGCCTCCTGGCTCCTTGTTGGCAGAGGCTGCATTTTAGCTTTCACGTATGTTTTGCACAATAATGCGCACACATCACGTATTAAGCACTCAGAAAATGTTAGTTCATTAATAAATGATTAGGGGAGGGAGTTGAATCTTATTTCTTCCTGTTTCTTCTTAGTTGTTAGACCTTAAAGAAAAGTTATTTAACCTTTCTGAGCTTCAGTTTTCACTCCTGAGAATGGACTGAAAACACCAACCTCATAGGTTGCCATAAACATAAAGGGATTCAATGTGAAGAGCTCGGAGGTACAAATTATCTCAGCAAATATCAGCCACCATCAGAATAGACTAGTGCACCTGCTCCCTTGGACTTCACTACAGGCCAACCAAACTGAAATGTGACCCAGACTCTAAAATGAAAATGATTAAAATTCTATCCCTTACAAATCTTTTTTCCAGCATTCTAATATATATATATATATATATATATATATATATATATATATATACACACATATATATCCTATCTAATAATAGAGTAACATGTAAATTACCATCACTCCGCTACGCCCATGATTGGGCGGCGGGAGGCTGGGGGGCGGGACTCGGGGTGGCCTATCTGGCCATTGAGAGGCACGGATCTGGATCCCCTGCCACTGAGGGGGGCTACCCTGCTTTTGAGAGGCACAGGGGGCGGGACTCCTGCCCCCTGTGCCTCTCAACGGCCAGATCCGTGGCCGCTGAGGGGGCCTGCCGCGGACACCCAGCTGCACCTCTCAACGGCAGGGTAGCCAGGTGTCCGCGGCAGCCCCCCTCAGCAGCCGTTGAGAGGCGCAGGGGTCCCGCCCCCTGCGCCTCTCAACAGCAGGATAGCCCCCCTCAGCGGCCGTGGACCATCAAAAGCGGGGGAGCTGAGTGCCTGTCTGCTCCGGCACCAGGCCTTTCAGAAGCCTCCGCTGAGCTGGAGGATTCCGAAAGGCCTGGTGCACCAGCGGACAGGCACCCAGCTCCACCGCGAAAAGCGAAAGCGTGTAGGGGACCCTACACGTGCATGGTTCAATCATGCACTGGGCCTCTAGTATATATCCTATCTAATGATAGACAAATATGCAAATTGACCATACCTCCGACACACCCACAAGCCACGCCCACAATCCAATCAGAGCGAGCATGCAAATTAACCCAAACTAAGATGGCTACAGCCACAGAGAACAAGGTTTCCTAGGTAACAGAGGGAGCCAAGCTTTCTGCCAGCCCTCAAGCTACAAAGTCTCAATTATAGAAGGTAAACATTCAAACAAATGGCGGCAGAATGGAGCTTGAGAGAGCAGGCCAGGGTTGCCGCCAGCAACAGGGGAAGCAAAGCTTTCTGCACACCCTGGCCAGGCCCACCCGCTTAAGGCAACAAAGTTTCAATTATAACCCCAACACAAATGGCTGCCGGCCTCGGAGGGAGCCCCAGGCTTGGCTCTGCTCCAGGCTACAAATTTTCAATTGTAGAAGGAAAATAAACTCCAGATACCAGGGCCTCCGCTTGCGTTGCCAGGGGTCTTGGACCGCCTGCAAACCACCACAGTCCCCTCGCTCAGGCCGCCCCATGCCCCAAGGGAACCCCACCCTGATCAGGGACACCCTTCAGGACAAACCAGCTGGTCCCCACCCCTGTACCAGGCCTCTATCCTATCTAATAAAAGAGTACTATACAGATTGATCATCACTGCAACACACAATATAGCTGCCCCCATGTGGTCAAAGATCCTGCCCCCATGTGGACACAAGATGGCCACCACAAGATGGCCAGCAGGAGAGGGAAGTTGGGAGGCACCTGGCCTGCAAGGGAGGGCAGTTGAGAAGGACCAGGCTTGCAAGGGAGGGCAGTTGGAGGTGATCAACCCTGCAGGAGAGGGCAGTTAGGGGTGACCAGGCCGGCAGAGGAGGGAAGTTGCAGGCAAACAGGCTGGCAGCAGAGTGGTTAGGGGGTGATCAGGCTGGCAGGCAGAAGCGGTTAGGGGCAATCAGGAAGGCAGGCAGGCAAGCAGTTGGGAGCCAGCAGTCCTGGATTGTGAGAGGGATGTCCGACTGCCCATTTAGGCCCGATCACAGGGATCGGGCCTAAACGGGCAGTTGGACATCCCTTGAGGGGTCCCATATTGGCGAGGGTACAGGCTGGGCTGAGGGACAACCCCCCTCTGTGCACGAATTTTGTGCACCGGGCCTCTAGTATATATATATTTAGAGCATGAAATCAAAATGTCTTGGTTCCCTAACCATACATAAAGTGTTTGTGTGTGTGTATATGTGTGTGTATGTGTGTGTATATATATATGTATGTGTGTGTACATATGTGTGTGTGTATATATATATATATATATATATATATATATATATATATATTTGTTTTGTTTTGTTGCTATAGCCTAATCCCAAGACTGGAAATATGTATATTCCTTTCAACATTTTGGATTTGTATATATATATATATATATATATATATATATATATATATATACTTGTTTAGTTTTGTTGCTATAGCCTAATCCCAAGACTGGAAATATGTATATTCCTTTCAACATTTTGGATTTATATATATATATATATATTATATATATATTTGTTACTATAGCCTAATCCCAAGACTGGAAATATGTATATTCCTTTCAACATTTTGGATTTCCTTCTAAACTTTACACATACACACACACACACACACACACACTTTTATATATATAAATGGTCTTATTTTCTAAACAGTTTGAATGAATGGATGCATGTTATATGTGCTCATGCAGATAAGTGTGTATAATTACACACTACATTATATAGCACATATCTAACTCAGTGAGGACTTTTTGGTTGCCAGTGATATTAATACACTCAGACTAACTTTAAGAGAAAAGAGGAATTTTTTTTTCGGACTGGGTAGATGTCTATGTTAATTACACTGAGATTTGGCTACATATCATTTTAAATTTTACAAATAATGTCTTAAGTAAGATACGATATACTTGTCTCTCACATAAGAGATGTACAGATATGCAGTCTCAGTGGCTCCATGTGCCAGTGTGAATTTCTTCCCCCGCCGCTCCAGCATTCCCAGCAAGGGCTACCACTTCATGCTCCCAGATGGCCATTTGAGTGTGTTATTGGTGAAAGAAAAGTCAAACATATCAATGAGAAACTATACAGAGTCCAGAAATAGAATAACGTAAGTATGATCAACTGATCTTTGGCAAAACAAAACAAAACAAAGAAAATGCAAGGGAACAAAGATTATCTTTTCAACTGATTGGCACACAGATATTTATAGCAGATTTGTTTATAATTGGCAGCACATCTTTAACAATTACAATTTCCAATGAGCAAATAAACAGGTACCCTCATGGCTAGCTGGTGAGTGTCTGACAATAAGCATTTTGAGGGGGCAATTTGGCCACATATATTAAAATCTACCAAAATACACATAAATTTGGTTTAGGAATGCCACTTTTAGTAATTGTTTTAACAAAAGCATAGATGTGGAAAGAGATTTATTCTCATGATAGTTTATTATAGCTTTGCTTATAATAAGCAAAATAAGAAATCAGGAACAACTAAATATCCAACAGAATGGGGTTGAAAAAATAAATTAGTTTTAGATGCAAATAATAAAATACCATGATGCCATTAATATTCCAATTAGGTTGTAATAAAAAGCTCTCACCAGTGGTATCTGTGGATGGTAAGGTTGTGGTGATCTTTATTTTCATGGGACCTTTCTCCTCCTCTGATTCCTAAAGCACTCACATTTGGAACAGGGCATCTGCTGCTCTGTTGTGTTAGTTGTCTTTTGACATCTCAGTGTTCTGCTTCTCGGAGATATTGTAACCCAAGAGATATGAGTGGACTGCCTGATCAACATTAGGTCAAGGCTGGTTCCAGGTCAAAGAACTTAAAAAAAAAAAATTGAAACGGAAAGTATCAGGGTTGTTGTCTTCCTGTGGTAGGACAACGAAAGCAAACATAAGTGGACGACTTATTGCTCCAGACACTGAAGTGATTCCAAGCACAGGCCTGAAACCCAGCTGCGTGGCCCATGGAACTGCTCTCTGCCTCACTCTTCTCATTTGTAAAGTGGGGCTAACAGCAGTGCCCACTTCAAAGAGTTCACGTGAGAATGAGAACAAGTGAATACTTGTAAAGCACCTAGGATGTGGCCTGTTACTCAAATGTTAGTTTTTATTATAAAGAAGAGTATGGTTCTTTTTTCATTGTAAAAGTAATACAGAAAAATTTAGAAAATAGGTATAAGGAAAAATTGGGAATTAAAATGTTTCCATATTCTCAATGCTCACATATGAAGTTCTCAGATATAATCACTGTTAATATTCTGATATACATCTTTGCTTCTTTCTCTTTTTTGTATATATTCATATATTTCTTAACTTTTTTATTAAGAAATGGTATCACACCATAGAGAACTTTATAAACTTGCTTTTAGTATTTACAATACAGTGAACATTTTTAATGTAATAAAATATGTATATGAACATTTTGAGATGTTCTAGTATTACGTGAAAAACAACTACTAGTAAACCAATAAGGCAGATTTGACATTTGAAGTAATAAATTCTTTCATATGAGTCAATGAAGAGAATGAAACATGAGGAAAATGTAATTTTCTACTCTAAATATTCAAACAGTAAAATTAGAAAATGTGAAGAGATTGTGCAGAGAGCTTTTAAAGGGCTAAAAATAGTATTAAGGACATTTTAAAATCTAGTCATGTTCTCCTTTTAGGAGGAATTTGATTATTTAATTTTATAAAATAAAGTATTAAGTTATTGTCTCTCATTTTTTATTTCATGGGTATTTATAGAAAAAGAAATAGTTGTACTTTATTCCAGGAACAAGGAGATTTTGAGCTCATGCTTTGAATGCTCTTACAAATTTAGCCAGGACCTGACAGAGGCAAGTGCATTCCTCCAGCTATTGGGGAGTCTCAGCCCAGTGTAGGGGTGTTCTTGCCAGGCAGGAACGAGGATGGTCACCCACTCACAGAGGAAGTGCTCTGGAATGGCGTTTGCCGGGGAAGGAAAACATAGTGCCCCCGGTGTATGGGGGTGGAGAGGAGGAGGTGGCAGTTGGAACACTGGTGTGGATTTGGGTTCCAAGCAGGGCTCAGGAGCCAGGTTCCTGGGGACCAATCCTGCCACTTTCCCAATTCTGTAACCTCAGACAGTCATCAACCTCTGGGTGCCTCCGTTTCCTCTTGATTGTACCTCCCTCTAGTACCTGAATTCTAGTGAAGACTACAGGTAAAGTGCTCAGAAAAGGGTCTGGCATACCAAACTGTGCACTCAATATGGGTTAGCACTATCATCATCATCCATCCATTCATTATTAATGTTTTTATGGCCTTCCAAGGCTCAGCCCTCTGTGCCTGTTCTGGATGTCCCTGGATGAAAGGCAGTCAGCAGGCAGGGAGGTCCTGGACTATCGTGTGTGTGCGTTAGGGAGAAGAGCTGAGAAAAAGCAGCTTGCATTGGCCCCTTCCATGCCACCCCACTACCCTATGCCCAAACACAAGTGAAATCACACAGGAAAAAAATAAAGACACTCTAAATGGCAAAAGAGCATAAATATCAGCAGTTGTCAGTGCATAGACTTACTGGGGACTGTGGGTTTGAAAGACTGTATGAACATGTGAAGGGCTGTGGCTGACTGTCTAGCTGTGCAGATGAAGCCCAGGTTTATATTTATACCAATTACTTGATCTTCCTCTCACTATTCCCCCATGAGCCATTGCCTAGCAGTCTGGAGCCTTGGAAATTCCCTCTCCTTTCTGTACCCTGAGGTCCAGAGGAAGGAAAATTTTTGGCTGAGGTGAGAGGTGGGGTAAGTAAAGGACAAAAGATCCAACACTCCAATTTCCAACTTAAAAATATATCTATGTGTGTGGGGATATATATGAATATATTTTTTTTTCACCAAAATATGCTAGAAATGTCAGAAGTTGATAATATCAGTTTACTTAAATTCTGATCCATAAATCAAATGAATGTATATTTTGGCCATGTAAAAACCACATGTTTTGTGTGAAGACAATTTCTAAGACATACGAGTCCCCTCTCCCATCCTTTAATGATACTACTATCTGTGCCCTTGACCTGCAAGGTGGTTTTATTTGCCCCCTCTTCTGAACTCTTTGCCTCAGAGATCCAGTTCTCACTCTGGGCTTCCAGATATCCTCTGTCTGTGTGTAACTCCAGAATTAGCTCTGATAACTAGATTCTTTCCTCTGGTCTCAAGTGTCCAGCTGCTTGGGAACACACATACCCCTGCCCCCACTTGAAAATATGGATAAAAACCAGGTCTTCAACCTTTTAGAAACAGAACCCACTCTTCAATTTAATTCAAAACAATTTGATTCTAAAAATGGTTTCTGAGGGCAAAACTCCTGTCTTGCCATTAAAATGATTAATTGACTCATTTACCTTGGCCTTCCCCACCAGGTAATGAACATAGGACAGTGATTCTTTTTTACTTTGTACCTCCGGTGTCTATCATCGTGCTTGGTAGGTGGTGGATAATAAGTAAATGCTTTTGAATGCATGGTTGAATGAATGAAAGAATAAATAAAGAAAATGATATGAAGATGAAGCCAAGTTGCCCCTGCCTCTCTCCGACTCTCCCTCCTGTAAAGGAAACACCTAGGAAGAGAACTAGGAGAGCAGGAGAGAGAATATGTTCGATGAAATGGTCTGGTGAATTGGAAGAGAGACTTAGTCTTTAAAACACTGGTGGAAACTTTTTCCAATATCCCACAACTGTCAGCGATATCACTGAGATGCTACCACAAAATAACATACTTCCTTAACAGTCTTAGCTGGACATTCTAAAAATTAGAGTACTTAGGCCCATTCTCCTAATGAGCATGTTAATCTTGCCTACAGCTTCTTGGTCTGGTGATTATAGACTCTCAGACCAGATGGTAATTCACAATTTCAGATCTAGGATTGCAAAACGAGGCCACCCAGGAGATGACGATTGTTCTTTTCTACCTTGGGGAACTCTAATCCTTGGCTTTCAAATCCAGATTGTTTCCACAGAATTTTTTTTTTTTACCCAAAATGTCTGTGATACAGTTGCTTCTTACAGTGAATAAGTCTCTGTACCTTTGAAATAATGATACTGAACTCTGCTAGGATAGAAGTGAATACATATCTTAGTTCTAATCCTCATTAAAATTTTATAAAATATGTAATTTTCCATCAGTGAGGGCTCTTTATGGCAAATGACACAAAATACAATTCCACAATTTATTGAACAAAAAGAGAGAACTTGTTGGCTTAAAAAGTGAAAAGCCCAGTTGGTGGCGTGCAGGCATGACTACATCCAGGGGTCCAATCAAGCTCTTTGGCATCCTGTCTCTCTTCATTTCTCGGTTCTGCTTTATTTGCCGGCTACTCTCAGGCAGGCGCTCTCTACATTTGACCTCCAGCAGTTCCATTCTTAGATCGTTACAGTTCCAAGTCTAGGGGGAAAGAGCCCCTTTGCTCCATAGACCTAAAATGTAGACAGTATCTCATTGGCTCTGATTGGGTCATGTGATCTTCCTGGATCCAATCACTGTTGCCAAGTGGTTGGATACTGTTATTGACCAGGTCCTGGATACCTTCTCAGTCACATGCTCACCGCACTGCAGAGTGTTTCCCCTCTCTTCCCAAATTAAGGTGCTTTTAAATAAGAGATAGGGCACCCAGGCACCATATGATAATACCAAGTTTGCTCTCATTTTCACAAATAGCATATTTAAGACTCAAAATAATTAAGGTCACACAGCCAGGGAGCAACTATATCAGCCAGAATCTTGCAGGAAACGGGATCTAGCGCAGGTAGAGACCAACGATGAAATTATCTGTAGAGGTGCAGACACCGTTAAGGGAACCAGCCAAGGCTGTTGAGGAGATGGGAGTCCAGGCACAGCAGGACCAATTTGAGTCTGAGTGGCAAGAGCTAGATCCCAAGAGGAGAGAGGCCGACTTACAGGAGCAGTACTGATGGAGGTACATTGCCACTGCCAAACACGCAGAGTGAGAGGGAGCCTGGAATGGGACGGGAGCCCTTGATTTATCTTTTCCATGTCCTGATCTTCTCCTGGTACCTCCCACTGGGAACAAGGAACCAGCCAATATGCAATATGGGACGCTGCCAGGGCACAGAGCAGGGCAGAAATGGATGCAGAGGTAAAGAGGGAGCATAGCTAGGCACTGCTGCTATGTTAATTTCCAAACCCAGTGCTAACTAATCCAAAAGTTAATACCTACTCCTCTACCCACCTTTTATATTAAGAGGAGTGTGCGTGGTAAGAGACCTCTGGGTAAGAACCTCTAAAGACGCTGCTCCCCTGCAAACTTGATTGACAGCTCTCCCTTAGCCGTTGGCTCCCAGATATCTTAAATCTGCAACTTCAGGCGTTTGTCCCTGTGGCAAACCCTCCCCATGGTACCACTCCTCTCATCACGCTGTCACTGAGGGCTAGAACATTTTTGTTTGTTCAGTGCTTCACCAGAAAAATTGCTTAGACTAGGAATGTTAGCAGGGACCTCTCAGATAGGATCCACTTTCTTCCATCCGAAGGAGCATAATCCTTTGGGAAAATGTTGAGTTTTGTGCTCATGTAATGACAGACTAGTTAGCTATAGAGACCAACATCTTAAAAGTACAAGATTCTATGGTTATGTTTAAATAAGAAAACGAGATCAGAATTCTGACCATCGAAGCAAATGCCCACTACTATCTAAACTTGGGATGATTGTTTCCCTGAAAATACTAACACTATAAACTTGAACTTAACAGCCTGGGAGCTCTCTGAGCCATTCTGCAATAGTTATGTTGAAGACATTTCCATGTTTCGACAGGCATATGGCTAATGTACCTTCTGCTTATTTCAATTGCTGGGAAATACTTTGTTTTTTGTCTCACAAGGGAATATTACTTTGGGGAAACGGAGGCAAATTAGCCACTATCAGTCCCGAGTCATGTCTTTCTTTTATTAAATCTTCTTGTCATCCCTGGTGGCCTGCACCTGGGTGGTTGTGAACAGTCCTGAACAGAGGAAGAGAGGACCCTCGGACCTGGGGGGCACACTGAGATCACCTGGTCCAAACTTCTACCTAAAATGGGCTGCCAGACCATTTCTGCCTGAAGGTGGAGCTTTCCAATTCACAAGGCAGAGCCATGTTGCATAATTCATATTTACAAATCTCTCCCCTCCCAAACTTGAGTCCCTTTCCCATTACTCTTACTGGGGATTTCCCTGCCTTCTACATCAACACTGGGGAAGGCTGTTTTGACCACATTTCATCTTTCCAAACCCTGGTTATGTTAAAAAAAAAAAAAAAAAGCCCAAGCTAAAAATGTCTATTTTCTCCTAACTGTCCCTCACATAACTTGACTTCTAGACTCCTTCCATCTTGGTTTCCCAGCAACAAATTCTTTCTAGGTTATTATTTTCTCCAATAAAATGTGGCTTATGCTCCATGAAGCCTGACCCACGCAGAGTGCCGTGAGGCCATGGCTCTCAGTGACCGGCCAGGATTTTGTTATGTCTTGTTTTGTTTTCTAGCTACTGTGTCATGATCTTGGCTCACATTGAACCTGACTTCACTCAAACCCTTGGGTCTTTACACAAGGACTCCTGCCAAGCCACAACACCTCGCTTAATATTTGTGGAATTGGTAGTTATAAAAATAGCATTCACATTTTCTTTTATTATTAAAAAGCAACACACAATAATTGGAGGACATTTAGAAAATGCAGTTAGCTAATTTGTTGATTTTTTTAAAAAATCAGTGATAACTTCACTATCCAAAGTTATCCGCTGCTAAGATTTTGCTGCTTATTAAAGGTAGGGAAAAAATAAAAAATAAAATAAAATAAAATGACAATAGGGACCAGGCAGGTATGTATTGTGAATCCAGAAAGCAGGCTAAGAGTGAAACTGGAGGGCGTGGTCAGGTTTATGGAAGGCTGGAGAGGGGGGCCATTTTTCAGCTCAGATTACCTGTTACTTTCTGGAAGTGAGAGCTCAAAAAACTAGAACCAGATAGTCTGATTTTTTTTGTCAAGAGATGCTGACAAGGCAGAATTTTATGAAGAATCTGCTTAGTAAGTGCTAGCAACTAATTTATGTTGGCCATAGAATTCATGTCTTTGGACACATAGGTCCCTGAGCGCTGGCAACAAGGACACCCTCTCTGGCGTATCCTTACACCTTGTCCTCTTTCTTCTGTCAGAACAAAACTGGCTCATCCTCTCTCCATAGCAGCCAACGACTGTGGTCAGCTAGGTTCACTGCGGATACCTGCCTTAGCATGCGGCTCCTCATGGAGGCCCCTCTCAGTCCCCTTTCTCCTCTCAGACTCACTGCTTTCCCATCCTCCACCCATCTTTCTCATTTCTACCGAAGAGTCTGTGCGGGTTACCTCTATGCCTGAGCTTCACTCCATCCTCAGAGCTCTCACTCCAATCCCAGGATTTCAAAGATTTCTTCCCCCCAACTCCCTCTCTTTGCTATACTCATGCAGAGCACCATGAGGCCATGAGGGACAAGTACAGCCTTTGGAGTTTGAATGACTCAGGTTCGAAACCTGATCTAGGCTTGACCAGCTGTATGTCTCTGGAAAATCGCTGTGACTTCTCTGAAACGTTGTTTCCTCAGCCACAGTTTTGAAAATAATGATGCTAATCCTGAAAAAAAACAGTTTAGAGGATTAATAATAATGTAAATAAAAGAATGAGTAAATAAGATGAAAAGCTATAAGTAGGCTGGAGGATCTAAGTTATTCTTAAACATAGAGATACAAGGAAACACTCCAAACTGAGGAAGGAAAAAAAGAGCTTACCCTTGGTGACTCTGGTTCGTTCCTATCTGATCCGGTCTGTTTATGTTCCAAAGGCATGTTGGCATCAAATCAAATATCTCGTCAGACTGGTATTAGTTTTAATAATTAATTGCTAAACAGCTGGTTTTTCAAATATGTGGGAAACAAAATTCTCAACTCAGACCTCTTGGAAATATTTTATCTTATCAAAGACTTGGCTGTCGGTTCCCTCACGGCAGACAGTTCCCTGAACATGATGTGAAGGCCTACACATACACACATAGCAGAGGCAGCCTCTGCATGCACACTCACCCGCTCTGCCCTTTGGGAGCTCCGCCCAAGCCCTGAAGCCAGAAAATGTCACGGGGTCGAGGAGAGTGTCTTCTAGAACCAATAAATATTTTTTGAATAAATAATGGACCCAGACAAAGTTCAGTGGAAAGAGATAAAAATCTGAATTCACTCCCTTCTGACTCTCTGCTCTTTACCAGGTGTATAACACTGCAGAAAGTTACTTTCATCTCTCTGAAACTTAGTTTCCTCAACCACAATACTGGGAATGGTGACACTTGCCTCTCACTCCTGGTGACCTCCAATATTAGTTAGGTTGCTTTTGGCTGCAAGTAAAAGAAAACCTACTAAAAGTGAAACAATCCGGACACTTATCATCTCACATAACAAGATGTCCAAAGGGAGATGGTGCAGCAGCTCATTGATGGCTGGGCTCTGAGGCAGCCTCTCCACAGGTCTCCTGATGGCTGCATCACATCCCCTCATGGCAGCCTTAAACACAAAAAGGATTCCCTAGAAGCCACAGGCATATTCTCCTTTAGTTTCCATTGCCCAGACTTCAACCACATACCCACACCTAAATGGGCACAGAAGGGATTATTATGGTAGTTTATACTGAGCATTGGTCATCCCCTGGTGCTGGAGGAAAGAGTCCCCCATTCCCTGAGCACCCTGCATCCCATATCTGAACAAAAGGGGATGTTGAACATCTAGAAAAAAGAGGAAATGGTTATTCAATAATAAAAATAGCAAATAGTGGTAGTTATTATTTATTGACTAGAGGCCCGGTACATGAAATTCATGCACGGGGGGGGGGGGGGGGGGATAGGGGGTGTCCCTCAACCTGGCCTGCACCTTCTCCAATCTGGGACCCCTCAGGGGATGTCTGACTGCCAGTTTAGGCCCGATCCCACAGGGATCCCTGGCAGTCAGACATCCCTCTCACAGTCCGGGACCATAGCAAGCTGGTAAGTAGAAAGGACAGGATTTAAATCCAGGCCAATTGGCTCTAAAGCCTATGCAATTAACCCTTAATCTTTGTCAGCTTCCCCCAGTGGGGTCTGCCACCCTCTCCCTTGGTAAATCAGTCCTAGACCCTCTGAAGTAAGGTCTTAGACAAGTGAAACGAATACTTAACAGTTGAATAAGTACTTGAGTACAATTGCCAGGGCACATGCATAGCAGATAATTTCTAATGATAGCAATAATAATAAAGCCTGCCTATTGTAGGCCAGGGGTCCTTATGACATTATCTTGTTTGATCATTTCATTATTATAACAGCCAGCAACTTCAATATTTCCCCGTCCCCCCCCCCACACACACACACATTTTGCAATGGAAAATGAGGTTCAATGAACCTGCCCAAGTTAGTGAGAAACTAGGTTTGATCTCAGTTTTGCTTATGAGGTTCATGCCCTTTCTCCTGCACTCCACAACCTATAAAAATTAATAAATTAGCCCTAGCCAGTTCTGTTCAGTGGTTAGAGCGTCAGCCTGAGGACTGAAGGGTCTCAGGTTTGATTCCGGTCAAGGGCTTGTACCACAGTTGCAGGCTTGGTCCCAGCCCTGGTCAGGAGGCAACCAATCGATGTGTCTCTCTCACATTGATGTTTCTCTTTGTCTCTCCCACTCCCTTCCATTCTCTCTCTCAAAAAAAAAAAAAATCAATGGAAAAATATCCTCAGGTGAGAATTTTTTAAAAATGAATAAATTAATAGAATTTATATCTGCATTAATCAGGTATCAGGCAGCACCTCTATCACAGAGGCATCCCGCCTCTTTAATACCAACCAGGCAGAGTAGCCACTCGAAGAGGCACGAACTGTGAAGCTATGTCAGTTTATTACCTGCACATTTCATCCTGGAGAACAAGGGTCTTTATGAAGCTGGTCCTTAATATCAGGCTGACGAGAGTTTATTTCCACTTTCGTTAAGACATTTATTATATTCTGGCCAGTTGATAGTAAGCTCATTGCCGTCCTGTTCTCAGAGTGAGACAGTCATATTTTGGGAGACAGTCATATTTTCCTTATCTCTTGATTTTCCACGGTGCCCATCACAACTTTGTCATTACTGCATACTCAGCAACTATGTGTGGCATTTTTAAAAATGAACTTTTTATTTTGGAATAATTTTAGATTTACTGAAAAGTTGCAAAGACAGTACAGAGAGTTCCTGTACAGTCTTCACTCGGTTTTCCTAGTGTCAACATTTTACATAACCTTTGTACACTGCTCAAAACTAAGACATTCACTTTGGTACTAAATTAACTAAGCTGCAGACTTTATTCAGATGGCACCAGTTTTTCCACTAACATCCTTTTTTGCTCCAGGATCCAATCCAGGATACCACACTGCACTTAGCATGTATAGCATTTAATTTGAAGGTTTTTTTTCCATTACTTTAAGTGTCTACTAGTAAATGTGGTAGAAAAGGAATACCATGTGTATGTACAGTTTCTGTGGATAGTAATAATCTTGAAAATAGCCAGCATTTACTAAACTCTTACTATGTGCCAGGCACAATTCTAAGTGGTTTATATGTACTACTTTATTTTTCCCCATAAAAAAAAAAAACTCTACAAGGCAAGTATTATCATTATCTCTATTTGGCAGGGGGCATGCATGTCACTTAGCTACTCAGAGCCATGATTAAAACCCAGACAGTCAAGCTCTCAAATGTCATGTATAAATGCAATATTTGAGAATAACTGCAAAGGTGTGAAAGAATTATTAGGTGGCTTGTTTTATCGCTGTGCTGTGGTGACAGGTAAGACTGAAAACATTGCTAGTCCTTCCAAATGTATTGCCCGGGTCTTTGCGTGTTCTACCCACTCCTTATGAGTGAAAGAGGGCAGCATGCAGGGGTCATCTGATTTGCAAAAGCAGAACTGAAGGTCTTGACACCTTCCTGAAGGTCAAACTCCAGCCCTGCCTATGTACTAGAGTGTCTTGCCCAAGCTGGGGATATAAATGATAAATGAATGTGGTTGGTCATCATTTTCCTCATAAGAGATCTCATGCTGGAAGAGCAGAGGTGATGAAAGAGAAAATGGAGGTGAACTGGCACAGTACCCTGGAAAGGTTCGGGTGGCAGGCTGGCGTCTCCCTGGCGCGGGGTGTTCTAAATGCTCTTAGTTACAGCGACAAGAGCTCCATTTCATTTACAATGGGAAGACTAAGAAAATATCAGCATGAACGGCAACAACAAAAGATCCAAAAATATGCAAAACTAAACTATTCTTTAAATTCACAATTTTTCTCTTTCCTCTTATTCAACACAATACTCTGTAGAACCACTTTTCATTTAAAAATTCCTATGGGGAGCATAGAGACTCAGTGTATTGGTTTATACTTTTGGCTAGTAGTTGATAAATTATTACATAATAAATCCCTCATATTAATTTTTCATTAATTATGGCAGTGAGGAGATAAGGGTGGAGTAGTGTCAGGCCAAGAAAACAAGCTCCATTTGTTATTCAGCAAAATGCTGAGTCCTTATATGTGTCAGTCTCGGACCATGGCTTTTCCACCTATAATTGGTGGTAGACATGAAACTAAATCATGGATCTAATGTTGTGGTCCCTCTGAAAGAAATGTACACAGTTTTACAAATTGTCAGTTATGACCCATATAGCACGCTAATACTTGAAATAGAACACAGTAATGTTGAAAAAATATGAGTCCATTGTAAATGAAAGTATTCTTTCATGAAGCTTTCATTTCAGCAATATACAGGGTGTGTGTGTGTGTGTGTGTGAGTGTGTGTGTGTGTGTGTGTGCGCGCGCGCGTGCGTATTCACGTCTTTATAAAATATCCTTCCTACCAAAGGAGTTTGAGCAGCGTTGGTCTGAACTTCAATGGCAAAACAAAGGTGGAAGTGATTAATTCCCTCTAGAAACAGGAGTAGGGCAGATAGGAATAGTCTCCATGATGCTTGAGTCTTGAATAATGGTTTTCAGCAGGTAGACGATAAGGAGGGACATTCTGAACTAACAAAAGCAAAATGGGAAAGGCAGAGAAAGGCCCAGCAGCCTAGAATGTTGTGGACACTGCTGTTGGGCTGTTCTGAAATATGAGGGCTAAGAAGCCTCCGGGCATGTATCGTCAAAGGGCCAGAGAGAATTGCTACTCTGTGTGTGTGTTTGAGAGCAGAGCTTCTCAAATTCAATGCAAATACAAATTGCCTGGGGGTCTTGTTAAAATGGCCAAGCTGATTCCGAAGGTCTGGGCAGGGCCTGACCCTCTGCATTTCTAACAAGCTCCCAGATGACGCTGATGCTACTGGTCCAGGGACTATACTTTGAGAATCAAGGCCTATACTTAGGGAATAAGAATGAAGTGTTTTTAGTGTCCCGGATTTTTGATCCTTGGCTTACATATGATCCTTGAAATCTGTGCAGACATAGGCATGCTTCTGGTGTGTCGGAGCATGGGGAGTTGCTGGACCAGGTAAAAGCACTGCCTGACAGTCATTGAATATTACCATCTGACAGGTACTGTTCTAAGTCGGTTATGTGTAGGGGGTCATTGGAAACCTGTCACAAGTCTGAAAGGTAGGCATTATTATCATTCCCATTTTACAGATAAGAAAACAGAGTAACTTCCTTGAAGATATAGGTTGTGGTGGAACAAGGATTCTAATCTGAGGCAATTACAGGCACATTGGGCTGTTTGTATGCCTGGGATTGGGGACACATGCAGTCCTGTCTTTTTCTGGACCATTTGCCCATCCTCTCCTGATATTTTTTCTTTTATGAATACTATAAAAGTGGAAACAATACATACTTCACTAGCTTGTCTTAAGGGTTGAATTAAAACATGCATATAAAACACTCAGCATAGTGTCTGCACACAGCAAGTAGATCAGTAAGACATTATTATTCATATGAAATAATTGGTTCTCAGACCAATGAAATTCCAGAGGTTCTAGAACTAGACTTTCTTTTCTCTCTACCCCAAACAATTTCCTAGTATTCTTATGCAAGCTGGTTAGGAAGATGTTGAGGTATGAGAATTTTTATTGCTTATTATTTGGGAAAATTTTTGGTTTTGTTTGTTTTAATATGGCTTTTTTTCCCCCCTAAGGCACTGAAAGTAAAAGTTTCTGTTTTTGATCCAGGTCAGAGAACTGGACACATGGTAGGCATAGGATGCTAAGTGGATCTTCTTGAGGTTCCTAATGCCAACTCCAGGCGCATCCCCAGGAGATAGGGACACACACTCTAACAGCTATTAATGGACTACCTGGCTTAATGTCCATCAGGGATCACCAATCCCAAACCAAAACTGGTTATTAATAACCACATCTCCTCCCTTTTACTGTAGATAGCATGACCTTTGGGTAGGGGCATCTATAAAAGAAACAATATATTTTGCTCTGTGTTAAATGCAAGTCCCTGTTGGTGCATGTTAAGATTATGTTGATTCATTTTAAAGGTTTTTCTCTTAAATAACTTCAAATTACTTTATATTATTATATTTTTCTCATTTTTTCTTCTATGTCAAAATTCTAATAATTACCACTATCATCATCATCATCATCATCATCATCATCATTTTGCCACTTTGATCCTTAATTTGCTGAGTGCTGAGCAATGTCTCAATGCCTCCATGAGTACAGGGCTTAAACTCAGTGAGCTATTGCCCAAATAAAGTTTGGCTGTGGGCAAGTAAGAATTAAGTGAAATAAATTTAACTGAATGAGATTGAAAAGAAACCATAGCTTGTAATCCTTGGTTCTTCTTGGTGCACCTTTGGGCCTGAGATGAGATGAGTTTTCCGTGTTTCACTGCCAAGTATGGAAAAGGAAGAACAGCTGGGAGACTGGCAAATCTATTTACAAGGAAGTAGAGGGAACCATTTTTATTGAATTCTAGAATATTAGATCTATAAAGAACATAGATTTTATAAACCATTCTCCTCCCCCAGCACTTTACAAACGAGGAAACTGAGGCTCAGAGAATCTATCCTGATGTCATACTGCAAATTAATTAATGGCCAAAGAAAAAATAGAAATTTAATCCTTTTTTACACTTTTGAGCAGCAATTTTGTTTATGGTTCTTATTCCAAACCATTATTCTAGGCCAGTGATGGGCAACCTTTTGAGCTTGGTGTGTCAAACTTCACCAAAAAACTGAGCATAACTCGGGTAGTGTGTCACTTTGAGGAAAAAACATTATTTCGCAAATGTTTCATCCTCAGGAGCAGCAAATGTTTCATCTTCGGCATGCGGCCGCCTCAGTGGCCGCGTGTCATCAGAAATGGCTACGCGTGTCAGTGCTGACACGCGTGTCATAGGTTCGCCATCACTGTTCTAGGCATACTAGGGAAGGCAGTTGCAGTTGCTGTGACATTGGAATTATATAGGCTATGTAATATTTCTAAAATCCAGGTGAGAGGATATCAGAGGTAAAGGTACAAGTACTGCTGATTGTCCCTACCTGACTGCGGAGCCCTGAGGTCCGGGACAGCTTCTGACTGCACAGGTGAAGGGAGGAAAGGTGTCATTGAATCCCAAGTAGTATTCCTAGAGTGATAACTTTGTCTTTCTATCATGTGATTAGTAGTCACTAAATTGTGTGTGTGTGTGGGGGGGGGGGGGGAGAGGGTTGAGGGAGAGAGGAGAACCAACCTATGATGCTGTCACAGCCTGTCTTACCCAGAGTCACTGTGTTCCCAGAATCCCCAGTTCCAAGTTGGGTTGGTCCCAGTCACATTTCCCATGGATGTCCCCTTAGTCTATCTGAATTGCTATTTCAGAGACAGAGTGTTCTAAATCAGGTTTTGTGTTTTGGCAGAGGAATGGAACCCTCTTTTCTAATATTACTTCTGTGGGAAAGTGTTTTCTGAGTTCCAAACAACTCAACTTACAAATACATTTTTGGAATATGACCCAGTTATATATACACGCCGAGGACTGCCTGTTCCAGGGTAAAAATCTTGCTGTGTACAGCTTCGTGGTACCAACTGCAGGCATTTCTCATATTGATCTTATTCGAGGAATATCATATAAAGTGCCTACATTTGGAGCGTGTTCAGACTCTCTTCCAGGAAGCGTTGGCTACAGGCTTAGCAGCTCCTATAGGGTGGGATTTAAAGGTCCAAAGAACCCCCATTTCTCCACTCATGCTCTCAGCTTGGTCTTGTCAAACTGTCTGAAATCATCAGTGGCAACAGAATCAGTCTATTGGGCACAATTGTTTCTGAAACCTGGTCTTATTTTAAGTTTGACTTTTTAAAATACAGACTCCCAGGCCTCACTCCTGGGACCCTGTTTGAGTTGGTGAAAGTTAGGATTCTGGAAGCTGATCTTTTTTGTTGTTGTTGTTGTTAAAGCTCTCTGGAAAATTCTAGTCAAGTCACTTTTGAGTCAAATCATTTATTCATTCACACTGATCAATTCATTCAATCATTATTCTTTTTAAATTTTTACTTATTATTTTTTAAATCTTTATTGTTGAAAGTACTACATAGGTCCTCCTTTTTTCTCCCATAAACCTCTTCCAGCCCGCTCCCATCCCCCCTCCCCAGGACCTCACCACCCCATTATCTGTGTCCAAGGGTAGTGCACATATGCATACAAGTTCATTGGTTGATCTCTTCCCATCCACCCACCCCTGCCTTCCTTCTGAGCTTCAACAGTCTGCTTGATTGAATATAAATATAAAATAAAAACATATTTTATAAAAAGAGTAATCTTCTGCCTGAAAATTACATGCAGAAGATTACTCTTTTAAAAAAAATATGTTTTTATTGATTTCAGAGACAGGAAGGGAGAGGGAGAGAGAGATAAAATCATCAATGAGAGAGAAACATAGATCAGCTGCCTTCTGCACACCCCCTATTGGATATTGAGCCCACAACTGGAGCATGTGCCCTGACCAGGAATTGATCTGTGACCTCCTGGTTCATGGGAGGATGTTCAACCAACTGAGCCACACCAGCCAGGCTCATTTATTATTCTTTCATCCTACACCAAATTTTGCTCACTGCAATATAGGTATTGGGTACTGGGGATAGAATGACAGGAAAACACAAACATCTGAAGAGAAGAAGGTGCTATGGGAGCTATTGTGATATTTGGGAGACAAATCACAAATGGTTTCAGGGAAGCATTGATTTGGAAGGTAACATAGCTGAGGTATGTAATGCACTGAGGCATGTCACATAGCTGAGGTAACATCCACATTCTTGAGCCAGACTGCCTGGATTCAAAGCCCAGCTCTACCATTTACCTCCTTAGTACCTCTATCAAGTTGCTTAAACTTTTTGTGCCTCAGTTCCCTCATCTGTAAAATGGAGACAACCTTTACCCAATTTAGCCTGTTCTTGTGAAAATTAAATGTGCTGATGCAGCCCTAGCCGGTTTGCTTGGTGGCTAGAGCGCCAGCCTGCAGATGAAGGTTCCCAGGTTCAATTCTGGTCAAGGACATATGACTGGGCTCAATCCCCAGTAGGGGGCATGCAGGAGGCAGCCAATCAATGATTCTCATCATTGATGTTTCTCTCTCTCTCTCTCTTTCCCTTTCCCTTCCTCTCTGAAATCAATAAAAATATATTTTAAAAAAATAAGAAGTAAATGTGCTGATGCAAGTTAAGTGCTTAGAACGGTGGTCTCAAGCTTTAGCAAGCATCAGAATCCCCTGAAAATCTTGTTAAAACACAGGTTTCTGGGTTCCAATCTGAGTTTATGAGTCAACAGATCTGGCGTGAGCCTGAGAATTTGCGTTTTAAACAATCTCCAGGGTGATGCCAGTGCTGCTGGTCCCACACAACTCTTTGAGAATCATTGTCTTAGAGTATTTACTATTTTCAGCTCATCTTTGGTGGAAGAATTTGAGATTGTCCCTAAGCAGAGTGGAAACTGCCAGGGGATAGCATGGAAGACAGGGACAAGAAGAAACAGGCTGGCAGAGAACAGGATGACTTATGGCCTCCAGACAAAGAAACTGGCTCCATTTCAGTATAGACATTATCTGAAAGTAACCAGAGAATTATCAGCCATTATCACCTTAGCACAAATTAATTTATCAGAGTAGTCTGTCACCTTGTCAACCCCTGGAGGAATCTGACCCATGCCTGGCAACTTGGATGGCCCTAATAGGCTGGTGCTACACCAATGAGTCACAGGCATCCTTGAGGGTGCTCTGTTGTCCAGATCCCTGTGGGGGGACTTACCTCCCCATGGGACTTGTGATCACACGTGGAATTGGCCTGTTGGAACCTACATACTCATTCTCCTGATACGCAAAAGCATCTTCCTTTAATTCGTAGACTTAAAAAAATACAATAATATTGGAAAGCTTATAATATCCTATTCTATCTATCTAGCTGTCTACCTATGAATATTTTCTACACTATGGACTGAAAAAGACTTATTTATATACCCATCTTCTCTACAGACTGTCACAAGAGCATTAAAAACAAAACACAACCCAGCCATTTTTTTTTGGTTTTGTGATTATTATTCTACTTTTGGACAAACCAAGTAATCTATGAGTTTTTATTTAACAGACAGTTCCCATATTGCAGTGCCTTGCACATTCTTCCTTCTGTGAAGGAAATACACAGATCAGCTTAGCTGCCCTGTGGCTGTTCCTGTACATGTCACCTTACCAACACTTGACCTGGACAACTTTACATACTCCGGAGACAGCCACAACCTGTGCAGAAGGTCCCTGTGCTTGGCTTCATGGTCTGCTGGCATCATCTTGAAATTCTTAATACTTTTTGATCAAGGACCCAGTATTTTTACTTTGTACTGCCCTTTCTTCAAATTATGTAGCTGGTCCTAGAGAGAGAGTTAGCTCCACTGATTTGAGATGGTTGGAATATAGCATCTTTTTAAAAATTTCTTCTTCTTTTTGTTTAAGAATTTTTGTGAGTTTATTTGAGCCAAACTGTCGACAATTGCTGGGAAGCAGAATCTCAAGGGATTGGGATAATGCTCTGAGAATGGCAGTTTTTCACCTATTTTTATACATTACAATCAAAGGAGGAGATGTAGGTGAGTTACATGAAATCCATTGGTGATAGATTAGAGAGACAGGAGAAAGCAAAAGGGGAGGGGGACCTCTGGGATTGGATAAAGAGTAAAATGATAGACACATACTTCTTTTACTTAGGTGGGTACAGGATAGTTAACAGCCAACAATTAACATTTTAACAATAACAGTGAGGGAATTTGTGGTATCTGTCCTAGCGCCCAGGGCATTTGGTTGTACCCTGAGGGGTCTGGAAAAAGGGAAGTTACAAGTTACCCTGACATTTCAAGGATATGTTATTGTAGATGCAAAAAGACATAGGCTCAGTTAAGGTAAAGATTGACCTTGTCAGGGAAGATACTGGTCTAGGATGTGACTACCCACCATAACTGCTTTTAAAGTTTTAGTTTCAGACCATCCTTTGTAGTTACTTTAAGTCTTTAAGTTTGCAAGACCGCCATGCAGGCCTTCCCTGAACTTGTCAGGTTAGCATGTGGCCCCTTTCATCCACACATCCCTCTTTTGGTCATAACTTAATCCAAAGGATGCATTGATGACCAACCTTTTGTTTGAATAATGGAGTCCAGAGTCCCATGGTGCTAGGAAAGCTCATTCCTAGGATGTCTCAGTGTCATCATTTGTCTTGCTGAACAGGGTGGACCACTGGAAATGGGGCAAGACCATAACCTTAGATGGCATTCAAAGTCGAATTATTATTCAAGATAAAAGGCAGGTAAATGGGAGGCTGTCAGATCCTATATGCCCTTGTTAAAAAGTATTCTGGATAATTTCTAATTTTTGAGCCACTTTAAGACTATTCACTTCAACTTACCTGCTCAAATTTTTCTTGCTACTTCCTATGTCACCCTGTGCTTGGTTCACATGGGAGTCTCATATAGCCACAGTCATTTGACTTTTCTTGCCTTAGAGCAGAAGTCAGCAAACTTTTTCTGTAAAAAGACAAATAGCATTTTCAGCTGTGCAGGTCTCAAGGTCTATTGGAACTACCAACTGCTGTTGTAGGAGAAGCAGCCATAGACAATCCATAAATGAATGAGCTGTGTTTCAATCAACCTTTTTTTAGAAAAATATGTGAGAACAGGATTTGT
Organism: Eptesicus fuscus; assembly: GCF_027574615.1. Lineage (NCBI taxonomy): Eukaryota > Metazoa > Chordata > Mammalia > Chiroptera > Vespertilionidae > Eptesicus > Eptesicus fuscus. Next base: position 15,938,635 of record NC_072482.1, on the reverse strand, counting down.
TGACCTCTTTCTTAGAACATTCTTCTCTCTTTGACGATGATAATGCAGATGATGATGATGACAGACACTAGGTCAAATGCTTTATAAGAATTATGATATTTAATTTTCACAATAATGTATGTTATGATTACCATGATCCTGAATTTACAGATGTTTAGAGGAGTAAAGTGATTTATTTATTCAAGGACATCCAGCTAGCAAACAGAGGTGTTGAGATTCCAACTTCAGACCTGTGCTGGGCTCCAGTGTTTCCAGTCCTCCACTTCTCAGACCTGGGGCTCTTGACTCTTGCCTGAAATTCAGTCCCATCTTGTCTCTAGAATTGACCCAAACTTTACATAAAGGGATGTTATAAGGAGCTCCAGCCTCATTGACACAATTCACTATCAAGCTATCCTTAGAGTCTCCTGAGCCTCTTGGTTACCAAGAATCATCCTCACCTCAGGATTCTGGCAATGGGTTCTCAGTCTTGTCTTGGTCTTGTATTTCACTCCAATACTCACAGAACTTTCTTTTTTAAAATCCTCACCCAAGGATATGTTTTTATTGATTTTAGAGAGAGAGGAAAGGAGGGAGAGAGAGAAACAGCGATTGGTAGCCCCAGTATGCACCCCAACTGGGGACTGAACCTGCAACCTGGATATGTGCTCTGACAGGGAATCAAACCTGTGACCTTCTGGTGTACCGAATGATGCTCCAACCAACTGCACCACACTGGACAGGGTCTGTCTTTTCTTTCAGTGCCCACCACAAGGCCCCATCATTTGTTTTTCTCTAGTTGTCTTGGCAGCTTTACACGTACTCCTTTTACTTTCAAAAGCCCATTTAAAGTATTCATATTACTTTTCCTTATTTTCTCTTTGCGGCAAAGGTGATGGACATTATTAGGTACTGGTATTGTTAATTATTAAGGATTGTTGATGGGCTGATTACTATGTGAGTTTGCCAAGGTAAGGGAGGTCTTATCTATCACAGTGACAACATCTTAATAGTGAGAAAGAGAAAAGTGCCCCTCACAGCTATGATCTGCCATGATGGGCATGATCCTCTTGGCATTGGTGTTATCCTATTACTGAATATAAACTGTTTCACGAAACATCCCAGGACCATGACAAATCAAGACAAAAGCAAGATCTGCTATCAAACAGAGGCAAAAATGTGAACATGTCCAACCTACAAGAATGATCAAACATTCCCCTATCCTGGCTAACAGAAATGACTGCTGCTTCTTTCCCAGTTATAGCTGTAGCCTTGCTTTATTCCTCCTGCCTTACATATACGATTTATTAATATACCTAAGTGAAGAATTACGTCCGTTTTCTAACAGCATCCAATCTGAAGCAAAGCACTGCTTCCTTGAACCTTCCCCCAAATCACTTAAGACAAGTCCAAACCCTGTGATGGGTTCTTTCTAATATCCTCTGACTGCCATGCACAGCTCCCTGGTGTGCATTCTCTCTCATTGCAAAGAGAAATACACCCAACTTGTTCAACTACAGACGTGTTCTTGGTGGTCTTTGGATAGAGGACACTGATACCAGGGATTCCTTGAGCTACTAAAAATATACTCAGTCATCTTGACTTTATCCCCAAATTCCCCAGGGAGTATGTATGATCAAAAATTTTCTCTCCCAAGGAAAGTCTCTAGAGCAGTTGAGAGCAACCAAGAACATTGCCATAAGATCATTCCCTCTGCTCCCTGTTTGGTGACCACTCTCCATCCCACTCTACCATAAAGAGAAAAATAAAGCAAAGGAACTTAGAATGCTTTGAGAAATGTTTCTTCTGTCTTTTGCATTTCCATGACTTGACATAAAATATTGTGAACCCAGGATGATATATATGGCAGCCTCCACTTTCACACCAGAATCTGGCTTGCTCCAACTTATTTTAATTTAAAATCCAGCCCATTTTTATATTTGCCAATGTAAAGCACGGATTGCTATGTAAAAAACAACAACATATGCATCTTTCTCACATGGCATTACAGCTGAACTAAATCAATAAGGAATAGCCTGAAATTTAGGCAGGCTATGAGGTACTTTTCTAGTATTTAATGTGGCACCAGGTAAGCCATTTTGATGCAGGATAAAGAACAGCAACTTAATCGAGGTTGCGAGGACTGGAATTTTCATCTGAGCTGTTTTCTCTAAGCCTAAATTCCCCATTAACAGTTAAACGTGTATTAAAAGTACAGATAGGACAAGCTATGTGTGCCATCCATCAAGTAATTTGCAAACAATATGTGACAGGCATTCTTCAGGGATGTGTAAAATAGTGCTACCAGGCACTGAGGAGGAAGGCCTCATTCACTCTGACTGGCCATTAAAAAATGACTCGATCAGACTGTCAAACCTCAGAGGGAAGGTAGGGGAGGGTGGAGGTAAGGGGGAGAGATCAACCAAAGGACTTGTATGCATGCATATAAGCCTAGCCAATGGACACAGACAACAGGGGGGTGAGGGCATGAGTGGGGGGTGGGGGGGCAATGGGGGGATAAGGACACATATGTAATACCTTAATCAATAAAGAAATAAAAAAATGACTACGTTTTCTTACATGAAAGACCCCAACAGGTCTTAAACCAGGCTATTTAGGTTCCACTCTGGCTCAACTTACTGGGGCTAGATAATCTATCTGTGCTTTGGTTTCCTCATCTGTAAAATGAAAATAATAGTTGACCTAGCTCATAAGTTATTATGAAGATACATTAACTTATATAACCACTTAAAAGTATATTTAATATTGATGTTTTGTTTTACTAGTAGTGATATGTAATGTCCAAATTTCCTCACAAATTTAGACCCCTATAATCTCTTCTAGTGAGGAAGCAAAGAGTCTGAAGTTCTCTCTTTGGAAAAAAAAACCTGAGTATGTATCTTTGGAAAATCTGAAATCCTTGTAGGGTCACTTCATCAATTAAATTTTCCTCTAAGCCAAGAATATTGAATTAGGCAAACCTATGATGAAAACACAGATGTTATACACTTTACAAAACTTAACTCAAAATGGATCCCAAACCTAAGTGTCAAAAGACAAAACTATAAAACTCCTAGGATATAATCCTATATAATAAAGAGGCAATATGCAAATTGACCATCATGCCCTCGCACAAGATGGCCACCCCCATGTGGTCACAAGATGGCCGCCCCCATGTGGTCATAAGATGACCGGCAGGGGAGGGCAGTTGTGGGTGATCAGGCCAGCAGGGAAGGGCAGTTGCGGGGGGGGAGGGTTGGACCAGCCCAGTAAGGGAGGGCAGTTAGGGGTCACCAGGCCTGCAGGGGAGGGCAGTTGGGGGTGACCAGGCCTGCAGGGGAGGGCAGTTGGGGCAATTGGGCTCCCAGGGGAGCAGTTAGGCATCGATCAGGCTGGCAGGGGAGTGGTTAAGGGGGTGATCAGGCTGGCAGGCTAGCAGGCAAGCAGTTGGGAGCCAGCAGTCCTGGATTGTGAGAGGGATCCCAGATTGGAGAGGGTGCAGGCTGGGCTGAGGGACACTCCCCCCACCAGTGCATGAATTTCATGCACCGGGCCTCTAGTATAGAATAAAAGTCTAGATAACTTTGGGTATCATAAAGCTTTTTAAATAAGACACCAATGGCACAACCCAGGAAATAAATCATCAATAAGCTGGACTTCATGAAAGTAAAATCTTCTATTCTGTGAAAGACACTGTCAAGAGAATGAGAAGTCAAGCCACAGGTTTGAGAAGTTATTTGCAAAGTACATATTTTATAAAGAACTGTTATTCAAAATATCAAAGAACTCTTAAAACAACAATAAGCACAAAAAGAAAACAACCAATTAAGAAAGGGAAAATATCAAAACAGACACCTGACCAAAGAAGATATATAGATGGCAAATAAGCAAATGAAAAAAATGTTCAACATCATCATGTGTGATTATGGAAATTTAAATTAAAACAACAATGAGATTCTACTACACACCTATTAGAAAGGCGAAATTCCAAAACATTGACAACACCAAATACTGGTGAGTATGTGTAGCAATAAGAACTCTCATTCATTGCTGATGGGATGCAAACTGGTATAGCCACTTTGGAAGACATTTTGGTGGTTTCTTACAAACATATTCTTTTTTTCTTTTTCTTTTTAAAAAATTGATTTTAGCCCAGCTGGTGTGGCTTAGTGGTTGAGTGTTGACCTATGAAGCTGGAGGTCACAGTTCAATTCCTGGTCAGGACAAATGCCCAGATTGCAGGAATCAATTCCCAGTAGGGGACGTGCAGGACGCAACTGATCAATGATTCTTTCTCATCATTGATGTTTCTATTTCTTTCTCCTTCTCCATTCCTCTCTGAAATCAATAAAAACATATTTTTTCAAAATTAAAAATTGATTTTAGAGAAAGGGTAAGGGAGAAGGGGAGAGAGAGAGAGAGAGAGAGAGAGAGAGAGAGAGAGAGAGAGAGAGAGAGAGGAACATGGATGTGAGAGAGAAACATTGATCTGTTGCCTCTTGTATGTGCCTCAGAGATCGAACCCCCGTATGTGCCCTGACTGGGAATCGAACCCAAGATCTTTCGGTGTACCATTCAAGGCACAGAACACATTCTTACAATACAAACCAGCAATCATTCTCCTTAATATTTACCCAAATGAATTAAAAATATGTCCACAAAAAACCTGCACAAAAATGTTTATAGTAGCTTTATATATAACTAGAGGCCCGATGCACAAAATTCGTGCAAGAGTATGACTTCCTTCCCCCAGCTGCTGGCACCAGCTTCTCTCTGGCACCCAGGACACAAGCTTCCCTCACAGCCCTGGCTTCATCCGGAGGTCATCTGGAAGGACATCCGGTCTAATTAGCATATTATGCTTTTATTATTATAGATTGCCCAAACTTGAAAGCAACCAAGATGCCCTTCAGTAGATGAATAGATAAGTAAATTATGATACATCCAGACTATGGAATATTATTCAGCACTAAAAATAAATGAACCATCAAACCATAAAAACACATGAAACTTAAATGCATATTTCTAAGAGAAAGAAGCCAATCTGAAAAGGTTACATACTGTATGATTCCTACTATATGACATTCTAGAAACGGCAAAACTATGGAGACAATTAAAACATCAGTGGTTGCCTGGGGGTAGTGGGGAGGCAAGTATGAACAGAAGCACAGAGGATTTTTAGGGCAGTGTAACTATCCTCTATGAGACTGTAATGGTGGATATGTCAGTATGCATTTGCCAAAACACAAAGAATGTAAACACCCAAAGTGAATCCTAATGTAGAAAATGGGGTTTGGTTGATAATGCAACAATATGAGCTATTGTAACATAGGTGCCACTCTGGTGCAGGGTGTTAACAATGGGGGAGGCTATGCATGTGTGGGAGCAGGGGAGATCTCTGTACCTTTCATTCAGTTTTGTAGGTAACTTTAAACTCGAAAAAGTAACATCTATGAAAAAAAAAAAGAGTACTTGCTAGGGCATGTCCATGTTAATTTTTTGTAACAGCCACAGTGTTGCTGTGGGCCAGGCATTGTGCTAAGTGCTTTACAGGTATTACTTTACTAGAGGCCCGGTGCACAAAATTCATGCATGGTGGGGGTAGTCTCCTCAGCCCAGCCTGCACCCTCTCCAATCCTGGACCCCTCAGGGGATGTCCGACTGCCCTCTCACAATCCAGGACCACTGGCTCCTAACTGCTCACCTGCCTGCCTGCCTGCCTGCCTGCCCCAAACTGCCACCCCTTGCCAGCCTGATCACCCCTAACCGCCTCTTCCTGCTGGCCTGATTGCCCCTAATTGCCCCCCCTCCCAGCCTGGTTGGCCCCAACTGCCCCCCCTGCTGGCCTGGTCACCCCTCACTGCCTCTCTCTGCCAGCCTGATCGCCCCTCACTGCCCCCCAGTCGGGCTGGTCGCCCCACGCAGCCTGCTGTTCGGTCGTTTGGTCATCCCTCACTAACCCCTCTGCCGGCCTTGTTGCCCCACGCTGTTCAGTCGTTACTGTGAGGGCATCCTGACTAATTTGCATATTACCCTTTTATTAGTACACATTTAATCCTCACACTGAATCTTGTTTTCCTAACTTTTCAAAATGTCTGCAATAAATATATTACTTCTATAACCAGAAAATTTTATTTGTAAACATATATTTACCAAGTGGATCCTATTAAAAGAAAAAGCCTTAAAGTTGGTGAAGATTCTAGGAACTACTAAGAGTGAGATTTTGTTTAAAGAATGGAGGATGTTTTGCTCAGAGGAGGGGTTTGGAGTGAGTGAGACATGATGGCCATCACATATTTAAAAGACAATCAATTGGAAAAGAAATTGGACTTTGTCTCCAATCAGAAATTAAACTAGATCAATGATAGGAAATCCTAAAAAGACAGGGTTGAGCTCAATATAAGGATGCCCTTTCAAACAATTGTATTTAAAAAAATACCATAGTCCCTCATTATCTGCAGGGATATGTTTCAAGATCCCCCAGTGAATGCTCTAAACCAGGGGTGGGGAACCTTTTTCTGCCAAGGGCCATTTGGATATTTATAACATCATTCATGGGCCATATAATATTATCAACTTAAAAATTAGCCTGCTATATTTGGTCAGACATTTAATTAACTCATCCCTAATGCCTTGGCAGGGCCAGACCAAATGATTTTGAGGGCCTTATATGGCCCGTGGGCCGGACATTCCCCACCCCTGCTCTAAACCAGTACTGAACCCTATATACACTATACTGAACCGTATATAAACTATCTTTTTTTCCATACATACATACACACCTATGGTAGAGTTTAATTTACAAATTAGGCAATTTCATGGATAGATTTGTTCTTACAGTTGATCTTATGGACCTCAGTGTTAAGATTTTTTTTCTTTCCTTTCACTTTCTCACTTACAGAAAGCACTTTACATCTCTTTGGCATATCTGAATTGCCAGCATCTCTATTTTTGCACTTTGTGGTCATTGTTAAGCAGAGTAAGGGTTACTTGAACACAAACACTGTGGCACCTCGACAGTCGATCTGATAACCACGCTGGCTACTATAAGACTAACCTTGGGTAGGGTATACAGCTGGGATACACTGGACAAAGGGATCATTTACATCCTTGGGCAGCACAGAGCCCACTAGCAGATTTCATCAAGCTATTCAGAATGGCAGACACTTTAAAACTTGTGAGTTGTTTTTTGTTTGTTTTTTCTGGACCTTCCCACTTAATATTTTGGAACGTGGTTGACCATAGGTAACTGAAATGGTGGAAAGCAAAATGGTGGATTAGGAGGGACTAGTGTAATTCATCTAAATCAGCAGCTATTTCTGTATTTGTACATTCAGCAGAAGTTTGGGAGAGCAGGAGTCTAGGTTCATTTTCAACTCTGAAATTCTGTCTTTATTTATATTAATGCAGATTAATCAGAGAGAAGAGCTAAGGTCTACCTTTTATGTGTCTTTTTGTTTTTTTTTTTTAAAGGATGCATTTCTTTGTGAACCTTGGGGAAAAACAATGTATTGTCTGAGCGGGTAAAGAATAATTGTGAAATTTATATGTTGCTTCAATCCAATATTAATATTGTTTTTTGAAACAGAAAGGCATAAAAAAGAAAAGGAAAGAAGGCCTTGTTTATGCAGCAATTAGAAAGATGACAGAAAACAAAACTGACTTAAATCTGTTATTCATTTCCTCACTCAGGTTTATCTGCACCCCCACCTTCTTTCTTCAATTTCCCCCACTTTCTCTATTATGATCTTGGACATTTTCCTGCCAGGAGACTCAGCCCTGCCCATATGGTGCCCCCCATGAGCCCCAGGCTTCCCCCTGGGCCTGAATGGCTTTATTTTGTACAGCAGAGACTTCTGCTGGGGTTAAGTATGTGGAGCAACAGATCTACCCTAGATTCTGTTTCACATGCAACCGTTTACTGTATGACGCCAGCTTCCCATTCCTCGGGTCACGGGCTCTCACACAATGGGAGTCCTTGAAGCCCTTCTGTCCCAGGTCTGGTGGCTGCGACTCCTGGCAAAGCTGTGAAGCCCGCGCAGGGCACCTTCAGCCACGCGGGCGGGGCGGGCGCGGGGCTCCAGCCAGAGGACGCGAGCGCCCACCACGCAGGAACCCCAGGACCTTCCAGGGGTTTCCGGACGTTTCCTCAGTTAAGGGGAGGGGGGGTGTGGCTCAGTCCTCTGGTAAGAATCTCTGGCCAGTACGCCCTATGCACAGTTTGCTCCTCGGCCAGTTTCTTCTGCCCAGTCACCCTGCGCCTCAGAACCAGCCCCCTCCCCAGTCCCAGTCCCAAGCCCACCCTTCACTTCCTCCCCCGGGCTGGGACCCTGGGAAGCCCCTCCTGGCCCAGGCCGGGACTCTGTGCACAGGCTCCTGCGCTGGATCCCCAGAGGGTCTCCACCCCCGCAGCTCCCTCCCCCAGCCCCGTGGAAAGGAGAAGGTAAGGGGCTGAGTGCGCGCCTCGGAGGTGGAGGGTGGGGGACCGGGCAGGGCTCGGGCTCTGGGTGGGAAGAGATGAGAAGAGGCCCGAAGGGGGCTTTCGGTTTCCTGGGGTCTGATTGGAGGTTGGCCCGATGAGTCGGAGCTGGGGGCGCGCCCATCCCCGCTGGCTCCTGCGAGAGCCACCGCTCGGCCCCTCCCCGGAGCCGCTTTGTCCCGGTGCCGGCGGCGGAGGTGGTGGAGAGGAGCGGGCAGGAGGCAGAGACCCCGGACTGACGGACCGGACACGGGGAGGCGGGGCGCGCGGCGCACGGCCCCGCACTCAGGCCCGCGGGCACCGCGCCCGCCCCACGCGCTCGCACCGGCTGGCAGGTGAGCAGGCGGCGCCGCGCCCGCAGTCGCCGGCCCCCCGCCGACCGCCCGAGCCTCCGTCTCTGTCTCCGCCGGCGCGGCGCGGACGCCCATCAGGTCGGTTATGTAACGGCGCCGGCCCACTCGCCCCTGCACCCGGTCCTGCCAGGGCTGCGTGGGGCGCCCCAGCCGTGCCCGGGACGGTGGCGGGGGGCGGGCGAGCGCGACCCGGTGAGGGAGTGGGCAAGGGGGGCGGCGGGCGCAGGGGGTCTCCGGATCCCGTTGTAGGCCCCCAAGGCGTCTCCCTTGACCCCTTGCTAGAGGGCGCGGGTCTCTGAGAGCCTCTTCCCCATTCCTAGTGGCCCCGGGGTTTGCCTTCTCAGGAGCAGCAGCAGGTGCGTAAGCGGCGGATAAAGAAAGACGCCCGTGGTCGCTGGGACTGAGGTGTGGAGAGGTGGTGAGAGGAGGTGGACCGGACTCAGAGAGCAAAGGAGAACCCCGGGAGGCTCCTCTCCCGGCGCCTAAAGGAAAGCTCTGGGCAGGACGAAGGTGCTTTGAGGCGCAGCGGGAATTGTCCTCCCTGGGATTAGCTGGCTTGGGTCATCTAAAAATAACTTCAAGTTGGAAAAGTGAAATAGAAGGGAGCACAGTGTGCCGAGTTCGCCCTGCCTGTGGGATGCTTCGCTCTGGAAGCCACCGGAGGGAACAGGCAAATCTCAGCCACCTGATCCCTCTGCTGCCTCCGGGTCTCACTGGTTTCCAAGGTGTCTCGATTTGACTTTTAGTTAATGATTTATTCTCCAAGGCACTGCAGTCTTTTTCTTGTCCCAAAAATAAACGATAGAGCAGAGTGCATGCTTTCAATCTCTTCGGTGTCCTACAGACGTGTGCAATGGATACTTCAAAAGCCAAAGCTTTTTTAAAGTATTGTATTAGTAAAAAAACAAAAGTTTCTGGGCTCCCTTTAACATACAGCCCCGCAACTGGAGATGAAAGGATGCCAGAGCGTTCCAGCCCGCCCTTCTCCCTCCCTTCAGCCAGAACCCCACTTAACCTGTCACACGGAGGGCAACTTTGGGGAAAGTAGGACATTGAGAATAATATAACTCAACTTTCACACATATTACATCAACTTCAAAACACAGGACAAACGCATCGCAGGCACAGGGCAACCCTTGCTAACTGGCCCCCTCCATTCTGAGGACACAAGGGAGTTGGAACAACCTAGAAGCTGGAAAGGATCACGAAGCAGATCCGCACTGACTGTGGAACAAGGCAGGGGAGTGGACATTTGGCTGCTTTTCAGGCCACACATAGATTTTCTTTAGCCTTATAGCTATTAAGTATGATCCGTCATTGAGCTGAATGAGGCTGAAATGCGAGTTGCACTTTGCTTTCAAATCCACTGCAAATCAGATCGGCATTAATTGGCCACCTAGTGCCCGAGTCCAGTTCATTGAATTTTGTGAGGGGGAGAAGGTGTTCTCAAGGAAAGCTACAGAATCCCCAGAGCTTTCAAAATGCCTGTGTGTACAGAGCCTGCAGAACTCAACTGAGTCTGGGAGGGCGTGGCTGTCCCCAGGGATGGACATTTAGTAGGCCTAAGTGGAAACCTGAGAGCTTTGTCGTTAGCAGGTGGATATCACACTCTTTTAAAAACCACTGGAATAATCATTTGCAGATGGTCACATACATCGCAGAAACTAGGTTTGTTGAGACCAACTTTGAGAGCCGCTGTGGTCTCATTTCCCACACTGCCTGTACCGTCCACTCAGCTGATCAACAGCTGTTTGTCAAGCATCCACTGTGTGCTAGTAGGCCCTGTGCCAGACACTGAATGAACGAGGCCCATGCCTTTCAGAAATCAGTCTCACAAAAAAGGATAAGAAAGTAAGTGATAATGATCAGCATGGTGAGCGTCTAATGGAAACAGGAACAGGTTCCGTGGGAGCCCAGGGAAAGAAGGCTGCAGAGACTCTGGAAGAGCCTTCAGAGTTCACATGTGGACTGGATCCCAGTAGGCACTAGGAGTTCTCAACGGAAGGGAGTTGGCAATCCACACTGAGGGAAAGGTCATGTTCAAAAAACATGTAGGTGCTCTGAAACGGGGAGGTGGTAGGGGAGTTTGGCAGGGGAGGAGGGATTTCAGTGCCCTTGGGTTGTGAATATAGCCTAATGAGGAGAAATCATACGTTTTTATGGGGAGAGATGATTTGATCTAATTTGTGTCTTGCAAAAGTAACTTTGGAGGTGGTGAGTAGGTGGGATTACAAAGAGAAATGAGCTCAGATTTCAGACGACTAGAGGAAATGAATTATGCCTGAACCAGGGAGAACAGGGAAAAAGAAGAGAGATCTACAGAGAGCCATTTTATAGGGACACTCAACGGCACTAGGTCATCAAGTGGATGGTGGTATGGAAGGATAAGATGTCTAGATACCTTCAGGCTTTTAACTGAGTTAGAAATAAATAGAACAAGTAGGTTTGAGAAAGATGAGGAATTTCAACGGAAAGCTTTTCCTCTGAGATCAGGAACAAGACAAATATAGCCACTCTTACTACTTTATGCAACATAGTACTGGAAGTACTGGTTAGAACATTTAGGCAAGAAAAAAAATTTAAAGGCATCCAAGTCAGAAAGGAAGAAGTAAAACTGTCTCTAGTTGCAGATAACACAATGTTATAAATGTTATATATAGAAAACCCTAAAGACCACACACACACACACACACACACACACACACACACAGAATTCAGTCAAGTTGCAGGATACAAACCAATATACAAAACTCAGTTGCATTTTTATACACTAATAATGAGCTATCAGAAAGCAGAATTAAGAAAACAATCTCATTTACAATTGCATCAAAAAGAATAAAATACCTAGGAATAAATTTAACCAAGAAGTTTCAGTACACTGAAAACTGTAAGACTTTGATAAAAGAAATTGAAGAATCCATAAATAAATGGAATATTCCATGCTAATGGTTTGGAAGAATTAATGTTGTTAAAATGTTCATACTACCCAAAGCAATCTACAGATTCAATGCAATTCCTATTAAAATTCCAATGCATTTTTCACAGAAATAGAACAAACAATTCTAAAATTTACATGGAATCCCAAAAGACCTTGAATAGCAAAAACAATCTTGAGAAGGAACAACAAAGCTGGAAGCATTACACTTCCTGATTTCAAACTACATTATGAAGCTATAGTAATCAAAACAATATGGTATTGCCATAAAAACAGATACATAGATCGATGTGACAGAAGAGAGAGCCCAGAAATAAACCCATGCATCTATGGTCAATTGACTTATGACACAGAAACCAAGGATATAGAATGAGGAAAGGCTGTTTTCTTCAATAAACAATGCTGGGAAAACTGGACAGCCATATGTGGGGGGTGGGGGTGGGGAAGAGGGGAGAGGAAGCTGAGCCACTGTTTTACAACAAACACAGAAATCAACCCAAAGTGTACTGAAGGCTTAAACATAAGACCTGAAATCATAAAACTGCAAAAGAAAATATAGGAGGTAAGCTCTTTGGCAATTGGTCTTGGCAGTGATTGTTTTTTTAATCAACAAAGCAAAGGCAAAAAAAGCAAAATAAACAAGTAGGATGACACATCAAATTAAAAAGCTTTTGCACAGTAAAGGGAACCATCAATAAAACAAAAAGTCAACCCAGGGAGTGGGAGAAAATGTATGCAAATCATATATTTGATAAAAGGTTAATATCCCAAATATGTAAAGAATTCATACAACTCAATAGCAAAAACCAAACAATCTGATTTTTAAAATGGGCAGAGGAATTGAATAGATATTTTTCTAAAGAAGACATACTGATGGCCAACAGATACATGAAAAGGTACTCAACATCACTAATCATCAAGTAAATTAAAGTAAAAACCATAATGAGATAGCAACTCACACCTGTTAGAATGGCTATTATCAAAACAAAACAAAACAAAACAAAAACAAGATTGCATGTTGGTGAGGTTGTGGAGAAAGAGGAATCCTGTGCACTGTTGGTGGGAATGCAGCCACTAAGGAAAACAGTATGGAGATTCCTCAACAATTTAAAATGTAGAACTGCCATATGATCCTGCAACCCACATCTGGGTATTTATCTGAAGGAAAGAAAATCGCTATCTCTAAAAGGCATCTATGCCTTTATGTTCATTGCAGCATTTTTTTAATATATATTTTATTGATTTTCCACAGAGAGGAAGGGAGAGGGACAGAGAGTTAGAAACATTGATGAGAGAAAAACATCAATCAGTCGCCTCCTGCACACTCCCCACTGGGTATGGGCCCACAACCAAGGCACATGCCCTCGACCGGAATCGAACCCGGGACCCCTGAGTCCGCAGGCCAGTGCTCTATCCACTGAGCCAAACCGGTCAGGGCCATTGCAGCATTTTTTACAATAGCCAAGATATGGAAACAACCTAAATGGCCATCCATGGATGAATGGATAATGAAGATGTGGCATATATAAAAAAAGAAGGAAATCCTGCCATTTGTGATAAGATGGATGGACCTTGAGGGCATTATGCTAAGTGAAATAGGTCAGAAAAAGACAAATATGGCATGATCTCATCTATATATGTAATCTAAAAAAAACCTGAACTCACAGGTACAGAGACCAGATTGGTGGTTGTCAGAGGTGGGGGTAAAGGGTGGGCAAAATAAGTGAAGATGGACAAACGGTACAAACTTTCAGTTGTAAGATAAGTTCTGGGGGTTTAATGTTTAACATGGTAACTATAGTTAACAATACTGTATTTTGTCATTGAAAGTTGCTAAGAGGAGATCTTAAAAGTTCTCATCAGGGGAAAAACATTTGTAACTATGTGAGGTGATGGATATTAATTTACTGTGGATATATATATATATAATTAATTTACTGTGGATATATATATAATTAATTTACTGTGGATATATATATATATATATATAATTCACTTTATTTGTGTGTGTGTGTATATATATATATATATATATACACACACACACAAATAAAAGAGTAAGATGTAAATTGACCATACCTTCATGACACCCATCAGCCAATCAGGAGTGAGTATGCAAATTAACCCAACAAAGATGGTGGGTTAATTTGCATATGCAGGCGCCGAGCGTCCCGCCCTGCCCCAGCCGCTCCGGGCCTCTGGGCAGCGTGGGAAGGTGGAATGGCGTCTCTGGGCTGGAGTGAAAAGGCAGCTCCGGCCAAAGCAAAGGCCGTGCCAGCAGCAAGGGGAAGGAAGGCCCATTCTTGCATGAATCTTCGTGCATTGGGCCTCTAGAATATATATAAAATATATACATAATGTTACATATATATGTGTATATATATATACTAGAGGCCCAGTGCACGAAATTCATGCACTAGTAGGGTCCCTGGTGGCTGCTGCTGCCAGCCGGGGCCTCCCTTCTTTCCCCCAGCCGACCCCACCCCCTGGTCGAACTCCTGGATGACGTCCTGGTTGAGGGGACAATTTGCATACTATGCTTTTATTATATAGGATATGGCAAAACCATTATGTTGTATACCTAAAACTAATACAATGTTATATGTTAATTGAATCTCTATAAAACTGAGTGGGAGAAAGAAAGTATACAAGAAAGATAGGGAATTTTGACTTTGAAGATCAAATGAAAATGCTCAGTATGCACTTTCATTTTTCAAAGGCACTTTTATCTTTAATTTCTTCACTCCTGGTGCTAACCTTCTACTCATCTTACCTTCATTCCTGAGACTGTCTAGGGCTGCCTTTGGAGAAGAGGAAGAGAATTTGATAGCAAGAAATTTTTTCCACCTTCTTCCCCAAAAGTGAAAGGATTAACTGTCATTATCTGAACTAGAAGTAGTCATAGTAAAAATAATTTCAATTATGATAGTAATAGCTAACGTTTATTCAGTGTTTACTCTATGTGAGCACAAAGGAGTTAGAGCTCTACCTAGATTATCACATTGGATTCTCACAATGACTTTATGAGGCAGACACTGTTGTTATTCTTATCTATCTATATAATAGAAGCCTAAGCGACCATTATGGCAGAACGACCAGAACAACCAGTTGCCAGGATGCACATTGACCATCAGGGGGCAGACACTCAATGCAGGAGCTGCCCCCTGGTTTTCAGTGGCTCCCACAGGGGGAGCGCTGCTCATCCAGAAGCTGGGTTCATGGCTGGCGAGCTCAGCAACGGTGGCGGGAGCCTCTCCTGCCTCTATGGCAGCGCTAAGGAGCAGTGAGCTGAGCGGTAAGGAGCAGCGAGCAGGCGAACAGTAAGGAGCAAGGGGTCCTGAACTACGAGAGGGTGCAGGCCAAGCTGAGGGACCCTCTGCCCCCAGTGCACGATTTCGTGCACCGGGCCTCTTGTATATATATAAAAGTTTAAGCGACTGTTCGACCATTCAATCATTCAACTGTTTGTTCGACCCATAGTTATGATGCGCACTGACCACCAGGGGGCAGATGTTCAATGCACAGGCATGGAAACATGGAACAGACTGATGAATCTCAGAGGGAAGGGCTGAGGGGTGAGGGCGGGAAGAGTTTAACCAAAGATCTATATGCATACTAGAGGCCCGGTGCACAGATTTGGGCTGAAACTGGCTCTCTGACATCCCCTGATGGGTCCTGGATTGCGAGAGGGCACAGGCCAGGCTGAGGGACCCCACTGGTGCATGAATCCATGCACTGGGCCTCTAGTATACTTGATAAGAAACCCAAGGGAAATCCGAAAGTACCATATCTAGGCTGCACAATTAGGAAGAGGTGCACTGGGGTTCAAGCTCAGGCAGTCTGACCTGCACTCTGAATCACCAGTCAGAATTAACAACACTGAAATAATTTCTGTTTATCCTGGAATTTTATTTATTTTTTATTTTATTTTTTTTTACCCTGTGTTTGAATATTTGTGGCTGATGCTGTAAAAGAGAACAGACTGAGTCAGGAGTCCTGGCTCTCATCTGGGCTCACACCTGATTTGTTGTGTGACCTCTGCAAAGTCACAGCCCCTCCCAGGCTTTCCTTATTTTAAATCTGTATGTTACTTGGAAAAGAGGCTGACCAGATGATTTCTTACTGTCTCTATTCTTAAGTTCTCGCATCCTATCTTGAATTTTACCATTGATTTGGGTTAAAATCACGCTTGCCTGGTCCCTTTTAGAATAGGAATACTTCCAAGAGGATTGACTCAAATGGTGGCCTGTCCTTAGCAGCTGATGCCAACTAGTCCCTGGTGCATGTGCCCCTGAGGGTGTCAATGTTCGGGGAGCCTGCAGTTCAGAGCGTGGAAACCAGGATGGGCACTAACGTGGAGGACCCATAGTCAGGAATCAGTTTCTTCATTTTAGACATGTCACTTGAATTCTGTGAGACTTAGTTTTCTCATCTCTGGATAATTGGAGTGATAAATATATGTGTTGTAAGGTCATAAGGAGTGAAACAGATAACATAAAACAGGCACAGCACACGTCTGCCTCATCGAAGGTGCCTAGTAAATGAGGGTCCTCACCCTTCACCCTCAGGGAAACAGACACGCCAAAAATAGCTCAAACCTCCTACATTTCAGAATGCCCACAGGAAAATACTGTTTGTAGTCAAGGTGGAAAGGGATTTATTTTCTTAATCTGATTTCCCCACACTCAGCTCACTTCAAAACAGGGATGAGACTCAGGGTTCCTAAGCTTTGGAATGTATGCAGAAGAAAGCATTGTAATGGCGGCTGTTGCACAAAAGAATTGTGTAATTTGAGAGCTATATCCTAGTTTTTATTACTGTGGCTTTAGTTCTTTGTGGGAATAACAGCTTTATTGTTTTAAGTGATTGAGATATGCCTACTATAAAATATTCTAAGTTCTTTGAGGGCATGTGCTATGCCTTAATACTGCTCTTACAAGGTTGGGAATAAAGTATAAAAAGCATGGACTTGGCATGGAAAGGTCTGGATTCCCTTCCTGGCATGTCACTTCCCAGCTATGTAACCTTGAGCTTCCCAGTGATGTGACAGCCACAGGAGTTGGCATTTGTTGAATGCTGCCCCTGTTGAAGACGCTGTGCTCAGCACACTGTATACGTTATCTCATTTAATCCCGACAACATGGGGGTATTATTGTCACTATTCACAGATGAGCATGCCCTGAGGATCAGGTCTCTGAGTTGAAAATTTCTTATCTGTACAATTAGGAGAAGAATACTTGATCTCTCCACCTTACAGAGTCATGGGGCTAAAATGTTAGTCTGCAATTTGCACTCACATTCACAAAATGGAACGCTCTGCACAGATGTTAAGGATGATTGTCACAGTAGGGACCTCCCAAGAGGTCAGTTACAGTTGGGCCTGGTATAGCACCAGGTCTGCGAGGAGAGGAAGGTCCACTGTATTTAAAAGACGTTTGTAGAATTCATTAACAAACTGTATTTCCTTGCCCTATTCTTTGATAGTTTGTCTTATGATACCTGTTGATTTCAAGGTTAACTTGAAATCAGTACCAGGACTCCACTAGGCTGGGCCAGGAGGAGACTGACCAGGAAATGGACCTGGGTCTTGCTGGTGAAAGCGGGGGCGGGGGGGAGGGAGGCATGGTTCACAGGAAAGAGGTAACTGCCAGAGAGGTTACCTCAGTATAAACAGAGAAGGCTGAAAGTCAAAGCCAAGGTCGAGGAAGGCATAGGTATGATGTAGAATGCAAGAAGTCATCCCTAGGATGTACATCAAGTGTGAGCACCATGTAGGGTGTGGAGTGTGCAGGAAAATGAGCGACCCTCTGCCCTGATTTTTTGAATGGCTTCTTGGATGTATGTGCTTTCTATAAAATATTTGGAAAACACAGAATAGTATAAAAAGAGAAAATTAAAATAACATGTATTACTATGAACAAATGATAATTACTATTAATATTTTGTTGTATTTTCTTTCAGTCTTTTTTATATGCATATTTTTGTAGAATTGGGATCATCCTGTGTTTAGAATTTTGCATCCAGTGCACTTCACCAAACATTTTAAATAACTTCCATGTAAGTTAACAATCTTTGTGAATATTGTTTTCAGTAGCTGCCTGCATAGCATTCCCATGTGGGATTTTACCAAATTCATTTATCTCCTCTCCTATTGTTAGACATCTAGATGGTTCCCAAATCTCCAAAATACCATAAATAATGTTTTAATGAACATCTTTGATCATAATTCTTTTCTGTATTTTAGGCCATTTTCTTAGGATAGATTGTTAGAAGTTGAATTATTGGCTCAAACAGATGATAGACCTTCTTAAGGCTTTCTACATATCTTGGCATTTTTAATTGTCTTTCCAGGAGATTGCAGTAATTAACATTCCCACTAGCAGTTGAATGAGAATATGGGTCTTACCTCCACCCTGCTAGTAAGCACTCTTTTTGGTGAAGATAAGGGGTGGCTGGTGTTAGTGCTTTCCAGAAATGACCCCCCTGTGGAAATGTTCCTGCTTAACTGTTGCTTCAAGGAGGCTGAGCTTTCACTGTGGGAGTTGAAGATGGGTGGGGTAGATGTAACATGTGTGAATGAGTGTTTGTAGGAGAGTTGTATTCAGTGGATTAGCTTTTCTTCTAGTAGTTCTGTTATCAGAGGTCTGGTGTATGGATGCCACGGGCTGTGTGGGGTGACAGCTGTCATTGCAGCTTGTTGAACTACTAAAACTGACTTAAATGAGGCACAATAAAGCAACCTCTGCTTACATGAGAATTGGTTCAGTTTGCCTTTCAAATCCCGAAAAATATTAACAGCAAATATGTGTGCTTATTTGTATTAGTTCTATTGCTGCTTTTAATTGGTTTTGACTGGTTCCCCTTTCACTGATGGCAGGGCCTCTTTGGCAAGAGTTAGATAGATATCTCATTATGTCTTTTTCACCTTCCACAAAGTGAGATACAATGCAGAGGAAACCATTTTGAATAAATAGCTAACACAATCAATTGGAATCTCTTGAAAAATCACTTGAGTGGTCATTATTCTAGAATTTTAATTTGATGACTAATCAAATTAGTCTTTCCAAAAGAGTCTCCACATTCATTATTAGGCTACTATCAACTAAGTTGATTATATTGACTGACTTATTGAGTTAAACAAACAGCCAATCTGAATTATTTCCCCCCACAAAATTATCTGAAAGATAGGCTAAATTAATATAATTTGTGTTTTTTTTTATTTTTACTTCTGTAGCTGTTAAAGATAAAAGCCTAGTAATGGAGTCTGGCCAGCTTAGATCAGTCTATCTGATCTTATACTTCTATCTTATACTTCTCTTTTGAGGCTTAATAATTAGTCCAGAAAAAATTATTTATTTTATCATCATGACTTTCTATATAGAGTATATTAAATTCAGATCAACTAATGGTAGTTCAAACAAAATTGTATTTGCTCAAGAGCAAAGTCTCAACCTTGACAAGTGAAAGCGAAGTACTAATTCATGAATATGTTACCTTTTTTCCTGCTATGGTCATTAATGATATGCCTTTGATCTTTTATGATGTACAAGCAACCTTTTATGAAAAGGTTAAGTTTTGGTCAGGGAACATATTCAGCAACTGACATCATAAATGTGTTTATTTGGCATCCTTAATTTTCTTCGTGTTCTGTCTCTTGGTGATTTCTGTTCCACACACAGCTGTTGTTTGCATTAAACTTCAAATTTGACAAGGTGACATTTAGGTGAAAGCTCTGATTTGAAATATAAGCATAGTAGATTTCCAAAGCGTAGTTTCTAACCTTGGGTCTAAGGACCTCAGCTCATGGCTACTCCATGGGGATTCTTGGCTCACACCTGGACCGTGGTTTGGTTTTGGCCTCCGGAGATATCATGGATGGGGAGAGGGGATCTCCTTTCTCATTCTGGTTTGCAGCCACACTGGGAGGTGTGGTGTCATTCTGGAAGGTCAAGAAGGTTTTCACAGCTCCCACACCTGTGCAGATCTATTTGGAAAGGTTGTTTCCAGGGGGAAGTGAGATAAATGGAAACCTGAACTTCTCCCCTCAGCTCCCCAAAATCCAAATTAATTTTGTATTCAAGTATGCAACCACTTCCTTGAGGCTGTGTGAAAACTGTTCAGACCATTACCTGGAAACTGAAACATTGTGAAATTTGGGATGGCTTTAGATAGGCTCAGTTATGTGCTAGTGAAATCATTAATGGGACATAGGACACGCCACTGTGGCCTTGTGAGAAAACCCAGATGAACAGGTGGCACTCTGCTCCTTCATACTTCTTTTTATTCACCTACACAGTTCCTGGAGGCCACAGAGCAAGGACTGTAGTGAATGACCTTGTATTTTTCATGGATTGGCCTTCAGGGTCTCCAACTATGGAAATCTCCAAAGATAGTACTACCTCATGAGGCTTCTAGTTTTATTCTTTAAAATTGCTTTTAAAATGTCACATTTAAGCATAATATATATATACTAGGGGCCCGGTGCACGATATTCGTGCACTGGGGTTGGGGGGTCCCTCAGCCCAACCTGCCCCCTCTCACATACTGGGTGCCCTCAGGGGATGTCCTACTCATGGCTTAGGCCCACTCCCCACTCTCCTTTGTGGGAACCAACCGGGCTGATCAGGGGAAGGCACCAGCCCCATCACCCCACTGCTGCAGCCACTACCAGTCACCACAGCCACGAAGGTGTTTTCATCAACACGGACTCCAGTCCCTTCACCAAGAAACAATGACAACTTTCTTTAGGGAGGGAGAGACAGAGAGAAACATCAATGTGAGAGGGACACTTTGATTGGTTGCCTCCTGTAAGAGCCCTGACCATGGGCGCCAGGCTGGGAGGCATGCAGGGACCCCTGGGCCGCACGCAGTGGTGGCCCCCAAGGGTCTCCACACACCCCAGAGGCCAGCAGCCAGCCCCCCATCATGTGCGCCAGGCTGGGGGCGTGGAACCAAACTGCCTCTTGGTGCTGGAGCATTCCCAAGCGGCTGGGGGCACTATGGTGACAGGGGATGTTTCCACCGTGCCCCGCCCCTAGCCCCTTGGCTCCTGCACCTATAAGCTCAAAGTGGCCAGGGGGCGTTCTGGGAACCCTGCCACTCAGGACCTAAGCAAGGGGCCTACAGGCTCGGACTGGCCTGGGTCCTGAGGATGTTTGCGGGACCCAGCCCCTTGGCGCCTGCACCCTTAGGCTCCAAGTGGCCAGGGGGCATT
The DNA here is from genome assembly GCF_027574615.1 of Eptesicus fuscus. Classification (NCBI taxonomy): domain Eukaryota; kingdom Metazoa; phylum Chordata; class Mammalia; order Chiroptera; family Vespertilionidae; genus Eptesicus; species Eptesicus fuscus. The sequence goes on along the minus strand of NC_072482.1, from coordinate 15,917,675 downwards.
CTGGGACCCTGCCCCTCAGGACCTAAGTGCAGGCCTACAGGCTCTGATCGGCCTGGGTCCCGAGGATGTTTATGCTCAGGATCTAAGCGCAGGCCTACAGGTTCTGAGAGGCTTGGGTCTGAAGGATGTTTCCCAGACCCCAGACTGCTGCAAGTGTTTGGGGGCGGGAACATAGCGACACGGGAATGTTCCCGCCCCGCCAAGGCTCCCAGTGGCCAGGGGGCCATTCTGGGGCCCCTGCCACTCAGGACCTAAGCGCCAGCCTACAGGCTCTGAGCAGCTTTAGGTCCCAGACCCCAGACTGCTGCAAGTGTTTGGGGGCGGGAATGTTCCCGCCCACCAAGGCTCCCAGTGGCCAGGAGGCGTTCTGGGGCCCCTGCCGCTCAGGACCTAAGCGATCTGCCTGAGTCCGGAGGATGTTTATGGGACCCAGGCTGCTCAGGACCTAAGCGCAGGCCTACACGATCTGAGAGGCTTGGGTCTGAAGGATGTTTCCCAGACCCCAGACTGTCTGGGGCCCCTGCCACTCAGGACCTAAGCGCGGGCCTACAGGCTCTGAGTGACTTAGGTCCCAGACCCCAGACTGCTGCAAGTGTTTGGGGGCGGGAACATTCCCGCGTTCCCATAGCGACGCGGGAATGTTCCCGCCCAGCCAAGGCTCCCAGTGGCCAGGGGGCGTTCTGGGGTCCCCGCGGCTCAGGACCTAAGCGATCCCGCCTGGGTCCGGAGGATGTTTATGGGACCCAGGCCGCTCAGGACCTAAGCGCAGGCCTACAGGCTCTGAGCACCCTTTCTGCTCCCCCACCCCCACCTCATCGACCATGAGCTCTCTTTGAATTATTTTGTGTGATTCCAGATGTTGGCATAAGCCTCTGAGTGTGAATGGAGACTTTCCCTTTAGAATCTGTTCCTATTCATCTTCTCAGACACCCTCATCTCAGTGATCATAAGGCTTTGAAAAGCTGAAGTAATACTTCTTCCTTCCAAAAGAAAGGAAAAGAAGGAAAGATATCGATACTTTTTCTACTACAAAAAAAGGAGTGATTTTCAGGTGGTAGAATATAAACACCAATCTAAAAGATAATTTTTTTAATTTTAAAATATTATTTAAAAATATTTTGAAATTACTATTAAAGTCATTTAGATTTAAAAACATCTAGTAGAGATGATTATCTAGTTTGTGAGAGATCATCAGTGAGATAGTAGTTGTGTTTTTTTTTTATTCAGGTATAATAATTTCTTTTTTTTTATCAGGCCAGTTCTTTTAATGATTTTCCAAAGTATCAATAAAATTATGGCTTTTCTTGCTTTGGAGTTTCTATGATCGAGATATTTGTATGCATCCTTTATAGTATCCTAATCGTTGCTTACTATAAACAAACCATTCCTATACCTCTTTTATCATCCTAGGATTGCTAACTTTATTTTTAAGACCGTATGCTAATGTCATGATGAGGTCATTCTTCTTACATTGTAGAGTTTCTGTCAGTGATGTCTGTTGTTGATCATGTCAGTGTAAATGCTGCCAAATATACACCTTTCTTTCCCTAATTGCAAATTAACTTTTTTATGGCTACTCTTTAGAGAACCCCGGGAGACCAATAGCAATAATTGGAACATGGCTATGAGAGACCAGATATTATTTCTTCAGCTTCCTATTCTAATAAATAATTAACCACCAAGTTGATTATAAATAAATCAAAAGCTTTATAATAAACAATAAACTAAGGAGCAGTTGCCTACAATTTACAGATATAGAATGTTATAGAAATGCTAGACATAATAATAATCAGAATGAAAAATGTGTTTTATTTTTTTATTTTTTTTAAATATATTTTATTGATTTTTCACAGAGAGGAAGGGAGAGGGATAGAGAGCTAGAAACATCGATGAGAGAGAGACATCGACCAGCTGCCTCCTGCACATCCCCCGTGGGGGATGTGCCCGCAACCAATGTACATGCCCTTGACCGGAATCGAACCTGGGACCTTCCAGTCCGCAGACCGACGCTCTATCCACTGAGCCAAACCGGTTTCGGCGATGAAAAATGTTTTTTAATGATAACTAATTTAAAGCACATTGCAATTGTGTAAAATCATACTTGGACATTCTCCTAACTCTGCTTCTTGAAATTCTAGTTTTCTTTAGGTTCTATCTTTTCAGGATTTCCTCAATCCTTGAACCCTCAAAAAAGCCATTGGTCTTTTTTTCAACCTATATTTATAGCACATACATAGTCTAACCTTTATATCTCATTCACTCATATATTCATTAATTTGTTTGTTCGTTCATTCGTTAATTCATCCCTACTATGCACCAGGTGTTCTGCTAGCCACTGGGGTACAAATAAATCCAGACAGAGTCCCTGTCTTTAGTGGAACTGGAGTCCAGTAGACTTCAGCTTCTTGTTTACCTATACCTGCTCTGCGTGGTAAACGCCCTGAGGGTGAAGACCACCCATTCATCCTGTGACCCCCTGCTACACATTACAGTGGCTTGCAGGTGGTGTGCACTCTGTCGGTGGTCAAATGAACTGATTATTATATTCATTCTAAATAATTGAGAAGCACAAGGTTGAAGATTTCAACACTTTCAAATGTCTTTAAAGCCTTTGTTCTCACACAGTTGCTAACTAGAATAATAATTCCACAAGATAAGTTTGTCTAGTTTCACTTGTATGTCCAAAGTCCTCTCAGAATATGATGTAGTGCCACATCTCTATTTTATATTCCAGGGCACAAATATGATAGGTAGCAGTGTCTGAACTTCCCTCAGGAAGGTGTATTAAAGGCTTCTGTCTCAAACTCAAATTATTTTCAAACTAGTGGCCCAGTGCACGAATTTGTGCACATTGAAAGGAAATTAATTAGAATAAATATTTTAATATCGTTATTTGCCCTTTCTCTATAATAGAAGTGTCAACCAAATTCACAATCGACAATGACAGATCAAAACACATGTGTGCGATTGGCGCCAGCGAGAGCTTTATATGTATCGCGAATGTGCGAGGCAACTTAGCCTTTTATAGATATAGAATCAATTTGCTTAATTAGACCTGCTTTCTGATTTAGCTAAACTTTTTCCAGCACAGTGAAGCACCCCAACTTCTCTTTCAGGTCATTGTCAGCAACTCAGCAGTAAATATCAACACAGAGCAGATTGTTATTGTAGATCATGCAATGAAAACAAAGGGTAAAATATTTAACTGCAGCAGTGTTTGACTATATTCTGCGCAGTGAGAAAATCTGAACTCATTTTCAAGTTCCACCATTTCTTCTTTTCAGTTGGGTCAAGTTTGTAAGCTTTCTAAATCTCCATTTTCTGACTAATGAAAGAAAATAGGATTCTACCGAGTCTCCTATCTACCTACTCCAGGACTTCTGTGAGGATCAAATGAGATGAGGCATGGAAAAACGCTTCACAGACATTTGGTTAAAGTGTAAAATGTTTCCACCTGGCTATAAAGCAAGTCATGTTCCTGGACTGAAGAAACTCCAAGGAGGCTAGTCGCTAGGGAGAGGAAGCCAGGTGTTGCTACTTGACGTCATTAGCTGGATGGACACTTAGCATATTAGCCTTTTATATATATATAGATGCTTCTGTTTGGTAAGTGAGTGCATCCTTCCCTCTTTTGGGGAGCTTGGATGTAAAGCAACTGATCCAGAATAATAGTGGCTGTTTCTTTTGCACCAATTAAATATCAGGCATTGGGCTAAGAACTTTCCACACTATCACACATAGTCCTCTCAACAACTCTGAGGTAGGTTCTATTTTTATCCCTATTTTATTTAGATGAGGAGATGGAGGCTCAGGGAAGTTGAGTAACTGGCTTAGGGTCTTACAGGTAATAATTGTTGGAACCAGGACTTACTAATAGTCTCTTTGCCTCCATAGCCCACCACTCCTTGTCCCAGTGGGATCTGTGGAGGCATTCATGGGGAGGGGCATGGGACTTCTACATGATAATGCTTAAGTTTTGTGGGGTTTTTATTTCAGTGATAATCTAAATAATGTTAGTATACTCTGGATCATTCAGATGACCACCTTATAATGAATAATACTGCCACATGATTTTGGTGCCTGAATTTGTGTTTTTTATTGACAATCAAGTTGGTGCCAGTGTAACTTTAGTTGCTGTGGACTTGTGGGAATGAACTGGTGGACTTAATGATGTACTTAGCCTTAAGTGAAGGCCACACGATGGTGTGGAGCACTGGTCCAGAGATGTTTAACTTTGCTGTGATTGCAGAAATGTGGGAAGAGGGTCCTAGTACAAGGTGAATGGCAGGAACATTCTGAAGTCCAGAACACCTGCATTGCAGTTTTCAGTATCATAGTCATAATGAGACTCAAGGGCTACTTTTCATAAAACATCATCACCTGAATATTAAGTCAATTTGAATTGGACTGGCTTTTAAATTTCATTTGTATTTAGTTAGAACTTGATGGTTTTAGAAAAGCATTGCAACTATAAGAACTTACTTTTTAAAAATATATATTTTATTGATTTTTTACAGAGAGGAAGGGAGAGGGATAGAGAGTTAGAAACATCGATGAGAGAGAAACATCGATCAGCTGCCTCCTGCACACCTCCTACTGGGGATGTGCCCGCAACCAAGGTACATGCCCTTGACCGGAATCAAACCTGGGACCTTTCAGTCCGCAGGCTGACGCTCTATCCACTGAGCCAAACTGGTTAGGGCAATAAGAACTTACTTTTATGTTTGTATATATTTAGGTATCACAATAAAAAATTAAGTCAAAATTGGGAGGGAGGCAGTATTTTTTTTTTCTTAAAAAAAAAAAAGTGGTCTGTTCCAAACATTAAATAGATCCTCACTAACAATAAAAAAGAAAAAGTGGTCTGTACATTTTTCAAATTTGAACACACTAAATTCCTCTGCACTACTTAATGAAAACGTGCATCTCAAAAATGCTCCTCCATGACCAGCTGGCGTGGCTCAGGGGTTGAGTGTCGACCTCTGAATCAGGAGGTCGTAGTTTGATTCTTGGTCAGGGCATATGCCCGGGGTTGCAGGCTCAATCCCCCGTGCAGGAGGCAGCTGATCAGTGATTCTCTCTCATCATTGATATTTCTCTCTCTCCCTCCCTCTCCCTTCGTCTCTGAAATAAATAAAAATATATTTTAAAAAATGCTCCTCCACCCACCAGGCATCTGGTCTGTCCAAATCTCCCTCAGGATAAGGCACTGACATTTCCTTTCAACCTGCAAATGATATCTGGGGAGGGTAAGGTCTGACCTTGGGTGAAACTCTCCCTGGCTGTGGTTCTCCTCTGATGGGCTTGTCAATCAAGGTGCTCTGGATTCTCTGTCACTCTGGCCTAATTCTGATAACTGACAGTTGTGTATGTGATAACTAACAGTCAGAGAGTCCCGAGAAAGAATTCTCAGTTATGTGCGTAATGAATTCACCTCCAACCTGATTTTCAGGTGACCAGGTACTAACAGGTGGTTGTCGACCTCCCTTTCAGATGTGTGCCAGGTGCTAGAGAAGAAATGTGGGCCCAAACTGTGTTGACTCCATGGTCAAGTGGGGCCTCTCCCTGTTGGAACCTGGGCTGAAGCAGAGGAAAAAGAAATAAACAGCTTGGGAGTGAATGATGCCAAGTGCAGGGGGAAATGCTAAAGTCAAGAGCAGCCCTGGATTCTCAGGCAGGTTTTGCGGTTACTCAATTCCGAACGAAACACATGCTTGTCAGGGCTTTCTGAGGATTTTCTGAAAATTGCTTTAACATCAGCCTCTGTGAAATAAAGGGTTTTCAGATATTACCTGGGCCAAGAGGAAACATTTCCAAAGCGTCTGGGAGAGTCTTATGAGGAAAAACAAGAAAGTCATTTTCATCTGGTATTTGTCAGAAATTGAATAATATCACCTGAACAAAACAAATTCCTGGTAATCCCCAACAGTGTCTAAAATAACTCTCTGCTTTACAAAAAAGAATAAAGGGTATTAAAGCAATAAGGCAGATAGGTTTAACTAGAGAAAAATAAGCCTTGGCTTCCCCTGAGGATGTGGGGGGTTTTGGCATATCACTTCTTGAAAGGAATTCCACACTCCCTGCTGCCTGTGTCCTTTCCCGGCTACTCCCCACTTCATCCTGTGCCATTTTTCTTCAGCTCCTCCTTTTTGTAGCTTTTCCATTTTGCAGGTCATGAAACCCCCGCCTGGGAAGCACAGTGATTTCAGAGTCTTCAGCTTCCTCAACTTCACACAGTGTGGATGCCTTTGACCATCTTACTTTGCTGAAACCCACTCTCACTGCTTCTGTGAGGATTCTCCTCCTTATCCTTCCTCCCCCTTCTCACTTTTAAAGCCTACCATCTCTTCACTGTTTCCGGCAGCTGGGGCTGCCATAACAGAGGGCCATAGACTGAGTGGTTTAAACAACAGAAATGTATTTCTCACAGTTTTGGGGGCAGAGAGATGCTTTCTCTGTGCCCTTGCCTCACCTCTTTGTGTCTGTGGAGGGAGAGGGAGGAAGAGAGGGAGAGAGATTTCTTCCTCTTATAAAGTCACCGGTCCTATCAGATTAAGACCTTACCCTTATGACCTCATTTAACCTTAATGTCCTCCTAAAGGGCCCATCTACAAATGCAGTCACAATAGAGGTTAGGGCTTCAATATAGAGAGCACAATTCAGTCCATAGCATTCTGCCCCTGTCCCGCAACATTCATGTCCTCATATGCAAAATACATTCATTCCATCCCAATAGCCCCCTCATTCCAGCATCAACTCTAAAGTCTCAAGTTCAAGTCTTTATATCATCTAAATCAGATCTGGGTGAGGCTTGATGTCAAATCATTCTGAGGCAAAATTCTTCTCCTGCTGTGAACCTATAAAAGTAGACAAGTTATGTGCTTTCAAAATAAAGCGTTGGGACAGGCATAGGATAGACATTCCCATCCCAAAAGGGAGAAACTGAAAGGAAGAAAGAAAGAGATGATGATTCTCAAGTAAGTCTGACACCTAGAAAGGCAAAGTCCATGAAATCTTAAGGCTCAAGAATAACCATCTTTGGCCTAATGTTGGGCCCACTGTGGGATGGGTTTGGTCATCCCCATGGCTTTGTGGGTGGCCCTGTCCCTTTGGCTCCATGGGGTGCAACCCTCTTAGCTCTCTGGGAAGGCCTCCCCCATGTGGCTCTGCCAGGGCCCAGCCCTCTGAAACCAAGGAGCAAGTAGCCTTCCCCTTGAGCCAGTGATGAGGGTGGCAACCCTGCTGATTTCTGAATCACCTTCAGGGTCATTCTTGTCTTTGTTAAGGATAAAGCATGATTATTTAATAGTCTCTAAGAAGATGGAAGCTTTCTTTCTAGCTCTCCTCTTTTCTTTCTGAGCTCTCACCAGAATCACCTTTAGCATCCACATTTCTACCAATAGCCTTTGCACGGCAATCTCAGGTTTTTCTAGTATGCACCTCCAAACTCTTCCAGCCTTGACCCATTACCCAGTTCCAAAGCCACTTTCATATTTTTATGTATTTGTTACAACAGCTCCCTACTTCTTGAAACAGAATTTGTATATGTCTTCTTGGGCTGCCATACCAAATACCATCATCTGTGTGGCTTAAGTTTCTCATAGTTCTGGCCGCTGAGAAGTCCAAGATCAAGGTGCCAGACAATTTGGTCCCTGGTGAGGGTTCTCTTGCTGGCTTTCAGACAGCTGCCTTCTTGCTGTGTCCTCACATGACCTCTTCTTTGTGCATGGGGAGGTGAGAGTGGGGAGGGAGGGAGGGATTTCTCTTCCTCTTCTCAAGAGGCTTCTGAAAATTGCTTTAACATCAGCCTCTGTGAAATAAAGGGTTTTCAGATATTACCTGGGCCAAGAGGAAACATTTCCAAAGCGTCTGGGAGAGTCTTATGAGGAAAAACAAGAAAGTCATTTTCATCTGGTATTTGTCAGAAATTGAATAATATCACCTGAACAAAACAAATTCCTGGTAATCCCCAACAGTGTCTAAAAGACTCCCTGCTTTACAAAAAAGAAAAAAGGGTATTAACGCAATAAGGCAGATAGGTTTAACTAGAGAAAAATAAGCCTTGGCTTCCCCTGAGGATGTGGGGGGTTTTGGCATATCACTTCTTGAAAGGAATTCCACACTCCCTGCTGCCTGTGTTCTTTCCCGGCTACTCCCCCTTTTATCCTGTGCCATTTTTCTTCAGCTCCTCCTTTTGTAGCTTTTCTATTTTGCAGGTCATGGAACCCCCGCCTGGGAAGCACAGTGATTTCATAGTCTTCAGCTTCTCCACCTTTCACACAGTGTGGATGCCTTAAACCCACTCCCGCTGCTTCTGTGAGGATTCTTCTTATCCATCCTCACCCCTTCTCACTTTTCAAACCATCTCTCAGCTGGGGCTGCCATAGCAAAGTGCCATAGACAGAGTGACTTCACTCAGCCTAATTGCCTTCTAAAGGCCCCATCTCCAAGTATAGTCAAAGTGGGGCATAGGGCTTCAACATCTGAATTTTTGGGGAACACAGGTCAGTCCATAGCTCTTCTTACAGAACCCTCTTGATAGCTGCTCAGGTGGCCTTCCCACCGTATCACCCTCTCACTCTTAGCTGAGCTGCTTGGGAATTTCAGGAAAATGAATTTCTGATGATAGCACGTTGCTACTTCAACAACACTCCTTACCCCTGGCTTGGGCCAATCAGCTAGAAGCATATTTTATGTCTGTGAAAGGTACGTAGCAATATGGCCTCACCCTACCTTTCTCCTAGGTATCAGTCTGGACTACTGTAGTTTTCTAAATGCCCCCCCGCCCCCGCTCTTCCTCATTCATGCATTTGCTCAAGATTTTCCCTCAGCCTGGAATATTCTCCACACCCTCCTGGCACTTTCTCTAAATTTCCTCAGTCTCCTTACCTTCTGTTCTCTACTACTGCCTGCTCCTGAGTGATTTCTTGATGCCCACCTCCAGGGCTGTGGCCTAGGGAGATCACATTGTCATTTAAGGTCTGATCTTCTGGAAAACAGGAGACTGGAAGCTTAAGCTTGGCCCTCTTAGGCAGCCCTGAGGCTAATCCTATGAAGGCTTTTCTTCTCTCTGGGCTTCCAGAGGCCACCCTAAGAGCTCTGCTCTGGGTGCAAATCCCCATATCTCATTATATAGAAGAGGCCCGATGTTCCTATAGCCTTTTGATCAGATTGATTGGCTTCACTCATTTGGAAGAACCCCCTGGATTTCTTTTTTTCCCAGGAGACTTATGAGTTTGGAGTGGGCTAAGACCAAGGTTGAGTTCCCCATTCATTCAAGAAATTCTAGTGATTCTCTACTAAGTGCCAGATCCCAGATCCTATGCTGAATTCTGGAAATGCAGTGTGAAGAACAGACACACACCAGCATTTGCTGAGTTCATTGGGAAGAGGCAATTAAATAATTATAATACAGAAAGATAAAGGTTATGGTGGGGAAATAGAGCATGATGGGGAATTTATCTTGGAGTTAACGTTTTTCAGTGATCTATTTGCTGCCTGGCTGAGCACTGGGGAATGAAGTGTGGACGGTCACAGACAGGTATGTCAAAGTAAACTAAGACAGGCACTACAAAAGAACTATCAATGGACTTTGTTAGTCATAGTTGAGGATCTAAAATATAGCTTATATGTTACAGAAAGTTACTATTTTTAAAAAAATATTTTTATTGATTTCAAAGAGAAAGGGAGAGGGAGAGAGATAGAAACATCAATGATAAGAGAGAATCATTGATCGGCTGCCTCCTGCATGCCCCCTACTGGGAATCGAGCCTGCAAATTGAACCTGGGACCCTTCAGTCCGCAGGCTGATGTTGTATCCACTGAGCCAAACTAGCTAGGGCCAGAAAGTTACTATTAAAAGGAAGTCCCCATGCATCCATCGTTAGAATTTATATATGTGTGATTTTATATAAGGAAGCAACCTGTTTCCTCTTAAATGTAGGTTTCTATTGAAGTGTTTGCAATTTGGACTGTATTTTCTCAGAGAAACATCATAAATTATGACCAGGTCCTCAGGCTAGGCCAAAGGCTATTCTATGCATGATGTATTTGAGATAAAGTACTGGATTTATGGTTTGAGATATTTATAAACTGTTTATATTGCTGTTGGAAAATGTTCAGAATTCCAGGTTGGAATACAAGCCAGCACACTCTTCCCTCTGGTCTTCACAGGGAACACAAGATTTCCTTTTTCCCACCCAGTTCCCCTTACTGAGCACTCTGAAAACTTCCACCAGGTGCAGGTCCCTGGGACCCGGGATGGGCTGTGGTAGAGATAGGGGCTAACAGGTGGTAAGAGGTGTGTGTGTGTGTGTGTGTGTGTGTGTGGTCATTGATTGTGGAAGAAGACTCCAGTATTGTTTTAAGTGTTTTATGTGGATTATCTCATTGACTCCTTACAACACACCCAGGGGATGCTACCATTGTTATTCCTGTAAAATGCTGGTGTGTTCCCAGGCTCGTACCTAGGACCTCTTCTCTTCCTCAACTCCCTCACTCAGTTCCATGGCTTTTAGTATCATTTATGGCACCCCCTCTCCCCTGAATTTCGAGCTTGGAGCACCAACTGCTCATCACCTAGGTGAATCATAAGAATCTTCAATGTGTCCTAAAGTGAACTCCTGATTTCATTCCTCCAAACCTGCCCCTCTGTTCATCTTCCCCATCTTGGTAAATGGCAGCTTTGTGCTTCTAGGTACTCAGGCCTAAACCTTGGCATTATCCTTGATCCTTCCCTACTCCATATCCAATTCACCCACAAATGCTGCTAGTAGATTAAATATATCCAGAATCTCATTATTTCAACTGCTACCTCTCTGGTCTCTTGTCACCATCACCTCCTGCCTGATTACTGTCAATAGTTTCCTAATTGGTCCTCCCCTTCCACCCTTGCTGTCTTGGTCTATTTTCCAAATAACCACCAGGGAAATTATTTTAAAGCATAAATTAATTTGTCAAATTCCTTTATTCAAAATCGCCAGTGGCTTCTCATCCCAGAGCAAATAGCAAAGTCCTTTCCACAGCCCATTAGGTGCTTCATGTCCCAGTCTCCTGCATTCCCCTGAACGCATTTCTCACCACCCTCCCTTCCCCACCACATAGCAAAGAGGACTCCAACCTGCCAAGCCCCTCCTCCTGTACAGCCTTTTTTTTCTGTCAGCTTCTTTACCTGGCAAGCCTTTTCCCAGATATCTACATGGCTCAGCCTTTCTTCTTTCTCAGACACACAGTCCTGATGTCCCTATGTAAAACATATGAAATAACAGATGCCGATACTATAGTCACACTACAGGCGTTACAATAGACTGGTAGAATATCCGGAAGGATAACTGTGCGTAAAGGTGCTGAGGGGTGAGAACACCAGCAGGGAAGGGAACAAAGACTAAGCTGAACATGTTGAGGACAGAGATCACCCTCCCACTTCTAACCAAGGGCAACCCATGTTTACATAGTCAACTAGACTTGCTTTTGTTTCCCCTCATATTATGCATGTTCCACATCCTTTTTAAAGACCCATACACTTACTACATTTCTAATGTTTCATATTTAGTATTTGAGATAATTGTACATTAAAGTTCTAATGGAAGAAGGGCAATAATAAAACTAATTTTAAGAAATGTAAAAAATGGACAAGATGAGAAAGTAAGTGAACTGGTGGAAAGGGGAAAATAGCGAACAATCTAGGTTCATGTAACAAATGTTTTTGAGCATCTGCTATGTGACAGACACTGTCATCTGAAAGGTAGAGCTATTAGGTCACTATACAAATAGCAGCAGTTTCTCAAAAAGACAAGCTACCCTAAAATAATATTTCTTATCTTTCATGCTGCCCCATTCCTGGTACTGAATTGGGCTTCAGGACCCAGTGGTTAGCACTCACCTTTCACATCTTTATGAACAAGAAGCTTCAATCGTGTTGCTGTTTTTCCAGTTAAACATATGGAATGGTGCTAGGACTGGTTGGGAGAGCAGGAAGGTGAAGGGCCCTAGTTTTCTCCTCTGGTGTAAAGGGCTTCCAATGTCACGTGGGGGTGTGGGCAGGCTCCTCATACTGTGCTAGTTGTCCTTGTCAGGAGTTTGCAGATGATAGCGATGGAGCAGCCATCTTGATTGTCATGGTGTCAAAGTTTCAAGTGTTTCCATCTGCTCTTTTGGACAAGTAGAAGATGAGGTATATTTTTCTACCACTTCTTTTCAAGCGTTATCTTTGGCATATGTCAGTGTAGAGGCCTGACAATGCAGAGAGAAGATTGCCACCATTTCTCAAAGGTACACAAGTGATCCAACTCACTCGGCTGCTCCAACTTGTTTCCTCCACTGGCTCAGTCTCTCTCCCTACACCCTCTGCAGGTCTTCTCCAGAAACCTTACCACCAACATGGGTTCTAGCCTCATGAGCTGGCCCCTGATCAGTTGATGGGGGAATGAAAGATGAGGGGAATTGGCCCCTTAGAATAGTGGTCCCAATTGCAACAGGCCAGGAAGGACTTTAATAAAGCTTTTATTCTTTTTTTTTTTTCTAAGCTAAAATCTTGGTCAGCTCTTTCTTGTAAACAACACATGGTACCAGAAGTGGGGGATGGATTATGGGTCATCCTGAATTGTGACTTTCTGACGATGTGGGGGAAAACTGCGCAGCCTGTGTTGGCTTCTCATTGGGGCTCTTGGTTGAACAGGCTGAGCGCAGGCAGCTCCATCTAGAGAGGAGGAGAGGATCTGGTTTGCAATGCAGAAGTCCAACCAGCATTTTCTCCTGTAGGAACCTACTGGATGTTGTGATTGTAAGCTTGAGAGAGGGAGAGGGTAAAGGAAAGAAAGAGGGAGAGAAGGAACAGCTTTAACCAAGGGATATAAAAGCAAGGCAGGGATTTTAAAATGGCCTAAAGCAGTCAGGGCAGTGACTGACTTTCAGGTCAAGAGTGGACTGGTGACGTAGAATGTTTCCCTATCCTGGCTATTGTGATTAATGATAAAATGAACATGGGAGTGCAGATATCACCTTGAGATACTGATTTAATTTCCACCCAATATACACATGTCCATTTACACATGAATCCATAAAGAAGATACACACACACACACACACACACACACACACACACACACACACACACAATAGTTGGAATGCTATTCAACCACAAAAAGGAAATCCTGCCATTTGTGACAACATGGATGGACCCTGAGGGCATTATGCTAAGTGAAATAAGTCAGATGGAGAAAGATAAATACTGGATGGCCTCCCTTACATGTGGAGTCTAAAACAGCTTAATTCATAGAGAGAGTAGAATAATGGTGGCAAGGGGCTGGGGAAATGGGAAGATGCTAGTTAAAAGGTACAAAATTCCAGTTAAAAGATGATAAATTCTGGGAATCTAATGTATAGTGTGGTGACTATAGTTAACAATACTGAATTACATACTCAAAAGTTGCTAAGATAGTAGATCTTAAATGTTCTTACTCCAAAAAGATATGGTAATTATGTGAGGTGAAGGAGGTGTTAACTAATTCTGTTATGGTCATCATTTTACAATATATAGATGTATCATATTATTACATTGTACACCTTAAACTTACATGATGTTATATGTCAATTATATCTTAATAAAGCCAGAAAAATTATGTAGTTGCTATTTATTCATTTAAAAAACAGTGAATTGGCAAATTACCCTGGCATTGAATGATAAGGAAAGGAAGGGTGAGAATGTGCTGCCTTCTAGATTTAACTTAGCAGGAGACAATGGAAATCTCCGATTCAGGAAGTCACGCAGTTGAGAAAGAAATGATCAAAGGTGAGCAAAGCTAGGGGGTGTCTATTAGGAGCGAGAGAGACAATAAATGAGAGAATGAGAGAATAGCCATAGCTCTGGGTAGAGGCTGCTGGTGTTATATTCCATTTGTTTTGCCAACACCACAGATCAAGAGCTGTGCTTGGTGCCAGCCATTACAGGAAGAAGCAAGAATGCTCAACATATGGGAGGAGATGTGCAAACGTCAATAAATGGGCTCGCTTTGCCAAATGTTGTGAATAACAACACATGTGCAAAGAGGAGAGCAGAAAGAGGCACTGGGCAGCCCTCCGAGGCAGGAGGATGCTTGGCTGGTGGTGGTGGGGTGAGAACCTTCCTGAGAAGTACCCTGAGTCTCTGGTTAACCACTGATGGCATTTCTATCTAAGGTGGAGAATGGTGCGGAAAGGAAAGAGAATAGCAAGTACAACTTTAAGTCTGAACCAGGAAAAGTACTCGAAAGCAAGTACATGGACTGAGAAAACACAAGGGAAGTCCTGATATTTAGTCTTAAAGTTATGTCAAACCGTAGGACTAATGCAAAATATGTTTTTCTGAAAAGTAAACAATCATCTAAGTACAGGTGAGTAGTTAAGGTGCAACCGACCATTAACATTAACAAGGGCAAGCCAGGAGTCATAGCAAGTTCTAGTGTTCTATGAGTGATCATGGCTGCTGACCTCTGGTCTACGTTTTTGACCAGGATGATCCCAGTTGGACCTCTCAATAGTCCTGATTTAAAGGTCTAGAAACAGCGGCTTAGTGAGTGAAACCAACTTGCCTAAAATTACCAAGTAAAATGGTTGTGTAAGGAGGATTCAGACCTGGGGTCCAGGGCCCAGTTGCCACCACTAGTTGGTGTTTTCCTCATGGTCTGCCAGCAATGGATGGGGAGCTGGGATTGCAGTCTGGGTCTGTCTGACTTCAAAGTTCTTGCAGTTCTCACTGTGGGAGCACCACCTCTTCTAAAGAGCTGAAAAATAGTGTGCCCAGCAAAAATTGGTGGATTTTTGGACTGGGGGGAGGGAGTGTAACTAATTTAACCCATATGCCAACTCTATGAAGTTGGTACCATATGGTTCCCATATTGCATACACTGCCCAGAGATGTTCAGCAACATGTCCAAAGGCACACAGCTAGAAAGTGGCAGTGCCAGGATTCAGACCAAAGCCCACTTTACTTTCCTCTATACTCTATGCCTCTCTTCCTGTAAAAAGACGGAAGACTCTAGGAAAGAGAATAAGAGCTCCTCTGTCATGTGAGACATCGTTATGGAGTTGCTCTGTGGAGAACTAAGGTGGTCAATGCTAATAATAGTTATCATTTATTGAGCACTCACAGTGTGTCTCAGTCATTGTTCAAAATGACTTATTTGTATTAGCTATTAAATCCTCAAAACAGCAGTCTAAGGTATACGCTCTTTTTTATGCCTACCTTATGGGCGAGGAAACTGACCACAGAGAAGTTAAGCAACTTGCCCAAAATCAGAGCGCTGTATGTTGGGAAGCTGAGAATTAAATTCAGAACCCCTTGAATTTCATTCCATGTAAGAACTGTCAGAGGTTACCTTCAAAGGGTATGAAGGTCCTATTTAGGTGCTACAAGGGTTATCCAGGTGGGGAAGACACAGCTCCTGCTCTCAACATTGAGTGGAAGGTAAGAATAAGAAACGTACAAGGAGAGGCAAAACAAAGTGTCCTGAGAGATAGGACAGACATGGGATGATGGGTCCATGAGAGGGGTGATCTCACCTTGTGCAGCTCAAGCTGAGTGGGGTCTGAAGGCAGTGACTTTCAGGATGAGTGGAATGTTGATAGGTGGGGATGGGGGCTAGCAGGGGGAAAGCTGGGAAGGGAGGAAGGCTTGAGTAGTTGGTCCTGGCCACACAGCCATCTATAAGTTTGATGCAGATAAAGTCCTCAGAACAAAGAAGGACTCAGTAATTGTTTTCTGCTGCTGTTGTTGTTATCACTTTTGACAGAGCTGCAACTTGATGCTGGGACGAGCTTTTTTCTCAGGGGTAATGAAAGAGGAGACACACTTGGATAAGAATTCTATAATCTTCTTGGGAGTGTCTTGGTTTTCTTGCTAAAGAACTGTTTTTATTGAATCTGATGGATCTTAGTGAGTTATAGAAGATTTTTAATGTGAAAGTGACATGAACTTATAGCTGTAGTTGAGGGGCAAAAGTAGCATACTGTGTGCTGGGCACTGAGATTTCTCTCTCTCTCTTCCTCTTTCCTTTTTTCTCTTGCATTAAAAACCATTACAATGAAGCCAATATTATCTGCTAATTTTATCCGGGGAAGTGAAACCTGCCTCCTTGGCCTTCTGATGATTCTGACCATCTATTCACCCCACCCCTGACCCTCCAGACAGCCTTCTAGTCTGGTTTTTCTTCTTACTAGAAATAAATTGAATTTTCTTGGCTGGATTTTCCTCAAAGGTGCTGCATGTCTCACTCCCTGCTCTTTTCCCTTTTCACTCTATTTCTCCTGATGCACTCTGTGTACCATCTGAAAGCCGAAGGTGAAAGATGACAGGATAAATCTTACTTTGGCTACCATAGCAACCTTCGCCTGCTTTGCTGTTCACTTGTGAAGTGTCATTCTTCTGTGAAAAGTTGTTTTGCATATAATTACTTGTCTCATCCAGAGGCATGGGACTTTGTTTAAGCTTCTTACAGCAACAAATGAAAGGATGGTCTTCTGCCTCCATATTGGGCTCAAGAATACATGCTCCAAATGGTGCAGGCAGAGGGCACCACACAGAACCTCTCCTTCCCCTTCCACTCTTTTTGGTCTCAAGGGGTAAAAAAGAAAAAGAAAAACACAGTCAGAAATGGTGACTCTGTGGCCACGTTACATAGGCTCTAGTTGAGCTGTGAACTTACAAATGGTTTAAATTTTAAAATCAAGTTCCATTGAAATTAACATGAAATTTCTAGACTGTTAGCCAGTTAGAAGTGACGTTTCTAGTCGATTACAACAAAACTCTCTCCAGCCTTTTCTGTTCTGTGCTGTGCCCCAGAAGCTGACCCATGGATTCTACATTGCAGCTCCCTTGCCCTCTTGTTTGGCTGATGGAAGGTGCCAGTAGATTAGAGAGAGATAAAGATATTTATTCCTCTGGCACCCTCTTTGTGGTGCCACTGTGGATTGGCTATATCCCTCAACCAAAGGTCTGTCAGGGAACCCTCTCGTCAAGCTGTGGGGAGGAAAAGTAATTTTCCTTCTGCTCTTCCAAGTTCTTCTGGCTGGTCTGTTAATCAAATGGACATGAGACAGATAAACAGAGGAAACAAACCAAATTTATTACATATGCACACACAGGGATCCATAAGAATATGGGACCTTAGAATAAATTCGGCAGTTGGGGCTTACATGACATGGTGACCTAAGAAGTTGTGGTTTTGCCCAGCCGGCATGGCTCAGTGGTTGAGCATGAACCTATGAACCAGGAGGTCACAGTTCGATTCCTGCTTAGTGCATATGCCCGGTTGTGGGCTCGATCCCCAGTGTGGGGTGTGCAGGAGGCAACCAATCAAAGATTCTCTCTCATCATTGATTTTTCTGTTTCTCTCTCCCTCTCTTTTCCTCTCTGAAATCAATACTTATATATATATATATATATATATATATATATATATATATATATTATTTTTTTTTAAGAGAAGTTGTGGTTTGGACTTCAAAGGGTAGGAAGGCAATTCACATGGAGATGGAAAAGCAAATGTTGTTAAGCACATGTTGGCTGAGACATCTTTAGCAATGGGACACAGGATTTGATCCAAGGAGCCTTGCTAGGTTCCTCCTTGTCTATCACACACTAGTTCATATAAAACTCCCATAACCTGTGATGATAGCTCTCTCTTCCTGGGGCAGGTCCACTATCCAAATTCTTTTAGGCAGTTAGGGAGAAGGTCAAAGATTTTTTCTGAGTCCCATTTCTTGAAAATAACCATCTTAAAATAATCATTACCTCCAAAAGGCACAGTTTTGGTCAGCAAACTGCTTCCCTGCTCAATCCTCCATGTCTCCCTGCTCTGGAAACACCTCCCTTCCTCTCACCTCTTTAGGCCTAGGGCTAGTGCCAGCCCAGGATTTTGCACTATTTTTTTGTGAGTTTCCATAGCCTCAGCACACCTTTGTAAACAGTCTCTTTTTAAGCTCTCTTAATTAGTTGTGTTTGAGCACGCTGTCTGTTTCCTACTGGACCTTGACTAATACAGTGACCAAAGCTTTTGCTCATTTCATATAATGAACTTATGTTTCATTGTAAGTTATTCTTTGTAGAAAGATTTTTCTATCTTTAAGAACAACTTCCTCACATTCATATCCTTCATAAAAGACTAGAGGCGCAGTGCACAAAATTTGTGCATGGGTAGGGTCCCTAGGCCTGGCCAGTGATCAGGGCCAATTGGGGCCTTTCGGCTGCCGGCTGGGGCCTTCCTTTGTTCCGTGCCACCCCCTGGTGGTCAACGCACGTCATAGCGAGCAATCGAAGTCCCGGTCTTCCTGTTGAACTCCTGAGAGAACAATTTGCATATTAGGCTTTTATATATATGTAGATGATATTTCCTCTTTCTCACTCGCTTCTTGTGAAGCAAACGTGTTTGAATCACAGTTTCTTGAAAATGTCAGTTAGGTTTGTGGGAATGGAATACAAATGTCCACTTTGTCTTGCCTGACCCTGGATAAATTTGAGGGTCTTCCTTTCCTTTTTATTTTGTCCAGTGGAAGAATATACAGGAGTTATAAATCCTTCTGGGAGAACGTAGGCATTAAACCCCTCAGGGGTAAAGACATTACACCTTGGGCGAATTTGCAGTCCCATCGCAGCTGTAGAACCCAGTGCAAAAGGAGATGACAGAAACAACTTGCTCTCCCCTCCCCCAACTTTATAAAACCTTATAAAAAACTGCTTTCTTGGGGAATTTATTAGCGTATTTTTCCATGTATAAGATGCTCCCCTGCCCACTTTTCCAACCAAAAATTAAGAAATCAATATTTTAAACATAAAACAGAACACATTTTTTATTTAGTAATTATTTCAGGTAATGATTACATACCAGTGCTATAATATTATGCAGCATATCACTTTATTCAGCCTCTGTTGCACCACTGCTCTCTTCTTCATCACTATTAGTTCCAGACATAACAATTTCTTCAACTTCTATTGTGTCACTGCTGTCTTCTGAGTCACTGTCTATATAATGTGAGATCATCCTCATAAACTGGTGGCATTTTCTGAGCTAACTTTGTTCTTGTTCTCATGGCCAACCCTTCTCTCCTCATGAAACTGAAGCATCATTTTGCCTTTCCTGTAAAATCAACAATGTTCATTTTGCTTGCAAGAATTCTTGCCTGACATTGAATAAGCTTGGTTGACACACATAAGCCACTCTGGTTTTGCTCCATAATCCAAGTCTTAAACCTCTGCTCCAAGTTTGCCCATTTTTCTGGTTTTCCTCTTAAGGCCTTCTTCTTTTTTGGCACCTTAATGAGTTGTTCTTCCTGTTTTCTCCACTGTATGATCATACACTCAGTGGGAGGAGGTCCAAATTGTCTCTCTGCAGCTCTATTTTCATGCTCTTTTGCATAGCTGATTACATTCAGTTTGAATTTTGCAGAGTAAGGTAATAGCTTACCAGTATATATCTTTTTTATTTTTTGACATCTTTATGGACTCAGAATGATCCAGTCCCTGTTGCATCTGTGCACTCTCCACCTCCACCTCCAATTACAGCACCAGCTGATGTCAGTAACAATAAGGCTTGTGATTGGAGGAAGCCTGTTTGACAAGGTATGGGCAGCTATACACCCACGTGGTTCCCTCCGGCTCTCTCCTCGGCTGACTTCTGTGCATAAGATGCCCCTTGATTTTCAGTCTAAGGATTTTAGAAAAGAATAGTGTCTTATACACGGAAAAATACGGTAACTGAAATATTGTCCTAGGGGAGCTTAAGGTGGAGCAGTGGCTCCAGAGGTGTCCTGAAGGGAGCAGTGGATGAGGAATATGGATAATTTCCTTTGAAATCCATGAGTTGAAAACCGCTTGGTCCTCTTTCAAAACTGATCCCATATGGTATCAAGAATAGCATGATGTGAAAATTCTGCAGTTGAATTAAATAGGTTCCATTATATTTCAGCAAGAACTCTAATGGATTTCTATGGAGCACAACCTAAGAATATCATGACTCTCTTTTGTATCTCAGGATGGTTGCGATGGTTTTTGGTTACTAATATTATACTTCAATTTCTCTGTAAGCAGGACAAAAGTGAATATAAGGCCTGACTTACTCTTAAGAGGGTCTACATATTAAAATACCAAAAGATGTCTAAAGGACCTCACCCAAAAGCCAGACCAAAAATGAAAGCTGATGATATGATTTAATGGTAAAGAGTATTGTTATTCACATACAATTTTTCTCCTAATAAGCTCACTTTGTCCCAGGTATCATGAAAGAATCAATTAATTTTAGAGATAAAGAAATTTTAAACACAGCAGAAGTTTAACTTGTTTAAAACTTGCAATTTGATTAATTTAACTTTATATTCAACCTAAAAATAGCTATAATGATATCTTCTCTACTGCTAATTAATAGAACATTGCATTCTTATTTTTACATTAATATTCAAGCTGACACTGCAGTCTTTCAGTTCCTCCACACTAACTAATCTCTCATAATCCATTTACTTGTTTTCCAATTAAAATTGAACTTAAAGTCAGAATGAATTATTCATTAATCATTTCCATTTATCCTATTTCCTTATTTATCCTCCCGGCTGGCCTTAACATGGATTCAAGGCATATTTGTTCCTGTTTTGTTGTCCTTGTTGCAGAAGTTTTAGGTTCCTGTTCTTACTTTTAAAAGCAGATGAATTTAATCTTTAGCATTCTTTTGTCTAAGGAAAAATAAACCCAAACTTAAGTTGCTTTTTGTATGTTTTGCTCATTTTTCTCCCTTTGTGGATCATTATTTCCTATTTTTAAAAATTCTCACTTTCTAGTTTGAAGAACCTGGAAGATGAAAAATATAGGCAGGTTTGTTATGAGCATCAATTTAAAGGTTTCAACACTGGAGAAAGCTTTTGTTAAAGGTTGTATGTTCCCCTTTCTTGAGGATCTTCAAGCCCAGAGATAAACAGAGGTCTCTTTTCTTGTGTATCTTCTTTCAGTGCTGGAAAGATAAAAATCTCAAGGTGAAAAGACACCTAAAGGAAATGCCAACCACCCATCTCCCTGGTCCTTGGATTCCCTCTGTGACATTCTGCCAGACAAAGTTGTTCCCTGCTCCATGGAGCACCTATGCAAGTTAATCACTTAGACATGAGGCCAGACATTTCTACTTTAACCTTAATTTTTAAAAGATCCATCGCTCCTTTTATTAAATTGAATTCTTTCTCTCTGGTTAGACTTCTATTCCCTAAGCGCCATACACAAAAATTTCATTTCCTCCTCCAGAATTTGAAAGCAACTGTGATTTTGCTCAAGACTTCTTTCCTATACTTCCCTCTGCTGTGTCTTCTCATGAACCTGTTTCATAGATGACATGACCCTTGGCCTCTCAGTAAGATTGGATAGTCCCCTTAGAAAGAATGCCAGTTTTCCTGTAGCGGGGTGTACTCAGAATTGGCCTTGATGTTTTCTACCTATGAGGAAACTCAAGATGAGATTATCACCACCCCACTCCTTCCAATGTGGCAATAGCCTTTTTTATAGATCACACATCTCACTATTTATGGGGCGATTTTACTTGATAGTGAAGCTAGGATGAGCATCTCCATGGATGTTTACAATTTTATTTTTCTTGTCATGGCTCTTTGCCATTCTCCTGGGCTTAATTTGCAATCCCCCCTTTTATATTCAGTTTAAGACTTTCTAGACCAGAACTCCTATGAGCCAATGCACAGCTCCCCACTCTCAGGAGTTCTACCCTATTCCTAGACAGGTGTAATGTCTTAGGGTTCTAAAACTCACGCATATTGTCAACACTGGGACAATATTGATATCCAACAGAATCAGATGTCTCTTTGAGGTCCCTTCCTGGGGTTTAATTGTACCATATAAATGTTAGGAATGGAAGTAGGGAGTTTTGGAAAGATTAATTCCTTGTGTAGAAACCCAGTAATATCTAGATCATCCAAGTTTATTGGGGGAGAGAACATTTATTTACTATTTACACAACAACCATTTATTTAATCACTATTTCTTTGACACTGAACAAGCATTTTTAAGTTTCAGGTGGCTAGTCTTAACAGTAGGAAACATACTGTCTCAATGTTAGTGTTTCACTAATGTTCCATTAATAAGTGCTTTTAGGTTATCTGAGGATCTTGGATGAAATAATTTTCACATTATAGAAAAGTAATGAAATAGTTGAAAATCTGGCCCTGGCCAGGGAGCTCAGTTGGGTTAGCGCATCGTCCCAATATGCCAAGGTTCTGGGTTCTATCCCCCGTCAGGGCACATACAAGAATCAGCCAATGAGTGCATCAGTAAGCGGGACAACAAATCTCTCTCTCTCTCACTCTCTCACTCTCACTCTCTCTCTCTCTCAATAAATAAAATAAAAATAAAAATCTTCCTCTGTTCAGCTTTCCTTCTCCAATAAAGTGGGTCAAATTCAGACATTTACATTTTCAATGCCACTAACTTTGTTACATTTAAATGAACTATTCTGTTGGTGGTGTCTTGGAGAGAGGCAGGGTTGTTTTGTTTCTTTTATGTTAATTACTTTCTTTTTTTTTCTTAGGAATATCTTTCCCTTCTAATGGAATCTCCAGCTAGGTTCATATAAAATATTCAAGGGGCATCTCTACTCGTTCCTCATTTTAATGATATGGTTCTCACCCTCATGGACATTCGCTGGAAGTTTGAAGCTTGGTTACACACTTGCCAGAAGTAGGTGGCAGCCCCTCTGTGGTGGCAGGTTCCTCCACTACTGACTTGCTCTTGACGAGCCTACACATGGTAATAAATAACTCTCATTCAAATATTATCTTGGAGGCTACAGAAGACGTTCACTTGCTTCATTTCATTTGATGGTCACAGTAGACAAGGCCCCAGGGTTTCTCCATTTTGCTGACAAGAAACCCACAGCCAGGAGGCACCCGTTTACACAATGACTAGAACCCAAGTACACCCCCAGGGCTCTCTCCAGTAGTTCATAAAGATGTCTCTTCTTGGCATAGAAAGACATTTTGAGGTTCTCCCAGGGGAGGCTTTTAAAGTGGGCAGTGGTTTTCCTTTTCCTTATGCAAGTGATGATGGAAATGTATGCTTTCCAAAAGTCGAACAGAAGAATGGTGAAATAACTATGGCACTGGGTTCCTATGTGGCTATTAAAATGAATGTTTCAAAGAATATATAATGATAGAGGGAGCTGCTCTTGATTATATCAATGTTTTCTGATATAATCAGAATACTAAATGGCAAAATCTCAATTTTATTTAAAAAATTACACAGGTGAGAAAGGCACCGAAACGAAATATACCAAAATATTAGCATAGTTTTCTCTGTATAGTAGGGTTAGGGTGTAATTTTATTTTCCTTTTGTATACCATTCTGATTTTTTTCAGTTTTTTCTCCTTAGTGAACTCATATAATTAAAAACCATAAATGTTATTTTAATTATACTGCACAGATTTTTAAAAATTTTAGCCAGAGGAATCCTTTGAGTAATTCTTGCTATCTTTGATTTATAAAATTACATAAACCAAACCTTGAATTGAAATGATTGGGTGCTTTTCATTATTCATGTATAAATTTGAAATAAATAGTATATTATTAGTGTTCATATTTTAAATCAGCCATTATAACTCATTCGCTGGTCTGTTATTTCCTGAAAGTGACTCCTTTTTACATAATTCATTAATTCAATCAAACATCATTTTGAGGGCTTTCT
The DNA here is from genome assembly GCF_027574615.1 of Eptesicus fuscus. NCBI lineage: Eukaryota > Metazoa > Chordata > Mammalia > Chiroptera > Vespertilionidae > Eptesicus > Eptesicus fuscus. The sequence continues at coordinate 15,893,979 of NC_072482.1, read as the reverse complement.
ATAAGAACCAGGCTGAACATGAAGTATAATGTACACGCTGATGAAGACAGTCCAGTCTCTGCTCTAAGGAAATACCCATCAATATCCATCTGGTTTGAGATATAGACCAGTAAAACAGTTGTCACAGTGAGGGCACTTCTGTGAGAGAAGGCTGTGCAGGTCACTGAGGGACAAAGCAAGGATGCCACCTTCATGGGCTGTGGGAGAGGTTGGGAGATTTCCCCGAAGAGTTGCCCCTTGAACTGAAGGCAGCTCGTTTCTCTTGGATAACCAACCTCAGATTTAGAAATAAGGACAACACATGTAGTTCTTGTAATATGAGGCAATTGATGCTTCAAAAGATATTTCACAATATTTAAGAGTTTTAAAATTAATTTAGAAAGATAAACTAGTTTTGGATTGTAGGACCTTTGCCTTTCTTTATTTGGAAGTTCTTTTAATCTTCAGAATTTCCCTTTCTTTCTGTATATTTGGCTTTACTCAAAGTTAGTGATCATACCAAAGAATAATAGTCTTGCTCTGAGATTATCATAATGGTGTCTCTTTATCGGATTTCATGTTGCATATCCTTTTATGTAATGGTTAATGCTGATTTTGATTACTTCTTTCATTCCTAGTTCACTCCTCCGCCTCTTCCTACTCTGTTTTATAGGAATAAACTGAGTCATAGGACAATCAGTTGACTTTTCTAAAATATGAGGTGAGTCAGTAATGGAACTGGAAGTTAAAGTTTCTTTGTTTAAAGCTCTGACTTCTCAAATACTTCTCCATAGAAGTAGAATAGGTTGTTTGCCAAAATGCATTCACCTTTTAAATCTTTACTGAAAGTAATTAGCTTAAAATAAAGTCTCAGGAAGATAATCTTATTGTTACAATTTAGAACAGAAGTTAAGACCATTTGAGTAGATTAAAATGAGTCCTGAGTGAGGCTTATTATTTGATCTATTTAGTTAATTTGTTCAGCAATAGATTTTAATTCTTTTTGAAAAAGAATAATTGCAACATTCTCAGACCTGTTTAATAACATTCTGGGACCCATTTTGATTAATTTAAAAATTTATAAATAAGAGGGACAGTATTAAAAGTAAAATCAGAATTGATACTTAATATCTACATTTCATGCCACTAGATGATTATGACTTCATTATCTAAAAATTTTTCTATAATCCATTTATCAAAAATAATACTATTTTAATGCTCTTATTTTACTTTTAAAATAATCCTATATAATAAAAGCCTAATATGCAAATCGACCAAATGGTGGAATGACCGGCAGAACGACCGGTTGCTATGACGCACACTCACCACCAGGAGGCAGACGCTCAACACAGGAGCTGCCCCCAGCCTGCAGGCCCCAGGCCAGCCAGGGCGGGTGCCAGCAGGAGCCCCCCCGATCACCCCACCAGTCACCCCACAGAGGGAGGTGACTGGTGGCAGTGGTAGGGGGCAGGGCCAGCAAGCGGGTGGTGCCAGGCTGGCCAAGGTGGGTGCCAGTGGGGGTCTCCCAATCACCTCACCAGTCGCCCCACAGATTGGCCCTGATTTCTGGCCAGGCCTAGGAACCCTGCCTGTGCATGAATTTCATGCACCGGGCCTCTAGTTATACTCTAATAATAAATGATGGCCATTATGTATATTATACTAAAATATCTGAAGGAACAGTATAATTGAATATGAAGAAAAATAAATACATGTAAGTATTTCATTGAAGTTTTTCCTTCTAGTTAAAAATATTCATATATTTTGGATTAACCATAGAACAAAACAAAGCTTAAAATGTGTACCATATTTTTATTCAGAATAAATATTTTATTGATTCCCATACATAAAATGTTGCATTAATTAGAGTTTTAAGAACTTTAGAATACGGGAATATTTTATTATATTTTATATAGAATAAGATTTTTATTGACCATAATTACAGTGACCTGGTTTTAGAGTTACTACTTCAAATTCTTCCAACTTTTGACTCTGTCCCAACCAGGCCCAAGATTTTATATATAATGCATTATTTATATTGTCATCAAATACTGCTTATCAGGGTCCCATTTGGGTTTTGTTTCCAGGAAAAATAAAAACAAAAAACATAACCTCATCACCAGAGTTCAAGAGAAATATAAGCAGAAATTTATTTTTGTTTGAGGATCCAGACTTTGGTTTAAACGTCACGAGGGCTGAGTGACATCTCCTGGTAGCACCTTTCTGTTCTTGACTCTGAGGCTGTGCAATGCTGGGGTTAGGGAAAAGGAGTTTACTGAAGATGATCCTGGAGCCACATCATAACTACCTGTCAGTTTTATCTGCATACCCATGGGCAGGTTGTATGGCCCTCTGGGAGTCTCAATATTGACGTTTGAACATAATATTATGATAGTCCCCAAAAAAGAAAAGTGTAGGGACTGTCCTTGAAGTATTGGGGAGATGGATAAAATGTACTGAATTATATACTAGTATCAAAAAATGGAAAAAACTTTCCAACTGGTTGCAGTTGGGTAGAATTTTTAATGTAAGGAGTGAGGAAATAAAATTCTAGAACACAGATGAGATTAATACTAGAAAGCTTCCTGCTGGGGGTGATTAACCAAAATAGTAATTGATTTTTCAAGATCCAAGGTTCACAAATTACTTAGAGTAAGCATCCCATGCAGAAGATGTGTGTGTGAGTCCTCATAGTGGGTAAACTGTTAATTATTAGAGTAACCGTAATCAGGATTCAGGTGGAAATGAAGTAGATTGCACTGCCTTAAATATAGATGTGCACTAATTTTGATCTTCTTGGTTTCTAAGTTATAGAAAAGTGAGCTCCGGTGCCAAACTCCCTGGGTTTGAATCCAAGTCTGGCCATTGACCTTGTAAACATTTCTTACCTTGCTTTGTTCCCAAGTTTTCCCAACTGGAGATAATATTGGAACCCATCTCATAGACCCGCGGTCGGCAAACTGCGGCTCGAGAGCCACATGCGGCTCTTTGACCCCTTGAGTGTGGCTCTTAGGCCAGCTTAGGAGTACCCTAATTAAGTTAATAACAATGTACCTACCTATATAGTTTAAGTTTAAAAAATTTGGCTCTCAAAAGACATTTCAATCGTTGTACTGTTAATATTTGGCTCTGTTGACTAATGAGTTTGCCGACCACTGTCATAGACTATTGTGAAGGTTAGATGGGTTATTTAATGCATGTAAATCATAGAACAGTTCCAGGAACTCAGTAAAGTCTAGGCATTGGTGGTGGTGGTGTATAATTCATCATGTAACAAACGTATCAAAGCTCTTTCGCACAAGTATTTCTGTTTGAGTCCATTTGACTCTCATAATGAAGCAAAGGCTCAGATAACTATGTAACTTTCCCAGGTCCCACAACCCTGGCCTCCAACTCCTATCCTAGTTGAGTGGATTGTTTTTAGATTTTTTTAAATTTTTTTTTTATCCCATAGCACTGACTGGTTCTTGCCCAGAAGCAGAGCTGTATGGGAAATGGTGACTCAGAGACCAAGGGGATAACATGAACTTGTTGGGTCTTCAAACTTCCAATAGTCCCTGATTCTCCTCCTGATCGTTCTCCCTTGCTCTGCCCCAGACACTCCAGTGCCGTGACCTGAACACCAAGTTTTAAGAAATCATCAAATTCTACTCTGACACGTGTTTGGCTTTGCATCCTTAGGTATGAGGGGAGAATCTTACTTCATTGGAATGAGGAACCCGGGGCAGCAAGGGCACATCGCAGAAGATGGAGGACTTTTCTTGCTCTGCTGCATAGACAGGGACTGGGCTGTAACTCAGTGCTTCGCGGAGGAAGCCTTCCAAGCCATCACCGATTTCAATGACCTCCCCAACTCGTTGTTTGCATGCAACGTTCACCAGTCAGTGTTTGAAGGAGAAGAGAGCAAGGTAAGACTTTCCTGCTCCTGAAACGTGGGCTCTGTGGCATTAGCCCAAAGTATTTCCAGGGCTTCCTTGTGATTGACATTTTGAAGTGGTTGAAACTTGTAGCTAGTTTTATTCTTGGCTCACAGAGCAGGAGGAGAAAAGCCTGTTCTATGACTGGCTAACTTTGGAGGTACTGATGACAAGGTTGTAGATGAGACTGTGTTGAATCAAATCTTGTCCTCTGCGACTCACAGGTCTATCTAACAAAACAAGTGGTGTTAGGAACAGTGATTGCAGGCGATATCCCTTGAGCTAGGAAATAGATGTAATAAAAAAAAAAAGAAATTATCAAATTATCTTCCCCTATTATGCCAACAGCATAATTCACCTTTCTCAAAACAGCATAAGCTCTGTTTCATCCCTATCTCTCCTGAAGTTGGATGAATATTCTAAAAATAGCTTTCATCCAAGTACTGCAGCAGTTATAAGAAAGGCAAGTTGGTGTTGGCCCTCTGAATCTTGCTCATTGATACCACAGAGGATGGAATTGTTATGTGTTATAAGAATGTGAATGAAAGTGGTTAACTCCTTGATTTGAAATGATTGGGGAGTGAGGTTGTCTGTGTACAAGCATTTTCCAGAAAATGAAGTTTCCCACTTGAAGAGACAAACTTGATTTAGTGTACATATTCTTGGAAATCAGAGTAAAGATTCTGTTTGGAGATCTTCCATTTCAGAAATTTCTGACCTTTTAAGTGTGTTGTCTAAGTAGGTCAAACGATCAAACCTTCCCTTGTGGACATGGATTTCTAATTGTAAATATCCACTATTATCCTATGTTATAAAACATGGCTGACATTTTTGGGAAGAAAGGCCTTTTTTCTAAAACAAGTATGTGGCTCTGTGTGAAATTAAGGGTAGGATTTATGACTTTGCTCTTTCAAGAACAGTTTTTTCCAATTGCTGAAGTCCAAACTCTGTTGTCTGAAAATAATTACCTATGGTATTTTTTTCTGGATTTTATCAGTTTTGTAAGCAATTCTGATAGCCCAGAGAATTTGGAATTATTTTAAGTTATTTAAAGATAGTTTTTATAATGCTATTATTTTGGAGTTGAACGATTGAAAAAAAAAAGGACTAAAAATAGTTTGAAATCCAAGCACTTAGATGTGATTAGAACCTCCAGTGCTGTCATCACTGGATTATTTGAAGTCAGAAAATAGCACAGAAACTGAGAATTTTACTCTTGGATTATAACCAGGTTATAACACAGATTGTAATTTACTCAGAGCAAGTAATTTCCCCTGAAATATACCTGACATTAACTATGAAACAAGGTTCCATGTTTTCTCATTTTATCAGCTATTCACTTAAATATCAACAATTAGAAGGCTTTTTCGTAGAGGTTGAATGGGGATTTTGATTCTTTCCTGATTAAATATTTCCCAGTAGATTAAAACAACAACAATAAAAACACCCAAGGAAGGAGCTAATCTCATTCAGGAGTGCTGCTCAGGAAAGACTGGTCAGGGACCAGAACTGGTTATGTGGAAAGCCTGAGGCTTGGGCAGAGTTCATGGAGATGTGCCCAGATCTATTTTGATATTCTAATCTGTCATTGAATCATGGATTACAAAATATTCTCATTTATTTTGAATACAAAGTTGGTACATTGCATCTTGACATGTACTATTTGGTTTTAAAATAACCTTGATTAAATATTGAGGTGAAATCAACCAGATGTATATATGTAGTTCAGTGGAATGAGGTTCAAATTATTTGGATCACGTTTTTAGCCAAGAAGGTGAATTTTATACTTAGCCAATGTCTACATGATTAAACTTATTAAATCAGACAGGAAATGGAGATTCACTAGGTCCTAGGATATAAAATAATCGGATACAGATTACATTTTGATTTAATTACATATATACAGTTTAAAGGAGAAAAAGCAAGATTATCAGATACCAAATGAGTAGACAATAGCCAGGAGGCATGATCCCTGGGATTCTAGTGGGAAAAGTGTTCCTCATTTTCACTGCCACATGTTTGTCTTCAAGTTCCATAGTGTCTTCTTCTCTTTACCTCCATTTTTTCACTGCCTTAATAAAGCTCATTGTCTTATACACCACTCTCTCAGGAACTTCTTACAACAACTTTCAAAGTTCATGAATCTGAACCACGAAGTCTGATGATAGTTATCTTTCCCAAAGGGTGCACATTTGGGGCGCTGTGCTGTACTAGTGGGGAGATATTTTTAGGTTGAGAGGGAAAAAAGCAAGAAGCCTTTTTAGCACTTGTTTTTGCCTGTGGGCAAGGCTGGCCATGGTGATTGCCTAAAATATTTGGCTTTGAGAAGATGCCTGGGAGTGTATCAGGGAGATAAGGCTGCAGAAACGATGCTTAGTGTTCATTTCAGTGGACCCTGTGGGTAAGCGGTAACATGTGTAACTTGTTTGGCAGAATTATTTTTTCTTGATATTGATGAGCTAGATTTAGCTTGTTTCTTGCAATTCTGATAAAGCATACATTTTAACTTCCTTAGCAGAATAGGAATTAAAGGTTTTGCTTCTGTAGTCATCTTTCCTCTATTTTCCCACCTGTCTGAGACACTGCTGCTAAGCCCTTTTCCTTTCTGAGGTAACTTGGAAGGTACTGGATTGTACTGCTCTTAATACAGGTAAGAGGATATTATCTTCTGGTTATATTTGTTTCTTCTTATCAAAGTGACAAAGAGTCTGAGATGCTCATTCCTGCTGTGCTATTTAAATTCTAAGTTCTGGCACCTGAAGAACACTTTTAAAACAGCCTTGTGAGGGCCACGATGTTCACTCCTTTTCTGCGAGATTGTATTTTGATTTGAGGCTTTTGCTAGGCATGAGCACATGCATACTTCAGTGTGGCTTGTTATGCTCACGATGGTTGAGATTTGTTTATATGACACAAAGGAGAACCGGAGCTGGAGGAAATTGGCATCTGAAACTTATAAATACAGATGGCTGTATGCATGCTGCAGCTTGAAGCATAAATATTTTTGTATGAAACACATTTAGAGCTAGGATGTTCACAGCTTGCAGCACCTGAAAGTTGCTAGGGTTCATTTCCCTTTGGCACACTCACCTGGGTTTGCTTTTCTGCATCCAGTTGGGCTGCAAAGGTCATCTCGAGACAGGTGAGCTGGAGGGGCGTCCTGCGGGCTGCTCTGTTTGTACTGAAGATGGGTAAGGGTCTGCTCGATGGGACTTTGGCACTCACTGATACGCAAAGGAGAACAGCGGACAAACCACCATTAGGCAAACATTGACCTTATAATGGCTTCCAAAAATATGAATTCAATTATAATAATGGCAGTAGCAAACACTTATATAGCAAGGTGCCAGCTGCTCTTCCAAATGCTTTATGCCACAGCCCTTTCACAGCCATGATAACCCTAGGAGGGTGGTATCTTTCGGCCTCTCTACCTCCTGGGAACATGGCAGGGTTGCGTTCTCTGGACCCCTCTGGCTAGCTCTGCACAATGTGTAAGTAGAAATGACCTATGTCACCTTCAGGCCAAGCATTGCATGACCAGAGTTTGACCCTGAAGGATGTCCTTTTCATTCCACTAGGGCAACTGGCACAAGGTAGTGCCTGCTCTGCCTGCTCAGGCAGCTTGGGTCATGGAGTGAGGAATGGATTACACAGAGAGTCCTGACCAACCTATGATGAACATGTAATGTGACAAGGAAAAGAAAAGCCTTTGTCACTTTAAGCCACTGGGATGTGGGGGTGTGTTGTTGGAGTATTACTTAGTCCATCTACCTGGATATAGTAAGTATCCCATTTTTCAGATGAGGACACTGAGTCACAGAGAGGCTGCCCACGGTCCCACAGCAGGTAGCAGTACAGCAGGGATTCAAACCTCAACTGCCAAGTGACAGAGTCTGTGCTCTTAAGCATCACAACAGTGCCTCTTACTATGTAAATATTGAATGAACCCTGGCATGATACTTAGCTTTGGCGATGCGGTGGTGAACCAGATAGCATAAATTCATTGAGTTTAAAGTCTACCAAGAGAAAATGGTTCAAAATAAGGAAGTAAACATAATACATGCTCACAGTGATGCTAAATCCAAAGGGCATTTAATATATATTTTCAACTATAGTCACGGCCTTACACACACACACACACACACACACACACACACACACACACAAATATGCACAAGGTTTTGTTGTTGTTGTTTTGGGTAGGTTTTGCTTTGTTTTCTCAATAAGGGGTCATTTCTGCCAACCATTAAAGAATATATTCTACCAGAATGAGCATAAGAGACCCAGCTCCATTGGTCTCCTGGGCTTTGTGCTTCTCGTAAGTGGATCATCTGCATGCATTGCGAGTGGCTGGGATGATCCTAATGTTCAAAGATGTGACCACTAAATATACCAGTTCCTTCTTCTTGAGCTGAACTGACGAGGATCTGGTCTAGTCTCACGCTGGCAGCATTTCCTCCAGGGTTTTCAAAGTTAAATCTGATGAGTTGTGATTTTCACTTTAGTCCCCACATAAGATTTGTCTCCACTTTAGTTTGTAGGGAAATGTGAGTGTGTGCTTTGCACTTCACCACTGCAGGTTCAAACCCTTACCAGCAGCACTGAAAACTGAAAACCTCAGAAAATCGAGCCTTTCTTCATTACCATTTTGAGAAAGAAAAACCTTACTTGACCTAATTCATTCCAAATCTAACCTGTACTGATGGAAAACTCCTTCCAGTGTGAATATTCATCCATCTCTCTGCAGAAATATTCCTGTCTTCACTGCCTCAGACCTTGCAGGGCATCACCCGATATAAGCATATGTACATATTCTGTTTCCAAATCCCCAAATTCTGAATCCCTAACATGTCAGACCTCACAAGTTTTAGACAGTAGGTTGTAGAATATATCAAAATGCACCCACACTCCATGTTCAAAAAGGAGAATGGACGCATCGCCACAGTCTGGAATGGCTATGGCGTCAAGCACAATGAAATGCATTTTCCTGTGACGAGAGGCTTGAGTCGATTGGAAATGAAAGACACTTTGGAGCCAGGATGAGCACTGGGCATGAGTACTGCCTGTGTAGCCTTCCCGAGCCAAACCCACAGTCTCTGTGTCTCCTCCTTCAAGTGCCTACAGTTTAAAACCTCTGGCCTTGACCTTTGTCACTGCTCTTGCTGCCTATTCTCTCGCCATCTTCCTGACCAGTGGTGTGGTCTGAGTCCAGGGGAGACCCTCCTGCAGTCAGGGAGACAGTGACTGCTCCAGCACAGCTTTCTCTTCACTCCAGAGAGTGTCTATTGCAAGCTATTTTGCTTCTCTTCATTTGCATTTTTTTCTGTCTAGACTCCAGTATTTTAAAGTAATGAAATACAAAATTGTATTCTTCTTCTCTTTTTCTTCTTGTATTTCCAGCACCTTGCACTGGGCCTGACACACAGTAGGTACTCAGTCAATATTGAACTGAACCTCCACTTAAATGGTGACTAAGACACAAAGGGTGAATTTGCCAGGATCGTTGATTAATTAAGTAGAGAGATAACAAGGAGCAGAGGAGGCCTCTTGACTTTTAAGTCAAGTTCATTACCCTTTGTACCTCACCATCTCTCAATTCTACCATGGAAAACAGGGACTAGAAAAGAAGTTGCCTATCCATCAGCATGGACTTTCCAGTAAAGGAATGTAAAGCAGACAGAACTCAGGTGACTCAATAGCAAGGCTCATGCTAAATGTAAATACATTGAGCCCAAATCACTCTTATAGTTAAGATACGATACTCATAGGAAGAAATCTGTTTTATATGTCAGTTTTTTTACATGGTATTTCATTCTTTTAGAGGTGATTGACCTATTTAGTAAGCCAAGGGAGTAAAAACAATTGACACCATTGCCATTCCAGTGGAGGAAAAAAAAAGCACTTTTTTTTTTTCCTATAACTACTCTTTAAAAAGAAAAGGAAGAGATGAGAAAAGGTAGAAGAGAAGGCAGCAAAGAATGCTGAAATCCAGGGCTTAGGAAAACTGTTATGGGCATGCTTTAAGCTGGTTGAAAAATTCATGCTAAGGATATGCAGCAAAGGATAACAGCAGACAATAATTCACTGTAGCTTATGTCGCTGAATATAGGTTAAAAAGACTAAAGTGAACTATTGTGACTTGAGGGTGGGGACACGGTCATCAAACATTCATTTTAAATATTAAAGCAGGTAGCAGTTAAATTAGACACCAGAATATTCAAGGAATACTTAGGAGTTTTACTGTTTCACTAGTGCTTTTCATTCTTTGTAGGTAGAGGTGACATTTACAGCTGGGGTTGGTGTTTTACAGAACGTTTAAATTATAAAAAGGCTGCATGTCCTGGTGCTCAGTCAATCGGTCCTGTTTTCCCCGGACGATGACTGTCCATAATTAGTCTCTGCTAATCACTTGGGGACACCTGCCAGACGAGAGGCCCAGCGTGGGGCCCATCTGAGAGCTGCTGGAGGACATTCCCTGGAACCGTAACCTTTCTTGAAGTGACTAAAATATTCCAGAGACATATTTAGTGTCTTTCTTCTCCCCAGCACCGAGTGGCCCCCTGGGGCTCAAGAGCCTGACAAGCCACTCTGAATGCCCCACTTCACTCCCTGGAAATAACTGAGGCCCTGGAAAGAATGAAGCCCGATGCATAGAGAGCTGAGAGTATTTGGTTTCTGTGCCAAAGAGCGGGCGAGCATATATGCTCTATGGCACCTGGGGAAAAAACGGCTGCCTTGTTTCAGTTAGTCCGGGATGATATTAGAGAGGGACTTGGGGCTTTTTGCCCTTCTTGGAAAAATGAAGGGTGTGGAAGCCACTTCCTATGGTTTCCATCAGAGCTGCTGCTGGCCTGAAGGGTGACTCTGCGCATTGTTAGGAGGTGGCCCCGTGGCAGAAGCTGTCCTGGGGTATACTGCCTGGGGCAAGACAGGTGGATCTGAAAAACCGTTGCCCTTTCCTCTGGGCTGAAGGGGTGATGAAGCCCTGAGCGGCTGTGGCTGGTTTGACAGGCAGGGGGCCGTCTGGATTTCATCCTCCACTCTCTTCCTGGGCCAGGAGCCCCAGGGAAGTGCACCAACCATTACAGAGGCCTGGCCGTAATCAGATCACTTTCAATAGCTCAAATGTAAAAGGATATAAATTCAAGGGTAACTCTGAGTTCTGTTGCCTAAACACTCTCCTCTTTCAGAGATTTTCAGAGAGGGAACCCAGGGGAAGGATGGAGGAAAATAAGCTTAATTATTATTATTTTTTGCTATCCCCAGCTAAAATGGTCTCACCCTACCTTACTTGACGTTCTTGATTCTGGTCTCAGTTCAGTCATCCTGGAATTACTGACCAACAAAGAAAGTCAGAGAGTTTGGACATGAACTTTAAAACTCCACCAACATACCCTTCGCAGCAGGCCTGACATGTAGCTCAATGGAGGGGGCGGTCAGTGTGATATAGATGAGCTGAGTGCCAATTCCAGGAACATCGTGTGATAGTTACTTTGTGAGAGTGGAGTTATTCATGTGCTGCTTGTATCTCATGATAATTCACTCATTTATAATATTACACAGGCAGTGTTCAACTACATACTTCTACCTTTTAAGCAGAATGGACATATAGAAACAGAACATGTGCAGCTTATTGTTCTTTAAGTTTGATCAGTTTCTGGTAACGTTTGGTAATGCTGTGTTTTGCTGGGAATGTTGTCTTATCCTATATAATAAAAGCCTAATATGCTAAGTGTCTGGTCATCCAGTCGGCCGTTCAACCAATCAAAGCTTAATATGCTAATGATATGCTAAGGCAGCTCAACCGCTTGCTATGACATGCACTGACCACCAGGGGGCAGAAGCTCCAACCAGTAGGTTAGCTTGCTGCTGGGGTCTGGCCAATCAGAACTGAGCGAGATGGGCCGGACATGCCCTGGAGCCCTCCCGTGGTCCCTCCCTGGCTGGCCAACCTCCTGCGGCTCTCTCCGGCCCTGATCATGCACCAGTGGGGTCCCTCGGCCTGGCCTGCACCCTCTCACAATCCGGGACCCCTTGGGGGATGTTGGAGAGCCAGTTTTAGCCCGATCCTGCAGGCCAGGCTGAGGGACCTCACTGGTGCATGAATTCATGCACCGGGCCTCTAGTATAGCATAACCATCCTTTAAAATTTTTTTTATATATTTTTTTATTGATTTCAGAGAGGAAGGGAGAAGGAGAAAGAGACAGAAACATCAATGATGAGAATCATTGATCGGTTGCCTCCTGCATGCCCCCTACTGGAGATTGAGCCTGCAACCCAGGCATGTGCCTTTGACTGTAATTGAACCCAGGACCCTTCAGTCCGCAGGCCGACACTCTATTCACTGATCCAAACCAGCTAGGGCTAACCATCCTTTTAAACATACACACCTGTCAGTGTTTCAAGGGGGAGTTCCATTGATCAGATACATGACATAATTAAGAGTTTGCATCTTGTACATTGTTCGAAACCTCCACTTCCTTCCCTCCAAAAGTGTAGCTAGTATTAACTTTAAATTATTTCACTTATTATATTGTAAGTACATAGAGTGCACTGCCTTACATGCTGGTCTAGTCTTGCCCTGCAGCTGGATGAGAATAAGTATGTTGAGGGCAGTAGAGCGAGCTCATCATTCTGCATCCTGTAAAGCCAAACATAGCTCGAGACATCACACAGACACTTCCAGGCGACAGAAGAGCTCAGTGAAAGGGCTTTGGATTCAGAAGATTGTCTCCACTGCATCTAGTTGTGTGATCGTGGTCAACGCAGCTTCTCTGAACCTCAGTTCCCTCTTTTATAAAATGGGGTTAGCCACACCTTCCTGATGGGTTTGTTATGTGATTACATGAGGTGAAGTGGGTAGAGGAAGTGGCACAGCACTAGATCTTCTTGGTAAACATGGGCTCCTGTGCTCCTTCTCCTTCATCCCCCTCCCCACCGCCGAAGCTGGTGATCACCTCCCTCTGGTTCAGGAAGGAAGGGGCTCTTCTGAAGCAGGTGGATAGGGACGGCACGTGTGGGGGAAGCTGGACGAAAGGCTTACCTTAGCCAGCTCTTTGCAGGAACCTAGCGAAGTTGTGTTTTTATGTCATAACCTTGGGCTTCAGGAGAGTTTAAGTTCAGTCTTGGCCACATGAAAACTGTCTCTGCATTTATGGCTGAGTACATGTTGTTCACTGTCCCCATAGAAGGGTCACGTGATCAGAACATAGTGCCAAGAAAGCTTAGTTTACCCTGAAAACTGGTATTCTCACTAGCAAAATTATGTAACTTACTTGATTCTCTCTCTCTCTCTCTGACTCTCATTTTTTAGACTTCCCAAGAGTTCAAATTAAAAATTAATACTCAGTTATAGCCACTCTATTTGTACTCTATTGGTCTTGATATCCTGTTTCTTTTGTATCAACCTAATTATGTATAAGTGTAATGTAAGAAAATTTTCTGAATTATCTGATCAAAGTTTGTTCATGTTTTTTATGAGAATGTTAACCAGTTAACTGCCATACATCCCAAATGGAAACCATCCTTATGGCGTACAAAGGGTTAGCAATCACTTTCCAGCATACAAGGAGGCTGGCCAGGAGTCACTAAGGGTATACTTTGTTGATGTTTGAAATTCCGCTACAAATAGAAAAAAAATCACCTGAATTGGTAGATTATAACATACACCATTCCCCCCATATAACTTGCATGGTTTGGAAGCATAGTTTTTAAACATCTTCAATGAAAAAAATGTAACTTGGCCAGCACAATTACCAACAATATCTTCCACAGCATGCGGGGGCTGCGTGTTTCCAGAATAGCACATGGTCACATTGCTAACTACATCAGAAGTTTGTCTCTCAAATCTGATCTTTATTGGAATATTAATTGGTGAGAAATGAACACATAGAAAGCATTTGAGGATATGTGTGTTGGTTTATCCTTATAATAAATCTCTCTAATTTTTTAAAAATATATTTTATTGATTTTTTACAGAGAGGAAGGGAGAGGGATAGAGAGCTAGAAACATCCATGAGAGAGAATCATCGACCAGCTGCCTCCTGCACACCCCCTACCAGGGATGTGCCAGCAGCCAATGTACATGCCCTTGACCGGAATCGAACCTGGGACCTTTCAGTCCACAGACCGACGCTCTATCCATTGAGCCAAACCGGTTTCGGCAATCTCTCTAATTTTGAACCCTAAAGGCCTAGAGCCAGATTATTTCATGGAAGTTACTGTAGTTTCAATGCCTGGCACTTGAGATTTTGTTCTTTCCCCCCAAATAGATTCATTTCCTCCTTGGTATTGTGTTCTGTCCAGTTGCAAAACTTGGGCCAGAAGTCCACTTAAATTTATCATCGTGTAGATGAAATTCAGGGCTTTGCAAGAGGCATAGATGCGGTAAGGAGTTTAGCTTTTCAAATAGCTTCTTTTGAAAGTTTCAGAGAAATGAGTCTTTGATGTCAAAAATTTGGCACAGATAACTAGCTTCCATGAAATCTGCTTCCTGCAGATAGTCCTGCTCTAAATGTGGGAGTCGGGAGTATGGGGACATCATGATTTAGAAAGAGGAGAAGAAAGTGCATTCCTTTGGTTTCCTGGCCCTGCCTTTGACCTGCTTCCTGTCGACGACTGGGCTCTCCACTCTAGCGAGTTGTCATTCCCCTAAACAAATACGTCTGAGTTCACATTTCTGTGCAAGTAGCATCCCTTTCAAAGAGTCCTCTTCTGGCATCACTGGTAGCACATTCCTTGCATGGTTTTGATCTGTGCAAAGTCTTTGCATTTAGGGTGGATTTGACATTGTGGGAACAAGCAAGTCACTCAGAGTCATGAGTACAGCACTTCAGGTGGGTAACCAACCCGAGTAAAATGGTTTTTATTCAAAAACAGCATCTACAAACATGCCACAATGAGAAAGAGCTACACAATCATAGGAATGATTTTCCTTTGGAGCTTGGGAACTGACTTTTGGGAATTCCAGAAATACAAGAAGAAGGCATTGCTGCACGAGGTCACTGTTTTAGAAAAAGAGACCCTTGGATGTAGGTGTAAGACCTAGCATATTAAATAAAACGCAGATTTTTTTTAAATGTACCAATTTATAAGGTACCCAGCCTGAACTCTCAAACCTTCATCTCTGGCTGTGTTCCTTGCTGAACAGAGCAAGCCATAAGAACAAGGAGATTGGCTTTGTGGTGGGAGTAACTTCCTGTCCCCAAGTATCTCCCACAGTGGTTAGCATCTTTTGGAAGTCGAAGGCTGTTTTCTGATCAATAATTCTCTTTTTCATGAATGTACCCCTAGGATATATTATATCCTAAAATGTACATAAGATATATCCTAAGATATATGACCTACATACCCAGGGAATGGTAGTAACTCAAATATGCTAACATGGGGAAAGAATACTGCATTAACAAATCAATCAATCCAACCATCATTTATTTAACAATTGTTGAAAATCTCCCATGTCCCAAGGATTGCTCTTGGAACGAGGAGTACAAAGGTGAGTGAAATGCAAGCCCTCGTTACTTGATGTTTCCTGGGTCTGATAACAATAGGACGAGTTAGGTGACATGAGAGGTTGAGGTGGATGCAGCATATTCCCGGAGCAGAGGCATTGGGCACACCTGAGAGGGGTGAGAGGAGGCTCTGGGATATGTCTTTGCTCTCTGTTTTGAGCGGTACCCTCCACCTATAGAAGAGTCTCCATGTGGACCCATCAGATGCCATGCAAGTGCTGCCTGCGGTGACTTGAGGACAGGAGTTATCAGGCCTGCCTCTTGTGTAATCAGCATTGTTGTCCTGTCTCACAGGACCTGTTTTGGAAGGACAATGGATAAGCGAGGGTGGCAGAGGGAGAGAACTGACTTAGACTTTGTCAGTGGCTTCTTCTTTAAACCAAGGCACAGTGACAGGCGATGCATAGATGGGACATTCTATCTGTGACCCACGTGTCCTAATTCTCTCCTGCAGTGTGTGAAATGTTGTTTTCCTCAGAAGGTGAGCTGTGAGCTTGCTTATTTTAAAAACTGCAACCTGTGAGGCGAGAGGGTGTTCTTTGACAACATTACATCATTGAAGCCTCTAGGTGTTGAGTCATCATTATTTTTAGGCAGCTCCATGCTGTTTTTGGTTGTTCTAAGAATAGCCCTTGTGTCTGGACTCCACAGAAAGTCACCTCAATAAAGACTCTGTCACCACTCCACAGTTGGAATGCTTTCTTAATTTCCAGATTCGGGGCACACTTTTTAGAATTTTACCTCCAAGCATTCTGCCTTTTTAGGTTGTGTGTGGACAATAGGATGACTTTGTCAGAAACGCTCACTTGGATTTGTTCAACCCTGTGTTAAACGCATTCACTGTTGTAAATGCCAACAAGAGCAACAAAGTAAAAAGGCCTCCCTCTTCAAGGGCTTCTGATTGTCTGTACTCGATGCCGATTTGGTTTGTGACTGCCTTAATCAGCAATTTTACCCGGTTTTTTAAACATTTCAAGGTATAGTTCCATGCCTTGTGTTTTATGAATTAGGTGACTTAAGATCCCTTACATTAGGACAAGGGATAGGGGGTGATACTGTTGGCATCTATGCAGAATGAAGTAAAAGCAGCCAAACTAAATGTTGTTATAGCCTGTTAAACTAAATAAACATATAAATTGTAACCCATATTGCAACTCGATGACAGAGCAATAAAAATGACGGAGTAAGCCCAGAAATGGATCTCCATGGGTCAATATTGAGGCTGGTTTTCCCATTGCCTATTCAGAGCATATGCCCAAATATGATCAATTTATTTTATGTGGCACTTTTAAGCCCATAAGTGTCCTAATGGCTCATGAGCACAGCCAAATGCTAGTGTAACTGAAGCATGAAGAGAAGCAGTTGCTTGGAATAAAATGGGGCACTTTTTAAAGTTGTATTATAGTGTACCTTTTGTATCTGAAGGTGACAGAAAGGCAGTCACATGACCTGTGTCTAAGTGTGGCTGAAAGGACCAGTGCTTGTGATGGGCTTGCTACCGAGTGCATGCTGGGAAGGCTGAACTTCTTTTTGTACTGGTATTGTGATGGGGTTGGTCCCACTTTTATTACCTCACAACTCGAACCTCCTCCCAACCTGGAACATCCTGTCTCTAATCAGGAAAATGTCTAGCAGAGTGATTAAGAGAAGGGTTTTTGAATATATAAGTTCAGGTCCCAAACCCAATTCCATTGTTTATTACGTATGTAACCAGGAGCAGTTTATTTAACCTTTTCAAACCCCAGTGTCTTCATCTATAAAATAGCATAAAGTAACAGTATTTACCTCATAGGGTTGCTGAGAGGATATAAGTGATATAATCCATGATGCTTTGATCACAGTAACTGTAATTGCCGGCCAGTAATCATAATAATTTCTGTTTATCAGTCGATCACCTGCATTTTGCATCATTTAAAACTCTTTTGCTTTCCTTGCCTGTGGTTGCTGCATAACTCATCATAGAGCAGTGTTCAGGTGTGCCCCCATTGTCTATTCTCTCTACCCACAGAAGAACTTCTAAATCCAGATTGGGGGTAAACCAGATGACTGCCTTTTGAAATCTGAATAAATACCAGTTTATTCACAAAAATCAGCCCAGAGGAAAGCCTGTTTGCTATCTCCCCTACACACAGAGTCTTGAACAGCCACACATTTCTTGACTGCACCAATAAATTATCAATTCTATGTCTTCGTTCCCCTACTACTCTTAGAAAGCTTCATTCTCTTTAATCTTGAATGAAAAGTAAAAATGACTAGTCAGATATAGTCATTTGGCAATTCCATTTATACACTTCAATGAGAAGCCTAAACTATATTGGATTTTCTGTTACAGTCTGAACAATATCCTTAGACGTTTTCTGAAAAGATAACTTAGTTTTGTCTTCGTAAATTTTGCCAAATAGATTTTCTTTCCATTTGGTCTATCTTTTTCATTAGTTTCCAGAGAAGACTGTATTGGTCAAGTAAGCTTTCTTTGTGTACAATTAAAGTCATTTCAAATTTTAATCCTAGGAAACAAAAGTCTACTAAATACTAGATATTTTTCTCTGCTGGCATTTCTTCCTCATTTTCAATATGTGTTCATTGTGATTGGCAATTTATGGGGCCCAATTACTTTAGAAGGGATTAACATTTACTTCAGAAAGAGAAGGTAAATGAGACGAGAGCCATTAAAATCAGAATATGACTTTTTGTAGTTATTCAGTGCTTTAAGGGTTTTGCTTAGAAGATTCTTCACTTAATCCAAGCATATTTTTCTAAAGAAAATAATACAGGAAACATTATAACAAAATAGGCGAATGAAAAGTGGAATTTCTTTGGAAGAGAAACATCATTATGAAGAGGATTTGAATTTGTATGGATGACTTTATTACACTTAAGCAATTTGAAAGAATTCTTTTTTAAAAAATGTACTTTTATTTATTTCAGAGAGGAAGGGAGAGGGAGAGAGAGATAGAAATATCAATGCTGAGAGAGAATCATTGATCAGCTGTCTCCTGCATGCCCCCCACTGGGGATGGAGCCCACAACCCGGGCATGTGTCCTTGACTGGAATAGAACCTGGGACCCTTCATCCACAAGCCGACACTCCATCCACTGAGCCAAACCAGCTAGGGCAAGAATAATTATTTTACAGAATCCTATGTAATTGGTGTAGACAGAATGATAGCTAATGGCATTTTTGGTAACCTTTTAAAATTGCCTTCGACATAGGTTGTCATTCGTGTAATACTAATTATTGCTGGGCACAAACAAAGTGTGAGGATTTATATTCTGATCTATACAGAAATGTCATCATTAATAAATAATGCTTTGCAACAGCATACTTAATTGTCAGAGATTTTGTTGCCAGGAATAGACATAATATGGGAGGCATAGAAACTTTCATGACCTGATCTGGTTCAGGTTTTTCCACTTTGGCACTTGACATCTTGGACTGATAATTCTTTGTTGGTGGAGCTGCCCTGTGCATTGTACGATGTTTAGTAGCATCCTTGGCCTCTTCCCACAAGATGCCAGTAATATCTCCTGCCAGCTGTGACATTGCCAAATGTTCCCCAGAGGCATAACCACCCTGGTTGAAAAGCACCTGGTCTAGTTGATAGTTCTTAGCCACAGATTAGAGGGACTGCCTTGGTGTTTCTTAATACCAATTTGAGGACCTCCTCTTTACTGGATAAAAATCTCCGAGGAGGGTCTCTGGAAGCAGCACTTAAAAAGTTATGTTCCAATTCTTTACATCCCATTCTGAGTTTTTCTTTCCTCCATATCAAATGAGGAGGCTGAAGTTCTTCCTGTCTTCTCTTTATAAACTTTTTTTGGGGCAGTTTCTGGTTTAATGATAGGCAGTTTTTAATCAAAGGAAAGGAGCAAAGGAGGAAGCCAGATATTATAGGCGTGTCATTTGGGCAGCTTCACCTGGGAGCTGCAATTTCACACTCCACAGGGAACCACTGGCCCTTTCCTTGCAGGTTACTGGGAGGAGGGACTGGACAGAGAGGAGATAAATGCCTGTGCAATGAGTCAGGGTGACCTAGGGAAGGTGCTTGTGAATCAAACCTGGAAACAGAAATCATTGGCTAGAAGAGATGGGGCCAATGCAAGTCCGTGAAAATTTGGGAATACATAATCCCACAGACAAAGGAATTCTTTCTCTCTTGGCTTCCTTGCATTCGATTGTGTGCCCTCCAAGTCATGTGTCCCTGTGGACCCCACATGCAATGGACTGATGGACTGCAGCAGGGAACACAAGCTAAGCTAGCCTGATGCTCCAACATGGAAAGGAAACTCTGGACACTGGCTCTGATTCTAGCTCTGCTGAAGCCACAGCTATACTTCTTCCTTGGCAGAACAAGGGGATATGGGACCTTGGAAACTCAGGTGAATATGTTACCTTATGCCACCTTATGTTACCTTATGTGGCATAAGGTAACATATTCACAGGCTTCAGGGATTAGGACATGAACGTCTTTGAGGGTGAGTGACATTATTCTGTCTACCACACCCTGTAAGTCACTTACCAGAAGTGTAATTACACAGAAATAAAGCTTTCTACAATATCTTTTCTTGGGATATTGCAAGAAACCCATTCCCACTAGCAACCAGCTGGGATGAGAACCTCTCCCCACTCATAACATGAGGAGTCCTTTCTCAAAAACCGTTTTGTAAGATCTCCCAAGAATTTTTGTCCTTGGACCAGAGGAGGCCTGACCTTGAGTTGGCTTTAGTGACTCTGCCCTTCAACTGTCCCCACCACATTCAGGATGTCAGAAATTGTGGCATTCAGGCCAATGAAAAGTTATGTCTGAGAAAATTTGTTCACTGAATTATCATGGGACCAATTCCCCAGGTGGTTAGGCTCAGCACCTTTACAATTTGGTAACCCAGGAAGAGCCTCTGTCTTTGACAGGCATGTGCGTGAATGGGGCCTGAAGAAGGGCAACACTGGGATTCTGGCTACTCAGCATGTGGGTCAATTGAAGGAAATTGTAAAATACTGAAGAAAGACCTTATGAGAATACATGGAAGTCTTGGTCAGGGTTTTACAGATAGCCTTTTGTTGTAGTGCCATTTATAGTGATACCTGGTAGTATGTTGAAGTGGGCTCTTATTGGCTGTGAGCAGCATTTAATGACAGGGCTTTAAATTAGTTATGGGAGTATTCACATCATGGAAATGAACAAATTCTATAAATCAGTTCGTTTTGTTTTTCAAAACAAACTATTAGTTTCTATTGCTGCTGTAACAAAATTGCATCTATCTGTCCATCCATCCATCCATCCATCCATCCATCTTTTCATCTATCTCTCTCCTTTTTCCTCTCTCTCCTTCTGTCCCTCTGCTTCCCTTAAGAACTCTTGTGATGACATTGGGCCCACCTGCATAATTCAGGGTATCTCCTCATCTTTAGGTCCTTAACTTAATCATATCTGTAGTCCCTTTTACTACATAAGGTAACAGGTTTCAGGGGTTAGACATGAATGTCTTTGAAGATGAGTGACATTATTCTGTCTACCACACCTTGAAAGTCGCTTACCAGGGAGCTCCTTTGGATTTAGGGGTATCTCTATATTGTGTATTGGAGTTTTTTTGGATTTGGGAGTAGGGGCCAATATGAGGATCACATGTGGACTAACACCTTTGCTCTTGCACAGTTTTCTTCCTACCCTACAGTTTCAGCATTGATAAAAGGAGCACTAAGATTTGTTATTATATCCCTGGTCATTATTATTCTTAACTTATTTTTTAAAGACACATAGAGTTAAATAAGTTAGTTATTTACCCAAAGCCATCTGGAGAATGATCATAATTTAGGACTTTTTAAAAATATTTATTTTATTGATTTTTTACAGAGAGGAAGGGAGAGGGATAGAGAGTTAGAAACATTGATGAGAGAGAAACATCTATCAGCTGCCTCCTACACACCCCCTCCTGGGGATGGGCCTGCAACCAAGGTACATGCCCTTGACTAGAATCGAACCTGGAACCCTTTAGTCTGCAGGCCGACACTCTATCCACTGAGCCAAACCGGTTAGGCCTTTAGGACTTTCTTAATTGGTGAATCAAGGTGGGTTTCCCCTACCCCCAAAAAGTAAAATGGGTGTACTTAAAGATTCAGAGGTAATTTTGTTCAAAATGTTACAAAATGCATTCCTGTATTTTCAGTTTAAACTAAATGAACTTTGACTATGGATAGAGCAGAATTACATGTGTATCCCTCTTTCTCATGGTTAAGTAGTAAAATTACAAAATCAGACAAGCCCTCAGCTAGTTGTTTAGTGTCACTACTAAAGATTTCTTGTATTGCTAATATTTTTATTATTTATTAATTACCTAGTCATGATGCTAGTTGAGTGAATGAACACATTGGCCAAGTTTGTTGGGAATTGTTTTTTCATGTTTCATGTACAGGACCATTTCTGAAGATATTGATGGCTTTTGGGGAAGCACACAAAATACATAGAATCAGGTGATAAAATGAACACACAAATTAGTTATTCTGGTGAGTTAGCTTTCCTTGGCTGATGCAAAGTATGGTTCCAGTTTGTAAGTACAGCGTATAAACTATCTTGAAGAACAGTGTGTAATTCATTAGCTGGAAAGTGGGGTGACAGAGTAATTTACTCTCAGCTTTCTAACTCAGTCTCAACATTTTTGTTTCCGTGTTGGGTTGTCCATATATCTAATTTTGAACAAAATTGATGTATAAATGTACAAATATAGTTTATTATACAAAGTCAATAAATGTGAGGGATTTCCCCCCCCCACCCAATTTTAATTAGAATTGAATAATTTTAATTATTCTGATACTGAGAAAGTCGAAATTCCTTCTAATGCTAATCACGCTTTTAATTGTTAAGGTAAACCCTAGAGCAGTGATGGCGAACCTCTGACACACGTGTCAGTGCCATTTCTGATGACACGCGGCCGCTGAGGTGGCCGCATGCCGAGGATGAAACATTTATGTTATTTAAACTATAAATATCGCGAAATAATGTTTTTTCCTCAAAGGGACACACTACTCGAGTTATGCTCAGTTTTTTGGCAAAGTTTGAAACACCGAGCTCAAAAGGTTGCCCATCACTGCCCTAGAGTGTGGTTTTCTTTCCTTTAAAACTCTTAACTTTTGGATAAATGTTGGGATTTTTTAAAAAGACAGTTAATAAATCGTTTGTTGTTTTACTTATGTGAAGACTTTAATTGTGCATCTCTTGTGGATTTAGAGCACAATTTTGATAATGTCACTTAAATCTCTTTGGTCATCCCAGGAGCAAATATTTCTGAGTTGTTCTAATATCTGAGAGCACTGTGCAGCCATATAACTCACTGTGGGTATTTGTCTTTGTTCAGTGCGAACAGGACAAGGAGTGGCTTTCTTAGATTGTTTTTCTCTGAGTGAATTTATTGAGGACCTGTATGTATTAAATAATAACTTTGGTATAATGTTATTCTTTCTCTAGAGGTTTCATTAGCACTTAAAAGCAAGCAGTGTTTTTTTTTGTTTTGTTTTGTTTTGTTTTAAAATAAGGATCTTCCATGATATCCAAAATTTAACCAGGAGAATAGAAGTGTATACACACACACACACACACACACACACACACACACACTGCTGGGAAGACAATCAGTGAGAAGGAAATCATTTAGCAGTTGCTTGAACTTTCCAGCTAAAGTCCCTCCAGAGCCCCTCCCACTTCCATAGTCCGTTTCTGCCTTTATTCATTAATTATTTACACCAGCCCCGTTCTTCTCTGCCTGAGATCATTTTCCTGATTGATGGCATGTGGGGTGCTCTCCACAAAAGTATTTTAAAGGCTGTATCAGGGATGATGATTTCTTTTCTTTTTCCTCCTCCCTCAATTTTTAATAACCCTTTGGCTCTACAGCTAATAGCCTCCCTCTGCTCCTTTGTCTGTTGTTTTCTGTTTCGTATTCTTGGTACAGATGTGCGAGGAATTTGCTATTGGCCTTCTCTTTGGAGACAGCAATCTTTTACTTCTCAGTCAGGATAAATAGAGGTGAGACCACACGTAGTAGGTGAGAGGGGGTTGCAAATACAGACTGCCCAGGAGAAGCAAATTTTACACCAAATTAGGGCGTCTAGGAGGCTATTTCTTAGACTATAATGTGAGTGCATTTTCACTCAGATATTCCTCTCATCTCTCTCTACACTCTTCCTCTAAGCAACTTTACCCAAGTCTTTAATTGCCATCTATCACCTAATTAATAACTACCCAATTCTATCCCTGGTCTAGACCTCTCTGAGCTAGGCATCTGACATCTCCTGACATCTCCTGACATGGAAACTCCCCATGTGCAACACGCTTCTTCCCGCTCACCACTTTTCCTTCCATTGCTGCCTTCAAATCAGAAACTCTCCTTTATCTCCCCCTCATCATCATTCATCCTGATGTTCTTGCCTTCTAATCTTCCCTCCTATCTGACCATTTCCTTCTCTACCTGGTCCAGGTTCCAGGCAGCTCTCATCTGGACCATTGTAGTTGCTTCTGTTCAGATCTGACTTGCTCCCTCCTGCTTCTGTTCAATCTAGTTCACTCTGTAGACTGAGTCTTTGGTGGTTTATTTTGTTGTTGGTGGTGGTTGGGTTTAAACCCACCAAAGGTTCCCCTTTCTTTGAGGATAAAGGAGTTATCCTTTAATTTCTAATGTTCTTAGCCTTGGCCCTCAAGGCTATCCCCCTTCAAAGCTTTTCTCTCACATTTTTGCATCCTGGGCTCTCTGCATCCAGCCACGTTAACTTTCTCTCCTTTTTTCAGTTTACAAACATTATTATAATGTTTTAGTCATGACATTGTACCCATGACCCCATAGGTTGTACACACAACCCATGGTTGTACCCCAGGGCCTTTGCATGTGCTGTTGCTGCTGCCAGCCCCAGACCTCATAGATTCCTCTGTTAGGCACTTTTATAGTGTTGTTTCTTTTCTTCAGAGTGCTTATCTCACTATGAATGATATATCTTTTTATGTGATTGTTAACTATATTCTAGAGTTCATGAGAGCAGGGATATGTCTGCCTCACTTGCTGTTCTCCAGCATTTAGCACAATGCCTGGCATATACATTTGTTGAAGAAATGAATGTGTGATGCCTTCTATATTTTCTTTATAAAATGTTACATGTATATTTACATATCAGTACCTCTAGCTCCTGCTTGTACTGATAGAAACATTTCACATGAAACTAATCTGTTTCTTTCGGGAGTTAAAAAAGGGCCCAGCCAGTGTTGCTCAGTAGTTGAGTGTCGACCTATGAACCAGGAGGTCACTGGTTCAGTTCCCTGTCAGGGCACATGCCCGGGTTGTGGGCTTGATCCCCAGTAGGAGGCATGCAGGAGGCAGCCAATCAATGGTTCTCATTGATGTTTCTATCACTCTATCCCTCTCCCTTCCTCTCTCTCTCTTTCAAAAAAAAATCAATAAAAATATTTAAAAAGAAAAAAAAAAATGGAATGGGATAGCCGTGCCTGGCTTAGTCCTAGCAGGATTCATCCCGCAGCTAAATTGGGTCCTTAGTAAATGGACTCTTTTGTCCCCACTGAGGAGAAAGGAATGGCTTCTGTGTAATCCACTGGCAATGTCTGCCATTCCGAATTTCCCTGAAATTAAATGAATAATGCCTTCTTTAGTCAGTCTTTAAGTAATGTTTAGGCATTAATCAAGATTTCTTATTTTTAGGATTTCTAAATTCAAGTTATTCAAAATAGTTTTGAGTATTGCAGGGGCTGAGGAAGCCACCCTGGTGGTAGAGTCCCTCTTTCATCCCACTCAATAAGGTGATTCTTCCTTCCACATATTCCTTATGGTCCGACATGCGAGGGGCACTGTTACCTCCCTTCTATTGAGAGAAGTGAAGTAACTTTCCCAAGGTCACATAGCTAGTAAGTGAACAAAAGGTCTGCCTACTCACAACCTACTCTGTGCTTCTCACAAGTCTGTGTGAGCTCAGATCTCATCTCTACCACTTACTGCGTGACCTTGAGCAAGTTACCTAATATTTCTGTGATTTAGTGTCTTCATTATCAACTGAAAATAAGACTGACTGAGGGTGAGGTTTCAAGAAGATAACTTACATAAAGTGCATAGAACGTGACCTGTCATGCAGTAAGTGCTCAGTAAAAAATACCTTCTCTGCTACCCACAGATTTCTTTGTTTTCTTCTTTCCCTCTGCATGCTAGCTGGGCTTTGTAGTGAGGAATTTTAGTTTTTCTTTCTACGCTTTAGGGCTCAGTCATTTACCTTACATACTTCCATAGGCAGCTGCTCCCTTTACTCAAGACTGTCTATGATCTACAGGGTATTGAACTGTCAGCTATTGTTTTAAAATATATTTTTATTGATTTCAGAGTGGAAGGGAGAAGTATAGAGAGATAGAAACATCAATGATGAAAGAGAATCATTAATCAGCTATCTCCTACATGCCCCCTTCTGGGGATCAAGCCCACAACCCAGGCATGTGCCCTTGGCGGGAATCGAATCTGGGACCCTTCAGTTCGCAGGCTGACGCTCTATCCACTGAGCCAAACAAACTAGGGCTGTTTTCCCATATAGATGAGGTAAAGTGGTTAGCGCTAGAAGTAGTAAAAAAGATTACAGCTGCAAAAATTCCTGTTGTCCTTGAAACAGTGATTTTATAGAAATATTGAAAATAAAACTCAGTCCTTCCAAAGTTTAGTGAAATGCAATTATGAGACCATTTTAACCATGTTTAGAAACGCTCTGAAGAATTTTACTCTTTTAAAATAGCAACGAAATAACAAATCTCTTTCAGAAAGAATATGGTACACCTTTAAAGGAAGTAATCAGGTTCTTTCTGAACCGACCCCGAGAGTTAAAGTGGTTGCTAAGTGAACGGCTGAGAAACGTTTAATTTATAATCTTCAGCAGAGCAGTACATTTTATTTCATAAGGATGGCTGTGCTTCTGAAGACCAAGAATTAAAGTTTTGACATTTGCTTGTTTTTTTAAGGAAAGTAGGCACATAAATATACAACTCAGAGGTATTCATACTTTAGGTACTTCAAGTTGTAATTTAATATTTTCAGCTTCTGATTTTAGAAAAATGAGCAACAAATCAGCAGAGATGGAAAAAGTAAGTTAACTTTTTTTAAAAAAATGTAAGCTGGTGCCAGTCTAAATATATTTTCTCGAGAACATCAGCTCTCAAAGTATCATCTTGGTGGTTGCCAAGGGGGTCTGTACGGCCAACTGCATGTGAAGATGTTGTTGCCTCTTTGCTCTCATTCTCTCACGGTGCACATGGTGCTTTCCAGAGGCTGCATGGCGTGCGATGATGTCATCGCTCTAATGACTTATACCAGGTACTCTGTGCATTCTTGTGTTTTCAAACGTTCTGTTTTGATTTTTAACTTAGAAAATATCTACTGATATACCCATAAAAACAAAAGCCCTTTGGGATCCTCAATAATTTTTAAGAGCATAATGGGGTTCCTGAAACCAATGGGTTTGAGAACCCTGCTCTAGAGAAAGATAGCTTCCAACAGCTAAGGGAATTATCTTGCAAGTGCTGCTGCTGTCCAGCCAGTGGGAGACTGGGAATCACATCCATGGCCCTGGAGGCTTGATTTTCTTTGTCAAGATCATTACGTGATAGGTAGCTTCTGCCCCACAAGAACATAAGCTCCATGAGGACAGGGCTCCGACCGCTTTGCTCACAGCTACATCTCCAGGGCACACGATAGTATCCAGGAAGCCCCCAATCGGTATGATTGAAGGAATGGATTCAAAACCACGACCTTGAAGTATCTACAAACTGTGTACTATGTGCTGACCTTACGATGTGCATTATCTCTAGTATTCCCAGCAGCCCTGTGTAGGAGGTGCTGTTTTTATTTCCATTCTTCAGAAGCGAAGTTACTCGCGCCAAATCACACAGCTGGTCATTAGCAGCAAAAGGACTGACACTCAGGCCTGCTGACCTCATTGCCTGCTCTCTGCCTGAACAACTCGGTGTACTGGCTCCTGGCCGAGGCCGGGCAAGGAGAGGTGTTGCAGGTATCACAGATCTAAGGAGTGCAGCCCAGACAGGTCAACTCACTCAGGAGAAAACTAGAGTCTAGTGTCAAGGTCAGGTCAGAAAGGGGGCTCTGGATGTGGTCTGATAAACTTGGTGCATGACAAAAGGCGGGCCACCTCCTGACTTGTTTCATGGTCTCTGCTTGTGAGGCGGGACACCATCCTGGTTAAGGAGGGAGGACACCAGAGCTGGCCCCTCAGGGTTGGTCCCAGTTCTTCCATTTGGTGACTGTGGAACCTTTGGCAAGTTGCTTAAGCTTCCTGTACCTCAGTTTTCTGTGTACAGTGAGTGTGGTGATAATATTCCCATTAACTCCATAGGATTGTTGTTAAATGAACTAATAAGGTATGTGCCAGCTTTCGGACAGTGCCTTGCATTTATTTAGTAAATTCTATATAGGTTCTATGTAAGTTTAACCTTTTTTTTAAATGTTGATTGGGAGCAAAAGAGATGAATCCAGATTCCAACAGAATCAGAGGCAGGGCTGTTAGGATGGTGGCATAGAGTGGGTAGCACTCAGGTTCCAGACTTTTGCTATTTATTGGCTGTAAATCTTGAATGACTTGCTACCTTTTTGTGCCTTAACTTCCTTCTCTGCAAAATAGAGAAGAGTGCTCACCTCAGTGAATCATGGGAAACAGGGAGTTAATGAATATAAACTGTTTAGAGGAGGGCCTGGGCCATAGCAGGTACTTGGCATAGTTCATTCTGCATCATCAAATTGTGCCTTCAGTGATCGGGAAACAGACGTTCAGTCCAATCTCAAAAATCATTCAAGGATGTGGCAAAAATCATAGCTATTTAGGAAAATGGGATTTTTAAATAGGGCTATTCAGGCACAGTAAAAACAATGAAATAATAGGGCTCCCACAGTTTGTACACGGGATTAGGAAATGTTATAAGAAGGACAAACCTCCTGCATTGATTCCTGAGGAGCAGGTCTGTCTTCCTATTCGCTGATGGCTCCACGGTGCACAAGGAAGACGCAGGACTGGGCCAGAGCTGTGGAGAGGAAGTCGGATTGCGTCTCACGGTGTCTCTCTTCCTTTCCTGCTTTTCCTTCCTCCTTCTCCTACTGTATTGAAAAATATAAAATATCAAGACCATAGGACTGGCCATCTGGAGACCTGGGCTTCATTCTCGGTCTTTCATAACCAACAGTGACCCTAAAGAAGCCATATGACCTCCCAGGACCCCGGTCTCCTCATTTGGAAATGAGAAGGTCAAATTAAATTATTTTTAAAGTCCCTTTCTAGGCTGATTCTGGGAATTCACTTAAACTTTCCAGAAATACTAGGACTTCCTGGATGCAATTAGAGATCCAGATGGTTTAACTATAGTGCTTAGGCCCACCCCATAAACAAGGACAAGGTACCCCAACCCTGACATGTGGAGGTGCCTGGGAACAGGGTCCTCCTGGCCCTCCGGCAGGCAGTCAGGGAGGCAGCCTGAGCTAAGTCTGTTGGGTCCAAAAGTGCCAGTAATGCACAATAACAAGATGCGGACAAGCCGTTGTGCATCTTGACACAGTCATCATTCCTTGTGAAAAATGCCCTTGCGAGCTTCATTGATCCTCTTCATCTCCTCATCAGTTTCTTATCAAAGATACTGCACTAACATTCCTGTTATTCATCATGTTTTAAAATCATCCTTTTACTATTTTCAACTTCTTTGCCTGGAGGTACGCACCCAGCCTGCAGTGGGCCTTCGTACAGCATATAAATAACAAGAAGACATTGCTGCCATATTCTTGGCTTCTTCACTGAATTAAGTGCATTTACTCATCGTCTTATTTTTCTTCTTGGTGAAATAAATCTGAGTTTGCTTCAGTCAATTTGGCTTTGGAATTCAATGCTTCATTCTTTATCTTCATTCACTGAGATGCCAGGAGCACTTTAAAACTTTGCTGGAGTATATCCTTTGTTGTTAGTGACAGCATCTATTTTCTCTGAGACTTTGGCTCGTATTCTTTTCATTTCTCTAACTTTTCTTGACTCCCTATATATGTCCTGTCTTTAGCTCTCACTTTTTTCTAAATATCCTTCCTCAGAAATTGTATCCATTAGCAACTTTGCCTTCCCTTTAAACAGATGACTTCTAAATCCTGTATTTTGCTATTAGATAGTTTTTTCATCAACTTATTCTTTACAGCATTCACCAGAAATTTATTGAGTACCTTGAATGGTGTACAGTGCTGGTGCTCAGGACATAAAGGTAAGATGGGTGACTTTTGCCCTGGCTGGGTGGCTCAGTTGGTTGGAGCATCGTCCTGTGCACCATAATGTTGCAGGATCAATTCCTGGTCAGGGCACATACCTAGATTGCAAGTTCCATCCCCACCCTGGTCGGGGCACCTATGGAAGGCAACTGATCGATGTTTCTCACATCGATGTTTCTCTCTCTCCCTCCCTTCCTTTCTCTAAAATCAATAAACATATCCTTGGGTGAGGATTTAAAAAAGAGAGAGAGAGAGAGAAAGAGATGGGTGACTTTCTATGTCTTGCACCAATTCGAATGGAGTCTAATTGAGGTGATAAAGCCTGTCTGGTAAAGCCAACCAATATGACAAATGCTAAGATAGAGTATGTTTTTTAAAAGCTGCTTTTGGAACATGGAGAAGTGAGTAACTAAAATCTCTGACGGCTATCAAAGAAAGGTTTTCCAGATGAGAGGATGTGGGAGGTGGGTTGTGAAGGGTGAGTAGGAGTTCGTGAGCTGTGACATCTTCAAACTACCTTCTGTGTGCTTGCTCTGATGTTTGCCCTTAAACTGAACATGCGAAAAGTCAAATTCACCTTTCTCCCTACATGATATTGCCCACTTGACTTCCTGTTTTATTATTCCTCCCATCATCCAGGGAATGCAGTATAGGTATTTTTGTCTCTTTTCTCTTTATTGACCTATTGTCCAACACAACGTCACTCGAGTTCTTCATCTTTTTGTTCAGTCATTCCCACTACCCAGCCAGGTCAGACTTACTCTGTTATCTCCTGTCTGGGTTATTGCAGTGGACTCCAAGTTGGTCAGGTTTCCTGGGGTTACGTTCCCCATTTAATCTGTCCTATCAATCTTTTATGAAAACCAGTTTAATTTTTGTCACTCATCTATTAAAAAATGATGGGAAATTGACAAGTCTTGGATGTTTAGTTTGTGAAGTGCTTTTCTCTAAGTTTTACCTAATTAATTACCAAAACAATCTTATGAAATAAATAGTATACTCTTCAGAATATCTTTTAAATTTACAACCCTGTAGTCAGTGAGCTCTTGGGAAACATTTTGTCCATCAGAGCATCCTCAGGGCGTAGTACAGTGCCAGTTCATAAATGATGTCCAGTAAGTAACTGCATCATGTATTTGTTCCTCCCTAGTGTCTACATCTTTATGTGCCCAATAGAAACTATTTCATCAGAAGGCACTGAAACTGAGTCATAAAAAAGATAGTTTCCCCCGTATTTCAGTGATGATACTGTATCCACGCACTGCTCAGCAGTCAAAGAATCACCTCTTTATGCTGCGATTGCCACTGTTGCTGAACACACTCGTGAACCTCAAGATTCCTAGTGGATTCTTACCATTCAGGACTATGTGCATGCAGAACCACTCCATGTAAATGGCTTTTTTTCTTTCTTTCAAATATTTTTAGACACAGAGGAAAGGAGAGGGAAAGAGAAACATCGATGAGAGAGTAAAATATCTATCTGCTGCCTCCTGTACGCCTGTCACTGGGGATTGAGCCCGCAACCTGGGCATGTGCCCTGACCAGGAATCAAACCTCCAGCCTCTTGGTGCATGGGATGATGTCCAACCAACAGAGCCACACCAGCCACGGCTAAATGGCTTTCTTTAATTATGCAACCAAGAACCTATACACACAGTAATGTGTTTGTATCACTCTTGATATCAAACTCAATTTAATTGCCTTGCATGGCTATCGGGGAATGCTATATTATATTATAGACCTAGAGAATCTATTTAAACATTCTGGTCTTTCGTGTTTGTTTAAAAATGTGGGGTTTCACTCCCTGGGTGATGTTGCTTGTTTGGTTGGGCATCATCTGTGCACTGAAAGGTTGCCAGTTCGATTTCTGGTGGGGGACATGCAGGAGGCAGCAGATAAATGTTTCTCTCTCCTTTCCTCTCTCTATAATTATTAATACAAACATATTTTTTAAAAGTGTGGGGGTTCACCCAGCTGGTGTTGCTCAGTGGTTGAGCATCGACCCATGAACTGAGAGGTCACCAGATAGATTCTAGGTTAGGGCACATGCCTGGGTTGTGAGATTGACCCCCAGTAGGGGTGGCAGGCGGCAACCAATCAATGTGTCTCTCTCATCGATGTTTCTATCTTTCTCCCTTCCTCTCTCTCTAAAAAATCAATTTAAAAAAATAGTAAAAATGTGAGGGTTCTGTGGCTTATAATCAGTATTCTTTATTTGTATATTGTCTTCTGAGTTTACAAGAAAACTGGTTATGGAAGTAATAACATAAAAGATGTTTAAAAATATTAACGGAGTAGAATACTTTAAATCTGAATCTGTAAGAATTTGAAAACTTTAAACCTGCTTTTTTCTGACATGGGCCAATTTGCATAAAAGGAGTAAGAGAAAGATAAATATCACATGATCTCACTCATTTATGGAATATAATGAACAACATAAACTGATGAACAAAAACATATACAGAGAAACATCAATCAGACTGTCAAAACTCAGAGGGAAGGTAGGGGAGGTGGGGGTAAGGCGGAGAGATCAACCAAAGGACTTGTATGCATGCATATAAGCCAATGGACACAGACACCAGGGTGGTGAGGGCATGAGCAGGGGGTAGGTTGCGGGGGGCAATGGGAGGTTAAGGACACATATGTAATACCTTAATCAATAAAGAAAAAAAGAATAAACCTGTGGGGGAAATAATAAAAAAATAAAATGCACATGATATTGTAAACCTTGAAAGAAAAATAAACCTCTTTTAGTTATTATTGTTCTTATGAAACCATAGAACATAATCTATCCTGCATTTTAAAAGGCAGTTTGCTGACACGAAGAAAATGATGAACCAGCAAACTATTTAGAAATGTGCTTGACTTTGCAATAACAGTTTATGTTCTTTCATAGCCAAATGCTTCAAGTGCATTAAGCTTTGTTTTCAAGAGCCCCTGCTGCCATCTGCTGGTTTCTATTATTCAGCAAACTTCTAAATGGAGAATGGATGACAGGGCTCAATAAGATGCTATTTTCAGGGGAGAAAAGTCATTTTGTAATTTCATTATGTTATTAAAATAAAAGGAAATACTAAAATGAGTTTAGTTTGCAAATAAACTTTTATAAAAAATGTCTTTTTATAGAGTTTTGAACCTACATATAAAATAAAATGGGTTTACCCTGAGCCCAAGGGAAGGCATTACTTTCCTATAGAAAACCTACTTCCATTGGGTGAAATCAGGTTGTATGAAGCTGAGGTAGAATGAAAAGGAAGCAAGCTCCATTGTGTGTGTCTGAGGGAGAAATCAGACTGGTTAGTGGTGGGAGGAGAGTACCAGGCGACTGGAGATAGACAGGCAAGTTCTAATTGGTGGTTCTCAAACTCCAGCTGATTCAGAATCCCCTGGAAGGCTTTTTCCAATGAAGAGTATTGGGCCTTATCCAGTGATGTTCTGGGAAGTGTTTGACAACTGGATCTTTGGGAAAAGACCCTGATTTTTAACAATTGCTGATTTCCATGATATAAATGCTCCTACCAAGGCCCATGATTTCAAGCAACCAATACGGCGCCACTAAATGTGAAGTCAAGAAGAAACCACTGTAGCTGTTCCACCATACATCTCCACCAGATGCAAATAACCTCAAGAGCGCAGATAACATGTAGCTATTCTGTTAGAGAGCATTGACATTTGAATATTTACTACTTCCATTTTAAATATAATTTTCTTACTTGAATGCTGAATTTAATATGTAGTGATGGTTTTGTTGAACAGTCACCTTGCAGAACTGTACTCACCCCCAGGGTGGCTGGAGTGGATTTCATGGGTCTGGGTGATGCAGATGCAGCTATTCCATGGCCCATACTGACAACCACTGTGTTGGACTAGAATGCTAGAAAGTGGCTGGGTGAGGGAGGCTCTGTGAGAGGTTAGAATGTGAGCCTGAACCTTGAGAAAATCTAGACTTGGAAAAGCTGGATCAAGAGCACTCGATTCCAGGACTGACTTTGGTAGGAGCAGGGTTACCTCATCCAGCGTGACAGCTGTGGAGGCCAGGTGGGATGCAGATATAAGGAGTGACATTAGGGTAAGCCTATTCCTGTGTGATTGCTGCTATATTCCCCAGGAAGGACGAGGCAGGTTCATCAGCCTGGGAGCTGGGGAAGGTTATTGGATATTTGAGATGTGAGTAGTCATTTTGGAGCAGGATAAAAATACATCTTCTAAAGAAGTAGATTTACATTGGCTGGGCAATGTTAGGTGGCCATTTAAAAAATTTGATTATGAATGTAAAGTGAGAGCCATTGGCAAGTTTGTCATTTTCTCTAGTAACACTGAGTTGCCAGGGTGCCAGTGCAGAGGAGATGGCTGACGGGAGCCTGAGGCTGGCCAGGTGAGGATGATGGAGAAGGAGAGCCAGGCAGTAATTAAGGGTGTTGGCCAGGCTCTGATTATATTGGTGGGATATGGGATTCAGGTGATGTAAGGAACTGGGGACAGGGCATGACTTTGAGTCTGGATGGTGGAAAAGTGGGAGCCTTAAATATTGGAGGGCTGAAGGAAGTGGAAGAACTGTTGGGAAGTCAGAAAGAGGGATGCTTGAAGCGTTTTCTTTAACAACTCAGGTTGTTTTTCTCTGATCTCCTCATAAGTGACTTTGCTCAGCTACATCATTTAAGGTATTTTGTTGAGAGACTGAAATTTGCTCCAGTATCATAATTTTCCTTTCTTGAAGTTCAAATAAGGATAATGATAGTACATTGTCTCACAGATTATCAATGTCAAATGACATACAAAACAGCAATGGTATTTGTGTGAGAGAGCACTGGCGTTAACACCACACAGCCAGAGCGCCATGAGCCTCAGTTTTCTCATCAGTGAAATGGATCTGATAGTTCCTTCTAGGAAGTATTGTAAGAGTTAATCATGTATGTAAATCACCTGGCAGAGTGCCCAGCTCTTAGGAAATGACAGCTTTATTCTTATTCTCATATCTTTAGACCTTGAATACAAATACATAGGAAAGGGTTTTAGCTTGTTACTCTGAAATACAACACCCCAGGTAAAACTGAATGTGTTGTGTTATGCCCATGAGATGAATATAAGGAATCCAAGAAAATTGGTGCATGAGTATTTTACCCCACCTCCAGATTTCAGAAAATGGCCGGAAGAATTCATGGCAACTGAGTGGGGGAGGTTCTTTCCCTGCAGTGCTCGGTTGTCATAATTGAACAGCTTTCTCTTTGTCTAAATTGATATGTCCCTCCGTTGATTTTATAGAACTAAATTTTCATCTGAGTTCATTTTCATAATCTTTCTTCATCAATTTGTTTCTCTCTATTGCCTTTTTAATCAGGAGTCTCAGAAACAAATCACAGATCTTAAAGGAGAAATCTTATTTGAGAGCTCTTTGAGCTAAATTATGCAAATTAATCCAACAGTGAGATGTCATTTTTTTATCTCTCAAATAGGCAAAGTGAGTGAAAAGAAAATGATAATACTCAATAGGGAAGAACGTGCAGTGAATCATTGCTGAAGGATTGCAAATCCGTACAATCTTTCAGAAAAACCATTGGATAATTCAGCAAGAGTAATAACAATGCCCATGCTATTTTGACACAGCAATTCCCCATCTAGACATATATTTGAAAGAAATAGTAAAACTGTATATAATAAAGATTTAAGGAAAAACATTCATTACAATGAAAATAGCAAAATAAATAAAGGAGGGAGATCAACCAAAGTCTAGCAATATCAGAATGGTTTTTATATCTAGAGGATGATAAATGCTATAAGATCGATTTTTTTTTTAAAAAAAGCAATACATAAAACTTAAGGTTTTGCATTGGCAAGTTTGTCAATTCTATAAACAATAAGCACAAACATAAATTACTCAAATAAAATAATTCACATTAACCATTGTTATTTCATTGTAGTAAAAAATCAGGTGATTTTCATTTTGTCCTTTTATTTATTTTTTTTAAAATATATTTTATTGATTTTTTACAGAGAGGAAGAGAGAGGGATAGAGAGTTAGAAACATCGATGAGAGAGAAACATCTATCAGCTGCCTCTTGCACACCCCCTACTGGGGATGTGCCCGCAACCAAGGTACATGCCCTTGACCAGAATCGAACCTGGGACCCTTGAGTCCGCAGGCCGACGCTCTATCCACTGAGCCAAACCGGTTTTGGCTCATTTTGTCCTTTTGTTAAACCTCTCTACATTTCCCAAATACTGTACAATAACAATGTATTATTTTTATATGAAAAATAAAACATTAAGAGATGTTGAACTTACTGAGAAAAGGGCACAAATTAGACCTTCCCACTTTTCAACCACCTTCTTTGCTTCCGACAGCTAGGTCCCTCCTATCCCTTCTCTCCTGGCATCGCTCGTGGAGAGGTTATTGTGCCCCTTCTCAGCCCTCAGTTTCTTGACATCATCTTACACCTCTGACCACCCCTTTATTCTTTCCTAAGACCAGCTTTATTTAGACATAACTCACATACAATAGAACTCATCCTTTTAAAATAGATAATCACTCTTTTATCCTTGACATACTCTTCTTTGTTGATCTCCATGACTGGACACTGCCGAGGTTTATTCACTCATTTTTTAATAGTCATTGGGTGTCACCTCTGTGCCAGGCTTTCTCCTAGCTTGGCTTTGCCATCCCTTTTGCGTCTCCTTTGTGGCCCTCTTCCTCTGCCCAGCCCTCGCATAGCAACATCCTTGGAGCTCTCCTCTCTCTCAGCATTGTCCCCACTGGCTCATCTGTGCAGATGCTCTCCGTTCACCTTGGCCCAGTGTGTCTCTGAATCCGTTCACCCACGTGTAAGGTTAATGCCTGGAAACTCACGGGTCCACAGGTGAACACATCTGCCTGTGTCTCTTGCTGTACATCTTCATTTCTGCTCCCCCTTATGTCATTCTAATCTGATTCATGGTGTCACGGTCCTGCAAGGCAGGCACAGTGGAGGTGCTAGAGACACATTCGATTCTATTTGCCTTTACCACCCTGTCACTTTTGAGTATCTTGATTCTGTACCATTCAGGCCATTCCCGTAGCCAGTGCCCTGGTTTTGACCTCATTAGTGTGGCACCTCTCATGTGGGTAGTGCAGTCCTCTTTGGGTGTCCTGTCTCTACCTTGAACACTGCAGCCAGGATCATCTCTCTAGTTATGGTCCTGCCTGGATTGCTCTTCTGTGCCACAACCATGCTACAAAATGAAGCTCAAGCTCCTTGGCTAGATAATAAAAGACATCCATGATCTGGTCCCAAACTACATTTCCAAGCTTGCATACCACTGTAGAGTCCTGCAATCCAGACACATTTGAGAACTGATGCTTCGCTGAGCCATCATGGTGCACTTATTTCCATCATTCACTTTCTCCTCCATCTCCACTAATTAAACTACGGGCCATTTTTCAAGACCTGTTTAAATGATCCAGCTTCTAGGGAGTCCTGTCATTTCTCTCACTGTGAGTCACCTTTCCCTCCTTTGCACACCCACAGACATTTAGAAGCTTCGAGCACTTACCACACTCTCCAAGGTCTTTGCCATTTTGTCATTTGCTTATTCCCCACTTATACTAATGGCAGCCACTGTACCTCATTAGTCTTTGTATAATTCATGATACCAGCATAGGCCGCTGTGCAATGCGGCACTTAATAAATATATTTAGTATTGGAAAGTACTGCAACATACTGGTATTTTAATCTCTAATTGGGTTTCTCCTATAATACGTTCAGGGCCCCCACAGATTGGCAGATTACCCCCACCTCCTTGCTAGCCTTTAATAGCTCTGAATGTTTTTAAATCTAAAAAAGCACTTAATTCCTCATTCAGAGGACCACGTGGCTGGCCTCATGGTCTTGGGAGCAGAATCAAACTGAGGGCGGGAGGCGGGGACTCTAGGACTGGTCACCACACTTTGTCTCGGTCCCATTCCTGACTCTGGTGCTCCAAGGACATCAGGTAGCAGCACTCCCCTCATTCAGGGGAGCCTCGCTTTCACTCTGCCAGGGGTCGATCTGCCTGCTTGGGGAGCAGTTCAGAACCATGTGCCATGCTCTGCCCTCATGGAGGGGACTTCACATCCCAAGACCTTCACCTGTGAGCACCCTCAGCAGGTGGTGAAGAGAAGAGGGGGGCCACTCAGGGATCACCGCTGGAGTCAACTCCGATCTGAAAGGCCCCTGGACCCATAGCAAATCTTATATAATTTTTAAGACCACCTGCTCTTAAAGGATTTTGCAACCTCAAAGTGTAGGGGGGAAACCTCACACATATGAAATGGCACTCACACTGTTCCATCCTAACCATTTTCTTCAGTGTTGTTCCAATTAATTCATAAGACATGGGAGGACTCTTAACCACCCCACAGAACTGGAGGGAATTTTCCATCTACAAATCTTAGCAGTCTATCTTTCAATAGAACTGCCCACATTTCCTAAGTTAATTAGTTTAATTCATATGTTTAAGCACTAACTAATTATTATCATGTTTCCCAGATGTAATCTGGTCTTTAAAATACACACACACTTCGGCTCTGATGTTCTTTTCATTCAGTCTCTGAGAACCTTTGATTTCTTCCTGGGGAGATTTTGTTTTTTTAATATAATACATTTTTTGCTTCTTTTTTTTCTACTTATATATTCTACCAGTATTAGTGAAAGTGTTCTTCTTCAGTACAAGTTAAGTCTTTAATACTATGCAGTTTATTCATTGCATCTTATTAGAGCAATGATTTTGGTGAAAGAGAAAGTATCATTTTTAATAGAAAGAAAAGGATTAGAAGTGAAAGAACACAAAATTAAGGGATTACTGTATAATTTATTACTGGCTCATTTGGCTAAGTTAATTAGAAATTTGAAAAGAACTTTGCAAAATTAAGTAAAATATGCAAAATCTACTTCTCTTGATAACTGTGTAGGCTAAATTTAAATCTAGAGAATAAATTGTAGTATCACTAGGGATGAAGAAGGGTTGGTAATGGACTAGAAGATGATTTTCATTTTGTCCTTTTTAAGGCCTCTCTACATTTCCCAAACACTTCACTGATAATATAGACATGAGCAGGAGCTTATACCCTCAACCTCCCACCGCCAAGTCTACCCATCCAATCCCACATTAACCCATGCCCTCTGCCTTCCCTCCCTCTGCAAAGGCTGAAGTATCTTCGCTCCTAGCAAAGGCCCAACCCCTCCACTGTACTCAGGGTCAACCCTTCTCGCCTCCTAGTCTTTTTGTACCTACAGTGAGCCTTCTCTCATGAATGACTGTCTCTCTGCTCGGTCATCCCTATCAGCATAGAAAGATGTCTCCATCCTTAAAACAAGACAGTGCCATCTCTGCCCTGTGTCTTTTCCCAACTTACTCTCTTGTCCACCGCACAGAATATCTTCTTGAAATAGCTTGTTTTCTATAGTCACTGACTCCCTGCCTCATATTGATTCCCCAGCAACTTGAGGGTCAGCTGAGTGGGTTGGAAAGATGCAGGTACCTGAGCAAAGCTTCTTACCTAAACTGTGCCTCTTCAAGGTGTCCAGAAAGATGTCCCATCCTACAGGAAGGATGGGGGCCCCTATGATGGTCTACTGCGTCCTGTGCCCTTATTGGTCTTCCTGAGGGCAGAACTGACAGTGTTCCTGAGAGATCAAATTATTCACATATTTATCACACACCCCGCATGTTCCAGGCACTGTGCTTAGCACCAGGGCTGCTGCTGTAGCTTTTCCTTCCTGCCCGCTTGCTTCATCTCCTTCCAGTCTCCCAACCACTGCATAACATACATTTTCACCATTTTTAAGTGTGCAGCTCAGTGACTTTCACATTGTTGTGTAACCATCCATCTCCAGAATGTTTCCATCTTCCTAAACTGAAACTCCAGACCCATTAAAATTAACTGCTCATCCTTCCTCCCTTAAGCCCTGGTAACCTCTGTTCTACTTTCTGTCTCTGTGAATTTGATGACTCTAGGGACCTCATAGTAGTGGAATCATACACTGTTTCTCCTTTTGTGTCTGGCTTATTTCATTCAGCATAGTGTCCTCAGCTCACCCATGTTGTAGCAAGTGCCAGAATCCCCCTCCTTCTTGAGACTGAATGGTATATACCACATCTGGCTTATCCATTCATCCCTTGATGGACATTCGGTGCACTTATATTTTTATAGATTTTATTGTTGACAGTATTACAGATGTCCCCCGATTTCTCCCCTTCACTCCCCTTCTGTGCACTTTAAAGTAGACTATTCTCTGTGATCTTCCTAGGAACCATCGGCTCCTCCAACTGTTTGGTATTTGAAGTGAGTGAGTGTTCAAATGGGTTAGGTATATGTTCAGGGTGTAACGCTAAGAAATGGAGTTGCGGTTAGACAGCCTTAGCCCTACTGAGTTCCGAAGCCCATGAGCTCCCTCCTGCTCTCTGCTGTGTGGGCTTCCTATGTGCACACCACCTTTCGATTATTACAAGGATGACCAACACCGTGGTTACAAAAGGACTTTGCAAACCACAGTTTGACAAAGAGCTTAGGATCATATCATCCTTGTTAACATTAAATTCCATCCCCCCAATTAATATTATTAATGTGCTTTTGTATTGTTCAAAAATACTTACTAAAAGATAGGATCTTTCACCAAATAAGGGAATCGTATTTCCTACAGCTGTTCTCATGAGGCTGCTTCTCATCTGGAACCTCACCCAAACCTGGCATTCAGGAAATACTTGATTCTGGAGAACCAGCAGGCAGGAGATTCCCCTTGTAAGAGATGCCCAGTAGAGGGTTTTAACTATCTCGCAGGCATGCTATTTTGCTTTGTGGCCACCAGGTGGAGACATACCATCTCTAATACTTCACTGCTGTCACTGACTCAGGATTTTTCTCACCTATCCTATCCAGCTTTTGAGCGAGTCTTAATCAACTTTAAATAAAACGGGGTCTATTACTGATGTATCTCACATCAACTAATACTTCAAAAGTTTGATCAAAATATTTTATGAACTTTTACATGGAAAAAGTTTTTCAAGAATGTATCAGAGAGCCCTGGCTGGTGTGGTTCGGTGGATAGAGCATTGGCCTGCGAACCGAAGGGTCCCGGGTTTGATTCCAGTCAAGGGCATGTATCTTCCAGTTGCAGGCTCCTCCTTGGCCCGGGCCCTGGTCAGAGCATGTGCAGGAGACAACCAATCAATGTGTCTCTCTCACATCGATGTTTCTCTTTGTCTTTCCCTATTTCTTCCACTCTCTCTAAAAATCAATGGGAAAAAATATCCTCAAGTAAGCATTTAAAAAGAAGAAGAAGAATGTATAAGGAAGCCCTAGCTGGTGTGGCTCAGTTGGTTGGCTGTCATCCCATGCACAAAAGGTCATGGGGTTTGATTCTCAGTCAGGCACATATGCTGGGGTTGCAGGCTCAATCCCCAGTTAAAGACATGCAGGAGGCAGCCAACCCATGTTTCACTCTCACATTCATGTTTCTCTCTCTCTCTAAAATCAATAAAAATATTTTTGAAAAGAATATATAAGAGAGAGTAAAATATTAGCATAGTCTGACACAGGATCTCTCTGTTTACAAATAGTGAATGAATGAATGATGCATTTAAGAGCTTATTACACAAGTGACACTGGAAAAAACGATCTAATACTCCACTGGAGTCCGCCTTTTTTGGTCTCTCTCCTCTTGACATTGTGGAATGAACATGTAGAGTCTAGCTGTATATCTATAGTATGTTTTAGAAGTCAATTGAATATATGAGTTGACCTCCTTCTAAAATTAACTGGTATTTGAAGCCTATAAGGGAATTAATAAATCTCTGGAAGGTGAATAACGTCAGAACAAACTCAGTGTTATTATATCCCTGATTTAATTATAGAATCCTTCTGTATCTATTGAATGTGGATTTTAGTTTTTGAATTCACATGGGCTTGCAGAATTATATTAAGAAGAAATGTAATGTGTAGGACTCTGGGGTTGGACGAGAACCGTGCAAAATTATTTTAGACTATTCCCTTTCTTTACATAGAACTCCTAATTTTTACATACCCTGGTCCTAAAGACTCCAAGACAAGGTTTTCATGGAAATAAATAAGTGTATAAGGAACCTAGTTTATTAGCATAATTAAAAAGACATCTTGGTTTGGAGTATTGCAGTTTGATATGTCCCTGTGAAATTCATGGACCCTGGACTGTCTCCCAGGACCCCAGGACCCAGGATTTTATGTGATGATTGCTCCTTTTTTAGCTTCTTGACTCCCTGACATAAAAGAAATGTTCAGGAATAAACATGGTACCAGGCATCCTTAGGAGGACGGCATTTCTCTTGGCCAAATGATCTTTTGTTGGAAAAAAACAATCAAACAAAATAGGTAGAAATTTTAGCTTTTGGCCAAGCCCCTAATCAATTCTTTTCATCTTCTTTATTATCTGGTGGTTGAATAAGCCAGTTGGCTTGAGCACTCAGGGAGAGGGCTCACAGAGCCGAGTTCCTTCTCTGTGTTGGCCTCAAGCTGCTCTGTTTTGCTGGCAGGAACTGTGTCCTAACCTTGGTCACTGCCCTGGGAGTCCTACAGGTGGTGATCAGCATCAGTCTGTCCCATTCCCAGAAATGGGAACAGTGCCAGAAATATTCAAGTTATACACGCTGCCCTCCTGGAAGGAATGTCTGTGCATGAAGGGAGGCACATTCAGATTTTTCTGCTACAGTAGAGGGAGGTCACGGTGAAATGCTTAGCTCGCTCCATCACCATCTTCCCTTGTTGCAGTCTGAGCAGCCGCCAGCTGGCACTACCCGCAGCAGGTTGCCACGGAGAGCCTGCAGACACCACAGCTGTTTAGCCCCAGATTGAAGGCTCTAAACATGTAAACAGGTACCTGAGCAAAATTATGTAGGGCAGAGCTGTGTGCATTGCCCGCAGGGAAGTGATAGGAACATCGTCAAGGAACTTTAGAAAGCTCTCTCTTCACGGATCTGTCAGAGGCT
Source organism: Eptesicus fuscus (assembly GCF_027574615.1). Lineage (NCBI taxonomy): Eukaryota > Metazoa > Chordata > Mammalia > Chiroptera > Vespertilionidae > Eptesicus > Eptesicus fuscus. Next base: position 15,851,326 of record NC_072482.1, on the reverse strand, counting down.
GCCTAGGAAACAAAATATTCGAGATTCCAGGTCTCTGGCCAGAGAATCCTCAGAAGTTATTTGATAAACAGCTTCCCTTCTGAGAGAATAATCATGGATTTCTAAAATATCAAGCTCAACATACTGATGACTTTGAAAAATCGAAGCTGCTCCTTTCCTAATGGGCAGTTTTAGGATTTACCGCAATGACTCCGTTTTAACCTCAATTTCTTGTTGTGATTACTGTCCATTTGGGACACACCAAGGTTTTAAGTTTTATGTAGTCCCTCATTCACTCTTTTTCTTTTCTTTCTCTCTCCCTTTAGAAGCATGTTTCTAAAGATCTGCCTCACTTTTACTTAGTACTATTATCTATCTGAAATTCTCAGGAATCATCTGAGGAGACTCCTAGGGAGCCCTGGAATCTCTAGGCCAGTGTATCCCTCTCTCCTGGCCACTAGAACACAGATTTCTGGGCCCTCCTCCCCTCTGCTCTGCTCTCCCAGGGACTCTGCTTCAGTAGCTCTGCCAAGGGGCCTGAGCATTTGCACGTCCAATGAGTTCCCAGGGGATGCCGATTATGCTGCTGCTGCTGGTCCAGGGCCCACACTCTGAGAACCTCAGCTGAAGGTCGTGGTATGGGTTTCCAAACTTGGTTGAGTAAAAATCACCAAAATAATTTGTGACTACTCAACATATTTCCTGACCCTGTCACAGGATAGGTTATTGACATACATGAAACAAAAACGATGGAAAATTATCAATCTTGAGATGGACTCCCTTCCCGCAACTCAGAGAGGAAGGGAGAAGGAGAGAGAGAGAAACATCAATGATGAGAGAGACTCACTGACCGGGTGCCTCCTGCATGCCCCCCACCAGGGATCGAGCCCACAACCCTTCCGCATGTGCCCTTGATCGGAATCAAACCCAAGACCCTTCAATCCACAGACCGATGCTCTATCCACTGAGCAACACCAGCTAGGGCTCCACCGATACTTTATTTAAATACTCATTCTTCAAGGTCTAGCATTATGTCCATGAAGCAGTTGCCCACAGCAAAAGGAGCACTTTCATTCTTCTGATCGACGTATTGTAGTTTTCCTGTTCTTACTATGATTTGAATGCCGAGTTTTTTAAAGATGGCAGCTTTGGCTGAGTCTACTTAGAACTCTCTGTGGGATTATAGAAGACAGCTGTTGAAAAATGCTTAAATCAGCCCCTGGCTGGGTAGCTCAGTCGGTTGCCATCCTGAGACACCGAGATTGAGGGTTTGATCCCCAGTCAAGGTGGCACATATAAAAGTCAACCAATGAAAACATCAATAAGTGTGACAAAAAAATTGATGTCTTTCTCTCTCTCTTTCTAAAATCAATCAATAGCCCTAACTGGTTTGGCTCAGTGGATAGAGCGTTGGCCTGAGGACTGAAGGGTCTCAGGTTCGATTCCTGTCAAGGGCATGTACCTTGGTTATGGGCACATCCCCAGTAGGGGATGTGCAGGAGGCAGCTGATCGATGTTTCTCTCTCATCGATGTTTCTAACTCTCTCCCTCTCCCTTCCTCTCTGTAAAAAATCAATAAAATATATATATTTTTAAATAAAATAAAATAAATCAATTTTTTAAAAAATGCTTACATCATCACTTTCCTTCTTTCTCATGAGAAATCAAACCTTCATTTCCACAAAGATCTTTATATTTGAGTGGTCGCCACCTGGAGAGTAAAGATGTGGTTTGATAAAAATAGTGGCGTTCATTGCTGTTGACTGCATTCACTTTGGACCTGGTTTCCTGTCTACTTAGTTACAATGAAGTTGCGAAAAGGGAGCCGGCCCCATGCTGCATTTCTGCGGTCCATCTTGATCTCTTTTGGTGCCTCCTCCCTTGTCCTCACCTGTCAGTCTGTGGCTACTTCACCAAACAGCCCGGTAATGTGACTTGACAAGAAAAAGAGCCTCTGAATGCCTTCCAGGCTCTGGGATGGAACACAGTCGCAGATCGGTGCTTCAGAAACTCGGACTTCGGGGACTCAGAGTCAAGTTTAGAGGTCTCAGTCACCTTCGTTAGACAGTGAAGGTCAAAGGCAGCACTTAATTACATACCTAATTTCCAACGGAAACACTTTCATTTTTATTTCAGAGAAACCGTCAGCTACTTGTGTAGTTCTTTTTTTGAAATATAAAATAAGGAGAATGCAACATAAAATGTCAGGGATGAAAGTGCTGTTATTGACACTGAAAGTTCCCTGATCCTCTGTAGCCAAGCCAAGGACCAAGGACTTAGCCGCTGTGCAGGGCGAATGTGTTTCAAAGTGATCACAGCCAACTTAGGTTAAAGCAAAGGTTGGACTAAAAGCAGGGCGCCGAGACTTGTTTCTCTCTGTGAATCATTCGTAAGCATTTAAAGGAAGAGCTGACAAAAACATTTACTTAAAGTTGCCCTGAACCTCAAACAGCTGTCCTCGGTCTCTCTTCAGAATCGTCACTGCCAAGGAGGCTGAGTGATCAGTGAGGACGGAGCTAAGGCTTAGTGCTTTGATAAACACATTTGAAGCCTTCGGAATGAAAACAGACCGAGAAATACCTGCCAGAATTTAATGACATTTGCAGGAAAGGCTTGATTTGGGAAAATTAGGTAATATGTCTAGTGTTTGCATTGAGTGTGCATGGACACCCTTTCATCCAGAGTCCCTGAGCCTGTTTGGAGATGGTAGTGCAAATCTTTGCAGATTACATTTTGATATATGCCATATTTTATTGAGAAATGCATTGCATCAAGCTATTGTTTAATCTTTGCAATACACTCATGAGAACATAATTCGTTTTCTTCAGAAGGAAATTTGCTCAAAATTTGGGAAATTGCTTTTTTCCCAGTATGTGGAAAAGGAAATAAGAACTGTGGTACACTCTTATATGGGATCTTTGCTTTCCTACAGAGTTACACGTGGAAGCTGATATAGCAATGTGGTAAGCAGTCTGCTAAGTGATATATAATTCAGATTTCCTGAGTCCTGCCCTCCATTTAAATACCAGGTTAGCCTTGGTATTTAGCAACATTTAGCACCCAAATATTTGTTTGTATTCTATTTTAAAAGGAATTGATATATACAAAAATCAATATATTTGCTACATACCAAAAAATGACATTTCCAAATTATTAAAGGTATGAATGCCTTACTACCCATATTAAAAGTATAAATACCTAAATACTTGTACTAAAGATATACTTATTTTGTGGGTTCTATTAAATTTATAGAATAAGTTTTTTATTAAAATATGTATTTTTATTAATTTCAGAGAGGAAGGAAAGAGAGAGATTGAAATATCAATGATGAGAGAGAATCATTGATGGGCTGCCTCCTGCACACCCCACACTATGGATCGAGCCTACAACCTGGACATGTGCCCCGACCTGGAATCGAACCATGACCTCCTGGTTCATAGGTCTATGCTCAACCACTGAGCAACACCAGCTGGGCTATAGAATAAATTTATTCCAAGCTATATTTAATAATTTGATATAAACCTAGTAAGGTGCTCTAGTCCTGGCTGGAGGGTAACTGTCAAGAGTAGGGTTTCAAGAACAGCTTTAATAAGAAGGTACCCAATAACATGAACAAAAACATCCTAAAGTACCTTACCCACAACAAATTACCTTTATATAGCACTTCAGGTATAAATAGTTGGTGGTTATGAAATGATAGAGACTAATATTTCAATGCAGCTTGGTCTGTGATCAAAAGAGTAATTATTTCTTTCAAGTCACTTCTTCTAAGCTTATACCACCCTCTCCCCCCATGTCCCTAAAATACAAACAGAAAGTAGCCAGTCCTGACCTTGGAGGCCCAGAACACCTGCTCTCCATGTAGCTATGCCACTCTCCTGGGTGTCTGGGGTTAAAAAATATATATTTCTTTGGTAAAACTTGCATTGCCGTTAACACTCCCTTTATGGAGATGGACTTCAGGCAGTACGGCAGCAGGTCAGGGTGGAAGGGAGGGAAAATATATTCTGGATTCCATCCTTCATGGGCACATCCTAGTAGCCTGAATATAGCCAGCAGGTCATGGAAAACACACAACACCCCCCTCTTCCCCCCCCCCCACATACACTTATCTAGACATACAACACACACAGGAAATATTTTTCAGATAGACATGATAAATACTCGGGATCCCTTGCCGGTGGGGAAGCTGAATCTAGTGTTTGCGAGTTTCTGTTCCTTGCACTTCAGCTGCTTCAGCTTCTCAGATGCACATAGTCTTCATACTTAGTGGCAGCATCACCTACTTTCCCAGGTAATAAGCACTATTAAAAAACAAACAAACACCTCTTATTTATGTTTTAATTAATTAATTTATTTATTTATTACCATATTTTCCGGCGTATAAGACGACTGGGCGTATAAGATTTTCCTGGGTTAAAAAGTTGTCTTATACGCCGGAAAATACGGTATCTATCTATTTGTATGTATGTGTGTTTGTCTATCCACATTCTTGATAGACATACACACATACATACATACATATAAATAAATATCCGGCGTAGGCTTTGCATTGGGCACCGCCGCAAGCCTCCTTGCAAGCTATTCGGAGGAGCTTTTGCCAATGTCTCCTCAGTATGAAGACATCTTTCTTCCCTGGGGCTCTCATGGGAACGGAAGGAAGACATTTGCTTTTACTATAAGTATTTTCATTGTTCAAGGAGTTACTATATTTACCATTTAGAATTAAGGTACATTGTTTACCACCAAAGTACAGATGTGCCAACAATTGTGAAGGCTGCAGGGAAATGTTAGGATAGAAATTCAATTAACGCCAGCGAATTCCACTTGTCATTTACAAAACAGACCTGGGCACGCTCACAGGCCAGCTCCATTGTTGTATAAATGGAAGTCAAGCAGGCACGCTTTCTCCTGGGGGAGGGGGCCGGGGCAGCTTTTGCTGTGCTTTCTTTCTCTCTGCACCTTTCAGTACCTTTGCAAATTAGAGCTCTGACAGGGATGCACTCATTTGCACAAAGAATCCAAGGATATTCTGTGGGGAGAGGCCTCCAAATGTCAACCCTCTTCCTTACATTCAAACTGTAAGGAAACCCTTGGGGATGCTGAGAAAGGCCTAGTGGAGAGAAGGGGCAACCTATTCTCCAACGTGAAGCAGCAAGAGACGAGACTGTGGGCTGGGTGGTGCCCAAGTTGGAAGGACAGAGAGGAAAGGTGATCCAGAGGCCATGCGGTTCTGATCCAAACCTCTGGGTACACTTGGGCTGCCCGGGAGGGTTTGGGGAGTGAACTGAAGGAGCAGTAATTTCACCAGCATGTTCAGCATCCGGCTCCTTGACGGAGCCTAATTTAACTGGAAACAGGGCTGTGTGTGTGCCTTTGATTAGGCTGGTGGTCCTCAGGATTTAGTGTGTATAATAATCACCAGGAAACTTGTTAAAAAGCAGAGTCTTTTTCCACAGATTCTATGGCAATAACACAGACTGGGGCTCAGAGATGTGCATGTGTCACAATTTATCAGGTGTTGTTCACTTGGGTGATTTGGGGAGGGTGTATTTTAAAAAGTGCCTTCCTAGCCTGCACCCACCCCCCGCCCAATGGGGAAGCAAAGGGGACATCTGTAATACTTTCAAAAATAAAGTTTTTTTTAAGGCCTTCCTGTCATAGGGCATATGGACCAAAGCAGAGAGAAGCCATTCTAACAGTGCTATACAATGGGAAATGTAATGTTGTTTACCAGCCTGTTGTAATGCGAAGATTAAACAAGGCAGGCTGTGGGGAGCTGTTTGCAGACTTTGGCGGATGATATGCGCATATGACAGTGTTTATTTTGCAGAGGGAACGCCTTTAAAATGCCCTCTTATCACCAGGACACATCGTTCTTCCTGGTTCAGGAACATTTTATATTAAAAGGGCTTCGGTCAACTGATCTGGGAGTCCAACACTGTTTTTAATATAATTTCTGTGATGGAAAAAAAATGTATTCTGGGTTCCAAATAATCAATTTAGTAACAAACTTTTGGAACTGGATCGTGACATCCTGTTAGGAGTGTTCATGCACAGGATTCAATAGCATCGCGGTGCCCTGAGTTTATGTAACTTGGAAAGGGGACACTTTTGGTTCTAGAACAGTGCTTCTCACACTTGACACTTCCTTTTCTTTGCTGAAGTTATTTCTAGATATTTTATTATTTTTGTTATTATAAATGGTATGACTTTTGAAATTGTTTTGTTCATACTTGACACTTTCTAAAGGAAAAAGATTTTTGCAGACTCCAGTCGACTTAACATTTTTAACAATGTGCTGCTTCAATGAGTACAACAAAACACTAAAGAAGGCACCAAGTCCCTATACTTACTGTGCTTATTGAAGACTGAAACAAATGTACGAATTAAATACAATAAGAAGTAAAAGCAAGCACTACAAAATAGTGGGACAAATGATGCTCTTTGCTAAGATGTCACCACCGATCACACTGCTGATTGGGTACTGACTGCTGAGGGCAAGTTCCTTTGAGTTGGGCATGCCTGGCGTTCGCTAGGGCTTTCTCCACCGGAAATTCTGCAAACCCTAATTTGTGCAGTGCACTGTGGCCTTTTCAGGCTGCAAATACATTGCCTGCTGCATCTGGCTTTCTTTTCTCACTGCCTGTAAGAGTTGGGGTAGCCCTGGGCAGGTAGCTCAGTTGGTTAGAGCGTCATCCCAATATACCAAGGTTGCAGGTTCAGGGCACATACAGGAATTAACCAATGAATGCGTAAATAAGTGGAACAATAAATCAAAGTTTCTCTCTCTTCTCTCTCTCTCTCTTTCTCTCTCTCTCTCTCTTTTCTCTCTCTCTTTCCCCCCCTCTCTGTCCCCACTTCCTCCTTCTCTTGTTTTAAAACCAATAAATAAAAAGACATAAAAAAGAGGGTAGTGGAGCTTGTCAACCTTGCAGAGACATAAGAATAAATGCAAATATGGGCAGTGGTCATCCTTGATACATTGCTATCATCCTGATGATCTAGAATACGTGTATATTATGACGCTAAGGTTATCAGCTCAAGGAAAACACCGCATTACAAATGCTCACGCAGCAGTTGTGTGTGGATCACTGTGAATATATCCTGGGAGCTTCATCCACTCACCACAGTGTGGAAACACTGGTCTATAAGGAACCGGGTTTAAGGTATGCATTACTTTTTTCCATTTTACATTTATCACAAATGTAATAAATATTCACTGTAAACGTTTTAAAAAATTGAGACAGCCCACCATTAACATTGAAATGTCTGTACTTTCCCTTTGCAAATACATATGTACAAATATTGTTGTTGCTCTATTTAAGAATTTTTTTTCACTTAGCAAAATTGAGGGCAGCTTTCCAAGTGACTAAGTATTCTTCTACAAGCACATTTTGCTTGTCTTCCATTTGTCAATTCTGAGTATCTGTCAGATGTCCTCACCAAGTCAGCTCTTCTGGATATTTAGTTTCCAATTTTCTGCCATCAGAGTCTATGCTGTGGTGACTGCTTATTCCTCCGTTTTGGTGTGCATAGATAATGAGTATATTTACTCCTGGGATATTTTCCCAGTTTTAGAACTTCTGTATCAAAGAAAATGCAAACTTTAAAAATTTTTGCACATGCTAATTTTATGAATCAATCGTGTTAAACATGTGGTGGTGATGACTCATAGCTGGAGGAGGATTCAGGGCTTTGGTAATAATTACAAACAACCTGTTTACTAGTGGCTACTTTGGGGACAGGGAGAGATGACTTAAAGTGAAAGGTTTTAATATGATAGGACATTAATTTGTTTACATGTAAAAGGTCTATTATTATTTTTAATGAATTAACATATTATTTTTCTTAAAATATTTTGAAATGATTATAGACTCACAAGAAGATGCAGGAATAGTGCAGAGAGGTCCCAGGTATCCTCCTCTAGCTTTCCCCAAAGGTAACATGTTAACTATAGTACATTATCAAGGCTGGGAAATTGACATTGGGGTTATACTCTTAACTGGGTTACAGAGTTTACTAAGATTTCACCAATGTTTTACACACAGTAACTGTGTGTGTGTGTGTGTGTGTGTGTGTGTGTGTGTGTGTGTGTGTTTCTCTGACATTGTATCGCATATGGAGATTTGTGCTCCCACCACAATCACCATGGAGGATTATTCCCTCCCTGAAGGGGACTCCCTTGGATGACCCTGCACAGTCTCCCCTTCCCCTGACCCATGGTAACACTGATTAGTTCCCATCTCTATAATGTTGTCAGTTTCAGAATCTTACAAAATGGAGTCTTACGAGGGCATTTGTTGATAAAATAATAACTTCAACAGGCCTAGAAATTATATCCCAGCTTACTGTTTACTATGTGGCTATCAAGGTTGTTGTCATGGGGATCAGAAGAGAGAGGTGTCTTTGTGAAAGCATTAAAGCTAACGAAAGTCCCTGAAAGACAAAAATGTATTCTATGCACTTCAGTATCTCCAGCATCATGGATGCTATTCATTACGTAGAACAGTCTGTGTGGAACGATGACTGACCAGTCGGACTAGCCACCAGCTGTAAACGGTCAGTATAGCCACGCTGGCGGACACAGCTGCACCTCAGCTCCGCCCTGCACCTGAGCACAGGGCCAGGGAAGTGGTAGGTGTATCTTAGCTTGGGCTGCCATAATAAAGACACTATAAACAGGGTGGCTTAAACAGCAGACACTTATCTCATAGTTCTGAGAGCTGGGAAGTCCAAGATCAAGGTGCTGGCAGATCTGGTGGCTAGCGAGGGTCCTCTTCCTGGTTTTGCCCATGGCCGTGTTCTTGCTGTGTCCTCACGTGGCGGAGAGAGAGGAAGCAAGCTCTTGTTTCTCTCCTTATAAGCATTCTAATCCCATTCATGAGGGCTCCACCCTCATAACCTAATTACCTCCCAAAGACTCCAACTCCTAATACCATCCATTGGGGGTTAGTTAGGGTTTCAAAACGTGGATTTTGTGAGGACAAACATTGAGTCCTTTTCAAGGTGCCAAATGCATATCTTTTGGATGAATGAGGTACATTGACGCTCCTCTGTGGTTCCTCTAGCTCTCACCCCTGAGTCTGTCGCTCTTCTGTGTGGTATTCTCACAGGTAAGCAAGCATAGGCTGTGGCTCCTTGGCAGCTCTGCATACCACCCTAACAAACCCTGGGGCAGTAGCCCTCACCATTAGTCACTGTAATAAAGGAATCCAACCTGTGCTTGGTCCTACAGCTCCATAGACCTTAACTTCAGTCTTGTCAACAAAAATGATGCTAGCATATGGTCATGATCCAGACCCCCAAAAAAAGGCCAAGAGACATATGAAAACATGCTCAAAGTCACTAATCATCCAAGAGATGCAAATCAAAACGACAATGAGGTACCATCTCACACCTGTCAGAATGGCTATCATCAACAAATCAACAAACGACAAGTGCTGGCGAGGATGCGGAGAAAAAGGAACCCTCGTGCACTGCTGGTGGGAATGCAGACTAGTGCAGCCACTGTGGAGAACAGTATGGAGTTTCCTCAAAAACTAAAAATGGAACTCCCATTTGACTCAGTGATCCCACTTCTAGGAATATATCCCAAGAAACTAAAAACACCAATTAGAAAGGACATATGCACCCCTATGTTCATAGCAGCACAATTTACCATAGCTAAGATTTGGAAACAGCCTAAGTGCCCATCAGCAGATGAGTGGATTAAAAAACTGTGGTACATCTACACAATGGAATACTACGCTGCAGTAAAAAAGAAGGAGTTCTTACCATTTGCAACAGCATGGATGGAACTGGAGAGCATTATGCTAAGTGAAATAAGCCAGGCAGAGAAAGATAAATATCACATGATCTCACTCATTTATGAAATATAATGAACAACATAAACTGATGAACAAAAATAGATCCAGAGACAGAGAAACATCGATCAGACCATTAAACCTCAGAGGGAAGGTAGGGGAGGGTGGGGGTAAGGAGGAGAGATCAACCAAAGGACTTGTATGCATGCATATAAGCCTAACCCAGTGGTCGGCAAACCGCGACTCGCGAGCCACATGCGGCTCTTTGGCCCCTTGAGTGTTCTAACGCCACTTCTTCAAAGTAGACTCGCCCAGGCCGAAAACTGACTTCTGCGCATGGGCCATGAAGTTTCAATCGCACTGTACGTGCGCGTCCGCACGTGGTATTTTGTGGAAGAGCCACACTCAAGGGGCCAAAGAGCCGCATGTGGCTCACGAACCGCGATTTGCCGACCACTGGCCTAACCAATGGACACAGACAACAGGGGGGTGAGGGCATGAGGGGGGGATAGAGAGGGTAGGGGAGGAATAAGGACACATATGTAACACCGTAATCAATAAAGAAATTTAAAAAAAGAAAAAGAAAAGGAATGTGGAGTTCAATTAGGGAACAAAGACATTAGTTGAATCCAATAGAGGGATAAAAAAAATTAGCTGCAACTTGGTTAAAGGTACAGAATTTCCTCTACATAAATTAGGTGAGAAAACATTGATATAAGCTTCTGATAAAAATTGAATGAAGGTGTCACTTGAATCATATTCCAGGAAATGTGTGGTGTGCACAGCTGTGAAACTAAGCTCCGGGGGAATAACTGGGCATAGGGACCCCTGCGGCCATAGCACACAGACCTCAGCAATTAGGAAGCAATCAGCTCGTTCACCTGAAATCGGGGGAGAATCAGTTGGAAACACGGTGCCCAGATGCCAGGTCCTGATATTGAGTTTGACAGGTAATTATGTCACAGTCCTGAATCCTTGACCAAGGGAACATGACACCCCTGGTGGGATAAATGGTTCCTCCTAAATTGGAATGACTTCCCAGTGCATGGAGGATGTTAAAGGAAGCAGGGAGTTGACAAAATAAGCCAGCTTCCTTGGTCTTAATGCTTTTGTGCCAAGCGTAGGGATATATCTTGTCATGATTAATTTTATTTGTGGTTATTTGTTATTAAAGGTGTTTGAAACAGTTTGACATGTTAGAGTTTCTGACAAGTTTGCCTTGAGATTTTTGGTTTAAAATGTGTAATTAATTTTAGACATGCTATTTTATTTTGAAAGGACTAAAAGAATTCTATTACATTTGTAGATTGTTTGTTGAATATTTGAGGTAGGACTTTGGAAGCTGGTCATTCTTTCTTTGTTGACACATTTTCTTCATTCATCTGGTTCTTTGGACTACCGTACTCATGGCTTCTTCTTGCTCCTTTGCTGACTCCTCTTCCTTTTCCCAACCTCAAGTACAAGGGCCCTGTCCTCAGGTGTGGACCTATTTTCCCCTCTGTCCCTGGCCCCATCCCATCTCATGACCACAATATACCGATGACTCACAGGTGCATGTGTCTGGCCTGGGTCTCTGCTCTGAACTCCTAACTTGGGTTTTCATCTGCTCCTTGGCATGCCTACTTGATGTCAAGGCCTCTAAAACTTTATATATCTGAAGCCAAATGTATGATCTATTCCCCCCCGCACACCCACACACACACACACACCTTATCACAACCCTGGCAATGTACTTCTCTCAGAAAAGAGCAACTCTGCCTTCTAGTTGGTCAGGCCAAAAGTCTTGTAGACATCCATGACTCTTCTCTTTTTCTTGCAAGGCACATCCAGTCTATCAGTGAGCTCACTTAGTACTTCTTCTAAATAAATTATTACTGCCATTTTCATCATGTCCACTGAGTCTACTCTGGTCAGACCAAGGCACCATCATCTCTCACCTGGGTTACTGCAATTACCTATTACCAGTAACCAGTCTTCCTTCTCTGCCCTCATCCCCATAGAGCAGTGGTTCTCAACCTTTCTAATGCCGCGACCCTTTAATACAGTTCCTCATGTTGTGGTGACCCCAACCATAAAATTATTTTCGTTGAGAACCGCTAGCAGGGTCGCCTAAGACCACCGGAAAACTCAGATATTTACATTACGATTCAAAACAGTAGCAAAATTACAGTTATGAAGTAAAAACGAAAATAATTTTATGGTTGGGGTCACCACAACATGAGGAACTGTATTAAAGGGTCGCGGCATTAGAAAGGTTGAGAACCACTGCCATAGAGCAATGAGGGAGATCCTGCTCAAAGGTAAGGCAGATCCTGTCTCCACTTAGCTCTAAACCCTCCAATGGCTTGCATCTCACTAGGACACTGGTCGGCAAACTCATTAGTCAACAGAGCCAAATATCAACAGTACAACGATTGAAATTTCTTTTGAGAGCCAAATTTTTTAAACTTAAACTTCTTCTAACACCATTTCTTCAAAATAGACTCGCCCAGGCCGTGGTATTTTGTGGAAGAGCCACACTCAAGAGGCCAAAGAGCCGCATGTGGCTCGTGAGCCGCAGTTTGCCGACCACAACACTAGGATAATAGTGAAAGGCCTTCCAGTAGTCTGTAGGCCCCGTGTGGTCTCCTTTTTATATAGAAAATTTAAAGGAAAAAAGAAAAAATAGAGGGCACAAATGGAAAGGATAGCAATAGCTCAGTCAGGGAAGAACTTTCACATATTTACTGGTATTAAGATCCTGAAAAATTGCTTAGGCATAATGCATGCCTATAAGAAATCTCTAACATGAGTTTGAATTCCTGGCTTTTGGGCCAGTTTTTTATCCATGGGCCTATGTTCACTAATTATACCACTCCACACTTTTATTCCTGCAGCGTACCCAGCCACATTTTAAACTAATAAGTCATAAATGTGGAGCTGGCATAGTCAGGAACGGAAAGTAGTTCAGGACTTACTCAGCACATTTTAGTTTACGCAAATGCCAAATCATAGGAGCTCCACTGACGTCTCTCAGTTAAGACCCGGGTCTAAAGATCTTATCTCAGCACCTTTTTGTCTAAATTTACTGCTGCTGAAGAACAGAGTTCTTGAATTCTGTCAAGGACTTAAATCTGATCACTGTTAATGCATCACAGTATCACTTCCTTACCAACCAAGAGGAGCATTAGCTATTGTTAGAACAATGCATGCTTTTGAATCGACACTCCTGGGCATTGCCACAAAGCACGGGCCATGGAAAGCTGACTTACTGTTCAGCTTTCAAACATCAGTCATCTTTCATGTTGCTCGAGTGTTCAGACTTGAAGTCACAGGCCCAAGGACATAAGTTTCCACAGCATTCAGACACGTTCTGTTGCCTACTAAAGAAAGGGAGCAAGATTGATTGATATTAATGTCGAAGGTTCTTATTTTCTCCGTAAGTGTGCTACCGGTGTTGGTCACATTGGCAGTGGCAGGCAGGGTCGGCAGGGGGTAAGGGGAAGCAGTACCATGGAGAGACTGACAAGAAAGCAGGCAGGTGGAAGAGAAAATGCAAGTGGCTTTAAGGGACAAGAGAAGTCGTAAGTGGTCTGGCATTCTATGAAGAAGCCAGTAAGTTTGGGCAACAGGAGTCAGGACTAGCAGCCTAGGGAAATGAGTGACAGAGGAGAAGAGGAAACCCTCCTTTTAGTAACTACTTGTGATAGGTCATTTCTCCCCGGGCAATAGGGGACAGTGTTCAAGCATGCATGCTAAATAAGGCAATCGCTTCCTCTGTGAGAAATTAGAGTATTTAGAAAATGGTGTGTGCTGACACCATTAGCCATAAGAAATTCCCCACACCCCATCATTTCCTTTGGAACAGGAGGTCTGACCAAAAGGGGGAATAGCTATCTTTTTTAAAAAATATTTTATTGATTTTTTTTACAGAGAGGAAGGGAGAGGGAGAGAGAGTTAGAAACATCAATGAGAGAGGAACATCAATCAGCTGCCTCCTGCACACCCCCTACTGGGGATGTGCCCGCAACCAAGGTACATGCCCTTGACCAGAATCGAACCTGGGACTGACCCTTCAGTCCTCAGGCCGAGGCTCTATCAACTGAGCCAAACCGGTTAGGGCTATCATTTTTATTGAGCACGTGCTATGTGCCGCCAGCTGCACTGAGTGCTTTATTTGCATTATCTCAGTAAATTCGTACCGCAAGAGGAGTCAGCAATATTATCCCCATATCACCGGAGTTAAAACTGAAGTTCAGAGAAATTCAGTAACTTTCCCTTAGCTAGTTTGAGCCTTGGTCTTAAATTCATGAACATCCACTCCAAAACCCCACACATAAACAGTGTACTAAATTTTAATAATGAATAAACTTTTTTTTTTTAAATATTGGGAAGAACTTACAGGTCATCTGGTTCCATTTTCAAATTCTAGTCTCTGGACAATTTTAGGCTAATGATGAAATTTTTGATGGTCCGTTGCAAAATTCAAAAAGTAAAGCCAATGTTGTGAAATTTTAATATAACCCAATTTACTTAACTTACAGGCCTTTTTATTCTGGTATTGTGTCATTCTTTCTTGGGAGGTCCCTTAAAAATGACATTCCTTTAGTGAAAAGATGTTAATAAATATTTCGTAGGGTTTTCTGTTAATGTACTTAGAAAAATAAAAGCTTAGCAATCCTAAATGGTCACCTACCATTTTTTCAGTTGTATTGGTCTAAGAAATTCAAAGCTCTTGGATTTGATCATTATCTCATTGATCCAGTTTTATCCTCAACTCAGGAATTCCCTACCACAGCCTAAAAGTTGGCCATGCACCTTTGTCCTTAGCATTTCCAGTGACAGAGTGTGCCCCATCACTTTTTGACAGAGTCCATGCTCTGTTGGGAGAAATTCCTTCTTCTTATTGAATTACAATCTTTATCTAATTATTGGAACAGCAAAGACTAAGGACATCCTACTAGATTTGAAAGCAAATGTGTGAGAACTGTCAGAAATGAGTCTTTGTTTTCTTGTTTACAACTTCTATTGAGAGTCAGCTTCGTGAGGACAGAGACCTTTTCCCTGGCATACAGGACAGTGACTGGCACAGAATAGGTGGCCAATCAATATTTGTAAAATGTACTTTGTAAATATTCAATAAATATTTCCCCAATTTACTAATAAAGCTAATTCATCTTCTACATGATGGCCCTTCAAATATTTAAATATTTAAGGTCAGCTCCCATGTCCCCAGTAAGTTGTCTTTCTTTTTCCGAACTAAGAAGGACCAGTTCCGTGAATTGCTTCACCTGTGATGGAGTTTTCTGACTCTTGCAGGTGTCCCACCTGTGTACCCACTCCAGAGGATAAATAAAGCTCCTAACGCATTCCCTACAACTGCAGGGCCTGTTTCCTCTCTGAATCTCATAACATGGCTTCAGTGTACATTTTTAAAAAATATATGTTTTTACTGATTTTGAAAGGAGAAGGATAGAGGAATAGAAACATCAATGAGAGAGGACCATCATCATGGGCTGCATCCTGTATGCCCCCTACTGGGGATCAAGCCAGCAACCCCAGCATGTGCCCTGACTGGTTCCTGGGTTGACACTCAACCGCTGAGCCACACCAGCTGGGCCAGTGTACATTTTTAAGTCACATGATATGGTTACCTATTTAGCTTGTAATTGATGACATCTCATAAATCTTGCTTTTATTTCTATCAGGCCGAGTCTCTACCATTTGGCCAAACTTAACATTTATCTGCATTGCATTCCACCTTGATTTTTGACCTGTCATTTAGCCTATTGAGAGCTTTTGAAATCTTGATTTTTCTTTTATTCATTCATTCATCCAATCGTTTCTGGGAACCTGCAAAATGTCAGGCCCCATCTTCAAAGACTCCCTCCCTGCCTCCCCCCCTCTGTGCTGCCAGTGAACATGGTAAACACACTCTCTGTACTGTCCTCTCCCTGACCTGCTACCCTCCTCTGAGTTGGCATCTTCTAAGTATTGATCTAACAATCAATACTCTTGTGATTGCTAATGTAACCAGCTATCAATCCTCCAACTTCCATTGTCATCTATGCCACTCTGGCGCTTAGGATGGAATTCGACACTCTGTCCCTGGTTTTGTTAGCTCTCGCTCTCAATATTTGAAATGTGGCCCCAGGAACAGAGTAGATGGCCCACAAAAGAAGGAAACAAATGACAATGTACTCTACTACTTGTGTCAGCCTCATAAGCTAAGATGCCCACCCTATACATATGCAGCTCTCTGCAGAATCGGGCACCATAGCTCCTCCCCACTGCTCTGGGACAGCGCATCCCCCCCTCCCCTGTACCAGCCGCCCCTCTAGCCGGGCAGCTGCAGCTAAGCAGCCGCATTTTTTGAAACCTTGTTATGTGCCAGGCATTTTCCCTTGATGATCCCAATCACTCTTCACAACAGCCTCATGAAGTGTAGGTGCTGTCATTATCACCAGTATGTCTGAAAACTGTCACAGGGGAAGCAATTCAGGGGACTGATCATATTAGCAAAGGAGGAAACTGATGTTCGGGGCACTTGTGTGACCTGCCCAAGCCCGAGAGCTCAGACATGGAGCTGGGCTGTGCGCCAGGCTGCCTGACCCCACAGCAAATCCTTGGTCCAGGGCTGTCTTGAAATACTCTCATCCCTCCTGCCATTCGTGGGTGTGCCGTGACCTCCAAATACTCCTCTGGGCACTTTCTATCCGTGTTCTCACTCAGCCTCCTACAAGGGAGCTGTTATTATCATTATTTTATACACCAGGAAATGGACAAAGGAGCTCTCCCAAGATCAATATGCTTCCCCAAGTGACTCTTCCTGCTCCAAGTCCCAATG
Source organism: Eptesicus fuscus (assembly GCF_027574615.1). NCBI lineage: Eukaryota > Metazoa > Chordata > Mammalia > Chiroptera > Vespertilionidae > Eptesicus > Eptesicus fuscus. Next base: position 15,834,715 of record NC_072482.1, on the reverse strand, counting down.
ATACGCTCCTTTAACCTCCCTACTTCTTCATTCCTTATGTGAAGTTATTCCCAACACTCTGGTTCTGACATTCCCTTGTCCCAGAACTCCTGACAGAAACGAGGTTAACATGGCTCCGCTGGACTTCTGTGTGGGAGTGAGAGTTTGTGGTTACCACAGTTTTTTGTTCATTTTTAATTAAAACAGGTCGGTAACTGAATAGAAATGCATTATGTACAAAATAAAAGAGGAAGATGGGAAAGTTCCCAATGTCACATTCCATGGAGAACCTACCAATAGTTATGTCTTGTGCAAAGCAGAGAAAAAGACTTGGTTTTCTATTTGGAGAGACTCAGCCCTGGGATTTGAATCCACGTTTTAAAAGGGCCACGGGCGCAGTGAGAACATTATCCCGCTCGGGCAGCACACTCGGGCTCCACTTGTCTGTGAATATGTACAGAGCAGTAATAGTTTTGTCAGGTAATTTAACACATCACAGGAGCAGGGGCACAGGTGTGGCCTTCTCCCTCCACCCTGACTTCTCTTCCAGATTCTCCCACTTCCGTAAGATGATTCTCTGCCTTGAAACTGCCTCTGGTTTTCCTGTGGTCACATCTTCAACGGCTTTGCCTGCAAGGTCAATCAAACCTTTTACATCTACGTACCTTAACCAGAATGTATTCAGAGACAGCGGCTTGGTCCATTTTCAGTTTTCCTGTCTCAAATAAAGATGCTATTTTTTTTTATTTCTCTTTGATCTTGTAATTTCACAAGGCAAAGGACCACCATCCGGGTGGGTGTCTGACAATACTACTTTTTGTTACGTGATGGAGGAATATTACCTGCGTCCCTTTAGCCTCCTCGCCCAGATCCTCTGACCTGGTCGTGATCCTGAGAGGGTCTTTGGCAATCTCAATACCCACCGCAAGAATCATTCTGTCAGAACCTGGCAACCTAATTGAAGGCAGGACTCTTGGTCTCAGAGGAGATAATAGGTGGGGGACGCGGATGAGTCCAGAGCAGCCCCAGGAAGGCTGTAAGGCCACTACAGCTTTATTTTCTTTGTCTTCCCAAGCTCCACAGAACCACCAGCTCCAGAGCAGACATATAATAAACCCTTACTGTGCACCTGCAGAGTGCAAAGCCCTGGGCTAAGCAGAGATGAACAGCACATCATCAATCCCTGGGGGAGCCGGGGATAGACCAGTGGGAGACTGGGACCAAAGCAGATACCTTCACCATCATCAGGTCTGTGGGGGGCGAGCAGACAGAATGCTCTGGGAGCATTGGGAGGGGCCTGAGGTTCTGGGGACCATGACCGAAGGGTATAATTACTTTTTTCCAATTGCAGTTTACATTCAATATTATTTAGTATTAGTTTCAGGTGTACAGCATAGTGGATATACTTTACAGTGTTTCCCCCAATATTTCCAGTACCCAACTGGCATCATACATAATTATTACAATATTATTAACTATATTCCCTGTGCTGTACTTTACATCCTGTGACTATTCTGTAACTACCAATTTGTACACACACACATTAATTTTAGAGAGATGAAGGGAAAGGGATAGAGAGATAGAAACATCCATAAGAGAGAAGCATCGATCAGCTGCCTCCTAGCATGCCCCCTCCTGGGGATTGATTCCCTGACCAAGAATTGAACCATGACCTCCTGATTCATGGGCTGATGCTCAACCAGTGAGCCACATGGCAGGGCCCAATCTGTACTTCTTAATCCTGTCACCTTTTTCATCCAACCCCCAACTCCCCTTCCCTCTGGCAACCAGCACTGATCAAGGAGATGATAATTCCTGAGCTGAGTCTGAAAGATATATAGGAGAAGGGCATTCCAGTGAGAGGGAGCAGCAACACAAACAAACAAACAAACAAACTAACAAACAAACTGTGGAGGCCTGAGGCAGCAGGTCCAGCACAGGTGGCTGCAAAAAATGTGCTACGATCCCAGTGCAAAGAAGGTGCCGGAGAGACAGGGGTGAGGCCGCCATACACTTCAATTCACAGAGAGCACTGCGTGCCTTCCTCCCGCAGAATCAGTGTCCGGTGATCACAGGGAGCCCTTCAACCTTCTTTATTTTCTTAAATATTTAGGACAGTATTTTCCTGACCTTACTCTCCTGGCTTTCTGGCTCCTTTATTTATTTATTTTCCCCCACTTTCTAAAACCCAAACTTGCTCAAAGAATGTTCTGCTTGTAGAATTTTGATTCGTTTGCCTGTCTTGGTATGCTTTGCATGTCTCCTTCCTCATCCCAGGGGTGCTCTGCTCTTTCCGGTCTGCACGTTATTTTCGGCGATAATGCAAAGATGCACATTAGGGCAGGGCAAGGCAACTCCGCTGTGCAGTGCAGCCCCCTGCCTGCTGTGGATGCTGCTGATGCTCTGCCTGGCTGCCCCGTGCCCCTCCCGGTGGGCCTGCGCCGCCCTCTCTATTTCCCTGGCCCTGGAATTGTCCTCCTGTGCTTGGATACACTTAAAACATTTTCCGAAGCAAAGTGGTTGGTGAAAAGGGCTTGAGCCTTGAAGTCAGAGAAACCTAGCTGTTCCTTTTGTGATTAAGTTAAAAAAGTTTTATTATGGAAAACATCAAACGCCTGCAAAGTAAGTGGAATATGCATGACGAACCCCTTGCAGCCGTCGCCCGGCTTCGACAGTGACCAGCATTCGGCCCTTCTTGTTTCATCCATCATGCCACCTGCTCCTCATGCGTGACTCTGTATATTTTTCAGTGCCTCATATGCCAGTAAATGACATACATTGTTATGCAAAATCTTAACTTTGTTATTTTTGGCAAGTGTATGCATCTGTGTGTCCATCGTCCCCCTTTCACAATGGAGGATGCTGTATATCCGTTTCTCCAGAAAGTTCTACTGTATCACTTCCCAAGCGACCGGCCCATGCCCCAAAGGCAAGCACTACTTGACTAACTGCACCTTAGGAACGTCTTTCTTGTTTAAGAATTTCATATAGATGGAGCACACAGAACATATTATTTCTGTGCAGGGCTTCATTGGATCAGCATCATGCCACAGACTTAGCTTTCAGTTTCTCTTTGTATCTGTCTCCCCTGGGATGAGTTATGAGGCCTCTTTCTAACAAAAGTTAAATGGGCTTTAGGATCATCAGAATGTCCCCTCTAATGCAAACGAATGCTAATTACGGTGCACCTGGGATGTGGGAATATGAAAACCTTTAAGGTTTACTTCTTGTCTGAAAGGGTGGTCTGTATTTGCTAGTTTTTACCAATAACCGCTTGTCATCAAATATGTTACCTGGGTAGGCGCAGTGTATTGGTCAGCCAGCATCCAGTCAGGAAAACATCTCACGCCAGAAAGTTCAGTGGAAAGAATTTAACACTGGGAACTCTTTAAGGTGTTGGGAGGGCTCAGAAGCTAAACAGGCAATAGTGAGGCAAACCAGAGAGTAACACAGCAGGAAGCCACCCCCACCCCCAACCCCCAACCTCAGAGCTGAAGGGCCATGCCATGGGGAAGAGGTGGTTTCCCCGGCACCAGCAGTTAAGGCCACCAGTGGGTGCTGGAACTTCATAGGAACCCTCTGGGAATATGGAGGAGATACAGCCACTGCCAGGGATGCCTCCTGAAGCCCCCAGGGGGCGGGTGTGGAGACAGAGCCTCCCTTTTCCCTGCACCCAGTCTTCTGTTGATACATCAGTGTCCACTGAGCCTGGAAACAGCATCAGGAGTGAGTGGTCCACAACACAGCACAGAGTGAGGAAGGCAAGGATTGACAGGAAAATGATAAGCATGGGCAAAAAAATACATGTATTACATACATAATATATGTCCATATATAATCTAGACAGGTGGTTTAATAATTAGCACTTAGGGGGTTTAACAATTGCACTAAACAATTAGCATTTGAGGCCATTCTTACCTTGGAGAGCAGTGCTGTCCACAGAGCTTTCTGCATGACGGAAGAACTCCGCGTCTGCACCGTCCAGTCCGATACCCAGGAGCCACGTGGGTCTCCTGAGCACTTGGGACGTGGCTCGTGCAACTGATGAGCTGGATTTTTACATTTTCTTTTCTTTTAATTAATTTAAATGTTAATACATTGTCAGTGGCTACTGTATGGCACAGCATAGCTTGTAGAACACCATCCACTCCTTAATTTCACATGCATATTAAGTAAGCATTTTTTAAACACCTGGTGTGACCCAGACACCATGTTAGGAACTAAGAACACCCAGAGAACTAGAACTCTGCTTCTAACCTTATTCACTCCTCTTCTCTCATTCCATTCCTCCTTCCAGGCTTACTTCACACGCCTCCTCCTCCACTAAGCCTTCCCGGGTTGCTTCAACACCCCCTCTCCTTACAGGGACCCACCACCGCCCAGGCTACATGAATCTCTTCCTTCCCTTGAATTCCTCTGGTGTTTTATCTCCACTGTCATCACTTTGTGTAACAGCTTTTTATCTGGATTTCTTTCTTTCTTACTAGACTAAATTGCTCCTTGAGGGGAGGATTTAGATGGGTTCTGTTCTTTGTCCTACACAGAATTTAGCACCAAATATTGCATAGGATGGCTTCTTTGTACTGTTTGAACCCAAATCCTTCCTCTAGCGGCCACAGGAGGTAACTTCATGCTACACCTCTCAAGGAGAAAGGTTTTTCTCAGGACAGTTTTTCCTAACATGTTACCAGAAAGCAATTGTATTGAAAAAAATATGCTTTCCTCTTTAATTTCCACCAATAGACTATTCTAGTCACCTACAATTAGAATTTATTTTGACATTATGTTCCTATGTGGTCTCATTTTACGTAAAAAATACAGGAGTCTTATGCTGCTGTAAAAAAGAAGGAATTCTTACCATTTGCAGCAGCATGGATGGAACTGGAGAGCATTATGCTAAGTGAAATAAGCCAGTCAGTGAAAGATAAGTACCACATGATCTCACTCATTTATGGATAATAAAGAACATTATAAACTGTTGAATAAAAATAGACAGAGGCAAAGAAGCATGGAACAGACTGTCAAACTACAGCGGGAAGGTAGGGGAGGGTTGCCGGGGTAGGAGATCAACCGAAGGACTTGTATGCATGCATATAAGCACAACCAATAGACACAAGACACTGTGGGGGCCAGAGGGGGTGAGGCCAAGTGCTGGGGGGTAGGAGAGGCCAGGGGGAGGTCAATGGGGAAAAAAAAGGAGACTTGTACTACTATTTGTAATACCTTAAACAATAAAAAAAAAGTCTATTAAAGAGCACTAAAATAAAAAATAAAAAATACAGGAGTCTTATACAAACACAAGGTGACCGTAGCAGTATTTAAACCAGATCATGCGCTTGGAACTTTACAGATAGAACCACCCTAGATTGGCAATGTGATTTTCTAAACTGGCCTGGGGTCTCTTTTGCTGGGTCTGAGCCATTTGTGCACGTGCCTTTATATTTGCTTGAGTACAGATGGAACTGTTTTCATCTTCTGGGAGTTGTGCTCTGCTTGAGGGGGGTAGTCTGTCCCACCAGGGCTTCCTGAGGGCTCCAGGGCTTGGCTGAAGGCAGTTTCCATGACTTATACTGGAGAGTAGCTACAAAGATGGACGGGAAATTTCTATTGGGAGCTCTTGCTATGCGGGAGGTGCTGTTCTAGATAGTGGTCCAGCTCTTCAACAAAGAATATCACTTAACACCCCCAGACCCCCTTTGCCCAGTTTAGAGAGGTGTAAATCATAGCATAGAGAAGTTAACTGAATTAGCCAAGATATAAATAAGTATTGGAAGGCAATCTGATACCCCAATCCTGTCCTTAACCACCTCACTGCCTCCCGCATGAGCCTACCGAACTTGGGGAATTGTGTTGGAAGCTTGACAAGGTGTGTCATGCTGCTTAGGGGCCAGTTTTTAATTCCCAGGCAAAACCCTGTGCTCTGGGTGTGATGGTGCTTCTAAGAGTTTTAGATCTATGGCCGCCTGGGAAGCACAGGCCTGGTGAATATATGCCAGAGCCTCTGGAGGGCTGTCTACCTCGGGGGCAGGTGATTCAGCCAGGAAGCCCTTGAAGACATGGCTTTGCCAGGTAAGACAAAACCTGCCCACACGGGCTTGGATAGGACAGCTGTGCGCGGCTGCCTCTGATTCGAGGGGAGCTGTGGGGACAGGATGCAGCGACCTTGGCTGAAGTTCAATCACTGGACTTCGGCCACAGCAGAGAGGAGAATGCCTGGTGGACTGAGCTTTCCTGGTGAAACTTTTCATTTAATACAATAATAGCCATTACAGGAAACTCACTGCAAATAAAACTTTGCCTTTAGGGAGAACCAGGACTATGAAAAGCCACGGTCAGCGTGGCTTTCAGGTTCAAAGGCTTGGAGAAAGAGCTGACACACAAATTGATACACACAAGACAAGATTAATTTTGAAATTATGGGGGGAGGCCAGGGAAAACTCAACTATAGCAGTCAAGTTCCTTCACTGAGTCCTTTCCCAGCTGCTTTTATTTACTAGAATACACAATTGCCTTTTAGGAATGCAAACAGACATATCAATGGTAATGTTTAGTAAACAGTAAGATTATCAGGTTTGGGAGAGTTTGCTTTAGGCCATTGAGTCAGCAGTAGGTAATAAAATGTAAATATTCACCCTGTGAATATCAAAGGAGTCCAGGTCAGCATTCTGCCGGACTTCTCACATTTATATTAATTACTGTTGGTCTTGGTTTCCAGCACAGGACAAATGGTAGTATTACTTTATGAGGTCTCTGTACCCTGAAACCCAATTTAGCTGGTATTTCTGCTCCCCACCTGGGCTTATAGAAGGGGAGGCAGCTCATCTCATGTTCATTCCCACTGAATTCATGTGCTGTCCCCTCGCCCCCCGTTTCGAGAGTCTGATCAGTAGCTGAACCAGAAGAGCAGTGCTCAGGGCTGGACACTGATGCCCAGGGGTGGCCCTGTTCATTAGTGGCAGAGCTGAGATTCCAGTTCAGGCTTTCTGATTCTTCGTCCAAGGACCCTCCGATCACACCAACCGCTGTATGGATTGTTCTCCACGTTGATCATAGCCCAGAAATCCAAACGCAGAACATGTCATCTTTCAACAGTGTCTTAAATCTTTCCTGGAATGACTTGGGGGAGGGCATCTGAAAATGCATTCATTTATTACACTTCATTGACTATTTTAGTCTTTTCAGATACTGTCACGTGTTGTTGTTGTTGTTTTGTTTTTGTTAATCCTCACCCGAGGATATTTTTCCATCTTTAGAGAGAGAGTGGAAGAGAGGGAGAAAGACAGACAGAAATATCGACACATCAATTGGTTGCCTCCTACATGAGCCCTGACCAGGACCCCAGCTGGGGAGGAACGCTGCAACCAAGGTACATACATGCCCTTGACCAGAATCCAACCTGGGATCTTTTTGGTCTGCAGGCCGATATTCTATCCACTGAGCCAAACTGGCTAGGGCGATACTGTCACGTTTTAATGTGAACTGGCTGAGAGCAGGACTCTGGGTCTCCCAGAGACAGAAAACCTGAGGAAGATAACATCCACAGTGTATTTTTCTTATATCCATCTCATGATCTTATTTTATTCTTATTTAAAATAACTGCCATGTACATACTACCCTATTGTTGATAAAACCTTTTTACATGCCTGATCTCTTTACATCTGCATAACGATCCTGCTTAACCAAAGGGTAAGCAGACTCAATATCCATTTTGCAGATTGAAAGCTAAATGACTACAAGATGCGGTATCACAGCTTAGTGAACCAGGACTCGGGTCTCTTCACTTCTAGGCCAGAGTTGATGCTGGAACCTGTGCAGGAAGCGGTCTCACCTGCAGGATTTCAGAATCCTCTGGAGGGCTTGCTGAACACAGACGGCTGGGCCCCACCTCCCAAGTTCCTGACTCAGGAGGTCTGGGGTGGGGTCTGAGGATCCACATTTCTGAACAGCACCAGGTGGCGCTGCTGCCGGGCTGGGGACCACACTTTGAGAACCTCTGCTCTACCGCTTTGCCATAGCGTCTTTGAACCCTTGGCAGGGAGCCAGTCCCTCACCTGCAAGACTGAAACCCAGAAAGCTCTGAACAGCCAACGTTTTCCTCCTGACGGTGGGAGCAGCGCCGACCCTGAACCAGTCGAAGCTGTGACTAGTCTTCCTTTCTCCCTTGGTGTGACTGTCCCTCCAGTTTGCACACACGTGCTAATATGCTGGATGACAGGTGGTCCCCAGACCTTTCCGGGGAACGTTCCATGACAGGCATACTGTAAATCCTTTTAGAATCAGAAAAACTCTGAAATGGAAAACACATCGAGTGCCAGCATTTTTGGATAAGGGACGGTACATCTGTGCTAAGCTGACAAAGAGACTGTGAGCTTTGCTTTTGGGGCTACATAATTTTTTAAAAAATGCTTAGATAGCCAACACATTTTAATTCCATGTATACCTTTTGAAACATCTTTTTGGAGTTTTCAAAAGCTTTTGTCCTTCAGCTACGAAATGCCGCTGCCTGCTGAGCTGCAAGAAAAAGTTGAGCGGCCCTTCCCAGTCACCTGGGCAAGTCCCAAGGACACAGTGATCTGCGGTGAATATTTCCTGAAGCTTAACGACAATTAATAGGGACTCCATCAATAACACACACTTTGACCATGCTTTCCTTAAAACTTTCATTTTCTACTGGGAGTGCGAGGCCATTTGGCCACGGGCTGCGTAAGGGGGGTAGAGGGGAGAGCTTCGTATTTTGTATTTTTATTTAATAATGAGGAAGGCTTCATGCGACAGTTATTCAAATCCCCCAAACATCATTTAGCTTGAGTGAGAATGCTTCTTAGAGTCATTATAAAGCCATCAAAAGCATATTCGTCACGCGACACTGACACATACTGTGCCTGGATTACACGAAATTACCTGAGCGACAGTGGGTGACCAGGGGAAGAAGGAAGCCCTCACAATGCTTTTATCTGGAGCTCGTAATTTTGTGTTTTGGTCCTAGGATCCACGAGGTTGTCTGCCACTGGGCTGATGTGGCTGTGGTCCTTAGCCAGGCTTTCCAGAACCGCCTCTCCCGGGATGGCGCTTAAGACTCAGAAATTTCTCATCATCTCACAATGGGATCTCCAGAACAGAGAGTCATGGTGGGAGCTGGCAGCAGCTTTTTGTTTGCTGTGTTTTAGGCCCAGCAGGTTTCAGCTACCCACATAATCAGCAGCCTATTTCTCCCAGCTTTATAATCCCCACTCACCAGCCTTCTATTCTCTAGATCCACGCACACTCCTCAGCCAGGGCCAGAGGGACTTTGATTGGTTAGTCACATCAGCTTATGAAGCTTGGTGTGTCCCTGTTTGGCCCCAGGTATCGGGGAGGCCTATTTTGATGGCCAGGTCACTGTTCTGTTCAAACAGTTTGACTCAATGTGCACACCAGGTTCAGGACCCTCTAGATAAGTCCCAAAGTATAATCTATCCAATCTCTCAAAAAGGGTAACTCCATCAACACTACAAACAAATGAATTTGCTGAATATCACCTCAAAATGTATACCCATTTTGTTCTATTCTGGAGTCAGTGTCTTGGAGGAGGAACGGGAAGGTCGCAGATACAGTGCTGAGCATGGGTTAGCAGGGCTGCTATGACATTGATTTGCACAGTCTGTAACCTTATGGACATCCTGGTCCGTGTGACTTGTGCCCTGAGGCTTGTGCAGTGTACAACCTGCACAAGCAAATGTGGCAGCGCTTTTTAGTGTCTCACGCTTTATGAGAAAATATTTTAAGGGTACAGGACATACTGAACCATCATCAGGTCCATACATCCTGAGCTATATGGATGTACATAAATCCCAGGTTATTAATATTCCTATAAAGCCTGCCTCTCTATCAGGTCAGGTTTACTGCAGCAGAAGCCTAGATCTCAGGCTCATGGAGTAGAATGATGATAATAATAGCACCTACCAGTTTGTGAGTGGCTCAGGCCTTGGGCCAGGTACTCATTCGCTTTGCTGAGCGGCCCCTGGCTGCAGTTGTCAATGCTGAGTAATGCTTGTGAAGTCGCCTTTCATCACATTCCATTCTCTTTCTCATGTTTACTCACTCCCCATTTATAAATGACAAGCTTTTACTATTTGTCAACAAATCACGAAAAGCTTGGCATCTGGGAGGCCAGTCAGCTTCTCTGAGTTGGCATCATGATTAGCAACTGGATGGCCATCGGCTTAATTGCAAGAAATTAGCTAATCGGTCAGTAAATATTTAGTTCGTGCCTACTGTGTGCAAGCTGCTGTGACAGATACTGTGGGGAGGGATGCACATAATTAGAGCAGCAGCTGACGCTTTCTCAGTGCTCATTGCTTTACACGTGCGGTGGCTATTTTAATCTGAAAGCAAGTTTACCAGGTCACTATCAGTATCTCTACTTTTCAGATGAGGAAACTGAGGCACGGAGCAGATAGAGTAAGCCAAGATCATCTCATTAATAAGTGGTCCCATGGGGGGTTTGACCCCAGATCTTTATGACTCCAAATTTTGTGCTCCGAAATAGTCCCCTCCACTGTTCCTCCCTCCCTAACCTCTCCTTAGCTGGTCAGGATTTATCCCTCTTCTCTATAACTAGCAGGATAATGGACTGATATGACTTTAGATAAAGGGAATGCACATTTTTATTTAAAAAAAGCAAGAAGTAAGGTCTTTATTAATGCCAACCAAATAGTGTTGAGAGAGTAAATTGGGAGTGACCTCAAGAGGCACTCTGCCCATTAGCTAACTTCTGCCAGAAAAAGACAGCTGGGCTCTTGACATTGATGGTCTTTTTCAGTTAGTTAATAATAAATAACTCTGTACACCAAGTCCCTTGTTCCTTTAGCCGGGCTACACTCCACAGCTGACTCACCCTGCCTGTTCCACTGGTGATCTGCTACTCTGTCATGTAAGAAAACATTATGGCAGGTTTCCTCCTGCCAGGATCGGGCACTGCCCACACCGAACATTTTCTAAGCTAACCTCATTTCCACTAGGCTCTTTGGAGGCGATCTCCGGGGTCTTTATTAAGTCCTTGAAGCAGTGCTTGAGGAGCACCCAGGCTCCCACTGCAGCACGCCAGCCACTTGGTCGGTAGGTTTCCCTGAGCATCCAGCCGGGGGAGGGTGTGTGTCAGCCCCTTGATCTTTCAGGAGAGAATGTCAGTTCTCCCTTTCCCTCATTTACATGCCAGCCCTTGCCAGAGGTATGGTCTGGGACATCCAGCCTATCAGACATGAGCCTCTGACCTTGAAGAAGAAGCATTAGGGAAGAGGGGCTGAAGCATTAGGGAAGAGGGGCTGGGAGACCTGGCTCCCCACTCTGCCTTGGGTGTATTCTGAATTCTGTGGTTGTTTCAAGTTAGAGCTCCAGAAAGCAGCATCCTGGGACCTCTTCTCCTCATGGGATTGCCCTTACATTTCCCAAATTGTTCTGGATACAGCCATATAAAAATCACAATCTTTTTTTTTTTTTTTTTGCAGTATTAATTATCAATGTAGGGCAATGCCCAGCCTGTTGCCAAGTGACCTACACAAATTTCCACATGAGCAACTGCCTTTAAAACTTATGCCGAGAGGAAAAAAGAAACAAAACTTTGCTTTTGTTGAAGCTGTGCTCTGCTTCCTCCTTTCTGCTACGACCACGTAACTGTTATCTTTGCCCGAGAGCATGGAGGCCATGGCTCAGTCTCAGAGATGGCATCAGTCTGTAGTACCCTCTACCCCAACTTTTCTGGTCCTAGTGCTCTAGTTTGATTTCATTATCAATACTCTAGGTGGGTTTTGGAAAGAGGCAAGGAACAGGTTTTTATAATTACAAACATGTCTACTGAGTGTCGCCTGTGTGCTAGGCATTGTGTAGCAGAGGGAAGCAGGTATGTAGTCCATGCAGAGTTGAATTAGACATAGGATCACAGAGAAACACAATCTAGTGAGCTCATAAAATAACAACAGCCACAGCCGACTGCATCATGTTCCTTGTCGGGGTTCCAACCAAAGGTTCTGGGGAGCAGAAAGGAAGAGGCATAGAATCACCTCTGAGAGGAATGACGCTTTCTCGGGGGAGCATGGTATTTTCATTGGAGGATGAAAAGGGATTTGCAGATGAGAAGAAAAGAAAGTCTTGGCAGGCAGAACAGGTACAATGTCATCGAACAGAAGTTGGTAAACTGTGAGCCATGGGCCACATCTGGCCACCAAGTGTTTGGAGTTAAAAGCAATTTTTACATTTTAAATGATTTAAAAAATCAAAAGAAGAAGTATATTTCAGAACATGTGAAAATTATATGAAATTCACATTTCTGCTTCCATAAATAAAGTTTTATTGGAAGACACCCACACCCATTTTATTTTTTTTTTAATGCATTGGCTACAGGTACTTTCACACTACAGCAGCAGAGTCGAGTAGAGTTGACAGAGTCTGTATGGCCTGCAAAACCTAACATATTTACTCTCTGTAGAAAATGTTTGTCTGACATAAACAAGGCATCAATGTGGAGTGTTGTTTGCCCAGAATGACAGATTGGCTGATGAAATTGGTGCATGGGGCAGAGAATATGCCAGAAGGGTAAACCAGGGCCACATTTAAGATCCTGGGGCATGACATGATCATATCTGTTTGGGAAGAATCTGTGCAGGCCGAGAAAGGGCAGGGTTGTCAGAGAAGGCCAAGAACCATGTGGTGATTTTCATGGCATCTCATGAGTTGAACTTTGGACTGTGAGTACCAGAAGTGGATTTTTTTTCCTTACCAGCAAAAGGTGTTTTCTTTCATCTTTCTGAGCTATTTGAAAAATACATTGCATTTCTACGGCTTCCAGATTCTTACACATCTGGTTTGATAAGGAAAAGTGCTGGGTTGTGTCAAGCAAACAGAGAGGCTGATGAATTCGAGTTTAAAAGAGGAAAAGTGACATTTTCACACTGATTGTATTTATTTCCACTGCTGAAATATAAGCTTCTCTACAGTGTTAGACCCATGGAATCTAGAAATCACTTTTTAAAAATCAAATTCTAGATTCATAGGGCTAAAAATGGTTGTGGGTGTTACAATCTATTGGCCTCATGTTTTATCTTTTGTACAATAAATATCAAGCATCACTATTTGTGTGTGTGTGTATGTGTGTGTGTGTGCGTGTGTGTGTGTGTGTGACTATATACATACATATACAGTATTGGACTCTGTGAAATAAGCTACTAAATTTTTTTTAAAGTTATTTTCTGTTCAATAGATGGAAGGGCACTTATAAAATGTTAAAATAGTAGTACAAGGTAGAACATGATTGTGCAGCATAGAAATTCAGAGGAGGGATCAATTGGGGAAGCCTGAAATTGATTCTAGGAAGATGAATTTGTTTAGGAGGAAAAGCCAGGAGAAGGTATTTTACTTGCCATACCCTATGTGGAGGGCATGGCAGGTGAAAAATAAAAGGTATTTTTATGGAATAGATACAGGGGGAGCCATGGAGGTTTGGGAGTATTCGCATAGCCAGTAATTTAGTGTTCTATGTACTAAGCACTATACTGCACCACAAGGAAATTAAGAGGAATAAGACATGGTCCCTGCCCTCAGGTAGCTTACAGTCTCCTAGGGGGACCAAACAATGAGCTAATTACAATATATGTTGAGTTCTGTAATGCAGGCTGCGTTAACATGTTGGGTTGGCACAGTGGACGTAGAGTTTTAGGGATGTTGCTGGGATGGCATCTGTTGGCTGGAACATCAGGAGATAGACTTCACCTGAAGTATCCAAAACATGTCTGGGGTTGGTTCTAAGGGGAGGTAAGAGGGGGCAGGTGAGGGTATGAATCAGGAAGGGAGGAGGGGAAACAGAGACAGAGACTGACTCATCTTTGTCTTCTCATACATCAAGAGTCTCAGTCAACAAGCTCTACCTTAAGACTCTGTTATGATTGCTACTCTTCTTAGGTGCCCCTGCCTTCCTTGTTTATGTTTTACAAGATATGTAAAGTACCATATCACTATCTTCTTTGATTAATTATTTAAAGATAAGGAAAAATGTAGGGGCTAATGTAGTCTTACATTTTCCCCTTGCTTAATGACTAATTAATTCTTACTCTGAGGAAAATAAAATACCAACCTAATAAAAGCAGAAAATTCTCAGGTTTTACTAGTATGTTTCTTGATCCTGTAGCTTAACATTAGTTTACCTGTCAACAACTGAACTGCCTATCAAGCAATGAAAATAAATTAACAGTAATTTATTAGGAACTCCAAGAAAGCAGTCTTCATGAAATAATACTAATTGTCCGATGACCTCACTGTGCTCACTGCTAGGGTGTGTTTGTGACTGATGACAATGTGCAGAGTAACACTGGTCCAATGATCTGGATCCTAATCCCAGCTCCTCTGTTCACCAGGAATGTGACTGGGGACAAGGGACTTCATTACTCTGGGTGTCATTTTCCTTTGACCTCAGGATCTCTAAAGCATCTTTCACACCTGAAATACCATTTTGTTTTTATCTTTCTGCAAGCGCAGAACACTTATCTGACAGTATCCTTGGCTCAGAAGTTATTTTCCTTATTTTACAAATGGAACAACCTGTCCTGATAGTTAAAGGATCCAGTAGGACATTAGCGGAGACCTACAAGTAGCTCTTCTTTTGGCAGCTAATAGTTGGCATGGCTTTTAAGGAATTGTTTTCTTGAAATAAGAAGAGACCCTGAGGTGGTCTTGATTTATGTCCACAACTCATAGTGTGAGGGCTGCAGTGTGACATGCTTGGGTTTACATTTAATCTTGGGCAATTTTTCTTTACCTCCAAGCTTCAATTTTCTGGTCTGTAAATTGGTGAGATAATACCTAGATCATAGGATTGTTGCAGTGTTTAAATTAAATAATAAAATGTATTTGAATGTCTAGCAAAGAGCTTGGTGCAAATGAAGTGCTCAACAAATGGGCCTCGCTGCCCTTATGGTCATGACCACTTTATTCCATTTCATCTGTTTTGTGTCTCCAGTCCCAATGGACTGATAGAAAATATGATTATTGTAATCATGTACTAGTATTAGTCTTCAGCATTACCTTTCCCATGGATAATAAGAAACATCCTTGGGCACGCTGCCTGGGAGAGAATTCTTCCTTTGGTTATATTCCATAGAGTTCCTGTAAGTTAACGTTGAATTTGAGTTGGAAGGGGTCTCTGAGGTTACCTAGTCCAACCCCAGTTCCAGACCATGCATATGATAGTTCAGTACATTTGGTTTCTATTCAACACATGTTAATTGAACATCTGTGCTCTGTTCCTTGTTTATGAGAGTCAACTGATCGAAACTAGATCTCAATGGTAGGCCAAAATGTTATTTATTCAAGAAGGAATAACTTTGAACATGACAACTGCATTGGACTTGGTTTTCCACTATCCACTCTTCTTTCTTTCTAGATAACTCCTTTTTTTTTTTTTTTTTTTTTTTTTTGAGATATACCCACTGTTCTCACATTCAGTTCATGTGCTTCAGGGGACGGTGACCTCATCTTGATCTTCACCATAAGCATGATTAGTCTAAAAGTAATCCTAGCCTACTTGGCAGTGATTGGCTCACTGTGGGCATCCAGGCTTCAAGCTACATAAACTAAACAATCTACATGTTGTTCAAACCAATTTCAGTTGGGTTTTCTGTTATTTGAAGTTAAAAATGTTCTGATACACCCACTTAGCATGAATCAGTTCAATTTACAAATGGTACAGAGTATTCAGCTTAGCATTTTACTCCTCTCATAAGTTGCCCTAATATTGGGTGGTGTTATCACCCTCAGGGCCAAGGAGTGAGGAGGACAAATAGCATTACTAGGCCTAGTAGGAGCTCAAATAGTCTGTCAGGAGGGAGCTGTGTCACCCAAGAACACAAACGTGCCCCCAACTCGTTCTTTTCCTTCCCATTGATCTTCTGCTGGGGCCTCCCATTGGCTGACTTCACCAGAAGCCAGAAGATAAAGGAGCTAGGGAGATGCATTTCCTGGGACTGCTTCCTGGGGCCTGGAGCCGGGCAGAGAAGATTGGGGAGTGAATATAGAAGGCAAACAGAATAACCAGGATAGAGGATCAGGCAAAACTAAAGAAACAGGCAAGGTTAGGAGTGTGAGTGATGCACAGGGTGCTGAGGAGGCACTGGCAGGGCCTTGGTCACGGTGTATAGACTAGAAATGTTTGTCGAGGTCAAGCCCAGAAGAAAGGTGATCTGAGTGTGGAATAACAAAGCTCCAAGAGACCTTTTGCAAAAAAAAACAAAAACCACACACACATAAACAAACAAGAAAACCCTGGCCCACCTCTACTCTAGACTGAAAGATAAACAGCTCTTAAATTACATAGCTGGATACTACATGCAGTTTAGAGCAGAGAGTCATTTGTTGAAGCCAGTGGAATTGAAGACGAACGTAGGAGAATTCAAGACAAGACACATTTGTTGTTAATTATCATTTGCCTCCTACATGCATTTCAAAATGCTAGAATTAATTGCCAGTTATGTCAACAAAAATTGGAAATTATAACGTACACAAAAAAGAGAAGAGAAACATATCCGCCTACATGTAGTTTATTTTTGTAATCTTATAGTCAGAGATTACTTGTATTTCAAGAGTAAGAAAAATTAAATCAGCAAGAAAAAAATCCCCTACTTAGTTTAAAAGGTGATGTGTAGGGTAGATCATCTGCTGTTGATAAGAGATCCAGCAATATGAAAAAAACCTGAAGGAATAAGTCTCCATCTTGACTGAAAATATTGAGTTAGAATAATGAAGTGATTTAACTTGATCTTGAACTGACATTCCAAATTCATCTTAACGCACCAAGCCTTTGAAGTTCCACAGTGGCGTAATTTTAATACTGGGGCTTTCAGGAGCTTTCTAAATAGGTCAGCATCTCATGTAATCTTCAGGCTATCACTAGATTTTTAGGATATTTGTTGGTTAAGAACAGGTGTTCTTTTGAACCTTCTTAAAAAGCACACAATAATTTTACCCGATGGTGTGATTTGATAAGCCTAGAATTACCAGTGGCTTGTGTAGAAAAATAGCCAGATAAAATGCACTCCTGAGCATATATTTAGTCAAGACTATTACATTCCTTAAGCCATACCATTCATAATTGATAGGTTGACATGGTGGCTTCTCTCCAACTGGGAGCCCCCCCTTGGGTTATAAACATAAGTCCACTCGCATGTCCCATTTAAGTTTGCATGTGTTAAAAAATGATCCAAAAGGACAACTAGAGTGTTACAAACAAACTTTATTTAACACTTCTGAGAACTGCAAAATGAGGCAGAAGGCAGGAAGCCTATAGTTGAATTATTTTCCTGAAAATCCAAGTCAAGTTATATGGGGGTAATTATGACATTATATCATCACTCTTCAATCACCATTGTACAAAGTTAATGACCATTTAAAAACATACATTATTACCAAATATAAGAGTGTACTTCTCTCCCTATTATCAACAGGGTAGCCACTTTTCTGGGTTCTTCACCACCGTAGCAAAGAGAAAATTTATTAGATTGAACCAGTATAGATTATGGCTCACTTGCCTTTTTGGTACCAGATGGTTGGCCATTTAAAAACACAATGTGACCAGTTGTTCTGTATTCTGTAAGCCCAGTCTCTGCTCCCTTTCATCCTCCATTTCATAGACTGGCAATGTCTTCTTCAAAGCAGTTCTTTGGGAATTTTTTCTCTCTCTCTCATTTACATAAAGCTCTCTTTAAACTCCCATCTCCTAAGACCTTGATATGAAAAGTGGGGTTTCTGGACCAGCAGCATCTGTAACACGTGGGACCTGGTTTGAAAATGCAGACTCATGGGCCCCACCCTAGAGTGTGCCTTTTCAACCAGATCCCTGGGAGTTCTTACCACATTAAAGCTTGAGAAGCACTGGACTAGGAAGGTGAGCAGAACCTCTGAGTAGATGGCATGGGGGGGATAGGATATGTTGGCATGAGGGAGGAGAGATATGAAGGACAGTGCCTGGGCTTAGAGTCAGACACACCCACATTCAAATCTTGGCTCTTGTATCTGGAGCTCTGAGAATGTAGACAAATGATTTGTGATCTCTGAACCTTGGCTCTAGCATCTGTATGTTACACCTTCTGTTGTCAAACTAGTTTTTGGTGAGAATTAAACAAGATATATTCTCACAGACAGGACATAGCCAATATTACTCTCCTCACCCATCCCCTACCATAGGCCTTTTCTCCATTCTTGATGC
The DNA here is from genome assembly GCF_027574615.1 of Eptesicus fuscus. NCBI lineage: Eukaryota > Metazoa > Chordata > Mammalia > Chiroptera > Vespertilionidae > Eptesicus > Eptesicus fuscus. The sequence continues at coordinate 15,816,510 of NC_072482.1, read as the reverse complement.
TTCTGTCATTTGAGCATCCCAAGACATTCAAAGCAATGATTATGCACTTTATGTTCAGACATGGTTTGGAAAAAGCTAAATACATGTGTCTAGAAAACTAATATCACAAATAACATAATCCATAAAACATGACTAGCTGAAAAACTATTAGCAAATACACTAGAGAGTGTTAACAGAATTGGCATGAAATTATTGATGAAATCAGAACATGCTCCAACATTTTACCTTCCTGTGATTTGATTGACAAAGAGTGTAAGGCTCGAGGCTAAGTTGACAGAGATGATGTGTGTCTTTACTATCTCCTCACGTGTCACCCCATCATCATCATTGCATTTCAGTGCCCAGTCAGTATCTCTGTATCACAACTTAACTGTCCAGAAGCTCTCTGTGTTGCGGATCCTGGCAGCTCTCTCGATTATTTTTATCCAACAAAAATTACTTGTTCTCTCTGATGTTGAAATCTGGTGCCCCTTAGGCCTCAGAGCAGTGGTTTCCAAAGTGTGATCTCTGAAACCAGCAGCAGCATCACTTGAGAATTTGTTAGAAATGCAAATTTCTGTGTCCCACCCTAGAACTAATGAATCAGAATCTCGGGGGGTTGGGGCCCAGAAGTCTGTGTCTTTACAAGCTATCAGTGTGATCCTGAGGTGCTCAAGTTTGGGAATTGACTGCATTCGAAGGAACTGCGGAATGTTAGATGTGGAAGGGACTACATGCCTCTAAACACAGCAGGAATCTTCCCCTGTAATGATCACCTAGCCATCACCTGGCTGAGTGACTCGCCACCCTGGCTGCATGTTAGAATCACCTGGCAGCTTTCAACAACAATGACTGTTTGGGTCTCCCCTGAAGATTCTGATTTAATTGGCCTGGAGTGTAGCCAGGGCATTGGGATTTGTTCCAATCTCCCAAGTGGTTGTAATGTACACCCTGGGCTGGGACCCACTGATGAAGATCAGCATGCCAGCGTATTCAAGAAACCTGGGGCTCCAACAATCCCAGGGGCCTGGGCATCTGTAGGTTGTAGAAGGGCCTCGCCACCGATATACAGGGAAGACTGAGAGTCACACTTCAAGTTCAGCGACCCACTTGATAGGTGAGGAAATGTGGAAAACTTCTCCCAATAGTCATGCTCGGGCATCAGTGTTTGCTAATGTTCCCATTGCATTGGGCACTCAGATTTTAACTGGGGGCATCTCAGTTAAGGCCGGAGAAGAACATCTGGGGTGGGAATCCTGGACCCTTTGGCCATTGGAGATGCCTGGGGACCTGGGGTCAACCCACGGGAGGGTGGGGGGATGGTAGTGCCTTTTCCTCCTTTGCCACCATCCCTGCCCCAAACAAACTGCTCCAGAGAAGCCCTTCTGAAGTGTTGTCCTGGCAGTGAGGGGCGGGAATCCCCAAACACACAGTAGAATTATTATGGAACCATATATATTTTTTAAATCCTCACCCAAAGATACTTTTCCCATTGATTTTTTAGAGAGAATGGAAGGGAGGGGGAGAGACACACAGAGAAAAACATCCATGTGAGAGAGACATATCGATTGGTTGTCTTCCAACCAGGCCCAGGGACCAAGCCTGCAACTGAGGTACATGCCCTTGACCTGAATTGAACCTGAGACCCTTTAGTCCGCAGGCCGACGTTCTAACCACTGAGAAAGCCGGCTAGGGCTGAACTGTATTTTTAGTGACTTGATAAATTCTGTCTTACCCCACAGGATTTACCAAAGTGAGGGCAGGATTTCTGCAGCAGGGCCTGATACGGCTGTAAAATGCCACAGCCGTCGTTCCTAGGGCCATAGAGATGCATCTGCCTAGATAAATGTCATCCCAGACCTGGGGCCTCACCAGGATTATCACATTATTGAATTTTCCATCTGTACCTCTGATTTGAATGCTGTAAAAATAAACTAAAGATTTTATACAAAAATTAGTACTGAAGTGACCGGATAGATTTTTCCAGTTCACATTAAGGCTCTGCGCTCTCTGGTGAGGCAAAGGAAAGATAATATCTTGAGCTGGGAGCTGGGAGAGACTCCAAGAAATCTCCAGTCTTTCTGCCCTGGACAAGGTGAAAATTGAAGAATTTTATAAATACATTTCCTTGCCCTGGCCTCATCTTTGTCATTGCCTGCATTTCCAAAGCAATGTGCAGTTCCTGTTGCTGACACCTGCCAAGGGTTAGTGTTCCCGTCAAGATGTCCTTAAGACTGCCTGGCCAGGGTGGCTCAGTGGTTGAGCATTGACCTAGGAACCAGGAGGTCTCAGGGCACATGCCCGGGTTATGGGCTCAATTCCCCAGTTTTTGGTTTTTTGGTGTTTTTGTTTTTTTGGGGGGGAGGGGAGGGGAATGCAGGAAGCAGCTGATCAATGATTTTCTTCCATTATTGATGTTTCTCTAGCTCTCCCTCTCTGAAATCAAGTAAAAAAAAAAAAAAATATATATATATATATATATACATATATATGTATATATATATATATATATATATATATATATATATATATATATATATTAAAGATGTCCTTAAGACAAAGCCATCCCAGCCTCAACACTTACTAGCTCTGTGACCTTGAACGTGTCAGCCTCTCTGGGCTTCTGCTCCCATATCTCTATAACAGAGAGAACGCTAGTGCCTTCATCCTAGGGCTCCTGAGAGGATTAAGTGGTTACTGTGGGTTTTAAAGCACTCAGGGTCTGGCATGCAATAAAGAATATGTGAATGTTTTATGTTTTATTACCATTATATATTTAAAGTCATTAACTAAATGTTACTAATAAGTAATTCCTTAATGAAGGAGGGGCGTTTCCAGAATGTGGGACTTTCGGTGCTAACACTGGGGTAGCGCCAAGCAGCCGGGCATGAGTTTTTCGCTGTCTCCAGCCTGTAGCCCTCGCGACTTGGTGTGGCAGTGTGGTGTGGCAGCCTGCTCTATTTATTCCTTGATACTGAGATAGCCGAGTCCCTGGCAGTGACCATCCGGCAGAGCAGGAGAGGGTCAAGTTCATCAGAACAGAATTGCAAGGAGAATTGAATAAGTGAAGACTGGCCTCAGAAAGTACATGGTGGGACGACTGCAATGACCTATTTAATTATCCAGCTGCTGGATGGGTCCCTTGCCCGCTCTGAGTTTCCGTTTTCTTATTTGGTTAAATGGCTATAATGTTTACTGCGCAGGGCCGATGAAAAGACTGGTCCAGACAGCACAGGGAGAAGTGACGTCTGTGACCCTCTGTTTCGTGCCCTGTGTGCTGACTAGGCGGAAGTCCTACCTTACAGGCCCATTTGCTCAGTGTTTGACCTTTGGCAGTTTCATTCATAACTATTAGTACACATATTTGGGACATGTTAAAGAGGTAATAATTATATTACTTATATCAATCCTCTTAAGTCATGAAACATTACCTTTTTTGTTTATGGCCAGGAATGGGATTATCTCATCCTAAAGCACTAAAATGCCTAAGAAACCAAAGCACATACTTCAGTGAAAACCTCCAGAAGATGTTGAATAACCCGTAATTTAAAATTTGTCTCTATTTATACCTGTAAAAAAATACACTTCTTAATTGGTAATAAAAGGACACAAAACATATTTAATGTTATTTAAAGACAAAAGAACCTGGGGCTAGCTTTGTCATTTTATCTTCTACCATATTATTGCCTAGTTTTTGGGACATAACTTTACTGGTGCTCTGTTACCAGGACACACTCTCTGTGAGGGTGGTTGGGATGAGCTATTGTAGGACAGCTGCAGGCTTCACCTCGTCACTCTGGTAATGGCGTGGCAGGACTTAGCCCGGACTGGGGGCCACAGTGCCCAGCTCCTCCAAGCACAGTCCTAGAGCAGCAGCCCATGGGAGTTTGCTAGAAATGTCGAATTTCAGTTCAAGTCCAGACCTCCTGAACCACAATCTGCATTTTTACAAGATCTTTGGATGAATTTGGGCAGCTGAGGAGCATGGCTGTGTATGGTAGAGGACATGAGTTAAAAATAGTAGGCGTATGGTGACTATAGTTAACAACACTCTAGGTATATTTAAAAATTACTAAGAGTAGACCTTAAAAGTCCTCATTACAAGGGAAAAAATTGTAACTGTGTGTGGTAATGAATGTTACTAGGCTAATTGTGGTCATCATTCAACAACATACACAAATATTGAATCATTGTATTGTACACCCGAAACTAATATAATGTCAATCCTACATAATAAAAGCCTAATATGCTAAGTGTCCAGTTGTCCAGTCAGCCATTCAACTAATCAAAGTGTAATATGCTAATGATATGCTAAGGCCACTCAACCACTCGCTATGATGTGCACTGACCACCAGGGGGCAGACACTCTGACCGGTAGGTTAGCTTGCTGCTGGGATCTCGCTGATCAGGACTGAGTGAGACAGGCTGGACATGCCCTGGAGCCCTCCCACAGTCCCTCCCCAGTTGGCCAACCTCCCGTGTTCCTCCCCGGTCCCAATCGTGCACTGGTGGGGTCCCTCAGCCTGGCCTACACCCTCTCACAATCTGGGACCCCTAGTGGGATGTCAGAAAGCTGGTTTTGGCCTGATCCCACAGGCCAAGCCGAGGGACCCCACTGGTGCAGGAATTCATGCACCAGGCCTCTAGTATCTCAATAAAAATATTTGAATACAAATAAACAAAAAGCCAAGTGTGTACTCCCCACTTTACCTGTTCACTACAGAACCTGTAACTTGGGTGTTTTCCGTTCATTTCAGCCTATTTCATTTTGTGCTTAGTCCCTCAGATGTTGAGTTTATGATATTGGCCTAGAGAATTTGGCTGTCCCTTATCTAACCACCTATAGTAACTAGAAGAAGAGATCAGATCTAAAATTGGGCTAAGAAGGTATGAATATAGGGTCATTCCCTAGCCACAGGTTTATTCCATTTAATACAACTTTGAATTGGTTACCATGTCTACTTATGTTTGTCCTAAATTTGCCTCCCTGAGAGCTTGTAATAAAAATATTATTTAGTAGAGGCCTCTCGAAGTCTGGGGCTCTCGCCATCCAGGACCCCTCGCTCCTTAACACCCACCTGCAGCAGAGGCAGGAGAGGCTCCTGCTACCGCCGCTGTGCTCACCAGCTGTGAGCCTGGCTTCTGGCTGAGTGGAGCTCCCCCTGTGGGAGCGCACTGACCACCCAGGGGGCAGCTCCTGTGTTGAGCGTCTGCCCCCTGGTGGTCAGTGCATGTCATAGCATTCGGTCGTTCTGCCGTTCAGTCTGTTTGCATATTATGATTTTATTATATAGGATTTTTTACAAAAATAATAGCAGGCCTACTCCCATAGTGGTTTAACAGACAATCATTGACCTTGGGTTTGTTTGGTGACTGAAGTCAATGTAGGCTTAGGTTAAGGTAAGGTATAAATTATTAGATACCAAGTTGTGTTTTTTTTACATTGCTTACCTAACAAATCATGTATGTGGACATATAGGTGGCAGTTACTATTGTAGAAAAATAATTTCTTTTTCCATTTTTACTTTATTCCTCTGGAGTAGTCTAGCTTCCTATACTGTTGTACATTCTCACATGGAGGACTGACTTTCACATGTGCAGAGCCCTCCTGGACAGATGTTTTTAGCCAGTGGTGAGTGGGAGCTATGTGACAAATCTAGTCTCCTAAGAAACCTCTATGGGTTTCCTGACAATGTAACATTCGAATGACTTATTTCAGTGTTTGAAATGTGATCTATTGTGTCAATAAAGGAAGCAATGACCTAATGATTAACTTCCTTCATCTTATACTTTTCCATTCTTATTACAATTTTTCTTCTCAGTCTGCATGCATGTGGATTTCTAAGTGCATTTTAATAACTAACTTCATGTAGGCCTGATAAACAGCATTAAAGATCAGAACCATAGGATTTTAGATTGAAAGATAAATTTTTTACAAATTCATTTTTATTCCAGGCTGATATCAAGGTAGGATCTTTTGCCTTTATTATGGGTATTTGGGGAGAAAACTCCAGTTGTGCATTACAGAGGTTTTGAAGTTCAGGCATAACCATTAAACAACAAATAGAACATTCTTTTACTTATTGCCAACTTTAATTGTGGGAAGTGTTTGTATTTTTTAATTTACAAAGGTAATTACTTAGGTCTTTGTGCCATAATAACATGTTGTATTATTGCCCCTATGAACAATTGCTAGGAAATCCTTAGGGTTAGCTGATGTCCATTCAGATACAATCTAGCAATTATTTACAAATGTAGCATAACATTCTTCCTGGAACATATTATAATCATTCCCCCAAGAAATTGCTGCAGGTTTCCTAGAATATTAGAAAGCTCAATAAATATTTTGTTCAGTAACTGAAATGTACTTCATTACTATTAAAATAGTAAGCAATTGCCCAGGCTGGGTAGCTCAGTTGGTTAGAGCATTGTCCCAATATACCAAGGATTCAGGTTTAATCCCTGGTCAGGACACATACAATGATCAAGAATCAACCAATGAATGCATAAATAAGTGGAACAACATATTGATGTTTCTCTCTCTTCCCCCTTCTTCTCTCTCTAAAATCGATCAATAAAAATAATTAAAAAATAAAATAGGAAGCAATGTGTGAGGAGATTGTAAAACATGTAAACATCAGATAACCAGTTGGACGGGATCAGTGACTATCTACCTTGGTCTTACTTTGTGATCACCTGGGGACTTTTAAGAGATTGATTCTAGAGTTCCACCCCCAGAGATCCTGGTCCAGTGCATCAGCCTTTTTAAACCTTTTGTTTTGAAATTACAGAATCACAGGAAGTTGCAAAGATACAGACAGTCCCCTGTACCCTCCACTCCACTTTCCCCACTGGTAATATCTCACACAACTATAGTCCAACATCAAAACCAAGAAATTGACATTGGAATCATAATGTTAACAAGAAGCCCATAGACGTTATGAAGATTTCACCAGTTGGAGGATCAGGACTTTCAAAAGGTCTCCAGGTGATTTGACTACATCGCTAGGGTTTGAAACCTCTGCACTGCATGCCATTTAAGGTCCCTTCCAACCATAACACGTGATTCTGTACACACACACACACACATACACACACGTGCATGTGTGAAATTTTAGACCACACTCACACATATACGTCCTAAACACTGAAAACTTTTAATAACAGACTGCAGGAAAAAATGACTGACATTTAGAAGCAAACTTAAGAGCCAGAAAAGTGCACGTCACCATTGTGCAAAATATATCCTGGTTTGGGGCCTACGTCAAACTAAAGATGTCTACAATAGCTGAGAAAGGAGACCAGAGCTTACGATACCCAGAACTAAAGTCTGAGGAACGAGAGGAGAATTCTGTGGGTTTTGAAAATGTCATTTGTAGGTACAATTTCAGTTTTAGAGTCTGGTAACACGGTAAAAAAAAATAAAGAAAAATGCCTTATGTACATAATTATGCATATAAACTTCCCATTATCACGCTTCAAATGCATGCTAAATGGGAATTTATCTCTTGTTCTTTGTAAATAAATCAGTGTTTCCTTCTGTGCTGAGTAGGAAATTAAACACTGTCCTGGGCAAGTTTCCATGCCTTTTCTCTTTAAAAAATAGTTGCAATGGGTTTTGGTCAGTTAAGCGGTGGGAGGAATGAATCAACTTCACATCTCTTCCTCGTGTCTACTCTCAGGTATTAACTGTGAGCTTCAATAAGGATGTTTATAACCACAACGGGCTCTAAGCTGAACCCGGGTTGGATCGCACAACTAGCCCTCACCTATACAAAAAGAAGTTACAGTATTCTTGATAAAGTCATTGAAACATATTGGTTATTGTATATCAGCTGGATTAAGACAACAGGATTGGCCAATGTCTTTGCTTTTAGTAGGAGCCTTCTCTCCGGAGAATGCCTTTAAGGTACACCTTACTGTGTACCTTTATGCCCAGGTTTATGCTTATTGGGGGCCTGTGCACAGCCAACTATGATCTGAGATGGGTGACATTATTTTAAAGGTAAGAGTCATTTATTGACAGCATAATGCTACGTGCCTGACCTTTTCTGGAAGCCAGCATTAAATAGGGGGAGGAGATGAAAAACAAAGAACCCTCCAAGTACACAGAGTTCCTGAGGACATGGGAAGGGCAGCCTGGAGGGCTGGTTGCCACAGAAAAATGCCACTCCTCTCAATTTCCCGGCCTCCCACCCATCCTCTCCTAATTATAAAAGAAACAAAAACAATGTGCACCATCAGCTCCCTGGACCATGGCATCTGCACGCAGGTGTATTTTGTTTTGTTCATCCATCATCGCCAGAGGTATTTGTTATCTGGGTCCCACTGTATTTTCCTGTCCGTGAGCTGGCCTGTTTTGCCAGCTTGGCGGTGTGTGCTGTTTACGAGGGAAGCTATTCAATTTCTCACCCTTGTTTCTCGTGAGCGCTGCAGCAAGAAGATAGTCTCTTGGAGTGTGGAGCATGGGGATGTGAGAGACTTTCAAGGACACGGCTTCTTTCAAATCCCTGCTGTGGAATTTCAGATGAGCGTCTGAAATGCAGCATCCACACTGGCTGCCCTTATTAGATTCAGCCATAACAAGACATGTTCTGGGATGAAACATTTTGACTAGGATCCTAGATTATTAACAGGTTACATGCTGCATTAAAACTCGGATATCACAAAGAATGCCTGAAAGGGAACAGAAAACTTTGGCTGAGCGATTGTCAAACGCCAGAAGGATGCTAGCGCTGGGAACAGCTGACAATAGCTAGCAAGGGTGTAAGAATAAGAGTTTGGGGGTCAAGCACAGCTGGTGGAAGTCCTGGCCCCACCTACCAGCCAGATGACTCTGGTAAAGTTATTTAGCACCTGTGTTTGACCTGGTACTTGCACTGCTGGGAACTGATCCTACAGGTATAAATAATAGGAGATGCTCACCGAGTGCCGGGCCCTTTCTGGGCATGTTACATACGTTAGCTCTTTAAAGCCTCACACAACTCTGAGAGGTAATACTGTTGCTCTCCACAGTAAACTGAGGCACAGAGTGGATGGCCCGCCAAGGTTGAGTTAGTTGGCACTCATGAGAGGCAGCGTGGAACATGGTCAAGTGCATGGACTCTAGAGCTGGATTTTGTGGGTTCCACCCCAGTCCTGCAATTCGGTAGCTAAGGCTATAATAGTGTTTGCTACATAAAAACTCCCACATGATATTTTACTCTGAGGGAAGTAGGATCTTCCCTGATGTCACTGATGCATGCTCTGTCTGCGGATTTCAAAGTAATTTCTGTTTGCAGAAACAGGAGCCATTCAACTCAATTCCTATAGCAGCAGTGTATCCTATAAATCCTCTTGGGTGGTTTTGTTCAGCCCACAGCTTGCCTCAGCATGGAAAGAATTTGATCAGTTTTACCATTCCTATTTTGGGGATCTAGACTCAACTGCCCAGATATAATGTAATTTATACCAAGCAGCTCACCTCAAATGCTATGTCTCTGGGATCACTTGCTCCCCTCCTACTCCACAGCTGGTGGCTTTGTGTGCCCCAGACCCAGGGGGGGCCTGCCTTCATCATGCCATCGCTGCCTCCATCTCAGCCCCTCTCCAGACACCTCTGTGAACCTGCTCACCTGCTCATCAGCTGAGCAACATCCTTTAACATCAGCCATTGCTCTGGTAGAGAATCCAGAACTATGGACACACATTGCAATAGTCCTTGGTGTTATCCAATATCACACTTTTCTCCAGTTTCTAGCTTTCTCCTACGTTCGTTCATTTATTCATTCATTCATTCATTCATTCATTCATTGAACAAATAATTTATTGACGAGCTACAATGTGCCTGCCACACACTATGGGAGATGCTGGGGAAACAACAGTGAATGTGTGACTATCAGTGTTCCTGACCTCATAGATCTTACATTCTAATAGAGAAACCAATACAAAAGTAAACACATTTATGATGTGGTGGTGGTAATAAGAGCTTTTGGGGAAAATAAAGCAGGGTAAAGTGTTAGGGAGTGGGCAGGTGCTATGTTAGAATGGTAAGGAAAGGCCACCGTGAAGAGGTGACATTTGAAATCGGACCTGAATAAAGTGAAGGAGAGATGCATGTGATGATAAGGAAGAACTTTCCAACCAAAGCAACAGCAGTGCAAAGGCCCTGGGGCAGGAGTGTGCTTGATGGGTTAAAGCAGCAACAAGAATGTCTGCATGGTTGGAACATGGTAAAGGAGGAGGAGAGCAATAGAAAATCAGGTCAGGTGGGGGCTATGACCAGAGGAAATAGATTCTTATAGACCATGATGAAGATTTGGGATCTTGCTCTCAGTATAACAAGAAATCACTAGAAGGTGAGAACAGGGAATGACATGAACCGATTGACTTTTTAAAAGTTTGATCATTTTGGCTTCTGTGTGGGAATGGACTGTGGAACCAGAAGGGAAGTCAGGAGACTAGTCAGGAAACTCCAGGTGAGAGAAGATGATGGTTTGAATTACGGGTGGAAGCAGCAAGAATGGTCAGATTTGAGGTGGACTTTGACAGTTTGGTCAACAGGATCTGCCAAGAGGTTTGATGTGGATGAGAAAGGGAGAGAGGAATGACTTTGGGTGAACAATGCTATCTTTCTCTGAGATGGACATTTGTGTATCAACTTATGTTTTCTGTGCATATCTTTCTCACACACCAGATTTAAAATTTCTTGGACCAGAAATCCTTAGTTATTCTGTTCTCTTCTCTTTTCCTCTCCTTAATAGTGACTCCCCTAGTACTTTGCACATAGTAAGTGCACAATAAAAGTGGTGAAACAAGTAAATATGTTTGTGAATAAATTGTCCCTAAATTTTAGTATTTGTTCTGGATTTGCTGTATGGTTTGGGGAAAATGGCTCGTTTTCTGACTCAGTTTTCTCATTATGAAATAAGATTCATCATATTTGGCTTGGTAACATTAAGTTCAGTGTCAATATACCTAATGATGGCTGGCAAACAATTTAAGGGCAGGTAGTGGAGAATCCCCATTTTTCTATGGCAATGCAGAAAGAATCATGGACATAATTTGGGAAAACTGTCTTACTGAGCAGTCATTTAATATCCTGCATTTCAGACTTGGAGGGTTGATTGTCAGCACACTCTCCTGTGCCACTGGCAGGCATTGTTGATTGAGTGTTCTTCCCTGGGAGGCCTGGAAACGGCTTCAGAATCCTTCTCAGCATAGCACTTCTAGTTGCCATCCCTGCCTGACCCAGTCTGCTCATCTAATGTTGAATAAACGAAAGCCCAGAGATAGTGAATGACTTTCCCTCCACTACCCAAGCAGTGGGAGGTCAAACCAGAGCATGAACCTGAACCCTGATTCCTAGGCCAATGTGCTGTGAAGCAGATGTTGACAGAATGATACGGCTCATGCAGGCAAGATCAGATGTGGCCAGAAGGAGCTCTCTGGGCGTGTGAAGGGCCCAGAGTGGGGTTCCAGAATCAATGGGGAGGCAGGGAAGCCCCTCAAAACGGGCTTGGAATAGAAAGGGGTCCCGGAGTTTAGTGCTCCAACAGATACTTTCTGCACCACAGAGGAAAAATTGACTGTCATCTAGGGTTCTTAATTCACTTTATGACTATTTAAGGACAAAGGACATGTACATTAGCCTCTTTTATCCACTCAAATCATGGAGGATGTGATGATCTGACACACCAATCCTGCCATTGATGTGGATTTTTTTCTTCTTTTATGAAATACTTACAAAATTAAAAAGCACTCTCTCATCACCTACTGAATCTGAGTTCAGTCACCTCTGATCCATCACAGAGCAACTGTTTAATTTCCTCAACTCAGAAAGTGACACAGACATTATTTCAGGTGTTTTACTAGCTGCACCATCACTGGGAACCTAGTCCTTACGGTTGAAAATGATGGATGCTTTGATTTAAATCAGCGTTGTATTCTGCTCAGGCCTTTCAGATAGCTAAGCCCTCTTCTCCAGCTTCTCAGCAATAAAAGGTCTTGCTCATTTATTCTTACACAGATTTGGTTTACTCATTAATATGCCAGGAAAGAAATGTGCCTTCTGTTTTTTTGAGAAGTTTCTATTTAAGAGCTATCCCTCAGTAAGTTAACCCAAATTTTAAATGTGAGAATGATCTTTGAGCTGAACCTTCCATTGAGTGAAACCTGGCCACTTTGGACAATGACTGGTTTTATTTTTTTGCCAGAATTCTTTAACAGACCATTAAGCTCTTTATGCAGTTAATAATTCTCATTTTAATGGTTTGCCTTACTTTGAGATTTGAGTGAATTGGAGTATTTTAGATAAAGTGGAAAAGTATTATTAAAATTCCGATAGGAAAAATACTGATCTCATAAAATATATAGAACGGATCCCTTACATTTTTGTTGAGATTGTTAGTAGTATACTTTAAAGCATAAAGTCAAACACTTTACATTGAATTCATGGCTTAAACCAGAATAAATCTTCGGAGGTCACAGGCTGGAGAGCAGTAATTAAATCTGAAGGATTTTCATACACTTGACAACAATGCCGGGCTCTTGACATTCTGACCTACAGCGAAGGGCATGGTATTGGGAGGAGGGGGATCCAGATTCTAGACTTGATTCTCTTGTTAACTTGATGAATGACCTAAGTACATTATATGTGTCCACCCAGAATGAGGATTCAACTAGAAGCCTAGGACTAACGAATTTTAAAGGTTCTTCAGAGAAATGTCAATCTGGGAATTATGGTGTTGCATTATCCAAACATTTTTTTAACAACAGATTGGATTTTTTTTTTTTCTATTGTAAAAGTGATACATTTACATTGAAGATGATTCAGGAAATACAGCAAAAGAAAAAAGAAAAAACAGAAATTATTGGCAACCCCTCTAATTCAGAGTCAAGCACTACTCGTACTTCAGTGCATTTGTTTTTAGGATTTTATATGTATATATGTTACATATAATAATGGAATCAGACTACAGTTTTTTATCTATGTCTTTCCCATGGCATCAGTTAGTTCCTTTGAGAACACACTTTTAATAGATCCATGATGCCTCATCCTACAGACTTTTAATTTATTTAACAATTCTCAAATAACTGGAAATTTTTCACTGTTATAGCTCTTATCTATATATACATATCTATATATATAAAAGCCTAAGCGACCACTACGACCAACCAAACTACTGGTCAACTGGTCACGATGACGTGCACTGACCACCAGGGGGCTGACGCTCAACTCAGGAGCTGCCCCCTAGTGGTCAGTGCGCTCCCACAGCCAATCTCCCACGGTCCCTCCCCCTGGCTGGCCAACCTCCCACGGTCCCTCCCTCCGGCCAGCCAGCCCCAATTGGCCCCAATCCGAACTGAGTAAGACGGCCTCCATTGGCCCCGATCGCTGGCCAGACCAAGGGACCCCACCCGTGCACGAATTCGTGCACCAGGCCTCTAGTACTTAAATATTTATCTATAGTTCTGATTATTTCTTTGAAGAGATTTCTAAATATGTTATCAGGGATAGATTATGCACATTTATTTTAAAACTTTGGCATCACGATTATGACTTGTCAAGTGTTCCATCCTTCTCTATTTTTTAAAAGACTTTGTGTAAAATTGGCACTTTTTAAATTAATTTTACTCTTCTTGTCAACATCAGAATTCAAAGCTATATATTTTCCTCTAAACACTGCTTTAGTTATATTCCACAAATTTTGATATATTGCTTTATTATCATTTGATTTTAAATATTTTTTTAAATTTTTGTTATGTTTTTTTCATTGACTGAGGAATTATTCAGCAGAGTCTTGTTTTATTTCCAAATACTTGGAGGTTTCTAGATGTCTTATTTTCTTTAATTTCTAATTTAATTTCATTGTCATCAGAGGACATATTCTGTACTAGTGGTTCAAAATTTTTTATCTTACAACCTTTATACTCTTAAAAATTATTGAAGACCTAAAGAGCTTTTATTTGTGTACATTATATCTGTTTATATTTACCATGGTAGAAATTAAAACTGAGAAGTTTTTTTTAAAAATGTATAAGCCATTTAAAAATAACATTTTAAGATAAATCATATTTTTATGAAAAACAATTCTATTTTTCAGGACAATGAAAAGGTAGTGAACTAAGTGAGATTGGTTTATATTTTTGAAAACTTCTTTAATGTTTGGCTTAAAAAACAATTGGATTTGCTTCTTTATTCAATCTGTTGTCATATCAGAAGTCATTTATCCTCTGGAAAACTTCACTGTACACTCAGGAGAGAATGAGAATGAAAAAGACAAAACAAGTACCATATGATTTCACTCATATGTGGAATTTATTGAACAAACTGAACTAACAAGCAAAATAGAGACAGACTCACAGATAGCAGGCAGACAGCGCTGGTCGGGGGGTAGGTGTTGGGGTTGCGGGTGGAAGGATTGAACAAAAAAGAAAAGAGAATCGCTTCTCGGCCTTTTGGCTAAGATCAAGTGTAAAAAAGAAAAGAGAGAACTCATGGACAGGGACAATAGTGTGGTCGTTGCAGGGAAAAGGGGATAGGTAGAGGTAGCAGAGGGTATAGAGGGATAAGTGATGATGGAAAAAATAAAATCTATAATAATAAAAGCATAATATGCTAATTAGACCAGACAGCCGAATGACCTTCCGGATGTCCTTCCGGATAACATTCTGTACAAAGCAAGGGCTGTGAGGGCCGAGCTCCTTGCACAAATTTCGTGCATTGGGCCTCTAGTAAAATAATAAAAAAGGAAGGCAAATAATCTCTCAATATTTCAAAAATAGTTTTGACCTTGTGAACCTCCTAAAAGGGTCTCAGGGACTCCATGGACTTGAAGGTTTTGAGAAACTCTGATTTACATGATTTTTGTCCTTTTCAATATTTTGAAATGTTTTTATAGGCAAGCATGTGGTCTGTCATGATGAATGTTCATGCACATCTGAAAAGAAAATGTATTCTGCAGTTGCTGGGTAAGGTGTTCTATAAATGTCAATTAGGTCAAAGTGGTTTGTAGAGTTGTTCAGTTGTTCTTTATCTTACTGATTTTTTTTTCTATCCGTTTCTGAGAGGGAGGTGTTAAAATATCCTACTGAGATTATATATCTGTATTTCTTTAGATCTGTGAAATTATGCTTCTGTATTTTGAAATTTTGTTATCAAGTGCATTCACATCTAGGATTGCTACACCATTTTGATTTTAAATGGATAAAATATATATTCCTATATCTGGTCATTCTCTTTGTCCTAAAGTCTACTCTGTGTTGTACTAATATAGATCTCCAAGTTTCCTATGTTTTCTGTTTGCATGGTTTATAATTTTCTAATGTTTTACTTTTAACCAGTCCATGTCTTTAAATTTAAAATATATTACACACACACACACAGAGAGAGAGAGAGAGAGAGAGAGAGAGAGAGAGAGAGAGATTGATTCCTGCATTCTTGTTTTTTATCCAGTCTGATGTTTGCCTTTTACTTAATGTGTTTACAATCCATTTTTATTTAAAGCAATTATCAATATGGTTTCAATTAAGTCTACCATCTTGACATTTAATTTTTATTTGTTTCATCTGGTTTATGTTTCTCTGTTCCTCTTTTCTACCTTCTCTTGGGTAAGATAATTGTGTTTTCTTTTAGTATTCTGTTTGATTTTCTTCTGTGTTCTTTTTAGCTAGTCCTCCTTGTATTGTTTTTAATGGTTGCTCTAGCTTCAAGGCTACAATAGGCATCTTGAGCATATCACAGCCTACCTTCAACTAATGTTATATTACTTTACAAAGATCATTACAACAGTATAATTGCTTTTTCACCTACCCAATCTTTTTGCTTTCATTGTTATACTAGAGGCCCAATGCATGAATTTGTGCCTGGGTGGGGTCCAGCCAGCCCGGCCCCAATCAGCTGATCGGGGCTGGGCCTGTTGGGAGGAGGAGATGGTGGAAGGTTGGCCGGCCAGCCCGCCCCATCAGGGCCGGGCCAGCTGGGGGGATGGGCTGCCAGCAATTGGCTGGCCCTGCCCCCAATTGGGGTGGGGGGGTGGGTTGGGGGTGGGGCCAGCCATGGGGAGGGGCTGTGGGCAGTGGGCCAGCCAGTTGCACCCCCGAAAGGGGGGCTGATTGGGGGTCAGTGGCTGGAGGAGGGGCCATGGGAGTTTGTCCAGCCAGCCCCACCCCTAATTGGGGGGCCAATTGGGGGTGGAGCTGGCTGGTGGGCAGGGGCCATGGGCCAATTGAGGTGGTGGGGGCTGATCGGGGGTGGGGCCCGGTATGGGGAGGGGCTGTGGGCATGAATGGGGTGGGGGGACTGATCAGGGGCCAGTTAGTGGCCTGGGGGAGGGGCCATGGGTCTGTCAGGCTGCAGGCTGTTGGCTGGCTGGCCCTACTGCTGATCGGGGTGGGAGGGCTGATCTGGGGTGAGGCTAGGTGGAGAGAGGGGCTGCAGGAGGTTGGCCAGCTGGCCCCACCCCCTATTGGGGGGTGGTGGTGATCAGGGGCAGGGCAGGCCAGGGGGAGGGGCTGTGGGCCGATCAGGTTGGTGGGGGCCCCTGATTGGAGTGGGGGCCAATCAGGGGTGGAGCTGGCTAGGGGGAGGGGCTGTGGGCTGATCGGGATGGTGGGGGCCCCTTGGGGGCAGGGCCAGCCAGAGGGGAGAGGCTGCAGGCTGTTGGCGGGCCAGCCCTGCCCCTGATGGGGCCGAGTGGGGGGAGGGGCTGCAGGAGGTTGGCCGGCTGGCCCCGCCCCCTATTTGGGTAGGGGGTGGTGATCAGGGGTGGGGCCGGCTGGGGGGAGGGGCTGTGGGCAAATTGGGGTGGTGGGGGCCATTGGGGGCAGGGCCAGCCAGGGGGAGGGGCTTCAGGAGGTTGGCTGGCCGGCCCCACCTCCTGATCAGGCCAGTTCACTGGCCGTGGTGGGCATCATAGCAACTGGTCATTCCAGTTGTTAAGGCATTCTGGTCGCTGGCTTTTTATATATAGATACTTAACTTCTAAATATGCTGTAAACCCCACAGTTTCCACTAGGGTTATTTCCCTCTAGAAATAATATTTTTAAAATCATTTCTAGTAGTTCAGATATGCAATAGATACTTTCCTACTTCTGTTGATAGTGTTTTATTTTGTCTTTGTATTGTTTAACAACCTTATTGAGGCATAAATTACATAACATAAAATTTGCTCATTTTAAGTATAAAGTTCAATGATTATTAATAAACTTATAGACCTGTACAATCATCAGCAAAATTCAGTTTTAGAATATTTCTATCCCCCCAAAAGTTTCTTAATACCCATTTGTAGACCATCACCTTGTTCACCCACAGTTGCAGGCAATCACTAATCTACTTTTATGGACATTTCATATAAATGGAATTATACAATATATGTGTAGTCTTCTGCTTATTTTCATTTAGCATAATGTTTGTGAGGTTTAGCCACATTATATTATGTCAATGGCTTATTTTTTATTGATAAGTAGAGATTGATTGGTTAGATGAATATTCTATATTTTTCTTACCCATTAATCAGTTGATGAACATTTATATTGTCTTCAATGTTTGGCTATTATAACAAAGCCACTGTAAACACATGCCCACAAGTCTTGTGTCAACCTATCTTCATTTCTTTTGGATAAATAACTTGTAGTGGAATTTCTAGATCATATCTTAATTTTATGTTTAGTTTTTTTGTGTGTGTGTATTATTTTAAGTCTTGTCAAAACAAGGCCACCAAAAATTAGGTTGCCTCCCAAAAAAATGGGGGGAGAGAGAGGATTTTATGTTTAGTTTTTTAAAATACTACAAAATAATTTTCCAAAATGGCTTCCCTATTTTACATTCTCACAAGAAATAGATAAGGATCTACTTTCATATTTGAAAGTCACTTTTTGCTGGATATCTAAATCTAGGTTGATAGTTTAACATTTTTCTTTCTTTAAATATGTTGTTCCATGGTTTTATGGCCACCGTTGTTTCTCATAAGTCGGTTGTCATTTTTTAGTTATTCTTCTGTGTGTAGTATGTCTTTTTCCTCTTCCTGTTTTTAATAGTTTCTCTTTAATTTTGAATTTTAGAGTATAACCATGATTTTTCTAGATGTGGTCATCTCAGAGTTTAATGAGTTTCTTGGATTTATGCATTGACATCTTTAATTAATTTCGAGAAAATTTTGGCCATTATCTATTCAGATATTTCTTCTGCATCATTCTCTTCTATATTTGGGACTCTTATTGTACATATGTTCAAATACTTTATATTGTCCCACAGATCTTTATTTTAATTTTTGATGGATAAAGTATTGGCTTTACAGATTTGCTCTTTGGTACTTGATGGGATTCTAATCCATTATTCTCTAGCCCATGTGAAACTCTATAAAGTTTATTAGGAGTTCATGTGGCTTCTCCTTATACCTGCCTTAGTAAATTTTTCTTTCTCCCACTATTTACAAAAGATGAAAGCAGACATGTGTTTATTTTCTCATGAAAAGCACTCATCACTTTATGGAATTCAGTTCATTTAAGTTTCTTTTTCATTAACTTTCTGAAGGGGTTTTAAAAGTCTGTGATTGTGTAGTGAGTGTGGCTTTTCCTTTTTGAGAGTTGCACAATGGTTTCCTACAATTTTCTATATTTACTATAAATGGAAGTTGTTGTGTGCTTTACTTATTTTTTTTAAAGGCTCCTGAATTCCAGAAAGATTGTTTTGAGTCACATTTTTACTAACAGAGTATTGAAACTTCATTTTATGCTCTACCAAAATAATAACACCAAAAATTTAAATGCACAGCCCAGAACCATACTTGCTAAAGACTTCCTCTTTGACAAGTTTATTTATGATTCCACCACTGGAATTCTATGTCTTTTTCCACCTTGCCTTCCATACCAGGTGTCCCAAAAACACAGCACAAAGAAAACTCCACCAAATGCACAATATTGTGTAGAGCATTTGCCCTGAGGCTCTTACTCCTTAACCTATTCTGATGAACTAGCTTGGCTAACCTGAACAGTAACTTAAAAAATCTCTTGACCCCTCCTTCTCTTGATCCCAGCACCAATTCTCCATAGAGGGCTTCTTGTTTTTCCTACTCTTGACACCCCAACTCTCTGGAAACAAACAAACAGACAAATAAAAGATATATTTCAGTGAAAGGAAGCATGTGATTTCTCCAAGTTTTGGAAATTTCCAAAGGTATTGACATGCGCAACAGACACCTGCATCCCAAACCCCAATCTAGAAGGTAGGAATGTGTATAATCAGCCTGACATCTTATACCAGAAACTGCCCTTTAGTGCATTTCCATATGGCTTCTTCCCTCTTCCTCTTTACCTTCCTCTGTTGTAGCTTTTGGACTTACCACAAACCCTTCTCAAAAAGGGAGAGCAAATGAAAGAATACATGGGTAATAAAAGAAGATTTACTTTTTTAGATGCCTTCTTTAGCCCTAAAATGGTTAGAAATATAGAGCAAGTCACTGGATGTTCTTACCTTACACTTTTAGGGAGGTGGCCATGAAGTATAGGGCATTAATAGTCTGCAGCTCAACAAGGCCCAGCAACATAAGCATAATTTTATGTCACTTACATATCATCTGGATTATTTATTTTTTTATTTGAAATCTCACCCAAAATGAGTGTGTGTCTATTATTAACTCATCTGATTAAAAAATTGTGAATCTTTTCTGATCTTATCCATTTTATCCTTTGGTTTTCCAGATCTTTTCTCCAGCCCCATTTTCTACCTGGTCTCTAACCATTATGTATCAAATAAGAATATGACTCCTTGCTCACGTGCTGATTTAAGACATTCAAATTAAATTTAACATGAAAGACATCCACATTCAGAGATTAAATCCTCTTTCAGTTCTATCTCCATTTGGTTTTTGATTCTGTATAAATCTGAATTTTGTGTTAGGAGAAGGCATACATGAACACACACAGTACACATGCATGCTGAATTCTTTGAGATAATGCCGTCTGCTCTACCAAATAGGATCCCAAATCTCAGGGGCCTACCAGAAAAGAGGCTTATTTCCCACTCATGTAAAACCCCATTGACAGTGTGATAGGGGAGGAGGATGAAGGAACTAGGAATGTGCTCCATGCAGTCACTCAGAGACCTGGGCTGAGAGAGGCTCTGCCATCTTCAACACTTGGCTCCAGAGATCAGGGTGAAGAAGAGACACGAGGGTCCTGCAGGGAGCACTATGGCAAGCCTGAGAGTGGCATTCTGTAATTCTGTTTCTACTCCATTGCCCAGAACTCAGTCACAAGGTCAGTCTTGAACTGGCAACCATAGCCCTGGTTGGGAAACCATGTTCCAGAGACAGATTTATACTATGGAAGTGCTGGGTTCTTATTCATAGCTACAAGGGTTCAGGAATCTGCAATATAAATTAAATAAACTAGACAAGAAATATAAATTTGGGAGGCATGTTTGGGGAGCCAGGGGAGGCTTAGCTCTAGTGACTAAGCTCCCCAAATCTCTGGCCCCAGGGCTTTTTATTCACACATTTTGCCTTTTAGCAAAGCAGATACACATATCAAAGGGAAGGTTTGGTAAACAGTAAAGGATTATCAGGTTGAGGGAACTGCTCTCAGCTGTCTGGCAGCAGGCAATAACATGCAGATCTTCAGCCCTGCTGAACCCCCAAGGTTCATCAGCCTTCTGATGAACTTCTTGCATTTTATTATGCCCTGCTGGAATTAGCCTCCAGCACAACCTTCGGTGGACTTTTAGCCATCTCTATACACATAAATACACCTGAGGCTACATGGCTGTGCTTCTTAGTTCTTCCACTATAAGTCTCCAGGGCTTTTAAATCTGAGGGGGTAAGGAAAAGGGTGATGGGGTGGGAGACTTCATGCTAAGCACAGAGGACTGAAGCTAGTGGAGCTGCTGCCAGAATAGAATCACTTAGAAATAACCCATTCATGAAAAGAAGTGAGGATTGTCCATGCAATCTTTCATTTATTTATCAGACATTATCTGAAACCACTTATTAAGTGCTGAGGCTACAATAAAACATTTAACCATACAGCAGGGTAAGTGCTCAAATGGGTTTATGTGCATCACGTATATGGGAGTCAAATGCATTATTCTAGTGGGGAAGGCTGGCCATGAGAAATTCCCAGCACAAGGGCTCAGAGGTCTCTGATTTCTAACATTGTCTCTTCTGCACGTATGCAGCCCTAGTTCTAACTTTACACTCCACTCTCCAGGACAGGAACATGGTCATGTTTCTTTAGTAGAAAGGTCTTTCTGACCACAGATGGTTTGCAGGGTGGATTAAAGAGCAGTGAACTCAGAGGCAGCGAGAGTCAAGATGCTACTGTTCTAGCCTTCGCTGGTTCTTTCTTCCTATGGTACAAAATTTAAACTCCTACCCATAACTCACAAGCCCTTGCCTGACAGTCTAGCTGCATTTTCCATGGTTTCAAACCCTAATCCCTAGCTCTGCTTAACATCAATAGGTTTTTGGAAATTTCTGCAATATTGGTCTACTCATAGTATTTCATACTTCAACACATCATCCCAGGCTCCTGCCTACTCTTCCCATCTCCTTACTTGTTGTCTTCCTACTTGTTCCCATCTACCTTTTTACATTCAGCAAAATGGTCCTTCCTTAGGGAAAGTTTCTCTAATGCTACCTGAGAAGACAGTCAGAGAGACAGGGCCCTTTGACAACCTCATTGATTCTCTGGACCTCTAGGAAGGAATCAGAGATGACTGAGACTGTGATGCAAGGTGACTGGGTGGAAGGTGGTGCCACAATTGAAGCAGGGAGCATGGGAAGCCTAGCAGGCTTGGTGGGACAATTAGAAGTTCAGTTCCAAAAATGGTACAGTTGCTTTCCTAGAAGTAATTTTTTTTTTTTGCTCCATAAGTTTTAAAATTCAAATATAGAGTAAGACTCATCAAATACATTCATGTATTTACAACTCAAATGAATATCTATACCTTTCTAAAGGAAAGTAGAAATAGTTGCATAGAAAGACCACTATTCATAGATTTGATGCTATTTTCCCCCAGGTTTTAGCATAAAAGAACAGGGTAGGGTGAAAGGAATCATTTGCACAGTCTTGACTAGTCAGGACTAGAACAGCTTTGCAATAATGTTCACCCCTAATTAATACCTTATAAAGACTAGCACCTGTTACCACTGTAAATCTTAATCTCAGTTTTTACCCTTACCTTTCTTTTTTGCCTTTTTACGTAAGTGAAGATTCATGATAATAGCTAAAGATCGAAGTGAATGAATGTGGACGTGTACCTCACTGTCATGGATGTATAAAACTGATCACAATTTGTTTTTGACCCCTACTTAGGTAAGCTACTTCACATAAACTTACCTCTGTCTATCCAGGCTTGCCTTTAGAGTCTCCTCTCCTCCCACCCTCCCTGTCTCCATTTCTCCTTTTTCTGGTACCTCCAACCTGCTTTCCTCCCCATGCTGACCATTACTTGGACAGCCAGTTAATTGTTAAATCCTGAACATTGCATCTTGTGGTGTTTCTCATACCCATTCCTTTCCTAATATTACTGCTTTATCTCCATAACAACCCTTCAGTGCCTTTGAGATTACCAACGTTTACAACCCCCCTCCACTCCAATTCAACCTAGTGTGCAGTTTTTTAAAGTAAACTTTTGATAGATCCCATACCTTACTGAGTGAAATATACTCATACTAGTAATTGCCCTGGCACTCAAAAATTTTATATGTGTGGCCACAGCTCTCCCTTCTGATCTTATAACTCACCACTGCTTGGCTTAGTTTTGCATTCCAACTCAATGGGCTGCTCACTGGTCCTTAAACAGCCTCTTGCTCATAAGACCTTGATTCATCTTAGTTCTACCCAGTGTGCATATCAAATGCCTCCCTCTTTCTTTGAGGCTTTCTGATTTTGCTGGTAGGTGGGATCTTTCATCTCTTTAAGGGACACACCCTTGTCACTGGTACTCTCTTCTCCTTGGAGATAATATTTTGAAATCTTAACCATGCCATACCTCCCTCCTGTCTCTGACAACCCCTCCCCCCTTTCCCTACCCAGTATGGTCACTGAGTTCTCTCATATTTCTACAATATCTCTGGCATTGCTCATTGCCTAATTTGGTTCCTCATTGCCACTGGCTTACATAATTCTATTAGAAATGCAGCAAGTTGATTTCTACCCTCGTAAAGTTCCTTTGAGATGACAGGTCTCTTGGCTCCTGCCTTTGTTACTTTCTAATCCAGCCTTGACACCACAACTAAAATTCTGTCCAAAATGCAGACGTGTTCATGTTCTCCCTTCCAGAACATTCAAGTCTACACAGCAGAGAAGTTAGGCACTCACACTCTGGAGGCCAGCCAGTGGGATTTGACCGACCTCAATCACTTCCCAGCTGGTCAACCTTGGGCACATGACTTTCTCATCTCTAAACAGCCTGTTGTGACGTGCACATAGCATACTGCTAATGAATTTTTAGAGTGACTTCATAAAGTGAGCCCCAGGTACATGATAGTGTAGCAGGATGTTAAATTGCAAGTTTCAGCTAGCCCAGGATGAAATAGCAAATGGGACCTTCCAAACAAAGTTAGGTATCAGGCCAATACACAGATTTTCAAAGCAGGTGGCCAGGAGTGAGTGAGCTTGTTCTAGCACCTGCTGGATGAGGAGTAGGGAGAAGCCAGTGGAGATGGGAAGACAGTCTGTGAGGAGCTTTTCTTGGCAGAAATCCATCCTGGACTCTGCTGTCACCTCAGGAGGAAGGTTTGGGATGGTGCCAGCTCCCTCACCTCAGGTCTGATTGAGGGAGAGGGGAGAGCATCTCCATGGGGCAAATTAGAAACTTGAATGTGTGTCCCCTGACAAATGACTTTTACTTTATTGTCCCTTGTTATTTAACCTAGGCCATGCGCACACATGCGCGCGCACGTGTGTGTGTGTGTGTGTGTGTGTGTTAGCCAGGGCTCTCCTGGTTGTTAGGGATGGCAACACTATCTGAATCAGCATGGGAGGGAAGGGAGCATTGGTTGCTTTAACACTAGACTTTTTAACATAACCAAGGGGAGCATTGGATAAGTGGCCCACGGGTCGTCAGGGTGCCACGGGCCTCAGGGGCACCTGGAGATGAGGACTCCAGTGCTTCCAGGACTTCCTTTTTTGACTTCTACTTCCTGTTTATGTCTGAATTTGCTTTATGATGAAAAATCTTGGTCGGCAAAAGTTCCAAACTTCTGACACCACAGGGAACAGGAGCTCTTGACCCAGTTTGGGTTTGGAAAATCTTTATGAAAACTCTGGCTGGCTTGGCCAGGTCAGGGCTGCCCCCAGACGAGTCCAGGATGGGCGGAGGAGGAGCAATTCCCAGAAAATTTGCTGCCCAGAAGACAGGCATGCCTCGCTAACACCCTATTTGTTTTCATCTCTGTAATTTTTCAAGTGTGTCAGCTTCTTAGGTATAGCACTGCCTGGTATAAAATGCACCATCCAATTCAGACATGGAGGATGGGAAGGGAAATATGTCTTCCTAAAGGATGGATCGAGGCAGAGAGAAAACCCTGGAGACTGGGGAGGAGGGTGAGACAAAGAAGAAGTGATAACAGCTTCTTCAGGGTGTCACTCAGGGATCAGCCATAAGATATCTGTGGGCCTTACAGGTGCTAACTGGGCAGTGGTGGAATGAGGTTGGTCCCTGAGTCTGACCAAGGGCATTGCAGCAGCCACTTAGCATGGGACTTGTCCAGATGGAGAGCTTGCATTGTGTGTCCCTCCTCCCCTTCCAGGGTCCTTCTCACTTCTTATGGGCCTTTCCTGCCTCCACCTCACTATCCCCGTTGCCCATCGACCTGAGGCACCTTCATCGGCTCACCCTCCCTTCTCAGGGTTACTCTCCTTTACAGGGACCCATTTAATAGACTTTCTTCTGGTCCATGTCCCCAGCAGCTGTATCTCAGAGAAAAAGATTCCACTCATTCAATGATCCATTCCCCCAGCACAGCCTCATGGAGCTCCCACTGTGCAGGATACATGGTGACCAAGGTGGAGGGGCCCTGCCCTCCTGGAGTTTGCATTCCAATGGGAGAGACAGAAACTACACAAATAAATATGTAACATCGGTTATTGACAAATGCTTTGTAGGAAAATAAAACAGGGCAAGGAGATACAGAGAAGAGTGCTATTTAGATGGGCTGACTGGGCAGGCTTCCCTGGGCAGGGGCATTGGAGCAGAGGCTTGAGTG
Organism: Eptesicus fuscus; assembly: GCF_027574615.1. Lineage (NCBI taxonomy): Eukaryota > Metazoa > Chordata > Mammalia > Chiroptera > Vespertilionidae > Eptesicus > Eptesicus fuscus. Next base: position 15,791,341 of record NC_072482.1, on the reverse strand, counting down.
CTGTGGATAAGCGAACCCTGTCTAGGTTGGTGAAATGCATTGCAGGCAAGGGAGCACCAAGTGCAAGAGCCTGGAGGTGAGAATGGGTTTGGCATGTGATGACCAGACCTAAGTGAGGTATCAAAAAAGAAGAAAGGCAAATGGCTCTTACGGAATGAAAAAATGATCCACCTTACTCATAACTAGATTAATGCAAACTGAAACTCACTGAGGAACATCGGTGGATGTTTAGGACTTTTTTTTAATCCTCATCCAAGGATATGTTTATTGATGAGAGAGAGAGAGAGAGAGAGAGAGAGATCAACATGAGAGAGAAACATTGATCAGTTGCCTGACTAGGGATCACACCCACAACCTAGGTATGTGCCCTGACTGGGAATCTAACTGGCCACCTTTTGGTGTATGGTACGACGCTCCAACTACCTGAGCCACCTGTCCAGGGCTCTTTAGGATTTTTCGCTTGCTCAGGTCAGATACAGAATCTGAACTAACTGTAGAAAATATAGTTCACATGTAGAAAGATCCTTAAATGTGTCATACTAAAAAAATACACATCAAAGCTCAACTGTGATAACCACATCTTACCCACACCAGATGGGCAAAAGTCCAACACATTCGGCCACACATGCTGTTGGGAACCACTCTTTCTCAGAAATTGCTGGTGGGGAAGTAAAATGATACAACTCCTATGAGCATTTGGCTGGATCTAGCAAATTACATAGACATTTGCCTTTTAACCCAGCAATTCCACTTATAGAATCTGTCCCAAAAATAAATTGGCAAAATATGAAAAAGCATGAGCAAAGTCTATCAATTGCTGTACTGTTTAATAGCAAAAACTGGAAATGGTCCCCCATCAGTAGGGGCCTAGTTGCACAAGCTTAGTAAATTCATGTAGTGGAATACTATACAGTTGGGAAAAGGAATAGGAATATTTCTACATATTAGTATGGAATGCTCTCTAGAATCATGTTTCTTAGCAATAAAAGCAAGACAGAAAAATGAGCAAAGGGTGCTATCATTTGTCTAAGAAAGGGAGAGAAAATAATACCCTATATAATAAAAGGCTTACATACAAATCGACTGAATGGTGGAAATGACCAGTCACTATGATGCGCACTGACCACCAGGGGGCAGACGCTCAATGCAGGAGCTGCCCCCTGGTGGTCAGTGCACTCCCACAGTGGAGCGCCACTCAGCCTGAAGCTGGGCTTATGGCCAGTGAGCGCAGGGGTGGTGGTGGGAGCCTCTCCGGCCTCCATGGCAGTCGGACTTCCCCTGAGGGCTTCTGGACTGCGAGAGGGCGCAGGCTGGGCTGAGGGACACCCCCCCCCCAAGTGCACAAATTTCGTGCACTGGGCCTCCCGTTCATATATATTTGTTAATATATTTTAAAATGAGAGAATGGATAAACAATAAAGATAAAATAACAATAACTTGTATGGGAAGTAAGAAAGGAGTGAAATATAAGATACAGGAAGAGGAGCTAGATTTCTTTGTAGGTTGGTTTTGAGCCATGTAATATTTTTTATAATTATAAAACAAAATTAAATGTAATGGGGAAGGCAGTCCTATGACTCAAAAGATTTTACTTTTGGAAAAAGTAAATAAATTTAGAACATTTTAGCAACAATTGAACCTTTAAAAGTAAATGTTTCTAACAGTAAACATTTTAGAAACCAAAGAACCTAACTCGCCATCCAGTTGATGGAATTAGAGAAACTATTCCAAATGACTGTAAAACAAAAATTTGTATTCCCTTTATGGGCTATACCCAAAGGACAAAACAACAACAACAAAAAAACCTGGGGAAAATATCTTAAATTGTTCCTGGTAGTATCTATACTAATAAAAGGGTAATATGCTAATTAGAGTGGACGTCTTCCGGACGTCCTTCCAGGCAAAGCTGCAGTGGCTGTGAGGGCCAAGGCTCAGGCAGCCATGGGCGGCTGCAAAGGGCTGAGGCTCAGGCCGGCAGTGGCAGCAGCAGTGGGGTAATGGGGGCGGTGCTTTCCCCTGATCCACCAGGTCGCCTCCCGCAAAGGGAGGCCAGACTGGGGGCCTAGGCAGAGGCAGTTAGGGGCAATCAAGCTGGCAGGGGGCCAAGTTAGGGTCAATCAGACTGGCAGGGGTACAAGGTAGGGGTGATCAGGCTGGCAGGGGGGCAAGCTAGGCACGATCAGGCTGGCAGGGGGCAAGGTAGGGGTGATCAGGCAGGCAGGGAGAGGGGTTAGGGGCAATCAGGCAGGCAGGCAGGTGAGCAGTTAGGAGCCAACAGTCCCGAATTGTGAGGGGTCCCAGATTGGAGAAGGTGCAGGCTGGGCTGAGGGACACCCACCCCCCACCCCATCCCCAGTGCACCAGGCCTCTAGTTAATAATGTGATTCTGAGGCTGCTATGCATATAGTGTGGGATAAGGCAAGGGAGTAATTATGTTAAGGACCATGTTATGTGATGTGGAAGAAAGAGGATGCAGGTGTAAGACGGGTAAGTTTCAGCAAAAATACGGTAGTTCTGTATTTGAATTGGAATGATCAGTCTGAACTCATGACGTATGCTATCCTTAAACTATATTTGCATATTTCCTATCTCTGTCTGTTTTAAAGCTTTAAAATGATAACCAACACAGTGCAAAGAACACCTTTCTCTCTATCTAAGTATATGGATTAGGGTATTAAAACATGTTGAAATACTGACTAAATGGAACTAGGCTCTTTGGAGAAATGGCTGATTCCTTATCTGGGGCTAGAAATGGCCATGAGTCTGGGAAAGCTTGTCATGCCAGAAGGATGATAGGATTGTGTCAAAAAGACACAAGAGCCAACCTATTAGACTCTGACCAGCCAATGGACAATGTAAGCATCACTAGCAAAATTACAGTGGGTTTAAAACCATCAAATATGTGTAATAAATTCATAATGACATTTAAAAAATAAACCCTCAATCATCTTTGAAGGAGAAAAAAGGAACAAATCGTGTTTTTTAACACAAAACTAGTTAATAAAGGAAAAGAATCGTTTTTGAACACAAAACTAGTTAATAAAGGAAAAGAATCAAGTATGTATTTGCCTGTCATATAAAATGTAGCTCACGGTAACTACATCGTAGAGAGAAGTCATTCTTTTTAATAGAAGTGTTCCATGAATAATGCAGAAGGAATACCATCGTTTTGAAAGAATGAATGCCTTATGAAAGAATGAACCCAGGCCTTGAGCACGAAAGGCTGCTCATACCACAAAGAGAGACAGTGGCATTACATCCTCCCTGTCTTGATCCATCCTTTAGGAAGACATATTTCCTGACTCATCCACCTAGGAAGAAGTCTTGCCACACCTGAATCTTTGAAGTCTCTGGATCTAACTAGCAGGACCTACTGGCAATGGAGGGACTGGTGGGATCACACTATAAAGTTCACCAAGAACATCTAGACTGGGGGAAATGCTAAATGTCAAATATCATGGCTTCATCATCAGCAAGAAACTACAAGGAAGGAAAAAGAAGGGATGGAGGAGGACCCTATAGATTAAGAGAGATATGAGTGATACTGTAGTTTGAATCCCAATGCAAACAAACTGTTAAACAAAGCAAGGAAAGGACGGTAGAAGGGGCATAGGGAGGGGAGGGGGAGTAAAGAGGACATGGGTAGTATGGGTGGTGAAATATGGGCGGGATATTGGACGATACTGAGGAATTATTCTTGCTTTTTGTTTTTTGTGATGATACGTATTGTGATTTCAAAAGAGGAGCCTTTGTCAGAGATATATGTTGAAATATTTATAGACAAAATGATATGTCAGACATCTGCTTCAAAATAACTTGGCGTGAGTGGGAGGGTGGGTGGGGACATGGAGCAGGGGTTCTCAGTCTCGAACTTGCATCAGATTCACATGGTGGGCTTGTTAAATTACAGACACTGATCCCGAGCGAGTTTTTTCTTTGGTCTTGGGTGTAGCCCAAAGAATTTGCCTTCCTGATTTCCCAGGAGGCATTGATGCTGTTGGTCTGGGGACCACATTTTGAGACCTAATGGCAGAAAGGAAACAAGAATAACCCCAAGTTATTCTTGCACCTGGGTAGTGGGTACATGAAAGCTCTCATTATACTATTCTCTCTACTTCTGAAAATATTTGAAATTTTCTGTAATAGGCATTAAAACAGACACAAATGACCCAGAAGGACACATAGAAGGAGCAAAGCCTTCAACATTGTAATGGGAACATCTATGCTCATTAGTAGAACAGACTTGGCTGCCGCCTCTGGGTTGAAAGGGGGCACATCTGCTCCTGCCCAGTTGGAGCTGAGAGCACCAGCTTAGCTGTCAATCCCCTTAGAGGACTGCTGGGCCTGAGGGGCAGGGAAGTGGCCTTTGTCTGAAGGAAGTAGTCTTTGTCTGAGGGGTCTGCATCATGTTGCACCCATTTCCTCAGAGTGGTCAGTCATAGGAAGAGCAGTGGTTTGGATGAATCCTAAGAGTCCCTGGCCATTTCAACTGGGAAGGGTGTTCTTGAGCAGAGAGCTGTGCCAGCGGGTTCAGCTGTCAGAGGTGGGGTGATCGCTGAACTCAGATGCCCATGTGTCCTCCGACAAGGACCTTCCTGAAACGCCTACATCAGGAGGCGTCTCTTTCTGTTGGAGGCCATCTACTCGCCTGTTAAGATTCATTTACTAGTAGTTATTCAGTCATACATCAGCTACTTATGAGCGTACCTACTAAGTGTAAGGCACTTTCCAGCCCCTGAGAATACAGCAGGGAACAGGATAGGCAAAAATCTCTGCGTATGTGGAGATTAAGTTCTAGTTGGGGAAAACAAGCAATAAACAAGTAAAGAACTATATGAACAGAGTAATTTCAAATAGTGAAAAGTGCTATGAATGAAATTCAAATGAAGATGCCTGGATAGTGATTGATTTTGAGTATGTGTGTGCAGTCATGCGTGCATGCATGTGTACACATATTTTAGGTGACCAGGGCAGGCTTCTCCAAGGAGATGATATCTGAGCTGAGAGCTGGGTGAGGAGAAGGAGCCAGCCAACATGAGGAGATCTGGGTCTTTTCAGACAAAGTCAAAAGCAAGTGCAAAGGTCCTGAGATGAGCTTAGCATTTTTTTTTTTTTTTTGAAATGCCAGAACCAGTGGATCTGGGACATGGAGAGCAAAGGGCAAAATTGGTTATGAGGTGAGATGGGAAAGGAGGCAGGAGGCAGGGTGTGTAAGGGCCTTGTAGCCATTAGCCATGGGGTTTATATACATGCCCTAGACACCTCCATGGCTGCAAGTCATCCCCCAGCTATGAGAAGTCCATTTTATCTAGAGAAACAGGACACGTTTTTAAATAGTGAAGCCCCATAGGGGCTCTGGTCTATAGGAAAAATGAGTGTTTTGTATAGTCAATTGAATTATATATCTAATTTGTTGAACCAACCTATTAAAAAATGATTTTATTTCAGAATCACTATATGCTCTCGATGGCTTATAATTCCACCTTAAAAACACTCAACTTACAATTTGGTCCCCTGTTAAAACACATATTCCTCTCTGATGGGTAATGCTATGAGTTTTCAGTCATTTCATGGTAATATAAATGGTTTGAGAGCTGTATTCTTGAAAATATATTTTTAAAAAGAAAGGCGTAAAGTTGGTGGGTTCTTGGGTACAGGAAGGAATCTTCAGGGTAGAAACCAATCAGAAAGGAGAAACTGAGCATGCATCAGTAAAAGGACTAATTTTACAATTTTGAGCTTTGCTCTGCTTCCTGGATAGACGAATGTCCTCCTGCCAAGGCATGATGGCAAGGCTCTTTTTCTTGAAATAACACATGTGTCTTTTAATAGCTCTTTCCTAAGTGGAAAGTGTGAAATAATCCACAGAGCCCAGCGATTACAACGCCCTGCTCCTGCTGCCTGATGCGCCCTGGCCGGCCCTGGACACGCACCCTGGACCTCACTTCTGTGGGCCAATGTTTTCATGACAATGAAGCGTGGTGTCCTGGAGGCAGCTCGAACAGCTGTTGGGGACAGATCATAGGCATCGCTCTGCAACTTTGCATTCAAGGGACTTCATATCGGTTGCTTGAAATCAGCCACGATGAGGTTATTACACCACAGAAATCAGCAAACGCCACACATTCGGCTTTTTCTTTTCAGACAGCCGATTGTTAAACACCAGCAGGCCGCTGCCATGAAACCTTAAAAAGAATATTTTAGCGTATGCCGTGGCATATGGAAAAATAGCTGTTTCTTTGTTTTGCCTCTTGAATAGTTGCTAATGGTGTTCAAAATTGTATTCACCTTTATAATTTAGCTATATTTATATGTATATAGACACCATTTACTTTCTCAATAACTCTACAGGCATTCCATGGTTGACCAGATAGACACTAAGGACCCCTCAAGGCTTTGAATCATCTGGCTCTTGCTGTCTTGGCTACCCCTGGCTCCAATCAAATTTAATCATCAATGTGCCTTGCCCCAGTCCCCCCAAGTACCCTATTCTTTCTTCTGGACATTTCTAGTCCGGAGGGCTCTCCTCACCCCTTATCTGTCTAACAAAGTCTTACTCATGTTTCAGGATCAGAGCAGAGGTCATGTTCTCCTTGACGCTCCTCTGCCACAGCTCCCTTCCTTATCCGTTGCCCTTTCTCCAGTGCTCCCACCTAATGCCGCCTGTGCCTCTCAGTCACCGCTGCCTCGAGGTACAAGTCCTTGTCTCCATGTCTTATTGCCTCCCCGGGAATGCAAGCCCCTGGAGGATCCTGACTTTTGCTTATTCATCATTTTATCTTTTATAGCATCTGGTGCAGAGCTTTGCACATAATTACTACTCTGTTAGGGTTAGTTGAATCATCTGCATATATGACTTCGTATTCTCCACAGTTCCCTGGACAACATAGTAATTGACCGCCACCCCCACCCGCCCAAACAAACACACACACACACACACACACACACACACACACACACACACACACACTTTCATCCGTCTAAATATTTATACTGTGGACTGATTTCATTTAGCGTGGGTAATGCCTTATTCAAGGGAACACTAGGCTCAAATGGAGTCCAATGGGGACCAACAACAAAACTTCTACCTTCTGTGTGAAATGTCACCTTTCTCATCTGCATGCAAAGTTGGACCACTTTGTTCAATCATGTGATAGAAAGGCGCCCATCCGTTTCAAATCACTGCGCTCCAATGGCCGCTGAAGATGCAACTGTATCCTGGTGGGGACAGATCCTGCTGGAACGTTAGCGAGTTCTACTGGTACTTCTATACCTAATAACGAAATAAAAATGAATCTGATATTTTTCCTTTGCTCACTCCTACTGGGAAAGAAGGCTATTTCTGTTCTGTTGTTCCATTCATTAAGCAGTTACTGACTTCTCGTGCCAGGCACCCTGCTAAAGGCTCAAGATAGAAAGGCGAATTATCCACAGCCCTGCCCTTCAGGGATTCACAATCAGAAAAAGAGAAAAGGCAATAGGATGTGTTCAGTCTCAGGCGAAACAGAACCCCGAAGCGCTGACAATGACCCACATCAGTGCGTTGGCCCATTAGATTCTGCCATCTGTCCCCGCATGAGATGTTTGCCGTAACTCCTCCACGGGCCGCTTTTGGTTTGAATGACCTTGGAGGCAGCCTGAAATCCCGAGCTCGGAAGGGTGCTTTTAGAGTTACTGGTCTGCACTTACGTGCTTCAAATAGAATTTCACAAACCTCTAATTATCTCCTCTTACCCGGCTGCCTAAATGACTGACGACTAGCTCTTTAGTCCCTCCAAGAATGGATTTCTATTCAGCCGGTGCCCACGATGCATTAGGATGCCCAGAACATGTGTGGCTGCTCCGAGCAGCACAGGGCAATTAACAGAAGGCTCGCAATTTGCAAAACGCCTCAACTTCCTGCTCATCTCGGAGGCAGAAAATTGTCACACCTTAATCTCAGGAGGCTCATCTGCAGAATTATCCCCCCCACACACACCCCCTCCCACAAACAGAGCCTCTGGTGTCAGCTTCTCCTCCCTGCTTTTTGCAAACATAAGCACTCGGCTGAAACAACAGCTATGACTCAGTTCCTAGCCAGCGCTGCCTGAATTGATTTAGTCTGAGTTCAGATTTAGCACCTAATCATGTTCAATTTGCTCCACTGCACTGCCTAGAGATAAAAGGCATGGGGGAAAAAATAGCTTCAGCTTGTGTCAGTCTTTGTGGTGATGTCATTGCCATGAGAAAGCCGGCCCTTCTTACTCTGCTGTGCTGCCTCAGAGGCGGCGGGCTGTGTGCGTGCAGCCAGTGGGCTCCAGGTGCCGAGCGCCGGCCGTGTCCAGGGCAAGGCAGTGCCGGGCGGGCCACGGCAGCACCCACCTGGAGGCTCTGCCCATCACCCTGTCACGCAGGGCTCCGAGGCTGCCTAACTCTTTTGAAAATCAGGAGGGGGAATGCCAGCCCCTAGCATGGACTGTGATGTTTCCACTCTGGTCGCCTGTGTGGTGGATGTGGAGGTCTTTACCAATCAGGAGGTGAAGGTATGCACCTGCAATCTTATTTTGCATGATTGCTGCTCCTGAAGCTGCTGGGCAGAGCCTCTTGAGCTTAAGGAAACATGACTTTGTTTAATAGTTTGCAGCTCACGGTGTGTGCTAGAAATGCATGTGGTGAGTGCCTGGCTGTATTAATTAGAATAAGTTAGAAAGGGGACCAGCACATTAATTTTGACTGCGATAAGGTCGACTATTGTCTGTTTTTTTCTGGCCTTTTCTATTGGGCGATTTCACAGTAGACATGTTTTTGTAGTTTCATATCTGTGTCAAGAAGGTGAATTTGTCAATGCTTCAGGTTCGGAGGGGTTTTGACTCAATGATTAAAGGAAGACAGTGCACATAATAAACCTCCCACCCAGGACACCCTGCTAGTGGGACGGTAACCACTTCACGGCATGTCACTTAAAGATGCCACGGTGTGGTCTTCAAACTGAACAAAAGCTGTTCTAAGAATGTCAGTTTCAATCTTCAGCTCTCTGGAAATTGAAGTTGGAGAGCAGCTGCCTAAATTTTTATTTTTTATTTTTGTCAAGCAAAGGAGTCATTTCCCTGAGCAGTGCTACAAAAGAAAGTTTAGGCATAAATAAATGTTGTGTCTGAAGTCTTAGAATTCCACAGCACTGGTCCCCACTGATTGTCTGCAGGAATTGTTTAATTGTCATGGGTGATTGTCCCCTGGTGATATTCCTTCTCTTTTATTTCCCATTTTGTTTTATATTACGGAAAAGGTTCCACGCATGTAAAATGGGAATTTTTATTTATTCTCTCATATTTAATGTACGAATGAGCAAGCTTCTTATTTACACGGTTTACACACACACACACACACACACACACACACACACACACACACACAGTCGGTTGCTCATTGTGTGATGGGAGGAAGAAAAGGGGAATTACATTGCATAATCATTTTCCATCCTTGTCTTAGTCTTTATTTAAAGGAAGACCTTGAATTCTTTACTGTTGAGTGTGCAGGTGACACCCTGGTCCTTCCCAGGTGGGGATTTATATGTTCGCTAGCATAACGCATGGCTCTGTCATTCAAGATTGGGGTTTTGGACATGCTTTTGAAATGGACTCAGAAATCTGATACGCTGTTTCTGCATATTTTAAATGGGTGGCCCTGCATTTACCAACTCTCACACCGGTGCTATAGATGTGTCTACCACCTGTCATATTGAGGTCAGAAAATTAGAATATAATGGATTGGTGCTGCCTGTGGTTGCATTGGGAATGGAAACAGCATGCAAAGACTCACAGTCCTTCCAGGTGTACCTGCCATACGCACCCAGAAGTGAGAGCAGTCATCAGAGCCCCTCCGGTTTAGCACCAGTTTCAAGTCTGTTGTGGGTAACTGGGTAGAGGTATCTTTTCACCGATGCCAGAACAGAACTAAAACCTCATAACTCTCTCTGTCCTCCACTGTTCTGTTTTTTACATGCTTGCTCTGAAAATGTCTAAACTTTTATGGTTCAAGAACTAATAATGAGAAAATATTTATTGCACATATGCAATATGCCAGGCATGATGCTTACATGGGAAGAAGTTTAAAATATGCCTATATGACATATGTATCTGTGAGAGACATAAAAATAACCACTTGCCCAATATTTCTTAAAGACAGAGAATGCTTGTGGAATTAAAGGGACACAAAAGTCTTACAGCTGGTTGTATTTGAGTGGTTGGGATGGCTTCATGGAGAAAGTGGTATTTGAACTTGATGATGGCTAGATTTAGATCTAGAAAGAGGGAAGGCCTGGGGATAGGGAGTCATTCCATGTTGCAGTAGAGTGAGTCAATGAATTTGACTGCAGTAGGATCTGAGAGATGGGAGGGACTGCAGGGGAGGGAAGTGAGTCAGGACCAGATTATGGAGCAACTGATACTGTTCATCAGAAATGTATGAGGTTTTTCTGGGAAGGTTCCCACCGGAAAGATGACCTTACTACCAAATAGCTCTAAATCACAATGTTTGTTTCTTTGGGGTGAGCTACTTGATCTTTCTGTGCCTTACTTTTCTCATTTGTAATGTGGGGAATAATAGTAGTTCCTACCTATTTGGCTTGGTATGATTGAAGAAAATTAGACACGTAAAAAAATTAATATAGTAACTGACACATATTTATTGTTTAATAAATATTTGCTATTGCCACCATCATTATTGTCATCTTTTAGCCATTCTCAGAAGGTGATAGATGACTTTTGCCAGTTTATTGGAATACCCTAATTCTGAGATAACAGTGACAATCCAGGACACAGAAATGTTTTTCCTCCCATTCCCCCAAACACAAACATACACACACACACACACACACACACACACACACACATACACACACACACACAAGCAATTTAGAAAATATGGCCCTTCCTTTCAGATATTTAAGGTAAAACAGTGATGTTATCAAGCTAAGATCCACTCTGTGCTTATTTAAAAAGGAAAAATGAATCAAGTAAGGTGGGCCAAAGAGGTTTGTGGAGAAAACCTATGTGCTCCTGGTTCAAAAGTGGGCATTGCTCATTGCCATGTTCAAATGTGAAATTCTGCCACCAAACAAAGTTTCTCCAAAGGTAAACTTCATTAATTGCCAATAACAGACACATGGCGGAACCAGAGTTCCTTTCCTCCGAGGCTTCCGTATTTGCTATCAGAGAAAAGGGAGGCTGCTCTAAGGCGAGGGTTTGACTCGCCTGCCTGCATCCAGCTTGCCTCGTCTCACTCTCTTTGCAGACCCTTCCTTTCTACAGGTAGCCCCGTGGAAAAGCATCCACCCCAGTTTAGGCAGCCGGCAGGCACCCTTTGCAGGTGCAGTGACTTATCTGAAGGGGATGGAGGCATGTGCAAATCCAGTGTCTGATCTCGACTTAGAAAGCCTGACCTTCAATGGGGGAATCTCAGCTGGTTGCACCAGGGGCCCTTCATACTCCAATGTCCTTAATGTTGGCAAAGCTGCTAGAGCAATCGTACTAAAAAGAGGAAGAAATCAGACAAATGGGGTGCTGCCATATTTGGCTTTCTTCAGAAATTCCATTAGCAGTGTCATGAATCTTGCTGTCTGTTTTATGGCATAAGAGTACACAGAGATGAAGAAATATGAAGCCCTTAATAGAAGAAAAATGATATAATGAGCTGAAGAGTGTGTGTGTGTGTGTGTGTGTGTGTGTGTGTGTATGTGTGTGTGCGCGCGCACGCGCACAGTTGATTTTTTTTTTTTTCAGTATATTTCTGAAAATAGTTGTCCACCATCCCAAGGAGCCAAACCTTTGGGAAAATGAAAGGGATCCAAAGATGGGTAATGAATTTATATTTCACTTTAGTTCAGTGGTTCTTAAACCTGATTTCACTTTGGTATCCCGTGGAGAGCTTTAAAAACTATTGGCGATGCCCAGGCCCCATGCCCAGAACTTCTGCCTTGGCTGATCTGAATGGAGCCCAGACCTAGGTTATCACATAAAGTCAGCGTCAGGTCTCTTCTAGACACTGGTAGGTATGGGTGCTCTCAGTCAATCATTGCCTAGAGCTGTGGTCGGCAAACTGCGGCTCACGAGCCACATGTGGCTCTTTGGCCCCTTGAGTGTGGCTCTTCCACAAAATACCACAGGCTGGGCGAGTCTATTTTGAAGAAGTAGCGTTAGAAGAAGTTTAAGTTTTAAAAATTTGGCTCTCAAGAGAAATTTCAATCATTGTACTGTTGATATTTGGCTCTGTTGACTAATGAGTTTGCCGACCACTGGCCTAGAGTGACCTCCACTTAAACTCCGACCCACATGCCCCAGGTGAAGGCTTGATGTGTGCAGTTTTAGAAGCTGTCAGAAGTGTTGAGACTCAGCTAACTCTGCTGGATCATAGCACCAAAAAGAAAGAGGAAATTAGGCCAGTGGGGTTCTGCCCTATTATCTTTCTCTAGAAATTCCATTGGCCACTTTTGCATGGATGGCCAGTGGAAACATCTCTGGGGAGGGGACAGTTTATGCCATGTCACTGTTCCAGTGTCATTCTGAAGCGAGTGAGAGAGCCAGGGGCAGATCTGAGGGGAAAACCTTTCAGGAGAGGGAAGAGTAGAAGCAAAGCGAGACAATGTTGTATTCCTACCCAACCCTGTTTTCATCTATTTTAATCGTTATTCATTCGAGGACCTAATGAGACTAGCACTATCTTATGGCGTGTTTTATTATTTTTTATATTTTTAAGGGTGCTCCTTTTTAGAAATTGTGCTTGACCTAATTCCCTCCCACTATATTTTAAGGTTGTTGGTTTCTATGGGGAAGGGAGAAATAATAAAGCAGGTATTTGTTCTCAGCGTAATAATTTTTTATATGCTGAAATTTGAGGATTTTTCTTTCTCCTTCTGAAAGCCAAGGCTTTTTGTAAGGTGACTCATAGTCCTACTTTCTCTCCTCTGCCTTTGAGACTTTCCCAGTACCCCCCTAATCCATGTAACATTGGGAAAGCCTCTTAACCGTTCTAGATACGCGGTAATCATACTGAGAAAGATACTCGACTGCTTTATATGTTGTTTTCCTTTTCACACAATGGTATGATGTGACTGACTCATAGTCTGTGTCATGCTGCTGTGGGAGTTATGAAAAAAAAAAAAAAAAAACAAAAAAAATAAACCCCAGCACACTGTGGTCCTTTTATATAATGAAACCTCTTTGTCCTTGGAACCACTGGAAATTTCAAATTACTTGCTTTGTTTGGGGGGAGTCACATGAGGAGAAGGATGGAGCAGCGTTGGTGTCATACACTTTGCATTATGATTTGAAGAGAGACAAGTGGGAACTGGGTACCAGGAATTGATTTGAAGAAAAGCTGGTAGATCTCTTTGCTGGGAGAGCTGGTTGACCTCCATGCCTATTTCTTATGCTTACTGCAAATGCAGTGCTGGGGAGAGGCTCTGGCCACCAGCATGACTTTATAGCTCTGCAGAACTCTCAAGCTCTTTCAGCAAATTCAAATACCATGTGTTCACTCAGTAACAGAAGAGGTCGAGTTGCATATGATTTAGTTCTCAAAAATTGAAACCCTCTAGAGAGATTCATGGCAACTTTTAGTAACCACCATGTTAACAGAAACCCTCATTCTCTATTCAATGGCTGGGATAGTAAATCATATCTGTTACATATCTCCAGACCATGTTTAGTATCTGAAAACCAAAAGGGAGCATGTGGGAGGATGGGGTTGGAGGGTGGGGTGGCGCGTTTGCAACATATACTAACAAATACTTGCTCTTTCTCTGACATAAAATAGAGAAGGATTGTGGCCATTTTGAAAATAAATGAATTATACAAAACTGGATGTTGAAAATGAAGCCTAAAAAAATCTGACCATTCTTAAATGTGCAATATAGGACATTTTCTTGCTTCTGAAGAAAGCAAACATCTTTCATGTTGTGAGAAGTGATTTTATGCAAATGATGGGTGCTCCCTGAGAAGGTTAATAGGTGATTTCTCAGCCACCTGTCATGTGAGGAAAAGACAAGGTGAAGTATTCAGCTAACGACATTGTTAAGCAGGAAAGTCAACTAAAAGCTTGCTTATCTGTTTAAAGAGTCTTCGAACTGTTGGAAAGTAACTGAGAAACTGACAGTTGTGACCTTGAACTTGAGTGTCAGATTTACTAGTACTTAAAAACCACCACAACAAAACAGCATCTTCATTATCATTATTGTCCTAAAGAAACAGATTTTAATGTAAAACTAAGAGAGTTCTATTTGCATCCTCAGTGATTCTATTTGAGTACCACTATCAATAATTGATAATGGGCTTTTTAGTACTTTCTAATGAGGCTTAGAACAGACAAAGAAGAAAGGATATGATAGCTTAAACATTATCACTTGACATGTTTGGGTTGTAAGCTCAACAGGCATTGCATCTTTGTGGTCAACAGCCCAGGTTCCCAAGGAGGTCTTACACTCTCCAACCCATGCCTGACCCAGAATGTCTTTATGTCAAGGGACAATTTCTCTATGTATTCTTTAGATAAAGGGAATGTAGCCTTTTCCAGCTCTAAATCTAAGCTGATTCCAAAATGCAGTGTAAAAAATGTTGAGATCATTTAATGAGGATTTCAAGCAGATAAAAAGTTACAGACACTCCACTTCATCTAGAATGGAGAATTTATTTTAAAAGTATTTGAGAATAAAATAACCACCACGTCAGACCTTCCCTAGAAAATATTCACTATATGTTCTTTCATATTCCTCTTTCAGGGCAACTGTATCAAGAGGGAAATATATATATGAAAATGTATGTATGTATATACTATATTCCCCCTCCTCCCCCAATGGTCATAGAAGGTTTTTTCTGTTCGGCTCTGGCCTACCTAACTAGCTATTAGAAACTGTGGCAGTTGACCATCTAAGAGATTTAAAGCCTGGAGAAGTTTCCTGGCAAAATAATTGAACAGAAGCCTAAACAATTGCTAAACAATTCCTTCAGGGGGGCGGAAATACTAAGACACTCATGGCCTCTTTTTATTGTTAAAATACCAAAGGGGTGTTTATATCCTTAGAATCTAGTAACATAATTACTTTCTCCAGAATCTAACATGCAAGCTCTGAGCTGTGCATATTTTTTAAAGGCTTTTGAAAAGATCTTGCCTTTGAGCTTCCAGAAAGGTGACTTTAGCAAATCTATCCTTCACCTGCTCAATTGGACTGCAGACCAATCTCCCATTTCCCCTCAAAATGATCTTCCTTAATATTCTACTTGTCCCAATAATAGGGACGTTTTCTGCTTAGTTGTAAGATCCCACCCCCAATCTCTGGTGCTTCTAAATGTGAGCAGTGTTCATGTTGGGCCCCAAAGATTTAACTTTGGAGGGGGCATTTACTAAATTAGGCATCAAACCATCCCCCTTTATGACAAATATAAATCCCCAGAGATGTTCATCTCTATGGATCAGTATTATATGATGTAAAGATGGGCAATTTAAAAGATTCTAACTCTTCCCATTTACTATATATTCCCAAGTGCCGCGCACATGGCACATACCAGGTACTCCCTGTCATCCCCATAGCAGCCCAAGGCATCTGTTTATCTGCCCCTTTATAAACAGGTTCCTGAACAGAGAAGTTAAACTTTTGCACAAGATGACACAGAAACGGGACTCAAACTGTGGTCTGCTTCACTCTTGCACTACCAAAATATCCCTAAGGATTCATTAACCAGCTGTTAATCAATTATTGGGCTTGCAGGCGGGGCGGGGGCAGTGTAAATCTTAGAAGATAAGACAGTGAGCTCATATGTAGTATTTACTGTAGGGATCAAAACTCTGCTTTTGTCCTCTATTTCTTATCAGAGGTGGGAGTACTATTATATAAATCAGTCATTGAAATCATTTAATTTTTCTCAATAAACCTAGCATGTGGCTGTTCTAGGCATAGCATCTGTTTTGGATTTGTTTTAAAATTTGTGTCAAATTTTAATTATGCCATCTAGTTGGAAAAGAAAAAGTCTTCTAGAAAACCCAGGGCTCAGCAGCAGACTGAGAACCCCGCTCTGAGAGCACCTCCACCTGGTCCCAATGTCACTGAACTTTGCTGACTTGGTGAGCGGTGACCTGTGAAGAACTTGGAGCAGTGGTAGGGAAACTGTTAATGATCATGATAATGATAGTGCTCTCCAGATTGTACAAAACTCAGCTTTCCCACAGGAGATCGCCAAGGTGGACAAGATCACACACTTCGTAAGGGGAAAATTGGGCTGGGATCTGTTCATGCCACGAAACAGACCTCTTGGTGTATTATTATAGCCTGCGTCAATAGTTCGTCTGAGGGGACTGATTTCACCCTCGGTGACTTCACTGTGCCTTTAGCTATTGACTAAGACAATCATCTGAGGCCACCTTTCCTGGAACAGGATATGCAAGCAATGAGCAAACTTAATAATAGCAATAATGTATTGAGCACTTACTATTTGTCAGGCACTATGCAAAGTGCTTTTATTCATTCATTTATACATCAAATATGTATTGAGTGCCTTCCATATCCAAGGCCTCACACTAGGCTCTGGACATGTAGAGATTAAGTCCATTGAATGCAAAGGCCTGTGCTCTGCATTAAGCGGGGCTGCCGGTTATTTCACTCAGTCCCACGTTGCCCAGAAAGGATGATGCTGTCTCGACCTCCAAAGAGGTCTCCTTTGCTGATAGGGCATGTGAGAAGGCAGCAAGCCCAGCTCCTGAGTCAGACTCTTACCGGAAAGGGGCCGTGGCCCTCAGCGGGTCTGCCTAGGGCCGGCCAGTAGTGTGTGGATTCTTGACTTTGTGCAGGAAAGATTTCACAACACACGTCCAGGTGAATTTTAGGGACATTTATTAAAGCTGGGGACAGTGGAACAAGGAAGGGCTGGGGGAAAGAGCCTAGGCTGGGCTGCTTTGGCTCACTAAGAAGTCAGAGAAAAGGAAGCCATGGGGACAGGTTCAGATGAGCTGACACTGCCCACCTCTGCCCTAGTTGCAAGCTTCATGGGGTCCCTTAGAGTTTAGGAGATGTATGCCTGTGGGGAAAGAAGGAGGTGAAGAGAAGCACGGATGTGCTCCCCGAATGGAGAGAGTGCTCACTGGACCTTCATTTTGAGGGGTTTTAAAGGCTGTTTAGGGGAGGTCTTAGGGGAAGAGCTCAATAGAATATTCACCAGCTTTATGCTGATGTAGCAAAATGAGGATTATTTTTTTTAATTCATCTGTCCTTGGGTGTGGTTAGCAAATGGCACTAATTGAATTTCTGCTATCCATTGCCCTGAGTAGGGTGACTTAAGCTATTTACCCTGTGATTGGGGAGAAGTGCAAACCATTTATCCTTAAATGTCCCTGGTTTAGGGAAGATAGCATTTACTAGATGGCTGCAAATTGCTTGGCATCTAGATTTTCTAGATGGCTGGAAACTGCTGTTCAACTGTCTGTCTCAGTTTCCCTATTCTGCTTGTCCTGGCTTACTAGCCTGTCTCAACACATCCTGGTTGAAATTCTCTGTTTGCCCACTTGGCCATTTACTGTGTAAAGAGACTTACCTCAGTTTCCTCAACTACAAAATGAAGAAATAGTGCCCACCTGGTAGGTTGGCAGTAAGGATGATATGCGTTTGAGTTTATAAACAAGTTACAGTTACTGGCAGACAGAACATACACAAACAATATTAGCCCTTACCATCATCGTCATCATCATCATCGTTAATATAAGCATACTTCTTACATGGAGTTTTGAGTTTTCTTGCCAGGGCACTTTACTTTACCTGCCCTAATTATATCAGACTCTTCCCTGCAGTTTCTAACTCATTTTTGCACAGGGGCAGCAGTGACCTATCTCAGTGGCACTCTGAGGTCACAGAATCAGAGTGTGAAGCAAGTGGCTAAGCAAGGGAGTGAGGAACCACAGACCTCAGGCTATGTCTCTTCCCTCGTCTGTGACTTTTCCTGCCTCTCTAAGAGTCCTTGGGTAAGGGGTCCCTTCAAAGCAAGTGACACCAGGAAATGAGGGGTCTGGATAGACAGGAAGTGTCGTCCTCACTCTGCTGCCATGGGGTGGGGGTGGGGTCGGTATAGAGATGAAGCCCCAAGGAAGTTGCTGATGTTGATTGAGTTAATGGAAAGGGAAGCAGCCTGAGTGAACCCCCACCCACCTGGCCAAAACTCTGAGGCTCAGTGGCTTGCATCTCACTCAGAATAAAGCTCAAGTCCTTGCTATGGTCCTCGACGCCCATCAGACCTTGCCCCAACTGCCTTGCCCATCTCATCTTCTCCGTGTATCTCTTCCTCTCACTCAGCTCTAACCACCCTGCTCCCTGCACAGGCCAAGCACCTCCTTAAACTTGCGTTGCTGTAACTTCTGCTCAGAATGCTCCTCCTCCTGGCGTGCCCCTGGCTTGCTCCTCATTCATCATAGAGCTGTTCCTTGACTGCTGAATTGAAAATAGCACAGCCTGCTGGTCACTCTACATCCCTCGCCCTGCCTTGATTTCCATCACAGCACAATCACAAGGTGACAGAGTCTATTTGTTGGTTCACTAGAGGCCCAGTGCACAAAATTCGTGTATGGCGGGGATGGGGGGTGGTTCCTCAGCCCAGACTGCACCCTCTCCAATCTGGGACCCCTCGAGGGATGTTTGACTGCCCGTTTACAGGGATTGGGCCATGGGGGTGTGGCCAGCCTGGGTGAGGGGCTGATGGCTATTTGCAGGTTGGCCACAAGCCCCGGCGACCCAAGCTCCCAGCCCCTCCTTTTTTTTTTTTTCCAGTGCCTCTTTGTGCAGAGGCCAGGGCCGGCTGTAAGCAGGTATCTGGGATTTATTTATCTTCTATAATTGAAACTTTGTAGCCTTGAGCGGAGGCCAGGGCCGGCCAGGGCAGGCAGGAAGCTTGGCTTCCTCCATCACCGGGGGCAACTCTAGCCTCCTGCTTGCTCCAGCTTTGTGGCCGCCACCATCTTTGTTGGGTTAATTTGCATACTCACTCCTGATTGGCTGGTGGGTGTAGCAGAGTGATGGTCAATTTGCATGATTCTCTTTTATTAGTGTAGATTGTCTAGTTCCCTCTCCCCACCCCTGAAAACAAGCTTCAGGAGATCAGGGGCTTTCCCCTTTATCCACTTCTGAGTTCCTAGAGACTCCAGGCAGTAACACCAAGAAAACATGTATTGACAAACAAATGATAGACTCCAGTTCTCAGTAACCTTGAACATGCTATTAGACCACTTTCTTTTAAAGGGATGGTCTAGATTTCCAGACCCAAGGCCAGGTTTATATGGCAGAATACAGAGGTTTTAAGGCAAGATGTCCAATAAGGAAAACAGAGATTGAGCTCAGAAGCAATTTCTTCAAATCTATTTACATCTGTCTCTGAGCAGGAATTTTAAATGGGGTTATAGGCTTCTTTCACCACAGTAATGCTAAACTATAATTGCAGCACTTTTAATACTGACCTTCACTTCCCATTTCTACTTTAAAACTGTGGAGATAGGTGGAAGTTAGATTAATTACCCAAGCTGAGCTCAATTTCTCTTTTGCTTAATAGGCGTTTTGCCCTGGAAACTCTGTGTTCTGCCATGCACACTTGCCTCTGACTGTTTACTAGCTTGTATCCCAAAACTAGTAAACTTATTCTGTGACACTTAAAAACAAACAAACACTAAGCTAAAAGTCCTACTATTACATTGCCTGAATGAATACGCAGCAGGTTTGAATTATTAATGAGAGTGATAGTGGATGGTCTATTTTATATTCTCACTCTGTAAGGAAAAGTGCCTTGCAAAAAATAATACTGCAGTGTAGTGCTCAGCAAAATAACATTCTATATTTAAGTAACACTTCGCATCAGCAACAGTCCACATTGATGTTAGCCTCAGAAGACCTGAACCCTCTTTCAATAGATACTTCCTCATGCCACCCTCCTGATGTAGGTGGGAAGTATTATTCTCTCAATGAGAAATTCAGGTTAGAAGTATCCCCCAAACTATGTTGGAGTTTGTTCCTTTTGACTTCGGATTTTTACTGCATAGTTTTTGGATGTGGAAGCAAGAAGCAACTTGGTTTCGTGGAAAACAACTTGGTCTTTGAAAGCAAAAGGCCCTGAATTCACACTACTTCGTATTCATGTCTTTTTTCCTATGTACAAAAAAAAAAAGATACAGATTTAGGTTAAGGGCTGTTAGGATGTAGGTGATCAGTAAATTATCACTGAAGACTGTGTATGGCATTTGTGAGGCACTTCGGCCATTCATTCCACATTTAACAAACATGGTGGAGCACTTGCTAGATAGTAGGCACTGCTTTAATCCTTGGGGTTCACGAATGGAGGCACGCCTCCTGCCCTCAAGAGGTTCATAGCTGATGGAGGAGTGAAGGTAGTGAATAGACACAGAGAGTTTAGAAAATGCCATGGTTTGAATAAGCCCAGTCTACTGTATTCTCTGGACATCTACAGGAGGGTGGTCTGGGATGATGAAGAATTACCCACAGAGATAATTCTTGTGTTACAGTTTTACAGGTTAAGTAGGTGTTGGGCCGGTGAAAGAAGTAGGAAGGGGTACCCCTGGGCAAGGGGTGGGGGGCAGCACCAAAGCAGAGGTCCTGGGGAGAGTGGTTGCTTCTAGGAAGTGGAGCCCTGGTGGATGCAAGATACAGAGGCTGGGCCCACATTACAAAGGAGCTTTGGACCTTATGGTTTGGACCATGGGAATAAGCAGGGGAGTGACCCATCCACCTGGTCTGGCAGAAGGTCCTCTGGTTGTAGTGTGACTGTGCTGCACCGAGGCTGATGCTGTGAAGAGGCGAGTAGAGGGGAGGGGCTGCCTCATCCCAGCCAGACAGGAGGAGGGCCTGCGGGACTCAGCAGCAGAGTCCCAGCATCCTTGAATCACGCTGATTATCTTTTGTTATTCCTCTGTCTTTTTCTTTCTTTCTTTTTTTAAAGAGGAGAGAAATCAAAACAGAAAAGAGGCCATCCTGAGGATGTCATTAGGTTGCCATTCAACAAGGTTGATTTGGGGGGAGAGAAAGGCATATTTGTTATTGCTACACCCAGGGTATGCAGCAAGTGCATTTAAATGGCATGGATTGATGGTCTCCTAGGGCCAGGGCTCTAAAATCAAGGCTCCAAACCCTGGTGCCGGCCCTGGGGAGTCACTTAGTCTGTGGGTGAGGGACGCTGACTTACAATCACATCCCGATATCCTTTATCCAAAAAAATCTGCCCCGATGCCTCTGCAAACTTCTCACAGCTTGGAAAGAGAAATTCAGTGATGTTAAATGCTGGACCTAGAATATTTTGGGCCTCTCATGATAACAAACACGCATGCAAAAATAAGACCCAAACCCTCAACATTATTGCTAAAATACATTTATGGAGGCTCATAGTCCCTGAGCTTAGCATACACAAAGCAAAGAGAAAGAGAAGTTTGATACCTTGCCCTGGTAGTCACCTGTTGCCATCATGCCAGCAGTTTTGCCTCAGAGCAGTAGCTACATTTAGTAGATGCTCATTAAAATTAGATGAAGGAGTGAATTAATGGTGCTTGCGTTTGTTGCAGGCCTAGTTTTAGGCAACAGGATGAAAGAAGGAGGCCAGTTGAACCTCTCTGTCAGGGCAGGCTCCAAAAGTTGTACAATCACCTCCTCTCAGATCCACCTGGACAGAGCATGGGCCCCTGGACACATCGGGGTGCAAGACAGCCTGAGAATGCCACCATGTGTCTGGATTCTATGATAAACAGAAGAGGAAGGTGGATATTGAGAGACAAGGAGCAATTTCTAGAGCAGGTGACAAATGTACCCTTTAAATAGGTGACTTGAGAAGTCAAGGCTCAGAATTCACATACGTTAAATGACATCCCAGAAGGTGCTAATGGAATCTCAAAACACACATTCTTAGGAGAAGCTTGTCAACTTTCATGAAGCAGGTAAGCTTTGACCTGGGATGTGAAAGGCATGGCAGGTATCAGGCACTCTTCAGCGTGGCTTCTAGGTCATCTGGGGAGATTAGGGCCCAGCAGGCTGCCTCTCCAGTCACCCTCGTGCCTTGGGTTTGGCTGTTCTTCCATGCTGATGGGGCATTCCACGCATTTATCCTGCTTTACATACTACCACCACCCAGTGGGTCGTTCTGTCTGTTGGCAGAAAGATTTTTATGAACACATGGCAAGACCATCTCTAATCAGATCCAGAGTATCATTCAGATCCTTTGCAGTCATTAGATAGGGCTAGAGTTATGCTAAATAAGCCAGCAAGCTTCTGCCCAGGTGAGTACTAAGAGTACTAAGGTGAGTACTCAGCCTTCCTGCACCCTTTATAGATGCAGTGGACCCTGTGATGCAGCCATTGGCTGTGGGAAGACTCAAGGGGACCAACTAAGGAGGCAGAAGCTCTAGGCGCAGGCTTTCAGGCCACTCACTTTGGGCAAATAATGGAATCTTTCTGAACGTCCATTGGAATAGAAGATCCCCAGATGAGCAGTTGGTGGTATATATCTGGTAGAGGGAATGGGTTTTAGACAGGCTGGGCTGCCCCTAACAGTTACTAATTTTGCGGTCTTGGGAAGTTTAGGGGTGTTTTTTTTTTACTCTCTCAGTTGCAATTTTATCATCTGTAAAATAGGTATACTGGTAATGTTACTCTTTTGGGTATTGTAGATGGAATAAGAATGTACTTAAAGCATGAAGGCACTCAATAAATGGCTATTGTTTTTCTTGCCTCTTTCATCTCTAAACTTTGATAATGAAAATCCCTTAAATCAACTAGAATCCAGAAATGAGATTTAGCTGGTAAAGACACAGCAGTTCTGCTATATTGAGAATCACATATTAGCTTCATCCACAAAATTGTCACTTTTTTGAAATCTATACAATTTCTGATTAACATGTCTGCATAGGGCATCATCCGTTTTCGTGAAAAAAAAATCTATCCAGTCTTTCAAGAATGCAAACATTGATAACTCATCAATTTCTCCCATGAGGTTACTAATATTGATGATATCAATTGCTTCCTTTGGTTCAATACTGTGGCAAAAATTGAAAATTGTTAATAGCAGCTGTTTACTGACTGTTACTAAGGAGAGATAAGCAAACAGCAATCTCGTGTTAACTAAGAGATTGCTTTGGAGGGAATATGAATCAGTCTTTATACTTTTTTACAAATATTGGAAAACAAAGTTTCTTCCCTGAGTATGTTGGGTCAGGACACTGTGTGCTCTCATTCAATCCTCTTCCTGACATATATTATAGAATAGAATCTCTGGAGCACAAAAAGTTTATAATGACTTCTTGATGCTGTTCCAGCAAATGGAAGTAAATAAACTCAAAAGGACTTTAAGCTCTTGAATTCTGAATGAGCACAATATAACAAAGAATCAACTTTCCCTTGAACCTCTTGCTTGGCCCACCTAAGCAGTCCTAGCGGTTATTGTCACTACGTGGGCATGGAATCTGGGAGCATCTTCACTCATCAACCCCTTTTATTGACTTCATATGTAAGCAAAACTGAATTTTGACAGGTCTTTTTCTACCGAATCAAGTTCCAAAACTGTTTGGGAGTACTGAAATGAATGGAGCATTGTGTAGTTCCCTTAAGGAAAAAAAACTGGATACCTTAAAACCATGGAGTCTGGCAGAGCTGACTAGTCCAAGTGCCATGAGAAGGGTGCACGGTTCATACCAGGGGACTGCCACGAAGCACAACTCACTTCAAGCTGGGCAATGAGGGCCAGTGTCACCTAAAAGATCAGAAGTTGCAAAATGAACAGATGCATAGGTGGGTTTGTTTGTTTTTAATCCTCATTGGAGGATATATTTCTATTGATTTTTAGAGAGAGGAAGGGAGAGCAAAAGAGAGAGAAACATTAATGTGAGAATAAAACATCGATCGGTTGCCTCCCTTATGCACTCCGAACGGGGATCAAACCCGCAACCCAGGTATATGCCTCAACCGGGAATCCAACCCTCAACCTTTTGGTTTATGGTATACGGGACAACACTCCAACCAACTGAGTCACCTGGCCAGGGCGAGGGGATTTTATTTGTCCTGTATAGTATTGCTTTATTAAAT
The DNA here is from genome assembly GCF_027574615.1 of Eptesicus fuscus. Lineage (NCBI taxonomy): Eukaryota > Metazoa > Chordata > Mammalia > Chiroptera > Vespertilionidae > Eptesicus > Eptesicus fuscus. The sequence goes on along the minus strand of NC_072482.1, from coordinate 15,767,265 downwards.
TGAATTTATTACTAGCCTTTAAAAATTAGGGAGATTTTATATTTAAAATCTACATCCCAGCTTCTCTTAAAGCATTGGTAGAACTGACATCACTGAATCTCCTTTTCCACAGGAGAATGGTCTTCCAGACGTGATAAGGATTAAGCAAAGCAACATTTTGGACAGTCTTCATGGACTCTATTATGATTACCTCATGACTTCATTTCCTGGCTCCAAATGATCTAAGCCTGCCTTTTTCAACAGAGCAAGCATTCTCCAATCCCCACCACTCTCTATTGGCCTACACTTGGCCTACTCCCAGTATATACAGAGAGCAGTGGAAGATAATGCTGGAGTGAGGAGTGAAAATAGGTCACGCTGTGGATGACTTTGAGCAAAGCATTGCAATTAACCCCATGAGCCAAGGGGTATCATTAGAGTATTAAGAGCCATAATTTAGGATTCTAGCTTAGATGTGAGAAAAGAGAAAACAGGGTGAGAGAGAGGGGGAGGGCAGGGATATCAGTAAAGAGGCTGTTACAATTCTTGAAATACCATGTCTTCATTTTATATCCCTCTTCTTAGTCCAACATGGAAATTCTGTAGCGTGAACTGGAAAGAACGCTGGACCAGACATCAGAAAACTGGACAGATGTCATAGGTCTGCCTTTGCTAGCAAAATGTTTCCTAGGCCCCTTTGCTCATAATGAAATGGCAATGAGGGTAAAATTGACCTCCCAGGACTGGGGTAAGAATTAAGTAAAACAACATTTTGGGACAGTCTTTACAGACTACACTATCATCACCTTGTGACCTTATTCTGTAAACTTCTCTTCATCTGCAGGCTCACCCCCATCCCTTTCTACTAATCACTTTGATTTGATTCAGATTATTTCCAAGCTTGGAGCCCTTCAGGGCTTCATATTATTATTTTTCTCCTTAATTGAGGTTTTAAGTCAGGATATCAGGGTTGGAATAGACTTGAGAGACAACTAAGGGCCCCTTACTTACTGTAGACCCTCCCCTCCAGTATTCCAGCCTCTCCTTGAACCCCTCCAATGATGGAGCCCTCACTCCTTACTGAGACGGTTTTCATAATGACTCCCTTGTTTTCCTGAAATCTGTAACTTGAACTCATTTATCCTAGTACCAGTGTGAGCAAATGGAGCAAGTCTGCTCTTTCTTTGCTGTAAAAACACTTTTGTTCCTTGAAGACAGTTATTCAGTCTTTCCCTGATTCCAGATCTTCCTCTCCAGACTATATCCAAAGATTCTGTGGGTTATTCTTAATGTATCGTGGTCACAAGTTCCGCCTCCCATCCTGCAGGTTTGCCCAGCTCACATCATATTTCAGTCAACAGCTGTTCTTCCACCTCATCCAGCAGTCCTGCACTGCACACTTGGTCACATTCTAACCTAGACTGTGCCAAGAAAGCCCCCTGGCCCCACCAGTCACATTTGCTTCTTCTTGCTCTTAACTCAAACTTCTCCTCACACTTTATGCTGCAAAGTGGGCCAGTTTGTCTAAGATAAAAGAGTTCATATTCTCTGGGGTCACTGAAGAAGCCATGTTTGGCTAGACTAATAATGTTCAACATTATTGAGGTTTTTTTGTTTATTTTACACATGTTTAAAAAATTTTAATTACAGTTTACATTCAATAGTATTCCACTATTAGTTTCAGATGTATAGCATAGTGGTTAGACAACCGTGTACTTTACAGAGTGGTCCCCCCAATAAGTACCCACCAAGCACCATACATAGTTATTACAACACTAGAGGTCCTATGCACAAAATTTGTGCACTGGGGGGGCAAGGGGTTTCCTCGGCCCGGCCTGCACCCTCTCACCAATCCAGGAGCCCTTGGGGGATGTCCGACTGATGACTTAGGCCTGCTCCCTGCTTCTGTCTGAGCAGCACTCCCCCTGTGGGAGCACACTGACCACCAGGGTCTAGATGCTCCTGTGTTGAGCATCTGGACCCTGGTGGTCAGTGCACATCATAGCAACCAGTCGTTCCACAGTTCGGTTGATTTGCATTTTAGCCTTTTATTATATAGGATTATTGGCTCTATTCCCTATGCTGTAATTGACATCTCTGTGACTGTTCTGTAACTACCAATTTGTGCTTCTTAATCCCTTCACCTTTTTCACCCCACCCCCACCCCTGCCCTCTGACAGCCATCAGCCTGTTCTCTGTATCTGTGAGTCAGTTTCAATTTTGTTTGTTTATTTTGTTCTTTAGATTCCCCATATAAGTTAAATCATATGGTATTTGTCTTTCTCTGTCTGAGTTATATCACTTAACATAACCCTCTAGGTCCATCCATACTGTCACAAAAGGTAAGATTCAATGAGATGATATAGGAAACCCACGTAAGTACAGGAATAGTGTTGTACCTAATGTGTGTTTCCCATATCACCTCATTGAATCTTCACACTCCCATGTAAAGTAAACACTGTTATCACCATTCCTCCTGCACAGGTAGGGAGAGCATGGCTTTGAGAGATGAATGAACTGCCTGAGTCAACCAGCCAGGAAATGGCAGAGAGGATCCCAAACCTGGCTGCCTGGCTCAGAGCATGCGCTGCTCATCACTGCACTGGGCTTTCTCTCAACATCTTTGTCTGATGCGTGTTCCTGAGAGTTCTTTCATTTGTTGATTTGTTGGATAATTACTTTAGAATCTAATAGGAAGTGTAATTATGGCTCTCGTTACTGTAATGCATGAAGACTTCTTTTCTTCCTCCTGCTTGCTTAAAAAAAAAAAAAAAGCCCCTAAATCATACGCTGGCCTCCACCATCTGCAGGAAGGTTTCCAATGGAGGACATTAGAGGCTAATCCAAAGAGAGGAGCTGTACTCAGACCCTGCACATTGCAATGCATTTCACAGCTCTCCTCATCCCCCTTCCTTGCTCTACTTGTTTTATGGCATATTATATACTTCACTTCTTTACTCTATTTCTTATCTGTCTCCTCTCCCAGAGGAGAAATGCTGAGCAGGCCAGGGAGAAGGCAATTTCAGTTGAACCGTATGTTGACAATCCCTGTCATTTGGCTGTTTGGACATGGAAACAAGCCAATCTTGAGCCACACAGCCCCCTCAGTTGTCACTTTGCTGCTGACACACTGTCTACTTCTCACCATGTCCCTTTCGCTAGGTGGCATTTTGCACACTTTAGTCTCTGCAGCACGCTGGCTCCACCCCCAGCACACTCTCCTTGCCGCCTGTGCCAGTGCCCATGGAGGCTCCTTGACCACCCCAGCAATGAGTTCTGAGCACACCAGCTGACCAGGTGCCAGCGGACAAAGTGGCAATCATGACCAAACGGCGTCCGAGTAAGAACAGGGCTGTGCTCCGGCTGTGGAAGCCAAATGACGAGTTCGCATTTCCTGGACAGTTGGCTTCTTACTGTTTCTCATATAATGAATTGTCTAAACTGAGTTCAGCTCACAAACCAACATAAATTTTGATTCTAGTTTTGGCACCTCTCCAGCAGATGTCATAGGAGAAATATTTTTAGCTCTGTGGCTAACGAAGGATCACACCGATTCTTGAATAAATTTCCCATATAGCTGACATGTGTACCTGATTGGTTGAATTTAATTCATGATGATACCTTTCTTAGAAAAAGGATTGAGTCTTCCATTGACATTATAATAGCATAAAATTGATCCACATTTAAAATCTAATGAAGTAAAATCAATCAAGCAGAAGTCTTAGTAAGCACCCTCTTAGTTTGGGTTCCCCAGAAAGCGGAGCCTGGGACAGAAGCTTAAGGACAAGAAGCAGGGTGGGGGCCAGGTGGGGTGAAGCAGGGAAGGAGGGAAGCTGGCCCCTGCTATGGTGACAGGTTGCTGTATTCCAAGGAGAGAAGAAGCTGTATGATACATGGTACAGAACCTTCTGTCCAGGGAAGGAAAAAGGCAAGCATTTACCCATTGACTCTGAGCCACCGCACAGTTTGTTAACTGACGCCTAGGACCTTCAGGTGTGTGCATGCATGTATACCAAGCGTGTTGTTGTGGTGCCTGCCTCTGTGTCAGCAGAGAAGTCTGGGATGGAAAGAGACAAGCCCTCATCAGAACACATAAAACTAGCAATTGCAGCAGTAACTAGAATAAGAGACAGGTGGGGCCAAGAGAATATGAAGTGATGTTCTAGAAGTATCCAACACAAACACTGGGTACTTGTGAGCACTTCACATATATTTGTAGTCCTCCTTGTCCTGAGAAAGGCATAAGGTTGTTTGCACACCTACCATAGTGCAGCTCTCTGCTGGAACGCTTCCCTAAACCTGGTCAGGAAATTGCAGCAGCTGCTCATGGAGGTGTTGACACCGCCTCTATCAAGAGCGTGGGGATGGTATCAGGACAAGGCTGGATACAGATCACATTTGTTTGATGGTTGCTACTGTGATTTTCTCTCAAGAAAACTACCCCCACCAGCTCTGATGATAAGTCCTTGATTCCTGCCTGCCCGCTACACACCAGGGCGTCCAAGAGTTTCCACCGCTTCAGCACCATTCTGTCTTCTCAACATCTTTCCTCTCCTGTGCCTGAACAAAAGCTTCAGTGTCAGCATTTCCCAAGGCTCTGAAAGGCACAGTTTTTAAATGGCTTCTGAGCTTCCTGTGTGAAAGAGGCAAGGTTTGGAGTAGGCTAAGATTTCTTAAATAAGACACAAAAAAGCACTAACCATAATTTTTAAAATGGATGAACTGGACTCTGTTAAAAATTCAGGACTCATATTCATCAACAGATACTACCCAGAGAATAAAAAGACAAGCCACAGACTGGGAGAAGATAGTCACAATATCAATGTCTGACAAAGGATTCATTTCAAGAATGTAGCAAGAAATCTTAAAAATCAGTAAGACAAACAACCCAATTAAAAATCAGCAAAATACTTGAGCAGGCATTTTAAAAAAATATCCAAATGGCCAAAACCATCATTTATCAGGGAAATGCAAATTAAAACCACAGTGAGATACCATTACACAACCAACAGAGTGATTAAAAGCAAAGAGACAGTCAATGCCAAGGGCTGGCAAGAAGGGGAACAACTGGAACTCTCATTTATTGCCAGTGGGAGAGCAAACTATTGCAAATGCTTTGGAAAACTGTAGTGTCTTCTAGAACTAAGTATACGTCTACCTTATAACCTAGCAATTCTGCTTCCCTAGAGAAATGAGTGCCTACGTCCACCAGAAAACATGCACATGAATGTTTATAGCAGCCTTATGCATAATAGTTCTAAAGGGGAAAATGCCCAAATGTCCATCACCAGGAGAATGGATGAATAAATCTAGACATGTACACACAGTGGAATGCTACACAGCAATAAAAAAGAATAAGCTACCCAGCTGCTGAAGCTCAGTCATTGAGCATAGACCCATGAAGCAGGAAATCACGGTTTGATTCCTGGTCAGGGCACATGCCTGGGTTGCAGGCTTGATCCCCAGGAGGGGGCGTGCAGGAGGCAGTTAATTGATGATTCTTTCACATCATTGATGTTTTTATCTCTCTCCCTCTCCCTTCCTCTTTCTGGAAATCAATAAAGATATATTTATATTTTAAAAAAAAGAATAAGCCACTACATGCAGCACAATCATATAGAGAAAAAGAAGATAGATTTGTAAAGTACATATTTATTATTCCATTTGCAAAAAGCTTAAAAACAGACAAAACTAATCTGTGGTGATAGACACTAGAACAGTGGTTACCCCAGAGAGAGGGAAGGTGCTTATTGTCAGCAAGGGGCAGAATAGTGCCTTGTATGGTGTTGAAAACATTTTGTATGTGGAGCTAGGAAGTCATTATGTCGACGGTGGTTATACTGTAAAAATTCCTTGAGTTGTACTTAAGATTGGGCAGTTTATATTTATATATTACACCTCCATTAAAGTAAATTCAGAAACGGCAAGGTTGAGAACAGAAAGTTGATGAATTCCCCCACCACCACCCCCATTAGGAAAGTTCCAAGATCTCATTGTCAAGCGGGAAAGGAGCAGGCACCATGAGCTTGGAAATTACTAAGACAGACTCAGACACCTGGTCTTCAAATTTTAACTTCACTAATTAGTCATGCAATCCTGGGAAGTAACCTACCTAGGCCTCTGTTTCCCATTCTGTAAAATACATGACCTCTGAGGATATCTTGTGTCCTCCCAAATCTCAAGATCCCAGTGACTGCCTTCCCACCCAAGGCCAAGGTGAAGATCCATGTCTTGTGCTGGTCTGCTCTGCTGAATGGCACTGAGGAACAGAGCCCCCAGCTGAAGGGGATAGAGATGGAACTCTCCACATTCTATTTAGAGCTCTACACGGCCGACTGTGCAGTGGCCAACCCTGCAGTGAACCCAGCAATAGGTTGTGCTGCAGTCCGGGTACCACCCACCCAAGGAACCATGATGTTCTTTCAGGCTCTTTCTGAGTCATTGCCAGTCATGGCAGGAAAAACCTACTCGCAGCAGTCAGTGCAGTGATTACTGGTGCACTTTGGGGTTAACCTGGCCTGGATTTGAAACCCACTTCTAACACTTACTGTCTCTGTGACCTTAGGCAGTTTACATCTGCCCTCGAGCTTCAAGTTTCTATAAAACAGGATAGTTCAGAGTTGCTTTAAGGATTGAATGAGATAAAGTATTTCAGAGTCCTTAGTACAGTGCCTCTCTCAATGAAGTGAGGCCATTATTCTTAGGGTAGCCAATGCCTATTGTTGCCCATCAACCATGACCTAAGTTTTAAATGACACTGTGTTTAGTTATGGCTTCTTGGTTTCAGAAAATAGTAAAGCAGGAAAGAAACTTAGAAATGATCTTGCTATCACCAAGGGTTTGTTAATGTCCTTTTGGGTTGCAAACAATAGATGCTGAAATGCTAACTTAAGCAAAAATGGCAACTTATGGGAAGGATGCAGGAGCATCTTATGCAATCGCTGGAAGAGCTAAACACCAAGACTGCAGAATGGCAGAAATGGGGACCAGCCTGTGGGCAGCAGGGTTTGCAGATCCTCTGTTGGGCATCATCATAAATGTGACTCAGCTCTAATGTCTCCCAGGACTGGGACCCCACACAGCACTCGATGTCTACCACAGCATTCTTACATAACCTGGCTAAACCAGAGCTCTCGATTTCAAAACCAAAAACAAACAAACAAAAAAACTGTGCTCCTCCCACAGTCTTCCCCATTTTGGGAAATTGTACCATCAGCCACCCAGTAGTTCAGATTACCAGCACAGCAATCTTCCTTGACTATATTCTGTCCCATATTCTCCATATCAGCAAATCCTATTAATTTCACCTCCAAGCTCTACTTCCTCCCCCCTCCACTATAACCTCAGTCCCATCACCTACCGTCTGGACAATGAAGTCATTTCTGACAGGTTCCCTTACCTCCACACTTGCTCTCCTCTAATCTCGACCCTAGTCTCTAGCTCACTCAGCCAGAGCGATCGCTTGAAACCACAAATTGGGTCATGTTCCTCTGCACAAAATCTTCCATTGGCTTGTTGCTCTTAGAATAAAATCCAACACGTTACCATGGCCCACAAGGCCTTACATAACTTGATCTAATTGTCTAAACTCATCTCTATTTTGCTCATTCCCTATTCATCACGCTTCAGGCCACATTGGTCTTCCTTCTGTTTCTGCCTGGAATGATTTTCCCTTCATTTTTTTTTTTACCTGATTGACTCTTTTTTATCACATCTCCGGAGATGCTTTATCTCACCACCCAAATTGAAGTAGCTGCTTCCTTACAAAGTCACTCCTCGTCACCTCATCATTGTTATAATTTCGCCATTGCATAGGATTTAATATTTTCTTATTTGCTTGTTGGTTTTCTGTATCTACCAATGGAATGTAAGTTCTAAGAGGATAATACCTTTGTCAGTCTTGTTCACCAGAGACTAGAACAGTGTCCTTAGTAGGCACTCAATAGATGCTTGTTGAATGAATGAATGAATGAGTGAATGAATGAATGTATTAAATTGCTTGTGAAATGTCAAATGCCAGAAATGATATGATTGTCCCATCTTGTAGGATATGATGTCTACCCCTGGATCATTCCCACCTGTGGCCAAGGTCCCAGGGTCCCTGAGCACAGGCATGGCCATCTGGGGACCCATTCCTGTGTATCTTTGCAGTCCTAACAGCCATCCTAAGAGGGCTTAGTCCTCATTTTACTGATGCAGACGCTGAGGCCAGAGTGAATATAGGACATTCTCAATTGTTGAACCTGTCATTTTCTTTGTTAGCAGAATGTGCTTTATTTGTTTTGTTGAAACATTTCTGCTTCTTTGTTGATAAATATTTTCCTTCATCTACACCTACTCTATTTGAACACTAGTGCTGGAATTCTCATTTCCTCATGCAAGAAAGAAATATGACCCAGATTTCCCAGATTTTCATTGTGGTACAAGATGTTTCAGTTTTCCCATGCTAAAATTTTGAATTCCCACCCCCACTTTTTTTTGGCACTTCTGATTTTTAAAGTAATAGAGTCTTGCTGTCTCCTTGGTTTGGTTGGTTTAGTTTTAATTAACATTATTCAGCAACTTCTGAAAATAGTATTTTAGTATTTTCTTCTAACTAAATAACATCTTTAGAATGTGGTCATTTAATAGTGAAATATGTGCCTACTCAGTGACAAGAATTCAAATTTGATTTTAGCTAGTTAGAATTCATATACAGCTTTCAGTCTAACATTTCTGCTCAATGATTATTATACTTTATCTGAACTCCATTCAAATAAATACCATAACATATGTTTTCAAATAATAAAATAAAAAGATGTAAATAAATTTGATATAGTACCTATTGAGCATATGAAGCAGGGTATTAATTAAGATTAATCCAGTTCTACTTCTAGTCTTATTTCTCATGGATCTGTGAGATTTAGATGTAGATATGGTTCTTACATATTTTAAATTTTGTGTATTCAATTTTATGATAATAAAACTTTAATATAGCACTGCAGCTTTTTAAATTAGCATTTGAATTTTATTTTTCCCCATTCTTTGACTTTGAACCTATATATAACTTTGTATTAAAGTGGATTTCTTATTCCTGGCGTATAGTTGGATAGTTGGGTGTTGTTTTTTTAACCAGTCTGATAGTCTTTGTCTTTTAATACATTTGTTTAGATCATTTACATTTATTGATATGGTTGGATTAAAGTCTATTACATTTCTTAACTGTTTTTGGTTTGTTCTATCTGTTTTTATTCTCTTTTTTTTTCTGCCTGCTTTTAGATTGCTTGTTGAAGGTATTACAGATGTCTCCCTTTTTCCCCCTATTGATTCCCTCTACTCCACTCCCACTATTTCATTTTATCTTAACTATTGGCTTTTTAAACGTCTTTTTAAAACTTCTACTAGTTGCCCTGGAGTTTACAATATACAAACAATATATTCCTTTCATTAGTCTATTTTCATGTATATGATAAAAATCTATACTAATAAAAGGGTAATATGCTAATTAGACTGGGAGACCTTCCAGACATCCTTCCAGACAAAGCCATGGTGGCAGGGCTGAGGCAGAGGCAGTTAGGGCCAATCAGGATGGCAGAGGAGGGCAGTTGCGGGGGCGAACAGGCCTGCAAGTGAGGGGCAGTTGGAGGCAAGTAGGCCAGCAGGGGAGGAAGTTGGGGGCAAGCAGGCGGCAGGCAGAGTGGTTAAGGGCGATCAGGCAGGCAGGCAGGTGAGCGGTTAGAAGCAAGTGGTCCCAGATTGCAAGACGAATGTCCAACTGCCAGTTTTGGCCCAATCTCACAGGGACATTCCACAAGGGATCCCAGGTTGGAGAGGGTGCAGGCCAGGCTGAGGGATAAACCCTTCCCCCCATGCACGAATTTCATGCACCAGGCCACTAGTGTAATATAATTAGATTCTGGATGTTAGTATAATTACCTTATAACCAACTGAGTATTGAAGCTGTCTTTCAGTTCCTATGCTTATATATCCCTTAACTATTCTGTTTATAATTATAAATACTAATTAGGAGCATTTACTGTGTGCCAGACAATTGTGAGAACTTTTATATTTATTGACTCATTTGATCTTTACAACAACTCAATGTGTGTGGGTCCTATTCATTTATCTCCATTTGACTGAGGAGAACGAAGAGGCAGAGAGAAGTCAAACAACTCACCTCAGGTTGCAAGGCAATAAGAGGCAATACTATTTGTATTTTAGGAGAAAAGAACAGCATAGGAATTAATTTATAAAAGGGGAAAGGGGAAGGCTTCATGGTTGCTCAAGTTTTCATACAAGCAACGGGAGGAAACCTGTATTCTCAGATCAGGATGAAACAGAGAGGCCAGCACTGCTAATCTGAACTATACTGGTTCTGTAATTAGCATCTAATCTGAACATTTGTGTGCTTTCAAAAATACTTTTATCAGAGCTTTAAGAATAAGGTCATTATACCTAGTTCTATGTTCATGCATATTTAAATAACATTAAAATGGAAATTATTTAAGTTAACACTAGAAACCTTGAAAATTTCCCCCTGTGGACATGGTCTATGGACCTTTCAGCTCAAAGACACACTGGCCTCCTGAATATGATAGCATTGTCTCAGGGTCCCTGATATTGCCCAAGTAGATGAGTGGTTCAAATGCTGATCAATTCTAAATTGTAAGCTTCAGGTGGAGATTCTTGAAAAGAGTGATGAGTTGTTTATAGCTGTCCATGTTATGTTCAGGTAACTTTGCTTTACCGTTTTCAAACATATTTCAAGTCCTGCAGAGAGGGTTTTGGAGGCCTCTAGTTCTAGCCCTGGGTCTATAGCAAGTGACTCACCATAACTCTAATCTATTAAATGGGACCTACCCTGCAGGATTATTGTGATATTGAATGAAATAATGCAAATTAAATATTTGCTATAGAGAAGATATCCAAATGGTAACATTATTATTGTTGGTGGTGAGAGCAATCTTGCATCAGGTTCTCTGTTATAAACTATAAGTCCTAAAAAATTTTGCATTAGAGGGACCAGTACTGGTGCCTTAAGAGCCATATGCATTGATGGGATAACCCCGAGAAACCAGCTTTCATAACTGCACTGCACTTAGGTTGAGATGATGTTTCTGCTACAGACTGAATGTTAGAGTCCCCCCCAAACTCATATGATGAAACTGAATTCCCAATGTGATGGTATTTGTTGGTGAGAACTTTGGGAGGTGCTTAGGGTGGAGCCCTCATCAATGGGATTAGTGCTCTTATAAAAGAGACCCCAGAGAACTCCTTCACCCCTTTTGCATGTGAGGACCAGGAAGGAGACAGACCTCCACCAAGCACCAAGTCTGCCAGCACCTTGATCTTGGACTTCAGCTTCCAGACTGTGAGAAATACATTTCTGTTGTTTATAAGCCACCCAGTCTGCCATACTTCGTTATAGCAGCCCGAATGGACTAAGACAGTTTCTATCTTGCTTAGGTTGGGTAACTCTTATAAAAGTGTCTCCAACTGTGATTTGCTTGAAGGATATTTATCTACTGTGTTGTAAAAACTGAGCCATTAGCACCAAGTAAGGTTTAACATAAGCCCAATCCAGACCGCTGAGAGTGTGGTACCTGGTTTGCTTGATTTGCCCTCACCACTGCCCCGGGCCCAATAAAGTTATTTTTAATTATTTGAACATTGACATTATGCTACTGCCCTACACTGAGCAACATCTATGACACTCACATGATATCGATCGTACTTTATAACTAGGAGTGAAAGCCATCTAAGCGGGGAAAGCATATAAAATATCTCACAGTATTGAAGGCAAGGTATTTTTTTAATCAATTATTTTTTAGTATTTTTCTTCTCTTGCATGCTGCTGAGGGGATGGTTGCATTTGAAACCATAATATGAATGTTAGGCACTCTGTCACTAAGTAATAGAATAAACTTTGTGACGCAATTTACGTGAACTAACAACTCTGTTCTGGTATATGGTGGACCTTCGGGATTTGACTAAAGCTTTCGAGCCAGCTTGACTTTGGTGGAATATGAAGAAGGTAAAATGTGTTTCAAGGTGCTCCACTTCTTTCACTCACTTTGTTCCATCCTTTTCGGGGAATTTCTCACCTCCAACTATTCTTTTTCTAACCGTTCTTTCCATAAAATGTTTTGGGGCTAAAAGAATGACAGCCAAGTGATTTTCACAGAAAACTAGAATTTATTCCTTTCCTTGAACTACTTTAGCAGGAAGCATTCTGAAAATGTGTAACATACGTCTCTGTCTTAATAAATAGTGCAAATGAAAAATGGAGTTTTCTTACCAAATCAAAGAAATAGAGACGGTTATCTCTATTTCCATCAGAATGTTTTAGAATGTACCAAGTTCACATTTAATTTGGCTTTTCAGGGAATCTGCAGAAAAGTATATGTTTTGTGTCTCTGCCTATAGGAAATCCTAGCCCTTCTTAGCATTTCTCCTCCATGTTACTTTTTGTTTGGTTTGGTTTGGTTTTGTTTGGTTTGGTTTGGTTTGGTTTGGTTTGGTTTGGTTTGGTTTGGCTTGGCTTGGTTTATTCTACCCATCTGGCTGTGCAGTGGTTGTCAGACCTTGGGTTGGTTAGCACTTCTGTACCCTCTGGGAGGGGAAGGAGAGGCACTGCTCATATATAACCCTTTCCTCTTTCCTGGGCTGGAGCTGCACTCTGATGTTCCGTTCTGAGAGTAGTTTGGCTCTTCCTCCTCCCTCTGAAGTGACAGGAGGCTGCATCTTCTCATCTGGAAGTCCTGGCAGAGCCCACGCTGAGCGAATCAGAGTCTGCAGAACCTTTGCACTGAAATCCTTTCTTGCAAAATTGGATGCCCCACTGGGGGGCCTGCTGCAGTGAGAGGGTGCCAGCTCCGCAGGACCACACAAGTTCAGGATCGGGTCCTTCAACCGTAATAAAGGGACACTACGAGCAGTGCCTAGCCTTTATCACAAAGTTCTTTTGAAGAGAGTTCAGAAATGAGAAAAAATTTTAAAAGGGTTTTCACTGTAAGGAAAGAAAATGAAGAAGGAATGCAGAGTATTCTGGGTGGATGCATCAGAGTGTAATAGAAAGGCTTGGCTTTGAATCTTCTCAGTGTGCCTGGCTACCTATGTGGCCACTCCATTAAAAGCAGAAATGCAGTGGAAGAGATTGACAGGAGATACATATTTTTTAGCTCACTGCATAAGAAGGTGCTTCAGTGTTGGAATGAATCTTGTCATAGGTGGTTCGTCATTTCTTTATGTCATTTATCTTTTCCTGGAGATTTTCAGAACATTGTAGATACTGTTCAGGGAATATTCATCCTATATAATAAAAGGCTAATATGCAAATCGACTGAACAGTGGAAGGACCGGTCACTATGATGTGCACTGACAACCAGGAGGCAGATGCTCAACACAGGAGCTGCCCCCTGGTGGTGAGTGCACTCCCACAGGGGGAGTGCTGCTCAGCCAGAAGCCGGGCTCACAGCTGGTGAGCACAGCAGCGGTGGCAGGAGCCTTTCGGCCTCCACGGCAGCACTAAGGACCCCTCGGGGGAGCGGGCCTAAGCTGACAGGAGGACATCCCCAAGGGGTCCTGGACTGCGAGAGGGTGCAGGCCTGGCTGAGGAACCCCCCACCCCCAGTGCACAAATGTCATGCACTGGGCCTCTAGTGTACACATAAGGGGCCAAATGGTGGGTCAGATGGCCTCTAGGTATCATATAACCTTATTTCATTCTCTATTATGATTTGGTTTGTAATGATTTATAGTGACATAAATTATTTTAAAATTTAAATATTTATAATAAAATGTGAAATTCAATTAGATACAAAGGATTATGTTTTATGTTTTAAGTAAATGCAACCTTAACGAAGGAAAGAGAAACATAAGCATCTATTTGTTTATTATTTTTAAAGATACCCTCAAAGTCAGATGAGATGTACTAAGGATTGATTAAACCTTTTACCTAGCGTAATTATTGATTAAACCTTTTACCTAGCGTAATTATTTTTAAGTGGGAAGGAAATGTTTGATTCCAAAATCTGCCATCAGAGAAAGCAACAAGAACTGTCCCCAGGTGACATGCATTGGTGAGGTCTTTATTACATTTCAGCAAGTGGCCCTCAACTTTTTTTTTTTACTAAGGAGGCTGGAATTGTCAGTATTCTAAAAATGGCTCAATCTCTTCTGACCACGTGCAAACTCATAAGAGACTGATGTGTAAACCATTCCACTAGCCTGCAGTGAGAAATAGAACCCCAGAGCAACTAGGTATTCACATGCTCTCATCAGCTCCCCGTGTGGGGAGATCAGCATGGCAGGCGGAGATAATCCCAAGATTGCTTGGTGATGGCAGGACCAGAGCCAGAGCTGTGTGTTTAATGGCTTAGCATTACGGCTACTGTACTAGTGTGCTAGGGCTGCCATGACAAAGCACCATAAACTAGGTGCCTTAAAAAACAGAAATGTATTGTCTTGCAGTTCTGGAGGCTGGAAGTCTGAGCTCAAGGTGTCGACTGGGTTGCTTTCTTCTGAGGCTTATGAGAGAGAATCTGTTCCCTGCCTCTCACCTAGCTGCTGTTGGTGTTTTGGCAATCTTTGGCATTTCTTGGCTTGAAAAGTATCACCCCAATCTCTGCCTTCGACTTCCATGCCATGAAGTGTGTCTGTCTCTAAGTTTTCTCCTATTGTAAGGACACCAGTCATATTGGGTTTGGGTCTACCCTAATGACCTCTTTTCAATGTGATTATCTCTCTAAAAACCCTATCTTCCAAATAAGTCGCATTCTGAAGTACTAGGGGTTAGAACTCCAACATACCTTTTGGGGGATGAATCCAACCCAAACAATTGTTAGACATCCTTTTCTGTATTTGAGGTGGGGCTGCAGGAGACCTCGGCTTCTATACCGTGCTGGGAGGGCCCAGCAAACCCTTGTTAATTCCTGTGGGGCAGGCTGTCGGGCCTCAGTTTGAAAGCCACTGCTTCACCTATGTTCAAGGTTATGTCCAGGGCTGCAGACTGGGGGCACTTTTCACTTATGTCTTGTTGCCTGGCTAATAGGTGACTTTCCACAATTCATTCTTAAAAGCTCTCCTGATATTTAAGGGTGTTGTTTTTTGTTGTTTGTTGTTTTGTTGTTGTTTTTGGCTGGGGGAGGGCTTGCTTTTAACCTTGTATAATTAATTTAAACAGTCATATTAAACATTAGGTGGTTTTCAATCTCTCACTATTATAAAAAACACTTCAATAATAATGCCTAAGATTTATTAAGTGCTTACAGTGTTCCCGGTACTTCTCTTAAATATTCTACTTGTATTAACTCATTTATAATCCTCTTGAAAAGATAAGGAGCCAGATCAATATCCGACTCATTTTTCACAGATGAGGAGACTAAGACTCAGAGAGGTTCAGTGGGATAAAAGCAGGATTCGAACCCAGGCAGTTCAGCTCTCGAGCCCTGTGCGTGAGCGCTGACTTATACCATCTCCCTGCATCTTAGCTGTGTGATCTTAGGCTAGTCATCAACTTAAGCCAATATGTAAAAATGGGGATGATAATAATAGGACCTACCTTGTAAGATTGTTTGTAGCTTAAAATAATCACTGCCATATAGTTAGTGCTCAATAAGCGTTAGCATAAACAACCCCCTCTTTTCCATAGATCTCCGCCACACCAAGTGCTGATACCAGAATACAAACCCAGGCAGTCTTGACCATTGCACCTGAGTCAGGTGTATAGTACATGAGAATTACTGTTAATACAAATTTCCTTTATTCCTTTACCTTATCTCTGTCCCTCCTGTTTCATTGGGAAAAGTATTTCTTCTTTGGCCTAAAATAACGCTTGTGTCTGGACCTTCTCTCCCGCTGCCTCCCCAAGGAGAGAGCCCATCACTATCCTTCTTACCCCTGAATGATCAAAGCCTCCTTCTCCTGGCTCCTTCCTCTCAATCTGCAAACTTGCTCACATTTCTTCCATCTCAGCAACAGATGCAGTCTTGAAGCTGGCGAATTCTCATTTTTTTCCCCTTCTCTTCACTGCTAAGGGTCCTTAAATAGTAGACCGTGTTTTTCTCTGTTTTCTTGTCTCTCTGCAGTCTGCCTTCTTCCTCTGCCTGCGGAAACTATGTTTACAGCCAATTCCGATGGACACAGCTCAGTCCAGAACAGTGGTTCCCAACCTTTTTCTGGCCATGCCCCACCTAGGCATCTCTAAAATCCTGATGCTCCCCCCTCCCCCGTGACATATGATTCTTATTATTCAAAAAGTGAGCTCCTATTCACGTGGAGGGAGCCTAAAAGGCCATTAACTTGGTCTAAACAAGCTTCCAAAGAACATAGCATCCATGAAAGAGAAAAATAAAAGAACGAAAGGGCAGTTGAAGTGCTGAGGAAGAAATCACTAAGAAATAGTTAAAAAAATAATAATAATTTGAAGTGATGTGGAAAAAAATAGCAAATAAAGTTTCAAAACATATAATAGAGAACTTAAATGCATAAATATGTCACAATATATATTTACATACTGTACGTGAGGCCCCTAGAGCCATAAGAAATGCAAATTAAATTCACTGTTAGTAACTCATTCTCAAATTGCCCACCTTAAAAATCAAACTGCCCCCCTGTGGACGTTGGGAACCACTGGTCTAGAACTTGCCCATCCTTACCCTTCCCACAGGTGACGCCTCTCTACTTTTTGCAATGACTTTCTTCCTGGGCTTCTGCCCGGCTCTTCTTTCCTGATTTTCTTCTCTTCTCCAGTTACTCCTCATCTTCATTCTCCTTTTCTCTTCCATTCCTCCCTTCCATGTCAGTCTCCCCACGTTCTGTCCTTGGCCTATGCTCGTGTCTCTGTTCCTCACCTCACTTTCTGAGTTCAGGTTTCACATATAATCCTGACAACGTCCATATCTGTCTCTTGGGCCCAGATCTGTAGAAAGAGCTTACATGTTTATTGTTTATATGTTTATTAGTCATCACCACATGGGTGCTCCAAAGGCACAGCAAACAAAACATGTCTAAAGTGGAGCGCCTCATGTCTTTCTTCCTGCAAATCAGCAGCTCCCCCTGATTCCCCAAGACTCTGGGAGCTGCCCAACTCTTCCTCCCTCTTGTGCCCTATGCCGAGCGATGTGGATTGTTCTGAGGACTCGTCCTCCTTGACATCCTTGGATGCCTTCTTTCTTCTCCATGCTTCTGCCACACACTTGGCCCAGACCCACATCTTTTCTCATTTGGATCACTGCAGCAGCCCCTGAGTGTGGCTTTTCTGTCTTCATTCTCTGTCACCCTCTAGTTCAGCCTCCACATCATAGAAAATTAACATTGCCCTTTTAAAAAAGGACTTTAAAATATAAAAGTGATATGTGCTTATACCTTGGAAAATGCCTTGGGAACATAACAAAGACAATAAAAGTTTTCCATTTTCTTAAAACTCAATTATAACCATTATAAACATATTGATGCATTTCCTTTCAGTTAAAAAAAAGCATATATAATTTTTCCAATTATTGTTGGGATCATGTTCCATATACAATTTTATTGTGCATTATCCCATATCTTTAAAAATTCGTTTAAAATACAGGTATGAGTGTGGTCCAGAAAATGAAATGAATGAGCTGTGATTTAACCATTCTTCTGTTGTGGAGCACTTGGATTGTGGGGTTTGTTTTTTTTTTTGTTTTTGTTTTGTTTTAGCATTTTAACTACCATAAGTGAACAACTTTGTGCTTGAATATATAACTCTTACCTCTTCTTATTTCTTTGCGATCAATTGCAAAAAGGGAAATTATTGGGTTAGAGAATATGAGCATTTTTGAGGGTTTTTTTTAAATATATTTTGCACAATTGTTTCCCAGAGAAGGGGAACAAATTATTTCCTCCTTGTTGTATAAGACTGGATACCTCACTCACATGTGCCGGAATTGAATGTTCACATTTAAGTAATATACAGGGTGTCCCCCAAAACTGTATACACACTTCGAGTGATTATAAAGTCAGTGTTCATTAACATACAGTTCATTTTCAAATTTTAAAAGAATATACAGAAATGAATAATTTTTTTGTTAATGTCTCTTTTCAAACTGATGACTATTCTGGTCCAGGCACGTGCTAATAACTCAAAGCAATGGAATGGCCAACATCAAGAATCATTTTGTTCGGTATTTGTATGCCCTCAATTCATCAACTGTTGCCAGTTTTGTACCGTAAACATTATCTTTTATGTATCCCCATAAAGAATTCTAGTGGATGAATTTTCTTTGTTTCAAAGCTTAGTCTGGCTTCACCCATTATTTCAAACCTGAGAAGGAGTGAAAATTAAGTGAGTTATCAGCTGTTAAAGTGTATATACATGTTTTGGGGACAACCTCTATTTTCTGATTTGGCAATTGAAAAATGAAACCTTGGTATTTTCTAAGTGAAGTTGAATGTGTTTTCATATGTTTATTAGCTATAGCTATTTGTTATTCTGTGAATAGCCTATTCATGTTTTCTGTCAGTTTTTATATTAAGGTTTGAGCTTTATTTTAACTTTTTGCACTCGGATGTCGAGTGTGACTCGACACGGTTAGCATCGGTAGCAGCTTGAGAAAAAAGCAAGCGAGTGCAAAGGGTTAATTATTATTTTGCATGAATGAGCAGACCTTCTGAAAAGTAAGCCATGCTTAAAGATCCTCCACTGTTCCCTGTAACTCTCAGGGTAAAGTGGAAATCACTTAGCCTGGCAGGCAGTGCTTCCCATTATCTTGCCCTTGACTGTTGTCCTTTCTGAGCCAAGATGCACACAAATACACCACAGGTTATTCTGAACTGTTTCCAGATCTCAAAATAATGTGTTTGTTCTTTAGGCCTCATGTCTTTTCAACATGGTTTTGTTGTGTGTGTTTTTCCTGCTTAAATCACCATTCTCCATCTGCCTGCTGTTTTGCCTAGCAAGCTCCCATTCACCTTCCAACTCGCTCAGGAGTTACTTCCCTAGGTGGGAACAGCTCTGCACCTCATGGTATGAATTATATGTCCCTCTCCTGTGCTCTAGAGCATCTGAGAAAGGCTCTCATAGCCCTCACCACACTACATTGTCTTTCCTGTTCACAAAGAGGGCAAACGTTTTGTTTCTCTTTCCCACGGCCTAGCAGTAGCTAGCAGATAGGAGGTTGAAGAAATATAAGACAAATGAGTGAATCTATTATTCTTCACCTATGAAGAGCTGTATTTGCAAGGGAAGAGTACCTCAATTTGAATTTCTTATATGAATATTGCAATAATATGTGCTGGCCCTTCATATATCCAAGCAGATAGAGCTATAGTAGTTGCTAACATATTAAAGCCCTGGTAGATAGAATGTATGGTTACATACATCTAGTGTGTCTATAATTCTCCATAAAGTTGTGGGAAAAGGATTCTTCAGCATGGATTTGATTATCTCCAAAATTCATTTACTGTTAAACACAAAGAATTGGAAATTATAAGTGCATATGTTCAGTTATCATAACATTTGATTTCTCAGCTTAATTATAAGAAAACCCAGTGAAATGCTAAAAACATAGAAAATAGAAGGATGATGGGTGGATGGATGAATGATGGGTGGATGGAAAATAGATCTAAAGTTTACTTGTTGAGTAGAGAACATGTTCATTTAGAAAAGATAAATATATTTATTGTCTTATTCCATTTGGCAGCTATAACAACACACCATAAACTGGGTAGCTTATAAACAACAAATTTTGTTGTTGTTTTTAATTTATCTTTATTGTTAAAAGTATTACAGATGTCCCCCTTTTTCCCTCCATTGACCCCCTCTACCCGCTCCTGTCCCTTCCCTAGGCCTTCTCCCCATTATTGTCTGTCCATGGGCTATGCATATATGCACGTAAGTTCATTGGTTAATTTCTTCCTGCCCCCCTCCTCTGAAATATGTCAGTCTGTTGCATGCTTCAATGTCTCTGGATCTTTTTTGTTCTTTCTAGCAACTAGAAAGATCCGAGCGATTTGTGCTGTTTGCTGAATGCCATGTGCTCGTTCATGCCTCTGTGCCTCATCAGTTTATTTTGTTCATTAGATTACACATATAAGTGAGATCATGTGATACTTGTTTATTTCTCACAGTTCTGGAGGCTGGGGCATCCAAGATCAAATTTGGTATCTGGTGAGAGCCCACTAATTCATGGACAGACACTTCCCTGTAATCTCACATGGTAGAAGGACACTAGGGAGCTCTGTGAGATCTCTTTTATGATAGAGAATGAATCTCATTCATGAGGGCTCCACTCTCATAACCTAAGCACCTCCCAAAGTCCCCACCTCCTAATATCATTACATGGGCATTGAGTTTAAACATATGAATTGGGGGGGGGGGGACGCGCACAAATATGCATACCATATCTCAGAATGGTATGATGAAAGATACCATATCATATAATCTAAGAATGCATCTATGTCATTTCAGCTGACTACTTGAGGTTCAATTAAAGTACATGCTAAAATAAAAACTAATAAGTAAACTGCTAAAAGGGAAGTCAATGAAAATTTTGTAAAAACAAACAAACAAAAAACAACACTCCCAAGATTCCATCAAAAGGATAGCATGACAAGAATATCCCCAAACCAGTTCATTGTATTAGGAAGCCAAAATTCACTTCTTAAACACATTTGTCTTGGAGGAAATCTATATATAGAGAACCCTAAGTGACCAGTCTGCCATTCGACAGGTTGACTGTTTGGTCACTATTATGCACACTGACCACCAGGGGGCAGACGCTCAATTCAGGAGCTGCCCCCTGGTGATCAGTGTGCTCCCTCAGCAGGAGTGCCACTCAGCTGACCAACGGGCACCAGGCGCCAGGCTCAGGGATGGCAAGCACAGTTGCAGTGGCACAAGCCTCTCCTGCCTCCACAGCAGTGCTACTGGCAGTACAACATCTCCCGAAGGGTCCTGGATTGCAAGAGGGAGCAGGCCAGGCTGAGGGACCCCATCGGTGCACGAATCTGTGCACTGGGCCTCTAGTTGAAATAATAATTGCATGCCTATAATTTACTTGATGAGCTTGCTTAATGATTTGGAGGCCAAGCAATCTCTCAAGTATAGACTTAGCCAACTTTGCTAATGCCCATTGCCTCAATTCTTAGTAGCTTTCCAAGCACTATCATTTTATCTTCTCCTCCCTGTAGAACAAGAAAGAACTGAGGTTGGCATTATCCCAGTTGCCTGGCGGACTAATCACAATTTAGTATAATAAGTTTGCTGATAGGGCAGTTTCAAGAGGCATTTGCATTGTAAGCCTTTTAATTTCAGTTTGGAATGTAAGAAATTTTAGTCATCAATAAGCAAATAGAAAGATCTGAGCTATTTGTGCTGTTTGCTGAATGCCGTCTGCTCATTCATGCCTCTGTAGCTTTGCAAGTGCGGGTCTGTCTGCTGAAAACACTGTTTAACACTTCAAATTCCCTCCCCATTTGTTAGTGTTTCCTAGTGGACACAGAAAGTTTGTATGCCACTGTTTGATTGGGGTTCTCTCTTAGGCATGCATAGGGCACATCAAAACTGTATTTCAGGGACAGATGTGTCCTTAGAAGACATGATAAAATGAGTCCTAGCAAAGGAAGAACTGCAGAACCTTTCTGGCTATAAAATGAAAAGTTGTTGTTGTTGTTGTTGTTGAGGTTTTTAAAAGGCCATAAAGTGTTTTGTTGTTGTTTTAGTTAGTTATTGATTTTTAAAATTTTATTTGAATCACAGTTGACATACAATATTATTAGTTTCAGGGGTACAACATAGTGATTAGACATTTAGATAACTTACAAGTGGTCATTCTGATAAGCCTAGTGCCCACCTGACACCATACAGTTATTAAAATATTACTGTCCAGGGTGGGTGAAAAAGATGAACAGATTGAGAAGTACAAATTGTCAGTTATAAAAATAGTCATGGGAAAAATTTTTGTTGTAAGTAAACGTGACCCCATCTATGGCAGAAAATGTAGAATCTAAGGTGCATTTTGTTTGAACCTTTTTTTAGTTATTAAGTAAAAGTCACAAACTATCATTGGGTTTCCTTCTTAATTCTAAGGCTTTAATCAAAGCATTGCCGTGCCTGGGAGAGGGGATCCCAAAAACTATGGGTCCTGCTGTGGTTCACTAGCTGGTAGGCAGCCCTTGTTCCTGCCGCTGGGCCTCGGTGTTACTCAGAGCAGTCTGACTCCATACCAGGTGTTTCAACATGATGAAGACACTCCTTTCTTCTCCTCATTTTCCCTCACTCTCCTTTCTTCCACCCTTCTTGCTTTTATTTAAAAAGCAAAAATAACACCAGTGAAAATACTGGTTAATTAGCTATATTTAATGTCTTTCAATTTAGCTGATTCAGCTTTTCAGCTTTTCTTTTTTTACTCTATTGTCTAGTCTTCAGGGTATAAATAAAAGTTCTCTTAGAAAAGCAATGATTAAATTTTTCCCTTCTAATTTATCATGAAAGATCTTCTTGTCCTCTTTTGCCCTTTTCTAGATCTCACTTCCCCCGAACCTTTAGCTCTTTCCACTCATGAACTTGGGTTTGTCCACTGGGTACAGGGTGTAATTGGGCCACAGTTACTGGGCAGTGCTTTGTGGACCTGTCCTGGTTGTGCTTTCTCTAGTGCTTTTAGGTCAGGAATTGTGAGGAAATACAAGTACTATCATATAAATTTTATCATTCCCCATGAATTTTAATCAAAATTCCAAATTCTACCCAGAAATTGTATAATTTTCCTCAAAATACAGTTGACCTTTGAGCAACATGGGTTTGAACTGCACAGGTCCACTTATATGTGGATTTTTTTCAGTAAATATAGAGTTGGCCTTCCATATCACCATGGTTTCATATCTGTGGATTCAACCAACTGAAGATTGTAAAGTATTTTCTGTCAGTAGTTGAGAATCTATGGATACAGATGGCCAATTGTATACAGGGCTCTACACCATTTTCTATAAGGCACTTGAGCATCCATGTGTTTTGGTTTCTTCAGATGTCCTGGAACCAAACCCCTGCTGATACCAAGGGATGATTGAAGCTAAGTTTTGGGGGAGTCAAAAGTTATACATGGATTTTTGACTGTACAAGGGTCAGTGCTCCTAACGCCAGCATTGTTCAAGGGTCAACTGTACTTTTACTTAAACCCGATCATGTTGCTATATTTCCTCATACTTAGGCCGACTGGATGAGATATAATCTTTTATTTTGGGCTTTCCATCTTCATGATTTTAGTCATTGATCTTTGATTATTAACTTGGCAGCACCATATTAATACTGCTTTCATGATTCATTTCCCTCTACACTTTCCCAGGATTTGTGAGTTAGATAATTTTTTCATTTGGGTTTTTACTTTATTATTTTAGGCACAATGATTTACTGATATTTAAAATTGTTCTGGAATAGTAATTCATAGAAAACTTAAGGGTAATTATGAATAACTTGAGAGGGGGAGAAAGAGTTCAATGCTGCACTTTCATTTGTCACTGAACAGAACAATAAACCAACAACAGACAAAGTGGCCTCCTATAGGATTGGTTCCAATTAGTCTTTCTGTATTTTTCTCTTTCTCATCATTTGACATCTCAGCACTGACTTATCATGTTTCCTTCATAAGATATCATGATTGTCAATTCCATCTACAAATTTGAATTTCCTCATTTGCATTAGTTCATGATTATTCATGTTTTCCTGCATATGCAAGAGTGTTGGATGGATAAAATCCTCTATTAGGGTACAGGTGAAGGTCCTGGAGAAAGAGAACTAAAGATGCAGTAAAGTGGAAGTGGTGTTCATATGTTTGTTTTTGCACATCAGTTCAGAGGTAGCTGGCAGTCCATTGTGGGTCAATAGCTATGCTCCAGAGCATCATCCAGGGACCCAGACAACCACCTGAGTCCAAAGTGGCTGACTGCCTGAGGAAGGAAAAATATGAAGTAGAGGACAACCAGGTATCTTTAAAAATGATACTGAGCCCAGCCAATGTGGCTCAGTGGTTGAGCATCGGCATATGAACCTGGAGGTCAGGGCACAGGCTCGATACCTAGTAGAAAGCATGCAAGAGGCAGCCAGTCAATGTTTCTCTCTCATTGTTAATGTTTCTATCTCTCTCTCCCTCTCCCTTCCTCTCTGATATCAATTAAAGAAATATCTTTTAAAAATGAGATTGAGAAGTTGCCTGCATTATTCCATTTGCATCCCATTGGCCCCAATTGAGTCATGTGACCATACTTGTGTACAAAGGAGATTGGGAAATGTAGTCTCTAAATGAGCAGCCATGTTCCCAGGTCCTCAGCATTAGAACCCTAATCATGCAGCATATAATCAAATACCAACTGTGTGCTAAAGAATCTGATTCCATTAGGAGTAGATAAGAGAAGAATTAAGAATCATTGGGAAGCATCATTTTGTTTTTATGGAGGATGGGTGTCTTGTGGTGCATCTTAAAGTGTGGTTATTTTATACTTTTAAACCCCAAATTCATGATGATTGCAATGGCATATTGCTTTTCCCAAATAAATGGAAGCTCTTCAGAGTCAGCATTCCAGGAATGCAGTAACCAGGCGTAGCTCACACTGAAGTGATGCAGCTGTGGAGGCCACGTGATTGCCAGCCCTGTACCTGGCTGACTCACTCAGTCTCATTTGCTGCATCAGCCTTGCATCATCGTGACTCAGGTTCATACTATCATACTCCCTTGGCAAAATTTCAATTGCTCCATGTCCCAGAGCTTCAGGGCTACTCAGGGATAATCAAACTCAAATGGCAGTTCCTCCTTTACTAAGTGCCTGCTGCAGTGGTACCTACAGATTCTGATCTGTTAACTTTTATTAATATTAGTTACTTTTCCCAGAAGAGGGATTGCTGGGTCAACTGGCAGTTGCATTTTTAATTTTTTGAGGAACCTCCATATTGTTTTCCACAGTTGCTGTACCAGTCTGCATTCCTACCAGCAGTGTACCAGAGTTCCCTTTTCTCCGCATCCTCACCAGCACTTGTTGTTTATTGACTTATTGATGATAGCCATCCTGGCAGGTGTGAAGTGATACCTCCTTGCAGTGTTAATTTGCATCTCTGATGATTAGTGATGTTGACCAATTTTTCATATGTCTCTTGGCCATTTGTATGTCCTCTTTGGAAAAGTGTCTATTCAGGTCCTTTGCCCATTTTGTAATTGGATTGTTTGTCTTCCTTTTGTTGAGTTGTATGAGTATTTTATATATCTTGGAAATTAACCCCTTATCAGATGTGTCATTAGCAAATATGTTGTCCCATACAGTGAGTTCCATTTTCATTTTGAACCTGGTTCCTTATGCTATGCAGAAGCTTTTTAGTTAGATACAGTCCTATTTGTTTATTTTTTTCCTTTGTCTCTCTTGCCCTAGGCAATATATCAGTGAAAATTCTGCTATGTGAGATGTCTGAAATTTTGCTACCTATGTTTTCTTCTATGATTTTTATGGTTTCACAACTTACATTTAAGTATTTTATCTATTTTAAATTTATTTTAACTCTCCCTAGAAAATTCTATTTTGAAGTAAAAACTACTCTAGGGTGTGGAGCTAACTTTTGCCTGAGGCCACTTATGATCAAAGGATTCATGATCAACTCCTTCCAAGTGCAGCTGTGGTTACTTCAAGTTCCAGGTCTCTCCTGCATAGACCACAGCAAATCCATCATCCCAAACCCCACCACCATTGCCAATTATGTTGACAGACACTCAAGAGGGAATTAAGAGATGTTCCCTTCTTTTTGTTATTTAGACTTTTTAACCCTTCACCACTGTTTTTAATGAGAAGGGACAAATTCACTGCTCCTGTTTATATTAACTCTATCCCTTTACCCTTTAAAACTACATATAGTTCAAGCTGTTCCTCAATTGTAGAGAAAAACAGCAAAGATTCTCTGAACATAACTGAAAAAAAATACATACAAGTCACATTTCCCTCTTTTTAAAAATCACTCGGTGCCTGCACTTGTGACCAGCTGGCTCCTGGACTCAATGTCTAGGTCTTTCAAAACATTTGAGGGGTATGAAAGAAACCAGGTACACAGTAGGTCTTGGGTCATGACTTCTATCATTAGCAACGAGCCCTTTCTCTTCTCTACCTGTAATCCATGTGATGATTTTATGACATTCATACTTATATTTAATTATAGTCATGAAGAATTCTTTTAATTATTATAACCAAGTGGAAAATGATTCTAATCTCTTAGTTAACCAGACCAACAGGAAGCCGAGGTGTTCAAACTGTAACCAAAGTATTGTCAAGGTAGGTGAGTATTAAGGACAAAGAGACTAAAAGGTCTAACTGAAGACCATGCATGCATCTTGAAAGGGAAAGTAGAAAACCAGGGTTCTCGTCCCTGCCACTGAGTTCCTGTGGTTAAGCCACTTTTCCTCTGAGCCAAGGCCAATATTAGTAGGTATATACTGGGATGTCTGTGACTCTTGTTTAAATCATTAAAATATGTTATATTGGTTGGAAAATAGCCTTTGCCCAAGCCCCTTGCAAGGCCTCTTTGGCTGCTTCCCTGGAAATCCCTGGATTTCCCTGTGATCCAGTCAGTAAAGGCTGGTTGCCTGCCTCTGATTGGTGAGTGCCCATGTAGAAAGATTCCCAGGTAAATAGTTAGAGTGTCATCCCTGCTCGAGGCTTAAGATTTCTTATCACTGAAATAAAACCCTAAGTTTTTTCTAGCTCTAAAATCCTGAGGTTTTATTTTATACGTTTAATATTTAGAGAAAAAGGCAGGCTTGACTTGGAGCCAGAACTCCAGAATTGGCTTTTGGGGAAGGGTGTGAAGCCCTATTTGCATTGAAGGCCAGGAAGAGCCTCAAAGCAGTTCTTTGCCAAGTTGGCCCATCAATAACTTCCTGTGTGAGATTACTAATGGTGCCATCATTGCATCATAAAGATGGCTGGTGGGGCTCTCATTTCAGTGGTCCACAAACAGGCTTTGGTTTCATGTATTATTTAGAAAACGAACACAAACATTATCAGTCAATGAAGACAGAAGGCTTCTTTGCAGAAGGACCTAAGGGTTTTAAGACTGCATCAATTTCTCCTAACACATCTGTGTCACCTATTTTGAGTTATTGGCAACCACAAGAATAGAGCAGTAACCTGCCTTGCATGTGAGCTATTTAAGTGGTTTATTTTTTATAAGCATAGTCAAATCATTAAGGGAAATATGAATTATTTGTACTAAAATACACATTTTAAATTTTCTCATATGCAATTAAAATTTTTTAATTGGGAAGTTCATGATTCTGGTAGACCCAGAGAAAATGGAAAATGAGCAAGACAGAAATGGTCCCGGGCCACTTGGTGCTTCCAGCATATTTGGCACTCAGAGAAAGAAAGTTATTTAAAATGATAGTGGAGGCCAGTGAGTGGTTAATGGTTCAGGGTATGTGACCTTTGTCAAATTCCTGGAGAGCAACCTCAGGAATCTGTGGTTGAGACAAGCAAACCAAGTGATTCTCATGCACAGATCAACTTGTGGACACGAGTTTGAAAAACTGTGCTCTTGAGGGCCCACCTTGCCTATAAAATAAGCAAACACCATAAGCTGGAAATATGTCTGGAGCTGGTATTAGCCAGGACACGTCTGTTAAAATATCAAGCTAATTTCCTACTACCATTCCTAAGTAGATGTTGCCTAGGGGTATTTGGGTGCTCCTCCCCACACCCTTCCTTCCCTCCCACTCCAACCTCAGCTGCCTGACCTTCCCCAGGAAGCTCCCAACCAATGAGCAACCGAAGAGCCTAGCACAGCATGCACAGCATGGCCCTCTGCTATAGGGAAGTGGTGAGGTCTGTTCTAGAGCTGGAATGACTGATGAGTAGTTGTAACATTGTCCTAGAAAATGATTGATTATAGGGAAAAGATGACACCTCTTGAAACACACACACACACACACACACACACACACACACACACACACACACGCCATACCACACATACACATACTCATTTGCCCACAGACCTCCCCAAGGCATCTACAGCTTGCTAACCACTTTACTAAGAGTCCTTCAGTATAATTAATACCCCGTTTCTTTACTGAATGGGAGAAAGAACAGATGACAAAGGCTGTCAACTCACTGGTTATGATGAATGAACTTCTCTGGTCTATTATTTTATAAGAAGCTACAGCCTTTTGGCAGTAGAAGTAATTCTCCAAGTCTCCATTGGAACCAGCAGAATCTGTGTCAAAAATACAGCTCTGTAGGGAGAACAAGCTTTCTTAGTTCTTTATGTTTATTAGGTGCCTGGGGATGTCGGCTACATTATTTTTGTAGTCTTCTAGCCTAGCCTGAAGAAGTCATCTTTTCTATGTTCATCTGTCTATGTCCTCATAGACAAAGATCCTTTTAATAGTTAAGGGTTGACATAAAGGTTCTATGTTCTGGTTGGCCAGTTCTTTTTGTGAAAAGATTAAAAGTATTCCTAATATTTTGTGTTCCCTATTTAAAAAATTATTTTCAGTGGATGGTACATAAGCGATTTTGTGCATTTAAATGCTCCTTTGAATAGCATTAGCTCTGACTTCTCCCATTTAGAATGATTAATCACCTCACCTGTACTGCCAAGTCCTGGTTATTACAGCACTGCCCAGAGCACATCTGGCCAAGAGTTTCATCCCCTCTAGAATTGTCCTTGATCTTTCAAAGCTTTGTGCAGGGTAAGGAGCATTTTACTTACTAAAGCATGGGCTCAGCTTCTAGTTCTATCATGAACCCACTGTGTGACCCTGACCAAGACTCTTTTTTAAAAAACATGTATTTTTATTGATTTCAGAGAGGAAGGGAGAGGGAGAGAGAGATAGAAACATCAATGATGAGAGAGAATCATTGATCGGCTGCCTTCTGCAGACCCCCTACTGGGGATCAAGCTGCAATCCAGGCATATGCCCTTGACTGGAATCGAACCCAGGACCTTCAGTCCGCAGGCTGATGCTCTATCCACAGAGCCAAACCAGCTAGGGCATGACCAAGATTCTTAATCACTCTGTTACAATTACTTCATCAATGATGATGATAACAATCACTAATATCTGCCAGGCATATTCTCATCTCTTTACATGGACTGTCTCATTATCAGCTGCATTTTATACACTATCTCATTGAACTCTCACAGCAACTCTGTGAGGAGCTACTCTTGTTGTCCCATTTTGCAGTAGAGAAGACTGAAAGCTACAAAGGCCAAGTTCCTTGAGCAAGGTTCTGCTACAGTAAGTGAAGCCAGTACAGTATGATAACCAAGCCATTGTTGTAATTGCTCATATATTATACTGCCCCGATCCAGCTGGTCTTAGGGGACAAGTGGAATTTATACAAGTGGAGATGGGTGTACAGAGTAGTTTAATCAAAGACCTGGAGTCAGGGAAGTCTAGACCAATGTTTCTCAACAGGGAATAATAACCCACTCCCAAGGGGACATTCAACAATGTCTGGAGACATTATTTTATTGTCATGATTGGGGGATGCTACTTACCTTTAGTAGATAGAAGCCATGACTGGCACTAACTATTCTACGTGCATAGGACGACTCCACAAAACAAAGAACTCTTTGGCTCCAAAAGTCCATAGTGCCAAGGCTGAGAAATCTATGACTCTGGAGCAAGACTAACCTGTTTGTGCATCTCCAAAGGAGACAACTGGAAACTCTCCTGGTATTGCCTGGTTGCTAAAGTCCCCATTGGTGTCCATTAAAAAATGTAGAATTCAAACTATTAGGATGTGGGCTACAGTGAGGGTCGACAGATCTCCTTGCTAGCAAGCAAGACTTTGGCTTTTATTAATCAAGTTTAATGTAAAGATGGATTGAATGGAAAGATCTTTAGCTATGTGAGTTCTCACATTTGCCAAGAAAACTTAGCACCTATTCAAAAGGGGGGAAATCCTGCTGCACATTAAAATCATCTGAGAAGGTTTTTTAAATGTTAGTGCTCAAGTGTCATCCCAAGAGATTCTGGTTAACAGGATCTGGTGTGACCTAGTAGTTCCAATGCATAGCCAAGATTGAGTCACTTGCTATATTGGATCAAGGTGGACTTGATGAATAGAACTTGAATGAAATAGCAGCGTTAGAGATGAGTTTACCATCAAAAATTTAACATCCAGTACAGGGGCCTTTACAATACTTGCAACAGCCTTCCAGAAATGAATTACCTGAATCTAATCATGAAGAAATAGCAAACACAAGTTGAAGGACATTCTACAGAACATCTGGCTTGTATACTTCAAAAATGTGAATATCAAAAACAGAGCAATTTTCCAGGCTGAAAGAGACTAAAGAAACATGATACTAAATTCAACACACATTGTGGGATTTTTTTATTTATTTGTTACAAAGGACACTAATGGCACAATTGGCAAAACTGAAAGTGGTTTGTAGATTATTGTGTCGATGTTAATTTCCTGATTTTGATAACTGTACAGTGGTTATATAAGAGAATGTCCTTATTTTTATTAAGTATACACAAAGCTTTTAAAAGTAAAAGCGCAACTTTTCTCAAATGATTCTGAAGTTGTGTGTGTGAGGGGGGATAAAGGATAAAGCAAAGGTGATAAAATGTTAACATTCAGGGAATCTGGGTAAAGGATACATGGGAACGCTTTGTATTCTTCTATTCTTGCAACTTTTTGATAAATCCTGAAATTATGTCAAAATAAAATATTAAAATACTCCAAAATAGAAAGATTCCTGTCTTTGGAGTCCTTTGGAACTAAAATTCATGTCCATTTTTCATGATTGATTCAGGTGACATCTTTTGTGCAGAGAAAAAGGAATAAATGGAAATGCATAAGAAGTGATCTAAAAGTTAAGAGATAATTTTTATAAGTTGATATATATATATATATATATATATATATATAATATTATATATGCCTAAGCGACCAAACTACCAATCGACCAGTCTCTATGACATGCACTGACCACCAGGGGGCAGACGCTCAATGCAGGAGCTGCCCCCTGGTGTTCAGTGCGCTCCCATAGCCAACCTCCCAGGGCCAGCCAACCTCCCATGGTCCCTCCCCCACTGGCCAAACTCCCACGACCCAGATCAGCCCCAATTGTTGGCCAGGCCAAGGAACCCCACCCGTGCACAAATTCGTGCACTGGGCCTCTAGTAAGAATAATAACTTATAAAAAAGAGAAATTCATTGTGACTTCTAAGTTAAGAGATCTCCCTAAGTGGCTCTCTTGATAGAGCTAAGTCATCTCTTCAGAGAGCCTCTTTGTTCGAATATCTGATGTTGAATCAATTTCATCTAAGTCAGCACTATGGTGATTTAGCCATTTAAGTGTTGCAGCTACTTTTAGCACTTTGTCTCAGAAAATTCAGTCCTCTTTTTAATTCAGAGTATGGGATGGAAGGATGGGAAAGTGTCTACATAGGAAGAGAGAAATAGTTAAACATAACCCTCCAGAAAACTTCCCTTCCCAATACACACAACAGCCTGCCTGTCTTAGTCTATTTGAGCTGCTATAACAAAAATATCACTGACTGGAGGTCTTAAATAACAAACATTTATTGCTCACAGCTCTGGAGTCTGAAGAGTCCACTATCAAAGCACCTATTGACTCGGTGTCTGGTGAGAACATCCTGATTCATAGATAGCCATCTTCTTTTGTGTCCTCACAGGGCAGAAGCAGTGAGAGTTTTCTGGGGTCTCTCTTATAAAGGCATTAATCCCATTCATGAGAGCTTCACTCTCATGATCGAATCACTGCCAAAAGCCCCATCTCTAAACACCATCATATTAGGGGTTAGGATGTTTTTTTAATCCTCACTCAAGGATATTTTTCCATTGATTTTTAGGGAGAGTGGAAGACAGAGGGAGAGACAGAGAGAAATATCGATGTGAGAGAAACACATCGATAGGTTGCCCTCTGCATGCGCCTTGATCAGGGCCCGGGCCAGGGAGGAGCCTGCAACCAAGGGACGTGCCCTTGACTAGAATCGAGCCTGGCACCCTTCAGTCCGCAGGCCAAAGCTCTATCCACAGAGCCAAACTGGCTAGGGTGGGGGTTAGGATTTTGACATAAATTTTGGAAGGACACAAACATAATTTATAACACTGCTCCATCTAGGCCTCCCTCTGCATAAATGTTTATAATAGGTAGAGAAAAAGGGTACAGGGACTGTTCCTTCTTTATAAACAAGAAAATATGAAACAAAACAGAAAGCTACTATCTAGGAAGTGAAAAAGTGAAGAAAATAAGCCTGGGCACAAAGATTATTGTCTAGTTTGGAGAAAATCATTTTTTAATTGTCCTTGTGATCCACAGGTAGGGTGACCACACATCTCAATTTGCTCAGTATGATCCCAGTGGGTAGTAGTCCTCCTAACATAATTATCAACACCTCGTTTCCTACTCAAAATGTTTCAGTTTGGATATTAAATTCTACAGTCATCAACCTGTAGAAAAAGCCATTTCCATCTCCTATGGGAGAATAATTTACACCAAGGGTGTTTTTATATTACTCAGATCACTTTGCTTCATAATAGAAAAATTAACCAGTAAATAACCATGTGGAAATCTGAGCCCGTTTGGGATAGAACAGAGACGGGTATAAACATAGAAAGTAAACACAGTCTCCAAACGAAACAACAAAAGATTTGAGAACAGAAAGTCAGTTGAACCCAACAGTTTTGTTTATCTTTCTTTTTCCATGAACCACCATTCTAAATTATTTTTTTATAGAACAAAGCCATTTCCTCCTTGCCCTTCCAGACAAAGCCTTACATTCGCATCCTGCAATTGTGTCTTATTTACACAAACGGTCCGACAGTACTGATAGTATCTGCTCAAGAACTTAATGAAACTCACATCAAATTTCAGGGGAAGTCAACCCAGATGTCTGTTGGAGGCTGCCACTCACTGCCTCTTTGGCTTTCCACCAACTTCTGTCCCTGTCTAGATCAGAAAATGATGCACACACTAACGCTGGGAAGCAAAGGCTCCGTCAGGACGAAATAAATTGTAGCTGATGCACAGCCAGAGGGATGATTTAATGCAGTCCTGAGAATTTTCAGCGTAATTTCCACTCCCAAGCTTGAGCTTTGAAAAAAATGTGACTGCAGTTCAAATGATTTATGAGAGTGTGGATCGGCTTCTTTCAAACATACGCAGGCTTTCGTGTTTAAAGTGCTCCCCAAAGCAGCATTTTGTGGGAAAGACCGTGTGTAGCTCATAAAATCTGAGAGAGGGACAGTTTGATTGTGACAAGATTAGAATGTAAACACATTCTTTGTTTTAGCTGGGCTAGATTAGCCTGTCTCATGAATCTCTCTTTTTATAGAGGAACACTTAAATCCTGGGGCACAGAGCCCCTAGCTGTGGTCATACCTCATCTGCTCCTGGACACAATTGCTACTACAGTGGCTTGGATCCTCAAAGATCATAGTGTGGCAATATATGCCCTTCTACAGGCACTGCTGTTACAAGCTCTGGTCTGACCCTTAGGAAATCTTGTGTGGTATATTAAGACGTCCAGGAGAATTCTACATACAACCTCGACTCCGTATTTTTTTTTCTCTTGAACACTTTTTATTTGGGAAAACAAATCAGCTCACTGAAATGGCAATGAACTCCTAGTGGATGCTCCTCCACCCTTGTTACATTGTTGGAACACCTTCTATATTTTAGGAAACTTTCTAATCTGAGTTTATTATTTTTAATGTAGCATCAGCATGGATAGAGCATGAGAAACTAACCAGGCTCCACGTGCTAATGGTGGGGAAGAGCCTGGGTCTCAATAGCTGTGTAGCAAAGTGAGGGTCTTGTTCTGTGGTCGTCCTATAAGCTCTTTGTCATCACTGGCCTCTGATAGTTCTTCTTCCTCAGGAATTACGAAGTAGGTGGTGCTAATATACCAAGCTACCAAAAAAGCATTCTTGACTTTTCGTGTCAAGCTGGTAAAGAACGACAGTGATTATGTGAACCATCTGATGGCTTAGACGAGGAGATGGTGGAGCCAAGGCCGGTCTTGGCAAACTCACCAACTGTTTTGCATTGTGATTGCATTCTCATCATGAGCTCTAGAGGGACACAGACTTCATGACCATAGACTCGGGAATCAGAGGAATCACGTCCTATGTTTTTGAAAGCCAAAAGAATATCCACTATGAAACCCTAGACTTCTGTAAAGGGTTTCATAGACTTCTGATTATAAAAACATAATCTTCGCCACTTCTGGCTTTTCTTGTAGTTGCTACAGGGTTTTCTCAGTCAGTTCACCCCACCTCCAAACCGATGTTGAATTAAAAACTCTAACACATTGTCAGTGTTGAGATGGTTCCTGGGAGTGAGGGTGGCATTGTTTAAATCTCACCAAACATCCACGGCTGTGTCCTCAGGCTGCCGGCCCCCAGTCATTCGCATCCGTCTGTCCTGGCATGAAGTGCCCATGTTTCCATCTGCTCCTGTTAAAAGTCTATGAGGTTACTCTCTATTCTTCTTGTCCTGACAACAAAGTAGGTCCTCGGGTTTCCTGCCCTCCCTGCCTGAATCTGCACTCCTCTTGGAAGAACACAAAAAAGTATTTGAAGCTCCTCCGTGACTAGAGCTATGGGAAATCCACTGGGCTGTCTTGGATCCTCTCTGCCTGGAGATGCCACACAACCACGTCCAGGCTGCTGTTCCTGTACAAACTAGGCTGTTGGAGGGGGGTCCTGGCACTTCGCTGCTTTCCTTGACACTCTCGTCCACAGATGCTATCTGTTCTCATATCTCTAATCTCACTTTGAGGGTCTCAGAATTCTATTCACCCTTTGGAGGTTTTGACCAAGATTGAGGTGGGATGTTCCTGAATCAGACACATACCAGCATATGACAGTATAGCTCTCCTCTCCAATTCTCTCTCTCTAGTATAGAGAAATTGTATCTTCTGTAATGGCAATTGACTCTGCAAATATTCTTCTAAATATTTTCTTTTCATAGCTGGACCTTAGAAGCTGAGAATCTGACCTCTTTGTTTTCTGCTTCCACAGTGAAAGGAGCAGATGACCCACAATTAGCTACCAAATAGAGTAATGGGATTCAAAGAAAAAACACCAATTAGTACATCCTTCAACAAATATAGCCAATATTCCAAAAACAACTTTAGTGAACACTTTGCTTGTGTTTATCAATGTTTGCAGATTGAACACCTTCTTGTCTGAACTAAGCTCTGTGTTAATCTTTGAATCACAAACAGGAAGGCAGCTAAAATGCTGCTGGAAAGGAGATGATAAAATAATCACAGTCCATATTTGCTTGCTGCAAGATCCACAGAGAACCTCCATGCCATGTGCCATTCAGCCAAAATTCTCATCATCATCTTTACCAACGTTTTATGCCTCCAGCCCAAAGAACTGAATGCAGTGGGCAGGCTTATTCATAAAAGAATCACATAAATCATGATTTTTTTTTGCCACATTTTTTCAGCTCTCTAAAGAGGAAATGACCATGATTAGCACAACAGCCGCAACCCGTGTAGAAAAATGCCCATGCCAGCAATGGACACAGCCATGCAGCTAGTCTGTGTTGACTGGCATCTTCTCTGCACTATATAAGGACAAAGTACCTTAATGTTTCTGAGGTATTTGTGATCCCATTTATGTCTGTGTATGTATATGATCAGTGCATTTTTAAACCCCTGCATAAGTAGATTTTTAATGTCATCAAAAATGACACCTGCCATATTCTGGTCCTTAAAACAATCCCTACATCCAGCCCACACTCAAAGGGAGAGGATTATACAGGGCATGATTGCCAGAATGTGAGGCTCACTGGGAGCCATGTGAGAGGAAGCCCACCACTCCCAGCCAGTCAGTGCACATACTGGTCTGATTCCAGAGCCCGCTCTCTCCATGGTGCCCTCTGATACCTCAGAGAGCCTGGGGGAATTCCACCGCAAGATCACTTGGTGAGCATGGTACAAAGCAGAGGAGACCATGGGCCTTAAATAATCCTCCAGATCCCGGAGAGGCACATTGCCACTCAGCAATGTTCCGGCATTCTTATAGCTCTTAGAGTCACTTTCTCACCTCTAGAACATGTGACACACATACCTGAAACCTGCCTTATCAACTTTGACTCTGTCTTGAATTCTCTGCAAACATGATTCTTCTTTATATGTAACTAGAGGCCCAGTGCACGAAATTCATGCACGGAGAGGGGGGTGTCCCTCAGCCCAGCCTGCACCCTCTCCAATCTGGGACCCCTCGAGTGATGTCCAACTGCCCTCTCACAATCCGGGACTGCTGGCTCCCAACTGCTTACCTGCCTGCCTTCCTGATTGCCCCTAACCACTTCTGCCTGCCAGCCTGATCACCCCCTAACCACTCTCCTGCCAGCCTGATTGATGCCTAACTGCTCCCCTGCCAGCCTGTTTGCCCCTAACTGCCCTCCCCTGCAGGCCTGGTCCCCCCCAACTGCTCTGCCCTGCAGGCCTGGTCCCCCCAAACTGCTCTCCCCTGTAAGCCTGGGTCCCCCCCAACTGCCCTTCCCTGCAGGCCCAGTCACCCCCAACTTTCCTCCTCTGCCAGCCTGGTCACCCCTAACTGCCCTCCCCTGCAGGCTTGATCACCCCCAACTACCCTCCCTTGCAGGCCTGGTCCCTCCCAACTTCCCTCCCCTGCTGGCCATCTTGTGTCCACATGGGGGTAGGATCTTTGACCACATGGGGGCAGCCATCTTGTGTTGTTGTGATGGTCAATCTGCATATTACTCTTTTATTATATAGGACTAGAGGCCCGGTGCACAAAATTTGTGAACTGGGGCGGGGGAGGGGCTCAGCCTGGCCTGCACCCTCTCACAGTCCGGGACCCCTTGGGGGATGTCTGTCTGCCGGCTTAGGCTGGAGCAGGCCTAAGCCGGCAGTCGGACATCCCTCTCGCAGTTTGGGACCCCTCACTCCTTACCATCCACCTGCTCACTGCTCCTTAGTGCTGCTGCGGAGGCAGAGGCAGGAAAGGCTCCCGCCACTGCCGCTGCATTCATCAGCCGTGAGCCCAGCTTCTAGCTGAGCAGCACTCCCCCTGTGGAGTGCACTGACCACCAGGGGGCAGCTCCTGCATTAAGCATCTGCCCCCTGGTGGCCAGTGCATGTCATAGCAACCAGTTGTTCCGCTGTTCATTCCGCCGTTCAGTCAATTTGCATATTAGGCTTTTATTATATAGGATGATATGATCAGTGTATCTATATTCATCCTCTGGGCACACAGAGCGGCCACATTCCTTCAGATTCAGGACTCTGAGCCCTGGGATGCCTATTATGAAACACTTTTCTTCTCAGAGTCTTCCTCCTCTGATGTACCCAGAACCCGATGGTCCATGGGATCCATTCTTGGTACTCTCCCCTCAGCTGAAGGGAAGGGTGGAAAGCCAGCTTGGCTGCTGAGGAATTGTTTCTCAGCAGCGCCATTGTTGAAAGTAAGAGGGTGTTTTTTCATAGATGGGACACAGGCTACCCATGTTGGTGGGCAGCAGCTTCTCAGAGGACAGGAGGAAATGAGGCAGGTTTGCTCACAGGAATCATGGGCCACCACAGGCCTGGCCACCCAGGGAGACAGCTTCTTCAGCTTTTCCACAACTCCTTCAGATTGCACACTCAAGCAGTCACTTCTCCCAAGGTGTCCCCAGAGCACCTGTGTATCTGGGGCAGCCATTCCCTGGGCTGTTTAAGGTATCCCCCACAGACCAGGTAACTGCCTACATCACAGCAGTGTTGTAGAAGTCAGTGAAATAGGAGGAAATTCCCAGTACAGTGTCTGACATTCATTGGAACTAAATTATAAGTTCCCTCCTTGGAATTGATGAATGAATAGAAACTATGCTTTTTTTATAAGTTGGTGATTGATGTTATTTCTTTAAAGGGAGTTAAGAAGGTAGTCCTTGGTTTATCTGGTTTATTCAATGCTCTATGGACTTACTGTTAGAGGAAGCCACATGAAATTGCTAATATTTGAAGGTTCTTAACCGTCATAAAACGCATTTTCACATGGTTCAACCTAATATAATCTTGAAAAGAAATCACTGGGGCACTTCTGGCTGAATGTACTAGTAGCAGTCTTAGAAGGTGTTTAACCTCTCTCTACCAAAATCTTCCTGAAATGAAAGGAGCAAATATAATAAGAATTAGCCACCATGGCACTGGGACAGGGGAAGTACCTGCATAGATCAGAGGCCCTTCTGGAAGGCAGCAGGCAGGTGGGATCCTACAGGCCGGAGCGGCTGCTGCAAGGGTGGCTCCTGCTCTCAGGCCCTGGGAGCGCCCAGCTCACTGAGCGTCCCACTGGCTGACCAGGTGGAAGAGCTCTGGTTCCATAGGGCAGCCACCAGCGGGGATGTGGGGACGTAGTCACCTCCACACCTCAGCCTCACATTTGCTCCCAGACTGAACCTGTGAGTAAACAATCATTAAATGAAGTATGGAACGAGCCTAGAGGGTTGTTGAGGCTGCAGGGAAGCAGACCTGAGCCTGAGGGGCCTTGAGGCCAAACAACTTTGAAAATGACTCCAAGGCAGGCTCTGCACCTCTAGAGTCAAGTCACCTGGTTGGCTAGTCCCAGGGCCCTGCACTCCCGAGTCCCCCCATGTCCTGAAGCCTGTGAGGACACACCACATAGGAGCTCTCCCAGCCCTTCAGGTCCTCCCGGCATACCTGACACTCGCATGCTCCCATCCCTGAAGTATTGGCAGCTGAAGGTTCTCAGCTGAGTCCCCCTGTGAGAATGGACTTCAGCCAAGGAGCGTGGGGGGAGGGGGGGATCACCTCGCCATGGTCAGCCCCCATATGCGGGTCCAGCTCTCATCCAATGACTGTTCCAAGGGAAGCAAGATCGGAATGGGGCCGCCTCTGATGGGCCACACCTCCCCCCATTGTGGCTATGAGAGCGGTTGAGCCCTTTTTGGGGACCTTCAGTGTAATGTGATGGCAAAATGCATACATATTTGATAATGCAATGACGCAGGATGTATACTGGCCGTTACCTGTGTGGGGGATGGGAACCACTCAAATATGTTTTACCATATAACAGAAAATAGTTCTGCAAGGAAAGGAGATACATAGACTAGTAGAATGAATGACTTAAAAAAAGACATTTGATATGATAATGCAAATTATATAACTAGGAACCTGGAAGTACAATTGTGTGGTGTTACTAATGAAGTAAAGGCTTGTGTCTCTTCTCTTCAATAAAAATAAGAAGGCATTTACAAATTCTAGGAGGAAAAAATGAAACAGACATGACTCTATAATGAAACAAGGGAAATGTGCCATTGATGAAGTGAAAGAAATAGTGTTTTCTGAAACAATAAATCCAAACCCCCACAGATTAAGAAATTAAGAGTTAGGAGAATTAGTAATGTCATGAATAGTCCTGGCCAAGTTCTTTCATGCTTATTGTACATTATGGTTGCAATTACTTTTCTATGCTATTTTTTTCCTACCAGTGCTTTTGTTACTTTTACATATTTTATAAATTTGCCTTTTCTGTGTGTTTTTTTTTTCCTTAAATAGTCTTAGGTTCTTTTTCAAATTGAATAATAGAGGTTTTACATTTTTATATAGATAGCATTATCTTCTGATTTTCATGACACTTGACTTAGATTTTATACCTGTAAACATAAACCTATTTTTCTTAAGACTTTTTATTTTGAACTCCTTTAGGAGAATAATAGTTCCTGTTTTGAAGAAGTCTTTTTATGAAAGTTGACTATTTCTTATTTTTTTCTAATAAATTTAAGTAAAATTGATAAATGTAATGCTTTTATTTAATAAAATGTTAATGTGATGATCTTGGGTGGATGGGGTCCTTTTGTTCCACATATTTGTGTATGTTTTGCAGTTGGTCTACCCTGACCATGTTGTTTTCTAAGGAGAACAACAATAATTCTTTCAAGTGACCACATGGTTCATAGCTAGAACCTGGCATGCGGCTGTGAATTAGGGGCCTGGTACTGCCACCACTTGTCCTTCATCTTTAACAAGTCACTTAACCTCTTTTGGGCCTTGATTTTATGAAATGGAAAATCAGGGTAAAATTTATATTTGAGGCTTTCTAAAAAAAATAATTTATTATCCCAGACCTGCTTTTCTTAGGGAATATCTGATTTCCAGGACTACACCTCTGAACATCTTTGTTTTATTCAAAGCCTTTCATTATTCACAAGGTCAAGATGTATCAGCAGAATTTCTTGATATTAAATGTTGCTGTCCTGTCTTCAGATTTCGTATGTCTGTGCATTCAGGTCCCAAGTTCTAGTGCAGTTTTACCTCTGACCAGTGACGAGGGCTTGGGCATGTCGCCTCACTGCTCTTTACTTTATACCTTTTAACTTTCAAGGTAAAGTGTTCGGAGTAAGTTACCTCTAATGTCCCTTCTAAAAATAGAGGTTAAAGGGATGCAGACGAGAAAACTTGATCACTGGAAATTTGGGGGGAAAGTGATTAAAATTGAATGAGATAAGCAGGTTTGGTGCTTGCACTCATGTTGCAATGCTAAGTACGGTGTAGTTCATATGTTTAAAATCTTGGTCTTAAATGGACTGATAAATTGTCCTGGGTATACACACAGGCAGATTGGGATTCACATTGTCAATCAGCTGAGGCCAAAGCTGGTGTCACTTGAAAGTCTCCTCGAGCCCTAACTGGTTTGGTTCAGTGGATAGAGCGTCGGCCTGCGGACTGAAGGGTCCCGGGTTCGATTCCGGGCAAGGGCATGTACCTTGGTTGTGGGCACATCCCCGGTGGGAGGTGTGCAGGAGGCAGCTGATGGATGTTTCTCTCTCATCGATGTTTCTGACTCTCTATCTCTCTTCCTTCCTCTCTGTAAAAAAAATCAATAAAATATATTTAAAAAAAGAAAGAAAGTCTCTTCGGGGTTTTCTTCACTTTTTTATGGGAATCTCCAACACAGTGTCCCACCTATCTGATGAGTTCCCTCTTTATAGTGGGAAAAGAACCAATGAAAACCAAAACTTGTAAAGAACAAAATAATAATCAAAGTAAAAACAATGTAGTGATTGTAAGAATGAAACAATCAACAGGAGTAATTGCTAAGTGCAATTCTATAAATGTATGAATGAATGCAAAGAATGGAAAAATGCTAGCACCAGAGGATAGCACTGTAATTCCCAGTAGCACAATTACATAAATCAGTTTATTTACTGAGTAAGGAAGCTCTTAGTCTCAGATGGCCCAACCCACATCTTCTGATCTGGTACTTCTCAAATGTAAAAAGGACACTGACCATCTGGGGCTCTTGCTGAAATGCAGATTCTAAATCAGTAGCTCTTGGGGCTTAGGAACTGAGATGATGCCTATTAGACAGGTCCCCAGAGCTGCTGCTGCTGCTGGTGGTGGTCTGTGTTCCACCAGTTGGATTGTCAGGATGACTGCACTTCGGAAGTTCTGAGTGGTAGTGATGACTATTATTGCTGAGAGGTTCAGGAATTCCAACTCTCTGTGTGTCAGGTGCAGAACGACTAAGAGTTGTGCAGCAGCCAGACTTTTTAGTTAAATACCTAACTAGAATCCTTCAATAAACTCATTTATGGGTTTTAGTAACCCCTAAAAATTGATTCTGTAACTAACTCTCTCATTAGATTATAAGTAAGCAGCCCTTAGTAGGAAGAAAGTCTGTGGTATGTGCATGATTTGCTGCTAAGAACTACCGAGAAGGCTTACATGTTCAGACAGGATCTGCCCATTGGGAGGACCATCACATCTTTCTGGTGGGCTGAGGGCCACAGTTTCGGAATCAGGAATTCATGGACCAGCCAATTGGTGAGCACATGTTCAGTATACCCGGGACGCCCTGAGGTCATGCATAATCAATAGCACTCACCCCTTCAAAGCCCTGGCTTCAACAGTATATTGTACAGTGATCCTAATTATAGTGATGACAAGTTCCCAGTTTCAATCAGCTTGCCTGCTTCTCCCCAAACTTTCTATCACAGGGAGAGAAGAGAATTCTCAGTCAAAGCACCCTTCTTGGCTGGTAATGGTTTTGGCCTTATGTCAGACTTATGTTGAACACTCCTGAACTTTTGGATATAATATGTGCACACAAACACCCCTCTGTCATGGAAGAAACGTGGTTTCATCACTATGATACAATTTGCAGATGCTTCCAGTCTGGACTACCTATGTGAAGCTCTCGTCCTTTTGACAGACAAAGCTTCTATTCCAGTTCCATCCATCTTTCCTAGGATCGTAGAGAAATTCTTCACACTGCTGCTGGACTGTGAGATATTCATGAGCAAAGTTGGCTGAAGACAAAAGATGTGTCTGTCTTATTGGGTGAGATGCCAATAAAAGGGGTGACACCATTCCAACCCAACTTCTTCTGGCCTTCGGTAGGGGATCCTAGAGGTTAAGGCTGTAACTCCAGGTACTGGACTCTCTGGGATGAAATCTGCATTCTGTCCCTGATTGACTGGCCTTTTTAGACAAATTGTTGAATCTCTTTATCTGCCTCATAAGCTTATTGTGAGAATGAAATGTGTTATTCTATAGGAGGGGCTTAGGGAGGGCTTGGTATATCAAAAGCATTCGACCCTTAGACATTCTTAGACCTGTAGTACCTAGCGGTTGTCTCATAAATGGCCAAGTGAAAATTTACCACTGAGCAAAATCTCAATCCCAAATCATGCTCAGTGTTAGCTACAGCTGTGGAGTTTATCCAGAGGGTCGGTGTTGACTGTTTGGAATGATGCCTTCTTTTGAGTATCTTGTACCCCAATTTAGTGATGGGTTGAAACAGTCATTTTAGCTTCAAATATCAAAGAATTTGAACATAAAAGATTTAGTTTTATATCAGATTTTTATCATGATCATGTATTCCTTTTATGTCATTACACAAAGAACAGAGAGAACAGAACCTAACATAAAAAAAAAAAAAAGGTGTAATTGAGAGGCGCAACAGGAACAGTAAGGAAGACCATTAGGAGCAAAACAAGCTGTGGGCTTTCTATCTAGATTTAAAGACTGAGTCGCAAAAAGTTGTTCACATCTGAATTTCAAAAGAATGTAAGTGCCATTTCATTTTCATGGGAAAAATAAGTTAAGGACACCACGCTGGCTTTGAAAAGCTTGCTTTGATCTTATGCCAAATGGCAAAATGAATGTATTAAATTTTAAATTGCCTCTCTTCAGAAGGATGTGATATGGAACATATTTAGGATTTAGCCCTTTAATTTAACATTAAACATACTAAAAATGTCCTCATCAATTATTGACAGCTCGATATTAAAACAGAGGCTTCCCTTCAGTCTCGGGAAGATAGAACGATGTTTGTTTTTAGAAGTGCATTTCCTACCTCTTTCAGCTACAACACTGTGTGGCATTCTGGAAAGAAATGATTTCCTAAATTTGTGTTGGTGCTGGTGAGCTGTTTGTCTCATGTGCATCAGCAGGGCCATGACCTGTCATTTAGAATTCAAATGAGATGTATTCAGTAGAGCATATTGCTAGGAAAATAAATGTTGTAAGAAACACATAAGACCCTTAAAACAATAAAACCTTAATTCTCATTTTGAGGGGTTTCCTACCATTCCCTAAGTATTTAATAGCAGTGTGAATGTCCATGCCTAGGGCAATGTGGTTTAGGAATGACTATTATTTTTGTCCTCTTCTTCCATAAGTGCCCCAAAATACCTTTTTTTAGTAGTGATCTCAGATGAATAGGAATATATAAATCCTTTGGTAATGCTGCTCCCCTGCCTGGAACACAAAGCTTCTTCTAAAG
Source organism: Eptesicus fuscus (assembly GCF_027574615.1). Taxonomy (NCBI): domain Eukaryota; kingdom Metazoa; phylum Chordata; class Mammalia; order Chiroptera; family Vespertilionidae; genus Eptesicus; species Eptesicus fuscus. The sequence goes on along the minus strand of NC_072482.1, from coordinate 15,723,558 downwards.
GCTCCCACCACCACATTTCAACATTCCATCCATCTTCATTTACCGTTTCTTCCCTGAAATCTTTAGCGACACCCCTGTATATACACACACACACCTTAGTGACATATTACTTTGAAAAGAGGTTTAGAGTGTTTTTAAAAAGTTGAAGGAAGTAGCAGATTAAACCTAGATGGAGGAAGGGGAAGGGGTTAAGAAAGACTTCTGGGGATAAATGTTGTTTAATTTGATTGTTGGCTTCCTATTGCAGTATGCAGAGTCTGAATCCATATGTTCAGTATATATTTGTTGATTTTATTGAAGAGTAGTTTTGAAGAGAAGAAAAATTTATCAAAAGGTAGTGTGGGGGGAGATGGGAGGACTGCTCCATCCACATTGCCTTGTTTGTTTCATTACCAGGTGAGCCCTTTCCATACGGGCACCAATAATGAATACAGAGCAGTGGACAAAGACAATGGTCCATTCTTGTCCTTGAAGTTCTTACACTCTGGTTAATGAGGGAGCAGTTACCCTCACGAACTAGATAAGTCTGTGAAGGGAGCACAGTGGAAGATGGTGAAACCTCAGTGGGATTCGGGGGGATTTCACAGATAGGCGATCTAAGTAGGGACTTGAGAGATAATTATAAGTTTTCTGATAGGGATGTAATACACTGATGACTATAGTTAATACTGGCTTACATATTTGAACATGGCAAAGAGAATAGATCTTAAAATTCTCATCACAAGAAGAGAAATATTTGTAACTACGTGAGTTGATGGATAGTAACTAACTCTATTGTAGTAATCATTATTCAATATATACTGTACACTTATGAAACCCTTATATAAACATCTTAAGCTTATACAGTGTTATATGTCAATTATCCTACCTTATAATAGAGAAAAATGCAAATTGACCGCACCTCCGCTACGCCCACGATTGGGCCGGCGGGAGGCTGGGGGGCGGGACTCCGTGTGGCCTATCCGGCCGTTGAGAAGATCAAGATGGCGGCGCCCAGTCCTCTTAGTTCCGGGGATCCCTGGGAAGATCGCCACCCTGGGGAGGTGAAGCCAGACCCGCCAAGCCACTCCCTGGGGGTCCCTGGGAAGATCGCCGCCCAGGGGAGGTGAAGCCGGACCCGCCAAGCCACTCCCCAGGGGTCCCTGGGAAGATCGCTGCCCAGGGGAGGCGAGGCCGGACCCGCCAAGCCACTCCCCGGGGGTCCCTGGGAAGATCGCCGCCCAGGGGAGGCAAGGCCGGACCTGCCTAGCTGCTCCCAGGGGTCCCTGGGAAGATCGCCGCCCAGGGGAGTCGAGGCCGGACCCTAGCCGCTCCGGGGGGTCCCTGGGCACATTGCATGCATGGGGTTGCTGAGATTCATAGCTTCATGGAGACCAAGGGCAGGGATCTGCCTCATCTGCAGAGAGACAGAGGTTCTGCAGTGGCCCCAAGACGTGGGTGGGCCCAGCCAGGGATCAAGGGGCATGGAAGGACTCCTGGCAGAGGGGCAAGGACCCTCACCCCTGAGGCGGGGGTTGAGGGGTGGTGCCACCTCAGTGGAGGGATGCTGCACTGCAGGGTACTGGACTGACTGATGTGATTCAGAGAAGCTCCCAGTGCTAACGGGCTTCACTCAGGTGGCCTTCACACTTCAGAGGCGGTGACTCCTGCTCCTGCCTTGACCCAAAAGCAAGCCCGCGGTGCCCTGCCCCATGGCAGAGCATGCCTAGGCAGTGAGTGCGAAGCCTTCCAACTGGTCCTGAGAAGCGGGGACAGTAAAGAATGGGGGACAGGGGACGGGGAGAGGAAAGAATGTGGAGCATCCGCAATGAAGAGGTGCTCAAGAAAGAGGCTCGGAAGCCTGACTGGAAGGTTTGTTCTGTTTGCCGGGCGACTGCCCCTTAGGAAGCGCAAAGAGCATGGCTCTGAGGGCTTCCTGTGTGCTGAGTCAAGTTCCACAGCCAACTGGAATTGGCCTCAGTTTCCTGGTCTGTAAAATGGATGAAGCGTGTCCCGGTGCCTTCACTGAGCTTTGATGGCCAATTGAGATACTATATAAAGAAAATGAGGGAAGAAGTGAAAAAGAAAAGGAAGTATGAGCAACACAAAAGAAAGACTGAAAGGAATCTGTAAACCCATTGTCACTTAAATAGGGAATATAGTCAATAGTGTTGTAATGATGGTATGATGCCAGGTGGGTACTAGAAATATCGGGGAACACTTTGTAAAGTATATGATTGTCTAACCACTATTCTGTAACTAATATAAAACCTGAAACCAATACAAAATAATGTTGAATGTAAAGAAATGAATATTGGAGTGAAATTTTTATAAATTTCAAAGTTTAAATAAAAGCTGTAAAGGAAGGAAGGGGAGAATAAAAAGTGTTTTTCATTTTGCCACTTCATTAAAAAGACAGTTGTCTTTATATGGTGCTTTTATACTTTTATACTTTTCTAAGTCATTATCTCATTTTAATTTCCAGGCAACTTAAAGACAAGATAAGTATTCCCTCCACTATTCAAAGAAAGGAAATCTTGGTGTCTGGTCCTAATGATTCAATCGTCAAGCCCTTATTGTAAAGCAGGGTTAGGAAAATTTTCTGTGCAGAGTCATATCTATACTAATAAAAGCCTTGGGGGTGATCAGGCCAGCAGGGGAGGGTATCTGGGGGCAATCAGGCCTGCAGAGGAGCAGTTAGGGGTCAATCAGGCCAGCAAGGGAGCAGTTAGGAGGCAATCAGGCAGGTAGGTGAGCGGTTAGGAGCCAGAGGTCCCGGATTGTGAGAGGGATGTCCAACTGCAGGTTTAGGCCCGATTCCACAGGGATCAGGCCTAAACCTGCAGTTGGACATCCCCCGAGGGGTCCCATATTAGAGAGGGTGCAAGCTGGGCTGAGGGACACCCTCCCCAGTGCACGAATTTCATGCACCGGGCCTCTAGTATTTCAATAAAACTGGAAAAAACAAGAATACAGAAAAAAATAAGTTATCTGAAGGAAAAGGGTGTCACTGGCGGAAGAGAGAGCAAGTGAGAGAGGCTTGGAGATACAGACTAGCCTGTAAGTGGAAGTCTGGCTGGAGTGCAGGGTAAAGGTGAGGGCAAAGGTTGGATATGAAGTTAGGGGGTTGAGAGAGATGGTCATTTTATAAAGGGTCTTTAATGTTAAGCCAACCTGTATTCTAAAGCTATGTGAAGCAACTGAAGGATTTTATAGAGGAGGAATGTGATCAGATAATGAAGGGCGGAAAGAACACAGTGCTTGTTGAATGGTGGGATGTGGGGTGAGGGAGAAGGAAAAGAGCAGGATGACATTCAGCCTCCTGGCAAAGAATTTGTCTTTTTTTAAGCCATTAAGTGTAAGGCACCTATCGGATATTCCAAAGGAAATGTTCAGGAAATAGTTGAATGTGAGAATGGAGTTGGTGGAGATGGGTTTGTCTGAAAGGTAGTTGAGGTGTGTTGAGACAGGCCAAGTAGACAGGTGGGAGGGGCTTAACAAATCTCAGGTAGCTGAGGTATCTGATTGGCAGAGATTTTCCCTAGTGGCTGGCATCTTTGCTCCCTGTCTCTCTGAGCCCCAGCCCCTGCTGATGGTGCAGGATCTCCATAGGAAAGGACTGAAGTCAGTTACCCAGTTGATTTCCACCTTAGAATTATTTAATTTACTATGCTGGTTTTGTAAAGGAAATGTTTAAAGCTTAGCAGCCAAGAAAGAAATCTTGATGGTTAATTTGGGCTCTACATTTTAAGTAGATAGTAACATTAATAAAATGCTGTTGCTGTGATTAGCCTTAATTTATATGAGATATTACGCTGGGCACTCCTATAATTGCTTCTATAATCTTTAAGGATTAGAGGCACAAGCATAGATACAAATATAGATAGATATAGGGGTAGATAATGATTTGCTTGGATCTAGATATACGGAGGTGGTACAGCTAGAGCTAGCAGGCCAAATATCATCATCTTCCAGTCTGGGATTCATATAGTAACAACTCATGCTCACTAAGCTCAGCAGCTTTCCAAGTTATTTAAATACACTAATTCACTTAATGCTCAGGACACCCCTATGAGGTCAATACTGTTATTTATCTCCATTTTACAGATAAAAAAACTGAGGTGTCAAATAGGTAAGTAAGTGGCTCAAGGTTGTACAAATCCTGAATCTAGGATTTGAACTAGATGGAGTGGCCCTAGAGTCTGTGCTAGTAATATGGCGTTATGCTGCCCCTCTTTACCTGTGTCTAATAGCTAAATCAATATTTAAATGCATTTGAAATGCAATTCCTATGTGGAGATTGGGTAAGCTGTAAAGGAGGCTGTGCCTCTCACCAATTACACATGCACAGTTAGAGCAAATATCTAGGCAGGGCTGCTGGCAGCCACAGGAGCTCTTGCAGACGGACCAGCAGAGGAGAGAAGGTGGTGGCCCAGAGAAGGATGAAGCTGTCATTAGCCCTCAGGAAATGGCCTGAACCAAGGCAGCTATTGTAAACTGAAATATGGCAGCTATAAAAGGACTGTCAGGTCCTTTCTTTGTATTTATCACTATGCAGATATGTCCAATTTGTGGCATGTGACAGAGATCTGTGCTCTCAGTGCTCTCTCAGAGTTCTCAAATGTGCCTGGTCACCCCCTCCTACCCCCAGTACATGGGGATGCTCCTCCCCATAGTCCCTGGGTGTTCAAAGACCCATTGGGAAACTTACAAGAGCACGAGGGTCCTGGGAGGCAGGCAGGGAGCATGTAGGCATGCAGGTATTTTTCTTGTCACACCCAGATTCTGTAGCCCCTGGGCACTTGGTGGAGTTAGTGTGACCTACCAAAACAAGCCCTGGATTCAGGTGCTGGCAGGGTATCACCCATCCAAAGGGTGGGCATTCTGCACAGAGTTAGACCCCACAAGGGTCCTGGGCCCGCAGATTCCTTTCTTAGTCCATTCATCTGGCACCTACTGCCCCTTACTGAACACCCACAGGACAGGTTTCAAGCACCCCTCTAACTTGTTTCCCCTCTCAGTTCTCCACCTTAGGTATTTACAAATAGGTTCACGTGGGGCAGGGACAGAGCCACCTATGATTCCTGGGCTGAAACTTTGCAAATGCAAATTTCTTGGCTCTCATTCTGGTGATTCAAACACATAAGGAAGTGACTCTCATCAGGAAGAGTGATGTAAGCACTGGACTTATTTTAGCTGTTCTGAGAACATATGCTCCAGACTGCTTGGTATATCATATCGTAGGCTCAGTCTCTTAGTCACATTTCCTAAAAAGTGAATGAAGCATCAGTTTCAGCGCCCTCATTTGCATGGGCCTCTACCAAAACCTGGCAGGGCCCTGGCGTGTGCTCATCCATTTTTATAAAATTTGCAAAAGTTAAACCTTGTGCCTAATTTTGTATGATGTTGCTTCAGAAGGCGTCCCAAGTTGTCAAAGCTTCAGGCTCCACAGTACTTAGATGTGCCCCTTTTCAAAGAACTTTCCAGTTTACAGCCCCTGTACATTTTCTTAGTTTGGAGGGAGTTTTTTGGCAGCTATCAAAGGACTTTTCCAGTTCTAACTGTATAGATGATGGCTCAGTGGGATCAGAGAAATGGAGACTTCCTTAAGTAAAGAAGTTAAAATGTGCCCTTGCATAGCAATGTTATCCTGCCACAGTGAACTTGAGGGCCACCACTGGGAATGAAAAAAACAGAATCAAACACAGACCATGGAAAGTGAGAGGCGTGAGTGGTGAAGCCATAAGGCTTTAGGACAAAGCGGGTCCTTCTGAGCCTGGGGTCAAGTTTGAGATCTGTCTCTCACAAGGACTCAGGGAAAAGAGTAATGACCTCTGTGCTTTTGCCAGTGAAGTATCTTTTTTTGGAGCCGTTATGTATCATGAAGTCTGTCCACTTCTATTTTTTAATATATTTTTATTCATTTCAGAGAGGAAGGGAGAGGGATAGAGATAGAGAGATAGAAACATCAATGATGAAAGAGAAACATTAATTGGCTGCCTCCTGCACACCCTCTACTGGGGATTGAACCCACAACCTGGGCATGTGCCCTGACTGGGAACCGAATGGTGACCTCCTGGTTCAAAGGTCGACACTCAAGCACTGAGCCACACTAGCTGGGCTCTCCACTTCTTTTATCAGTAAAGAAGGGTTGAGACGCTGCTGTAAAAAAGAAAGAACTCTTACCATTTGCAACAGCATGGATGGACCTGGAGAGCATCATGCGAAGCGAAATAAGCCAGTCGGAGAAAGATAAATATTACATGATCTCACTCATTTGTAGAATATAATGAACAATATAGACTGATGAACAAAAATAGATCCAGAGACATAGAAGCATTGAACAGACTGTCAAACCTCAGAAGGAAGGCAGAGGAGGGGGAGGGGGGGTAAGAGATCAACCAAAGGACTTGTATGCATGAATATGAGCATGACCAATGGACACAGACAATAGGGGTATGGGGACATGTGCTGGGGGGTGGGGGCGCGCGGGAGCGGGGGTGGGGGGAGGTCAATGGGGGAAAAAGGAGACATATGTAAAACTTTCAACAATAAAGAATTTTTTAAAGTTATAACAATATAAAAAATAAAATATAAATAATAAATAGAAATGCTTTCTAAAAACAAAAATAGAAAGGTTGGGAGCCTCCTTTTCCTGCTGATTTTTTTTATTTAGAAAATATCAAAACCACAACATACTAGTAATTTAAGACAAGTCTTCCTGGCCTGTGAAATCATAGGTTAAATTGATGTAAACTCCCACATGCAGGCCTGGTTACTCCTTTCACATAAGGAGTCTGAATCCTGGGGGATGTACAGTAGCAGTCCTTTAGACGGCAGACCCTCCTGGGGGGGCCGGTAAAATCCAGTGTGATCCTTCAACTTGGATCTGCACATGACCTGGCGGCGGCATCCATCGAGAGGTGATAAACCTGAATGAATTGTTTCATTCTTTGGCAGTTTCTGGGAGGTGTTATCTGATGGATGAGAGCCTTACGATTTTGAGAGAAGCTGAATGTCTTATTAAGATAATTTATACCCAGAGGGATCGTGAGAGGAAATTGAAAAGTACATGAAGGCCCACAGCACCGTTAGGAATGAAGATAAAGACACCGCTGGACTTCTCCTGCAGTCTTCAACGGCAGCACCTTCTCTCAGATGGACAAGGAACGCTGATGTTCTTGCTTTTCAGACTTCTCATTTGTTTGCATACCATCTATGATATTTATGTAGTATAACCCACTTAAGCTCACTAATTCTGGTTTTGCTAACTAGTTAGTTATGTGACTTTGTAAAGGCCATTAACTTCTCTAGCTTTCAGTTGCTTCGTATGCTACTCAAAGATGATGATAATTCCAACACGCCCTCAAAGGGCCTGTTCAGGAAAGTGATGATTCAGTGAGATAATATATTAGACGGCATTATTTATCTGCAGCCTGCCTGGTTTAGAGTTATATTGAAGATAATATTTTAAAATTCTACTATTCTATAAAATACTTGCACACCTCACCCTAGAATGACCCACCTGTCTACTTACTGCTCTCCTAGAAAACAAATGGCCTAATTGTATTGGTTGGCTCTATTCAAACTGTATCATTCCCAGACTTAGTTGGTCACTGGTGCTGCATAACTGCCTGTATTAGTTCCCTCGGGCTGCTGGAACTGAGTGGCTTACTAGTAAAGTAGCAGGAGTATATTGTCTCTCTGTTCAGGAGGCTGGAAGATCAAAATCAAGGTGTCAGCAGGTCCATGCTGCTGTCTCCTCTTAGCTTTGGACAGTTGCAGTCTGTGGCATTCCATGGCTGGTAGATGAATCACTGCAATCTCCTCCCACCCCACCCCACCCCCGTCTTCATGTGAGGTTGTCTTTATGTCTCTGTCTTACAAGGTGTATTCTTAGAAGGATGTGAATGTCCCACGTCCCGCGTGGTTCAGGGTTCAGGCTCTGGAAAAGGGGCCACACGCAAATGAAAGAGGCGAGACAAGAAATAATAATTTGGAAATATTGGGGGACCAGACAGGAGCCCAACTCAAGAGGAAGGACTCCGCTTGGGCTCTGGCCTTGCCATCCTTTTATTCAATTTCGGATACACCTATAGCCCTTAGGCTGGCAATTTCCAGTAACAGGCAGACTATCTTATCAGTAAGGATTTACATGACTGTCTGGTAGGGAAGTTGCTTCAGCTACCATTGTCAGGACTAAACAGTGGGTGTACAGCCCTGACCTTTGCCAGAGCTCAAGGGTCACCAGCCTTCCGGGTTCCTTGTCCACACCTCTCTGCTAGTGAAGACAATGGGTGGCTTCCCGGAGAAGGACAACAGTCATATTGGATTAGCCCCTCCCCACACCACACACACACACACTCCCAGCATGACCTCATCTTAACTAATCACATGTTCAATGACCCTATTAACAAATAAGGTCATATTCTGAGGTCCTAGGGACTCCAGCATATCTTTAGGGAGGGAAGTAATTCAACCTGTAACAGTTTTCAGATTCGTCCATAGTGACTCTCCTTACTTCTGACCACGACGGCTATTCTGCATATTCTTCAAGCTCCTCAAGCCGTGTCTCCCTTCAACTTCTCTGCTTTGAACAGTGGGCCTCACCTTCCACTTCCCTGAGACCAAAATAAAAAGCCATCTTAGTTCTGCTTATTCCATTGCCAAACTCATGCACCCTTACCTCGTCAGCTCTCTCACAGGAGGAAATGCCTACAGCTCTTGTTTCCACCATCTACCACCCTCCCTCTTTCCTGGCTCCTCTCTTCTTCAATTTCTTCAACCAGTAAGTGTCTCCCCATATTACTAAGAATCTTCTCGTGACCCTTATGTCCCACATAGTTATCATCTCAGTTCCTGCTTTGACGTTGCCAAACTCTCTTTCTCCACTTTCCCTGCCATATTCATTCCTCAATCTATAGCAATCTCTTTTACTCCTCATCTGTTAAAATAGCTTTCAGTGGGATCACCCGTGGTCTCTCATTTGCCAAGACCAGCCATCCTCATCCTATTAGCCTTTCACATCTTTCACTTGCTTTCATCATACTTCCCTGAATAACCTATCTCTTCTTTCTTAAGATTCTCACTAGTCCTCTTGTCTTCACCCCAGGGTGCAACCAAATTCTTACTTTCTCTGATAATCTATTGCATAGCAGTTCTCAGAGGGTGGTCTGCAGACTTCCAGGAATTCCCAAGACCATTTCCTTTGAGGTCAAAACTATCTTCATAATAATACTAAAACAATTTCCTATCTAGGGGAAATGATGAACAACATAGACTGATGAACAAGAACAGAACCAGAAACAAGGAGGCATCGATCGGACTATCGGGCCTCAGAGGAAGGATAGGGGAGGTTGGGGGAGGGGGGAGAGAACAACCAAAGGACTTGTGTGCATGCATATGAGCCTATCCAATGGTTAAGTTCAACAGGGGGTTGGGGCATCCGTGGGGAGGGGTGTGGGATGGGAATGGGGGGATGAGGACAAATATGTGACACCTTAATCAATAAAGAAATTAAAAAAAAAAACACAATTTCCTTCTCAACTGTGTTGACATTCACACCCCTGGTGCAAAAGCGACTGTGTTTAGGGTATGAATCAATGCAGTGGCATCAAACTGTATTGGTGGTATTTGTATTCTTCACAGCCACACACTCAAGGTTTAAATTTAGAAAAAGGAAAAGAAAAGTAAGAAGCAAAATAGCAGTTTTTCATAAGAACGTCCTTGATGAAGCAGTACAAATTAATTTTATTAACTCTACCCTTGAGCCTTTTTAGTAATCTGAATAACACTATGGAGGGTACACATAAAGCACTCTGTAGCAACCAAAACACGATGCTTGTCTTGAGGCAAAGGTCTAAGCTGTCTGAAGCTGAATTGGGCAGGTATTTTTCTCATGGAACAAATTGTTGACTTGTAAAGATAACTAACAGGCACATTACAGTTATGCAGACCTCGATATTTGGCAGCCATTTTCTCAAAAATGAATGAGTGAGCATGTACTTCAAGAAAAATAACCAGCCCTACCTGGTTTGGCTCAGTGGATAGAGCATCAGCCTGCCGACTGAGGGTCCCGGGTTCGATTCCAGTCAAGGGCACATGCCTGGGTTGTGGGCTTGGTCCCCAGTGTGGGCATGCAGGAGGCAACCAATCAATGATTCTCTCTCATTCTTGATGTTTCTAGCTCTCTCTCCCTCTCCCTTCCTCTCTGAAATCAATAAAAATATATTTTTTTAAAAAAGAAAAATAACCAACAGTGGTTGTTGCCAATGATAAAGAATAAACTTTCAAGCAAAAGCTAGAATTTTGGAAAATTTGTATCTGCCAGCATGAATCTGACAACTTTGGTAAGATAGGCAGTAATATTAATGAATGGCATTTTTGATATTGTGCAATGACAGGCGTTGACATTTGGAAAAGCTGAATAACTTGGGAACCAATATTTTCTAAATGACCAATGCACACTCTTACAGAACATGTGCAGGTAAAAAAATCTATTAAAGATGCAAAATGGATAAATGGATTTTAATATAATCAAAGAAAACAGATTCAACATTACACTACATGTTTTAATGATGTATCGAGGAAGAATATTCGAAATTCGTTGAAAGGCTATTAAAACCCTCCTCCCTTTTCCAATTGCATATTTGAGCGAGGCCAGCTTTTCTTCATACCCTGGAGACAAAGCAGCAGAGTGTTAACTGATCAAATACAGAGAAGCCGGCATGAGATTCCAGGTATCTTCTATTAAGTTAGAAATTATAGAAATTTGCAAAAGGTAAAACAATGTCAATCTTCTTACTACCTTTTTCTTGTTTTGGAAAGGTAATTTTTTTGTATAAAATATTATTTTAACATGTAATGGATTTAGAAATAAACATTTCTTAATTTCTCAGTTTTAATTTCGAGTGTAATAAACATTGATAGATGAAACCCACATTTACAACAGTCCTTTAGGGATCCCCCATAATTTTTAAGAGGATAGCAAGGTTCTGAGACCAAAGTTTGAGATCGCTGCTGTAGAACTTTATTTAAACTAGTGGCTACAAAGGAAACTAAGAAGTAAATGAGAAATGTACTGGGTTTGTGGGGTACCAGAGTGGAGGAAATTAGCAGCCAATGAACAGCAAAATATTGCTGTGTGCCTGGTGGGAACCTGAGCATTGAAACCACAGAAGGGCATGTGCTAGAAGGGCAGGTGGAGGACCCCTGTGCTGGCTTTGTTCTTGTCACTGTTTTGCCTAAGGGTCTGGCGGGTTCACTGTGCTAGATCTGCCTCTAATCAATTTGGTCTGGTATCATATTGCCTAAGCAAATGAAGTGTTTGTCATGTTACTAATGGCAAAAAGTAGAGATGGCCAGCAAGTCCCTAATTCTTGGCCAGGTTTCACTCCTTCCCCCTGCCCTCCCTCGGCCTTTTGTCCCTACATATTCCCAAAAGACGTGTGCAGAGAGGACACGTCAAGGAAATGCTATTTGTTTACTATTTTTATCATTGTAGAGTGTGGGCCCCAGATGGTCAAATGAAAACCCTGGCCGCTGAGCTCTGGCCACTGAGCTCTTTTGACTTGTGGGCCTAAGCCCCAGACAAGGGATGTCAAAGAGGTTTCTGTCATTTGCCAACTCCAATTGATGCGAGTGGCTGCCTGAAAGCCTTTGGTGAGGAGCAATGGAGAAGGAAGTGCAATCATATTGACATCTGCCAAGGCCTCCCAACAGGGGCAGCACCTCGGCCATTGATTGTCACCCCTCCCTGAGCCCAGGGCCAGGACTCCTTGGTTCCTTTCTCCTAATCCAGCCAGGCCCTTGAGGCCAAACAGCTCAACAACTGAGATGTGAGGCATTGTGAAGAAATATAGAATGAAAAGCAGTGAGTTAGACTCGAAGGAAATGAACACCTGCTCCCACCCCCATCTTATCTTAATCTTACTGTTGATGCTGAGACCTTGGGGTGGGATAGGGAGGTGGAACTCCCAAACTGGAAATGGAAAAATAGAGCCACCGAGATGACCCAAGGATTTTACCCTTAAAAAGATGATTCTCTATGTTGCAATAAGTATTTTTAATCTCTTAATTCCTTCTATTTTTAAAAATTCCCCAAATTAATCAAACCACCATCTATGATTTGAACAGTTGAGAAGACTGTTATTATTATGGAGCAGAAAGCAATGCATTCCCAGGATTTCTGTTCAGGAAAACACAGGATTATGGGAAAGATTCCTTTATGAGCCCCCTTGGGGTGGTAGTTCGGGCCTCAGGCCTGGGAGTTGGCTGATCCGAAGGCCTGAAAGATGAGAAAAAAAAAAACTGCCAAGGAACAGACAAGAAAGAATGTTGTTTTGCTCTTGAAAGGGAAAGAGGAATAAGAACAGAGCCTGAAAAGGGGAAAAAGAACTCCTCAAATTCCATTCACATCATGAAACAAACAAACCAACAAAAAACATGCTTTGGGCGTATTCTTTGGGGTTCTGGACTGAGTAGATATGATATAAAGAGAGAGTGTGCAGATACAAGAATTAAAACTGGGCGGGGGGGGGGGGTTTATAGATAGCCATGCCCTGGGGAATCTCAGAAATGAGCAACAGCATTTGAAAGGATCACAAACCAGAGACTTGAGGGTCTGAGACAAGTTCTTGGATGCCCAAGAAGTTCTTCTCTGACATGGCAACCTCAGAGTCAGTGATTTTACAACCCTACATCACACTGTTGCTCTTCTTAGGTAAGGTCACACATGAGCCTTGGGTCAGTGTATTGCTATCCAGCTCTTGTTCTCGTTAAAGCAGTTATCTCTTCCTTTCAATCTAGCAGTGTAATTTTCTCCATAGTTGAAAGCATCTCTATATTCAGGGTCACAAGGACTTTGACCAGTCATGGCTCTGCCACTAACTGGCCATGTGACCATGGGCAAGTCTTGATCTCTTCAGACCTCAGGGTCCTGATTGGTAAATTGATAGAGGTGGTGAGAGAAAAGTTGAGTTAATTATCCCTTAGGTCTATTTCAAATCAAAATTCATTGAATCTTACAGTATTAATCTTTCATGAATCTCTATTCCCACTTGTACTCACTCTTATGACAATATACCTTTTATTGTAGAAATAAAAGAATCAGAATTTTTAAAAATATATTTTTATTGATTTCAGAGAGGAAGAGAAAGGGAGGGAAGGAGGGAGGAAAAGAGAGAGAGGGAGGGAAGGATGAGAAGAGAGAGAGAGAGAGAGAGAGAGAGAGAGAGAAACATCAGTGATGAGAGAGAATCATTGTTCAGCTGCCTCCTGTATGCCCCACACTGGGTATAGAACCTGCAACCCGGGCATATGCCCTGACCAGGAATCGAACCATGACCTCTTGGTTCATAGTTTGATGCTCAACCACTGAACAACACTGGCTGGGCAAGAATCTGGATTTTTTTTTTAATAGAAGTTATTTCCTTAGTGTCAATTTCTCCATTAAGAACACTCACTAATGGAAAAACAGTAATTTAACATGCACTGTTTTTGTTACTTATAATAAGGATATTTTTAAAGCTAAGAGGAGCCAGACAGAAGGCATTAATATGTAAATTTTTTAGCTCTCTAAGTCTTTTCCTAATCATTTGGGCATTCTCTTATTTGTATCTATGTCTGCCTCTCACATTAGATTGTTAGATCATTGTGAGTCGAAACAAAATGATACTCATTTCTGTATTCTCCTAGAGACCATGCATTTTACAAAGTGAACATTTAATAGAGATTTGTTCAATTGAATTGAGAATTGCATTGAATTAAAAAACTTAAATGATTGCTTTATATTGTGATAGGCTTGTTATGCTGTGGGAATAAAATTATCCCAAAATCTCAGTGGTTTAGTGCAATAGAGGGCCTTTTTTTTTCCTTGTCAAGGCAGTCACCTTCAGGATGGGGTGAGAGTAAGGAGAAAGATATTTGTGCTCCACACAGGCACTCAGGGACCCAGGCTGAGGCGATCTGCTGAGCACATGGCCATCTTCAAGGAGAGAGACTGGAAATTTTCTCAAGAGCTTTTTTCCTACCTTCTGCACACATGTCATTGATCAGGACTAATCACATGGCACTAGGAGGGTTTGGGAAGTGTGGGCTACCATATCTTTAGGCAAGAAAAATGCCACCAAGATCAATAATCACTACCAATGTCTGCCACATGCTTTACTCAGTAGCTCTAATATTTTGGAGATGATGGGCTTCTTTGAGAATCTTAGGGCAGCTCTGATCTCTCTTTCCAGGAAGAAACACAAGTGCACAGAAGCTTACTAAATATTTTTGCATAATTTACAGGTTTTTCATGCGCTTTAAACCCCATTCACTTATATTCTTCGGATCCCTGGGGCCAGGTTATGGATCCTTTGACTGAATCCACAGGTGTGTTTAGCACCTGGTAACAGACCGACAGATGAAAAACAAAAACAAAAACAAAAACAAAACCATGACCAGTGTGACCTGTTTTAATTTTATGTTGGGAACAGCCTGTTCATTTACTAGCTATTTGTTTTTGTCAGATCAGGCATCATGGAAGATACATGACCAATGGATGTTCCTCTGTGTTTGTTTTGGTCAGGAAAAATTTGAGGGTCTGTTCCGGACTTACGATGACTGCGTGACGTTCCAGCTATTTAAGAGTTTCCGACGTGTCCGAATAAACTTCAGCAATCCCAAATCTGCAGCCCGAGCCAGGATAGAGCTTCATGAAACCCAGTTCAGAGGGAAAAAATTAAAACTCTACTTTGCACAGGTAATTCTTACCAAAGGTAACCCTTTTGCCTTACATTATTGTTTGCCTTTTTCAAAATGTAAATGGAGCTCTTTTCTACTTTCACCTTGGTTTGTGGTCTCTACTTAGTCCACTGAGAAATAAACCTGTGTCACAGGGACAGCATAGAGGTTGAGAAGCGGGCTGAGGACTGACAGCCTGGGCTTTAACCTGCATAAGTTCCATAACCTGACTGGGTGTCTGTTTCCTCAGCAATAAGTGGGGGTGATGATATACACCCATTCTGTTGTTATAAAAATAAATGAATTATTGGATAAAGAAGTGCCTAAAATTTGGTAAATGCATAATAAATGCCAACTAATAGTTGTAAAGAATGCTCTAATCACAACTACTCCTAACCTTCCTGGCAAGATTATATTTAAAACTTAAATTAGATGACTGTTTTAGTGGACTATATACCTTTTCAGTGATTCACATTCATAATAAAAGTTTACAAACATATGGAAAATAATTTTGTGTTTTATTTAATCTAAAAGTAAATTCTGACTATTCCAAAATTAGGTGGGTAATTCTTGGCAATGCACACAGTGTCCTCACCATACAAAATCAATACCCATAATGTTCCATCAGTAGATAATCTTGATCCATCTCTTATTGGTCAGTAAACATTGTTTCCAACATTGGACTCTACAAAGATGGTACCATGAAAAGAACATACTTCGCTTCTTTTTCAGGGCTGAAGAGTATTCCGTTTTATGTATATGCCACATTTTCTTTCTCCATTCATCTGTCAAAGGACATTTAGGTTGTTTCCATATCTTGGCTATTGTGAATAGTGTGGCAATCAACATAATTTCTTTTCAAGAGCCTGATTTTAATTCTTTTGGATAAATACCCAGAAGTAGAATTTCTGGATCATATTGTTGTTCTATTTTTAATTTTTTGAGAAACCACCAACAGTGTATAAAGATTTCTTTCTAATACTTGTTGTCTTTTGTGTTTTTAAAATAGCCAGTTAGAAAATTGTTAAGAGGTTAGATCTCATGTTAAGTGTTCTTACCACAATAAAATAAAATAAAAACTAAAAAAGAAAAAGAACTTAGAGTTTGGCCTCAGACTCATGCTCAAATCCCACACTGCTAATAACATGTATGACTTATGGAAACCTTGCTTTCTCCATATGTTAAAACCCCAGTTGTTTCTTCAAAAAATTAAACATACAGTTACCATCTGACCCAGCAATTCCTCTGCTAGGTATATATAGAAAAATATTGAAAATTGGTCTCAAACAAATACATGTATACATATTTCATAGCAGCATTAGCCAAAAAGTAGAAACAACCCAAATGTGCATCATGAAGTGAACAGGTAAACAAATTGTGGTCTATTCATTCAGTGGAATATTATTCAACCATAAAAATGAATGAGATAGTGATACATGCTACAACATGGATGAACTTTTAAAACATTATGCTTAATGAAAGAAGCCAGACACAAAATGTCACATATTCTATGATTCCATTTATATGTACTTTCAGAATAGGTAAAGCCACAGAGGTAGAAATCATATTGGTGCTTGTCACGCTCTGACTGGAGACAGAAATGGTAGCAACTGTTTAATGGTTATAGGTTTTCCTCAGTGGTGATGAAGATTTTTTTCGAGAGATAGAAGTGGTGGTTGCAAACATTGGGAATATACTGAATGCCACTGAATTGTTTACTCCAAAATGGTTAATTTCATATTATGTGAGTTTCACCTCAATTAAAAGAAAGAAAAAGGAAGAAGGAAAGAGGCAAGGGAAGGAGGGGGAGGAGTAGATGTGGGGACCAGCTTCATTAGCATCATCTGGGACCATGTTAGCAATGAAATCCTTGGGCCCCACCCAGATTTACTGAGTCAGAAACTCCAGGACTCCGAAATGCATATTTTAGTAAGCTTTCCAGGTAATTCTGATGCACAGTAAAGGTTGAGCTCCACTGTTTTAAGGGTGAAATAAGATGATTGAGCACATGGTGTGTGGTAAGGAGTAATTATTAAGCTAAAAGTGAGGCCAGTGTGGCACCTCTGAGCCATACTGAATCATGTGTCTTCATTTCTACTCTGTTTGAAAGGTTCAGACTCCAGAAACAGACGGAGACAAACTGCATTTGGCTCCACCACAGCCCGCCAAACAGTTTCTCATCTCACCCCCTGCATCTCCTCCCGTTGGCTGGCAGCCCATCAGCGATGCCACACCAGTCCTCAACTACGACCTCCTCTACGCCGTGGCCAAACTTGGACCAGGTGAGCTCTGCGGGCCTTTTAAAAATATACATGTGTCAGCAACCTGGGAAGGCTAAACGAGGTGAACCATCTTAAGATCCTGAGCCCATGGTCACATCTGCATTTCTAATGGATGCATTGTTCTGTGTGGACAGTGAGAGGGATGATGGATGATGGATAAGGATGAAGCATCAGGCTGTCTAGCTGTTTAAGGGCAACTCAGGAACCAGTTCTAAAATGTCTACGTGACTTCTTGATTGCAATGCAGATAGGTTAAGATTGGAAAAAAGCTACTTAATTCTTATGGGATTATGAAGTTATTTCTTCAGAACAAGCAACATGAGCTCTAGCAGCTGGCATGCACCTTCTCTGCTGTGCAGCCCTTTTTATTGCTGTCACAGGTGTGCCCAGGAACCCTCAGTGACAAGACAGTTGCCTGCCAAAGCAGAGCTTCCAAGTCAAGAAGTTGGTCACAATAGCCTCAAACTTTAGAAACATCTTATGGCCACTTTGTTCCAATGTTAGTAAATGTTTCTTGGATTCACTCATTTTCACTTCAGTATTGTATTCCGTTGGGTGAATAGACCATCGCATTTTATGCATCCATTCTCTGGTTGATGGACATTACAGTTGAATCTACAATTAACATTCTTGTACATATCTCCTATCCACTCTTCTGAAAGTTTCTTTATGTTTTATACCTAGAAGTAATATTGTCTTCAATTTCAGCAGATACTGCCATCTTGCACTCCAAAGTGTGTTTCTTGTATTATAGCAGGAGAGGAAATGGTGGAGGGGCTGCCACCAGGTGGTAGCCGAGGTTTTAGGCACTATGGATCCCAAGGGAAGCAATGGCCATTGCATTTGCTCCATTTACTAGTAGTTCTCCCAGTGGGATAGGGGGCTTTCAAAATATAACCCCAAAGCCCTGACAGCACCCCAAGATATTTTAATTTCATTGATTTGGATCAAGTCCAAGTATTAGTATTTTTTAAAAGTTTCCAGGTGATTCTGATGTGTAGATGAGTTCAAGCACCACTGGTAGCCAAATGCCAAATGTCAGGGATGGTAAATTTATAAGTTCTTACCAGCATTCCTTAGTGTGGTCAAGAAAACATTTGGACCAGAGTCACTCACCCCAGAAATCTGCAGGTTTAATCATCACACATACACTGAGTTTTGAGAAACCTGGGTACTAGAGCGACCTGCTGTCCTGGTGTGCCCAAGACTGAGCGGTTCCTGGGAACTTTCAGTGCTGAAACCAGAAAATTCCCACGCAGAGCAGGAAGAGCGGGTCACCCACAGGATCCTCAGGCTAGGATGTGGCTAATTTGATTAATAAGCACTCCCTGCGAGAGAATTGCTGCCTGTCCCATGTGTGGCCTGAAATGTATGGGGCTCTCAGAGCAAGCCTCTTGGGAGTTTCTTTGAAATCACCATCATGTCACTCCACTCCTGGAGCCTTTAACGTGGCCATCGGTTTCCCTCAGAGAGGCGCTGTGAGACGCCGTAGGTGTCTGAGACGGGCTGATGAAAGAAGTGGTGTAATAATCAGGGAGGTATCTATGAAATGGGATTTCCTGGAAAGTCTAGTTCACATACAGACTTTCCGCATACAGAACCCTGAGATCACGCGTTCCCCATCCAAAGAAAGGCCCACCTGTCATCTATGTAATGTCAAGTGTAGACATTGAGTCTGCTCAGGTCAAGCCTCATGGAGCCACTTCTCATAGCAATTCAGGACACTGCCGAGGCAGGCAAGCACACCCCCAAAATGGACCGATCAGAGCCGAGGTCCTTGCAGCTGCCTGTGTGACCCGGGCACAGATTTTGACAAGAACACATTTGAACACTTTGTGCGGTTGATTTGAATGTCAGCACACGGAGGTCTTCATAGAATCACTGAGGTCTTGGCTAGAGGATGTAGGAATCACCCGGCCAACTTGCATTTCACAGGAGGGACCCAGAGGCCCAGAGAGGGGGAGAAATGACTTGCCAATGACAGGGCTTCCACCGCAGGGCTCTTCCCGTGTCTCTCTTTGCAAAGGAGGCCCAGGCCAAGTCCCACTTTCTTTAAAAAAAATATATATATATATATATTATTTATATTTATTTTTTTATTTTTTGACTTTTAGAGACAGAAAAAGAGGGAGAAACATCAATCAGGTGCCCCCTGCATGCCCTCTACTGGGGATGGAGCCCAAAACCCTGGCATGTGCACTGGTGACCTTTGGTACATGGGATGACACTCAACCAACTGAACCCCACCAGCCAGGCCTCAAGTCAGACTTTCTGACCAGCAGACCCCAGGGGTGTCTTGTCCACTCACTTGGAGCTGGTATTTCAATAAATCAAATCATTGTTCATCCAGCACAAGAGAGAAATTCATATGCAGTTCATGTTCACGAAGCCTGATGCAAAGACAAGATCAGGGTGAGTCTCAGGCGCCCTCCTGGCTAACGGAGCTGAGTCCGGGTCTGGAGGGCACTCCCTGGGACCAGCGTGATGGAGGCAGAAGGGACGGGTGGAGAGGGGATTCCACCTCAGAAGGGCTATCCCCAGAGCCTGGCACGGAGGAGGCAGGAGGAAGAATAAAATGGTCTTAAAGATGTCCCCGGTTTGGCTTGGTGGATAGAGCGTCGGCCTGTGGACTGAAGGGTCCCAGGTTCGATTACGGTCAAGGGCACATGCCTGGCTTGTGGGCTCGATCCCCAGTGGGGGGGCGTGTGGGAGGCAGCCAATCCGTGATTCTCTCTCAGCATTGATGTTTCTATCTCTCCCTCTTCCTTTCTCTCTGAAATCAATAAAAATATATTTAAAAAAATAAAAATAAATAAAATGGTCTTAAAGAGATAGAAGAAAAAAAAGGAGGTCCTTTCTAAAGTTGTGAATAACTTATCAACAATGTTACAAATGCATTAATTGTGCTGCTAACTGATGAGCCTCACCTTTCCTTACCCAGCTGAGCGTATGTACTGTCTACCTTCTAACGTGCCCTGCTGTGCAGTGAGCAGAGATAGGAAGGATTGCTATCCCCACCATATAGATCAGAACGCTGAGCTGCAGAAAGGTGAACTTACTCACCGAGGTGACACAGCTGGGTGGTGGCAGAGGCTAATGTCAAACTCAGCTCTTCTCACTCCCCACTTGGCCAGATCCCAGGGGAGTGAGAAGAGCTGAGTTTGACATTAGCCTCTGCCACCAACCAGCTGTGGCACCTCGGTGAGTAAGTTCACCTTTCTGCAGCTCAGCCAGTCACTGGCTGCCTCGAGGGACTTTAGGCCTACTCTGCTCTGACACAGGCAAAACGTTTATCCTGACCCTGAATTGACAGGCATCTGTAACACCACTGCCACTTCCAGAAAGCCTACCCCAAGGCCTGGTACGTGTGCAAATGAAGCCCTGTGCACTACGTGTGCAAGAGCAAACCTGGCGGGCCTCCTGCTTTCTAAGGATGACTGATCCTGTGTGCCACAGAACAGCTGTAATTGGAATGTATTCCCTGGGATAGCTTTCTCTCCTTGACAGCAATCTAAGGCTATTTCTTTTTATTTAGTTTCCATTTGTCCTTTTCCTGTGTCCTTGAAGCTCCTTCACCCCACACAGATGAATGATTTGTGTCCAGCAATGGAGTTGAAAACATCACAGAGTTCTGTTAGAGGCCTGGGCCTCTGGCAGCTGTTTTAGCTGCAATGGTGAGAGAGCAGGGCATCCTCCCCACCCACATCTCTGCTGTCTCCTCCCCTGTGAGGGGCCAACGAGAGGACTTGCTCCTTCAGTCTCCTCATGGCACTTTGCACAAATGCTTACTTCTCTTTATGGTAATTTTCCATTATTTCACTTACTGCGTTTCCTACTTTTTGAGGGGAAAATGTCTGTTTTACTCATTTTGATATCCCTGGTGCCTGATGGCACCTTGCACACAGTAGGTGCTCAATAAACATAGAATGAGTGACTAGACAGAGCAATTAGCCTGCCTAGAGATAATTTCTTCACTGGCAAAGTGTTGCTTCCTTCGGCTGTAGCCAAACTGAGCCAGGCAGCACTAAATTAATGTTTTCTTTAACGAGAGGACTTCTAGCATTTCCATTTTTAAAAAAATATGATTTAGTAAAATTCATTTTTAATCCTTTGGCAGAATCATTTCAGTAACAAATTATAACTCACTCCGTGTTAAGGGATGGCTACCTCTGTTCCAGGAATGCAGAAACAAATTAGAATGAGAGCAGAGAAAAGCAACTCAGATGATCGAAGGAGTCGAGTTTTGCTTCTGCTTCGGAGGAATGACTAATAGTGCTAAATTGGGAGGGCTGACGAAAAGTAAGTCTGAAGACAGAGCATCCTGGGGCTGGGATCCAGGGCTAGACCGTACTCCTGCTCCAGATCACTTCAGCAAACCGGCTGGCTTGTGGGAGCTGTGACTCGTCAGGCTGCCCAAGGCAGGCACTGACGTGCATTAGTAAGACCCTTTCTTGGAGGACAAAAGTGAGGATGAGGATACAGGACTCGGCTCAGATAAGCAGGGGCAAGACTGCGCCCCTATTCTTTAAGGAAGGAACTCTGGTGACCCTGGTCCAGAATTTCCTGGAACTTTTGTAGGCAGCTGAGATGGCACCAGACTTGAGACCGTGGGGTCAGACTGGATCTGGGTTCAGCCACCTTGGTACTTGATTTCTGGCTAAGAAAGAATTCAGAGCCAAGACTCAATCTGTGAGAGAATATTTATTTATAAAATCACAGAGGTAGAAGTAACTCATAGAAGAAATAGATTTAGAAAACAAGTATAAAGGCCAAGGAAGTGAGGAAGTGCAGGGAGAGAGGGAGAAGGGAAAGGCTCCGTGTGCCCCAGGGAGGGAGAGCGCTCTGGGTCCTCAGTCCTAAGGGTATTAAGGGTGGCGATTTTAAGGGCGGTCCCAGGGGAAGATC
Organism: Eptesicus fuscus; assembly: GCF_027574615.1. Taxonomy (NCBI): domain Eukaryota; kingdom Metazoa; phylum Chordata; class Mammalia; order Chiroptera; family Vespertilionidae; genus Eptesicus; species Eptesicus fuscus. Next base: position 15,701,665 of record NC_072482.1, on the reverse strand, counting down.
TCACTAGAATATTCAGCAGCTTTGCAGGTGTGTCCTTTCGGGGTCTAGGTCTCCACGGATTGATTGGTCGGCACCAGGGCAGGGGGTCATTATACAGTGTAGCTGATCCTGAGGTCCGCTGTGGGGTCACTTACCTGGTTTTGTTGCTTTTCTGGGTCTGGAGCTGAACTATAACTGAGGCCTAGATGTTATCTCTAAGGAGGAAAGGTCAGGGGGTCCAAACCTCATGACCAGCGATTTGCTCAGGGAGGAAATGTCACCCTGGGGGGTGACTATCCTTTGCTGGGCACCTGGGGCTTTCCACCCTGGAGACCTTCTGTGCCTGGCCCATCGCCCTTGCTCTGCTCCTGTCTGTCTAACTGCCTACCCCACAACCTCTAGAGAGGCTCTTGAAACAAGTATGGAGAGAACAGTGCAATTTCCAAGGGGTCCTTATCCACCCAAACCTGTGGGTGCCTTTGAAATCCTTAACAGAACGTTACAACATGAGACCAGGGCCACCTAACACTGAAGAGGCATCTGAGTTCTGTTTATCACAGAGAGGGCAAGTTTGCATTCTGGGAAATATAAGAACACAGTTTGAAACATTCTTAACCAGTGTCCTCATGACTGCACGTTCTGTTTTTGATCCAGGAAGTAAATAAACATAGAGGAATTAGGGGGGGAAATTAAATAGCAACAATGACTAAAACGTCTATAGAGGGCTTGCTGGGTGTCAGGCACTGTTCTAAACACGTTGCTATATTATTGCATGTAATGCTCACTGCAACTCTATGAGGCAAGCATTGTTATTTTCCTCATTTATTCAGCTGGGGAATGTGAGGCACAGAGTGGTTGAGTAACTTGCCCGAGGCTGCACAGCTGGTAGGTTAAAACATGTTCCTCTGCCACTGGCAAGCAGCAGAAAGGATTGATCAAGCCCCTGCCCTGGCCCTGGAGAGTAAACGGTTTAAGAAACCAGAGAGATCTCTTGAAGAGTAAAATTAATTTCTCCAGAAGAAAGTCAAGATTATTGCCAAAGGAAATTTAAAAAATACAAAACAGCTTACACACTTGGTTCCTTCACATTTCAGTGCTCTGCTTACTGCCCCCACCCCTCCACCCCCAAATACACCCACTGCACCAGCTGGCTGTTTCCATCTCTTGTCCAGAGGGACACGGGGATCAGAATTTGCCTTCCTCTGCTCTGTTGAAAGGACAGCCATCACCTCTATAAAACGGAAGCTTTCTGCATTGATATTAGCCCCCTGGTGAATGTAGAGAAGCCAGTCATTTAACAATGACCTGAGCACAATAAGATGGGCTTTGACCAGCGGGAGAGTGGATCGAATACTTATTTTGGTTTATTGTCTAATACCCATTGTTCCTGACTCCAGAGAGAGTCTAGTGCTGTGTTCTTTTCGAATGTAAAACAAAATATGGAAAACAGAAACCCTGCCCAGCGAAAGAAGCTTATCTATACCAATCAGCAAAAATAGCAAAATAGAGCTGTGGCTGCAGCGAGCGGGTGGTAGATGGGGGGAGGTGGGATGTGAAATGCCAGCCCTTGTTCTGCTCTCTAGGATGGCTCCCGAAGGTCACATCCATTGTCACTGGAAATGCCTGGGGGAGAGATATGAAAAGTCATTGTCTGTTCCCTTTTTTCCGCCTGCTATTTTTAGCTCTTGTTAGAGAGATCAATTTTAGTTAACTGCAGAGGAAGGCTTAATATGGTGCTCGAGTTTCAAATCGAGTACATCTGCTATATTTAGATTTTGTTCCAAATTCCTCTCCATCAAAACATGCCATAGTAAAGCAATTTTGCCGGTTTGCTGCTTGGTATATATTGTTTCCTCCAAATGGAAAATATATTTCAGTCATTCATGTAACTTATAAGGAAGAAAAATTTTCTATCCCAAGCTCATCGATTCAAAGGGAGAGAAAATTCCGTTTTGAAAATATACACGAACACCCCTGTTGTGGGTGCATCTGGTGTAACTGTTATAGAAGCCTCAGTTCTTGGTAAACGTTTGCTAGTTTCTGATCACCGGCATGAAAAGCAAATAAAACAGCCAGTCTCCAGGGTTCCAGTCAGTGCAGTCTCTTTGGGTCACTCCCCGCTCAAGGGACATAGATTTCTGATCCTGGAATACATGCTTGTCATTTTCCTTTTGAAGAATTTTCCCTGGAAAAAATTATAAAGGAGGTTTTCGTCTCAGCTTATATTCCACAATCATTTTCAATCCATGTTGAGTAGCAATATACACTGAGTGGCCAGATTATTATGATCTCTGAACGCATAATAATCTGGCCACTCAGTGTGTGTGTGTGTATATGTATGTATGTGTGTATATATATATATATATATATATATATATATATATATATTAGAGGCCCGGTGCATGAATTCATGCATGGGTGGAGTCCGGCCAGCCTGGCCAGGGGGAGGGGACATGGGCGGTTGGCTGGCCTGCCTGCTGGTCGAACTCCTGGTCGAGGGGACAATTTGCATATTAGCCTTTTATTATATAGGATATACACTGAGTGGCCAGATTATTATGCATTCAGAGATCATAATAATCTGGCCATTCAGTGTAAAATACTTCCTTTTGTTTTATTTCACAGGTAAGACATGCACATTGTAGAAAAAAATAGAAAAGACACATGACCAAAATTCCAAAGCACTTGCACCTCCCATAGCCACACCCGTGATATCGGGGAAGGTAGAACAGGGTGGCCACTCCCAGGGTGGACACCTCAGGACTCTGTGATGGAGCACACCCAGAGCTCAGAGCAGCAGCTTTCTTCTCTTATGTTGGCTACTCTCCTCTCGCCCCTGTGGACAGGCGCACCTCACAGACTTCACGGGCCCCTTGTCTCCGCTCAACCCTGGCCTTCCCGCTTCCTCTCCTTCCATGGTTTCCATAGTCTTTCTCCCCTTACCCTCCTCCTAGGGCTCCACCTCTCTGTCCCAACCACAAGTCAGGTCTTCGGTCGATCGCTTGGCTCCATGAAGTACTTCAGATCCTAAGTAACACAAGTGGGAATGAAGACAAATGGCCGCCCTAATCCAGTCTTAGAGGGAAACCCCCCAGAAGATCAGCAAACTTTCCTTCGTTGAAAGAGAGCACCACCATTAGCCCTGGCTGCTGTGGCTCAGTGGTAGAGTGCCGGCAGCAGTGTGGGTTCCATTCCTGGTCCAGAGCAAAATAAGACAAAAGCTGGAGGTTCCATCCCTGGCCCCACTCTCACATTGATGTTTTTTCTCTCTCTCTCTTTCTCTCCCCCTCCCCCCACCTTCCACGCTCTCTAAAAATCAATGGGAAAAATATCCTCCCGTGAGGATTAATAGACAAAAAGAAAGAAAGCACCACTTTTAACAAAACCACAGAAGTACTTTCCCCACTTCCACCCCCACCCCACCCCACCCCTGTCTTCATCTTACAAAGAACCCCTTCTGTTTTCCTGCTTTGGTGTGGGGCAGGCCTAAGGATGTGGGATAAGGAGAAAGGCGCCAGTCATTCATGTCAATAATGTTTTCTTATTATTGGAAAATAGGTCACTGGACCTACTGAGGCAGGGAAGTCGGTGGTGCGCCATATCCCACCTCATTCCTAAACATCGGAGCCAGTATGGTGATCATGCGTTGACTTCCGCAGACCTCAATTGGAATCCTGGCGACCTTGAACTATTTACTTCACCCCTCTGGGTCGTTTTTTAATGCTCATTACTTGACAACTTGCCAGTTCATCTTAAAGATGGAACAATTAATATACATAAAGCACTTAGTCCGGGGGCTGGCACATAGAACCAATCACATTCATGGCTCTGAGCAGTAATGTTTAGCCGGGTGTCCTCCGAGAGATGTCTCCTCTGCCGATAGATGGATGAAGGAAAGCACTTGGAATAGTGCCTACCAGCCAGAAAGAACAGTGTGCCGGTGGTAATGACTGTTACTTAACGGGGCCTGTTCTCTGAACTGTCAGTGAAATATTTGGGTTGGTCTGTGCTTTGCTTCATACTCTTTGCACCAGGCGCAGAGGGGGTTCTTCCACAGAAACAGCAGCTGAGAAAAGGAAAGGGAGAGAGTTGTGATTGATCCACCCTCAAGTCTACCCATAACATCTTTCTCCAGGCCCTGTTAAAGTCAAATATGGGCTCATGGAAACACAAAGGAATCGGAGGGGAAAGTTTGCAAAGGACTTTGCTCCCTGGAATGTTCCTTTCTCCCTGCAACATTTCTTTTAATCCTAAATCCCTCTTTCTACATCTACTTAGAAAAGACGTTCTTCCTTCACTCTCAGATTGAGGTTGTGAACAGGCAGCTACCAAATAGCTGTGATTTTAAGTTTCCACTAAGTCCCTCTGCCCTGGAATACCTCCTCCTTTTTTCCCCACCTGTAGCTATAAATGAAGCTCCAACAAAAAGAGAGGTATTTCTCTTGCTTTTGGATGATGATTAAAACCCAGGATATGAATTTGAAAGTTTGAATCCAGACTCTACTTTTGAGTACCTATTTGACCTTGAGAAGCTTTCTTAACCTCTCTGTGCCTCAGCTTCCTCAAGAGTAAAGTCAGCCCTGCCGATGTGGCTCAGTGGTTGAGCATCAACCTATGAACCAGTTAGTCACTGCTGGATTCACAATCAGGGCGCATGCCCGGGTTGCTGGCTCGAACCCCAGTATGGGGCGTGCAAGAGGCAGCTGATCAATGATTCTCTCTCAACATTGTTTTTAACTTTCTCTTCCTCTCTGAAATATATATATATATTAAAAGAGTATGCCTGGCTGGCATGGCTCAGTGGGTGAGTGTCAACCTATGAACCAGGAGGTCACAGTTCGATTCCACATGCCTGGGTTGTGGGCTCAATCCCCAGTGTGAGGCATGCAGGAGGCAGCCGATCAATGATTCTCTCATATCACTGATGTTTCTATATTTCTCTCCCTCTCCCTTCCTCTCTGAAATACATATATATATATATATATATATATATATATATACACACACATATATATATACACACACACATATATATATACATACATATATGTGTGTGTGTGTGTGTATGTGTATGTGTATATATATATGTAAAATAAAAACATAATATGCTAATTAGACTGAAAGACCTTCCGGGCTGTAAGGGAAGCCCAGGTCCTGGGTGCCAGAGAGAAGCTGGTGCTGGCAGCTGCAGGAAGGAAGGCCTACTCTTGCACAAATTCCGTGCATTGGGCCCCTAGTATATGTATAAAGAGTAAAATCAGATTGTTGTGAGCATCAAATGATGTAACCCATCTACATCCACATGTCCAGCCCTGGACTTAGTTCTCCCTTTTATTGTCACTTGGTTTTCAAACTGGATCCTAGTCTCCTATTAAAATCTAAGTGCCTATTGTAAGCTCTTCAACTCGGTGTTTCTAACTGTGATATTTTGTAACTGACAGCCCTACACATTGCAATACATTTAGCATCTTTGGGCATCACCTGCTAAATGCCAGTATCCATACCCTATGACAAAAAAAATAAATCCCATCACTGCCCTGGCTGGTTTCTCAGTGGTTAGAGTGTCAGCCCATAGACCCAAGAGTCTTGGGTTTGATTCCTGGTCAAGGGCACGTATCTCAGTGGTGGTTCAATCTCCAGTCCCTGTTGGGTGCAATTGGGAGACAACCAGTCCATGTGTCTCTCTCACATCAATGTTCCTCCCTCTCTCTCTCTCTTCTCTCTCTCTCTTTCTCTCTCTCTCTCTCATCTATCTATCGCTCTCCCCCACACACACACACCCTCCTCCTTCCCTTCCACTATATCTAAAAATCAATGGGAAAATTTCCTTGGGTGAAGATTTAAAAAAAAATTCCCCACCACTTTTTCAGATACCACTGGGAGTGTTTGAGAACCACACTAATTACACTTCAGGAGTATTTATCAGGTGGTTGTCAAATGTGACAGAGACGTAGAGGCAAAAACTGCATAGTAAGGAGCCTGAGGGACCAGTGTGGAGCAGACAGAGGAGGAAAAAAGAAGGAGGCAGTAGAGAGAAGTGTCACCGCTCCCTTCCACCCCTCCCTACCCCCCCCCCTCCTCTCTCTCTCTCTCTCTCTTTCCTTCCCTTTGGAAAAATAGGGGGAGACAAGACTGCAAGTAGGTAACTTAAAAATACTGTTAAATAGCATATCTGGATGGGAGGAGGGTGCAGCTTTGGAAAACTTGTGGGGGGGAATGTTTTTCCCTATAACTCAGTCCTTCTCTTGAGGAACACTAGGCCCCAAACAAACCAGCATTATCCCTGCCAGGATTGAGAGAAGATTCAATATCATGGCAAGCAAATAGGGGCCGATGCCAGGGTAGAGGGAAGAAAGGGCAAGTGCTCCTCCCGCCTCCCCTTCCCTGCTCCTGGCTTCTCACTCTCCTTCGCACCTCCCCCAGTTCTCTGAAAGCTGGATCAGTACCAGGCACGTCTTCTCTGCAGGTGACAGGGAGCAGTCACCTGGGCTTGGCAGCCTGGTGGGCCTTCCTCTCCCTGCCAAACGTGAAGTCCTAGCCCAGCACTGAAAGGGAAGGAAATCTAAATATAAACACCTTTCAAGCACATATAACTCTCCCCTCAGTGTCTGTGTTCCATCTCACCAATGGGAAGTGTATTCAGTGAAACTAACACACGTAGAAATGCCATTGAACTTATTCTGTCCATCAAGACCCATGCTCCCACTTTCTCTTGAGAAAAATCACATTGACAATAAAAACATGTGGGCAGGGCATTGCAGTGCCTTTTAAACATGACCAAGCCTGCAATGGTTTAATATTGGAATTTCCGCCGAAACCGGTTTGGCTCAGTGGATAGAGTGCCAGCCTGTGGACTGAAAGGTCCCAGGTTCGATTCCGGTCAAGGGCATGTACCTTGGTTGTGGGCACATCCCCAGTAGGGGGTGTGCAGGAGGCAGCTGATCGATGTTTCTCTCTCATCGATGTTTCTGACTCTCTATCCTTCTCCCTTCCTCTCTGTTAAAAAATCAATAAAATATAAAAATATATATATATTGGAATTTCTATTTTTCTTCTCAATCAAATATAGAGGGCTCTTAATCCCAACCAAGGCTGAGGGCTCGGCGCAGAGCCCAGCCCAGTCCTATCTCAGGGTCCCGTTGGAAATGTCCTTAGCACTTGGCTTGAGAAGCCTTCACCCATTCTTAACATTCCACATAGGTTATAACTCGCACCTGCTTTCCCCCTGTTTGGATCAGAGCTCACCGAGGGTTAAATAATAAGTCAGATGAGCTCCATAGTGCCAGCTTCATTCCTGACGAAAGGCTAAAGCTGAGACTGGTTTAGTTGAGCGACAGCCAGGACTTCCTGACACTGAAATCCAGAGCCATACCATTTTACTCACCCTGTCACAGAGACAGAGCATGTCACACTCCCACCCCACCCCCCCGCCCACACACACACACACACACACACACACACACACACACACAGCGCTGTCTTTTCTGCTGAGTTTAGCACCGAGCTGAGGGCAGAGCAGAGCACAGGCCCTTTGCAGGCGGGGATGGCTCAGAGAAAAAGGTGGGAGAGGGTGAGCTGAGCATTTTGAGCTCTTTTCCCCCAACATTGACCATCAGGTGTTGCTTCTCTTCCACCGGAGAAGAGCAAGAGAGGGGCCAGGGAGAGAGGTCCCGAGTGGTGAGCTCAGGGAGCTCCCGCCACAAGCAAGGACCCACTGGAACTGGGGAGCTAGCCACTCTAGCTCAGCACCTGAGCAGGAAAAAGAGGGAAAACACTAAAAGGCAATTATAGTAGCTTAGCTTGCTTCTGGACAAAGAGGACTTGTATAACCCATGACTTATCAGTTGCTACATAACAAATTACCTCAACATGAGTAGGATTTAAAACAACAACAATGATTTATTTTGCTCACCGTTATATTTGGGCAGAGTTCAGGGGACAGCTCCTCCCTGCTCTGTGCATTGCTGTGGGGGCAGTGCAGCCGGGGACTGGCCAGTCAGCTTTCAGGATGGTTCGCTCACATGGCTGCTGGCTGAGAACTCAGGAAGGTGGTGGGTCAGGGACCCTGGTACCTCTCCATGGGCTGCTTGGGCTTCCTTACAGCATGGAGGTGAGGTTCCAGGAGTGAGCATCCTGACAGAGCAGGCAGAAGTGCCTGGCATTTTTGTGACTAACTCAGAAGTCACACTGGTTACTACTGCTATACTGTATCCGTCAAGGCAGCCATAAAGGCCTGCCCAGATCTGAGGGGAGGGGACACAGTGCGAAGAGTCCTTCATGAAGGAGTGGCAAGGTTGTCGAAGAAAAATGCTGGGCAGGAAATATGACCATCTTCGCAAAATACAATCTGCTACTACACGTAACTTTCCTGTTGAGAATTCACCTTTACTAGTAATATGAAAGATAATAAAGTTAAAGCAAGAAGGAAACACAGAGCATCTTTTATCAGAGTCCAAAGTCACCATAAGAGATGTAGATTAGCTCAGTCTGTAATTTATAGTCCTTTTCTTTTTATAATGTATTAAGTGCTGTCTTTTGAGAAGATTCGTTGTCAAGGAGACCATGCCTAGAAACAATAGCAATTAGCCAAACAAAAAGAGGCAAGGTGCAAAAGGAATACATGCTCCTTCTTTGGCAAGAGAACCAATATTCACTAAAAATATGAGTTGCAGGGAAAGCATATTAAAAGTAAAAGATAAAACGGGCTCCCTTTCAGTAGAGTCTCTTGTAGAACATGAAAACAGTGGGGATAACGGGAGTGGTTATGAGCAAGTTCTTTGAAGCCAGACAGAGTTTGAGTTTGATTGAATCCTGGCTCTGCCATTTATTACCTATGTGATCTCATTTTCCTCCTGTGTGAAGAAGACATCACAAAACCCACATTACAGAACTGCTGCCCTAATTAAATATCTAATTTATGTGAAGTACTTAGAGCTGGGTCTGGCAAGTGCTCAGTAAGTAGTTGTGATGTTTAAGGCAGACAGCAGGTTTCTATGACCTAGCCCTGAGAGCATCCTGAAAATAAGGGAAATACCTGCTCTTCGGCAGTTTTCAGCTCAGGTGAAAAGCTAGAGCTTACACAAGTTTAACTACAGGAGGAAAATCACATGTGCATGTGTGCCGGACACTACACAAGTAGGTCTTCAACGGCCCAGCTTGTTGCCTTCATAAATCAATAGCATATTTATTGAGCACTTACGGGCACCCTACACTGCAGCCATCACAAAAGAAGGTTAAATCCTGGCTTCAGTGGTTTGAAATATAAAACATTCCCAGATAAAATAATGAATAACACAAAAGGTGACCTAGTCAAGCATTATGAATATGTGGTTCACGCTATTTCAGAAAAAGAAAATCAGAGATCTCATTAAAAAGGCAACTTCCCTTAGTGTTGTTTCCAACAGTGGCTTCTCTGAGCAAAAGCTCTTTGCCATTAATCAGCTGCTTCATTCTTTAACTATTGTCAAGTGTAACTCGATTCTTTCATCAGATTGAAAACCAGCAATTATTTTGGAGGACAGGACTGACCACAGTATTGCCTTTAGTAATCATATCATGCATCTTGGGAGGGCTGTGTAAAGGATTTGGCACATAATTCTTTATTCTGTAGTAGCCCACAGATATGGTGTCATCCCCACTTAACTGGTGAGGAAAACTGAGGCTTAGAAATGTTGTAGAACACTCAAACTCACCACTATAAGTGATAAAGTGAGGTTTCTGAATGTTTTTAGGAAGTGTATTCTGGCAGGGAGATGACTTCCTGGGGTGAGGAACCCATCTCAGAGACCTCTGGGTGGGAGGAGGTGAACCACAAATAGGTCATCGCAAGCAGGATATGCGGAGGAAGCAGATGGGAAATGTTTCAAAGCGATATTCAGTGATGCTTGGTGACAACTACAGTGGATCAGAGAAAGAGTGAATTCGAGGATGACTGACTTCAAGGATTGGCATCTAGAAGGCTCTAAGAGAAATGGGATTGCTGGGAAGTAAACTAGATTGACAGGGAAATACATCATTCTGCTTTAAGCATGTGAGTTCGGAAAAGAATAGAAGACTTAGATGGAGATGGCAATACGTCGAGATGCAGGTGTGAGATCAGGCTGAGGTTGGAGCTTCTTACAGGGACAGGAATGGGGAGCTCATGCTGTTTCAGAGAAAGAATCTTCTGAGAAGAGCAGCAGATTTGCCAAGAAATAAAGCAAACCTTCGCCTTATGCCTGCTGCACGTTGCCATGCTTTGCCAGCCTCCTGTGCAGGTGTTACAGAAAACCGGAATAAATCAAGCAATGCTCGGAGAGTTTGGGATCACACTTTATTCACCGGTGGGCTCAGAGAAAATGAATCCAAATTCTAAGCAAAGCTACAAGCAGAACTTTCCTTTTTATTAAAGAAACAGCCCTATGTGTGCTTAGTGATTATCTCACTGGTGGCCTTGAAAACAACACAGTTCTATCCAATTAAAAAATGCACCTGGCATGGCATTAGAGTATGGGTGTATCTAGTCTCTGGCCTACAAGGTCAGACAGCTAAGTTTATCTTCCTTATTATTCAAGCAGGATAGAAAGCAAAGTTTTTTTTGTGTTGTTTTGTTTTTTGGTTTTTTTTTTTTTAGAATAAGAGGCTGTCTAAAAAAAATAGCAGAGAATTTCAAACAGTAGTTTTACAAAATAGGGGTTAGCCTTCTCACAGGGTGCCATTTTCCCTGGAAGAAGTCATATGAGGACTTGTCCTGGGAGGCACTAATGCTTTAGGAAGGTTTCTTTCCCCCCTCTCCCCATCACAAACGTTTCTTTATTAGGAATCTGAGTAGTCAGATCTCTGCTTTTCTACACATAAATACAGTATTATCTGTATTATCAGCCCACCCTTAACACATCTGCATTATGTTGATATTTACAAACCATGCAAAATCATACTGATTATGTCAGAAAGAATTCAAGAAGAGGCCAACTCATGGTCCATTCACCCAAGAGAGCACGGTGGAGGACTTCCTGGGGCACTTGGACCAACAGTCACCAACACATTTCTCTGTGATTGTGCCAGAACACGTCACAACGTCCCAGCCACCTCATCAGCACAGGAACTCCACCTCCTCCCTCCTGAGGACAGGAAGCAGACCGTGGTCACCTCCACTTCCTCCAGACGGGCAGAAATAGGGATGCTGTCCGCAACCTGTCTCCATCCACTCAGGAAAAGAGGAGACAGAACCTTGGCATTGGTTTTGAGAAGTAGCCAAGCCTACATCAGTGTCAAAGGCCTGGATGAGGATCTAACTTTGGACCACGTGCTGGAGGATTGTGCATTTGTGTGCCTGGGAATCTGTTTCATGGGGGTTGTTGGAAATCCCTGGCCAATGCATTTTTTTATTTTTTTATTTTTGCGGGGACGGGGGGGGGGGGGGGGGCGGCGGAGGGGTTGATCCCGGTCACCTTTCTGCTCACAGGGGAAAGGACAGTCTGTGATGGGAGGACTCTGCTTGTCCTTTACCAGACTGACTGCCATGTGTGGCCCTGCCCACTGTCCTGGGGCAGGACCTGCCCGCCCTGTGAAGACAAGGTCCCATGTCCCCGTGCAGGGTGACAGCATTGAGATCATTCCTCATGGTGCAGGAATAAGCTGAAGCCCAAAGGGAAAGAGAGGCCAAAAGAAAAAAAGAGAGAGAAATTCAACCCAGCAAAACCAAAGCTATTTCTTTTTATTTCATGGGCTCTCAACAGCTGTTTAGCTTTGCTGGATTTTGACAGTAAGAAAGTTCCCAAATTTAGAACAGTGAAATGTCAGAGTCAGTGGGATCACAGCAGTAAACTCTCTCTACTGCCAAGCGATCTGACTTTGGTAACTCAACGTGAAAGTCGCCCTGCACAGGGTGTCCCCCAACAGGATGCCCTGTACAGGGTCCTTGCCTCTCCATCCCAAGTGGGCCCCCAGTACCCCTAGACTGAGGAAGGCACCCACTTTTGAAAAGTAAACACATTGCAACTAGAGGGGTCTTTAGGGCTTGTTCTTTGTTCAGAGCAGGGCAAACAAGTGGCCTGATCAAAAAGCTAGCTTTATAATGTATATTTTACTACTATTTTTTTAAAAAGCCAGCTTCTTACCAGCAGATGAGGAAATGGGCAGGGTGTTGGTCATCCCCTGGCCAGGGTCCCTGTGTCACCTCCTCACCCCCACAGTCTCCACGCTCACTCTGCTATGGCAGCCTCTCCCGTCAGTCCCACCTCCCTCTTCCCTGTGTCACAACCAGCAGAGCCACGAAGGGGACTTCGGCGACTTCAGCGGCCACCTGTGTTTCTTCCCAAGGCACTTCTCCAAACGTGCGAACCTTGAAGAAACCCTCCCCACAAAACAAGAACCACCTCATTTGGTTGCTCAGGTGTCCTTTCTTCCTCTGTCTCCTGCTTGAGGGAGTCCCCATTCAGAGCTGTGGGGTGTTCCAGCAGGAAGGAGAAAGTGTTGGGCACCCTGGACACAGGGAACTCAGTCACCCTTTGCTGAGGAACTTAGCATGAGAATGTCAAAGCTTCGTTAGCCTGATGGCTGGGAGTGGCTGCAGGGCTGGTCTGGATCCCTTGCTTCTGTTCCTTTATGCATCCTCAGCGTCCCTCCTGGCACTGCCCTCCACCTGTGCTATTGTCACTCCCCAGTGACAAAAAAACCATGATGCATGAGGGAGGGAGGGAGAGAGGGAACGGGCTACATGCAGGCCAGTGTCCTCCCAGGACCACAGCCGCCTGCCTGTCACAGGAAGCCCTGTAGCAGTGGAGCACCTGGGGGTGCGGGCACCAATGCAGACGTCACTAAGTGAGAACGTGCAGGTTGCATCCTCACACTGGAAAACGCTTTTGAACAAGTACCTGCAGTTGGCCGCCAGGGGCTTGCGAACCACCATGCAAAGATGCCCCCAACCAGGTCTGCCCACCCTGGCCCACAGCCTTTCCTGCACCTTTCAGATAAAGGCCGTTCAGGTAGGTTCTTCTCCTTAGCAATATCTGAAATGGTCCTTCGACTTTGGGATTTTGATAAAAATGACAAAATTCTTTAAGGAGAACAAACACATTTACATGAGCTCTGAGTAGCATCTGTATGTACACCACAACCTTTTAGAGTTACTTGCTCCTTACAATTGGGTATCATAGTCCTTGGTATACATTTCCACCCAGCACTTACCATGGAATATTGTTCGCAAATGCCACCACTGGGCTGTGCTCTTGAGAAAGGCACAGTGTGTGTGAGTGTGTGTGTGTGTGTGTGTGTGTGTGTGTGTGTGTACACTTTGTAGCCTTTATAACTAGCAACGGGCCAGACCATGGGAAATGCTCAACCAGGACCTCCTGAACTGAAAAAAGACAGACAGGAAGCCAGTTGGCTAACAGCAATTTGATTGTAAGATGGGCAAGTTAAGAATGGCAGACTTTTATGACTAAAAGGGACCTTTATAGTCACCTAACTCAGTTACCCAGTCACTGCTGCAAATCCCAAACAAGCAACGATCCTGCCTTATTCCATCCTGGGGCAGCTCTTGCTATAGGATGCGTCCAGCTGTAACACGTAGAGACTACTACATCCAGAAGGTGAGAGGGTGAAGTGATTGGCTCATGGTTACACAGCAATTAGCAGCAATGCTGGGAAATGGAAGAGAAACTGGTAACTCACTGCCAGACCCATTCAGTCCTCGCCACAATCCTCTGGGAGATCCTGCCATGTTGACCCTTGCAGCTGAGGACCTGCGGCTGCGAGAGGCTGAGTGGCCCGCTCATTGTTGTAGTTGATAGGTGGTCAGTCTGGGATACCGTGACTGATAGATCTCATTCCATTTTCCAAAGCCCCCAGCGATCCCTGGGTAAGATCCCAGGTTTCCTGAGACTGTAAATTCTTCTTCTCACTGCCTAAGCCAACCTCACCAAAGAACCTGTTTCTCACCCCCCGCTCTTCTCGCTTTTCAGGAGAGAAGTATGAGCTCCATGCAGGGACTGAGTCCACCCCAAGTGTCGTCGTGCACGTGTGTGACAGTGACATAGAGGAAGAAGAGGATCCAAAGATTTCCCCAAAGCCAAAAATCATCCAAACCCGGCGTCCCGGCCTGCCACCCTCCGTGTCCAACTGAGCTCACCGCTCCGCCTCGCCGATATGTCTCCTCTTTATCATGCTTTCTTTTCCCGGTTGTTTGTCGAAAAAAAAAAAATGCCTTTAAATACTGGGTGTTTGGTTGTTTGAGATTCCTTCCTTGTAATCAAGCCTCTCAGACAAAAGGGCTAGGAAAGGTGATATGTTTCCTGATCATATCATACCATCAAGTATAATCCATTATTTAGAAGGTTCTAGAAAATAAAGTAGTATTTTCTTATTAAACAATCAGCACAGCCTATATCTTCATTCTCTCATGGTGATACAAGCCAGAGATATCAGTACAAATAGCACCTGTGTTGTTTGTGAGCTGTTTCAGTCCCAGTCCTGATGTGTGTGTTGTTTATTCCCGGCCACTGAAGTAGGACCATAAGTAAACTTGAGTTTGACTGCATGAGATATCCCTATCTGGTCTCACTCAGTCCTCTGCATCCCGACATTCCCAGGACATGCATGATCACCAGCATTTACTTTCATGATTTGAGGATCTACTATTAACTCACCGGTTGTTAGCAGCCAGCCATGTCCTATCTAGAGTAGTAAAATTATCAGCGTCATCCAGCTCAACAAGTCTGGGTATAGTCACTGTTTTGAGTCAATACTTCATGGCTCTGTTAAAATTCTTGGAAGCAAAACTGAGTTTGGCCCCAACGATATTCCTCAGTAGATTTTGAACTTCCATATAGAACTTTCCCAGCCTCTGTGGGGAGGCTTGTCCAGGGTGATAGAGACCGATTTCAGACAAACCTATTTATTACAAAAGTTTCATGGTGTCTGAACGATTGTTTTTCCTCTTTGTATATTTGTACAAATGTTTCAGCTGTGCTTTTAAAATCTGGATGTTTTTTATTTAGTGATTGTTCAGCCATTTGCTGCTTTAAAACATAATATGTGCATTGCTTATGAATGCATTCATAGACTAATACAGATAATCAGATAATATTACACTCTATTATGGATAATGCTGAATTTTGAAAGGGCACAAAACTTCTCATGCCCATGTATAAACGATTAGCCAACATCTTTGCTATCAAGACCACTTGTTTTTAAATAAAGTGAAGATGCTAATGTCAGTTGTAGACAATTTGGAGGAAGCTAAGTCTCCAGAATGTAGCACCTGCTGAGCATATTAAAAGGCAGAGGATGATAAATGTATGCCGATCCTACTCATGCAATGCCCATATTGCTCAAACAATTACTTGTTTTTGTTACATGTGATTTTTCTATTTCTCTAGCCCAAAGTGCATTACAGAAGATACACCTATAGAACCATTTCCTTCTGCTGTATGTGCCAGGCCTCATCTACTCCTGTACATTAATCAATTACTTTTGATGCAAATGCCAATTGTGACGGAGTGGGGGAAATACTTTCAGTACCCAAGCCTCAGAAACACACACAAGAACAATAACTCAGCCAACTGCTAGAAGGATTGTTGTGGTTTTTGACTAAGGTGTATGTTAGTTTTATCAGAAACTTAAAACATAGACTGATCACTCAGAAATTCTAGTCCGTTCTACTGTGAATATAGCAATATAAGTACTGGACACAGGATGGGTGAAATTGAGGACAGCATTGCCTGTAAAGTCCTGAGTTTCCATAAGAAAAAAAATGAAGGCTCCTCTTAAAAATAAAATCTGAGGAGTGTATAATAAGCAAGTGCTTTGACTTTCCTTTGCTGTGGAGATTTTTGGTTTTTTCATTAACAAATGAGAGATTAGACTGAATAGTGAAGAAATGCCACCCTCTAGTGGGAGAAATCGAAATTTTGGCCTCAGCCATTTTGTGCTGAATCTTCTGTTATCTGCTTGTTGTTTGACTTTTTATGCTACTCAGAATTTCCAGAATGCAGGTTCTAAAGAAATCTGGGTGAGAGAACATATTTGGAAATGAATTTTAAGTTAAAAAAACAGATACACCAGACATTTCTAACCAAATTCAGTATAAGTTGAAATGACTGGTCTGTGTAGTCATGAAATAAAAGCTCAGTGGAGTGTATGATCTAAATGGTTAGTCTTGGTGAACTTTATTGCAAAGTGTCCATGTGAATCTGTCTCAGATCAAGTAATTCTTTCCTGAGATTGGTTTTGGGAGGAGGAAGCGGGGAAGCTCCCAGCACTGTGAAAGTCAGAATTGCCTCAGCATTTCCATGACGCACATTATGCAAACCTCTTTCGCACTATTTTAAGTTTGAAAAGTTTAAATATGGAGGGGGAGGGAGAGATTTCCACCAACTGAATCATTTGTGCACGTGTATAGCTCAAAGAGCTTAGACTTCAAATATACCTGGTGAATGACTCTGGGTCCATGTGGTGTAATTTCTTTGTTGTCTGCCTGAGTTGACTATTTCTGAGTGGTGATTGTGGGGGAGTGCAACTCAGCCTATAGTCTAAGTAGTTACCAAGAGATGAGATGAACGCATCTACGTTTTCCTCATAGGAGCAGAGGGTGAAGCTGAGCCACCTCATGAAGGAGGAGGAATTTGAGCAAGGCCTAGAGGGGTGGGATGGGTTGGGCTCTGCTGAGGGCAAGTGGGAGAGCCCCGTTTTATTGTCATTATTCTACTTTCTTGGTCCTAAATGTCATTTCAGGTGTACTGGGACCCTCCTTTAACAGTTACCCCACTCTATTCTTTCATGTAAGACACTATAGGAGACCCAAAGTGAGCAAAATTTGTCACATACAACACAAAAAGCACTTTCATTTTTAAAAAAATGATGAGGACATTGTATTTCATTAAAATTAACAGCATCTGTTCATCAAATTACACCATCATGAGAGTGAAAAGGAAAGCCACAGACTGGGAGAAGATATTTGTAATACATATAGTTGTTAACCTTTTGCACTCGGATGTTGAGTGTGACTCGACATGGTTAGCATTAGAATAAAGGAATCAAGAAAAAAGCAAGCGAGTGCAAAGGGTTAAATAACTCATACCCAAAATGTTAGAGGAAAAAAGTTCTACAGATTAATAAGAAAAAGATAGGCAATTCATTTTTATTTTTTATTTTTTTACAAATGGTCAAAATACTTAAATAGTCACTTCACATATACTGGCAATTGATGCATATAGACTGATACCTGAAATACCTCTATGGCCCATAAACATTATAAAGTGTTCAACATCATTTCTCATCAGAGAAAGGCAAATCAAAATCCCCAAGGGGTACACTTCACACCTATCAGAATGGCCTACATTGAGGATGGAGAAATATAAAGTGCTGGTCATGCTATGGAGCAAGGCGGAGCATAGCGGGCACCACCACCTCGGAACACTGGCGTATCTGCTAAAGCTGAGCATGCAGCTGCCTTGGAGCCATTTCACTCCAGGACTTACAGTCAGCAGACATGAGTTTTCACAGCTACCAAAGTACTTGTACAGTAATATCCACCATAGCCTTGCTTATGATAGCCATCAGCTGGATGCAGCCCAAATGTCCTTGAACTGCAGAATGGATAACTAAGCAGTGATGCATTCACACTAAGGAATATAACAAAGCAAAAAAAAAACCCACAAATTATTGGGACATAGAACAACATGGATGGATCTCCAAATCATCCTTTTGAGCCATAAAAGAAAAGAGAGACAGACATGAAAGACTATATGATGTATATGTGACTCCATTTATGATGTTAAGAAACAGTCAATGCTGGCCTGTATTGATAGAAATAATAGCGGATACCCTTTGGAGGTATTTACTGAGAGGAGACACATGGAGGTTTCTGGGTGCTATAAACATTCTGCATCTCTATCGTGATCTCCGTGGTGGTATATATGTGTAAAATTCATTTAAAATGTGGGCACTATTGTCTGTAAATTATACCTCAACTGAAACAAAACCACTATGAGAATAGGAGGGAGGAGCCATTCGCTGTGAAAATAATTTGGAATGTCCCCTCATCCTAAAAATACACCCATCTTATGTCTGTGAGATACTTCCATCCATACAAAGCCTTCCTTTAAAATCTATGAATAAGTACTTTATGACATAGAAAGCATAGGACTTCAGCACTGGATGAGGTACTGTTCATTCCAGTGACAAATATTTACCAAGGACCTACTGTGTGCCTGACACTGGGTTTCCAGTGGTGAACAGGTGGATATTATAGTCCCTGATATTTCACATAGCAGAATTGAGTGTGGGAAAGACACTGTAAACAAAGAAATAAGCAAATAAATAACTACAAATTCTGGTAGGTGAGCACAGTGAAGAAAAGCAAGAACACTCTGTGAGAACAGGGAAGAAACTGAAGGGTCACGGTCAGGGAAAGCCTCTCTGAAGAGGTGACGTTGAAGCTGAACTGAAGAAGGAACCAGCCAATGAAGAGCATTCCAGGCAGCAGGGTGACGGCCATGGATTTGGAAAGGCCTCCTCACGTTGGAGGAACCAAACGGGTGGCATCAATATGGCAACAATGCAGAGAATGAGGGCTTGGCTCTGAATGAGGTTGGGAAAGGGTCTGGGCTCTGTAGAGCTTGTAGGCCAAGCGAGGGGGCTTGCCATTCATTGTAAGCACCATGAGAAGAGTTTCAGCCAGGGAATGATATGGCTCAATTCATTGAGACATCCTAGTCTCATAGAAATATCCTAACACAGCCACAGTTCTGAATGTCCAAAGAGTCTAGTGTGGGGGCTTGACCCCCTATTGCCCACTTTAGGCTTGAAAAGATAACTTTGACTAGCTGTGTTCATCGCTGCAGTCTTACCTACCAAACAAATTCTCAGCCACCAAGGTCAATGTGCAGTGCCGTTCATGGTTCTAGGAAAGTTTGCTTCTTTTTTCTATTCCTCCCCAGGTCATTTAGAAGGCCTTGGTGCAAGCAAGGAGGAACAGAGCAGGTGATTAAGAATGATAAGTCAGTGATTCAGGAAAACATTCATTTAGCTGCTGGTACAGTGCGTCCCTGCCAGAGCCACCATGCAGAGCAGTATTGAACACTTGGCAGACTTTCCCCTTAAATTTATGCAACCTGAGGAAGGGAAAATTTCAAGCAAAAAGTTTTCTGTCAAAACTCCCCTGCAGGCCTGGTCACCCCCAACTGCCTTCCCCTGCTGGCCCAGTCACCCCTAACTTCCCTCCCTTGCCAGCCTCGTCGCCCCTAACTGCCCTCTCCTGCAGGCCTGGGTCCCCCCAACTGTCCTCCCCTGCAGGCCTGATCGCCCCCAAACTGCCTTCCTCTGCCGGCACGCGGTCACCCCTAATTGCTCTCCCTTGCAGGCCTGATCGCCCTCAACTGCCCTCCCTTGCAAAAGACCACAGGTTTACTAAACCCATTCATCTGCTCCTTTCACAGATAGTCTGGGGAAATGTGCTTGGAGTTGATTCAGGAGATTTGATGTCTCTAAAAGGAAGACATATGCAAGGTTGTGTGTGTGTGTGTGTGTGTGTGTGTGTGTGTGTGTGTGTGTCCAAGTGTATTTGGTATAAGTTGGAAATAGGAAACCCATAATAGGCTGAAATGGTTGAAATACTCTGTGCTAAAACTTTTCATGCATAATAGCTCCTGATTCTTTTGCCTTATTTCCCATTCTCATCCAATAATTGAATTTGAAAACTTTTAAGGCTGGGCATGACTTGGGCCTCCTTGACTAGTTGCAATCATTAGTGAAATCATTATTGTTCCCCAAACAGACTTTGGATTTGCCTACCGCATCATTTTAGTCTTATAGCAAGATGTATCACTGTTTCCATAATGCAGCCAAACTCAGCACCTCCTAGCCCATGTGATGTGCTGCAGTGGGTGCTGTGCTGTAAGTCCCAGAATCCCCTTCAGGGTGGAGGCTCTCATGCTGCCACATGCTGGGGTATTAGTGACTCATGACCCTCCACTGAGTGGCCAAGCATTGCACTCAGATGGAGAGATCCCCCACCCTGGGTCACACCCCCACCCCAGGGAGAGTGACTGGTTATGTAGGAGCAGGACAGCCCAGTGCATCGACTCCAGGGCCACTTTAGCTCCAGAGCTACTTATGGGACTGTTTGAGGCCTGGGCATCTCAGTTTATCTCTTCCCTCTGCCTCTACATGCTTCCTTCACACCCCCGCAGGTATGACACTAAAGGCTCCCCAACAAGATTCCTGTGTGCACATCTTCTTCTGAGAGTCTGTGTCCCAGAGAGACTAACCTAACAATTACAACCTCAATAGCCTTCTCTCCATCACTTGGGGCTCTCTGGAATTGTACGATACTTTTCCATTCCTCCCCTTCCCTTTGCATTTCTGACATGGACCGGTCATACCAGGGGTTAGTAACTTTTCCAAAAGCCAACACAGCAAAGCTCCGTTCCATGCTTTGGACGGCTGAGCGCATGGTGGGTACAGCAGCATTGCTGGTAAGGAGTATCACAGCACAGGAAGGAGGGTTTCTCCCAACACTGCTGGGCGTGAGGACGGTGAGAGCCTGTTCAGATGTTGTCAGGGGTCCTTATGAAAAACACAGAGGTCACGACCCTGTGTGCCACTGTTGACCCAGCCTTGTGTATGGGAAAAGAACAGAGATGATGTACATGACATCAGGCAAATTACTAAAGTCCCTGAAACTCAGTTTCCTCTCCTATAAATGGGTATAATATCCCACCTTTGTCATGAGGACTTAATAAGATAATACTAATAACAGTAGCAATTATTATTGGTGACTAAGTTCACAAATTTTGGCACCACAGGACCCCAGCTCTGCTGCTTAGTAAACCTGTGGTCTTTTGCAAGTTTATTAGATTAAGTCTTGATTTGCACATCTGCCAAGAGGTAGAATATTGGTACCTATCTCAGAGATAGGAGGGATTAAATGAGAAAACACATCCAGAGCTGGGCCCATAGGAAGTCCATGACCAATGCTTTTTATGCATCAGGTCCCAGGTGGAGCACTAGACATTGACTCTGTCTTAATCTTCATGGTGGTGATTTCATCACTCCCATTTTTCATAAATGGTCATCATTTGTGGAGTGCTTACTCTGTGTCGGGACCTCTTCTAAGTTCTATACATTCTTATTTCATTATCTCACTGATCTTATGAGGAAGGTACTGATGTCCCATTTTACATGTGAGGCAACCAAAGCCCAAAAGAGTTACTCAAAGAGTTGATACTCAGATTGTTCACGCACTTCAGACATCGGCACCAGGTCCCCTGGGAGATGGTTAGCAATGTAGTCTCAGTCCCACCCAGATCTACTGAATCAGATTCTGAATTTTAACAAAATCCTCCCTCCCATTAATCCTCTGTATGGTACAGTTTAAAAAGCACTCAAGTCCTAGCAGAGCTGTGACTACAGAGCAGATGCTTTTAACTGCTCAATGTATAAAGTGGTCATCAAAAATAAAATGTTCAAAGTATACAATTTTCCTTCCTCAAGTAACTATCAGTTTGACCAAGCTGCCTTCTCTGTCCCTATCCACATCCATTCTTTCCATTTTTCTGGCCTTGCTGTTTTGACTAAAATACTCAGGTCATACTGCCATAGGTCAGGCTCAGACAAAGCTCTGCCAATGGCCATTCCAATAATGGCCAGTAAAGTGCTTCTGAATAAGCTACAGTGTGATTCCCAGAAGGGCAGTAACCCCAGGAGTGCACCTGGGTTCTGAGAACCAGCTACTCCCGGAGTTACTGGGAGTAACTGGATGGTTTCAGGCACACAAGCCTATATATACTGGGCTAATACACAAAGAAAGTCACCTCCTCTTGTAAGGATAAGTGAACCATCAAGACAACCACTGTCTTTATTCTTATTCTCAGACTAGAGGCCTGGTGCACAAAATTCATGCACAAGGTGGGGGGGGGGTGTCCCTCAGCCCAGCCTGCACCCTCTCCAATCTGGGACCCCTTGAGGGATGTCCGACTGCCCGTTTAGGCCCAATCAGGCCTAAACGGGCAGTCGGACATCCTCTCACAATCCAGGACTGCTGGCTCCCAACTGCTCGCTTGCCTGCCTGCCTGATTGGCCCTAACCACTTCTGCCTGCCAGCCTGATCACCCCCTAACCACTCCCCTGCCAGCCTGATCGACACCTAACTGCTCCCCTGCCGGTCTGATTGCCCCTAACTGCCCTCCCCTGCCAGCCTGATCACCCCTAACTGCCTTCCCCTGACAGCCTATTTGCCCCTGTCCTCCCCTGCAGGCCTGGTTGCCCCCAACTGCCTTCCCCTGCTGGCCTAGTCACCCCTAACTGCCCTCCTTTGCCAGCCTGGTTGCCCCTAACTGCCCTCTCCTGCCAGCCTGGTCACCCCCAACTGCCATCCCCTGCAGGCCTGGTCACCCCTAACTGTCCTCCCCTACAGGCCTGGTCACCCCCAACTGCCTTCCCCTGCTGGCCCAGTCACCCCTAACTTTCCTCCCTTGCCATCCTGGTTGCCCCTAACTGCCCTCCCCTGCAGGCCTGGGTCCCCCCAACTGTCCTCCCCTGCAGGCCTGGTCGCCCCCAAACTGCCTTCCTCTGCCGGCACGCAGTCACCCCTAATTGCTCTCCCTTGCAGGCCTGATCACCCCCAACTGCCTTCCCTTGCAAGCCTGGTCCCTCCCAACTGCCCTCCCCTGCTGGCCTGATGGTCCACAACTGCCCTCCCCTGCCAGCCATCTTTTGTCCACATGGGGGCAGCCATCTTTGACCACCTGGGGGCAGCCATCTTGTGTGTTGGAGTGATGGTCAATTTGCATATTACCTCTTTATTATATAGGATACCATGCTAGGAATGTGGGAAACCATGTCAATCTATTGTTCCCACTCTGATGAACCTGTTTGTAGAGTGTTGGTTCCGAACCTTGGCAGTTTCCTTGGTGGAATCTGGAATTGGCCCTGTGCCTGGAGGGCAAGGAGAGATGGAAGAAAGAAGCAGACCACTCCAGATTGGTAGGTGGCAGTCTTAATAAGAAGGGAATTTACATCTGAGGCTTGTCTGGGGAGATCTCCACACCCATCCACATAAGAGTTATGTAGAGACCTTACCTGGGTTCAGTCACATATTCAGTCTGGATGAGGTCCACAATGATTTGCTCTCAAGGCTGTGCCCTGGAAACAGATGGTAGCCTAGGAATGGTGGGCAGAAAGCGCATTGGAAGGACAGGGAAGCGGGTGAGGAGCTCTTGGATCAACTGGGGGTCACGCCCTCTTGATGACCTCCTCCAACACAGGGAAATGTAACAGTTCCAAAATCCAGAACCTAATCAAACCTTTTACTGTACAGTCCTTTGGGCAGTAGCAGCAGAAACCCTCTTCCAGAAGGTTCTCCAGCCTTGAAAAAAGGTCAACTGATGAGCTATACATAGTAGCCAATTCCCTTTACCTTCAACAAACAGAGAGTATTTAAATACAGTTCTTCCCACTTCAATTACTTTTCGCCATAACTTAGTAGACGGATGACCTATATTATTATAATTAACTAAATTTTGCATTACAAAATTGAGGAGATTGGCCTTCAAATGAAGAAAATATACAAATAAAAATGTTAATTTTACAGCTGCTTATAAATTAAAGGAGTGTCTTGTCGCCAACATACAATCGCACTGGTTTATGCAGAGGACCTTGCCTCTCCCCAGTTCACCCCGGCTGGCAGGCAAGTCCATCTGTCAGACCCAACAACCATGTCACACACACTGCTGATGCATGGGAGATCATATACTTGAGGTTTTCCAAAATGAGTACTTGATGGTGAACTTCTGAGGTAATGAATGAACTCCTTTGCTTTGAGCTAAACTATCTCTATTTCTGGATGTGACCAAACCCTCTCCCCATCCTAGGTTTCCTCAGACTAGGAAGGTGTGGTCCCTTTGCTAAATTATGATTTTAAAAGCCTGTCAAGTAGTTGCTCAATTTTTCTGAGCTTCAGTGACCTTATCTATATGTTGGTACTAAGATTGTCTTTATGTAAAGTGTTAATGTATATCATACCTGGCATACCACTTGGCACCCATTTTGTTTTTACCACTCAGGTTGTTTTTTAACCCTTTCCCTCTTCCAGTGAGTGGCATCTGCATTTCCTTGGGGAGCCACCCCCTCCTACTGTAAGTCAGTTGGGATCTTATAGAACAAGGTTCCAGGACCTTCTCAGGTCTGGCCAATGCCCCAGTCACAGTGAGTGATTCAGGGATGGTCACATGATCCAAGGTAAGTGAATCAGAACCAATACCAGGATTTTTTGCTGGTACTAATGGAAAGGAGAATATTTTTCTATTTAAATTATTAAATTGAACAATTTAAACTTGAAAGGCTGAGAGCTTCCATGTGGCTATTTTGTCCATAAGAATGAAAGCAATCCAGAGACAAGGAGTCTGAAAGATGGAGAGAAAAGAAGTGGGGGTTGGGAAGAAATATGAATGTCATAGCATGAGCACCTGAATCAAACTATGCCTGAAACTAAAATCAGCTCAGATTTTTCAGATGCAAGCGAATCTTTTGCTTAACCCAGTATAAGTGTGGTTTCCCCACATTCAATGAGAGAGTGACCAGCTAAGTTGTAAAGACAATGTAACAGGCATAACTGTAAAGTCCCAGGTTTAACTGTTTTTAAAAAATACAGAAGTATAAGGAAGACAAGATCAACTTTAAGAAGGAAAGTATAATAAACCTTTGAGGGCCTTAGCTGAACAGAAGCTCAGTGTGTATCAATGTGGGAAAGGGGTAAAATCTTCTATTTATGAGTCTTTTTGTTTAAAATATTTGATGAAACACATATGTTTACTGCCCAACTGGTACTCCAAAATCTCTTGGAAATGACAGAAAAAGTCATCAAAATATACATAACAGCTCTGAGACCCCAGAAAATGGTGTTGTCCACACAATCTGAGTCACTTCTGGAATGTGGGAAGCACATTGACAGAGAAACTAGATCTGCTAAAGCCACAACAAAACACCTGTACAGGTGCAGCTACCATGGGAGCCTTTCTTGCCACTGGAGCCTAGAGAAGCTCTGAGCTCAGAGTCAGCAAATCCAGAGGCGTGGGCAGGAAATAAAAGCACTGCTTTTGGAAGACCCGAGGCCAATTGAGCCCCTCTCTACCACTAGCTATAGCTGAAGAAATGCCCCTGGCCGAATCCCCAAAACTTGTTTTCTAACAAAACCCAAGTGCTCCGAATGGGGACTTGGGGCCCATGAGAGCCTTCTAACCACTCTTCAACTCCACTGCAGACTTGCATGAGAAAAACCTGTGCACCCCGGGTTTTTTTTTTTTTGTTTTTTTGATTTTTTTAACAGAGAGGAAGAGAGAGGGATAGAGAGCTAGAAACATCTATCAGCTGCCTCCTGCACACCCCCCACTGGGGATATGCCCGCAACCAAGGTACATGCCCTTGACCGGAATCGAACCTGGGACCCTTGAGTCCGCAGGCCGACGCTCTATCCACTGAGCCAAACCGGTTTTGGCGGCACCCAGGGTTTGACATAGGGTGCTTTCAGTAGCTCCCCTGGGAAGCATGAAAGGTAAATGTTACAAGACCTTGCGTGTCTGTGAGTGTCGTTATTGTACCTTCACACTCAAATGATAGTTTGGTTTGCTGGAATTCCTTCAGAATTTTGAAGGCATCTCTCATTGTGTTTAAAGGCTCCAAAAAAGAATCAGAAATGAGAATGACATGGGATTCTAGAGGCCCCATGTCATTCTCATTTCTGATTCTTTTTTGGAGCCTTTATTTCCTCCCTGGAAGCTTTTAGACTGCTTTGTCCCACCTGCTGTGAAATGTCATGTGCTAGTACCTCGTGGGTCCTTTTAATCTAGAAACTCATATCCTTCAATTATGGATACTTTTCTCCACTAAGTATTTGAAATGTTCCGCCTCTCTATCTTTCCTACTCTCTTTAGAAATATCTTCTTGGATCTTAGATCATTTGAAATTATCCTCTAATTCTTTTTAATCCTCTCTCTCTCTACAACATCTATCTCTTTGTCTTTCTTCAACCTTTTCTTGCAAACCTTCTATTTAATGTTTCCTTTCTGTTGACATGTATTTAATTGCTGAGAGTATTTTTCATTCCCGGGATGTTTCTTCTCTATTGCCTTCTATTCTTGTTCTTGTTTTATATAATATTTTCTTTTCTTATCTTTTGCTTGTTTGGAAACACTTCTTTTTGGTCATTGCTGGGGACTTGCACTTCTGGCATATGATGGATAGAGATCAGGGATGCTGATAAACATCCTACAATGCACAGCACAGCCCCACAACAAAGAATTATCTGACCCCCAACAGAAATAGGGCTGAGGTTAAGGAGCCCTGTGTTAGACATTTCCCCCAGTGCCTTGGGGTTCTGGGAGCTTTGCTCATATGTGAAACACTACAAATGAGATGGAATTGATTGTGTAGAAGACTGTGAACTTCACAGTAGGTTGCTCAAGATGTCATTTTCATCGTACAACTTCAAACTCTGTGTGTGTGTGTGTAGTTTAAGAATAATTTGATTACAGAATTATGGATTTAAGTACATTATAGCCATTTTTCCTAATAGACTTTGCTTTTTTTAGAACAGCTTTAGATTGACAGAAACATTGTGCAGCTAGGACTGAGAATTTGCATATACCCAGTACCAGCTCCCTACCCCACACCCCCAGCTACTAATTGCTTGCATTAGCAGGGGACATCTGTTATAATGAATGGACCAATATTAACACATTATAGTTAAGTAATGTTCATAGTGAATCAGTTTATCCAAAGGAGAGCTGTGTGGTCTCCTGCCTGCAGGGTTGAAGTCTGACAACCAGTATTATAGTGCCGACAGACAGGCAGCCATCCAGTCTGCAGTCTGTCTTCAGTACAGAGGCTCACACCCACTGCCACCCACCCCAGCTGTACCCAGTACCCCTGACACCCAAGTCTTTCTAGTGCCATCTCCTCAGGGAGTCTGTAATTTAGTCTAGAGAGTCTGGAAAAGGAGCGGCGAAAACAGAAAACATCAATTGATATTACCATGGGAACAAGGAATCGTTATAGCAGAAAATGAGCACAGTCCATCTAATGAAACCGTGTGCCTGGCTGGACACGGAGTCTGAGCGAGGATTCTATCTGCCTCTTGTTCATGTTTGAAATAATCTTCCTATTTTTAACTCCACCTGCAGCCCCACTTTCAGAGGCACCTGAAATATTACTGAGGTTCTTCCCAGGCCCTGGCCTCCGCCTGCTTCCAGCACCCGCAGAGACCTGCTTCTCTAGTCTCTGAAGTAAGTAACCACGCTTTCTTCAGCTTGCTAGCTGCCAAAATGTTGTTGCTATTCTCCTTCCCCATGCTCCTGTCCCTTGGGGCTCATGACTTTCTTTCACTTTCCACTAAAATTTTGAAAACAATAAGACATAAACTCATGGGTTTAATTCACCATGTGTAACCAGAAGTTGGATTTTTGATGAAAATATGTTGTTGATCTTTCTTAGCTGCCCGAGGGCTCAGAGGCTTGGAGTCCTCTTGAAAAGAACATGCTCCCTGATAGTCATTCATACCCTCTGACCTCTGCAGAAAATTACAGAATTCCTGAAAATGGGAACTGTCTTCTCTCTATTGGATGTATTGCAATAAGAAATGTGTCATCAAGCCTGGCTGGCATGGCTCAGTGGTTGAGCATCGACCTATGAACCAGAAAGTCAGAGTTCGAGTCCTGGTTGTGGGCTTGATCCCCAGTAGGGGGCGTGCTGATCAATAATTCTCTGTCATCATTGATGTTTCTTTCTCCCTTCCTCTCTGAAATTAATAAAAATATATATTTTTAGAAAAGAAATGTGTCATCCAGTTACCTGGGTGAATCTGGAGAAGAGACAAGCAAATACCAATTTTCAAACCTCTAAAAATCAACATTTATCAGTTTCCCACCAACAAGAACAGTGCTGGACAAAGTTTTCTAACAGCCTGTGCTCTTCTCAAGGCCTTACTTACCACTATATCCGTTAGGGCCATGATTTCCCCTACAGAAGTGCAGTATCTTTTTTGTTGTTGTTGTATTGTTACAATTTCCGATCATTAGATATTCCTCATTCTGGCCTTTAGCTAGACCAGTGGTCGGCAAACTCATTAGTCAACAGAGCCAATTATCAACAGTACAACAATTGAAATTTCTTTTGAGAGCCAAATTTTTTAAACTTAAACTTCTTCTAATGCCACTTCTTCAAAATAGACTCGCCCAGGCCGTGGTATTTTGTGGAAGAGCCACACTCAAGAGGCCAAAGACCCGCATGTGGCTCACGAGCCACAGTTTGCCGACCACGGAGCTAGACCATTACCCTCTAGGTGCTAGTTGAAGAGATTGCATAAATGAAAAGAGACTAAAGAATAGTCAGCATCCAGCTCTGTTCACAAGAGGAACAATAACTAACATTTATTGAATACTTTGTTCCCGGCACTGTTTTTTCCATGAACTTTTCTCATTCAATCCTCATGACAATCTATGAAGTTGATTCTTATACCTCCATTTTGCAGATGAAGAAACCTAGATGAACAAGAGGTAAGCCCAAAATGCTGGGCTTCATGCTCAGGGAGTTTGAGTCCAGAGCCTACAGTTTTAAGCACAGCACTGCACTCCACCCCATGGGGAAAGCAGAGATGATGGCAGAGTGACAGCCGGGGCAGGTCATCCATTCATTAGCATTGGGTTTAGAAGGTGCTGTCATACCTGCTTTATTATTTGAACTCATTTATTGCCATCCCGATGCCAAGGGTGGAATATCCTGCACCAAATAACTTGGCAGAGATTATACAAAGTGTGAAATCTCTAGAGAGGGAGTGGCAGGGATGCTTAGGCATTAGCATTTGCACCTGTCCTTGGATTAGCCCAGCCCCACTCTGGGTCTCTTACCAGCTCAGGGATTTCCAGCAGAGCTTCCCATCTTGATGTGTGTCTAACATTGTTTCTCATCCTGAAGAGTGGGCAGACCTTTCCAGGAGTGACATGCACAGGTAAGGAGAACGCAGATCCTTACTAGTCTCCTTGTTCTGTCTCTCTGGAATTGGACAATGGAATTTGGCCTTGATTCATAGATCTATGATCGGAAAGAAACATGAGGAAGACTAGGGTTCAGTCTCCTATGCTCAGGAGAAGACAGGGCTGTATCTGAGCTATTCAGAGCCCAAGGTAACTAGCTAAGTCATAAATACTAGGGGGAAATTGTAACAAAATAGGAGGGATCCAGAAATGCAAATGTGTAAAGTGTGGGTTACATCATTTTGAAGTTAATGAGTGACTGGGCAAGTCTGGCATCTGGCCAGCCTTGGGCCTTAGGGTCTGGCTGTGACTTGGTGCCATCTGGCAGTGGTTGTCTTTTCCAGCGTAAATGTCAGTGTGGACAACTCTGGGTCCTATTGCTGTCTGGGATACCCAGGACAGCAGCAAAGATTCAAGGGAAATCCTTGTAGATTTTGGCCCAGCCTGGGAAGATCAGACTGGAAGGATTTCTAAGTATATGGGGACCCACCCTCCTCTTGCCTGCCTCTAGAGACAGGTAGCCTGCCATTCCCCACAGGCCCCTTTCCTTCCTTCCTTCCTTGTCCTCCATTTTTCCCTTTCTGCACCTTTGGAGATAAACATTTGAGCCTGCTCCTAATTGTGTATGGAAGTGTGGCAGAAGTTGGAAGACAATCATGCAAATTTCATATTATTTCCGGTGCCTACCAATATAGTGGAATTTTACACTAATGAGTTTTAAGTGCTTCTTAAATTCACCTGATTTACTTCTACCAGTGCTTAAATAGCTCTGTCATAAATAGATCTCTACCTCTCACCTGGCAGGTATCCTTTCTCTTTAATTTAGGGCTGTATTCTCTTATTAGTCCTCAGGGAAGTGAAGTGTGATCTTTTTAATGTTCTTTTATGTGTATTATAATTATGTGGTTACATAACTGCTTCCTGTGCTGACCACATCCCTCAATAAGCACACAGCAAATGCTTTGAGAACAAGGATGATGTCTTATTCTTAGCTTGACCCACAGCACCTGATTCTGTGCTGAGCATCTATTAGTTGCTCAATAAATCTTTAATGAATGAAGTGGGTAAAAAAATTAGATGATTTGGAATCCTAATGACATATATAAATCACTTAATAAAATTGAAAGGGACTTTTCAAGACTACATTTAAACTGTCCTCCTTTAATGAAAAAATAAATATGTCTTCTTGACCTATTCTCACAGATTTCCTCAATTACAATCTCAATCTGATAGAGGAAAAAGAGACCATCATATATTCATTCAACAAACATTTATTGAGGGCCTAGTTACAGGCCTTAGACAAATAAGACATTTAGTGAAAAATACAATCCAAGTTTCTGTCCTAACTGAGCTTACTTTCATAGGTATTTAATGGTTGGAAAGCATTATGAACTGAATTATGTCCCCCAGAAATTCATATGTTGAAGCCCTAACACCCAATGTGACTGCATTTGGAGAGAGGGACTTTAGGGAGATAATAATAAATGAGGTCAGAAGAGTTAGGCTCCAATATGATAGGACTAGAGTCTTTACAAGAAGAGGAAGAGACACCAGAGATCTCCGTTTCTTCCACAGAGGAAAGGTCATGTGAGGACACAGAGAGAAGGCGGTTATTTAAAAGCCAGAATGAGAGTTCTCACTAGAATTCAACCCTGACGGCACCTGGATCTTGGATATCCTCTTTTTATAACAATGACGAAATTAATGTATGTTGTTTAAGCCACACAATCTGTGGTATTTTGTATGGCAACCTGAGAAGATGAATGCTTCAGTGGTTACTGTAAGAAGATAGGAGAGGAAAAGGAAATTGTTCACAGAATGAGAATACTGAATGGTTTTGATTATCCATTGGGATTCTTGTTATTTATGAAGCAAGTTACTATCACACACCAATTTTTTATGCATCCCAGTAAAGGAGAATCTACAACTTCCCTTGATACTCCCCTTGAGCATTAGTTGGCTTTCTGAACCCTGTCTGAAGCCTTTCGTTGTATGGTTATGTTAAAGTTTATCTACCTCCTGAGGCTCATAGTCTACTTCCACAGCAAGTCTCAGCCTCATTCATACACTGCTGCTCAGCGTCTGGCCTAAATATAGCTGCATCCCTCTCGGGGTTTTCTCATTTCTCCTGTGAACCAAATGCTTTGATTCCTGTTCTGGTTTTAATGGGCCAACCCTTTTACTTATTTCCATAAATAAGCAATCTCTCTGCAGTGTTTCTGAATCACCAAGACAGTCTGCTCTCCCTCAGCTCTTGGAATTAGGTAAATATATATATATATATATATATACATATTGGAGAGAGGGACTTTAGTGGCCTCTCCCAGACCCAGGGACAGTGAGGCTAGGTCCCAGGTCCGGGCGAGGCTGTGCGCCCCTGGGCTCGGGTGTGGTCACACGCCCCTGGGTCTAGGTGAGGCCTCACGCCCCTGGGTCTGGGTGAGGCTGGGTCCCAGGTCCGGGTGAGGCCGCGCCCCTGGGTCCGGGTGAGGCTGGTTCCTGGGTCCGGGTGAGGCTGGGTCCCGGGCCCGGGTGAGGTTGCACCCCTGGGTCCGGGAGAGGCCAGGTGCCCCTGGGTCCGGGTGGGGCCACGCGCCTCTGGGTCCGGGTGTAGCTAACTGCTACATGGGCCTGGTTCCTGCTCCCACAGCTAAACTTACAATATTTGTATTTGTTACCGATTGCCATTTAATAATTTACCACAAAGTTAGTGGTTTAAACAAAACACTTATTCTCTTTATTTCTGTGGGTCAGGAATCCAGCTTAGCTGGGTCTTCTACTTCAGGGTCTCATCAAGCTCAAGTTCAACGTCTCATCTACTTCAAGGCTGCATCAAGTTGTTAATGGGGCTATGTTCTCATCTGAAAGTTTGACTGGGGATGGATTCACTCTCAAGCTCACATGGATTATTGGCAGAATTCTATTTCTAAAGATCTGCTGGACTGAGAGCCATGGTGCCTTACTAGCTGCTGTCAAGCAAGTTGTAAAATGGTACAATTACTTTGGAAAAGAGTTATTTAAAGTTGAAAGCACTCCCAATAGATACATGCTTCAATAGCCTGGAACTCAAATATATGAAATTTTGGGCCAGTAATTTTGGCCAAAGTGACAACCTCTATCAATCCAAGATTTAAAATGGTCTTTCTCGAGAAGAGCCAAGATGGCGGTGGAATTGAATGGCTGATCAATTTCGGATGGCAGTTTCGGAAATACAACTAAAAGATGGATTGGTGAGCGCGGCGACTCCTGCTCGCGTCTCCCCAGGCCGGGCGGCTGCTCCTCTCAGTCAGCACCTCAGCCGGGGCCATGGGCTCGTAGGCGGCCGAGGCAGCTGCTGTGGCTGTGGCCGCGGACTCAGCGCAATGGCTCTCGATGAAGGAAGAGACCATCTTTCTGCAGGAGGGGCTCATCCGCGTCACCGACCTGGCCGAGCTGCCCAGTGAGATCCTTGGGGCCCCGGAGGCCGCCGACACCGACTTGGAGGATTTTTAGGATTTCCCATCTTACATTCAAGTCCTTTAGCCATTTTGAGAGAGGAGAACCAAGAAGGCGGCAAAGTTAAACAAATGAACTGCGCCGCGCACAGCAATTTCAAAAATACAACTGGAGGACAGAGTGTCTGCCACCCAGAACCACAGGAGAGCTGGCTGAATGGTGGATTTACAACTAAGAGGGAAGAGGAAAGAGCGAACTCGGAGGGGATGAGGTGCGGAGGCGCGTGGGTCAGGCTGGTGGCGGGGGAAGAGACGTGCGGCTTTTTTTTCCAAACCTAGGGGAGATTAGCTCCCCATAACTCTGAAATTCAGCTTCTGGGGACGCGCAGGAGACCCAGACGCCTGCAGGGAGAGGCTGGACTCTCGGCCTTCGTGTCAGAGAGTGGGAGTAACTTCCTTGCGGAGGTGCACCCAGCAATCAGTGTTTGCTGTGCTTCGGAAAGCAGAAAAAGCAGACTTGCAGCCATTGCGGTTCGCCACGCCATGGCCTGGTGGCGCCCTGAGACCCCGCCCCACCCTGAGACCTGCCCCGCCCTGGGACCCGCCCCGCACGTTTTGCAGGCCCACCCAGGCTCCAAGCAGCGGCTTTTGCTTGTGGGTGGCCTGCCCTGTGGCAGCTTGACCAGATGAACAGTGGTTCCAGTCGGACTGATCCAGGGCCGCTCAGGCAGGAGGAGGAAACTGCAGTTTTTGCTGTAACTCCTGCTGAGTGGTCTCAGACAGTAGCTGACCTACACTCCATTGGAGACCCAGAAACGAGGGCATCTAGTGGTCGGTGTGAGTTGACACCAGATTTCAACCACTCGCATAAGGGATACATTCAAGAGGCAGACTCAGTGAGCGCCAAAGCCTTGCTGCACCAAGACCTGGCCCATAAATGTGTCTCCTGCACAGCAACTCTTCCTTTATAGATACAGCGGGTCCTCACAGCCAATTGGCCTGGAGGAAAATTCCTCCCAATGACACCAACAACAATCAAGACTTAACTACACAAAGGAGGACCAAGATGGAGGCATAGGGCGGACGCCTGATTGTTGCCTACCACAACAATTTTGAAACTACAACGGGAAAACAGAGCAGACACCATCCAGAACCACCGGAGGGCTGGCTGAGCAGATGCTCTACAACTAGAATAAAAGAGAGGGGTACGCGGGATGATGCTGATGCCGGTGAGCCAAAGATCACACTTTAAGAACTACGGCTCAGGCGACACAACGGCGGCCTGGAACGTGCTCGGCGCAGTTCCCCCGGCGGTCTCCGGCTGAGGGGACAGCTCCACTCGCTGCCGAGCATGGACAGACGAGCCCCTGGGAGACATGGGGTGGGAGACCCCGCGCTTGCTGACCTCCGAGTCCTTCGAGAATCTCAATGCCCCGGAAGCGGCCAGGTGCGCACGCTCGGCGACCGGCCACCACTGCAGACCCAAACGCCGACGCAGCAACCCCAGACCAGCCCGCCACTGCGCACCGGGCGCACCAGAGATTCGCCGAGCCCGCCGCCCAACGAGTCCTGCGGCAGCTGCCCCGGAGCTCTGAGAAAATGGCCGAAGGAATTGCTGAGAGGGAATTGACCAACAGGAATTGGGATCAAGAAGACGAAGCCCCGCTGGGTCCCGGGTCTGGGTGAGGCCGCGCGCCCCTGGATCCGGGTGAGGCTGGGACCTGGGTCAGGGTGAGGCTGAGTCCCGGGTCTGGGCGAGGCCACATGCCCCTGGATCTGGGTAAGGCCGCACACCCCTGGGTCCGGGTGAGGCTGGGTCCCGGGTCCGGGCGAGGCTGCGTGCCCCTGGGCTCGGGTGTGGTCACACGCCCCTGGGTCTAGGTGAGGCCTCACGCCCCTGGGTCTGGGTGAGGCTGGGTCCCAGGTCCGGGTGAGGCCGCGCCCCTGGGTCCGGGTGAGGCTGGTTCCCGGGCCCGGGTGAGGCCACGCGCCCCTGGGTCCAGGTGAGGCTGGGTCCCGGGCCCGGGTGAGATCGCACCCCTGGGTCCGGGAGAGGCCACGTGCCCCTGGGTCCGGGTGGGGCCACGCTCCCCTGGGTCTGGGTGAGGCTGGGTCCCGGGCCCAGGGGAGGCCACACGCCCCTGGGTCTGGGAGAGGCCACGCGCCCCTGGGTCCGGGTGAGGCCACGCACCCCTGGGTCTGGGTGAAGCTGGATCCCGGGTCCGGGTGAGGCCGTGTGCCCCTGGATCCGGGTGAGGCTGGGTCCCGGGCCCAGGGGAGGCCACACGCCCCTGGGTCTGGGAGAGGCCACGCGCCCCTGGGTCCGGGTGAGGCCACGCGCCCCTGGGTCCGGGTGAAGCTGAATCCCGAGTCCAGGTGAGGCCGTGTGCCCCTGGATCCGGGTGAGGCTGGGTCCCGGGTCCGGGTGAGGCCACGCGCACCTGGGTCCAGGTGAGGCCACGTGCCCCTGAGTCCAGGTGAAGCTGTGCCTCTGGGTCCGGCCGAGACCAAACCAGAGAGAGTCGGACCTGCATTACCACTATTTGTCCACCATCCAGAGCTGAAAAGTCAGTGCCGACATGTACACATAAGGAACTGGTGGACATTGAAATTGGGTCTCAAAAGAACTGTTGGTCCAGAAAGAAACTCACAACAGACTGATTCATTTGCCTGTCAGCATAACTATTATTGCTCGTCTCACATTCAGTTCTTATAAGTATATTTCTAGTGACACATGATCTTGCTCATCTAGGGGAAATGATGAACAACATAGACTGATGAACAAGAACAGAACCAGAAACAAGGAGGCATCGATCAGACTATCAGGCCTCAGAGGGAGGGTAGGGGAGGGTGGAGAGAGGGGGGAGAGATCAACCAAAGGACTTGTGTGCATGCATACGAGCCTAACCAATGGTTAAGATCAACCGGGGGTTGGGGCATCCGTGGGGAGGGGTGTGGGATGGGAATGGGGGGATGAGGACAAATATGTGACACCTTAATCAATAAAGAAATTTAAAAAATAAAAAAATAAAAAATAATAAATAATAAATAAATAAATAAAATGGTCTTTTTCAACAATGGATAAGTCCTTGTAGATGGTGTAAGTGCAGAAAAATTGTGTAGACTTTATAATGTGCCCCATTTGTTCTTCTTATCATTATTAATTTATTACATTTACTTAAAAATTATACTCTGACAGTGAGAACTCTTTATATTGAAGTCTCCAACATTATATCAAAGCAGCAGCAAGAAGAAAGGAATGAGCAGGAAAAAAAAAAGGAGAACCTCTGAAAGAGAAAACAAGCAAAAGATGAAGGACAAAACATATGGATATGACCATATACAAAATCAGCCCTTAATTTCCGAAGCTTTAACAGTATTGACCTTAGACTTCACCTACAGAAGTAAATTTATTACGAGACTTTTTTCGTCTCATTCTGTTCCTTCCTGAAAATTCTCTAGGAGTGCTCTTTTAGGATTATAAGAGACGTGCATAAAAGTCATATGGGCAATATGGAAAGCAGGCATGTGCCTAACCAGTGTAAGTTAAGAGCCCAGTAAGTAAGGACTTACCTGCTACAGAAGACCTGGTCTACAGTTCTGCCTGGAAATACCAACATCTGGCTGGAAAATGCTATCTTGAGAATTACCAAAGTACAGATGATTTGGCAAAAGGACTGGCTCTAGAACCACAATGGCCACTAGCTACCTGTGACTTTGGAGCACTTGAAATGTGGCCAGTGTCATATTTTGAAATGAAAATGTTTTGTATACATTGGGCTCAAATAAAATACATTTCTAAAATTAATTTCACCTATTATATAACATTTATTTTAATAGGGTCACTAGAAAATTTTTAATTATGCATGTGGCTCATATTTTTATTAGAGAATACTGCTCTAGAGCATGATAGCTCTCTTGAACACAGAGGCCCAATTTCATTGACCAGAGTGAAAGAATTGAGCTTTATACAGACTAACCACAGGATGAGGACATTTCCATATGGAACACAGATTGAAAAGGAGAGGTCTAAGCAGAAAGTGGGTATGATTCTGACAAATTGAGAGCATGCTTGCTTAGTTTTATGTAGAGGAAAAGGGAAAATCCTTAAATAAGACAGTTGGCTCCAAAATCATGTTCTGGTTATGGTACCATCCCACCTGGGACCCATCCCATCCACCTTGTTGTGTTGTTCTCTCCTTCCTGAACTATTTGTCCACCTCAGTCACCTTCTCCGGGACTGATGGTCTCCATGAACTATTTTACTTGGCTGCTTCTTCCAGTCCTTTCATGACTCCAGGTATGAAGGATTTTAATACCCTGAATTTACTGCTATGGAACTCTAGTTGAAAGGTGAGCAAATGGAACCAAAGTGACAAATGTTTTTCTATACAGCAGAGACCTCGGCAGTTAACTCAGACACAGAACTGCTGAACTATTCTTGAAATGAGCTGAAGGCAGAGAATTTCATCCATCTTCTGCTTAAAGCCTTCAAGGCCTACATCCCTTGTAATATATTGTCAGTTTCCATTAAGAACCACGAGTTCTATAGCACTTTCTTTCTGAAGAGCATTGGCTGTACTGGGGAAATCCATTAAATGAACAAGTCAGCAGAACTTTAGTAAACAATCAGATTAATGGCCCAGCAGGAGAGTTACAATCCCATAAATAATATATTTAAAACCCCACTAGGCCCCAGTTGTGGGTCAGTAGAATCATTTGCCTCCAAATGTTTTCTGGGCAAAGAGCCACTGCATTACCTGGTGGTCTCTGTGTGAGCTCCTTTTAAATTTAGTCCTAATTGAGAGTATCCCAAAAAGGCATTTTCCAGATGACAAGACTTTGTATTTTATAATGCTCTATGAACCAAACCCAAAACCTTCTACATTTTTAAACTAATGAAGCAAACATAAAATGCATTTACTTGGGGGTAGAGCTACTAATCAGATTTGAGGGCTGTTTAACTCCAACAAATGCCCTAAGTATGGGGGCAGGGGGGCTTCTGGCAAGGGCCTCTTCCTATCTTTGTGGTAGAAGCTGAGCTATTCCAGAGCTATCAGGTCTTCAGCCACCTGTTAGTATAAAAGATGGGCACTAAACCTTGAATACCAGAGAAAGATTCCTCCCCACCCCAATCAAAAATCAGCTGGTGAGCCCTGGCCAGTGTTGCTCAGTTGGTTGAGCATCATCCCATGTACCAAAAGGTCACCAGTTTGAATCCTGGTCAGGGCACATACTCAGGTAGCTGTTTGATCACTGGTTGAGGTGCTTGTTTCTCTCTTACATCAATGTTTCTCTCTCTCTCTCTCTCTCTCTCTCTCTCTCTCTCTCTCTCTCTCTCTCTCCCCTCTCTCCTTCTCTCTCCCCCTTCCCTTTCTCTCTCTCTCTAAAATCAATAAAAGTATATTTTTAAAAATCAGTTGGTGAACAGCCACCAGGAAGGTCATGTAGATGACTATTGTGTATGAATGAGAAGTCTGGAATTGCAGGGAAGCCATCTATAGAAGACTATAAAGCTAACGGTATACCTCCCTTGCCTGTGGAGGACTGTTGCTACAGAAACTCACCCACCTCAAGTTGCTGTGTGCTAACTCGAAGGTCACCTCAGCCTTGACTGAATAAGAACTCATCCCTGGGGAAAATGGCCAGTTTCCTTGGCAGTGTCTTCACAGAAGAACGTCGGAGTTCATTGACTCGCTCGGTAAGAAACTCAGTGTGATGTCCTGATGCTGGTGAAAGTGTGGACTTGAAGAGGGCAGCTCCTGAATTCTTCAGGTACTAATGCTTGGCTCCAGGATTTGGCCAGTACTATGTTCAGGTCCATCTCCCTTTTACTGCCCATGAAGTGGTCACTTTACTGCTACAATTAAAGGTCGTGTTAACTGTAGCTATTAAATGCTATTAGTAGCCGAAACTGGTTTGGCTCAGTGGATAGAGCGTCGGCCTGCGGACTGAAAGGTCCCAGGTTCGATTCCGGTCAAGGGCATGTACCTTGGTTGCGGGCACATCCCCAGTGGGGGTTGTGCAAGAGGCGGCTGATCGATGTTTCTCTATCATCGATGTTTCTAGCTCTCTATCCCTCTCTCTTCCTCTCTGTAAAAAAAATCAACAAAATAAAAAATAAAAATGCTATTAGTTGCTTTTCCCCAAACTATTATACCACATTAATTTTTCCTTGCTGGCAGAGGTTTATAGAGGCTGAGAATGCCAGATACTTTATCCCAGCATCCTTGCAGGTGAGTCACAAATGTTGCTTGCCTCGTGCTCAAGGAGAGCTCTTCCCGCTGTGGAGAAGCAGGTATTGGGAAGTCAGAGAAGTGCTCCACCCGGTGTCTGTCGTGGGGGTCTTGTTTATTTTGTACTCTCCTTGCCTGGCATAGGACCTATTTCCAGTTGTCTCAAAAATGCGTCTAAGGCCTCAACTCTGAGAGTAACAAAAGTAACCCTACATTCTAAAGCAAGGCCCTGGGCACATTCCTCTTGAGATTTAGTTACAAAATGGTCAAACTAGGCCTGTAACCTCACCCCATCACTCACTCCTGCCTATAAAAGAGACTACATTCTTGGGGAACATGTTTCCATCAATGATGGACCACATATATGATGGTGGCCCCATAGATTAAAGTGGAGTAGAATATATGGTGAGAAATGGAAGGAGATGCGTTTCAGGAGGAGTATCTTCTTTTCTGGGGCTTGGCAGTACTACAGCACCTCAATTTTGAGTGCCTAGGTTACATCTCAATCAGTCAGCAGGAACCTGCTTTAGTACAGAGGAGCCTGCCACCCCCCCCCCCACACACACACACACACACACCACATATTGAGCAGGGGTTGGGGGAGCAGCCCTCCCAGAGATAGCTGATGGTCATCAGAGTGCACCACTGCAAATTCTTTGTTAAGGATGGGAACTACTTTAGCAACTATTAAGAGGCACTGCCCCATGAGTAAAAGCTTTCTATGGTTTGTGGAGCCATCCTGCCCTCTTACTTTGGAAATATTTTCAGGTTGTAATGATGTAAAGCATAGATGTTTTATTTCTCCAATCATTTCAATACCACAGAGAGCTTTTTGTGCTACATAGGGTCAATGGAACCACAAACGAATTTCCAAAGCAAATTATTGAGTCCTCAGTTCTATATCCTCTCCATATTAGACACACTCTCTCTTTTTAATGAATTCCACAAAGTTCCTTAATCTGACCACTGTTCCAACACGCAATAGCCAAAACCACAATCCCCTATGTTCCTTCAACTCTCCATCTGGATTTCTTATTCCTACTAATCCTCAGACCACCTTTCACACCCTCCTGATGGTCACTGTTATGGTGATCTACTCCTTACCCGGCAAGTTTCTCTTCGATATTTCCAATCAGTCCAGCCCTCATTGCTGTTCATGGAGCAGCACCGACATCTTTGACCTTTGGTGTGCTATCTCTGGCACTGCTGGAAGGAAGCGGGGGAGGAGCTTGTGGGACAGCGTTTACAAAGCCTACAGTAGTGGCCAGTTGTGTCCTAGGCCTTCATGTCCACTCACCACTTGGTCAGTGACTCACCCAGAGCAACTTCCAGTCCTGCAAGCTCCATACATGGTAAGTGTCCTATACAGGTACACATTTTTAATATTTTTACTGACTTTTTCTAGGTTTAGATACACAAGTTGAGGTTAGTGGAAGCACATTTCTCAGAACGTATCCCTGTCATTAAGTGAAGCATGACTGCATATTTTGAAAGTGGGCTTTGTAGAAGGTTGCTAGCCTAGTAAGGACAGCTATTGCATTTTCTTCCCTGTCCCACCATGTTTTTTAAATATTTACATTGAGACCCGTGATTGAAAACACATCTTACATTGTATTCTTTGTCATTATTTTAAAAGTGTAGCTACCAACCACGAAATGAATTTGACAACCAATGAGTCACAAACTCAGAGATATACCTGTAGAAATTGGGGCACCTAACAAAATGGCAGCAGTGGCTATGTGTTCAGAATCTCCGCTTTGACTTTGGAATGTCAGTCCAGAGAAGCCAGGGGATGGGGGTGGGGGTAGTGGACAAAGTGTCAGGCTGAATTAATTTCAGGGTGTGCTACTGGGTCACAACCCAAAGTATAAAAAAAAAAAATAACAAAATCCAGGTTCATTCGTAGACTTTGTTTGGATTGCCAAATCCCAGATAGGGCTGGGAGAAACAAGAGCCAGTAAACCTCTCCTTGGCAGAGCCGGTGAACCCTCAGGACACAATTTTTCACAATGTTCTCTTCTTTCCTTTCTCCCCTGGGTGGTGATTCTAAAATCCAGGATGTTCAAATAAAAAGAAAATGTGTTCAAAGTCTCCTGGTAACTGGAGAAGAAATGGCTCTCCCAATTCCCAGTTGAGGATAATAACAATGAATTTTCTATTGGGAAGAAAGATGGTTTGCTTGGGGAGAAGTGACTCCATTCCAGGCTTGGCTGGATACTCCATCAGAGACTTTACCTGGGTATGTGCATTTATGTGAAGGCAATTAAAAAAAAAAAAAATATATATATATATATATATATATATATATATATATATATATATATAACATTTATTTTAATAGGTCTGGGTATGTGCATTTATGTGAAGGCAATATATATATATATATATATATATATATATATATATATATATATATATTATAAATTTTTTTTTTAATTGACTTCAGAGAGGAAGGAAGGAGAGAGATAGAAACATCAATGATTGGCTGCCTCTTATTTGCCCCCTTTTGGGGATTGAGCCCATGGGCATGTATCCTGACTAGGAACTGAACTATGACCTCCTGGTTCGTGGGTTGACACTCAACCACTGAGCAACACCGGCCGGGCAAGGCAAACACTTTTTATCCTTACCTTCCAGAAATTTCTTCATATTTCCTGAAAAACTACAATGTAGAGAACTTTTTAAAAGTCCTAATAATGAGAATGGAGCAATTTTGTAAAGTGCACCCTTTAACTTCTTTTGATAAAAATAGCAGTACATGTAAAATCAGAACAACAATTTCCATATTTCCAGCTGCGTACAGAGCTCTTCGCTAACTCTCCAGAAACAAAGACTCCAGTGACCCATTTCCTAGCAGCTCTAACTCCTCCCCCTCAAACAGCTGTTCACATTTACAGTCACATTAACAGAAGTTGTGGAATCTCATTTTTTAAAAGTTCACTAGATTCTTAGTTCGTGCTGAGTGATTTAAGCTGTAAAATATGGGGGGACTGGGTGAGAGAAATAATGTATGCAACTGTTCTATGTGTGGCAAAACCGACCTTGAATCAAGTTAATGATGGAGAAAGAAGTTACCCAGAGAGCAGGGGCTAAAAAGCACTGAAGGCACATGCGCCTACAATTGGCTCAGAAACCACCACATGGTCCAAACCATCACAACAATCATTGTGGGGCGGCCCCTCCCTGCTTCTCCACAAACCCTCAGGTCACACACTGCATGGTTCCTTCACTCCATGGAGACCACCAACTACGTTTCCTTAGCCTGACAACTGGTGGGTGCCGGGGACACAGAAGAACACAGTGTAACTTTCCCTGGGTTAATGCCCCCAAGAGGGGTTCTGTGTCTTCCTGGGTAAAGCTGATAGTGTCTTGGAGGGGAAGTGGCAAACACAAAAATAGAACTGCCCAGAAAGCAACAGAGCTACACCGAGGCCCTCACATAGCTTTTATGCAGCAGCCACTTCCAATACCCCCAACGGAGTTAAACTCTACTAAATTAGGGAAGTAATTTTTTAAAAAACATAACTAATGTATTCCTTTATTATTTAACTTCAAAACAGCACTAGAGGGAAATCAAGAAAAAGTTCATGGATACTTTCCCCCTGTAATAAATAAACCAACCCGGAGAAGTAGGGATTTGCTTAATATTACTTATCTACTAAGTGGCAGAGCCACGACTCAAGCCAGTTGTAAGTCCAAGGTTCATGTTCTTTCCTTGGGCTTGTCGGGTGAAGGAGGAGCAGACTCTTGAAGAGGAGCAATGAGGTGCGTGTGTGGCAAAGCTCTGGGTGACAGACAGGCCTGTCCTTCCAGTGCTGAGGCTCTGATGGTCTAGAAAATGTATTGTTTCTGGGAGAGAGGAAATAATATTAGCTCCATGTTGCATTTCACTAAACAATATTTGCCTATAAAATTTTATTTAGGATGCATTTATTAAACAACTTTGGGATGACGTGATTTAATCCTAAAGGCCTATACAATATGTTTGTTGTTTGTTTGTTTTGAGAAAGGATGTGCAGCGTGTTTAATGTGCCCTTTCTCTCGGGTCGTTGGAATTAACTTTATGAAAGAAAGAAGAATATTCTGACATCAGAGTCCAGTGAGCTCCTGGGCACTGTTTCGTGTGGACAGAATGTGTGTGTTTCACACAATCTTCCCCTTTGGAGCTAGGAAGATTTTAATCTACTGTTTTTTATTTACTTGCTTAAAAACATTGAGCCATGTGCTGTGTAGTGGGTGTTAGGGACACGCTGGTCTCCACTCTCCAGCCTCAAAGACAAGTGGAGAAGCGTGTGATGCACAGATAGAAACAGGGCCTGAGAACTAAGAGCGAGTGGTTCAGAGCACACACATTGGAAAGTAACCAGCCCCTGTGTGGATTCCAGCTTCAGGGCTCCTTGCTGAGTCCATTTTCTCGTTGATAGAAGAAACAACAATAAGACCTGCCACATTGATTTCTCGTGAGGATTATATAAGAAAATTCTTGTAAAAAGCTGATATCCCCCCAGAACATGGTAAGAACTCAACATATATCAGTAATCATTAGCAGGAAGGGTTACA
The DNA here is from genome assembly GCF_027574615.1 of Eptesicus fuscus. NCBI lineage: Eukaryota > Metazoa > Chordata > Mammalia > Chiroptera > Vespertilionidae > Eptesicus > Eptesicus fuscus. The sequence continues at coordinate 15,658,450 of NC_072482.1, read as the reverse complement.
GAATCACAGAGCCCTGACAGAGCCTTGACAGGAGAGTCTGGAGACTCTTCCCAGAAGGCGGGACCCAGAGCAAGGAAGGCAGGTATTGAGCAGTGGTCTCAGCCAGGTGCCGGTTTTTGCCCCGCCCCACACAGGGGACATTTAACAATGTCTGGAGACATTTTGGGTTATCATAACTTGGGAGGTGGCTGCTCCTGGCACCTAGTGGGGAGAGGCCAGGAATACTGATAACATCATGCAGAGCACAGGAAATGTGTTCCTTCACAAGGAAATGCCCAGTGCTGGGGTTGAGAAGTCCTGGTTATGAGCATGGTTTCCGTAGCCTGAGTGCCTGCATTTTGTGGGGGAGGAAAAACCTGTTCTGCTCCCTCTGGAGACTGCCAATTAGACGGACAAAAGACAGATTAACGGGAGCAAGGGGTGTATGCACTCGCACACTCAGGCCTACAAAAGAAGTCACTGGCTTGCCTGGCCTTCACAGCTCAGTGGTTGAGCTTCAACCTATGAATCAGGAGATCATGGTTCAATTCCCAGTCAGGGCACATGCCTGGGTAGAGGGCTCAGTCCCCAGTAGGGGGGCATGCAGGAGGCAGCCAATCAATGATTCTCTCACATCATTGATGCTTCTATCTCTCTCTCCCTCTCCCTTCCTCTCTGAAATCAATAAAATAATATATTTTTTTTAAAAGTCAATGCCTCAACAAATAGATGAAGCTTATACACCGAACTTAGTAGAACAAAGGGAGAAGGAGAAAGGCTTCTGTGAGAACACACAGGTTTCCTCAGGAAAGACAAATGGGTTTCAGAAGAACAAATAGAAGGTAAAGTTTGTGATACTATTTGTCTATGACAGTCTGAGCGGTCTTTCCTCTTCTTCAGAACCACAGAACCGCCCCAGAGAGGAGACTTGGTATATGGTTACTCTTGGGAGGGAATTTGCGGCAGCCCTTATTTCTCAGACTCGCTACGTTGGGTCAGTCAGATAGGGAGGCTCTGAGAAGGCTTCTTTCTGCATCTGTTGAATCTCAAATGCCTTCAGCTTAAAATAAACTTTATACCAACTCAGACGTTCCAAATAGGTCCTCTCAGTTTTAATTCTGGCTCTGTCACTTACTAGCTGTGTGACCTTGGGCAAGTTACTAAACTTTTCTGTGTCTCACTTGCCTCATTTGTAAATGAAGACACTCAGAAAACTTATTGAATGAGTTAACATTGATAAATACCTTGAGCATAGTTTTAAAAGAGAAAATGAGGCATATTAAAAAGTTTAAGTTTATTTCAGCAAAAATCAGTTCTAACTAGGCAGCCCCAACCCGGAAGTGGTAAGGGACGCTCCCCTGACAGGAGTTCAGGGACAGACTCTAATAGAGAAAAGGCAGAAACAAATTAAGAAAATTATTGATTGGCAGTGGTTTAAAGCCTAGTGAGCTATTTGTGATTGGTTGTCCTTAGACTTCAATTTAATAACCCTGAGGCATTGATAGGCTTAGATTTTGGTTTGCTTTCTTAGGCTACCATGGTATTAAAGCCACCTTGGTCTAATGGCCTTGTTGTTTAACAGTAGCAAGTATTACATTTACACTTAAGTAAGTAAATTCCAATGTCTAAGTTAGTCGTAAAGGATATTCCCCCCCTTAAATCAAGAGCAATGGCCTGTTGAAGCTCCACTCTTTTTATACCCTGCATAGCTTCAGGAAGATTGCTCTCTCCTACATGGCGTTCTAGAAGTTATTCCTTTTGGACTCTATGTCTGTAGCCAAGTTAGGTGTACTTGCCTCAGTCCAGTGTGACTTAAAACTCCCGCATAGATGTGCAACATGGAAACACGGTGCACCCTGGGATGCAGCTGGAGAAAGAGCTGCCGGGGCAGGGAGAAGGCAGAGTGAGGGAAGACCAGGGACTCCCATTCTGTTTGGCAGCTTCTGCTTTCATTATTTTATGCTACCTTTTCCTTTTTCCTTTCTACTCAAGACGTTTATCTCCAATACCCCCAAAAACGTTTCTCTACTGTTTTCTTAAAGGCTATAATAATAAAGCTTTATACCTTCATCCTGCTTAAGGGCATTTTAGAATACTAATAGCCTAGGTTTGAATAATTGAAGAAGAGATGAAAAGTCAGATTCTTGAGTTTCTTTGTGATTTAGCTCCTAACTGAGCCTGACACTCATTAGTAGGAAAGGATCAGGATCATCCACCTCTGACAAGTGAGTTTAGGTGGAGTATGATCTAAACAGGGTGATTCTTCTCTCCTTCTCCCCCTCCCCAACTATTTCTCCTCCTTTCTTTTCTTCTACATTCTTTGTGATTATCCATGTCTGTCCCTCCAGGCTATGTGCTTTCAGAAATTTCATCTGCACTCCTCTCAAAACTGTTTGGACCTAGACAGGAATCCACTGAGGACCTTGAAACTTGAATTCACTCAAGCTGTCACCCTGTCCCTCAAAGGTAGTTTTCTGCCTCCTTCTGGGCCCTTTCACTGCTCTGTCTCTCATTGTTTCGGTCCTTAGCCAGACAAGCTCCAAAGCATCCAAACCACCTAAAGAGTCAACCACATCCAGAAATTGTTTTTAGGATATTTCAAAACATGATGAAGAAAAGGCAGCAGCTGCGCAATACATTTGAGACATAGTGCATCATGCTGTTGATTGATTTTCTTTAAACAGCCAATCCAAGAGGGGACTTCAAGCTCACTAACAAATATACTTTCCTCCTTGCCCACAGCATCTTCCAAAAAGCTAAGGTCAGTGAATCCACCTTTTTATAAAGAGGCAATAACTGGGAATAGGTTGCTTTTTTCTATCTACTATTCTTGTGAACTAAATTGTGGAATTGAAATTGGTTATTGGGGAAGATTGGTAGTCTTTTGTGGTTTGCTTTCCATCAGAGCTGATTTTACACAGTAGAGTTTAAAATATCCCATTATAAAACAGCTTTCTGTACAAATATGTTCTTCAGTTCTAAGAACTCGGACTGTTCTGGCAGTATGAGAAGAACAAGAATATGTAGTTCCAGGTCAAAATTCAACCTGAGTAAATAGTTCCCTGTTTTCTTTTTAAAATAAATGCTCAGGAGCTCTCAGTAAGTAGTCCTGGGTTAATTTTGTTGTTATTGTTTCTACTGCTGCTTTTTTCCCCCTACCTTCTCTGTCTCCTTCCCATTTTTTTTTTTTTCATAGATCTTAAAAAGACTGACATTGCTCTTGTTTCTTTGTTTTCTGCTTGAGAGTCTGTCCCTGAGGTCAACTAATTCATTTATTGTTTTTTTTTTCAATAAGTTACTAATCATGGGTCTTTGTGAAATTAAAAAGTTAACATCAAAATTTGAATTTACTATGACCTATTTTTTAAAAAAGAACATTGAAAGAAAAGGATCAGGAATAAGTTTATTAATGGCCCAGATTCCCAGAGCAGAGGCCCTGGGTCAAATCGAACCTGCAGCCTATTTTTATGTAGTCATCAGACTAAGAATGTTTTTACATTGCAAATGATTATAAAACAAAACAAAAACCCCAAACAAAGTGACACCACGCATGGTCTGCAAAGCTTAATATATATACTAGTATACCACTTGGGTATTTACAAAAACCATTTGCAGACCCTCCTGTACAATGTCCTTTCTTTCCTGGCCAGATAGATAGCTAATCTATTCATTTTTTAAAATGTTAAATTGAGCTTATATTTGATTATATTTTTTGGTCTAAAAACACTTGTAACATTATTTCTTGAATTTACTTTTTGCAATGACTTACATTCTGATGTCACCCACCCATTCATGTTGATTGAGTTTCTACAACATGCCAGGCACCGAGATGTTACTTCGGGCAAACTAACCAATGAAGCCCAAATTCAGTGGCTTAAAGATACATTGCAAACAGATAATCATCGCACTTAAGCTTCTTTTAAAAAATCTCTCTTCTAGTAAATATGTATTCTTGTCACTTTATAATTCAAAAGCCTTCTATGTTTCCATTTGCCTATAGATCAGAGTGCAAAGTGCTGACCCTGGGTAGCTATATTAGAGTTTTCCATAATTGCCTTTTTTTAGGGGGTGGCTCCTTTATTTGATCTTTTTTAAATATTTTAAATTTTAAAATTACAGTTGATGTACAATATTATATAAATTTCAGGTGTACAGCATAGTGATTAGACACTTATATAACTTACAGAGTGATCACCCTGATAAGTCTAGTGCCCACCTGATACCATACATAGTTATTATAATATTTTTTACTATAGCCAATAATACAGTCCATAATTATCTTTTTAATCTCCCCTCCCACTACTTCCCCACATGAACTCTGCAGGAGCAGCTGGGCTGTTCATTATCATCCCACCATAACTTGTTCCTTGCTATATTCATTCTGTGGAACATGCCAATCTCTCATCCTGGAAAACTCCAGATAGGTCCACTAAAAGTAAAATGAGATGGTAGAAAAGCTGTTGGGAATATGCAGCTACCAGATGTGGCAAACCACTCGTAGAAAAGCCTTGTTTAACTTGATGAACAGTTTCATCCTCAAATATTAAAGAACAGTGAATTCAGAATGACATTGAACAAGACTAATCAATCAGGCCTGGTGCTATGAATGAAGCAGAGTCCTTGTTCTCAAAAGACACCAAAATGTAGAACCCAACAAGGTGACTTAAAAATCTCTCAACACTTTTCTCCTCTTCCTCATTCACTCATTCCTCCATCCATTCATTCAGTAAACTTTTTCTTGAACTGTTATTAGGCACACATGACTCATCAGGCCCAGTCTCAGCCACCTGGCACATTAACCAACAATTATAAATGTAACTAGAGGCCCGGTGCACGAAATTCATGCACTGTGTGTGTGTGTGTGCGGGGGGGGTCCCTCAGCCCAGCCTGCCCCGTCTCACAGACTGGGAGCCCTCAGGGGATGTCCTACTGATGGCTTGGGGAGCGGGCCTAAGCCGCAGTCTGGCCTCCCTCTGCGGGAGGTGACCAGGCTGATCAGGGTAAGGCGCCAAGCCCCATCACCACGCTGCTGCTGCCACTGCCAGCCACCGCAGCTGCCAAGTTGTTTTCATCAACATGGACTCCAGTCCCTTTACCACGAAAAAATGACAACTTTCTTTAGGCATTTTCAAGATGTGTCTTTCATAGGATATGACATTTCTTTCTTTCTTTCTTTTTTTTTATCCTCACCTGAGGATATGTTTCCATTGATTTTTAGAGAGCTTGAAAGAGAGAGGGAAAGACAGAGAGAAACATCAATGTGAGAGGGACACTTCGATTGGTTGCTTCCTGCATGAGCCCTGACCTGGGCCCCGGCCAGAGAGGAGCCTGCAACCTAGGTACATGCCCTTGATCAGAATCAAACCCGGACCCTGCAGGCGGCAGGCCAAGGCTCTATCCACTGAGCCAAATAGGCTAGGGCAGGTTATGATATTTCTTAGCCCCTCCAGCAGCGGACCTTAGTTTTTTCCTCCAGGAGTGTGGTGGAAAAACCCTAGATCACCTTCTTGGATTCTTATTACCCAAGTTACCAAGAACACTGCAAGTGGCAGTGTACAGGGAGCTTAGCCAATGAGCGGTCAGAAAAGGTGTTTCCTCTGCAGCTCACGGGCAGAGGCCCCCCTGTGTTGTGTCCACTGGGGTGGGGGCATGCTGCCTGCCCAGATGCCCTCCCTCCCTCCACGGCCAGGGCGTGGGACACTATGAGCACTGCCATCTTTGTGATGGAGTGACAGTTAATTTACATATTACCTTTTTATTAGATTAGATTAGATGGTGAGGTATGCAGAGCATTCTGGGAACAGGGAGGAGAGGCATATAACCAGGCAGGGCTGAGGGACAGGGAGGTTTCCTGGATGAGGTGACCCCTGAGTTGGTCTTTAAAAATATGAAGGAGGTAGCCAGGCAAACAGTAGACAGAAGTGTCCAGATTAGATTTCTCCCCTCAGTTATTTTATCTATTCTGTGCATATTATTGCTTTCTGGAAGTACCATGCTTGCCCAGAATTGAGGGGAATGTTATAGAAGGAGATGGGGTATTTTTTCTCTGATTCATTTTCACTAGATTGAGTGGCTTGACAGCAGGAAATGTATCTTGTTCTTTTGTATGGTAGTCTTTTGCCATAAGTGATAAGTCCAAGTTACACACATACCAGTGGGACGATGTGATTTCTAAATTCATCTCCATGGTATTTCTAAACTGAGAACTAATCATTCCAAGAATGAAAGAAAAAAAGATAAAGAGACGTAAAGGAAATGCCAAAGTGGAGGCTTGAAGGTGCAAGCTAATGAGTTGCTTTAAAAATTATCTTTGTGCTCTCAGCATCAGAGGATATATTGGAGACATGATACCCTTGAAAGTGTATGCTGTAGAGCCAACTCCCTAGGTTCAAATCCCAGCTCTGACCAATCCCAGCAGTCTGAACTAGACAAGTAATTTAACATCTCTGGGTCAGTTTCCTGATATATACCATGGAGAATAATAATAGTACCTACTTCACTGTGCCATCATGAGAACTAAAATTTAATAGACAATCGATTGTGTTTAATACAGACTTTCTATCATTATTAAACCAATCAGCAGCTTCCTCCAGCGGGATTTTGTCAAGTGCTGGAGCAAGTTATGTTTGTCAGGTCCTCAAGTGCTCTCAGTGGGGAGTAGACATGGAAAGCAGTCAGTGGAAACCAGTCACTCTGGGAATTCCCCACGGCCACAGAGAGTTTGTGCTACACTTGTACTTTTCTTTAGAAAAGGCATGTTCACACCCTGTCCAAGAGCTAAAGCAGTAAGGACAGTAGAATATATAGAATATAGGTTATGTATTATAATATACATATAGCATATATACAGTATGTTATAGTAGCAATTCACTTTTCCATACATCATGCTCAATTCTAATACCCACAATCATCTTTGACAGTCTCTCTAGTTACTCCTTGTCACTTAGTACCCATGGGGTTTTCTGTAATTTATTGAGCCAGTGACTGCACTGGATAAGGCAACATTTTATGTCTGAGTATTGCTTACTTCCTGATTCCATTTCTACCTTCCTCCAGGCACAGAATCCTTCCCTTTCTAACTCCAATACGATGAACATTAGACAGTGAGTCTAATACATAGGACCTCGAAATTTCTCAAGACAATTATGAACAAACAAATAGAAGATAGGAGAATCCTGAGATAAGCTGGGTTCTGCTTATTTTGTTTTTCTGACCATTTTTATACAGAGGAAGGTGACTGATCATTTGCGTATAAACAGTGCCCCTAGCCTGGCTAGTGTTGCTCAGTGGTTGAGCATCGACCACTGAACCAGGAGTCAGGGTTCAATTCCTAATCAGGGGTCAGGGCACATGCCCTGGTTGCTTGATCTCGGATAGAGGGCATGCAGGAGACAGCCAATCAATGGTTCTCTCTCATTATTAATGTTTCTATCTCTCTCACTCTTCCTTCTTCTCTGAAATCAATAAAAATATATTTTAAAATTAAAAAAACAATAGTGTCCCTAATAGTCACACAACCATTATCTATAATGCGAGAAAGATTCATGTACCATCATTTATAAAAAAGAGAAATGTCTATGGCCAGCTCCAGGTTACAAAGCATATCACTGGATGTTCTACCTGATAATGCTGAGATCCCACAGAGGAAATTAAATGTCATGAAATGGCCTTAATCATGAAAGTGGTCAAAATTGTGCTTCACAGGGTACACGACAGCATAGGGCTTCACACTGGGGAGGAAGAAAAGCACATACTTTCAACAATAAAGATACATTTTAAAAAATATTCAAATTCTTGAGAGAGAATTTTATATTTAAAAAAAAAAGGTACATTATGATATCGGAGCTCTGGTCTGATTATTAGAGGTGATTTGAGTCTCTAGTACTGAACTGTTCTTAAAGGAGCGGCAAAGGGAGTGGAGAGAGAGAATTTTATTTTGTCTGTTTCTCTACTAGAAAGGAGGTTATATACCCAAATAAAGAAATTCTTAAAAGGAGATTCTTTGCATCATATTTTGGCTAATGAGACCTTAAAAAAGAAGAACAATGTTGGAGGACTCACATTACCTAACCTCAAGATTTACTATAAACTTTGGTAATAAAGTCGGTGTACTATTGGCATAAGGATACACAGATAGATCAATGGACCAAAATATAGAGTCCAGAAATAGACCCATACTTATGAGGTGTATTGTTTTAACAAAGGAACCAAAGAAATTCAAAAGCAAAGAAATACTTTTCAACAAATGATGCTGGAATAACTGGTTATCCACACGAAGAAAAGAACACACAAAAAAACCCTTGGATCCCTATTTCACACCATACAAAAAATTAACTCTATGTGGTGGAAAGACCTTTGAACAGGTGTTAGAGAACCTTGCAGTAAAGTTTATAAGAGAAAGCATCTTCCCGCTGGCTTAGATCATCTCCTATCCTTAAATATATCAAGATTCACTTAGTCTAGGCTAGGGCTTGTCCTTCAGTCTTTCCTCGCACCTTATTAATATACATACAGAGAAACATAAATTCGAAGTCTAAAATTATCATGTATCTAAAGAGTACAATAACCACAAACTCAAAAGAGTACAAAAATCTTTCAGATGTTCCATCCAAAGTAAAAGTACTGAGGTGAACCAAGTATTTTATGTAAACATAATAAATATTCTTAATGAGATAAAGCAAGGTATTAGCAATATGAAGAATTAGAAATCATTAAAATTGGAAATATGTAAAGCATAATAGCTGAAAAAATTACACAAAAGATTGGACTAAAGAACAGGACAAAAAAAGATAAAGAATGCATTAGTGAACTGGAAAATCAGACATGAAGGAAATCTCTCAGCCCTCAGAAGGATAAAAAGATAGAAAATCGAAAACTAAGCATACTCCTTCCTGACCCTTTAAATAATGTCCACCCTATCCCATCAAGAGACTTAGGATCAATTATCCCCCCGTTACTATAACTCCCGTCTGATCCACTGGCATGAGAAACCCCAAGTGGCAAGGTGGTAGACACAGCTTCAAATCAGTAGATCTCTTACTTTGTCACTGGTGTAGACATATCCCTTCCTGGAACTAGGGCCTCTAACCTAACAGAGCCTGAAGTTATGGGGATGGAAAGAATACATTCCACACATGGGAATTTGGGAGCAATGGTATAGGTGTCCACTCCTACTTCTACACCTTGGTTCTCAGACATGTGCATTCTAACTATTGGGGACATAGCACCATATATTGCCCTTGTTTTAGTGCATAAACTCCAAAATGGAGGACTAAACTCTAACCTCAGGGTGTATTCTTGGAGAGGCCACTGCATCATTCAAGTAGGCCAGCTTTATCTGGGATCATTGCTACCCCTCCTTGCAGGAAAATTAGTCCCTTGTCTGAAGAAATGCTGTTGTAGGACATCATGATAGATTAGGTGTTCTGATGCCTCTTTTAAAATATCTATATTTTATTGATTTCAGAGAGGAAGAGAGAGAGAGGAGAGAGAGAGAGAGAGAGAGAGAGAGAGAGAGAGAGAGAGAGAAACATCAATGATAAGAGAGAATCATTGATTGGCCACCTTCCACAACACCCGCCTCCCCCCAAACTGGGGATCGAGCCCAAAACTGACCAGGAGTCAAATTGTGACCTGACCCTAAACCATTGAGACATGCTGGCTGGGCATTCTGATGCCTTTTGATGGAAATAACACTGGAGTAGGTATAAATTTCAGTAAGGACAATGTGTTTCTATTTTCCTCAAGTAAAGCTTAGCATCTGTCTTTATGCTGTCATTCAACAGGTGACTAGATAAGCCTTGGTGAGCTGAATCCCATTCAACCAGTTCCTGGATACCTCCATCCTTGCCACCATTACTGCTCACGGGCCTATTGCACTAGTACTGAAATGACCAAGAAGAGGGTTGGCTGACAGTCACACGCTTAGTCATCCATCCACCACATGGTTGAGATCCCCTTTTGCAGAAGGAGCTTTGTGGGCATTAACATAAGACAAAGATCTGCATGCTTGGTGCCCACACCCATAAGTCCCACTTACCTCTTCCCCCTGCCTCCTCATCCTCACACTTCAAATCCGGGTCCTGCCAGGGCCCAGATAAATTAGCCAAGTCAGTCACCATCACTCTATTTCCATCACTAAGAGCACTTCTCCTTCCACACAAAATAGACAATCAAGTGTGCTGCTCAAAGCTGTACCATGCTATCTAGAGATCTGACAGTGATGTAGAAGGTTATGGGACCACCACTGTTAGACTTGAGATATTCCTTAAAAGAAAAGAACCCCTGGAAGTTTTAGGGAAAGTGAGGATGGTGTGAGCTTGGAAGGCAACATGTGAGCATTCAGGTATTGTGAGAATAACTACTCTTCCAATAAAAATGGACTACAGCCTTGAGAAGTTGAAAAGGTATCAATGTAGGGTTTGACTAAATACAACTTTGTATTGTTTGTGATGATTTCATGTGCTTTTGTGTCATCTCTCTCAAATCAGCATTTTCATTCCTTTGGAGGCAGGAGTGTATTTTATGCTTCCCTGTATCCAACTCCCCCAACACATTATCACAGGGCTAGGATCACAGCAGCTACTCAAATTAGTAGTTTTAAATTGGCTGATTGTTGGAAGCTGCCCATTGCCTTCACTAGCAGAGAGGTGTGGACAAGGAACCCGGAAGGCTGGTCAACCTTGAAGCTCTGAAAGGTCAGAGCCAACCACCCACTGTTTAGTTGAGACAATGGTAGCTAAAGCAACTTCCATCTTTTAGTTTTATGTAAATTCTTGCTGATTGGCTATTACTGGAATTGCCTGCCTAAAGGCTTTGGGTGTATCTCGTAGTCTTAATAAAAGGGATAGCAAGGCCAGAGCGGGGTGAAGTCCTTCCCCTTGAGTTGGGCTCCCGCCTGACCCCCAATATTTCCAAATTAATATTTTCTAGTCTCTTTCATTTGTGTGCAGCCTCCTCCAGAGCCTGAACCCTGAACCTGAACCCTGAACCATGCGGGACGTGGGGGGGACACTCACAACTGGCAGCCCAACGTAGGGTACTCGCAACTGATCAATCTCCACTTCTGCCATCCCGGGGCTCTTTCTCTCATATCTGCCATGATTACTCTGCCCTGGTTATCACTGATTGGCCACCTCCTGCACGATCCCCCCCAACTGACGATGGAGCCTGAAACTGACTGGCCATTGATGCCCATGCTTCCTCTTATAAACTATCCATCAAAGTTTTCAAACCCCTATTCACCGATCTTTCTACCTTTTATTTCAATATAGAGTGGCTATTCTTAACCCAATGTCATTTCAATTCCAAGGGTGGCCCTTCTCTGGATGACCGGGCCAGCCCTTTTACTCACCTCTGTCTCACATAGTGTGTGTACTGGCTGTTGAAGGAAGAGATAGTGAGAGCTCCCTGCATCTGCATCACCTGATAAAGGAACTCAGTTATTCGATTGGCTGACCAAATACCAAATCCTCCTTTCATGGATGCAAGTCTGGGCTCAGGCACTCCTTCACCAGACTCTCCACTCCTCAGACTCACACCATTGAGGAACTCCAGCCAAATAGGACATCCAGAAACTTCAACTCTAATATAAAGTCCAATGATCCCTTGTCAGCAAACACATGAACTTGGTTCCTACCAAGCTGAGATCTTGTCCGTGTGAAGATCAAGTACTAGTAAGTCTGTCCCAGAATATGTCTCTCAAACCCACCCTTTGGCATCTTTATGAGCTGAATTAATAGTGTAGTTCTGCCACTTAGCGGTTATGTGAACTTAAATGAGTTACTTAATCTCTCCAAGTTCCCCTTCCCTGAGCTGGTGTAAGAAAAGACCCATTTGGATTTCATCAGGCTGTAGGCTGCGTGGCATTGTGCCTGGTATCTGATTGTCACTAAATAATAAGCATTGTTATCATAAGTCTAGTAATATTGTTATTTACTCTATTTCATGCCCACTTCCTCTCCCATACAGGTGACTCTTATTCTATAATTATAATTGTCCCTCTGTACTCATCTCGTCTATGCTCCTCCTACTCCATACAGCTGCCTAGTGGAGTTTGTTAATTTTTCAATAAGGCTTTAGTACCCATTCTGAAAAGTTCTAAAATGTCCCTCCTACTTTTCCCATTGCCTTGCACCCCACTCCCTTTTCTGTTGACTTTGTGATTAATAAAAATGTGCAAACAAACTTGCAGCATATGACAATGAGGTCACCTCCATAAAAGACTGGAAAGCATACATGCATGCATACTGACGTGCCTATTTCTTTTGATTCACAAGGCTGTGGTTTGATGACAGGTTCATATTGCAAAACTGGTTGACACTGAAAACACAGGACATGACAACATGTACCACACAATGCACTAAGAATAGGCCAATGGATGTTACCAAGAAAAAAGAAAAGAAAAGCATACTGAATCTCAATGTGCACTAATCAAAATGACAAAGTACTTTATATTTTTCAGTAGCAGGGTCAAAAGAATGGGTGAGTCTGGGTTATGGCATGAGAACTGGCAATTCCTGCCAAATGAGTTAGTTTTAAAAAGTAATGTTCATTTTTAAGTCAATTAAACATTGACATTCATTAAATGTCAATGTGCTGGACCACATGGCACCAGGCATTACTACTGATTCAAAATGATCTGCATTGCTCTAGTCACAATAGGTCCTTCCTCAATGACCTTCACCTGCCCCCGACTGCCCATGTGGATTACTCCAAATTTCCAGCCCAGTTTTCAATGCCCTATAGTACGGTTTGAGGTCTATTCACTATTCCTAACTATACCTTAGACTTTCTCACCCCATGATTTTGCTTACTGTCTTCTCTGTCATTTTCATCTACTCTGTTGAAATCCTACCCATCTCTCAATGCTTCAATATCAGCCTCTTCATGATCCATTCTCATGCCTACTACTGCCATGAAATCCCAATGTCTTCTTCAGTCAAAGCTAATTTCTCAGTCCTATGTATGTCTGTATCACCTCTGTTTGCTTCTCTCTTGTACAAATTACTATATTTTGCCCCAAATTTAAATGTTTAGATATATAGATTTGGTTAAGTTACCCATTCTCACTGAATATTGTGAGTGGCCATGAGAAACTCAGTAATGTTGGTGAAGGTCTTCAAAATATAATTCAAAAACTATCAAGCACTATACCACACACACACACACACACACACACACACACACACACACACACTCACACACACACGTAAAATGGTCTCATTACTCTATTTTGATCCAGTGAATGAACATTGGGTTGATTCCATAGAATGGTCATCCTCAGTTACATCACTTGATTAAAGCAGGCCAATGAGGCCCTAAATGGCAGGGTAACATGGTGTACTTTAAATGAGTGAATGCTATGCTATGTGAATTATCTATATATGTAAAAGCCTAAGCAACCTTTACGCCCAAACAACCAGAACGACCGGAACAACTGGTTGACCAGTTGCTAGGACGTGTACTGACCACCAGGGAGAAGACACTCAACACAGGAGTTGCCCCCTGGTGGTCAGTGCGCTCCCACAGCTGACCGACCCATCCCAGCGGCCCACCAGCCTGGCCGCCCATCAGCCCAGCGGCAGTCACTCACTCCCTCAGTAGTCCTGCAGGTCCAACCTTCAGAGAACGGGCCAGGCACCAACGAACCAGCACCGCCAGCACAATCCCAACAGCACCTTCAGCCTCTTGGAAGTCAACCTCGAGCACTGTAGACGCTTCCCCTCCCTAGACTCTCCGCTAGGAAGAAACAATATAAAAGCAGCCGCCAGGTGGCTCCCGACAACCAGTGCGAATGTCAGCAGGACGGATCCAGATCCCAAGCCAGCAAGGGCATCCCAACACCTGTCCAGAGGGCCGATCGTGTCCCAGCTCCCCCACTCCCCTGGGGGTCCCACCAGGGCATGAATTCATGCACTGGACCTCTAGTCCTATATAATAAAAGCCTAATATGCAAATTGTCCCCTCAGACCGTCATTTGACCACTCACTATGACATGCACTGACCACCAGGGGGCAGCACAGAACATGGCAGGCGTAGGCAACGCAGTGCTGGCAGCGGACGGCAATGGAGGTGCTACCAACCCCAATGGGCCCCAATGAGAGCAGGACCACAGCAGGATGATGGAGCAGGTGAGCGGGCAGCACCAGGCCAAGGCGGGTGCAAGCGGGGCCCCAACCGCCCTGCAGATGATGCCCAGCAGCAGCAGCAGGAGCAGCGGGGGGCGAGGCCGCCACCTGCCTCCCAGGTGCTGAGGGAGCCGGGTCGGGGGCCTGGCCCCAACCGATCGCCCTGCAGGTGGGATGGTGGAGCAGGTGAGGGGGCGGTGCCAGGCCAAGGCGAGGTGCCAGGCAGGGCTGCGAGGCTGCAAGGCTGGGGGCATGAGCTGGGGCCCAATCCCCACAGACCACCCCAAGGGATCCCACCGGTGCACGAATTCGTGCACGGGGCCTCTAGTATCTCAATAAAACTCTTATTTATAAAATAACAGGTTAAATCTATGCAGATGGGTCAGTAGGTTTACTCTGGTCCACTACCCTGAATAGCACCGCTAAGGCCAATGAGCCCAGACATGCATACATCTTTGCTTCTAAGCAAGAATAGATGAGTAAATCAGCAAAACTCCATTCACATTCGACAGATTCTCTGATGAAATAGGATTCCCGTTAGAGAGCAGATACCTGGGCAGCAGATGGCTCATGGCTAGGTGTAAGGGACAGAGTCCTTTGTGAAATCAGACAACAGGTGACAACAAGTGTGGATGCATAAAGATGAAAGTGACTTCAAGAATTGAAATGCTCCCAAGAATTTTATATCAGAAAATTCATCAGATGTTGGATTTTCTGATGAATTTCAATATTTTGTATAAAAACTTTGACCAACGGCTATTCAAAGAAATGAAGGAAAAACTTGGAGTGCCTCCATAAGTCAAGTGTCCGTTTGTCACCTATGCCTTTATAGCTCCCTTAGGTGACTGCTGCTTATGACTGTCAAGGAGCAGAGCTAAAGTTTAAGCAAATTATGAGAGACGACAGCTTTCCTTTCCTTTCCTGTTCTCACTGTCCTCTAGGGTTCTCAGTCTATGTAGTCACCTCTCAAAAGAAAATGCTCACCGGGCTGACCCACTCCTATCAGGGCCTTGCTCCCTGAAAGATGAAACAGAGGTCCGGAGACCATGGGATACCAGGAAACAGGCTTTATTGGCGATCACCCTGCCGGCCGCCTTCCAGCGGGGGAAAGGGAAGAGAGAGAGAGAGAGCTTGAGAGAGAGAGAGAGAGAGAGAGAGAGAGAGAGAGAGAGAGAGATTGAGAGAGAGATTGAGAGAGCTTGCCGGGGTGAGAGTGCCTTTTAAGGGGAGGAAAAGGGGACGGGGCTTAGGGCACTCAGCCCACGCTGATTGGTGGTTTCATGTAAGGTACATGGTTAGGGGCCTAGGGAATTAGGAATCGGGGGCTTTGGGTATATGGCAGTTGGTGGTTCAATGTACAGTCCATATAAGGTGTTCAGGAATGTCCGGCTGCAGGTGGAGTTTACGTCATACTCTGTCCATCAGTTGGGGGAAGGGAGGATCTATCACTCCCCAACAAATTGAGCTACTTTGGGTGAATAAGACAGACTTAGTCACACAGACGTCTGAGTAAAAAGCTAATAGAGATGGATCTGGCATCACTCCTGGGAGAAAAGCCTGAGGGCAGGGAGATGAATTGCTAATTATGAAATTGCAGCCATGCAGGAATGAGGCAGGGAATGCCTCCCATGGTTTTCCCAGCCTCCATGCCAAGAAAGCCATAGGCATAAAGCAATTGCTACCTGCTTTGCATATTCATAGACACTTACTAAAGAACCCTGGGCACCCTCAAGCTGCATAATAGTTGCTAAGGATCTTTACATTTTAAATGTAAGTATCTAGAGTGGAAAAGACTTCCTTTTGATCTGGGAGTAAGTCCTCCCACAATCATACTAAA
This sequence comes from Eptesicus fuscus, assembly GCF_027574615.1. Taxonomy (NCBI): domain Eukaryota; kingdom Metazoa; phylum Chordata; class Mammalia; order Chiroptera; family Vespertilionidae; genus Eptesicus; species Eptesicus fuscus. Next base: position 15,642,505 of record NC_072482.1, on the reverse strand, counting down.
TTTGCAGAATTACAACACCTATGACAAACCAATACTTTTCTAAACAAATGGTGAGGTTATACCAAGTATTTGAGACTTCCGAAGGGATGTGTTCTTTACAAAGAACTGAAAACATGGTTTTGGCCTAATGTTTTCACTCCACACACCACAACGGCGTGTACAATTTGTACTTGGCTTCCTCAGAGAATATGTCTATCAAAACAAGCTTGAAACCAGATACCAAAAGACAACTGTCCCTCCTGCAGTTGCACATCCAAGGCTGAGTCAGTTATTCAACAAATAATATTCGGTTCTAGCTTAGGAAGTAATTGTTTATTTGCTGTGTGATTCCCAGTCTTCACTTCTTTAGGTGGAAGAACATGAAAACCAGCAGATCAGGGGCCCCAAGGAGTTCCTGCATTTGCTGGGTTAAATAGTGTCCCCCTGAATGAACATGCTCTACTACACACAGAAAAGTGACTAGGAAAAGTCAAACACAACTGGGTGGGCCTAATACATGACCTTTGAGGGAATGATCACAGAGTAGGGGTATTTTTTGTTGCTGTTGTTAATTGAGGTATAATTTAAGCATAGTGAATTTAATATTTTCAGGTGTATAGTTCCTGAATTTTGACATCAGAAAGTTCCCTGGTGCCCTTTTGTAGCTAATTGAAGTATGATAGAAAAAGAAATAAAAACACATTAAAATTTGCATATAAGTTTTTGAGAGGATATCTTCATTTCTCTTGGCTAAATACCTCAGAGTGCAATTCCTGGGTTGTATGATAAGTGCATATTTAACTTTCTGAGAAACTTCCAAACTGTTTTCCAAAGTGGCTATTTCATTCCCACCAGCAATGTATGATAGTGGAAGTTGCTCCACATTCCTGTCAGCATTAGGTGTTGTTAGTTTCCTTGATCTGAGCCATTTTAATAATAATTCATGAACTTTTTATCTAGGCTGAGCTATAAAATTAAACATTCTGCTAGCTACGTGTACTGGGTTAAATAGTGTCCCTCTAAAATTCACATTCACCTGGAACCTCAGAATGTGAACTTATTTGGAAAATAGGACCTTTACAGATATAATTAGCTAAGGGTAGATGAGGTCTTGCTGGGTTAAAGTGGCCTTTCATTCCAATGACTGGTGGAAGCTATGTGGAGACAGAGATGAGAGGAGAACCTCATGTGATGGTGGAGGTATCCATTAGAGCAGGGGTGGGGAACCTTTATTCTGCCAAGAGCCATCTGAATACTTATAACATCATTCATGGGTCATACAAAATTATCAACTTAAAAGTTAGCCCTGCTATATTTGGTCAAACATTTCATTAACTCACCCCTAATGCCTGGGCAGGGCCAGGGCAAATGATTTCTCGGGCCTTATATGGCCCAAAGGCTGGACGTTCCCCACCCCTGCAGTAGAGCTACGCAGCAGCAAGCCACGGACACCAGACACACCAGGAGGGGTGTTCCTTAGAGCCTCTGGAGGGAGTGTGGCCCTGCCAACATCTTGCTCTCAGACTTCTAGCCTCCAAAACTACGAGAGAATACATTTGTTGTAAGCCACCCAGTTTGTGGTAGTGTGTTCCGGTAGTCCGGAGAAAATAACACACTGTGATACAAATTAGGAAATACAATAATACAAACAAGTTTATAAGGTTCTCTCTGACTTGCATAAAGCTTTCAGGAGATAAAAGCATGATAACTGTTTGTGTAAAAATATAGTTCTAATTAGTACAAATATATCATTAACAGCCAAATTACTAATAGACATAAAAATACTTGGACTAAGTCTTTGACTAAGCTGTCATTAATTCTTTTACTGAACTTCTTCTGATGAGTCCAAATTAGTGAAGTCCTATTAATCAAGCATTAAGGTCAGTTCTACCCTGGCGTGTGGCTCAGTTGGTTTCAGGTTTGATTCCTGTACAGAGCACATGCCCGGGTTTTGGGTTCCATCTCCAGTAGGGGGCGTGCAGGAGGCAGTCAATTGATGCTTCTCTCTCATCAAGGTTTCTCTCTCTCTCTTCTCTCTCTCCTCTCCCTTCCTCTCTCTCTCTTTTAAAATCAATACAAACATATTGAAAAAAATAATTAAGGTCAGTCCAGAACTAGAGTCTCAATGGTTCCTAACCTATGGCTGTTGAATATATGAGATCCACATTTTGCAGAATCCTATATAATAAAAAGATTTATATGCAAATCGACTGAACGGTGGAACGACCGGTTGCTATGACGCGCACTGACCAACAGGGGGCAGATGCTCAATGAAGGAGCTGCCTCCTGGTAGTCAGTGCACTCCCACAGGGGGAGTTCCGCTTAGCCATAAGCCCTGAGCCGGGCTCACGGCTGGTGAATGCAGCTGCAGTGGCGGGAGCCTCTCCTGCCTCCACAGCAGTGCTAAGACATCCCCCGAGGGCTCCCAGACTGCAAGAGGGCCTAGACCGTGTTGAGGAAACTGCCCGCCCCCCCCCACAGTGCACGATTTTCATGCACCAGGCCTCTAGTGTTCTATAAAAGATTAAGAGACAGACTTGCTTTTACGTAGGCCCTGATGAGAGCAGGACTTGTTGTATGAAGTATTAAATTCTTACAGATTTTTTAAATTGTAAAATCATTTGTTCATTTTCCCTACCATGGGGTATAGACCAGTTTTGAAAACCAAACTTCTGTGGCAGAGCCATTCTTGGCTAGTTCATAAAGAACAGATCATATGTCAGTTTTAGCATAAACCTCTTCCAGCTCCTACGGGAGAATCCAGCCCTCAAATCCCTATTAGACTGCCTTAGGCAGGCAGAGGGACCCCCCATCCCTACCCCAAAACCCATGAAAGAAATTAATTCTTCTCTCACTCCATTATTCAGAAAAATATTACCAGCTCGGTGATGATTATATTAATTCAATAATATAAAATAAAGGAAGAGCTATAGTCAACATCAATTTATGCTACCATGATTTGCTGAGTAGTTATTGCAATTGGACAGAAAATGGGGCAACAGGTGGGGCAGGAGGGCTGGTACAGAGTAAGCAGGATTCCATGTTTTTACAATCATTCCTTTAGCTATACTTTTTAAGCTAGATTTTTTTTCTCCATTAGGGACATGAATTATATAACAAGCTTACCAGTTGAACACTAAATATCATTTTATGGAGATCTGGAAAGTGTGTCTGGCACTCACTGAGCTCCCGGGGAGTCATTTTCCGAGTTCGGTACTGTGGTTAACAGCTGCGCCATCCTATTTCACAGGGGTGGCTGGAGAATACAATCGTGCCCTAGAGAAAAGGTTTGCAAAGCAGGGCAGAGTGTCATCTGAACAGAGGCCAACATGTTCAGCGGCCCGTGTAAAAGGCCTGTTCCCCCTACTTCTGTTCTCCAATCAGCATAAGCTGTTCTTTGAGAGTTTGGGGAGAACATAGGGTTGACCTATTTTGGGGGGTGAAGGACTTACAATATTGGACCACCCGTTCCAAGTTTGGGCGATTTCAAAGGACAGGGCTTTGGAGATTTGGAACAACCTGTACAACTTCATCATCACTGTGTCCACATAAACACAGAAATCAGCCTCCCTTTTAATCCCCATCCCACGTGTGTTAAACTATAAACTCAAGTAGTCACAAATAAAAGGCCCCCACAGAGTGCCCCAATGCCCTGTGGGATAGTATGATACAATCGGAAGTGAGCTGATGGGGTAGGAACTCTCCCCTCCATAAGAAATAGAGAGAAAGGGAAAAAACTATGACCAAAATGTTTGTCTCATTTAACTCAGTATCAACAGGAATGTCTATGCATTTTATAGCTCGTTTACCAGACAGGGAGCATGAACAACAGACAGAGCAGCCAAAGCCACTGGTTTTGCTCTCTGTTTTATGGGCTAATTAGATGTTGAAATTTAAGTTGTGACATTCTTTAAGGCCTTATTGCCCATTGCAGGGTGGTCAGAATCAGGCCCAGAAGTTGTATAGGTGTACAAATCCTTTCAGGGGAGCTCAAAATCACTGCTACAATCTATGGTAATTATAGTTGGCATCAAACTGGCAAACTGTGCACATGCCCACCGCACTCTCGCCAGCCTAAAAATAGCATGGATTACCAACAAACTTGAAAAATTAATTCACTACAGTAAAGGAACAGAAGGAACAGTGCCAACGAAGACTTCCCGAAAGTGAAATAGGACCTGGAGTTCAGAGCTTTCTCAGTCATTTGGAAACAAAGCTAGAAACAGAGCCGGGAGCCCAGGTCAACTATCAGAGTAGCTGTTGCCCCCCTTCCCTGTGCAAAGTAGCCGAATCCTGAACCCGGCGTGATTCAATCCGTTCATTCTCAGGTGCCTCGCTACTGCACATCCCCCAGACCTCATATCGCAAAAACCTGGACAACAAACATTGGGGCTGGAGAACTGGCTGAAGTAAATGCTAGATTTTAAATTAAATGCATGTGAAGTAAAGCAGCTACCAACACCAAGTAATAAAAAGAATGAAAGAAAATTTAAACGTCCTAACGACATCCTGCGGTGTTCCTCAGAACAAAGCCTGGAGTATGGCGTCGCCGACCAATTTGTGGTAAGAAAAAAACCACTTAAGAGAACAGGTAAGAAAATAAAAGTCGCTTTTAACAAAAATAGTGAGTGTTAGAGCACACAAACCACTTGGGAAGTGCATTATAATCTCTGCATCACTGACTACAGGAGAGGCACGCTAAGCAAAGCAGGGGTCCTCTTCCCCGCCCCGCCGGCCTCCCAGCGGGGCCCGCTCTGGCTTTCAGCCCCAGTCGGCTCCTGCCCCCTCCGCCCTCCAAACCCAGGCAGCACCGCCCGCTCCCGCTGATTGACAGGGGCTCCAGCGACTCCCAGGAACCCGTCAACAGGGTAGCTCTACCGGAGCCAATGAAAGCCAAGGGGCGGAGCCGGCGGCGTGGACGCGGTGCTGGTCAGGTGCTCCGCGCTGAGGTTGCGTGCGGGTGAGCGGCTGCGGGTTCAAGGGGTCCCCCAGGCTCCCGCCACCCTCCCCGCTGTTGCCCCGGGTCTGAGGAAGGGAGCCCCCTCCACATCCTGCCTCCCGTTTCCCCAAACCGATGCGGACGGACCGGGTCGTTGCGGAAGGTACGAGTCCAGGGAAGTGGGCGGCTTGCCTTCTGGTGACCCTCTGAGCTCTCGGTGGATCCCCAAACGAGCCCCCAATGCACACACACAGCCCACGACGGGGCATCCGCAGGCCTCGGGGGGGCGTGCCCTACGCCGCGACCCTTCCCCAGGACGAGGGTGGGACGCCAGTGGAGGCCATGGGGCGACGCCTCACCCTCTTCTTGATGTCGATTCACCTGCTCCTCCTCCACTGCCCCTCCTCTTCGCGTTTCTTGGCGCCCCTACCCTCCAGGTTTCCGAGGCTGTCTGTGGGGGGAGGGGGGGAGGGGAGAGGAATCGGAAAGCGGCCCAGTGAAATTTGGACCCAGGGGTAGGGGTTCCGCCGCCCTGTGCAGCGTTTCATGCACGGAAACAAGAAAAATCTGAGATGTCGCTCATCCCACCCCCATCTCTCTGTTTGCTCTGTGTCATGGAGGTGAGAATGTCGGTTCTGCTTTTCAAACATTCCTATGCTCTAGACAACACTTAGCCTTTGTTTGTTTTCCTTTGTCCCGAGAAAGCAGTTCTTTCCTGCTTGCCACGGTTACTGAATGAATTTACTTAGAGGAAAATCAGGTGTTTCGCGTAGTTGATTTTTTTTTTTTAGGTTTAAATTATGTTTGGTTTATATTAGGACTTGTGTTAGGACGGTGATGGAAAAGGGAGAAAGAGGAAGGAACCACCATCCTCATCTACATATGTTAGTAAATATATTTGCAGTTTCTTATTGGAACTGATGTTTAATGTCCATTCCAGAAGAGGAAACACTATTGCCATTTGAAAAATAGTTTTTAAATTTAATTTTGAATCATTGTCTGGAGCCCTATGCCTCAGACAATTTCAGTTTAACTAATTTAGTTCTCTGTATGGTAAAATCATGTTTAAAAAGCAAACAAAATAGAATTACTGCATCTACAAAGAAAGCAAGTATGCCAAGAAGTTTTTATGTACCTATAGCTCTAATATAGCAAGGCAAGACAGGTTCGTTTTTTGAGGTTTAAACATGTCTTCAGTAATTCAAATTAGGAAGGATGTCAAAGCTGAATTCAAGAGGTTTCTTGGCACAAAGTATGGTTAGATCCAATTTTTGGTGGGCTTACAAAACCTTCATGCAAGAATGGACAGGAAAGGGGGAGAACAAAAAAATCCTTGCTTGATTTGCAAGCCCAATGAGAACCAACAAAATTTACATATGTATTATTTATCTACATTGCCTCTTATTAGCTTTCTAGAATAAAAGCTTTTTGGCTGGCGAGGATGTGGAGAAAAGGGAACCCTATTACATTGCTGGTGGGAATGCAGACTGGTGCGGCCATTATGGAAAATAGTATGGAGTTTCCTCCGAAAATTAAATATGGAACTGCTATTTGACCCAGTGACCCCACTTCTAGGAATATATCCTAAGAAACCCGAAACACCAATCAGAAAGAATGTATGCACCCCTATATTCATAGCAGCACAATTTACAATAGCTAAGATCTGCAAACAGCCCTAATGCCCATCAGTAGATGAGTGGATAAAAAAAGCTGTGGTACATTTATACCATGGAATATTATGCAGCAGTAAAAAAGAAGAATCTCTTAACCTTTGAGACATCATGGAGGGACCTGGAGAGTATCCTGCTAAGTGAAATAAGTGAGTCAGAGAAAGACAAGTATCACATGATCTCACTCATATGTGGAATCTAAGCAACAAACTGATGAATGGAGTGGACCCAGAGACATAGAAGCATGGAAAAGAGTGCGGAATCTTAGGGGGGAGTGGGGGGGGGGCGGTGGGTGGGAAGTAATCAATCAAGAACGTGTATGCATATATGCATGGCCCTTGGACACAGACAGTGGGGTGGTGAGGGTCTGGAGTGGGGGCGGGGTGGGCTGGAAGGGGGAAAAGGAAGCTTTTTAGAAATAATATGCAGTTTAAAAAAACAACAGACCAACAACCTTGGTCCAAAGAAATTATTTAATCTTATCAGTTATAAGATTAAATGTTAACAAATTTTGACATTAGGAAGGTCAGCATCTGAATAGACACTTCTCCAATAGACATATGAATAGATGCTCAACATCACTAATCATCAGAGAAATGCAAATTAAAACCACAATGAGATATCATGTCACACCTGTCAGTATGGCTTCATCAATAAATCAAACAAGTGTTGGCAAGTATGTGGAGAAAAGGGTACCCTTGTGCACTGTTGGTGGGAATGCAGATTGGTGCATCCACAGAAGAAAGCAGCATGGAGTTACCTCAAAAAATGAAAAATGGGCCGAAACCGGTTTGGCTCAGTGGATAGAGCGTCGGCCTGCGGACTCAAGGGTCCCGGGTTCGATCCCGGTCAAGGGCATGTACCTTGGTTGCAGGCACATCCCCAGTGGGGGGTGTGCAAGAGGCAGCTGATCGATGTTTCTTCTCATAGATGTTTCTAACTCTCTATCCCTCTCTCTTCCTCTCTGTAAAAAATCAATAAAATATATTTAAAAAAATGAAAAATGGCCCCACCGGTGTGGCTCAGGGGTTGAGTGTCTACCTATGAACCAGGAAGTCATTGTGTGACTCCAGGTCAGGGCACAAGCTTGGGTTTTGAGATTCCTGGTTGGGGGGCGAGATGGGGGGAGGGCGTGCAGGAGGCAGCTAATCAATGATTCTCTCTCATCACTGATGTTTCTATCTCTCTCTGTCCCTCTCCCTTTCTCTCTTAAATCAATAAAAATATATTGTTTAAAAAATGAAAAATAGAACTGCCTTATGACCCAGCAATTCCCCTTTTGGGAATTTATCCGAAGAAACCTGAAACACTAATATGAAAGAATATATGCACTCCTATGTTCATTGCAGTGTTATATACGATAACCAAGATTTTGAAGCAGCCCAAGTTTCCATCAGTAGATGAGTGGATAAAATAGCTGTAGTACACTTAGGCAATTGAATGCTATTATGCAGTAAAAAGGAAAAAAATCTTACCCTTTGTGATAGCATGGATAGACCTGGAGAACATTATGCTAAGTGAAATAAGCCAGTCAGAGAAAGACAAATACCATATAATTTCACTCATATGTGGAATTTAATGAACAAACTGGACTAACAAGCAAAATAAAGACAGGTCATAGATAAAGAGCATGCAGATAGCTCTGGTATATGTGTGTGAGGGGGTGGGGGTGGTAGTGGAGGGATTCGGGCTGGTAGTGGAGGGATTTGGGGTGGTAGTGGAGGGATTGAGAAAAAAAAGAACTCATGCACAATGTGATTGTGGGGAGGAAAGGAGCAGGTGAAGGTGGAAGAGGGTATAGGGATAAATGGTGATTGGGGAAAAAATAAAATAAATATGGAAATACCTACTAAAAATATGTTTCTGTTTATATTTAGTTTAGAATCTTATTGTTTAAATAAGGCTATGATTTGATTATTAATAAATGAAGATGGATTACATTTCACAAATATATTTGAATATCACAAATTTTATGTCTCTCTTCAAGAAACCAAGTTAATGTATTTTCTTCTCTCTCTAGTAACATCTCTAACCATGATGAACCAAACATAAGGCTTTGGCTTTGTAAACATTTTTATATACTTACTGATTTTAGGGGGGAAGAGAGAAAGAAAGAAACATTGATTTATTGTTCTACTTATTTATGCATTCATTGGTTGATTCTTGTCTGTACCCTGACCAGGGATCAAACTTGCAACCTTGGCATATTGAGATGACATGCTAACCAACTGAACTACCCTGCCAGGGCAGGCTTTGGCTTTGAAAACACACACACACACACACACACACACACACACACACACACACTGAGTGGAGTGGCCAGATCATTATGATCTCTGAATGCATAATAATCTGGCCACTCAGTGTCTATCCTATATAATAAAAGGCTAATATGCAAATTGTCCCCTAGACCAGAAGTTCAACCAGCAGGAAATCTGGCCAACCGCCCATGTCCCCTCCCCCTGGCCAGGCTGGCTGGACCCCACCCATGCACACATTCATGCACTGGGCCTCTAACACACACACACATACACACACACACACACACTCTGAGTGGCCAGATTATTATGCGTTCAGAGATCATAATAATCTGACCACTCAATGTATATTCTAAAGCATTATTATTGGGTTTGCCAACAGTACTTTCTTGTTTCTAGGTTCCTATAGTAAGTCTAATAATGATAAATATGTTCATAGGTATTTGACTGTGAGAAGTTTGAGTCAACCTAAAAATGTTTCTGAAAAGTTGTATGTAAAGTATATCATATTTTTAAGTGATGTTTGGGAACCTATTTAAATAATTCCTTTGAGGAATATTTTGATTCTTGATAAATTCTTGGAAAGTAAAACAGTTTCTAATGCAGCTAAACTTCTTAACTTTATTACTCAGGTCTCTTGTTTAAGATGGAGTTCTGTAACGTAATCCTTGCAGGCTGCGATTTATAACTGGGATTACTCAGCACCATCACTCTCAGTTTTGAGTCAAGAATATAAAACTAAATTAGCTTCTATATGTTTTTTTCTTATACAGATTATCTTATGCTGAACTGATCAAGTACTTTGAAAATGACTTCAAAACTCCTCTGCGCTGCCTTCATACTTGCTGCATTAACACTTTCAATTACATTTTCTCTCCAACCAGATCAGCAAAAGGTCCTACTAGTTTCATTTGATGGATTCCGTTGGGATTACTTATATAGAGTTCCAACGCCTCATTTTCATTATGTTATGAAATATGGTGTTCATGTGAAGCAAGTTACTAATATTTTTATTACAAAGACATACCCTAACCATTATACCTTGGTAACTGGCCTCTTTGCAGAGAATCATGGGATTGTTGCAAATGACATGTTTGATCCTATTCTGAACAAATCTTTCTCCTTGGATAACATGAATATTTATGATTCTGAGTTTTGGGAAGAAGCAACACCAATATGGATCACAAATCAGAGGGCTGGACATACCAGTGGTGCAGCCATGTGGCCCGGCACGGATGTGGAAATCCATGAGAGCTTTCCTACTCACTACATGCTTTACAATGAGTCCGTTTCATTTGAAGAAAGAGTTGCCAAAATTATCGAATGGTTTACATCAAAGGAGCCCATCAATCTTGGTCTTCTCTATTGGGAAGACCCCGACGACATGGGCCACCATTTGGGACCTGACAGTCCACTCATGGGGCCTGTCATTTCAGATATTGACAACAAGTTAGGATACCTTATACAAATGCTGAAAAAGGCAAACTTGTGGAACACTCTGAACCTAATTATCACAAGTGATCACGGAATGACCCAGTGTTCCGAGGAGAGGGTGATAGAACTCGACCAGTATCTGGATAAAGACCTCTACCTGCTGATTGACCAGTCTCCAGTAGCAGCCATCCTGCCCAAAGAAGGTGAGTCTGACTGTTGGTCTGAGATCCAGTCTGCATAAACCCAGGGCCACTGAGTGGGGAATTTTTGCTTCTGTGCCTTTAAAGTATGTTTGCCTGTGTCATGGTAATATTCTGGAATTCACTCCTTAGATTCTGAAAAAATCAAAATCTCTTTTGTTGTTGTTACTGAACTGAACTTGCCACACAAAGCCCAATTTATTTGCCTGCAAATAAGGAGCCCACAGGAAATAATTTCCAAAGCCATGGCTCCCCAAACTGGGGAGTCTCTGCTTTTATCCTGTCACTTCAGTGCATATTCATGATGGAAATTTTTGTCATAGTCTGTAAGGGTTGGTGTAGGGTAGGTGTGGGCGCAGTAGTAGGTCATGCCTCTTCATGCACCCCATGTTCAGAAAATGGTATCCAGGGCCCTCTCAGAAGTGGGAATTTCACGGTTAAGCTCTTGGTTGCCTTAAGTTCATAATAGATGCCTTAACCTGTTTGAGCTGGTTCTTTCCTCATGTCCTTCATCGGTGTCTGCAGGTGCTTACCTGGAGGCCTAGCTACTTTCTGGAAAATATGCTAACAAAATTTTTTGAATTTTTATTGAATTTATTGGAGTGACATTGCTTAATAAAATTATATAGGTTTCAGGTATTCAGGTCTATAATACATCATCTGTATATTGCGTGGTCACCACCCAAGTCAAGTCTCCTTCCATCACCATTTATCTCCCCTTTACCCTCTTCTGTTGTTCCCCTCACCCCCATTCCCTCTGGTAATAACCATACGGTTTTCTGTATTTATGAGTTGTTGTTTTTTAATTTGCTTCGCCCTTCTCACCCAGCCCCCCAGCCACCCTCCCCTCCAACAGCTGTAGGTTGCTAACAAAATATTTTATCTCCCTAAACTAACTTGCTGGTATCCCTTGAAGTCTTAATTTTTCACTTTTTCCTAGCAATTGATGCTGTCTTGAACCATTTTGGAATCATTTAATATGATGAAAGTTTCAGCCCCCTTCTCAGAGAAGTTGCAATGGGAAGATAGAAAAGGATTGATTTCATAGAAGCCCTAAAAGAAGCCCCCCCCCCTCTCTCTCTCCATATATATATATTCTTAGGACCCACTTAATAGGGAAGCAGTGGAATGTAGGAAGGAGAAAGCTTTGGTCAACCTGAGATTTCATTTTCTTAACTATAAGTAAGGGAAGCAATAACAAGACCTTGAATTTTTAGAAATCTCTCCTCCAAGCCTCCTGTCAGCCCTGTCACCAAGTATTACGTCCCCAGATCACAATGTAAGACTGAGCAAGACTCGGACCAACTCGTCTGACTTCTTTATCAGCTCCTACGGTTAGTCTAGGTCTCAAATGAGAGAACAGGTTTGGAAAAGCTGTATACCTCCCGAATGAGAGTTCTGTCCCTCACAGATCTCAGAGGATCATAGGAAATGGTGAATGTTAAAATAGGCATACGTGCCTGCACACAAACTTTTCAACAAATTCAATATGGAATAGCAAGTTTGTTGTTGTTTCAGAAAATCACATCAATCCTTCAGTTTTCCTTATAAAATTGGTGTGTGGAAGGCAGAGAGGAACCCCTACCAAATGGATTTGAATAACAAAGGAGTGCAGACAGTGCCCAAGTTTACTGCATGTGAAGTACTTTTGCAAGACCTCCAGGGTTTTGAAGAACTTTTCTACTTTGCAGTCTGCTTCCCACCTTCACCTTGTCCTGTCCCAGTCCTCACCCTCCATTCCCCATATTTTCTTATCTAGAGAATCTCTACCTCTGCACTCATAACTAGCAGAATGCAACTCTTTGTTTTAGTTTGGGTGTTGCAGTATTACATGCATTGTGTGTATGTTTAAGTTATTAAGAAATCTCAAATTAGAGATTTCAGGTTCTACATAACCTCTTAATTGTATAAGGATAATTTACTTAGAACAGAAGATTATTTATTAGTCCCTTCTCCCCTCCCCCTTTTCCTACTCAAGATTCCTCAAAAGGGATGAGAATTCTAAAGTGTCTAGCTAGCTTGGGACCTCAGTAGGGTGTGTGCATTGAATGACCTCTGTTGCCATGATAGTTTCTTTGATTGTAGCAGTGAGTGTTTTGTTCTGAGTGTCTCTCCTTCTCCCTTCTCTGAAAGGTAAATTTGATGAAGTCTATGAGGCACTAGCTCATGCGCATCCTAATATGACTGTTTACAAAAAAGAAGAGATTCCAGAAAGATGGCATTACAAATACAACAGCCGGGTCCAACCAATTATAGCAGTGGCTGACGAAGGGTGGTACATTTTACAGAATAAGTCGGACGGCCTTATGTGTGAGTATGTTACAGTTATTTCTCCCCATTCTGCATCGCTGTGTGCTAAAGTGGACGCGATGGATAATACAGCACTTTATTTGCTGGTTGAATAACTAGCTGGTGTTATATATTAATAGCAAAGTAAAGACTCAGACCAACTCTTGAGGCTTTAAAAAGAGGTAACCTCCTAAAAATGAAACATTTACTTCTCTTGAAGCCAGACCAAAAATATGCACAGTGACCTATACTGCTAATTATAAACATGATGTTCCTGAGAAAAACATAACTGAAATGTAATTGAATTATTTTCTCTGTTTTATATACTGGTTTGATTAGAATTTTTTAATTGATTTTAGAGAAAGGAAGGGGAAGAAAGAGAGAGAGAAATTTGTTGTTCCACTTATTTATGCATTCGTGGGTTGATTCTTGTATGTGTCCTGACCGGGGATTGTACTTGCAGCCTTGGCATATTGGGGTTATGCTCTAACCATCTGAGCTACCGGGCCAAGGCCTGATTTCATTAGAATTTAAACTCTATTTTTTATTTGCAGTTATCAGCTTTCTAGTATTTTCTTCCCTTCTTTCTGGTTCTACCAAATATAGGTCAACTTTGCTTTATACCTTGGAAACATTTCTAAAAAGAAGTTAATGTGTCATGTAAAATAATATATCAAGATGTGTTTCCCTAATACCTCATGATATAATTTTGGAGCTATTGCCTCTGTATAAATTCAGAACATAATGGAAGTTCCATTTAAAATTCAAACATGCAAAATAAGGCACTTTCTGCCATCCTTAATGTGTAATTTTCTCTTATATTGCTTTAACAAGCTAGCCAAATGGAAAAGCCATCCGCAGAATTTTACTCATCTCCGTTGTGTCTGTCATTTGCAATTTGCTCTCAAGCTCCCTGCTCTTTTCCGTCTCTGCTTTGTATCACCAGTCACTGATCCCTAAAGACTAAATTCCCCAGTTCCTTTGCGCACTGGTTTCTGGTTAGGTTTGACCAATAGAACACCCTGACAGGAGTTTGGAAGCCAGGGTATTTGTTCCCTACTCTCTGCCTCAGGCTGTCTCTAACAATGGGTTCATTTCCTCTGTGATCCCAGCTCCCAACTATCTCTGTGACCTCAGCTCTGACTAAGTAGCCCTGGCTTTTGGGCTCTGGTAAAACCAACCACATCTTCCTCTGTCCCTCCAGCCCTGGGCCCTGTAGGAGGTTCCACTGTCTAACACTGGATAACCTCACCATCTCATGTTTGCTTCTTAGCTCTTCAACACTTTCATAACTAGTTCCCATATTAAACCCCCTCTGTTGGATACCTGGCATGGGCTTCCTGGTGGATCTCTATATTAACACGCACTCCTGATCAGTTGTCAGTTCACTGGGATTTGTTTCTACTCTGTTACTTGAATGTTGAAGGATCCACATTGTGTCAAACTATCTAGAAATGCTGTTTGGGTTATTGGTCCTTGATATATATAACAGATGTACAAAAATGGCCCTTTAGGTAGAACTAGGTTCCTGTCATCTTTATTGATGAAAAGAAAAGCAGTTACCTGTCAATGGCACTTGTATACATAATTCATAGTGACAGATTCTATGCCATTCTGTAATTTGTACATATACATGGTTCCTGGTTCTTAAAAATGGTTTTGCATACAGATAATGATCTGTAAACCAATATTTAATGACATGTGGGGGACCATTTTAAGAAGGCCTTTAAAAATAATTTATTTGGCCTTTTTATGTTTAGATATTCTGTAGTGTGCAGTTAGCGCTTATGTTAGAAGGGTTGCTCAAAACTTTGCAGTTAACATGAATTTAAGGGAGTCTGGAAATTTGGTTTGGTGAACTACAATTACACAATAGATTGGTCACACCTATTTTTTACAGGAAACCTTAATAATGTTTCTATTAATATTAAATTGTGTCCATTTACTCAACAAAATAATTAAATATTGACCACTACACTTCTCAGCCGGAGATCCACAAGAAATTAAGCCCTTATGTTCAAAAGCAGAGGTCCTCAAAGTGCGTTCCCTGGACCAGCAGCATCCAAATTACCTGCGAATTTGTTAGAAATGCAGATTCTTGGACCCAACCCAGACCTACTGAATTAGAAACTGTAAGGGCATAGCCCAGCAATCTGTGTTTTTACACTTCGCTCCTGAGAGTCTCAGTTTACATTGAAGCTGGAGAACCACTGCCCTTAGGCATCCATTATTAAATATTACCTACTGGACCAAGCATTTCTGGTAGGGCTTCCACTACAGAACAAAGTCCCTATTCATGAGAAAGATTTTGTAAGTCGTAATGATTTCATTTCAAATCCGATTTTCTAATAAGTGGGATATGAGAAAATTACCTTTGTCTTCATGACTGAGAGTCTAGATCCCAACTTCTTACAGAAATGAACAGAACAATCATTCAATCAACTACAAATTTTATAATGGCATACTTCCCAATGTTGATGTTATCAATTCAGTAGAATAGCATAGTTTACCCTGTCAAATGATTACAGATGATTACATAAAGCCAGCATTATTTTTACTTGAGTGAACACAAAAGAACCATAGCATTTAGAAAGACTTCTTTTGGTAGATGTGGAATTGTTCTAAGGAGATGACTGTGGATCAATCAGTTTGTGACTTTCAGAAAAATTGATTTAAGATTGTTTTTTAAAATGTTATGTTCCTGTTTGCATATTTCCTGATAGCAATATAGGTACTAGAGACTGGTTTGCTAGTCATTGTCCTCACCACCTTTAAAATAAAGCCGGTCGGTTTTCTTAGGTTGCCATCTTATCAACAGTAGCTCCTTCTCCTTTGCACCCTGATACCATGCTAATAAGCACAAGTGCCTTTAAATGCATATTTTAGCCCTGGCTGGTGTTGCTCAGTGATTAGAGCGTCAACCCACGCACCAAAGGGTCATGGGTTCTGTTCCTGATCAAGGGCATGCACCTGAGTTGCAGGTTCAATCCCCAGTCCCAGCTGGGGCACATATGGGAGGCAACCAATTGATGTGTCTCTCTCACATTGATTTCTCTCTCTCTCTCCCTCTCCCTCCCTTCCACTCTAAAAAAAAAAATCAATGGGAAAACTATCCTCAGGTGAGGATTAATAAAATGCAGCTTTTATTATAGGGAATATACTCAACAATATTGTAATACCTATCTATGGTGCCAGGTGGGCACTGGAATTATTGGAGGGAACACTTTGTAACCTAAATGAAAGTCTAGCCACTAGGCTGCACACCTGAAACTGATTCAAAAAAAGGTGTTGAATGCAAACTATAATTGCAAAATAAAATAAAAA
This sequence comes from Eptesicus fuscus, assembly GCF_027574615.1. Classification (NCBI taxonomy): domain Eukaryota; kingdom Metazoa; phylum Chordata; class Mammalia; order Chiroptera; family Vespertilionidae; genus Eptesicus; species Eptesicus fuscus. The sequence continues at coordinate 15,626,412 of NC_072482.1, read as the reverse complement.
ATTGCAATACCATTCACAAAAATAAAATAAATCATAAATAAAGTGCAGCTTTTATTATGCAGGAGTTTTCATCATTGAGTTTTGTATCACTTGGTAAGTCTGAAGACTCAAGTTTTTGCTTTACTTGTATCCATACTTAGGCACACAGTACTAAGTTAGATCCTGATCTGAACCTCGAAAGTCAAAATTTTACCCTCAAGTCCTGACTAGTTTTTCCGAAGTGGATTGGAAGTGTAACTAGAGGTTTGCTTTTTGGGGTGTCTTTTTCTCTATCTCTTGCTTTTCTTGTTTTGTTAGTAATTGTGAATTTATTGTCTTCATGTCTAAGAGCACCTTTCTCTTTTACCTTTACAATAATCATTACAACATAGTAGGTACCTAACAAGTAGTTTACCTGCCACCAAAAAATAAATAAAAATCAGTTTCACTTTCTCTTGACTTGGCTCAGTTTTGCTCTTTACCCTTCATCCTCTGCTGCTCAAGGTCATCCTCTGCTGCTCAAGGTCGTACTGGCCTGAGAAAGCTGCCTTTTCATTTCCCAAAGTGAATTGTGATGTGGACAACAGCAAAAATTGTTTGTAAAAGACTATTTTAAAAGTCAAATTGGATAAAGTTTGCATTTACTTGTTCAGACTTTGACAATACCACAATTATTTCCATTTGAATGCCTGCTGGTTGGCTAACATTTTCATGCATTTTATCTTTACAGTAGGCAACCACGGTTATGACAATGCACTAGCAGAAATGCATCCAATATTTTTAGCCCACGGTCCTGCCTTCAGAAAGAATTTCACAAAAGAAGCTATGAACTCCACAGATCTGTACCCACTGCTCTGCCACCTCCTCAGTATCCCCGCCATGCCACACAACGGGTCACTCAGGCGCGTCCAGGATCTGCTCAGTTCAACAGCTCCGAGGACAATGACTCACACACAGAGCCCTCCACCCCACCGTGGTAGTGGCAAGCCAGGAGAACACGAGCAAGAGTCAAACGCTTATTTCATAGGGGTCTCTCTCGGTAGCGTTATAGTTATTGTATTTTTTATAATTTTCTTTAAACATTTAATTCGCAGTCAAATACCTGCCTTACCAGATATGCAGGCTGAAATAGCTCAACCATTATTACAAGCCTGATGCTACTTAGAAGTGGAGATTGAGCAATTATGTCAGTGTTTAAAGGTTTCAAATTCTAGGAAACCACCTTGAGACATTTGCACAGACCCGAAAGCAGTTACATACATATTCAGGCACAGTCTTTCTCACACACACACACACACGGACCAAAATACACATACCTGCAAAGGATTCCAGATGTGGAAGTATGTTTCCATTGTCCTGTCTGGCGTAGGCAGAGAGAAGATCCTGCTTTATTTGGACTTGGCACATATAATGTATATATTTAGCAACTTTGCACTATTTAAAGTACCTTATATGTTGCACTTTAAGTTTCAGTCCTAATGGGTACTTTTATGTGAAATGCACTTTCTTGACAATTATGTCTTATAACTTGGTTGCAAAAGACAACTTTTTACTCCGTGTCACAGAATACTTGTCACTCAAACTGAATGAAGTTTCGGATCATTCCCCAATAATGTGGAAATGTACTTAAATTTAGTTTGCTGGAGAGCAAGAAGAAATTGAAAATTATTGAAAATTAAATGGGACCACCTTTGTGTATTGAATTTTGGAGGGACTGCGTTCCTACCAGCAGGATGTATCTGGGCATTCATTGTCCTATTTCTTTCCAAAGGACTTGGGTTTTCATTTTATTCCCCCCCCCAAAAAAAAAAAAATCAATTACTGGCAGATTCATACTAAACATATTATTTGTCATAAAATTCATTGTTGCTATTCCCTGATTGGTCATTTTACTCTGATGTTTTGTAACACTGTGAATATCCATTCCTTTTTCTTTGGTCCAGCATTGGTCCAAGTATTAGAGATGGGCATCAGCTCAGCAATGTTTTCTCTTGTTCTATAATTATTTGCTTGTTTGGAAACTAAATCATTAATTACATTAAAATCAAATTAGATAAAACAATGTTTGTTTTATTCCTGGTAACCTATAGTAACAGAGCACAAGCATCTTTTAGATGTGAATATTTAAAGATGCAGAATTAGCCTAAACTCTATTAGGTAAAATGTTGTGATTTCATGTGTAAATATACACCAACTGACTAAATAGGAAAAATGAGAAATGTATTTCAGAAAGAAAGGATAAATTAGATGTAGAGAACAAAAGTGGCAGAGTTAAAAATACAATTGAATTTAAGTGCTTCCTAAAATGAGGTGGGAGAATTATTTCTCAATGCCAATAAAAAATGTTAGCACCTAATTCTCATTTCATAGAACCTCTTAATAGGATAGAATGGAATCACTGGAAATGTACCATAGATTTAAAAGCTAAGAAATTAAATGGTAGGTAACAAACTCAAGACGTCTAAACTCCAGATTAAAGATCTTAGAAACGAGACAGGTCACGATGGCTCGCTTTGCATTGTAGCTATGAACTTACCTGCATTACTGAGATGCCAATATAACAACTGAAAGAAATTGGTCTGTTTAAAAGCATTACCTCTCAAGTGCTATCTGTACATTGAATCGGTACCATAAAAATTCACTTTAGAAAGTGCTATAAACCTTAGTAGTAAAAAGAAAGTAAATTCTGTAACTTTGATGAAATTAGTAAAATTCTGATGGAAGATTTGATTATTGTTTCTTTTATTTACAGATACTTATTGTCCTGTAAAATATCAGCAGGAGTTTACTTGAAGGAAAATAAAATTATAGTTTGCTGTGAAAAATCTAGTCATCATCGTCCTTTGATAGCTTTTTTGTTTTTGGTTTTACCTGCATGTCTTCATGGCCATACTTTATATGCAGTTAACAAAAATGAGTAGAAATGAAATTTAGACTAGTTAACTAATTGTAAATTCGATTCTTTAACAGGTCAGAGGGATGAAGTGCCTTCACCCCACCATTTTTGCTCAACATCCTCCATCAGCTGTTGTTTTTTTTTTAAATAAATATATTTCTATTGATTTCAGAGAGGAAGGGAGAGGGAGAGAGAAATAGAAATATCAATGATGAGAGAGAATCATTGATTGGATGCCTCCTGCATGCCCCCTACTGGGGATCGAGCCCACAACCCTGGCATGTGCCCTCCACTGGAATCAAACAGTGACCTCCTGGTTCATAGGTTGACGCTCAACCACTGAGCCACACCGACTGGGCACCAACTCTTCTTTTTGTTATACCATTTGAGATACTTCATCTTGTAAGCCTTAGTCCTTTTAATTTTTTTACACATTGAAAGTTTTTATTTGTCTGAGGTTCGTGCTATGTTTCTATGTAATATGTATTGCTATTTAACTTTTTATTGAAGTAAAACTCAAAATGTATAAGTAAATAATAAACGTTGCCAATTATTAGTAAGTGAACAAATTCATGTAACTTCATTATAGAAAAGAAATAGAAGGTGGAAAATGACTAGCACTCCAGAGAGACCCTCTTAGGACCCAATCTACCTTCTCCCTCTGCCTGAGGTAACACTATCCTGAGTCGGAACACAATAGAATACTTTCCCCTATCTTTAAATTTTACCTAAGTGGAATCATACAATATATATTCATTTTTGTTTGGCTTTTTTCCACTCAAGATTTTACGAGAATCATCCATGTTTTGTGTGTAGCAGTAGTTTATTTTCATTGCTTCATGAAACTACATGAATATACAACACAATTTATGTATTGTTTTTGGATATTTGGACCATTTCCAATTTGATATTACTATGAGTACTGCTGCTATGAGCATTTTTTCCCATCTTTTGGTGAATATACGTATACATTTTTTTTGTTGGATATATTATATGAATCCACTGTTTAACCTGGGTTTTTCCCATTAGCAGAGTCTGAGACAAAGGCTTATGTCGACAATTTATTTGTGACACGATCCCAAGAAACGAGAGAGGGACAGGGAGTGAAGGAGAAATGAAGAGAAAGCCTATACAAGCGTAAGTTAGAGAACTGGCCACTGGTATGAGTGCCCAATCCCACAGGGCCTTCATAGGAACCATAGGAAATGTACCTCAGAATTGACTGCGTGGGGAACGGGAGAGGAAAGCAAAGCATTTACCCATTGGCCTCCAACCCCACTTGCTGAGTGGTTCATGGTTATAACTCCAAGTATATCAGAGTAGTTCATGCACAAGTGCCAAATGTGATCTCGTAGGCACCCAATGCCATAGTGTCTGGGCCCAGAAGAAAGGCTAAGCATTGTTAGGTTATATCTGTGGGAAGTTGGTCTAAGTCAAGATGAAACTGGAGTAAAGGGTGAGTTGAGTAGATTTGAGGTGGTATACAAGAGATGTCTAATACATTCACATCTGTATGGATTCTTCATTTTAACAAAGGTCATCTATTCTGCTCATCTATTTGTCTATCCTTGTATCAATACCATAGTTTTAATTGTTATAACTTTATGATAGTTCTTGACATCACATAGAGTCCTATCATTTATTTTTACTCAAGATTGTCTTGACCCTTTATGTTTCTACAAAATTTTGAGTCAGCTTATACAATTCCATAAGAAATAAAACCCTGCCTGAAATGCTTAGATGCAGTGACAAATTTGAGAATTGCCATCTTTACAATATTGAATCTTCCAAACTATAAACCTGATATAGCTTTCTGGGTTTGTTTGTTTTGTGTTTTTGTTTTTTTTGTTTGTTTTTGTTTTTTGTCTTTCTTAATTCTTCTCATTGCTATAATTTCCTGTGCAAAAATTCTGCATGCATTTTGACTTCTTCTTAGAGAGTTCATGCTTGATGATACCAATATAAGTGATACCAGATTTAAGTTTTCATTTTTTTGTTTTCTGATATATAGATAAATACACTTGATTTTTACACATTGACTGACCTTATATGCAGCAATTTTGTCAATTTTGTTAAGCTCACTTCTAGTTTATCTGATTCCTTTGCCTTTTCTACATATGCAATTGTGTCATCTGTAGATATAACAGTTTTATTATTTTTCAGTTATGTTATTTCTTTTTCTTGTCTTACTGCGCTTGCTAGCACCTCCAGTGCAATATTAAATAGGAGTGTTTGGAGTGGACAGCCTTGGCTTGTTCCTGATTTTGGAGAAAAAACATTTGCTATTTCATCATTCAGTCCATTAGGTGTGGGTTTATGCTATTTAAATATTATAATTCAGTATGATATTGCTGTAGATTTGTAGCAAATAGATGTGACATTACATATGTGGCAATATATATATATATTATATAAATGTATATGTGTGTGTTAATTATCAGCTTTAAGTTCCCTTCTATTCCAAATTTTTTGAGTTTTTTTGTTTTGAATAATAAACAGCTGGCAAATTTTGCCAAATGCTTTTTCCATATTTATTAACACACCATGTTTTCCTTTTCCCTATTAATATAAATTGATTGATTTTCAAATATCAAAGTACATTCCTGGGATAAATTCCATTTGTTCATGTGTCTTTTGAAATACTGCTGAATTTAATTAGATAATATTTCATTAAGGAATTTTTGTTCATAGGGGTTGCCAAGTTTCTTTTTTTATATTTTTTTGTCAGATTTTGGTAATGGTGTCACACTAGCCTCATTAAACCAGTTAGGATGTGTTTCTTTTTTCTCTGTTTTCTGTAAAAGTTTATGAAAAGCATTCCTTAAATGTGGTAGAACTAATCAGTAAAACCACCTGGAGTTGGAATTTTCTTTATGGGGATGGTATAACAAATTAATTTTTGTGATAGATATGACTATTAAAATTAGCCATTTGATTTTGTATCATTTTGATAAATTGTATTTTTTGAGAAATTTGCCATTTTATCCAAATTGTCATATTTATTGGCATAATATTCCCTTAAATGTTTTTTATATATACAGGTCAATAGTGATGGCCCCTCTTGTATTACTGATATTGCTCATTTGTGCTAGCTCCTTTTTTGTTCTTGGTCACTTTTTTTAGGGGCTTATCAATTTATTAATACTTTTAAAAACAAAAATTGGCTTTATTAATTTTATTTTGCTTTTCTATTTCATTCTTTTTTTCTTCTTCCACTCACTTTGGACTTTCTACATCTTTTTACTAGCTTCCTAAAGAGGAAGCTTACGACCTTTATTTTTAACCTTCCTTCCTCTCCAAAACAGGCAATCAAGGCTATAAATTTCCCCCTAAGTACTGCTTTAGCTTTGGACTACAGACTTTGGTATGTTATCATTTTAATTCAGTTCAATATATTCTCTCATTTATTTCTATTTAAAAGTATATTAACTTCTAAATATTTAAGATTTTTCTTAACTTATTGTTATGGAATATAATTTAATTCCATTGTCAGAAAACATACTTTATAAGATTGCAGTTTTTTGAGATTAGTTACTGAAACTTGTTTTATGGTCCTTCATATAATCTATTTTGGTGATAATTCCATCTGCACTTGAAAAGAATAAGTCTTCTGCAGTTTGGAGCTATAATCTTCTCTAAGTGTCATTTAAGTCAATGTGGTTGATACCATCACTCAGGTCTTCTATATCCTTGCTGGTTTGTTTTTTTCTTGGACTGGTTGTTATATCAATTACTTAAGAGTGTTAAAATCTTCAGCTATGTTTATAAATTACCTTCCTTTCCTTAATTCCATCACTTTTTGATTCCTGAACTTTTAAGCTTTTTTAAAGTGTGAACATTTACAATTGTTATCTAATATATTAGTACATTAGAAATGTCCCTCTCTATCTCTGGAAATTATTGCCTTGAAGATTACTTTGTCTAATAATATTAATATAGGTAATCCAGCTTTCTGACAGTTTGCATGGTATATAACTATTTATCCTTTTGCTTTCAATTTGCAATTTTGTATTTAAAGTGAATCTCTTGTAGACTACATGTAACTGGATCGTGCTTTTTTTTCCATTGGACAATCTCTGCCATTTAATTGGAATGCTGGGCATTTAAATTTAGCTATTGATGTAGTTGATTTTCCATTTTGCTTTCTTCCCGCCCCCCCCCCCCCCCCCCCACCCCCACCACCACACACACACACACACCTTTGAGATTGGTCTGTAATTTCCTTTCTTTGGTGCTATTATCAGGTTTATCAGTTATACTCACCTCAAAATCTTATGTATTTCTTTTTCTAGAACACCAGTTTTATTAGGCAACTCTAATGATAATCAAACCTAAAAGGCACTGAAAAAGATTTTTATTATCTTATGGGCCTGATATTTTCTCAATCTTTAATACAAAAATTGGTTTTAGTTTTCTTTCTCTACTGGAATCATTTCTGTTAAATATTTTTCCTAGGAAATTATCCATTTCATCTGTATTTTCAAGTTATTTGTGCCAAACAGTGTAAAGTAAGCTGTTATGATTTGTAAGTGTTCTACATATCTTGGTCTTTTTCAGATTGTTTTCTCTCCTTCTACTCCTCTAAACCCCCCTTTTTTGACTAGCTTTGCAGCAACTCAGCTGCCTCTTCCAGAATTCAGATTCTATTAAGGAGCTCACTTTTACAGATTTCTTCCTTTTTCTAAATCTTGGCCTCTTGATTCTTCACTTTTTTGGTAATTCCTCACTGCCATAGCACAATCTTTTATATTTTTTCTAGAGTTCTAATCCCCAACAAGAGGATTGGTTTGAATTACATACTCAACCATTTCACTAGAAACAACACTCCTGCATGCCTTTAATAAAAAAATAAAATAAAAAAGCCTTCACAGATATATTGTGTAAAAAAATTCACTCTCCTCAGTGGACAATTCAAACACTATATAAATCAGTACCACTGGGTCTGGGTCTGACCTATAGGAACCCTTTTATTAAAATGTGTATTTGTACTGTGGAGTTGTCTAGAGTTATTTTTACATTAATTTCTATTGGTCCTTTCCACCAGCTCTCTCTATGAAAGTGAAGTCAATCATGGTAGATATGAAAAGAATGCTGATTGGGTCAATGGCAGTTCACAGATTTAACACAGGAGGGAGGTCTGAACTGGAGACATACAGTATCTGTTAACCATCATTATAGAGCTGTCAGTGGATGAGCCACTAAATTTAGCTTATTGATGATGGAGATCAGATTTTAGAGGTCAAGGAGGTAGAAGATATGTGGAAAGGGAAGGTTTGTTCTTTGGGTAAGATTCTGCCCTTGCCAGGTAATTTTGACCATGAGACATGAGTCGCAGGACCTAGCAGTTTCAACACTAACAACTACCTACACACACATTATATGTTCAGTGTTTGCATATGTGACAGGACTCCCGGAACCAACAGGCTTATCTGGATTCTCACATATTCTCGGAAGCAAATTGTGTGTGTTTGGGACCAAACTGATACCCAAGCACAGGCACCAAGAAGGCTGGGGATGGAGGAAAAGGTGTTAATATGGCATCTAAAGTTCAGGAAGTACATGACCTGGAAAATGGTTCTGGATCCAAGAGTGAAACCATGAGTGGACCTAAGTAATTTATTTTTACCACTTTTGAAATGTTACTGAACTCTTCCAGAGTAAAGGAAGTACATTTTATTCTTTTTCCCACAGTTCCTAGCTAGCAGTGTTTACAGAATATCCAAGTAGAAATTGAGTAACTACTAGAGAAAACTTTATTGAATCTATACTCATTTAGACATTAACTACATATGACTATGTGCAAAATAAAGTTTAAATACTATAATCCCCTTACTCCTAGTGTTTTCTAATCAGCTTTTTCAAACTTCCTCCTTTTCTACTGGAATCCAATAAATGATAGTCCGAAAGCTCTGCAAAGTTTATATTATCTTTCTTTCCAATAATGTCCTTATGCGGGATTATATATTTATACACTGTTTTAAATGTTATACACTTAATCTTTGGTTTAAAAAAATCTGTAATGAATGCTTATGTGGACTTACGCAGTATTACTGAATCATATCAAAATCTGTTACAATATGTATATTGTGCATGGTGACAAATTAAAAAACCCATCAATGAGGTTGGATTCTACACTTAGTAATACAGTAAAAATGTTTTGGTAGATTTTATTCAGATACATTTTAAAATCAGAGTCATTAACTATAGATTCAAACAATAAGTCAAAATACATTTTACTTCAACTTAAGGCACTATATTACAAAATTTTTAAAGCACACTATGTCATTTTATTTACACACTATTTTAAGAATTGACAATAAATAGACACTTTTCATCTCATCTTTGTCCTTCATTTGTAGCTTTACATATTCACAATGAAGTAAAACCCTCCAAATAAAAGAAATTAAATGCATTCACCCTTAAAGCTTACCAGATACAGGCTAGAAAGACAGGAACCCAAGAATAATGCAAAGGCATTTTTAATCCTTTAATGTTCCAAACATTTATCTTTAACTTCTTAGACCATGCTTAATGGAACAATAACACAAAGCCTATAGTACAGAGCATGGACCAGAGAACCTGCATGTTAATGACAGCAGAACTGTCCCTGTTATAAGTTAATGCACTTATTCTGAATTCACTCACTGAATTAAAAAAAAAAACACCTATTAAAAATTATCCTATTACCTTTGAGTATTGTCATAAACAGTTAAATGTCATAAACAGCCAAATACTTTCTATCACCCAGAAAACAGCAAGGTATATTTGTCAATTATATAACAAAATACATCAAAACCTTACTGTAAAAGCCTAGCTTTACTAAAAGATTTTTTCAGTGTATTGGAGGATCATTAGCTTTAACAGCGATAGTTTTATAAATACAAATGAATTAACACAGAGTTCAATATAATAATACATAAACACCTCTTTGATTAAATAAATTCTATTCATGAACATATATATATAAATTTACAATTTCAATTAAAGTTAATAATTTGAGACTGAGAGACAAGACAAATAGGTAAATGTCTTTTGTTCAGGGGTTAAGACATGGACAGCATCCCTTCCTATTCCATCCTATATAAAATCTACTCACAGGTTGGATGCCACGTATAGTTCACTGAAACTCATACCACCAATCAAGCTAATGCAGTCACTAAAACTCACACCATACCAAGGAGCAAAGACTACTCAAATAGTATAAAATACCCTCCTACTATTTTTAAAATGTCCAGGGCTTTAAATGTGACTGTTCTATTCTTTGTTATTTTTTAATGGCAATTGAAGTAGAAAATTTTGTATTATTTCATTCAAATCAACTATTACCTTTAAGATAACTTTTATGTGAGGAAAAACTTCAGAAATAAAATGTGTCAAAAAGCAAAATTAGCCCTATTGGCTTTATTTCATTTATGTATTATGTTCTTAATACAGTCAACTTACAATTACTATCAGTGTCACCTATTTATGCAGGATGTGGAAATGCTTCTCAAGAACCCCAGATACAATAGGCACTAAATACCAAGATCAGGAAACCAGCAGAGACCAGACAGGGTGAATTAAACACTTGATGATTAGCACCATTGCTCTTAACCATCACAGATAATCAACATTTAACTGGGCTGCATATTTACTGTAAATCATTTCTGTATCTGCAAACTGGGTGCGTACTTTTTTTTGTATTGTCAAAACTTTAAAGATCACACTATTAATATCAATAGCTTGCCTCAACATCCAATGAATGGTTCCTGAACCCAAGTTTTCCTCTAATAGATATAATCTAGTCTGTCACAACTCTGTTTCTTCATATTAATTTTGATTATTTAGAAGGTTCCACCTAGCACTGAAGTTAGGAAACGTTAGGCATTGTTGAGAGCTTATTCTGTCATTTAATGTAAGAATAATGTAAAACACCAACAGATACTAAATTCCACTTTAAATATAACTTTTGTTGCCTAAAGAGTAAGGCATCCAACTCCCAAAGGTTAACATAAAAATATCTTTTTCTCATTCTGACTCATCAAAACCAGATTTGTAATCAGGTCATAAATTTTTCTATAGCTCTTTGATACTTCTAATTATAATCATCAACATGAGAAGGTTAAAAATGGTAACAAAATGAATGCATTTTTAAAATTATGATTTGAACTTGTTAGAAGAAGGTAAACAAATATGAATGCAAATATAAACTTTACTAAGAGCTGGGTTCTATGGGAATGTGGAAGCCTACCTATGGTCAAGTCCATCTCTGATCTCCTTCCATAAGTTGCATACAGTCTGCACACCCATACATGCTAACACACTTGTGCACACACACAAATAACTTACACAAAGCCATTAAGCAAAGAGAAATCCACTTTTCTCTATTTTCTTAATTTCTTATTAGCAATAATCTTCAAAAGAAAACTTCTGAGATTTCAACAGCTTAAGGGTCTTAACAAAGACACAATGGTGAAGACGGAGGCTTTGTACCACATTGTCTTGGATAGTTTTTTATAATAACTTTTCTTAAAATCTTTATATGCTTGATCTTTACTGCCTGGTTAATTGATTTTATATAACTATCACAGAGAATTTCCTAACTCAAGAGTTTACTTGGGATACAAACTCCATTAAAGGTCAATATAAAAATATAGGAAACTTTTCCTCCCTGATGCACAAATTCCACTAGTTACATAAAGATTCTGTTGTTTCATTTACAAATATAAAAATTTATTAGAAAAGTATGCCTACTAAATTTTGTCATATTTTCATCTAAATATGTGTCAAATTTTCATTGCACAAAGAAAGGCATAGGCAGTATTTTTCTTAAAAAATGTTTCTAGTTAGAGAAATAGTGTTAACTAATAATCTACCAGCAATTTTTACTATGTTCAGGGTGTTTTTGTTTTTGGTATTAGCTAATGCACCAAAAGAAAACACAAAGAAAAGTAAAACACAATTCTAGCATGCTTGGTATAAATTCTTTGTCTTTCAAAGTATACTTTTTCATAGTTATAACACACTTGGGTGTATCCTTGGTTTTGTGACTAAGCAAAGACACTTTGTATAAACTCCAGCACATATTAGTCAATTAAAGGATCATCATCATCTTCTTGTAACTGAAGTCGGGAAAATGGCTGCGGTGCAGACAGTCTATTCTGCATGATTATGAAGAGGCATGTCAGAATGGTTAAGATCAAGAGTACACCAAAAACAATTCCAATGGCTTCTGGGAGTCTAATGCACCACTGGTCAACTAACAAACACTGAATATGACCAAAGGTTCCATTATTGGGATGTGGTTTTAATCCCAGGATGTGGCACATCATTGGATAAATATCCACACTGTCAATTGTGCATTGTTTGTAGCCTTTGTGAAATGCAGGACCGTGGGCAGCCAGAAATGGATGCATACTAGACAAGGAATTATCATAACCATGGTCACCTACTGAAAAAGAACAAAAATAATGTTAGTAAATAATCTTTCTATTAGAAAATAACTTGCTTTGCATGTAATTAATACTAGAGTCTTGTCAGTATAATTCCCATCCCACTAGAATTCTGATCTTTTGAACCAGACAGGGGCCAGAAATAAAATTTCCAATTTTCTTCAACTCAGCCATGTTCCCTTTTTCATACACACATCCCCTTTTCAATCAATCATGGTGGCTTTAAAACGATTTCTCAATCTTATGTACTTATTTTTCAGCCCTAGCCCCACCTATTTTACCTGTTACTTTCTAGCACTGTTTGCGAAAGCCCACTGTAAATAGCACCAGTGAGAAAAAGTGGTCTGGCTGAAAGTCCTGAGTAACTGGGGAAGAGTGAGTTAAAACCATTGAATGGTGAAGAAGTGAACATGCAGACTTACCTATGTCAATTGCTCCTGTGATAAGAAATAGGGTTATACAATACTAGAGGCCCAGTGCATGGATTCGTGCACTGGTGGGGTTCCTTGGCCTGGCCTGCAGAGATCAGGCCGAAATCGGCTCTCCGACATCCCCTGAGGGGTCTCGGATTGCGAGAGGGCACAGGCCAGGCTGAGGGACCCCACCAGTACATGATCAGGGTGGGGAGGGACCGCGGGAGGGCTCCAGAGTGTGTCTGGCCCATCTAGCCCAGTCCCGATCGGGGCCGGCCAGCTGAGGAGGGACCGTGGGAGGTTGGCCAGCTGGGGCGGGACCACAGGAGGGCTCCAGGGAATGTCCGGCCCGTCTTGCCCAGTCCCGATCGGCTGGACGCCAGCAGCAAGCTAACCTACTGGTCAGAGTGTCTGCCCCCTAGTGGTCAGTGCGCATCATAGTGACTGGTTGAATGGTCTAACGAAAGGCTGGACACTTAACATATTAGGCTTTTATTATATAGGATACTACTCATTCATTGACAGTTAATGAACACCTCAACCTGAAGGGCCAAGTAACTGCAAATGTCACAGATGGGATTCTCGTACTGAATGTGAAGTCTACCCAGAGGATTCCAACTTACAATGCCAGTGAAAGTCTAACTCAAAGAAAAATGTGATGGTCTCTAACCAAAGTCCCATACCAGATTCTCAAATTTTAGCTTTATTTGAACAAACATTGCCTTTTATTTTTATATATTTTTTATTACATTTTTATTGATTTCAGAGAGGGAGGGAGAGAGATAGAAACATCAATGATGAGAGAGAATCATTGATAGGCTGCCTCCAGCACGCCCCCTACTGGGGATTAAGCCCACAAGCTGGGCATGTGCCCTTGACCACAATTGAACCTGGGACCCTTTAGTCTGCAGGTTGACGCTCTATCCATTGAGCCAAACCGGCTACGGCAACAAATATTGCCTTTTAATGTACATCACTTGCATTTAATAAGCTTCCACTTCCACATGAAGTGCAGGATCAAAGTGATGAGTATACCAGTGTTTTATTATTCTTTAATTGTATGTTTAAAATATTTCAAAATAAAAATGCCTATGACCAATATAATAAAAAGTGGAATACAACACTATACATAAAAAGATATTATTATTTCATTAATGTAAAAATATGCAAGTATGTGTAATAGGAAAAATATTAGAAAGGCAAAAACTCCCACAATTAACATTTTTCTGTACCTCTATATTGAGGGATTATAGATACTTTTTGTTCTCTTTTCTAAACATTTCTGTATTTTCCAAGTTTTTAACAGTGGGTATATGACAAATATCTAATAATAAAAGCATAATATGCTAATTAGACTGGACATCCTTCTGGACAACCTTCTGGACAAAGCCAGGGCTGCAAGAGAAGCCCAAGTCCCTGGTGCCTGCCAGCGGCTGGAGGGAAGCCCGGGTCCCAGATTCCTGCCTGGTGCCAGAGGGAAGCCGGTGGCGGCAGCCGGGGGAAGGAAGGCCTACTCTTGCACGAATTTTGTGCAACTGGCCTCTGGTAAATAGTATCTGGTTCCATTGACCCTGGTTTTATTCTTGCCTGATGTTTCTGAATTGCTTTAGATCAGGGACTGCAAACAACAGCACCTTGCCAAATTCAGCTCTCCACTTGCTTTTGTAAACAACATTTCAGTGGAACACCGCATGTCAATTTACAGATATTGTCTATGGCAGCTTTCCCACTGTAAAGGCAGAGTTGAACAGTTCAGACCAGCTGGCCCACAAAGCCTAAAATACATATTTACTATCTGGCCATTTACAGAAAGTTTCCTGACCCCTGCTATTGACTACAAATTGAATTTAGCATATGGATAAAGAAGTTTGTTTCCAGGAAGACCTGTAACTCTCCCATATATATATATATATATATATATATATATTTTATTGATTTTTTACAGAGAGGAAGAGAGAGGGATAGAGAATTAGAAACATCGATGAGAGAGAAACATCGATCAGCTGCCTCCTGCACACCCCCTACTGGGGATGTGCCCGCAACCAAGGTATATGCCCTTAACCGGAATCGAACCTGGGACCCTTGAGTCCGCAGGCCGACGCTCTATCCACTGAGCCAAACCGGTTTCGGCCATCATCTGTTTTTTAAGAGGGATTTCGATACATCTGTTTTGTTTACCCAGTGCATTTTTGTTTGTTTACTTTCTGGTTCTTGTCCAATGTTTTAAACTGTTGTAGCATTCAGGTAAATGATTTCATCATTGGGAAAAGACAGGGTTACTTGGACAAAAATATTTTTTTAATATATTTTTATTGATTATCAGAGAGAAAAGGAGAGGAAGGGATAGATAGAAACATCAATGATCAGAATCATTGATTGGCTGCCTCCTGCGTACCCCCTACTGGGGATTGAGCCCGAAATCTGGGCATGTGCCCTTGACCAAAATCAAACCCAGGACCCTGGAGTTCACAGGCCAATGCTCTATCCACTGAGCCAAACCAGCCAGGGCTGGACAAATTTTTTTAACATAAAAAAATGAGAAATTTGAACTAGCTAATCTCTTCCTGTTTACAGTATTTTGCTTCTTTTATTTCTTTGTTTCATTATTTCTCTTTCACTTTCTACAAATGAGAACCTATCTTGAAAGTTACTGAGAGTAACTGCAGTTTTGGTAAGAAAGTAAAACTATACCTTCACCCTTACGGTCACCCAACCTTCTAATGCAAGGGTGAAATTGTGGTTATTGTGACATGCTATCAAATAAAAATCTGAGAATTAAATGAAGAACTCACAATGATGTAGTTGAAATTGAACTAATTACACTGTGTCAACATCTCTAAGTGAAAGTATTCTGTTAAAAGAACAATGTCAATTTATGATTTATCCCTAGGACACAAGAGAAAATACCCTAAATACTTACATTTTAGTGATGAATTATTTAGCACAATTGTCCAGCCTTCATCAGCAACCAAAATAATAGGCTGAATTCGATCATTATGTTGGTAATGAAACCTGGCAGGAATGTCTTCTTTGAGATAAACATTCATGTGAGAGCTACAGTTTTTTAGTTTGTTATAAACCTCTGTTTTATCTGAAGAAAAAGGAAATAGTAAAGGAAAAAGTCATGGTTGATTGATAAGGAAAAAATACTTCTAACCAGAATAACTGGAAAAAAATCCTGAACAATATCATCTATTTAATTCTCAAAAAAAAAAAAAGAGAGAGAGAGAGAGAGAATAATCATGTGACAGTGTTGGGACACACACACACACACACACACACACACACACACACTTTTCTCAAAGCATTCACAGAGCTTTTTTCATTTTGTTATTCCTGGTAGACTTTTTATACAAAAGGGACAATTTTCACATCTAGCTTCCTCAGTAAATATTAACTAATTACATATTACTACTCATCACTAATTCTATCAGTAAACAAAAGGTATATCTCACCCAAATATTCCAGATGTTTTCAAGGGTAAAAATTTCCTTCTTCCATTTGTGTGAATTACAAAATATACCCAAAAGCAAAGAAATGATAATTCTGAACATAAATCTTAAGCCAATAGTTTTGTTTTAAAATTTGTAAAGTAGGGGAAAACATATAATCCCACTCTGAGTAAGTGTAAAAATAGATGGTTCTTAACTACAAAAGCCAGACCTTTATTCTCTTACAAAACCCTCAATCCATTGCCCCATTCAAATATCCCTTGGCTAAAATTTACTTACTTATTTTGGGAAGTATTGCAGCAACTGGGGTCAAATCTATAAGAGTGTAGTCTGAATGATTGAGGCAGATATCCAAGTTTATCAGTCTTTCCTTAGAACACTGGGTCATCCCATGATCGCTTGTAATGATCACATTAAGATTTTCCCACAATCCTAATATCTTGAGTTTGTGGACTAAGTCACCAATAAGGTCATCTATTTCTTTCAACACTCTGCGCATATTTTCTTTATCTTCGGGTCCATATTTATGTCCACTTGCATCTGGTTCTTCCCAATAGAGCGCTGCAAAAGTAACTGGTGGGTTCGAATTGCTCAGCCACATGGTAATATTATTTAGTCTCTCCTCAAATGATACTGAGGAGCTATAATTCATAAAATAGGAAGGCGTGGTATTGTGAATGGATATATCGGTGCCAGGCCACATAGCAGCAGCACTTGATCTGTTTTCCTGAAGCTCATTGGTTACCCAAATAGGTACTGCCTCATTCCACCAAAAAGGATCCCTGTCATTAAAGTCAGAAAAATATTTCTTGGTGATTACATCATACATGGAATTAGCTACAATGCCATGGCTTTCTTCATACAAGCCTGTCACAATACTATAGTGGTTTGGAAATGTCTTTGTGATGAAAACATTTTTAACGTGCTCCACTAAGACGCCTTCTTTGATAAAATTCTGGAGATGAGGAAATTCATAGTTCTGTAGATAGTCAGCTCTGAAGCCATCAAAGGACACCAGTAGTAACTTCGGTGGAAAACTATAGGAAGAGTTACCTCTACAAGCAGTTATAAGTCCAGAAAATAAAAGTATTACTAGTAACTTCATACTGAATGTGTTGAAGGAGAGCAATCAGGGTTCCTAAAATATAAAAACACAATGCATAAGCAGTAAAGCTATTTGACTTGGATTAGGTTTCAAAAGTTTAACCACCAGGAGAAGAGAACCAACATTTAAACTTTTTATATACCAGATTTACCTCTGTCAACTTAAAAATTAAATAATGCCATTCACTGAAAGGCAACTGAATAAAGTTAAAATTGGAAAAACTAAAAATTGCCTTTACTTGTCCAGTTTCCTTTTATATATGTCCTGTCCCAGCATGCATGCTCTGAAAGGGAAATGGGCCATTTTTATACTCTATATAATACTCGTGTTTGGCTACCTTGCTTGTCTGCAATTAGAAGTTTAGAAATTATTCTAAAAGCTTAATAACAACAGATGAAGAAACAAAAAGTATTCCTTTTCACAAAGCAGAAATAGTGCCCAACTTTCTGAGGCTCCAGAGAGGGAGATTACCGTTCCATTTAATGACTAGTCCTACAGAAATAGGTGGTAGAAATTCCACCATATTGGCTCACCATCAGTTCTTATTGAAAAAATACTGGCATACAATAGAAGAGTAAGAAATAAATACTATTTGAGAGAAAGACCTCACCTCAATCTGAGCCTTTATAATATGCACATAAGGGTGATAGGCCGACAAGGCCTATAGGGACTTGCAGGAGACAGTAACTTCTGAAGAAATTCAACAGCTGTTGAAATGAATTTCATCACCACATCCCTCTTAGTCTTCCCTTTTACTGTCAAAGGCATAAGTATTCAACCTAAAACCTCAGGTTCAGAGCTCTCTCTGATTTTTCACTCATTTTTAATAATCCACGAATGACAAAAAGAGCTTTCCCCTAATAAGTCTTCCTGCCTTTAGACTCTATCTTCTTTGGGCCCTAAAATAAAAGGATCTGTGATTTAGGTAGAGTGCTTCACTATAGATGCCCAGGGTACCCCTTCCATCATAATAAGAGAGAAGGAGCAAAGGAGTGAGCTAACAGGTTGGAGGGCTAGAGGTGAAGGAAGCTGCATTCTCTGAGTTATAAGAGGCAGGGTCATTTATTGAGAGGGAGTAGGGTGGGAAAAGGGCCGGAGGTTTGAGGAACACAGAGAAATGGCAGATGTGGAGGATGGGTGAGAGTACAAGGAAACAGCAGGATTTGTGGTCAATGTTGACAGCAGATTCCATGAAGTTTTAGAGTGACACGGTTGATTGGCTTTCTCTAGCAATTTCCTGGCTCAGGCATGAACAAAACATACAGCTGAACATACCTGGACTTGAAACTAAAGTATGATGATGGAAGCTGAAGTTGATATCATCTAAAGAATGGCTGATATTTGAGATGCAGCATCTAAACTGAAACTAATGTAGATGCAAACAGAGAGGTTTTTAGACTTAAGGTTCTGATCAAGTCAAAGAACTGGTGTTTTAAAAGTAACTTTCAGTGAGAATTGTAAGGATGTGGGGTTGTGGTCAGAGTGAGGTGAATGAATTCATCATGCCAGAATAAGAAGACTTGTGGTATGGCCAGGGGGCCATGCACCTAGAAGTCCGGGCATACACAGCAGCCAGTTAACTAACATGATGATTAAGTTCACAAGTCATTTATTGTGTTGTTCTTTCTCCCAACTAGACTGCAATTACTTGAGGTCAGAGACTTTTTTCTTTCAAACATATTTTATACTAGATGGTATGTGTATGTGTGCCGGGGTTCTTGTTCCAGCATTAAGAGGGGTTCAGCAATCTGGAGAAAGGCTGTGTGTAACTGAAGTAAGAATCCAGAGACGAAAGATAATTTTGAAAGGCATTGGGGGTCAGAGGAGCCTGGCTGAAGAAACTTGTCTCAGGACCCCTTGCTTTTTATTAACACAAATTGTCCTAAGGCAAGGTGGAGATATACACTTCAAAGGGTATGGTTTCTGTACAGAAACATTGTCAGATTGGGGAATAGCCTATGGCTGTTCAGGTGTTTGGCCAGTAGGAGGCAATAACATGTAGATTAAGATGCCCTGAGCTGTCTGGCAGCAAACAATCATCCTATTCAGGTTTGGGGGAAATGCCTTTAGCCATTCCAACAGGCGATAACATATATGACTCAGCCTTTGTTGAGTCCCCAAGTTCCATCAACCTTTTGATGAAACTTGCAATTATGACATGCTGGAATTGGCTTCCAGCATATGTAGTCATTCAAATACTTACTAATTGAAGCTGTGACCCTCCAAAAACCAGGGACTTAAGACTTTGAAGATCAAAGGCACAGAATCTTTTTTGAGGATCTTTGCATCTGGAAAATCTCCCGCATTTTAACCTGAGATGGGCTGCCTCCTCAGTGTGGTGCATGGGTCCTCTGCTGCTGCTGGTCCATCCAAGAAACCAAAACCAGTACACAATAACAAAAGCCACCTTTCCAAAGAAATGAGTAACAATTCTAAGTACAAGACACATACTTTGCACAGATGTAGCTCCAGTCACATGTCAGCAATTTCAGCTGTCAAGGCTCTAGACAGCAGTACTTCTCTTTTTATTCAGGATTTGGTGCCCCTGACCTAGTGTAATGCATCTCTTCCCTCAGTCAGTCATAACTGGGTTCAGACAACAATATCATGCAGGCTGCTGCCTAGGTTCCAGAACCTCAAAACCTGTGTGGAGGGCACACAGGTCTCCATGAAAGCTTGGACTGAGCAGATTCCCTGTTTTCTCTGAGTACAGCTACTTCCCTATACCAAAATATCTGTTTCCACTAACAGTAGACTAAAACAGCAAATAAGTGGCCTAGTATTGTAAAGATACTCACAAATCTATTTTATTTTATTGACTTCAGAGAGGAAGAGAGATAGAAATATCAATGATGAGGGAGAATCATTGATCGGCTATCTCTTGCACACCCCACACTGGGGATTAAGCCTGCACCCTGGGTATGTGCCCTCACTGGGAATCGAACTTTGACCTCCTGGTTCATAGGTTGACACTCAACCATTGAGCAACGATGGCCAGGCACAAATGTATTTTTTAAAGGTTGTTTATCTACTGCCCTGGCTTTTGCCCTGAGTAACCATTCTACTTTCCCAACCAATCCCACTGCACAAAGTATTCTGCTGCCAAGTCAAATCTGATCTAGTATGTCAAACTGAACACATTCTCTGCACCTCCAAATCTTCCCCCTTTCCTAAGTTCCCTAATATCTTAAAAGAGCTTCTCCATTCTCTCAGTCACATAGAGATGTCCTGAATATACCATCAGTTGCCATCCTAGTCAACTCTATTCTCATATTATCTATTACAGCAGCAATTTTCAACCTTTTTCATATCATGGGACACATAAACTAATTACTAAAATCCTATAGCACATCAAAAAATATCTTATTTTTTTGACCAATATAACTTAAAAAAAGATATAATTTTGATTCATTCACACCAGATGGTTATTGTTGTGTTGGCTGTTGTCATTTTTTTAATTTGAAAATCTAAAGGAAAAGAGGTCCATGCCACTGACTGAATAGTCAGGTACTGCATGTTTTAAAAATTCTTGTGGCACACTAGTTGAAAATCCCTACAGTATAGTAGACATATGAATCACTGAGTGGACCTTGTTAAAAGCTCAGCTGTCCAGCCCTGTGTGGCTCAGTTGGTTTAAGTGTCACCTAGGAGCAGGTATGGGAGGCAACCACATCAATGTTTCTCTCTCCCTCTCCCTTCCTCTCTCTCTAAAATCAATAAAAACATATCCTCGGGTGAGGATTAAAAAAAAAGTTCAACTGTCTACTCTTCATATCTAGAAAATTCTGATTCAGTTGGTCTACAGTAGAGGCCAGGAGCCTTCATTTTTTTTTTTTTAATATATTTTATTGATTTTTTTACAGAGAGGAAGAGAGAGGGATAGAGAGCCAGAAACATCGATGAGAGAGAAACATCGACCAGCTGCCTCCTGCACACCTCCAACTGGGGATGTGCCCACAACCAATGTACATGCCCTTGACCAGAATCGAACCTGGGACCCTTCAGTCTGCAGACCGACGCTCTATCCACTGAGCCAAACCGGTTTCGGCTGGAGCCTTCATTTTTAACAGCTATCTATTCTTTTCCATCTCCACTGCTGCCCTCCTTCTTAAAATCCTCAATATTTCCTGACAAAAATACTCTGTCTCTTAACTGACCTTCCTACCTCAATCACCTTCCCACCTCAGTCACCTTCCCCTTTCTCACCCAACATCTGCCCCCAACTTAATTTTTCTGGGCATAGCTCTATTCATGACAATCCCCTAATTAAAAAAAAAAAATGTTCAAAGTATCCACTGCTATACAAAAAGTCCCAACACCTCAGCCTGGCATTTAAGCCCCTCCATTATCCAAGCCCAACCTACATGCAAATCACTAGAAAATAGTTAAAGAAATAATTGCCAACCTTAATTTCCATTTACCATACTTCACTGTCACAATCTGTCTGAAATGTATTACAAAGACTTGAAAAGGCAATAATCATTTATCTAGGTGACCTGCAGGTGACTTATAACAGCTCTTCAGTAACAGTCTATGCTTCCAAAAACATCCTAAAGTTACTCCTTATATGTGTAGTTCTGCCCAAACTCTCTTAAAGATCATTACCAAAAAAATCATTCAATAAATATAAAATATAACTAAGTCTAAACACAAAAATGTACATGCTGTTTATCAAGAGACAAGAATGTTATACTTTTTAAATACACAATACTGAAAATAGGGGCATAAATAATCAGGACAATGAATCAACTTGTCACCTTGAAAGAACAAAGACAGCTTGAATGAACATTGTAGACACCAAAATTTTTTCTACTTCTATGCTTGAGATCCATGCACCACAAAAGTATTGTTTATAAAACCAAGCTCTTCAAGGAATTACTACAAGTGGAATATCGTAGTATGCATAAAACTTTTCCAACAGTGTTACTTATAAGAGCAGAGGGGTTCCAAAAAAATTCAACTAATGGTGCTGGGATAACTAGATATCCAAATGTAAAATAATGAATTTAGACCCATCATCTCATACCATACACAAAAAGTAACTCAAAATGGATCATAGACCATGAGGATTAGAGTGAATAAATAAAATGGATTCACTATAGTAAAGCTGCTAAATTACTAAAATCAAGTAGGTTGATATCTGAGGAAAAGATTCTATTCTTATTTTAACTAGCCTGGAAATTTAAACTTTTGACTATTCCAGTTCTGCATCAATAGACATCAAACCTCCACTAATCCTCTGATTATCCCTGATGAAGGAAGGAACGTTCACCTGTCCAGACCACCTGACATCCATTATCCAGATCATCTGTTATCTAGAGAATTACAACTTGGACCAATCCAAAGACTCAGAATGCAAGACTGATTCTTCTCAAGAAGGTACTTTTTACTATAAAAATTCTCAGCTTCTCTTCCTTTTTTCAGAACACTCTGGATATTTACCTAGCTGTGTAATACCTTTGAATAAATCTTTATCATTTATTTCTAGCCAAAGCCTCCTGATTCATGTATGCTTAGTCAATAACCAATATTATAAGCTAAAACTATATATATATAAAATCTTAGAAGAAAATACAGGAATAAATCTTTATGACCTTAGGTTAAGCAATGTCTTCTTAGATATAGCACCAAAAGCATGAGTTACAAAAACAGAATTTGACTTCCTTGAAATTGTAATTAAATACTTTAATGTTTCAAAGGATACCATAAAGAATGGGAATCCACAGAATGAGAGAAAATATTTGCAAATCATATGTCTGATAAGGAATATATAAAATAGATGTATTATATATACTGAGTGGCGAGATTATTATGATCTCTGAACCCATAATAATCTGGCCACTCAGTGTGTGTGTGTGTGTGTGTGTGTGTGTGTGTGTGTATTGGAGGCCCGGTACATGAATTCGTGCATGGGTGGGGTCCGGCCAGCCTGGCCAGGGGGAGGGGACATGGGCGGTTGGCTGGCCTGCCTGTTGGTTGAACTCCTGGTCGAGGGGACAATTTGTATATTAGTCTTTTATTATATAGGATATACACTGAGTGGCCAGATTATTATGCATTCAGAGATCATAATAATCTGGCCACTCAGTGTATATATAGAATATGTAAAAAACTATAACAACTCAATAATAAAAGTCAAATAATTCAATTAAAAATGAGGGAAGAACCCTAAAAAACAATTATCCATAGATATACAGATGATAAATAAGCACATGAAAAGATGTTCAACATCAGTCATCAGTGAAATGGAAATCAAAACCACAATGAGATACCACTTCACACCCACTATGATGAATACAGTAATCAAAAAGACAGAAAATAACAAATGTTGGGAAGAATACAGAAAAATTGGAACCTTTTTATACACTGCTAGCAAGAATATAAAATGGTGCAACCACC
Organism: Eptesicus fuscus; assembly: GCF_027574615.1. Classification (NCBI taxonomy): domain Eukaryota; kingdom Metazoa; phylum Chordata; class Mammalia; order Chiroptera; family Vespertilionidae; genus Eptesicus; species Eptesicus fuscus. The sequence goes on along the minus strand of NC_072482.1, from coordinate 15,602,737 downwards.
ACTTAGAAAACATTTTACATTTTGGTAGTTCTTCAAATAAAGTTACCACAGGATCCAGTAATTCTACTACTATGCACATGCACAAGAGAAATTAAAACATTATGTCCACAGTAAAACTTGTACACAAATACTCACTACAGCATTATTCCTAAGAGCTAAGAGGTAGAAATAATTCAAACGTCCATCAAGTGATAAATGGATAAATAAAATGTGGTAATATCACACAATGGAATATTATTTGGCAATCAAAAGTAATGAAGTACTAATATATGCTACAGCTTGGAAAAACCTTGAAACATTATGCTAAGTGGAAGAAGGCAGTCACAAAAGATCACTTATTGTATCATTCTTTTTATTTAACATGCCTAGACTAGGCAAAACTACAGAAAAGGGAAGTATATTAGTAGTTTTCCTTGAACAAAGGGTTGGGGAGAAATGCTAATGGGTATAAGGTTTCTTTTTGGGGTGATAAAAATGTTCTCAAATTAACTGTGGTGATGTTGTGCAACTCTAGTATTTTACACTATAAATGAATGAATTGGATAGTATGTGATACACACACAGAGAGAGAGAGAAGAGGAAAATGAAATTGTAATCTTAAAAGCATCTGAAAATGCCCTGCTACAAAACATGAAACATTTTTGAAGTCTCATTTTACCTCAAAAATTATGTGAAGTGTGTATTTCATAATACAGACTTGGGTGTTCTAATGGGAAAATATTTTACACCACTTCTCATATGGGGAAAAAACAACCACAAAAACAAAACAATATAAGCCTCTCTCTCACACAAAATACATAAGAATCAAACTCTTTCTTCCCCAAATCTTGAGTAGAAAGGATGCCTGGGCTGTTTATCCTGAGGTCAGTAATCCCTTAATACATGGCCAGGATCCAAGTGTCCCAGTCCTTGTCCCCAGGATTAGAAGCACAGACAGCATGGAAAACACAAGAATTCCAGAATTTGAGCTCATTCTTAGTAGGTGGGCAATCTTGGGCAGATCTAACTCCTCCTAGCTTCAATTTCCTTGTGTGTAAAATGGGGATGCATAAAGTACTACGGAACAGACCCTCAAATTTAGTTTCCTTTTATCCATTCTAGTTACAAAGCTGTTAGGTTGAGAAAAAAAAAAGTGCACTATGACAGGCAGATGGTATTACTGTGAAACTATAAAATAACTAAAAATAATTTAGTCTAAATCCCCCTTTACATGTGATGAAGTTGAAGGTCAGTGGTGGCCCAAGCTCAGAAAGCAATCAGTGTGCTCTTACGAATGTCATGTCCTCAATGAAGTTATGAGTCTAGTAACAGCAAATTAGCAAGTCTAGTAACAATCTCCAAACGATTAACGGAACTTTTCCTGCCAGATCATCTTTCATTAGCAGCACCTGTATCTATGCCTTCCAAATACTGGTACATTATAACAAGGAGCGTTAAACTATAAAACATCAATGAGATCTCAAGTAGTTATCAATGTATGAAAATCACTGTTATATTAGAAAACATTGGGAGACATTCTGTAATTTTTCAAAGCAATAATAAAAAAAAACAATAATAATGATGCAGGGAAAAGAAAGCAGACTCATATCCCCCACAGCAACCAGAAGTAGTAGGTAGTTTTCTGCAATTGAGGAGACAAAGCACATTCTACCTCACCTGGGATGACTTTCTTACCTGGATGGGCAATTCTCACTGACATTCTTAGCCCAGGTGAAGTTGTGAGATTATAACAGTTACAGGATATGGTGAAAGATATTTGTCACCATTAACATGCTACCACTTCCTAATATGAAAGCTTTATTCTAAGCACTTCACAAGTATTTGTAATGGAACTCTTATACAGCTTTAAAATAGAATTATTGTCTATGCACACAGAAAACACAGGTGGTTTCCTTTAGGTTATTATTATTATCTTCATATTCTATGGAAAAAAAAAACATTAAGTACTCAGTAAAAGACTTTCTCGGTCTTTTTTTAGGATTCTAAATTATTCTCCAATTTTCCCACGCACTCAAAATTGTCTAGCAAGTATCTTCAAAACGGCTACAGTTCTTATTACTTTCTACAGAATAAAATACCCCTCCATGGACTCCATGTGTTTTCATCAAAATTTCTCCCAAACATTTTGTAGCTAATTTAAAGGGTGGAGATAGTTTATTTATATTAAATGCATTTCCTTAAATAGCCTGGAAAAGGGAAGAAAAATCATAATATTAAAAAGAGCAGGTGACTTCCTACAGTACTTGGCAAGACTTCAGGCTTAGAGGTCCACCAGACCGCCGGTGGCTCAGCAAAACCCCTCTGGGGTCCGCCCTGGTGTGGACACGAACCCGCCCGTCACCAGCGGCCCGATCCCGGGCACCTGCCTCGCCGGGCCCACCTCCGCCCCGGACAAGGGAATGCCACCGCCTCGCAGGTTTGCGGTGCCTGGAAAGGAAGTGTTTGTCAAGGGCTTCGCAAACAGTGCCCGGCCTACACAAAGCACTTCGGCGTTCTCTTCCTCGGCTGCTCTGGCAGGCAATTCGCTTTCAACTTGGATTTTATCATTACGTACACTCGAATCTAATGTTCGGACAGACGCCTGTCGATGCGTTTCTTCATAATCAAATGCCCACCCCGCCGGCCCGTCTCCCCTCGGTTTCACCTTCGCCCACCTTGGCCCCTCCACTGGCCTTCGGCCAACGTCCCTCTCTCGCCCTTCACCCCGCAGCCCGGCGCACCCCAAACCCACCCGCCAATCCGCCGGCCCACACCGCCCTCCGCCTCCGCCTCCGCCTCCGCCAGTTAGGTCGGTGCCGCCGGTCCCTTCGCGGACGTCCCCGCCGGCGTCCCAGGATGTTGGGTGCTGGGGGGGTGAGAGAGGGCGTTTCGCACCACCTCTACTTTCACATCCCCCGGTGGACTGGCAGGGGTGGCACTGCCCCCCAGAACCCGTGCGCGCGAGGCCTCACTCACCTGCCGCCGCGGCCGCTTCTTTCCAGCGCGCGGAACCGGCGCTCGAGGGTCCCGGGGGCGAAGGAGACGCGCAGGGCCAGGGGCGAGGCGCAGCTCTTCCCGAGGCGCCAGTGCAGGTGCGGCCCCCCCGCCACCACCACCACCGCGGGGTGCGGCCCCCACCTCCGGGAATCCGCGCTGCGGGCGGTGCTGCGCAGTGCGGGCCGCTGTCCTGTCCGGGGCGCGACAGCGGAACAGGCTTTGAGCAGTTGGCGCAGCGGGCCACGGAGTCTGAGTCCCGTCCTCCGATTGGATGCCGGGGCCGCCTTCAGTGTAACGCCCTTTCCGATTGGTTAGACTCAGGGACCACCTGCGACAGCTGCTTTGGTGGAGTGGCACTGGACCTCGGCGCGGAGGTGTGTTCGTCTCGGCCACCATGGCCCTTTTAAACCATCCTAGGGCCGCGTGCCCTTCACAGGACCTGAAACGAAGGGGGGCCCTGGCTATGGCCAAGTCCACGCCTCATGCCACTCCCACTTGGCCCCTAGGAAACCCTGGGGCTTAGGTGTCCCCAGGAAAAAACGACTTTGGCTGCACCAGGGCCTAGGACAAATCTAAAGCAGCATCAGCCAGTCCCGGTGAGTGGGAGATAAATACAATGTAAGTGCTACCATAGCAATGTCTGTCTTAATATACAGGTGAGCACCTTTACACGAAGTGGAATAGTAGGCAGTTTACCAGTCGAGTGGCAGGAAAACACAGAAACATAGTCCTTGCAGTGGGGAATTAGTCATCGGTACCAGCAAAGAAATGGGCACTTCTTTAGACAGCCGCAGGGGGGATTGTGCTCATCCCTGTAATTGGAAGCTTAGTCAAACAGTCACTGTAACTTGAAGCTTACTAGTAGAAACAGAAATTACCAAACAGAAGTACCGTAGATTTACTTAACACTTGGGTTACCCCAGTATGGTTGGCAAAGAGCAGATAGGATCTTGTGTATCTGCAGTGCCAAGCACAGAAACTGGCATAGAAAAAGTACTTACTAAATGATTGTTGAATTTAATGGAACGGTTTAAGGGGCTCTGTCTTCTAGTATTGAAAATAATTTATCCCATGTGATCAGAACTGGCCCTAAGCGGATCTGCCTACAGCTAGCTGGTAGTGTGTGGGGTTTTGACTTTGTGCAGAAAAGATTTCACATTAGTCCAGGTGACTAAGAGGGTACCTTTATTAAAGCTGGGACAGTGAAACAAAGAAGGGCTTAGCAGAGAAGCAGCAACAGGAGAGCCTCGGCTGGGCTGCTTTGGCTCACTGGGAAGTCAGAGAAAAGGGGGCCTTGCAGACAGGTTTAGGGGGTTAGCCCGGGACAGGCTGCTGCTACCCATTGCTCCCCTGGTTGCAAGTCTCCTGGGGTTCCAGAGAGTTTAGGAGATGCATACCTCTGGGGAAAGAAGAGTGGGAAGAAGAGAGGGAAGGGGAAGGTGCAGGCATGCTCTCCAGAGGAAGAGGGAGCGCTGGGTCCTTTGTCTTGAGGGTTTTTATCTCTCTCTTGTAGGCAGGAATCTTAGGGGGAGGTCTCACCAGAGTGTTTCAGCAGAATATTCATCAGTTTTTCAAGGGCGCTCTTTCAAGGACCTGGTCTCTGCTGATGGGTTAGCACCAGGGCAGGATATCATTACTCAAGGCAGCTCGTCCTGAGGCTGCCATGGCATCACTTACCAGGTTTTGTTGCTTTTCTGGGCCTGGAGTTGAAATACAATGGAGGTCCAGATGTATCTTTAGGGAGGAAAGGTCAGGGGGGCATCCAAACCACATGATCAGTGATATGCTAGGGAGGAGGGGCAAGGTCCTTATTCTCCCACGTTTGCCTGTTGCCAAGACTTTCCACTTTGGTGACCTTCTGTACCTGGCCCATTGTCCTTGCTGTGCTCATGTCTATCTAACTGCCTACCATACCTGGATTATTAACCTGCAATAGTGGACCTTAGAAATTGTGGGGGTCCAGAAGAGTCACCCAAATATGCCTCTGTGGTATGCAGATTGTTTTGAGCTATTGAGCTAAAGGCAACTTTAGCCGCCAGACTCAGGAGAAACTTCTTCCCCCCTCCCCACCCCGCCTCCCTTAACTGCCTAAAGGGCCTTGCCCAATAAGACATTATCAGCAATAACCTTTTCAACACACCTTTATAGCCACATAAACTTCGATTTATTAAACATCTGCTCTTCTTAATCATACTGCAATGACTCTTTGCAATCCCCAAGGTGCATTACCTCAACCCTAGCTCAGAATGTCTTATATACCTCAGTCCTCCTTTCTGTCTCGGAACCTCTAGTGCACGTGGGGGTCTCTGAACCAATCATGTATGAAGGTTCCCATACATATGTATGTATTAAATTTTGGTTATATTCTCTTGCTAATTTATATCATGACTGATTATTAGACCAGCCAGAAGATCCTTCAGGTTCTGAGGTTGGCCCCATGGGTCTTTAGATTATAACCATCACCAAGACCCGAGTGTCTGGAGGCAGCTGCAGGGACAATGTGGGGCTGGATATATTCTCTTGATTATTAGTTTGTACCTTCATAAGTTAACTAATGTCAAACCTCAAGGCTGTCCTGGGCATTGCTGATTTGGGGCACCTTGATTCCCAGGCTGTCAGAGCTGGAAGACCTGGCAGAGGCCACGTGGTTCGGTCCCTAGCATCTGCCAGACCTGAGTTTGAATGTTCACTCTGCCACTCAGTAGCTGAGCAATCTTGGGTCAGTGCCTCAACCTACTTGAGCCTCTATTTCTCATCTGAAAAAATGGGCTCTCTTACAGTATCAACCTCTTAGAGTTCTTGTCAAGTAAATGAAATGGGATAAAGCAAGTAAAGTACTCAGCCCCGTGTCTGACCTGGTAAATATTAGTGATTATTATCACTATGAAGCGTTCCCCAATCTGAACAGTGATCAGGGGAAGGCTTGTAACAGGGTGAGATGCTTCCTCTCTCTGAAGGCCTTCAGGCTAATAGCTTCCTGCTATAGATATGCTAATCAACTAGCGGAAATCTGCTTGAGACCTAGCCTGAGCAGCCCCTTGGTCAGCAAAGGAGGGGTAGGGGCGGGTGGGGGGGGGGGGGGGGGGTGAGGAAGATACACACAAGTAATCAAGTAATGACTCCAGAACCAGACTCCAATGGGGATGGGGGAACCTGGAACAAAGGATTTTAGAAATTTTGCACTTTTCCTTGTGAAAGGAATTTTAGGGATAAAATAGGCAGGTTTAGGGAGTTTTAGGAATAAAGAGGGTCCATGGGGGAGGAATGTATAGGTGAGGGCTAGGAGCCACCAGAAGGCATACATTCACAGAGAATAAAAAAGGTGCCACAGGATAAGGGGAGAGGAAGACATACATTCACAGAAGATAAGGAAAAGCCACAGAGTATATGGGGGAAAAGGAAACAAACTTTCACAGAGGATAGAGAAATGCCTACAAATGGCAGAAAGAGGATAACGGATTTTCACAGGAGATAGAGAAATGTTACAAGATAAGGGAGGGAGGTGAAAGCGAGGGGGGGGCATCACGTGGGTTTGGGTTTTGAAGCTGATATTCTGCAAAAAGAGTCACCAATTAGAAGAGCATAGGATCATAAAGTGGGGAAGGGGTCCAATTAGAAGGGAGCATGAAGAGACAAAGAACTGCATCATTTATAAACCTAAGCAAAAAAAAGAGCTTTGTGGGTTACCCCCTTGGGACAAATTCCCTACGTGGGAGTTTGTATTTGCTTCCAATAAATTTCCACCCTTTTGACCTATCACCTTTCGTTCATGAGTTCATTCTTCGAATCCAACTGGACAAGGACCCAGGAAAGAAATCACCCTTGCATCCTGCTCAGGAAAACAACCCGAATCACTTGGACCCCCTTTTGGAGGCTGATCATTTACAGTCCCCACCCACCTCTTCACCTCACCCATCCTCCCTTTCCTTGATCTATAAGACTGAGTTTTGAGCTCTCATAATAAGATGGACTTGAGAATTAATTCTCTCATATTCTTGAGCTAGTCTGGTACATGAACCTTATTACCTGTAACAGGCTGAGTTCTAGGGAAAATTACATATTGTCCAATTTAGTGAAGAAAATATTCGGGCGTTTGGGGTCTGCACCTGTTTCACTGGGTGCATGATGGCTTAAGGGGTAGACAAAATTGACTGCCATATTTATCAGATGTGCAGTGAAGACAGCAGCTGGATGGGCTTCAGGAGAGAAAGGTTCCCTTTAGCCACTGCCACTGCCACTGCCCGAGTGACTGGGTCCGATCCGGGAGTCCTATGCAGTCTGGTCTCCTTACAGACAATGTGGTTGGAAACAGAGGGACAAAATGATTCATAAGGATCTTTCAGCACTGAGCTTCTGTTATCCTCCAAACATTTACCACTTCAACCACAAATGAAAACCTGTTTCAGATGGGCTTCAATAATAAGAATTTTAGAATCTTGTTAAACAAGACATCCAGAGGTAGGGCAGGCTTCAGGACTAGTTAAATTAGCAGCTCAATAATAAGAATTTTAGAATCTTGTTAAACAAGACATCCAGAGGTAGGGCAGGCTTCAGGACTAGTTAAATTAGCAGCTCAACAAGGTCACCACCAAGTACTCATTTTTCTAAGTCTCCACCAGCTATTAACTGTATTGGCTTCTGGTTCTTTTGTGTTAGAGATTGAAATGAATTAGGAGCAATAGTCTAAACCCATCATTTATAAGTGAATGTTGTGTCCCAGAGCTAATTGACTTGGCTAAATGTACAAAAACAAAGTACAACTAGAGTTTTTGCCTCCATAGTCAATGACAGGTTTGGAAGCAAGATGTTGGAAGCTGTCCCCCCTCCCACTGCCGCCCCACCCCCCAATGATCTAGACTCAAGATTTAGCATTTATTCATTAGCATAAACTATTTTTACATTTTCATCCTGTTTTCAAAATCAAAGACAGCTCTTTATGAAATTATTTATCTTTTAAACTCCCAATTATACCGACAGGAGTGGGTCAGAAGTTAAAAGTTACGGGAATACGTAACTTTCAGAGCAAGCGCCACACCCTGCCCAATTCCTGTCCACTTCTCAGAAAAACAACTCCTGTCCACTGCTCAGCTCTGCCTAAACAACGAAACTGAAACTAGCAAATTGAATTTCAAATCACTGGGAGAGTATTTTAAGTTTCATTTTTAATACGTTAGATGTTAATGTAAAAAAACATGATACAGCTTTTAACTTAAATATAAAAAGAAGAGGACCATAGGAATCATAGTATTTCAGTGATTTTGAAAGTGTATTTAACTAAAACTTTTCACCCACTACATTTTCAGCAAGATTACATTTAAATAATCTCAATCAAATATGAGGGGATTGTACTGCCCCCTAACTTCAAGTAGTTTGCATTAATTTTTCTAAACTGCCTGCTTTGCACAATTAGTTTTCTATTTACTCACCCCACTTCTTTTAAGGGCATTCTCTGTTCTGTTCCTGCTCTCCTGTCCCCTAGCACATCTAGCCTTACTTAGCCCTGGACATTCTCACTGGCTAGCAAAAATGTTCTTACAGTTACCAAGGCCCCTAGTACCACGGTCCCCGTCAGTACCGTCTTCACTGAAGCCCCGTTCCCCTCCTACAGGCATCGAGTCTCCTCCTGGCCTGCGTGGAGCCCAGGCTAGGGATCTCACGGGTGAGGCTGCTGCTTGCCAGGATCCAGGCCGTTTCCTGGTGTAGGAGCTGGGAGTGGTGTAGCCAGGTCTGGGTGCCTTCTACTTTAACAGCCGTGGGCATGCTCAGGATAACAATGTAGCATCCCTTCCAGGTTGGGGTGAGTCCTTGGGCAGTGAACTTCTTTACCCACATCGAGTACCCGGCTGGAAGGGATGTACAGGGTCCGTGGTGGGCACTGGCAGTGCGTTTCAAACAAGCTTATGGGTGGCTCTCTGGGTATACTGCAGAGCCTGTAAGGACTTGAGCAAGGAATGGTTATGAATTTCAGCTTTCAGTTTCTCCCTGACCCTGGGAAGGATGGGGTGGAGGTCTACTATACATGATCTCAAAAGGGGAGGACCCCTCCCAGTAGGGGGTACACCTGGCCCATAAGAGGGCAAAGGGCAGGCAGGAGGTTGGTCCAGTTTTCACCGGTTTCTAGGACAAATTTAGTTAACGTCCTTTTTTAGAGTCCTGCTCATGCCTGTCCTGAACTTTGTGGCCGGTATGCACAATGGAGTTTCTAATTTATGCCTAAGGCTTGAGCTATAGTCGGGGAGGGACAGGATACACAGAGAGGGTTATTTCAGGAGAGGTAAAATGCTGCAAGGAACCTTGATAAAAAGATCAGTAATCCAGTCACACAGTCAAAGGTTAAACAGGAAGGGAAGAACCACTCAATGTCCTCCAAGAGAATTTCAACAAATAAGACACATAGGGCCCACAAACAAAAAAGACAAAAAAACATAAAACCAGGAGTGACCTCTGACGTCTCAGGGCACTTCAAGGATGGGGAAGTCCCAGCTGTGTCCAGCCCTTCCCGTTATCCCCAGATGACCGGTCCCCCAGTAAACCAGGACTCACCTCCAGGAGGGTTTCCAGGACTCCGAGACAAATTTTTAGGGATGTGCCAATGTTCCCTGTCCGCTCGCTGGATCCGAAGGGAAGTTCTCCGGGGCCCTGGAACTTCTCAGGGTGCGCACCCCCTAGAAACCCCTCTGTCTCCACGACCAGCCCAGGGGAGATTGGCCTCCCTTGGCGTCTGGAGCAGCGCCCCCTAGTGGCGGATCTTGCTGGGGCCTCCAAATGTTGCATTGTACCCAGAATCTTACAAAGGATGCCTCAAGAAGTCGAATTATGGAGTCATTTATTGAAGGCCGGCGGCATACAAGGAGCAAAAGCTCCAGATCTCGCAGCCCCGAAAGGTTCGCCACAGCTGGCTTATATGCAGAATATCACAAAGGTATCAGTTACATCTTTGGGTTCTGGAATGAGGAACCTGGTTTGCACAAAGCAGTTACAGAAGCAAAATTGAGCAAGTTAGTTATCTATAGTTTTTGGGTCTACGGATCACTGAATCAACAGAAACACATTATCTGGGGCCACTGAGGCAATTTAGATTAATTGTGCTGTCCAGATTCCGGGACCACTGAGTCAACCGGAATGCATTATCTGTAGCTACTGAGGCAATTTAGGGTAATTGTGCTGTTCTGATTCCGGGACCACTGAGTCAACCGAAACTCATTATCTGTAGCTACTGAGACAGTTTAGGGAATTGAGCTGTCCTGGTTCCCAGAAGAATGTGCTTCGATAACCAGTGAGATCACAATCGATGGGATATTCAAACCACCATCAATGGAGTATTCAATCGATTGGGATAGCATACATAAGTTCAGAAAATCAAAATAACTTTCCTATTGTTTTAGCAAGCAAATAATTACAGAAGCCCAACAGCTGGGTTAAAATATTAAACAGCAATTTTTACCCAAGCATGGTTGCCACCATGCTTCATTCCTTTTAAAAATGATTCTGTAATGTCCATGGCAAACTATTTAGTGTTAGACGTTCTTCACTCTAAAAAAATTTTTTCAAGTATTTAATAAAGTTGTGTGAAAAACTGTGGGAAACCGTGAGAGGCAATCGGGTAAACAATCCAGTAACCTTGCTTTCCCCGCTTTACTGGGGCCCTTTGTTTCACATATTTAGGTTTGATACTAAGTAGGCTTGAAGAGAAAGTAGCACTTTTTCCTATCATCAGCAGATGAGTAGAATAAGAGAGACCTTTCATAGCTTATCAAAAGTCTGTAAATATTTACTGAGAACTTGGCCTCCTGACTTCTCTTAGAGATTAAGAAGAACAGAGAGTACATTCCTCTTTGTTTACCTCCTATTCAGTATTTGTGTATAAAAGGCATTGCGTAGTCAATAAAGGCGCGCAGTCTTGAACTGTTTGCCCTCCCGGGAACTAGTGTGTCTGTGTTTTTTAATCCTCACCCCCCTTTTCAGGTACCGTTCAACTATAGTGCCGGCAGGCTCCGGCAGGTGGCGCCCCGGAACAGGGGCCTGAACACAGGGGATTCGGTGAAGGAGCACCGCGGTAATAAGGTAAGAGAACGTTCGCAGAGGTAGTGGGACGCGGTGACAGAGCAGACGGCGGGAGAAGCTAGTGAAAATGGGACAGACTAGCAGTAGCTTATTATATGTGCACATGCTTAAGGGAATGCTTAAGGCTCGGGGTATTGATACGAGCAAAAAGAAAATAGAGCGCTTCATTATATTTATTAAGGAAGTGTGCCCATGGTTTCCTGAAGAGGGAACTGTGTGTTTAGAAACTTGGGAACAGGTAGGGAAGAGAATTCAAGGGCATTTCCAGGCTCACGGTCCCCGCCGAACGCCGGTGGATGCCTTCTCTTTATGGAGCCTGGTGAGGGACAGTCTAGTAGAGAAGCATGAAGGACAAAAATGGAAAGACAAGCCCGGGTGGGATTTAGGGGAAGCTGCAGAGCCATGGGAAGACAAGGCTGGGTGGGAGGAAGGATGCAGTTGGGGAGATCTCTGAGAGACGTTCCTCAGCTCCGGGACTGGTAGAGTTAGGAAAGCCCGCCTGCTAAATTTCCTGATTGACTCTGATAGGAGCCACCTGGATCTGGGTAAGAAACTTATTTCTGGTTCTGTTCTGTGGGTGCCCATCTGGGGTCTCTGGAAGGCTGGACGCAGCGCTACTTCCGAGACCAGATCCCGGTGCACGACGGTGCCCGGAGATCCTGTTTGGTTGTCTTTGTCTTTGTTATTCTGTGTTATTGTGGTCTAATTGTCTTTATCATTAGAATGGGTCAGTCTGCTTCATGTTCTTCTGTCTGTACTCCCCTGCAATGTTTTTTGAAAAGTTTTCAGGAATTCAAGCGGCAAGCGGATGATTACGGAGCCTCCGTTAATGCTTTTGATTTACAGAAATTTTGTGAGCAGGAATGGCCAACTTTCCCATATCCCAGTGAGTAGAAGGGGGAGCTTGATCACCTCCCCTAGGTCAAAAACTCAGACTGTCTGATGTATAAATGTAAGTGTGAAAGTATTTGTTATCTCTTTCTGTTATTTAATTTTAAAGATAGGGCGGACCTGCTGTGACGGAATGCAAAAGTCTTTAGCAGCTGCTGAGACACATTTTTCTCAGAGTCTTTTGTTCTCCATCAGAGAGGGAATCAGCCCACTTAGCTAATAAAAATTTCTGTCTATGTTTGTATAAATGAAGGTTTCAGTTTGCTCTGATTTGTGAATTTACTGTATTAAATTGAATTTTAGAGTTCTAAGGTTGATTTAAAAGTATCCATTTATAACATTTCAAAGAACAAAAGAACTTTTATTTACAGCTTCCTTATCTCTTTTGGTGCTCGGAGACTCCCAGCTAACAACTTCACAGGGCGGAAAGATTTACAGGCCTGTGACATCATAGTCCAACGTGGAACTAAGGCTGAAGTTACTATTAACTCTTTATAGACTCCGTTAACCATTTGTTTAACTTACTGTTTTCAGTTATTAGGATCCTCATAGAGGACATTAAGTAGTTCTTCCCTTCCAGTTTAACCTTTGACTGTGTGATTGGATTACTGAGCTTTTATCAAGGTTTTACCTCTGAAATAACGCTCTATGTGTAACCTGTCCCTCCCCGAGCCGGACTGCAGGATGACTTTTCCTTCAACACACTGGTCCCACCCACTGGCCTATGGCAGAAGCCAGAAAAAGCGACGATAGGAAAGGGAGGCCCCCATCAGGGGACTTAGAGGCAGTATTCCTGTTATCTGCTTAGATCCCAAGAATGTAAGAATACTTATTTACTGAAATGATATAAGGACAGATGTTTGTTTGATATTTTGTTGTCTGCCTGGTTATAATTATTTGTTCATATATATAGAAGAAAAAAAAAAAAAACAACACATTTAATTTATTTAAGGCTGAGTGCTCTGACGGATAGCAATCCCCCCGAGTGGCCACTGGGATTCTTTTTTCCCAGGGGTGTTTTCTCTCTGTCAGAGGGGGAATCGGCCTGCCTAACAACATTTCTGTCTATATTTATTAATTTGAAGATATAAAGTTATAACAATTGTAGTCCAAAGAGATTTAAAGCAGGGACCACATTCTAAAATTAACTATAAGAAGAAAGCTAGAGCTGGCAAAGTCACCAAGTCTGCCCAGCAAGCTCAAAACCTAAATGAATCTTATTTCTGACACCTGCCACCACCCAGTCTTAATCAGTAGTAGAGGAACAGTATCAGAACTGTTTGTCTCAATTGGCCATTAAGTTTAATGTGATTAATATACATTGTAAAACCTTTCAAAGAAAAGGAAATATTTTTACCTACTCTTGGTTTTATCACTGAAGGTCTAGTTATATTTTCTTAAAAAAGTACATTTAAAGTATGGTCATAAATGTTAATCTAAGAAATTCTGGCTATTTAGTTTTTAGGATTCATTAAAGGATTAAAGTTTCAAAGAATAAGGAATACTAAGTAGAAAGTCTGAGGCATAGTTATGCATTTTTAAAGGACATAGAAAGAAGGTTTAAAGGCTAATTTAGAAGTGTCTAAATAGAAGGTTGTATAGGTATAAGAAGGAGAAGAGATATATTATAAAAAAAGCAAATAATACAGGCCAGTAAGCCAGGAAGAGTAAATAATTTACATTCTGCCTCCCTAAACAGAGGGTAAATAGTTATGCCAAGGTACTTTGTGAGGGTCTAATAAGAGAAATCTAACAGTTACTGTTTTTTATACCACTAACATATCAGGCAAGGTAACCTCTTTCCAGACGGGTCATAACTCCGCTCAAGTAGTAGAGTTACAAGCCGTTCTGGTAGTTCTGGAACAGCTGCCTACTCAAGCATTTAATCTGTATTCTGATAGTCATTATGTTGTAAAAGCTTTGGAATTGATAGAGACTGTACCAACCATAGAAACCTCTAACCTTGTAGTCCAACAGTTGTTTACAAGCATCCAGGGCCAGATACAGAGACGGCAAGTTTCTTGCTACTTTGGCCATCTCCGAGCTCACACAGGCCTCCCTGGTCCCCTTTCTGAAGGAAATGACCTAGCTGACATGGCCACCCGAGTGGCAATACTAGTCCAAACACAGCCTACCCCAGAACAATTAGCTCAACAGTCACATGCCATTCATCATCAAAATAGTAACAGCCTGCGCTTACAGTGTTACGCCCGAAAAGCTGGCCGCATTCACAAAGCACCCAAAAGACGCCTCTCATGTAAAAAACAAAGGGTTTATTAAAACCAGCATGCTAGGTCTCACAGCATACCCTGAATACAGAGTGGGGGCTGTGAGCCCCGATCTTTTGTTATACCGCAATTTTATAGACGGGGGCTCAGGGAGGATGGGAATGCTACTCAAGTTACTGAGTTAGCCTACTCTGATTGGCTGGGTGGGGGCCGGGGCTTGCTTACGAAGGTGTAGGGCGTGGTCTGACGGCGGGGAAAAAGTGGTTCAGTCCTAGCCTACGGCGGGAAAAAGTGGTACAGTCCTTTCATTCCCCCCTTTTTCTTTTGGGCAGTCTCTAATCCTAGAGACCCTCTGGCTCAGTCACAGCTGCGTATTGCTGCCTGATGATCATGAGCTTAATATCTCCTATTCTCTGCTGTATGAATTTTATGAGTTTATTTAGAATACAGGGTCCTATGGTGAGGATTAACAGCAGGACTATGAGTGGTCCAGCAATTGCTGACAAGAGGGTTGTTAACCAGGGTGACTGTGTAAACCAAGATTCAAACCACCCTCTCTGTGCCTCCCGCTCTTTTTGTCGCTCAGCCAGTCGCTGTCGGAGTTTGGTCATGGATTCTTCAACTACCCCTGTGTGATCAGCATAGAAACAGCACTCTTCCCTGAGGGCTACACAAAGTCCACCGTCCTGCATAAATAGGAGGTCTAGGCCCCGTCTGTTTTGCAGGACTACCTCTGAGAGTGACGTGAGGGAGTTTTTAAGGGCTGTTATAGAAGTCTCTAATTCTTTTAAGTCCTGATCTATGGCAGTTTGGAGCTGCTGCAATTGGCTAGACCCTTGGATAAGAGCTGTGGTCCCAACTCCTATTCCTGCTGCTGTTCCAGCTCCCAAGAGAACGGCCAAAGTGAGTGACAAAGGCTCCCTCCGGAAGCGGGTGACCTGCCCTTCTGCTTTATCTTCGAATGAGTCTGCTCCATGGTATAATACCCGGGGAAACAAACGGACCATCACACAGAAATGGTGGTTGTTGTCAAAAATAGCAGTGGACACACAGGGGGTTAGGCCAGTGTTGCAGGCCCACCAGGTTCCTGCCTCTGAAGCCAGGTACTTATTAGTAGAGTTTGTGGGGACAATTCTGGCACATAGTTGCTGGTGACTTGGAGGGGGATTTCCTATGCAGAGTCCCCTGCCAGAAACCTCAGGGAGGGTTAGCTGGTGATTACTCCCCCAGTTACAGGCAGAGGGGTTGTTTGTTAGGTTGTAAACCCCGTTCACAGCAATCCCTTCGTAGTAGGGGGGTGCCACCGAGAGACAGAGCCAGCAGGACTGAGTTAGTCCATCCTGAGTCGCATTAAGAGCAGCGTAGGCCCCGCTTATGAGGTTGAACAGGGGGAATCTCCCACTTGATCCCGTTAGGGCAGGAGCCTCGCTACTCAGGGCCTGCAAGGCGTTTTCTGGGGTGGCTGTAACCGGGGGAGGAGTTGCCCTTGTCCTTACTGATTGTTGACTGCGAGATGGTTGGACTGGTCGAATTGCCAGGTTGGGCCCCACAAGGACTGGTGTAGCCTTTTTCTGTAGCTTGACAGTAAACCAGAGGCCAAAATCATGCCCAGAGGCATAGAACCTAAGTCCCCATGTCCTCCCCTTATGCCAGCGGTTAAGCTTGTTGCTCATTCTGCCTATTTCCGTAAAGGAGATATTCAGTCCATTGCATAAAGCACTTGCGACACATTCTCTCCTAGTGCTATCCCGGTGAACAGTAAGCCAGTCTGATTTTGATCCGGTGACCCAATGAGCTGACCCTGTGGTCTCACACCCCCATGCTGCACAATAGAGGGATTCAGGCCCACCGCAATGCCGCATCATATATCGGCTGCGGTCATCTTTCGGGCAAACATAAAAGGTGAGGGCCTTGAGGAGGTAGCGTTTATGTGGGGTACTGCACCCCGCTGTTTCGAAACCTGGGGCCGGGCCACCGTACCCACTATGATAGTCGGTACCTTTGGGGATGTTATTAGGGTTCTCAATGTCTTGTATGTCCCAAGTGTCCAGGCCAACGGCCAGTTGGCAGATATCAGGGTGTAATGTGGGCCACCAGCTACCCGGTGTGTGTGTACCCTCGACCGACCAGACCACTTGTCCTGTTGGGTTGATGACTTCCCAGGCTAAGGCCGCAGGGGCATGGGGGTTACCTGCCATCGGACTGGGCAGGCAAGGGCTTACGGCGAAGGCGAAGCTTAAGAGGATTGTCAGTCCTCTCCATTGTCCATTCAGGTCCTGGCTGTGGGGCAGGCTTGAGATGAGAGGCATGGATCCATGATGAGATGCCATCTACTTTCACCGCAGTTGGAGTGGTCAGCAGCACTACGTAGGGTCCTTTCCACCGGGGCTCTAAGCTGTGGGTCTGGTGCCTCCTCACGAACACTGAATCTCCAACGTGGAAGGAGTGGGGCACCTTGAGGTCTCCTGGTTGGTAAGCAGAGGCTAGAGGCTTCCAGACAAATCGTTGGATTCCCTCTAGGGCTTTTAACCTGGCAAGCAGAGGTGCATGGGGTGATAAGTTCGAATCTGTGGCAGGTGACATTTTTGAGATTGGAGGTGGGGTTCCATACAGAATCTCAAAAGGGGTGAGGTTATACATGGAGGGTGAGGGAGTGTTCCGGGCACGGAACAGGGCGTAAGGTAGGAGCATGGTCCAATCCTGAATGCCAGTCTCTAAGGTCAATTTAGTTAAGGTCTCCTTGATTGTTCTATTCATTCTTTCTACCTGCCCTGAACTTTGGGGACGATAAGCACAATGTAATTTCCAATTAATCCCCAACACCTTGGCCACTCCCTGACTTACCTGGGCCACGAAAGCAGGTCCATTGTCTGACCCAATTACCTGGGGCAGTCCAAACCGAGGAAAAAGTTCTTCCATAATCTTCTTTACCACCACTTGGGCTGTTTCCTTCCGGGTGGGGTAGGCCTCTACCCATCCTGAGAAAGTATCTACAAAAACTAAGAGAAATCTTAACCCATATTTGGCTGGCCTGATTTCAGTAAAGTCTACTTCCCAGAATTGGCCAGGCCTATTTCCTCTTAGTCTCTTACCCTCTGAGGTTTGGGATTGATGTGCATTCACAATCTGACAGGCCTGGCAATTCTTAGCTACTTGTTCCGTCAACCTCTTGTTCTCTGTAGCCGCTAAGGAAAAGGGTTGTTCCCTCAGCAGTTCTTGCATTTTTCTGGCACCTAGATGAGTGAGCTGATGAACGTGCTGTAAGTAGGAAGTTGCCTGTTGTTCCTTACTTTTAACAGTCGTGGGTGCCAGATTCTCCTCTGGGGTCTCAGTTATTAGTGCCAGAACTCCTGCCCCTCGAAGAGCTGCTGCCTTGGCTTCCTCATCTGCCCGCCGATTCCCTACGGCTATAGGGTCTGATCCTTTCTGATGACCAGGGCAATGGACTATAGCCAATTCGGTGGGCAGCAGAACTGCCGCCAATAGTCCAAGGATTTCAGCCTTGTGCTTAATGTCCTTTCCGGCTGAGGTTAGTAGTCCTCTTTGCTGGTATATGGCCCCATGTACATGAGCAGTAGCAAATGCATAGCGACTGTCTGTATAGATGGTAGCCTTTTTTCCTTTAGCCAATTCTAAGGCTTTTGTGAGAGCAATCAGCTCCGCTTTCTGGGCTGAGGTCCCTTCTGGCAGCCCTGCTGACCATATGGTCTTAGTTCTGCTGACCACCGCCGCCCCCGCATGTCTCTTACCCTCTCGCAGGAAGCTGCTACCGTCCGTGAACCAGGTTACTTCTGAGTTGGGTAATGGAAGGTCCTTCAGGTCGTGGCGGATTCCTGCTTCCTCTGCCAGGATGTCTTGGCAGGAGTGCAAGACTGGATCCGCAGCTTCGTCCGGGAGCAGGGTGGCAGGGTTTAAGGTAGAAGGGGGCCCAAAGGTTACTCGATCCTTATCCAACAAAATGCTCTGATAATGGGTGATGCGTGCATTTGAGAGCCACCGGTCTGGGGGCTGCCTGATAATGCTTTCCAAAGCATGCGGGGCTATGATGGTCAATTTTTGTCCTAGAGTCAGTTTATCGGCATCTTTGGCTAACAGAGCAGCGGCAGCGATAGCTTTAAGACAGCGGGGCCATCCTCCTGCTACCGAGTCCAAGCGTTTGGACAGATAGGCCACTGGCCTCCTCCAGGGTCCTAGGGTCTGGGTTAGGACTCCTCGGGCTGTCCCTCCTCGCTCCTCTATGTAGAGGGTGAAGGGTTTCTCAACATCGGGGAGTGCCAGTGCTGGGGCTGACAATAGGGCCCTCTTGATGTCATCAAAGGCCTGCTGCTGTTCTGGCCCCCAGGAAAATTCCGCATCCCCTTTTAGAAGTGGATAAAGTGGGGCGGCTAATGATGCAAACCCCGGGATCCATAGTCTACAGAACCCAGCCGTCCCCAGGAACTCTCGGAGTTGTTTCCTGGAGGCGGGTACGGGAATCTGCACAACAGTCTTTTTCCGGGCCTCCGTCAACCACCGCTTTCCTTCCCGGAGAGTATATCCTAGGAAAGTTACTTCCCGCCTGCATATCTGGGCCTTCTTAGCTGACGCCCGGTACCCCAGCTGAGCCAGTTCTTGCAATAGGGAACGGGTCCCATACTCACATTCCTCCTGAGACGGTGCAGCCAACAGTAGGTCGTCTACGTACTGGAGCAGAGTCACCTCCGGGTGTCGGGTTCTGAAGGAACCCAGGTCCTGGTGGAGGGCCTCATCAAAAATGGTGGGTGAGTTCTTAAAGCCCTGGGGTAGCCTTGTCCAGGTCAGTTGCCCCGCTATCCCGGCCTCTGGATCAATCCATTCAAAGGCGAACAATGGTTGGCTGCTTTCACAAAGCCGTAGACAGAAGAAAGCATCCTTCAAATCTAATACAGTATACCAGGTTCTGTCAGGTTGAAGGGTGCTTAGAAGGTTGTAGGGGTTAGGTACAGTGGGATGTATGTCCTGTACCCTACTATTAATCTCCCTCAGATCCTGCACTGGTCGGTA
The DNA here is from genome assembly GCF_027574615.1 of Eptesicus fuscus. Classification (NCBI taxonomy): domain Eukaryota; kingdom Metazoa; phylum Chordata; class Mammalia; order Chiroptera; family Vespertilionidae; genus Eptesicus; species Eptesicus fuscus. The sequence goes on along the minus strand of NC_072482.1, from coordinate 15,583,556 downwards.
ATCTCCCGTTCCTGGCTTTTTGACAGGGAGGAGTGGTGTGTTCCAGGCTGACTGGCAGGGCCTCAAAACCCCCTCTTGGATTAGCTTCTGAATGTGTGGTCTAATTCCTTCCCGAGCCTCCCTACTCATGGGGTACTGTCTGACCCGAATTGGTGCTGCAGAGGTCTTTAGGGTGACCACCACTGGGGGTTGGTTTTCCGCCAGCCCTAGCCCGGCCTTCTCGGCCCAAGCATCTGGATACTCCTCAAGCCAGGTTGTCATGTCCTGCTTTTCTACTGGAGAGTTGTACAGGCGATACTCATCTTCTACAGACATAGTTAGGGCTGTGACTACCGGCCGTTCTACCAAGGGACTCAGAAACTCTACTCTGGGTCCCTCAGGGTCGAAGGTGATGCGGGCCTTCAGTTTAGTGAGCAGGTCTCTCCCCATTAATGGGGCCGGGCAATCAGGTATCACAAGGAAGGAGTGATGGACTTTTCCCCTTCCCAGGTCCATGGTCCTCCTGGTAGTCCAAGCCCGGTATCGGCTCCCATTGGCACCTCTTACTAAAGACCGCTTGGTTGACAGTGGTCCCAAGGGCGCTTGCAAAACCGAGTAAACGGCTCCAGTGTCTACTTCAAAGTCAATGGGAGTCCCCTCCACGTTAAACTTTACCCTGAGCTCGGGGAGGGGGTCCGAGCCCCGTCGCCCCTAATCTTCATCCAGGGCTAACAGGGCAGGCTGCTTAGCCTGCAGGCCCTTCTTGGGTCTCTTAGGACAGTCTTTCTTCCAGTGCCCATGTTCCTTGCAGTAGGCACACTGGTTCGGGTCTAAGCTTGGCCGTGGCCCGGTACTGCCTCCCTTTTCTTTCTGTTTCTTTCCACTATCTACCACTGTGGCCAGGATTTTAGTTAATTCCTTATTTCTTTTTTTGTCTCTAGCATCTTCTCTCTCCTCTCTCTCTTTTTCCTTCCGCTCTTCCTTTTCTTCCTCTGTTTCCCTTTTGTGAAAAACTTTATCTGCTTCTTTGACTAAATCTCTAAGGGTGAGGTCTTGTAATCCTTCTAGGCGTTGTAACTTACGCCGTATATCGGTAGCGGACTGGCCAATGAAGGCCATGGCCACTGAAGCCCTTTGGTCCTCCGATTGCGGGTCAAAGGGTGTGAACCTCCGATAGGCTTCCATTAGCCTTTCTAAAAAGACCGCGGGGGACTCAGTGGGGCCCTGAACGACCTCTCTTACCTTAGCCAAATTGGTGGGCCGCCTGGAAGCTGCCCGGAGACCCGCCACAAGAGCCTGGCGATAGGAGGACAGATGCTCCCTACCTTCTGAAGAATTTGGATCCCAATTAGGGCGCGTTAGCGGGAAGATGTCATCAATGATGTTCGGCAACTGCGTCGGACGCCCGTCTAGTCCCCGGACGTTCTTTCGTGCTTCTAGAAGTATGCGGTCTCTCTCTTCAGTAGTGAAGAGAGTCCCGAGTAGCTGTTGGCAGTCTTCCCAGGTGGGCTGATGAGAGAACATGAGAGACTCCACGAGACCTGTTAGTCGGGTGGGGTCCTCAGAGAAAGGAGGATTATTATTTTTCCAATTATACAGGTCTGAGGAGGAAAAGGGCCAATATTGGAGGGCCGGCATTTCCCCCCTTTCCCCATTGTCTACCATTGGCCCATATGGGCGCAACGGCAGAGTAGTGGCTACAGGCCCTTCGTCTGGCTGGAATCGGCTCCGAGTCCGCAGTGCAGGTCCGCTGCCTGGCGGCGGCGGGGGGCCCTCAAGAGTAGAATCTGGGGAGGCCGCCATCGGGGACATGGGTGGAGGAACTGGGCCAGGTGCCGGAGGAGGTCCTTGGTCGCGCCGCGGAGCTCTGGCCGAGGCATAAGGAGGTGGCGGGGGATCAAGAAGGAAAAGATCAGATTGTGAGTCCGGAAGAACCGGGGGAACAGAGGGTGGAGGAGAAGGCAGAGCTGGCTTTACAGGAAGAATAGCAGGTTCGGAAGCGGAGACCGACGACCTAGAGAGGGAATCAGGGGGTAAAAAGGGCTTAACCCACACCGGGGGATTTTCACATAAGTCTTGCCACACCAAAATGTAAGGCTCCTGGTCCGGGTGTCCATGTCGGCCAGGCTGAAAAACAAGATTCCTCACTTCCCTTATGAGAGGCAAATGGAAAGACCCCTCCGGGGGCCATCCGACCTTAAAGTTAGGCCACTCGGACGAGCAGAAAGTCTGCCATTTGCTCTTTTTGATGACAAGGGAAAGATTTTGAGCTCGTCCCTTGACCTCTGACCAGCGGCCTAGGGTCAGGGACAAAGGAGTAGAAGTACTCTGGCCCATGACCGCGAACACACACACACACACGACAAGAAACAAAGAACAAAGGACAAGGACAGACACAACACGTTGAGACAAGAATTTAAGGATCCAAAAAGAAGGTTTTTCAAAACCAATTGACCTGACTGGCAACAGAGTTTCAGAATCAATATTAAGCAGATGAGAGGGATCCAGGCGTCCCCGGTCCTCTCCAGATTCCACCAGGGCGTCCCCCGGGGATGTGGCCTGCGACCTCCCGACACGTCTGTCAGCCGCAGTCGGGGGAGACTCACGTCCCTCCCCGACAGCCACCAGACCGAACAGATTTGCCAGTTCTGACAAGATTTTTATTCCCAAATTTCGAAGCGATCGCTATTCAAGAGGCGCCTTCACTTACCCCAAGAAGCGTCTGTTGGAGCCCGAAGGCGGCCGCCGCAATCTCGGTGGAACCTCCAAATGTTACGCCCGAAAAGCTGGCCGCATTCACAAAGCACCCAAAAGACGCCTCTCATGTAAAAAACAAAGGGTTTATTAAAACCAGCATGCTAGGTCTCACAGCATACCCTGAATACAGAGTGGGGGCTGTGAGCCCCGATCTTTTGTTATACCGCAATTTTATAGACGGGGGCTCAGGGAGGATGGGAATGCTACTCAAGTTACTGAGTTAGCCTACTCTGATTGGCTGGGTGGGGGCCGGGGCTTGCTTACGAAGGTGTAGGGCGTGGTCTGACGGCGGGGAAAAAGTGGTTCAGTCCTAGCCTACGGCGGGAAAAAGTGGTACAGTCCTTTCAACAGTTTAAAATCACTAGAGAAGCAGCGCGGCAGATAGTTAAACAATGCGGTACTTGCCCCACTACCACTACTGTACCCTCCTATGGCGTAAACCCCAGAGGGTTAATACCCAATCAGCTATGGCAGATAGATGTTACTCATGTTGCCCCTTTTGGGAAATTAAAATATATACATGTCACTATAGATACATTTTCTGGATTTGTTATGGCAACTGCCCAAACTGGAGAAGCCAGTAAACATTGTATTGCCCATTGCTTAAAATGCTTTGCCACCATGGGGCAGCCCAAATGTATAAAAACAGACAATAGACCAGGGTACACTGGTAAGAATTTCCAGGTATTTTGCAGTCAACTAGGAATCAGTCTAAAAACAGGAATTCCCTATAACCCTCAAGGACAGGGGATAGTAGAGAGAGCCAATGGGACTCTTAAAACTCAATTACAAAAAATAAAAGAGGGGGAGCTATACCCTAGGTCAGCACATAACTATTTACATCATGCTCTCTTTATCCTTAATTTTTTAACTTTTGATGCTCATGGACAATCTGCTGCTCAGAGATTGTGGGGAGCCAGTAGTTCCCGCACTTATGCTCAGGTGCGCTGGAAAGATCCCCTAACAGGACAGTGAACTTTTCCGCTATAGGAGAAGGCACTCCTATCTGTTTTTCCAAGAACGTGAGTGCAACGGGCTGTGTTACCCTCCAGGGGGTTACTTTTCATGTCAACAGCTCCACCGTCGGATGGAATATCAATGTGATGAGCCTCGGGGGGCTGGGAGCCGGACTGAATGCCTCTCTTCCCCGAGGCGTCCTGCCATGTAAAAGACCATCCGGTATACGGGAGCATTCAGTACCTTGGGAACGGTGCTACACCAATCAAGCTGTTGCCTTCCTGATCCAGGGCACCAACTCATCCATCATCAACTGGTCCGTCTTCAACAAGACCAGTTGGACTCAAGGACTCTATAAGGGACTCTGGAGCGTGGCTGGCGGCCCAATCCAGCTACTACTCTGGAAATTGGCTGCTGCTCTGAACACGGTTACAGCCGTGGTAATAAGAATAAGAACTGGACTGCGAGCAGCTGGACAGTTAATGTGACTGCCTGTGTGCCAGAGCCTTATGCCTTGCTAGTGGGGAAGGTGAATATTTCCCATCAAAGTCAGACCTTTAATGTTACTTGTGTAAATTGTCTGTTAACCAATTGTATTGCTAATGTACCTTGGGGAGAACAGGTGGTTGTTCTCCACCAGCCTGCCTTTGTAATGGTCCCGGTAAATCTCTCTGAGCCCTGGTATAATGATCATTCCCTCCAGGTGTGGAGGGAGGTGACCTCGGCCCTCAGCAGACCCCGGAGGTTCATTGGATTGCTGATAGCCGGTGTCACGGCCTTGATAACCCTAATTGCCACGGCTGCAGCTGCTGCTGCGGCCCTTACCCAAGAGGTACAAACAGCCCATTTTGTCAATGATTTATCCAAAAATGTTAGCACAGCCTTAGGGACACAAGAGGCGATTAATAGAAAGATTGAGGAGAAGCTCAATGCTTTATATGACATGGTTATGTACCTAGGGGAAGAAATAGATAGGTTAAAGGTAAGGAACAAATTACAATGCCATGCTAACTATCAATGGATATGTGTTACGCCTCAGCCATACAACCAGTCCGTACATGGCTGGAATAAGGTAAAGGCTCATTTGTCAGGAATCTGGCACAATGCTAACGAATCCATAGACCTACTGAAATTACATGAGGAGATCCTAGGTCTACAAAGTACGGACCCCCTTAAGGTAGATGCGGCAGAAACCGCCAAGGACTTTTTAAATCAGCTTATGCGCATGGTCCCCTCCACCTCTGACCTTCAACATGTGGCCCTTACCGTAGCCCTACTAGGGGCCGTGGTGGTAGGGCTAGCGTGCCTTTTGCCTTTTCTGGTACGCAGAGGAATCAGCGCTTTGACGCTTCTCCAAGCAGGCCTACACGAGGTCAAGCTCAAGGCCGGCCCACAAGGGCCTCTACATGTTGTATAGAATCATATTTTTAAGCTTGATTGCCTCCATGGGAAGCAGACAGGTAGTCAGAGTGCTGCATCTCGCCGCAAGGCGAGACTGGGTACTGGCTAGGTGCAGAGCAAAGCATCTGCAAGGGAAGGCCCTATAGTAGCTGGCCGTCTCTGACTTCCTCTGAAGGTATGTCTGATTTGCATAGAGGTTGGTATCATCTAAAGTAGATATAGTAAGAGAAAGGGCTCTGCCTCTCCTCCCCAAAAGATACCAAGAGCCTGAGGAGTGGCTGATGAGCCACGGGAGGAATCAGACCTCTACTTCCCTAGCCAGTTAAAGCCCACCCCGGTTCTTTTATTATAAAGGAAAGGGGGAAATGTGGGAAACCGTGAGAGGCAATCGGGTAAACAATCCAGTAACCTTGCTTTCCCCGCTTTACTGGGGCCCTTTGTTTCACATATTTAGGTTTGATACTAAGTAGGCTTGAAGAGAAAGTAGCACTTTTTCCTATCATCAGCAGATGAGTAGAATAAGAGAGACCTTTCATAGCTTATCAAAAGTCTGTAAATATTTACTGAGAACTTGGCCTCCTGACTTCTCTTAGAGATTAAGAAGAACAGAGAGTACATTCCTCTTTGTTTACCTCCTATTCAGTATTTGTGTATAAAAGGCATTGCGTAGTCAATAAAGGCGCGCAGTCTTGAACTGTTTGCCCTCCCGGGAACTAGTGTGTCTGTGTTTTTTAATCCTCACCCCCCTTTTCAGGTACCGTTCAACTATAGTGCCGGCAGGCTCCGGCAAAAAACAGTGTAAAATCTTTTGAGGCTTTCCTATCTGGAAGGCAATGTGCTCAGTTATTCAAAAGGTACAAAATAAGTAAGATTCACTCCCTGCCCTCAAAGTGCCTCTGGGACTGACACCTCACACACTCCAAAAGACTAGTACGGCACAGAATCGCGGAACATTGGCCTAGTTCTGGGCCTGATGAAGGCAGCCTTGTACTTTCTCCACAGACAGTGATGGGGCATTGGGAACCCAAGAGCGCTCCTTTGAAAGTGCATCTGACGCTACAAACAACTCTTACCACACCGCAGCCTCCTGTACCTGGGTCCCTGGAATTCTTTCCTTGAGATCCCATGAAAGAACATGATTTCCACCGGCAAGAGAATCTTGTGATTACATTGGGCCCACCCAGATCATCCAGGACAATATCTCCCTCTCTCAAGATCCTCACCTTAATCACACCTGCATGGATCCTTTTACTATGCAAAGTAGCATAGTCATACATTCTGGGCATTAGGATATAGACATCTTTGGGAGGCCATTAATGTTTGGCTGAGGGCATCAGGTTAAGAAAAGTGTGTTAGTCCTTAAAAATAATTCTATGTGTCTGGAAAATAATGATGTGTATTAGGGGAGTCGTTAGTATTGAGGCTAGATAGGTTACTTAAAACCATATTGTTTTGTAGACAAGGAAGTAGTTATACTAAATGTATTAGGTAATGAAGTAGCAAGCATTGCGCTATTTGCTTTGTGGAAATATAATATTTCCCCTGCTATAAAAAAGTTTACAATCTAGCCCTGGCTGGTGTGACTCAATTGGCCAAGCATCATCCCATGCACTGAAAGGTCACCAGTTAGATTCCCAGTCAGGGCACATGCCCGGGTTTGAGGCTCAATCCCTGGTAGGAGGCATGCAAGAAGCAACACATCAATGTTTCACACTCACATTGATGTTTCTCTCTCTCCCTTCCTCTCTCTCTCTCTCTCAAAAAAAAATATTTTTTTAAAAAAGTTTACAATCTGGTAGGAGAGAAAGACGTATATGTAGAGTAACCACATTTGCCCAGGATGGTCCCAATTTTCCCCTCATTTCCCACGTAAATATTCATTCTACAAAATGTCCTGGTTTGGATGATAAAGCATAGGGTAACCCCACTTAAGTGCCAACATCCTCAATATTTGTTAAATATTGCAAGGTAGGAGCTCTATGTTAAGCCCTGGGGGGAAAAACAACAACAACAGAGTCAAATTTTCTGTGTCCAGGTGTATACCATCTAGTTGTAGGGTCTGAAGATCTAGAGTAAAAATGTACTGCAAAAATTAATTGCCAACAAGGCAGCAACAAAATGCTAAGGAAGAGAAACAGAAGGTAGGTGCCTCAGACAGTAAGAGCTATAAGAAGACAGAGATCCCTGCAGGCTGGGTGAGCAGGACATGCTGCTGCCAGTAGAATGGAGAGATTGGTGGCTGGAGCTCCATGTGTGATCAGGATTGTGGCAATGAGAGAGGCAAGAGGGTACACCTAGATCACTTGTTAAGTGTCAGTAGAGTTGGAGGAAAATGTCATGGTCTGTGCTTCATTTCAGTATTTTTTTTTAAATATATTTTTATTGATTTACAGAGGAAGGGAGGGGGGAGGAGAGATTGAAACATCAATGATGAGAAGGGATCATCGATTGGCTGCCTCTTGCACAACCCACAACCTGGGCATATACTGGGCATAGTAACCTGACCAGGAATCGAACTGCGACCTCCTGGTTCATAGGTTGATGTTCAACCACTGAATCACGCCAGCTGGGCTCATTTCAGTATTTCATTGAATCTAAGCACTATGTTAAGAAGCTCTATTGTTTTGTGTACCATGAAAATAGTAGCCAATGGGTTTAAAATCCATTCTGCTTTAAGAAATGTGAAAATGTGAAAAAAGATGTACATTTTAAAATTTCTGAAGTAAGATGATATCCCTTCTCAAATATGAAGACTCTTGCTAAAGTGGCTCATCTCTGAACTTAAATGAGTTTAATTACTTTACATTTTATTTTTTATTATTTGGTATTTCTAATTGTTTGATCATTCTATAGATTTCCTTACAAAGATAGTCATATCTTTTTTAGACTATGGCACTACAAAAAATGTATGTAGAATTCAATAAACGTTCTTGCTAACAGTATGATTTGAGGAATTCTCTTTACCCATAAATCCCCCCTATGGTTCTATTTGAAATCCTCAGAATAAGTATAACTCCTTTAGGACAGCAATTTTCAACCTTTTTCATCTCATGGCACATAAACTAATTACAAAGTTCTGCGGCACACCAACAAATATATTTTTTGCTGATCTGACAGGAAATAGTTACAATTTTGTTTCATTCACACAGGACGGCTATTACTGTGTTGGTTATTGTCATTATTTTATTTGACAATCTGAAGGAAAAGAGGTCAGTGCCCTTGAATAAATAGTCAGGTATTGCATGTTTTAAAAATTCTTATAGTACACCAGTTTAGGATATTCATAGGTCAACGCTCAACCACTGAGCCACGCTGGCTGGGCACAGCATGGGATTTTATAATTATAGCCAGGATTTCCTTATACCTTCATATTTGCTTTGAGCTGCCTTAGATTATTCTAGGCCAGTGATGGGCAACCTTTTGAGCTTGGTGTGTCAAACTTCACCAAAAAACTGAGCATAACTCGGGTAGTGTGTCACTTTGAGGAAAAAACTTTATTTCGCAAATGTTTCATCCTCAGCATGCGGCATGCGTGTCATCAGAAATGGCTACACGTGTCAGTGCTGACACGCGTGTCATAGGTTCGCCATCACTGTTCTAGGCTGATTTCATTCCTAAAGATACCTGTCTCCTCTTCTTTCCATGAGCAAATCTGGCTGAGCCTTTTTCTATTTCGGACCCGTCATGAATGCAATCTGCCTTATTTAACTAAGTCATCTGGGTCAGTTATGTAATTGGTTTTGTTAGACATACTCACATATCGTTGCTCCAGGTATAGGAGCCCTCAGTATTGTGATGTTTTCTGAGATCCATTAAACATAAAAGATATACTTGTTCAATTGGCATAATTTTTCAGAGGTAAACAGAAGCTGCTTCTGTTTCCTAGAGTCATTTTTCTAGAAGGAATACAAAATTAGTTGGCAGTAATTTTATTGTGTTAATGCTCCCTAGAGTTAAAATCATACAAATAAACAAAATGGGAAATTTTAATAAAGGTAACTTTTTATAATGAAACTCGATTGTTAAAAGAAGAAAGAGAAAAATGATCATTACAAAAGTATATGTCTATGCGAGAGCACAGAGTTTGGAGCAGCTGCCTGCCCAGACCTGGTTTGGGTCCTAACAGATTCTGCAAATCCAGAAACAGGTTAGGTAGCAAGAAATGTGGTAAAAGCAAAATATTTGGTAAGAAGAGAACGTTGGATTCCAAACTCAGTTCCAAGGTACCACCTCAGTGGAAAAGGAGGTCAATTCTGGCCCTTTCCCGGAAGTCAGTGGAGTCCTGGCTTCTTACCATTGCAGCTTTAGATGACAGTAGTATCATTACTGACTCCACCCAGGCCACTTAGGCTCAGCTCCCCACATGCCACCATCATGGTTTCCAACCATGTTCACAAGCTTCTCAAACCTGCATCCAGGGACTCAATGGACTCACCAAGCTGCTCCCCTAAATCCCATATCTTCTCATTCTCTTCTCCATGTAATTCATCTGCAGATATTCTTGTGACAATGAGCTGTTTTGCTATCACCTTGGGTTTTTGCCAGGGTCATCTAATAATTTGCAGAATCCCCCAAGGAACTCATGAACTTCATATTGCTCTGCCATGTCTTCCATATATGTAGCACTGCTTACATGTAGCACTCATACAGGACCTCCCAGAGATTCAAGGAAGTTACCCGACTGTATCCATTTGTTAGGGCTGTCATAATGAAGTACCACCGACTGGGTGGCTTAAACCACAGAAATGTATTTTCTCACAATTCTGAAAGCCAGAAGTCCAAGATCAAGGTGTCAGTTGGGCTAGTTTCTTCTGAGGACCTCTCCTTTGACTTGTAGGTGGTCATCTTTTCTCTGTGCTTCTTCCCCCCTGTGCCTATCTGTGTCTTAATCTCCTCTGGTAATGACACCAGTCATAGTCTATTAGGGCACACCCATTAGACCTCATTTTACCTTACTTACCTCTTTAAAGGCCCTATCTCCAAATACATTCACATCCTGAGTTACTGGGGGTTAGGACTTCAACATATGAATTTGAGAGGAACACAATTCAGCCCATAACACAACCTACTAAGAGAGGTGGGTGGTCCACATGCCACTATTTACCTGCTTAAAGGTGTGCCCCACCTGTTGAGCTGTGTCTTACACTTTCTGGCCAATGTCACATGACTGCTTGATGACATCATCCACCTGCCTGAGTGACCAACATTTGTGATTAAAAACCCTGGCTCCATAACACCACAACCTGACTCCCAACATCACCTACTTGCAAAGCTGCCCACAATTTGTTTCTTATCATCTCCAGCTATTGCAAGCCACCTGCTCTTCCCTGGACCCTGCTATACCCACCTCCTGAGCTCCTTGCTTCCCTTCCTGCCCCTTAATGTCTAGTCTTACTCAGCAGCCAGACAGAGCTTTTCAGTTAGAAACTCATTTCCTGTGGCTCACCTGCTCAGACCTCACTCATGGTTTCTCATCATACTCAGAATTAATCCAGGCTCCCTTCAGTTACTGCGGTGACCATACCACCTGACCCCCGAGTTTCTTGGACCTCAGTTCCTTCCTACTTACTGCCATGCTCACAAGATTCTGAACAAAGCAGCCTCTACTTCTCAGAGACAAGAAGCTCATTCCTGTCTCAGAAATTCTGCCCGATTCCTGTGGCCCGAATCGCCCTCCACACAATCTCTGTTTATCTCACTCCCTGTACTAATTAAATCTCTGCTTAAATAGAAATTCTCTTGGTTAGTGTGGTCCATACAATCCTACCTAATAATAGACAAATATGCAAGTTGACCGTACCTTCGCTATGCCCACGATTGGCCAGGAGGCGCGGGGGGGCGGGACTCGGGGTGGTCGGGGTAGCCGATTGGGCCAGCGGGACACTGAGCTTGTGTCACCAGCAGCAGCGCGAGCTCAGTGTCTGCGCCATGGCTGTGCTGCGGCACAGAAGGGGCCTCTGGGACAGCGAGCTCACATCCCACCGCAGATCATCAAAAGCGGGGGAGCTGGGTGCCTGTCCGCTCAGGCACCAGGCCTTTCAGAAGCCTTCGCCGCGCCGGAGGCTTCTGAAAGACCTGGTGCACCAGCGGACAGATACTCAGCTCCCCTGCGATCGAAAGCAAAAGCGGGGGAGCTGGGTGCCTGTCCGCTCAGGCACCAGGCCTTTCAGAAGCCTCCACCGTGCTAGAGGCTTCTGAAAGGCCTGGTGCACCAGCGGACAGGCAACCAACTCCCCCGTGATCGAAAGCGAAAGCATGTAGGGGACCCTACACGTGCATGATTCAATCATGCACTGGGCCTCTAGTTGTTAATAATTTTCAATGTTTTGAAAACTGCAATTTTGTAAAACTTAACATTATAGGGGTAAAATTTATACTAATTAATGTTCTTTTCAGAAAGAATGACATTTAAGGCACCCTTCATCTTATTTCTCAAAGGCCTATGGGAAAGGAGAGTATATATAATTTTTCAGATGCCCATTCTTTTGTTTGAAGATCTTAATTATGAACTTTGCCAAAAGTGGTTATGTGACTACAAGCAAATTAATCTCTTCAAGTCCCTTGTAAAATGGACAAATTTATGTCTGCCATCCTTAAATGATGTTCACATAGAGCCTGTTTAAATGAGAGAATACTTTGAGAAAGTATTGAGCAAGTCAAAATGAGATACATTTTTTAACTCATGTGAGTGTTTCATGCTATAATTGAATAAGTGCCTCCCCACAAGGGAAAGATGGAGAACATTATTACTGATCCTTTACATGGCATTCTTTGTTGGAATTTATACCAACCTTGATTCTTTCTCTGATTTTTACTTTTAGATTATATTATGCCACCTTAAGTGCTTTCTGGAATAAGGTGAAGTTACATATAAATACATTTTATTTATTTTTTTAAATGTATTTTATTGATTTTTTTTACAGAGAGGAAAGGAGAGGGATAGAGAGTTAGAAACATCGATGGGAGAGAAACATCTATCAGCTGCCTCCTGCACACTTCCTACTGGGGATGTGCCCACAACCAAGGTACATGCCCTTGACCAGAATCGAACCTGGGACCTTTCAGTCTGCAGGCCGATGCTCTATCCACTGAGCCAAACCAGTTAGGGCACATATAAATACGTTTTAAAACAGGACTTGAGCCCTGACCGGGTAGAGCATCGTCCTGATACACCAAGGTTGTAGATTCAATCCCAGGGCACATATAAGAATCAACCAATAAATGCATAAATAAGTGGAACAACAAATCGTTGCTTCTCTCCCTCTCTCTCTCTCTCTAAAATCAATTGGAAATTTTTTCCAAAAAAAATTCAACTACACTTTGAGCTCTGTGGTGTGTCTTTTATTAGCCCCCCTTTTTTCAGCCCATAATTTGAAAATGGCTGAAGTCATTTGCAAATAAAGAAGCAGAAAACATTAAAATAATCTAGGATGTGAGTTTATCCTTCTATTAACTCACCTGTCACCCCCTGCCCCTCCCCACATTTTTTTTTTATTTTTCAATATGTCTAGAATGCACCTGGAATGAACCTAAAAATATTTCTTCCTTAAGAGTTGTATTTAATGTATGAAATGAATATATCTAAGGCTATTTAAGTTTATGAATGACTAAAGAAAGTTAGAAACAAAAAGGTACTTTTTATTGAACTCAACTCTGCCTTTTATATGTAAGAAGCTTTAATTGCCTGCTTAATTCTAAACAGCAAATGTGAAACAGCCATTCCTTTCCGGAGGACATTAGAAAGCTGTCAGACCGCAGTGTCCTCCTTCCTTTGGCTTTCTGAGGCACATCTGCATATGGTCCTTCAGAAACTTTCTAAGCAGAGGAGCAGGCTTGTAACTCGTAACCCAAGTTCCTTCCATCTGAACAGATTCATGTGTCTGGAGCTCTTCACTTAGCAGGTTGGCATGGGTGCGTGTGGACCCTGGGCAATTAGTGAGCACAGAGACTTTCTCTTCTACGAAACACATTTCACACCCCCAAAGCTTCCCACAGGGCTTTTCATTGTTCCATGGTGGATTAGGTGGGAAAGATAGGATGTCTCAGTCAAAACCTTTTCACTCAATACATTATTGAGGGCCTATTGTGTGTATAACTGTGCTAACCAGGGAGGAAGAATAGTCAAGAGTATGCTTCTGCAAAGACCTTGTAAGCTAGTTATCTGTCAACCTAACTAGGAGAATATCACCAAGCAAATGTCTTGAAGGTGGTGGTCAGGTGCATCATCTTGATTAAACTTATAAATCATCCACTTCCTGGTCTTAATAACATTGTGGAATGGCTCAGGTGAGAATGAACCTTAGTGGTTTGTTTCTCGTGTTTCAGCAATGGAGGAAAACTTAGACTCATCAAATGTGAAAGCTGGAAAGTACCTTGGAAGGTATGTGAACCCATCCCACCTGCTGGCCAGGTAAGATCACAGCTCCTTACTGTCAGACCTGGAACCTCCACCTGAGCTCCCATTGCAAGTCCTGAGCTCTTTTTCCTCTCTTCCTGTCATCATAGGTACTTCTGCCTTTAAGCACTAGGTCAGTGCTCTGGGGCAATTGCATCTAACATTGTGGTCCAGAGAGCAGACAGTTGGGGGATCCTCATCAGTGTTTAGGCATCCCAGGACAGCAAAAGGCAGGTTTCTTTGTTTTATTCCCTATCAGGATGTATTCTGCACCTTAAGGCAAAGTTTAGGATGGAAGCACTCTGAAGTTGCTCTCCAGCTGATATCTCACAGTGGTCCTAGCATAGCATGTCCCACTGTCCTGCAATGGACCACAGGAGTCAGGTGGATGGAGAAGGAAAAAAACCACCATCAGCATTGCTGGTCAGCTGGCACCACCTCTGTGGCTGGAGCTCCATGGCATAGAGCATGTGCAGAGATAGCTGAGAAGTTACCAGTAACCTAAGCTCCTTCCCCAGCTCTCAAGTGTTCTGAATCATGCTTCCCTGCCATTCCTGCCTCAGATGTCAATTAATGTAGCCCAGGTACCTGACAGTCTTCTAATAGGACTTTGCCTTCTATTTCTCTCCCGCTTGTGTGACCTGCTGTGTGACCTGCCATATCTTAGGGTTATTGGGCCCATTTGCAATGGCGAGGTGTGGGCCGAGGTGTGTAGGCTAGGAAGAAGTACATTCTGGCATACAGAGTCCTATATTGGGGAAATCCAATATGGACTCTCAGGCTTCACTCTTGGGCTGAGATTAAAGAGCAGAGGACAGCCCACCAAATTAAGGGGATCTGATGTGGGGGGCACGTTTCCAAGAAAGTGACATATCATGGACCCACTGATTAGATCTAGGGTAGAAAATCAGGATTGGGGACACTGTAAAAACCAGCAACAAGGTCAGACAAAGAAGCAAGGTTGGCTTGATGCTGAGTTATAGAGTACTGGGAAAGAGTTTATTTGGTCCCCCCTTCTTAGGGCCAAAAGGAGGTATTCAAGGGCCCATCTATGGTAAAAGAAGGGAAGAGAGGTGAGAGACCAGACAAGCCACGCTGTGGTCTTAGACATACCATGCTTGAATAAGGTCTATTCATACCTGAGCTCTCAGGGTTATTTTTACTGCCACAGCTCTTGGTTAAACCCACATTGCTACCCCCGCTACCTTGAATTGTCATCCTTATGAGCTGTCCTAGGCTAGGCCCTCATGTTGATAGAACATTAAACTGAAAATATCTAGAAGAACTGGAGGCATATAGCAATTACAGGTCCATAGCAACTGTTTTGACAGCTATTTTGCCGGATAGTATGTACCAATGATCTTGGTGATAAGATTACCTTGGACTAGATAAGCGAGACCAGAGAAGGTGTATCTTGAGGCAAGCGGTAGATGAGGTGGTTAAGAAGAGTTTTCACTTTTTCTTTTATACTAGAGGCCCGGTGCACGAATTTGTGCATGGGAGGGGGGTGGGGGCAATTGGGGCCTGCTGGCCTTGGGGAGGGACTGCAGGAGGTTGGCCAGCAGGCCCTGATCTAGTTGTGTAGATGTGCTGAGATAGCAACAAGCAAAGACTACAGACAGAGTGCCCCAAAACGTCCTGAAATCAGCTATACTCTGAGGTGGAAATATAGCTCTACTTCGCTGCCCACGCTGGGCCACCTCACTCTCCCTGGGGCAGAGTTGCTGACAGACAGACAGACAGACAGACAGGTCATCTCTCCTACCTCAGCTGCACATTTTCTCGGGGCTCCACCCCCAAGCATGATAGTAGCTGACTTTGGCCAATGGTGCCACACTGCCGTATGAGCACTAGACAATCAGTGCTTAGGAGCCTGGAAAGGCACGGGCCAAGTTAGAAGTGGCTGACAGGGGTAGAAGGGCGAGCAGCGCATGCGCTGCAGTGACAGAGGTAAGATGGTGGTGTGCTTACTTTACATCTTTGCAGTTAGGCTGCTTCCTTGCCCCTTCTGCCCCCTCCGAGCTGCTACTCTGTCTTGATCAATGTCAGGGTCGCTCTCCTCCTACAGGCTTCCCAGACCCAGATTCTCTGGTGCCCAGAGCCTTAGGAGGAGGGGGGTGGGGGGGACCGGCCAGGGGGAGGGACTGTGGGAGGTTGACCAGCGAGGGAGGTTGGCTGTGGGAGAGCACTGACCATCAGGGAGCAGCTCCTGTGTTGAGCATCTGCCCCCTGGTGGTCAGTGCGCGTCATAGTGACTGGTTGACAGATTGTTCTGGTTGTTCAGTTGTAATGGTCGCCTAGGCTTTTATATATACAGATTTTTACATAGTTTGAATTTCTTATATTGTATCTGCATGTATTTCTTATGTAATTAAAAATAAAAAGTATAGCCAAGCTGGTGTGGCTCAGCAGTTGAGCATCGACTCGTGAACCAGGAGGTTGTGGGCTTGATACCTAGTGGGGGGCATGTAGGAGGCAGCCAATAGATGATTCTCTCTTATCATTGATGTTTCTAACTCTCTTTCCCTCTCCCTCTCCCTCCTCTCTCTGAAATCAATAAAAATCATATTTTAAAAAATAAAAAGTATATAAAATTATTTTCAAAAATTAAAATAAAATGGAGTTCAGTCCGCTTGAGCCCCCATCCATCACCATCACTTAGTGGTGTGGAGTTAGAAGACTGAGGAGGGGGCAGGTCCGATGGGAGAGTGGCTATGAGTCGGTAGCATGGGCAGAGCAGCTCCTATGCCTGTGCCAAGCCAGGTGGCGTCACAGGCCAGCCTCTGCCTCTCCACAGGCAGCAGCACTAGAGCCAAGCTGGGAGCTAACTCAGGACAAATCCCAGAACCTCCCCACGTCTTAGACGTCTTAGTTTTCTCCTCTTTAACAACAGGGTGGGGGCTATAATATCAGTCCCAGCAAACTCACAGGGTTAGGTTCAGGTTTGTTTTTTCCCCTTTGGCTTTTCCCTGGCTACTTGACAGGGCCATGCATTGTAGCTGTGACCTAGTGATTGGAGAGTGAAACAGAGTGAAGGGTCAAAGGCAGACAAACTGACCACAGCCAAACTGGAACAAGTTCACGGGCTGATACCGTCATAATGACCTCCTCTGCCTGGCAACTCTGCAGAGATTCTGCCAAGAAAAGAAAACCAGTGGCATTTGGTCAGAGTGGCAGGAGACAGGCCTCAGCCCTGCTTTTGATGGCCTCACTGATTTTAAATAACCAAACGGAAGCATTGGACACTTTTCTTGAGATGTAAGTCTCTCCCATTTAAAGGCTCCACGGACAAAATACTATCCAAATGATCACAGTCTTTCAGTCATGTTAATGAGAAAATGTGCATTGAAAAAAATTTCCCTTCCCTCCCTAGAAAGCCCACCCAAAGGCCAGTGTATCCACTCATCCGTTCATAATTCAACACGTGGCCATCAGCATGCATGTGAATTTCAGGCTGATTTTACTGTAAAACTAGCTTCATAGTTTTCCTGAGTTTTAGACAGACACATAAACACATACATATGTACATGCATAAAAATAAGTAAGGTGGTCTAGAAGTGTAGGAAAAGAGTAAATTCTTACCGCCCAGAGATAACTGCCATGGCAATTTTGCATGTGTGTAATTTTGAAAGGTATGTTTTCTTTTGCATATATTTAAAGTTTTTCTGTATTGATCCATCGGGGAGACCAGTTTTGTACCTGTGTTCTCCTATACAGAAAGCCCTGCTGTTGAGGGAGGCCGCCTCCCTGAGGCTCTTATTCACAACCTGGGGGCTACCCTGCAGTGGAAAGGATTATTCCACAGTGTCACTGAAAACTCAGTTTCTGCCCCCTCCCCCCACCTCCCCGCTTAGAGCAGGTCAAACATCCTGAAGGTCAAGAAGAAGTTCTGGCAGGACTCCTATGGGGAGTGTCTGCGTATTTAGAGTTCAGTGGGATAAACTTGCTTTCTTCTTGGAGTGTAGTGTTTTGATTTGATTGTCACCACCCTGACTCTTTAGCTATTTTCTGTCTTTTGCTCTAATTAGAGAAACACTGAACCTATAAGTTAAGCAAAGTTTCTAATCCATTATTATGCACCTGCTGTGTGCCCACCACCACCACCACCACCACCACCACCACCACCACCTCCCTGTCAGGCAGCAGGGTAGCCAGTGCTGGATCCCAACACCTGCTCACCGGCTCTGGAGGATTCTCAGAGCCAGCTCCGTGCAGGCTCCAGACCTTGCTCAGCAAACAAAGAACAATTAGCACATTGTTCTCAATCTAGTTCAGGGCTAAACGCTCTGGGCCAGGCACAAGCTCCCTCCTGGGGGACTTTGACTTTCTAATTGACTGGTGTTGACACCTGGGCGGGGACAGGGGTGAGAGGAAAGAGGGTGGGAAGCAATGGTTACATCCCAACCAGTCTGGAAGCACCTCCCACCTCCCAGAGAGAGGATAAGTGTAAGGGAGGCCAGTGCAATTCTAATTTTTATTTTTTTGCCACAATGCCTCCTTTAATACCACTTTTCAAATATCAAGCATAAAATTTTTTCCAAGCAAATATTGTGGTACTGCCCTAAACACACGCTTAGTCTGCATAATCCAGGGATGCTGACTGGACATGCACACATCAGAATTTGGGAAACTAGCAGCATTCTCTTAGATATCAGCTCCAATAGGATTAAAATACTAGTAATTTCTGCTGATGAGATCTTATTATTTCTGGGAATCTAAAGCTGAAGTTTGTTCTGTTTTAATGTGAACTCATCAACCCATCACACTTAGATATGTCTAAGAGCTGTAAGGAAAAGACGCTCTCAAACCTTAAGACGCCTTAAACAGCATTCTTTTAAGTAAAATTATTTTTTGCAGTCCCATTTGAAGATTTTTTTAACTTTAAAATTTTAAGGCCTAATTATGTGATAAATATTAAAATCACTAGGAGAGCATTTAAAAAGTACAGATGCCCAGTCCTCTTCAATAGTCTTTTCAATAAATGGTGTTGGGAAAACTGGACAGGCACGCACAAAAGAATAAAAGTAGACCACTAAGAAAAGGCAGCATGGAGCCAGGACAGGCCACAGCAGGTGGATCACTGGCATGATAGAAGTCAATGGCCCTGTTACAAGGACACTCAGGCAGCTCTATGGAGAGGACAGCCGTCAGAGTGAGCCATGCTGGCAGCAGGTTCTGCAGCCCCAGAGAGCCTTCCTGCAGCTCCACCCTGCATGTCTGCATGACTGCAGCCTCCTGGGAGAGCCTGAGCCAGAGGTATTCAACTAGAATCTGCATTTCAACAAGACCCCAGATGGTTCTTATGCACATTCAAAATTAAGACGTACTGGATTAGGGGATGTAAAGATAAATAAGATATGGTTGCTCTGGCCTGTGGGTGTGGCTTAGTTAGTTAAGGTTGCCAGGTCAATGCCAGTCAGAGCACATGCCTGGGTTGTGGGCTTATGCAGGAGGCAGCTGATCAATGTTTGACTCTTCACATTGATGTTTCTCTTTCTCTCTCTCTCTTCTCTCTCTCTCTCTCTCTCTCTCTTACCTCCCCTCTCTTTAAAAATCAATAAAAATATTTTTTAAAAGATGGGATTATTGTTCTCAAGAATTGGGGCAGGATAGAAAAGGTGTTTGAGAGCTACAAGATGGAACTAAGGTGGGGCTATTATAATAGAACTAGAGGCCCAGAGCGCAAAATTGCACAGCCCTGCCCATCTGTGCACGCCCTGCTGTGCTCGCAGCCCCGCCCACCCGCCTACCGTGCTCACAGCTGCGCCTGCCTTGCTGCACCCACCTGCCTGCTGCCCCACCAGCCGCCAGCCTTGCTATGATAGGAGCCTGTGGGCTGTGGGAGAGGGTCTGAGAGGTGCTCCATGCACCTCATGGTGACCAGTTGGTTGTTTCGGTTGTGACGCCTCTTGGCCTTCTATTATTACGATATGATGCCTTTGCCAACAGTCATGAAATCAAAGTCTAGAAAGATCAGAGAGGGCTTCACAGAAAAGACCTCACTTATTTGGATCATGAGCAATAGATAGGAAGGGAGGGGGGAAGATTTATGTATTCCTAGCTGCACTGTAGGGTACTTAATATGATAAAAAGCAAGAATTGCATTGAAAGGGGAGAGAGAGAGAGAGAAGAGAGAGAGAGAGAGAGAGAGAGAGAGAGAGAGAGAGAGAGAGAGAGAGAGAATGAGAGAAAATGCAGTATTTGGGTTAGAGCAGTGGTCGGCAAACTGCGGCTCACGAGCCACATGCGGCTCTTTGGCCCCTTGAGTTTTTAGCAAAGTCCAGCTTAGGAGTACCCTAATTAACCCTTTGCACTCGCTTGCTTTTTTCTCGATTCCTGCTACCGATGCTAACCGTGTCAAGTCACACTCGACATCCTAGTGCAAAAGGTTAAGTTCATAACAATGTACCTACCTATGTAGTTTAAGTTTAAAAAATTTGGCTCTCAAAAGAAATTTCAATCGTTGTACGTTGATATTTGGCTCTGTTGACTAATGAGTTTGCCGACCACTGGATTAGAGTGACAGTCCAAATAAGAAGAAAGATGTAACTACAGTGACCTCATGATCCCCAATCTTGTACACTGTACACATACACAATTGCATGGATATGGTTATAAATATATGTATGTGTTCATTCATTCAAGGAGACTTAGCTTTTAGTTTTAAGCTGCAGGACATAGAATTAACAAGAGCAAACCTATGTGCCATGATTATTAGCAGTGAGAGCAAATTATCTTTAAGCTGTAGTAAAGAAACTACAAATATCAGAAACATTGAGATGCAGGACACCAAAATACCACAAAATATTGGTATGGAAATTGAGGACAAAGACAATTTTATGTGTACACACACACACACAAATGTGTAGACACATACACAAAATGGAACCATTCTGATTTTGGTGTGGACAATACAGAATTGAGGTAGATGCCACTACATTTTTTCTGAGTCAGGGCAGGAATAAAACACATTTAAATTAAATTTATAGAAAGACTCTAGGAGAAACCAAATGGTGGCGTAGGTAAACACCTAAACTGCTGCCTCATACAACAATTTCAAAACTACAACTAAAAGACAAAACGGACACCATCCAGAACCTCCGGAAATCTGGCTGAGTGGAAATTCTACAACTAGAAGGAAAGAGAAAAGCACACAGAGAATCAGAGGAGCTGCAAAAGGCTGAGATACAGAGACATGTGCACGGAGAGGATGGGCAGCTGAGTGCCTGGCTGGCTTTCTCTAGCAGAAAAGAGACAAAAGCTCCCGACTGCACTGAACCCCAGTTCCGAGTGAGACCCTGGGGACCCAGGTTCATATTAGGGGAATCTGGACTGTCAGGCGGAAACTCAGGGGAGCCGCAAAAGGCAGAGGTCTGGAGGCGCGCGCGCGAGTGCGCACAGAGAGGGCTGACTGCTGAGTGTGCCGCTGGCTTTCTCTAGCGGGAGGGAAATGGAAGCTCCCGACTGCACTGAACTCCAGTTCCGGGCGAGAATCTGGAAATCCAGATTCATTGGGGGAGAAACTGGACTGTCTGGCAGCAGGCGAAACTCAAGGGCGGCTTTCTCTCAGAGGTGCTTGCAGCGATTACCGAGAAGCACTGAGACCCAGGGGCCTCATAGGGCAGGGCTGACAGGAAGCCAAGACTGTTTGCTCAGCCCTGAGACTCCGCCCCATCCAAGGTGAGCACAGAGGCTTTTGCAATTTTGCAAGTCTTGTCTCATAAGGCTGTCTCCAGCACAGAAGTTCTCCTAGCGTAGACACAGCTGATCCTCACAGCCAATTGGCCTGGAGGTCAATTCCTCCCAGTGATACCAACAACAATCAAGACTTAACTACAACAAGGCTATACACACAGTCCACAAAGGGGTGCACCAAGATTGTTCACCTCAGGTAACTGGGGAGGCCGAGCCACTGGGCCATATAGGACACCTAGCACACAAAGCTGCTCTACCAACTCAGGGAAGCAGCAAAAATGCGGAGACAAAGAAACAGATCACAAACGAAAGAAATGGAGGAAAACAAACGATTGGATATAGAGTTCAAAACCACGATTATAAGATTTTTCAAGAATTTCCTAGAAAAGGCTGATAAATTTAGCAAGACCCTCAAGGATATGAAAAAGGACCAACTAGAAATTAAGCATACACTGACTGAAATAAAAAATATTTTACAGAGACCTAACAGCAGACTAGAGGAACATAAGAATCAAGTCAAAGATTTGAAATACAAAGAAGCAAAAAACACTCAACTGGAAAAGCAAAAAAAAAAAAGAATCCAGAAATTTGAAGATAGTGTAAGAAGCCTCTGGGACAACTTCAAGCATACCAACATCAGAATTATGGGGGTGCCAGAAGAAGAGATAGTACTTACTCTGAAACTCAGTTTCCTCAGGTATAAAGTAGAAAAACTAATTGCTCTAGGGTTGTTGTGAAGATTAAATGTTCTTCCCGACCTTCTTTTCCTCTTTATTTTAAATTTTAAAACTTATTAAATGAACTGTATTTTTTAAAAAGGGGGGCATTGAGCTTTAAAATGACAGATGAAATATTTTAAACATGTTTTGAATTTGAGGCACCTTACTCTCAAAGCAAAATAATTAAGAAAGGAAAAAGGCTTCAGACGCGGAATATTGTGAACTGCACCTGTTGCCTGATGCTGAGTGGGATCCGTGCTGTCTACAGATAACAGTGCCACCTGGTGGAATATTCATGCAAAAACACTCAGAGTTTTCAAATAAGGAGGGTGATTTCTGCATTTATCTTTTCTTGCATATTACATGTATTTGCCTTTTTAAAATCATGTGTGTGTTTTTTTTGCATTATATATAATTCTGGTTCAATTATAGACATCTGATATTTTCGGTGACTCTACAGACCTACTTTAGCAGAGCATAATTTGTAACCTTTTTCTTTCTATAACCCCAGAGATCTTTAGCTGTGGAAGTTCAGTGTCAGCTGTTAGGGTACTTAGGTCCTAATGTTAGTGTTATAAACACTCACCAGGTAATGCCTGCCTTACTGCATTTTTGGAAACATCATGCAAAATACTGTCTATGTATGTCTTTTGAAGCTTTCAATTACAGCAAAATGCAAAATGGAGTTATCATGAATAGTTATTAGAATAGGTATCAAGGTTATTTAAAAAAAGAACTCCCAAAATGCTTAACAATAAACGCAATGCACAGTAGAACTAAGTTCCATTAACATACAAACATGTCATGATTATTAATGTACTTATATATTTTTTCCCTTTCCTAATCTGTTCATTCTGAGCTCTCAAACCAGTGAGACTTTGTGGCTGGAGAAGTATTAGAAACTAACACTCCACACAACTATCTAATCTGCCAGGCTCTGAGGTTTCACACTTTTTTTTTTAATTTAAACTTCCCACCAACTCTTTTAGGAAGGTGTTATTTACACTTTTTACAAATAAGGAAACCAAGGCTCAGAAAAAGTAAGTGACAGAGTCAGCATTTGAAGCCAGGTCAAAGTTTCCCCTACCCCGTGTCGCATGTTGCTAACACAACATGCAGTTCATTCTCCCCTCATCTTCATCATTTTTGTAAACACCTCAATAAACCTCACATTTTTATTTTCTTCCCACAATTCCATAGGAGTATGAGGATGCTCCCCACTCTGTGCCCAAATTCATGCCAAGACCAAAACAGAATTTAAATATGTGTAGGTAAGTTGAGTGCACTATCATCAGACAGAAAAATTTAAAGGAAACTCATCAGTAGTCTTAAGATCCCTTGGAGGACTTTTAGTGTGCCCTTCCCTGCTGTGACATTGTCCCCTGCACCGTGACGGTGTCACAACCTGGGGACGGTGTCACACCCGGGAAGCGCACACAGCCAAGAACAGTGAGTTTCCCGTTTTATTATCTGGTTGGTGGGGCCAATCTCCTATTTAAACAAAATCCTTTGCCTTTAAAACGTCATTTGGTTCTACAATAAAAAGATATCTTTGAATCTTCTAAATCAACAAATTATATTAGCTAATATTTGAGTTTACTATTTGAAAAATACTCTGCCGGTCTTATGCAAATATGCTTGCATTTCATGTATATTCCCTATATATAAGGTCAAAAAATTTTTTTGAAGTAAACACATGCTGACGATTTTATTGTCACATAATAAAACAAAATAGGAAACTTCGGACTGGATTGCTTGGCCCCTTCTCTTATCTCCTCCCAGTTCAGAATGCTTGCATCTCTTAATAGCCAGCATTCTCTTAGGTCTGCAGTTGGGCTCACCGCATTCAAGCCTCAGAATGATCTTTGTAGTTTTAGCCTTTATGCTAAAAGCATGTTAGTCTGCCTACCATAGCCACCCTGCTTCCTGTCATAACGCCCTTTTCCTGCGCATTCAGAGGAACCTTGCCCTTCCAGTGCTGTGTTACTTTGGGGGGTAGGTGTTTGCCACACTTTTACAGAAAGTCCAGCAGGTTTTAGGAACATTCTCCATGTTTGTGAGAGCGCTATTGGCACAAGAAGCATAATGTCAAAATTTTAAAAAGCAGAATACAAAGTTGAATGTGATTACAATGAAAATATATACATATGGATAGAAAAGGAGTATGAGGATGCTAACATAATCATCTTTGGATAGTAGAATTACACTTGATTTTTAATATATTTTTCTATAATCTGCATGAACTACATCTATAATCACAAAGAAATCTTCTTAATATAAAAATATATCTTTGATGCAACAGCAAGAACCCAAGAAGCTCAAAGTGACAACTGTGTACATATTTCAGGGTAAGAGTGTGTTTCTTGTGGACTAACTCAAGGGTGTTGGCCTTGGGCAATGCTGGTTAGAAAATGTAGAACCGAAGTGTGAAAGGACAGCTTTTGCACTTGCGTCTCCAACCCAATACAATTCTCAGAGTGAAGTTGCATTTTCGAAGTCCATAGTCTTTTCCTATCTGTCCTCCATGGTTCACATTAACAATTTGCATTATACGTGTTACATAGAGAAGTATAGAGTATACAGAATGATTACCCAGATTACTGAGATAGATTACTTTGGGTTTTATTATATAGAACCAAACTTCCTAGATGTCATTGGGGAAAAAAAAAAAAATCCCCAAACAGCAAAACCCTGAAACCCTTCAAATCACCAAATAAAATCTCCAAAGATGGAGAGAGCACAATGGAGTCAAATTGCCCATGGCAGAAAGAAAGCATATTCCCTTCAGGCAGAATGATGGAGATGCAAATACTCAGCCATGTCCATGAGTATTTCTGCAGGAGCCTTCCACACGCACGCAGTGGGCCTCCATTGTGCACCTGGATAGAAGGAGGCCCAGCCCACCTCTTCCTTCTGGAAGTCGGCTGTCTGGACACCTCAGGCTTCAGGCATCTGCAAGTGGATCTGCTTCCAGTTGTTTTTTTTTCTTTATACTGGAGATTCTAGAGAAGTGACAGAGAGCTTCTAAGCCAGTCAGATAAGGAGGCTTTATTCATTTGGAGACACACAGGGAGGAAGGGGAGGAACAATTGGAGGGCATCCCTGAGTGTGGGGCCCTGGGGTGTGGTGTGTTATCCCAGCCTGGGTAAGAAGACAGAGCCAGGGCAGAGCACCAGGGGCAGGCAGAGGAGGAAGCAGGATTGCCCTGCCTAACGGCTTGAGGGCGTATACTTCATTCTGTTTTGAAAATCCAAATGGCACATGCCACTGGACATGCATACCAGAGAAAAGAGATGGTCACATGAAGACAAGCAGAGATTGGAGAGATGCAGCCACAAGCCAAGGAGTGCTGGAGCACCAGAAGCTGGAAGAGGCCAGGATGGAGTCTCCTCTGGTGCCTTTGGAGTGAGTGTGACCTGCTGACACACTGATTTTGACTTCTGGCCTCCAGAACTCTGAGGAAATACATTTCTGTGGTGTTTTTGTAGCTGTTTTTTATTTTTAAAAAATGTGTTGTTTTTTGTTGCTCAATTTCTTTACTAAGTTTATTTAAATAATCTTGTTGTCCCTTCCCATTCATGTTAGATTGTGTCAGTGAAAAGGGTTCCATCTGTCATTTCCCCCAAATTTAATGTTCTCCTTTTTCCTGTTGTCTTTATTCATCTCCTCTGAGCAGTAAAACACCATAAATGACTTTTACCCAGGCTCCTCCAGGACTCTAAGATCTGTCCCAGATTGTATAATCCTAAATAGACAGCACTGAGGTGGGCCAATGGATGTAATGACAAGTCAAGCTGTGGATGACTATTTGCAATTTGAAAAGTAAGAAAGTGCAGTGAATTTTCGGGATTATATGCAAGTAAGCCTTCAGGAAGAGATACTATGGTGGGGTATAATGGCAGAATCAGAATCATGAGGAATGAAATTCAGAAAATTGAAACAACTATGA
Organism: Eptesicus fuscus; assembly: GCF_027574615.1. Taxonomy (NCBI): domain Eukaryota; kingdom Metazoa; phylum Chordata; class Mammalia; order Chiroptera; family Vespertilionidae; genus Eptesicus; species Eptesicus fuscus. Next base: position 15,557,704 of record NC_072482.1, on the reverse strand, counting down.
AGTTTACAAAAACAAAGGCTATGCAATGACCGGTAGGAATGGTGTTTGATGGAGCTCCGGGGGGAGAGTGCCAGGAGGGGTTTATGGGAGGAGCCACCTTCACAGAGACTGAAATGACCAGCTGAACCATCAGAGGTTAGGTGGCTTATAACAGTTCCCTGCCTGTGCTCATATTGGAATGTGGATGTCACATGGTGATGTGCCAATAGATCAATTGCTTCAAAAAGCAAAACCAGTGACTGGAAATGGTTTTCTCTGAGCACATCTCCCTGTATTGAATCCTGCTGGGGTTTAAATGGTTGTGGAATTGAACTTCTTTCTGTGATATGTGTCTGCTCACTCTCAATATCATCCAATGATCATAAAAGTCAGACTTCTGATCATGGCATTCAAGGCCATCCACAGTCTAGCCCAGTATTCTCATCTTCTCTATTTTTTTTTTTTCCAGAATGGGCATACTCCATTCAATTGGATTTACTCTCTGTCATTATGAATTCTCAACTCTGCATCATATTTTACACCTTAACCTCCCTTCTCCACTCCACTTGTCCAGATCTCATCTACCACTTAAGATACTCACTTTCCCTGCCCCTCTTCCAGCCCAGTGTGACCTCTCCCTTTTCTGAAATCCTACAGCCCAAAGATCAGTCCCCATTTATTTATCACTGAACATAATACTTCACATTGTCAATTAATTTTTCTTGTTGGAACATTATATCTTTTTAAAAAAATATATTTTATTGATTTTTTACAGAGAGGAAGAGAGAGGGATAGAGAGTTAGAAACATCAATGAGAGAGAAACATCGATCAGCTGCCTCTTGCACACCCCCTACTGGGGATATGCCCGCAACCAAGGTACATGCCCTTGACCGGAATCGAACCTGGGACCCTTGAGTCCCCAGGCCAATGCTCTATCCACTGAGCCAAACTGGTTTCGGCGGAACATTATATCTTATACTTAAACAGATTTTAAACTTTTAAAGTCATTGGCTATGTCTTATTGAGCTTTTATAATCTTTATATTTTCAGATTTTATAGTTTTAGATGGATCCAGAATGTTTGCTTGTTCCTCAAATAAGACAACAGAAGATTTAATATTGTTATCTTAGGGATAAAATTTAATAATAATAATAATAATAATAGCAGTAGTAGTAATACAGTAGTCCCTCCTAATCCATGGGAGATAATGTTTCAAGACTCCAGTAGATGCCTGCAATAGTAGATAGTACCAAACCCCATATATACCATGTGTGTTTTTTTCTATAAATACACTCCTTGCACTTAAATTATGAAACACTTTATGTCTTCTCTTTGTCATGTCCAAATTGCCAGCATCACTACTCTTGCATTTGGGGGCTATTAATAAGTAAAATAAGGGTTACTTAGTTCAAGCACTGCAATGTAACCACCATTGATCTGATAACCAAGACAGCTACTGAGTAACTGATGGGCAGTAGCATATACAGTAGTGGATACAGTGACAAAGGGATGATTAACTTCCTGGTGGGACAGAGTGGGACAGTGTGAGATTTCATCATGCTATTCAGAGAGACACAAATTTAAAACTTATGAATTATACTTATTTTTGGAATTTTCCATCTACTATTTTCAGACCATGGTTGACTTCGGGTAACTGAACCATGGAAAGCAAAACCGTGGAAAGCAAAACCATGGATGAGAGGGGATTACTGTAGTACCAATTGAGAGCCAGCCAGAGACTGCGATAAATAAGCTTCTTATCTACTCTGTTCAAGTAAATCCTTCAATAATAGAAACTATTATTTTCATTTGACATAGAAGCCAACTGAGAACTATCAAGAAACAGAAAGTAAGAAATAGATCTTCCCTGAAAAGTGAAAAGTGAGTTTTTACCATTAGCCATTCATTCCTTTACATCAGCCTTTGCATTTTTTGAAATGAAAATATTACTGAGTGGGTAAGTTATTAGCTTGTTGAGAGTAAGTAGCTCCTGAGAGGAGAAAAGCAGTGATGAGAGATGGGGTGAGGTGAAGAAAAGAGGGCAGAAAAGCAAGTTGGAGGTACTGGCACTGGAGATAAACTTCCCCTTTAAAATAACTCACTAGTCTTTCCCCTCTCTGTAACTGTTTTCTTCCCCTTCAGAGGCCAAACATTCGTGATGATTTTCCTGAAGCCCAGGCTAGAGGATTATGTTTGAAGTCACAGGTTTACCAAGTGCAGCAGGCCGCAGTCAATCATTTCAGGACCTGGTGTAGGGTAGGGCCTCACTACACCTTTCTGTCTTAGGAGTCTATGTTATGAAGATGTTCGGATTGGCTGGAATGAACTGATATTGAACTCAAGTGGCCACTTCTAGCTACAGTCAAGTATTTGAGCTCAGTAGGAAATTTAGACCTTTAACTTTCCTCACCCCCTCACCTTGAAATGTTGAACAGATTCCAAGCCCTTTTCAAACAGCCATTTTTGACCTATCCTCTTTCCCCCTTCTTCATCATCAGCAAACCACTGAAAAGAACAACTATGAGGAGGGAGATCCACGCAGAACAAGGCTCACGGCTTGCTCCTAGTCTGAGGGGCTCTCGCTGGGCTCATCTTCCTGGGAGCTAAGCTATTCCCATGCTTTAAAGATCAAGCCATTCAGAGATACAGCTTCTGTTTGGAAATCATGACCACTGGGTCTTCAGTGTCCCAAAAGTGTCACCAGGGGTCACCAAATCTGAACATAAATGCAATAAGATAGAGAACATCCTGTCCATTAAAATTCTCTCAGGGAGGACACTGGGTTTGTTCTGAAGAAGTTCTTGGAAAGCTTATTTGGGAAGGAAGGTGAAAAGACCCCTCCCCTGAACCAGTTGTGAGTGGAGCTTGTCTGAAAAAGGCTTTGTGGGAGAAACTGGAAGAACCGATGGTCCTCTCAAAGTGGGAGAAAGAAAGGGAGAGAGGAGGTGAGGGGAATTTGGGGTGGGGTCAGTGAAATGGTGCTACTTGATATGACTGCTCCCTCTGACCCCCAAATCTCCATTAAGGCTATGAAATTATTTTGGGAGTGAGTAGATTTCTTTTTGCATAGAAACATGAAAAAATGGCATTTTACACCTGAATGATACATTGATAGACTCAGATTCAGAGACAATAATGAGGAAGAATTTTGTAAAACTGGGGATTTTAAGGCCTATTTCCTCAAGTGTATAAGGATTAGGGAGACCCTGCTTGAAGCCTGTATTATAGAAAGTGATTTAAGATACCTAAATCATTTTTAATGATACTGTTGATGGTTATCTCCAAGTAGCCAAGATGTTGCTGGGCTTAATGCAAATTCCTTGGCCTGGCTTGTTCAGCCTGATGGTTGTATTCCAGGGACTAGTGGGGTGGGTTTAACTATCACTTAATAACAGTAACCCAAGAAATTGTGCTCCCAGAGGAGGAAGTCTAAGACAGCTATTAACATGGGACATTCTTTGCCCATGGACTGTAGATGTGATCCTTAAAATCTTTTGCTCTAGGGAAAACCAAGATGGAGGCATAGGTAAACACCTGAACTTGCTACCTTGCACAACCACTTCAAAACTACAACTGAAAGACAAAACATATATCATCCAGAACCACAGGGAGGCTGGCTGAGTGGAAATTCTACAACTAGAAGGAAAGAGAAAAGCACACTGAGAATCAGAGGAGGTGCAGAGGTGCGGAAGTGAAGTGCGAAGGTACAGAGACATGTGCGCAGAAAGGGGCTGGCAACTGAGTACACTGTTGTCTTTTTCAATTGGGAGGGAGACACAAGCTCCTGACTGCTCTGAACTCCAGTTCCGGGAGAGACTCTGGGGACCCAGACTCATACGGGGAGAAAATGGACTGTCTGGCATCGGGCTGGAACATGAGGGTGGCTTTCTCTCTGAGGTGCGTGCAGCGATCATTGTTTCTGCATAGTGCTGCAGGACACAGAGACCCGGGGGCCTCTTCAGGGCAGGGCTGATGGTCAGCCATTGCTGTTTGCTCTGGCCTGGTGATTCCCTGAGATCATGCCCCACCCAATTTACAACCCCACCCAAGCTGTGTGCAGAGGCTTTTGCATATGAATGGCCTGGCCTTTTGAATCTAAAATTACCTAACAAACTGCAGCTGGATCAGAGAGCCCCAGAACTTCCAAAAGAAGGCCCAAGGCTCCACAGCAGCTTGCATTGCTTCATAGCTGGGCTTCATCTGGGCACCTCCAAACCCCAAACAAAGAAGAGGAATCTGCAGATCTCTCCGTAGCTCCTGCTGGGTGGCCTCAGGCAGTGACTGACTTTGCACATCCTTGGAGATCCAAGAGCCAGTGGTCAGAGTGAGACCATCCAGATTACAAATCTTCAGATCCATAAGAGACACACTCAGGGGGCAGACTCAGTGAGCGCCAAAGCCCCACTGAAGCAAGTCCTGTCCCATAAGGGTGTCTCCAGCACAGAAGTTCTCCCATTGTAGACACAACTGATCCTCACAGCCAATTGGCCTGGAGGTCAATTCCTCCCAGTGATACCAACAACAATCAAGGCTTAACTACAACAAGACTGTGCACACAGCCCACAAAGGGGTGCACCAAGAGTGTCCACCTCAGGTGACTGGGGAGGCTGAGCCATTGGGCCCTATCGGACACCTATCACACAAAGCCACTCTATCAACAGGGGGAAGCAGCCAAAATGCAGAGACAAAAAAACAGGTCACAAATGACAGAAATGGAGGAAAGCAAATGACTGGATATAGAGTTCAAAATCACGGTTATAAGGTTACTCAAGAATCTTCTAGAAACCTCCAAGAAATTTAGTGAGACCCTCAAGGATATGAAAAAGGACCAACTAGAAATTAAGCATACACTGACTGAAATAAAAAATATTATACAGAGACCTAACAGTAGACTAGAGAACCGCAAGAATCAAGTCAAAGATTTGAAATACAAAAAACACTCAAACGGAAAAGAAAAAAGAAAAAAGAATCCAAAATTTTGAAGATAGTGTAAGGAGCCTCTGGGACAACTTCAAGCATACCAACATCCAAATTATGGGGGTGCTAGAAGAAGGGAGAGAGCAAGATATTGAAAACCTATTTGAAGAAATAATGACAGACACAGACCTTCACCCCCCCAAGTTTGCAGGGGCCTGAACCCTCACCCCTGCTGAAGGAGATCTCCTGCCCCCATGGCTGCTCAGCTTCACATGCCCAGCTCAAATCGGGACCCAGGTAACAGAGACATGGCCGACAGCAGATGCCCTCTCACTGCAACAAGACTTGATGGAGATGTCTTGCACCCATGATCCGGGAAACTGGGGTCTATGATATCTAAATCCAGCCTAGCACCAGGAATTTTTATTGGTAGTTCATCTCATGGTAAAATTGCGTAACATATAATGAACCTAAAGTAGTCACATTTTAGTGCAAAAAAGTAAAATTTAAAAGCTATCAAGATTACAGCATAAAATTTTCAAAAGCCTCCCAATATTTAAACCAAAAAAAGGGGGATAGTAGAAGAATATCATGTAAGGAAAAATATCCTGTAAATAAATTACATCTAGAAAATTTTTACTTTAGAAAATTAACTTTCATTTGTAATGCTAACAGCAAGACACCCAGGTAAAACATACATGGTGTCAAAACAAGCCAAAGGAAAATCGTTTGGGCAAAAAAATGAAAAAGGATCGCAAGTCAAATTTATAGAAAATATTCCTTTATTAACTGTTGGTCAAGAATATGTTTGTATATTTTCAGAAAACATCTCCGAGACCATGTGGATTCCTGCAACAGAGAGGAATTGACAGGAGTGCTCCAGCCATGAAGTCAGAAGAGAAACAGTCCAGAGATGGAAGACGCTGACCATGCCTTGCCATACTAGCAGTCAGCAGATGTGCGTCACTGCAGATTGCCCAGGACCAAACCAGAGAGGGTCGGACCTGCATTACCACCATTTGTCCACCATCCAGAACTGAAATATCATTGCTGTTATGAACACATAAACAACTGTTGGACATAGAAACCGGGACTCAAAAGATCTGTTGGCCCAGAAAGAAACTCACTATAGACTGATTCATTTGCCTCTCAGCATAACTATTATTGCTTGTCTCATTTTCGGTTCCTATAAGTGTATTCCTAGTATCACATGAGCTCACTCATCTAGGGGAAAAGATGAACAACATAGACTGAAGAACAAGAACAGCATTGATCAGACTGTCAGACCTCAGAGGGAAGGTAGGGGAGGGTGGGGACAAGGGAGATAGATCAACCAAAGGACTTGTGTGCTTGCATATGAGCCTAACCAGTGATCACGGACAACAGGGAGAGGGGGACATGCATGTGGAGGGGTTTGGGAAGGGAATGGGGAGTTGATGACAAATATGTGATACCTTAATCAATAAAGTAATTAAAAAAAAAAAAGAAAGAATGACAGAAAACTTCCCCTACCCGGTGAAAGAAATAGACTTACAAGTCCAGGAAGTGCACAGAACCCCAAACAAAAGGAATCCAAAGAGGACCACACCAAGACACATCATAACTAAAATGCAAAGAGCAAAAGATAGAGAGAGAATCTTAAAAGCAGCAAGAGAAAAACAGTTAGCTACCTACAAGGGAGTAGGTAGTTCATACGACTGTCAGCTGATTTCTCAACAGAAGCTATGCAGGCCAGAAGGGAGTGGCAAGAAATATTCAAAGTGATGAATAGCAAGAACCTACAACCAAGATTACTCTACCCAGCAAAGCTATCATTTAGAATTGAAGGTCCGATAAAGAGCTTCACAGACAAGAAAAAGCTAAAGGAGTTCATCACCACCAAACCAGTATTATATGAAATGCTGAAGGGTATTCTTTAAGAAGAGGAAGAAGAAGAAAAAGGTAAAGATAAAAATTATGAACAACAAAGTGACAACAAATATATATCTATCAACAAGTGAATCTGAAAATCAAGTGAATAAAAAATCTGATGAACAGAATAAACTGGTGAATATAATAGAATCAGGGGCATAGAAAAGGAGTGGACTGACAATTCTCAGGGGAAAAGGGGTGTGGGGGGTGTGGGAAGAGACTGGACAAAAATCGTATACCTATGGTTGAGGACAGTGCAGGGGGATGAGGGTAAGGGCAGAGGGTGGGGTGGGAACTGGGTGGAGGGGAGCTATGGGGGGGAAAAGAGGAACAACTGTAATAATCTGAACAATAAAGATTTATTAAAAAAATAAAAGCTGAAAAAAATCTTTTGCTCAAGTACTCATTAAAATAATTATTAGAAGGCATGTAACCTTTGGTATGTTTTTAAGTTGACATAATTATATGAAATCATTTAGTTTATACTCTTCCATGTCTGGCATCTTTCACTCAGCGTATTGTCTATGAGATTCATTTTGTTGTCTGTACCAGTAGCACATGTCCAAATAAATTTCAATAGATTAATATCATAAAGACTATGTTCTCTGACCTTAGTAAAATTAAGCTAAAAATTAATAACAAAAGGGTAACTAGATAATCTTCAACTGTTGAAAATTAACCAATACATTTCTAAATAACTCACAAACAAGGGGAAGAATAAGCAAAATGAGAAGTATTTTGAACTGGATGAGAAAATAAAACATATCAAAACTTGTGGGATGGAGATGAAGCTATATGAGAGAAAATTAATAGTCTTAAAATACATATATTGGAAAATAAGAAAATCTGAATACCAATGATTATCTTGGGGAAGAAAAACAGCAAAGTAAAACCAAATAGAGAAGAAAAAGGAAATAACAAAGTTAAGAGCAGAAATCAATGACATTGCAATGAAATATGCAATAGAGATTATTAATAAAGCCAAAGATTCTCTAAAATAATAAATACAAGTGGTAAATTCCTAATAAGACTCATTAAAATAAAAAAGACATACAAATCACTGATATTGGTTTTGAAAAAAGGGGTGTTGCCTTAGTTCCTACAAGCATCACATGAACATATTATGAGGATATTACCTTAACTGGCTTTCTATGTAGGCCTTGGACTGTGAAGAGTTTATACTTATTAACCCAAGCAAGTATTCAAGTTAATTTGCCAGTTATTTGGGGGGGGGAGGGGGATATACCAATAAACTGGCATTTCAATTGCTAAACTCCTATTTTATTTTATTTTTAGTTTACTTAGAGTGACGTAGTTCTATAGTGTATGAAAAACCTTGCACAAACTAACCAAATTGAGTCTTTATACATGCAAAGCGGAAGACCAGACACTGGCCCCAAAACTGTCCCAGACAATGGGCAGGTCTGCTCTAAGTCCCATTTGGATCCTTTCTGTTGAATTACTATTTTGTAAATTTCTTGAGTTGTATGTGCACATAAGATCCCCTCTTATGCATCTTTATATCCTGCATATAGTAGAATGAGTAGGATTTTGCCCAGTAGAGGCAACATATATACAAAAGCATAGAGGCAAGAAATGGCACAGTGTATTCAGGGATGAGCACCTTTCCTGATTATAGAGTAGGTATTTGGGGGAGAGTTGAGGGGAGAAGCTGGTTGGACAAAGAGGCTGGGTCCCAACTGTGAATGGTCTTTGTACAGATATCTTCCTGGATAAGCTTGGGCCCACTGGAGGTTTCCAAACATGGGCAGACTTGTAATCCTAAAAGCTCACAAGCAGTCTCAGAACTTCCCCAACTAATGAATACATGTCTTATCTCCTTCCCTGGGTTATAAGCAACAGACATATGGAGCCCTCAAAATATTTTTGATTCATAAATTGGTTGGTGAACTCTTCCTTTTACAAGTAAACAAGCCAACTTGCTTTATACAAAATTCTGTGGAAGATCCACTTATCAGTTCTCTTCCTGAAGGAGTTGATAATAGAGTGGGGAGATGAGATTATGATTATACATATAATGTGGAAAGACACCAGATCAGAAATAAGAGGACATGAATTCTAGATACACCTCCTCCATTTTACTTGTTTATAAAACAAATATTGAATAAGCACCTATTATATGTCATGTCTGCTAGACTTTAGGTAAACAGTGATGGGCAAATGAACATGGGCTTTGTTCTCATGAAACTTACATGTCCAGTGGAGGGCAAAGATATCAAATCATTATAAAAAGTCATTGAACAAACATGTATTGAGTAATATGGGTCAGGTGCTTCAGATCATGATGAAAAAGCAGACAGAAACCTGTGCTCATTTGGGGTTTGTATAGAAGTGGGAGAAGGCAGGATATAAACTCTGGACATAATAAATAAGTATTGTAATGTGTATATCTCATTAGAAGGTGATAGGTGTTATGGAAGGAGTAACAAAAACTCAGGCAGGGTTTTCAATAATGAGGAGGGGTAACAGATAGGAGTTGAGATAGGTTGTCATATTAAACAAAACAGCGGAGTGGCGTCACTGAGAAGAGGAGGTATAAGAAATAACGTAGAGGAGTCTGGGGAATTGACTATGCAGATATCCAGGGGAAATGTATTCTGAGCAGGGGGAACAGCCAATACAAAGATCCTAATATGGGAGCATTCTGGAGTGTTCCAGGCATAGCAAGGAGGCCAGGTCATCTGAAGCCGGGGAAGCAAGGGGTTGGAAAACAGGCATAGAGGGGCTGGTGTAGATTTTGTAGGGCCTTGTGGGTCATTGCAAGGAATTTGGCTTTTACTGAGAGAAATGGGGAGCCATTGCAGGGAGTTAAGCAGGAGTGGAATGACCTGACTTGCATTGTAACAGGATGACTAGTTTCATGTTACAGCCAGTAACTAAATCATGACGGGTGTGTCCTGAGAAGGGATAAAAGGGGACTAATTTGATAAAATGTCTGTGTGCTCTTGGGCCCTTAGTTTCACCAACCCTGCTGCCCCACTGGGTCATCACCATGGTGAGGACTTCGTAGCGGGCTGTGTGCATATGCACAGGCTGAAGACAATTATACTTTGGTAACAGTGCAGGGTGGCATATAATCCAGTGCCTGATTATAGTTACCCACTGAAAGTGGTAACAAATCTTTTTGCAATGAAAGCACACATTCTTAAAAAGAATGTCGTGCTTGGCTGGTGTGGCTCAGTTAGTTGAGTGTCATCCCATGCACCAGTAAGTTGCAGGCTCCATTCCAGATCAGGGCACGTGCCCCGGAAGCAGGCTTGATCCCTAGTAGTGGGCGTGCAGGAGGCAGCCAATTGATGTTTCTCTCTCCTTGATGTTTCTGTCTCCTTCTCTCTTCCTCTCTCTGAAATCAATAAAAACATTTTTTTTTTTAAAGAGCAATGTCATCGGGCCAGAGATTCACTCCGTTGGTTGGAGCATTGTTCTGTACACCAAAAGGTTGCTGGCTGGATTCCAGTCAGGACGTGTACTGGAGGCAACCGATGTTTCTCTCTCACATTGGTGTTTCTCTCAGTCTCTTGCCCTTCCTGTCTCTCTAAAATCAATGAACATATCCTCAGGTGAGGATTAAAAAGAAAAAACAATGTCACACAAAAGGGATGGAAATTGGTTCTTGGGGAACAAAAATTTTTATGTATAAAGACAGATTACATACTGTATGTAAACAGATATCTAGTATATTTGCAGTATTTTAAGTTCATGGGGAAAATATCTACAAAGGATTTGGGGGGCGGGTGCAGGAGCGGGGAAGGTAAGGGTGTGATCATGAAAAAAAGTTGGAAAACGCTGACTTAAAGGAAGGGCGAGAGTAGCAGGAAGATCGTTGAGCTAGATGTTAGGAAGCTGAAGCTGAAGTCAGATCATTAGCTCTGTGCAGACTTGGAACGTTCAATTCAAATATAAAATAAAATGTCAGGCTGAACGGTCTCTTGGGTCTTCTCCAGTGCTAAAGTTATGAGGAGGAATTGAGCTGGGGCTTCCATCAGTTACAAACACCTGGTTCTGGAACCTATAGTAAATTATCAGGTATTTGGATCCATCAAACCTCAGTTTTCAATAAGATGAGGGGCTAGTGTCAATAGTCTGCTTCTGGCATTTCTCCTCTTAGCTATTCTTTGAGTTAGAACTCTATATTCTTTATTAGAATTCTAGAATTCCCAAATTCCATAATTCTAGTTTATTCCACAAGATATTTGGATACAACATTGGAGCTAAGTGTACAACAGAGTTTTGTCACAATGTTCACCAAAAGCTTTGAAACCTGTCAACTGGAGTTGCATTGCTTCTCAATTTTCACGTGGTTTCTAGACATTGAAGTCCTTTTACAGTTCATCTGGGTTGTCACTTCAAAGGGAAAGATGCATGTGATGTGGTGATGGGAAGAGGGAATTAGCAGAACAGAGGAACAGATTGAAAAACAAAGAGCCTGTATATGACATCTGTATATGACATCTTCTAGCCAAATTTGTACACAGTTCTTTGCTGCTTATGCCAGACCTGGGCCAGTTGCGAGAAGTAAACCTTGAATAGTTTATTCTGTGTCCATTAGGGCTTTAGTTTATCTTCCTGGCCTTCTTACTATACTTAGTAGTCCCTTAATAACAGAGAACATATCTTCTAACTCACATGTTTAGTGCTCAGTTCAGTATCCTGTTTATAATAAGATCTTAGTGAATGTTTGCTGACGGTGATGACCACCCAGATTGAAGAGGGAAAAATAAAACCCAAAGCCATAAATCTTGGAGCCCCTTCTTTTTGGTGGTCTGTACTGATGCACCCATACACCAGAGCATTATCTTTTTTTCCCCTTCTGCCACTTAATCACCTGGTGCTATTTCCAGATAAGAAATGCAAATAGAGTTTATTACCCAACTGGAGTACACATAACTCATTTATCATTGGGTATCAATACTCAAATAACTGTTTTGTTTTGAATTCAGCTATAAATACTGTTAGATATTACCATTGTGAAGAACTGAATTGCAGAGACGTCTTGACTGTTGTCAACATTTGAGAGCAATTGGAAGAGGGAGCTTCTTTTAGTGACAAGTAGTGAATTATTCAGAATTTTAATGTGGACATGGACGAAATTCAATTCAACCTCCAGTAGACCCAACCAAAGAATTGAAATTACAATAGGAAAACCCCAGAGTGTAGTTGACATGCCCTTAGGAATGAAAGAGTTAACTGAGTGTGTAAGCTTTATCTTGTGCCAATGGACTTGTGCTTTGCTGATTAAAGTCTCTGGTAAATGATTGTTAGAGACTTGTCATTGATAGTGGCTGCTAATTTCTGTGTTTCAAAAGCCTGTTGACTCTTCTGCAAGGGAGTGCAGCATCCTCCATCCCTTTACCCACTTGGGTTCTACTCAGATCTGCTTGCAAAAGGATCCATCAGATACGTAAACATGAATGATGAAGACTATAGCACCACTTATGACACAGTCCAGAAAGAGACGGTGTATGAGGTTCCAGACCAGCCAGCAGAAAATGAAGGTCCCTTTTATCATAACATCCATGAAGACTTGAGCTCAGAAAACAATTTATATGCCACTGAGCTGGAAACCCATGAATATGAATCTGTATCATTTGATGCTGTGGGAGGTGAGGAAAACAGCTTGGCTTTTTCCCAACCAGAAGAAGAAGGCTACCTCCAGCCTTATGCGGTATGTCCTGAGGCCCAGGATCCTCAACCAGATGAGCCCCGGGAGGACGAGAATGTCTCAATGGAAGAATTATACTCGCCAATTCAGGACCAGGAGACGAGCCCAGAAGAGCCACAGGAGAACAGAAGCATGATGGAGGGGAGCCTGCCTTCTCCTTCAAGCTTCACCGTCCAGAACAGCAGTGAATATTCCCTCACCTGCTATTCTGCTGCCAATGATTTGGAAGAAGACGAATCAGCTTCCACGAACCCCGAGATCACCCTCTTTGTGAAGGTAAGGCTGCCTCAGACAGGAACACCTGCACTCGCAGGTGGCATAATTGGTGCTTCATTTTGCTCTGAGCGACCAGGAAAGGATGCGTGGTGTCAGGGTCCTGGGATCTCAATATGTAGTCAAGAGTAAGGCTAATTAAATCCGTCATTCCATGGTTCACCCAGGAAGGCTCAGAATTGCAGGACTGGAACGTCAATTTAAAGCGAGTGTCTAATCATTGACTGCTATATACGATGGGCAAAGCGTTTTTTAAGAGTTGACTTATGAGTGAGCAGAAAGTGCTGCTGAAATCGCTACCTTGTGACAGACCTGAAGTACATTATCCCATTTCCTTCGTCAGCATGATTTTCAAAAACAAAACCAAGGCTTGTGTGAGAGAGAAAGTCAAATCCGCCGGCTGGTGCTAGAGTTTCATTATTAATGTTTCTAAGGTTACAGGTGCTTCAGATAAATGGTCAATAAATGTTACCTCTGTCACTGAGCTTGCCCTTTTGGTACCAATCTAAAATATCTGATTAAGTAAAACCATTGCTGTAGTAGTAAGACACTAATTATCAGTGTTAATGTTTAACACTTACGATATTTAAGCAAAGAACTTTGGCGATCTTTGTATCAGACTGATATGTGATAAAGATTATGGCTATGAATATTATTAAAACATAAAAAATACTCCAGGAATTGATTAATTAATTACGATGGAAAACATTTTTCCCAACATACATCCCCCCAACAATATTCATATTTACATGTTTTTTACATATGAGGGCAACATATTAGTAATACTACTATATATTTTTAAATATATTTTATTAATTTCAGAGAGGAAGGAAGAGGGAGAGAGAGATAGAAACATCAATGATGACAGAGAATCATTGATTGGCTGCCTCCTGCATGCCCCACACTGGAGATCTGCAACCGCAACCCAGGCATGTGCCCTGACCAGGAATCCAGCCGTGACCTTCTGGTTCATAGGTTGACGCTAAACCACTGAGCCACACCGGTCAGACAATACTACTATTTTTTGCTAGTAAAAATTGTTACTCTATGAAGCTACAAATCTCCAGTTTATAATAATTTCTTTTCTTCCTGGTTTCCAAGAACTCTAATGAAATACACTTTATTTATTAATTTAATGCAGTTATTTTCTACTCTGTACTGTCCCCTAGTGATTTTGTGTGTAAATTGTATCTCCTTTATTCTACCACAAGGGCTTTTTAAAAAGTAACTCGCAGCCCTAACCGGTTTGGCTCAGTGGATAGAGCATCGGCCTGCTGACTCAAGGGTCCGAGGTTCAACTCTGGTCAAGGGCATGTACCTTGGTTGCGGGCACATACCCAGTAGAGAGTGTGCAGGAGGCAGCTGATTGATGTTTCTTTCTCATCGATGTTTCTAACTCTCTATCCCTCTCCCTTTCTCTCTTTAAAAAATTAATAAAATATATATTTTTTAAAAAGTAACTAGCAGAGTGTTTGATTCATATTTAGATACCCAACAAACATTCTTGTACTATACTGAGCATTTGTGGGAGAAAGGGAAAAACAGGGAGGCCCCTTGCTCTCAAGAAAATCATGGGGTTCTGGAGACACGGGGCTGAATTTGGTGAAAGAGGAGCGAGGCGAGTGCTGTGGGTGTTCTGGGGGGAGGGGACCTTGGAGCCGGTGCCTTCCAGCCTCCATAGCCACATCACCATTGTATCCATTTCCAGGAAAAACTCATTTTTTAAACGTGAGGACGAGGCCTATTTGTTCTCAGGACAGAAGCACCCATGCAACAGGCAATCATCCTCATCATTGGTACCAAGACAAATTTTTGTAAATTTGGCAAAGTGTTGATTTCACCACAAATTAGCCTGTCACTGGTATTGAACCAAACAGAAGTTGAAGGAAAAAGAGATGCTGGCATCTCTAACTGGTGCCAGTGACAGGAAAAACAGCAGGAGAGCAACGTGTGATTCCTAAATTATTTATGATCCGTGGTACCATAAAGCAGATATTGGACTTATTAACTTTTTATGTTTATATTCTTTTAAAAAAATGTTTCATTAATTATTTTTATTTCAGAGAGCAAAGTGAGAGAGAGAGAGAGAGAGAGAAGAGAGAGAGAAGAGAGAGAGAGAGAGATCAATGATGAGAGAAAATCATTGATGGGCTGCCTCCTGCACATCCCCCACTGGGGATTAAGCCTGCAGCCAGGGCATGTGCCCTGACTGGAAATCGAACCATGACCTCCTGGTTCATAGGTCAACACTTAACCACTGAGCAACACCATCTAGGCAGTTTACATTCTTTTTAATAGAATTCTGTTAACAATATGTTACAGAATGCACCATACACCTCAGCTCCTGTGTGTGGCCGCCTTTTTAAGGATAGTCAGCAAAACTTGCAAGAAGACAGGCAGTTAGAGTCTGCTTCTATGCCCCTCATCTCCTCTGCAGATCTTTATTATGTTACATGTAAATATAATATATGAAAATGGGTAAACAGGCTGTTCTGCTTGCATGGGAGTGTAGAGTCTGAGTGTAACCTGCTCAGGCTCCTCCTCCTCCTCCTAGCAACCCAGAGAGCATGTGGAACCCCCAAATATGATGGGGTCAGGTGTGTGCACCACCTCCCTAGTGGGACTTGTTACTGTACAGTCCAGGGGTTTCTTCTCCTGGGCTGTGCTAGTGTGGACAGCATGGGCTCTGTCTACTCCTGTACTCATTTGTGTATGTTCCTGCCTGTTCTGGCATCTCCAACTGATAATGGTGACAGGAAAAACAGCAGGAGAGCAATGTGTGATTCCTAAATTACACTGACCAGTCAGTGAAAATGTCACACAGGCTTGTAACTAGGTCCAACCAACATTGTACTGAGGGTCAGCCATTTCAGGGTGTTGGCCAAATACTTAATTAAAATATATCCTTTATTTATTCATTCAGCAGATAGTTATCGTGCCAGGCCCTG
Source organism: Eptesicus fuscus (assembly GCF_027574615.1). Classification (NCBI taxonomy): domain Eukaryota; kingdom Metazoa; phylum Chordata; class Mammalia; order Chiroptera; family Vespertilionidae; genus Eptesicus; species Eptesicus fuscus. The sequence goes on along the minus strand of NC_072482.1, from coordinate 15,541,992 downwards.
GGTTTATAACCATGAAGAAAACAAAGTCCTAGCTCCCATGCACTTCATGTTCTAGTGGCAGAGACAACTGATGGACAAACAAATAAGTAAATATCTAATATGTCCAATGGTAGCTGTGCCATAAAGAACATAAATCTTTATAGGGTGGATTATTTTCCTATTGCTGCCGCAACAAACTACCACAAATTTAGTGGTTTGAAACAACACTGCCAGTGGTCTTAATCCGGCATCTAGAAGAGGTTCAGGAATCTGAGAAGCACTGTGTGTAAATTAATCAAAAGTCCAGAGACAAAACGTAATTTTGGAAAGCATTTGGGGGGCCAGAGGTTGGCTCAAGAAACCAAGTTCTCTTGTCTCTCTGGACCCCTTGCTTTTTATTAACACAAATTGTCCTAAAGCAAGGTAGGTATACATATCCAAGGCCAGGGTTTAGTATACAGAATCCATTGTCAGATTGGAGGAATTGCCTTCGGCTGTTCAGGTGTTTGGCCAGTAGGAGGCAATAACATGTAGATTGAAATGCCCTCAGCTGTCTGGCAGCAAGCAATCATTTATGCATCCTTTTCAGTCTTGGGGAAATGCCCTCAGCCATTTCCAGATGATTCAGCCTTGCTGACATGCTGGAATTGGCTTCTGGCACAACACAAATTAATCTCTTACAGTCCTGGAGGGCAGGAATCAAATTAAGTTTTATGGAGCTAAAATCAAGGAGTTGTAGGGCTGTGTTCTGGGAGCTCCAGGGGAGAATCTGCTCTTTTCCCTCCTCTCCCTGCTGGGGCCTACCTCCTCCTCACTTGCCAACAGCACAGCATCTCCCCACCCCCTCCTGCTTCCATCTGACCTGACCCTCCTGGGGCCCTCTCATAAGGAGCTGGTGACTAGTTTGGGCCCACCAGGATCATCCAGGGCAACCTTCCCATTTTAAGAGTCTTAATTTAATCACATCTGCAAAGTCCTTTCCACCACAGAAAGTAACATTCATGGATCCCAAGAATTAGGACATGGGTGAATTTGGGAGACTTCATTCATCTTCCCACAATGGGACCGAGTGCTGGTGTGTAAGGGAATATGGAGGCAGTATGCCTGGACTGGGGTGAGGGAGGGAGGTGAGATGACAGCAGATGAGGCTGGAGAGGTGGAGGTGGGCACAGATCAGACAGTGAGGCTGGGAACTAGGAGGGCAGTCTTTCATGGCAAACTAGGGAACTTGGATTTCATTGTGAAGACTAATAGGATGTGTGGAGAAGGATGTCATGAGCAAAGCAATGTGTAAGGTGATGGATAAGCCAATTAGAATTTCCATCTATCCTGTAGAGAAGGACCAAACAGACATCCACCAAGCTTCCTTTCTAGATTAGCCCAGGTGTTTAGATATAAATGCACTTTGTATAAAAAGAATATGTATTTTTAAGTTATTTTTCATTCAACTGTCTGGATAGGGCCAAATACTTAGATCCTTGGCTTCATACAGACAAATTTCTGGAAAAAGTTAGCAAGTATGATATTGATTTATATATTGTGTGTTTGTATATCTAGCTATTTATAGGGGGGGTGGCATATGGATTCAACACAAAGTTTGAGTTGAGGGGTGTGTCAATATAGTTTCCAATAAAAAAAGTTTGTGTGGCTGGCCTACCTGGATGGACTACTTGCACATTGAGATGTTTGGAAATAGCTGGAGCCCTGAAAGGATCTTCCTGTTCCACGGTCCCTAGGAACACCTGCTTTAATGTCAGTCATAAGGACATGTGAACGCACGTCCTTGGAAGCAAGTCTGAGCCCACGGCATGTGCCCCATTGTCCTTTCACAGAACCAAGGGAGTATACAAAAATGGAACAATGAGCAGGTTTGAACAAAGATTTCTATTCTTGTCACTTTTCTTTTTAATTAGGGTGCTGGGAACACCATCAAGTCCAAATTTTATTCAAAACTATTTTCTAGGTGCCCCTATGAGCTTGTGGGCTCTGTGAATCAGTGCTATCAGTTAGAGAAGCACCAGAATTGTAAAGCTATGACAAGAAACTTGAAAACAGAGGAGTTCAGGAACTTGCTCAAAGCTGCCTGTGAAATGGGAGTAAGCCAGGAGTTTGGCCTCTCAATCCAAGGCCCTTTTTCTTGGGTGCTAGATGCTTATGAATATGCAAAACTCTATACAAATTTTGTGTGTGTAACATGATCTCAGGAGGGCCCATGAACTCTCAATGTTATCTATCTCTGTGATGTATCCCACTTGCCTACCTGGGTATTCATCATGTCTTCTGTGTACGTCCATGTTGGTTTCTCCTTAGGCCTCTCTCTCTAGTTTATAGATGGCCGTCTTCTCCAGTGTCTCCACATGGTCCTTCACCTGTGTGTGTCTGTGTGCTATTCTCCTCTTCTTATAAGGACACCAGTCATGTTGGATTAAAGCCCACCCTAATGATCTCCTTTTAACTTAGTCACCTCTTTAAAGACCCTGTCTCCAAATTCTGTCACATTCTGAGGTACAAGGGATATGGTTCAACATATGAATATTGGGGAGACACAATTCAGCCCATAACACTGAAATGTTATAATGTCCTTTTAATGCCCTTATCTCTCTCTCTAGCTGTGAAGTGTCGAAGGAGGGCCTGCTTTCTATCCATTCTCATATACTTGGTCTATGGCCACTTACACGAGGATTGAATGATGGAAGGAGGGACTACATCACCCAGAGATCCTCAGGACATGGAGGGAAGAGGAAGGCTCGGCCCAGTGGCCCGCAGCAGTAGGGAGAGTGTGCTCCAAGCCCTCTATGTTAGTTTCATAGAGCTGCTGAGACAAATTGCCACACATTTTATGGCTAAAAAACAACAGGAAGTTATTCTCTCACAGTTCTAGAAGCCAGAAGTCTGAAGTCAAGGTATTGGCAGAGTCACACTCCCTCTGACAGCTCTAGGGGAGACTTCCTTGCCCTTTCCAGCTTCTGACGGCTCCTATCATTCCTTGGCTTGGGCTGCATCACTCCCCTCTCTACCTCCGTTACCACAAGGCCTTCCCTCCTGTGTCTCTGTGTTTTCCCTTCTCTTCCCTTATAAACACTTGCCAAAGTATTTAGGACCCAACCCAATCCAGATGATTGCATCACAAGATCCTTAACTGAATTACATCTATAAAGACCCTTTTTATCCACGTAAGGTCACATGTGCAGGTTCTGATTGGACATGTCTTTGGGGAGGGAGGCTCTCTTCAACCCATCGCAGCCCTGAAGGTAGGATTGAGTTGAATTGATGGGAACCTCTGGACATGAGCAGCCACTCCTGGATCCATATTTCCCACCAAATGCAAGGGGTTCTGTGAGAAATCAGCAGCGTTTGCATCTTCATCTCGTTAGTTCTCAGACATTCATGAGAATGCCTGGCATGTTCCTAGCATCATCCTGACGTTGGGCAGAAAGCCAATATTCTGAGAGCTTAGTTTGATTTGTTGAGCCGTGAAGGGATGTTCCAGTCAAAGGACTCGAGGATTTGCCCCACGGTTGGTGTTAAACAGTGCAAGGAGCTACAGCTAATTCATTGTGTCCTGTTTCTGGGCCTGCTTTTGTGTTTCTGCATCCATATAATTGACCAAATACTGTTCTGTCAATAGACACGGAAGGTAAACCAAGCCCAGTGACCAGGAGAAAGTGAGGGAAGAGAACATCAGCTGACTGGGTTGGGGCTGCCAATCAAAACACCGGGGAAGGGAGGAAGGGGAACAGTGTTAGAATAGTGAAAGACATGATGTATCCTTTCTGGACTCCCATTGTTAAAGGATAGGTCACCAGAATGTCAGCTTCTTGAGGGAAGGGACCACATGTTGCTTATCTCTGCAGTGCAGTGTCCTGGGTGTGCTGGGCTTGACACAGTGGGCTCTGTAAATGTTGGTCAAGGTGAACTGAACTCCGGTAATTTTCACCTGCCTATGGAGTAAAGACCATCCCTTGGGACAGAATTGCAAATCAGATAGTAACTCCCCTGTGTTAAACCTTGCCCATCGCCAACACCTTTGAGCATCATATGCAAGGTCTTATGTCCTGTCCCTAACAACCTGAGAGCCTCTCCGGTCCCATCTCCCACCCCTTCCTCCCTCACTCATTATGCCCCAGGAATGCTGAGCTCCCCACAGATGAGATGCTGTTCTGCCTCATCTGGCTTTGCCCTTGGCGATCCCTCTGCCTGCAGCATCTCCTCCCCTTTGGCATCATATAACCCAGTAATTCCATTTCTAAATATATGTAATTCCACTCCTTTTCTTTCTGGACTTATGTTCCCTGGGAAGCCGGCTCTGAACCTCCAGGTTGTTGCTACCTCAGTGCTTCCCTCCAGCTTAGGGCTTGTCACCTAACATTGCCATCCTCTGGGGAAGGGCGTGTCACCACCCGTTCCTCCCTAGAGTGAAAGCACCATGGGGGAATGTTCTCCAGCTGCATCTTACCTACCTGGGCATGTACACCCACCCTTAGCACAGAGCCGGGCCCATAGTCGGGGCTTGCACATATTTGTCGAATTGAATTAAACTGATCTGATAGTGGGAAGAGTAGTTCTCTTTTGAAGGGAAAGCTTACTAGTGTTCTCTGGGGAATTTGGTCAGTGTTCACGTAAGGGCCACTGTGTCCCTGTACTCACTGATAGTTGCCTTGGAGGTGGGGTTGAGTAGCTAGTGAGTCCTGATACAAGCCAACTGGTGAGGTAGGGGGAAAAGAGAAGGGGAGATTCATATTTCCTGAATGTTTACTTTGAACCGTGCTCTGTGTTAGGTCACCTGCTTTATTGATATTATCTCTGTAATAGGACTGAAGAGCTAGGTCCCCATCTGGATTCTGGCACTGACTGACCATGAAACTTTGGAGAAGTCATTTACGCTCTCTGGACATTAAATTTTTCACTTGTAATGAATAAAAACAGTTTGAATGAGTTAAACCCAAGAGTCCCCGGGTTCTAACCTGCTGCGTATGAAAGCTTTTCTCCCCTATAGTAAAATAGTTTCTCTCCCATGGAGAAACGCCCCCTCACATCTTCAATTTATATTCTCCTCATGTCCTCTGCAGTATATAGTGAACATACTATTAGGCAGCTCTGTGATTTTTTAAATAGGGAAAAGGGAAATTGTGAGTAACAAAGATAGGGATACCCTCACATAGAAGCAGGATTGCGACTCAAATCATATTGTCGAGAAGCAGGTTTGGGAGCCAAACTGTCTTTTCTCCCCACATTTAATGTGTTTGTTAATTGTTTGCGTGGTTCAAACTTTGAAAGGTACAAAAGCTGGAGTTTCTCCCCCACCGTATTCCTTCAGTCATCCCACCTCCATTTTCTGAGGCAATTCATTCTAGAATTTTTATTAAGTGCTTCTTGAGACCTTTTATGCCCAGTCCAGCAAATATGTGTATGTTCATATATTTGAAATTATCTCTTTTTCTTTCCCTTTATTTAATACAGATGGTCTTATACCATATATCCTATTATGTATCTTGCTTTTCAGGGGGATCAATTTTATTGGGACATAATTTGCATACATTAAAATTCAGCAATTTTAAGTATAAATTTCAATGAGTTTTGAACAAATGTATATAGTCGTGTAACAACCATCACAATCATAGCATAGAATAAATATGTCCATCACTTCAAAAAGCTCCCTCTTGATCCATCTCCATGCATCTTCTTCCAGCCACCCCTTGACTCCTGGCAATGACAGAGATTTTTTAAAATTTATCTTTATTGTTGAAGGTATTACAGATGTTCCCCATTTCCCCCCATTGAAACCTCCACCCTGCCCCTTCCCCCGCTCCCCCCCCCGCCCCGCAACCACCCAACCAGGTCTTCACTGCATTATTGTCTGGGTTATGCATATATGCATACCAGTTCTTTGGTTAATATCTTCCCACCCCCCCAGCTTTTTTTTTTAATCACTCTAGTTTTACCTGTTTAAAGTATATAAATGGAATTAAACTCTGTTTAATCTTTTGTGTGTGGTTTCTTTCACTTTAGCTGTATGCTTTTTAACTCATCCATGTTAGTACATATATCATCAGTTGGTTTCTTTTTATTACTGGGTAATATTTCATTGTATGATTACAACACCATTTGTTCATGCATGAACAATTGATGGACACTTGGGTTCTTTCCCAGTTTGAGATTATTATTAATAAAGCAGCTATAAACATTCACATATAAACTTTTGTGTTGATTCTTTTTTCATTTATCTTGGGCATATACTTAGGAGTGGAATTACTGGGTTATATGGTCAGTGCATGCTTAACCTTATTTTAAAAAACTTTCAAGTTATTTTCAGAATTTGTATGAGACTTCTAGTTGTTTCCCTTCCAGCACTTGGTATTGTCAGTCTTTTTTTTTTTGGTATTGTCAGTCTTTTAAGTTTTAGGCATACTGGTAAATGTACAATGGTATTCCATTATAGCTTTAATTTACATTTTTCTAATGACTAACGATGTTATGCATGTTTGCATGTACTTACTACACATCATTAAGTGTTCTTTGATGAAATATCTGTTTAAATATTTTGCTTATTATTATTTTAGCATTAAGTCTTATTGAATTTTAAGAGTCTTTATATACATAAGATAACGTTTATCAGACAAGTGTTTCTCAAATAGTTTACACGTCTGTGGCTTCATTTTTCATTTCATAAGTGTTTTTTGAAGACACAAGTTTTTTATTTTGATTAAGTCCATTTATCAATTTTTCCCCCCTATGGTCTGTGTTTTTTGTGCTCTATCTAAGGAATGTTTGTCCAACCCAAGGTCACAAGGATTTTTCTCCTATTTTCTTCTAGCAGTTTTATAGAATTAAGTTTTATATTTAGTTCCTTGAGCCATTTTAAGTTAATTCCCCATAGGTTCTCTCTCTCTCTCTTTTTCTCTCTCTTTCTGCAGCTCCATTCTCTCTGGTTGTTAGATCCTCAATGTCTTGCTGCCTTGACCTTCCCAAACTCCAAACTTCTTCTCCTCAACTCAGAGAGACTGCCAATTTGTATTTGGGTCCTGTTCTACCTGTCACAGTGTCTGAGAATCATCATTTCAAATAGTTGTTCTGCTTTACTAGTTGTTCAAGGTAATGTTCTAGTTGCTAAGAATAAATTTGGTTTCTTTTACTCAGTTCCTTTGGCCAGCAGTGGAGGTTGTCCTAACTGGCCTTAAGATCCCCATTCCTCTTGAGTTGCTTCTCCTTTCTTCCCAAATATTGGCCCCTTGAATTCAAGTTTGAATTGCAGTTTGGAATATAGTCATGAAGCTCAACTGAAGTAAAATCTAATGCTAATGACATTAAAGTAACTTTTGTGGGGACAGTTATAGCAAATATTTGGCCTTTAGGCAAAGATTGCTTGCTGACCTTCCTCATTTCTATTATCTTTTAAGAGTATATTGTCTTTTGAAAAGTCTTTATTATGTACTTTAAGTTCTCAAAAATGAGGAGACAGGAAAATAGATGTCCTAGCTGATCATTCACCAAAACAAGCCAAAATACCATACCATCTTCTCTTCTTTTAAGCTCTTACCGTTCAAGCCTCTGGTGATTCTATGAGTTACCTTGGAAAATTCTAGGAAAAGTGGACTTACTACAACCAAAAGGAATCCCATTTTCAAGCTACTTTCTAATGTTGTTGTCATGTGCTAATGAGTGGGATCCAACTCCTGATGACCCTATGAATGAGTCATTTCCACATGTCCTATCTTCAACAGCCCTGCTTAGCTCCTGTAGACTCATGCCTATGACTTCTTTTATGGGGCTAATCCATCTCATGTTTGGTCTTCCTCTTTTCCTGCTGCCGTTTATTTTTTACAACACTATTGTCTTTTCCAAAGAATCCTGCCTTCTTATGATGTGCCCAATGCTTCAGTTTTGTCATTTTTGCCTTGAGCAATATTTCAGCTTAATTTGCTCCAAGACCCACTTGCTCATTTTTCTGGTGGTCCAGGATATTTTTAGAGATATCTTCCAACACCATATTCCAAATGAATAATTTTTTTTGCCATCATCCTTCTTCACTATCCAATTTTCACATCCCTACAGAGTAATTGGGAGTACAAGGGTGTGGATGATCTTAACCTTGGTCTCTAATGACACAACTTTGGTCTTGGTGATCTTTCCTAATTCTTCCATTGCTGCTCTTCTTGGTCTCAGCCTTCTCATGATTTCTTGGTTGCCTCCATTATAAATTTATACCTTCCAATACCTTCTGATACCCAGGCCCAAAGTGTCCAGAATGAATTTGTGTATGAATTGTACCATGTACATAGGAAAATGCTCTGGTGGGCAGCTCTGCTCCCAGATAACACTCCTTTCCTAATATGAGATGACTTTCCATAGGAAAGAAGCATGAACTTTGCCCTGAAACCAAGGGTTTTATAGTTTATAATATTAAGAACCTGGGCTTTAAGAACCAGGTCCCCAATGCTTTCTGAGCAGAGCCTTCCACATCCTTCATGAGCCTTCATGAGTAGAAGTGCCAGACCTGTCAGAAGCCGTCAACCTTGCATGATTGCCAGGGCTTGGTGCACAACTGTAACCTGGCAACAGTCAAAATAAATAAGGGAACTCACTGTTTAGGAAAGCACTAATGTTCTGAGGTTTCAATGATAACAATGGCACGGTAAATATGTGAGGTGGTAATGAGTAATTGACATGAGTGCCTTTTGTTAACTGGACCACAACTGCAGGTTGGTTTTTTCCCTCTACAGAAATATTTGTGTTCACCTCTGTGGTGGCAAAAAAAGAAAGGACTTGGTGGCTAGTCTTTTTCTATTTATAGCAGCAACCCTCCACAAACTGGCTTGATTCTTCTAGAACTGTGCTGTTCAAAATGATAGCCATTAGCCGAAAGTGGCTATTTAAATGTAAATTAACTTAAATGAAAAAAGATTGAAAATTCCATTTCTCAGTCATGCTAGTCCCATTTCATATGCTCAACAGACTCATGTGGCTAATGGCTCCTGTATGGAAAGTGCCAATCTGGAGTATTTCTATCATCACAGAAGGTTGTGGAGGACAGTGCTATTGTAGGGCTAAATGTAGCAGTAAGCCTGGAACCCAGACCCAGAGATCAGGGTCCTTCTCCTCAAACAAACAACTGCCAAATGAAAGCAGGGCCGGTTATCTGGGGTTGGGGGAGGAGGTTGTTACTGAGAAAACACAAGGGTAAAGGTTGAACAATTGTGAGTGTGGTGAGTTCTTATTTCATAATAAACATTTTATAGATACAAGAGTGAACTCAGGTCAATTGCCTGTCCCTTCCTATGTATCTCTTTGATCTATTTCAAATCAGCAGGTTGAAGAATCTTTATTGAGCCTGCACTCTGCACTTCACATGCACGTGCCGTGAGAGATAGAAAATGGTCTAAGAGGGGCCCTTTCTGTGAGGTGCTGGCCAGCTAGCTGAGGGGGAAGATGAATACCGCAAAGCATTTACAAATGAATACGAGAGTTGTGGTAGAATCCAGTTCCAGAAGATATGATTCACAGTATCAAATAAGCACTGAGGACATTCAGAGACAGATGAGAACTGGATTTATCAGGGAAGGCTTCATGGAAGAGGCAGGCTTTACACTCTGAAGGAAATGTAGGAACCAGGGTGGCAGGTAGGATCAAGGAGGAAATTCCAGGCCTCAGCAATTAAATTGTCCTCATTCCTATGTCACCTTGGGAGGCAGTTTAGCCCAGTGGTTTAAAGCTGAAACCCTGGAGCTACACTGTGTGATTCACATTGTGGTCCTGTCACTTACTAGCTCTGCAATCTTGACCAATTCACCTAGCATCTCACTGGATCATTATGAGGATAAAATAAGCTCATTTATGTAAAAGTCTTAGGTACAAAATTAGTGCCACTCCGATCAATCTCTTTCCCCCAGGGATTGTTTGTTTTTACTTATAGTATTTAGATCGACTAGCTCCTCTTTAAAAAAAAAAAAAAGTATTTTTACTGATTTCAAGAGAGGAAAGGAGAGGGAGGGAGGGAGAGAAACATCAATGATAAGGGAGAATCATTGATTGGCTGCCTCCTGCATGCCTCCTATGAGGGTCAAGCCCACAACCCTGGTATGTGCCCTGACTGGGAATTGAACCATGACCTACTGGTTCATAGGTTGACACCCAACCATTGAGTCACACTGACCAGGCACAGCTCTTCTTTTTAATAGAAGTCTCAATAATTTGCACTTCCTTGATCTTTCCATGATTTACTTGGTTTGGTTTTCCTGATTTTTACTCTTTTGTGATTGGTAAATATACCTGATTTAGATCAAACCAATCCACAGAAGAATGCTTCAGCTTGTCTCATCAAAATACTCATGCCCTCAGAGCCCTGGATAGGATCCATTCAATTACCAAATTGAAGGGTGGGTCTTAATGTGCTTTCCAGGGCCGCACCTGAATTACACCAGAGACACCATTTGGTTTAAGAAGACCTCTCTGCTGTGTCAGTGTCCTTCCAAACTCTGAGGGCAAAGACTGGGCCTTGCTGCCCAGCCAGCATTTGAACAGTACGTGACACCTCCTGGTTGGTCCATGACTCCCAAACGAAACTGACTTCCCTTTGTAAAATGGGCTAGTGATGCTTAACTCCTACTAGCTTCTATAAGGTAACATAATTCAATTCCACTTAATTCAACTGATATTTAGCAAGTGTCCCTCCGTGCCTGGCTTGGTGACAGGACCAAGCCAGGGGGTCCAGTGGTGAACAAATCTCTGCTGTCATGGAGCTAATGTGACCATGGGATCATTTCTTTGGGTTCCCTAAGGGACTATTGGAAATGTAGGGGAATCTTGTGAAGCATTGCATTGTCCTTACTCTCAGGACAGTGCAAGGAACACTGAATTCAGCCTGAGTGGTGACTGGCCAGAAGAGTTCCCATTCCCAGACGTGAGTGGGCTGCCCTGGAACGATGCTGGAGAACGTGTGGAGCAGGATGTATGATGAGGTCACTGGTTTGCCCAGGGTCTCAACCAATGGTTTTACAGCTTGAGATAAGGGAGGAAGAGAACTTCCAAGCCTCACCTTTAGGGGGGACTCCTGAACCCGAACCCTAACCCTAACCCTAACCCTAACCCTAACCCTAACCCTGAACCCTAGCCCAAACCCCAATTCTCTTACCCTAACACCAGAACTAACCTTGATGATGTGAGCACTCCCAGCAGGTCCCCTGGCCCAAACCATTATCACCTGAGAGCACTTGAGCCTGCCCACGTGGCCCCTTCGTCTTGGTGAGGTCAGCACTTCCTGTTTAAGTTCATTCCTTATTATGACATCACCAAAGCATTTATAAAGTTTTCTGTGAATTTTTAACTCCCCTGTATGAGTTAGAAGAGGGTTGGCTACTTGTTGCAGGAACCCTGACAATGGCTTTAGAAGCAGGGTTTGATTTTCGGTGTAATGAGAGTTCCAGAGCATGGCTGTCAAGGGTGAGGTCAGCTGACTCCATCGTGAGGCCGGCGGCAGCCCCTTCTTACCTCTCACTCTCACGCTCACAGGTGGGTCACACTGTAGAACAGACTGGTCCACCTCCTCCAAGGTAGAGGCTTGCTCCTGACAACTGGGGGAAAGAAGATGCTTCAAAATGAAACAAAACAAGAAGAGTGCGCAGAGAGGGCTCACATCCAAGCACTGCCCCCTTTGTAGTTTGATGACCTTGGGCAAGTTACTTCACCTCTCTGTGCCTCAGCTTCACCATCTCCAAGAATTGTGGTAATACACGTAACATAAGATTTAACCTCAGCCATTTGTAAGTTAATATCATTCAGTGGCATTAAATCCATTCACATTGTTCTGCTACATCACCACCATATACCCACAGAACTCTTATCATCTTGCAAAACTGAAACTCTATACCTATTAAGCAATAACTCTTTATTCCCCCTCCTCCCAGACCCTGGAAATCACCATTCTACTTTCTGTCTCTGTGAATCACCATTCTACTTTCTGTTTCTTTCACTATTCTAGGCACGGCACATGAATAGAATCATGCAGCAAGTTCCACCATTCTTAAGTGAGGATAGCAATATATTTTTTGCGAAGGTGATTGTGAGGATTCCAACTTCACATAGAAAGCATTTCACCCACGCCTAGCACAGAGGGGGCTCTCAATAAAGGATGGCTGGCATTTTAATGTGTTAACGATGCTGTGCCAGATAGTTATGGGAGACACAAAGGAGCCCATCCTTTCAAGGACCTTCAGCTCAGTAGGAAAAATGTCATATTTATAATACTGAAGTCAAAAAGTGGAAGTTTTCAAAAAGCAAGTACTGAGAACGTTCTTTGGGAATTTAGAAGAGGAAGATGTTACTAGCTAAGAAGATCAGAGAAAACTTCATAGCAAAAGGAAGCATTTCTTTGAAGGATTTGGTCCCATAGAAATGGCCACAGGGACACTTTGTGAAGAGGGATTGCATGTGTAAGGACATTGTATCAATCAGCTTGGGCTTCATAACAAAAATAACACAGACAGGAAGGCTTAGCACCCACATTTATGTCCTTCCAGTCTGGAGACTAGAACTCTAAGGTACCAGCATAGTAGGTATGGTGACAGTTCTCTTCTTGGTTGTGGATGGTGGTCCTCTCAACTGTGTCCTCACAGGGAAGAGGGAGAGTGAGCACTTTGGTGTCATTTCTCATAAGTACATTAATCCTATAGGATCAGGGTTCCATCCTTATAACCTCATTTAACCTTAATTACTTCCTTAGAGGCCCTATTTCTAAATACAGCTATACTGGGACTTAGGGCTTTGACCTTTGAATTTTGGGAGGATGCAAACATTCAGTCCATAACAGGCATGGAGGATGGAATAAACCTTTATAGGGAACATCCTATATAATAAAGAGGTAATATGCAAATTAACCCTCACTCCCTCACAAGATGGCTGCCTATGACCAGGCCGGCAGGGGGGTTAGTGAGGGATGACCAAATGACTGAACAAGCAGGCTGTGTGGGGTGACCAGGCCAGCAGGGGTGGGGGGGGGGCTGTGAGGGGCAACTAGGCCAGCGGGGGGGGGGGGCAGTTAGGAGCAGCCAGGCCGTCAGGGATGGGGCAGTTGGGGGCAACCTGGTTGGCAGCAGGGGGCAGTTAGGGGTGGTCAGGCCAGCACGCAGAGGCAGTGAGGGGCAACCAGGCCGGCATGGGGGGAAGTTAGGGCCACCATCCACAACCAAGAAGAGAACTGTCACCAGATCAGGCCGGCAGCGGGGGGAGTTAGGGGCGACCAGGCAGGCAGGCAGGTAAGCGATTAGGAGCCAGTGGTCCAGGATTGTGACAGGGATGTCCAACTGCTGGTTTAGGCCCGATCCCCTGGATTAGGCCTAAACCAGCAGTTGGACATCCCCCGAGGGGTCCTGGATTGGAGAGGGTGCAGGCTGGGCTGAGGGGACACCCCCCCTCCATGCACAAATTTTGTGCACCAGGCCTCTAGTTCAATAATATAATTTGATGGACCATATAGGGGCTGAAAGTAGAGGCATGGGAGAAGCAAAGTTACACCTGAGGATTGGCTAGGACTGCAAAAGGCCTTCCAGAGCAGCTGAGACCTTTAGGAGTGCAATGTGTCTGCAGCAGGGAGTGTCCAGGGGGTTAAACTAGGGAGCTGCAAGGCTAGATCTGTGCTTTGGGAGAATGAGTGTGGCAGTGGTGGGTTCACAGCCACTATCTTGGAGCAGAGAAGTGAGAGCACTGGCATGTTGAATACCTAGCTCCGAGTCCCCCAACCAGATCTTTCTAGTGGCTTTCCTGAAGGCCAGCTGTCCCTGTTTAACTGGTAAGGACCCAACTCGGGCTCTGGGGCAAGGACCCTGGGATGCCCTTGTGAAAAACCAATATGAGAGGCATTGTCCCCTGGCCCACCTCAAACCAAGACTTCCCAAGCATTAATCAATCCCAAAGCAAACTGTGCCCTTTATCTCAGCAAAAGGTTTTGAATGGGAACTATTGACTAAAGTAATTTGGGAGGTTTCTTGCTGACAGCTGAGTACCCAGCACAAGAACTCATCTTGCATTTTGTGAAGGAGGTATCTAGTTGTCAGAGAGCTTGTAAATCATCAAATCTCAATTAGAGACCTCCTCAGGGCACGGTTACAGAATGGAATGCCTCACCCGGGATAAAGTTCTTGGCCTCCTGAGGCAATAGTCCCAGCAGCCACTGCACACAACAACTAAAAATAGCCACAGTATAAAACTCCAGCTCCCAGGCCCTGGAGAACAGAGTTCGCTGAGACTGTGATAAAGCGTTGCCTGGTGTTTCCTAACACATCACCAGGCATGAAGTGTTCTCTGACATCGCTAACCAACCTCAACAATTCAAGTGGACTTACTGGGTGGGATGGAAGACCCCTTGGTAATTAGGACTCAGAGATTATCTAGTGGAACTCTTCGGTTTACAGACTAGAAAAGCGAGATCCTGCTTTACTCAGCACTCTATCACTCTTCCATCTATATACTTTCACCCTTTTATTCATTCAGCAAATATTGATTGAACGAGGCTTAATTCCTCCCTCCATTCAGTGTCTCTGCTCAGATTTCACCTCCTCACCATCTACCACAGCACCTCTTCATTGCTGTTTCTCTATCCTCCGGTTTTCTTTATCCCCCAGGCATTGCACCGTATTTGGAGATTGCCTGTCTGCCCTACCAGAAGGTTCGCCAGCTCCAGGGGGCAAGGGCTTTGCCTGCTTGGGGTCTGGCACTGGAATGGTTGTACCGAGAGAGCATTGTGTGCCTGGTCTGGCCCTACCCTCTGTGTTCTCTGGAACTCCTGTTGGCTGGATATTTTTACTTCTACATTTGGCCCCTGCTTCTTGCTATGTCTCTCATATTCATTCTCTCTCTCTCTCTCTCTCTCTCTCTCTCTCTCTCTCTCTCTGTCTCTCTCTCTCCTCTCCCTCCCTCCCTCCATGCTGAAAGATTTTCATTATTTTCTAGCTCTTCCATGAAATTTTTTATTTTGGACAGTTACGTTTTAGTTCCTAACAACTCTTATTCTCTAATTATTCCTTTTTCAAAGGGGACAAAGAGGGAATGCTACTTGATGAAGGCAGAGAGACAGAGGAGGTCAATCAGCCATCCTCACTTCAGGGAGACAGCAAGGGAGTGGGTCTCCAAATGCCAGAAGGAGGAAGAATCCATCCTGGCCCTGCCACAATCAGATGGCTTCCTGTGGAGCCTGGAGGTAAACACCACCTCCAGCTGTGGGCGGGAGTTAGCTCTGTCCAGCACAGTTGTTCTAAGAGAGACTTGCAGTGAGTCTCTCCACTAGAACCCACCCATGACATCTCCTGCCTACCAGGGGACTGACCAATTTCAAGCTCACAGTTTCTCTGGGGTCCTGGCAACTCCCTTGGGATTTATTCTGTACTATAGTTCTCTCTATCTTTACTTAGGGAGTGTTGTATATATATTTTTTTAATTCTTCATTTTGATTATCTTTACTCTCCTTTGAGCTGTTCACAGACACAAGTTGAAGAATTCTACCATTAGTCAATGTGCTCCTAGCTGCCTTCTCTCTTCTAGATGTTTGTCTAAACCCTTTGTCCATTGGTGACCTTGTCTCTGTTTATTCTTGTGAGATTATTCCTTTTCATACGTCTACACGCTTATTTCAGCAGGATCTCAGGAGGATCTGTGGGTAGAAACCTGTCAATAATATTTTATGCACAAAGGGTTCTAAATAGAGTTTGGGAACTACTAAATTTAAAAGTGTTTAAACAGAGTTCTTTATCCAGGACTTCCAGGCACTTTTAATTTGCAAATATGTACTGCAAATCTCTAAGAGAGGGTGTGGATGGAGCATTTCCCAGTTATTTGACCACAAGGTTTTTTTGTGTGGGTTTTTTTTCCTGACAAATCTCATGTCATATCAGTGTTTCAAATACACTGTAGAAAATACTGGATTAATTTACTGGTATCATGCTAGCCCTGGAACTAAAATACACGAGACATTCATAATGTTTGCTGAGTGCATGTGCAAAAAGAGGCTGAGTGGATGAGTTCTAAATACCACCCCCACCCACCCAAGTCCAAGATTTACTTTGTGTCTATGAAACCCAAGCTCAGACAGTGAGCACAGTGGAAAGAACACCCAGGCTGAATGTTGGGATATGGGAATATGGCCACAGCTGGGATATGGGAATACTATCTGCTCTTCTGACTTTGTAAGGCAGTTATGAGTGTCAAAAGATGAAATATATGAGACAGTATTTATAAAATGCAAGACAATAAACAAGTACAAGGAATTTTTGTTGTGAAATTATTACCAGGTTATAGCAGTTAAAACACGAAAGGGAATGACATTTGTGCATTCTTTGAGCATAGTATATGGCTGGTTACCTCATCATCCTACATTTAGAGATGGCCCGAGCCACAGTCACAGGGAGGAATACTTAGAAAAAAAGGAGAGACACCCTAATCATTCATATGGCTTGCTCCTAGAGCTAAATCAGGACTTTTTCCTCACTTTGCAGGTGGAGACCTTGAGGTAGAAAAACAGACTCGGAGATCTTTAGGTCTGGAGAGGATCATAAATGTCATCTGATCCAACTTGCCTGTTTTAAAGTTATAGAAACTGTGGCCCACAGAGGTTCAGAAATTGGCCCCCCATCACACTGAGACAATAGTAGAGGCAGAGCCAGCAAGCTGGCCTCCAAGTTTAAAATAACATTTGCAGAGCCTCTAGGTGCAAGTTGGTCACTACCCAGGGCCTGGACACCCAGTGGGAGCATGGTTTCTACCTTGGAGGAGCTCACAAGTGCTCAGAGGAGAGAGTAATAGCAAACACTAGGGGAGAGCATCATGAGCGATATCATATATGATAATTAAAGACTGGGTTGTTCGGGTAGGTATTCTAGGATTTCCAAAAAATGGCTGTTACTGATGGCTGAGCTAGAACATTTTTGTAGTTGGTATTTTTCATTTTCATAAATTCTACCCCTTCACCTCCAAGATTTCTTAATAGAAGATTATATATTTTACATATGTGCATATACGTATAGTTATATATTTCTATTTTATATACACATATAAATATAAAAACTTATCTATGTTGATTTATAGATATAAATATATATGTGTATAAATATGTAAAATAAAATACATAATCTTATATATAACAGATATGACTTGGGGAGGCTGTAACTCTTTCCTTAATTCTTCATTTTGGTTATCTTCACAATACTTTGAGATGTTCACAGATATAAGTTGAAGAATCTGTTGGAAATGTCAAGGGCAGTTTCTTGACTTTAAAAACTCCAAGAGGAAAGGGAAGCCTCTAGTGGAGCCCATTCTGCCTGATATGTATTTGTTGACCCCTGAGCCAAAGTGCCTCTGAGCCCATTTCCCTTTTGTGACGAAGAGTAGACAAGAAAATACCCATTTCCTTGACAACACCATTTGTTTAGTGTTGAGGGACTATCCCTGTGTTTGGCAGGCTGATGCATCTATTAGTATTTTAATTTTTCAAGTTTATAGAGCAGCAAATTGGCTTGGAATCTCTTCATAACTCTGCCCTAAGACGGGTGATTCAGCCTTGGCAATTAATGGGCACTGTCTCCCATTAGGAGGAGTAATGAAATTATGTGGTTGAGCATCTTGGAATGCCAGGTTTATTCTGTGTGTGGACAAATGGCATATTGTCTTGATTTCAATTTCTTAAAAGGTCTTTTTTAAAAGTCTCCCCTTTGGCCCAGCTGGTGTGGCTCAGTGGTTGAATGTTGACCTATGAACCAGGAGGTCACAGTTTGATTCCTGGTCAGGGCACATGCCTGGGTTATGGGCATGATCCCCAGGAGGGGGAGTGCAGGAGGCAGCTGATCAATGATTCTCATCATTGATGTTGCTATCTCACTCTCCTCCCTTTCTCTCTCTGAAATCAATAAAAACATTTTTTTTTAAATTGTTTACTGTTGAGGATATGTATGGGCAATCCTCATACAGTGGCATGATCTCCGAAGACTGGCAATTATTTCTGAAGGTATATCCCACAAAACAAGTCCCTTGACATACTCCACAAAAAACGGCATTATTCCTTGGGCTAAAGAAATTTGAGAAACATTGCCTACTACTTCCTCCTCTTACAGAATCACAGAGCATGTTAGCCTATAAAAGGAACAGAGAAATCAATCAAGAGAACTTGAACCTTGTTGAACCCAGCATTTCACCACATTTTGAAAATAGTAACTAAAACATTCCATACAGCAGAATCACTATAATCAAAACTTTCTGATTGAGGCTATTTACACAGCACACCAAAAACTAATTGATGACAAAGAAAAACAATTTTTAGTTTACACAAAATTTGTGTTTTTGCCCCTGAGATGATTTAGCAAACCCACTGTTTTGTCTCTTGTTGAAATTAGTTCCGCCTATTCCTACCTCTGGCTTGATGGCTCTCACCTGCACCTGAAGGTTATATTGAAACTGGGACTCATACCTGTCTGTGTCTTTTGGTCTCCAAAGCCCATATTTTACTATGTGCTATTCTGCTTGATGTGTGAGTGCACGTAAACTCCTCCTCTCTGAAGACAATTCAATGGTTGGGCACTCTCATTTCTCCTATAGCACCCAAATTTCCTGCGAGAAATGGAAAAAGAAAAGAAAGAAAGAGAGGAAGGGAGGGAGAAGAAAGGAAAAGAAAGAAGAAAAGAAAGGAAGGGACAGAGAGAGGAAGGAAGAATTAAGTCCTTGTAGAAACAGGGGTAATACTTAGCCACAGGAATACTTTTGAGCATTTCTAACATTTGTGGGGTTTTTTTGTTGTTTTTTAATCACACTTTCCAGTGGCTATCATAACTCCCTGGGACATGTATGCTTGGACAGAGGTTAAAAGCACCATCATTTAAACATCATTACTGTCAGAAAATAACCTATCTTCCCAGGAGGAGAAAAGGATGCAAAGATGATGGGGGATGTAATGGTTTAGGGTTACTCTGGAAAGATTTTCCAGTGGAGCAGCCCTTCAACTGCTCTTCTCAGCCTTCATTTGCTAAGCAAAGTAGCATTAGTGTCACCAGCCTCTTATCTGTAGCAAACCTACCTTATGCTAGGGGTTACAGCGCTTCTTAATATAGGAGGCCTTTAGGGAAGTGCTTTGGAACAGCAAGCTCCGTTGTTTTCCTCCCTTGCCTCTAGCCACTCTGTTTTTTGTTGCTGTTTTTTAAAAAATATATATTTTTATTTATTTCAGAGAGGAAGGGGGAGGGAGAGAGAGATAGAAACATCAATGATGAGAGAGAATCATTGACTGGCTGCCTCTTGCACACGTCCCACTGGGGATCAAATCCTGCAACTTGGGCATGTGCCCTGACCAGGAATCGAACCTTGACCTTCTGGTTCACAGGTTGACGCTCAACCACTGAGCCACACCAGCCGGGCAGTCACTCTGGTTTTTAAATTCTCAAATCGTGTATGACCTTTAGTATCACTTGCTAACCAAGAAGAGCCCTTTTTTCCTGCTGTTTCCATGGTCTGGACCACAAATTCTGAGGGCTGAGCCACATGGCATGACCTTATATGCTCCTCCCCCTGGAGACAAGGGGCAGCTGTTCAAGTTGTCAATGTCTCATTGGTTAGACTCTTCTGATCTGTCCCCACCACCAACCTCAACTCTTCTCTCAGGCAATGTGGACATCCAGGACCTTGACCTGAACTTGGGTTCCAGGAGCTGGACTGGAGGAATAGAGCCAGGGATGAGCATGGGGTGGGGATGCCTACTGGGTGAACAAAGTGAGCAGCAACAAAGGTGAGATTTGGAATAAGGAAGCAAAGAGGCTGGGAAGAGAGATGTAAGCGGGACAGGAGGCAAAGGAGCAGGCAGAGAGAGCATTTGAAATTGGGAGGATGAAGAAAAGGCAGAGCCTGAAATATTCCCATGCCATGAGTTAGGTTGGGAGCAGACAGATCCAGGATTCGTGGGGCTGGACACTTATGCAATCAGCTGCCTTCCTCAACAAACAAATTAAAAATTATATGTATAAAATTAGACACGGAAGAGAGGCAGACAAGATAACATCAGAGGCTATTAGAGAAGTGAGCCTTAGAGATGATTTTCATTGCACAGTGAAGGGAACTAAGGCCCCAACAAGCAAAATTCCATGTCAGAGTTAAGGAAATTGGCGTACAGAGAGGTAAGTGAGGCAATTAAGGACTTAATTTTCATCTCTGGAAATTAAGTCCACTTTTTTCTTTACCTTCAATGCAAACTGGTGTTTTCTCAAAGTCCTAGTAGATAGTTAGGAAACTAAGGTGTAATTCTGGCATCCTCTCCTCAGCCCGTCCCCCCACGACATTCCTACCTACCTGCCCCCAGAGTGACCACACCTGCCTGTGCACAGGTAAGGTGGTTGTTAAAACTTGTATTTGAAAGGCAGTAATACCAAATACTTGTATCCATTGTGCATCACTTATCCAGGGCTTCCCATGACTAGGGCATGGTAGAAATTTTATGAATACTATATAATAGGAGAAAAGAATAAAATGTGGAAGGTAATGTACCTTGACAAATACCAACTGACAGTACAGTATAATTTTAATTTTATGAGATATTAAAAAAATAAACCCTTTTGTAGAACACAGGTAGTGAGGTGACATAGTAAATTGTTTAACAGGGGTTATATTTGTGTAATCATCTTACAAATGTTTGTCATTTTTAGACTATTTATAATTCATATATTACTAATTTAAACTTAAAAAGATAATTTTGTTAAAAAAAAGAAATTCATCTTGAATTTCAATAATAATTAAATACCTTTTTATCTGGCTTAGGGCTTTTGATTCAGGTGTCTTGTCTGATAAACAGGTAACCATAGACTCAACAGCATTAAGTGAATTTCTACAAAAGATCCCAAAATTGAGAGGCCAACTATCTTGTTGCCCAGAAGGTCAGTGACTTCTTGGTGGCCAGTGTCATGGAGAGTGGGTCCCCGGAGACCTGACTCTGAATATCTCACGAAGTCACACTTGCTCTGAGTCAGGCCAGGGTGAATCATGCTTCCCACATGTGGGAGCGGAAGGAAGGGAAGGAAGCAAGAAAAATAATATCATGGTTGTTATTGTATGAAGTAAAGTACATTTCAGTGTGTCTGGCCAGGTGGTAAAATTATAGAAGCCAACCTTTCTGAAAATGTAACACGCAGCACGGCAGATCAATTGTAACTTCATTTTGCTTTTGAATTTTTCAAAAATTGTCGTCGAATTTGTTTATTTTCTGACCTCTTGGAACTGCCCGTTAAAAAGAGGCAGCTAATTCCTCTGGCAAACTTTGTGGAAACTTGACACAGACTCTCGGGAGTGGCATTAAAAATGCAAGAGGGCATTTTGTTCTCGGAGGAGAGTGGCTGGGAAGGGGGCCGCTGCCTGCCTAGGGCGCCAGGTCAGCAGACTAAGAATCATTTAGCCATGAAAAGGGAGCGAGGTGTCAGCGGGCCTCTGGGAGGCTGAGTGCCCAAGAACGAAGTCCTTTAAACACAGCCCATGAATCTGCCACAGCCTGGATGTTATGGGGAGAGTTCTGAATTTGGTTTGCATTGCCTGATGATTTTTTTAAAGATCCATTTTGAATTCAAGCTGACCTGTCACTTTCTATGGCTTCAGCAGGGTAAAATTTAGATTGTCGCTTTTATTCATTGTGTTGTCATCCTAGGAATCACTGGGTACACCGTTAGTAACTCCGTGGCCCCCGAAAGACAAACCATGTGAGAGAACTAGATGACTGTTTAATGAGAGAAACAAGTTCCCCAAAACATTTGCATCCAGGCTCACCAGGAGAATGACAAGACCAGACGGGAAGTACAAGACCGCCAAGACTCCATTTACCTTTGACCTGTGCCCTGCAAGTTCATAGCGATAGTGAAAGCAAAAGAATTCAGAACCACGGCATGAAATTCCTCAATTTACATACATTTCTAGGGAGGGTTAGTCTTCAGCCGAGTGATGCTGCAGGTAAAACCTGTCTTCCAGAAGCCGCAGTTTCCCGGGACCCACTGTCTGTCTCCCAGCCCTTGTCATGCCCTCTTTGCATACCCGCTTCCACCATTGCTCTTGGGAGAAAATCTGCCAAGTGCCCTCATGCCAAAGCATCCAGAGGGTTTGAGGTGGTTGTTTTTACCAGGACATCTGCTTTTTCTATTAGTCAAACATCCTTCCACCATAGCAAGGAATGCCTCATTCCCAGAAGTTTTACAAGGAAAGAGCCTCTGAATTTTGCATTTTGAATACCAATTGCCAGGGAAGGCAATTGACTGTGCTTATGCCTGCTTTTGGATTTGAGGAGCACCCGACACACACACACACACACACACACACACACACACACACACACACGACACTCTATTTAGCCCCCAGCATTTTGGTTGGGATGTCTTTTCTCCCAGCCAGAACACAAACATCTAGAAGCAGGCAATGCACCTTACTTAGCTTTGCCGGCCCCAGGGCATCCCATATGGGCTATTGCATGTACAGGCTGTGCTGGCACCTGGTGGGTCTATGAACTGAAGGTCGGGTACCACTCCCCTTAAGCGTGCAGTGACAAACTGTGGTGCCCTATGCGAGATGCACACAGAGAGCTTCTCTGCCTGAACTTGGTGCCATGTGCCATCCTTCTCATCATTTTTCATATTGGGAAAGGGAGACACAGCTATGCTCCGGAAGCAAATGAGGCACACGTGAAGGGCTACTTCTTTCTTCCTCCTCTCCATGGCTCAGGTCTTCTTTTCATGTTCCCTGAGTTGGCCTTTACCCCTCGCAGGGCTACAATGACCCTCCAACTTTGAAACAACTCTCCCATCTTGATTTCAAAAAAGAATATGAAACAGCACATTAGGAGTTTGCCAGCACAAGTAATAGAAAGATGATTTAACTGCTATGCCTCCACCACCTCAGTTCTTTATCTCAAATCCAGCTTTACCTCATTTTCTATACCTTATAGGTATTTGAGAACATGGGGGGATAAGCAAATGAAGGCACTGATCTGGTTTAATTCCACAGTCTAATTCCCTGCTTACCACATGTGTGATTCTGGGCTAGCTACCTAAAACTCCTAATTCTCACTTCATTCCCCTATACAATGGGGATGAATGGCACATGCTTTATAAGGCTATCAGAAGCGGGTAGATACACCACTGTATGCAAAGGACCTAGCACATTCCCTGGCGCACAGAAGGTGAGCCACCACCACCACCATCATCATCATCATCACCACCATCATCAATAGTCTCATTATCACCATCACATCCAGTAGCAACAACCAACTCTGCTGTGCTAACAAGGTGATGTCATGAGGTGTGATGTATGGATGGGCCAGGTAGAGTCAGGAGAGAGACAGTCCCTGTGAACTGGGCTCTCCTACGGATATCCCAGCCTGTCTGTCAGCAACCTGGCTCTTTGAAAACGAAAACAAGGAAGCAAGGAAGAATGTGCATCCAGAAGGTTGTGTTCCTGCTTGGTGGCTATTGTGTTTTTACTGTTGCAGGGGCAGGCGGTAGAGCAGAGGTCTGGGTGTCTGAGGTCCAGACTCTAGTCTTGTCTCAGCTACTACTGATTAGCAGAATGACCTTGGTTAAACACTTCATTTCTCTGCGCTTCTGAATTCTCACCGGGCAAATAGGAACTTTGATTCAATACTCTTATTCCCTTCCAGCTTAGACAGTTTATCTACTACACTCTTCTTGTTCTTCTTCTATCCATTTTCCAATTGAGAAGACAAGGCAGGAGTGATAACAAGCAGGAAAACAGCACCCTCTAGGGTTTTTCAGAGGAATGCCTGCATTGAGGATGTAAGTGTGACAGCCACTTGGTGAGCTACCTGAGGGCTCTGGGCTTCCGTAGGCCTATAGCTCCCTGTCCTGCTTCTTAAGGGACCCTTACATGTCGCTTTCTTTTCATTTCTTTTACATGTTGTTTCTATCTTGATGAATTGAAGTTAATCCGTTTTGAAAAATTAAAAATATCCAAAGGGGGAAAAACATCAAAGACAAAAACCCTAGAAAAAACTTGAAGGTATAGAAATCCAAGTCAAGTAGGAACTTTTTTTTTTTTAATTGATTTTTCACAGAGAGGAAGGGAGAGGGATAGAGAGCTAGAAACATCGATGAGAGAGAGACATCGACCAGCTGCCTCCTGCACATCCCCCAAGGGGGATTGTGCCCGCAGCCAATGTACATGCCCTTGACCGGAATCGAACCTGGGACCTTCCAGTCCGCAGACCGACGCTCTATCCACTGAGCCAAACCGGTTTCGGCAAGTAGGAACTTATTAAAAAAAATTAAGTCCAACTAGAGAGATCTGTCATTATTTATATCAAAGATACATTTGGCATTTAATAAAGAAATACACTCTTTTGGTGTTTCCAATGAGATAGTTAAGAAAATGTTCAGAATATTTAAGCAAGGTAAACTCCACTATTTTATCGATATAATACTTAAAGTTTTTTAAAATAAAGGTCTTTTTGAAAGTCCACTTTAATTTATATCTTTTGTTTGTGATTCTCCTTCCTGACATGAGGCAAAACTTAATAAAATAGAACATTATTCTTTCCTATAACAGAATTATAGAATGTTACAGGTTACCTGGACTCACCCTCCCATTGCTTATAAGAAGAAGCTGTAACCTATGCTTTTGTTTCTAATTCAGAGCCCTTGGTCCTTTCTGGAAGGATTGCTGTAATAGTGAGAGCAGGGATCACATTCAATACAAATAATAAGACACATTAACTTACTGTGTGCTGGGCACTCTGCCACGTCTTACGGGATCACCTTATTTAATTCTCACAACAGCTCAATGAGTTCATTACTATTGTTATCCCCATTTTACAATGCGAGGAATGGAGAATTCAAGTAACTACCCCTAAATTCCCAACTTATCAATACTGGGCCTTTTATATACAATCACAAAAGTAACTCACATTCAAGTTAATAGCAATATATGCTTAGATCGATACCACTGGTTTTTTTTTTAATACCTCTGATTTTTTGGTTTTAAAACAAAAATTTGTTTTGTTTTTTTAAAGTGCTTCCTAACCATAGTGAGGATAAAATGAGGAACAGAGAATTGAAATTCAGACTAAAAGACAGGAGTTAAATAGATCCCAGGAAAAGGACAGGAGGTGGCCTCGCTCAGAATTGGTCAGTTAATGGGCCAGTTATTTGGAGTGAGATATAGCTCACGGTTCAGTCATGACACTTTATAAAGTAAAGGTCCATTGAGCAAGTATATATAAAAGGAAAAAGCTTAATTCACATTAAATCTTTATTAAACTTTATTTGTATTTTCTTCTGTTCTTCGGTAAAAACACTAACATGCACTCTGATGCACACTCAAATGAATGGTTTTGTGTTGTTCTGACACAGTTATATCCTGGGTGTATCTCCTCAGGTATCACTTCAGCTGCACAATATTATTCTAGCATCATGATATGTCATGATTCGCTTAGTCATTTCCCTATTGTTGAAGGTTTGGATTGTTCCCATTTATAAATAGTACTTCTATAGCATTTCCAGACCATTTTTAAGTAGGAGATTTTTTTTCCTGATGTATATTTACAAACGTTTTATATCGGTGTCAGAGGGCACAATATATTATATATGGCTAGATTGCTTTCTAGAAAGACTAAAAAATAAATAGCGAGGCCAATAGCATTGAATTTCAGCATTTCATTTTTCTGATTTATCCATCAAGACTGGTATTTATCATTTTAACTTATTTTTTTTACCATATCATCACAAGTACTTTGAATATTAAAGCCATTACCATCATCATCATCATCATCATCATCATCACTAATTCAACCAAAAACACCATTACTATCATCACCATTAGTACCACCACCATCATCATCCACCACCACCATCACCATCACTTACACAAATACCACAATACCAGCCATTATCACAATAAACGTTATCAACAAAACCACCACCACCACCACCATTATTCTCACCACCACCTCCATCATGATCTGTTACCATCACCACCACTTTTATTGTCACCAATCCTCATCCACCACCATTATCATCTTCATCACTACCACCTTAGTACACACCATCATAGTTAGCTACCTTCACTAACAATACGAACATCACCATTGCCATCATATAGTACCATCTTCACCACCACCAACACCATTACCAATATCACCATCATTGTATTCCACCACCACTACCACCATCTACCACTAATGGAAACATTCACTAGGTGCCAAATACTGTACATTTAAGTTTGTTTACACTAATTTTGTCCTCGCAGTAATCCATCAGGATGTATAATAACTTCATGTTACTGATTAGAAAACTAATGATGAGAGCTTAGGACCCTCAAGCAAAGACACAGCTAAAAAATGGCCAGGCCGGGCTCCATGCCTCTATCTCTCTGACTCTATAGCCCACTCTCTGAACTGCCAATGCCTGCAGTTACTTTAATTGATGTACTGGGTGTTTCAAAGTTCTTTTGCTTATATCTCTTTAGTTGCTATTGAGACTGAGCATTTTTCCATGTGGTAATGTACTGTCAACATTTTCTTGTGTGTAACCCCCCATTTATTTCCTGTGACCTCATTTTGAATGGAAGCTGAACATTGACCTTAAATAATTAGATCAAGAGTCTCTTTTCTGTGGGAAAACTTTCCCTTTAAAATTTACATTTAATTTTCTCACTTAATTATATTTATCTTTTAAGCCTTTTTGTGGCTTTTTTTTATATTCTAACATCTATTTTATATCTAATTACAAATTATGGAATCAGAAATGTTTCTTCCTTCTTTTAGTTGGAAAGAATATACTTATTTCCTTCTATGTTTTTCATTTTGCTTTGACCAACATATATGGTAGTATATGTTGGGTTGCAACCCTGGTAGAGAGCTTCCCAGGTATGTAATTGGGAACCGGCCCCTGTTTGCGAAGGGCAGGAAGAGACTGAAGAAAGAGGCAGACCAGTGTAGATTGGTAGGAGGCAGGTTTAATAAACCAGGAAATTTATATACAGGTTTGTCTTGTGTGCCCACAAGATGATAGACATTTGAACGCACTCCCCAAAATATCAAGAGTTTGTATAGAGGCTTTAACTGGGGTCAGTCACATACCCGGTCCAGATGGGCTCAACACCGCATTTTCATTTCAAGGCTGTGCCCTTCGAGCAGCTTCTAGGAGGAGGGAAGGCAAGCAGAACTCACATTGCAAAGTACTGGGGAGGGGACAAGAAACTTCCTATCACCCAGGTTCAGCTCATGGGTCAAACTGGTGGTCACATCTTCTTGGTGACCTTCCCCAACAGTATATGATATGAGGTGTGAATCTAATATATTCTCTGTACTATGGTTTGATCATCTCTATGTACTAAATAATAATTATTTCTTAAGTTGCCTGTTCTATTTTTTAATTTAGTAAGTTCTTAATAGTTTTAATCTATTTTTGAAATGTCCTAGTCTATAATTTTTTCCTGCTTTTAACCCGGTATCATATAGTCTGGGTAATTGTCACTTGTTTTAAAATTTAGAAGGCAAATTATTTTTTTAACCATTTTTATTTTATTTTATTTTCCCCCCGGTTTGCCCCCCATTCACCCCCTTCAGCCTGACCCTGCCCCCCACCACAGGCTTTTGCCACCTAATTTTTTGTGTCCATGGATTATGCATATATACATACAAGGTCTTTGGTTGATTACCTCCCATCCACCCACCCTCCCCCCACTTCCCTCTGAGATTCTGCATTCTGATCCATGCTTCCGTGTCTCTGTTCATCAATTTATTTTGTTAATTCAATTGCACATATGAGTGAGATCATGTGATACTTGTCTTTCTCTGACTGACTTATTTTACTTAGCATGATACTTTCTAGGTCCTTCTGTGCTGTCTCAAAGGGTAAGAGATGTTTTAAAATTTAGATGGCAAATTCTTTATCAATCCCTTTGGGGAAAAATATTTTTGATATTTTTTTCTGCTTATTCTCCTGGAGGAATCTTAAAGTCAATATTTCAGAGTTTATAAACTATACTATGGGGACTTAGTTATCTCAAGAACATTTGGCTTTCCACCATGAATAAAGTTTAACTTCTCATTTATTCATAGTATTTTTTTTTCTTCTATAATATTTATTGTTTTCAAAATAGTTTCCTCATTTGTAGCTGAATTATTATCTAAGCATTTCATTATATTTTTATCACCAGAATACATTAATTTTATAGCATTATAAAGTTATTCATCACCTAAGTATCAAGGTACAAGTAATTTTAAGGAATTTTTATTTTCCCAACTCATCAGCTTTTGCTGAAACTACAAAATCTAGGAAGATGACTATTCAGATACTGAAACAATTTTCTCTTTCACTTGAAAAACAACATCCAAATTAGTAAAAACCATGACATCTGCTTGTTTGTCCCTTTCTACCAAAGATGGAGCACTGCCCCTGGGTACTAATGGGATCCAGGGACATGAGGACCCACCTGGGTGGGCAGCCCCCTTCTGAAAGGCAGGCTCTTTACTTTTGGAGCCTAGATTTTGCAGTCGCAGCCAAAGTAGATGAGTTCAACATCCATTCATTTATTCAACACATATTACTGGGCCATGCATTCACTAAACTGCATGGACAAAACATCTGAGCTTAATTTATTTTTTTCATCAATGGAAGTGAAAAGGAGGGAAATAAAGACATTGAATCAAGTGAGCTAGGTCCTAGAAGCCTGCCACTTAGGATTTGTAGGCCTGCTATCACAGACTGGCTACCCAAGGAGCTTGCCAATGAGCTCTGCTAAATAAAAAAACTAGTATTAGTAAGTGAGCCCTCAGTATAATAAGTCCCACTGGGGAAAAGATTGGACTTTTTCTGAAGGCCCAGCTCTCAGCTCCAACCCTGAGGCTTATTGTTACTGGTTTTATCTTTTCAATACAATTTTAGTATCTTCCACCCACTGAGCAATCTGCCTTTTGATGAATCCCTGTCAGTAACTGATTACCAGTCCTTCCTGGGATTCTTTAGTTACATGCCCCCACTCCCATACTTTCTGACACGCAGCAATCACCACACCCTTAGTACACACCCAAGATGGGCAAGAAGTGTTCAGCAGACCAATGTCCGAAGTGTTCTGACATTGGTGCCATTCCTTAGATGCTCTGTCCACTTACGCATTTATTCATTCCTTTGTGCTTTCACTGTTTTTGTTTTTGTTTTCTGAGCACAGTCTATGTGCCCACACTCTTGGGCCTTCCTGCCCAATGACACAACTGAAATAATTTCTTCCTTCAAGCTAGCCAAGCACACCATTCAGTGGATAAACTGTGACCAAATATTATATTTTAAAACTAAATGGAGGTTTGAATGTCAATCTACAAAAGAATTCCTAAACACTGGTATGAGTAAAGAGACAAATAATTAAGTCATTCACGAACCAGAATGACAGCAATAGTCTCCTTAGGGAGGAGGTCCAGGGATATTCCTGAAGGAAACCGAGGAGATAAAACGTAGCACCTGCAAAACATGTTAACACCTGAGGTTAAATAGGAGTTATTAAGCTAAGTATGATTAAAACAAATTTTTGGTATTTTTTTCTACTTGTTATGGAGGAGTCTTAAAATAGTATTTTTAAACTTTAATAGAATATACTATGGAGACTTGAATTATTATTTTTAATTCTCGAGTAACAGGACAGACAGAGAATTTGGAGGGCAGGAATTCCCAAGGACAAGACTTTCCATGTTATTTTCAAAACAAGCTATAAAACTCTTATACTGCAAAACACATAAGGTTTACAAAACTGGAACCCTTGGGATTCGCTAATCAAATGCTTGCTATTCTGCAATGCCCCTGAATTCATTCAACATCCATTCACTTATTCAACAAATACTTCCTGAGAACAATCTAGCACTCTGTGTGCTCTGTGGGGAAATAAAAAGAAGTGTAGGATGTCTTCCCTAATCTCCAAGACACTGCAGTCTGGTTGGCAGATAAGACATATGGAGTGAAAGAAAACTAATAATAGAACACAAATAAATAAATTTCCAAGTAAAACAATAAATGACCCCGAGTCTCCAAAGGAATAAATCACTGAAGGCTGGAGGAGTCAGAGCAGGCTTCCTGGCAAGGTAGGAGTCGAGTATTTGAACACAGGGAGGACACAAGCCAGGCTATATGACTTGGGGCAGGGGAGAGGCATTAAAAATCTCCTCTGGCTGTGACACAGCCACTGGGTCAGCTTGTACTCCAGCCAAAAAAGTGGACATTAGAGTGATGACTAATTGTGCAAAATGACCAGTGACTTCAGCCCAAATGACCAAAGTGAGAGCCTGGGGTAGACGCGGATTGTGCACAGACTTGATGCAATTCTTGAGTTTTGCAAACACAACTCTGAGAGATTCAACATCCAGATGCAAGCAAACCCAAAGAATAGCAGAGATGGAGGCATCGATGGGGGAGCAGAAGCAGCTATGTCATCTAAAAGGAATGGAAGCATCAGACAATTGCCAGGTAGTCCCTGAACAGCACATATGTTTAAACAATACCTCCTGAAACAAATGGCTACACTTGTCACTTAATCCAAGTGCCCGGTGAAGAATATTTCCTGCTCCATTAGCCTTTTTTTCTTCATCTAATAATAGTCAGTGACTTGAACATTTCTGTGGTCTTTTGAGGAAAAGGTCAGAGCACAATATAAAATAGGGAAAAGGAAGTGGCTATTAAAAGCCAAGAGACCTGAGTTCCTGGCCTGGTTTCGCCATTGATACTCTTGAAAACTTGAGACCTGTCACTTAAACTTTCTAGATCTGCTTTCCCCCCTGACAAGACGATGGCAACATCACCTACCTTAATTATCTTACAGGGTTATTTGGATATGAAGTATGATGATATGAATACATTTTTTTTTATAAATGTGTTGAACACCTATTTCAATCAAGTACTTCTACATTCTTTATGTCTTTTAATGCTGACAATAGTTCACGATAAGCACTAAAAGCCCTATTCATCAATAGGAAAACTATGCTGAAGAGATTAAATAATTTGTCCAGGGCCACATAGCTATTGGAACCCCAGTTCTTTGAAACCCTCTTGTTTCAAGAAGGTCTGAGACAGAAAGTTGCAAGTACCGTCCCTGAGGTGCGATGTCAGCCTGTATCAGGCAGAAAGCAGCGGCCGATCGCATGCAGGTGACATGGAGTGCGCAGAGGGCTGCAACCACCTCTTTATTTTCTAAAAAGATCTATGAAACATCTCATCCTGAAGTGCCTGTACTGGGATTATTCCCTGGCTCAGGCCCACCTGAAGGGCAGCTCTTGCCTTCCATCTGTGGGACCCAAAGGGCGCCCCAACAACAGCCACCTAACTTGGGTTGTCCGTTAGAATCAGCTGGGGAGCTTGAAAAAAAATCCCAGTGCCCAGGCCACACTGCAGACCAACAACATCAGGACCTGTGTGTGGATGGGAGAGGACAATAAACATTTTTTAAAAGATAAAGTTATTTTACAATGTATTTTTATTGATTTCAAAGAGGAAGGGAGAGGGAGAGAGAGAGGTAGAAACATGATGACAGAGAATCATTGATTGGCTGCCTCCTGCACACCCCCTACTGCGGATGGAGCCCGCAACCTGGGCATGTGCCCGTGACCAGCATTGAACCCGGGACCCTTCTGTCCACAGGCCGATGCTCTATCCACTGAGCCAAACCGGATAGTGCAGAATAAGCATTTTGATAGCTCCCAAATGTGGCAAGTTTGAGAACCACTGAGCCTAGAGAGCAGAGGAAGGGTTCGCCCAGGGCAGATCTGAGTTTGCAGTATTCCAACATCCAGCCTCTCCTGTGACAGGGAGAGGCTCCGTCTGGCATCGTCTGCAGCGTCTGTCTGTTTTATTTCTGTGTTGTTAGCACGTGATGAGTAGGAGTTCTGAGGTCCCACCAGAGGTCTTTGTACTCTAAGACCCCACTGTTGCCTTTAACATGAATAATCTCTTGTATTAACATAGCAGTTTGTGGCCATCTTCTCTGCTTACTCTTAAAACTGGCTCTTTAGGTGTCATGTAAGGATCAAATGTTGATTTTTTAAAAAACGTCATTCTTGCCCTCGCTGGTTTGGCTCAGTGGATAGAGCATCGGCCTGTGGACTGAAGGGTCCTGGTTTGATTCTGGTCAAAGGCACATGCCAGGGTTGCTGGCTCAATCCCCAGTAGGGGACGTGCAGGAGGCAGCCAATTAATGATTCTCTCTCATCATTGATGCTTCTATTTCTCTCTCCCTCTCTAAAATCAATAAAAACATATTTTTAAAGTTAATAAATCCAGTATTTGCTTTATGGTACCACGGATCATAAATAATTTAGGAATCACACGTTGCTCTCCTGCTGTTTTTCCTGTCGCTGGTATCAGTTGGAGATGCCAGCACCTCTTTTCCCTCCAACTTCTGTTTGGTTCAACACCAGTGACAGGCTATTTTATGGTGAGTGAATTCAACACTTACAAATAATTGTCCCAATTTACAAATAATTGTCCCGTGCAGAGTAAAGGCAGGACAGCTGTGGTGACCCCAGGACGTGTCCAGCCCCCAAGCGGAGCTCCCTCTGTTGCCTTGGCTGTGGGGCTCCAGGGGCAAGAAAATCACCCAAGACTTAGCGAAAGTGTAGATTTCCAGGTCCCACCCTCAGATTCAATGTTTGTGGGAGGCGCTCAGAGAAATCTGTTTTTAAGAAGCTCCCGAAGTGATTCTGGTACAGACTGTCCCAGGAAACTCTGCTGGCCCCACACCCTTCTTGGAATGCTGGCCTTTGTGTTAATTCCCTTCTCCTATGATGCCCTTTGTTAAGTGTGTGTGTGTGTGTGTGTGTGTGTGTGTGTGTGTGTGTTGCCCTTTTCAGATGCAGATGTGATTGTAGCCTGAACAACTCACTAAGTTCCTCTCTGCTGTGGGTAGAGGTGAGGACCAGGGGAGTAGGAGTGTCTCCATATGTTTTCATTGAATGAACCAGAGGCAGGTAAGATCTGCGAGTGTGAGAATGCTGGTAAGGAACCAGGGTTCTGAACCCGGTTCAGGTCTGTGGAAGAGGAAATTGGCTTCCCAAAGATAAACGTGTTGACGTCACAGCACCGGGGCAGCCCATGTAGCCGAGGGAACACAATTTCTGACAATGTACAAAGTAAAAATTGTAAAAAGCGAAAATTGAAAAGCTTTTCCTCCCGATTCTATTATCCTTAAATAACCATTATTTACAGTTTAGTATGTAGCCTTCCAGACCATGTATATTATATAAATTACATATATTTTACAAAAATGAAACAAATGTATGCACTCTTCCACAATTTCATTTAATGACATATCCTGAATACCTCTCCATGTCACTTCATATATGAACTTTTTGCTGATATGGATGCGCCAAAATGTAACCAATCAAACCGCTGATGGATGTTTAATTTGCTTTTAGTTTTTTCTTATTTCAAGCAATGAATGGTATAATGGACATCTTTGAACATACATCCTTTGCTCACTTAAGAGTTTCCTGTCAGTGGACCTGTTAAGTCTTCGTATGACCCAAATATACCTTCAAAACTGAGATTGCAGGCCCACCGAAAAGGTTGTACCAATGTACACTCATTACCCATAGTATATATTCACCCATAATTTTTGCATGCATCTTTTAAAAAAAATTACCAATTAAATGAGTGAATAAAATCTCTCATTGATGCAATTCCAGTTTCTTAACTAAGTGGCATGGCTTTGCATATATTTAATAGTCCCTGTGTTCCTGTGAACTAACTGTTCATATCTTTTACCAAGACTCAAGGCTCGCCTCTGTGTTTTCTTATTATCACTTCGGCATCTGTAGGAAAACAGCAAATAGTCATGTGCTCAAGAGAGTTAACTCCGTTGAAAGGGTGAGGGTTGAGGGAGCCATTTTCCCCTTAATCAAGATATGAGAACCAGCAACTTATTAAAAAGCACTGCCTATTGTTATTCAGTGTGTGAGACCTTGAGAACTGAAGCCACATCTTATATTCTGCAAAGCACTGTGATAGGAATAAAATAGGATCTTAAAAAAAAGTATTTGTTCCCTGGCTGGTTTGGCTTGGTGGATAGAGCGTTGGCCTGCGGCCTGAAAGGTCCCAGGTTCTATTCAGTCAAGGGCACATGCCTGGGTTGCAGGCTCGATCCCCTGTAGGGGGTGTCCAGGAGGCAGCTGATCAATGATTCTCTCTCATCATTGATGTTTCTATCTCTCTCTTTCTCTCCCTTCCTCTCTGAAATTAATAAAAATATATCTTTAAAAAAAGTATTTGTTGAACAAATGAGTGAATGTAGACAGATAGGCATACCCAGACATATATCATGTTTCTGGCTCTGTGCTAGGCACAGGGAGACAGATGAGGAACATCATCCCTGCTTTTAAAAAGTTGAAGCTTTGTTGAGGCTATAGCTATGCAAAGTGATAATGACAATGTCAAAAATGATTGGTAGAGGAATGAGTCGATATGTCCTGTACTTGAAGATCTTAGCTCTAGAGGACAACAGATACATAAACAAAGAACTTCAGTGTAATAGACCAAGAGAAGTTCACACAGGGGGCTATGGAAGCTTGAGTTTTAAGGATGTGGAACAGTCAGCCGGGTGAGAAAGTGTAGGGAAAGTGCTGTAAGTAATGAGAGCAAAGACATGGAGGCATGAAATAGCAAAGTGTGGATGTAGGAAAGCAAACAACATTAGGCTTTCCAGAATCGTTAGGGCCTGACCAGATGAGTCCAGATGAGCAGATAGGTCATAACCCATCCAATCACCCTGTAGAGCAGGGTCCACACTGAGCCACGGAAGGGCTGGTGAGACCTGACGTGCACTGAGGATGGCTCCTTCTGGCCACCTGGTGGAGGGTGGACTTCAAGGGTAAGGTGGGTGGTCGAGAGAAAGCGCAGTTGGGAATGTTCTATGACCTTTCACTGATGAAGCACTGCAGCTGTGGTAACAGGGCTGAAAAGTGGAGAGATTGGAGAGTAGGAAATTGGTGACTAATTGGGTTTGGGACGACGGAAGAATTACTAGCAAACAAAAATATGGGCTTGGTTTCTGTTTTTGGTGGCTGGATAGATGATGGTGTTCCTGACTGGAAAAGAAAATGTAAGAAAGGATTTTGGGAAGATTATTAGTGTGGTATTTTGGAAATGTTGACTTTGAGGAAACTGGGAAATATTCAGCAAATAGTTATATATTAGTTTGAAGCTCTCAAAGAAGAGATAAAGGCTAAATGGTAAGATCTGGGCATGAGTGAATGAATTCTAGATGGCACTGGATTTCAAGGCAGGGCCTTTATGAGCCTCACCCAGAACTCACTCATAACCAGGCCCAACTCCCAGGGCAAGTGCATTGTCCCTTCAAAGACCCATCACAACAGCAGATCTGGAATGAATTTGGACCTAGATCCCTGAAGCTTTTTTCTTGAACAGGAGCAGGGGAAGCCCAGCAGTGCGTTCTTCACTGTTGAATGAGAATGAACTACTCACTGATCAGTTGTTTTTAAAAAAAAAAAATTTCCTTCCCAGAAATAAATTCTTCTGCCCAGCAGTAATTTGCTTATGGCGAAAAACAACAACAACAAAATGCCTGGGGTTTGCTGTTATGGCTGCAAGGTCAAAGTCAAGGTCACTCTTCTTTGTGAGAAGATGTGCTCCCCTGAGTAGCAAGATTTTATAGCTCACATCTGTCACTGTATCAGCAGGACTTACTTTCTTGTTTGATATTTGTGCATTTGAATGACCCAGAGGTTGGCTTTAGGGGAGACGATGCACAAGGTAAGGGCACCCCAGGACACCAGAGCGTTGTGGAGGCCACTGCTTGCTCTGCCACTTCCCAGCGCAGGGACTTTGGACAAGTTATTTTACTTCTCTGAATCTGAGTTTCCTGATCTTGTTAAAGTGGGGACAATCAGAGAAATATCTGCTCTCTTACTTTTCACAGCAGCTCTTATATAAAGACACATTTTTGGAATCAGATGCAAATGATACCATTGTTTGAAGATGCTTGGAAGAGAGGTGCATTTAACAGGCCTCAGCCTGAGTACTTGTTTACACACGAACTACACTCATTGATTTGCTCATTTATTCAACCCATTTATCCAACAAGAGCTCAGTGAGTGTCTACTCTGTGTGAGGCACTAGGGATAAAAAGAGAATGGACATCATGAAAAGACATGGAGGAATCCAAATGCTTTTTACTAAGTGAAAAAAAAAACAATCTGAGATGGCTACATACTGTATGATTCCAATCATATGACATTCTGGAAAAGGCAAAACTATGGAGATTGTAAAAATATCAGTTGTTCCCAGAGACTAGGGAGAAGGGAGGGATGAATAGGCAGAGCGCGGAGGATCTTTAGGGCAACAAGACTACTCTGAATGATACCACAGCGATGGATATGTCATTATACACGTGTCCAAGTCCATAGAATGTGCAACACCAAAAGTGCATCTTATCATAAACCATGGACTTTGGGTGATAATGTTCGTCAACGTAGCTTCACTGATTGTGACAAATGCACCACTCTGGCGTGGGATGTCCGTAGTGGGGGAGGCTGTGCAGGAGTGGGGCCTGGGGTGTATAGGAACTTTCTTATACTTTCCCTCAATTTTTCCGTGAACCTAAAACTGTGTGTGTGTGTGATTATTTTTTAAGTCTATATTTTTCAAAACAGGGAAAGAGAGAGAAATAATGGATTGTGTATATCTTAAAGGCCCCTGCAGCTGACTGGAGGCCAGGAGCCTGTAAATAGATCTGCAAATAGCAGCAAATGTGAGGTATATGGTCAGGCACAAACATGGTATGAGCAAGCTCCTTCCTCTTTTATTGTTTCCATATTTTGTCTTCATTTGTGACAGGTGCATGTAGAGGGTCAGTATTGTTTATTGTTCAGACAGGACTCCCTAATCTTTTATTTACTGCAGGGTATATGCTCACCCAGTGGTGTGCAAATGCAATTGCCTATGGCCCACTGGGATGGGGGCAAAGGGTATGGTCCAGTCAGCATCCATGTGGGCAGCATACAGCCTCCCTATGACCAGAGGGAAGGAGTTGATGTTGACTGATGAAATTGGCCAGACCATTTTGGCATGGCTGTTTTGCATCCCTCTGCCCTTTAATTTGGTGACTTCCTGCAGGGAGCAGGGTGCAGTGAGTAAGGCAGAGCTTAAGTCAGTGGTTTGACTCTTCAGGCCTTAACGCTTCATTAAGAGTATGAAGTCTGGTGTCTACTGATGCAATTGCCCTGTGCTGTGTTAACCAGTGATAAATGACTGGGTCTACACTCAGTCTTATTCATCTTGGGACTTAATTTTATGAGAGAGGAAGTGACAATGATTGGGTTAACAAGATACTAAAAGAGCAAGGTAAAAAAGGATGAATTTCAACCTGGTGGTCAGTGCACATCATAGTGACCGGTTGTTGCACTGTTTGGTTGATTTGCATATTAGCCTTTTAGCCTTTTATTATATAGGTATATATATATACATATATATATATATACACAAAATATGTGTTAATCAACTATTTATGTAATTGGTAAGGTTTCGGTCAATTTTAAGTTTTTGTGGAGTCAAAGTTATACTTAGATTTCATCTGCAGGGTGTTTGGGATCCTTAACTCCCATGTTGTGCAAAAGTCAACTGTAATTTCATAGGAAAAGGTGAAAATGTGACCCCATGATGAGATCCCATGGAAATACTGTGGGAAAATTCAAGTTAGGCCTTCTGCTCCTCAGCATAAAACACTTTCTCCTACCCCAGGGCCCTTGCACATGCTGTTCCCATCCCTCCTCCCTTTAGACTTCAAATGACTGCCCCTTTTTTATCTTTCAGGTCTGGGCTTAAATGTCTCCTTCTACAGATACCCCACAAAGGAGGTTCCTTCAACTTCCACTGTGACTTTTTAGCATTATAACCCAGATTCCCCAATAATATTTTAATCATGTTTTATAATTGTAATTGTATTTATTTGTTTACTTGTTTGTTCTGTCTCCCACAGTGGATTGCAGGACCCACCAGTCAGGGGCTATCCACAACTGCTTTATCCCCCAAGATATACCCCAGTGTCTCTAAGAGTATTTGGTGTATAATAGGTGGTTAATAGAGAAATGAAAATGATAAACTAACTCTGGCCATTGCTGTCTTAGTAAAAGAGGACTCATTTGTGAGGCAGCTGGTAGACCCAAGTGCTCTCTCATCCTCTGGTTATGGAAACTTAGGCATGAACATTTTTTCTCAATACAGTCAGATTTATTTCAGTTCTACAGGGTGGGGCAAAAGTAGGCTTACAGTTGTTCATATACAATAATATAATAATAAATAATGATACACGAATAAACTCTTCCATGTACTCACAACTGTAAACCTACTTTTGCCCCACCCTGTATTTCCCTAGAACACATTGTATCTATTCAAGCTAGAAATGGGGTGAGGAATGAGAGCACCCCACATGTATTTTGGTCACTGGGAGATCCTTGCAGACAGGGGCTGGGTCTTATTCATAACTTTATCCTCAGCACTGAGCACGGTGCCTGGCACACAGCAGCCAGCCCAGGTATGTTTGCTAAGTGCTTTCTGCCTTCTCCTTGGAAAAGGGGAATTAAAGCAATTCAAGTAATATTCTGATTTTCTGTCTACCAAGCTTTATGGAAATAGGGTTAATCTTCCTGGAAGATCATAAAAGATTGCACAGTTGGACAAAATATATGATAAAAATAGAAGCAAAGCTTACTCCCTGATTACAGATTTAAAGAGCACCACTTATTACAGCAAGGCAGAAATCAATTTTCTCTGTGTGTGCCTAGCTATGACCAGCTAATAATGCATAGAAATGTTTTATTATTTTATTTCTCTGAGATGCTAAAATGGAGAGAGAGAGAGAAGCAAGAAAATAAATGGAAAGAAAAAAGAAAAACCTCCAATATAGATATGTACCTAGAATTCTTGGGAGGAACAGACACCTTCGGATAGGTTATTTTTAAAAGAATAACAGCAATTCAGTTAGATCAACTCTGCTCAGTTTTAAGAAGAAATTTGTAATTTTTCCCAATAATATTCTATGCCTTTCAGGAAAGAATTCCTTACATAGCTTAAAGAGCTGGAACGATGACAGGGAGACAGATAAAGGCTGAAGGTCATCCAGCATGGTCAGGGTCATCACAGGGTCTGTACTTTATTCTTTACCTGGGAGCATTTCTTACTTAAATGCTCAAGTAGCTAGTCTTCAGCCTTCACTTGCAGACTGGGCCTGTATGTAGGTATTCACTTAACTTTTCTGTTCATTTGTATAATTCATTAATAATAAAATCATAATACTAACTAGTACTCAATAAAAGCAGACACTTGGATGTTAAACAGACTGGGATTCAAATCCCAGCTCTAGAGCTTTCTGGTGAGTTATGTTTACTGGCTAATGGAGTAATGATAGTTGATATCTTGGAATTAGGGTCGCAGTGAGGAATTAAGTGAGTAACTGCCTTGAAATGCAATGCTGTCTTATACTAGTCCACATGGGGGGTGGGAGAGATAGCTCTTTTGTTCTTTATTCTATAGGTCCGTCAAAATGATGGATGTTTTATGTCTATTCATAAATAGTATTATTTAAACTTTACATAAACTTCAGGGAAGGTACTGTTATTCCCATTTAACAGATAAGGAAATTGAGGTATAGAAGGTTGATGACCAGGTTACAGGGTTATACAGGGATAGGAGCCAAGTCTTGAATTTGAAACTTCTTGATCTAAGCCCAGTGCTTTTTTCACTGTACAGTTAGACATTCTCTCTGTTGTGAGGTTAAAAAAAGCAGTTCACAAAGATGTTGTTTTATTTTTACTTATTGACATTGTTTTATGATGTTATCAATTTATTCTGTAGCTATCTATGGTCACCTTAAACCTACACATAGGGTCCATCTCTGCAACTTTCTCAATTTCTGAATGTATTTTACTTTCATTTTGTGTTTATCTTGTGAGCCTAGAAAGTGGTTTTATGAGGATCTGGAACTTTTATAAATAACTAGAGGCCCAGTGCATGGATTCCTGCACCAGTAAGATCCCTCGGCATAGCCTGCAGGGATCGGGCCAAAACCAGCAGTCCAATGCTGCCTGCTGCTCCTGCCTGCAGCTCCTGCTCATCTCGGCCCCACTGTGCCTGCTGCCGCTGCCACTCGGTAGGCTCGCTGCCGCTCTGCTGTGGTCTCCAGGCTGCAGCGGCCACCAGTGAGCCCTGTGTCTGGCGCCCGTAGGTCACTTGAGCGGTGCTCACACTGTGGGAGCGCACTGACCACCAGGGGGCAGCTCCTGCATTGACAATCTGCCCCCTGGTGGTCAGTGCGCATCATAGCTACTGGCCGGTCGTCTGGTCATAACAGTTGCTTAGGCTTTTATATATATAGATACTTTTTATTCATCTCAGGGTGTGGCCTCCTTTTTAAAGTGTATCACTGTTGTTAACTCATGTCCCCCTTACAATATCTCTGAGATCTTTTTTCTGTCATATGAACTATCTCTTGACCATAGCCCTCTTTATTCTATGCAGTCTCTAACTGTTGGGGATATAAATCTCCAGTTGCAAATGTCAGAAATCCCAATTCAAGTTAGTCTGAGCCCAAAAAGGACTTTATTGACTATCAGGGACAGGAAAGCCTAGGGGTATCAAGTTTCTGACACACCGAGAGAGCCAGTCACTCAAACAACACATCAGAACGTGGGCTTCCTCTCCATCTCTTGGCCCTTGTTTTTTCTCTGTTGACTTTTCTCTCAGAGTTGGAGTCTTACTGGGTTTCTCCATAAGCCCAGCAGAAACAAAAATTGTCTTTTAAATACATTTCTGACAAAAGTGCCAGATTTGAATCTCACTAGATCCAAGTTGATCATGTATCCATTTTGAACCAATCACTGTGCTCAGGGACTTAGTGCTCCCATTGGCCAACATGACTTTCCTGTCCACCCCAGAATCTCCACTTAAACCTAACCGGCTGTGAATAGAGGTGTAGATTCCCAAGAAATATCGGGCTGGTCCTTTAACAAAAGGGTGAATGGATTCTAGTTGTCAATCATTACAAGTACCCTTCACCTTTCCTTTTAAAACTTTAATCTATTTGTTCATGGGCATTTGCCTACTTTCCTCAAAACATCCTGCATTCTGCTCCCACCTGTATAAATGCTGATTTCCCCTCCCCAAGGTTTCTCACTTTGGTTCTCCCCAAAACCCTGGTCCTCTTTAATACCTTACCCTTTAATTGCTCATTAAAGGCTATCTCTGCTTAATTGGCAAGATGGGCCTATTGGCCAAAAGAAAATCAGATGTGTGGATAAAGGTAATACGGATGAAGAGTTCTTAAAAAATGTGTTACATGTATTTACCTTGGGCCCTATCCAAGTTGTTTTAAAAATGCATTTGAGTAATACTTGCATTTTTATGTGGTCTTGCTGTGACTAAAATATGAACTTTGCCATTAAGTGAGGACAGTCACCAGAGCAGTAAATCCTGCCAAAAGCACATGGTGATGCAATAGACTATGACCTCAGATCCCTTTTCTCCTGACTTTTGTCTCCATGTTTTTCCTGTCTCTAAGGGGCTGGGTGTTTTTTATTTTTTTATTTTTTTGTGCCACCTCCCCTGTTTCTTTTTGCAGCTCATGGCTGAGTGTCTGTAAGGTTAAGCAGAGTAAGGAAGGGTTCCAGAACCCCCAAATGGGCTTTAATGATGGAGAGACTTGCATCAAAATACCAGCTGTATTATTTATAATTACCCATGCGACCTGGACAAGTTACTTATCCTCTTTAAATGTTTGCTTCCTCATTTGTGAAAGGGGACTACTAGCACCTGCCTTACTCAGTTATTATGGAGATGAAGTGAGCTAATAAGGGATGCAGAGCTCCAGGCACATGATGGGCTCTTAGTAAATGTTATTATTATTACTTAACTCTTTCCCATGTTTTAGTTCAAAATTAGAATCTTTTTAAAAACCTCAACTGCAATGTCCATTTCACTGATGTCAGCCTTTGAGTAATGCACGTACAGGCAGAATCCCTACTGGAGGAGGAGGCTGTGAATTAAAGAGGTGCCAGTTGTTCATTAGTTGAGTCCATCAATAATTATCTATTGAGCATATACACTGTACTGGGAATATTACCAGTTTGTTAACGAGTTTGTAGCAAGAGACTGCTCCACTCTGTGGGTCATGCAAAAGAGTCACAAATCTGGATTCCTGTCCTCAAGGAGCTTGTGGGAAAGACATGCCTCAGCCCATGAAGGAATAATGCAGGAGTGAAGACTGTTCATCGCCAGGAGGGGATGTGCATACTGCATGCTCTCAGATGGTTCTAGAAAAAGCATGAGCAGTGCTCAGCACACAGTAGGCACCTCCAAAACACTGGTTGGAGGACTGAGTAATGAGTGAATCAGTGGGATGAGTGATGGGTTTTGACAAGACTCTTAGCTTCAGTGCAGCTCACCACCAGGCCTCTCCCTTTGCTAAGCACAAGTAGAAGGACTGGTACGGGGACAAAGATTACTGGCAGTGTTGGGCACACGCAAGGGCACATCCTATATAATAAAAGTGTAGTATGCAAATTGTCCCCTTGACCAGCCAGGGAAAGGGAGGGAGGCCCCGGCCAGCAGCCAGCAGCTGCTAGGGACCCTACCAGTGCACTAGGCCTCTAGTTACTTTATAAAGGAATGAATAGAAACAACCCACCTTGATCCTCCTTGCAGCCCAATCTGTGACCTTCTGCAGGTGTGATCCCTTCAGGACTCACCTCTCCTTGTCCACACCCACCGGGTCCTCCCAGAGAGACTCAAAATAACTGGTGCTTCTGCAGCTGTCATCAACATTTACTAGTCCCGCCTGACTGGCGTGGCTCAGTGGTTGAGCACTGACCTGTGAACCAGGAGGTCACGGTTCGATTTGGACTGGGTCATATGCCTGGGTTGTGAGCTTGATCCCCAGTGTAGGGCGTGATGATTCTCTCTCATCACTGATGTTTCTCTCTCTCTCTCTCTCTCTCTCTCTCTCTCTCTCTCTCTCTTCCTCTCTGAAATCAATAAAAATATATTTAAAAAAAAAATTACCAGTCGCTTCAGCTTGAACATCAAACCCTTGGGATAGTTCAAGAGATTCCCTGTAGAGAATGTAAGGGTGGAACAACCTAATTTTCATAGAAATAGCTGCTACTGTGGGCAGAGTGAGTGGGTTCAACTAAGTATTATTAAATACATGAAATTTTGAGCTTATAACTGTTTAGAGGCCCCGGTGCACAAATTCGTGCACGTGTGGGGTCCCTCGGCCTGGACGGTGATTGGGGCCTATCGGGGCTGTCTCACCCAGTCCCTATCAGGGGGAGGGACTGTGGGAGGTTGG
The DNA here is from genome assembly GCF_027574615.1 of Eptesicus fuscus. Lineage (NCBI taxonomy): Eukaryota > Metazoa > Chordata > Mammalia > Chiroptera > Vespertilionidae > Eptesicus > Eptesicus fuscus. The sequence continues at coordinate 15,498,678 of NC_072482.1, read as the reverse complement.
CCGGCCAGGCGGGCGGGGCCGATTGGGGCCAGCCAGCTGCAGGGAAGGGACCATGAGAGGTTGGCCCGCCAAGGGAGGTTGGCTGTGGGAGTGCACTGACCACCAGGGGGCAGCTCCTGTGTTGAGTGTCTGTCTCCTGGTGGTCAGTGCGCATCATAGTGACTGGTTGACTGGTCATTTGGTCATAACAGTTGCTTAGGCTTTTATATATATAGATAGTATGGCTATACTCTGATACTGGGTAAGGTAAACCTATCTGGAAAATGTATAAGAATAATCATTATTTCATAATAAATGTTCTTTTATCACACATACACACATTCTTTCGGTCTAAATATGCTTATTTTGTTTTATTTTTTATTTCAATGAAGGTTTGTTCTATTTTATTGATTGGCTATGATTAGGAGCACTAGGCCTCATGGAATACATCTTTTTTATATTTCTGCAGCCAATGGTAAGATAAGATCTGATGTTAAGGGTTTGAAACAAAGAATGAATGAAAAGGGGAGGTGGAAATAGAACCTAGTGGCTTTATTTTTTGGAGTTTTTTAAGCATCTTGATAATTTTTAAAATTTACATACAGATAATTCTCTTTTTTGGTATACAGTTCTATATGCTTTAACACCTACAGAAATGTTTATAACCACTGCCACAAACATGACACAGAATATTCCATCACCTGAAAAAATCCTCTTGTGCTGTCCATTTACAGTCAAACCCCCTTTTACTCCAACACTTCACAGCCACTCATTTCCTCTCCATCCCTATAATTTTGTCTTTTCCAGAATGTCATATAAATGGAATCATATAGTATGTATCCTTTTGATACTGATTTCTCTCACTGAATGTAGTGTATTTGAGATTCACCATATTTTGTACCTATCCATTCCTTTTTATTGCTAAGTAGTGTATCATTGTATGGATGTGCCACTGTTTGCTTATTCATCCATCCACTGAGGGACATTTGGGTTCTTTCCAGTTTGGGTCAATTATGAATTATGTTGCTATCAATGTTTATGTCCAGATTTTTTGTGAGAATCTAAGTTTTCATTTCTCTAGGCTAATCCCTAGGAGATGTTAAATGGGCCATATGGTAAGTGTATCTTTGACTTCATGCAAAATTGACAAACTGTTTGCCGGAATTATACAATTGTGCCTTCCTGCCAACTATGTATGGGAGTTCTATTTGCTCTTCATTCTTGCTTCAACATGGGATTGTCCTGTGTGTATAGTTTAATTATTTGAATAGGTATTTGTGGTATCTTTCATTTAATTTGCATTTCTCTAGTGAATGTTGTTGTTCATCTTTTCATATACTTATTTGCCATTGGTATGGGTTTTTTTTTTTTTTGTTTTTTTTTTTTGTAAAGTGTTCAGATCTTATAGCTATCTTTAAAAATTGTGTTGTTTGTTTTCTTATTTTTGAGTTGTGACAATTTGTAAATTCTGGATACAAGTCATTTATTTTATCCTCTTCTCATTTGTGGAAGAGATTGTATAGAATGTTTGGTTGAATTAATTAATGAAGACATCTGGGCATGAAGTTTTTGGGTTTTTTTCCTAGGAGAATTTTCAACTACGTATTTCATATTTTTAGTAGATATAGAACTATTTAGGTTATCTACTACTTCTTGAGTGAATTTTGTTAGTTTGTGTCTTTCAAGATTTGGTCTTTTCATCTAAGTTTCTAATTTGTCTTCAGAGAATTGTCTGTAGTTTTCCTTTATTATCTTTTTACTAGAGGCCCGGTGCACGAAATTCGTGCACTCGGGGGGATCCCTCAGCCTGGCCTGCACCCTCTCACAGTCTGGGAACCCTCAGGGGATGTCCAACTGATGGCTTAGGCCCACTCCCACGAAGGCAGGAGAAACTCCTGCCACCACCACTGCGCTCGCCAGCCATGAGCCCAGCTTCTGGCTGAGCAGCACCCCCCCCCCTGTGGGGGCGCACTGACCACCAGGGGGCAGCTCCTGTGTTGAGCATATGCCCCCTGGTGGTCAGTGCGCGTCATAGCAACCATCATTCTGCCATTCGGTTGATTTGCATATTAGCCTTTTATTATATAGGATGTCTGTGGATTTTTGTGGTGATATACCATCTTTCAGACCTCATATTGGTAATATATATCTTCACTCTTTTTCTCTTGGTAAATCTATAGAGAAATTTACCAATCTTAGTGATGTTTTTACAATAACCAGCTTCTGTTTCATTGATTTTCTCCATTGTTTTCTCTTTTTTCAATTTCATTAATTTCTTTTCTTATATTTATTATTTTATTCCTTCCTGTTTTGAGTTTAGCTACCTATTATTTTCCTAGTTTCTTAAGATAAGAAGCTTAGATTATTGATTTGAAACTTCTATTTTTTTTTAAAAACAGCACTTGAAGTATAAATTTCTTTCTAGGCACTCATTAAGCTGCATCCCACAAATTTTGATATGTTGTATGCTCATTTGCATTCAGTTCTATATATTTTCTAATTTTTTAAAATTTCCTAAAACTATTCTCTTGAGACTTTCTTGCTGGCAAATGAAATTTAGATGTTTTCCTGAAAAATTTTTTTATGGGTCAAATTGATTATATTATGGCTAAAGAACATATTTTGTATGATTTCATTCTTTTAAATATGTTGGTTTTATGATGCATATGCTCTATTTTGGTGAATGTTCCATGTGTACTTGGAAATAGTGAATATTCTGTTGTTACTTGGGTGGGATAGTCTATGAATGCTCAGTAGGTCAAATTGATTGATAGCATTGTTTAGGTCTCCTATATTCTTGCTGATTTTTTTCTTTTTTTTGATCTACTTGTGCTATCAATTGCTAAGAGAGGAGTATTATAGTCTCCAACTATAATTGTGTATTTGTCTCTTTCTCCTTTCACTAATAAGCTCATGCTTCATGCATTTTGAAGCTCTGTTATTAGGTGCATACACATTTAGTGTTGCTATATCTTCTCAATGAGTTGAATCTTTGATCATTATGTAATACTAGTGGCCCGGTGCACGAAATTTGTACACGGAGGGGGGGGGGGCGGTGTCCCTCAGCCTGGCCTGCATCGTCTCCAATCTGGGACCCCTCAGGGGATGTCCAACTGCTGGTTTAGGCCCAATCCCACAGGAATCTATACTAATAAAAGGGTAACCAGCAGTCGGACATCCCCTTCACAATCTGGGACCGCTGGCTCCTAACCACTCACTTGCCTGCCTGCCTGATCACCCCTAACCACTCTGCCTGCAGGCCTGATCAACCCCAACTGCCCCCCCCCTTCTGGCCTGATCACCCCTAACTGCTCGCCCCTGCCAGACTGATTGCCCCTGACTGCCCCCCCTGCCAGCCTGCTCCTCCCCAAATGCCCCCCCCCCACTGGCCTGCTTGCCCCCAACTGCTCCCCCTGCTGGCCTGCTCACCCCCAACTGCCCCCCACCCCTACTGGCCTGCTTGTCCCCAACTGCCCTCCCCTGCTGGCCTGATCGCCCCTAACTGCCTCCGCCTCAGCCCCACCACCATGACTTTGTCCAGAAGGACATCCAGAATGTCTCCTGGTCTAATTAGCATACTACCCTTTTATTAGTATAGATTCCTTTTTATCCCTGATAGTTTTCTTCTCCTGAAATCTATTTTGTCTGATGTTAATATAGCCACTAATTTTCTTTTGATTAGTGTTTGCATAATATTTCTTTCCCCATCATTTTACTTTATCTACATCATTATATTTAAAGTGTAGCAACATGTGGTTGGGTCCTGGGTCTTTTTTTTTTTTTTTAATTCAGTCCAACAATCTCCAGCTTTTAATTAATGTGTTTAGATCATGTTTATTTAGTGTAAGCATTTATATGGTTGGATTTAGACTCACCATTTTATTACCAATTTTCTATTTGCTCTCTTTTCCAAAATTTAAGGGCAAAAAATATTTTTATGAAAGTATATTGTAATTTATCAATTGGTTTTTATTATATCTATTTGTACAACTTTTGTAGTTGTTGCTTTAGGTGCTGTGATAATATACATATCTAACTTTTCTCAGTTTGCTTAGAATTCATAATTTACCACTTGAAGTGAAGCATAGAAACCATACAACTATATAAATCTCTTTACCTTAACCCTTTATGTCATATCATTGAACCTGAATATATTGAATACTATACCCATAAGACAAGTTGTAATTCTTTCTTTCAACAATCATTAAAAAGTATCGATGTTACATGGACTTGCATGCCATCCTTTCACTGGGGCCATGCTAATCTCTGTATTGCTACAAAGTGAGCATTGAATATATTTTTGACATGCTTTTCTGGTAAATATTTATTCAAAATTTGCACCAAATTTGTGAAACTATGATTATTAGAAGTATAGTCTATGATCAAGGAAGTGTTTTCTCTGAAGAAATCTAGACTTGATTCTAACCGATTAAGCTTTGACATTCAAAGGTGAAAAATGAAGTCTTCTTATCTTGAACTAAAGCAGAATTTAAAACTAGAAACATTTTATGGCCAAAGCTGATTTTTTTTTTTTTTCAACATGAAGGTTTATAAATGATCAGTTATCTGTAGGAATGTCCAAATGGGAAGTGTTATCTAGAAATTAAAAAGAAACATTTCCATTTTCCAATAAGCAGCAGATATTTGGATAAGATGAAATGAAAGCAAACTCTGCTAGGTTTGGGATTTTAAAAGGTAGAGGTCATGCCACACATTGTTTAGATCGTAGCCAGGAAAGTGATCACATGTGTAAAGCATCTTTCATTCAAACAAAAACCTCACTGTATTTTTATACATATAATTTTATTTATCTCTGCCACATTGCTATTGCAAATATTGTCCACACTCCAGACCAGGACAGTGATGAGTCTGTGCAGCATGCAGTGAAGGGACCAGTCTCCCTCTGTAACCTTGTCCTTCCCACAGGATGCAGTCATTAGCTCAGAATATACAGCCCTGAAGGTTTCTCTAAGGGCTTTGGTGATGTAAGCCCAAAACCAAGGAGGAGGAGAGAAATGAAGCCTCACCTTGATTAAGCTATTGTGTATTGTGTGGGGTGCCACGTTGGGCTTGGTGACTGATTCTTCAGTGAGGAGACACGAGTTTATGGGCAAACAGCCTGCCATAAAGGGCGGTCAGGATACCTTGCCATCTTCTCTGCCTGTCAGATACCTGACACTCAGGATGGTTCGGCTGAAGTACCTTCTGCTGTAGGAGGCCTTTTCCTTCTCCACCCGTCGTGGTGAATAATCTCTACATGCTGACTTAGGTCGCACCTTCATCTGCCTAATTCATGTGACAGCCTTAGTTTTCCTTTCATGTGACCACTATCCTGAAATGGATTTTAATTTCTATTAAGACAAGGGCAGTGTCTTGTTTCCACAAAGTAACTTGTATGTACTGAGTTTGGGAGAGGGAGTTAGTAGGGTGGCTGAGAGCACAGGCTCAGTCTTCCTGGGTTCAAATTCTGACTTCAGCGTTTCCCTGCTGGATGGCTGGGGGCAAGTTACTGAATCAACTATGCATTGGTTTCCCCACTTGTAAAATGGAAATAACACTATTTGTAAAGATTAAACAAGTTAAGACATATAGAGTACTTAGTATTTTTTTCCTGGTACATAATCAATACTGTTACTTATTTTACTTTTTTGCTAATCCTCACCCGAGGGTGTTTTTCCATTGATTTTTTTAGATATAGTGGAAGGGAGGGGGAGAGTCAGAGAGAAACATCAATGTGAGAGCAACACATCCATTGGTTGCCTCCCACACCGGCCCCAACCAGGGCTGGGGATTGAACCTGCAACCGAGGTACATGCCCTTGACCAGAATCAAACCTGGGACCCTTCAGTCCATGGGCTGAAGCTCTATCGACTGAGCAAAACTGGCTAGGGCAACTATTACTTATTTTTATCGTCAAATGATTATTTTTTTTAAATAAAGCTCTGAAAAAAATTATATTTGTAAGTAAGGCAAGACAGAGCACAAACAGGATTAGCTAACAAGAAGGCAAAGGAAACAGACAGAATTTGACCAGATTTCAGATGTGAAAGACCTAGTGCTTGTCTTTAAAAGAAATGAAGGGTGGCAATGTAAATTGGTACAACCACTTTGGAAAACCATCTGGCCGAATTTACTCAAGCAGCACCTTCTCATACTCTATAGCCTAGCAATTCCACTCCTAAGTATGTACCTAACAGAAGAGTGTGCATGTATTCACTGAAGGATGTTGATAGATAGAATGTTGTTGGCAACAGTATCCATGGTAGTCACTAACTGGAAACTATGCAAATGTCCATCAACAGAAGAATGGATAAATATGTTGTGGCAAAGAAAATGGGTGATTGACACCTGCACACAGAAGAATGGACGAATCTCACAAACGTAAGATTCCAGGCAAAAGTGACCTGTGCGGATACAAATCAGACTAAAGGTTGCCCTGGTGAGGGAGGGGGCAGGGGAAGAGAAGAGTTAGAGTGGGGAAAGACCAGGAGGAACTTCTGGAGGTGTAACTAACATTTTATTTTTTTCATCTGATGTTGGTTTTACATGGGTGGGTTCAGACAGTGAATATTAATTGAACTGTACACTCAGGCTATGAGCATTTTTTTCTAAGTGTATCAGGCTTCTCTTAAAGGCAAAGAGAAATAAAATAAGAGTAGAGGAGAAAAAAAAAGAATAAAAAGCAAAAGAAAAGAAAAAGAAAAAGAAAGAACAAGCCCAGAAGGTTAAAGACAGGGATTGTAGGCTCAGCCGCACCTGACCCCGTTGGCTCACCCCGCTACCTTCCAGCCACCTATCCCCGCCCACCCCTGACTCTGCTGGCCCAGCAGGAGGATGGCACAGGCCCTGTTTTGGGGTCTTTCCTCCCCACACCGACTCTCTATTCTGAGCATTGCTGAGGCAGCAGGGGGCTTGCCCAGGGGGTAACGCTGGTAGCAAGCCATGTGAAGGAGGTTAAGCTTCACCAATGAAACCTGAAAGGCGTAAAACCATCCCTTCTCCTCTTCCTCTTCTCTCCGACTCCCTCGCCCGCCCCCTCTTCCTTTCCTAGGACATCCTTTGGGCCTTAGTGGCGGCGGGACCGGCTGGGTCCACGCCTCGCGCCCGGCGGGGTGGCCCGTCTTGGGGGGCGGCCCCGCGGCTCGCGGAGTGCCCCTCCCGCCCCACCCCGGTGACCCCGCCCCGCGGCCAACGGCTATTTTGGGCGCGTTGGCGGCGGCGGCGGGATCGCTGACAGGCGCGGATCCTGTGACACCTCCCGCAGCCGGCACTTGTTGCTCAGGGACCTGCTGCCATCCCTGCACCTCCCTCTCCCGGTGCCCCCTGTCCTCCCCGGGTTTCTCCCCTTTTCACGCGGTCACCCGGGACCGATTCTCAGGCATCGCGGTCCCGGGCTGGAGAAATAGAAAAGGGGGCGAACACCAGCCGGGGCGCCGCTCCGAAGGGAGGCCCCTCTGGGCAGGAGCAGGAGCAGGAGCAGGAGCGCAGAGCGCTGGCCCGGGCGCCGCAGGGCTGGCGCCTCCCCGACCCGGGACGGTGGCCCCGGGCGCCGACGGCATGACGGACTCGGCGACAGCGAACGGGGACGACAGGGACCCCGAGATCGAGCTCTTTGTGAAGGTAGGTCGGCGCCTGGGCGCTCCCGCACCTGCGCCGGCTCACGTGCACCCGCGCGGCTCGCGCCGGGCGCCCGACCCTCCCCGGGGAGCGCAGCCCAGCCTGGCGGTCCCCTGGGCGGCCTGTCTGCAAGCCCGAGCCTGGCCTCAGGGCTCCCGGGCGGATGGGGTCCGGTGCGGTCTGGCAGGTGGCCGTCTTCTTGGAGAGTTGGCCGGCAGTTTGTCAAAGCGGCCGTAGTAGGACAGGCGGTCCCCGCGGGGGGTCCGGAGCCCTGCCCGCGGGATGTCGGCTTCTCTTGGGGGGCATCCTCAGGTGTAGGGAGATGGTAAGAACCTGGCTGGACCCGTTAACCTCTCTTCTAAAGCTGTGCGTGTGCGTGTGTGTGTGCGCGCGCGCAATACAAGGAAGCATGGGTGGTCATTCCCTTTGGCAAAGCAAAAATAACATTTCTTCAAAACCTCTTTCCATTATGCAGAGCTGAAGGGAAAGCACACGGAAACAAAAGGTGTTTTCTTGCGTTGTTCCCCGCAAAGCAGAAAACAAACACTCCATTTCTCCCAGCATTATTAGTGTCGTGATCGTGGTTCTGCAGGGTAGCATCAGGAAATGCTCAGGGCTGGACACATCGGAAAACGCCCCGGTCGGCCTGGGCAGACCGGCGGGAAGGGGGACAGGGAAAAAGTGAAAAGAGCCGCCTCGCTCCCCAGGCAGAAGCAGCGTGACGCCAAAGCCGCTCACTTCGTTTGCAGCCTGTGGGAGGAAGGATGGAAGGCGCCGCACGTTTCCCGGCCGCCGGTGTAACAAGAAAGAAACATTTGATCGGTCCTCGGGTGCGACACCGCAGAAGCTGGGAAACCTGAGGCGGCGGGAGAGTTGCCTCCAGGGTGGTGCAGGCAGAGTCGCCAGGACTTGGGGGAGGGGAAGTCTGCAGGCTGCCCGAGAGCCAAGACCTTTCACAAAGGGGGAAGAAACCCTTCAAATGCAAAGTTTCTCTAGAAATAGGCCGATCGGCGAGAAGGCAAGGGTCCCTGAAATTTAAATGGCATGTATATTTCCTGGGTCCGGGGAAGTGAACTGTCCTAGTTGGCCCAGATGCCACAAGGATTTGTTAAATTTTTCCCACTGGGTTTTACATTCATTCTCTCTCTCTCTCTCTCTCTCTCTCTCTCTCTCTCTCTCTCTCTGTCTCTCTCTCTCTCTCCTCTCTCTCTCTCTCTCTCTCTCTCTCTCTCTCTCTCTGTCTCTCTCTCTCTCTCCTCTCTCTCTCTCTCTCTCTCTGTGTGTGTCTGTTTAATTATCTGTAAAAATTACACCCGTCATTTAGTGATCCTTGCTTTTCTCAGCCTGTTTCTCTCCCCTCAACTGTGGCTTCTGGTGCCCTCATTTGGTTTCTGGGACCCCTTTGGGTAGGATTTCCAGCACCTCTGGCAGACCCAGGTAATGAGAGGGGTCTTGTCCCCTGGGAGGCTGAGCCATGCGGGCCTCAGTGGTGACCTGAGCCTCAGCCTCCAGGCCTGCGGTGTGGGGAGTGAATGGGGAGGGCTCTAACAAAGCCAGGAGTCTTGCTGCTCTCCTTGAAGAAAGCTATTCTGGGACTTTCTCAGATTCCCTGGGAGCAGGTAGTTTCACAGTGTCAAGTTCCTGAAAGATATTTGAAACACAAATTGACTCTTTAGAGCCAAAGAAACCCTGTGCCCCACTCCTAGGTGTGGAGACCAATTCTCCCGGCACCTTTGGAATTTCATGTTGGCAGCTTTGGAGGTTTTCTCCATTTATGTAAAAAGCTCACTGCACAGCCCCTGTGCCCCCGAAGAATTCTAAAATGCCCGTGCTGTCATTTGTTTTATTTTCCCCAAAGAAAAGCAGTCCATGAGAGCCAGCAGGCCTTCTTGGTCAGCTCAAAAACCAGATTGATGCAGGGAACAAAAAATCAGGTAGGAAAGCTCTTTTTCAGTTTCTGGTTAGTAGTTATCATTAACAGGGACAAGTAAAGATGGAAAGTAATCTATAATAATAAAAGCATAATATGCTAATTAGACCGGACAGCCGAATGACCTTCTGGACATCCTTCCAGACCGACCTTCCGGTCGAAGCCGGGCTGCGAGGGCCGAGGTAAGCCGCTGCGGCTGTGAGGGCCGAGCTCCTTGCACAAATTTCGTGCATCGGCCCTCTAGTTGTGAAATAAGACACTGGCCGTGCTTTGCACAGTTTCAATGTCCTGATTTACGAAATTAGGCATTTCCAAGTTTGACATTCCTCTTAGCTCTACGATTCCCATAGGCAGAAAGGCTTTCTTGTTGAAGGGGTCAGGTACCTGAGGTGTTTTCTGAAGGGCAGGGTAATTGTCAGCTCACATTGGAGGAAGCCTCCCAGGCAGGCTGGCCCCACCCAGCACGAGTCATGGTGTTGCTTCTGTTCAACACTCCCACGGAGCAACCCTTCAACCCCGCCTGTCCACTGGGTGTGTCATACACAACCTCCGTCACCCAGGGAGTTTCAAGGACATACGACTCAGGCCCACATCAATTGATAATCGTGATCTGTTGCCATTGCAGCTGCTGCTAATAACAATAGTATGAAAAGGCAGCATTTTAGGACTTATTCACATACTTTATCTCCTTGAATCCCCAGCATCCTTGTCTGTGAGCCTTGGTCCACTCGTGAAAAATGGAGGAAACAAACAAACATGACTCACAGGGCCCTCGTGAGACCTGCTGCTGTCAGCACTCGGTGAGCTGCAGTTTGCTCTCCTTGTAACAATCTCAGGACATAAGAATGATGATTACTTCCGTTTTGTAGTTGAACTACACTTGTGCTCACAGAGGGTACATGAAATGCCCAGAGCAGAGGGTAATAGCATCCAGTTCTAGTCCTCAAATCTAGAGGTTCTGACTCTAAATTTCTTACTTTTTTTTTTAAAAAAACACCCTTATGTCAGGCCTTGTACCATCTTTTGTCAAGTTAGGCTCTCAAGAGCCATCCAAGCCAATTATTGATAACTAATCTGTTCCCATGTGGTTATGGGATGCTGTCAAGGAGCCTGGCCATCCCTGCTCTGCACCCCAAAGCTTTCCTTCCCAGGGAACATTTTGATGGTGACTTTTAAGAGATCACCGCCCAGTGTGTTTCGTTTCTTCATCTATAATAAGAAAGGTTTGAGGAGATAAGCTCTGATTCTGTTGTTCCATAACATCCACGTATGGGGCAGAGGTCTGGAGACACAGGACCCGAGTTCAAGTATTGTCTCTGCCTCTAGTTAGCTGAGTGACTCTGAAAAAATTACTTAACTTCTCCAAGTCTCAGTAGGCCCCTCTTAAAACAAGAAGGTGGTTGTGAACAAGTGACCTGCCATATCATTTATTGTCCAAACCAAGATGCCTCTGAGAGTGAAAAGGGGTGGTACGAATAATTAGGCTGGAACAACAAGTGTATTCTGGAATTGATCAAGGCCAATCAGGCTATTCGGCTCCCTGGTTATGAAAATACTGTCACCACAGACTTGCTGTCAGTAGCCAGATTCCACAGCAGCCAGTAGACGAAAGCTCTTTGTAAATGGAAAATTGCTATAAGCACATGGAAGTGAAATAATGATGTGAATTCCATGGCTCCCAGAGCCTTTGTTGATCTGCAGGTCCCTGATTCGCCTTAGGATACAAAAGCCTGGCTCCTTCCTCACTCGCAGGGCTCTTTTGAGAATAAATGAGATCATATGTAGCTTGGACTATGATCATAAAGGGAGGACAACAGATTAGAGAATAGATAGTTGGTGCTGAGTGTGGTTTATTGAAAGAAAAAAGAGCAAGGAAGTAAAAGCAAAACAGAAAGTGATTTAGAAAGGCAAACACAGGATGTGCTGAGAAGTGAGAGATCAAGGCATCCCTCCCATCTGCATTGACTCGTCCACCCCCAGCCTCACCCCAAGACGTAGAAAGCCACGAAGTGAGGTGCTGATGGGGGACCCACTTGCTATAAATGTTTCTTGGGGCCATGGGTGTGGTTTTCTACAGAAACCAGTGGTTCTCAACGTTGGCTGCATATTCAGATTGTTTGGGGAACTTTTAAAACTCCTGATGCCACACTGCTCCCCAGGCCAACTACATCGAAGTTCCTGTGGGTGGAACCCAGAAATAATATTTATACCCCCATCCCCAGGTACGGCTCTACTGGGGAGCTTCTGAGTCATAGTCAGAGGGGGGTCTGAGAGGCAGGCAGCTTCTGCCGCAGCTGAAATAGGTGGGCTGCCTGGTGCAGATTAATGTCCAGAACTTGCAACAGCCTCAGGGCATCGTGATCAGGTAGAGAGCTTGTGCCCAATCAGTGCTCAGCTAACAGATGCTGACATCCACCGGACTCCAGAACAATCAGTGCCTGGGGTCAAATAGTCATCTGTTCAGCATGGGGGGAAATAGAACGGAGTCCTGCTGATTGTCTGGCAGAAATGACTAGTCCCTCCATTTACTGAGTGATCCGAAAGGCTCTGACAGTGGTGCAGGGTCAAGTCAAGTCATGGTGACCCACGTGTGGTCATTTGACTTCCAGAACAGACAAGAGCCAGTCTCGTGGCGCTCCCTCGCAGGGCCCCTGCGGCCCGCTGGCTGCTTGGGCACGTTGGGCAGCTTGCCTAAGCATGGGCTCAGCAGGCTTTGACATTTGCTTCATCACATTAAGCAAATGTTTTTCTTCCTCACCACCTCCAGGTTTTGATCTGCAGTCAATAATCCGATACACAAATTCATCTTCCCTGCTATGTCAGTGAGTGCGTCTTTTCCTGTTAACACACCCATGGGAGTGCTAGTGTCAGATGTCGGCTGATGCACATCTCAGGTGCCGTTCAGCAGGTAGTGGGAGTGAGGACTGGGGATCTGCAGATGCTGAAGTGCACGGTCAGTGGTGTCAGCTGCTGATTTCCTACTGACTTGTGTTGTTTATCAGAGTGCTAGTTGACTCCACCCAGCAAAGAGCCCAAAGATTTAGACAGTCAGGTCAAAAGCTTTTCATTCTTGAGTTGCTGGGTGCTAGGCCCATGTTCGTGGTGGCAGGAGGTGCAGTGGAAGAGTGTCAGGCTGTGGGTTACCTGCTGTGTGGTCTAGGACAGGCTGCTTGGCCTTTCTGGGCCACAGTTTTCTTACCAGTGCAGTGGTGATGATGGCAGTTCATATAACATGGGGTTGGTGTGAGCATTGAACGAACTGTGTATGAGTCTGGGGTATAAGTAAAGCCCCCGCTGAAGGCCCAGTATAGCCCAAATGGTGAGAAGCTACGGTAAACCCTTGAGCTTCCCTCCCTTGATGTGTTGGAGAAGTCAGACTCAGTCCTGACTGCCCCTGCCTCATTGCTGGAGCCAGGACGCAGACACTGGGAGCTGGAGCACATCATCCCTGGATCGGTCTGCCTCTGATGGGGCTGCTGCTCAGAGAGCTGGAGAACATAACAGATTCTCAACACCTGCTGTCTTTTAAAACTATTACCAAGGAGGCATCCTCAGCTGTCTTTGTCACAAGGCTGGGGATGAGAAATAGTGAAGAAGCCAAGTGGTCAAGCAGGGGTTTCCTGAAAACGTGAGTCAGTGTAGGGGTCCTCCCACCCAGGGGCACCTGAGATCTGCCCCTGCCGGTGTTCTGAGGGGTCACCTCCAGCTACTGGGAACACTTCTCAGCCAGCCCGTGAGTGTGAATCTACTTTGGAAACTCACATATTTACTCAAGGAGTAGCTTAGCTCTGAACTGTGAAATTCTTTCAAGATAAGTCAGATAGTCTGCTGTCAGAACTGAAATGAATCTTTTCTGGGAAAAAGAAATGGGATTGTTAACCCATAGCTCTGCCAGTCTTTGGACTGTATTTACTGTAGCATTCATGGTGAACCACGGCGAGGCCAATGGTGCTCAGCCTTGCGGCGTGAAAAAGTCACTGCCAAGCTTCTTCACATGGACCTGCCCAGGTACTGTCCCCAGAGGTTCAGACTCAGGAGGTCTGGGTGAGGCCCAGGCATCTGTACCTACAAAACTACCCCTGGGTGATTTGGGGATTCATCAGAGACTGAGAACCTTTGGCCCGGTCTGTGGGTGAATAGGGCTGAGCTACCCAGTAGGGCACCCAAAGGGCAAGATGAAATTCAGTCCCCATTGGAATCACGCATTTCATAGCATGGAGGAGGTTGAGGCAAAGATACTGGCAGCATGAATCACCCCAGATTACCCACAAATAAACCAGGAAAGGGAGGAAAGGAATGCTTTTGACCTTTCTTTTATAACTTGATTTTATGCCTTTGTAATTTTTTTTATGACATGGGAGTGACAAGTAATTTTAAAAGCTAGGCATGAAGGAAATGTTAGTAAGATAAAGAATTTTTGGAATTAAGGGATTACAACCAATCAATCAATCAGTTGGCCAATTTACAAACATGTATATGGGGCCACCTACTCTGAGAAACAGAAAACTGGAAGCAGAGAGGGGAGAGGTAGGAAGATGGGGTCCCAGCAGTCCATGAACTTGCAGCTGAGAAGCAAAAATGTAAGGAAGACTTAGGGCCACATGAGTGGCAGGACATGAAATGAAGAGTTCAAATGAGGGGACCAGTGTGGCTTGAATGAAGTATCCAGGCCTACTTTGGGGAGGAGGCAGAAACAGTGTTATACTTTTAAAAATTATTAGGGTGCGCAGAGTAGCTAGGAGTGGGTAACAGGTCAAGTCCAGCAACAGTATGGCGGTGAGGATGTTCAGGGCCCAGTGGCTATACAAGGTTGGCTGAAGGGAATGGTATATGGAGAGTGCAGTTGAAAACAAGATTAAAACACACACACACACACACACACACACACACACACACAAACACACACACACACTGAGGATGGTTTTGAATGGCAGGCAGTGGTTTTTGCTCCCTTGTGAGTAATGGGGAGTAAGTAACCAAGTTTTTACACAGAATAGGAGCTTGATTTGGCCCCTGCTTAGAAAGGTGCATATGCTGCGTTGCATGATGTGGTGGGAAGATTGTAAGAAGACCTGGATTCCAGATCTGGATCTGCCACCCATTGTTTGTGTGAAACTTTTTCAAGTTTCCTCTTCTGTAAAATGGGACCAGCAATCATAACATCATAGAATTTCTGATTTGGGAAAACCTCTTAGAAGTCACCTAGTTTTGCCCCCTCTTATCAGAAAAATTCACAATCTAACACTTTGGGGTGCATGCTGGGAATGGATTTAAGGAAGAAAGTGAGATAAAATGTGAGCTGCTGCTGTTTTTGTCCTTGCTCTTATGACTGTGTTCACTGTGACCACGTTGGGATACAGAGAGCCTTGAGGCAGAGGCCTATGAGGAGGATTCTTCAGTGTTCCTGCCAGGAGGTGATAATGAGCCTAAACTAGGGCTGAAAGGAACAGCATGCTTTGAGAGAGTGATGTGAACACAAAATTGGGCACAGGCCTTGGAAGAAATATGTGCACCTATAATTTCTGGTAATTCACCTCTGGAGAGACTGGTTTCCATATTTGGAATGGTGACACCCTTGATGGGCTTGCCCATTATTTTGCCATATAAAATGTTGTAAATGGGTTGAGTGCAGATCAACTAATTGAGCATGAGCTTTCTGTTTCCTTTTAACCATGAATCCTTATAACTGATAGAAATAGAGCCATGACGAAGGGAGTTGTCATTAATGAGGAGAATATGGTTTTAGAACTGTTCTGTTTGAGGTGATGACAGACGAGCCAAGCACAGATGTCCTTTACATGCTGAAAAATCAGAATGAAGCATGAGGGGAAGGCCAAGACTAGGAATGTGGGTTTGAACTTCTGCTTAGAGCAGAATAAGTTGAAGGAATAACTTCCCTGAAGGAGGAAGTGTGGAGAAGGGGTAAAGAAATAAGGACTGCCCTTTAGAAAATGCCCATTTCAGGGGAGGAGTGAGGCATAAGCTGAGTTAGCCAAGGTGATGAAAAAGGTAGGAAATAAATGTAACATCCCAGACAAAGGGAACTCTGTGGACAATGGTTCATGTAGAAGCAAGAAATGGCCTGATGTGTACGGAAGAACTAAGTGTTCTGCCTGGCTGTGGCAGAGAGAGTGTGAAGGGATGTTGGGAAGGTGGACAGGAATATAAGTTTGGGTTGGATCGTGAGGCACCTCTGATGGCAGGCTGAGCGATTTGGAACTTTTATTTATAATGTAGAAGACTGCATGTGCTACCACGGGCTTGTGGGCAATGCAATTATATTTTAGAGGTGAGGAAATGCTTTATTACCTAAGCCTTAGGTCCTAAGGATAGAGTGCCTGGTGCTGCTGCATCAGTGGAGAAGTATTTTGAAGTGGGAGGTCTCAAAGTGTGTCTCGGGTCCCCTACAGGCTGTGGTGTTCCAGAAGTTTTGTGCTGGTTACTCTACACCCTGCACCAACCTCTAGGAACTTTAAAAGGATTTCCCCACTTCTGTTTATCATTCTATAGTAAGGGGGAAAGAAATAAGTACCACTGAAGGAAAAACACTAAAGGTGAAAGGGAGCATGTGTAGTGAATGGAGACTGAGAACCCATTGCCTAGAATGAAGAAGTGAAAACCATTGTTCCAGTTACTATCTTTTAAAAATCCAATTTGGGAAGTTGTCATGGCAACAGATATAGGTTTCTTGACTCAGCCCAAGGCTCCTCTCCCCTCAATGCAGGCCTCTTCTTCCTAATTCTATCGGTGAGCAGAGACCCAGTAAACACAGCAGGAGGGGGTGGGCAATCTCACCTGCCTTTTATTCATTTGGATGCTGTGGCATTTTACAGTCATATCATAAAATCTAGGATCCACAGTGTCTTTGTAATTTGCCTGTGGTCTTTTATCACAAACACCTCAGATTTGTCCTGTGGGGATAAAGGGTTCTGGGCAGGGCTTGACCAGAGAACTCCAGGAGAGGAGAGCCACTTAGGAAAGTTGTGTGACTTCTCCTGTTTTGGGGACTTCATGAGTATAACAGAGATCTGATCTCTCTAGCAGTATTATTATAAGTGTCAAATAAGATAAGAAATTCAAACCCCTTTTGTAAACTAGAGTTTTCATTGTTTAAGAGTAAGGCATTTTGTTGGTCAGTATACGCCCCACTGCTGAAACCACAGCCCATGAACTTGTTCATATAATAGCCCATTGCCATGTTTGATGAATTGTCTTCCCTGCTCAGGCTCCTCCCTCTCCATATCCTGCCATACCCAAGGGCTGCCAACTTCTCTGATGGCCTCTGCATTGGGCAGCACAGGTGGAATACCCAAATGGGGATCACCTGGAAGGTGTGCATGGTCCCTGCCTGGAAGTGGCCAGATCCCTTCCAACCACTTTCCATAGTTCAGACCTCAAGTGCCATCTAGTTGCCTTCCCAGAAAAAACAAAAAAGGGGAAGCAGGTTTGACAAACAACAACCTGTCTCTTCCATAGAAATGATTTATTTCCTTGCTTCCTGCCCTTTCATTTCCTCTTCACTCTCTAAGAGGGCATCCTGCCTAGAGCCTCTCTCACCTCTCGGCCACCATGGTTGATACCATTGGTTTAATCTCCCTAGAATACTGTCTTTATCACACCCACTCCTTTACCTGCTACATTAAGTTCAACTGCTTTAACCTGATATTGAAGACACTCCAACTAGGACTGCATTTCCTTCCCTCACCTTATTTTCTGTACTCTCTTAAAATGGTTCCTTATGGGCCCATAGAGTTTTTGGAGCATCTTTGAGTCTCTTGGTTTTATCCTCACACAGTCCCTTTGAGGGAGGAAGAGATTTTTTTAAAAAATATATATTTTATTGATTTTTTACAGAGAGGAAGAGAGAAGGATAGAGAGTTAGAAACATCGATGAGAGAGAAACATAGATCAGCTGCTGGGGATGTGCCCGCAACCAAGGTACATGCCCTTGACCGGTATCGAACCTGGGACCCTTGAGTCCACAGGCTGACACTCTATCCACTGAGCCGAACCGGTTTCGGTGAGGGAGGAAGAGATTTAACCCTCATCACAGACAAGGTAACCTGCTGGGGCCTGTGCACTGTGTTGCTCTGCATA
Organism: Eptesicus fuscus; assembly: GCF_027574615.1. NCBI lineage: Eukaryota > Metazoa > Chordata > Mammalia > Chiroptera > Vespertilionidae > Eptesicus > Eptesicus fuscus. The sequence goes on along the minus strand of NC_072482.1, from coordinate 15,481,055 downwards.
AGCTGAGGGAGAAACGTGGGGATCCTGACTCTGGGCCTTGGCAGTCTTCACCGGATCAGGGTTTCCCTGCTTTGCATGATCTCACCAACCACCTGGGACACTTTCCAAATTCCAGCACAAACTTGTGAATCAGAGTCTTCGGGAGAGGGTCCCAGACATCTGTAATTAACCAGAGTCCCGTGACTGCAGCATGATCCATTAAGGGAACATTCCTCATAACCTAACAAAGGTCCATGTGAATAGCTGAACCCAGAGAAGTGAGTCTAACGGTGGAAATTTCCCTTTAAATGGTGCAAATGTGGGAGAGAACCTTGAGGGCCAGTGGGCCTTCCAGCTGCTCATAGGTCACCCCAATGAGCATAGTATTCCAGACTTCCTAAAAAGTGGTCCTTGACTTTAGAATCCGCTCCATGATCTATGGAATTATAAAAACAGTCATGGAGTTACAAGGTTTTTTGTAGTTGTTGTTGTTGTTGTTGTTTTGTTTTGGCATAGCTGCTTATCCTCATCCCCAGAGTATCTGGTGCTTGAAGTGGAGAGTGTTGGGAAAGAGATTGGGCGATGGCAGGGGATAAAAGGGTAGGAGATACAGAGGGGAACTGACTTGACTTATGAAGTAGAGGAAGTATTCCTCATTCTTTAGTCTCTGCATGTTGGGATGCCAGAGAATGGATTTATAACGGAATACTAATAGCTGTGGCTATGTGATGTTCTGAATACCTTACTCACATGGACTCCTTGAATTCTGTGGTAGGTCCTGTTAGTACTCCCAAGTTACAGATGAGGAAACTGAAGCTCAGAGAGGCAGGGTCCTCTGACCGAGGCCACAGAGCTGGGACCTGGTAAAACCAGGTTTCAGACCCCAGGCTGGGGCATCAGCTCTGTCCTCTCTGCTGCCTTGATTCACCCAGACCCTCCAAGCTGTGCAAAGAGAAATATTCTTCCTGAAGCCAAAGACATTTTTTAAATTGCCAGCTAGAGCAGAATGCACAAGGCCAATTTTTCTTTCATTCTCCACTGGTCACAATGAATAGGCCAAGGTCAAGGCTGATCTCTATGCTTAAGCAAAACCAGACAATTACCAGGTAGGGAGTTAGCTCTACAGAAAGACCCAACTGTTCTCAAGTCTCCTTCCGACTTCTCTGCCACAGTAACATCAATTCCCACCCACTGGTCGACCCATTTGTTTTAGGTCATGTCCCCCAGAGGTCCTTTTTAAAAAATGTGTTACTCTGAATGAGCTACACATGGACATGATAGCCCAGATGTCATACCAGCTAGGATTGCGATATTGGGCCAGGAAGCAGGAGGGAAAGGATTAAAGGAAGGGAGAGAGAGACACCAGGAGTGCTGCATGCCACTGGGGTACTGCCTGTACTGTACTTGATGTCTGTCAGCACCCTGATCCGGTGAAGACTGCCGATGCCTGGAGTCAGGATCCCCGGGTTTCTCCCTTGGGTGTGGCAGGATATTTAGTCTTTCTGCACTGAATACTTCCTCTACTTCAGAAGTCAAGTCAGTTCCCCTCTGTATCTCCTACCCTTTTATCCCCTGGGAAGGGAGTGAAAGTAGAACTTTCTGTGTGATGTGGGGGTGGCTGCCAAAGGCAGACTTCTGTTGAAGGACTGGCTTTTCATTGCCCCAAGATTTTAGGCTAGACTTCAAAACTCATCTTTGCATGGATGGAGTCCTTGGCTTGAAAGAAACCTGTGCTTATTCCAATTAGTCCTTCTGCACTGCTAAGAACTGGACTCATTTACAGACATATGGCGAGTCCCACAGTAAAACAACAACAACAACAAAACAGACAGGTTGCCAGGGCACTATAAAGGGGAAAAACTATCAATTGAAAGAAAACTAACAATTTTATTTCTGGAATTCATTGGATTCCATTGAATCTTCATGGGATTTTAGTATCTTCCAAAGAGCCTGCTATAGGACATTGAGGCCCAGAGAAGTTAGCTGTTATAATGCCACAGAGCAGACTGAGGTTCACTCTGGGGGCCCAGCCTCCCTGATGCTAGGTCCTTTCTGAATCATTCTGAGACAAGTGACATAGTCAAAGGTAGCAAGACCATGGAAGGCATTATAATACAATTATTTGAGTATCTGCTAAGCTATGGCAGAGAAGGGGAGGGAAGCCACCTACCCCTTCCCCCAACAGACCTGTTGCCATGGCAGATTCTGGAGGGAGCAGGTGTTGAAGGGACCCCAGGTTCTCCATCCCTATCAGGACCCCAGGAGCTTCTCTTGACCAGGAGAATAAGGGCAACCCTAGAGAAAAACCGTGGACTATCCCTTCTGGCCCCTCTCCCACCTTAGGTCACTTTAAAAAGCCATTTGAAGCTTATCTAGGCCTAATACCCTTCAGAAAACATTTTTCTACCTGTGTGCCAAGAATTACACTATCGTGGGCGAGGTACCTTTCATTCCAGAGTGGGCGATAAACGGCCCTCAGTGGGAACGCCTGGCTGGTTAACACTTTGCAGTGATGGAGAACCACCCAGTGTGTCATCAGACATCAGTCAGGAGGGAAAGGAGTGGTTATCAGATGCGCCTCGTTGACGAAGGGTTTGACGTGGGGAAAGGATGGTCTGTCTACAGGAGCTGAAAAAAGAGGCCGGGATGGAAGATAAAGGTCACTCGTGCCATGACTCTGTTCCCAGGCTTGGTGCTGATTTCCTTCAGTGGTTCAGCAAATAGGACAGGAACCAACTAGCCATGGGGGCCTTAAAGTCACTGATCACATGGATCCACTCCAATCATGACTGGCTGCTTTTCATAGGGCAGCATGTGTGCCATCATTTTATTATTTATATACATATTAGAGGCCCAATGCACGAAATCTGTGCAAGGGGCTCAGCCCTCGCAGCCTCGTCCGGCCCTCACAGCCCTGGCTTCGTCTGGAAGGTCGTCCGGATAATCATTCTGCTGTTCTACTGTTCTGTCTAATTAGTATATTAGCTCTTTATTATATAGCATTTACTACTTGTATATATTATCTACCTATATAATAGACGAATATGCAAATTAGCCAGTACACTGTAATGTCATGACCGAACAGCAGGGACCTGAGGCTGCATGGCACCTGGCCGGGGTGAGGGACCTCAGGGGACCTCAGGCAGGCTGCGCCCCCCACCCCTCGGGGTTTGATGGGCCACCTGAGGCCATGCCCTTCACCCAGTGGGGTTTGATGGGAGACCTCAGGCCATGCCTCCCACCCCGGAGCCAGGCCGGGGGACCTGAGGCTGCACCCCCCCTCCCCGCTTGGAGGGGCTTGACGAGGGTGGGGCTGGCTGGGTCTGAGTCTCACCCAATGGGGGTGGGGCCGGCTGGGTCTGGGTCACCTGCATTTTCGAAGTGCACTCGGGTGATGGGCAGGGACTCTAGGTCCTGCGGCGCACCCCAGACTCTGACAAGAGGGAGATTTTCATATACATTTTACTAATTTTCTTTCATCTCTCATACTTCTATTATAGAGAAAGGGCAAATAGCAATATTAAAATATTTCTTCTAATTAATTCCCTTTTAATGTGCATGAATTTTTGTGCACTGGGCCACTAGTTTATATATATTCTACATACAAATTAGATATACTTTATACATCTACTCTTCTCCGGAGATTTAAGATCCAAGACTGAAATGCCTATATCTATATAGTATTTGGCATACGCTGTATACTCAAATAATCAAATTGCTATATACCAGTAAATCCACACATATCTTTGCATTTCTTCCATAGTCACTCAATATTTGTTAAGTAACAGAGCAATACAGTGGAACTCAGGAACCTTGTCTTTTGCTTCTGCTTCCTGTCGTTCTATTATTGTGGACTAGTCATTTGGATTTCTTCATCTTCAAAATAAGGGGATTGGATGAAATAGCTGAGGTCATGATTCTTTGATTGCACTGTGTACTGAGCCCTGTGTGAGGCCCTGTGGGTATTCCAGAAGGACTCTCTGAGGCAGTTTACCATCTACTTGGTAAGGGTCTTGGAGCTCCTGTAACCTAGGGGTCGGCAAACTTTTCTATAAAGGGTCACACAGAAAACACTTTCAGCTTTGAGGTCCATGCAGTCACTGTCCCAGCTACCCAACTGTGCCATTGTAGCATGAAAGCAGCCACAGACAATATGTAAATGATGGGTATGCCTGTGTTCTAATTAAACTTTATTTACAAAAATAGTCAGCAGGTGCCCAACTGACAAGGAATTGAACTAAATTCGGTGTGGTGCCCAGAGCTGTGGGCTTGGCCTTCTCCATGAATGATGATGGAGTTGGACAGGATGCCTCCAGTGGAGGTGGCCATCATCACCCATGGCTTTCCATTCCAGGAAGCATTGAGATCCTGTGACCCCAGGGTTGAGTCATAAGACTCAACGTCTAGAAGAATGTTCCTATGTGAATCCAAATGATTAATATTCCTGTCCTGCATGTGATGAAATAGTCACAGAGCCTGAGGCTCTGGCCTTCGTTGCCAGACCCATGGAAAGGTGTCCGCGGTCATGCACTCAGGTTCTCGTGTGGAGAGCTGCCCATGGACAGAACTCATTACCAGCTCCCACCCCCTCATTCTTCTTTCTCGCTTCCCCTGCACTCAGGGGGTGTGGCTCTGTCCAGTGATCCCCTTGACGTTTACTGCTTGGCCTGGCTCCCTCCGAGACGTGCTGCTGACATAGGCTGCTTCTCTGGGCAGTGCCCTGACGTCAGTGTGCTGGGCCTCAGCCACCTGCCAGTGGGGAGGTGCAGCAGGGTCCGCCCAGGGACGTCACCCAGGAAAACACAACGATGACCTCATTTCCAAACCAATTTCACATACCAGGTGAGACAGGTAAAGAATTCACACACACAAGCCAATCTGTGAGGCCTCAGGCAGCGAAGGTAGACTTCCTGAGATAGGAGAATGTTGTCTTAGAAGACAAACATTCCTAATGGTAAACACTTGGGTTGGTTTATGCCCTTGACTTCCCTGTGCCCCTGATCAAGACACTTGGCCTCTCCGGGGAATTTCTCAACTATGCAATAGATGGAACTACATTCCTGGGCCTGCTGGATCCTGGCCTCAATTTAAATTGTGTGAATTCATGGAATCCACTTATGGTCTCTGGCTACTGTTGACTTATGCTGGTTAGCTTTCACATTAGCCACTTTCAGTGTGTGTGTGTGTGTGTGTGCGTGCGCACACACACACACACACATTCAAGGTCTTGGCAAGAAATTGGTTCTTTCCTATGCCAAGCAACAATAAAGAGCATGCTACTCATTATTCATATGTTTATACTTTGGAGAGTATTTTCAACTGATTTCAATATTGATGTGTTGTGGACATTTGTCCCACTTTGTTGCTGCCCTGCACCTTTCAAACATGCTTCTTATGGGCCCAGCATCTTCAAGGCAGAAGCCAGGAAATGACTTTCTAGACCAATTCCTTTTCTGCTTAAATTAGCCAGAGTTAGTTCTATGGTTTGCAAAAGAGCCCTTATCAGTATTTCCTTAGAAAAAAAGGTGTACCAGAATCTTCTTTGAAGTCTTAGCGATCCTATGACATTAATTCTAATACCTAATCTGAGTGCTTAGAATATCCTATTAGGATGTTTAACGCCAAATACTTATTTTACAACTTTAGTAAATTCGTTGAGGTGATTTTAATGGAGACGGACAAAAACGTAGATCCAGGATCACATGCAAGACTCATTACAAACACGAAGTCATCTGGGCCTCTGGGCCGGCGTGGGGGAAACTGGGGTAGAGCAGATTACACCAAGTTCTTTCCCTGCTTCCCATGCCCTTCATGCCACCAAAGTGGAGCCTTTTCACTGAGTGAGAACAAGTGGCAATAATTCCCAGCGTCTCCTGCGAGGGGAAAGAATGGTAGTAATAACTAACATTTATGATATGCTTACCGTGTGCTTTCTAACGGCTTTACGTGTACTTATTTAATCCCTACATCCCTGTGTGTTAAATACTACTATTAGTATCCCCATTGGAGAGGTGAGGAAACGGAGGCACCCACAGTTAGGTGGCTGGTCCAAGGTCACATAAGTGTTCTTGTCACATAAGACCTAGCCTATCAGTTCCCTGGAGTGACCTACGACACCAAAGCAGTCACTGTGGTGTGTGGAGCCAAAGGGACAGTTTTTCTCAAGTTATAACTTGGCATCACTGATTGATTTAATTGATTAGGCCCCCAGGTGACTGCACAGCAGAACCTTCCAGAGAACTTCAAAAAATACAAGCCTTTAGGCTCCACCCAGGAACTCGGGTGTGGGAGTGGAAAGCTGTATTTGCCCTAATGCCAGACTTGGCCTTACAGCCTCTGGCCTCCGGATGTGCCCTTTCCTCTGCTTGAAATGCTCTCCTCCTCCTCCTCCTCCTCTCTCTTTTACCTTCCTAGCAGCCAGCTCAGGACTGGCTTGTTTTAAAGAATCTTTCTGGGTCAACACACACACTCCCTCCTGCATGCCATTGGCTCTCGGACCCTCTGTTTCAGTTAATAGAATGTGGATTTGCAGTACTAGCTTTACCTATGATTCCAATAGGTGTGATTTCAGGCAAATATGGTGCATCGAACCTTTAGAGACTTAAATCATTATCCTACTTCAGTGTAAGTGAAGCTTCTGATGTCAGGTGTGAGGCGGGGCGAGGGGGACAGGACTGGTGAAAGTGGGTGAGGGGGACAGGAGGGTGAAACTGAACGTGCCTGCGAACCCTCCACATCTCTTGAGCAGCTCCCCTGTATCAGACCCAGGACGAGATTGGAGGACCCGGTCCCTGCCCACTGTGAGCTTGCACCCTGAGTGGTAAACAGAGACAATGGGCAATTTCAGTACTTCCCTCAGGGGGTTGTTGGGAGGATTACTTGAGTTAATGTATGCAAAGTGCTTAAAACCTAGCCAGGCACTTAGTAAGTGCTCAACAGATGCCACCTATTATTATTGTTATTATTTGTCTGTATGTCTGGCCTGGCCTGCTTTCTTGTCTATAAGGCTTTATCACATTTCTTATTTAAAGCTCCTGGCCTTTTATACCTTCAGCAAATGTTTGTCTCATTTCATCTTATGTGAACAAAGGTCAATGAGTGCTTTCAGTGTCCCAGATTGTTGCCAGGCGGGGCTCAGAAATGATGAGAAGGAGTCAGGGTGTCTGCCCTTGATCAGATTCGGGGGAGACTCCACTTCCATGCATGCCTCAGGGTGAGAGACAGAGGAGCTGTAGCGGGAGGAAGGCCAGTGGAGGGACTTCTGGGATGCAGTGGGGAGCAGCCACTTCAAGCTGGGTGGGTGGGTCGAGACAGCATTTACAGATGCCTACATTGGAGGAGAGGCCTTGAAAGAGCAGGTGTGGTGATAGAAATGGGCCACATTTTCTCTCTGCATCTAGACTCTGCTCAGGCATCACCTGCACTGTCATTTAACCCTTACCTTATAAAGCGGGCCCTCTTAGAATCCCTTATTTATGGATGGGGAACCTGAGGCTTAGAGACACGAATGTTCCAGTAGTCGGTATTTCAGAACTGGTAGGAATATGGTCAGGCAGACAGCGTGGGGAGCGGAGAAGGCATCTGGGCAGCTGAGCATAAGAGCTTAACCCAACTTTACAGGGTAGGTCAGCAAACCACAGCAAGGTGGTCACTGCACAGCCTCCTGGGTACCTGGGCCTCCAAAGGGTGGCAAGAGCCAGGTGAGGGTCAAGAGCACTGCATGAGGAGCCTTCCCAGCTGTGGCACCAGGCACAGTCCTCCGAAGCGGGACCAGTGGTGTCCGGGGAAGCTTCCTTTTCTTTCTCTCATCCCTGCATCCAACACTTCAATGAATGGGACAAAGGTGCGCACTATCTTCCTCAACCCAAGCCTGTCTCTAGGAAGTGATTTCCAGAAACAGTGGTCACTAGTTTTCTATTAGTGTGTCACAATTTACCACAAATCTAGTGGTTTAAAACCAATGCATTTATAACCTCAGGGTCTGTGGGTTAGGAGTCTGACAATCGCTTACCTGGGTCCCCTTCTCAGCATCTCACCTGGAGCTCAGACCCCTTTACCAAGCTCTTGTGGTTATTGGCAGACATAGGACTAAGGCCCTCAGCTCCTCCAGGCCCCTCAGGGTTCCCTGCCGGGTGGCCCTCCCTGGGCCTACAGGCAACTTTCACAAATTTGGACATTCACACTGCAGGATGGTTAAGGGAATGTATGCAAAATCCCTGTTTAGAAAAGATATTGATGCCAAGTCCAAGGTCATAGATATGCTCTTAATCTAAGCTGGGGCAGAAATAGAAATAAAGTTGGTGAGCATCCAGGAAGGTGAAAGGAAAACTTTAGTTTCCAATACAGTGATGTCCTCCGAGTACTGAAGACTCTCAGCTCCCTTAAGTGGCATTTTCAGTTGATGGGCAATTCACATCATCGTAGCTTGTTTCTTCAAGGCCAGCAGAGGTGTCTCTCTTTTAGAAGCTTTCTCCTCATTAAGTCAGGCCCACTCAGGATACACTCCTTTGGATGAACTTAAAATCAACTGATTTGGGGCCTTGATTACATCTGCAAAATTCCTTCACTTTTAGTGTATTCTCCTGGATAGAAACAAGCCATAGATCTCAGCCGCACTCAAGGGAGGGTATTATACAAGAGCATAAATGCCAGAAGACAGGGCTCAAGGGGGGCTGTGGGCTCAAGGGGGAGAGGGTCGCCTTCGGGTCTGTGTCACAGGTGGGTTTAGCTAACTTTCCTTCACACATAGTAACATAGCCAAGCACCTCATGAAGCATCCATCTTACATAAAAACTGCTGTTTGAAATTTTAACCCTGCTATTTGGCTTCTGTAAATGCTTGCTTGCTTAAATAATAAGGAAAATAAGACTATTCCCGTTTCAGAGAGGCCATTAAACCTTCCCCAGATGAAATTATCAGTGCTGGCACCAGTCCAAGTCTTTGGTTGAGGTCTCAAAGCCCCAGCACATAGGGCTCTTTAAGAACTTGCAAGGGGGGCTGGAAAACCCCATATTTCGGAGACAAAAAGGGCAAAAAGGTATAAATACAAGGAAACTTCCTGTGTGATGGGGCCCAGAATTTGAGAGACATTTTCCTCTGGGCCCACACATAATAGTAATAATAATAATAATAATAAAATAAAAATAATAAATGTAACTCCATCTCTCTAAGCGTTGCTTGGTTCTTCTCCGGTTTTCTGTAACACTCATATACAACCTCTTCTCATGTCATCACAACTGCATGAGGAAGGGACTGATAGGGGCCATTTCACAGGAACAGAAACTGAGGTTTAGAGATCCATCCCTTTCTCAAGGTCACACAGGCAGTAGGGACCGAACCATTTCTTGAATTCAGGTTTGTCTAACATCAAACTGATCAACCCCAAATCTATGTGCCACTTAAGGGAGCTCACTGTCTTAAGTAACAGAGGACACCATTGTATTGGAAACTAAAGTTTTCCTTTCACCTTCCTGGATGCTCACCAACTTTATTTCTATTCTGCCCCAGCTTAGAGTAAGAGCACATCTATGACCTTGGACTTGGCATCAATATATTTTCTGAGGGAGGAAGGACACATTTACCACATTACTGGGGGTTTTGCATTCACTCCCTTGTAACCGTCCTGCAGTGTGAATGTTATCCAAATTTTTGCTACAAGGAAACTCACCTGCAGGCTCAGGGAAGGTATTCGACACTACGCTTCTTGTACTTGCTGGGAGTCAGATACTAAACTTACCATCTTTCTATCACACTTTGGGCACTCATAGGCCAACTCAAATGGTTTTCTAAAACAAAAAAGAGAGACGAGGAGGTTCCTTTTTGCCTGCTTTAGGCAGGTCTATTTTTAGCTCACTGACCTGTTGCTAGAATGGAAACTAGTGACTTAAACATGAATGGAAACCACTTTAAAAAATAATAGCAAGGCCCTGGTGCTGCCTACAGTGAAACTGAGGGTGAGGTTTTCAGAGGAGTATAGAGACTCTGCCTTGTTTTGCTCGATTGTAATAATACCCTTCGTTTGTAGAACTGACTGCAACCTAGAAAAAAGATTCACAAAATTACATAACTGAATTGTCCTAATGACTCTGTTTACAGATGAGGGAAAGTTTCAGGGGAGGTTCTGTGTCCTGCCCGCCGTGGCACAGCACACAAGAGGAAGGGCTGGTCTACTGCACAGGCACTCCCTGCCGGCTGCCCCGCTGTCCTCTGTCTCCTGAGCAAAGATTGTCCTATGGGTGGAGATGTCACTGGAGAGTGTTAGGGATGTGAGATGGACGCCATCAGGCACCACAGAAACACCCAGGGTTGACTCCAGAGTTCAGCCATCAATATCCTGTTGGTGAAACTCCTCAAACCACTAGGCCAGGGCTATTGTCTCCCATCCTGGAGGGTGACATAACTCACCCTGCACTCTGCCCTTTGCATGATTTTGGTACTTTTAATGGGACGCCTAGCTTGCTCAAGCTACTTTTTTTGGTGTAGTTTAATATCCCTCATTTACAAAACAGAGCCAGGGAAGAGAATGCTTGTAGAGAGCAAGCTGGGCCTTTCCCATTTCCCCATTCGGGTTCAAACGCACTACCTGGTTTGCATGTTTACTGACATTGTGAATGTGATGTTGTGAAGGCGGCACCCAAGGTACTGGTCAAACAGTGATCAGGCACAGAAAGGTGGAGAATCTAGAAAACGACTTCCATTGATCTGCATCTTAATGGGGATTTTTCTTACACCCTCCCCCCCCTTTTCCCCCCATAATTTCAAAGCAATTCTGACCTATGCCAGTCAAAAGGTTTCTTTCTTTAGAGGTAGTATGTGGAATTAGAATATTTATAGAACAATTTAGCTTCTGAAGATGCTGAGCTCCTTGTAGAAGCTGGAAGGGGGTCTCTGAGGCTGTAGTGATGACAATCAGGAAAGGGGACACGATTCATGGTAAATGATGCCTGGAAAACATCAGTGGGGACAGGGAGAAGATTCAGAGTTAAAGCCAATCATGCTGTGTTTCCTCCTCCCCTCAACATTTGGACAAGAGTGAAACAAGATTCAAATGGATGTCAAGTGCAGCCAAGAAGGGCAGACCAAGTCCTGCATGTCAGCACCTCCAGACCAGTTCCACCATGTGGGCAGGAGATTCATGCTGCTACCCAGGAAGGGGAGAGCCTGGGCCTCAGTACTGACCTCTGCACTCACAGCCAGGGCCCAAAGACCGAGATTTATCTCCAAGTCATCACTCCCTGCCCTGGAAAGGCTCTGCTCTCCCGTGGGCACCTCTGCTCACTGGCCAAGCACTACAGTGTGCAGGTCAGTAGCAACCTTGGCTTTCAAAATCCCATGCCTTGACTCCACATTCTTTATGATTTTAATATAAACTTAATTTGTCTTTGAAGGCAAATTAATAGAACCCTGATAAAAACAAGGATAATATGTAAGAACCACCTGACAGTCCAGTCAGGTTGACACAAAAAATTAACCATCACAAGGGTCTCAGGAGTCATCTGGTGCAGCCCCTCTGCCAAAGCATGACTCCCTGCGACCATTCGTCGTCAGTAAACCCGAGGAGGTTCATACCTGAAGGAGGTTCATACCTATTGTCCTTCCTGATGTGGGTGGGCCTCAACCAAACAATTAAAGACCTAAGTAGAACAAAGAGGAACTCCTCCTGTCCGACTCCCTTGGACATCAGTCTTCTCTTGTCTTTGCAAACATTGGCTCTTCTTGGATCTTAGACTATTGGCTCTCCTAGTTCTTAGGTCTTTGGACTCAAACTTGAACTATATACCATTGACTCTCCTGAGCCTCCAGCTTGCTGACTGAAGATGGCGAGAATTCCCAGCTGCCACAGTCACATGCACCAAGTCCTTATAATAAGTGTATTGTAAGGGTTCTCCAGAGAACCATGCTATTCTATTGGTTTTGTTTCCTTGGAGAACTCTGACTAATACAGACTTGCATGCTGCTTTAACAAATACTTAAAGTTATGGAAGTGGCTTTGAGTCAGTGTTGGGTAATGGGTAGACAGGAGAAGACCTTTGAGGTACATGCTAGATATGTGTATGTTAAAGATGATTCTGATGAGATTTCAAGAGGAAATGAGTAACAGGTTATTGGAAACTGGAGGAAAGATAATTCTTGTTATAACAGGATAAATAACCTGACTGAATTGTGGGCTAGTGTTTTGTAGAACTTTTGAATGATGAAATTAGATATTTAGTAGAGGAGATTTCTAGACAAAGTATTGCAGGTGTGACTTGGATCCTCCTTACTGCCGTGTGAGAGGAGAAATTTGAATGAAAGAAGGACTTATTAGGCAAAAAGGAACCAGACTTGCGATTTGGAAAATTATCAGTCTACCCATATTGTAAAAAATGAGAAAGTTTGTTCTGAGAAGAACACTGAGGGTATGTCTCAACAACCATTTGACTTACCGGTAACAGCCCATGGACTTAACCAGACATCTCAGTAGAAGCCAAAAATAGAGATGGAGTTATATCAGCAGATATATTGTGGGCTGGAACTAAAGAACAGAAAAATGAGACAAAAAATGAAGGAAGGCTGTTGGACTTCATAGATCCTACAGGCCCAGACCATAGAGCTAACATGCACTATTCTTCAAGTAGAGAATGACTCTGAAGGCAGTTCCAACAGAAATCATCATCTCAGTCTCTTTGACTGGGGCCATTGCCTTAGTTTCGATAGGCCAAATGGCCTTCAACCCCACAGAGCTTTGGGGACAGGGCTTCCCAGAGCCTTGGGGCAGGACTCCCACCCAGCAGAGCCTTGCGGGTGGGACTGCTGCCCTGGTGGGCAGTGAGTTAAAAAGAATTATTTTTGAGCTTTAACATCTAATGAAATTTGCCTTGTTATGTTTTGAACCTGCTTGGGACTTGTCACCCTTTCTTATTTCTTGTTTCTCCCTTTTGGAATGGGAATGTCTATCCTATGCTTGCCCCACCATTGTGTTTTGGAAACACACAATTTGTCTGGTTTCACAGACTCATAACTGGAGATAAATTTTGCTTCAGGATGAATGGTACCTGGATTCTCACCTGATGTAGATGAAATTTAGATGAGACTTTGGATTTTAGAGTGCTGGAAAAGTTAAGACTTTTGGAGCTGTTGGTGTGAAATGAATGTATTTTGCCTGTGAGAAGGACATGACTTTGGGAAGAGCAAGGGTGAAATGTTATAGACTGAATTGTGTCTCCCTATAATTCACACGTTGGAGCCCTAACCCTCTAAGTGACTATATTTGAAGATGAGGCTGTTAGGAAGTAACTAAAGTTAAATGAGGTTATAAGGGCAGGGCCCAAATCCAGTAGTATTGGTGGCCTTATAAAAGGAGAAAGGAGATCTCTTTCTTTCTTTCTCCACCATGTGAGGAGCCAGTGATAAGGAGGTCATCTGCAAATCAGCAGGAGAGTTCTCATCAGGAACCAAATCAGCTGACATCTTGATCTTGGTCTCCCCAACCTCCAGAACATGAGAAATAAATTTCAGTTGTTTAAGGCACGTAGTCTGCGACATTTTTTATGGAAGTCCCAGCAGACTAAGGCATCTCTTTAAGATCTTAGTGTTGTGATTACAAACAAAAAGCATCCTCTCGAGTCAACGCTTACCATCTGCCAATAAGTCAATCAACATTTTCTTAATTTCCTCTGTGTAGAAAGCACTGCAGAGAATATAGAGCTGTGCACAATATGTTTCTTTTTCCAATGGAGACTACAGGTTAGCAGAAGAGATAGAACTTGGACATGTACACCAACAGGTATCTAAATTCAGAGTGCAGCAGAAGATAGTGCTAATGTTGAGTTTGGAAGGAGGAGCAATGATTTTTGGCGGAGAAGTTACCCAGAAAGGTTTTATGGAGTGAGAAGTGATGTTAATAAATGTCTCTAGGAAGCAGACTTTTTGCAGAGTTCCCTACATACCAGCTAAGTTAATGGGTCACATGCTTGGGTTAAGTCCACAGTATCACTCATGTTGCTATTCTCAGCATCTTTCACTGGCTGCCAATGGAAGAGAATCAGGTCTCCAGTTTCATGGGCAACACAGGAGCCACACTGACTTTCAAGTGAGACACAACTGCCACTGATACATATGAGCAGTTCATGGAAAATGACTCAGGTTAATGCTGTTCTAGAATTGTGTACAAGCAATAGGGCTCCAGGTTGTCTGTCCCTGTACAAGCATCACATTGGGCAAGGTCACAATTGCTGCCCCTTTGTAACCTAAGCAATGAAGTGATGCCACGAGTGCTTGAGCTACTGGCTGCCATACTTGTGGATTGTAGTGGAGATTACATCCTTACAAGGTTCTCTATCCAATGAATGAGCAGAGAGGAATCGTCAGCTTTAACAATAGAAAAGACCTCATAGTTTCTTCAATCCCAATAGTTTTCAAGTACTTCCTGGTGGCAAGAAATTTTTTTTTGGTCAAACTATTTTATGGAACCTTACTATATAAAAACAAGATAAAAGAGGGGCTGCTCTGGCTCAACCTTCCCCTACCCCAAGATGGCTCTGAGCATTTACACAAAACACTATAGCTGTAGGGACCATAACCTCCAAACCCCAATTCATGCCTACCCTGCCCTCTATTCTTAGGCAACAAGGTTCTTTCATCCAAATTAATTCCCAGGGGATTTTTTGCTTGCCTGAGGTCACACAGCTACGCATGGGCCAAGATGGAACTGGAACCTGGGTTTTCTGACTCCCAGCCAGTGTTCCTCACCCTCTAGGTGGCCTTGTCCAATGACACTAAGGGATCTGACAGCCCTGCATTCCTGTTACCCCAAAGAAGCCAGTGACACAGGGAAGACAGTGATGGTGTGTCAGTCAGGAGCTCAGTGGAAACTATTTGCATCTCAGACTGGGCACTTGGAAGGGAATTTAGTGCAGGGATTATTTACAAATAGGGTTTAGAACCACATAGGAGACAGTAGAGAAATATATCTGGGAGAGCAACAGCAAGGACCCTCTACCTAGGCCTGAACCTTTACCTAAACCCAGTCATTGGAAGGAGTGTAATCTTTAGTAGAGGGGTGCAGACAATCTAGAGTAGCCCCATAGTTCCTGACTTCATGATCCTTCATACCTCCTATCTTCCTCTGATGTCTCACTGGTCACCCCCATCCTCGGCAGCCAGAGGGCAGGGAACCCCTTGATACAGTGCGCCTATCAGCCTCCCAGGGTTCTGGCCCTATGGAGAGGGTGAAGAGTGGATAGGTAGGGACAGAGATGGCCAGCACAACTGATTAGGAAGTAGTCACTTCACTGTGGCACTGCCTGGTGCAACACTGTTTCGAGGTGAGCTTTTTACAGAAAGGTAACTATGGGAAGAAATTAATAAGGAGATTAAATGGGCATGTTTCCTGCTCTGCCGCACTAAAATGGTATAATGATTTTTAAATTAATATGTGCGATTAAATACTTAGGTTTCTCCTCTGGGTAGAATGAATTACTTCAGGTTCTGTTCCCTGTTTATTTCTCTAGACCCATCTCTCACCATTCCCTATCTCATCGCCCAAGTGATAACGATACTGAACAAATAGCTCAGGGCTCCCAGAGGGGCCAAGCATCTCCTCCTCCCAGATATTGCACATGCTTCCCTCTCTATCTTGCACTTTTCTCCTTATCCCTGTTGCCTAGACTTAGCTCTAGGAAGCCTTTCTGCCTCTCCCTCCCACCCGTCCTGGTTCAGGACTCTCTTGGGTGTTCCTCTAACACCCTTTGAATGGCTTTGTCACCACTCCCTTCCCATTGTCTTCTAAAGAGCATGCTAGATGATCTGGGTCTGCTCTTAAGGCAGCCATAGGGTCAAGGGTAGCGATTACTGACCCAATTGTCCTGGTATGTAGACAGTGCCTGACACAGCTGCTCAGTGATGCTGTGGAGGGAAAGAAGGACTTCTTGGGCTCCAGTCTTCTCTTCTTTGAAAACAAAATATGGAAAACTCAGTGATTCTTTATGAAAGATTTTGATAGATGGCTATAAACAAAGGCGCTCACCCATTGACTTATTTATTTCCTTTACAGTCCACTTTAGAGCTCCGTTTTGTGAGTAACCAACCCCAGCAAAGGCAGGATGTCCCCAAAGGCCCCCCTGCATGAGTCACAGAAGGAGGCCTCCTGGTGACGGCCAAATAGCTTCACGCGATGTCCAGGTTTATGGAGCATGCGCACTGTTACCAACTGAGATCTCAAAACAAAACTGTGGAGCTGGGGCAATTAGTCCACAAGTCATTATCTGCATTTTACTGATAGAGGAAAACTGAAGCTCCCAAAGTCACACAGCCAGTTACAGATCCATGTAGGGCTGAGCCTCCTGACCTTCTGCCCGGTGTCCTTTCCTCTCCAACACAGCGACCTGAAAGAGCATTGGCACTGTCTGCTCAGGCCTTTCATCCCACACACAAGGAACCAATACATTGATGATTGCTCTGATGTTTTGCTACCTTTGAGATGCCAAATACGTTAAAATTTGGAGTGGAGGGCCAATTAAATTTTTGTACTGACTTTCCCTTTCCCTTACTGCCCCACTAGGTGTTTTTCCACACTCTCTTAGAATCTCTTCTCAAAGGACCCGGTTTATGTTAATCTCTGAGTCATTCATTCAAAGAAACATTTTTTTTTGAGGACCTACTATGTGCTAGACACTGTTCTAGATGCTGGAGTACAGCAGTGGATAAAGTAGACAGGGTCCCTGCCTTCACAAGGCTTATATTTTAGAGGGTGAGACAGATAGGACATAAAGAAATAAGCAAAGTAATTTCAGATTACAAAAAGTGTTATGAAGGAAATAATCTCCTATGATTTAGATAGGAGAGGGGGATAAAAGACTTAGCTGACAAAGGCACTATATTGTAGTCCATAATTGAGGGCTTAGCCCTTCCTTATCAGGTGCTGAGGACATATTTGGTAAATGAATGCATATATGCAACAATTAAAGTGAATGAATGTTTATTTGTATTCTCTTTTTAACCAGACATCCCCCAACCTATCTTGACCTAGCTGTTGTTTCTTTGTACCAGCCGGTCCTTACTTAACACCTGCGTGTGTCTTCTCCCCCCATCCCCACACACCTGTAACTCCCTTGGTAAGCTGAGATGTGCAGGAGCAGTGTAGGCCTGAGCTGAGCTCTGCAGAACGCTTCATTCCCTTTTCCAGCAGGCAGTGAGGGAACCTACCCATGACGGCATGTGGTGGGCAAGAACTCCTCTTCCTTGACATCACTTTCGCAACCTTGACCCTCCGCGTCCCCCCTCCCCCCAGCAGTTTAGGGACGTTACTCTTTCACTGGCCCTTTGGTGGCTCTGCGCATGACTGCACACTCCCCTTCTTGGAAGGTGTGGAATTTCAAGGCTTTCTAGTAAGAATACTAACAAAGCCCTACCCAGCCATTCCCCACATTCCTCCCTGTCTGTACTGCAGCGTGGACTTTAGACCAAGTGGGATCAGGCCGTGAAGAAGTCCCTGGAGAGAGGGCTGAGGGTTTACAGTGAGAACTATGGGCTGTCACTGAACATATGCCACAAGGAGGCTCAGCTCCTCTTTTTTATTGGCATTTCATTTTCTTCCATTTCCCAAAACATGCAGGCTTCTCCCTGTGCGGTTCATAAAAACAGGCACCCAGCCTCAGTAATTCCCTTTATGAGCCAATCATTTCTCCCCTCTACTAAGGCTTATTCCATTTATTGCTATTCTTTTCAGTTCCCACAAACTCCAATTGCATGTCATTTAAATGGGCTCCCAGACAAGAGATAAAAATGCCAGTCAGTACTAAAAGCTAATCATTGACTTCTTAAATGTCCCTTATTAAAACCACTCATCTATGCAGCCATGCAACCTGAGACCAAGGGAGTCTACCCAAGTCTTTATCTCCGTGTGTGAAATCTCTCCCGAGTTGTGGAGCTTATATAAACATAATGTCATAGACTCATCCGGTGAGAGAACTGGAAAAGCCTTAGAGGTGACCTCATTCAACTCAAGGAAACTGAGTCCCAGGCAGGGTGGGTGGGGCTTATTCTAAGTTACCCAAACTGGTAGGGTGGGGCTGGGACAAAAGCATGAGCCCTGCACTGTTGTGGTCCTGTGTTTTTTCACGGTTCCAAACTGCTGGTTGTACAGCCACCGCATCTCATATCAAAGCTGTCCTCTAAAGCCAGGCTCCCTCACGGTTCACATTTCTCACGTTAGCTCTGCCATCTCCCAGTGTCCTCAGGCCAAAGCCTCAGAGTCATCCTTGGCTGCTCTCTGTATTCCATCGGATACTGGCCTTGGTTCAGAGTGGTCCCCTGGGCTGGCGCCCCCACCAGAGCTGAAGAACGATGGGGAAATGCTGTTTTCCTGACCCCCATGGAGTCCACAGTCAGGGGAGTCTTCATTGTACCTCATCTGAGCATCCACTGCTTACAAAGAAGGAACGTTATGCACGTGGTGGCCTTTGCCAAACGTTGAGTAAGATGTACCCTGCTTCAACTTCATAAGCCTCCGAGAAATGACACCACTTTTGCAAGTGCTTAGAAGCTACGTTATTTTTATTTTTATTTTGTTAAAAATGTCACTTAGTTGTGTCCCCCTATTCAGTTTCTAAAAAGGTCATAGGTTTAGAAGTTTCAGAAATTATAGAGGATGAGGAGGTTCTACTTGTCTAATAAGTATAAGCTTTTAATAGGAAATGGCAATAAAATAGAAAATGAAAATAAGGACTCTTAGGAACCTGTGACAAGGAACCACATAGCTTTTGAGACTGTGCTTCAAATATGATTTTGAGCTTCTTGGAAGGCATCAACCTAAAAAGAAAAACCACATTTAGTTACAGAATTTCTGAGAGCAGACGAAGCCATCTGATTTCTTGGAGGAAATAAAATTTCCTCCCAACGAATTACTAGTACTTTGAAAAATAATGTTGTTTGTTTTCTATTTATGAAAGTATTTCATGCTCTTCGTAGAAAATTTGGAACAGCTAAGTATAAAGAATATCATCCCTAATCCATATGATAACTTCTGATCACATTTTCCTTTCTTTTTCCAGTCTTAAAAAAAAATTAGGATCATATAGCCTACACATTTTACAGTGCTTTAGTCACAACATTTTAGTATTAGCTTTCCTTAACATTAACTACGTTTTTGCATGGGGCACTGGGTTCTAAGGCCATTTCTCACCAGATGTTTTATGTGGAGTATGTGGGGGACATTGAGGACTGTAAGGAGCAATGTTATCAACTTTTAAAATTAGCAAACGCAGTAGAAAACTTTGTATGATTTTTTTTTTCTAGTGGTAAAAACTGAGGCCAGGATATTTAAAATGTAACTTAGTGAGGGTGTTTTTCACAGGTGCTGACCTTACGTGGTAGGAGTATTTAACTACTGGAAGTCCAACAGGATCCAAGACAAGACAGAAACCTGGAAGGGTAGATGGCATCATATACCCTTGGTGGACCTTCCCTAAATGTCACTTTCCGGGGCGGCGGGGGCGGGGGGGGAGGACTTTTGATTCAAGGCTGCTTTGAGGTTTTACATTATTAAGGAATCTCTTCAGGTGGTAGTTGGGTCTCTAAGGTACTAAATAATACTTCAGTGAATTGGGAAAGATTGTGACTTGCTTAGAGGGTCTCTCTTGCATTCAAGGGGTCACTTTGGACTGAAAAAAATGGGAGGATGTGTCCCCTCCTTTGACTCTTCAATTGCATCTTCAGTCAGCACTTCGCATTTTTCCTGCATCTTCACCACACTGTGAGGTCTGAAGGGAATGTTCCTATCCTAAATTTATAAATAAGGAAACAAAGGCTCAGGGGACGTAAGTGCCGTGTCCAAGGTCATATTCCAGTGAAGGATGGAGCCAGGGCTAGACTTTATGGTCCATGCCACTGGGCTGTGTGCTTTGCTCAGCCCCTGGCGGTGGCTCTTTTGGGAGCTGACCCAGCCCTCTCATTGTTTCCATCGCTGGCACCCAGGGCCCAGCTTCTCAAAGTGCAGTTCCTATGCCGGAAGCATCTCCTGGAAACTTGTTAGAAATACAAACTCTCGGGCTTCCCCCCAGATCCACAGGGTTTGAACAAGCTTTCCGGATGGCCCTGAGGCATGCTAACATTTGAGAACCCCAGTTCTAGACATTCTCAATAAATATGGTTGAATGAAAGCCCTAAAATTCCCATAGACTTTCATGAACATATTTACAATATTTAAGAACTCCCATTTATACCTTTATTTAAAAACTTCCAATGACTTCTCAGGAACCACCCCTTATGCACTAACCCCCAGTCAGAGATGGGAATATTGTATCACACAGTGACAAGGAGGCCGACACTGTGCTCCTATCTGTGGGAAGCAGGGAGAGAAAACAAGGCACCACAGGGATAGACAGTGCTGACGGGCATGTGACATCAGATAGAAGATGGTAGTATAAGTAATGCTTATTTTGTATCGCAAGCTATCCTTAAATGCTTTATATGAACTACCTCATTTAACTCTGACCACAACTCTATGAGGGATGTACTTACTACATTGCATTCCCACTTTACAGATGAACAAACCAAGGCCAGGAAACTTGCCCAAGATTACAAAGCTAGGAAGTGATAAAGTCCAGTAGATTGCACAGCGCAGGAGCTTACCTGCGGTTGCATTTTGCCTTTTCATGGTCTTCATTAGTGCCACAGCAAGGCACAGGGGAAGATGCTGGGTGGAGACTTGCTGGATAGCTCTTGCACCTAGAACAGTACCAAGCACCTTGCTGATGACTAATATTTGTCGGTGAATGAATTGAATGAACTATCCATAAAGTAATTCTAATAGAAATGATTAGAAAAGGTTTTCCAGGAGGGTGGGACCTGAGTTGGTATTTGAAAACAGAGACAGGAAAATGCAATCCAGAAGAAAGGGCACAGACAACAGTACAAATAGAGCAAGTGGAACTCCGACAGAAGTGGTAGGTAAGACGTTCACTGGAGGTGTGGGGAGGCAAAGGGGAAGTCCTTAAAGGGGAACAGTGAGAAAACTGGGAAGAGAGAGTGAGAGCTCTGGGAGGCAGCCCAAGGGGTTGGATTTTATCCTGTTATCAATGAAAGGTCATTGGAGGGTTCTGAGCAGGGGCTCCAAAAAGTCAAAGAAATAATTTAGGGTGTCCCGTTATTTATTATTATTAGTGAGTATACTGGGGTGTCATTAGTTAATAAAATTATATAGTTTTCAGGTGTACAATTCTATAACACATCATCTGTATATTGTAGTGTATGTTTAAGTCTCCTCCCATCACCATTTACCCCTTCTTTACCCTCCCCCAGCCCACTTTCCCTCTGATAATCACCATACTGTTGTCTGTGTTTATGAGGTTTTTGAGGGTGTTTTGCTTAATCCCTTCACCTTTTTCACTCAGCCCCGCAAACCTCCCTCCCTCCCCCCAGCTGTCAGTTTGTTTTCTGTATCTATGAGTCTGTTTCTATTTTGTTTGTTAGTTTATTTTGTTCTTGAGATTCCACATATAAGTGAAATCTCATGGCACTTGTCTTTCTCTGATTGGCTTTTCTCACTTAGCATAATACTCTACATGTCCATCCATTATTTTTAATTTTGCAAATGTGTAGGCTATAATTCTCTCCAGGTCCATCCATTATTTTTATTTTTAATTTTAGAGGAAAGTCGGTTGGACTATGGATCTGGGGGAGTTTGCTGGGATGGCAACAAGAAAACAATCTTTCCCCAAAAGTCACGAATCCATTCTGATTCATTCCGATTTGCATGCAGTCATAATGACAATATGCCTATCACTAGGGCTTGCAGGGGCACCTGATGAAAATGACATTTGTAGTTCACTGGAAGAAGCCAGAAGCGATGTCATAGGAACAAGGGATATGAAATTAAAAAAAACCACAGGGCCAAAAATGAAGAATGGAAAAATTGCTGTGATTCCTGTTACTCAAGGATAGAATAGAAGCAATTAGCTAGTCTGTTTACTTAAAATAAATATTTATCACAAATATTCATATATTTATTATAAACACTTATTATATTTATTTATTATATTATTTATTCTGAATCATCATCTAGCTTAAACATGGCTTATTCTCAAAGACAAAGCCCTAAAGGAAGTAACTTCCTCTCTTTCTATGTGGGCAGATCTGTTTGAACCACACTGCCCATTTAGTAGTGAAAAGTCAAACAAAAATGACAATGTAGTATACACCTTGCATACACACAATGCACACGTAAGACCCAACCCTAGGGTCAATCAGTAATACCCCTTGGTTATCGTTTAACTGACTTGCTATCTTTTATAGGAAAACTCGGATCTGAGCCCTTACAATGTCCATCACCTTTCAGTGGAGTCTGGAGTGATTATTAAAACAGAATCACTAGATTTAATCCAGTGAAAAATAAAACTGTAGTCTTTTTATGTTTTTTAAATATATTTTTAATTGATTTCAGAGAGGAAGGGAGAGGGAGAGAGTGATGGAAACATCAACGATGAGAGAGAATCATTAATTGGCTGCCTCATGCACATCCCCTACTGGGGATCAGACCACAACCTGGGCATGTACCCTGAACAGGAATCGAACCGTGACCTCCTGGTTCATGGGTTGATGCTCAGTCACTTAGCCACTCCAACCAGGCAGATTGTAGTTTTTTTAAATTTAAAAAAGGATCATACTATTCACGTTACTTGTGACTTGAGTTTTTCTCCTATGACACTTCCTCCATAGGAATCCAGCTCATTCTTTTTTAATAGCTGTATACTATTCCATAATATGGTCATACCATACTGTAATCAACCATTTTATCGATGCACATGTTGTTTATAGTATTTTGCTTTTGAGGATCAAGTATTAGTGATTATAAAAGGACAATTTTTCTACAGAATTTAATTCAGTATATATATATATATATATATACACACACACACACACACACACACAACACACACACACACACACACACTAGAGGCCCGGTGCACGAAATTCAGGTGCTCTGGGGGGGGGGGTCCCTCAGCCCTGTCTGCACCCTCTTGCAGTCCAGGAGCCCTTGGGGGATGCCCAATTGCTGGCAGTTGTACATCCTTAGCGCTGCCGTGGAGGCAGGAGAGGCTCCCACCACTGCTGCTGTGCTCACCAGCCATAAGCCCGGCTTCTGGCTGAGCGGTGCTCCCCCTGTGGGAGCGCACTGATGACCAGGAGGCAGCTCCTGGGTTGAGCAGCATCTGTTCCTTGGTGGTCAGTGTGGTTGTTTTGCCATTTGGTTAATTTGCATATTAGCCTTTTATTGTATAGGACTAGAGGCCCAGTGCATGATTGAATCATGCACGTGTAGGGTCCCCTACACGCTTTCACTTTTGATCATGGGGGAGCTGGGTGCCTGTCCGCTGGTGCACCAGGCCTTTCAGAAGCCTCCGGCGCGGCGAAGGCTTCTGAAAGGCCTGGTGCCTGAGTGGACAGGCACCCAGCTCCCACGCTTTTGATGGTCCACGGTGGGATGTGAGCTCGCTGCCCCAGAGGCCCCTTCTGTGCCGCAGCACAGCCATGGCGCAGACGCTGAGCTCGAGCTGCCGCTGGCGATGCGAGTTCAACGTCCCGCCGGCCCAATTGGCCACCCCGGCCACCCCGAGTCCCGTCCCCCCGCACCTCCTGGCCAATCGCGGGCATAGCGAAGGTGTGGTCAATTTGCATATTTGTCTATTATTAGGTAGGATATTGTCATGTTGGTTGGCAAAGAAACCTTTTCTCTCCATTAAACTGGTAGAAACCTTGAGGAAAAGAATGTTTTAAAAAAGAGTTAGCTGCAACATACTGGCTTTCTTGTTTTTCCACACTTTCTATGTAGGCTTTCTGTGAAGTGGGGGCTGCAGACAGGTGGCCTCCCAAACCACGGCACTGCTCAGAGGTGGGCACTGGGAGGTCTCAGAGCGGCACCCTCAGAAAGCCTCATTCACTAACCACAACACGCCAGTTTTTCATAACTTAACCTCTCAGGTGAGGGTCCAACATCTGACTGGTCCCCTAGACGAAGAGGCAGGTGACTTCAGAGGGTAGAGGACGGGGCCTGCATAAGATGGATACTTCAACAACACTAGGCTCTGCTGGCTTCTAATGGACAAGCCATATCATGGAATTTCAATAAATAATTTACCCCGGCTCCAGTTTCCGCTCAGTGTTCACTTTCAGCAGGAGGCTGCCATTCTTATTGGCAAGCCGGCCCCTCCTCCGCACGAGGTACGGAAATTTAGCTGAGATTCGCTGATGTTTTTAGAACGCAGTAGGGGCAGATTACCATGTGCAAGGGTAGAGATTTTTTTCTGAGTAAGAGTACTGTGCAATCCAGATGTGCAAAGATATACTTTTTAAAACAAAAAAGAAGAACTGGATATCACTGACCTAAGGCATAGGTTATGAAGCCATTTGCATTGTTGCTATATGAGGCCTTTGTCTTCAAAGGTAGGAAGACCATCCTTCTCAGTAAGTCAGGGGTTGGACCTGAGGATCTATATTTTTACCAAGCTCCTAGGGGAGGCTAATGCTCCAACTTGAGTAGCAAGGCTATAGACAACCTAGAATTTTATATCAGGAAAACTGTTCTTTTCAGGGCCATTGCTGGGAATTCCGTGGGAGAGATAGAAAGCACTTCATGGGACTGGGTTGAGGGGTGGGCTCATGTTCATTTTCCTAAAAGGACTGTGAAGCTGTAGGGCGTGGTATTCTAGCTATAATTTCAGTCCACGGATGCACAAGGACTGAGTGTGGGGCTGTAGTGTTATTGTGCCTTTTCCACCAAGAGCACATGCCCACAAGTTACCTCACTTGATCTCACAGAGAACTCGTGAACAGGTGGGCACTGCTGTTATTCCCAGTTACAGATGAGGGAGACAGCTTTGAGGCCAATTCAAGCCTCTTCTCTTCCCCTGCCCCCGCTCCGCTTTCTGGGTGAAAAGATTGAGAGAAGAAATGCCTTGCTCAAAACTAGTGTATAATCTTATACAATTTTGTCTCCAAGGCCTTGCTTCTCTCCAGCCCCACATTAGGTGTCTGAGGCTGGGGTCTTTGCCTGCAGGCTACATTTTAAACAACAAGAATGAATATACATGAACCTGAACTATATCACTGGGCTGAAAAGAGAAAAATAAAACAGGGTCTATTTTATGACTTGGTAGAAAGAGATCCTCTTAAAGAAAGGTGTGGTAAGAGCACATTGGGAGAACATAGGGGGAAATGGTGCTTCTCAGTTTAGTTTTGCCCATTTCATTGACCTCTTCAGCAGTCCTGTGCTCTCTGTGTGCAGAATTCCATCTAAGGTTAGCATTTTAAATACAGCACCTCATCGCCAAATGACACTGCCTTCTTTCCCACGGACCCTAGTGGAGACCTAGTGGACACCGCAGAATTTTCTACATCATGCTTCCAGCAGCCTCTTCCAATAGTTGGGGGATGAAGCCAGCTGAATAGGCTTTGTCACTCCTGAGCCTCCATCAAAAGATAATTTGGAGGTGTTGATCCTCAACATTAGATAAGATCAAGAAGTCTATCTGCTATTGAAGGCCACTGCTTAGCATCATCTAGTCTAAACATAGCCCAACAATAGCAGGCTTCCTTCCTTAGATAGAGTTTGCAAGTAAACGGAAGTTATTGTGATTGGCTTGTCCTGGCTGACAATGGTAGAAATAGTTTGCCTGGATTTGGGGTGTGGAGGACACAGCCATAGTACAATTTTTAACAAACAGGTGCAAATATTCTATCTGGTACTTTTAAACTAAAAGGAGATACAAAGGTCAATGGGGGGAAAAAGGAGACTCATGTAGTACTTTAAACAATAAAGAATTAAACAAACAAACAAAAAAACACAAATGCTATGCTTCGATGAATATCCACAGTGACACAAACTTCTATTCCAAGCCTATGGATGGAGCAGTCTCTGTTGAGCTGGAAACACGTCTTCTCATCATCTGATAGGCCAAGGGGCTGACTTGAGGGGTCCCCTCTGTGGAGCCCAGTATTAGGATGCAGAAGCCAAAGCAAGGTGTTTTGGTGCCTGTGAACTTGAGTACCCCAGCAGCACCAAGCCACCTTCTGAGACTTCTAGGAAAGGTCTGGTAGAGCAGAACAATTTTTGCAATGGACTTATTTTGGAGTTCGCTTATTTTAGATTTATTTGGGGGTGGGTAATCTCATATCTTTATAATGGCCACTGTCGGTTTTTTCCTCTGAGGCATGACATGGAGAATTTACACTATAGCTCTTCACAAACAAAGGCCATTTCTAACTACCTCATACATAATGAATAATGCTGAACAAGTGATCAGGGAGAGAACCAGAGAATCCCAAGTTCCACATCATCCAGCCGTGTCTTCGTTTTCCAAGGCACAGATGCAGAAGACCACACTGAGGCAAGGATTCGCTCAAGGATGCGTTTATCTTACAGAACATCTGGGACTAGCCGGAAGGGCTTCCTGACTTACACTGGCCTGGCAGAGAGCAGGAGGTGGGGTTTAACCTGCCTCCCGTTGTAGGACTTCTGAAAGAAAAAATGGTAGGCCTTGAAACATTTTCCTTTCTGAAAAGAAACATAAACTCCACACCAGGTTGTGGCTTCCTGGGTGATGGCTTGGGCTGTTGTGTGTGTGGTATAGTTACTGGGGTAAGTTTATTTTTTTTAATGGGAGTACAATAAATAGAACATTTCCCGCTGTAGTCTGCCATTTGGAAAAGCGTTCCATTTCCCCTTTGGGCCTAGGGGGTTACAAAAGACAGATTCCTTTTCAATTACAACTGGGCCTGGGCTCGAACATATAGCTCAGCAGGGAGCAAGCTCAGATTGAGTTTTTTCAAGGCAGAGAAAATGAAGTCAGGTCTCCTTGACACAAAACCCAGCTCAGTTTCCATGTGTGTAGCTGTGAGGCTGTTCTAAGAAAGCTCCTCTAAAGCAGTCTCCTGATGGGAAGAAGGAGTGTGGGGAGGATGGATTTAGCCACACAGCTTCTGGTGGGGAGGGGTGGGAGGGCTTGGGAGCTGGAGTGTGAGCCTGGCTTCTTGTCTTTACCCCGAGTGACTCCTCCACTTTACCGCAGAATAAACCTTGGTTAGAATCTATACCCTGCCGTAATCAGACCTTTTCTCCCTGTGTCTTCAGCATTTTACCCTTTGAGAGAGTAGAATGACAAATAAGCAGGGGCTAACAAGAGCATCTCTAAAGGTGACTTTTGAAACGATTCAGTTCCCATAGCTTCTCTGATTATATCTAAACTAGAGGCCTAATGCATGAAATTCGTGCAAGAGTAGGCCTTCCTTCCCTCCGCTGCTGGCACCGCTTACCTCTGGCACCTGGGACCTGGGCTTCCCTCGCAACCCCAGCTTCGTCTGGAAGGATGGAAAGACGTCCGGAAGGATGTCCAGTCTAATTAGCACATTACGCTTTTATTATTATAGATTACTTACATTGATGATTTTGACTGAGATTTCATCCATCTTCATTCCACTGCCGACTCCACCCCACCTATGGTCTGTGTCTTGGACAGTCATCTGAATTCTGTACCTCAGCTGGCCTCGTTGGAAAATGAAAGGGTTGAGTGAAGCTGGAGGGGTCTGGGTGGGGGTAGGGTAGCTTTGCAAAAGGGATGCTTCTTCAACTGCTTTTCAAGGTCATGTGCAGAGGATACCATGGAAATATGCTAAAGGAGAGTCTTGAAGGAGCCTGAGAAGGTGGTTACAGGAGGTTCTTGCTGTATGTCTGTATCCCCCCTCCAACCTGCAGTGCTGGCCGCTGCCTCACAGGTCCGCCTGCCTGCCTTTCAGGGTAGAATGGCAGCCTGCAAGCTCTATCATCCTCTCAACTCAATTGACTATCAAGCCTGAGCCATGAGCCAATCACAGTGCTGGGAGCTGGGGCTGCCTAGCTCACGAAGTCTCCATTCAGGCATTGGAATTCTTAGATGCAAATAAAAGACAGTGATATTCACCTTCTCCCCGCCACATTTTAGGAATACTTTAGAGTGTCCTTCAAGATCATCTGTCCTAATTTATACATTTTATAAATAACAAAACTAAGGCCCAGGAAGGGGGAAATTTTTCACCCAAGATCACATGGTTCTTCGTGCCAAGACTAGTTCTGGAACACAGGGCTCCTGAACCTCTGCTTTTTATTCCATTGCCTTCGTTTGCCTCTGGAGCTACCCAGGAAATTCAATTCACTAAACATCCTGCTTCTCCAAACATTCTGGCTAAGGCCTTACTGCACGTGTATAGGAAAATGTAACTGCCCTAAATTCATAGCGCTCTTATTAAAGGCAAAGTTAAGTATTCCTATAGTCTCCCACCTACAAGTTAATTTAAAAAAAAATGTTGCTTTTGTTTTTAAGTCTTGCCTTCCAACCAGCCCTGGAGTAATTTTAAATTGAGAGTTTTCAATGGAAATTAAAGCAGCCTGGGGTAAGAGATGCTGCCCCTTGGCCTGGGCACCCATTATAGAAGCTCTGTCCTGTGAGTGGCAGAGGTAAGATATGACTGAATCCTACAAAAGGTATAACCAGTTTCAAGACTCCCGAAAGCTACTGTTGCTCTTCTTGCTATTCCCAGTTCCTCACTCACCTCCTGACAGCTGTCTGAATGCCTACCACAGGAGCTTCATACCCTCTGCTCACATCTGGTCCATGATCAACATTCAACAATTATCCAGAATCACACTGCAACGTGAATGCTTTCAGAGCTGGCTTTGAGAAATGAGGTGGGGAAGATGCCATGTTGGCCAAGGGTGGCCGAGGGTTAGAGACCAGTGGTGATAGGAATAGCAGACATATATGGGGAAGCAGGGGACACAAGAAGATAGGCTGTAGACTGCGTTGTGGCTTTGCCTGTCACTGGGCTGGCATCCTCAGGCTGGAGGAAGAGAGGAGCGGGAGAATTCCTGTGTGGGTTTCTCTGATACAGCTGGAAGGACAAGACCACACACCCCACATCATGTAATCAGGTCTCCAGACCCGTGCGTATGTGGTTTCTTCTGCTCCCATGTCCTTCCCTGTTACTTTGCTTGAATAAATCATCTTACCCTTCAGGTCTCATCTCAGGGATCATTGCTGGCCCCAAACTTTCCCAGAGCTCACAGGAAGGCTCGATCATTGTTGCACTTCACTTATGACCTGCACATCATCTCTTTACCTTTTGTGCCTCTGTGTGGGCCAGCTTCTCAAGGAGATAGACCTGTCTCGTTCATCGCTGCGCTCCCAGGCTTGGCCCCGAGCAAGCCCTCAGTGAAGATGTTTGTCCTGCTGCATGGACCTATCCTACCCAAATGGCCGATGACCACATATGGTCACAGATGGAGCTAAAGCCTCCTAGTGCTCCCACGGTCAGGAAGCTGAACCTAGGACAGTGATGGGCAACCTTTTGAGCTTGGTGTGTCAAACTTCGCCAAAAAACTGAACATAACTCGGGTAGTGTGTCACTTTGAGGAAAAAACTAACTCCAAGACTCTAGTCACAAATGTTTCATCCTCAGGAGCATCATCCTCGGCATGCGGCCGCGTGTCATCAGAAATGGCTACCTGTGTCAGTGCTGACACGTGTGTCATAGGTTCGCCATCACTGACCTAGGACTTACAGGGGTCACATTGTAGAAAAACAAAGTTTCTAGCCATTGCTGGCTGAAGGGCAGTGCCTAGGGAGAGGGCATGTGATTGAGTGCAGATGGCCATGTGGGAGCTTGGGCTATGTTGGTGGATTTCTGGACCTCGGCACACTGCCCTCTGTCACCCTCAGGGAAGTCCTATGCTCCCATTGTTGTTTGTGGTCATGTTGCGTTGAGATTCTCCACACATCTTTGTCCAAAACATGCTCTCCATTCCCTGGGTGACTCAAAGTGCAGCACGATTTTCAGGGTCCATATAAGGACTGATGATGGGGAGGAACAGCAGTAGAAGTGGGCGGCGATAGAAGGAGGCCCACGATCTGAAGGGATTTCCAGGACAGATAGGAAAATAGGGACAAAAAGCAAAGAGGACACCGCAGACATCTCCTGAGACTCTGACTCTGTGTTTGGAGTGGGCTCAGGGAGCATTTTTGTTAGTTTTCTTTTTAACACACTCCTTGGGCGATTCTAGTGTACATCCCAAGTGTGAGCAACATCAGGTCAGAGGTGGCCAGGCCTGAAAAAACAAACACCTTTTAATTAAATCAAAATATCCTAGAGTGGGGCCTGGGCATAGCATTTTAAAATGAGCATTAGACTAGATTTTTCAAGCTTGATACAATACTTTGTTGACATCTTCCAAAATACTAATTTTGCACAAAGTTTTCCAGAGGGTCCTGATTTAAGTCACCCTATATAATAAATCTCATGACTCAGATGTGATTTTAGTGCCATAAGCTTTTAATCTGTCGTAATTGGGAGGTTTGGATAGATGAGAGCTTACTGGGCTTAGCTGAGAGGGAGGAGGACAGATTTGTGATTTCTCTAAAGTCTTTTTGATCAATTTGTGATAGTAAGATACTATATTCAAACTCAACATTCCAGCAACCAGAGTGAAGGGCAGAATGAGGACTCTCCACTATCACAAGATCCCAAACTCCAACCTTTGTGGAAGAAGCTGAGCTCAATGTCAAGATGCCCCTTGTTCGAAGATTATATGCAGGCTCATTCCATGAATGTAAGAGAAATGAAATGAATTCATAATCAAAAGCTGGAACTAATTTCTATAGCATCTTAAATAACAAATAAAAATATGTCAAGGGAAGAAAGCCAATGTTTTGACAGTGGCCTCATTAAGGCATGCTTCCTGCATCAGGACTGGTGGTTCTCCTGGGGAGACTTCAGTGAGCGGACATCGTCTTCAAATTAAACCCATGTGGGAAGGCGTTCTGTTTACACGAGGCTGTGGATGTGTATTGCTCTTTAGTTTCCTGTGCTTTGGTGCATTTTTCTGAGGTGGAAGAATTCCAGCTTTCAGCTTTCCCGATCCAAGAATGAGAATCATAACAATGCCTAAAAAATAGCACGACGGTTCTGTAAATATCTGTAGCAAAGGTTCCTGAGTGTTGCGAGAACACAAAGACTCTCAAAGGCTTCAACAGAAAATCACCAGGAATCTGTCACAAAACCTGATCCCTCAGCTTCACCCACTGATCTCCCTTGAGTTCCATCCTGTCTTGTCTTTGGATCCTGAATCACTTGTAAATGATATTTGGCTGGAGAATGTAGCTCACACAGGAGCTCAACAGCCTCGCAGAGAACAGACGTGCACATGCCTGTCCCCCTTCATGGCCAACATGAGACTGCACTAGTTTAGGAAGGCTCTTCTCCGACCAATGGACAGTGGCCGCAGTTCCTCCTGTGTTTGCTTTCTCTATTGAATGTGTTGCTCCACACACAAAACCTTGAACACCGAGGCATTGTTGAATCTTTGTGCCATCAAAGAGAGCTCTACTGACTATTTACTAAGGCCTAGCATTTCACAAACAGGGGTGTTTTAATTAGCTCTTTCAAAACGTTTGTCATTTGTTGTCATAATGACAATAGCTCTAAATTTATAAAGCTAATGTTTTATACATATTATCATTCAGTTGTAAAATAACCCTGCAAGGTAGCGATTTCTACCCCCAATTTGAATATAAGGAACCTGAGGTTCAGTGTGTGTGTGAGTTATCTGCTGGGTAAGAAACCACCCCGAAACTTAGTGGCTTTAAACAATGACAACATTTATTTTGCTCATGAACCTGAAGTTTGGCCAAGTCTTGGTGTGGATGAGTGATTTTATTTCACCAGGCGTCATTTGGGACAGCTCAAAGGCTGAGCACTGGAATCATCTGAAATCTCGCTCATTCGCATACCTGGTGGTTGATGCCACCTGTCAGCTGAGTGTTAGCTGAGACTGTCGTCCAGAGCGCTACTGAATGCCTCTTTATATGCTTGGGCTTCCTGACAGCATGGTGGTTGGGGTCCCAGGGCAAGCATCTCAAAGAAGAGAGAGAGCATCAGGCAGAAACTGAACTACCTTTTATGCCCTGGCCTCAGAAGTCACACATCGGGACATTCTACTCAGCTAGACCCCGAAAGTAATTGGAAGAGACTCATGTTAGAAGAGGATGTTAAGTAGAAGCAGGACTGACAGAGGTTTAAAAGAGACCCATTCACTTATTCAAATAATTTGGGCATAAGTGAATAGGGAAAAAGCCATGTCGGAGTGTGAAGAGGGGGTGGGGAGAAGGGGCACTGGTGTTGGAAAAGGCAGCTCTTTCTCAGAGAGTCTGCAGAAGAACAGGAGGGAGAACACAGCCTCAGAGCAGATTGATGTAAAGCTCAAGGCTGTCTTAGACAGTGAAACTGAGTAGCCGTCTGGATATTGGGCCTACAGTTCCTCTAGAGGTGATCCTATATAATAAAGAGGTAATATGCAAATTGACCCTCATGCCCTCACACAAAATGGCTGCCCCCATGTGGTCAAAGATGGCTGCCACAAGGTGACCTGCAGGGGAGGGTAGTTGTGGGCGATCAGGCCAGCAGGGAAGGGCAGTTGGGGGGAGACCAGTCCTGCAGGGTAGGACATTTGGGGGCAATCGGGCCGGCAGGGGAGCAGTTAGGCGTTGATCAGGCTGGCAGGGGAGTGGTTAGGGGTGATCAGGCTGGCAAGCAGGTGAGTGGTTGGGAGCCAGCAGTCCTGGATTGTGAGAGGGATGCAGTCGGACATCCCCTGAGGGGTCCCAGATTGGAGAGGGTTTAGGCTGGGCTGAGGGACACCCCCCCCCTCCAGTGCACGAATTTCGTGCACAGGGCCTCTAGTATTTAAATAACCATATTTGATTGTTTATGAAACCATTTGGCAAGCTAAGGTGTTGTTGACAGATACTGGATTGATGGGCTACCTGTCTCAGGTCATATTTTTAAATTCACCTGGTGTGATGTTTAATTTTGTGTGTCAACTTGGCTGGTGCCCAGATATATTTGGTCAAACATAATTCTAGATATTTCTGTGGTGGTGTTTTTTGGATGAGATTAACATTTAAATTAGTGGACTTGGAGTAAAGCGGGTTATCCTCCATAATGTGTGTGGATGTCATCCATTCAGTTAAAGGACTTAATAGATGAAACTGGGGAAGAGAAAATTCTGCCAGCAGACTGCCTTTGGACTCAAATGCAGCTCAAATCTCTATCCTGATCACCTGCCCCATCAGGTTTGGGACTCACTAAGCCTCCACAATCATATAAGCCAATTCCTTAATATAAATCTATCATTAGATAGATAGGTAGACAGATATATAGATAGATGATAGTGTTAGATGAAAGAAAGGAAAAGAAAGAAAGAAGGAAAGAGAGAGAGAGAGAGAGAGAGAGAGAGAGAGAGAGAGAGAGAGAGGAAGGAAGGAAGGAAGGAAGGAAGGAAGGAAGGAAGGAAGGAAGGAAGGAAGGAAGGAAGAAAGAAAGAAAAAGAAAGACAGACATACACACACACACATTCTGATGGTTCTGTTTCTCTGGAGAACGCTGACCAGTACACCTGGGACTCTTCATACTATATTGCTCAGGTAGCCATTGGCCCAGAACTGAGTTAGCCTTTATAGTCCACTTTACATAAATGCTGAGAATCTCTGAAGCCTCAAATGGATACTTGTTACCTGACTGTTTATTGAATGAAAAATCGCTGAGTAACGCCCCAGTGAGTTAAGCCTTTTGTAATGCTGAGAAAAATAATGTGTTTCTGTACGTGTAGAACTCCTATCTTCAAGTGGACTACAGACCCCAAGTTATATCCCTACTAATAAGCTTATCAATTACATTATTAGGAGGACAGATGATTTAGTATTAAAAATGATAATAAGGAATACTATCCAACTTACACTAATAAGAAAAAGTGGGCAGCTCTTTGTTTTACAAAGAAAAATTCTCCACATGATAACAGTCAACTTAGGGCTATATAGATGAGTCATTTTATATCCAAAGAAAGTCCTCTTCCTGTGGCCTTTGTCACTTTGACACTTTTCTGTAAGGTAACAGCTAGCCTAGCATAGTGGAAAACTAGGAGTCAGGAATCAGGAATTATGTCCCTGATTTGGCCACGGGACCAGGCTGTGCAGCCACCGGCAAGTTGTCGGAACCTTCTGGGCTTATTTCCTTACCAGTAAAAAAAGAGCTAGACCATATCACCCCTGATGTCAGCACCAGCCCCACTGTTGTAGAATGTTTATCTGGAAACCGAATATAATGTTTAATCCCTTGCATGACAGGGTTCATGGGATAAAACAAAAAGTTGAAATGTGTCATAAACGGTGACTTAATTAGCTTTCTGTGGAAAACTGACATTTCTTTCTTCTAGTACCTCATTCAGGTTTTAGCTTTGCCAGATTTTAAAGGAATCAAAGAGCCAAAAATTCTTGCATTTTGAAATACAGACATTTAAACCTCTAGTAGTTTGGTACAATCAGGAGAGAGAAATCATGCAGTAATTCAAACAGAAGTTAAACATAAAGAAGTGTTAACCATGGTAAAAGCATAACCATAACATATAGAAAACTCTGTATGGTATCTCAGAACCAAAGGCGAATGGCCAAGTTAAGGACGAACTCACTGGAGAAAGAATGGTCAGCCCAGCAGAAAGCATAAAAGTGCATTGGTTTGGCTAGGCCAGAGCTGCTGGAGTTGCTGGGCAAGCAAAGGCCCCCTCCAGAGTTCAGGTGGGGAGCAGGCGATCAGCAGTGGTGGCACAGGTGTGCAGTGGGATCCAGGTGTCAATGGGAATGGGAGGCCTGCAGGCCACACAGGGCTTGCAGAGGACATGGCAGATCTGTGTGGACACGGGGGCCATCAGCAGGCTGTGTGCAGGCTGCAGGGGGCTCTGGCACTGTGTCAAGAGGGGTGCAGGGAGGTTCACCAGCCAAGGCTGCAAGGTGCTAGAGGGCTCCCATTCCGCCTGTGCTGAGGCAGCTCTCCTGGCTGTCCTCACGCACTGCAGACCCCAGCCCACACTGGAGATAGAAGGAGCTCCTCTTCCTCCTGCCCTGGCCTCCCTGCCCTCTGAGGAAGCGCCTTCACGCTCACTCAGCAGCGCTGGAATGAATTCTCCCGTTCTCACAGAGCTTCTACTGAAGGTGCATTTGGAGTTGAGAGATAAATTGCTTAGTGACACAGCTGTCAAGCCTAAATGTCATCTGTCTTCTGGGATCTTCTCTGAATTATTTTTCCCTCTTCTAGGCCTGGGTGCCCTCAAGAGGCTTTTGGACAATTATCAGCTTCCCCTCACTGTCTGGAGACAAAGTTCCATGTACCTGGTGTGTTCATGGGATGTCTCAAACCAACAGTTCTCAAATGGTCCGGTTGGTGTGGCTCAGCAGTTGAGCATTGACCCAGGAGATAAGGGTCAGCAGTTCCATTCCTGGTCAGGGCACATGCCAGTAGAGGGCATGCAGGAGGCAGTCTATCGATGATGTTCCTCTCTAATCGATGTTTCTATCTCTCTACCCTTCTTCCTTCCTCTTTCTCCGAAAAGCAATAAAAACATGTTTTTTTAAAAAAGAAAAACAGTTCTCAAATGTTCTTCATGGACTCTTAGGGTCCCTGAGACCCTTTTGGGCATTCTGGGAGGTCACAACTATTTTCAGAGTAATATCATTTCTCTCTGGGGTTGACATTTTGTGGGTAAAACCGCTGGTGCTTTAGCCCTAATTAAGGCAGTGGTATAAATGGTTCTAGGAGCCATGCATGCGCAGAAAAAGAAGAGCCGGTCTCATTTACGAATGTCCTTGACGAAGCAGTGAGAAGTATATGACGTAATTAAACCTCAGCCGTGGAGGGCAGGTCTCTTAAACCTCCGGCTGACGAAGTGGGAAGTGCACAGGCAGCTCCTGGGGTGCGCCCTGGAGCACAGCAGCTGTCCAAGGAAAAGCACCGGTGGGACCGAGCTGTGAGCTGAACCAGCCGCTCCTTTCACAGAACAGGTTTTACTTGAAAGAGACACCGGCAGACAAGCTGTGGGTTTTCAGACTTGGTATTTGACAGGTATTTCTTGCAAGGTCAGCAGAGTGAGCTTGTAATTTCAAGGATAACAACTGATTTATTGCCAATGATAAAATACAAGCTTTTAAGAGAACATTAGAATATTGGAAACCACGTCTCCGCCGCTATGAGCTTGGCAGCTTCTTACTTAAACTTTTCCGATGAGCTCGGCTGTGATGTTACTGAATGAGGTGCTTTGATTTTGCATAACGAACTGCATCAGCACTTGGAAGATCTGCATAACTCAGTGAAACACTATTTTCCAAGTGATGAATTCGTGATGCTACAGAATCATCCTGGGGTAAAAAGATCCATTCAAAGTGCAAGACAGATGAATGGGTTTTAGTGGAATAGAAGACTTTAATTGATAAGAGTTTCAAATTCCATTTATCAACTAACTTTAAGAAACTACTATTGTTGCCCTGGCCAATGTGGCTCAGTTGGTTGGGCATCATCCCCTGCTCCAAGGCACATGCCCAGGTTGCAGGCTCGATCCCTGGTAGGAGGTGTGCCAATTGATGTTGTACTCTTACATCAATGTTTCTCTCTTCTCCCTTCCTCTCTCTCTAAAAATCAATAAACTATTCTTAAAAAAGAAAGAAAGAAACTACCATTGTTGAGTTTCAGTATGGTATTAAAGAAAAATACCCACAACTATCTGAAAAGTTTATTAAGTTACTCCCCCCTTTTCCAGCTGTGTCTCTGTAAAGCCAAAACTTAATCATATGTATACGTCAACCAATTTACTTACATTACTAAATTTCTTTAAAAAAGAGTTTCTTTCTATATATTAAAACATGTTATTTATCTATATATATAAAAGCCTAAGCAACCGTTAGGACTGGACGACTGGACAATTGGCCGGTAGCTATGACACGCTCTGACCACTAGGGGGCAGTTGCTCAACACAAGAGCTGCTCCCTGGTGTTCAGTGCTCTCCCACAGCCAACCTCCCGTGGCTGGCCAACTTCCCAGGGTCCCTTCCCCCGGCCGGCCGGCCCCAATGGCCCTGATTGCCAGCCAGGCCCCAATGGCCCCCACCCGTGCATGAATTCGTGCACCGGGCCTCTAGTGTTATATGTTTATTGTTATAATATTTGAATGAATAAGTAAGTAAATATTTAAAATATTTTTGGCTTTCATTTAAAATATAATAGATATTGATAGCTATAACCAACATAAAAGATCTTTGGGATCCTCAACAATCTTTAAAGGTACATAAGGATTCTGAGACCAAAATGTTTGAGAACTGCTGTCTAAATAAATATCCATTAGCCACTTGAATTCACAAAATTGCAGGAAGTTCTGAGTGCAATGACTGAGGCCAACAGAGGAGGTGACTGGCCTAGTCAGGGTCACACAGTGAATTGGAGGCAGGGGTGGGTATAGAGCCATGGTCTTCTGCTTGTTTCTCAGGACACTCTTCAGAGTGCCAACGTCAGCATTTTGAGATAGTCAGTCCATAAAGAGGGAGTGATGTCACCCTCCCCTCAACAGGCATCCACTCTAACAGGCACTGAGTATCAACTAAGTCTCCGGCAGCTTGTTGCTGCTGAAGTCAAAGTAAATAAGACATGGCTCATGTTTTGGGGGTAGACGAGCTTTTTGTATAGCAGGAAAGACTACATGAAAGACATATAATGACTTTCCCAGCATAAAACATATAGTGTATAATCATACAACCTATGTAATTACATTATGCTATTATTATCACTTGATATTATATACTAGAGGCCGGGTGCACAAAATTCATGCATTGGTATGGTCTCTAGGCCTGGCCTGTGATCAGGGGCATCTTCCCTGGTCGGAGCCTGATAGCCGGGGGAAGGGACCGAGAGGTTGGCCGTTCCCGCCTGCTCATCAGCCCCACCCCCACTGCAGGTTGCCCTCTGTGTGTGGGGTGACTGGTGGGGCGGGGGCCTTGGCCTGGCACCACCCGTGTCCCCTGCCATGCATCCCCAGTTCCCTGTTTGCCATAGGGCGATTGGAGCCTGCTGGCTGGGGAAAGGGATCGAGAGGTGGTCAGTGCACCTCATAGTGACTGGTCGAGCGGTCGTTCTGGTCATTCCGCCTTTAGGGTCAATTTGCATATTACCCTTTTATTATATAGGATATAGAAGCCTAAACAACCATTCAACCATTCGACCAGTAGCTATGACATGCACTGACCACCAGGGGGCAGACTCTCAACACACAGGCATGGAAACATGGAACAGACTGATGAATCTCAGAGGGAAGTGGGGAGGAGAGAAAGGGGGCAGAGATTAACCAAAGATCTTATATGCATACTAGAGGCCCAGTGCGTGAATTTGTACACTGGTTGGGTCCCATGGCCTGGCCTGCGGAGATCGGGCCAAAACTGGCCCGGTGCATGGATTCATGCACCGGGCCTCTAGTATACTGTATGATATTTTATAAGTTTTATTTATCGTACAATATATAATATAATATAGTGCAGTGATGGCGAACCTATGACACGCATGTCAGCACTGACACGCGTAGCCATTTCTGATGACACGCGGCCGCATGCTGAGGATGAAACATTTGCTGCTCCTAAGGATGAAACATTTGCGACTAGAGTCTTGGAGTTAGTTTTTTTCCTCAAAGTGACACACTACCCGAGTTATGCTCAGTTTTTTGGCGAAGTTTGACACACCAAGCTCAAAAGGTTGCCCATCACTGATATAGTGTAACATAATATGTAATACTAGAGGCTGGATGCATGAAATTCGGGCAAGGCCTTTGGCCCCGGCCCCTGCCCATTGCCGCCGCAGCTGGGAGGAGGGGCCTCTGCCTCGGCCCCCGCCTGCTGTGGCTTTGTCCGGAAGGAAGGACGTCCAGAAGGACATCCAGTCTAATTAGCATATTACCCTATTATTATTATAGATAATATAGTGTAACTGACAGTCAATACATTTACTCTAGGTTATAGGAAGTACTTTGGGGGTGTAGCTGGCTGGCAATTGTGAGCATGTCCACTAGGCCCATGGCAAAGCAGAATTGTGAACTTGAGAACTTTGCCATTAGCTGTGCACCATTCTGCTTCCCACACTCTTGTGCTTGCATTAGTTTCCTGTGGCTGCCATAACCAATGACCATAAACTGAGTGGCTTATAACAACAGAAATGTATTCTCTCAGCGTTCTGAAGCCTGGAAGTTTGAAATCAGGGTGTCAGCAGAGCCATGCTTTCTCCAGCCTCTCCAGGAAGAATCTTGTCTCTCTTAACTTCTGCACTTTCTGGCAATGCTTGGGGTTCCTTGGTCATCACTCCAATCTCTGTCTCTGTCTTCTTATAAGGACACCAGTTATATTTAGGGCCCACCCTAACTCAGTGTGACTTCATTTAAACTTGATTTCACCTGCAAAGACCCTATTTCCAAATACGGTCACACTCACAGGTTCTGGGTGGACATGAGTTTGGAGAGGGGCATTATTCAACCTGCTACACCTCTTTGTTCCTGACTCCAGTCCCAGTGCTCAGAGCCTGTTTGGACCAAAGTCTGCTTGGATTTTCCCTCACACTTTTTAGGGTCTGGCATCCCGTGGAGCCCCACCTCATTCTTCTTGGTTGATGTTTTAAATGGTTGCCACAAGCTCACCCCATTTAACCCATGGATTTAACAAATGGTTCATTCAGGCCCCAGGACTGATGAATTTGTGAATGAGGAAAAGAAAAAGCTGAACAACTCAATAGTGAAAAAATGGGGCCCTTGCTGGGTGGTTCAGTTGATTGGAGCATCTTTTCCTACATCAAAACGTGGTGGGATTGATTTCCAGTCAGGTCAGGACACATACCTAGGTTTCGGGTTCACTCCTAGTCATGGGGGGTATAGGAGGCAACCAATAGATGTTTCTCTCTCACATTGATGTTTCCCTCTCTCAAAAAACCAATCCTATATAATAAAACCCTAATATGCAAATCGACCAAATGGTGGAATGACTGGTTGCTATGACACCCATTGACCACCAGGGGGGCAGACACTCAACGCAGGAGCTGCCCCCTGATGGTCAGTGCACTCCCACAGGGGGAGTGCTGCTCAGCCAGAAGCCCTAGGCCGGGCTCATGGTTGGCGAGCGCATTGCCAGTGGCGGGAGCCTCTCCCGCCTCCGGGGTAGTGCTAAGGATGTTCGGGGGAGCGGGCCTAAGCTGTCAGTTGGACATCCTCCAAGGGCTCCTGGACTGTGAGAGGGGCATGCTGGGCTGAGGGACCCCCACCTCCAGCCAGTGCAAAAATTTCGTGCACCAGGCCTCTAGTAAAATATATATACTTGGGTGAAGATTAACAAAACAAAACAAAAAATCTCCACACATAACCCTTAAAAATGGGCTAAGGACTTGAACAGACATTTCTCCAAAGAAGACAAAATGGCCAGCAGGTATATGAATGGCCCTCTCTGTGCCTCAGTTTCCACATTTGTAGAAGGGTTATAATATCCCACTTCTCATGAATTAGCAATAGATGTAAAGCACTTAGAACAATGCCTGGCAATATAGAAATGAGTTATTATTACTATCATTATTATAAAATTTTTGTCCAGCTAATAAGAATTCTAGTACTTTACTAGTTCCTCCTTCAATTCCCTATCACCCTCTTACCACCAGAGGTAAAACAGAAGCT
The DNA here is from genome assembly GCF_027574615.1 of Eptesicus fuscus. NCBI lineage: Eukaryota > Metazoa > Chordata > Mammalia > Chiroptera > Vespertilionidae > Eptesicus > Eptesicus fuscus. The sequence goes on along the minus strand of NC_072482.1, from coordinate 15,440,507 downwards.
AGTTTGTGAATGTGTCTTTTGTTGTTTTGTTTTTTAATTCTTCAGTTGTTCCTTACATTGGAACCAGCCCTGGGGAAAGTGCCTTTGTTATGATGTCTTAAAGGACCAAGTACCAGGTACCTGCTGAGTGAGGACTCTGACATCACAAACTCAAGTTAGCTTCAAGCTATTGTTAGCGTAATAGTTGCCTGTCTCGAGTAGCTTTATCGGTAACTTTAGCTCTGCTGGCAAGCACACAAGTGCCCTCCCATCTTTCAGATTTTATATAACGGAGCCCAGGGCATCTCGACTACTCAGGGGTGGGTCTGTTTCCAGCACCGGGGAAAAGTGAGAACTGAATAGGGATGGGGCTCTCGGTGCAGTTAAGAGAGAGGTAAAATAACTGTAATTTCATAGCAATTACCTACAACCAACACCGGCAAAGGCGCCAGTTTTCCATTATAAACCCGAACCTCTGCTGGGAGTGATTTGCAAGACAGAAATAGGCACACAATTAGGCTCTCGGTACGCAAGGCCTCACTCCTCCACACTAAGGCCACAGCAAAGCAAACCTCAGGGGGGAAATAATGTGTTGAGCTTTGAGAATGCATTGCTTTACTCCCTTAAAAAAAAAAATCTTAGTAAGTCCCTATTTCAGTATGTTGGATTGTTTGCAGCTTTGCTAGTAGGTCTGGGGGCCTCCCCTCTCGGGCCTCCCTGTCAGAGGAGCCGGGTGCCTGGGCCACCAGATGAGGCCACGGTGTCCAGGGGAGCCAGCAGCAAACCAGGGAGAGTGGGTGACTTCTCCCGCTACGTACCATGTCTGGGGACCATAAACCACTCCGGGGAAATAAATTACATAGAGATCAGTTCTCCAGCCTTTCTGTGTGTTTATGTTTGCTGAGAATGAATTCTTATAAAATTCATGTCCTTGCAACCCACTCAGAAGTAAAGATAGACTTGCCTTTCAGACGTTACAAAAGCAAAAACATAAGACATGCTGTTTTGAGGAGGGTTCCGAGAAGGGGAGGTGTGATGAGCAGAGCATGCCAGTGCCCAGTAATGCTATCTGCTATTGTCATATTTGTGTTCCTGTCTATCCCCCGCCCAGCCCACAAGGCCATGATTCCTTTGAATCCCCTGTATAATTTCCTCCAGTGTCTTGCACATAATCAATAGTCAATATGTATTTGTTCGGTGAAAGGATACTTCAAAATGAATGGTTTATTGAGACTGACGGTCCAGTACTAGTCAGAACTAAGTGTATTGATTAAAGTCTTGAGTCTGCTGACTAGTGAGATATAGGGAGATAGGGTCGAAGCCTCAGGTGTTTGTACTCACGGCACCCTCATGGAGCAAGGCCCAAAGGGTCAGAGAGGGTAAAGTACAGAGGAACATATTTAGGTTAGGAAGAGCCAAAGAAAAGCATTTCTAAATTACTGGTTGGTTAGTGGGGATGGTCAAGCACAGACTCGATGATTACTTGGGGTGCAGCAGTTGGTGGTCCAATATCATTGGTGTTAGACCAGTGGTTCTCAACCTTCCTAATGCCGCGACCCTTTAATACAGTTCCTCATGTTGTGGTGACCCCCAACCATAAAATTATTTTTGTTGCTACTTCATAACTGTAATTTTGCTACTGTTAATAAATCATAATGTAAATATCTGTGTTTTCCGATGGTCTTGGGCTCTACAGCAGCAGTTCTCAACCTGTGACCCACAGGTTGAGAACCGCTAGCTGGGTCACCTAAGACCATCAGAAAACACAGATATTTACATTACGATTCATTAACAGTCTTGGTCTTGGGCTCTATAGCAGCAGTTCTCAACCTGTGGGTCAGAACCGCTAGCAGGGTCGCCTAAGACCATCGGAAAACACAGATATTTACATTACGATTCATAACAGTAGCAAAATTACAGTTATGAAGTAGCAACAAAAATAATTTTATGGTTGGGGTTCACCACAACATGAGGAACTGTATTAAAGGGTCGCGTCATTAGAAAGGTTGAGAACCATTGTGTTAGACGATGTGATATTGAAGTTCTCTTTTCCCCTCAGAATCTAGGGTTCTATGGTTTCAGAAAGCCATGACTCTACATAATCGCCATACTGGAAATTCAAATTCTGTCCAGCCCTTACCCTATGCCAGGCATTGCCCCGCAGAGACGCTAGGAAGACAAGGGCGAATACCTTCAGGGGTTGGGCTGGGGCAGGGTTTAGTCAGTTCTCTTCAGACCATTGTTTGGGAGTTCCTTCTTGCTGATATGCATGTACAGCTCAGGACTCTGCTCTCTTTTTCCTAGGCTGGGATCGATGGGGAAAGCATCGGCAACTGTCCCTTCTCTCAGCGCCTCTTTATGATCCTCTGGCTGAAAGGAGTCGTGTTCAATGTCACCACTGTGGATCTGAAAAGGTAAAAGGTGCTATGTTCATGAGGAACGTGTTTAGCTGCAGACAGAGAACCTCCCATGAGGGAGGGAAAAGCCTTCCCATGGCTCTCGGCAGCCTCCTCGGCCAGATCCCTAGTGACAAGAGGCTGCAAAAGCCAGTGTCTCGCTTGGGGCTGAGCACTTCGATGCCCAGATTAGGAGAGTCCAATTAGCAAGGAAGAAGGAGGGAATGGGCGGAGGGTACCCAGTTGAGAATGCCTGGCACAGAGATGGGCAGAACATCTTAAAATCCAGGAGTCAGCCATTCCCATAGTTCTAGGGCCCCCTACCTGGGGGATCTAGCAGGGCTTCAGGGGCCAGAGTCTGAGTTTCCAGGGAGCTGGGATCCAGCCCATTTCCCCTGCTCCATCCCATCCTTAGGGTTCCTTAGTGTGAGAGCTCTGGGTTACATGCAGGATGGGAAGTTACTAGTGTTCCTTTTTTAAATGCCTCCTAAAAATGCCAGGCATTGTTCGCTATCAGGAGCCTCATTATTTTATTTTTTTTCAATTACAGTTTATTCACTGTTATTTTGTATTAACTCACCCTCTTTTCAATCTTGTTTTCTATTTCCTCTCGGCCGCCTGTCTTTTAAGTGTGGCATCGCTGGGAGCTCACTCCCTGAATGTTTTATCATATGCCTCGACTTTCTTCCCTGTGAGCTCAGCATCTTCCTCAGTCACCTTTATGCAGATTGTCCTGTACCCAGAACCTGCTATCTTCTAGTTATGTCACCTGCATTTTCAGTGATCACTTCAAACTCTTTATGTAGAGAATTCTATCTGTCCATTTCCTTTGAGTTGGGCTCCCCTCTTGAATTTCTTTGTTCTCCCATTTTCTAAGCTGAAGCATTTCCAGCTCCCTTCTCTTGCCACCTTCATTGTCCGTCAGTGACTCTGCCACTGGGCCATCTCTTACTCCAAGCTCTCTTGTTCATTCTCACAGCCCACGTCTGGTTCAGGCCCCACTGCTGCCAGCTGCATTGTTTGCTCTTCAAACTGGTCTTCCTCCTTCTGGATCCTTACAGGTCTCTCACTCCCCCCCCCCCCTTATATTGTATTAAGGTTATTCTCTCTAAAATGATGCTCTAATCACATGGCTCCCTCTGCTCAGGACACCTGTGACACCTCCCAGCGCCTGCGGAATAACTCCTCTGCAGCCTTCCTTTGCCTTGGTCTTTTCCTTGGTTCTTCCCAACATTCTCTCCACGCTTCTCTCTGACTTGCGGCCGCTGTCCGGTCGGACGGCCTTCTGCTGCCCTGTTCTCGCTAGCCTCCAGCACCTGGCAGATGCTCCCTGCCTCCCAGAGGCTGTCCCCATCTTCCTGAAAGGACAGGTTGTCCCAGTGCCCCCTGCAGCGTGGCCCTCCCCTGGGAAGCCACCCCTCCCACCTCTGCTCTCAGAGGCGTCTGTCACTCAACCTCCTCCAAACTCCCAGCACCTCTTGTCCCTGTTGCCTGGTATCCTCATTTGGTATTTCACCTACTGTGGTATCCACAGTCCCAGCACTGTACCACTAGTGAGTGCTTTTTCATAAAAGTATCACACAGCAGATGACCTTGTGAAGGCCTGTCTTCTTCATTTTATACAAGGAAACTGAGAGGGACACGTCTCAATGCCTTTCCCAAGTGCCATCTCGAACTGGAGGGGCTGCTCCTAGACCCGCTCTCCTTGGCTCAAATGCCATTGTCTTCACAGCACACCGTTTGTCCTCTAAATGAGACCTTAAGTCCCTCAGGAAGAGGCTGGGGTCATGTTTTGTTTTCTTATATCAGTCATAGCAGCTGATTTACTTAGACACCAGCTAATATCTGTCAAATAAATGAGCATGCATCTGCTGTGAAGTTACTGTCTGTGACAACTAAAGGGAGTAGCTTCCTTCAGTGGAATAGAGGAGGTCTCTGGATTACCACCCATAAGCATGGATTTGTGTGTTACCTGGAGCTCAGAATGGCAGAGGGAGCCACCCAGCATTCCTCACGCGCTTGTGCTGTTCCTTCACATCTGTTATCACATCTGACCCTGCCAACACCCTGTGTGGGAGGACAGCAAGTATCCCAACTCCTGTTTTACAGATAAGCAAACTTTCTCACAGCCAAAAGAAAGAAAAAGATAAGGAGGAGGAAGGAAGGAAGGGAGGGACGGAGGGAGGGAGGGAGGAAGGAAGGAAGGAAGGAAGGAAGAAAGGAAGGAAGGAAGGAAGGAAGATGTATATATATAATAAATAGTTAAGGAACTTTTTAAATGTATGATATAATACACTCCAAGAAGTTTAGCAATTTCCAAAACTGATTTATTTTCCTGGCACCAGCATTTATTGGCTGAGTGACCTTGGACAAGTTACCTTACTTTTTAAAAAAATATATATTTTATTGATTTTTTACAGAGAGGAAGGGAGAGGGATAGAAAGTTAGAAACACCGATCAGCTGCCTCCTGCACACTCCTTACTGGGGATGTGCCCGCAACCAAGGTACATGCCCTTGACCGGAATCGAACCTGGGACCCTTCAGTCCGCAGGCCGATGCTCTATCCACTGAGCCAAACCGGTTAGGGCACCTTCTTTTATGAGCCTCAGTTTCCTCATCTGCCTTGCTGAGGGTCACTGTGAGGAGTTAGTGAGCAGCCGTGGGAAGCATCTGCTCTCGGTGCTGGGCCTGCTCAGAGCAAGAGCTCCGCACGTGTTGGCTGTTCTTAGCATCACCCCTGCCTCAGGGAGCTGCAGGTCAGTCAGGGGAAGAGGCTGGTACACTCGGTAACCCGTGAATTCGACCTGGCAATATGTATGTAAATGCCAAGTATCTAACTTCAACCATAAATGCTGAAGAGGGCCAGAGAGAGGACCACAGCTGACCAGCACCCACTGGCAACGTCCAGCGGAGCCTCACAGCCATGGGCAATGCTTCCCAGGATGCCCGACTCCAGAGGCCACTGCTCTCTCCAGTCACAGGAACAAAAGCAAAAAAGAAAAAAAAATCTCTGTATCTTTAAGCTAGAGAGGTAATTGCTAAAAAATAAAATCAGTATGGATTTCCCCTCCCAGCTGAGAACCCAAGCATTGCAGCTCTAAAAACACACACAGAAACAGGAGGGGGAGGTAAAGAATGTTCTTACATTGTCTGAAATGAGGGACGCGTACAAAGCAAACAAAGGGACTGATTAGATTAATCAGTATATTAGATTTTAAAAGTACTTTCAGTCTCAGTTGTCTAAGGAGCTCCAAGTGCCGAGTGCAGCTGGGCAGAGTGTGTTTGGGGGGGGCGATATGGGAGCAGCACGGTAATTGAAATTCCTCTCTTCCCCTCCCAGACTGATTAGGCCAGGAATTTGCAGCATTACAGATTCCTCCTCTCCCGCTGTTTACTTTTCTTCAGTTTCCCCATCTGCTGTTTTCCGCTCAGGACTCGCACAAGTGTGGCACCTGAGAGAGCATGGGGCGAATCCCGGGTCCAGCCTGCTCCTGGAAGGCTCCATCGCGATTCCTCCGCTTCCTCCTCTCTTCCCAGTGCGCCCCCTCCCTCGCCTCCCCGCATCTGCCAGCCCCCTCCCCCTGACTTGGCTCCGTCCCTCTCTTGCATCCCCACAGCTGGTGGGAGCCCAGAAGCCCCGGTGGGCACGAACAGGGCCCCTGTCAGACCCAAGCTCACTCCCCTTCCTGTTGAATATACCCTTAACCACGCAGAGGGCACTTCTTAGTGTAAAGGTGCGAGGGTTGCACTCATTCATGTATGAAGTTGGGAATTCGGGGCAGGGCATTTTTGTTAAGCTAAGCGGTGAAGGAACCTTTGAAAGCAAAGTCCATCCTCTGCCCTGAACGCTTGGCACTAATTACATAGTCACCTGCCATTACTCTGTCTTAAATAGTACTCAGCTCCTTCCTCTTAGCTAGCTCCTCTCCCAGGGACTTCCCATGTCACCCCACCCCCCTCAGAACCTCTCCAGCCCCCCCCTCCCCCCCCGCCCCGAGCCCCCCACCCTACACTGTAAGTCTGTTTTGCTGACAGGCACGTTGGACAGCTCAGGAGTGTAATGTATGACAGGCCCCCGAACGTAAGGTGCCCAGGTGTCAGCCACCCTGAATCTTGCTCTCTCCACAGAAAGCCAGCCGACCTGCACAACCTTGCCCCTGGCACCCATCCGCCCTTCCTGACCTTCAACGGGGACGTGAAGACGGACGTCAATAAGATCGAGGAGTTCCTGGAGGAGACTCTGACCCCTGACAAGTAATGAGCTGTTTCTCTCCACAGCTAACGGCAGGGAGGGGCCATGTGGGAATTGAAAATATCACAGTGCTAACGTTGAGGGGGCGGATTTCCAAAGGGGCCTCGTTCATTCAGAGCATAAGACCCTCTTTTCAAAGAGACAGTCCAGGGCACCCCTCCTCACCCCCAAAGAGCTGCCAGTCTCAAAATTGCTCCATAAAGTCCAACTCCAAGAGTGAGCAGACCACTCCCCCTAAGAATGACTTCAGGAGCACTGGGAAGGTCAGCACCCTCCATCCCCCTAAAGAAGTCCTCTCTCCAGTTCACTTGGCCTGGAAGACCACCACGTGAGGGCAAAATCTCCCTCATTTCAGAAAGAGAGCTGAAAGGCTAATGAAATGAAAATAAGCCAGGAGAGAGGCAACCCACAACTCAAAGCCACACGAAGGCATGAATAAGAGTTGTAAATGGACCAGGTCTGCTCTGAGGTTATAATTAGACATGAGAAAACGGACTGAGAGCAGCATCTCTTCTGAGAAAGGGCACGGGGAGGGGAGACCAGGGGCTGTAGTTTCCTGTCAAGTACGTAAGCTGCTCCCTAAGGAAAAGAGGAGTAAAGGGCAGATGGGGTCTAAAAGTAGCTGGAACGGGACCTGTTTGTTATATTGAATTATAATTAGGGATTAAGACAATCACCAAAGTTCTTTTTTTTTTAATAGAAAAATAATATTATGTATAGAGCTCTGACTTTATCCTGTAGGGTACATGAAAAGTTCTAAGTGAATGTGCTGGAGAGTCAGTTTTCAGGCTGACTTTCCAGGTTGGGGACAGGGAGATGAGGAGGGCAGAGATTGGAAGAGAAAGAGGTAGAGAAATCAACAGGGAGAGCCCTGGCTGCTGTGGCTCAGTTGGTTGGAGCATTGTCCCATACACCAAAAGGTCAAGGGTTCAATTCCCTGTCAGGGCACATGCCCAGATTGCCCAGTCAGGGTGCATGCAGGCAGGCAACCAATTGATGTTTCTCTCTTTCTCTCAAATCAATTAAAAAAAAAAATTTTGGGTGAGGATAAAAAAAAAAAGAAGAAATCAATTGGGAGGAGCCAATTGGTGACATCCTGTTGGTGAGGATCCAGTCACATGATCCCAACCAAACTGAGAGTGAGAAGCTGGGAAATGCAGAGTAACACATGGATACTTATTGAGCATGAGTGGTCTCTGCTACAGGTAAATTACTTAAAACCTTTCCTTTAAAAAAATGCTTTTATTGATTTTATAAGTACCGCGCGCTAACCGATTGTGCCACTGGAGCTCCTGCTTTTATTGATTTTAGAGAGAGAGAAAGGGAGAGGGAGAGAGAAACATCAATTGGCTACCTCTTGCATGCCCTCTACTAGGGATCGAGCCTGCAATCCAGGCATGTGCCCTCACTGGGAATTGAACCAGCAACTTCTCAGTGCATGGGACTATGCTCAACCAACTGAGTCACACTGGCCAAGGCTTAAAATCTTCCTAATATTTAGTTCTCACATCTATAGAATGATGACCATAATGTTGATTTCAAGGGACTATTGTAGAAGATAGTGCTACTTATCCTAGTGACTGACATAGCTTAAGAGCTCATTGAATAGCAGCTTGAAGAGTTAGAAAAAGAAGTCAATGCCTCTTTTGTGACTGTAAGGACAACGAGTGAGCTTAGATCTTAAAACCACAGATCCCAGTGGGTGTCTTTTAATGAATAAGCCAGATTCCGTCCACCTCCAAGGCTCATTTGCTTAAGTAGCAGAGACAGGACAAGGCAAGCTCACAATCAAAGGTCGGAAGAGTCGGAAGCCATTAGCCTGCTTCTCAGGGAAGGTTTGGTGAGAAGAGGAAGCAGAGATAATGGAGAAGGGACAGAGGGCAAGTCCACTCAATTTTCAGTTCATTAGAAAAAGGAAAGTCAACACTCAAGCTGCCTGGGGAGCCCCTGAAATCAGCAAAGGTCACTCCACAAGGACAGGAAGACTGACTCTCTTTTTCTCCAGGGGAGCCCCAACATCAGGGTCAAGGCCTGGCTGCTGGTAGGCGCGTACGGCATGTTGATTTACCTGCACTGGGGCCCTTTTTCAGTGGCGTGGCGGTCAATGTCTGGTCAATGAGAAGTCAGTTGGGACTCTAGGCCAGTGAGAGCCCTTCCATCTACAATCATATATGTATTTTTGCTACTATTTACAAAAGAAAGTTTTGTGTTTTTTTTTTTTGGGGGGGGGAGATGGCAACTGTTTTACTTCCCAGAATGAAGCTGACGTGCATGTCTAAGATGAATACATTTGAAATAAGATGTCTTAAAAATAGTGGAGAAAAATTTTCATTAGTTAGAGCAGAGGTCCGCAAACTCTTCTGTAGCGCCAGTTAGCGAGTCTGCTTGGCTTTGTGGGACACATAGTCTCGGTCACAACCCCACTCTTATAAAGTGAAAGCAGCTGTAGACAGTATGTGAATGAATGGCCATGGCCATGTTCCAATAACATTTTATTCATGAACACTGACATTTGAATTTCATGTTATTTTCACACATCACAAGGTAATATCCCTCTTTTGATTTTGTTTTAATCGTGTAAACAGATGTTGGGCTGGATTTGGCCTGCTGGCTGTAGACTGCTAACCTCTGAGTTAGAGAAACTCGCTGTTGCCTTGACTGTCACCAGACATCACAACCTTATTTCAAAGATGTTTCTATGAATGAAACACTATTCTCTAGCCTTTGGAGAAAGAGGATGGACTCTGTAGCCCACCTACTGCGTATTTAAAATATAGTGTGAATATGGAGCTGAAGTAAATATACTTAATATCCTGCACACAGTAACCTCCTCAAGTCTAGTTACTGAAGTCTGTGAGATTCGTATTTGAAGGCACACTCCCCAAAGGACAAACTTCTTTCCAGTAAGGTCTCAATGAGTCCTAGTGCTTAGAAAACAAACAGCACTACCACGGTCTCCCTGACCACGTGGACCTTGTCCTCCCTCTTGGATTGGGTACCACCCACCCATGTTTCATGAAGAAATGATCAGATTACTGGAAGTGTGAACAAATGATGGCATTAAAAAACACACACCTAACAAACCCAAACCTAAACAAAAATGCATTTTCTAGGCCCTTTTCTCTTTCCATTTTTACCTTATCAAGCAAAAACAAAGCATTGGATATCTATTAATAACTTAAGGCAATCAATTCTAAGAGCATGCCAGATTCTCCATGAGAAGGCGAAAATAGGAAAAGGTTATCCTAAATTCCCAGGTCTTGGTAGATTACCTAGCATCTTGCAGTAAAGCTTGCTTTTTGCCTCCAATCAGAGCAGATGAATTTGATAAATTCTCAGTAACACTCAGGAAGACGGGTGTGTGCAGAACAGGCTCAGAGCGCCCCCTCCTGGTGGATGGAGAGAGTTCATCCATGGTGTTTAGCCAAGGCTCATGAAGGATTTGGGGGCTTTGAGGGTAAAACAGCAGAGTTTATCTGAAATTAAACAGCGACCTATCATGGCCCAAGAGTGGACAGTCCTAGCTAATGGGCCAGAGGAGGAGCAGAAAAAATGAAAGAACAACAGATAATTTTTAAAGGCGTTTTGGTTCAAATTATTTAAAACATTAAATAAAAAAACCTGTTTTGCTTTTCAAATATAAAGCAACCAAACAGCTCACCGTTGGCAGCTATTCACCCAGAGGTCACAGAGGTTCACAGACTTGATGATAATGACAACCAAGTAACTGTCTTCCATCTCCTCTCACCCCGGCCTGACCAAACACACAGAATGCATGTGAAATATATATATATATAAAATCAGAATTGTTCATTTTAATGGTGTGAATGGGGTCAAACCCATGGATTCCCAACAGGCAAGTTTATCTCATTCTGTCTCAAGGACTATTATCTCAATGGTAAACAGTCCTAACCCCAGTGTACCTTTTATATTCTCTGGCTTCAAAATGAAAGAATGTGCAAGGGAGAGGGGCTGGATCTTTGCAAATCTGTACCTACACTTAGAAATGAAACAATTGAAAACACTTGCCCCAGCCGATTTGGCTCAGTGGGTAGAGCATTGGCCTGCGGACTGAAGGGTCCCAGGTTTGATTCTGGTCAAGGGCACATGCCTGGGTTGCGGGCTCAATCCCCAGTAGGGGGTGTACAGGAGGCAGCCGATCAATGATTCTCTTTCATCATTGATGTTTCTATCTCTCTCTCTCCCTCACCCTTCCTCTCTGAAATAAAATATATATGTATATATGAAAAGAAAACACTTCTGCTGCTGATGGAGCCCGGTGCTGACCTTCTGGCACACAGATAAGGAGTGTGGGGAGGATGTTTCAGAAGAGAACCATGGTACCCTTCCTTTCGGGAAGTGGTTTTGAGGCCTCAGTGGCATCTCTTTGTTCCCAGAATTCGCTCCAGGATATAATGAGGGGCCTGGCAGTGGGTAGCGATTTTAATGTGCTTTGGGGAACTGTCAGGGACCTTGCCAGAGGCAAGTTTGAGCAGATTTTTGATTCGGGCCTTTAATTGGTGCATTGTTGGTGGTCCAGGAATTCGGCACCTCCTGGGCCCTCTGAAGGGTGTTCTGGTTCCTGCCTCCAGACTGTCCCTGCAGGCAGCTCACCGGCCCCCGTATCCTCCATTGGTGAGCGAGGGCTGAGATGCCCGCCCTTCCTAAAGGGTGGGAGTAACACCCCAAAGGGTTTGTAGATCCAGCTAGAGATAGGAGTGCTACTTGGAGGGGAACAGATTCTCCCCTAAAGGAGCTCCAGGTTCTCACTGACCCCAGAACCCCGCGACTTTCATTGCAGGTACCCCAGACTGGCTGCGAAGCATCGGGAATCCAACACAGCAGGCATCGACATCTTCTCCAAGTTCTCTGCCTACATCAAAAACACCAAGCAGCAGAACAATGCTGGTGAGTGACTCCCTGCCACCAAGACCCCCTGCCGCGCTGTCCCTGCCCAGGGCATCTCAGATACTCAGGTCAGAGAGGCACCGGGGAGCAATGCTGCTTGCTGTTCATGCCCCCGCCCCACCCCCTATACACAGGGCAGGGGTTGTCGATCCTGCTTTCTGGCTAGTGCGGGCGGAAAGGCCACGGGCCTTACTGCTGGACTGGGGGGAGGGATGTAGTGTGCGTGCCCAGTCGGCCTTAGTGCACAGGAGGGTCCCTCCTCCACATACTGTGGTCCATTTGTCCCAAATCCACAACCCTGCCTGTCCTCTCAGGAAGTCCTGTTGGAACAACAGCTTCCTCTGGTCCCAGGAAGACTTCTCAGGGGGCTGTCAGAGGCCCTGGTGGGACAGCGCGGTCACCATGGTGGGGAAGGCTGAAGGCAGGGGCGGAGGGGGCGGGGGACCACTTCTCGGAGCCGGCTCCTCCTCCAGTGGCCGTGGCTGCGGAGCTCGGGACTTGGTCCCCTGTTGTGGCTTCTCAGAGAGCCTGGAGCGCCTCACTGAGGCTCACAACATATCCAGTCCCTCCTTCGGCATTGTCCTTTCAGAATGAACTGATGCAATTAGAATGAATAGAACAGTCAAATTGAGTGTGTAGGACACCTAGAACGTAGGCCCTAGAGAAGGAAAGGAGCAAGGAGGAGAACGTCTGCTTGCCCTCTGAGTGGGAGAATGAATGAGATCGCCCGATAGGCTGGCGCCTGGGTGGAGCCCAGCACAGAGCCAGAGTGAGCGCTTCATGAGTGTCTGTGAATGAATGGCCATCAGACAAACACACAGTGGACCAAAACAAGGGGGCGTATGACAGACCTCCAGGAGCGCAGGGGAAAAGGCATTGCTTTAGACCAGCGATTTCTGGCCGGTGTGCCGCAAGAACTTTTAAAACATGCAATTCCTGACTGAGTCAGGGACACAGACCTCTTTTCCCTTAGGTTGTCAAATAAAAAATTTAAAAAATGACCACAGCCAACACAGCAACAGCCATCTGTTTGTTTTGGGGTTTTTTGTCAGATTGGCAAAAAGTACAATATACATTTTGGTGTGCCGCAGAATTTTACTAATGAGTTTATGTGCCAGGAGGCGGGAAAGGTTGAAATCGCTGCTTTGGACCCAGGTGACCAGGAAAGGCAGCCACACGTGGCTGAAGAAGAAATTTTGGCAGGTGCAGAGTTGGTGCAGCGAGAAGTAAATAATTCAGTAAGTTACTGAGGACCTACCTGGATTGTGCCAGGCGCAGAACTAGATTCCAGAAAAAGAACTAGAAAAAGACTCTCCCATCCTCTGAGGCCTGGTCGATGCAGAAGAAAAGGCTTAACTTCCCAAAATGCCAAGTGACAAGACAGGTAAATGATGGCTTATTCCAAGGGGGTCTGAAGAGCTGATTAACTGTCCTGGAGAAACAACAGCTGCCCAAGGTGGTCAGAGCAGGAGGAATTTTCCTACAGGGCCTTTGAGAAAGCTTCTTGGAAAAGTTTCCTCTGGGTCATAGAGGTTGAAAGGGAGTCAGTTGTCTGGAAACATTGGGTGGATGCAGTGGGGAGGGTGGGAAAACACCAGCGACAGAACCAGGAAAAGTGGTCAGAGCCTGCAGTGCCTGCCTGGGAGACTGGACTTATGGAGGGGCAATGGCAGCCGTTCGAGGTGCAGGAGGAGGCATTAGAAGGAGAGTAGTCTTTTAGGGACCAGAAGAAGAAGGGTGTGGAAAATATTTGAACATACTCAGTGCCCTTGCTTTGTTGCATTTGGACCCTGTGGTGGGGTGAGTAGTGGCCCCCACAAATTCTTGTCCACGCAGGACCTCAGAGTGTGGCCTTATTTGGAAAAAGGGTCTTTGCAGATGTAATTAGTAACGCGTCTCCAGATGAGATCGCCCTGGATTGATTGTGGCCCCTAAGTCCGATGACTGGTGTCCTTATGAAAAGAGGAGAGGGCACACAGAGACAGGGCAGAAGGCCACGTGAGGACGGCAGAGATGGGAGGGCAGCAGGCACAAGCTGCGGACCCCTTGGGCCACCAGAGGCTGAAAGAGGCAGAAAGACTTACCCTCTAGAGCCTGATTTTGGACTTCTGTTCTCTAAAACTGAGGAATAGATTCCTGTTGTAAGGCACCCAGTGTGTGGTACTCCGCTGTCGTCATCCTAGGAGACTGAGGCAGCCCTCACACCATCGTGTGGATGGGCCGGTACTGCCACTTCCGGCCGAGGACGCAAGGCAAACGAGAGGGCTGGGGCCTGTCCCTGCCTCCCCTCAAACCCACAGAGCTGGCTCCGGACCCTCGTTTTCAGATCCCACATCCAGCGCCCTCTCCTCGCAGCCACAAACATCTTCCTTCATACTTGTCAGAGCACCCTCAGAAAGTTCAGCTCATCGGAGCCTTCCAGATTTTCCAAGTTATAAACAGTATTTACATATTATCCGTACTTAAGTTCTCCCATCCCCAGAGCCAGAGCTACAGTTTCCACTGAGCATCGAGTATCCATTTCTTATAAACTCCACACGGTCCAACTTTCATTGTTTCCTCTTCTTCTGTTTCGCCCTGGTTTTCTCCTGAGGGTTTTGCCCTTGTGACTCCTCTCCCCCTGGCTCATTTGCACATTGCCAAGCGCCTGCATTTTTGCTTTCCCAGAGTCTAGCCCCAGATCAGAGTCCCTGGCGCTGTTCTCTTCTGTCTTTTAAGAGGACACCGCGTGCTCATCCTTCGTTGTAACCGTTGTAACTATAGCTGACCCACTCCCCTCCCTTCCCTGACCCCTCACCCCCTGGTTGTGGCCAATGGGTCCAAGGTTCTTAGGCTCAGAAGCCAGAGGTGAAGCCTCCTGCAGAGAGCAGTGCCATGGCCCCACACACAGCCCAGTCCCCCGTCCCCTGAGACAGTCCACACCCCCTCTCTGCTCTGTGGAGCTCTGTAGGAGGTGGGGGGCAGCCTCTGCAGATCAAGCGTTGGCATCAGCATTAGACCCAGCCTTCCTATGACCTCCCTCCTGCACCGCCCTCCATCTCCCGCTGCATCTTCAGCTCTGCATCTACCTCTCCAAAGTCCTTTCTTCAGATTGTTCCTCTTGTGTTCCCAGCTTTTTTCTCTGAGCAGAGCCCTCCCTCCCTTTCCACCAACTACCCACCTAATGTCCCAGCCTCCTGTGCATACACTGGCTGTGGTCCTGGTCCTTTCCTGCCCTCTCACCCCAGCACTGTGAGATGGTCTGCGGGGTGGATCACCCTCCATACCCAGGGTGGGCACAGGAACGCCATTTAAAATACCCCTGCTGCCCGGCTGGCATGGCTCAGTGGTTGAGTGTCGACCTATGAACGAGGAAGTCATGGTTTGATTCCCAGTCAGGGCACATGCCTGGGTTGCGGGCTCAATTCCCAGTGTGAGGTGTGCAGGAGGCAGCCGATCTATGATTCTCTCTCATCATTGATGTTACTATCTCTCTCTGCCTCTCCATTCCTCTCTAAAATTAATAATAAAAATATATTAAAATACCCCTGCTGTTCCACAGTTCCTCCAAAGTCCTCAGCTACCAGAACCCAGACCCCACTGGGGGCAGCCACCCATAGCTAGCACATAAGAGAGTCATCAGTTAGAATGTAGGTTCAGCCATTCCTTTATTCATTCAACAAACACAGATTGCATGGAGTGGCTACAAGTCTGAGCCCATGTGGAGGGCATTTCTTGTGTGCCAGGCACTGTGCTAGATTCTAGAGATGCCAAGACAAATGCAACCAAGTCTATTGCCTGTGATGAACGAATGGGGGCAGAAACATATAAACAGGCAATTGCTGGCCTGGCTTGAATTCCAGGCCTGCCACTCCCAGCTGTCCAGCTCTGCCCGAGGGACTGACTCTCTCTGAGCCTGTTTGGGCATCGGGAAAATAGGCTTAACAATCCCTTCAGTTTCTTCAGCTGCCACATAAGGCAATTGATAGCGCATCCAAGGTTTGTAATGCAGACTCATTCATTTTACAAGTCACTGCTTGCAAATTCTTTAGCACCCTACCTGACACATAGTAAATGCTCACTAAATGTTAACTTTATTGTTATCACAAAAATGAGACAAACATGAATATTGGCATCGAAAACTACGGGTGTGGCTCTGACTTTTCCCCCCAGTGAGTACTTCCAAATCTCCTACCCATGTAGGCTCTTTCTGCTTGTTTAACTTTGTTTCCCAGTTTCTTGGTGCACTCTCCTCTCCAAAGTATGTATCAAAGCGACCAGGTGGCCTGGCTCTGGCGGGTACACCTCAGTACTGCTGCCTCTGACCACGAGGTTACGGTTTTGTGTCTGTCGCTGAACTGCCCTCCTCTGTAACTGCCAAAGCCGGCCCCTCACTCCGCAGTGACCAGGTTCCACCTCCACGCCCTCCAAGCCCTCCATGCCCTCCACGCCCTCCACGCCCCTTCTCCAACTTGCTTTTCACTCCATTTAAATGGAGCACGGACTTCCTCCTGACAGTCTCCAGACCCCACACTGAGTAAGATGCTGCACGGGCTCGCCTTCTTCTCATGTGGGGTCCCCCACCACCACCCCTGGTTTGGGGGAAACAGGACTTTGTGTCTGGACGTGCCGCACGTCTCAACGGTTCAGCTCCAGGTGAGCGAACAGTAACAGCAGCTCCCAGGGCCCCCAGGCTCCACCAGCAGGCAGCAGGGACCCTGGTCAGCTACAGTTGGCTCTCCCAGAAGAATAACACATATTCCTGATTTGGGGGCTTGAGTCGCAGGCAGGGAGGAGCTGTTATTTTCGTTTTCTTTGCCCTTTCCCTCTGTGACTACCCTCCCCATTGGCTGCAGATGCCAGGCGACTGGCTTCCAGCGGATGTGACTTCTCTCCAGGGTTCCCCTGCAGGCACCCTCCTACCCTCTGGTCCTCACCTGTGCCTTCTCCACACCTGAAGGCCATGTTTCTTCTCTCCTTTTTAACAAAATATATTTTTATTGATTTCAGAGAGGAAGGGAGAGGGAGAAAGAGAGAGAAACATCAACGATGAGAGAGAATCATTGATTGGCTGCCTCCTGCACACCCCCTACTGGGGATCGAGCCTGCAACCTGGGCATGTGCCCTTGACCGGAATCAAACCTGGGACCCTTCACTCCGCAGGGTCTCCATTCATTGAGCCAAACCGGCTAGGGCTCTCCCCATCTTCTCTTGAGGACCCGGGAGACCTCCCTGCAGCCTGAGGCCCATGTCACCACCTTTCCTGCTCCTCTTCGTCATTTCCAAGATTCTGAGCAGCCTGCCCATGCCTGTCTCTTTGTATTATGACCGACGGGTCCCCTTGCAGCGTTTGCAAAGATGTGCCCCTGTCCACTGAGGGCAGACACTGTGATCTCTTAACATACTCCTCCTGAAATGTTAGTCATTGTAAACTCCTAACTTCCCTCGAACCTTCCTTGGGTGCCTAGGACACGCTGGATGCAGGGCTAAGCTTAGAGGGCAAGTCCCAGCCTCAGATGGAGTTGTCTCCCTGGCTTGGCCCTTCATTTGTTGTAAGTGTAGTGTCTGTATTTTCCAATCTGAAAATCAGATGTCTAACAAATTGCCTTCATTAAAACTAATCAAATTATTAGAAACTGGTACTGGTCCCAGGAAATCCAGGACACGTGTCCCCAATGGAAAAGCACCTGGTCGGGCTGAGCCTTCTGTTCCCACCCCTCCCAGTCCAAATCCAGATGCGGCTGCCACTGTGGGCAGGAGGGGCGTATCACATCCCACCGCCTCCTGCCCCAGATCCTCCGCCAGAACTAAAGAGTCACCCTTAGCCACAAAGCAGTTTCCAAGCAAGGACCGAGGTTTCCTCTTCCCTAAGGTCTGTCAGTAACCGATGTCCCCTGGGTCTATTCTGAGAAAATTGACAATCTCAGGCACATGTACTGAAGAAGACTCTCGGGGTATTCGAGAAACCTCAGTGAGCTCATCTCACCATGGGAAATCATTCTCTTTATATTTTCTCAAACGTTTTTGTTGTTGTTAATCCTCAACCAAGGATATTTTTCCACTGATTTTTAGAGAAAGTGAAAGGGGGCGAGAAAGAGAGAGAGAAACATCCATGTGAGAGAGATGCATCAATTGGTTGCCTCCCGCACGCACCTTGACCAGGGCTGGAGATCCAGCCTGCAACTGAGGTACGTGCCCTTGACCAGAATCATACCCAGGACCCTTCAGTCCACAGGCTGACGCTCTGTTCACTGAGCCAAACTGGGGAGGGCTTTTAAAAATGTTTTTATTGATTTTTAGAGAGAGAGGGAGAGGAGAGAGAGAGAAACATGGATGTGAGAGAGAAACATCAAGCGGTTGCCTCCAGTACGCACCCCGACTGAACCCAGAACCCGCAACCTTGGCATGTGCCCTGATGAGGAATCGAACTGGCGACCTTTCGGTGCACAGAATGACGCCTAACCAACTGAGCCACACCGGCCAGGGCAGGGGACGATCATTCTTAATGGAAATCGTTCTTGATGGACACGCGATTGAACGGTTCCATGTGGTTGTTATCACAGTATCAGGCAGGGGGCTCCTGCACCGTCTCCCACAGCTCGGGGGAAAGGAAGGACAGCCAGACCAGCCGAGGGTTCCTCCTTCGGGCCTAGTCCCCTTCCTCCACTCAGGCCCCAATCTTCAAATTGCTCCTGGTTTCTCTCTGCTGAAAGGTGCCCCTGCTGATGTTGATGGAACACGCATCTGTCTGTAGCACTGCAGTCTTTCTTTCCCTGTCATATTCTCAGTGGTTTGTGTCCACACACGCTCACCCCTGCTTCCCACCTGGCAGCCTGGGGAACCACCCCCACAGACCGAGGCCCCGCAGCCGGCTCTCTCCTCCCACACCAGTGGTCAAAGTGCTTCCTCCAGCAGGTACCCCCTCACTCGGAATCAAATCTGCAAGACCCTTGAGGAACTATGTTAAACTAAGACCACCCCCATTTGATTATAGAAATGGAGGCTCACAGACTTCAGGTCAATGCTAGGAAGTTTATAATGAAATCTGTCGTCAACTAAAGAAGTGAGTGTCCCATCCACGGGAGGGTACGAAGGAGGCTGGACCTATTGTAAGACACTGTTGTTTACTTAAACTATAATGTTTTGCTTTCAGAGGTGTCAAATGTGAAAAAAAAATGTGCATCTTAGTCTTGATGGAATACGGTAGTTGATTCCCATACCCCTTTCTCAGTTGAACTTTCTACCACTTCCTAGAGGCTCTGCAGTGAAAGGTCAAACCCTCCCTTCTGCGTGCCTTGAGCCACCTTGTTGGACAGAAAGTGGGTCAAGGTCAGCATTGCTTCCTGCCTCTGGGCTGGCTGTCCCAGCTCCATGCCCAGTGACGTGTCAGGTCTGCTGCTGTCTCCTGCCTGGAGGTAGCACTTACCTCTTAGGTCAGGGGCGGGCACTTTTTCTGTAAAGGGTCAGATGGTAACTATTTTGGACTTTGCAGACCCTGCAGGCTGTCACAACTGCTGGGCTCTGCTGCTGGAACTGTAAACAATGAATGCGGCTGTTCCAAGAAAACTTCGTTTATGCACCCTGACATTTGAATCTCACATCATTTTCAGGTGTCAGGAAATAGTTTTCTTCTTTTGACTTTTCCCAACCATCCAAAAATGTGAAAAAAACAATAACATACTTAGCTTGAGGGCAGTGCAAAAACAGGCAGTGGGTGGATTTGACCCTCGGACTGTAATCTGCTGAGCTCTGTGTTAGGCAGTCCCAGGCTACACAGCAAGTTCTCTTCATAACTATACCTCCTCATCTCCGATGTGGAGATTATAACAGGGCTCTTTCTTGTGGCATTGTCACCTGAATTAAATGAATGAATGCATAAGAGCACCAAGGACAGTCCCTGGCACACAGTAGGCACTAGCATGTGATAGCTATTGGGACAGCTCTTGTTGGTTTCAGGAGTCCTCCTCGCAGGCAACCCAGCTTTTAGTGTAATGTAGGCGCATGTGCTGCCCTCTTCTGGCCGGTGGAGGAATCAGCACTAGACACTGCTAATCATGCTTCCCATGAGGAGGCCTGTGGGTTTGCAAGCATCTGCTAGAGACTCAGTTCCCAGCAGAGAGCAGGTCTCCTTCAGGGGTCCAGGTCACCTTCCATCATCTGACCCCCACACCCAAGGTTGGGCATGTCCCCCAGGCCTCATGGATCCTCCAGAGGTCGCTGGCTGCCCCATGACATGCTGCCCCCAACCTCGTCTTTCTCCTTTTCCTCTCCCTCTTCCACCACCTCCGATCTTGACTTTTATGAACTTCCTTGACCTAAAATAGAAAAGTGTTTGAAAGGATTCAAAGCAGCCTGGGAGGGCTGTTAGCCCAGAACCAACAAGCGCCCCGTCTATCAAAGGCTCATGCTTTCTCTCCAAGCGGCATGAAAGCAAACGGCTGTTGGGGGTGAGGGGGGAGCAGGGTGTTGGGGAGGCAAGGTGGAGCATTTTTCCAGATTCCCCAGGATGTGGCGAGCCATGTTTAAAAGAGAGTGTGTGTATTTATTATTCCAAGCCACTTCAATCACAGGGCGCCGATTTCCTTCTCCTCTTCCTCCCCCGGCCCTCAGCCCCATGTTACAGGGTGGGCTCAGTCTGCAGGCCCGGCCTCTCCAAGGGGCCCCACCTCACAGTCAGACTCGTGCTCTGTGAAATGTGGTGGGAACAGGAGTCATAATTGCACTGCTCAGAAGCAGAAGTCAGCGAGGTGGCCATGGGGCCCCGTGTCTGCTCTGTCGGAAACACCGACCCCTTCTTTTGGAGGAAGACGGCTGGGTCCCACCTCAGGCCCACGGAACCCTGCAGAAGGGCTCAGGCGGGGGTTATCACCATGCGCTCCGGGTGGTCCCCGGCCCACCCTGGTGGGTGGTGAGGATAACGAGGTCTTGCCACTTCCTCATAAAGCAGCCATTGCCGTCTCCTTTCAGAAAGCGCCTCTGGTCACAAAGGAACCCTTCAGGCTGCCTTCCGCGGCCACCCTGCGTGCAGCGTGCAAATAGCCAGCTCGGGGTATTTTGTTTGTTTGTTTGTTGGGTGGAAGTTTTGCTTTGATTCGCATTCTTACAAGGAAAAACAAATAACCTGGGCTGGGAGGGACCCACCTCCGAGGTTTGGCGCCCGCTCGGCAGGATGCACGCCTCCTGCGAGGAGGGGCCTTGAGGCCAAGAGCGAGAGGGAGGGGAAGGGGCGCTGCTTCCCGCTGGCACCTCCCAGGATGGCCCATGGGATTCCTCCAGAGGGTCTTGGATTTGGCTCCTTATTGAGGCAGATGCTGGCAATTTATAATTTAACAAATGTTGCTCCTGAAATGAATCCTTGGGCGGTCATAAGGAAGGCGGTCGGTGGCCACGTGGCTGGTGGAAGGGGGCAGCTCGGGGAGGAGGGGCGGGAGGGGTGGGGAGGGTCCTGCGTGGGTGGGCGCATTCATTAGTGGAGGGAGCGTGTTAGCTCTGTGGGCTCCCGGTGGGAGGAGCGCGGAGACCACCAACACCATTCCATGTGGGGGAATTTCCCACAGTCTGACCAGAAGCAGTTCTCCTGGCCTGGCCTGGCCTCATATCAAGGCCTGGGGAATAAGGGAACTTTAAAGGACTAATTTGAACAAGAGCTAAATGCTCTTTCACCTCTGGCGACTGCTACCTCATCCTGTGCAACCAACACTTGTCTTTGTGCCGTCTATACGGGAAGCTCAGTATCTCTCTCTCTCTCTCTCTCTCTCTCTCTCTCTCTCTCTCACACACACACACACACACACACACACACACACACACACACAAAGAGCTTATACGTGTTCTGCAACCTCTGTGCACATTACATATCTCTTTAAATCCACAGGGTCATGTATGCATTAATCTCGAAAAAAATGTGCGTGAAGTTGCACGACACCCAGCTTCGCCTGGAAGCGCGATGGTGTATGTGGGGGCGTCTACATTGCATCACTGTAGCTGGTTTATAAGGAGGGCTGCACTCGTGACCCCTCACCTGTGATCAGGACCTCGCTTTGGGAAAAGCTTCCCCGCCTCTAGCAGACGCTCCGTGGAGAAGGGCGCTGGGTAAAGGGCATGTAGCATGGGTCCCCCTTATTTGGTAGCCGGGGCTGACAACGACAAGATGTGAAATCCAGGTGGTGTGTGAACCTTCCAACAGAAGGTCAGACAATTATCCACTTTCCTCATCAGATCCATCACTGCCCCCCGGGATGGCAATGTTCCCTCTGCTTCACACGAGAGAAGCTGAAGCGTGGAAACGTCCGCAGACCTGGGGCCAGTGAGGGGCACAGGAAAGCAGGCTTCCCTCGGCGGTTACGCTCTGTGGCTGCAAATGAAATAACAGTAAAACATGCTCGTGAGAATTGACACCAGGGGTCAAGTCCAGTCTGGTATTCTGAAGGGACCAGCCGCTTAGAGAGGATAATTTGTTGGGGGAAAACAGTTGCCATGCAGAACTTTGGCCCTAAAACCCCTAACCTTCTTTTAAAATGTGCTCTAGAGCTGCCTTTCAGGAGGCACCCCACCCACCTCGGCCCCTCATGAGCTTAGCCTGAGCAGCCCCAGGAGCTAAAGAGACGCAGATGTTTGGGAGTTACCTGTCATGTGACAGTTCGTTTTGCTTGTCTTGTTGTCCAGGCCGTTTTCCCATTTGGAGGGACATTTGAGTCCCCTGGGGGTCTTGTTCCAGTGCGGACGCTGATGCAGAGGGTCTGGGGGTGGGGTGGGACCTGAGAGCTCCCAGGTGACTCTGCTGCTGCTGCTGGTCCAGGAGGGGCTCGGGAATAGGGTTCTGGGCAGCAGTCTCCATGTGGGAATCTTCATCATTACTGTCCCGAGAGCCCGGCTCCGCATCCGGCTCAGAGCAGGTGCTCCATGACATTTGCTAAATGAATGAATGAACCGTAACTCAAGCACTTCACGATGCCCCTACCCTGCCTGCTCATTACCTGAGAGGTGTTGGAAGGGCCTAACCTGACTCTTCAAGGTCAGGGGCACGTCTTCCACGCAAGAATGAATTCTTGCATATAATTCACTTTTAACTTAAGGTGGTTTTTAAAAACTATGGTGAAAATATTTTATCTAGCCATGCCAACAACAAGAACAAAGAAGACACACTCTTTCAAACTCTCCTTTGGGGTGATCAAATCTGTATCAATCCCCCACCTAGATTTTGGGAAGCATAGAATCGCACTGTTAATCTGCTGTACTCTTACTTCAAACTTTGGAAGATGCAAGACTCACATAGTCAAAGCTGTGCAACTAAAACACCCAGTGAATAATAGCTCCTCCCCGCAGACTGTAATCTGCGTGGGGGCAAGTGAGGGCAGCTAGAGAACTGCTCTAAGCAAGGGGGTGGCGGGTAAAATTGCCGCATGTCCGGGGAGTTCTGCAAAAGTGTCAGCCACCCCCGGCCCCTGTGGATCCTCCCCTCTAAGGCTGCCCGTCGCACTGTTAGGGAGAAGGCTTGGTCTGGTGGGGCTGTGGTCACGGCAGCAGAGTGAGAGTGAAAGGACCGGCTGAGCCTGCAGAGAAGACTGCAGATTCATCTCGGATGACTTCCTGAGGGCGGAGGCTGAGCCAAGGACAGTATTCACCAAGCAGACTGTTTCCTTGCAATCCGAAGAAGTTATTCGCAGTTTTGTATGCTTTGGTTCTTATACACCAGCATCATCATGTATTGCACCTCAGAACCACTCACGGCATGCCAGGCACCGTTCTACACCCTCTGCAGGCATGACTGACTGTAACCCTACATGCTGGGCCGTGTTATGATGTCCACTTTGCAGCTGAGGAAACTGAGGCACACGAGGTTAAGCAGCCTACCCAAGCCAGTACATGGCAGAGCCAGGACCCCAACCCGGCCGCTGGTCCCAGGGTCTGTGCTCTTCATACAGTGAATAGAATCCATTATTTAAAATGCATGTGGTGCTGAGTTTTTAAGCAAGAGTAGGTAGGTCATTTAGGAAACTGTGATCAAATCAGGTCATAAACCAACAGATACTAACTGAACAACTACCAGGTGTGTTTCCCTAAATATACTCAACAACCCAGCTTCCCCATTGGACTCAGCAATCCTGGACGGACAAGGGGCGCCACACCTGGCCCACAGTAGGCTCTCCACAGATACCAGTTTAACAAATGAAAGAATGGGCAGCTGGCAGCAAATTTAGGACAGTCACAGAATGACTAAAACCAGTAATTATTTGAATTTACAGTTGTGGTGGCAGGGTGGCTGTTTTTAAATTTGTTAACAGCTTTTGTATAAAAGATGTGGGCCTTTGAGGATGAAGCAAGACAAAATGTGGTTAAATCGTGTCAGCCTGAGTGGTTGGAGGAAGCAAGGGTGGAGAAGAAAAGTCTCTAGGCCTAAGCACTGGGACAGAAGGACCCTGCCCCCCTCGCCGCCCGAGGAAGTTAGAATCTCCCCTGACCAGCTCATTCCAAATGTTTGGACATCAGCACTTAACCTAATCTATGGCCTGATACTTAAAAATAACCTGTTATAAAGTCACCATAAAAAACTCACAGTTTTCAGCCTTATGCAGTCTGCTACATAAACTACAACCAGCATTAATAGCTTCAGTCAGCATTTATGTCGTTCTTTCTATTAGCACAATGGGTTTTACAACCATTTATGAGTTTCTGGAAAGCCTAATAGAAAACACACATACATGTTCCCTGTGAAAGACGCAGGAGAGGTTTCTTAAGTCGACCAGCAGGGGTCGCCACCGCCCCATCGCTAAAGCCTGGGCGGGCTCCCTAATAGGGAACACATTCTCTGCCGGTGGCTCCAGCAGCAAGCCTCCCTGGCGAGTTCCTGCAGTTTCCTCTTTGGGTTGGCTCCACTCGGAGTCAGTCCCTCTCTGTCTCTCCTCCTCCTCCTGTTGGTAAATAAACATCTGGGGCGCTTACCTGGTACAGGCTGTGTACACAGAAGAAACCCTCAATGTGAAGACCTACGTGATTATCTTTGCCTTCAAATTTACTATGACTTTTTAGGAGATCCAGAAAATTATCTGAATCTGGAATTGCCTATACTGTCCATATTTCCCTTCATACTTATAAAAAAGTCTTATGAAGGACACACTGAAGTCACCTTAAATTCTTCACCATGCTGGTGTTTTAAATGCAGCCGAAGACTTGCCTTTAAAAACATGTCTTGTTGTTGTTATTGGGAACAATATTTCTGAACATAGAGCAAATCTCAGATGATTTGTGGAGCTGTGTGAAAACTACGATTCTTCACAAGGCTTGGGGGTGGAGGGAAGCGATCTACTTAAGCTATACAGAGATCGGTGTCTTCCTCTAGAAATCCCTGAATTTCCAAGAAATATATCAGTGTCTCATTCACTCTGTGATTCTCTCTGCCAAAGGGGAGTGGGGCATCCAGCAAGGTCCTGTATCCCAATCCACCGGAGTTGTAAGACTTGGATCCTGCCTTGGGCGTAAAGAATCATTTACTGGCCTCTTACTGGAAAGAGCCATGGGAGTTTGTCATTTAATTCACCCTCCCATTCAAGGCCAAAATCCTTTCTAGAACAAACAAGCAACAGCCACAGCAGCATGAGCTGCCTCTGCGTCCCCAGCCCGGCTGACGCAGCACGAGGGAGCAGGAGGGAATCTGGAAGCTGCCGTTGCAATTTGCTTTCTCATAAATGGCTCTTGGTGTCCCCACCTTTCCTGTTTGCACCAGTGCCTAGAAACCGAGACCCGGGAACTGCTTTCCCACGGGAGCCCCTGGGTCTTTCACAGCCCACGCCAGTTCGACCAGAAACTCTCCAGTTTCATCAGTGTTCTCCATCTGATGCCAAAGGTGGACACGAATTCTCCAAACTATCAGACCAAGAGCATTTGACACACCCACGTACCCTGGAGAGAACAATGCCAAACCCAAAGAGGAGATTCCAGGAGACTCGGGATCCTGGACATGTTGGGAAATGCAAGGGTGAACTCCATCCTCTCAGCTCCAGGATTCTCCTTGCACCCGGGGAGCTCTGGGAGGCTCAGACAAGCTCCCTTCAGACAACTTCTGCCTTGAGCTGCTCGATTACTCTTAGACGTTCACTCACTCTCCCCTTCCTCCCCATCCTCTCACTAACTTAAGTTCTACCACCATACAGAAGTCCCCATCTCCTGTGAGGTCCCACTGTGCACCGGACTCTGAACAGGTTTAGCAACAACTGTGAACAGCCGTCACCAGAGGCAGGGTTCACATCCAGGTCTCTTGGAGATCACATTGCACCACTCGGCTACCATGTCTGCTGTCACAAGAACTCCCAGAGAAGCCTGGGCTAGGCCTACCTGACACCCCCCTCCCAAGCTCTCCCCGTCCCTTCCTTGATGATAGTGACCTGCTAACACAGCCAGCAGGCCCGGGCACACAGCAGAGGAGGGCCAACCAGACCTGAAAGAAAGCCCCATCTCCTACAGCCCGGCTTTTGTTTCTGCCTCAGCCTGTTGTAGGGATGGGCATAGACACTGTCTTAAGAGACAAAGGGACCATGGGAATCAGCCATCCCTTACCTGCTCTGTTCCACAAGGGTCGCTATGGATCAGAGAGTGTGACCCCCAGTTTCTGCCTGGTTGGTAATTTTGCCTCTGTGTGGTCATCCTCATGTAACCCAGCTATAACGGGGCCACCATACCATGTCTTTAAGGACTTTTCCCAGGAAGAAAAGCTACATGACTTCAATTCCCCAAACTGGAAAGATGAATGGGGATCTTTACCGAAGTTTCTTGGGGACAGGGAGTTACACTGCCCACCACCACGCCAACTGTCCTCACACTTCCCTTAGAACATCTGGGCCTTGCCTCAGAACAGCAGCATCTGCCTTTCTGCCTCTCAGGCCCGCATCTCCTCTTGTCACCCCTCATAAGGCTCCTGGGCTTTGCTGCTGCTGCAGCCCCGCCTCTCCCCTGCACCTTTGGCCCCGGGCACCTTGCCATTTGACCTCTCTCAGTTTCTAAGGGAAGGCTGCTTCCTCCCAAAGGTGAGGGAGAGGTGATATTCTTATTTCATTTTCCCCCCATGACATTATCATTCATGTTTAAAATGATCAAATGTCAGTATGCTCATACCAGCTATGGTCATCTTTGTATTTTCTCTCCAAGAATATAGGATGGCAAGAGAAATATTTGCTGTTAGCTCCCTTGAACCACCACTGTGCTTTTTTATTTTTTTAAATCCTTTGGTTATATCGACATGATTTCAAAAGAGAAGATGGAAAGTAAAAACTTGATTCAGTCCTCCGGGTATGTCTCAATATCTAGATAATTCTTTCTTCATAGGCAAAACCCAAATGCATGTCTCGCTTTCCACCCAGGTGTTTTGCTGTCACACAGACAATGTGACATCATGGGTCCAAGTACAGGCCGAGTTGAGAGTTGGTATTTGTTGCTGAGAAGTGATGTGAAGGGTCCTGGTAGGCTCTCTCCTTGTAGTCCCAGTCATGGTCCCTGTGAGCACCAAGAACTCCTGGCATCAAGGCATTCAGAGCAGAACACAAATATGTTACCGAACAAATTAGCTGGAAGTTCCCGGCTGCTGTGGCTCCGTTGGTTGAGCATCATCCCATGCACCAGGAGGTTGCCGGTTTGATATCTGGTCAGGGCACATGCTCAGGTAGTGGGCTTCGAGTTTCTCTCTCATCAATGCTTCCATCTCTCTCCTTCTCCCGTCCTCCCTCTGAAATCAATTTAAAAATGTATTTTAAAAAGTTGGCTGGAAAGTAGGGCATAAGGAGTGACGTTATGATGGCCGCATTCTTGTCAGGGGAACGGGGGTGAGTGGGAGAGGTCTGTGGCATTAAGAGAAGATGGCCGCCAGGGAGGGAGCCATGGGGTGGTCCTGGCACCCAGCGATACCTTGCAGAGTGGAAGAAGTTTACATTTTGGAATCCAACAGCCTGTTTTAAATCCTGATTTTTCTCCTAACTCATATAGTAAGGTTGCTATTTTTAAAATATTTTCTCTTTGCCTTTCTGAGTTCCTGATTCTAATCTGCCCTAGGCATCCATCGGCCCCACGAGAGATGAGGGTTTCTTTAGAGAAATTCCAAGAAAGCAAAAGAAATTCAATATTTAGCTTCTGATATTCAAAATAGCATTTGCAACAAGACAGTAGCTTTGCAAGCCAAGCTATTGTCTTAAATTTTCTTTAGTTCTTAATTTTAGCACATTAAGAGCTAGGCCCGGAGGGCTCCGCTCACAGGGAGGCTTGCTGCTCTGTGGCTGACATAGGAGCACGGACAGCAAAGGCCACCCCTCTGCCAGGGGGCTTGGGGATGAAGGAGAGGAGGCAGGCAAGGGCGCCATGGGACTAGAGACATGTCCGTACAGCCCCATGGGGCTCTTCGCTCCGTGTCCTTCCAGGGTTTTGGAGGGAGGCCAGCAGCCCACCTCTGACCACACTCTAGGGGCAACACCCCATGGTTACTCCAGAAGGAAGTAGGTTCAGCGTAACTGGGAAGAGACACAGGACTCGTGTAACCTTCCCCAGACCTTCTACCCTGTGGGTCCCAGGACTCATAGCTCCAGGGTGCCATGAGGTCACAGGAGACTCCTCCCCACCCACCCCCAGGACTCAGGGAGAAGAGCAGACAAGGAGACTGTCTGAGAAACAGCATTTTTATGCAAAAGCGACTGGGAATTCTCTGGGAATTCCCATTCGATTATTACCTCAGACTGAATTATAATCCAGAAGACACATTGAAGTTGTTTTCCCACCACCCAGGGGTGGGGAGCTTGTCAGAAAACCATACAGTTAAAAACAGGCAGGTACCTTTTCTCTGTACGCCAGGAGTGGTTTGAACAGTTTGCTTGCACGCGTGAGCCTTGGATAAGTCCAAGATCCGTTTCTTTGTGACATGGAGATGAATACGAAGGCACATCTCAATAGCTTCACTGCGTATTTAAATGCTAGCTGGCGTAAGCATCCCGGTGGGCCACCTCAGACGTTCAGTCAGTGCATTTGTTGCTGGTGCTGGGGAGAAGAGGAACCCAGTGGAGCAGAAGGTGCTGGGCCTGGGACCAGCCCCCATAGCCACGGTCTCGTCCATGGAGAGTTGGATAGACCCCCATCCAGCCTGCAGATCTGCAGATGTCGTCAGAGGGGACCCTTGGTTCTTATCTCTCCCAAGTTCACAAGCCAGGGAAACTGAGCACAGCACCCTGGGCCCCCAGAGCCATGCCTGTCTTTCAAGGAGCACCTTTGGCATCTGCTCGGCTCCGAGGGAACGTGAGCGAGGGGTGGGCGGGAATGTGACCGAGGGGTCTGCATGGCCGTGTGCCGATCACGCCCGGGTGCACAGAGCTCGCCAGCGACCCAGGGCTGAGCTGTGCTTGTAGAGCCTTTAGGAGGCCGAGCTGGAGTCTTGGCTCCTGGGTCCCCATTCAGCCTCCATGCCCTGGTAAGAGTATACTATTTTCTTAGCTCAAATTGCCATTCCCAAGTCATTATTCCTCTATGACGAGAAAACAATATTGGGTCTTATGTAATATCAACCTCAATGAATCTGGAAGCGATCATGGAATGGGTGGATATTTTTTCCCTCCTCAAAAAAGAGAAAAATAAATTTGAGATTGTTTGCATATGGCTGCGAATATTTATGAACTATTCCCCCTTGTTTCCTCATCCCATATTTCACCCAGTGCGTTTGTGTGTGGTACAGAATAAATCTTTATGGGAAGGGGTGGAGAGAGGAAGAAGCAGTTAAAGGCCTGGGTATCCATCAAGTGCCTGGGATGTTAGTGGTTGTGAGTCTCGGGGTCCCCTGCCCTCAGGCTTGTTTGCTGCGGTCTGAGGGTAACCCATCCTGCTATTCAGAAGAAGTGTTTGGAGAGAGGGCTTTACATGCAAACACGGAGGGAATCAACATCCTCCGGTTCCTCTGGTTGCCTTTATAGCTCCTCACTCTCACCAGAGCAGAAAGTTCAACACCAACGGTTCCATGGCCTGGGTGCCGTCGGCGAAAGAGATAATTAAGTTCCACGGATGCCAGACTGAGCCAGGGTCAGAGCAGTGAGTTGGCAGGTAGGACGGAAAAGACCTGGCAGGCAATGTGTTGGCGCTGGCACTTGTTATTCGATAATAGGCAGCGTGTTAGCACACAGGCCTGTGGGTCTATTCCCTCTGGCTGTGCCTCTCAGCACGGCTTGTCCCTGAGAAGGGTCCCCAGGGGCACAGGATCAGGGCCGTGGTTGTACATTAAATCGGCAGAAGCAGAATGTCCATCTGGCTGTTTATTTCCTCCTCGGGGGATCGGGCTTCACACTGGAGCTTCTCAGAATCTCTCATTCTCTGCCACGCCTTGGATTTTTCAGGAGCACACTGACCAAGGGTGTGGGGTGCGGGCCCGAGAGCAGGGTGATTGTCACATTTGGTGATGCAATGGCAGTAGCTGTCATTCATTCCTACCATGGGCCAGGCACTGTCCCTGCATAATCTGAGTTAATCCTCACAGTGGCTGCATGAGGGTTAGAGATTTTTAGTTCCATAGTTGAGATGGGAAAACGGAAGCCCTCCAGAGTTGAGAAACTCACCCCATATTTAGTAAGTGCCAAGATGGAGGATGTTTCCAAGATTTGCAGGATCAGAAGCCAATACAATACATACTAATAAATAATTTTAACCTTTGCACTCGGATGTCGGGTGTGACTCGACACGGTTAGCATCGGTAGCAGCTCTTTTTATACTCTTTGAAAGTATCAATAATTTGAAATATAAAAAAATCCAAATAAATAAGTTTGTATGAAAAGAAACTCCAGTTTTTTATTCTACCGCCGCGCTTTGTAAAATCTGGGGTATTTAAAAAATTAAATCCCGAGTAGAATAAAGGAATCGAGAAAAAAAGCAAGCGAGTGCAAAGGGTTAAAAGTCAACTTCAGGGTCTCGGAAGGGGTCCACACAATTATGGGGCCTTTAAGCGTAAGTCTTAGCAGCCTTACAGTAAATCCACCCTGGGCAGGGACAAAATTTAAGTACAGGATTAGCTCCAGGCCACATGGCCCCATCCCTCTTGCCTCATCTCTTCTCTCTATCGTAAGGAGCACCAACTGCACCTTCACATTCCTGATCCAAACACACACAGAGAAGTGATGAAGCTGACACACTCAGGACGGGCCACCGTGGTATGTCACAGTTGTGACATAAGGCAACAACCATGCCCGTTGCCAAATTTTACCTCTCCGTCTCAAGAGATCACTGGAGAGACAGTTTAACTTTTTAAAAATAGTTTTTAATTTTCAAACACAGTTAACTACAATATTATATTAGCTTCAGGTGTACATTCCAGTGATTAGACATTTATATAACATACCAAGTGATCCACTCCTTCCCCTCCCCCCCACCCGATAAAACTAGTATCCATCTGACATGTTATGACAATGTTGACTATATTCCCTGTGTTATACTTTACATCCCCATAACTATTCTGTAACTACCCAGAACAAGCCACCCAAGGAGCTCCCATTGCTATCCTGGGCTGGGCCTCTTTCACCAAATGACATGATAGTTCCCAGACCCAGTGACTTGGGCACAGATTTGAGCGGAGGCCTGCTCAGGGCATTTGGAGTCAGAACCTGCAATGTCTCATTTCCCTTCATATGTCTCTTCCCCTTGGATGATAATCAGTTGGTCAAATTTCAACAGGCACTCTATTAGATTTTTTTTCTTTCTTAATTTTAATTAAGATTTTATCATAATCTTCCAAACTAGAAAGGGCAGAGGATTTAAGGATGCAAACAAACCCAACATAAATCACAAATCCTTGAAGGGCGGGGAGGGAGCATAATAAGTGTTGTTGGGTACCCACCCTCAGCTATTGCCCTTGAATAGGCTTGCAATCCCATCCCAGTCTAGACAGTTACTAAGGGGAATACAAGCATTTCCCCGAGCCCTGCTTGCTCTGTTCTCCCAAACTGGAAACACAAAGCAGATGATGAAGTTCAAGTTCAAATGCCACACCAGGGAGAAGGAAGTATTGAGAAACTATGTCCAACCTCCAGTCTGTTTTTAAACATTCCAGTAAGCATTCGATTCATTTATCTTGGGCTGGTGTCATCTCATTGTCTCAAACAAAAGGCCTTCTATGAAAAGACGGACTCGGGTTATGTGAGGAGTGGCTAACAGGAGGCACATTTGGGAAACTCTGAAGGAGAGACAGTCCCCAGGATCTTCCTCCCGGGACAGCACCTCCCATTTATCCGCTAGAGTTAACATCAGGACTGAATCCTCTGATCTCAGCATCACGCTGTAAACCAGAGTGTGGGAAATACAGCTGGTGGGGGCTGAAGCTGATGAAACAGGTGCAGTGGCCATTGAGTGATGCAGCCAGCCACCTCCTCCAGCTCCCTGCTCTGGGCTCAGGTGGGCAGTTGCCGTGTCAGCGCTCCATGATGGAGTGGTCTGTGCGATTCTGGGTGGAACGACTCAGTGAGAGTGAGTTCCTGGAGTTATTCTATTGAGTATTTTGTTCTGCTCTTGTGACTAAACGAATGAATGGAGAGATAATTATTGGGTCAAGACTGTCAAAGTCTTCTGCCACCTTCTCTTCCTATAAATGTTCATCCTCAGAGCTGCGGCCTTGGCAGGTTTCCCTTCAGCTATGATGGCACGTTCCCGGTAGAGCCCACCGCCTGGGCCCTGGGACAGCTCTGATTTTTAGAGCAACTCAAGCAGGCCTCCCTGACACTCACTGGTTCTCTGGGGGCAGTGCCAAGCAGGGGCTCCCAGTTTCCTATGTCTTGTCCTCCAGGAAGCCTGTTCCCTCCCTTCTCAGGTTGGGTTAGCCATGGTCAATGCTCCCTCAAAATCTGGTGCATATCTCTGTCCTAGGGCTGCTATTACAGTTATTAGTTATTTAACAGGCCTTTCTTTATGTAAAGGTCTGTGGGTTAATTGTGGAACATTGGGAAAATATACATACACAAGAAAGGAAAATGAAAGTTGACTGTTGTTACATCTTCCAAAGATAAGCACTAAGCTCTGATCTATATGCCAACGATTGCATATCTATCTATCTATCTAATCTATCTATCTATCTATCTATCTATGTATCTATCTAATCTATCGCCTATATATCATCTATCTGGCTATATTTTTAAAAAGGATTAGCTAATGTCTACTGTTTGGTCAAGGTCTCCTTTTTCAGGCCACTTGATACTCTTCTGCATCGTGCTAATGGCTGCCAGGTATTTGTATTCGGGGAGCTGGCAGTGTGATGAGGGGAACCGGATTCGGGGTAAGCCACTTTACTGTGAAGACTGTGGCTGTAACCAGTGGCAGGGATGACTAAAGACACTTCTTTTGCTGTCCCACGCCAGCCCTTGAGAGAGGCCTGAACAAGGCACTGAAGAAACTGGATGACTACCTGAGCACCCCTCTGCCAGAGGAGATCGACGCCAACACTTGTGGGGACGATGACAAGGGGTCCCGGCGCAAGTTCCTGGATGGGGATGAGCTGACCCTGGCTGACTGCAATCTGTTGCCCAAACTCCACGTGGTCAAGGTAAGAGACCTCTACCCACAAGTGCTGGCCAGATCCAACTCCATCTTAGACTGGGGTTACCTGAGTGGTTAAGTCAAGGACAGTGCCACCTGCTGGTTGAGAAGTCACATGAATAGGGACCCCAAGCCAGTCTCCACTGCGTGCTAGCCTCCCTGTATAGTTCAGTTTTCACCCATAGATTGCTTATTTCTAGGGTTTTGGGAGAATAACATGCATGAAGTGCATGTTATTATAAGGACTCGAAATATAATAGCTGCTATTGCGTTATCATGTATAGTTATACAAAGTCCTGTCACTCCAAAGGCCTGTTCCTTGCCTCTTCCTCACAGGTTTCCACTGGCCACGCCCCCCACGTCTGTATTAAATGTGCTCGCATGTGCACGTTTTCTCTGTGCATAGACTCACCTTCTCATTCCCGCTAGCAACCCCTTAGGGCAGCATGCGACCTCTTCCTCCTCTATCAGTTGAAGGGATAGAGGCTGCAAGAAGGGACATCATTGTTTTACTATTTTACTTTCTGACCACCTTTGACAGGCAGTGTAATCCTTTCCTAAAAGAATCTTAGGATCTGTGAGTTGGAAAGAAGGGAATTCCGAGGTTATCCCATACAATGTCCCTTCCCAAACTGGGCCACTTTCTGTGCATCCGTAACAGCTGTGACAGGCTCCTGTGCATCTGTGGCCTCACATTTCTGATGATGAAGAGCCCTCTGCCTCACAAGCCAGCCCCACCACTTTGGATAACTCAGATGATTAAAACAGCATTCCAAGTGGCCCCCTGCTATCCGTTATTCTCTGGAACAACATGGGACAGGGCTGTTCTTTTCATCTCATTTGAAGACAGCAGTGTGTCCCCCAAACTTCTCTAAAGTAACACTTCTCACACCGTTTTTTGACCCTTGTCAGCCTGAAGAAAAATGCAGTGGGGTCAAATTAGACTGTTCTCTATTTGTACACGTGTTTATGTCTTATTGTCTCAGACAATAAGCTCTGTGAGATAGGGCCTTCTCTAAGCATGATGATGGGCATATAGTGGTGGCCCTTTAAAAAATACTATTGGTCAATTGTTTTATCATCTAGTTGTGTCTTTATGATACTCGGTGTCTGTCTACCTCTCACTGAGAAGAATCAGACTCAGTCATTGATCAGCTGGGTATCTGCCTGTCTCTTCCAGCTGAGGTCCTGGGCTAGATACGCAGGCTTCTCTCCAATCACAGCACCCACCAATTTCAATTGAAATCACTCAGCTGGGTGTGCGTGCACTGGTGTTCCCATGGGCTCGGCCTGAGCTGAGCCTGGGAGGGAATCATGCACAGCAGTGCGGATGGTCTGGGCAGATACAACCTATCCATAGGAAGACACTTTGGGTTCAGGGCCAAGCCAATGGTCGATGGTGGGTCCAGCTAAGTGACATCCTTTGAAGTTATTAAGTAGCGCATGCCCCACTTCACCCCCAAAACATCCTTTATTCTCTTTTCCTGAGGAACAAGTGATGCCAGTAGGGATGATCTGAATCCAGTTCAGTCATACTGTGACACAGTGATGTAATGGAAAGGCTTCCATTCTAGAAGTCAGGAGGCCCAAGTCCTGGTCTTATATCTGCTACCAACTGGCAGCATGAGCTGGGGCAGGTCATTTACTCTTTTTGGAAGTCATTTTTCTCTTGCTTAAAAGAAGAGATATAGATTCAATTTCTCCTCTCTTCTTCTTCTTCTCTCTTCCCTCCTTCCTTCTCTCTCACTCAAACTTATGCTGACCACCCGCTCAAGAATCGCTTGCTGAATAAGGTAAACAAACGGCTCTCCCAGGCCCTGTGCTTCATCCTATAATCTCTTCAGTTCCTCCCAGCCCTGAAAGACTGTTACGCCCCTGTCCTTGGAAGAAGTTCAGTGAGTGGTTCACTGGGAGAGGCTGGGATCAGAGGAGGATGGCCTGCGAGGGACAAAGGCTGGGCCTCACCTCCTGTCTCCTTGGATTTCTGCTGATCCAGCTTATCAGATCCCAGAGACCTGGCAAACCTCTGAAGTGTAGAAAGAGCGAAGGGGAGCCAAGTCAGGCCTCCAGCTTGGCTTCTGACGCCAGAACTTAATCTGGGCTGTGGGAGCTAACTGTTTTCATATGAAAGAGCAAATTCAGAACATGAGCCTGGAAGTCCTTGCAAACGTCAGAGCTTCCTGTGCGAATCTCACCCTCTCACTCTTATGTGCGCTCTTCTCTCTCTCTCTCTCTCTTCTCTCTTCTCTCTTCTCTCTTCTCTCTTCTCTCTCTCTCTCTCCTTTCCTTCCTTTTCCCCTCCCTCCCTCCTGGCTCTCTTTCAGGTTCATCTTCATCCATGGAAGCCAAGTGGCTCTGGCCCAGGTGCTCACTGAGTGCCTGATTTGAACTCTAATTGTCTGGCTCCCTTCTAGGTCTCATCTCCCCAAGTGAAGCCAACACCCGAGGAAACAACCAGTTTCGTGACAAAGGCGGGCACACAGATTCAGGCAGGCAGGACATGGCGGGCCTTTCATAGCTCCTAGCCTCCACTGGGGCCCTCGCCTGGGGCTGTGATCTGTCCAGCTCCTGCAGCAAACAGGAATATATTTTCATACATTGCATTTCTTCTGTTTTCAAGCTCATAGTATATCCTTTAAATGCTTGAGGATAAATTCCAGCTTGGAGAGACCTGAGGCCGCTCAAGGTCTAATCCATCAATTAGTAACCCATCACTCCTGCATGGATTTGCTCATTAGCCAAGACAGCCTCTTCCAAAGGCTTGTGGGCAAACCCAAGGGGCCCTAACTTGCAGGGAGCAGAGACCAAGGAGAACTGGTGGTGGGCGCTGGCCCCAGCATTCCCTCTTGGTGGGTGTCATGCTGAAGACTCTGATTCCACTGCCTTTCCTTATTAGCCACACCTGAGCTGGACAGAGCAGGGAGGGAGTGCCTTCTTCGGTAACAACACAAAACTGATCATTTTAACTGAGAGATTGTAATATAAAAAGGTAGTAAGTACTGAAGAACTAGGAAGACAAAACGAACAATGAAGTTCTACCTTTGGGCAGGAGGTGCAAGTAGAAGAGGTTGGAATTATTAGAGACTTTGATGAGGGGCCTTGGACCTCTGAGGTGGGGCGCTGCTCAGCTGATGCTGGGGGCCAAGTTCAGAGGACGGCTGGTGAGACTGGGACCGAACCTCTGCAGCGGGGCCACTGTTGGGTGCTGACCTTTCTGAGCTGGTGTGATGACACAGGTCCCGTGTGCTGGCAGAACAGCAAACTGGATGCAGCTGCTGTTACAGGAGCAAACAAGACTGGCATGAACAGGAAGCCAATAGGAAGGGGCACCTCCCTCTATCCTCCTCCACCATCACAGGCTTTATCTCTAGCGCCCCCTATTGGTAGAGCCTAACAGGGAGTCACAGGCAAAGCAGAGGTGTGATTTGAGCAGTCTTAGCCCCAGCATCACAAAGAAGCAAATACAAGAGTGTGTTTGTAGAAAAGCAACAAGAGCGGCATAACTGGCACTGGAGGGATTCCTAGGAGAGTGATTCCTTTCACATTTCCACAGGCCTGAGTGGCAAAGTGGAGAGAACTGTGGATTAGAAAGCGGGGACTATAATAAATATTGTGATTACTCTGTAATATTGGTTGAATTAATTGTTTTCCTGTGTCACATTGTGTAAGCCACCAAATCTCTGGTGGCTTCAGTTTGCTCATTGCTAAGGATCTTCAGTCTTTAAAATTAAGCAGTTTGATTACATTTGACACGAACCACACTTTGATGTTGGGATAGATGGGGATGGTAAAGATGAAATATAACTCTTTATGGAATCCCTGCTTATTTAACCTCTTTATCTTACTTCTCTCATCTGCAGAATGGAACTATAATACACTCTGCCTTATAGTTATTTAGAGATTTAAGTAGCTTGCAGAGTGCTCACAGCAGTGCCTGGAGCAGAGCACACGGGAAATAAATGTTTGCTATTGTGGTTACTCTTACCAAGAGCATTGTTGAGATTATAGAGGGGCACAGAGATGAAGAAGTTGTGGTTCCTGTCCTGCTCACACCTAGGGAAGTGAGAGAGAGACACTAAAACAGTGACTGTGATTCAGAGTAGAACAGATCTCAGTGTTGTAATAGAAGTTCAAAACCGATGTAGGAGAATGGAGGGGGAAAGGAATCCTCCTTGGAAATACGATATCTGTGAGGCTGAGCCTTTCATGCAGTGGGTCGTCATTGTTCGCCACTCAGCACAACTTTCCAGGGAACCCTGCACATCACTGGCAGCAAAATGAGGTGAAAGCCCATGGTGGCTGATCTGGGGGTTCTCTGAGTGGGAAATCCTGACCACTGGCCTGTGTCTCAGAAGAAAGCAAGGGAAAGAGTCAGAAGTCTGTGCTTTAGGAGAGAGAGAGGTGACCCTGTGCTATCCCTACCCCAGCCCCTGCGGGGCTAGAGGAAGGACCAGCTAATGTGCAGGCCCTCGTGCCCAGTGAACATAAAGTATTCAGAACTTCCAGACATTGCCAACACAGCGTTAAACCAAGAGCATGAGGCCCCTATGACCGCACAGGCCACATGTCTGTGAAGCCCTCCCTGGCTTGTGAGACCTGATAAAAGAGACCACCCTGCCCCTACCTATGAAGGAATGCATGCAAATGGGTAAAAGGTGGGTCTCAATGAATTATAATAGTATGTCATGTTTCTTGAACACTGAGTCTGAG
The DNA here is from genome assembly GCF_027574615.1 of Eptesicus fuscus. Lineage (NCBI taxonomy): Eukaryota > Metazoa > Chordata > Mammalia > Chiroptera > Vespertilionidae > Eptesicus > Eptesicus fuscus. Next base: position 15,402,754 of record NC_072482.1, on the reverse strand, counting down.
TCAGCCAACCCTCCAAGCATTATGTGTGTTAACTAAATTTATGTGTCTCTACAGTTCTCTCCACTTTGCCACACAGCCCTATGTAAGACCAGTCCTATTATTACCTCTATTTTAGAGATAAAATAGAGGTAATAATAGGAGAGGTTAAGCAACTATAGTCCAAGGTCACACAGCTGTTAAGTAGTGGAGTTAGGATTGCAGATCCAGTCAGTTGGGATCCAAAGCCCATGCTTTTAACCACTATGCAACTCTCAACACAAACACCACTTCCCGAATGCCCAAGTCCATGGCCCCCAGTGTGGCAAAGTAGGGAGAGAACATAAATCACTTTGTTCACTCCCATATCATACCTGGAACCTAGATATACATTCAATATATAACTTACTTTTTATGTTTTTACTAGAAGCCTAGCGCACGAAATTTGTGCACTCAGGGGAGGGAGGTCCCTTAGCCTGGCCTGCGCACTCTCGCAGTCCAGGAGCCCTCAGGAGATGTCTTACTGATGGCTTAGGCCCACTCCTCGCTCAGTCCCGATTGGCTGAACCCCAGCAGCAAGCTAACCTACTCGTCGGATTGTCTGCCCCTTGGTGGTCAGTGCAGGTCATAGTGACTGGTTGATAGGTCTCCTGTCTGGTGGTCAGGGCACATCATAGCGAGCAGTTGAGCGGCCTTAGCATATCGTTAGCATATTACACTTTGATTGGTTGAATGGACAACCAGATGACTGGACACTTAGCATATTAGGCTTTTATTATATAGGATTCTCTTCTATAAATAAGGATGCTTATGTAAAATAAAATGGATACGGAAACATAGAAAACAATTTGATTATAATTACACTTCTAGTCGTCATATATATTTCTCCAAATATCTTGTACTTTAAACTTAATGATCTACCTGGAAGAGTTCTCCAGGTCACTGGAATTCCTGCTACAGCATCATTTTTACTGGCTGTCCAGGATACCATTACCTTTATGTATGATAATGTGTTCATTCAGTCATATGTTGCTGGACATCTGTGTTGTGTACCATTTTTTTTTTTGGCCATTCCAAACAGTCCTGTGATCACATATAGCTAAATCTTTGTGTACATTCATGATTATTTCCTAAGGAAAAATCCCTAGAAGCAGAATGACTAGGCCAAAGGGAAAATTATATTAACTTAAGAAATATAAAATAAACTAATGCAAACCAAAATAAAATACAGAGGCAGCACTGGCCCCTTGCATCACACACACTTTGCTGCTGGTCCGGTGTGATGCATAGGGGGGTAGGGGGGTTTGCTGTGCGCACATCCTGAGTGGCACCCTAACACCTCTTCAGTGCCTTGCTTCCTGCTCTCACACCATCTCTGTTGTAGATTGTGGCCAAGAAATACCGCAACTACGACTTCCCGGCAGAGATGACAGGCCTGTGGCGGTACCTCAAGAACGCCTACGCCCGGGACGAGTTCACCAACACCTGTGCCGCTGACTCAGAGATCGAGCTGGCCTACGCCGACGTCGCCAAGCGCCTCAGCCGATCCTGAGCACGGCCACCTCGGCCACCTCGCCCCATCACTGCTGCAGAACTCAGCTTCTCCCAAAGGACTCCTCTTCACAGACCCCTCTCCACTTTGCCTCGGGACACGTCTTTAATGGTCAGGCCACGCCTTGCTGGCATCATTCGAATTCCAGCCTGCCATCTTAGTGAAGGTCAGCGCCAACCCATCTGATCACACAGGACTCCGCAAGCAGAAATGCTAGACCTAGTCAAGCTCTCAGCCTTTGGGTCCCGTCTGGGTTCAGCGTATTTGGGGTCAGTGTTGCAGAACCCACATACGGGATTGTCACTGGCCCCTTCTGCCAATATCAAAATATCTCCTCAGATGCATTAGAAACTTGCAACGCCCTGTTCTCTTCCTTCCTCCTCTTTGTCCGTAACTCCGAGGCCAAGGACAAATGCCATCTTAGTTCTTATTACATACAGATCCCCTGCTCTTAGGGGGTCGGAGAGAGTGAATGGAGAGGGACCGAGCAGGCTGTGGATTTTGACATCTGGCAGACACACCTTGAGTCACTCACTACTTTCTGACACTCCTGGACACTGAAGGCCAGACTGGAAAGCCACGTCAGGCCCAGTCTCGGTTTGCTGCAGTGCTCTGATGGTCACAGTGCCATCGTGCACCTGGCTGACACTGACCTCCGTGTTTATGCTGTCCACGCCTTGCCAGGAAAGGAAATTGGCATCAATTCCAAACTGGGGGATGGGGACGGGGACGGGGAGGAGAGGAGTGTTGATGCCAAAAGGCCCTCGGGGGTCTACCAGCCATGGGGTTTACCTGCTTAGGGGTAGTTGCTTCCTTGCAGGTTACATGCCTGGGTTTGACTATGTTTATCTACAAGTGAATTTTGGTCTGTGAGAAAGTAGAAGAGCGTGGGCGGTGGAGGGATGGGTGAAGATTAAAAAAAATCCTTTATGATGCTCAATGTTCCCTGGAAATTTTGAAGACAGGTCTTCTCTCTCATAAACTAAGTCTTGAACTGATGTTGTCATGTAACTACCAATCTTATAGCAAAAACCCAAGAATTGGCCAAAAATGACTTTGCAGGCTCTTCAGGTTGTTCCTGGATTCGGATCTGCCACCTGGGGGCTCACAGGCAGCCGCTCCTGGCTGATCCAGCCTCAGCCTCCCCTGGGAGAGAGTCACAATGAGGAGGTGGCATGGTCATGGAACCTTAGGAAGAAAGTCCATGAGCTTTTCTGACTGGGAAACCATGCGGTTTGAACTTTAAAAAAACAGGTATGCCCATCTGGGTTAATGTTCCTACCACCTGACTCAACAATCAGATGAACAAAAGGAAACTATTTTTTAGATAATATTGCTCTCCTAAGTCGTTCTTCTTGAGTTTCGCCTCCTTAAAATCTTACCCTGCTTGAGTATGGTGACCAGTGCAGAGGAAACTAAGAGAAATGAACTTATCATCAGCTCCCTCTCCCATGAACGCCCTGTGTGAGGAAATCCACTGCCACAGACCCTCACCTTCAACAATCCTCCCTTCTGTGTTGCCTGCCGGTGGAGAGTGAGGTCCCCAAATGCCGGAAAGCCCCAGGACTTGACTCATTGCTCAGGGAGGGCAGGACAGCATGGGTCCTCGCCATACAAACATCAACAAATTCCAGCCCAAGCAATCCCCAGAACTAGCTGTCTCCAGGGATCTCAGGAGAAAAAGGGAACCCCTTGATCAGAGCAGAGGGGAGAAAACAGGGGGTCTCCTTCAGCCCACTGAGGAAGAGGAAATTGCTCAGTAGGACATTTTATATGCCTGAGAGTTTTGAAAAAGCAGAATGAGTTGATTCATTTCCACCTCTAAAGGATCCTTTCCACAATTCCCTGGAAACTTGTCCCGCTCCAAGGTGTTTAAAAAGGAGAAATGGTGAGGAAATAGTCCTTTTACCATAAGGGAAAGCCCCCACTGGCCTTCTGGGGGATGAAAGCTTGAATGATCCCAGGAGGCCTTTTAATTAGTGTGAATTCCTTCCCCAACCTTGGCAGCTCAGGCCAGGACCCTAGAGGCAGTCAGCGTTCCTGAGCCCCTACGTGGCGCTGTTCTAGAAGCACATTCGGGGAACAGAGAAAACAGGGAGCCCTGGCGGGCCAGCTCCCCCAGAGGTGTTGGCACCCACTAACAACCCTGACTTGGTACTCAGAATTCCAACAACTGGCGAGTCTGTAAAAGCAGTTTTTAAAAACAAACAAGCCAAACCAAATCAATATTGTTGTTTCTAGATGTTCCATCCGTGGCTGACTCAATTTTACATAAATAACTAATAGGCATGGGGTGGGGGCAGTTATGATTAATTATAACCATTTAAAACAGGGGGAGGTGTTAGAGATGGAAAGATACTTAATTCAGGAATATCTTTTTATTTCAACATTAGATTATTATATAATGCAACTATTGACTTAGAGATTGAAGGTCTTATGGCCAGATTTATCAGAGTATTTTTAAATAATAATAATAATATAACCTTCTGATTATTTTTTTTCAAAAGAGATTTTCTTCAGCCTTCTGAGGCTAGGCCATCACCTTGTCATATACACAGCAAATCATCTCCCAGCAAGTGTGGTAGGTTCTTAGGTGTCCCCAGGACCAGCTCACGGAGTCTTGAAGGTTTGCAGTTTGACCCCACACTCCAGAGTTTTAAGACAGGAGGCATCCCTTGTCATGGGTCCCGAACAAACATTGCTCCCACAGAAAGCATTTCAGTGGCCCAAAAAGGGTTGAAATCCTGTTTTTGTTTTTGCTTTTTTTAATTTATCTTCCGTGACTTTCACGTCACTTTCTTTTTTGTGAGGGACAGAGGCAGAAACAAGAGTCAAACTCAATGACTATGTTGAATTTACTCAGCACTGCCTACCTCTCAGGTTGGCCCAGAGTGAAGATATTGGGTAAGATTTTAATAACTCCGAAAGATGAGCTGGGTAAGTAAAATCTTGACTGATCCAGAGCATAGTTCCTTCTATCGCTGGCCTTCATCTCTTGACAAAGGCAGTCAAATAATTGCCCGACAATTCAGAATCACAGGCACGAGTAGGAGGATCTTGTTTGAAACGAGGGGTACAGCTACCTGGCACGAAACTAATGCCTAGAAAAGTGAAAAACACTCCATCGGTTTCTTTGGCCACAGGATCTCAGACTAAGCTCAGCTTCCCAGGACACAGCGCTGTCCTCTGTGTCCACTTCTGCTGGGGGGGCCAGTGAGGATCTTGAATTTTCATTAGAAAAAACCCTATTTTCTAGCATTTGTCAAATGAAGCAACAGAAGCTCTTCACCACACCAGTGCCCATTGGCCACTTTGCTGACAGACAATACAAAACATCGTAGAGTTGTCACAAAATGATCACACCTGGAAAAGACCCTGAAGATCCCAGAGTCCCAGGAATCAAGAAGGTCTGGAAAAAGAGAAGTAAAAGGGAGGCGGAGTCAGGAAGCTGCAGGTCTATCTAAGAGTTTTTCATTCTGAGAAACCAGTGGGAGTCTGAACCTGAAATTAAATTGGCCCAGAGGCAGCAGATAGCTGGGAGGGGCCTGTGAGTCTCAGCCCCTGGCCTGGAGCCATCTCAGGAGCCCAGTGGATTAAAATGACAGAGTCTCCGACCTTGGAAAGGTGAAGCTTGAACTCATAGTTAAACTTAAGTCCACGATTCCCAAGGGCTCACTGGCTTAGTTTTGTGTCTGACATTAAAAAGAATCTTAAGCATTAGAGAAAGAAATGTGCAGGCAAAGCTCCCTGGTTCTGATGTCAGGAGCACTGGCCTTGGGCCCCTTCTGCACACAGACCTATTGTCTTCGTTCATTGCTCTTCAGCCCTCAAACCAAACAGCAGGTGCCGCCTCAGGAAGGCACGCTCCTCTCCCTTTGTCAATATTCTCCTCCCAGCTTAGTTTCAGGACCCTTTCATTTCATAATTAGGTATGATTCAAGTGTGCACAGTTTTATTTAACAGTACTGAAGGAACTAGATCCAAACCTTCCCTCCCCAACCAAACATAAGATAAAAGATGGCCTCACGAGAGGGTTTGGGCTAATCTGTGTGTCTACAAAAGCACTCTCTTTTATGGCAAAGCATAGTTTTAAGGAACCAGTTATCTAAGGTTTATTATATGTAGCTTAAGATTTCACAATATTGACTATGCATATATTTAAAATATAAAATGCCCAGCCGATGTTTGAATTTATCTTACTTTCCTGACCACCTGGTTGTCCCATTTGATAAGCTGGAGAGTTAACTAATTTAGCAAAAGATGCCTAGATTTTAGGAAAGAACAAACATCTCATTTAATAAAGACACTTGATTTTCTCAAGACCTTTAACTGTGGTGATCAAATAACAGGACTTGCTTTTCAGCCTTAATGAATGTAAAATGCCTTTTAATGAAGATATTGCTGAGTGTTTTCCTCATATGAACCGGTTATAAATTTGTTTTCCAGTCTCAATTGATATTGATTGATTCAAATAAAGTTGGTTTATTTTCAAATATTACCAAAGAATCATCAGACTTCTTTCTTAAGGTGGGGAGATCCTGTGCTGTTTTGAATGACAAGTATGACATACTTATTTTTTCTAAATAAAGGCTTTTTATTTTATTTTTTACTAGCCGCCCATTGCAGGAATACTCCTGCAAGAATAGGGCTTCCTGCAGCCTGAGCGAAGCTCCCACCCCTCTCCGCTGCCTCGCTCCCTCCCATCTCCTCTGCCTAGCTCCCTCCCACCTGTCTCCGCTGCCTCGCTCCCTCCTGTCTCCACTGCCTCACTCCCTCCCCTCTACTCTGCCTCGCTCCCTCCTGTCTCCGCTGCCTCGCTTCCTCCCCTCTACTCTGCCTCTCTCCCTCCCTCCCATCTCCGCTGCCTCACTCCCTCCCATCTCTGCTCTCTCCCACTCGTCTCCTCTGCCTCGCTCCCTCCCTTCTCTGCTGCCTCGCTCACTCCCTTCTCCCCTGTTGCCTGCTTCCCTCTTTTCTCTGCTGCCCCACTTGCTTACTTCTCTGCAGCTTTGCTCCCTTCTGCAGTGCTTGGCTTCCTTCTCCACTGTCTTCAGTCTTTGCTCTGCACCTAGATATGCAAGTTAACTGCCATCTTGGTTGTGTTAATTTGCATATAGCTCTTGATTGGCTGGTGGGCGTGGCTTGTGGGTATAGCGGAGTGATGGTTAATTTGCATATTACTGTTTTATTAGATAGGATTATAAAAGAACATACAAACTTCTGGTTATAAAATAAAATTTTTAAAAAGAAAATATGTCCATTCTCCTTAAGAATTAAAAACAGATAAAAAGAGAGAGTAGGAGAGGAAGGCAAGCTGGATCCTTGGACTCTTCGGTAAGGAAGGAGACGTTTTCTTGAGAGAAAACAAGGCCATCAGAGGAGATCTTTCCGAGAAGGTGATATCTGAGCTGAGGCTAAGGAGGTTTTGCTTTAAAGACTGATCAGAAGACACTACACTTGGTATACCACAGCCAGGACTTCATAATTCAATTGATCTCCAGAGGACAGCCAGCTGAGGAATATCACAGGAGTGGAGTCTCCTGGTGAATCAGCAGGCCTAATAAGCGTTACCATCTAGTTTGCATATAAGTCATAATAGCTTGATGAATTATCACATGAGCTCCTCCTACCTCATAGATATTCAAATCCATTTTTGAAAAAGTAGTGTGTTCCAGCATCCTCAACTATCTAAGATACTTAAAATCTTTGTACTTTGCTTATTGATGGAAGCTATAAAGTCTAAGGCTAATTGTGCCCAGAATCCAAATTGTAACATAATGATATTTTATCCAACCAAAGAAGAGTTTGATGATTTCGATAAATATATTGCTTCCATAGAATCCCAAGGTGCTCACCGAGCTGGCCTGGCTAAGATCATTCCACCCAAGGAATGGAAAGCCAGACAGACCTACGATGATGTCAATGACATCGTAATAACCACTCCCCTCCAGCAGGTGGCGTCTGGGCGAGCAGGTGTGTTCATTCAATACCACAAAAAGAAGAGGGCCATGACGGTGGGGGAGTATCGCCTGCTGGCCAACAGTGGACAATATCAGACTCCACCACACTTGGATTTTGAGGATCTGGAGCGGAAATACTGGAAAACGCGCCTGTACGATTCGCCCATATATGGCACTGACATCAGTGGCTCCTTGTTTGATGCCAACACTAAACAATGGAACCTTGGCCACCTGGGAACCATCCAGGACCTGCTGGAGCAGGAGTGTGGGGTTGTCATCGAAGGCGTCAGCACCCCCTACCTATACTTTGGCATGTGGAAGACCACCTTCGCCTGGCACACGGAGGACATGGACCTTTACAGCATCAACTACCTGCACTTCGGGGAGCCCAAGACGTGGTACGCGGTGCTACCAGAACACGGCCAGGCCCTGGAGAGCCTGGCCAGGGAGCTTTTCCCGGGCAGGTCTCGGGGCTGCGAGGCCTTCCTGCGGCACAAGGTGGCCCTCATCTCGCCCAGTGTCCTCAAGGAGAACGGGGTCCCGTTCAGTCGCATCACTCAGGAGGCTGGAGAGTTCATGGTGACGTTTCCCTATGGCTACCACGCTGGCTTCAACCATGGCTTCAACTGTGCGGAGGCCATCAACTTTGCCACCCCGCGCTGGATCGACTATGGCAAAGTGGCCTCTCAGTGCAGCTGCGGGGAGGCCAGGGTGAGCTTTTCCATGGACGTGTTTGTGCGCATCCTGCAGCCCGAGCGCTATGAGCTGTGGAAGCGCGGGGAGGACCGGACTGCTGTGGACCACGTGGAGCCCACGGCGCCGGGCAGCCGGGAGCTGAGCGCCTGGAGGGAGGGCCGGGCGGCCTGGAGATGTGCGCTGGGCCTGAGGCACCTCCAACCCCGTCGGGCCACGCACACCCCTCGATCAGTGGGCACGGGCCATGGGTCCCGCCGCCACCGCGGCAGCCGGGCCCCTGTGCACCAGCCATCCCTGCGCCCCTGGCTAGCCCCGGGTTCTGCCTCCACCGCCCAGCCCGCGGCTTTCTGCTCCTTGAAGCCCGACCCATCCTCACAGCCAACCTCGGGCCCATGTGCCCAGGATCTCCAGCCAACTGGCACACGTGGTCGTGGTCGTGGTCGTGGTCGAGGTCGAGGTCGAGGTCGAGGTCGTGGTGGTGGTTGAGGTAGCTATCCTCAGGAACAGGGGACTCAAGAGTCGATTGTTCAGGCCCCGGCTAAGAGGCGCCGCCTAGTGGGCACAGTGCACACAGCTCCGGATCCTCAAGTCCAGCCTGTGCCTGAGGACAAACCCTCCATGGACAGCCCAGCACCCTAAGGTGGCTTTTGGGTGCCGCTGTGCTCCCGTCCCCGAAACCCAGGAGACGCCTACCTTTGTTCTCCATGTTCTTTTGTGTGGAGATTCATTGAGCCTGGACACATTTACCTCTCAAGGCTGTGAGCAACTTTGTAAGTCACTGGTCTTGCATGAGAGTTCCCGGTGTTGCCTCTGGACTGGCTGAGTCCCTGGTATTTAACAAGATCGCCATAGTTTATTCTTCCTCCCAGGCCCTGGAATGTCTTTGGACACTGCTAACTCCTGTGTGGCCAACTGAGCTTTCACCCACTGGACACCCCGTGTCTATGTGCACCCTAAAGGTTCTGCTGAGTTTGCCAAAGACTGATCTACCCCAGACTCCCATCCTCTGGAACAGCTGTGGATGTTGCCCATCTTCAGAAGAATCCTGGGCTTTGGTTCCCCTCCAGTCTCCCTCCCTTTTCTTTTCTTCCTTCCCCTGCCCCTCCACCCCGCTTTCCTGCTAAACCAGGCCCTTTTGACCAATTAGGTCAGCAGAGGCTCAAAAATCAGTTATGACCTTTCTGAGTCATTGATATGTTTAAAATGCTGTCACCAGTATTTGTTCACAAATATATTAAAGGTAACCGATATCTGAAAAACAAACAAACAAACAAACAAAAAAAAACAGATAAAAAGAAAAGACGGAAGAAGAAAAGGAAAAGCAAAAAGCCATCCAAAAACGGATTTTTATTTTAGCAAAGCTAAAATTCTATCATAGTACATGGCTAGGTAAAAAAAAAAATAAATAAATAAATAAAATTCTGATGCTCCTTCATGTTTCTCATTTCAATTTCCTGTCTGCATTGTAGGTCCTTGGGTAGGCTTACAGAGACAGTCCAGGAGTGATTTAAGAAATACTGTATTAAAATGCCCCCTCGGCATTCCTGGCCTGAAATTCCCACCTTAGCATCACATCACTGACTCTGGATTATGGACCCAAGAGTCCTCAGCCAGTTTTTCCGGAAGTCAACCTAATCCCTCATAAGGACCTCTATGAGTATTCACATTGCTAGCAGGTTCGAAGGTCCTGGCAGTCCCTGTGTCCTCCCTGCTGTCTCGGAACCTAGCTTCTCATTATCTGGGACAGGATGAAGCACCCTGCACAGGGAAAAAGTCCTGGTGGGAGAACAGGTGTAGCAGATGCTGTCACTGGTCATCTCTCTATCCTGACCACCCCTGTCTCCCTCCAGCAGAGCTCTGATTGGTCGGAATCCATCTCCCTGTGCAGAGCTCTGATTGGTTGGAATCCATATCCCTGTGCCTCTCCACTTCCCTCCTGACCATTCTCTCCATATACTTATGTGACTCAGGTGAGTGCATTTCCAAGCCCATTTCCAGGGTGAATCATGAACCATCTGAGCCCTTCCTTGGGCTGTGCTTGGTTTCTGAGTCGGCGCTTGACCAAGTTCCACCCAGTACTGTGAGGGAATATTTGTTCAGGAACTTCTGAGAAACATCTCCTTGTTCTTAAGAAAGTGATTCCTGCCCAGCTGGTGTGGTTCAGTGGTAGCTTGCCAACCTATGAACTAGAACAAGCATGTCAAACTCAAAGGCTGACATAAGCCAAATAAACAAGGTTTAAGTTTATGTGGGCCGCAAAAAAAACAAAAGCTTCAGTTTTCATAGAAATGTAGGTTTATTTCATTAGAGACATGCTGAATACAAAGGGCTGAAATAAATGAGTAATCGTTAACATAAGATAATAGAATATTTTAATAAAAATTAATTTTTTTGAACATTGACTTACCAGACACTGAATAACTGCACAAATTAATAAGCATAACACAAATAAACCTATTTTTCTTGTTCTCCAAGAGCAAAATATTTCCTGTTGCGCACACCAAACAAGTCAGTCCAAGACTAATGATGTAGCAATCAGCTGCTAAAATATTCGCTGCTAGTATTAGTGGAGAGAAATGATGTGCTTGCTCATAAGGCACATAAGGGAAATGAATGCAACATGATTATAGTAATCAGACATTAGCAAACGTTTGTAGTTCCTTATTAATAACTAGTGCCCTGGTGCACAGATTTGTGCAGATTGAAAGGAAATTAATTAGAAGGTGGCTGGTGGGGCGGGACTGGGTGAGAGGAGCCAGACACGCCCTGGAGCCAACCTCCCGTGGTCCCTCCAAGGGTGTCTGCGGAGTGAGCGTTGTCCCTCAGCCTGGCCTGCAGGGATCAAACCCAAAACCAGCTCTCCGACATCCCCCGAGGGGTCCTGGATTGCGAGAAGGTGGTTCTAGGGTAACGCACCCCTGAATCAGGCTCTCTTCTCTCTGGTTCCTGGGTGCATCACCCAAGAACCACTGCTGCCAAGTCACCATAGTTCAGCAGCTCCTGTGTTGAGCGTCTGCCCCCTGGTGGTCATTGCATATCACAGCTACTGGTCAGATGGTTGCTTAGCCTTATATATATATATATAGATTATGTATAACAGGATATTGTAAAAATTAAGTTACGAAATTTTTATTAAAATATTTCTTACATACTGTTATATTGGCTGGGCCACAAAAATATTTGTTGTGGGCTGCATGTAGCCCGCAGGTTGTGAGTTTGACATGCTTGAACTAGAAGATCACGGTTTGATTCCTGGTCAGGGCACTTGCCCGGGTTGCAGGCTCCATCTCCAATAGGGGTCATGCAGGAGCAGACAATCAATGATTCTGATCATTGGTGTTTCTCTCTCTCTCTCTTCTCCCTTCCTCTCTGGAATCAATAAATCAATATAAATATATTTTTAAAGAAGAAAGTGACTCCTTAAGTCGATGCCTATGGGAGACCTGCAACTGCTGGCCCTCTGGAGAGCATGATAGGCAAACCTTGGGGCAGCAAATGGCAGCAAGAATGGAGAGCTGGTGTCATGGATGGGACCACTGAGCTACTGAGTCAGGAAACTCCGAAACTGGCTCTAATTCTGTATTTCTGGTTCTGTAATAGATTCCAGGTTGTTTGAGAGTCTTTTAGTTTAGTTTATTATTATTATTATGAATGGCCGAAGGCATCCTAAGTGGCATATTAGCTAAGTTTGTTGTTGTTATTAGCCTATTAGGTGATCAGATTGCTCACTCAGGAAGTGTCCATGTTTCCACTGTTTGAATGCAGAGGGTCTGCTCTACAGGCTGACCCAGGCGGGCCCCACAGGAGACTGCATCTCTCTGTGTCTGTTTTTTGATGAAATCTATGGCGTATGAGTGGCAATGACTGTGCCTGGCATTGAGAACTGAGTCCTGTTCCAGAGAAGCTTCCGGAAAGTGAACTTGGAAGTGAGAGTATCTCGTTATACTCAAAGGTGTTGTGAGCCGTGTCTCTTTTATTTTTATGTCTAGTAGCTGAAGTCCTCAGAGTACCCAGTAGGTTTTACCTTGCGTGAAAAAGCATGGGGTATCAGACTGGAGAGGAAGGTCAGGATTGAAAACAAAGAGATCAGAATTCTAATCATGCGTCCATCGTTAAACTTCTATGTGACCTTGAATAGGCTCCTTTCTGGGCCTCTGTTTCCCCAAGGCAATTATTGAGGTCCCTTGCCTATGAGATGATGAGATTCCTGATGAAGAGTAGTTATTGTTAATAAAGGATCATTTAGAGTGAAATGGCATTTCAGCCAATTGGAATTTCATTCTGTTGGAAGGTCTCACTCTGGTCTTTAATAGAAAAAAAGATGATCACCAGGAAATACATGAATATTAGGAATTGGGGGATTTTTTTTCTTTTACAGTAAATTCCAGGCTATCTTGGAGTCAATTCACACCCATATCAGCCCCTTATCTTTCTAGTCTATGTCCAGTGAAATCTGCATCTATATGCAATGAAAATGAACCTTAATTGCAGTTAAGTTTGTTAAGCTGCAATTATTTATGTAAAAAATAAAGCAGACTCAAACTTTGGGAAGATTTTTAATGAAAAGTATGGCTGTTATTTTTGAAGTTTGAGTTTAACCCTTCTTTAGCTAGAATATCTCAATGCCCCAAATCATCTTATTTCCGAGTTTATATAGGACTTGGAGTCTAAACCGCACAAGGTACATAATGCAGATATGATGACAGAGACCAGCTTGGAATCAAGCACTCTCCCTCCTGTGGAGCAGTGCTTGGTTGCACGTCATTTTGTATTGGTCTGGGATTGTTCCTGTGTTAGCCACTCCCCACCACCCTCTCCCCAATTAAAAACTAAGCTCCTTTAAGGGATGGAGTGTAGGTTATCCAACGCTGTGCCAGGTTTCACCTTGGCTAGCACTCAGCAAAGATTAGATGCTCAAAAATATTTATTAGTGGTTGGCTGGAGAGGTCATGAGACAGTATTCTAGATTTCTGGGTTCACCTCAGATCTCACTCTTCCTTTCCCCGAAGTCCCTGACACCCACTGCACCTTGTTTCTGAAAATGGAGTGATAACAGAGAGCCAAGGAGAAAAACGAGTATTTGTGTTAGTTAAATATGTTTCTAATATACTTCTGAAGCATGGATGATTCTAAAACAGTCCATACAGCATGTTTCTGTCTGCCTGAAAAGATGAAAAGCTGCCCAGTGCTCATCGGATCACATGGTTGTGATTATGTAATGATTTAGCCAGTTTCCCAAGTTGGCCACAAAATTCTGCTTAGATTGGGTGTTATATTAAAAAATGGATTAGAAACTTTGAGATGAGGATGACTCTAGTCTTACAATTATCTGACTAATTAAGGGTTAAACAAATTTATCTTTTTCTTCCTGAATATATGTTCTTTAGAGAGGATTGAGAAAATACAGAGAAGCAAAAAGGAAGAAATTAAAGACTACCTGTAATCTTTACACCCAAAGGTAACCACTATTAATTTGTAAATAATTACATTTCTAGGCTTTTACTAGCTGTTATTGAGAACTGAAACCAATGTACTTTCCTGCCTCTATGTTAAACAATTATGGGTAAATGATATTTTCCTATTTTGTGCCTAACAATACTGGAATCAGACAACAATAACTTACTACTTATTCCAGAAAATCCTTGCTTATTTATGAAGACCAACAGATTGCTCAACAATATTTGCTTCAAGGCCTTAGCTTACAGTGCTCAGCAATGCAAAGCTACTATGCCAAAAATTGCCCAACCCCAACCAGTCCCTACATGGTAAGACCCACCTCAGCTCTGGCCTCAAACCCTATAAATATCCTCCCTCAGTTTTGCTCCTCAGAAATACTACCAAAGCTTTGTCAGGAAGGTGTTCTTTATTGAAATAAAAGCGATAAACTTCCCTTTTCTTGATCAGTTTCTCTAGTGTGTATTTTGGTAATTGTCAGCTAACATTGTACATCCTGTTTTTAATGTTTTCACTCATATATCATGAACACATTTCCTTGCCTCTTTTCATCTGTAACATCATTCTTATGTATAATAATACATTTAACCAGTTCCCTATTATTTGGTCTTTAGGATATTTCTAATTTCTTACTCTTACAACAATGCCATAATGAAGTTCTAAGAAACTAGATTCTCCATTCTCACCGTTTCCCCTCAGAATAGGTTTCTGGAGATGAAATGGCTAGTAAATCAGAAGACATGCACATTTTAAGTCTCCTGATATATATTGCTAAATGTGCTTCCAGATGATCCCAACTTTCTCTTACCAGAAGAGTATGAGTGCTTATTTTTTTTAAATCACTGCCAGCATTGGGTTTTATCATTTTTCCAATGCTTCTTAGTTTCGTAAGCACAATAGACCTGATGGTTATGTGCTTGTTGAGGCTCTCTCCTGGGTGCGCAATTCCACTTTCTTTACTGTCTTCAGGTTTTGTCTCTCTTAGAGGGCAGTGTGCTAGCTTCCTCCTCTGCAACTCAGCTCCTATGTGTCCACGAGGCTGCCACATGATGGAAGGGGTTGACGATAAACTGGTTCGTGGAGCAGTGTTCCCCTTTGGGCTTCTTGGTATATTTCTAAGTAGAAGAAAAAATGTAGAAGGTCTCCTTTAAATAAAACATGAGAAAATTTAAAAAGATAAAACTCTTTACTTTAGGCCACATAAGAATTGCCATCCTAGATGAAACCCAAAGTATATATCCTGCCAGTAGAGTCTCAATATTAGGAACATGTTATGGGAAGGTATGTATGTGCGTGGGGGGAGGAGTACTTTCTGGCTTACAGATTTGGAAACATTAGTTTTGGACTTACGAAGAATTATTTTCTATCAGAAATTTCCACCAGAAACTCTCTCAATTCATGGAGCTCTTGGCCTTCAGAGTAAGGCCAGCCCTGTCCTTAGGGAAGATGAGTCTGCATAAAGTGAAGAGAGAGAAAAAATGGCAAGTTGGCAGGCACTGCACTGGGATTTGTGGAAGTGTGTAGGGAAGGGAAGTAAGAGAACCTGAAATGCTAAATCTGTATTTCTAGGCTAATGATCTCCAAAGTACTGTAGCCTCTAAAATAAGACCTAAGAGACAGGCACATTTTCAGTCTTCAGTGCTAGTTTAAATAATGCGGAAAGGAGACACTCTATTCACCTGGAACCAAAGGACTTTTGGGACATGGTGGTCTTCAATCTTTTCTTTTGCCCCCTCCACACCCTCACGCACCCCACAACTCCTGGAGTACTGTTTGTTATCACCGTGTGTCTGTGATTCTCCGAGAGGTCCTCAAAAATCAAATCAAGATGGCCCTGCCTATATGGCCCTAATGTATCAAAATGCCACATAACCTGAAAATAAAAGCTGGGAGAAAGGTGATGAATGTGAAAGAGCATGAGATTCTAACTGAACCACTACATAGTACAGACTGCAACAGTTCCAAGTTCAACATCCAAGAGAGACATGGAGCCCAACAGCTATCATGCGGTTATTTAATTCTAGAAAAGGGAACTATATGAGTGTGTTGAGGGGGGTAATGAAAGGAGCAGTTAAAATGTAAATTGCCCACTAGAGACTATTTTAAAATGCTGTTTGGAGTACCTTGCAAGGAGCTCCAAAGTCAATAATAAAAGACCCTATAAATGCATCAAGGCAGAAAGCCAAGTAGATGATCAGTGAGATCACTTGACCCAGAACTGCACTGGGGGATGAAATGGAGACAATATGAAGAGGCAGTTCTTTTCCTTTTCAACGCTGTAAAAATGAAGAAAGATAATGTGGACACCCCCACTTCCTCTTTTGAAAAACACTGTCATAAATATGGACACAAACACAAATAGACTTAATGAACTGAGGGCAACAGATGCCAACAAGAGGTATCCTGAGGGAAAAGCCACTGGTTAAAATTCATGGTTAAAAGATGGGAATAAGCATCCCTGGGAGGGGCTATAACACACACCACACAGGCAATAACACAGTCCCAGCTGCACCCATAGAGTATTGATTCTCTGAGATATTGGCCTAAGGCTACTGTGTCCAAAAGACCAGCCAAATGCTGGGCTTCCTCAGGGAAGGCCTTGGCATGACACAGAAAGCTTTGCTTCTTCTGGTATAAAACCAGGGTGTGGGCATGCCTGTCTGCAGTTCTGATTGCCAAATGCCAGAGATTACAACGGTGGCAATAGTCACCATGTTGAATGCCTATCCTGGGTCCTCTGGTGCTAAATGGAATGAATTTGCATTATCTCAAATTCTTTTTGTAATTTTTAAAAAATTTCAATTACAGTTGACATTCAATATTATATTAAAGGTGAAGGGGTTAAGAAGTACAAATTGGCATTATCCCAAGTTCTTACAACATTCGCATAATGCATACCACTTTTTCATTTACAGAATGGGACTCTGAGGCCCACAGCAGTTAAGCAAATTGCTCATGTTCACAAGCCAGTAGGAGTTAGGATTTCAACCTAAAAGACTGATACCAAGTTTTAAAGGTGAGGAAGACAGACTGAAACAAAAAAATAGTTTACTCTAATCGGAGGGGCAGAACTGTAATGTGATCAAACTCAAAGTAATGAAAAGCTTATGAGTTGATCACCAGGTACAAGAGTGAGCCAGGTAACACATAGTATGGGAAACCCTGAAACAGCTAAAATTAAAAGTACAAATTGCTTAATAATGGGTCTTGGAAACTGTTCTGTATAAGTACATAAAGAGCTTCCTCGGTTGTTTATTTTATAGGGGCACAGTTTTCATTATATGGATGTACCTTTATTTGTAACACTTTTTAATTAAAAAAACATGCACACAATACAAAGCAATCCATGCAGTTCAAGAAGCATTACAATAAAAGGCCGGTGACCTTTCGGCTGCAAACATTCTCACTCATTCCCCAAAGGCCCCCACTGCTAACAGTTTCTTGTATTTACTTCCAGAAAATTTCTACATGTACACAGACACATCACATTGCACATATATGTTCTTATTTTGTGAGAATATATAGGATGTGTGGGTGTATATGCATGTGTCATATGTATTTCATAAAAAATGGGAGGGCAGGATTTTTTTATCTTGCATTTTTTACTGAATATATCGTGGAGAGCTTTTTGTTTGAATTCATGTTTCACGTTCTTTGTAACATCTGTATAGTGTTTCATTTTATGACTGTAACTCAATTCACTCAACCAGTCTTCGTTCAATAGACATTTAGGCCATTTCCAGTCTCTTGCTTTCGAAATAATACTGCAGTAAATCATCCTTGCAGGTGATTTTTCTTTTTTAAAAAATATATTTTTATTTATTTCAGAGAGGAAAGGAGAGGGAGAGAGAGATAGAAACATCAATGATGAGAGAGAATCATCTGTTGGCTGCCTCCTGCATGCCCTACACTGGGGATTGAGCCCACAACCCGGGCATGTGCCCTGACTGGGAATCAAACCATGACCTCCAGGTTCATAGGTCGATGCTCAACCACTGAGCCATGCTGGCCAAGTTGCAGATGATTTTCAATGTGTGAGAGCAAATATTTGCAGGATAAGTTTCTGGTATAATTGTCAGATTTCAGAAATTTTTTTTCATTTTTAGTGTAATTTTAAATAGTAAATGCATTCAAATGGTTTAAAAATGAAAATAGCTTAACAAAATAAATATTGGAAAGTTTCACCACCCACATCCCTGATCATTATATTTCCTTCACCATCTGTAAATAAAGATTATATTAGTTTCTTGTGAATCCTTCCAGATTATTCTTTATTCAGTTGCAAGAAATAAAAATATATATTTTATCCCATCTGTTCTCATCCGAAGAGTACATACTGCATACATTCTTCTATAACTTACTTTTTTTTTTTTTTTTGCTTAATGTATGTTACAGATCTTTCCATAAATGAAATAGGGTTCATCCCCATTATTTTTACAGCTGCATACCATTTTACATTGTAGATATTTTATAACTTAATTAGTTCTCTTTTGATAGACACAAATTATTTCTATATATTTGCTACTGCAAACTATGAGTAAATGTATACATACCTCATTTTACACTTGTATGAAAAGATATATTAAAATTCAGATGGTATGCTACCATTTTTGTAAAAGAAGGCAAAGCTGAATTATAGCCGAAACCGGTTTGGCTCAGTGGATAGAGCGTCGGCCTGCGGACTGAAAGGTCCCAGGTTCGATTCCGGTCAAGGGCATGTACCTGGGTTGCAGGCACATCCCCAGTGTGGGGCGTGCAGAAGGCAGCTGATGGATGTTTCTCTCCCATCGATGTTTCTAACTCTCTATCCCTCTCCCTTCCTCTCTGTAAAAAAATCAATAAAATATATTAAAAAAAAATAAAAAAAAAGCTGAATTATACATCTGTGTTGGTAGGACATTTTTAATAATTCCTTGGGAGGATAAACAAAAAGCTAATAATGTTTCTTGCTAGGAAGGATGGGAACTGAATGGAAGGGAGCAAGGTAGGAAGGAGATTTTTTTCTGTACATTATTTTATGTTTTACTAGAGGCCTGGTGCATGGATTCGTGCACCAGTGGGGTCCCTCAGGCTGGCCTGTGGGGATCAGGCTGAAACTGGCTTTCCAACATCCCCCAAGGGGTCCCAGATTGTGAGAGGGCACAGGCCAGGCCGAGGGACCCCATGGGTGCACGATTGGGGCCAGGGAGGGACCTCGGGAGAGCTCCATGGCGTGTCTGGCCCATCTCGCCCAGTCCTGATCAGCCGGACCCCAGCAGCAAGCTAACCTACCGATCAGAGTGCCTGCCCCCTGGTGGTCAGTGCGCATCATAGAGACTGGTCAAACAGACAAACAGTTGGACACTTAGCATATTAGGCTTTTATTATATAGGATTATTTGAATCATGTGAATATGCTACAAGGCTACATGCCTATTTTAAAAATTATGTAATATGTGTCAAGATCTATTTATGACATATTCAAATGAACTCATGGGGGCTATTGTTTTAACCTTTAGGCTCTTGGAGCAAAGTTATAATTGGCCATCATGCTTCTCTTCCAAATCCATCCTTTGGTTCTCCACCTGGCTTGTAGCACAACCACCAGCATCCATGTCCACACATTTTCTTTCCCATGTGGTTAATTTAATATTGCTAGCATTATCCCCTTTTTCTGAAACCCTAGCAACATTGGAAATCCCAGCTAACAACCCTTCCTGCAGAATTAAATTAAGGAACGTGATCAATAGAAAATACCCCGTATCATACAGAGATCCAACATTAGGCGAGGAGACCTGTGGCTGCGGAGAATCCCTGGGCAGCCTTGGTTTGCAAAGCCCATTCAAGGGTCCACGTGTGAAATCAGACGACACACGGCTTTGTGCTTCAGGCGCCAGGGGTCCCTCAGGACTGAACCTTCTCTGAACTGCTACTTCTGTGAATACCCAACAGTCTCCCACCACTTGGACCTTCTGAGAACCTAAAGTCTGATGTTGTCTTGTTAGTTTTTCTTTAACCATGCACCCTCTACAACAAGTCATGCTACAACAAGAAGGAGGCATCAGGGGAATTCTAGCCATTAAGCATCATAGATCATTTTTTCCCCTTCTTCGAATTCTCCCCTTCTCCTCTCTTAAGAGTCCTCCCAGTGACAATTAGGTCCCCAGGGGCTTCCCTGCCCCTCTGGCTAACGGATCCCTTCTATATTTGTATTATAGTTTTATTACACATGAGTTTACTGTACATTATATTACATCATATAAGTTATCTCTTTTTAGAATTAGAACAACAACAACAACAAAAAGCCATTGACCCTTTTAGTGGGTTAACTCAAAGTTCAGGTGACAATAGATACAAGACCCCACAGCATTCCAGATATTCTTAGGATAAATTATATGGATAGTAACTTTGCTTTTTTACATATCCATGTGTTATGGGTTGAATTCTATCTCCCCAAACAATATGTTGGACTCCTAACACCTGCTACCTGTGAGTGGGACCTTATTTGGACTAGGGTCTTTGCAGATGTCGTCAGTCTAAGATGAGGCCATACTAGATCAGGGTGAGCCCAGCTCCAATAGAACTGGCATCCTTATAAGAAGATGAAAATTTGCACACACACACTGAGGAAGCTTGGCTAAGTGAGGACAGGGGCAGAGATTGGAGTCATGCTACCACAAGCCAAAGAACACCTGGGGCCACCAGAAGCTGGAAGAGACAAGGAAAGGTTTGCCCGAGAGGCTTTGGGAAAGTGCATTCTGCCAACACTTTGATTTTGGACTGAGAGAAAATACATCTCGGTTGTTTTAAGACATCCGGATTGTGGTACTTTGCCATGGAAGCCCTAAGAAACTAATGTTCCATGTACTTGCTCATTCCTAAATGATATCATGCGTGCGCCCCTTCCCTGTTCTGCTTCCACATATTCCCAGCCAAAACGGAAAGTCACCCCAACATCATCAGAGAGGCTGCCTGCTGCACCGAGGTGGGATGTCTGCGTCCCATGCCCTGGATCTGAAATGAAGCAGCCTGCGCATGCCTCCTCCCAGGCACCCCTGTAAGCATTCAAGAGCTACTGCACTGAATGGGGCACAGGTAACGTCCAGGAATGTTCAGGAAATCAGAGGTCTGGCTCCATATCATCCCACATCCTTTGGGCTTCCCAACTGTCTGGCCCTGGCTCCAGGCATTTGGAAAACGTCTTCCTTTGCTTCCCTCCACCTCATCCTGCAAGGAGGCACCCACCAGCTTTGTCCACCCAAATGCCTCTGAGCTCTGCAGTGCCGAGAAAAGGGCAGAGAATGCCCATTTGCAGAGCTGTTTGCCTGAAGAGCACCTGGAGGACTTATTTGGCAGCTTCTTCCTTCAGATTTCCTTTCAGGTGATCACGGATTTGGCAATGGAGCACTTGGCTAATCCTCAAAGAGCACAAATCAAAACGCCCCGTTCTCCTGCCCCATAATTATGTTATCCAGTTACTCCCCTTGAGCCGGTGATAAAAGGAAATCTACCAAGTGGGTGCTCGACAGGTGGCCTTAAAAGGTTTAAATTGCCACTTGAAGCTGGGCTGATGAAAGGGGTCTGCGCAGGTGTGACTGAAACAGACGAGGACAGGACCCACTTGTTCAGGGTGGGGCCGCTCAAAGTACACTCTCCAACCGGCAGAGGGTTAGGCCAAGTGTCTTCTCTGTGCTTCACCTTTCGTTACTGACCCAGATGCGGAGGCAAAAGCCTGGGCAGTGTCAGGAGTGAGGCTGCACCTGGACAGGTGGTGAGGATTCTGCTTCCTCGTGCCACGTGGCACCATCTATGACCACAGACCAGCCATATTGCAGGACCTGTTCTGAAGAGAGCCAAAAGAGCCCCTTGTGGTAGTCGTAGAATGTTAAAGAGCTCAGCTCATTTGGCATGTAACCTTTCAGATACTGTTCTAGCCAATCGGTCCCACTCCTTAGTGTCCATCTTCAGGTACGTTCCCCTACTTTTCATCTAGTGGAAATTTGCTGAAGTAGTTTCTATGTCACGCTGGTTACTCTAGTTGGGGAGTTATGCTTCCTCACAAAGCTCATGTTTTTATGTTTTCAGAATGTTGAGGGCCTCTCATCCCTCTGGAGTCATTTCCACATTTGATGCTTCTTGACATGATATCATATTTTATTTTTCTCTGAAGCTCTTGAATATATCTTCCTAAAGCCTACGGAAGACATCTTAAGCACAGTGTTGCCTTAGCTTGTAGGAGCTCTAGAATGAGAGGGCACTTTCTCTCTGGGCTTCTGTGACTTCCTTTTCATCAGCCTTCCTTGTGTTTGAAATTAGATTGAGAAGATGTCCCAAAAGTTGCAGTTCCCCATCTTTTCGTCTTTTGTCTGTCAGATTTGTATCCGCAGTGGGGAAGGAAGCATCCTGGGAGAGCTTCCACTTTGGAGAACTGACTACTCTCCCACCCTTTCAATCAGACCTGCTTTTGAATTATCTTCTGTTGACATTATGGGCACAACATGACTAAAATATGTAGAGAAGGGTAATCCTTAAGTTGGGTAATGGGCAGCCTCTCAATTAGATCTCTCGATTGAATTGCCTTTAATTTAATTTTTAGTTTTAGTTTTTTTATTGATTTCAGAGCAGAAGGGAGAGGGAGAGAGAGATAGAAACATCAACGATGAGAGAGAATCATTGATCGACTGCCTCCTGCAGGCCCCCTACTAAGGATCAAGCCCCAACCTGGGCATGTGCCCTGACCAGAATCGAACCGTGACCTCCTGGTCAATGCTCAACCACTGAGCCATACCGGCCAGCTGCCTTTTATTTTTTTTGCTCTTGATGAAAAAGTTGGTATTTAAAAAAAAACTTATTTCATGAAATACACCGCCTTTTTCATGTTATTGACAATTTGTCCCCCTTTGGGTATTTACAAATCATAATTAAATTCAGGAGAGATGAAAGAATGAGAAGTACATTATCCCCAATATGCATTCTCTCCCCAGAACTGAGATTGTCATAGCTCAGCCTTAAGTCCCATTCCTCATGCAAGAGGCTTTTGTCTTCCTTAGTTCCCGGGCATTGGAAAAGGTGGTCTCCCTGCTGTAACCAGTAACTGCTATATCTCAGGGCTAAACAAAATAAAGGATTAATTTCTCATTCAGGTCACAGCCCAGCTGCAGTGAGGAAACCCTGAGTGGTCACATAGCTATTGCATTCTCCTTTGCCAGAGACTCAGTTCGTCAGCCATCCTTGTGCTAGTGGTGGTCATGAGACCAGATGCTAGCCAACAAGAGGGGAGGTAAGTTTTTTGGGCTTCTTAAATTGTCTTCTGTGATTAAAGAAAAACACTTTTTCTACTTCCTCCTTCCTCTAAATCCCACAGGAGATCTGGTGTCAGCATTCAATGCCTTTCTACCTAGATAGTTTCAGTCCTATACTGTCTCCTGCCTCCAATCTCTCTCCTTCCACTCCTGCCTTTACATTGCAGCCAGTCAACTAATAAAAACGCATGTCCTGCTACATCACTTCTCTCTGTAAAAATAAAACCTGACTTCATTGACTATAGGGTACCTCCACATGCGTACATTTAAGGGTAAGGCATATCATTTATGAGAAATATGCCTGGTCCTGTGGCAGCCAATTGTTGATATGAGGCAACAAGCATAAGGGTGAAAAGCTAACATACTGAGGAATAGCCAAGTAGAGAGATGGAGGCATCACTGCACTACTGAGCCGGTCCTAGACCCTCTCATTATGGACCTCCAGGCTCCTTATTGTGGGAGATCATTACTGTCTTCTTTTTGTTGTTGTTGTTACTTGCTGATATAGACCCTTTATGATCTGATCCCAACCTAACTAGTCATCCTGTTTTCCCCTTCATCACAATGTATCTTGTCCTTTGGCCACTACAAGCTACTTAAACATTCTCATGTCTTTTTCTCTTCATTGATCTTCTTTTCCCGCCTAGAATGCTTTCTTTCTGCTTCTTATCCAAGCACACAGGTCTTCATATCCCTCCTTCTAGATCCAGTGCTGATGGATCCTCCTGTGGGAACCTTTATTGATTTCCTGTAGACATGAATGGTTCCTCTAGCACTAATTTCTACCTTGGTGACAAGCCAGGCACACATTATACTGTGGCTATTTCATACCCAGTCTTCCTGATTAGGAGCCACTGGAGGTCAGGGGCAGAGTTTTACTTATTTCTGAGTTTCCAACACCCAGCACAGTATACTCTATTTATTTTACTACATGCTATTATTAGTAAATTATACTATACTAGAGGCCCAGTGCACAAAATTTGTACACAAGTAGGGTCCCTGCTACCGGCTGGGGCCCTCCTTTGTTCTGTGCCACCCCCTGGTGGTCAGCACACATCATAGCGTGCAATCGAATTGCTGGCAAGTCAAACTCCCTAGGGGACACTTTACATATTAGGCTTTTATATATATAGATGTATTAAACTCTATTAAGTACCAATTGATTGATCAATTGGTAAAGGCTTCCTTTTAGCACTGACACCCCGCCCCCATCCCAGAAGCCCTCCCACTGTGACCACAGCTTGCACCATTTCTCTGTGGCTTTCTTCTCCCCACATGTCCCTCCAGGTCAGGTTAGAGTTGGAAGAGACTTTAGAGTTTTGCTATGTTTTTGTTATAGCAATGACTATTAAGTTAAATGAAGGATTTTGTTAACACTGAGTTTGTTTAAATTTAACCTTTTGCACTGGGATGTCGAGTGTGACGGTTATTGAATGTATCAGTAATTTGAAATATAAAAAAATCCAAATAAATAAGTTTGTATGAAAAGAAACTCCAGTTTTTTATTCTACTGCCACGCTTTATAAAATCTGGAGTATTTAAAAAATTAAATCCCGAGTAGAATAAAGGAATCAAGAAAAAAGCAATCGAGTGCCAAGGGTTAAACAAGTCCTTCAGTGTAGAACATCTCAGAGCCCATAGTATGCTAATATGGAATACGGTGAGGTTTCTCAGTGGCCCACCCTCCCTGTGGATCCCTTTTCTCTCAAAGCGTTCTCTTGGACTCAGTTCTGTGAAAGGCACTTGATTGACGGCACCCTCTCATTCTACAGGAGAGGATTGACTTCCTTGGGTCCCAGAGCTAACCAGCCTGCCTCCTATTTCAGAGTCTCTCCCCCCACTCAGTGGCTCCATCCTGACTTGCTCTGCCACTTTCTGGTCACACCACTAATTTAGCACTGGGCATGGTTGGTCATGTATGCACTTATGTCTATAACCAAATTATAACTTTCTGAATGGGGACATTTCAACACTCTTCTTTTTTAAAAATAAATTTTCATTGAACAAAAAAAAGAGAAAAAATATTTTTATTGATTTCAGAGAGTTAGGGGGAGAGAGAGAGAGAGAGAAACATAAATGATGAGAGAGAATCGTTGATCGATTGGCTGTCTCCTGCTTCCCCCATTGGGGATTAAGTCTACAACCTGGTCATGTGACCTGACCTAGAATCACACTGTGATCTCCTGGTTCATAGGTCAATGCTCAACCACTGAGCCATGCCAGCTGGGCTCAACACTCTTCTGCTGTCCTCCTCACTGTGCACAGAGCCAGGCATGTGGTCAATATACTCTCAGTGAAGAATGAACGGTGAAGGAATGAGCAAGAACGGTCAACATTTATCACAGTATTTTGAAAAGTCATCCAAAATCTCTCTGGGGGATAAAATAAATGCAGTATTATTTTATGTACCACTAAGAAGGGGAAAGCTTTCCACAACCTCACCACAGTTCTTTTTCATCATTGATTGTAAGGAATATCCTAATTTCAGGGGTATCAAAACAAAAGCAAATGTGTATCTTATCTTTAATGAACACAGAACAAACATTTACTCAAAGCAAAGTGCAGTTCTATAGGTCATCTCATTCCACTAGAAACTCGTTTCAAAATTGCCCAAAGCCTCAGAGTGGAAAGGGGGTGGAGAGGAGGAAAGGCCTGGAGTCAAAGGGTAAGAGGAACAGCTAAGGGCATCCCGCCAGGGGCCAAGCTGTGAGCGCCCTGAGGTTTTCCAGGGCGGTGGCTGCTGCTGCCGGGCCGGCTCCAACTGAAACCCAACAGGCAGGGCACACAAATGGCATCAATTAATCTGAGATTGGTAATGACATGTTTGTTTTGGATCGAAGGAATGTCATTGTGGCTTCAATGCAGCCGTTGGTTGCTGTGGATGGAGGGTGGGGAAATGCGTGTCCTGGACTCACAGTCATGCCATGGCCCTTGGAAGCTATCCAGGAGGGTTTGGGGTGTTTTGGGAGGTGAGGTTCTTTCTCAAAGAACCTCAAAGAAGCAGCCTGAACCCATGAACCAGAGGATAATGTTCACGTGCCAATGGCCACAGGGTAATGCTCTAGAGTTGATCTGTACCTCCCTCCTCTCTCTCTCTTTCTCATTCCTTCCTTCCCTTCCTCCTCCTCCTCCTCCTTCTTCTCTTTCTCTTTATTTTTTAAAAGAATTCTTCATTGTTGAAAGTATTACATATGTCCCCCTTTCCCCCCCATTGACTCCTGCAGTCCCACCCCGCCTGGACCCCTCTTCCCCATCCCAGGCCTTCAGCTTCTTTCTCTAACATGTAAACACTGGGCCAGGGGCAGTCATTTGCCCGTTGCCAGAACGTGGTCAAGATTCATGAATTTGACATTTCAAACCAGACCCATGCCCTCGGTGGTCAGGTTGGTTTTCCTTTGGCCAAACTCAACCTTCTGCCCTTGGAGAGGGTGGCCTGGGTGGAAGGGCACTTACAGGGCTTATTAAAAAGGGCACCAGAGTCTTCTGGGAGAGAAAATAGCTCTTTGCTGAGAGATTTTCATGATTAAGTGCAAATGAATCTAAAACACATGGATCAAATTTCCCTGAAATTACACACAGTTTTCAAAATTAAGGGGGGGAAAAGGAATGGTTTTTCTGGCAACCCCAAAACATCTGAAGAAGAAACACACACACACACACACACACACACACACACACACACACACACATTTGTGTACACAAAAATAAACCCCCGATGGTGTCTGAGGCCTCCTATAAATGCAGGAGCCAGTGAGCCTGCCCTTCTCGGTAAGGAAGGTTGAGGCCGTCCGCTCATCAGCTCAGCTAAGAGGAGACTCTGTGGCCAGGAGCCCTTCGCCAGCTGAATGCCCTGCAATTTTGAAGAGGGAGGCAGGGCAGCCAGGGAGAAAGCCCATTTTCTGTCGGTTAAACTCTCCATTAGTTACCTTTACCTTTATGAATGCTGTTAAGATTTGGGCTTTCACATACATAACTTTAAATCAGTAATATCCTTCATGGTCTCGTGATTTGTTGGCTCCATATGTAACCTCTTGGCCCATTAAATTGGCTCCAACTCAAATCCCGTGGCTCCTTTACTTTCGGTGTTCTTTTTGTTGGGAAGGGCCATGGAGTGGAGGAGGGCACGAGCAGAAGAAATGAGAAGAAGCTAGAGAAAGAAGAAGGAAAAAAAAGGAATTCCTTCTACTGGAATTTCTAAATGTGGAACTCATTGTCTGTGCCGGCTTTGAGACAGAAAAACAAAAAAAGAAAGAAAACAACCTCAGAGTTTAAATACTTGTTGAAGTCTGAATTTCTCCCTGCTCCCGTCCCCCTCTTGTAAAATTCAAGCTGAAGCTAGCAGTTCACGTCTAGCTCTTGAAATGTCACCGGCAACATTGCTGTTATTCTGATTTTCAGGGCAACGCCCGTCGGGTCCCTGCTGCAGCTCAATTAAGTGAACTCGGCCCCTCTCGGATCTGGCCTGCCAGCTGCATTGAATTTGGGTTCATTGGGTGATTTATCGGGCCTGCTGATGTACAGCTGCGTGATTTAGGAGTGCAAAAAACCCTGGAATGCACCATAAAGCAATATATGCATTATTATTAATAATAATAATAAAGATAAATGTCAGCCCCAAGTGACTCTGGTGGCCCTTGCCACTCCATTTAACATTTTAACGGTGGCATGTGGCCCCTGCGTGGCACTTGGTTCTGTCTGGTGCCTTCAAGGAGGCTAAGAAAAGGTTATTTGTCAAATGGTGGGTGGGAGTTGGGGGGTATTTTTAAAGCTCCAGGTCAGGCCGGCCCAGCTGCATTCCTGTCCCTGTCATTGAACGAGCTGAACTTTGTCACATTATTAAGCTGTCAGCAACGCCAGGGCGTTGTTTAGATTTCTGGTGGGAACTCCTCACACATGCTCCAGGGCTCCATGGGGATTTTATCAACACCATTGTAAAACATGCACAAATGAGCTGTGCTGGGATTGCCCTGGGAAGACTGGGCTGCGCGGCCTCGTCAGACGGGATGGAAATGCCACAGCCAGGCTCTGTGCCACCCACGGGCACCCTCCCCAGCGCTCGCTGCGAACACCCACTGCCCGCAGGTCCCCTGGCTCTGCTGTGCCACTGCTCCTGAGGGTCCTGCCTTGGCCTCAGGCAGGGGGCATGCGGGAAGCGCTGAGTTCAGATTCAGACGGAGCGGATGTGGCGCAATGGGCCCTTCAGCTCCCTGTTCACCCCTCTTTCCTGTCCAGTTTCTCCCTCGCTCCTGAGAGTCAAATGTTCTCATATTGTTAGTCTTCCAGGCTGGGAGCTGGAAAAACTCCAGATACAAATGAGAGAAGTTAAACTATCAAGAATTATGGGGTACACGGTCTGCATAAGGAAGGTCTGCATTCAAACAGGACTCGAATCAAGAGCTGGGCCTCAAATTTTAGCTCTCAGCAATGAGACACCAGCGAGGGGATTCAGGCTGGGGGCCTCGGGCAGCCCTCAAATCTCAGCACTGCACGGAGCCCACGCTACATGTTCTCATGGAACTGCCTCCAGGTAGTGGACATAGGTGTGGAAAGAGGGCGTGGGAAAAATAGGTGGCAACGAGGCACCGGCAGTGTAGTTTCGGGACCCTCAGGTTCTGAAATGAAACTAGGGAAGCAGCGTTCCTACCAGGGCCAACCCCGCCATGGCAGGGAAGAGGTGAGCCTGGGACAGCCCGGGGCACCCTGGGTCCTGCTAGCCTTGAGCAGTGTGGAAAGGACTCTGTCCCCTCCTGGCTCTGTGACCTCAGGCCATGCCCACCTGTGCAATGGCTATAACAGTAGCACATGCCTTGTAGGATGACCTGGGGACATAATGTGAATGACAATGCTGAGTCTACTCCGGCCATGCCCATCTGTGCATGATCGTCACAGGCAAATCTGATGAGCTGTTTTCTAAAAAAGCTGCATCCAGGCCGGGGGACACCTCAGCACCCCCAGCTCATTCTGCTCTGGTTTGTAGCAGCTCCAGTTTCCTAGGCTTGGCTGTGCCATGAACCAGCTGTGTGAACTTGGAAAATGCACTCGACCCTCTGGCTAGTGAGGAAGGTGTGCTAACGACCCAGTCCTCCTCTAACTTCTGCGATTCTCTCTCAACTTGCACGATCAAAAACAGAGCGAGGGAGTCAGAGCCACTGTTCAGCATCCAGGGGCCTCACGAGGCTGAAACAATGTAGGCAGTGACACTTACACAAAT
The DNA here is from genome assembly GCF_027574615.1 of Eptesicus fuscus. Taxonomy (NCBI): domain Eukaryota; kingdom Metazoa; phylum Chordata; class Mammalia; order Chiroptera; family Vespertilionidae; genus Eptesicus; species Eptesicus fuscus. The sequence goes on along the minus strand of NC_072482.1, from coordinate 15,373,625 downwards.
GAGCGACCCACACCTAAGTAAAAACACATGGCCTCCTCCCCGCTCCACTCCAGCGCCCAGCACACAGCATATGTGGGTGGTCCCCGCAAGGAAGTGGAAAAGATTGTGTACCTGTTCCGAGGATTTTTTCCACATAAGAAGAGTCCAGATCTTTCTCCAGACCTCCCACTATCGACAATGTGGTCCATCACCCTGCAAAGAACTCCTCAGGGATGGGAAACTTCTCCTAACAAGGCCCCTTGTTACCACCACAGGAGCTGCCTAACAACCTCATTAAATCCGGTTGATCCAGGCCTCCCGATGGATGCTCTGGACACATCAGGTGGAAGCCACAGGCCTCTTCAGAGACATGCAAGGCACTGCAGTTTCTCCTCCTTGAGTGCGTGCTGGTGGACACCGTGAATAACCACCACAGACGCTGCCACGTTTGTTGGCAGGCAAGGCCAGCAAAAGCAAGTTGTCACCCTTGGGCACGAGACACACAGAGAGTGGGATAGGTCACTGACATGCCATGATGCAGACGTGGGATTTGGAATGAAGAAACCTGAGCTATGTCCGCTTCTGCCATCATGTAACCCCCCAGCAAGCCACTTCCACTCACCGCACCTCCTCCTCAGTTCAGAATGGGTCAGCGATGACTGCACTTGCCCTGCCTCCTCTTCCTCAGAGGACTCTGGTGACTCAGAAGAATAAGTGGAAATGGGACTTCTCACAGTACCTAGCTCCAAGATGATTAATGGAAATAACACCCTGAAGTTCTTGACACGGAAGCAGGCACGCAGTAGGAGCTCAGTAATTATTTGCTGTTATTATCATTGTCAATCTACTTTCTAGGATAGACTAGTGCTGGATACTGAGCTGGATGCCACACAATATGATTTCATTTAATCCTCACATGTTACAGATGAGGAAACTGGGGCTCAGGAGGAGGATTTCTCACAGGTCCTTCAGTCAGGGCTGGGACTCACACCCAGGCACTAACTCCAAAGCTGGAGCTCCTTCACTTTTAACTGAATGAGATACGTGTGGAAGCACAATAGTGCTGATAACGCATATTAGTATTATTTCATTAAGGACCCTGATTTTTTAGGATAGTCCCTATCAGTTGGGATGCATTTGGCCGCATGCAACAGGTTGCTCACCTAGCAGTGGTCCAGGTGATAAAGGCATTGCATTATCTTACATAAACCAAGAGGGAGGTGGTTCTAGATTCAGTAGCTCTGTGAAGTCAGAATACCAAGGAGTTGGGTTGGCATTTCCATGATTCTCTGATCTTCCTCCTCATTGCTGCCGGATGGCTGCCAAAGGCCCAAACATCACACCTTCACACCATAGCATCAATGAGGAAGGCAGGGAGGGGTCAGGGAGGCTTTTACTCATACATCTTTATTATTATTATTATTATTATTATTATTATTATTATTATTATTAATCTTTTACAGACCCCCTTTCAGAGTTTTATTTACATCTTATTGGCTGAATTGAGTCACTGGCGATGGGGAAGAGAATAGCTAAAAGTGAACTAGAACAGTCATATTTATCCCCTGAGATTGCAAGAAGAAAATTTGGAGTTCTGCTTAGCAAGAGTGAAGAGGGAAGGTCAATAGGGTAGTCAACAGTTCCTCTATATAGAATTCAAGTCCCCACTTCTGTCGCATCTCAGAGCCTACTGCCCTTCTGCTTCCCTACTTTCGCTGCTCTCTGTTGGACCCTGCTCCATCTAGCTGGTCTCCTCATTACCTGACCCATATTCCACACTCAGGCCTTGCTGTGTCTTCTTTTGGTCTTCTCTCTGCTTACAGGGTCTTTCCCTCATACATTTTGCCCATGACAATTCTATTCCATAATAAAGGGCAATCATAATTCATATTCATCCCCAATCGCTTCAGTATATACCAATAGTTCCTTTTTATAAACTAGGGAACACTTATAATTTGAAAGAGAGGTGGTCTAGCACTGTAGTTAAAAGCCTGGACTATAAAGCCCCCCAAAGATATTTGATTCCTGACTATAATATCTGCTAGCTGTGTGACTATGGGTAAGTCTTGGTGTTTCTGGACCTCAGTTTCCCATCTGGAAAATGAGATTAATAATGGCACCTACCTCATAAGATTGTTGTAAGAGCTACAGGGCTTAAAGTAGAGTGTCTGATAAGTAGTAAGTGCCATTTGTTTACTCTCATTTTGTTATTAAACAATCCCCTTCATTACTTAAATCCTAGATTATAACACAAGGACAATATCTAGATCAGTCCATTCATACGGCAGTTATGAAAATTGAGATCTAGAGAGTTTAAATAGCTAATTTTCTCAAGGTCACAAGGCCAATTACAAACTGTGTTGGCAGGTCATTGAAATATAGACATTTTGATGTCAAGGGTGCTCTTTGGGAAACTTTCTGAAATGTTTTGGGGCCTCTGGGTCAGGGTTTCTCAAGCCTGGAAATTCACCATAACCATCAGAACCCCTGGGAACATGTTAAAAATTATGATTCCTGGACCCCGTTTTAGATTCCTTGAATCAGGCTTTCTATGGCTGAGGCTCAACACTGTTATTTGAACAAACTTCTGAGATGATTTATAAACCAAAGGTTTATAGCCACTGTTGGAGGGACTGCATTTCCTTCAGACAGAGGCTCACATGGACAGGCAGAAGGGCATCTCTAAGGACCAAGATGGACCTCCATGGGGACATGAATGTGGACTCAGGGAGACACAGAGTAAGGATTTCTTGGCTCTAATTTAGTAATTCAGTCAGAACTGTAAGATTTTAGAGACTGAGAAATTTGGCAAATGCTATGAAGTTTCATGTTGCGGAAGAAGACAAGATGGGGAGAAGCAACTCCCCAAGACCTGGCCTATCACTCAGTTCTCAATTTTGGGCATTTTTCCCAGAGCTAATTGCATTTAAAATGTCATTGGGGAAGGCTGACAACTTGGAGGACAAATGGGATAAAAGATCACTGTATTCATTTTCTATTGCTGCGTAACAGATGACCAGGATTTAGCAGCTTAAAACAACACACATATATTATCTCATAGCTGCTGTGGGCAGGAGTCTGGGCACAGTCCAGCAGGATCCTCTGCCTCAGGATGTCTCACAAGGCTGCAGTCACGGTGTCATCTGGGGCTGAGGTCTAATCTCAAGTTTCGACTGGGGAAGAACCTGCTTCCAAGCTTGCACCATTATTGGCAGGATTCAGTTCCTTAAGAGTTGTTGAATGGAGGACCTTGGCTCCTTGTTGGCTATTAACCAAAGGCTGCTCTCATTTCCTGGCCTTAAGGGCCTCTCCAACTTGACAACTCACTTCATCAAAACCAGAAGGAAATGACAATCTTTTGTAAGCTATCATAGAAGTGTAACCCGATCGCATAACCTAATCAACATTGGAGTGTTCTATTGGCCAGAAGCAAATCATTCAAGGGCAGGGGATTACACAAGGCTGTGAGTACTAGGACTTGGGTACTTTGGAACCTCCATATTAAAAACTTTCTGTCTCAATCAAAGTGGTTGAAACCATTGAAGAGCACTGTGGGAGATGCAAATATGTTACATGAGCAGGATTACATTCATCTGTATATATTATCTCTCAAATTATTACATTACCTGGTTGCCTCGTACTTGTTCATTAAATATTATTGATGATCAACTAGAGGTATACTATATTATACTATACTAGAGGTCCAGTGAACGAAATTTGTGCACGGGGGTGGGGGATTGTCCTTCAGCCCAACCTGCAATGACACAAGTGTTTCACGCCCAGCCTGGCCAGAGGCCCTCTGCAGCTGGGCACGGAACACTTGCCTCATTGCCAGGGCGACGACACAAGCGATCCCCTCCTCCCCACACTGCCACTCCATGCCCACTGCCCAGAGGCCCTCTGTGGCTGGGTTTGGGGGACTCTGGACCCCCAGGACTGGGGGGACTCTGGCGGGGCTGAGAGGACTGGGCACCGCCATCTTTGTGATGGAGTGACAGTCAATTTGCATATTACCTCTTTATTAGATAGGATTATCTTTATATTACATATAAAGCAACAGACTTCCCTCATAAACATTTTAATCCCAAAGGAGAAATACATTATTATAATACTTGCTGTTAAATTCCTATTGCCAAATTGCTTTTTGCGAAGCCACCTCTGGGAGTGAGAGCACAAGATTTTCTAAAAATCTTCTATTAAATGCAAATATATTATTCCAGAAGAAAGAACTTATATTTATTTTATATTTCAGCAAGGTTGGACTGATAGTAGCAGACCAGGTGTAAGTAGAAATACAAACTCAGATGTGGGGCAACACTGTTCAGACCTTAGAGGGCTATGGAAGGGTCTCTTCTTGACTGGGAGGGGCTGTGGCAGAAGGGGGTAAGCAGGCAGTTCCAAAGGGACATTCTTCAGCAACAATTCTGCCTGGGGTGGACTCAAGTTTCAGCCAACAAGAAGTTGGCACAGAAAGGTGCTAGGTAAAATGCAGACTCCTTTAGCTACCATCTCCCACCAAACATTATTAATGCAAAGGGAAATATAAAAGGAGTGTCATTATTAACTGTATGAATCCAACAAGTATTCATTAAATGCTTTCTCCGTGCAAAGCATGTGGGCTCTGTCTTTGCTCCTGTGCAACTTGTGAGACCACAGCAAGACAACTCCATGCCCCGCTTGTCATACATGGAGAGAATTATCTACAGCTTGCTTGGGAACCCTGCCAAGCAGAAGAAAATATAGCCCAAATCCCCCTTTCACAGGGCTCTTTGTGAGAGAACAATGAGAGAAGCCAGCTTGACATTTATAAAGTGGGAGCCTCAAGTGGAAATTGTTTCTTGGAAAGAGAGCTGGAAGAGAGGGGCATGGAGGTTTGGAGGCAGCATTGGATAGCAATGCTGAAGGGACTGCTCCTTTGGAGATTTTAACATGTTCCCTGAACCTTACATTGGTATGGGGGGAACTGGGACAGAGAGATTAACAAACCATAGATTTGACAGGAGGCATGATGCTTGGCTCCCAGTGCAAGGCCAGGGACAGGACATCAGGCTCACCCAGGCCTGGGGAGGTAGGAGGGCCAGGTCTCTAGCTGAGGCTTTTGAGCACAGTCAACTGCTTTATGATCTCCCAAAGTCACGGTTGGCGCAAGAGAGCAGAGAATATTTGCACTGAGCTACTTAATTCTGGTTCTATTTTAAGTACCATTTTTTTTTAAACACTACAAGATATCCACACCCAATCATTTTTTTACTGTGCCTATACTGGTCGCTCAAATTTATGACAGCTCATGGAAATTCCTTCTGCAAATGACAAGTGCCCAAACCAGTCTCCTTGACCCAGACCAGCCTCCCAAGCTGCAGGCCATTCTCCTTGATGGTCAAGGGCTCTCAAAATTCAGTCCATGTTATGGGGTGTGCATGGTGGAAATGTCTAAGGATGGGCAGCTGTACCTCTGGCCTTGGGAGCTTCATAAGAATTAGGTCTCGAATGGACACATAACCCCAAGGGCTTGGGAGGAAAGAATTTGAAAATTCAACAGAACTTAGAAAACTTGAAACCCTAATTACAATGCAAAATTCAGGACCTAATGTAGTGAGAAGGTGTTTCTTTATTAATGGCAGAACAAGGTGTCTCTTGGGATGAATACTAACATTGCTGAGTAACAAAATGGGGGTCTGGGGAGGGAGAGATACAATCTAACTTGGTTGTGAGTCTTTTCTTGAGATGGTGCTCATGATTTTCCTCTCTTTTTAGCTTCCTGATTTTAATATTTGTGACTTTTACACTGTCAGGAAACAAAGATATACAAAACACATGTCACAATTTACTATGTTGAGTTTAAATAATATTATGATTTGTTTTCTTTCACATTTCTAACATTAATACCCCCTTACCCCCCCCCCCCCCACCATCATCCCAAATAGTTTTTCTTCTGGAACAGGAGGACCCCATATTAAGAAATGTCAGGGTAGCATGTGATGATACATGAGTATTGGGAAGGAGAGGAATGGAGAGAGGATACTCCCCTACTTCAAGTCCCCCGCGCCCCCTCCCTGCCCCACACACCCAACACCTGGAAGCTATACTTATGACCTGGAGCAAATCCATAATATTTGCAGAAAAGTTACTAGAAAATGAGGAATCTCTGAAATTTAGAATAAGAAGGGACTTGGAAATTCTCTGCTACAATCCATTCATTTCAGAAACCAAGAAAGGGTAGGTAACAACAAACAAGGTCACAGCAAATGAGGAGCTAAAACTAAGATACAATGCCAGCCAGGTGTGTCTGGCTCCCGAGCATCTATTTTTTCCCCATCCTGGGCCACGCCTAAGACATTGGCAACACAGAAGGATTCAAGCATCACATGTATTCCTTCTCAGGCCTCTTGCAATGACCACTTTCTACTTGAGCCAGTAAATCTCTCTCCTGTCCTCCAGTGGACAGTGTGTCCTGACTCCTGTTGTGCCTCTTCTCTGCCCCCACCCCCATGTGCCCAGCCATCTCCTGAGTCCCAATAGACACGAAGATGCTTGTCCAGTTGGCTTGCACCCCTTGGTTTGGTGGCAGAGTCCCCTCCCATCTCTTCTGTAACTTTCCCTATGGTGATCTTGTAGCAACCTCTTACACACAGAAACTGACAATAGTTAACAATAAGAATCTCAATCGAAGGAGAAGTGACTATTTAAAAAGCAAAGGATATGTTTTAGTTCACAGAGCAGAGCTGATCTGGAAATAATCTGGTTTCGATATGCTTCTAGTGCAACCCTTTGAATATAAGACCCTTGCAGAACTCACTATCTCTAATGTCTTTTGTTGCAATTTTCCAATAAAATCTGGCAGTGGCCCAACTTCTCAGAGGACTAATAAGGATAAGAATGTCCCTGATTTTCCTTCAAAATGAGAAATCATTTCAACGTGAGGCGTCCAGCCACAACTGGCACAATCCCCACGGGTCTCTGGGTTTTCGGAGAGACCCAGGCCTCTCTCTGACCATCCCAACAACCTCCCAGACTTATAATTATTCAGTCAGCAGCCCAGAATTGCGGCCTACTTAGTTTTCTCTAAAAGCACTTAAGGACAGTTTAATGAAAGGAAAGAGGAGCAAAGAAAGGGGAAAAATGCTTTTTTTAGGAACAGAACAACATATCATGTTTTCTGCTCTCTCTCTCTCTTTTTCCCTTTTTGCAATATTTCTCCTCAGAGAAAATTATAGTCTTTAAAGCCAGCACTGTGCTCTGTATGTTTTGCTTATTACAGTGGTTAAAATGAGAACCATGGGCGATGGAGTATCATTATAACATTCTTGATACCCCTGATATATTTGTGCAAACATAGCTGTGGGCAACGCATGCACCATGATGAGCCCATGTTGTCCGGGGAACTTTCTCCTCTTCTTTGTTTATTTGCACAGCTCCTGGCCTTTCTCCGGAATCTGTAGTCTGTATTCCTTCTTACAGTTTCTGCCTCTTCAAACTCCATTTTTCTTTAACTTACCTTCTTTCCCACCTCCCTCGAGCAGCATTAAAATGTTTTCGTGCCAGCCAATTTGGGAAGGAAGCGGTTCAAGTTAGAATGGGAATAAAATGGAGGCTGCAATCTCGACATAGTTCTGGTCATTACTCCATCCCCTTTGGCTCTCATCTGTGTCTTTCTCTATTTTCTGTTCCTGTCCATAGGACCTGAGGAAGAATCTGCCCACTCCTACACAGGGGACCTAGACGGCAAAAAGAGTAAAAACTTAATCCCATTCAATGGCTGTGTTGCATGGCACTGAGCCCAAAGCTGTTGGGACACAAAGCAGTAACACCCTCTGCATTCCAGTCCCTGATCTAAAAATGCTTTCAATGCACAGAAAACAAACACATGAGTCATTAATAAGACCAGACGGGCCAAGGGACACAGGAGTTCAGAGGAATAAGGGCCCTCCGAGGGCTTGAAAATTCTAGGAAGACTCCATGGACGGGGCCCCAGGAAAGCAGAGAGAATGAGCGGACTTTTCAGATAGAAGCAGCGGTCACCTTAAGGGCAGCTCAGGTAAGTCACCATTGTCCTCGGTCAGCTCAACACCGGAGGTTTGCGGAATTTCCCTAAGAAAACTTTCTAAACAGGCATTACTCATATTCCGCATGACTAATTTGCTCACTTTGTTGGTCTCCGGTGCTAACGATGCAAATGTTGTGGGTCTGAGCCCTCTTCTTAAAATTTCATGTCTGCTTAGTCTTTGGATTCTGTTTGAGGACACAAACACTTTGGGATTCTGGCTAAAGTCATGGACTGTCTTCCCAGAAAAATGAACATAAACACAATATTATGCTTGTAATTCCAGGTGCTCCCTGAAGCCTCTTCTAAAAGGCCAGGGTAGAAATGCCTTGACTATAGCAGCCCTGAAAGAGAGAGATGGAAGTTATTCATCTTGCTAGTTCAATGCCCAGAACATAGTAGTTGGTGAATAAATACTGAATGAATACAAGTAAATTCTGTGTCTCCCTCACTTGTTGGCCCCCCATTCCATCAGTCCTTCCTCGTTGGGCCACACACCCATGCTTCCTGCTGGTCCTGGTGCCCATGTGGGAGATCCTCACTGGACCTGCTCACTGTGTCTCGGCTCCTATCCTGGTATCCAATAACTTGTTCTTCTCTTTTTTCCTTTTTAAATTAAAAAAAAAATGTACTTGAAAGATAACACACAATCTAGTTCTTATATTCCCATACAACAGTTGCAAATTGCTCGCTTGTTAGAACAAAAACCAATATTATGGAACATAAATCTCATAACTCAGTGGTTTCTCTAAATATGCACCCCATGTTCACTGCAGCATTATTCACGGTGGCCAAGACATGGGAACAACTCAAGTGTTGATACATGATTGGACAAAGATGATGTGGTACATAGATGCAATGGAATACTACTCAGCCATAAGAAAAAATGAAATATTGCCATTTGCAAGAATATAAATGATTTTTTGAGAATATCATGTGAAGAGAAATATGTCAGACAGAAAAAGTCAAGAATCTTATGATTTCACTCTTATATGGGATATACATGTGAAAGCAACAAATGAATGAATAAGACAGGCAAATAAAAATTCACAGACACAGACAAAAGTATGGTGGTTACTAGAGGAAATGGGGAGTAGAGGGAGATAGTAGAGGGTAAAGTTGGTCAAATACATGGTGACAGAGACTAGACTTTGGGTGGTGAACACACAATACAATATACAGATGATGTATTGCAAAATGTACACTTGAAATCTACATAATTTTATTAACCAATGTTAATAAATTTAGTAAAAATGTTTAAAAATAAATTTAGTAAAAATTAAAAAATTACAACATGATTAAATCTGGGGTAACTCTGGCCATTACAAAAGTAAGTTAATATCTAGATTATTGGATTTTTTTGAATTCACCTTCTCATTGTGAATGCTCAGTTTGTTTCTTATCTCCTGAGGGCTGGACTCTAACATCTAGCAGTTAAAGAAATCCATGCCAACACATTAAAGGAAGAGAAATAGACAAGACTCTCATTCCTCTGGTTCTTGTCCCAGGTAAGCCCCAGGCGTCTTCATGGGTGCTTTCCAGAGGCAGTGCCTCAATCTTGTATTCTAATCATGAAGTAACTCCTATGAGGAGAGTTGAAGCCTAGTGGAGTGGGACCTGTGTCCTGGGAAGGTTGGAGGACAAGATGCCTTGTGGCAGGGGGAAGCTGACAGCACCCCTCTGGTCATGCTCTATGTTAAGAAATATTATTTAAAATTTTGAAATAACACAAAGAATTACTAAGTCTCATTTCAGAGTCATATTGGAGCATCAGCTCATAAGCCTTCCTAAGAGTAATCTGATTCTGTTATGAGGATGTAGGCTTTTTGACTTATTATTTAATACTAGTGCCCCAGTGCATGGATTCATGCACATTGAAAGGAAACTAATTAGAAGGTGGCCTGCGGAGTGGGACTGGGCGACACAGGCCAGACAAGCCCTGGAACCAACTTCCTGAGGTCCCTTCCCAACTTGCCACACCTGGGGCAGCGCTGTGTCTCAAAGTCTCAAAGGGCATCTGCAGAGTGAGTGGCTTCCCTCTGGCAGGTGGGGTCTCTAGGCCTGGCCTGCGGGGATTGGGCCAAAACTTGCTCTCTGACATCCCCTGAGGGATTCCGGATTGCGAGAGGATGGTTCTCGGGTGATGCACCCTGGAATCGGGTTCCCTCCTCTCTGGTTCTGGGTGCATCATCCAAGAACCTCAGCTGCCAAGTCACCACAGCTTGGCAGCTCCTGTGTTGGCCGTCTGCCCCCTGGTGGTCAGTATGCATCATAGCTACTGGTTGGAGCATCTGACTCTGGTGGTCATTGCACATTATAGCTATTGGTTGGATGGTTGGATGGTTGCTTGGGCTTATTATTTAATACTAGAGGCCCAGTGCATGAAATTTGTGCACTGGTAGGGTCCCTAGCAGCTGCCGGCTGCCAGCTGCCGGCTGGGTACTCCCTCCCTTCCCCTGGCTGCCTGCTGTAGCTTCTGCTGGCTGGGGCCTCCCTTCCTTCCTCCAGCCAGCCCCACCCCCTGGTTGAACTCCCGGACAACTCCTGGTCAAGGGGACAATTTTCATACTAGGCTTTTATTATATAGGACTAGCTTTCCCGTTGCTTGAAAAATCCTGCAATAGGATTTCCTGCTGCACTCTACCCCGCCTCCGTTCCTCCCTTGTCCCCCGCCCCGCCTTCTCCTCCAGCCCGCCCGAGTTTCCCTTAGGCCCCGGCCCCGCCTCCGCCCCGCCCTTGTCCCCCGCCCCGCCTTCTCCTCCAGCCCGCCCGCGTTTCCCTTCGGCCTCGGCCCCGCCTCCGCTCCGCCCTTGCCGCCTACCCCGCTTTCTCCTCTAGCCCGCCCGCATTTCCCTTCGGCCCCGGCCCCGCCTCCGCTCCGCCCTTGCCGCCCGCCCCGCCTTCTTCTCCAGCCCACCCACGTTTCCCTTCACCCCCCGCCCCGCCTCCGCGCCCCCTTCTCCTCCCCCCCCCCTTGGCTTGCTTGCTTCCTCGAAGCTTTACTCCCTTCTGCAGCTCTTGGCTTCTTTGGACGCTGTCTTGATATGCAAATTAGCCACCATCTTTGTTGGGGTAATTTGCATACTCGTCCTGATTGGTTTATGGGCGTGGCTTGGCTGGTGGGCGTGGCTTAGGTGTAGCAAAGGTGTGGTCAATTTGCATATTTGTCTATTATTAGATTAGATTGATTAAGAGCCCAGACTTTGTAAAGTTAGATGTTAATTTGTAGGAGGTAGATTAATTGAATATAATTTTTATGTGACACTGATGCAAGTAATGTCTGTGTACTAGAAAATATAACTTCAATGGTTATGGTTGTATTGTCCTATAAGCCATTAACTAATTTTGTATTTAAAGTTTCTATCTTATTTTAGCAATATTTATTTCATTGACTATATATATCTACACTAATAAAAGAGAAATATGCAAATTGGCCGTCACTTCACGATGCCCACCAGCCAATCAGGAGTGAGTATGCAAATTAACCTGACAAAGGTGGTGGCGGCCCTGCCCCCCAGCTGCTCCGGGCCTCTGGGCAGCACGGGGTGGGACACCTGCTATGAGGGGGAGGGTGGGGGTGAATGTAGCTACAGGAGCAGCACTCCAGCCGCAACGAAGACGGAAGGCGGCGGCCAGAGCAAAGGCCTGGGTCCCGGGTGCCAGAGGAAAACCAGTGCCGGCAGCCAGGGGAAGGAAGGCCTATTGCACGAATATTCGTGTGCCAGTCTCTATTACTATCAGACTGATAGTAATAGAGACTGGCGCACGAATATTCGTGTCTCTCAGTCTCTATTATTATCTTTTAAACTAGTTTTAGCATCTTGCAGGATTCTTTTTTCTTTTTTTTAACTTCCACAACCTTTTATTACCAAACTCTAGCAGGTTTAACTTTGAGCCCAGCTAATAGCATCTCCACAGGACCTAGGATGGAGGTTCAGACCTAATAAAGATGGTCTCTTAAATAAAGAATTAAAAAAATACAAAAAATCCACATAGAAATTGAACTGTGACCTCCTGGTTCATAGGTCAACACTCAACCACTGAACCACATTGGCTGGGCATATAAGTAATTTTTAAAAGAGCAAAATTCTCCTGTGTTTCAGAAAATGGTATCCCAAAGTGATTTCAGTCCAGAAGAAAACAGCATTTGGCACTATGCTGCCTTTTCTCCCAGTTCAAGATACACATGGGAGAAAACCATTTCCCCTCTTAAAAAAAAAAATCCCCTTTTCTCCTCCTTCCTGTTCAACTTCCACTGCTTATTCCTAGAAACACCCAGAGAACAATATAAACAAGGCCCCGCCCACTTCTCTTGGCCTCTGCCAGTCTGAAGGCTCACAGCAGGGACTGCTCCTTAGGGATTTTCTCCTCTGCTACAATCAGGAAACTGACCCCTAATTTCTGGGAACTGGCAAAAATTAAAAAAATTAAAAATAAATCCCATTTCCTTCCAGGAGGGGCCTGAGGGCTCTTTAAAGGATCAAAGGGCAATGGACCTGGCCCATGTGCGAAGGGGACCTTTCTATATAAAAACACCCAACACCTTATAACCTAAAGTTTAACCTATAGGTAAAAGCGAGTAGCAGCTGACTTAGATACTAAAAAGGTGTTTATCTCCTCATCTTCAACCATTAAGGAAACAGAGGGGAGGAGAGTCTAGAGAATTTGACCTCCTCTCCTTTCCCAAAACTTTGACATGTCTTCTAAGCCAAAGACAAGTTCCTGAGTCAGACGCGTGGTCACAGGGTACAGTCTCTGCTGGATAACGCTGCCACTCCTGGGCAGCTGGCACATGGCCCCTTTACTGAAACTTTCTCCCTGGTTTGCATAGTGCTTAAGGATCACTAGGGAAATTATTTTCTCAATTCCACTTCGTCACTGACAAATACTTCAATAGCAGCTTCTAGAAACTGCCCAGAGGACCTCCTTCCTCCCAGTTCAGGGTCACAGATCCTTCCAGCTGATGGGCTCCTTGCCAGACTTTTGCAGCAGCTCGTTGGTTTTTGAGCAATGTCTGCACCCAAAGAACCCTCTGTACACGACAATGGGGAGAGATGGGCGGTCTGCAGCACGTGGTGGCACTTCCTATTGATGGCACTGCCCTTCTTCTGAGCATAGGAGCCCCAGAGCAAGAAGATGGGGTCACTCGAGTTCTGGTTTAGCAAGGACACAACTACATCAGTAAATTGCTCCCAACCTTTCTCCTTTTGAGAATTGGCCTGATGCTCCTGGATGGTGAGGACAGTGCTGAGTAGGAGAACACCTTGCTTGGCACACCCAGATACATCTCCATGGTTAGGATGCACAAAATCATCTATGTCTGTAGACAGCTCTTCATAAATGTTTTCCAAACTGGGTGGAGGTGGAACAGGTCTTTGAACACTAAAGCAGAGCTCATGAGCTTGGTTGGGTCCATGATATGGATTCTGTCCCAGGATGACAACCTTCATGTCTCTTATGTTGCACATTTGGGTCCATGTAAAGACTTGGTGTGGGGATGGATAAACAGTGTAATACCTTCTTTCTTCGGCAACAAATCCCATTTTTATATATAAAAGCCTAAACAACCGTTACAACCAAACGACTGGAATGACTGGTCGACCAGTTGCTATGATGCATGCTGACCAATAGGGGGCAGATGCTCAATGCAGGAGCTTCCCCCTGGTGGTCAGTGTGCTCCCACAGCCAATCTCCTGCAGCCCCTTCCCCTGGCCAGCCAACCTCCCACAGTCCTTCCCCTCTCCCCACGCCCAACTTCTCTCGGCCCCTCCTCCTGGCTGGCTGGCCCCCTGATAGGCCTCAATCGCCGGCCAGGCTGAGGGACCCCATCTGTGCACGAATTCATGCACTGAGCCTCTAGTTAGTTTTATAAAATATGGTTTTCTGAAGCCTCGGCTGAGGTGCTTCTTCCAACTCTCACCGAAACCCACTAGCACATTTTGAGCAGAGAGTTAAGCAGGGCCGCAGCCTTGTTCTTCTGGATGCGGACCAACTTCTCAGGGCTCAGTGGCAATGAGGGCAGTGTGCTGGGCTCCTCCTGCTCTGCTTGGGCCTTCTTGGCAGGGCTGACCACTGCATCCCTGCTCTCCTCAACTACAGCTGCCACGCTGGTTAGTGGTGGGGCTCAGGGAGGAGTAGAGTATCTTCTGGCTGATCATCCCAAAGCTGCCCAGGGACCCTCGAGGCTGGGGGAAGTGAAGGCATGCCGCCCAGGGACCCACACAAGGCTGGCGCAGGCTGTGGTGGCCTGCAATTGGCCTCTTTTTTTCTTTTTTAAGAGAGAGAGAGAGAGAGAAACATCGATTTGTTGTTCCACTTATTTTTGCATTCATTGGTTGATTCATACATAGCTCTGACCTGAGATCGAACCCAAAACCTTGGCATATTGGAATGGTACTTTAACCAACTGAGCTACCTGGCCAAGGCCATCTTACAGGATTCTTGATTGATGCATTCAATAAATCTTTGACCTGTGCTCACTCTCTAGTTGTATGGAAATTAAGATTTTAATTTTTTGAAAACTATCAGCTGCATGTCAGCTGTGGGCAGAGGCCAACATTGGAGGCATTTTAGCTTCCAGAGTGCTTTAGACCAGCACTACTCAGCCTCTCGTGTATGCACAAAACATCTGGGGACCTTGTTAAAATGCAGGTTCTGATTTTGTAGCTCTGGAGTGGGCACATCTCACAAGCATCCTGGAAGGGAATGCCAACTCTGCTGGTCCATGGACAGCACTCAGTAGTCTGCAGAATGCAAAGGGTCCTCACAAAAGACTGAATGAATCTGTATCCCCTCTCTGTCCCTTGTTCCCATAGATGCATGGCAGAACCAACCCAAAAGATAGTCCTGACTTCCACAGAACTGGGCTTGGAGGGGAATTTCTAGGAACTATTTGGGGAGGTTTGAGTGTATGTAGAAGGGTGCGGGTAGGAGGGTGGGACAACATAAAGGAAATGAAGTGATTCATGCTGAACTGTGATTGCAGGAGCATTAAATACAATCAGAGGGAAACCCGATCTGCCCATTGCAAAGGGAACCATCCAACTCTGAGCTCTGCTCTCCAAGCAACACAGCTCCCCCCTCTTCTGATGGGACCCACCCAGCTCTTCCCCAAGGAGCCCTCCGGGGCTGTCAAGTGCATGGACAGCTCTCAAACTATGAGTTTTCCAAGGCAGCTGAGCTGTTTGCACCTCCTTTGGGAAGAGGAGAGGTGGGTCCCTGTTGTTTTCAGTGGGCACATTTCAACACTTTGGTGGCCCGACTCTGCTCTGCTGCAGATCTTCCTACAGCGTGGTGCACTCATATTTTTATCCTTCGCATTTCTTGGAAACACACAGATTTCAGAGACTCCAAGAGACACACAAAGCTTTAATTCACTCCCACCCAGGGATCTTTACCAAAGTGAAGAGGCATGCGTTCCCAGGGTGAACGGAGAGCTTTGATTCTGATTCTGAAGGCCTGCTCATGGACTGGACTTCACTGAGATGAGAAGAAAAGAGGGAGGGGAGAGGAGAAAAGGAGGGAAGGATTGTTCCTAGAGCTGGATTTATTTCATGAAAGGGCTGTCCCTTCTTCTGAGTCTGTTCTGACTTTTTGGAGGTGGTATGAAATGTTTTCATTGAGATGATATTGATAGTAGATGACCAGTTTTTTATTTAGTTGTTTTTTTTTTTTTTTTATAGCCTCATTCAGTACAGAAAAACATTGGTAATCCCATTTTAGTCCTCTAATTTGGGGGGAAATTGTTCTCCTCTGAAAAGCCACACACCCAAGGGCCACTTGCCCTTGGCTCTCAGATAAGACTACAGATAAGACGCCCTTGAGTAAAAGAGAGTCTACCAGCTGTCTGGAAAACCAGCTCTTTACTCCAGGGCTGGGGGAGCAGATAACTTGGTGTCAGACACCGGAGAGCCCCTCTCCTCCTCCCGTCACCAGTCTGCTTAGAGGGAGGTGACACTTGACATAGCAGGTAACAGAGCATACTCTGCAGTGGCTTAATATGCAGTTTGGAGACTAGGAATGAGTTGGAGTATGAAGACCAGGGAGTGAGTCTTGGTTCTGCCATTTAAAAACTGTGTGAACTTTTGCAAGTGGTGTAATCCTTTGGAAGCAGAAAAGACTATCAAAGTTGCCAAGAATCAGTAATGTATATAAAGAGCTCTGTAAAATGTAATATAAAAGAGCTGTGAAAATATAATCTATTGTTACAAGTCCCCTCCCTCCCTCCCACGACATTTCCTCATACAAATGAAACACTGTTGGGTTGAGAGCTAAGATTTCCAGCCCCGTGTGCTCACTATTGGTGCGGGGCAGTTACATGATCTCAGAGACAAGCACTCAGATTTTCAATGATTTATTCGATTTTATTATTCTGGCGCCTGTCAGGGCATCAATAGTTACCCAGGTAATTCAAATGTGTTTTCAAAGTCAATAAACACTATTTACAGAAATGAGGTAAAGATATAACCTATATAGTGAACAACATAAACTGATGAACAAAAATAGATCCAGAGACAGAGAAGCATTAAACTGACTGTCAAACCTCAGAGGGAAGGCAGGGAGGGGGCAGAGGGGGTAAGAGATCAACCAAAGAACTTGTATGCATGCGTATAAGCATTACCAATGGGCACAGACACTAGGGGGGTGAGGGCATGTGTTGGGGGTAGGGGGTGGGAGTGGCCTGGGAGAGGTCAATGGGGGAAAAAGGAGACATATGTAACACTATAATCAATAAAGAACTAAAAAAAAAAGATATGACTTAACTAGGAAAGTTATAGCTTATCAAATCCTCTTACATAATACTGTAAGCTCACTTAACTCTTAAAAATTGAGTATTATTTCCAATCATGCATGAAAATCAGAGATTCTAGAGATTAATTTACCATCCAAATTCACCCCATCAGAGTGGTAAGGACAGGATGCTAACCTAGTTCATGCTGACTCAGAAGCTCTGCTCTTTATCCTTCACCACCCTGTGCTATCACTACACTGAGCCCTAACTCACTCCTCATGAGGGAAATCTTCAGGTAGGAGACCAAGGGTCAGACTGTCCCAAATTTACTGCTTATCCAAAGTGCAACTTTGGACCCAGCCCTTCTGATAGATCTTGTACAATTCATAGGAGAAATATAAAATCTCCTCAAATAATTTCCAGGGAAGTAAAAACAAAATACTTTGCAACTGTAAGAACTAGAGTCACTAACTTTCTATAATGAGCTAAACTCATTATTAGCCAATACTTGCTCTTTCTGACATAACCAAAATACAAATGCAATGTTGCTTATTTTTCCTAGTAGGGTTGGTAAATGGAATTGCTCAGACCTGAAGGGTTAAATAAAATATTTTTATGCTATTTATGTTGAACATTAGCTAGCTCCCTGGACTAATATTGGACATTATCCCATCAGTGTATATTAGATGAAACATATGCATCTGTTACCGATGTTAAACATCTAATTGGGGGAGTGGAAATATAATATAATAAAGAGAATGTATATATGAGAAAAACTGAACTCCAAAATACTTTAAATTACAACATGATGCCTTCCACTTTATTTAATCAAGTCTGTTCTTATAACTCAGTTAAAATGAGAAGGAAGAGAAGAGAGGAAAAGTAATACTAAAATTTATTCCTAATTTTAACTCTGAAGTATACAATAATCATAGTGATTTGGTGAAATAGTTTGAAGTTTCCAAAGTAAAAAAAAAAAAAAATAGTTCTGTGTTTTTCCTGTAAGTCCTCTTTCAAGAAGATAAATACAGAAACTTTACCTTAATCATTCTAATATTTCAACCCAGGAAAATTAAGATGTTGGTAATGATAACGTATATGCTATAGAAATAGATATGGACCAATGGTAGTGGGTCTGACTGGCAAGGGTCAGAGCCAGAAGGTTTACTGGAGTTCTTAAACATGTATGGATAAAACAAATTCATCTGACCAAGTATTTCAGTTATAACCAGTGAAGTGACCTAAGTTAGTGACCATGTCTGATTCTATATATCAAAATATGTTTAACTTAAAAATGTGAGGAGAAAGTAGAAAATAAAATCTGTGTATCTAAAAAGTCATTGATCTTGTCCAAAAGATTCCACCTCTCTTTCTTCCTTCATATTCCTCCTGCCCCCAAAGATGGTGGCAGCCAGTAATGGCTCTACCTTCCATGGCAGCTGTGGAAGCCACACTTTCCCAATACAGGAAACATCCAGCTCCAGGGAGACCTACCAGAACAGGGGTCAGCACCCCCACCCCCAGTTTTTCTAAAGTTATACTGGAATGCAGCTGGGCTATTTGCTCACATCATGTCCAGGGCTGCTTTTGCCCTACAATGGTAGAGTTGAGTAGTTGACTCACAAAAGGTAGGATAACGACCATCTGGTTCTTTACAGAAAACATTTGCTGGCCCTTGTACAGAAAGGTGCACCAAGATTGGCATTTCATACACTCCAAAGCTCTGGTTCCCTGCCCTTCTGTAACCCCAGCTGCCTGAGGGGAAAAACACACTCCCATCGGTAGTACAGTCTTAATTGCTGTATTGGAGACGCCCCCATACATACATACCTGAGAAAAGGATTTTCCACGGAGCCAGTGAGATTTAAGCTTTAGGATCACTCACTTGCACAAGATCTGGGGAGGGGCCCTCCTGATGTGTTCACATGGTTATTTTTTTTGTTGTGATATTTGAAAAAAATAAAGATGTAGACACCATTGTCTCTTTCTATTCCAGCTTTCCCTCCACCAATCTTCTCCATGTGTTGGGTGGTGCTAGAGGCATTGTGGGAATTTGTGGATCCAATTAAACAGAGGTTGAGTTGAGGATACAGCTAATTTGGGTTCAGTGCCACACAGATAGACAGAAAGAAGCTATCTATAGCCACTTGGCTTTATGGCTTAGTTATTGCCAGTCCTCCCAAGATAGTAATGACTTGCAGGAGTACTTCTACTGCCCACTGCAATGACTCCTCTGACACAAAAGCACAGACATAGCTGTCCTAGCACTTCTAGTATATGGATGTGTCCTACAGCACCCGTCATTGACAGTGTGAAAAAGAAAATGTTTTGAACTGCGTGAAGCCAGAAGCTAGCCTATAGGAAATTCTACCCAGCCTTACCGTTTACATATAAAAGAAACTTAATCACTTTTCCAAATTTGACAGCATTCTTAAAACGTTCAATGGCACTTTCAATTGCCAGTTGTGATGCTGCAAACAAACAAACAAACAAACAAACAAACAAAAACCCCAGCAAACTTTTCCATCAATAATAAAAATTATTTTTTCTATCAACTGCCCTAAAGAAAAGGTCAAATTGTCTCGCTATTTCTTTCTGTAGCAAGTGATATTATAACATTTGCAATCATATAAAGAGGTGATCAAAGATTATGCTGCCAGGAAATGTGGGAGACTAGTATTATAGTGTCTAGTGTCAAACCATCAATAAAAGTATCATGTTGTATCTGACCTGGATTTTGTGATGTTTGTGGTCAGTTTTTTAAAATTAGTAATTTCTTGTGCTTTTTTATTCTAAACAATTATTGATACTTTTTCATAAATAAGGCCCTTCAAATCATGTAAGTCTTAGGCCAAAACACCTCACCTACTTACATACGTGCACATACTCATATGTTATTAAAACACAAAATTTCTGCTTTAATGTCGGTCATCATAACCCACTGTGTGAATGTCATGCCGGTAATGAAGTAGGATTCACAGTTGCAAAACACTTTCTTTCTTTTTCTTTTTTTAATATATTTTTATTGATTTTTTTTTTTTTTTCAGAGAGGAAGGGAGAGGGACAGAGAGTCAGAAACACTGATGAGAGAGAAACATCGATCAGCCGCCTCCTGCACACCTCCTACTGGGGATGTGCCCGCAACCATGGTATATGCCCATGACCGGAATCGAACCTGGGACCTTTCAGTCTGCAGGCCGACGCTCTATCCACTGAGCCAAACCAGTTAGGGCACAAAACACTTTCTTAAAAACCTATGGAAACCCGTTATTATTTTGAGTGAATCAATGACTAAATGGAGTGTGTCTCATTCCAAGCTACCTTGGTCCAGTCACCTGGGTGGGATGCAAAGAGCATACATTTCAGAGCTCAGTTGACTTGGATCTGGATCCTGAACATAATATTGAACATTCCCGAGCTTTATCTGTCACACAGGGGAGATGGTGCCAGCTTCACAGGCTGTCGTGAGGGTCACGTGAAGAAAGCTGTGCTAAAGGCGGAGTTCAGAGCCTGGCCCAGCAGGCCTTTCTGCCCGAGGCTCCTCCACTCCACCATCCGCATCTCCCTGGGGCCCCAGCGGCTCCCGCGCACAGAGCACAGCTGGCAAAGACACTCGGAGGAAAGCCTCTGTAATTAATGTCACATTCACTCAATTTCAGGTCTAGACAATATTTTTCTAAAACAATTGCTTCCAAGGGCCAGAAATAAAAACAGAACAATGTCAGTCATCAGAACTCAGAAAGGGGAGGGTAAATAGTGCCTGACGGGTCCATTCTAACTTTGATCCGAAATTCCATATTCCGCGGGGAGACGTGTAGTAAATGATTTCCACACTTCTCCACGGCTGCTGGTCCTGGCTGTGCACGGCCTGTGTCTCAGGAACGGAGATCGGAATGCAGGGAGAAGATGGCTTTAAGATTCTCCTTTAAAGGATCCAGAAGGCTCACTCCGGGGGCAGCAGATATTCATGGCCCTCCAGAGACCAGTGTCCCAGCTGTAGTGTGAGATGGGTGCTCTGAAAGCTGTGGGCAGGCCCAAACCTCTGACTTGGAGTGTTTCCCCAGCCAGCGTGCCAGGGGCTGACACCCCGCATCGCCTGCTTCCTGGGGCAGCAGAGGACAAGGTGAAAGGGAATTGCAACTTACCTGGTATTGGGCCTGTGGAAGGGGCTCTCTGCTCTTCCGTGTTCCCCCTCTGCTCTCACCCCATCTTCATTCTCCCTCACTAATTAGGAACAGGGGCTCTCCAGGGCGCTGCCATAGTCACTGAAGTGCCATGATCCGAGAGGCTGCCATTTTGGTGGCATTCTATGCAAAGAGTGCCTCGAGGAAATGGGCAAAGCGATAGTCTAGTTGCTGACACTGGAAATCTCCAGAGAAGTTTCTTTACATCTCACGGAGAGAGAGAGAGACTGAGACCAAGAACAGAGTCGTGGAGAGGCTGCCAAGAGGAAAAGGAGGGAAAGGGATCCAGTTGGAGACAGGGAGGGAGCAAGCTGGAGACAGAGGCTGAGTGGTCCTTGTTACAGGCCCAGGAATAAACCCACGGCTCTCTAGTAAATAGAATTCAGCGCAGCAGGCAGCTGTTCCCACAAACACAGGGCATAGACCACCCGGCACTCAGATTCCTGTGCCAGATCCTGGCCTTCGTCACCGGAGGAGCTCTCTCAGTCAGCAGGCCCTGGGAGACGCTCCTGTCTGCACCACCACCTTAGGTTCCCATGTTTGCAAGAGGAAGAGCCTTTGTGATCCAAAAGGTAAGTCCTCTCTCCCCCACCTTCCCTCACCCCACCCTACTCAGTAGCTAGTGGCATTTAGGACAATGATACTCCCAGCGAGAAGGAGCAGCTCAACCCAAAGTGGCATACCACCTCCCAGGCACCTCCCTCACCAGGCACCCAGCAACCCATTTCAAAGTTCCCCTTTATTCTCCCAAAATAGGTCTTCCTCCCACAAGTTCTCCAACCCAACCCAATCCAAAATCCCCTTCTCTCATGAGAATGTTCTTAGCTAAGTACAAAGGGGAATCTGATTTAATGTAATCTTATGAGTGGGTGAGTGATTGCCAATCTTTCTCAACTCTTCCAGGAGCATTTGCATTATAAAAGAGCAACTTACAGCAAAATTCCATGATGAATCTCTCATGGGTGGGGTTCCAGATAGTGTGAACAAGGGGAGGGAAGGCTGAGGAAAGGCGGGAGCCTTCATGGAAGGCCACGCCGGTCTCCAGTGCTCCTTCGGTCACATCATGAGGGCAGCTCTGCTTACTCCATCTAGGGCTAGGGCTGCTACGGCGTCCAGGTGGTCACACTTCTCCTTGGATCAGAAACTTGATACATGGCACATAACGGGAGAGTCAGGTGATATAAGGCAACAGTTCTTAAAGCGAGAACTCCACCATGCCAGCAGCTTGGGCATCGCATACAAATTATCTGGTGCAAATTCTCCCTAGACCTACTGAATCAGATACCCAGGGCATGGGACCCAGAAACCTCTGTGCCAATAAGCCTTCCAGGGAACACTGATGTCAATCACCTGTATAGAGCATGGTGACCTGGGGAGCTCTCTCCTCCTCTGGCTAGCTTGCAACCTTGAGCAACTCAGCTCACTTCTGTGAACTTCAGTTTCCTATAACAATCTATACTAATAAAAGAGTAATATGCTAATTAGACAGGGAGACCTTCTGGAGACCTTCCGGACAAAGCTGGGGGCTTGGCCGGCCTGCAAAGCACCCCCAAATGGCCCTCAGCCCCTCTCCCAGGCCAGCCATGCCCAACAGCGGGGACCCTCACCCTGTTGGGGGCATGGCCAACCTGCAAACAGCCCTCAGCCCCTAGCCCAGGCCCATCCACCCCCAGCAGGGACCCTCACCCCAATGGGGACATGGCCAGCCTGCAAATGGCCCTCAGCCCCTCACCCAGGCCAGCCATGCCCCCAAGTGAGGACTCCCACCCCGATGGGGGTGTGGCCAACCTGCAAACAGCCCTCAGCCTCTCACCCAGGCTGGCCATGCCCCCCAACAAGGATCCCCACCTTGAAGGGTGTATGACCAGCCTGAAAACATCCCTAAACCCCTTGCCCAGGCTGGCCATGCCCCCCAGTGGGGACCCCCCACCCCAATGGGGGCATGGCCAGCCTGAAAACTGCCCCAGCCCCTCACCCAGGCTGGCAGCACCCCCAGTGGGGATTCCCACCCAGATGGGGGCATGGTCCACCTACAAACCACCCACCCCAGGCCTCTCACCCAAGCTGGCCCTACCCCCCAAGGGGACCCCCACCCTGATCTGGGACCCCCTTCAGGGCAGACCAACCAGCCCCCACCCATGCACCAGGCCTCTATCTATACTAATAAAAGGGTAATATGCTAATTAGACCAGGAGACCTTCCGGGAGACCTTCCAGACGTCCTTCCGGACATAGCCATGGTGGTTACAGGTGATCAGGCCAGGAGGGGAGGGCAGCTGGGGGTGATCAGGCTGGCGGGGGGGGAGTTGGAGGGGAGCAGGCTGGCAGCATCTAATCTAATCTAATCTATTATCTTACCTTATAATAGAGAAACATGCAAATTGACCGCACCTCCGCTATGCCCATGATTGGGCCTGCCAGAGGCTGGGGGCGGGACTCCGGGTGGCCCATCCGGCCGTTGGGAAAACCAAGATGGCTGCGCCCAATCCTGTAAGTTCCGGGGATCCGCATGGCGATCGCCACGGGGGGGGAGCGCCGAGCCCAGCGCTCCGTGGGTGTCCCGGGGGCGATCACCAGGCCACCCCGGGGGCGTGTCCGGGCCGAGCCCGCGCTCCCCGGGTGTCAGCATGGCGATCGCCACCCGGGAGCGTGTCCGGGCCGAGCCCAGCGCTCCCCGGGTGTCAGCATGGCGATCGCCACCCGGGGGGCGTGTCCGGGCCGAGCCCAGCGCTCCGTGGGTGTCCCGGGGGCGATCGCCACACCGGGGGCGTGTCCAGGCCGAGCCCAGCACTCCCCGGGTGTCAGCATGGCGATCGCCACCCGGGGGGCGTGTCCGGGCCGAGCCCGGTGCTCCCCGGGTGTCAGCATGGCGATCGCCACCCGGGGGGCGTGTCCGGGTCGAGCCTGGCGCTCCCTGGGTGTCCGCATGGCGATCACCACCCGGGGTGGCGTGTCCGGGCCGAGCCCGGCTTCCCTGGGTGTCCGCATGGTGATCGCCACCCGGGGGGGGGGGCGTGTCCGGGCCGAGCCTGGTGCTCCCTGGGTGTCCGCGTGGCCATCGCCACCCGGGGGGGCGTGTCCGGGCCGAGCCCAGCGCTCCCCGGATGTCCGCACGGCGATCGCCACCCGGGGGTCGTGTCCGGGTCGAGCCCGGCGCTCCCCGGGTGTCCGCATGGCGATCGCCAACCGGGGGGCGTGTCCGGGTCGAGCCCGGCGCTCCCCGGGTGTCCGCATGGCGATCGCCAACCGGGGGGCGTGTCCGGGCCGAGCCCGGCTCTCCGTGGGTGTCAGCATGGCAATCGCCACCCGGGGGGTGTGTGCGGGCCGAGCCCGGCGCTCCCCGGGTGTCCGCATGGCGATCGCCACCCGGGGGACTTGTCCTGGCCAAGCCCGGCGCTCCCCGGGTGTCCGCATGGCGATCGCCACCCGGGGGGCGTGTCCGGGCCGAGCCCAGCGCTCCGTGGGTGTCCCGGGGGCGATCGCCACACCGGGGGCGTGTCCAGGCCGAGCCCAGCACTCCCCGGGTGTCAGCATGGCGATCGCCACCCGGGGGGCGTGTCTGACCGAGCCCGGCGCTCCCCGGGTGTCTGCCTTGACAAAAGCTTTCCACATCTCTGTTTATTCTTTTGAATCCATAAAACGACCTTTAAAAAAGCATGGGGGCCAGCTAAGAAAGAATGCACTTTCTGGCCAGAGCATGCAGGATTCTTTTGCCCAACAGGTTAAAGGGAGCAGAGCTGGCACAGTGGGAATGGCCCTGGTGCCCTATGAGGAGACCGGGGGAATGGGGTTGCCGAAATTCCCTAAGCCTCTTGCCACCTTCTCCTTTGCAAACCACACCATCCAGATCCACCAGGACTGGAGGCAACTGGGAATCACAGCCGTGATTTGGGACATGGTAAGCAAATCTTGAGGGGCCTCTGAAAACACCTGCAACTGATTATAAGACTGGTCTTTATTTAAAAAGAAATAAAAGAACAGCTTTGTTGAGATATAACCCATATACTGTACATGTCACCTAAAGTGTACAATGAACTGGTTTTTTAAAGTAAATTCAGAGTGGTACAACCATCACCATGCTCAATTTTTAAATATCTTCGTGACCCATCCCCTCCAAAAAAAACTTCTACCCACTGGAATCACTTTCCTGATCATCTTCCCCAAAATAGATTGCACTTTAAAGGTGGGTAAAGGAAAGTTGAGGGAAGTTAAAACACTGCACAAAGGATATTGTAAGATGACAAAGCCCAAAGTGAAGATCATGTGTTTTCTTTAAAATATATATATTTTTTTAAATTTCAGAAAGGGAGAGGGAGAGAGAGATAGAAACATCAATGATAAGAATCACTGATCAGCCAAAACTGGTTTGGCTCAGTGGATAGAGCGTCGGTCTGCGGACTGGAAGGTCCCAGGTTCGATTCCGGTTAAGGGCATGTACATTGGTTGAGGGCACATACCCCGGTGGGGGGTGTGCAGGAAGCAGCTGGTAGATGTTTCTCTCTCATCGATGTTTCTAGCTCTCTATCCCTCTCCCTTCCTCTCTGTGAAAAATCAATAAAATATATTTAAAAAAAAAAAAAGAATCACTGATCAGCTGCCACCCACAGGCCCCCTACTGGGGATTGAGCCCGAAACCCAGGCATGTGTGCCCCTGATCAGAATCAAACCTGGACTCTTCAGTCCACAGGCCGATGCTCTCTCCATTAAGCCAAACTGACCAGGGCCATGTGTTTTCTTCAAGTTCTGCGTGGTTGTAATGGTCCCCAAATCTATACTAATAAAAGGGTAATATGCTAATTAGAGTGGTTGTCTTCTGGACATCTTTCCAGACAAAGCCGCAGTGGCTACAGAGGCCAAGGCTCAGGCAGCCATAACCACCTGCAGTGGCAGCAGCATTGGGGTTATGGGGGTGGTGCCTCCAGAGGGAGGCCAGACGGGGGGCCAAGGCACAGGCAGTTTGGGGTGATCAGGCTGATAGGGGAGGGCAAGGTAAGGGCAATCAGGCTGGCAGGAGATCAAGGTAGGGGCGAGCAGGCAGGCAGGCAGTGGGGTTAGGGACAATCAGGCAGGCAGGCAGGTGAGTGGTTAGGAGCCAGCGGTTCCAGATTGTGAGAGGGATGTCCGACTGCTGGAAATTGGACATCCCCTGAGGGGTTCCAGATTGAAGAGGATGCAGATTGGGCTGAGGGGCACACACCCCCTACCCCCCCTCCCACCAGTGCACGAATTTCGTGCACCGGGCCCCTAGTAATAATAATAATAATAACTAATAATCATTAGAATATTTTGCAATGTACAGAGTATTTCTGCATAGATTCTTCTTTAATCTTGGCAATGCAAAAGTTGTGAAATAGTTATTACTTTTATCGCCATTTTGCAGATAAAAAAAAACAGGCTCAGTTGGGAATTTTGCTTCCTAAGTCTAAGAGCCTGTAACTGGGGATAACAAGATTAGATGTTAGGGCTCTTTTGCTATCCCAAGTGACAGTGGTATCCAAGGACACATAACCTACTCTTTTAAATCAGTTTCCATCCAAAAGTCTGCATTGATTTGTGCAACGTTGAATTAACTTCATTCTAGCCCCTTGCATGCCTGACAACAGACACTCTCTCTAGTAGTAAAAAAGGTTAAGAACATGGTTCTAGAACTGATTGCTTGGGATTGACCCCCAACTCCTTACACCAGTTGTGTGAGGTTTGAGGGCTAATGGTGTGAAGATTTTAACAGAGTGCCCAACATAGTAAATGCTCTCTGAGGTTGGCTGCACACCCGTCATTGTGAGAAGACAAGTCTTTGCTGAGTTCAGGGACCAGAAAAGATGCAGTAAGCACTAAGAAGGATGAAAAGTCACTAATTATGCCAAGACCAAGGAGACAAGTAATTCAGAGAATAATGGACTTGGGACTGAAGACTTCAGCTGGAATCTTCACTTTGTCATTAATTCCATGTGGCATTGAGCAAAGAATGAAAATGTTGTTTTCTCTTCTACTTGTTGTATGGCTGACTTGCTGTCTACACAGAGTCATTTGAAGATGAGACAGGCCCGGCATGACCACTTGCAGCAGACACTGTTGGTTGCCTACCCAATAGCCAACTTCTTGACAATGAACTCTGACTTTGTTCGGGTATCTACCTCTTCCACACAGTCATGTACTTTAGGGGATGTGCTCTGATTGGTCTAAGCCAGTGGTCGGCAAACTCATTAGTCAACAGAGCCAAATATCAACAGTACAACGATTAAAATTTCTTTTGAGAGCCAAATTTTTAAAACTTAAAACTTCTTCTAACGCCACTTCTTCAAAATAGACTCGCCCAGGCCGTGGTATTTTGTGGAAGAGCCACACTCAAGGGGCCAAAGAGCCGCATGTGGCTCCCGAGCTGCAGTTTGCCGACCACGGGTCTAAGCTCATAAAGGTGGCTTCCTTCCCTGGCCAGTGACTGAGGGAAGTCAGGGCATGTCACACAATTCTGAACACTGAGAAGTGAGGCTGGGTCCTCTGGGGGGTTGAGGGGAAGGTTTCCTTGATTTTAAAAAGAGGCACAAGGAAGAACTGGTATCTTCTTCCTGCGGACATGACCCTGTCTGGATACAGTACTGGTCCCACTGCTGCAGATGCCTTGCTACCATAAGCGGACATGAGCATTACGCCAACTCTCTGAAGATGGCAGAGCAGAGGGGTGGAAAGCACCTGGGTCTTTGACAATGTCATTGAGCCCCTTAATTAATCAATCCTAAGATACCCTATCTCTGAAATTGTCACGTGAAATAATAACGTATTATTTGCTTAAGTTGGGTATTGTGCTACTTGTCAGAGAGTACCCTCATCTATCCCAGGTGATAGATCACTGTAAAGTCTCTTCTAGGTGTAGATGGATATGCATATTTGTAGTGAATGCTCTCAACTCTCTGCATAAGTGGGAGACCAATAACAAATTACCCAGAAAAGCCCAACTGGATTGCAGCACTCGGGTGACAATGTATAGACCAGTGAGGCAGAATAGAAACTTGGTACAAAACTGAGCCTCACTGAGCTTCATGGTTTATTTTCCTTTAATGATATTCAGACTATGCCTCTCCTAGTTTTCATGTGTTCAACAAATGCTGAGTATCCTAAAGAAATAACGTATAGTAAAGATGCAAATTCCTCCCCTTTACTGAATCTCTTTGTACTCTCCATTGCCTCCAGACTTCCAAAGCTCACATCATTGTGCATCAGGAACACAGGCAAACCAACTGTGTGAAAGAATCTGAAAGTCACAAGTCCATTGCTTCTATTTTTTTGTAAGTGAAATGGAGAGATGCTGGCAGCACCAAGTGTTCCATTTTCTCAATAGAATGCTTTATTTGGCCAGGCCAGATATGACCTAATGATAGAGATTCAATTGCATTTGAGAGGGAGATAAATTAAAACATAAGTAGTAAAATTGCATATTCTTATGAAACTGAACATATGACAGGAATTCTTTTTCTTCTAATAGCTGTTCACTCTTATTATTCTTTCTGGTTTGACTGCAAATGGTAAATGTCTTCAAAATTATTTAAAAATAGTGTGGGATTGCGTTTGTTCTAAATTTCGTATTGGGAAGGCAGGCAACGACTATTCCTGGTAAAGAATCGAGATAATGTCATAGGGACAATGTCTTGCTCAGATTTGTGACTGTGAGTAATGACAGAGCCCACATTCATTCAGGGCACATAGTAAGCGCTCAACAAATATATTTGAAAGCACCGGAGCACAATATTCTATTTATTCTAAGCAGAGGACCATGAACATCATCTAAAGGTGGCAGTTTAATATTATATGAATAGGTGAGAGATGTGAATTGTAATAAATTGCTAGAATAACTGTGTATTCATTGGAAAGTCTATGCTTTTTAAAAAATATATGACACTGATAAACGATGTTCATGATGAGCCATAACCTCTAAGTACCTTAAGTGGAAGCATTATTATAAAGAGCCCAGAACTGGAATTCTGTCCCTGGCCTCTCCACTTAATACAGTAGTTCTCAACCTTTCTAATGCCGCGACACTTTAATACAGTTCCTCATGTTGTCGTGACCCCCAACGGTGAGAACCGCTAGCAGGGTCACCTAAGACCACCGGAAAACTCAGATATTTACATTACGATTCATTAACAGTAGCAAAATTACAGTTATGAAGTAGCAACGAAAATAATTTTATGGTTGGGGGTCACCACAACATGAGGAACTGTATTAAAGCATCGCGGCATTAGAAAGGTTGAGAACCACTGACTTAATAGTTGCAATGGTCAGAGGCAGGAAATTCAACCCCCACACCACAGCTTTTTATTGGCCAAATGGATGACAATTGTGCCTATCTTATCATGTGGTTGTGAGTACTGACTGAGATAATGCATGAAAGGTAACTTGCCAAGGTGTCTGGCTATATTAGTCCTGTCAGAATCACCCAAAATGTAGTGAATGGATAAATGAATGAATGAGTTATGTAGGAAATAGCTTTCAAATCCAATACTATCGCCTAGTTCTGTATGATCAATTTATGGATAATACACACAGGAACTCAACTAAACATATTCTTTAATTAACCAGGGAAATGCTTCTGAATGCTACTTACCTTAATGTATCATAATTATTTATTTGCAAATTTCTTTATCGCTAGAAAGTGAAGGTCAAGCGGGCATGAATAATATTCATCTTTTTATTTCCAATATACAGCTCAGCGTTTGCCATCTAGCAAGCACTTAATACACATTTGTAAAATGAGTGAGTGAGTGAACGAATAAAGAATTTTGCCTTGGGCCAGACCTGTTTTCTGTAAAATATTAAGTGATTGGCAGGAAATCCATTGGTAGTTACTAAGACGAGTCAAGATGAAGCCACTACAGAGAGCCCTCTCTGAAGGCTGAAAACTATAGGCTCGCATTGCTGGCCCTGCTGCCAGATGAAAACCACATCGTGTGGCAATTTACATTGTGTTCTTTTAACGTCGAGAGATTCAAGACAGCCTGGCTCCTGCCATCTTAGGAACAATTCTGCCCCAACACACTGGCTACTGTTCTCTCTATTGAATTGCAACTTTTTTTTCCCTGGGTATCGATAAACAGCTGCGGAGTCAAATTAGTACTGTTTACTGTCAAATTAAGATGGAAACTGATCCTTTCTGTTCCTTGTTTACAGCGCCTGTACTGCTTGTCCCAAACCTCCAGAGTAACTAAACGCTAACGGACGGCTTCTGACGGTGGATGCTGTCCCAGATCAAACAGAAGGCAGATTTTGTTTGTCTTCTAAAATAAACTATCTTTTCAGGTTCATGGGCTCAGAATAACAGCTATCATATTTCGCCAGCTGTTTTTTATTCCTTTGCTAATTTTACAGCTTAGTCTTTTAGAAGGAGGGCTTGGTCCTTGTTCCATTCCTATGGTGCTGGTTCCGTGCCAGGGGAACGGAATATTCATAGACGTGTAGGAAGCCAAGAGAGAGAGAGGAGGGTGTGTTTGTGATTTGGATGCATGGATAATAGTGTTCTGAAAACTCATCGTGAAATAAACAGTGTTTCTTGTAAAAACCTAAATACTGTAGCAATCTCTAAATAATCGAGTTTTAAAAATCCTTGTCCTATTTCTTAACATTTATTTTCCTTCCAGGCTCTTCGCCATTTCAATGTTCAGTAGGCAGACCTTCTGTATATCCCTCTAAGTTCTTTTCTTAAAATGTTGGGCCGGGTCGGTAGTGTGCCACTCAGAAATTATCTGCAGGTTGACATCACTTTGGTTAATTCCAGCCCCTGGGGGTCATGCCGTAAAGACAGCCGAATGCATTGTCCTGCTTACACACTTCTGTCTTGTTCATCAGCCGGTTAGGAAGAGAATCTTTCACGTTGCCTCACTGCAATCCAGACATGCTATTTCTGTCCCATTTTATGGAAGAGCCAGGCAAGCCTCACAACAAAGTGAATCCTATTGTGCCCACATGAAGAGTTCTCAGGAACCCATGCCAGGTCCGGAGATTACAGCTTCTCCATTTCATGCTCACAAACCAAGTTCCCCATAGCTTGCTCTGGAATCTCAGCCAAGAATCCCATGGTGTGGATTGTTCTGCCATTAGTAGAACCTATTTTCTTAGCTTTCTTATCAGTGAATAGAAAGAACATCTTGCTGGGATGGACTTTGCAGTCTTTAAAGCCATGAGCTGAAGACTCCAGCTGAGGAAACTCCTTAGAGGGCCCCAGGGGCTGGAGCACACCATCTAGGAATCCCAGGCTGAGCAGACCCAGGGCATCGCCTTCCTTCTCTCACTGGTGATACACCTGGGGACCCGGATCCTTCCACCTTACTTAGTGCATCAGCGACAGGAGGAAACATCACATTTGCATAACTCCTAGCAGAGTGGCAGTCCTCTCCTGCCAGAATCAAGTGTGGGAACTACAGCTGGGCCTCTAGCTGTTACAACATACTGGGAGTCTCCTCCGTCTGTGAGAACCTGGAGCTTCTTGTCCAAGCCACCATCCATTCCATCATTCCTTCAATACGAAAATATTAACGACCTGCCATTGAAAAACACGAAAGAGAATAAGAGATGGATAAGAAATAGTCCCTAAGCTCAAGTGTTTATAATTTGGCAAGAAAACTTCAAAAATCACACAACAAGGCAGTAAGTAGTACTTAAGGTTCCTATCAAGCATACAAAAACAAACAAAACACTCTCAGAGTTCAGAAGAAAGGAAGAGCTTCCCACTGGTTGTAGAGACAAGTTGAAAATTAAATAATGGGAAGAATTTTAGGCATAAAGACAAATGTGTGAAGTCAAAAGTTGCAAGGATTTCAGATAATAGCAAGTGGATCCAGGGTACAGCACATATTCCATGCAAATCATGGGAACCAGTCAAGGTAAGAATGAACATGTCTATAAGCACCAGACTACTGAATCTGAACTCTTTGTATTCTTGTGGATAGGTGATGGGAACTATTAGAGATTTTTGAGCATGGGAGTGACATGAATACAATTAGGAAGGCTCAACACCTGGTTGGTCACTCTATGTGGAATGAAAGACCTGCTCATGTCACATGGGCTAACTTCACAGTTGGAAAATATCCTGTGAATTTTTTTCACTTCTTAATCACTCACCCTCATCACACATTATAAGGAAGACTGGGGTGGAGTCTGAACACCTTTTTTTTCTTGATTTTTCTTGATTTATTTTCTTCATTTATTTTTAAGAATAGTATATCTGTGCTAGTTCTAGTTATGAAAAAAAAAAAGGCTATAGTTGAGTCAGACAAGCTTCTAAAAATTGGAAGGAGCTTCAAGTTGAGGACCTGGATCTGATATGGCACAAAGTTCATCATCATTATCACCACCACTAACAACTATTGAGCACTCACTCTCTATTAGATGCTTGCTATGGACTTGTTTAATCCTTATAATACTACTAGGGGCCCAGTGCATGCATTTGTGCACCTTAAAGGAACTGTGGACTGCAAGGCTGCGGTGGGCACAGGGGTGGCCCATCCTCCGCACCCCCGCCCCTCCCGCTACGGCCCTCGGTCCCCTGTCTGCCAGCAGCCCTGCTCCCACGGCCACTGCCACTGCTCCCACGTGCTGATGGTTGTGGAGTAATTGGGGCTGGCATCAGCAGTGGGTGCAAGTGGGGCTGGGAGTGGCGTCAGCAGGTGGGAGTGGCGGCTGCTGCCCCAATCACCCCTCAGGAGCAGGGGGAGGTGGAAAAGCCCTCAGGGGCGATTGAGGCTGGCAGGCGCTGCTCGCACCCGCTGACAGTGACGAGCAATCGGGTCCGGTAACAGGCACTGGCAGTGGGTGTGAGCGGTGGCTCCGGTGCTGGCAGCAGATGTGAGTGGGGCCTGCACTGGAAGCAGGTGCAAGTGCTAGGTGGGACCGCAGGAGCAAAGAATTTTCAGTAACCACCAGAGGCTCGCCCCGATGACAGCGACCAGTGCCCCACCTTGGTCTGGTGCCCCCTCTCACCTGCTCCACCATCCCGCTGTGGCTGATGCCCATCATGTTCCGTGCTCTGCCGCCTGCTGCTAATGCCCACCATGTTCCACGCGCACCCCCTGGTGGTCAGCCCATGTCATAGCAACTGGTTGTTCGGTTGTTCTGCTGTTCGGTCTATTTGCATATTAGCTTTTTATTATATAGGAGGATAAGACAGAGAACAGTGGCTGACCTTTACACTTGGTCAATACAACATTTTGATTCTAGATTCTCTTGGTGTATGCATAGCCCAGGTCCAGAATAGAATTACCAACCTATATCCTGGGAACCACCTCAGGGCTCAAGCTGGGTATAATCTGGAGTTCTGGTTGGGGTATATCTTTGAACCTGGATCAATATTCAGGTCTGAATTTCTTTCTTTCATTCTTCAAATATTTCTTGAGTCTCTGTTGTGTGCCCAGCATTTTGGTGAACAAGACAGACATGTTTCTTGCAATCATGAGCGATTTTTTGCTTGGAATGCTGAAAGGAAGAGACCTTTACCCCCTACTCGTGATAACAAGGAAACCTGGGTATAAGACTGGACTCAGATGCTAATTATTCTGGGACCTTGGCCAAGCCTCTAAACCTCCCTTAGCTTCAGTTTCCTTGTGGTTAGAAAGGCAGAATTCACCTGGAGAGTCTCGGCTGTTCATCAGCGTCTATGCTTTCCAGTGTTTCAGAAAGTGAGTCATGCTGCAATCAGATGCCTTTCCCAGCTCCTCATCTCAGCCTTTCTGCTCTCCAGGTTCAGGCTTCAATGGAGCAAACTTATCACATTGCAAATCCTTCCCCACTGAAGCTAATTGGAATCATTCTCATGTAGGCACACCCACGTCCCACGAGGGCCTGATAGGTCCAGCCGGCTGTTTGCTCAGAGTCACTCTGAATCGAAACTTGCTCTATTTTAACTTGACATTGTTTCTCTGTTTACTTTACCTAATAAGTGAATCTTTTACCTCATAAAAAGCTCATTTTGGAGCAGGGGTAGAATTCAGGAAAGAATGATGTTGGCCATTCGTTCTGACCTCCTCCATTAGCTGAAGTACTCGATGAGAGGTGATGTCATTCCTTGAGACAGAGGCTAGACATATGGGGATAAACACATTTGCTCTTCTCCTTTAACTGGAAGAGACCATGCCAATGGAGTTATGCTGGGTTCTTTAGAAAGGGGAACCCAAGAACTCAAAACCAGTCTCATTATATAGACACTACAAAGTCTCTTTGAACGTAGGACTCTATTGACCTAGAGCGAGCTATTAAATTGGAAACAAGAGTAAGTAAGGCAGTTTTAAATCACAAATTCCTTGAGCTGTCATTCATTTCCCCCCTCCTTTACTTTGAGCTGAACATGTAACTTTTTTTTTGTTCTATGATATTTGGCATCTGCCAATCAAAGGCCATTTTGATTTTTCCTATTCAACCATGGTTTCAGCCATGCATTAGAGGCCCATCTTTTCCCCCCCACATAAAAAAAAAAAAATGAAAAGAACCAAGAAGTTGATAGGAAGACTGGAACTCTTTCATTAGGAATGGGGCAGGGGAGTATAAAGTATGCAAAGGAGTTGTTTAATACCTTGGGCTAGTCATTCTGTTCTCTGAGTCTCAGTCTCCTCCTTCAGAGAATAGCGATGCTAGCTAGTTCCAGAGAGCTCGGGAGATTTCAATGAGATACTGCATATGAAACACAAAGCACTGTTTCCTTCATATATATTCATTCATTCATTCAATAATACACTGTTCTGCACAAGGACAGCTTTTAACTCCCTTTAAAATATGAGAACATAGACTTAGCTACCAACCCTATTAAAACATGGAAGAATTTGTTTCAGAAAATAAGTGTTTAATAATCACTTCATTTGAGTAATTTTTCTCTTTATCTTTCCTCCTCTTCCCCCAGCCCAAACTTTGGTGTGGAGGAAAACCTCTTCTCTCTATGACCCCAACTCAACTCCCATATCCATAAACCTGTTTTTGAATATAGGAAATCAGACTGGAAAAAGAAGTCTAGAGAAAAGACATATGAGAAAGAATGGATGACTGATGATTGATTAGGTTCCCCATAAAGAGTAAATGTATTCAATCCCATAAACATCTAGTAAGGGCCTAGTAGACACACTGCTATGCCTTGTGGTAGTTTAGAAAGAGCTGAGTTCTAGACCTTGTTCCAATAATAACTGGCTCCCTGACACTGGCCAGCTCCATTGCCTCTCTGGGCCTCATTCTCCAGAAAGGGGGACTGGAATAGAATGACCCCTCCAGCACTAACATTTTGTAATAATGCTGATGAGCACTGGGAAAGAAACTGAAAACTAGCTCCTGTAAAAATGGAACAGCTTTGCCATTTCTGTTCTTCATTTGACCACAATTACTTAATTATTTAGAACATATTTCCATGTTGAGATGTAATTACAGAATTTTCTCTCTCTCTCCCTCTTCTTTTTCTTCTTTTTTTGGTGCTGTTGTTGCCATTTGAATCCAACTTGTTTTGTTCATTTCCTCGGGTGGAAACTTTTAGTGATGACTG
Source organism: Eptesicus fuscus (assembly GCF_027574615.1). Lineage (NCBI taxonomy): Eukaryota > Metazoa > Chordata > Mammalia > Chiroptera > Vespertilionidae > Eptesicus > Eptesicus fuscus. The sequence goes on along the minus strand of NC_072482.1, from coordinate 15,338,188 downwards.
CATTTTTATGAGTGTCTTAAAAAGAGAGATTTAGATGCAGTCCCTCTGCCTCAGTATGGAGTTCCATGAAATTTACAGAGAAAAAAATAACTAGTCACTTCGAATCTAGGTCAAACAAAATTTTAATATCGAAAGAATTCAATCAGAACACTGGAGCCTACATTACTGTTTTAAGATACCAGATTTGGCAAGTGTTCTATTTTATTATGAGGGACCCTACCCATCTCAAGGCTAATGTGGTACATATTAGCATTCAGGACCTCAGGAGATCTCATTTTGGTTTAAATTTAACCCTATGTATCCTAGAATTTGTTAGATACAGAATCCCTACTTCAGCCTAGTCTCCTAGATCATATCAGATTTACTTCTCTAGTCTAAGGTGATTCAAGAAGTATTAAATGGTTCAACACATTCCAAGAGTAAGTAGGACATTATCTCATTAATTCAGACTTCACTGATGTGGAATTTATTCACCTTGAACTTACAGAGGCAAATCTAAGCGAATCAGTAATATAAATGACATCCAAGGAACTTTTAATATTCTTAAAAAAACATTGTTTTAAGTGCATTTAAAAATGATCTTTTGCCTTAAAAAGTTGCTAAATATGAAGGATCCCGAGTTAATCTCCAAAACTGACATTGGCAAAATATATGTTTAGCCATTATTTGTGGTATCATTTATAATTGAAACGATTTTTTAAAAAACATTTTACAATTCTAGCTTTTTCCTTGCTGGGTGTGCTGGGGCCATGACTTAATAGAAATTAGTAATATTGCTGCTACATAATAGACCATGTCGGAAAATATGATGAGTTTGATTGCAGTGTGAATTTGCTTTATGTGACTCACCCCAGGGTAATGATGAAAGCATTTGTGGTGGCAAGAATATTTGAGGTGAGTTTGGGGAAACACAGAAGGAAAGCCTGTCATCAAAGAATTGATCCAATCATCTGATTATGAGGCAAGCAAAGCCCAAATTTGCCTGAGGTTCCTCAGATTAGCAAGAAGTGGAGCAAGGCTTAGAAAGCACAGCTCTTGATTCTTGGTTCAGGCTACTTCCCTGCCCTGGTCTTTACCTTGTGAAAGGAGCTGACATCACTCCTGGTCCATCTACCTCTTCCATAAATGCTCTTAGGCTGATCCCGGGCCTTAATGTCAAGCAGCCACAAAATCACTTGTTTAAGGTGCACTGAGAGCCAGCCTACAAAACTGTTCAATTTTCCTCAAAACTATGTACTTAGCCTCTAGGGTTTGCTTTTATTCCAAGGCATCTGACTCAGTGTTAGACACATTTATTGGGTGGGGGTGGAGAAGTAGGGAATATATACTTATATATATCCTGCCACATTATTTAGCCTGACCATTCTGGACATTTCTACCTTTTGCTCACTGGTAAACCAAGGATAAGTGGGTATTTTAAGAAAAATGTTCAGAGAGAAATCACCAAAGCGACCTGAAATTTCTTCAAGTTGAGCTGAGAGCCGCAGGCCACAGTAACCTGATTCCTGAAATGTTCACCACTGATCTTGGCAACTGTTTTCTTTCTGGTTTGTGATTTTCAATAAGATCCCAAACAACCAAAGAAAGTAAGAAAAAAAGAAACAAGCAAAGAGAGAAAAGTCTCTAACCTTCCAAAACCAGCCATTTGTCATAGTCATTCGCACCACGACCTCAAGGGAGGTCACTGCTACTTAAGAATTGGCAACGGTGCTGTGGTGAGCACCAAAAGGCATTTTTGGCCAAACAAACCAATTAGCCAATGATCATATCCACTTCCTTGCTTCTTCCTGAATTTCTTAAACATGTGTTTCTTGGAATCCACCTCTTCTGCCACATAGACCCAGATGACAGATCATCAGCCCCAAAGAACCAATGCTCCACAACAAACCACGAGCATGTGTTGCAACTGCCAGAGGCAGGAGGGAGTGATAAACCCGACAACCAAATTTGGTGGGGAAAAAAAAAGAAGAATAATAAAGTAGCCTGTTTGTACTGGCTAATTGCAGTGATGACACTTAACTTATTTGCAAAATGTTCCGAGGTCTATTATGGTGAAGAGGAAGCTTGGTGAGAGGGAGGGTGTCATAAGGGCAGGCTGGCCAGCTCCAAGGGAAGCAGTAGCTTGATGAAGTTTCCACAGTCCTCACACTGGTCCTCAGCCTGGCAGGTCTAGCAGTTAGATTTAGCCTGCAGGTACCCAGAGATGAAAGGTCAATTTCTTAAGACCTGGTGTTTGATAACCAAACACATATGGGGCTGATGTATAAAGCAGAGGCTAGTGTATTTATTAATGGTGCTGACCCTTTTCTGAAGCTGGCATGGTTTCTCTCCTTCACCCCTGTCTGGGATGCTTTTCCCCACACACCATCTCAAGAATCTGAAGGCGACTAGCCAGGAAACATTGACTCAACAAAGGCAGGAAGATGGTCTTGAAGGATCTTTCAACCCAACCAAAATGTCCCTCTTCCCTGAACAGGCCTGGGTGACACCTGCACATTTGTGTCTTTCTACAATCCCAAGCTGCTGGCTTCGCTTGTGTTTTCATTGTTTTCCTAAAGATCCTGGAGCCTGTGAGTGGTAGAGCCACTATCTGAAGCCATATGTTTCCTCCAAAGCCTGTGCACTCAGCCACTTCCACATGTCTTTGGTATCTTTTGATAATCTGGATTGCCTCTTTTCCTTTGGTCATTTATTTTGAGAAAGTGAAGGGTGGGGCTATTGTTAACTATGACAGAGATGGGAGGGAGAATTTAGGAGGGAGGGGGGTCTGTGCACTTTTGGAGTGAACAACACAGCTTGACTGCAGTGGTGGATGATGGAGAGGACAGAGCATCCTGGGAGCCAGCTTTTTTATTTTTCAGTTTTTTTTGTGTTTTTTTTTTAAATTAAAACAACTACAAAAATACAACAACTAAAATCCACGTTTTAGGTGCTCATCTTTCTAAAATGCTTTGATTTTCTACTTTAGTCACTGAAGTCTAATTCACATAATTAAGCCTTTTTTAGATTACTGAATGTCTGATGACCATAGAAAATTATAGCTATAGCTACAGTTGGTATAAAAGATCATAAGAAAACTTGGGATTTTCCCCCCTTGTCTCTTTTCCCTAATGTGAACCTGTTTTCTTATGATTTCTTTTTAAAGCTGAGCTGAGGTAAGATAAATTCTTGTTCCGTAAAGATTATGAGTAGTTAATCTCTGTTTAATTAGAATTTTGCAAGCATAGTGATTTATAGAGCATGATAATTTATAGCTTGGGGGACTGTGGTGCTCATACAATCCAACCACCTCATTTTATAAATGAGAAAATGAAGAAAATGAGAAAATGAAGAAAATGAGAAAAGTGACTTGCTTAAGGATGTTTAATCCATGAGCAGCATAACCAATCTGTAAACCATATCTTCTAACTCCAAATGGAATATCTTTTCACCCAGTGGGAGTGAAGTTGACCAATGACCTAGAAAGCTGTCATCTTCTCATGCCTTTCTGTCAAGACCTCAAGTGCAAATATCACCAGCTCAGAGGCATCAAAGACACTTTCCCATCACTGCTGTAAACGCTCTCTTTGTAGACTTAAGCGATGGATGATGTTTCTAGGTCTCTCTTCAGAACTGAGTTCAATGACAGCATTGAACAAGATACATGTTTAGTCATGGATCCTCATCTACCCTGAGCACATCTTGAGACCCTCTACAGAGGGAATGGAGAGTAAAGGAGGGAAAGATCCAACAATTCCTAGTAGGTGGGCTGTAGGAGTCAAGCTGGGTGCGGGAGGGGAGACTGCTCAGCAGAAGGCAAGTGGAAACTGGCTGCAGAGTCTCGGCTGAGACGGGGCTGGGCTGCAAGGTCTGAGGCACCACATCCAAGAAAACTAGTGAGGGGTGAGAATATCAGAGGAGAAAAAGCCTAGAGAGACACCCAGAGACAATGGGGTGCAGGAAGTCGGAGCCTTCTACTGGTTGTCATGGTTGAATCTGACAGGAAGTGGAGGCTGGGAGGGCACTTGGAGATGGGAGGGCACTTTAGATATTGCAGATAAGAAGGGGGCAAAGGTCCAAATGCTTTAAACTCCATGCCCAGGGCACATCCAGGTTACATGGGCCCTGAAGCTAGAACAATTAGCTTTTAAGAAAGAAAAATACAGTTACATTATAACGATGAATTTTGTTGCCAATTATGTTACAAGTGTAAATTTTTATTTAGAATGAGAAAAGATATTACAAAAGTTAAAAAAAGAAGGCATAAAATACTATAAACATCATAAAATTTAAAAATACCTATGTTTTTATCAATTAACTTTTGACACACCTTTGTACTGTTGGGGTTTCCCTACATTTTTGTATGCATATTCTTTTTGATGCATCGCTTCTTTAGTTAATGATTTTAAAAAAATTTTTAAAAATATATCTTTATTGATTTCAGAGAGGAAGGGAGAGGGAAAGAGAGATAGAAATATCAATGATGAGAATCATTGATTGGCTGCCTCCTGCACATCCCCTAGTGGGGATCTAGCCCACAACCCGCGTATGTGCCCTTGACCGGAATCGAACCTGGGACCCTCCAGTCCGCAAGTCGACGCTCTATCCATTGAGCCAAACCAGCCAGGGCTAGTTAATGATTTTTAAGTGTTATTTTCTATATAGAGGGGCAAAGGCAAGTCAGTCTTTCTTCTAGCACTGTAGGTCAAAATTTGTTTTTTGGTATTTTGGGATAACAGTTCTGACTAGGAATTGATTGATGCCTGTATTGACACTTGCAAGTTTAGATATCTGATGAGAGGGAGAACTTTCCATAGCATAGCTTCTGGCTCCACACATTTACATCTTGCATCTCCTCCACTACTTTCACACTATCAGTGCCCAGGACACAGTCAAGGTGAGCGATAATGTTGATGCTACACCTTATGCCATGGTGTGGGCGAGTCTACCTAGTGGGTGGTTGGGGTATCCCTGCCATTTCTCCACCAGGAGGGATTGCAGTAACCTAACCACACATGGGAATGAGGACAAACCACGCTAATGTACTCCAAGAAACCTGAATGCAATGGCCCTTTATGCAGATCCCCCAAAGACCAGGGCCCCTCCAGTGTTATCTGACAGGCAGGGGGGTGTTGGAGGGAGAAAAGACATGTGTCCCAACTGTCTGCATTAAAATAGCTTACTTTTGCAAAGTTTACAAAGACATATGAGCACAAGGGCCTCTCCCATGCACGTGGGGGAGACGGCGGAGGGAGATCCTGAACTTAAGCCTCATCAGCTTCATAGTAAATCCAGGCCTTAAATCTGGAAATGCCAGACCTGCTGCTAAAGCCCATTCCCCCGTAGGCTGACTCACCTGGTGTCTGGGCTGAGGCGCTGATCTTCTGAGGTCTGTAGCCAGGGGTAGGGGGAGGTCCCAGATCATCCTTGAAATGAATTCGTATGTTGCTGGATTTGGCTGATGAGTGGAGAGGAGTGTGAGGAACCAAGACTAGCAAATGTCTATATTCATGGGATGATTGGCATTGGGGAGGAAGGAGGAGCCAGCACGTAGTGTGGGAAGTGAGAAGGGGCAGGGGGAAGGTATGGAGTCACACACACACACACACACACGCACACACACGCACACACACGCGCACACATGCATACACACACACGCGCACACAAACACGCACACTCATGAGCTACACACCAGCTAGTTCCAAATGTGAGTCTGGGCACCGTGGAGGCAGGCGCTGCAGTGTGAAGGTGGAGGAGGGGATTTCTAAAAGACTTGGTAAATCATGGGGTACTCATGACTCGTGTCAGGCCACAGGTGACTGAAGTGTGTGACATGGAGCAGGGCAGCGGCCCTTTCACATGTGAACAGAGCTCAGCATGGCTTGCCACCTGTGCTGACCACTCTTGGAGGAGACAGATCTGAACATTCCCGCAGGGGTGCAGGCAGCACGGGTGCCAGCAGCAGGGGTGCAGGCAGCAGGGACAAGGTGGGAGGCCTTCACTGGGAGCACCTAAGTGGGAGAAGGGACCAGAGGATGCCACATGGGGACCACCACTGACACACGTGACACGTGACATGTGACACATCCTCCCGGGACTCCCACAATGACCCGCTGGGTGGAGAGGAGTGTGAGGCACCCAGATGGGCTCTGCAGAGGACTGGCCCTTGGGAGCAGGTGGGGACAGAACCCAGTGAGGACTGTGTTGTTGCCATCAAATCCTGGGGAGATTCGAGTTCCATTTCATGGACATTAGCACCTCAGCCTGGTTTATAAAAAGCAATATTATTACCTGATTTTGATAGCTGAGGAAAGCTATGGAGACCCTCCCTAGACCCCGTTAGAGGTGAGAGGGTCAGATTAGAATGAGATTCTCTCTATTTATGTGTTTCTTGATTCATGAAATATTTATTGAGCTTCTACTCTGTGCCAGGCACTGCCGTGGGGTAAGGGAGCGAGTTCTCGCTGATAGATGCCAAGGGAACGGGCAACGCTGCTGAGTAAGTAATAACTCCATCTCACGGGAGCCGCTGTGCATACTGGGCCTGGGAGGCAGCACCATCTGAAGGTCAAGCTTCTGGACTCAGCCAAACTGACCAGGGTTTTAAACTCACAGCCACCCTTTCCTGGCTGTGAGCGCCTAGGCACACCGCTTCACCTCCCTGAGCCCCTGGGGCTGTGCTCCCCACTTGTAGAATGGGAATGCTACCCAGCCTTGCCTCCAGGAGAAGTGCGAGGATTACAATGTAGAATCCACAGAAGGGTTTAGCCCCATTCCTGGTGCACAGGAAAGGCGTGGCGAGTGTGAGCTATTCATAGCCTGTTCCTATTATTATTCTCTCATTGTCCCCACTGGAGAGCTGAACTGCAGCGCAGAGCTGTGAGCCAGACCAGCGCACACATGACTGCAGGACGGGGAGCTCAGCCTTCTGCAGGCAGCGGCTGGAGACGGCGCTGTGGCCTCAGAAACATCAGCGACGCTACAGCAGCTGTGGGGGCCTGGCAGGCTGCCCTCTACAGTAGACCAGGCAACTGACAAATGCCATGAGGGAGATAGAGAGCTGCACGCAGGAACACGCAGACACACAGATGACACCTTCTGGGGATTCGCAGGAGAACTAGAAGAGGGGGCATTTGAAGGAAGGCTGAGATTCCCATAGTCACAGGTGGGGCCAGAGCTAGAGAACTCAGTGGAGTTGCACTGTGTTTCTCCCCACCTCCCAGGCCAGAGGCTGGGGAACTGTGAGCTGCAGCAGAACGGCCTTCCTTTCATCAGGCCTGGGTAGAGAGGAGGCACTGACTGGGTTCTGAAGGATGAATAGGAGTTTTCCAGGTAGGACATCAATTTTGGAAACCACCACAGTCCTGTATGTGAAGAGGGAAGAAGTGAAAGGCAATAAAGTTGGGAAGTTAAATTGGAGCCACATTGTAAAAAGCTTCTCATGCCAAACTCTACTCAACCTTGTAGTTTGGGGGGCCCGTGGGAGGTTTCTAAGCCAGAAGTGAAAAGCCAAGAGAATAATCAGGTATGCATTTTATTAAAAGTTTCCTATGGCAGTGTGGAAAGTAGATTGTAGAGGTGGAGGATGGGGTGCGGACAGGAACCAGAAAATGTCAACGTTAACTACACCCAGGTGCCGAGCGCCGCCCAGTTGGCACGCGGGGAAGTGCCTTGTCCTCTCTCTGCACGTTGTCTCATCTCCTTTCTTGTCCGTGGCTTAGGCTGCTAATAGCTTTCCACAGTGAGCCTTCTGCAAGGAGCTCCTGCTTCCTCCGATTCTTCATCCCAAGGACACATGAGACACCAGAGTGGCGTCCAGAACAAGGCCCCTCCTGAAACACCTGTGCTTCAGGGAATTGAGGAGCATTGAAACAAAATAAGATAAAGAAACAGTTTATTTTGAGGCCATCCTTCTAATATCTGAGATGTCAAAGTAAGTTAGACATGAGACCCAGGTTGTGTTTTTATGCGTAAAATGGTCTGCGACACGGAGAAAGGATCTGAGAACATGAAGAACTGTTCCTTTATACCCAGGTTAATTCTCTTTACCAACTTGATTGGCCTCTTCAAAAAGAAACAGGAAGAGCCCTAGCCGGTTTGGCTCAGTGGATAGGGTGTCGGCCTGCGGACTGAAGGGTCCCAAGTTTGATTTCTGTCAAGGGCACTTTACTGGATTGCAGGCTCGATCCCCAGTAGGGGGCGTGCAGGAGGCAGTCAGTCAATGATTCTCTCTCATCACTGATGTTTCTATCTCTTTCTTTCTCTCCCTTCCTCTCTGAAATCAATTATATAGATATTAAAAAGATACAGGAAGAAACTATGACCTGGGTTCTTTGCCTTTTACTTTTTTATGTGGACAGGGTGTCGGAAGGATGTGAGGAGGAGTGGTGAGAAGGTGAATGAGTGCCTTTTGTTGGAAGCACAGACCCTGGGCTCCCCATCCCTGTGGCAGTCTAACACCCCCCCCTCTCCTCTCCTCACTTCCCCAGGCCACATGCCTTTTTGCTTCCCCACCTTCCTTACACTCTCAGCCACATCCAAAATGCCCTCCTTCCCCGTCCCCCTCATCCCCTCCAGCCCTCCAGGTCTGGAGCCCTCTCTGCATCATCCCCTGTTCTCCCCTCACCGGGCAGTCTCCTCTGCCTCCTACTGCGCTTCATTTGCTCACAGGGACCCTGGGAGAAGGCTGTGCCATCAGTTCTAGATGAGTGAGCTGGAGCTCAGCCAGCCAGAGCATCTTCTCCAAGGCCCGGAGCAAGCTCTAGCCTCCGGGCAATGTGATGCATGCTCTCCAGCTCTGTGACCCACAGGCCACCTCCTGCAGCATCTGTAGTGCCTGGGATATTTTCTTATTGTTTGCTGTGTGTTGGGCTTTGCTCCTTATCTGAGATAGTTTAAGACAGGGGACCAATTAGTTGTGCCATTACTTCTCATAGCACCTGTTGCCATGCGGAGCCCAAAATACTTGGGGAGTGAGGCAAGGCAGGCCTTATCTGGCTCCTCAGCTCTCGTCTCATTTTGTGCCCATAAATTCAGCAGCAGAGGGAGGACCAGTGGGGCTTCTGGATTCCAAAACCAGCCCTCCAGGTGGTACTGAGTGCACTGAAGTTGAGAACCATTGTCCTAAGGGCTTTTTCATGTATAAACAAACTCATTGAATTCCCATTCCTACACTCTGAGGTTGTAACTCCACTCGGAGCTGGGGAAACTGAGTACAGAGAGGTTAGGTGATGTGCTCAACGTCACACAGCCAGTGTGGGAGAGAGGGCTTGACCTCAGGGATTTGGGAAAACTCATGGTGGCATCTGCCTCATCCCTGGAAAAACTGTCTGGAGACAGGAGGATGTTGGGCACAGAACAGGGCCACCTGGGACTTCGCTGGGCTAGGAATATGTGGTGCTGTGAACTGTCACTGGCCCCAAGGCAGTGAAGAACAATTAGACCGAAGTGAGTCTGAAAGGGGTGCTGTAGGAAAAACAAAGTGCTTTTAAAATCCTCCTCTGCCAAGTCCTGATTGTGCCATCCGAGCCTGACACAGCGATTTTCCAGCGGCACTTACCGGAGTCCAGTGAAGAGGAGTTCAGAAGAAAGATACCGCAGCCCTTGGCCATGGAAGGATGGCATTGATCTTCGACAAGGGCCACATCGGTCCCATGGTTATGGAGTCATTTTGTGTGCAGGGAAATGGCTGAGGGTTAGCATCCAGGAAACACCCCCGCGAGGCTCCTCTGCCCAGCTGGGATTCTCCATCTGGGGTCCCGGGAGGGTGCTGCGGACGGCCACCGTGAAAGGGTAGCACATTCCTGTGGCTGATACCATGCAATTTGCTTTCAAAGGGTGCTTAAAGATTTTACTAGCTTTGGGGATTGGGGTAAGAGAAGACACAGGGAGATACATAGACAAAAACAGACACAAAGACTGCATCAGGATGCGGAACTGACTGCGGTAAATTAAGCAGAGTTGGCATAAAGACCTTTGATCTTTCTTTTGTGCTGGTCCATCCCTGGCCTCTAGGTTTAAGGATGAGCAGTCCCCAAGTGTGGGGTGCTTTCCATGTATTAATTTGCTCAATCCTCGCCACCACCCACCAGGCAGATATTATTGTACCCACTTCGTAGAATGTTTAAGAGACAACACTAGACTTCAAACTTCGATCTGTGTATCACCAGTCCAACACTGTTATCTCAAAGGGTCTTGATTTTTTGTCTACAAAATGAGTATAACAATAATTGATACTTAAGAATTCATTTTTAAAGGCATCTTTCATTCTTCCCCACATCTCAGTATCTCATTCTGCACACTCTTCTCAATTCTCATCTCATTGACCATGAACTTGTCAAGTTAGTTCAAGTGAGAATGTTCATTTATCTCTAAGGACAGAAATAGTGTTGCTTTTTAGGGGGCAAGTGCAAGTTTTCTGACCCCATCAAAACCCCACCAATAATGACCATCCTTATCTAAAGCATAAAGTCTCATATTTGTTCATCGAAGGAATACTTGCTCATTTCAAACTTTTAAAAATAAATCCTTAAGTTCAAAATGGTAGATGGGGCCTTCTTTACCGCTGCTCCCTCCCAAATCCCATGGAATAACAGTATATACATGCAAAAGAGTAAACCTAAACTGGCAATAAACATGAAAGGGTCCCAGCAGCAACCCAGAACATTTCACAAAAGATGGATCATGCCCTGGCCGGTGTGGTTATGTGGTTAGAGCTTTGGCCCCCACACCAAAGGGTCTCGGGTTTGATTCCCAGTCAAGGGCATGTACCTGGGTTGCAGGTTGGATCCCTGCCCAGTCAGGGCATGTGTGGGAGGCAACCAATTGATGTGTCTCACATTAATGTTCCTCTCTCTCCCTTCCTCCCTCTCTCCCTTCTACTCTCTTTAAAAATCAATGGAAAAATACTCTTGAGTGAGGATTACAAAAAAGAACAATGGGATCGTATTGATGAATAAAGCTGAGTCAAAAAAACCTACAGGAAGAGGACTAGCTTGGAGGCAGAGGTGCCCCTTACAGCAAAGCCCTGGAGAGAGTCTCAAATTAGAGCCTCAGCTACAAAGAGCAGGGCGGGCTGTGGGGTCATTAATTAAAGGCCTTTCTGAATTTTACAGCCACCAGCTCTCCTCCACAGACAGCAACTGGCTGCAGTAGCCTTTGCCTGTGTGAAAACATGAGAATCTTTTTGGCCTTGGCTTCTGGAACATTCTCCCAAGTGGAGGGTGTTCAGTGATGCCAGTTTGATGCTACTTGGTTCTGCAGCATGTAAGATGTTCATAATCACAATAGTTTACATTCTGCATGTTTCTTTCAGAAAAACAACTTTCAGAAAAACTTGGAAGAGCTAGAATGTAAGTCTCATACACCTTGAAAGGTAAAGTGAATGCCACAGCCCAGAGAAGGGAGGTAGAGACGGTGTGCTCTCAGGTGTGTTAGTCTTCTGGTTGCCCAGCAACAAGGCGGAAGTAGGTGCCCACCCAGTGTCAGGACTGTCCTAGGCCCGGGAAGCATCGGAAGACAAAGGGACAGACAGTCTCACCTCTATGGTGCTCCTAGTCTAGTCTCAAATAAACAGACACCGCCTAAAAGTTGATGAATAAGGAGATAAGGGTTTCAGTCCATTATTTAAAACTATGAAAGTAGCCACAAGATTATTGAAGAAAATAATGCTATGTACAAAACTCCATAGAAGGGCAGAGACATTGTAAAGGTGCTAAAATGCTTGTCATAGCAGGAGGAGAACAGATGGAATTTAAATTGGACAAATTCAAAAAACAGATGTATGGGGAGTTAGTTTGTGGTGGGAACCACCAGAACCAAACACTGACATGGCCAAGGATTTAAATCCAGGATATGGCCCGGGGCTGCCCAGAGACACTTGTTCTCCAAGAGACCTTGATACTCTCAAGGGGGCAGAGGATGTTTTTGCTTATCTGCATAAAAAGAAATATAAATAAATAAATAAAATAATAATTTAAAAAACCCAACATCCCAAACCCTGGGAGAAATGTAAGGTAGACACTCTCATTCCCGTTTTATACGTGAAGACATGGACATCAGTCCTCAGTCACAGCCTTGGGAATAGGAGGCAGGTCCCTGACAGTCTCAAAATTCCCCCACTTCCCCAGGCTTCTCCTTGCACCTGCAGATGGACTAGGGTTGGAATCCTGGATTCGCTGAAGTGGACTTTGGGCAGCTGACTGTTCACTTCTAAACATAGGGAGACTGACCATCACCCCATGGGCTGTGGGGAGGGTGCATGCTAATCACCTGGCACAGCCTGGCACAACAATGTCAGCTTCCCTGAGCTATATTTCTTTTATAACCCACCCAACATTTGAAGCAATAATACTATTTGTCGATCATGTTTTCTCCTTACTATTTTATGTGACTTATCACTAATTCTGACTAAGTGAATCTGGCGCTTGGTTCTCATGTGTGGGCTTGACAGTCTACTAGTATATCAAAGGGCTTGTCATGACTGAGAGAGGTAGAGAATGTCAAGATTAAAACATTTGGCAGGAAGATGTGATTCCATTGGCACATCTAACCAGGGTTCCAAGGAGGTGAGTTTGTGGGTGTGTGATGGGAGGGGGTACTGGGAACACTTTTACCCTATGCCCCCAAATATCCCTTTCTCATTGACCTCTGAGATGTCACCTTCAGAGTCACTCTTTTGAACCTTGAAGAATTTTGGATTTCTCTGGTCCCCTTTGAAATTACAAGTGCCTGGTTATGGCCACCTGGAAGGGGTGGCTGACCAGCTGAGAGTACAATCTCTTGGGACTAAGACCACTGGGGAGGGCCTGGGAGAGAAAGAGGGAAAGAAGCCGATGGAGAAGAAAGAGGGAATGAAGCAGAGATGCATTGAAGAGCAAGGCACCGAGGGCAATTCCACAAGCCTGCCAGGTTTCTTCTGCCCATTGTAACCAGGGAGAAGCAGCACTTCCTTCCAAAGGACCCTGGATAAATAACATATAGGAGCTCACAGGATCAAGTACCAGCTATGTGCTAGGTAGGCCTTGTGCTAAAGCTTCACAGGCATCAGCTCATTTAATTCCCACAACACCCCCATCAGGGTGTCGCTAAAGTATTATTTCCATTTTACAGGTGGAAAAATTGAGGACAGAGAGGCAAAGTGTCCTACCCAAGTTACACAGCTATGTGACAGAGCCAGGAACCCAGGCATCTTGACTTCAATATCATATTCTGCACCATCACACAAGAAACAGATCCCCACCTGATAACATCTCCACCACCGATTCCCCAACCCCCACCCACGAACTTCTAGTTGTCAAGTTGTGCCTTTTAGTGCCAGTGAAACATAAGGACTTGTTTGCTGTGTGTAAGAGCACTTATCTGATACCAAAATAGTAGATTTATTCCCTGTCACTCCAGAGCACAGAGCTAGAACAGAAAAATGCAATTTACAGAAGGCAAATGTAGCTCAAACCAAGCAGTATGATAAGAAAAAGAGGGTTGCTCTGGTAGGTAATGAGCTCCCTGTCAGTGCAGATGTTACAGCCAGGACAGTCGAAGGCCAGGATGGTCTCTGCCCTGGAGACAAGGTTGGAAGAGATGAGAATCAGAGCCCCTCCCAGCCCTGGCAGGCAATTCAAGCACACTTCTCCAGATGTGCCATCGAGAGCAGGGCATTAACCCACAGGAGGTGCATGCTGACTAAGACCCAGCCCAGTCTCTCAAGAGTTTCCTGTGTGATTCTCGGATTTTCTAATATCATCGTCACAGAGATTCTGGGAGGAATTTAATAAAAAACAGCAAGGGTTCATTTCTTTCATCTCATAAAGGTAAATCCATCTGAACTACCCAATCACTTTTCTTTTCTCTGTCTGCTTCCGGAGAGCCCTATAGGGATTCAGGCTAATTAAAAAAAAAAGTAGAATATGTTCTGTGTCTTTGCCTCCGCAGAGGAAATGCTCTGTGTTACTGTAAATAATAATTTGCAGGTCAGTGAAGGTTGTTAAATGTCCTGATGCTTTTTCTCACTTCCCTCCAGACTCTCGTAATTACTACTGCTCTGAACCCAGCGGGCAGAGATGCATATTTCTCTGCCCAGGAAATGACAGTAGTGTGTTGCCCTCTCCTCACTGCGGTGAAAGCCTGCATGTCTGTGTATTGGGCTTGTCCTGAACCCATATCAAAGCCACTCACATCTCTGCCTGAAAATAGCCAAGAGGGAGCTCGGCAAGTTGTCGCTCGACAGACCTAAGGCTGCGGGTCGTGGTACCTGGGTTGCATGACCACTAGTTGCATGACCTCAGAACAGTCACAGACCCTCCTGGGCATCTGTTTCTTCATCCATAAAGCTGAGAACACAATACTTACCTTGACTAATAAATAGCATTGCCTTGAGAATTCATACTTTAAAAAAAATATGTTTTTATTGATTTTTAGAGAGAGGGGAAGGGAGAGGGAGAGAGATATAGAAACACGGATGAGAGAAACATCAACCGGTTACCTCCTGCATGCCCCCTACTGGGGATCAAGCCTGCAACACAGGCATGTGCCTTGACCGGAAATGGAACAGGTGACCTATCAATTCATGAGTCAACAACTCAACCATTTGAGCCACACTGGCTGGGCGAGAATTTTTGCTTTAATTTAAAAATTTCATTCTAAATATTTATGGATCACTGCTAAGGGTCAGGTACTATTATATTCCTGGAGAGGGGGGCACTGATATACAAACCAAGCAAAAGTCTCTCTGTCCCTGGACCTTCACTGGGGGAAGCAGATAAATAAGTGAATACGCCAAACATACAGAATTTCTAAAGGTGGTAAGGACTTTGGTAAAAAGTAAAGCAGGAAAGTGTAATGGGGAGGGCTAGGGAGTGATCAGACAGGGCATCTCTAACAGGGTGCTGTTTGGACTTAAAGGAGGTAAGGACTGAAACCCAGAGAACATTTGGGGGAAGAGCATTTCAGCTGGTGGGAATAGCATGTGCAAAGGTTCTGAGCAAGGGTGAGCCCACATTGTCACAGGCCAGCAAGGCCAGGGCAGCTGGAGCAGAGCAACTGGGAGAAGGTCCCAGGGAAGCAGGACTAGACAGGGCAGGGCCTTGCAAGGCCTTTGACCGACTCTGAGTGAGATGGTAGCCTCTGGTGGGTTTCAGCAGAGGAGTGACATAAACTGCCTTGAGTTTCAAAAGGATCTCCAGCTGTTGCATTTAGAGAGGAGAATAAAATGAAATAATATTTCCCAAGGTGTTTTGAAAAGCACAAAATGAAAATGAATTACACTAAAAAATCAGCTCTCCAGAACCCTCCGGGAACATGTTGTTCTGGACACATCACATGATGGATTAACTATGACCAAAATTTCATTGTCACATTCCCCATTGAAAGGTGAAGTTCATGTCCCCTCCCCTTGAACCTTGTTGGTCTTGCAAGGACTTATCCAATAAGATGTGATGGGTGGTGACCAGCCATTTAAAGGACAGGAAGTGCAGGAGGAGAGCACAGGGCTCAGGGCTCCCCCTCTGGGGCCAGTGTTCTCTCACTGGCTTCTCTGCTCACGATTCTCTGTTGTGATCTCTGGGTCCCCAGTGAGGCCAGGGAGCCCAAGAAACACCTGCACAAGAGAGACGATGCAGCACCGGGGAAGCAAGTTTCTCAGATGCACCACTTACCAACCATATGATATTGGGCAAGTTGCTTAGGGTCTCTGAGCCTAATTTATTCAGGATAATAGGTCCCACTATCCAGGACTGTTATGAAAAATAAGTAAGAGAATACACATTGAGTACCTAGCACTGTATATGGCACTCAGTTATGACTCATTTAATGATCATTTCTTTTTTGTTCCCTAGATTTAGCCCTAACAGAATGTGGGACTCCTCCTAGGGCTGGATTAAGGCCTTTCTCCCTATGACTTTATCTACTTGATTGGAATGTTCCACCTCTAGACCCTCCCCATTTGGGACAGGATCACAAAGGTAGGAGACTGTCCAGGGAAGAGGTCTATTAAGATGTGTTTAGTTGGTGGGAGGGGCTGTGGAGGGATCCCAGCCAGAACGAAATCCAAGTTTGCTGAGTCCTGTTTATAGGAACCTCTGTGGGCAAGGGCCTCCCTGGGGATGGGAAAGAATAATAGTTTGCCAGAAAGTGAATGTTTGAAGAAGGGACACAACCCTAGAAGCCAGCAGAGATGTAAATGCCTTGAATCTTATACCCTCCACCCCCATCAGTTCCCTGAGGACTCTGAGGCCCCCAAAACTTGTTTTGGAAAATTTTTAGTCAGTGCTCAGAGGAAAGAGAAAAAAAGAAGTCCAGTAAATCAACGACAGATTTTTCTTCCCATCAGTTGGTTTAAAGCATTGAGCCAATGTCAACTGATCTAGAATTTCTAAATTGTAAATAAGAAATTGAATGGTAAGATTTTTATCGGAGCCACTTCATGAAAGCCACTATTCAGAGTCCTGGTTTATCACACTCCTCACGTTGTCTGAGCTGAGGTATGGGGATTACACCTCCTGCCAGACCAGGAAATTCAGTGGGAAAGTTTTCAACTCTACCTGGCTCAGGCCACGGTGCCTAGTTATGGCATTTCTACTGGATTTTCTTGTTTCTCTCTAACAGATTTCTTATACCCTGAACTAAGCATCCAGAATCAGTCAGACCAATGAAGGACACTACGAGACATTGAATAACCTCATGTTGAGGATTCAACAGTCCGTCAACATGCCTAGCACTGTACCAGGTACTGTGGAGGATAACAATAATAAAAGCAACAATAATCATGACAGCTATTAATGCACTGAGCTAACCACTTTTACTATCTTATATCTGATTCTTCTAAACATGGACAAAATGGTTATTATTACCTCCGTCTTATACACATATAAAGTCAGACTTAAAGAAGTTGAGTAAGTTGCTCAAAATTGCACAACTAGTGAGAATAAAGAACTATATGACATGTTTCTTGTTCCCAAAGAGTTTTAAGAAACACCATCTCTCATCAACACATCCAGGAATGTCCTCTTGCTTCGAGCCATACATTGACATTCATTCAGCCAATGAACACGTAAAAAGCACTGCTCTGTGAATCTGCAAATGCAGCATTGGTAATAGAGAGAAAATCCATACCACAATTATTTATTCCACTTTGTGGAACATAATGCGAGATCAGAGAGAAAGACAGTGAGGGCCAGAGAAGCCAGGGAAAGTTTCACAGAGATACTAAAACTAGGTTTTAGAAGATTAAAAAAATATATATGCAAAGAGATTTTCTAGTTGAGGGAACAGGGTAGGCAGAGGCATTGAGGCAAGAATAAGTGTGACAGGAGAAAGCTTGTTGGAAGTGGAGATCAGTCTTAGGTGGAAGAATGAAACTAATGCCACCCCCTACAGGGATTGTGCAGGGGGATGGCATTCGTCTACTATTCAATTGGACTATTACAAATGATAATGCCAATGCTTCAAATTTCTCATTTGCAGAAGGTTTTGAAATGTTTTTAAAAGTCAGAGATGAATGAAAAAGAAATCTCAACCGGCCAATACTACTTGGTGTTAATACTTGAATACTGTGGCAGAAGCCATCTACCAAATGATGGGGTAATTAAGAAAGTGTTTCTGCCCCTCTTTGTGGGTGGAAAATGGAATTTCTCTGAACTAATCTCTGTCCTCAGAAGATTTGTGTGTGTGTGTGTTCCAACAATTACTCCAGAAAACTGGAAAAGTAGGAAAGTATTATGTCCCCATACCTTGACGAGGAAAGGTCTACAGAGACCAGAGCTATTGTGCCCACATTCCCAGTGGATTAGTGTGAAGGTCCTGGAATGTCATAGACTACTGTAGAATGCTCCACTGTCCCATTCTCCCCTGAATAACCTCCCCAAATTACAGATTATTCTAGATGCAATGACTCTGACTTAGGGGATGATGGAGAGATCCTATGGTGAGAGAAACTCCTGTAAGTGGAATGGCCCTTCTCAAACTATAGAACTTATACATTGAATGTGGGGAAAAGGAGGTACTCTTTCAAAGAGACAGAGACCTACCATGGATAGGGAGGTGAGATTTAGAACTGGGAACACTTTCAAGGGACCCATCCTAAGTTGGAGGACATGAAGATTTAGTTTTAAGTTGTTTTCTTTTGTGGCAGAGACTGTTAGCTGTCCTTGTGGCCCCTTCTATTGTACAAAGTCCTGTCTGGGAAGTAACGACACAGTCAGAGGCTTCATTTCATAACTCGCCTTACATCTTAACAGGGCCCTGTGGAATGTCATGTGGAGTCTTGGAGCCTGCTGCCTGCCCCAGGCATGGAAAGACATTCCTTCAAACTCCTTTTTGCTTCTTCATAGGGCATCTATTGCAGATAGTCTTTCAATCATCAGGATAATAATAAGACACTATAATTAATAACACAGTTTAGAATGTTTGTCCACATGTATGGTGTGTCCATGGCACCTACTATTGTCCTCATTTTAGAAATGAGAAAACTGACATAGCCAATGGACACAGACAATAGTGTGGTGAAGGCCTGGGGTGGGGTAAGGGCTGGAAGAAGAGGAGCCAAGGGAGATAAATTGGGGGACATCTGTAATACTGTCAACAATTTTTTAAAAAGAAATGAGGGAACTGAGATTCTTGTCTTATCAAAGTCTGATGCGTGTTGGAGCCATACCTGGGGCTCACACACAGCTGATAGATGCTGTGTAAGAAGAGAGCTGGTGGGTTGTTCCCACTGACATTACTTTGCTCCTTGCCACTGCTACTCTCATGGGACTCATACTCAGCTTCACTGCCTTCAGCTTATTCCCACTGATACCATTCTCCCATTCACACCCCAAAAGGCAAAAGACCAAGATACGTTCCTGGTGCCTCCGATTTAATTTTGAGTCTCAAATTGGAATGATAATTGGAAATGTAGAGACCAGTTCAACCTGAAGTCAGAAGTTTCTGACAGTTGGCTAAATCCCTAAATACAGGAAACTTTGCTCAGGTTAGTTGCCCAGTTCTAGAAAATGAAGCCACAAACACCATTTCTTAGCCATTATACAGGAATATTCCATTGCCTCTAGCCACACATCATCGTAAGTCGATAAAAATGTTTAGACCGGTGTTTCTTAAGCGCTTTTTCATTATGACTCTCTTAAGGGGATTTTAAAGGCGTTTTTCACCCAATATCCCCATGAAAATGTAATGCCACAGATGGACTGTATATCTATGTATGTAGTGTGGCCCTGTGAAGGGCTATAAGCCATTTATAAGATTCTTTCTCACGCCCTCTCCTCTAAGAATCACTTTTGCACCTTGGAGGCATTGTCAGTTCTGTTAAGAATGCATGGTTTAGAGCACTGAAGTGTGAAAGATATAAAAATAAGGGGAAAGATACTTGATCCCTGCCCTCAAAAGCTTATAGTCCAATACGAGGTAGGCTTTGTCTTGCATCACCAGCAATCCTAGTAAAGGAGAGAAACCAGAGGCACTGGGTTAACTTCTATCTAAACCGCCAAAGATGACTTTAAGAATCTTCTCAACCCAAGAGTTTCGTAGCATTAGATCAGGTTTCAGTTCTGAGCCATCATCAGTGGGGGCTCCACAGACACAAAAACTGGCCAAGACCTGTGTTCTGTGTGGAAATATGGTTGGGAGGCATTCACCACACATTTATGGCACAAAGAATATTTTTTTCTTAAAAAAAAAAAAAACCTGTTTATAATGAAACACAAGACAGAATGGAACAAATTCCTCCAAAAAAATTAAAAAATGGTTTTTTTCAATCACTTCTATTGAAAAACCATTCAGTGGGGTTTAAACAGCCAACCCTACTCAAGATAATGTTTCACTTTCTCTAACAAGGGAAAGAATTCGCAGCTGAAAAGCCAACTGCTACTTCATTACTTTAATGGAAATCCCCTTGAATTCTATGATCTACTCAATCATAGGCTCATGGGTTGAGTCACACAAAGGTAACAAACGCTGGGAAAGGGACTGAATGTCATAGTCATTCCATTTCACTTTAGCACCTTAGAACATGTTATTTTAATGTTTCTGGTGGGGTAGGGGAGAAAATTAAACACATGTCATGCTCCCTCATTCAGCAAATATTTATTAAGTGCTGCTGTGTGCCAGGCGCCATGTTAGGTGTTTTAGAAAAAGAAGTCCATTAGGGAATGAAGGGGTACTTCCCTAATATCCACAGCCTGGCTGGGCTGTGCTTTACACATACATGGGAGGTTTGAAGTGCATGATTGGAAAATTATTACACGGGGAGCAGGAGACCTTGCTAGATCCACCTCTGGGTCTGGCTGTGGGAATCTCTGTCAGGTGCCTGATGTCTCTGAGACTTGATTTCCCCATCTGTGAAAGTCAGGGGGTTATGCTAAATAGTGGTTCTCAACTACCGCTCTCACGTGGGGAGCTTCAAGGATATAGTGACACTCGAGTCCTATCCAGGACCAACGGTCTCTGTTAAAAGGAAGGTAGTTATTCATTCCTATCACATTCACATAACTATTTTTTAATTTTTATTTTGAACGAATTATACATTGACAGGAAGCAGCTAACATGTACAGAGGAGTCCCCTGTAGCCTTCACCAAATTCCTCCATTTCACCAAACTCGTGTGCAGTAGGGCAGAATATCTTTCATCCCCTTTGTTTATGTGAGGAAATGGGAAATAGGGTGACCCGCTGTCCTTGTTTGCTCAGAACTGAGGAAGCTCCTGCAATATAAGACATGAAGTTTTAAAACCGGGACAGTCCCAGGCAAACCCAGATTTTTAGGTCACCCTAAAAATTTCCATATAAAACTACTCAGCAAACAGTATTTTGGGAGGATGCAACCCCACTGCCCCTTTTTGCCTCTTCTAGAACTGGTTACCAGCGCCCCACTACTGCTCTCTGGCTACTTTGCATCTCCTCTGTTTGTGGGATCTCACTCCTACTATTGCATCTATCTCCCAGGCTTCTGTTTTAAAATGATCCCTGCACATTTTCCTGAGTCTCCCTTTGGCTATCAACATTTATATTTTCTCAACTCACACCCCTGGTCTCAGCAAGATGTTGGGAGAAAAGCCTTTCATTCCAGTGCAGTGGAAAGAGCCCTGGACCAGAGGCTGGAGGCCAGGGTTCTCATCCCTCTCCTGCCACCAGCTGGCTGAGTGACTTTATGCAAATCCTCTTCCACCTCTGGACCCCTTACTCTGAAAATAAGGGGATTGGTCTAGAACAGGCCTCCTCGTCCTACTGACACTACTAACATATGGGGCTGATTATTCTTTGTTGTGGGGCAGTTGTATGTACCACGTTGTAGGATGTCTGGCCTCTACCCTTCAGATTTCAGGAGCACCCCTAAGCTGTGACAACCAAATGTGTCTCTGGACATTACCAAATGTCCCCTAGGCTGGGGTGGGGGTGGGGGAATCACCCCTGGTTGAGGACTAGTCTAAAATATTTACTCCACTTCCAGTTCTGAAAGCATTTAATATAAATTAAACCCCAATAAATTGAGTGATTAATAGTTTCCCTTCAAACTCCAAAAATATTTGCATTTTCAATGTATTACCTATTTGGAATAAAAAAAAAAAGTCTAGAAAGCATCTTCACCATAATATTAAAAGAAGCTCTCTCTATATTGTAGTGGTAGAGGTTTGATTTCTTCTTCTTTTTCTCTCTTCCTTTCTCCTCCCCCTCTCCCTCTTCCTCCCCCTCGTCTTTCTTCTGCTCTTTCTTCTTTTGGTTTAATATCAGTATGATTGATCATGTATTACCGGAGTTATTAAGGAAAAAACTGGATGTTCTTCAATCCAAATTAAATTCATCAGTGGGTTTTCAAGGCAGTACTAGGGAACGTGAATTTAAACAGGAGGGATTTCACTAGAAACTGCAATCTCACTAATTCATATTATTTTGAGCTATTAGGCCTTTTCATATGGTTGTACTTACTTTGAAATTTTTATGATGCACTTACCCAAATTAGATTGTTTTGGCAAATAAGCAAGAGTTTTCCAAATATTTTTCACACCAAAAGCAGCCCTCCACTTCAGGGTATGTCAGCTGGAATTAACAAAACCTCATCAACTCTCACCTTCAGAGCTACAGTCACCAAAAGCCATCACCCTCTGGGCCTGTCTGGCTGAGGGAGAGTTGTAGAAAATGAGCTTCTTTGAAAAATCTAAAACACTCTGAAAAGCTTATGGATTACCTACTCTGTACAAATGTGCTAAAATTTGATTGAACCATATGAAATTGTTCATAGCTGACTACTTCTGACCTACAAAAAAATGCAATTCCATATGGTTTTCCCCTAATAATGTTCATTAACTGTCAGTCAATGAAGAATCAAACCCATCAACCCTGGTCCTCCCTTCAGGTGCCTTGATAAAGGAAGTGGGTGCAGGTAAACAGTTTTGCTCAAGAGAAAAGGGGGTAGAGTTCAGGCTTGAAAGGAGAAAGCATAGGAACCCTGGCCTCTAAATGAGTGGTGGGGGACCATGGGGTGATGGTTACCCTACTGCTGACTTGATCCATGGTGTTATCACAAGGAAAGGCTGAGTATAATGGCTCTTTCCTATATAGCATGTAAGCTCCTTGAGGGCAAAAGCCATGTATCTGCTGCTATACACTTCTGTCTGTTTCACTCTGTGCTTTTCACACTGCATTGCACACAGCAAGGACCCAATCATCACTGCTGCATGGTTACATGTCTAGGAACATCAAAATCACTTCCCATGATTCATTTTGACCTTCATTCATTCATGGATTTCTTCATCCAAAGTGTTTTTTTATTTTCTAGTATTTGGGGGAGGAGGGAAAGCTAGATAATGTGGTTGTTTCAATAACTTTGTCCCAGCTCTCAAGATATTTCTAGCCTATGCAAATCAGGCCTAAGCATGTGGTTTCAACACTAGAATCCAAGTGCAATGTGGTTCCATGCAAATGGCTTCATCACTGAAAAAAGTGAGCCAGGGGAACTCCCTTGAAGCTACGTTCTGGTCCCTAGTCTCTCTGACAAAAGACAGTACTCAGCTAAAGTGAAGGAAAAAGTCTACTGGGAAGAACAAAATATGCTATTAATGACCAAATCTTCATTAATGACTAAATCTTCTCATGCTCAGCAACTTACTTTTGGATTCTGGAAAAAAAAAAAATCGCCCACCATGTGTTTGTCCTTATTGTCAAAAATAAATATTATTAGCAAATGCTGCAAGATAGTCCAAATGCTGCAAAATAGTCCAATATGCCACAGTCAGGTTGAAGCAATGCGGGGGGTTGGGGGGGGGCTAACTCTAAATTGTTTGGATCATTTTGGGGGTTCTTTTCCCTTTTCTAGCCTTTATGATTTACGAGCAGAACACTTGGATCAGGCCTTCCCATTGGTGGAAAGCCAATTAGATTCATTCCAAACGATTCGAGCTACTAGCTCTGACTTGAGGTCAGTAGCATAAATAAATCATTACTCACCAAGAGGCTGTTCTTCCATTTTCTATAAGAATTTCAACAAAATCCTCAAAGTCTGAAAACCTCAGATGTTTTGATCATTTCCCTGTTCTGCCCTGACACTTGCATCACTAATAGCTTTTTCCAACATGGCTTTGACAGGCGTTAAATGACTGCCAGAAATTGGGCAGGACCCTTCATAGGACGCACAACCACATATCAGTGTCCTGTGGTCCTGCTCCCTGGAACTTGCTGACTCTCTTGGTTACCATGATGGAAAAACCCATCACTTCAGCTTAGGTCACTATCTCTTCCCTAGAGAACCCAGTCTGACATGTCTTGTTTTGCTAATCTTTCCTTTAGTCATCCAAGATCTCCAGAAGACAAAGAAGACTGCTGGAGGACAGAAGGAACTTCAGTCCAGGGCAAAGGTCAACAGGGGTCAGAGGACTAGAGTTCACATCCCAGTTTTCTGCCTCCTACTGAGCCAGGAGACAGTCACACTTATTTACAAATCGCAGAGGCTAACTTAGCTAACGCTGAAGTTACTGTAAATTTTGTTCTCTGCAATTCTATGGCCATTATGATAAAAATGTGCTTCCTTTCTTCTATTCTTCAGTCTTCTTCTTCTTCTTCTTCTTTCTCTCTCTTCTCTCTCTCTCTCTCTCTCTCTCTCTCTCTCTCTCTCTCTCTCTCTCTCTCTCCCTCCCTCCCTCTTCCATTGGGCTTGCTCAAGGCTGGCAAATGCTTCCCAGCAGCCAAAATAGAAGTCATTACCAGAAGCACCGCAGCTAAACAGAGGGAAATGTTTAGGTAAGCATCATAATGGGCATGGAAATAAAGAGACCACAATTCAAAGCATAAGTCATCGTAGATGAGCATGCACATGTTTGGGGCTAGGTTTATGAGAAATGAACGGATGATGCTGTGCTGGCGAATCCCCGGGCTCGTGTTTTCCTAGTGCCAGGAGTGATTTATTTTTTGGTAAACAGTTTTGCTCAAGTAGGGCATCCAATTACTACAAACCTTGTTTGGTATAAAAACGAACTGCATAGAAATATATTGCCTTAGCAAGGTTTAACTGGTTGTTAATCCAAACATGTGGCAGAGTCCAAATTCCAGGGCTCAAAATATCCTCTGGATTCTCAGCAGCATCCAACGTCCAGAGGAGGTCATAATCATCACTCTCAACGAGGCGTGACTCGGGGGTAGCATATGGAAAGAGGACATTTCCAGAAAAACCATGGTATGGAAACCAAGCCCACGGAGGGTGGGGGTGGGGAGACCAGGCCTCCCTGAGGGAGAAGTTATGTCCAGCTCCTTTGAAGTACGAGGTTGGGCTGCTTTGGGAAGATGAAAAAAAGGTTTTTAAATCCTCCTTTCCACACAAATCTCTTCACATCCAGCTCTGTTCCCTGGGATGTTTCATCACCTTAAGAAATATATTTAAAACAGACACAAGTAAGAGTATCTGTTTATAAGTAAAGCAAAGCTCCAGGCTTTCATTTTTGTAACAAAAAACTTAATTGCCTCCTTCAATTTCTCTGGGTTTTGCCTCTCAGCATTCATAAGATGCAATTGTCATACTTCAACTATTTTGTTTTTAAGTTAAAAAAAAAGCTTGAAAGTATTCAAGAGAAAAAAATATATATAGAGAGAGAGGAATCTGGTAATCAAGAAAATTTAACTTCTGTGTTAAAATATAATGTTTTGAAAAAATAAAGAGGAGATAATGTTTAATACCCAAATATTCCCATTTCCTGCATCTCTTTTCTTTTTTAATTTATTTCCCCCCCTTTGACCTCCTCCACTCTGCTCCATCCCCTCCCCAGACCTTCCCCAGACTGTTGTCTGTCCACGGGCTATGCATATGTGCATAAAGCTCATTGGCTAATCCCTTCCCGCTCCCCCTCTCCCTCCCTCTGAAATATGTCAGTCTGTTGCAGGCTTCAATGTCTCTGGATCTTTTTCATCCATCAGTTTATTTTGTTCATTAGATTCCACATATGAGTGAGGTCATGTGATACTTGTCTTTCTCTGGCTGGCTTATTTCACTTAGCATAATACTCTCCAGGTCTCTCTCTGCTGTCTCAAAGAGTAAGAGATCCCACATCTCTTTTCCGTGGGCATTCCCACTGTGCTAATAGTTCTCAGTTGCATCTGAGAGGGGTCCAGTGACCATGTATTGTGAGCACTGCAAATGCACCCTGGTGTCCTGAAGGATTTGTTTAAAATACTTTTCCTATTTCAAGGTGGCAATTGGCAGTCCCAAGGATCCCCAACGATTTGGGAGCCATCTGAGTCGAAAGGAACGTAGGGTGTCAGCTTACCCCTCACAGGGATGAGCAGCTTTGCCACAAGGCAGCAGGCTCCTGGCTCTGGGAGCTGGGCTCCCGCCACAGCCAATACACTCCACACAGAGAAAGGCATGGCGCACCAGGGGCACGGGGCCCACAGAAAGCCCCCGTCAGCATCCCTCTGCCGCCTGGCAGGCGAATAACTAAACCACCCCACCACATCCATTCAGGCCGATCACATTAATTTAAGAATTCCGAAGACGGGGAGTTCATATTCTTGCTTGGTGTTCATTCCAATATCTCACAGCCCTTCACCCAGGACCCGCTTCTTCAGCTCTAACCCTAATCTCCCCTGATGCAATTTCAGCCTCTCTGTTTTTTCCTGTCTTCACTAGAAATGAAAACCAGCTGGACACCATCTTCTGTATAATAACCCTCCATAAACTGGGAGACCAGGATTCAGTCCGCTGGGTTCTTGTCTTCTCCAGGTTAAATGATGCTGAGGCCTTCAGCTTTTTCTCATCCTCCTGACTTCTAAGCCTCATTATCTACATGACTCTCCGTGTCACTCAAATTGAGGCCCAAACTAGACCTTTTATGAGAATGTGACAAAGACTAACTAAATGGGTGTGTTTGCCTGTGTGTGCACGCAGGCACATGTGTAGGAGGGAAGTTTTGCTCACAGTTCCAACAAGTTAATATTTTAAACTTTTTCGTTGTAAAAGGTATCACGAAGAGTTTATATAACACACATGCGGAGTTTAAAAAACAAAATAAAACAAGAACGCACGCACCCGGCGTGAGCTATTTTTTCTGTTAACACTGACCTTGTATTTGATTTTGCTGTATTTGAGAGGAGGCGGAGGGTCATTCCCCTGCTGATTGCATTTTAAATTGCATTTACATTTAAATCACACTGACTACATTCTAAACCAATGACGCTGTTTCAGCTCTTACACACATGTTTGTTATAGCTTCTTTCAAACCTGACAATATTTAGCGGAGGCATCAAAAGTTTCATAAGATGGTTCATTCTAAAAAAAAAGCTGAACCCAAATCAAAAAATCTTTAAAAAAGGAATGTTTGCGATGAGCCAAGTTTACTAACAGTCTAGTTCTCTGTTATTAAAACTTTCATGACTGAGCATACAATTTTTCATCAGGAAATGTCAGGAAACAGGCCACTTAATCATGTTCCTATCGAATGATAGCTGATGGTCCAAACAAACTGCCGAGAATCAGATGTGCCCGGCATTCAAGTGACTGAAAGACTCAGCCCCACAGGTTTATTATCATGCATTTCCCACTTCCCAGCAGTCCGAAGAATGCCGCTTCATAAAATCATTGGGATTAAGAAACAGTAACAAACATGAATATTTTAGAGGAAAAAAGTGTTAATGAAGTATTATTTTGTCATCGGTCCTGGAGTCTTCATTTAGAGTCAACCTAAATCTTTGCTTCAGTCCAAAGTCCAAAAGCTTCCCGGATAGACATGAAGTCACAACTTTGAGGTCAGGTGACATGAAAGGATACACAGGGCTTGTTCTCCAGGGGCAGGTAGGATTGCCTCTCTCATGCCTGTCCCTAACCCCAGAAGCAGCCTCAGTTCGCCATCTTGGCCCTACTTCTTCCAGAGCTTTCTATGGCGAAGGTTTCATGCCACAGAGAAGAATCAGAAGTAGAAGCTGTGCTCTCACCACCCTCGTGTCTATTTTTCCCTAAGTGGACTGAGAGATTTCCTGCTTGTTTTTTAGTTGTTGTTTTCTTTTGGCTGTTTATTATTATGATTATGATTATTATTGTTATTATCATCACTTACTTCTATGGCAGCCGATTCACTATCATGGCTGGGACACTAACTTGTTTTTTAGTTACAGGTCCGCCTCTCATGACTTCATCAAGGTTTGTGATTTGGTAACAAAGGTATTTTTGTTTCTTTCAAAATTCCAGATCCAAAAATTGAAACCATTTCTGAACACAGACCTCAACTGGCTTCATCACACATTCCCAAGAATCTGTTGCAGAGCTTGCTGCCTGCATCCAGTCCCTTGATCCAATACTAACCCTTCCCCTTGGCTTCGGGTTCGATGTTTTTAAACCATCTCCACGCTTCCTGAGAATTCCTAAAGATTATTCGCTTCCATTTGTTTCCCAGTTAATGTCCACATTTTATCCTGGTTCCCCTTGCTAATATTGAGAAACATGCAGGATTTTTTTTTTTTCTTTTTTGGTAGCGACTTCATTGTGGACAGTACTCACAAGGATTTCTCTCCACTTGTCAGAACCAAGGCCAGACCGGCCATGTTTTGTGCCTACAGCTACTCTAGGCTTCGGAACAAGGCAGGACCCACCCAGCAGACTCGGTACAGGATCCAAGGTAGGGATGCGCTGGGCTGCCTGTCTTGGAAATCAGAACCTGGGCTACTAGGACCACCCATCTGATAACATCCTGGAGCTTCAGGCTGGCCTTTTAAGAGGGAGAGGGGGGAAGAGAGAAAAAATAACATAGCAACACTGATCTGAACACTACCCGTGGAGTCATTAATGTGGTTTCCAGCAAACTGCTCATAAAATTCATGGCGGCGGCTAATTGCTACCATGTTCTTCCTCATAGAGTCTCATATTAAATTTGAAAGAAAGGAAGCAAAGCCCTTTCAAAGCCATATTAATCCATGCACAGCAGTGGAATGCGTGATCTAAAGTGCGCCTCTCGAATCACCACAGCTATGTGGGCTGGCTGTCAAACGGTGGATTTCATGTCACTCACAGTACAATGAACAATGCCTTTGCCAGCCGCTGGCTCTGCTGGGCCCAGCTCCCCTGAACCCGGGCAGCTTTAACCAGCACGGAGTGCCTTGTGAGTGCACACACGTGAGCTCAGCACATGTGCGTGAGTGTGCATATCGGCCCCTAAGCCACCTCGAGGGAATTCAAGCTAAATGTTGGCGTGTGTCTTTCTGCCTCCACCCTCCACACACATTTGCCTGAAAGTGCTCAGCAGAAGAGTGGTGGCCGATGGCCAAATCCTGGCTGCCTCCTTCCCCTCATGAAGATGTTTTGTTGCATTATGCCCTGCAATGTACTAAGACCAGCTTGCCTCAAGGCAGCTCTTGCAAGGATTTAAAGAACCACAAACTCAACAAGCCTACCACACTTTCCCAAATTCTCACTAGTAGAAGGCTCCTATTGAAATGAATGATTCCAAACACTCTCTGGACGGGGCTGCTCCTCGGCTGGTCTCACTCTCTGGCGCTATCGATCCCTTATGGTCAGCTTCCCATTCTGATTGGGTGCAGCACCATCCAGTTGATCTTGGTATCCCTTCTAATTGTTTGAGCCAGTGGCTACTGCATGTTGGAAATACATTAAGAGCAATCAATCTAGCCAGGAAACCAATATGTTCAAATGGTTTATCAGAATAACTGGGTGACACCTAGCCAAAGGCATGGTTGTATCTACAATGAGCATTCATCTGAGAATTTCCTGCTACTGTATGAGAATATGACCCTCTCCAAGGAGTATCAGAGACGTCATTGCAGAATTGCTACAGATGAATGTTCTGTTCCCAATCCTGCCTGAGCAGGGAAGCTGAAGAGAACTGGTGTGTGTCTCCCTGGTGGGCAAAGACTGAGCCTGCAGCATCATACTGGTGACCACTTTTTCTCTCCCTCCTGACCCAGCCTCACAGCCTGCAGGACTTGAATACTTTCCATTACCACCCCAAACCCATTCTGGCCCCAAGTAAGCCTTAACAAAGCCAGGCAGTAGTTAGAAGTTCCATATTAATCAAAGGGCATGTTTAGAATTCGTTTGGAATTTGTCATATAAACTGATGACTCATAGGAGTGACGAGGTGAGTATTCTGTGTCCACCAAGCTTCCAGTATTCATCTCATCCTCTCAGTCATGGTCCTTCCATATCCCCTTACTTCCACAGGTACGATGCCCTCCTCTGAGCCACAGCCCACTGAGGGGACTCTCTACCCTAACAGTATAGCTCCTCCTCACTTCTAGAAGTAGCTTAAGGCTTCCCCTCGCCCCCAGCTGGCTTCTCCAATCCTGTCATCCCTCTGCCACTTGCAATGGGAAGAATGATGAGACCAGGAGTCTCCAGTTAGATCTCAGTTCCAGGCAGTGAAGCTTTGGATGGGAGGGGATGAAATGGGATGAATGTTCTCTTTCTCTTAGTTCTTCTCTTTGTTTGCATTCTTACTCTCAGAGTAGTTAGAATAAAGCCATATATAGAACCGGGGTAGGGGGGGAGGGGAGAAGAGGCCAAAGAGACCTGATTTTAGGACTTTGATTGGAGGAGAAAAATGGGGTTCTTACAGTTCCCCAGTGCCTCAGGGATGACAGCAGCAGATAAGAATATGGGGTCAAAGTCTGAGTTCAAAATAAAGCATGTTCCCTTTGCCCCTCTCCCTCAGGAGCCTGTGGCAACAATAAGCAGCTGGTTGAATATTCAAGTTAAATAATCTTGGACAAATCCTTTCAACAAACACATAGTTCTAGCCAGGCCTCTTTTCCTAGGCTCAGAAGCCGATTCACTGTCCTCTTGCCCATTGGCTGGGGTTCTGCTTCTACCAGATGAAAGTTCCTAGATGCTCAAGGCACCCACCCTGTAGACAAAGAATATCATCCCTGTCCAAACGCTCTTGCTGCCGAGCCCCATGCACCATATTGACATCCTAGGATGTGTTCATAAACACATATTCAACCCAGGTTCAGGCACTGACACTGTGATACACTGAGATCCTCCTTGAGGGTCGTTCCTATAGTCGGCTTCACACATGCTGACATGCTCTCCTCTGCTGCTGCCCTATCTTGGGAGTTTCAGATTGCCTTGCAGACATGATGACAGCAGTGTTTGATGTAGGTCCAAAAGTGAATTGTCTCTGAACACTGCTACATATCTGCGATGGGTTCAGAGGAAAGTAGCAAAACATGAGAAAATTATTATGCAAATTAAGTTCTCCGAGGACTGGGGTTTAAACAATAGTGTTTAGGAAACTCTGTTGAGAGCCTTGATATCCTCCTTGAAGAATTTAGATTGTCTGCTATTGAGAAGGAAGGGTTCTCATAAATAATACAACCCAAGTGACCCAAGGTCAACAACTTTGGGTGTTATCTTCTGTCTATTGTTCATATGTAAGAACTCAAGCTTTTATTCTCTGTCACTGTGGGAATCCAGTGACTCTCCACTATTTCTTGGGATTTCTATTAGCTATTTACAGTCTTTTGGAGCTTGCCTATACCTAACAGCCCTAAACCCGTGTTCCTGGTTTCCCCCCAATCATCTCTGATTTCAGCCGGTGCTCTTCTCACCCACACCACTGCCCCCAAATGCAGAGAAGCCTCCTTTTATTCCCCTAGGAAGATCCGACACTTGCCTTGTGTGGAACAGCCCTTGAAGGTTTGGGACAACACAGTGGGGTTATTACAACAGAGGAGAGTAAATAATTAAAATCCAATATCAGATACTAATGTTAATAATGTTGTTGATCAAAGCCCTTCATGGGGGTTTGGATGACTGCCACATGGCTCCAGACCCTTCACAAATCAGAGTTCCTCTCCCATCACATTTGCTCTCCAAACTTCTGACTGCCACTACCTCCCTTTCCCCAATGGTGAGCCCTTGGGCTCACCCAAAATATATTGAAACTTCCAAAAAAATTATGCAAAGCCATTTTAGGCACTTCTTGGACTCCAATGCATCCACATAAAACATGATATGTAATTAAGGGCTCATTAAAGTGTTTTCTTAAAAAAGAACAGCTCCCTACATGGTAGGAGGTCTGCCCTGCTTCCTGGAGATGGCATGATTATAAGCTTGGAAAGCAGCACCTCTTTCCTTTGTTTCCACCCTGATAGGTTAATCCCAGGACTTATTCCAATCACCATGGAGGCCTTTTAGTCTTTTTGTTTTCTTAAACATTTCCAGGTGGAGTTCAAAGGTGTCCTTGTATCTGGAGGAGAAAGTAAAGACCTCACTTCCAAACTAAGATAGTTTTTTTGTTTGATGAATAAGTGAAGAGAAGTTAGTATGACATTATGAACCAGTGATCCTAGGTCTCTCCTCGTCTTATTGGGATGGTTCTTAGAACTGGAATTCAAAAGAAAGGGAGAATGAATAACCAAAGTCGTGGAGATAGGCAGCTATGTTAAATCCACAGACCTGCTCCTGAAAGGTTGCTGTCGGCTGGAGGGCAGGGCTGATGTCACCCAGAGGCAGGTGATGGGTGATGCCAAGAGCAGAGTGCCTGGCCAATGCTAGAATCTGAAGGCATTATTCCATGGCCTCGTGGCTCAGGAAGAGAACGAGTCTCACAGGGGTTGGGAAGTTCTTAAAAAGAAGTGGGGAGGCAGTTAATTCTGAGATGGAAAATTATCTGTCAATCTCCAAGTGAAAGAAAAGATGAAAATGCCTCAAGTAGGCTAAGGGTTTATTGGCTTTTTTAATTTATTTGTAGCCCATGGGAACCTCTTTTTAAAAAATTTATTGATTTCATAGAGAGGAAGGGAGAGGAAGAGAGAGCGAGCTAAAAACAGGGATGAGAGAGAAACATCGATTGGCTGCCTCCTGCACACCCCCTACTGGGGATCGAGATGGAGCCCCAACCCAGGCATGTGCCTTGATTGGGAATCAAACTGGTGACCTGACTGATGCATGGGACGATGCTCAACCAACTAAGCCATACCTGCCAGGTTCCTGCACCTCTTTTTAATAGTAGGGGACCTGATGTAAATTTAAAGAAAATTAAAAGTTGGTCTGGCTCAAAGTAATTTTTGAGAACTTTATTAGCCACTTGAAGCAAAGAATCACAGAGGAGACAGACAGTATAATGCCCGAAGTCTGTTGCAGATGCGTGCATACTAACTAAGACTAATACAGGTCTCAAGTAATCCCCTCTCTTAACTCAGTACAACACAGTCTTCGTGTGGTTTCACCCCCTTCCCAAAATAACAGTAAAATCACCACATCAGAGTGTAGAGGCAATATTTACAAGGACATAGATATTAGCAGAAGGCATGGGATCAAGTTGGAGATATCTGTGTATGTTTGTGAGTACTTGTGGCTTGTTAAGCTCCACTTTAAGTGCGAGTTGGATTGACACTTATACTTTCTTCCTATTGGCAGATGAATCCTAAACCATACAGATCCTGCTTTTGACTTAGAGAAAGGCACAGAGTATTCCAGGACACTAAAAGGACGACCCTACATAATAGATCAGGACAGCAGGCCACCTGAATGTTGCTCACTGCAGAAAGGCAGAAGATAAAGCACGGTCAAGTCCTGGAGCACCTCTGATTCCACACCTGGGGTGTTTATGTGGGAAGTCACAAGTGTCCTTTCATTCAACAGAAGTCGAGTGACACCTCTACCTGTTTGTTTGTTTTTTTAAACTGATGCAATTAAGTAAACCAGTATTCTTGCACAGGGGCTCTCAGAAGAGTATTTAAGAGAGAGGGGGCAAAAGATGAGCACTACATCAAATACACATATACAGTGTGTCTTAACTGGAAGAGGAGTGTCCAGGAGGCCAATGCCCTTATTGGGTGACCAGCCATTCCAGTTTGCCTGGGACAGAGGGGACTTCTAGGGCATAGCACTTTAGGCCTAAAACTGGGGGAGTCCTCAATAAACCAGAGCAGTTGGCATCCCTGATCCGCAGTGAATGAGGCTAGCAACAATGCAAGAGTCAAAAGAGGTTTGTGTTTTGTGTTTTGTTCTTTATGGTAGGCATGGGCTACTGCTGCAGTCAGAGAGAGGTCTAGGGGCTGGTTTCACGGCTGTATATTTGAAGGATGAGATCATGAAATCAGAGCTCTCCAACTCCCGATTTTTCTTTTGTTCTGTCTGGAAAGAAGAATGATCTTCAGGCCAAGAAGAATAAAATCAAAATTGCTTAAGGGTTCTATCAAAACTCAAGATGGATGTAGAGCTAATAAGAGCTGATCCAGCTGCTCTAAATGAAATCAAGAGTGCTAGCCCAGAAACCTTCAACCTGAGAGAAATGGCAGCAGAAACTACCAAACCCCTGTGGACAGGAAAGCTCTCAAACTTCTGAGTGTGCCTGATGGCCTTCTGGGAAATTTACCGAAAAATGCAGACTCCAAGGTGCTGCCTTCATTGAGTCTTATTTGATAGGTCTCAAAGGTGAGGGTTTGCATTATCAATAAACACTCCAAGTCATTCTCATAAAGGTGGACCGTTATGGTCCACTCTTTCAGAAACATTTCTTTAAAGAACTTTGATAAATAACCAATTAGTGAGCAAACTATTGGTCAATACCAACAATTGGTGGCTGAGTAAACAAACAGAAAGATTAGAGATTCAAAGAAGAAAAATATATGTGTGTGTATGTCTGTGCACATATTTTACTTTTCAAATAAGAGATTTCTAAGATGATCTCAAAAAAACCTAAGAGCCTAATGAGCCACTTGCCAGTTTCTATTCGTGCAGGACAACACCCCTCAGGGAGGGCAATGCAGCTGCTTGTGGCAAAGATCAACCTTGGTCCTCTGATGCCCAGACTCCCTCGAGACCATTGTGCTGAGCACTGCTCTGAGCCATCTGTTTGGAGTCAATGCATGTACCCAAAAGAATGAACCTCTGGGTAAAAATTGAAGACACCCGGGCAAACCGAAACACTAAATATAGAGATATCACTTGTGTGTATTTTTGTCACCAGTGGGCTAGACAGTTACAGGTATGCAAATCAGAGTCCTGGAAACCACACCCAGGTAGACTAGAGTCTAATAGTGGCATTTCCTTCCTATCTGGGTATTAATTCTCTGAGATACAAACAAAGAAGAAATGAGAAAAAGAAATGACCTGCCTACTCGCGCTGTAGAAAAATTCCTCCCATATTAAGATTTTTATCTCTACTTAACTTTGGTTTCTGAAATAATAACTAAGATGCACACAGTGCTTTATTCATTAACAAAGTCCTTTCATATATCTTGTCTCATTTCATTTTCACTCCAGCCCTGTGGGGTAGGCAGGACTCATGATTTAATGGCACTTGGATCCTCCGGGCTGAGAAGGGACAGAGCTCAAATAATCAGAGCTGGGACTCAGCCTCAGTCGCCTAATTGCAGATCAGGAACCACAGCCCTCTGAACTAGACCATTGTCTCCTTAAGTCCTTTGTGGAAAATGGGCAGTGCAAATTACTTACCGAGCTATTTGTCCATTGAAGAAATGGCTCGGGCAGTTGTGTCCGCTCTCCTGATCACCATTACATTTGTGTTTGCTTTTTCTCAAATGTAGCTTCATTATGCTCCTGAGTCAGCGGGAGCCAACACATATCTGTAGGGAATTTCAGTTCTGGGCTGAAAGGAAGCTCCTTCTTGAACATCTTGCAAGACCCATCAAGGAACCTGATGGAAATTGAGCCTGTCGTTAATGAGACAGGGTAATTTGGTGCAGGGAAAACAATCTCCTAAAATGACTATGTCAGCAACCTCATCATGCTTCCTGCTGAAACAGAGCAGGGGCCAGTCCCCAGAGGGCAGGGCCACATGGTGAAACACTTACACGCTCCCCGGTGCCTAGCCTAGTGTCACAGGCAGAGTGGGTGCCAGGAAAGTTTGGCATGAACAGGTCGGGATGGCTGCATGCTTTGCAAGATGGGACGAGGCACAGAGTACAGAACTGGAGGCAGTGAATTCGGGTCTGCGGGTTCTCATTCCAGCTCCAGTCTTGTCATCAGAACATTTTACTCTTCTTTCTCATGGATAAAGTGCTCTAATGACCAAGAAAACAAACTAAACATCTTATTCTTAATAATCTATACAAAATCCACCAGAGGAGGATAGGTGAACAACAGAGGGGAACCAGTCCAAATTCATAACGAAGAATGTTAGCTGGGAGAAAAAGCAGTGGAGGTCACTTCCTTTATAAAATGATCCTCTGGCTAAAATGAGGTTGACTGCATACTCAAGGGTTAAATGCATTACCAGCTGGCAAATGACCTTCTCGAGAGAGAAAGGGGAAACAAGAGAGGCCAAGGCTTCAGAAGTAACTAGTTTAATAAAAATAATCCCCCCTCTCATTTCTGACACCGCCGGGCAGTCACACCATCCTGCCTCGGGTCACCAGACGTGGCTCCGCGAAGTCAGAGGAAATTATAGAAATCCATCACTGCTGAGTTTTCTGAGCTGGTTATTACTCGCTGCTTTTTATCTTCCAAACAGTCCCTAAATTTAATTGCTTCGTTGTAATGGATTAACCTCTGAGGTCCACAGTAGCATTTATATTGTGTTCAAAGGGAAAGTTGCAGGTTCTGAGCCCATTTTTGGAGTATGTTTTATCAGACCTAAGCGTGTCTGCCCAGTTCTGGGTAACGGCGGCAGACGCTTGTCAGCGGAGGTCACTCAGATGCCCAGACAGGGAGAAACACAGAGACTCTCATTTGACCAGAAGGAATCAATGCACACCCTCCAAGCTGATTCAAGATGAAAGAGGAGCAGGCCATGGCCATGAGGACTGTCACTCTGCACATAGATATTAAAAGCACTGGTTTTAGAGGCGGGTCAGATGTGGGTCTTACTCTCCTGCCTCATTTATCTCTATCTCTTCTAGACCATTCCCACCAGCAAGCAAACAGGTTCTACTGTCACCCATTTAGAAAAAGTGTCTCTTTTGGCACCCGTTTCTTTGTTATTTCTTAAAAGTATGACCTATACCCCCCTCCCACTTGACACAAACTTCTCATATTAGTTGCCAACAATCTTCCATGGAGCCACATTCAATAGACACTTTTTTGGGTTCATCTTCATCACCTTCGTAGTGGTATTTGACACAAGGGGGCTGTTCCCTCCTTCCTGAAGCACTGCTTTCTCCTGGATTCCTGGAAACCCACACTCACCTGGTATTCTCCTACCTCCCTGGCCATTCCTTCCCATGTCCCTTTGCTGGTTGTACTTCTCCTTACCTACCAACGTCAGAGTTCTTCCTTGGGTCCTGTTCTCATTTCTCTCTTCCCCTTTCCCTAGAAATTCTCATCTCTCTAGGTGGCTTTAAATGTCATCTACACACTGATGACTCTAAAGTGTGCATCTCTAGCTTCTGACTTCTTTTCTGAAATTCAAGCTAGTATATTCATAGCCTATCTGTCCCAAATCTAAATTCTGGGGTACTCACCATCTCAGAAAATGAGTCCTATCCCTCTCTTACCTCCAATCCACAGGCCAGTCCTGTTGATTCTACCTCCAAAGTATATATCAAATAAATCCAGCTCTCAATCTCTTCATTTCCATTGGTGTGGCCTAGCTCAAGCCGCCAACTTAACACAAGAGGCTTCTAACAGCTGTTGAGGTTCCAACTGGGCTTTCGTTCTCAGTGTGATCCCCCACACAGGCTCACCCTCTCTCCACTTACTTCAACCTCACTTGCCTGCTTTCTGTTTTTCAAATATGCCAAGCTCATCTCCATCCCAGGGTCTTTGCACTTGCTATTCTCTCTGCCTGGAAGTCACTTTCTTTTTGTCTTCTGTGCCTGGTTTCTTCATAGATGTCACCTCTGCAGAGATACTTCAGTTCAAACTGTTATTTCTCCCACTTCCTAGCAGTAAAAATAAAACAATAAAGGGTGAGAGTAGGAGGCAAAAGTGTGAACATTGCGGAATACTAACATGGCCTTAGGTTTTAGATCTGGCTCCTATACTACATGCTGAAACCAGTTAGGAGACAATTGTGGTAATACAGGAGAAATGAAGGCTATTTGGTCCAGGGGTATGGATAGAAGGGAATGCATTTGAGAAAGAATTCTGAGGTATAATGGGTAATATTTTATGACATCTGTATGTAGGAAAGAGGAAAGGAATTTAAGCTAACTCTGGTGTTTCTGAGTGGATAGTAATGTTTTTTATTGAGATGGAAAAGAATAACATTTCGAGAAGCCTAAAAGTTCCTTTTTGGACATGATAGGTTTGGAATGTCTGAGAGATACCTAAATGAAGAGTCAAGAAGGCACTTAAATGTGGGATTGGAGTGCAGAATAGAGGTCTGGGCATATCCAGGTCTGCAGTAGGTGCCTTGACGTTAGGAGTTGTCATCATAAATGGTATTTTAAATCATGAATATGGAGGAAGTTATGTAGAGAAAGAATATACAGTGAGAAAAGGACCAGGATAAAAATCTGAGGCACTCAGATTGGAGGTAATATGAAAAACTTGAGTCCAACCAAAGAGATTGAGCGGGGATGGCCAGAGAGAGTAGGGAATCCAGGCATCCTAGGAAAAGGCCACAGAAAGAGAGTTTTGAGAAGCAGGGAGTGAGCAATTATGTCGAATGCTACAGTGGTGGTGGAGAAAGATGTGCCCTTGGAATTTTGCACCAGGAAGGTCATTTGTGACTCTAGCAAGAGCCGATTTTGGCTAATGGTGGGAAAATAGAGACTCAGGATGGCGGATGAGGAAGTGCCGGCAGACAGTGTAGGCAATGTGTTCAAGAAGCTTGGCTATGATGAGAAATGGAACAGAGTGATAGCTAGTAAGGATGATGGTATCAGAGGAGGATTTTAGTTTTGTTGTGGTGGTTATTTGGGGAGCCATTTGCACAACTGGGAAGGTATCAGAATTATCCAGACAAGAGGAAAAGGTTGAAGATATAGGAGAGAAATTAGAGTATTAGGAGACTAATGTCCTTGAGACCCTGAGGAATGTTTGGTCTAGACCAGTGGTCGGCAAACTCATTAGTCAACAGAGCCAAATATCAACAGTACAATGATTGAAATTTCTTTTGAGAGCCAAATTTTTTAAACTTGAACTTCTTCTAACGCCACTTCTTCAAAATAGACTCACCCAGGCCATGGTATTTTGTGGAAGAGCCACACTCAAGGGGCCAAAGAGCCGCATGTGGCTCGAGCCGCAGTTTGCCAACCACGGGTCTAGACCATAATGCAAGCTACGTACATAATTTTAAATTTCCTAGTAACCACATTAGAAAATTTTTAAAAAAGAAGTAAAATTAATTTCAATAATATACTTCAATTGACACAATATAGTCAAAAATATCATTTCAATGGGCAATCAATATAAGTAATTATTGAGATATTTTATATTCCTTTTTATAGTAAATATTTTACACTTATAGCACATTTAAATTCAGACCTGATGCATTTCAAGCACTCAGCAGCCTCTTGTGGCTGGTGACAACCATATTGGACACCCAGGTCTAGGGCACAAGCAGAGGGATTGGCCTTTGATGGAGGGAAGAACACT
Organism: Eptesicus fuscus; assembly: GCF_027574615.1. Lineage (NCBI taxonomy): Eukaryota > Metazoa > Chordata > Mammalia > Chiroptera > Vespertilionidae > Eptesicus > Eptesicus fuscus. The sequence goes on along the minus strand of NC_072482.1, from coordinate 15,299,282 downwards.
TTCTCCATTGAAAGATAGAAAGGAATGAAAACACAGATGCAGGAAGGTTTGAAATTTGGTGGTAAATGGAGGAGAGAGAATGAGAGGAGTATGAAAACCATTTAGTATAACCACTAGTACATTACTTAAACTTTTCATCAATCTACCTCTTCTCCCTTGAAATTTCCCTGTACTTCCAAACTACTTTGGGAAGTTGTATAGAAGGTAGGTAGTTTTTACATTGGAAAGCCTCCCATAATATCCACAACTACCTTTTAAAGCAATCTAAGCACTTGTTCACATTCTCTTCTACGTTTGGAGAGACAAATCATCAATTAGTGATAAAGCAGTTGTAAGTTCTGTCCTAAGCCTAGTCTTGCTACTGAACCTTTATCACACTGGGCAGTTCATTTCAAAGAGGTGGTATGAGCTATGAGCATAAGAAAGAAAAGGAACAGTTTAAAATATTGAAATGCCCATACATGCAATCAATAATAATAATGACAACACCAATGACAACAATACGCATAGGACCTACCACATCCTTTTAGTGTTGGCAGTTGATGAGCCCTCAAACCTATTTTTCTCTCATGCAAGGATCAGCAAAATCCCAAGTGTGATTCGGCCTAAGCCTTTTCCTCCTTTCCCTTCAAACCCACATGGACTTTGAGGTAAATCTAATCCACATGTTTCTGATTCATTTACACTTAACTCATCAAAATATTGTTTTCTAACAGCTATTTTTGATGGCCAAGAAGACTTCCTTAAAGCTCCTTTCTTAGAAATAGGATGTTGTGGTTTGCCAAAGGAAAAAAAAAGTTGATCCCCAAAAGGTTTAAATTCAACTTGAAACTAAGAAATCATGAAGTTTGGACCAAATTGGGCCAGATGCTTTCTCATTATTCCTAATAACCTTTCTCCCCCAGGTGATTTTTCAACTCTTGCTTCAGTGATGGACAGAATGAAAATACTTGGGTGAGGCAGGGCTGCTTGTCCAGGATTTCTCTGGAGATGCGTTAAACTAGGATGCACTGGGAAAGGGACATTTTTCTGTCAATTCATTTCCCCTCTCTTCTCACCTCCATGGTTTAGAGTAAGCCTCTTGTCAGCTCAATGGCAGCTACTTTACTCACCTGAGGTTCCTTAACTCCCCAGGGTCCTTTTCGTGCTCACAAACTGCCCCACCCTTCCTATTCATGGTCCTTGGAACCGCCACTTCTTTCTCCATTTCCCCTTCTCAATGAAAGCTCTGTGTCAAAGGGTTCAGGAAAACAAAACTCCCAGAGCATGAAGAATTTCATGGCCCTGCAAAGAAACAGAAGATACATTAGGTCAGATGTTAGGCTGATACCTTCACCAACTCCCTTTAACTTCAGACTTTAATTAAAATGACCCTTGTACAGGGAATTACAAATAAACACTCATTCATGGTTTTGCTCTGGAATCCCATAAAATCTACATGAACAGACTACTTCTATTTTATTGTAGCTTCCTAAGACACCCTGCCCAGATGGATTTTGTTCCTGCCTTTTGGATGAAGACAAAATCTTGAGCAGCGCTCACAGGCACAGAGACTCTGATCATCCACCATGTTTTTTTCTCTTTCGGCAGCATCCAGATGGGGCCATTGGGTGCATGCAACACTAGCTAGATGGTGTTTGAGTTCTCTCTGGTGAAGGAGAAAATGTATAGTCTGGCATCTGTAACTAGGACACAATAAATGTCCAAATATATATGTGTTGAATTAATCTATATCAACAAAACACAGTGGATTTGGGCAGGGTGTGTGTGTGTGTGTGTGTGTGTGTGTGAGAGAGAGAGAGAGAGAGAGAGAGAGAGAGAGAGAGAGAAGCAGTTGAAAGAAGAAGACATAGAAGTAGGTTTGGGGAAAGTCAGGAGATGGGGGGGCATCTATAGCTTAAGAGTAACTTTGGGGCAAATCAAAGAGGTTTAATGAGGATTTTATTAGTTTCCCCTCTAATTTCTAGTAAAATCACATCCTTAATGATGGTCTGTGGAGTGGATCGCTTGGCAGGACTATATAAAAAAGTGCTATATCTGGTTCAAGGTTGGCAGAGGATGAAACCAGAGGCTTCCCCAGGGAGCAGGGGCATACTGACTGTGTGTGTTAAAAGGCTGACTCTCTCAGTTCTATGGCATTCGGTGCTTGGGGTAGTCATAGAATTTAGAGAAGAATGGTAGTTGCCTTGGATGGAAAGAAGGAAGGCTGGGAAGCCAGGAGGCCTGGGTGCTAGTCTAGAGTGGCCTGTACTGGTATACACTCACAGAAGCCACCTTGCCATCTGGGCCTTAGAACCACCTGAGAAATGGAAGACCTATAAAACTTTCAAGATTCTGCGCACCTCTAACTTTCCAAGATCCCTACATTGGATTTCTTAACCCTAAGATATTTATAATCTTTGAGATCTTCATTATTTAAATAGGCTAGGCACTGTTTATATCTTTTGAATTTTATGCCAAACTAAGCCTCAGTCTTTGGAAAATCACTTCTGACACTTTATAAGTGTGTACACCCCTCCCCACATATACACATCACCTTGTTCATGCGTGAGCAAGAGTAATGTGTAATATTACTCTTTTATTAGATAGGATATTCCTTGTGATCTATAATTCACATAACCAGGGCACTATGGTGAACCTCTTCTCAGACACAAAACACAAGCCCACCCCAAATGAAAAAATACGGTAATTTATACTATATATCTGTTTGCATGTTATAACAAGTTTTATTTACACTAATGGTGTTAAGGCACATGTCATTGGGCATTTAATTAATTAGACTCATGGATGCATTTCTGTTGATAATTAAAATCATATATTTGGGATAGTAATGATTTCATAGTTTAAAACAAACTACACACTATTTCTTAAGTGTGTGTGAATATCTTGAATATCTTATTAGGACAAAGAATTTTACTTAAGCTAAGAAGTACAGAATAGAAACATAAACAGAACTCTGAATAACGCATATGCAACTACATTATAAAAAGCATATGGCCCTGTCAGGTTGGAGCATTGTCCTGTGCACTGAAGGGTCGCAGGTTTGATTTCCAGTTGGGGTGTGGGCAGGAGGCAGATGATCAATGTTTCATTCTAGCATCAATGTTTCTCTCTATCCCTCTCTTCCCCTCTCTCTAAAATTAGTAAAACCATGTCCTCAGGCGAGGATTTTTAAAAAAGCATGCCCCAGGGCCTCTGCTCACCTCTTCTATTTCTTGGGAATTGCTCACAGCACTTAGCTCAGATATAAGCACCTAACAGGTGATTGAAGAATAGGTCTGACTGTTGACCAAGTTAAGTTAAGCCAATTTAAGACTTTATCTGTATTTGTTTCCTGTACACACCTACATAACACACACACACACACACACACACACACACACACACACACACATCTGTCATTAGATTAATGCCTCATTTATCTGACATTAGTGTTACTACATTTCCCAAATAAATAAAGCTCACCCATTCAAAGTTATATATTTTAATTGGGATCACAAAGCTTTCTAAAAGAAAATACACACTACTCTCACTTCTTAAACAGAAAATTCTCAACATAATATGAACTGTAAACAGTGAGTCGCGATGGTTCTAATTAAGAGCATCAGTCATTTCCCTGGGCCCTCAGATCCCGGGGACAATCTTTTGGCAATCACCAGGCTGTTTATTATTTTTAAACTGCAATCTAAACAGTCGAGGCAGTGAGACCTCTCTCCTTCCTACAGCACCTTACATCTGGTGGCAACTCTCACCCCCAGAATAAAACCTGAGAATTGATCTCTGAAGACAACCGTGTACTTCCTGGGAAGGATCAGGTGTGGGGTTACTCAGCCCGTTAGAATAAATCGTTTTGGTAGCTCTAGCCATCATTCCCATTAAATTCTCAGGGAAACAAAGAGGCAGCTCCACCCAGGATTAAAATGCACTGAAGGGCAATAGCCCCAAACCAAATCCCCGTTTATTTTGCCCCTCCCTGGTCTCTCCAGTCTGCTCCCTGCACAAGGACCCTACATGGAAGCCAGCACCCATCCTGTGTAAACAGGAGGCAGTCTGTCCTCCTACGTATGGCAGATTCGAGTAGGCAAAGAGCCCCGTGCAAAAGCACGGGAACCCTGCTACCAAGGATCACCCAACATTGGAAAAAAGCTGATTCCATAAAAGGGAAGAGTCAGGTAAATAAAGAGATCAATTGTAATTCAGAGAACAAAAGCGGCATTTTTAAAAGGTAGAGTTAGTGTTCAGAGAGGGTTTTAAGAAGATAATGAATTCAGAAATCAAGGACAGGCTGCTATAAAAAAAAAAAAAAAAAGGAAGCATTTAAAGAACAAGAAAAAGTACCTGGAAATGAAAAAGTAATAGTTTTCTAAATAAAACAGTCATATCAATAATAGAACAGAGAAGGCTAAAGACGAAGGTGGTTGTCTGGGATCTATAATTGAGGCAACATCTCATAATGTAGAGCAATAAGGAAAAGAGATGAAGAGTGTGATAGGAAAGTTAAGAGACATGGACGATAAATCTAACATGTAATGACAGTTTTAGGAGGAGAGAACAGAGACAAGGGGGAGGAGAAAAGTCAAAGCAAGGAGGGATACAGATTTCGTGAGCAGAGGAATAAGAATCTTCAGATTGGAAGGGGCCCAAAAAATCTCTCAGAATGCCTAAAAGATCCCACCTAAGGGTAGGATATATTTCAGAAGTTTTAAAACATAAGGAAAAAGGCGTAAAAGTTCTTTTTAAGGGACATCCGACAACTCCTGGCAAATGCTGGAAGTCCGTGAAGCAGTGCAGATGTACACATTTGGAGGCAAGTAGGGACCCAGGAAACGGCCTGTGTGCCATGCAAGTAGCTGGGACAGACACTGCTAGTTACTTGCCTGATGCCACTATTATTTTTTTCTTTACAACGGAACCCCAGATTCTTGGGAGGGGCATATCGATTGAGCTTAAAGTATTCCCATCACCAGACTCCTGTGAAGTTCAGAGTGGCCATGACTCAATTCTAGCCAAGGAGTGTAAGCAGAAGTTGATCATTGGAACTTCCTGGAAGGCTTTTTCAAAGGAACAGACTCAACAGCCTGACTTTTTCATCCCTTTGTCCCTTCACCCTGGCTGCCTCCTTCTTAGAATGTGCACTTGATTCCTGGGGGCTCACAACCATCTCGTGACCCAAAGGACCAAAGCCTACAAAGTAAGGATGCTAATAGAGAGGGCAGAAAGAGCCTGATTACAAATAAAATCATGAAAGTATGCAAAGAAATGTGGAACAATTTTTAAAAATAATCTTAGAGGAGAAGGTAACACAAAATGCCAAAGCCATAAAAAGAAAACTTAATAAATTTGACAAATTTAAAATTTTCTTCATGGGAAAAATAACCTCACAAAAAGTCAAATAAGTAAAGACAAACTGTGAAAAAAAAAGTAATTGCAACTCATATCATAAAAAGCTAATTTCCTAAATATACAATGAAATCCTTACAAATTTCTATGAAAAAAAATTTAAAACTTGATTCAATAGAAAAATAGTCTAAAGAGAAAAACATTTCATAGGAAAAAGAATAAATCGCCCTTATATGAAAAAATATTTAATTAGTAATAAAATTAGTGCAAACTATTGCCTTTCAATATAAATTTTATGCTTAATTTTAGCCAAAAGGCAGAGAAGCTACTCCATATAAATTTTAAAATAGCCCTAGCTGATTTGGCTCTGTGGATAGAGCATCAGCCTGTGGACTGAGGGTCCTGGTGTTTAAGAAGACCGGGTTCAATTCTGGTCAAGGGCATGTACCTCAGTTGCAAGCTCAATCCCTGGCCCTGATTGGGGCACATGCGGAAGTGGCAACCAATCGATGTGTCTCTCACATTGATGTTTTTCTCTCTATGTCTCTCCCCCTCCCTTGCACTCTCTCTAAAAAATCAATGGAAAAATATCCTTGGGTAAGGATTAACAACACACAAAAAAATAAATCTTAGAATAACCTTGTCTGTATCTACAAAACACTTTCCTATAATTTTTATAGAGATTGAGTTAAACCTGCATATCAATTTGGAAAGAATTGACATGTTTATTATGTAGTTGTATAATGAATGAGCATTTTTTTATTTATTTTGATCATTTTTTATTTCTTTAATTATTATTTTTTAGTTTTCAACATAAAAGTCCTGAATATGTTTTACATTTAAGTATTTAATTTAGTTAACATGATTATAAGTAATACTATATTTTTTATTTTGGTGTCCATGTAGTGATTGCTAGACAATCATGTCATCAGAGAATAAGGAGAGTTTTATTACTTCCTTTCCAATCTGCATGCCTTTAATTTCATTTTCTGGTCTTATTGCACTGGCTAGCACTTCTAAAACCATGTAAAATGAGTGGTAAGAAAGGACATTCTTGCCTTGTTGTCAAACTTAGAGGGAAATTTGTCAAATTTATTAAGTTTTCACCATTAAGTATAATGCCAACTATAGGGTTTTTGAAGATGGCTTTTATTAATTTGAAGAAGTTTCCTCTATTCCTTTTTCCCTGAGCATTTTTATCATGAATGGATGTCAAATGCTTTTTTTAAACCAGTTGATATGATCATATGATTTTTCTTTAGCCTATACATATGGTGAAATATACTGATTAATATCTGAATATTGAAACAGCTTTGCATCCCTGGAAGGTACAAATGACAAGAATTATTAATGTAAATTGGTTGTGGTATCTTTGAGCTTCACCCAAGCCATCCATTCTCTGAGTTCCACCCCACTTCCTCACCTGCTGGAGAGGTTGCCAAGGCTGGTTGCAGTGGACACTGATCCAGGCAAAGATCACCAGGCTGTGGTTCTGGCAAGTATCACAGGGCAGCCAGCATGCCAAAGAGAGTGCTGTGGGTACATCAGGCTGAGGGGAAAGAGTTGTATTCACCATGCCAAGCTTGCTGCCTGTAGGGCCCATTGAGGTACCAGCTTGAGTTGGCTAACAATTCCTATTTGAGAACAATGTGGCTGATTAATTCTGACTAACTTTGCCCATAAAAATGCAAAACATAGAGGGAGACTGCATCCAGCTCTTGTTAGAATGTAGTACTCATGCATAGGAACTTATAGCAGTGTACTTTGCTACACTCTAAGAATTCATTCTACATTTTTATTTGTGTGGAATAAATTGTCCTCAACAAATTCCAGACTTTGTCACATTCATCTAGTACTAAGTCATAAAAATACCCATGGACCTCAAATATTGCGCATAGGCTAGGGTAATGCATCTCAGAGAGACGAAACCTGGAAATTATTTTTTCTAGCCCAAAGTCTGTATAACATTTAAGATGCCTGGAAAAAAACCAAAAGGCAAGATCTGGTGTCTGGAGGAGTTCTTTCTGTGCCTAAGACCCGCAGGGAAGCCAGGAAAGAAGCAAAGATCCATTTAGAAGCAGAGACAATCTATAAATCTAATTCTCTCCCATGAGTCATCTAGAGAGGAATTTATGTATGTCTACTAAAAGTAGAAAAACATTGTCTAGCATTTTAAATTGAAAGGACTCCATTTTCTGTCCTTTGTTTCCTCTCTAGATCATTATATCTCCCCCAAGGAAATTTTTTAGACATTTGTTTCCAAATTATTTCCCTGCCCTTATGAAATTTGGATACCAAAGATATATTATGTTTATGTTGATGGGTAATGTTGAGCTTTGGAGGATCACAAACCATTGCAATATCTAAGCTTCCCCAACCAATTTTTGTCCCCTTGGGAGCAACATTGCCCCTATTAATAATGCCTGTCCTAGCAAAATTAGTGTCTAAATTCTTCACAAAAGCAGAAAAAAATGAATATCTTAAACAACCTTTGAGGTTGCTTCCATGTCCTATCCTCAGAATTGCAATGACAATTTTCTTCTTTTATCTGGGTGCAACTATTGGCATTCTTCAGTCTAGAATCAAGTAAAAAGTGGTTCATTACAATCAAGGAAATGCCAGAGCAGTCAATTTGAGAAAGTCTTCAAAGACCTGGAAAGTCATGATCAGGCAGCTACTGCATTCTGCTCATCTCCAGTTTCTCCTGAGTGGGTTCTAGGTGAAGGCTCTCGCCTGCTTCTGCCCAGTGCTGTGTGTCACCTGCACAAATCCAAATACCTAACTCCCTCATCCACACAACCTTGCAATGTTCCTGCACTGTTATGACAAGAAAGGAGAGTCACAGAGGGTGACTAATACAGCACCATTTGTGGCAATATTAGGTGGCTGGACTCAGTTGTCATTTTTAAGTAGAACAGCTTAATTTAAGAATTTGTGCCCTAGCCGGTTTGGCTCAGTGAATAGAGCGACGGCCTGAGTACTGAAGGGTCCCAGGTTCGATTTTGGTCAAGGGCACATGCCAGGGTTGCAGGCTCCATCCCCAGTGGGGGGCGTGCAAGAGGCAGCTGATCAATGATTCTCTCTCATCATTGATGTTTCTGTTCATTGATGTTTCTCTCTTCTCTCTCTCTCTCTCTCTCTCTCTCTCTCTCTCTCTCTCTCCTCTCTGAAATAAAAAAAAATATATATTAAAAAAAAGAATTTGTATAAAACCTGGTGTTATGTCTTGGGCTCGAAGTCCAACTGAGTTTTGGTACATGAACCATGACATAACTATCAAGGGTGATAACTGCAATGTGTTAATCAAGTTGGGTATCTGATTTACTCACATAGAGGCTTCTTTGATTCCCATTGAACTTGAACAGCCATAACCATGATGTCAGGTATCAGGGAAACCGAATTTGCATAATAACAGTTGATCATACTGGGGTACCTGATCATGCTGGGGAACTGATCACACTGGAGTATTCGATCATGCTGGGGTCCTGATAATATTATGGTACCTGATCATACTGGGGTACTGATTATGCTGGAGTCCTGGTCATATTGTGGTACCTGATCATGCTGGGGTACTGATTATGCTAGAGTATTGATCATGTTGGGGTACTGATCATGCTGGAGTACTGATCATGCTGAGGTACCTGATCATGCTGGGGTCCTAGTTATATTGTGGTACCTGATCATGCGGGGTACCTGATCATGCTGAGGTACCTGATCATGCTGGGGTACTGATCATGCTGGGCTACAAAGGTTTGCCAGAAAAGGTAGCTGCTGAATTTGAGGGAGCCATTAATATTTTATATCCATAAACTGGTTTAATGAGGAATCTCAACTCATTGGGAAATAAATTTGAAATGGTTTCCTTTATTGAGTATCTGCCTCCAACTAAGCTCTGCTGAACTACCCTTTCTCCCTGGGCACAGCACTCTTAACCATAGCTGAGATGACAACACACCTTCTCTGTCACCTTTATTACCCAAGCAGTCTCAATTTAATTCCATAAGAGCCAGCACTGTCCATTTTAAGTCTCCAATTACATAATTAAGGGGGAGCTCTTCTCTTTCCACCCTCCCAGCCTCTGCACAGGCTACACTGGGAGCTGACATGGCTTGGCCAGGGCATAGAGAGTGAGATACAGTCTGCTTTCACACGCCTCCTTACTCATCTCCACTCTCATGTTGGGGTGGAGAGCAGATGGACAGAAGTTATATATCTTCTTATGTGGCTGCTCATAGCAAGTTTCCACTTTTTCAGACTTCACCTTGGTTGGTCATAATTGCTGACTTGGCTCATTATCAAGGAACTCAAAACAGTCAAGTGGTGGTTCCAACAACCTTGCTGATAAAGGATTCAATTTAGAGACACTCCCTTAGGCATACGCCACCTCTTTTACTTGTCCTCCAGCCAATAAATTCACCTACTTGTTCTGATGTTCCAAAATGGCTTTGGCCTTGGCAAGTCTATGGCCACAAATTCCAGTTACCCTTCCTAGTCCCAAATCTGGAGTCCATGACATGTAGAGGATCTAACTTCCATGCTCTCAGGAACTATACAGGGAAGTCTTTATCTCTGCCTGGTGGCACCCTGTTCCATCTCCCAAGGATTCTGCCCCTCTAGTAGCACTTAGTATGAGTCCTCAAGCCTGCCAACTTGAGGTCACAACCAAGGAATAAAATGTTTAACTTCTATTTGCTGGACTGACTTTCAAGGATCTACATGAAAAGTTATGAGTGATTCCCTTGAGGTCTCCATCCTCTGACTTCAGAGAGCAGAAGAGCCCTGGGAAAGGAAGGGAGAATGGTTTGAGGAACTCATGGCACTTACTCAAGCAGGCAGTCTCATTCCCCTGCCAGTTGCCCTCTGGCATTTCATGGGAGAAGGGTTGAAAAGTAGTAGAAGCCATACTTCTTTGCAAGCCCAGAGGTGGTGTTTGATCCATTAATGACTAAAAACAGGTTTTCATACACACTCCCACACACCACCACCACCACTACATGGCTTCTTCCTAAGTCTCTTGGCTCCTTTTCCACCAAAAATATGGCTTTGGGTTGTTAGCGTAACAAATCTGGCTGCTACTCCATCTGACTTCAACTCCATGGGTCTCGGTGCAAATTTTCAAGACAAGGAATCTGATTGGCTTTCTTTGAACAGATGTTTACTACAGGGTCAACCAGATGTGAACAAAAGAGCAGGACACCGGGTAAAAACATGTCTTCCTAGGCCCTCTCATATATCAGGGCTACCGTTAGGATTACTGCACCATAATATCAACCAAACTGAGGCATTTTGGAGAGTAAAAGGTGGAGTGACCAATAATCCCCTGAGACAAAAGGCATAAATTGGGATTGTCCTAAACAAACCAGGATGTATACTCATCCTACGTGGAGGAACTTCCACAAATGGAAAAGTGACTAGACAGGTGTACCAGGTACATTTGTGATGAAGTAGAACAAAAATTAGTTTATAATCTCCTTGGGGGAAGGAAATGTGTCTTATACACCTTTCTATTTTTGAGTCTAACATAATGTCTGTCAAAAAGGAGGGACTTAATAAATATCTGTTGAATTAATGAAAATTTAACAAGCTCCAATATTTTGTTGAAAATGTCGTTCATGTTTACATGTGAACCTGGAAACTTTTTTCCTATTGAAGGGAAAATGCTCAAATCATTCTCTCTGAAAGATGCTTTTGTAGTGTTAATCAAGTTGCCCATATTGTGCATTGGACTTAGAACAGTGCCTTTCTTATAATCTAGCCTAAAACATACCTGCACCAAAGCAACATTGGTGATTCTCAAATTTCTATTTAGAACTTCAGCCATTATCCACAGGGTTAGGTTGGCAAGTCTTTGTCAGGAACTTAAGCTGAAATTGCAGTCTCCTCCCCTCGTGGTGGACACCCTCAGCTGCAGAGTAAAACAGAGCAGCAAACGGGATTATGTTGGAGCTGGTGGGAAGCAGGGATATAGAAGAGAGGAAGAAAGAGAGAAAGAGGCAAGAAGCTCCCCAAAGGCAGGAGCAAGGCTACAGCCGCATAAGAACTAGGAAAAACCTCTGAGCATCATGGCAGAGGGGTACTAGGTATGTGGTACCTCGTAGCACCTGTGAAAGACACTGACTCACAGCTACCCTCCTCAAGGACTCCCAGGTCAGCTCCAAATCAAGCCTTTCTCAGGCATCTGAAGCCATTTCCACACACCTGCCTGAAGCCAACCGAGGCACACACATCAAGCAGGGCTGAGCACCTCTCCTCATTACAATATCAGTGCGTCATTTTTCTTATAGCTCTGTTCATAGAGCCACCAGCCTCCAGCTCTGTTCTAGAAGGCATCGCTGACTCCAGATACAACAACAAAAACAAAAATTGTTCAAGAAAATTCTCCTTCTTTACTTTAGACTCTAAAGTTTAGAGGATGAGATAATTATTTTATTATTTACTATTCGTTATTTTGTTTTAAGTGCCTTATAGATGATGCTTTTCTACAAAAACAATATATTATTTCCATAACAAGAGAAAAAGAAAAGATATGTAAAGAAAAATTATACCACCTCCTCACCATCCCTCCTTTTACATTTTGAAGCTACATTTTTTTAAGTTGTCATAGAAATTATATTTTGCGGTTGGTTCTTGTATTTATGAATGTTCAAGTGGCTTTATCTTTCTTTCTTCTTAAGACTATACGACTTTAATTAAAGTATTGACTGCATTCTGTCGATTTCTCTGGGAGGAAAGCACCCCCACCTTCTTGTTCTGTGGGAGCAGCTCAAATGGCCCTCATTTCTCCTCTCTGGTTGGCAGCTGCCTGAATCGCAGACATAAAGCCTCAGAGTATTTCACTTGTCTTTAGAGAGTCTCCTTGCAAACTCGAACTTAATGAAGACAGAGACGTTATTACAGAGGTGTTCTTGATGGCATGCAGAATGAAGACACATTTGTCATTGGTCGGTGACAACAGGGTGCACCCCACTGTGTGTCACTGCCAACCTCGGGCTCTGGGAATTTCCCTGAGGCCTAGTTGCCTCAACAGCCCAATAATCAGTCAGGTGGTTCATTGCAGAGGGGCTCTGCCTTCCTCTCCTGCTCACCCTTGCTTGTAGGTTGGGAAAACAGCAAACTCAGGGCCAACTTATGCAACTCACTGAATTGTCACCTGTAAGAAGAAAGTAGAGAGAGAATGAGCCTCAAGAAATAAGTCTCCACTTGAAAATGTGAATGCTTTTATATTTCAGGAAAATTGAAGGGTTACAGGTTTTGATTTGTTGTTAAGGTTTCAGAACATTTTGTGACGGTTTAAGCACATACAATACCATCAATGCCATTTGTTTAGACAACTGGTTGGCAAGCTATGTCCAGAGGGGCAAATCTGGCCAGCCACTTGATTTTATAAATAAAGTTTTATTGGAACACAGTCACACTCACTTGTTTACATATTGTCTGTGGCTACTTTTGTGCTACAAGGCAGAGTTGAGTAGTGGCAACAGAGACCATATGTGGCCCACAAAACCTAAAATATTTACTGTCTGGCCCTTTACAGAAAAAGTTCACCAACTTCTGCTTTAAACCAACATTGACACCCAGTCTCATTTTCCTTACTAATTTGACAGGAGGACGTTTATATGTCAATACAAAAGTAGAATACATGGCCTCCGCATAGCTTATAAGCAGATTGCTTTTCTCCATCCACAGACATTTTCCAGAGTGGTGACAGAGAGCAGAGAGCTTGGGTCCTGCCAGCTGTGTAACTCTGGGCCAGTTCCTTCACCTCTCAGCCTCCTCATAAGTATGTATCTAGCTCACAAGGTTGTAATGAGGATTAAATGAATGAACACATATAAAGAGTCCAGCACATACCTGGCCATAGTGGGGCCTCAATGAACACTGGCTTCTAAGTAGTTCCTTTTCCTTATGTAGCCATTCCTCTACACCAGTGGTTCCCAACCTTTTTTTTGGCCATGCCCCACCTAAGCATCTCTAAAATCCTGATGCCCTCCCTGTGACATATGATTCTTATTATTCAAAAAGCGAGCTCCTAGTCACATGGAGGAAGCCTAAAAGGCCATTAACTTGGTCTAAACAAGCTTCCAAAGAACATGGCATCCATGAAAGAGAAAAATAAAAGAACAAAAGGACAGTTGAAGTACGAGGAAGAAATCACTAAGAAATTGTTTAAAAAATAATAATATGAAGTGATATGAAAAAATAGCAAATAAAGTTTCAAAACATATAATAGAGAACTGAAATGCATAAATATGTCACATCATATATTTATATACTGTACGTGAGGCCCCTAGAGCCATAAGAAATGCAAAAGAATTCACTGTTAATAACTCATTCTTGAATTGCCTCCCTTAAAAATAAAATTGCCCCCCTGTGGGGCTGTGCCCCATGTTGGGAACCACTGCTGTACACCCAACATTTCATGAAACACACATTTACCAGAAAAGGGGTCAGAAGAAGATGGAAAATAGGGCAGAAACCCATTTGCAAATTGGCAAGATCTAAGTACCTCCCCCTAAGTTGTTTTTCCTAAAAATCATTCCTGACAGCCCATCCACTGGATGCACTAGAACATGGCCATGCCTGCAGTGCGGCTCCTGCAGGATGCAAACTAATGGTTGATCAGAACGGTAATACCTAGTTGCACTGGAACCTGCTCAATTCATCAGGGGCCCCAGAACCAGTCGTTACAACTCACTTTCATGCTTCAGCGGCCTAATTGTGCCTTGGACAGACTCACCTCTGGATTCAACACCCAGCTCTCTTCAAAGCGCTCAGTAAATTAGTGGCTCTCCATGTGCCCTTTCCCACAGAGGCAGACACACAGGGTCGGGCCGACCTGGGTTTGAAAGCAGTAAAGTTAATCAGGTCTTTGCTCAAAGTGAGTCCAAAGAGCACAGAGTAATTTGCCCCAAGCACCGGGCCTGTGCTACCCCTTGATAAAACTGCTGAATCAATTAGTCTAATTAAATGAGGTGGAAAATGACTCCTGCAAATAAGTTGCCATGAAAGGCAAGTCTTAATTTGGCCTAAGGGAAAGCAAACAGCTCTCGCCTGTGTCTTGCCAGAGTCTATGAATGGGGAATAATTGGCAATTCATGTGTGTGTGTATTTTTAAGTCCATGGTACAAATATGTTTTCGTTGACAAGCAGCTGAGGCTTTCCTGGGTATAAAGAGAGGGTTCTAATTAAGGGATAACATAATTGTGTGTGTTGGCTGAAATGCCACATGTGTGCCCTGGCTGCAGACATCGGGGCCTGGGACCCAGCCCACTGTGAGGAGTTGGGGCTTAGGCCAAGACGGACCCCCGCAGTGCCACCTAACATCAGCTGGTCAGCCTCTGCTCCCCAAAGCTCACTAAGGACTCCCTTGCAAGTGACTTAGGAAGAGAAGCTATGAAGTTAAAAATAAAAATTAAAAAGGCGCCTTCATCTCGGGGATTCTACTGCAAACCTTAAGAAGATGCTGGAGAACTATATTTCTGCAAGTAGGAAGGTGATCAAAATCACTTGATGAGAAGAAACTTACCCGATGGTCTAAGTCGGTGTGGGTATAGTTGCCTAGCTCTTCCACAGCCTGGCCCTTGGCCTGCCCCTGCCCAGCCCACTGGCAGGGAGAACTCTGAGACCCCCGCATGGCTGAGGAGTCTGTAGGTCCCTGGGATCCTCAGAAAGGGGTATCTACAAACCCAGCAGCACTCTGTTACCCATGGTGACCTCCTTCAGAGGTGTAATTTGGTAAGTGTTTTCACAAGAAAAGTCTCCTTTGGATGTCTTTATGAAAGCTTTCTTCTCCAATAGGATGGGGTCTCACAGGAAATTAGGCTGGGGTAGGGGGTGAGGAGGAATCCCTGCTACCTGTGGGAAATTTAGGATAATCACAGGATGTGACCTTCTCCCAACACCATATTCCTGAATGTGGGGTCGGACTCAGAGCAGTGTGGTTTTGAGCCCAAGAGGCAGTTCTGATGATCAAGATATTAGCTGATCGATGTGGCATTCTCAGTCTACTCAGCTCCCACCCCTGATTTCCTGGGTCCCCTTTACAATGCGGCCCTCAAGCCCCTACTGTTTGCCAGCTTTTCTTTGTGTGAGCTCAGCTCATCTCCACGGTGGGCTTCTGAAACCCTGCTCAGTGTCATGCCCTCCTTTCATCTAACTGGGGACAGTAAATGATTAGCTAATGACCCAGCCAGGGGGAGAATCAATAGACCTAAAGGATTCTTGAAAAGAGGGTGCTTGATTCAATGAAGCGACTCAACAAACACCATCTTCAACTGACTGAGAACCGTGGCTTCATGACCTTTGACTACCAAGAGAATTAGTAGCAGCCCCTCAGTGCCAAGACAGGACGCAGTTTTTGAGTAATTAAGTTTATGAGGAAGCACACAGTAGACCCCCTTATATGAGGAATATGATCCAAGACCTCCAGTGGATGCCAGAAACCAAGATATTACCAAACCCTGTATATACTATGTTTTTACCTGTACATACACACCTAGGATACAGTTTAATATATAAATTAGACACAGTAAGATATTAACAATAATAACCAATAATAAAATAGAGCAACCATAGTAATATACTGTAATAAAAGTTATGTGACATTATTAAGTAAAATAAGGGTCACTTGAACCCAAGCACTGTGATAACTTGACAGTCGATCTGATGACGGAGCCGGCTTCTAAGTGACTAACAGGCAGGGAGTGTATACAGCATGGAGACACTGGACAGAGGGATGATTCCCGTCCCGGGCGGAACAGAGCGGGATGGCATGAGGTTTCATCACAGGACTCAGAATGATGCTCCATTTAAAACTTATGAATTCTTTGTTTCTGGAATTTTTCATGTAATATTTTCGGACCACAGTTGACCGTGGGTAACGAAAACCTCTGAAAGCGAAACAGCAGCTAAGGGGGGACTACTGTGGCTTGGAGTTGAGAGCATTGGTTCTGAAACTAGCCAGAGGGAGGGAGGGAGGGGGGTGGAAGGGTGGATAAAGGGAGAGGTGAATGGGGAAGGATTGCTAACCTGCCATGTGCTATGCTCTTTACAGACATTATCTCATTTAAGCCTCCTCCCAAATCTGTGGAATTCATCATCCAAAGGAGGGCATTTTAAAGAGAGCCCTCTTGATAATGCTCAGAAGTCATATGCTTATGTTCCATTTATCTGTAACTTCCAACCCATCTCGACCTCCACCCCCATCCTTGAGCCTATTCCATCCTCAAACCCCCTTTCATCCCTAAGGTGAGGCTCAGGGATGTGTGGGAGGCAGAAATGTGTCTTCCTATAAGTTATTTGCTAATTTTCCAAGGCTGACATTTTGTTTTCTTTTTAGCGTCATAAAATTTCATGTGAATGCCAGCATCCTACCATGACTACCAAAATGCCAAGTCAAATGGTCAGGTTACCCATTATCATCCCCGTTGTACAGAGGAGGGGCAGAGGTTAAATAACGGGCCACGTTTGCAGAGCTAGACGGTAGCGGAGCCAAGGCTCCCAAGCCATGTGTGTTGGTTGTTTTGAGCGCTGAGTTTTCACTCCCCGGCCCTGCCTCACATTTCTACGGGACTTGGGGTCGCTCGGCACAGCCCAGCGGTCACCCACTCACTCAGCTCCCTACCCCACACTTGGGACAGAACTCAGATCTTCCCTGAGTGCCCAGGATCATGGGTCAGCTTGAACAGGTCCTTAAACACCTCATGCCTCAATATCCCTATTAACATCCCAGTAGCTTATTGTGTGGAATTAGTCTGAAAAATGTCTGGAGGGAAAAAAATGGTTCTTATGAAATTTTAAAAAACAAAGTAAAAAAAGATGCTATAAGAAGAAGCTTTCTTTTCTGATAGGTACCATTTTTCTCAGACCCCCATGGATTTAAGTGGGCCGCATGCTGCCTTTTTTAGCATACACAAGGATCAGGTAAATGGATCCATAATACCAGTTTCTACTTCCCATTTCCTTAAATGATGCAAGTAGCAGTCAGTTGTTCAGAGGGTGGGAGAAACACTTGAGCTTAGGGCAGCAAGGAGAGCCCCTGAGAAGGGCCGGCACTGGACGGGAGGGATGCTCTCAGGCTACACATTTGCACTCGGGCTTGTGAAACTCTGAGATTCTTGTTTATTTTCATTGCTTTTTATCGGTGAAGTTTTCCTCTGAAACCTGAACACACGAAACAACAGATCGTCCCATCTAAATCCCAAAAGAGGTGCCACAATGAACCGGAAATTAACTTTCTCTGCTCAACTTTTTAGAAATGGGGGCAGGGGGTGGCAAAAATTTGTTTTATTTTGTCAAAGGACAACAAGCTTCCAGAGTCAGTCACTGCCACATTTGGCCATTTCATAATCACGCAGGAGACGGAACAGAACGGGCAGGTGTCTCCTTTCCTAGCCCCGGGGTTACTGGTGGACCCCGTGATTCTGGTATCTTCTCTGCCCCTCACGTCTGGCAAGCAATGGTGGTCTCTCATTTCTTAGTGTCTGTGAAGATTGTTTTTCAACTTGAAATACACCCCCTAATTTGAAAATGAATGGGTCTTCTTTAAAGAAATCATATTTACCAGCATTTGAAGAGGTCTACTGCGTCCCAGGCTGAGACACAGCGGCCAGAGGTTGGGATGGAGAGGGGTGCAAATAGACTGGCTGAGACCCCCTCTGAAGTTCTTATCCAGCCTGCTGATCAGCAACACAGCCTGGGAAATAAACAAAAAACAAAGCACAAAATATAGTCTTATGCCATAAAATGGCTCCATTCCTAAATAAAGACAACAAATATTCAACAGTCATATCTACATCATCCCCACATTGGGGAGTAAGCCAAGCACCCCCCAACTGTGCTCAAAAGGAACAGTGCTGCTCTGGGGAGCAGCGTCTCCATAAGCCTCATTGCAGGAGCCTGTGCCCCCCCCCCCACCCCGCCCCAAATCAGAGCTCTTCCCAAATAGCATTCTAAAGTGCTGTTTAACCTCTGCATCTCTACTAACGCAGCAAGGCTCCGAGGGGTTGGGTTGAAGCCAAGGTGGATTAAGTGGAATTGTAGAAGTGTTCCCAATAAGCAGTTTCTTACTATTAGCAACTTCTCGCCTACAACGGAGGCTCAACGTCTCCCCCTCCTTTTCTTTGCCAAGAAGAATGTATAACAATTTCTGTTGTGTGAGACAAAGAGTGTGCGTGTGTGTGCAGTGAGCCATGTATGTATCTATGCACCTACGCACAAGAACTGCCTGGTCATATCCTTTCTTCACCGTTTTCAGTGTGTGTGTGTGTGTGTGTAAACATATATAGATATATATCTTTTCTCTTTTTACTGATTCTCTTCCAAAGTTTTCCCCAAATCTGATAAATCCTTTTTTTTCCATTTCTATCCAAACCAGGTTTCTGTTGTGTCTGCTTCAAGCATCATAAAACAAAGGTTAATTCTTTTAACAACCCCAGGACCTGGAGCTGCTGTTGCCAGCTTTCCTGGCTGGCCTTGACCCTCCGGGATATCTCCCGCCAGAATTCCCCAGACACACGCCATCAACCAGGACGCATGGCCAGGCATCTCATATGCTCCTTCTGGGTTATGTTATAAATTTTGGCTGAGACATCAACACATGTCAACATGTTACTTTCAGTGACATGTTTGTCTTTTCTTTGTTAGCTTTGGTTCAAGGCCGTGAATCCATTTCGAGAAACGACGTTTCCAATTGTAAGCAAAAGTCTATCATGCTTCATGGACTTTGGGGTTTCTCTATGCCTGTCTCCTCCTTCCATCACTCTCCCCCTGCGCCCCTCCTTTATTTTTCTTAGAAGTCCAAGTGAAAGGATATTTGGTAATCAAAGTGAATTTAACTGGCAGGGCAGGAGCGAACACAAACCGATGAGCTCCCAGGACCTCTGTCTTTGGTTGGCTCTCAATGAGTTCGGGGGATCACAACCGTGTCTCCTTTTCACCTGAGCGCTGCAATTCTTTCTCTCTCTCTCTTTCTTCCTCCCTTCCTCCCTTCCTTCCTTCCTTCCTTCCTTCCTTCCTTCCTTCCTTCCTTCCTTCCTTCCTTCCTTCCTTCCTTCCTTTCTTTCTTTCTTCCTTTCTTCTTTCTTTCTCTTTTCAATGACAACAGAGGTCAATGCTCAGGTTTTAACCCTGCTTGGTCAGATCTCCTCTCTCCTTCATTGTTCAGAATACCGTTATCAATTTGAGATAGGACTCGGGTGCCTACAGCATCTCTTCCAGGAGTTCTGGGAGCTCCACAGTCATCTCCTCCTGCCCCAGAGGGCTGCTTCTCTGCTCACTTCCTTTTGCCTGGAGAGAGCAACTGCCCCTGGCTGCCCTCCCATTCCCTGTTGTGGAAAAGGAGGCACCACAGCAGCGCGGCTGGAGGATGTGGCTTCTGAAAAGTGGCCGAGAAGTGCCTGGCTACCCGTTCAGGACCGGCTGAAGGTGCCAGCAGGGAGCCAGTTCACAGGTAGCAAAAGAAACATGGTTATTGCCCCTTTCTTTAGAAAACAAAAGCTTCTCAGGTTTCGAACAAATAATATTAATATGCAGCTTGAACATGCATCTTCATCATCAACTTTACCTCTGAATTAGTTTTGAGTGGTCCAGAAACCCATTCACAACGGATAAAGATTTACCACCATTAGGCAATAATAAACCAGAAATTGGTCCCTGGATCCGGATGAGGCCTAGTGCACCTAGGCCCGGGTGAGCCCAAGTGGCCCTGGGTCTGGGTGAGACCATGTGTCCCTGGATCCGGGTGAGGCCTCGTGCCCTAGGCCCGGGTGAGCCCAAGTGGCCCGGGTCGGGGAGAGGCCATGTGTCCCTGGATCCGGATGAGGCCTAGTGCACCTAGGCCCGGGTGAGCCCAGTGGCCCTGGGTCTGGGAGAGGCCAAGCGTCCCTGGGTCCGGGTGACCATGTGTCCCTGGATCCGGGTGAGGCCTCGTGCACCTGGCCCGGGTGAGCCCAAGTGGCCCTGGGTCTGGGAGAGGCCAAGCGTCCCTGGGTCCGGGTGAGACCATGTGTCCCTGGATCCGGGTGATGCCTTGTGCACCTAGGCCCGGGTGAGCCCAAGTGGCCCTGGGTCTGGGAGAGGCCAAGCGTCCCTGGGTACGGGTGAGACCATGTGTCCCTGGATCCGGATGAGGCCTCGTGCACCTGGCCCGGGTGAGCCCAAGTGGCCCGGGTCGGGGAGAGGCCAAGCGTCCCTGGGTCCGGGTGAGACCATGTGTCCCTGGATCCGGGTGAGGCCTCGTGCACCTAGGCCCGGGTGAGCCCAAGTGGCCCTGGGTCGGGGAGAGGCCAAGCGTCCCTGGGTCCGGGTGAGACCATGTGTCCCTGGATCCGGGTGAGGCCTCGTGTCCCTGGGTCCGGGTGAGACCAAGCGTCCCTGGGTCCGGGTGAGACCATGAGTCCCTGGATCCGGATGAGGCCTCGTGCACCTAGGCCCGAGTGAGCCCAAGAGGCCCTGGGTCTGGGAGAGGCCAAGCGTCCCTGGGTCCGGGTGAGACCATGTGTCCCAGGATCCGGATGAGGCCTCGTGCACCTAGGCCCGGGTGAGCCCAAGTGGCCCTGGGTCTGGGAGAGGCCAAGCGTCCCTGGGTCCGGGTGAGACCATGTGTCCCTGGATCCGGATGAGGCCTCGTGCGCCTAGGCCCGGGTGAGCCCAAGAGGCCCTGGGTCTGGGAGAGGCCAAGCGTCCCTGGGTCCGGGTGAGACCATGTGTCCCTGGATCCGGGTGAGGCCTCGTGCACCTAGGCCCGGGTGAGCCCAAGTGGCCCTGGGTCTGGGAGAGGCCAAGCGTCCCTGGATCCGGGTGAGACCATGTGTCCCTGGATCCGGGTGAGGCCTCGTGCCCCTAGGCCCGGGTGAGCCCAAGTGGCCCTGGGTCTGGGAGAGGCCAAGCGTCCCTGGGTCCGGGTGAGACCATGTGTCCCTGGATCCGGGTGAGGCCTCGTGCACCTAGGCCCGGGTGAGCCCAAGTGGCCCTGGGTCTGGGAGAGGCCAAGCGTCCCTGGGTCCGGGTGAGACCATGTGTCCCTGGATCCGGGTGAGGCCTCGTGCACCTAGGCCCGGGTGAGCCCAAGTGGCCCTGGGTCTGGGAGAGGCCAAGCGTCCCTGGGTCCGGGTGAGACCATGTGTCCCTGGATCCGGGTGAGGCCTCGTGCACCTAGGCCCGGGTGAGCCCAAGTGGCCCTGGGTCTGGGAGAGGCCAAGCGTCCCTGGGTCCGGGTGAGACCATTTGTCCCAGGATCCGGGTGAGGCCTCGTGCACCTAGGCCCGGGTGAGCCCAAGTGGCCCTGGGTCTGGGAGAGGCCAAGCGTCCCTGGGTCCGGGTGAGACCATGTGTCCCTGGATCCGGGTGAGGCCTCGTGCACCTAGGCCCGGGTGAGCCCAAGTGGCCCTGGGTCTGGGAGAGGCCAAGCGTCCCTGGGTCCGGGTGAGACCATGTGTCCCTGGATCCGGGTGAGGCCTCGTGCACCTAGGCCCGGGTGAGCCCAAGTGGCCCTGGGTCTGGGAGAGGCCAAGCGTCCCTGGGTCCGGGTGAGACCATGTGTCCCTGGATCCGGGTGAGGCCTCGTGCACCTAGTCCCGGGTGAGCCCAAGAGGCCCTGGGTCTGGGAGAGGCCAAGCGTCCCTGGGTCCGGGTGAGACCATGTGTCCCTGGATCCGGATGAGGCCTCGTGCACCTAGGCCCGGGTGAGCCCAAGTGGCCCTGGGTCTGGGAGTGGCCAAACGTACCTGGGTCTGGGTGTGACCATGTGTCCCTGGATCCGAGTGAGGCCTCGTGAACCTAGGCCCGGGTGAGGCCACGTGCCCCTGGGTCTGGGAGAGGCCAAGCGTCCCTGGGTCCGGGTGAGACCATGCGTCCCTGTATCCGGATGAGGCCTCGTGCACCTAGGCCCGGGTGAGCCCAAGTGGCCCTGGGTCTGGGAGAGGCCAAGCGTCCCTGGGTCCGGGAGAGACCATGTGTCCCTGGATCCAGGTGAGGCCTTGTGCAACTAAGCCCGGGTGAGGCCACGTGCCCCTGGGTCTGGGAGAGGCCAAGTGTCCTTGGGTACGGGTGAAGCCAGATCCTGGGTCCGGGTGAGGCCGTGCGCCCCTGGATCCATCCGGGTGAGGCTGGGTCCCAGGCCCGGGTGAGACCACGCGCCCCTTGGATATGGGTGAGGTCACGTGCCCCTTAGTCCAGGTGATGCCGTGCCCCTGGGATCGGCCGAGTCCAAACCAGAGGGAGTCAGACCTCCATTACCACCATTTGTCCACCATCCAGAGCTGAGGGGTCAGTGCTGACATGTACACATAAGGAACTACTGGACATCGAAATTGGGTCTCAAAAGAACTGTTGGTCCAGGGGGAAGCTCGCTACAGATTGATTCATTTGCCTGTCAGCATAAATATTATTGCTCGTCTCACATTCAGTTCTTATTAGTATATATCTAGTGACATTTGATCTCGTTCATGTTGAGGAAATGATGAACAACATAGACTGAGGAACAAGAACAGAACCAGAAGCAAGGAGGCATCGATCGACTATCGGGCCTCAGAGGGAGGATATGGGAGGGTAGGGGGAGGGTGGGGGGAGGGGGAGAGTTCAACCAAAGGACCTGTATGCATGCATATAAGCCTATCCAACGGTTAAGTTCAACAGGGGATTGGGGCATGCGTGGGGAGAGGGGTGGGATGGGAATGGGGGGATGAGGACAAATATGTGACACCTTAACAATAAAGAAATTAAAAAAAATAATAACAATAATAAACCAGAAATTGGCTGATCAGGGTTCTGTCCCCAGAACCGCTTCTGAGGGACCCTGGGCAAGTGATTTAATTATGTTTGGTGTCAGTTTTCTCATCTATGAAAGGGGTGCGGGGGGAGGGGTGAATTTAAACCTCTAACTCTCTACGGCTTCCAAACCCGTTCTGAGTGAGCAAGCGGTATTAGAACAAGCATGTCTTCTCCCAAGGCAACTACTTTGAAGGAAAAATATATTTATTTGGATATACAAGTCCTGGTGTTTGTTAAAAAAAATAGATTTTCATTGCTTTATAGTCACACCTCGTATATTCCAGCTTCTGTTAGAAGCCTTTTATGACTCTGTCATTCATAAATTTGTCCAAACTCTTTTTTAATCCATTTACATTTCCTGTCTGTACCGCCTCTCAGGGTAATGAGTTCCATAACTTTATTACGTGCTAGGAGAAGTATTATTTCCTTGTTTGCCCTAAACTTACCTCAAGCTTCCAACAGCCTGCTTGCCTTCATATTTCAGAATCTGATGACCAAGTTCCTCCATCGTCTTTGCTTTACAAATGGGAGTTTACATCAACTTGGACTGCTCCGTAAAGCAGCAGCCCCCACCCCACCCCCACCCCCTGTGATTCCCTGAATCATTTCAGTTACTTAGACTTTAAATGTGGGCACCGATGGTGTAAGGAAGTCCTGGCTCTAAATGACTGAGAGGCAGGGAGCCTGGAGGTCTAAAGGCTTTCGAGTCAGACAAACCTGGGCTCAGATTCCAGGCCTGCCGCTCGCTGTGCGGTCTCTCGGAGCCTCATTTCCTCAACTGGAAAATGGAAAACAGTGCTGACCTCAGAAGCTGTAAGAGTGGACCCATATGATTTTTGTAATGTGCCCAGCATAGGGCCAGGTCATTGTTACTATCTCCCTAAATCCAGTGGTGGGAAGGTGAGGGTTACTGAGTGCCGAGACGCTAGGTGGACTTTAATGTGCAAGGTGTTCTAGAGCCATTGTTCACGTCGTGAGCGAGGCCCAGGTAAGTGGCTGGCAAAGAACAGTGTAAGCTTCATTGCATGAGATGATGGTGAAAAGCTGTGGGTGGCGGTGATGTTCTGAACACTGGAAGTGGGTAGAGTTTAAGGGGAGATCTTTGGCAACAGATCAATAGGAAATGTGATCTCAGTTGGAACTAAAGTGGCACCAGATCGTGGACAATAAATATTTACAAGGTGGTAGAGGAGATTTTAAATAAAAATAAAAAGGAGGGGGAAGCCCATACACTTTTTCCAGAGAAATGGCCTGAGTCAAAGGGAGGAAAAATTCAATTTCTATCTTTTACTAGAAAGTGTGACCTTGAGCAAGTCAAACCTATTTGTATGTCTAGCTTTCTTTGCACATAGAATGGAATTAAGCTACTTCACAAACTTACAAATCATGCTCCTTGGGACCTATATACGGGGGGGTGGGGGGCGGCGGGGGAGAAGAGGAAAGAAACAGAAATGAGGAAGGATATGAGTCTTCATCCCTAATTCAATCCAAGTAGCTATATTTCTACGGTCCTGAGATTGGCTCATCAAGGAGAATTTCATAGAGTCAAAATTACTTTTTAAAAACCCTTAAATCACCTAAATACATACTGTGAAAGTTCAAAGGAACTGAAACCTTGGGAAGCACAGCAGAGCTCTCTCTCTCTCTCTCTCTCTCTCTCTCTCTCTCTCTCTCTCTCTCTCAAACACACACACACACACACATACCACGCACACACATACAGTTAAATAAATGCATAAACTAATGCTACTGTAATGAGCTTCCATTTAAGATTTAAATTTTGGTTTGTAAAAAGGCTTCTGAAGTTATAAAGAATAATAATAGATACCACTAGATTAGATGCTGGGGTGCCTTCCACTCTAACAGGATGGGAGTCCAACAAGAAGAATGTAAGCCTTGGATTCAGGAGTCTTATTAGAGAGATTTGGAGAGAATCCATTCACATAAGGGGAAATTGGGACAATTTATTTGCACACCTAATCAGACAAGCAACAGGTGTGGGAAGTAGATGGAAAATAAGCCAAAGTATATAAGCATTTCTGCATGAATGCTGGAAGTCTAACAACAACAAAAAGAAACACTTGGCATCCAGGCGATTCATAACCCAACTGGCGTCCCCACAAGCAACTGGTTACAAGAAAGGAATGCGGAAGACTCTATAGGCTATTCCCTAAAGACATCTTCCCAATGTGTAGCCAGGGCCAAAAAGACTCATAAAATTCCAGGCACATCATCAGCATGATTGCTTTATAAAAATATATAGATACCTTATCCAACTCCTGATTTAAGGCATGGTGCAACACAACTAGGGTAATTTGCATTGTTCTCATTCTCCTGCCTCAGAAAGATATAATGAGCTGCACAAGGCAACTTATAAAACACACAGAGAAAACAGAGCAAAAGAAATAAGAGGAAGAGAGTGAGAAAGGGAGAAATGAAGGACAGACTGAAGTATTTAAAAAAAGAGGACTGATAGAAGATTCTTCAGCTAGGAACACTTGAAAGGGATGTTACCATTATCTACAAACAAAATATCTACACAATTACAAAGGAGAAAACAAGGTGGCCATGGTCTTTCCCTGATCGCTTCTTCTCCCCCCCCCCCCCCCCCCCCGCCCCTCAGGAGCTTAGAGAAAGTAGCATGGGGACTAACAAAGAGCGTACTCTATCCAATACACTAATGCTACTGTTATGTACTTAAAGGATATCACACAGGTATAGTGTTCACATGTATCCATGAGAAACGCTTGGAACTTGTTATTCCATCAGGAGAATCCAACAAATGTTATAAATAATTAAAGAAATATTAGAAAACATTATAGACAAATGTGAGAACTTGATTTAAGGACAATGTAGCTCTTTGTATATTTTTGACCAAAGAACAATCCATTTCTTTTCCTTATAGGAAAGTTATCTTCTTCAACCAGGAGCATGACTCTGGAGGTCGTTCAAATGCGTTCACGTTTCCCCACTAGGTTGCTTGCACCCGGAGGCAAGGACCAGGTCTTACACTCCTCTATATGCATCTAAAGCTCTTATCTAGTGCACTGCCTAGTACATATTCAGCAGTCAGTCATGCTTGATGAAACAAACTGAATTGTATTGACGCATTGCAAGAGCTGGGAAATGTGGTCTCTCTCTATAAGCTCTCTTGGTACTTTCACTGTTCCCCTTAGATCCCTAAGATCAATCCCCAATAATTAATACACTTCTTATCATCTAGAAAACATTATTTTTGTGTGATTTTAAAAACTTCTTGGAAAGATACAACTTATTTGGTTTCCCAAGCTTTTCATCTAATAAGCGTTTTAGAAAAGTATGCAATTTGAATAACAGCAGAATAAATTCAGCCTTAACCTATTGTGATAATGGAAAACAGTACCAATCAATTTCAAAACAAATGCTAGCATTAGTACATCCAAATAAAACAGCAGTCAACCAACAATTCTCTTCAGAGCATGCCTGCTGGTGCTGAGCCCGTGAAGGGAAAGCATATCCATGAGCTCTTGGGATTTGTCATCATCCTCTTTGAGCAGCAACCAACCAGGATGCAGGAGTTGGAAAGTCTAAGTCCTGTCTATCAAGGAAGCACCACGTGGTCTCAGGTGACTGA
Organism: Eptesicus fuscus; assembly: GCF_027574615.1. Classification (NCBI taxonomy): domain Eukaryota; kingdom Metazoa; phylum Chordata; class Mammalia; order Chiroptera; family Vespertilionidae; genus Eptesicus; species Eptesicus fuscus. Next base: position 15,272,560 of record NC_072482.1, on the reverse strand, counting down.
TTTAGCCTCTCTGGGCCTCAGTTTCTTCATCTGTAAAATGCAGAGGTTACTGAGTAAGGTCATTAGCATGCAAATCCCAGAATTTTGTTCTCTTAAATCTATTGGTTAAGAAAAATACAGTGTTCCCAGAAAATGAGGTTTTCATTACTATATTTGAAAAGATAAATCTCTAACTTACTCCGTGTGTGTGTGTGTGTGTGTGTGTGTGTGTGTGTGTGTGTGTGTGTGTGTGGTGAGGAAAGTAAAGAGGGTGGTATAAGGCAAATTTTTATGATAAACTCCCTTTAAACTTTCCTAATTCTAGGAGAAAACCAATTTCCTCTAGGAGAAAACTGATGTGACCACACTTCACACCACATTTCCATGCTTATATGTGTCAATGAGACAACCCTCTAGGAAGAAATATTCCTTCTGAGAATCTTCTTATGGCCCATCCTCTACTCCACCATTGGCTGAAAACCTCCTGGAGCATAAATATCTTAAGCCATGGTCCTGAAATGGTTCAAGAAGTAGAAAAGTAGAGACCTGCGTGAAATGAATGGGATCAACAGAGCTGTAAAAAAGAAGGGGGCTGTGGGAAAATACTGTAAGTCTTGCTAGAGAAGTCAGAGAGGTGTGGCTCATTTTAGATGACTGCAAACCCACAAGAAGACAGAAGCCTGCCCCAAAAGATTCTACAAAGTCTTCCAGATTCCAGCTTTTCTTTTTCTTTTTTTTCACCAGCCATGTAGAATTGAATTCAGTGAGTGACATACCATGCAGAGCCAGGCCAATTGTCCAAGACAAAGAAAATGAGAACAAGAAAGGGCATGCTCTTTAAAGAAGGCTCATGGGCCAAAATGGCTAGTTCTTGGCCCACATGTAAATGCTACAAGATTTTTGATAAATAAATAAAATAAAAACCCTTGTTGTTCAAAACGCACGTGAAATATGAACCTACTACAGACACCTTGAAATGTTTTCAGCATTGTTATCTACAAGACTTTCTCCATTCATATGAACAATAGGCCTGAGCTGTGACTGTGTTGCAACAAGAATGGATAATGAAAGGTCTTGTTCACTTGCAGCCAATTCCACATGAATTGAAGGTATGCTTTGCCCTGTGGCAAAGAGTATATAGCAAAGTAGAATGTGTGGCCTCTGCCCACAGGGAGATCACAGTCCAATTGGTGAGGTAAATTAGACGTGTGCCCAAAGTTAAACCCAAGAGATGCCAAGAGACTAATGCAGACAGGATGTGCAATAACAAGAAGATAGAGTGAGACTAAGCAGGTCAAGGAAGGTTTCACAAAGAAGGGCTTTTTAAAAAGTATATGTTTTTATTGATTTTAGAGGAGAGAGAGAGAGAGAGAGAGAGAGAGAGAGAGAGAGAGACATCAATGTGAGAGAGAAACACAGATCTATGTTTGGTTGCCTCCCACATGCACCCTGACCAGGGATCAAACCCACATGCTGGGTATGTGCCCTGACCGGGAATCAAACCAGAGGCCTTTTGGTGCAAAGGATGATACTCAACCAATTGAGCCACACTGGCCAGAGCAAGAAGGGCTTTGAATAGTGGGCATGAGGAGTACAGTGGAGAGGAAAGGAGAGACATTCAAAAAGCTGGGAGAATGAGTATAGTCACTAATATCAAAGGAGAATGAGTAGTTCAGACAGGCTGGCCTGGAGAATCACCATTTGGGGGCAGCAAGATAAGACATTGCAATGACTTGGTAGATCAGTTGGCCAGGCTAAACAACTCCAACTTTATCCTATGGGTAGTAGGGAACTTTTAAAGATAAACAATGTAAGATAGGCTCTTGGTAATCCCAAAGTCCCTAATCATTTCTGTTTGTGGTAGTCTTTGCTCCTAATAGCCATGATAACACTATTCAGAGGTGCCCTCATTGCATGGGGCTTTAACAGCTCTTTTTCTTAACTTATAGGCACCTTTGCAACCTTGAAAAAGATCCTAGAATTGGAAGAAATCTAAGTACCAAATTCTATTTCTCAATCAATGCAGAATTTTTTTCTAAAAGATCCTCAAAAGCAATATATTCCTGGAACTGGAACATTATACTACATGTAGGAGATCTCAGTAAAGCTTGGTGACTGAGCAAATGAATCCAATCATTGCTTCACCTTGGTCATTGTGATCACACTTGCTGAGATAGGCAGCATTGACTCTTTAGAAAGTTCCTTATGACTTTGAGTTGAAAAGTCTGTCTTCCTATTTCTACCACCCATCAATTCTAGTTCTGTCATCCAAAAAATAAAGATATACTAGTAAATAAGTAAATAAATAATCTACTCATTCTTCCACATCATCACTTTTTTTACTATTTGGAGACATTTGTTGGGACTTAATCTTTTCCTCTCCAAATAAACATCTCCAGTTCCTTCCTAGAACTCCGAGGAACCAACCCACTATTGTGAATTTTCTTTCTTTTAATTCACTGAGAAAGATGGGTTGTGTAAAAGGGTTGGATTATAGATTTGAAGGAGGCAGTCTCCCAGAAGCTAGAGCCATGAGTCCCTGAACTTCTGAGTATGTACTATGCTACCTGAGGGTGAGGCGGGGTAGGAGGGAGGGGTTCTGTCCTGACTGCAGCCAAGACCACATGGCCACTTTCCAAACTTCCATGCTGTAGGTTCTATGGGACCTGTCATCCTCCCACTGCTTTCATTCCCATTGTGACATTTTCCCAGGAAGAAGCCCTCTCAAGGTCCTGCTGGTAGCCTTTGCCGCTAGCCTCTGTCTATTCTAAATCACAGCCATTACCCTTTAAGCCCATTTCCTCCAGCTCAGTCTCCAGTGCCTCAAGCGAGCAAAAGCAGCTGGTTCCTCATCCTCCACACCATAATCCTCCAAATCCTCGAAAGCCTTCATTAAATCACAATTCCACCAATGTCACTACACCCCTAGGCTTCAGGGAATGCTCAGCTACAAAACAGCCCTTCACCTTCTCAAGGGGATCATAGTCAGATTTCTGAGAAGCAAGACAGAAAATACTAGAGCTCATCATACGTAATAAACATAAATATTGTTCCTGAAAGTTTTCTATTTTATGTACAATAATAATTTTTTAGTTATGCATATAAATATTCTTCATGCACTGAAATGAAATGTTAAGTGTCTTTGCTATTGTGGGTTTTGGTCCAAAGAGTCTACTAAACACAGTTTTCTGCCAGCCGAAGCTGTGGCTGTCCATAGCTAAATCTGAGCCTACAGGCTACGTAAGAGAAAGAGAGGTTCTGAGGGTAGACACCATATCTGTCGTATTGACCCCTGCATCCTCGTGCCACCCTCAGTATCTGCATAAAGTGGGGTCTAATTAACATTCGCTAAATGAATGAAAACCACTCACAAGCTGGGTGACTTCTGGGACTCGTCTCCTCATTTAGAAAATGAGTTTTTCAGCACTTCTTGATGAACTTGGAGTCCCCTCAGACTCTACCCTAAGAACCCATGACCACCTCTGGGTTCTGGAGAATGCTTCTACAATGGCAGGGAATGGCTCTGGTAACTTTTCTCTTCCCCCAAATTCACACTCTACAAACCACCACCTCTGGGTAGGAAGTAGTGAGGATAAGCTGGTACTGAAAATGGGTGAAGAAAAAAAAAATAAAGTAAATCCTGCCCAGTGTATGTCAGACTGTGGTTTGTACTAGATTAATGAAAGCCCCACATGGCATAATTGTGTTTACAGTGGGCTTATAGGAGTTTTCCCTCAAGGTAGGGAAAGGGGATCAGGTTAAACAAATTATTTAGGTTTTCTGACCTGAACTGGCAACAGTGATGGGGAGCAGTAGCTGAGGAATCGCCTTCCCAATTCCAGCCCAGATTATGCTCACCTGGAGTTCCTTTGCAGCCAGATGCTAGTCTTCCATCGGGAAGCTGGAAGGCGACTCCTGAGCGCTATCTGAGAACATCTGAAGCCTCAAAGTGCTTCCTGTGGGCAGAATGCACTTTGTAAAACTGTGTAGGAGCGACTTCCAGCTACAAGGCAGCAAGTGTTGGTATTACAGGAATTAAAGGTCCTGCTTTTTGGATGGAAAAACTGCAGCAAGTGAACACATTTGATTGGCCAGAACTAGAATCCTGCCATCTTTATTGCTATCACCCACTTTTTTTCCTAAAACAGAAACACTCCATGGAGTTACATGCAGCCCACATCTACAGGAGGGTAACATCCCGTTGTTCTGTCTCATAGAAAACGTAAGTCCTACCTGTTGAGCCCACACAACACCAGCAAACTAGTCTGAATGAACATTTTCCTGAATGAATTCAACGAACGACCTGTTGCACTGGCATATGTGACTTTTTTTGGTCTAAAAGCAAATTAATTTTAACTGCAGCTTGGGGAGTGTGGATATAATTTTGCTTAGTTTTTATGGATGACTTTTTTTTTTCAGTCAATCCATAGCCATTGCCAGTTTCTCTTTAGCCTTGGAAGATATTTTTAGGTATGAGACTGTACTAACAGGATGTATGTAATTTATTGGCCGAACTTTTCTGTCAACCCGTCAGTCATGTTTTATTCCAAATTACAGGGCCCAGCCCAGGTCTGGGATGCATCCACATTAAATGATTGTGGATCATTTATTTCAGAAATGATCGGTTGGAGAAAATGTGCTTTGCACAAGAGAAATGAAATCCCACAGCACAACAAGTTTCCTGTTTCCTTGAGATCCTCATTTTTCCATTTAGCCCTTATTTTAACTTTTCCTCCCTCTTACTTAAAGGTCTTGGAAGGATCCAAAAACAGACCATGAAAGACCCAACCATCCACTCCCTGGCCTCGGGTTAAATAAGACCACACTCCTGGAGGGAACGAAGGAAATCATCTCAATCACGACGGACAGTTGGCATCACCCTTCGGAGGTCAGCAAGGTCATGAAAGGAGGGGTGATGGCCCACATTTTGCAGACTCACTTGGTTAGGTGACTTGGCCAAGGTCCCACAGAAAGGGAAAGGGGTGTCCAAACACAAACAGGTGCTCTCATGCTGTATTCTCTTCCTAGAAATGATTCCCACTGTTGGGGAGTCTCCTCATGGTTCACATTATCCAACACTGCACCTGTACCAATATGCCAAGTTCAGTCAGAAAAGCATAACCTATGAGTGACATGGAAGGCAGGCCATGACCTGTAGGTAGGCCTCACAGTCATGGACATGGGCTATGTGGCTTCTATGAATCTTTTGCCTGATGTCTGGGTGGGCAGTTGGGAGAGGAAGAAGTGAAGTGGGAGATGCCAAAACAAACAAGAAGGGCAGAGTGCAGCTCTCACCACTTTCAATGGTGATGTTGGGGGTGCCCTTCCCCTTGGAGCTGTGCTCATACCTGGCCCAAAAATTGGAGAAGCTGAGGGCCAGGCCAGCAGATAAGCTCCAAGAATGCCTGCCCATACTTTTTTGGACAAAACTGGTAGCAAAACTATTACACATACTTGAGTTTGTGACAATTCTCAGGTAATTTTTATAAGTATTTAGATTGTTTTATTTATTTACTAGAGGCCTGGTGCATGAAATTCATGTATGGGTAGGGTCCCTAGGCTTGGCTGCCGATCAGGGTCGATTGGGCCTTCTGGCTGCTGGCCGGGGCCTTCCTTCGTTCTGCACCGCCCCCTGGTGGTCAGCGCACGTCATAGCAAGCGATTGAACTCACAGTCTCCTGGTCAAACTTCTGAGGGGACAATTTGCATATTAAGCTTTTAAATATATAGATGCTTTTAAAGGAGATATAATTTACATATTGTGAATCTTAGGTGTAACTATGATTTGATAAATACATAAATCTATGTACACATGCCCCTATCAAGATGTAGCATACTTCCAATATTCCAGAAAGCTTCCTCCTAGTCAACACCAATCCCCATCACCACCACCAGAAGTAGCCACTGTTCTGATTTCTTTGGCAATAGATTTGCTTTGCCTATAGAAGAACTCTGTGCAAATGAAATCATACAGTATTTACCCTTTTGTATATGTATTATTTTACTTAACATAATATTTGTAAGATTGCCCATGCTGTTACATGTGTCAGTAGATCATTCCTTTTCATGCTGAGTAGTATTCTAGTGAATATTTCTGTACAAGGTATTTGGTGAAGGGGATGTGATTTCACTTGGGTAAATACTTAAGAGTAGAATGACTGAGTCATAAGGTAGAGGTATGTTCAATTTCATTAGAAACTTTCAAACTATCTTTCAGAATGAGATGTTATGGGCTGAGTTGTATCCCTCCAAAATTCACATGTCAAAGTCTTGGTCCCCAGTACCTCAGAATGTAACTGTGTTTGGAGATAGCATTTTTAAAGAGGTAATTAAGTTAAAATGAAGTCATTAGAATGGGCTCTAATCCAATATGATTGCAATCTTCATAAGAAGAGTAGGTAAGGATGCAGAAACACATGGAAGGAAGACCATGTGAAGACACGGGGAGAAGACAGCCATCTACAAACCAAGGAGAGAGGCCTCAGAACAAGCCAACTCTGTCAGCACCTTGAAATCTTAGACTTTTAGCCTCCAAAATTGTGAGAAAACAAAAAATCCATTGTTTCAGCGATAGCCAACCTTTCGGACCTCATGGACCACCAGTGATCTGCGGACCACCAGTTGGCGACCGCTGGTTTAAGTCACCTATTTGTCAGTACTTCGTTATGGTAGCCCTAGCCAGCCAACTAAAAAATGTTGATTCCATTTTTATACTCCCTTTTTATATGTCTGCGAGTTCTGTTTGCTCCACATCCTCGCCAACACTCAATGTTGACAGTATTTTTATTTTTAGCCATTTCAGTGGGTGAATAGTACATATTATTGTAATTTTCATTTGCATTTCTGAGTGATATTCAGCACAATTTTGTGTGCTCATTGGCCATTCATTTACCTCCTTTTGAGAAGTGCCTGTTCAAGTTTTGTCTTTTTATTTATTGAGTTGTAGAAGTTTTCTACATATTCTGCACACAAGTACTAAAACAAGTAATAGATTGCAAACATTTTCTCCCAATCTAAGACTTGTTTGTTAATTGCCTTCGCAGTAAGCTTTTAAAGAACAGAAATTTTTAATTTTAATAAATTATGTATCATTTTAATAACTATTAATTTCTGTGTACTGTCTAAGAAATCTGTCCATAGTTCAAAGACCTTTTAGAAACTATATCTTCATGTTGTCATGATCCATTTTAAATGAATTTATGTGTATGATGTGAGGTATAGAATATGGTTAATTTTTTCATATATATCCTAGCATAATTTGTTGAAAAGGCAATTTTCATTGAAATTAATAAACGTACTTGGGTGAGGATTAACAACAGTAACAAAAATCCCTATATCCAGACATTAGATTTCTCACTTTAAGCTATGGTTTTCTTTTCCATTCTGTATTGTAGTTTTTAAACTGTTTTTTAATTGAAATCTATACCCGGAAAATTTTTTGCAAAACAAAAACTAAGTGGTAGAAAGTTTTGGAACGAACCATTTAAAGTAACACCTGAGTGTTTTTTATTCCCAGGGTCTAGGTTCTGCATGCATATTCCCAGCATGATTTGCTATCCTACAGCTTCTGCTCCTAAATTTCCATATTTCTTTGTAGCTAAAATAATCAGCTTACTTAATTGAAATAAATTATCTTCTTATTTACTAGAACTCCTTCATTGGGTGTCTATACCATTTGATCAATTCTAAAAACCTGAAAAGAACAGGTCTTTTGTCAACTTTTTTCACTTAGCTGCATGGTGTGAAAAACTTTTCATGTCAACAGACATATCTATAATAATAAAAGCATAATATGCTAATTAGACTGGACAGCCGAATGACCTTCTGGATGAAGCCAGGGCTGCAAGGGCCGAGGGCAGCCATGGGGAGTGGGCCTAAGCCAGCAGGCAGACATCCCCTGAGGGATCCCAGACTGTGAGAAGGAGCAGGCCGGGCTGAGGGACCTCCCCCTGCCACAAGTGCACGAATCTTGTGCACTGGGCCTCAAGTATCTGAATAATTTTAAATGGCTACATACTCTTCTATTGAGAGTTAAAGCATAAAATCTGAGTCTTCTATAATTTGACTTGTAAGTTTCAAGGCATCACTGTTCTCCCACTTGACTGAACAGCCTATGTCTTGACCAGTGTAGGAGCAGCACTGGGTGGTACCCATCCACTCTGCTGACTTTGACAGAGGCCACACTTCTAAGAGCCAGATCTTAAAGCTTGGATACTAGTTATTCCTAACAAGGATGATTGGATTATTCTTTCTAAAACCATAGGCTTGAGACATTCCTTACTAAAGTGTGTTGTTCCCTAACATTGATTTTATTTTTAAAAAATTTTTTAGAACTGGTATTCACACAGCCCTGGCTAATGAACTCAGGTAAGTGTGGTTTGGGGTAGGTCTGTTGTGTTTCTCCCTCAGCTTGTTTTCCCCCGATTTTTACTAAGCCTTTGAACGGGATGGACTTTAAAGGCTCACAGTGTCTGATTAGCCACATTAGTTATTCCAGATCAATTGACATTCCATGACTTCAGGTCATTTAGGAGGCACAGTGACAGGCAAAGGACTGTGCTCTACAAGAAAGACAGAATGGCCCTGGGTGGGTGGCTCTGTTGGTTGGAGCGTTTGTCATCCCATACTCCAAAAGGTGGGTTCAATTCCCCATCATGGCACTTATCTAGGTTGTGGGTTTGGTCCCGAGTTAGGGCTCAACCATTCGATGTTTCTCTCTCACTTTGGTGTCTCTCTCTCTCTCTTTCTCTTTCTCTCTCTAAAATCAATAGACTTATCCTCGGGTAAGAATTTTTTTAAAAGGACAGAATGAAGAACTAAGAAATTTCTGGCGGTGTCAGTACAAGTCACTATACCGCTCTGAGTATAATGCAAGGGTCAGGCTAGATATGCTCTTGTATTCCCCTAAATTCTAAGATTCTGTGCCCCAGTTAACTGTGGGAGAATTCAAACATTTCCCCTAAAAGACTTAGTCACTTATTAAGTTAATTTGGGAATTCTTACTTTTGTTGGACATAACATTTTGGGGAGAAAAAAGTAATTCCTTTATTTATGACTTTTAAGGTGCTATCCAGTGAGAAATTAATTCTACTTATGCTTGGACTTAGGTGCTCGTAAAAAACAAACAAACAAACAAAAACACAACCATTCTCAGCATGAGGGCTCTGTGAATCAGCACAGCCCTGCTGTCCTTTTAAATTCAACTGAGTTTAACAGCAAGTGTTTAGTTCAACACATTGACTGAAATTCACCAGTCCAAGCCACTGTAGACTGAAGATATTGTCGAAGATAAAGGAAATGATTTTTTTTGCCTTTTTTCATTCAGATAACTGGCTGAATTTATCTCCCTTCCTTGAATTTGAGAGCTCTCTAGCTCTTCACTATTCTCATTCCTGGTTGCCTAGGGCACATGTGTGCATTTGTGATGTGTACGAAAAGGCCTATAGAAAATTTCATTTGATTGAAGATCCTACAGGACATTAGACAAGGAAGTGGAAGTCAGACCTCAGAGAATTAAAGATCTTTTCAAAATGTTCATTATTATTTCAATAGCAAACAGCAATTTTAATGCAGAGAATAAGATGATTTTGATTTGCATTTCCCTAATGATATCTACGTGTGGGTTTATTTCTGGGTTCTCTGTTACATTGATCTATGTGTCTATTTTTATGCCAATACCATACTGTTTTGTTTAGTAAAACAAAATATAGTTTGAATAGTCAAGTCGTTTGGTTATTTGGGGCCTTTTATGGCTCCATACAAATTTTAAGATTGTTTTTTCTACTTCAATTTAAAAAAATGTCATTGGATATTTGCTAGGGATTGCATCAAAAGAATGGACATTTCAAGACTATTCCTGCCTCTGATTCATAAACATAAAATATCTTTCCATGTATTGGTCTTCTTCAGTTTTTTTCATCAATGCCTTATAGCTTACAGTGTACAGATGTTTCACCTCTTTGGTTAAATTAATTCCTAAGTATTTTGTTATTTTGATGCTATTGTGAATGAGATTGTTATCTCATTGTTAGTGTACAGATTTTTTTATATTGATTTTGTATCCTGCAATTTTACTGAATTCATTAATTAGTTCCAACAGGTTGTTTTGGTGGAGTCTTTAAAATTATTTATATATAATATCATGTCATCTGAAAATTGAAACAATTTTACCTCTCCCATTCGGATTTAGATGCCTTTATTTATTTTTCTTGCATAATTGCTCTGGCTATGACTTTTAGTACTATGTTGAATAAAAGTGGCAAGAGTGGACACCTTTGTTTTGTCCCTGACCTTAGAGGACAAGCTTTCAGTTTTTCACCGTTGAGTATGATGTTTTTTAAAATTTTTTTCTGCACCTATTAAGATGATTATAAGATTTTATCTTTTATTTTGTTAAATGCTAATGTGGATGTTGAACCATCCATGTATCCCAGGAATGAATCCCATTCGCTGATGATATGTGATCCCTTTAATGCATTGTGGAATTTAGTTGCTAATATTTTTTGAGAATTTTTGCATCTATGTCTATCAGGGTTATTGGCTTATAATTTTCTTTTCTTGTAATGTTCTTATCTGATTTTGTTATCAAGGTAATGCTCATAAATTGTGTTTGAATATGATCCTTTTGCTTTTACTTTTTGGAAGAATTTGAGAAGTATTCTTTAAATGTAAATCCCTCTGGTCCTGGACTTCTGTTTTTTTTTATTACTGATTCAATCTCATTATTAGTAATTGGTTTATTCAGATTTTCTATTTCTTCATGATTCAATCCTTTCTCCTAAATTGTCCAATGTGTTTGGTATATAATTGTTTATAGACCATAATCTTTTGTGTATCTACTACAGTTTTTCCCTTTGTGGTTGCCATGAAGCTTACATAAAGTATCTTCCTATCTAATAAAGAGGGAATATGCTAATTGACCCTCACACCTTCACAAAGATGGCGGCGCCCACAGCCAATAAGGATGGAATATGCTAATTGAATGCCACGCCCTCAAAGATGGCGGTGCCCAGTCCCCTCAGCCCCACCAGGGTGCGCCTGCCTCCAGAGTCCCCCAGTCCCCTCAGCCCTCCAGCTGCCCAGGGCCAGCCCAGGCACAGGCAAGCCTCGGATGGCAGCTGCCCAGTCACTCAGGGCTGCCTGAGACTCAGGTAACTAGGGCCAGCCAAGGCTTGTGCTGCTGGCAGTGGCAGCAGCAGAGGTGTGATGAGGGCGTCGCCTTCTCCTGATCACCGGGTCACCTCCCACCCCTGAGGGCTCCTGGACTGTGAGAGGGGGCAGGCCGGGCTTAGGGACCCCCCCCCCCCCCGGCTCCAGTGCATGAATTTTCATGCACTGGGCCTCTAGCATAATTATAATATCCTATTTCAAGTTGATAACTTTGAAAGCATATGGAACCATTATATTTTTATTGTCTTCCCCCTTGCATTTTAGGTTTTTAATGTTACAACTTACATATTTTTATATTGTGTATCCAAACTATTATAGTTACAGTATTTTTGTTTTTTTTTAACATTTATACTAGAATTGTGACCTATGTACCACTAATACAATAGTAGAGATTCTAACTTTGACTCTTTATTTACCTTTACTAATGAGTTTTATACATTCATATGCTTTTACAGCGTTCTCTCATTTCCGCTTGTGGAATGCTCTTTAGTATTTCTTATAAGGCTAGTCTAAGATTTTGTTTGTTTGGGAAAGTTTTTATTTCCCCTTCAGTTCCGAAGGCCAGCTTCGCCAGGTGTGATAACTTCCTGAGGACTCCAAAAAGGACAATAGCAGGGTCATCAGACTGGGGATATAGGATGTGACTGACTTCAGTCCCCTTCACAGGAAGACCAACTACCAACTATCTGTAGACAAGACACCATCATGAAAAGCTCACCTGAGAAGGGCCCTGACTTCATAGATCACCCGGTTAGACCAACATCATTGTCTGCCTCCCCTGCCTCCACCAGGGCTCATGCACTGAGGAGGAATTAGCCGAGGCTTTTATACAGAGAGTTGGTGGTTAAAATGCATCCAGAACCAGGGCAAGGCTTTCTCCAGATACCTAGTTCCTCCCACCTTCAAGATTAAAGCAATTTAGAGAGAGAGAGCGCGCGCGCACGCACACACGCACACACACACACACACACACACACACAAAATTAACAAGTTATCAACTTTTCCTACTGTTTGGGGGAGAAAAAAATGTCTCTCTAGTTCACTAGTGTCTTAAACACCAGAAGTTTTCAAGTGCAAATGACACGTTTTTTATTTACTTGCAGTTTAGAACATACAAGGGAAAGGTAAACAGCATAAAACACCTAAGTAAATGAAAAAAAATTAAACGCACATTGCATCTGCCTCTATAATCACATTGCCGCCGCCACCATCCTCAACCAAAACTGCGCCCAACTAAAATCGAAACGCCACAAAACCTTGAACATGAGTCTGTAAACAGAGCTTTATAAACTTGGTTGAGAAGTATTTCTCTCCTGAGGAAGAAGAAGATCAAAAAATGTTGGGCCAGAACCTTTCTGTGATGGCTACACACTCCATCACAGGGTTCGGGACGACCCTCCTGGGACCTTCAACTCTTTGGTTGTACAGCTGGGGCATGAAGTTGTGTGTTGTGTGCTACTTGGGTATACGTTTGTCTTACTGTTTCTCCACTAAGAACTCCTTTTAAATGTGGTTTGTTGTTGTAGCAATTTTGCAGTGAAACTCTACTTGAACAGTTCCAAACTGTACAGACTAGATGAAGTTTCTCCTCGCAATGGGTTTCTTATGTCCATGTGGAATTTCGTATCTTGCAGTGTCCTGTAAATAAAGTTTAAGTTCCACCCTTTAAAAAACGCGACCAATTCAATTGTAACGCTTTTTAAAAAATCATATCTGCCCTCCATGGTCTCCTAATCTTACTTGAGAGAATAAATATAAAAATCCAGAGATAACCTAATTCTTGTAGGTAATTTTGAAGTCACCCAATTCTCTGTATTAAGCTTTTTTAAACACACACACACATACACACACACACTAAAATTACAATTCTTTTTAAATGAATTTGGGGCATCTAAGGTTGTGTTTTGTGACGATCAACACAACCATCTTATTTTGGTCAATTTTTTTTTCAACCAGTGAAAAGGCAAAGCAGCCAAACCACTGATGCAGGTACCTTCAAAACTGAAAGCAATCAGATTTTAAAAAACTTTTTATATCTCCCCATCGTGGAACCAGAGCACCAGTTACCAAGAATCTCAGATGAGTAGGGGAATAACTATTAATAAATTGAATTCCTGTCTACACACTGCCAAAACATCTAATAAGTCTGGTTTAAAAAATTCCAACCCAGATGTTTGGCACTGCATAGACCAAACATCCAGATGACTGGCTGAACTTGTGAATAAACTGCTGAATGGACCAGATGTTTCTGCTCCTGAGGGCCCCGGGGGCCTCGGGGACCTTGGGGACATCAGGAGAAAGCAAATGTCCCCACTGGACTCTCGCCACCTGCATGCCTTCCCTGGAAACTGAAGTGGGCGTGTAACAGCGGGGTTGAAATTAAAAATGTCCAGGACCGCCTTAGAAAAATTCAGGGACAAGTACAAGGAGGACGTAACGTGATAGTTATCTGAAATCCATGTTTTGGGAAGTCACTGAGTCACATCTATCTTGAGGCATTGTGGTTGCAGTTCTAAATATTCTCCCCCTCGAGACTTTCTCTTTCAACCCAAGTTCTGGGCCACCCTTCCCCAACCCAGGGTGCAGTGTTTTTTTTTTTTTTGTTTTGTTTTTTTATGGGCAACAGCTAAAACTGAAATCTAGAACTTTCTGTCTTCCCCACCGCGGCCACTTTGTCCCTTCCTGTTTTATATGTTTCCTTCCCTACGCTGTGCAAAGTGGGGAAGGGAGAATAGGATTGAGCCAGGGATTCTGCTAGTGCAGCCCAGGCCATGGGCAGCCCTGGCAGGAAGACGCGAGGCCAGAAGGGACAGGACAGGTGGGAGGGACGCAGGCGGGGAAGGGACAGGGACGCTGCTGCCAGGAGGAGGCCCGCGGGGCTGCCAGCAGGCGGAGGCTCGGAGCGGCCTCCGGAGGATATTAACCGACAGGATGGGACAGAACCACAGAACCTGGAGTCCCCTCCAGCGAACTTGTCTAAATGGGGCCGTGCAGTTAACTGAGGGCAGCAGGAAGGGACGCGTCTCCAAAAACACCATGTGATTACCAAGCTCCCGACTGTATTTAGAAAACAGCTTTTGGCTTCCGTCAGAAAGTCCAGATATGCATTTGATCCGTTGTGCAATTTTTGTTTTCCGAGAGGGGTTTGTTTGGTTTCTTTTGGAAAAAACGTCATTAAAAGGTTTCCTTCGTGCCTGTGTTTTCTGGAGCCTTCCCTGGGACACGCTGCCGCTCTGGAAAGGAGGAGGCAGGCCCCGATTGCTTTCTTGTCTCCCTCCAGAGAGACTTGGTCAAACAACCTCCCTGGAGGAGGTCGCTGCGTCTCTCATCAGGATGCAATCAATAGAACAAGTGAAGTGATGTGGGCGAGAAAATAGAAGAAAGAACCCTTCTCAGGTCCTGCCCGGAGCCAGCCCAACTCCGCTGGGCTGAAGAAAATCACAGCAGCCAACTTGAAAGAACCCCAGCGATCCTCCCACCCCCTCCCAAAACACGCGGGACACACCCCAATCTCACTAACACCAAAAGATGGCAGAGACAGACAGGCACTTTTAAATACAAAAATAAAAAGTATTATTTTCCTCTCTCTGCATTAAAAAAAAAAAAAAAAAAAAAAGCTTCTCCTATTTCTAACGACTCCCTACCGCTGCCTGGCTTTCCCCTCCCCTCGTCCCCTCGCCCCCTCGCCCCCTCCTCTCTCAGGGATTGGCTTTATTTAAAAAACTATATTTCTGCCCAGGCATTCAAAAATGCTGAGTGCCTCAAGCAAAGTAGTAGAATAAGCATGTTTCTTACTGCTTCTTGGCAACTCTGCGGCCCAAGACCTGCTTCCAATTAGAGATCATGTGGCTTCAGTTTAGTATTATCATGAAAATGAAATTACCACTTTAGAAAAGTCAAGTTATTTTGGAAGTGAAAACTGCAGGTCAGAGCCCACCAAAATTCCAGAAAAAATTTGCTCAAGGAACATCTTGTCGAAGGGTCACAATGGCCCGGCTGATAAACGCCCAGGGGCTGTGACATGGGCCACCCCTCCTCTGGCAGGGCTCCCAGGGCCTTGCTGTGAAGGTCAAGCTCATTGTCCTTCAAAAAAAGGCATCTCTGGGATGGTACTCTGCTTGCAGAGAAAAGCCAACGGCTTCTCTCATCCTCCCGTGTGCTTGAACCCTACTGATCTCCACCACTCACCTGGCTGGGACATACGCTCCCTTTGCTGGCTTGTGCTCCACTAAGGTCCCTGTGGCCCCTCCCCAACAAGATTGTAAATTCCTGAGAACAAGGGCCGTGTCTTTACTTTTGTGTAGCTTCATAAATTCTTAGGACAGGAAGGGACCTAGTCCAATTGTTTCATGTAAAAGATAAGGCCTATTAGCTAGTTTTAGGCAGACACCCTGGGAGGACCGAGGCCTCTGGGCACAACAAGGCCAGCCTTAAAGCCACAGAGTGTTGCAGATCAGACCTGGGAAACCTTGTTCCCTGCACCGTGGGTCAGACGCTTGAGCTTCAGAAGGACTGGGTTCAGATCCTGGGGCTGTCACTAGCTAGCTCTCTAAATCAAGGCAAATGGCTTTAGCGATTTAAGCCTTTTGTGTATTCATCTGAAAAGCTGGGAAAATATAAGTATGCATCTCACGGTTTTGCTGTGGGTTAAATAAGATAATGTATGTAAAGTATTTAGTCTGTAAAGTGAGTAAGCACTAAATAAATGGATATTGTTTCATCATCATTATTATTTGGCATGTGTTTGATGGAACGCAAACAAAGGCTTTCTTTTATAGAAAGCTCCACAGCCTGTCATATGAAAACACGGGTTTATTGGGAGGAAATGGCCTGTATCAGCTTTCTGGAACCATCTCTGTTATTATGAAATTCCAGGAACTAGAATAAAATAACAAGAGGGCGAGTGGGTTCTTCACAAAGCCACTTGAACCAACCAGCCAGTAGATCAACAATGCACTGAGCACACTTTGTGCGTAGGCGCTGGGCCTGGTGCTGTGGGAAAGCCGGGAAATGCTGAACCTGAGCTCTTGTCTTCAATCTCTAATCTCGGTGGAGATGTAGAACTCATGGGAAGGAAACTGAAAGGTCTGCTGTGCGTAATGTGTCTCAAAGGGTCTATGGAGCACAAGTGCTTCCCAAGGTCAGAAGACACAGCGGTGGCTTCCAGGTGGTGTGGGCAGGAAAAGGCCACAGAAAAGGTAGAACGTAAGGTTGGTCTGGAAGGACTGGAAAGACTCACGAGGTGCAGATGAGGAAGCAGCGCTCCTCATGACAAGGGAAGAGTCTGTGCAAAGGCCCAGATGTAGGAAGTTCAAGGTGTGCTTACGGGCAGCGAGTCCAGACTGGCTAACGTTCAAGGTACAGCTGTAGGCTCAGGGAACATCAGATTAGAAAAGTTGCTTGAGAATGTGCTGCGAAGGGTTTTTGAGTGCTTGGCTTGTGATGCGTCTTAGGATGGTCGCAGAGTAGGGTGCACCTTTTTGTGGCACCGTGTACTGCCTGAGCAGCGGTACTCAGCAGTTCGGCTCACTCTCTGGACTTCACCCCTCAGGTTGAGGACAATGCACTCCACTTGGAAGAGCTTTTGGAAGCAGTCGTCCATTCAGTGAGATAACTGAGCACCCAGTTGGGTGTTTTAAAGCCCTGGCTCTTAGCACCTTCAGAGTTTAAGGAATGTTGGTTCAAGTTAACAGTTTTTCTAAGCTGACTGGGGGTGGGAGGGGAGGGGGAAATCTCAGACTAAAATAGTTGCCTAAACTTTACTGCAGGCTGTTCTAAAATTCTCTTTAATAACATGAATGTCTGCAGGAGTTTATGGAAGGAGGGGCAGGCTATGAGGCTGGGGAGAGGGCAGGAAATGAAGGAGCAGGTAGAAGATTCAGTCCCAGGCCCTTCATGTTCCCTTTCACTGCCTTTGAGAACAATTGTTCTGTGACTTAAGTCAAAAATAGAGACAAATCTATGATTGTGCCAAGAAAAACTCTCCTGGCTGTGGCACAACATTGAGTCTAAGAGGAGGTGGGGCCGGAGGGAGTGGATTACAAGAGAAAACAGTGCTGTGTGGTCCCCTCACAGACAATTGTTGGGTGAGTTTGGGTATCACAGGCTACTTCCCATGCCACTCAGCCCTGAGCCTTGAACCTCTGTCTCAGGCAGACGAACCCGCAGCACCCTGAGGCTCCCAGCCTCCCCTGCTCTGGGCTCCACGTGTCATAGCTCCTACCGTATGTCAGGGAAGACAGAAACTCAAAGGAGACCAGACACGTTCCGCAGGCTGCAAAGGTGTGGAGCAGATGCTGGGGGTGGGGAGGCCAGAGAGATGGAAACAGATGCTTGGGAGTTTCTGCCATCAACACCTACTTGTAGATTCAAGTTTGAGCCGTCGTTTGCAAATGCCTGTGTAAAATAATCCATCTCCCATGACCTCAGCGGAACATGACTTGGCTGGCGGGACGGAGCATCCTGAGGAGCAGAGCAGCTTGCCCAGTTCTTCTCGGGGAACAGAAAGATCCAAGGTGGGCCCCCCTGCTCTGAGGCGGGAGGACGTGGGGCGCTCAGGTGTCCCATGGCCCCACCCGGAGGAGCCTCTTCAAACCCGCTGTTGACCAGAGGACACAGGAGCCGTGGGAGGGAGAGCGGGGACGGAGGTGGCTCTTCCACACACTTTCCCAGCCTCTTAGAGGGCACCAGGGAGGAGCGTTCCCGTCCCCCCTCCCACCTGCCACACTGAGACACCCTCAGAAGAGCCATCTGTTCCCTAGGAGGGCACAGCCCCAGGCAAAGCCTGGTGACCCCACAGCTCACTCCCCACCCTGAGCCGCCAGGCCCCAGGCAGACTCCAATGGATGTGCCTGGTGTCTCAGGAGGCCCAGCCAGGAAACCAGAACAGCAGAGAGATCGCTAACAGGCAGCCCAGTGTCCTTGGACTGCAGATGCGGGGAAAAGTGCAAACACAAACCATGGCAGCTACCAGAGCGGGTTTCTGGGCCCCCGGGTGGCAGCCAGGATGAGCTGCATTTAAGCATGTTCTCTCATCTGTGTAAGTTCTGCTCGGGCCGTTTCAGTCCGGGCCTCATGTGAAATGTGAGCACTGCAGGGGCACCTGGGATGCCGCAATTCAGCCAGGACAGGAGGACCTGGGCCCCTGCCTGAGGTCCACAGGCTCCTATGACATGCGGGACATCCCCACCCCCCTATCCTTGCTCCTTCCCGTCTGCTGCCTCTCTGTCTCTCTCTCTGTCTCTCTGTCTCTCTCTCTCTCTGTCTCTCTCTCTCTCTGTCTCTCTCTCTCTCTGTCTCTCTCTCTCTCTCTCTCTCTCTCTCTCTCTCTTTCACAGAAAATTCTTGTGTATGCACACATGTATACATATACAATGCTATATGATCTACAAAACAGAACATAATATAATAGGATACAGTATAATATGCCCTGTGAACCAGCACAGAGGGGGAGACCCCAAAACTGACTTTCTGGGTCAAGTTGACTGGGGCATACTTTTCAAAGGGCACTTGGAAAGCCAGCTCAGGAGGGTCCCTTGGAGGCCTCTGCCCCTGCAGTATAATACATCCTGGCTATATCCTACCCCTATTTATGCAGGAAGCACCAGTGTTCCGAATATTCTTTGCAGGTGGATTCTTCTACTCAGAAATCCAGACGCTTCCATGACTGTCATGTGTACAGGCCGTCAGGAACAGGCTTATTAGGTCTGCAAACAGTTGGTCTCAGATCATGACATGCATCTAGTGGAGGCGGCTCACACCTGAAGCTGGTGGCAGAGTCAGAGCTCTAAGTTGGCTAGGCCCATCTGCCTTCCTTCCTTGACCCCCCTCCTCACCATCTCACCTCTCCTGCGGGCTCAGAGTATTCTCAGAATGAGCGATTTCTCCCCACCTCCCAGCTCCACCCGCATCTCTGGGTGGATGCCAGCAGGAGCATACCTCACTCTGAGAGTTGCTAATGCCTCACTCTCCTGGTCTTGTTCTATCACTGAAATTTAGAAATTCTGATGAAAGTACTCAAATATCTCTGGGTATTCAAACCAACTGGTCAAGCTACAAAATTCAAATTTGTGGGTCACCTGAGCTATCACCATCATCTCCTGCTACTACTGTCGGTGTCAAGTTCCCTCAAGTGGTCTAGTGTTCATTCATTCGTTAGCAAATGTTTATAGAGCATGTGCTATGCCAGGCCCTGTTT
Organism: Eptesicus fuscus; assembly: GCF_027574615.1. Taxonomy (NCBI): domain Eukaryota; kingdom Metazoa; phylum Chordata; class Mammalia; order Chiroptera; family Vespertilionidae; genus Eptesicus; species Eptesicus fuscus. The sequence goes on along the minus strand of NC_072482.1, from coordinate 15,253,215 downwards.
GTTCTAGGGCTTGGGAGTAAGGCAGTAGCAAAACTGCCAAAATCCCTGCCCTCATGGCCCTCACATTCAGATCGAGCAAAAGATAGTAAAAGCTTTGAAATATGGCTGAGGAGATAAGTGCCAAAGAGAAAAATGGAACCGGTCCAGAGGATGGAGGGGGAGCTGGCCAAGGGAGTTGGGTAGCACTGCAGATGGCAAGGGGATGGTCAGAAAAGCCCCCCTTAGGTGAGGCCCCTGGTAGAGACTGAGGTGTAATGAGAGGCATACATGAGGACATCTCATCTACAAAACAAAACAAAAACTGCCCCAGCTGGTTTTGCTCAGTGATTAGACCATCAGCTTGTGTACTGAAGAGACTCAGGTTTGACTCTGGTCAAGGGCATGTAGCTAGGTGGCAGGCTCCATCCCCAGCCCCTGTTGGGGTGCCTGTGGGAGGCAACCAATTGATGGGTTTCTCTCACACTGATGTTTCTCTCTGTCTCTCCCCCTCCCTTCCATTCTCTCTCTAAACAAACAAACAAACAAACAAAATCAATGGAAAAAATATCCTCAGGTGAGGATTACCAAAAAAATACAAAAACAAAACAAAAACAAAAACCTCTCCATTCTCCATGGCAATGAAAGGTAGTAATCAAATGGAAGGTAGTGATCAAAATTAAAGTCCTTTGCAGTATTACAGCACGTAACCTTTTATCGCATGCTTTCTCCTACCCCTTTCCTTCATTTCTCACGATGCTATGAAGTACTATTTGTTCTTAAGAATGCTGAAATAGAGTCTCGGAGTGGGAAGGGGACTTTCCCAAGGTCAACCAGAGAAAACCCAGTGGCAGGGCTGGATCAGAACCCACCGATTCTAATTCCCAGCCAAATGCTTGCTAGAATAAATCATGTTGGATAATCCTGATCTCAGCCTCTGGTGCTTCAGACTTCAATCAGAGATCCAAGCCTCAGGGCTTAAAGTCGGCTCAGATACACATCGCTGTGTGCAGGCCCATTTCCTTCCAGCTTGACCTGTCCTAAACCATTGCCACATGGCTACAAATAGGCAAATGAGTTACCAAAGGTCTCCCACTCTGAGAAAAATAGGAGCTGACTATTTTAAGTTAAAAACCCAACAAAAAGGAGACAAAGAAGAGAGTGTGCCCACTATGTTTATTATATTTGCTCGAACAAACTACTATATATGTATATATGCATTGCTCCATTGTGTCAATGTTAATAAATGCATTTCTTCTGGACTTTGAACACACGAGTCCTCACTTTCCCCATATATAATGGACTATACGGTAGAAAATCACCAGTCCTCTGATTCTGGACAAATCTTTTTTCTTCTCTGGCCTCAGTTTCCTCTTTTGCAAAATTTTGAATTAGATGGTCTCTACGTTTCTTTCCCCTTCTGGCATCCTACAATTCTATATCAATATGCATTTTTTAAAAATAATAAACATAAGTAAGCCCTTCGGTGCTGTGCCACGTCGTATCTGGCTAGAGATGTTCAGCAACACCTTATTACCTTCCTAACTTATTTTCCAACCAAGAGGCTCTTTCTAAGCTAAAACCTCCCCCAGCTTTCCTGGGATGAGGCCCAGAGTATGGAGGTCCATAGTGTGTTCATTTTTTCTAAATCCGTGTCAATTGCTGACTGATCAGCTGAGGCCGGGGAAAGCCTTTGGAGATGAGTATGGGAATCAAAGGGGAGAATAGGAGAGGGTCAGAAAACAAGAAAAGGAGGAGAAAGAAGAAAGAAGGTGAAGAAGGGAAGCAAAGAAGTGGTGGGTGGTGGGTGGTGGGTGGTGGGTGGTGGGTGGTGGGAGATGGAGCGGTGGGGGCAGGGACAGGAAATGTCCTCAGAAAGTATTTCCAGAGCTCTGTGGTGTGTTTCTTGTGGAAGGCATACGGGCTTCATTAATGAGAAAATGTGTGTGTGTGTGTGTGTGTGTGTATCCTGAAACACGTATTAATCATGCTGGTGACGAGCAGATGAAATCAATGATTCCTGAAACTTCCTCTGGAATCAACTGGAGAGACCACGTACGTGATGTTTCCTCAAACTGGCACCGACGTGTTCATCCTTCACAGGCGGGGTCCAGGCCGCCTTCCTCTGTGCTTACCCCTCACTCCGGGATGCACTCCCCAATTCTCGTTCCTCAGCCAACCCATCACTGGTTTCCCCTCCTCTCCAGGATGGGGGAGATTTGTGTCATCTCCCTAGCCAGCTTCAGCCAGGGAGAGCATTTACTCCTCAGCATTCACACTTTTTCTGTGTGCTTTGAGCTCTTCATTTCCACTTTTTTCTCTCCGGCTCTTTATTTCACTGAGGTCTTTCCTTTTATTTTCACCTTTACCTTCAACCCGTATCTTACAGAAATAATCTTCAAACTGGGTGTATGTATCCCTATGGGGCCCAAAGACTTCCCAGGGGGTATATAGGGGAGAATAATTTAAGAGAATATTTTAGACCTTCTTCATCCATAGATGCTTTGTAAACCAGCACCTCCACCTGTGTGTCTGCTCCTCACGTCCCCCTCATGGCCACCATTTTCTTAGTTGACAAAATATGGTGTGTTTCTTGTCGCTCCACATCTTGCTTTGGGGCATTTTCTTGACGATTAAAAGCTCCTAGGAAACCAAACAAGGGGAAAGTTCAGTAATGCATTGCCCTGAGAGAAGCTCCTTGACAGCAAAGCAAGGTGGACTTTAACAAGAATCATTAAAGGGGTGGAACCTTATATCTTCCAGAAAACCAGTTAATGATGGGTATGCAGACAAAGGCTTGTTTGTTTTGCTCTATTTTGTCTTATTAACTTAGATTAATCAATAAGTGGATGTGACTGGAGAGAAGGAATGGATCAAAGTCTTCCCTCGGCAGTGATCAGCAAGGTTTTCTCTGAGGAGTGATTCTGAGGTGCATCTTGAAGGATGAGTAGGAGTTGGATGAGCAAAAAAGGTAGTTAATGACCGGCAGAAAATTTCATGGTGAGAAAAAATATAAGTTGGTTTGGAGAGAAAGCCTGGAACTATTGGAAGGGACTTTAGGGGAAAAGATAGAACTGAGACATTGGAAGGACTTTGACCTTCCCCCTGCTCCCCCCCCCCCCAGCTTTTTTTTTTTTTTTTTTTTTTTTGCCTGTAGGGCCAGCTACATCTTGTAATTTGATAAAGGGCTACCAAAGAAGGTTTCATGGAAGAGGTGAGACATGACCTGATTTCTGAAGAAGGGCCGGACTTAGATAAGGAGCAGAGAGAACCTAGCTATGGGGAGCAGCAGATTGCCAGAGGTATGGCAATAGAGGCGTGGCATTGTTCAAGGGACATCGAGAAGACCTGTCTGTTAGAGACAAGGGTTAGGGAATATTAAGCAATACAGGGAGAAAAGAATAAGAAATTTGGTTTGGGCCAATATTTTACTCCAAATGATTTCAGATCAATCAATATTCTTGTGAGCTCCTATGTTCTTAGCCCATCCATGACCATGTTACTCTCTATTTATCACCCACTAATAGTTTCCTCTTATATTTTAGATAAAATCAATACTCCTGGGTGAGGCCACGTGCCCCTGGGTCTGGGAGAGGCCACGCGCCCCTGGGTCCAGGTGAGGCCACGCGCCCCTGGGTCCGGGTGAAGCTGGATCCCGGGTCCGGGTGAGGCCGTGTGCCCCTGGATCCGGGTGAGGCTGGGTCCCGGGTCCGGGTGAGGCCACGCGCACCTGGGTACGGGTGAGGCCACGCACCCCTGGGTCCGGGTGAGGCCTCGCGCCAACTGGGTCCAGGTGAAGCTGGATCCCGGGTCTGGGTGAGGCCGTGTGCCCCTGGATCCGGGTGAGGCTGGGTCCTGGGTCCGGGTGAGGCCTTGCGCCTCTGGGTCCGGGTGAAGCTGGATCCCAGGTCTGGGTGAGGCTGTGTGCCCCTGGATCCGGGTGAGGCTGGGTCCCGGGTCCGGGTGAGGCCGCGCGCACCTGGGTCCAGGTGAGGCCACGTGCCCCTGAGTCCGGGTGAAGCCGTGCCCCTGGGTCCGGCCGAGACCAAACCAGAGGGAGTCAGACCTGCATTACCACCATTTGTCCACCATCCAGAGCTGAGGGGTCAGTGCCGACATGTACACATAAGGAACTGGTGGACATTGAAATTGGGTCTCAAAAGAACTGTTGGTCCAGAAAGAAACTCACTACAGACTGATTCATTTGCCAGTCAGCATAACTATTATTGCTCGTCTCACATTCAGTTCTTATAAGTATATCTCTAGTGACACATGATCTCGCTTATCTAGGGGAAATGATGAACAACATAGACTGATGAACAAGAACAGAACCAGAAACAAGGAGGCATCGATCGGACTATCAGGCCTCAGAAGGAGGATAGGGGAGGGTGGGGGAAGGGGGGAGAGATCAACCAAAGGACTTGTGTGCATGCATATGAGCCTAACCAATGGTTAAGTTGAACAGGGGGTTGGGGCATCCGTGGGGAGGGGTGTGGGATGGGAATGGGGGGATGAGGACAAATATGTGACACCTTAATCAATAAAGAAATTTTAAAAAAAATACTCCTTCCCATCATCTACAAGGCACCACCTGATCTGACCTCTGGTATCTCCCTGGCCTCAGCTCCTACCCCCACGACGCATAGCACTCGGAGCTTATTTCCTCAGAACATCCACCTCCTTCTGTCCTCGGATCCTTTACACAGCCAGGCTTGGTGGGTAGAGGAGGGTGAAGACACATTCTAGGCAGGATTTCCTCAACTCGCCTCGCTTCCATTTGGGGTCCTTCTTTGTCATAGCTCTCAGGGCACCTGCTTGCTTCACATCATTTATCACATCATGTTATTACAAGCCTGGGAAAGGAGTTGGTGTGTATCTGTGCATCTAACTAGAATACAGAAGACCTTGTCTGTGTTGTTACCCAGGCCCAGGGTCATGTCTGGCACAGAGCCATCACGCAGTAACTATTGGCCCAGTGAGGAGGTGGATCCACTCAACACAAACGATGAGGACTGAAGCTCGAACGTGGTGCTTCTACAACTCAGCCTGGACTGAGTTCTGTCCCGGAGTATGAGATTAAAGCCATGTCTCTCTGGCTTTCCACTCACCCACCTGGGACACAGGGGCCAACAGAGGTAAGCACACCCGCTAACTGACTATGAGTCAATACTTTCACAGCCATCCCTCAAAACAAGGAAATAACAACGGGAAGGGAATCAGGCCTGGCCTGGCATCCCTGCACTCCATAGCTCAATGGCTGCTTAATGCTTTTATTGGCAAGTCCCCACAACAAACGTAAGTTTTGTTTTGTTTTTAATCATCATTAATGGGTAAGAAACCTAGAAATTTCAATGTGCCTAAGGTCACATGACAAATTAACAATGGAACTAAGGGTTCAAACTCAAAACCACGGAATAGTCAACATATTTATTGAAGGGGCATTGTTCAAATGTGAGCTCTTTGGTTTCATCTGGTGATTTCATTCCAATTGAATGTGGACTTAGAGAAACCCCAGTCTGACAGAGGACTTAAAACTCAGCATGTAAGAGGATTTAGTACTTGCTGGGTTGATGCCCAACACAGTGCTGAGGGCAGACAGTGCGTTCAGAGATAATGAATGCCTAAGAAGGGTAACCTTTTTATGAGAGGGGAAGGGGAAGGAGAGAGAGAGCTGGTAGGACTCAGGCTGGGACACTGGGAGCCCCAGGAGGCCCCTGTGTTGGGAGAAGTGGGTCAGTCTTTAGTAATTTTAGAAACTCAGAAGGGTTTTTAAAATGGGGTCAGTTGCTTAGAGTGTTGTCCTGTACACCAAAAGGAGGTTGTGGGTTTGATTCCTAGTCAGAACACATATCTAGGTTGTGGGTCCAATCCCCAATAATGGTGCCTATGAGAGGCAGCCGATTGATGTTTCTCTCTCTCTCTCTCTCTCTCTCTCTCCCTCTCCCTTCCTCTTCTCTAAAATCAATAAAAACATATTCTTGGGTGAGGATTAAAAAGGAAAAAAATGGGTCACTAAAAAAATGTGTCATTTGAGCTTTGGCTCTTCCTATGTTGATGACCTCAGAAAAGTGACTTGATGTAGCTAAATTAGTGCCCTAGCTGGTGGTGCTCCATGGTTAGAGCATTGGCCTGCTCACCTTAGGTTCTCAGGTTTGATTCCCAATCAAGGGCATGTACCTGGGTTGCAGATTCAATCCCCGTGAGGGAGGCAACCAGCCTCTCTCTCTCTCTCTCTCTCTCTCTCTCTCTCTCTCTCTCTCTCTCTCTTTCTCTCTCTCCCTTCTACTCTCTCCTACCCCCCCTTCTATTCTCTCTCCCCCTCTGTCCCTTCAACTCTCTCTGAAAAATCAATGGAAAAAAATATCCTTGGGTGAGGATAGACCCCCCAAAATTAGTACCTACTTCATGGGATTGTTACACAAATTAAATTGGGCAAAACTGACTCCACTGTCAGTTTTCATAAATAAATTTGTTGAAACACAGCCACATCCATTTGGTCACATATCTGTGGCTGTTTTCACACTACAGTGGCAGCATTGAGTGACTGCAACACAGAGCTTGTAGCCTGCAAAGCTGAAATATTTCCTATATGGTCCTTTATAGAGTTTACTGATCCTTGATGTCAAGCATTCATTAAAATGTGTGTACATTTAACAAAATACATTCAGGACACAGCCTGGCACAATGCAAGTGCTCAATAAATATTAGTTCTTACCATGTAATTCCCTCCTGTCAGATGAAGGACCAGAGAGGGTAAGGGATTTGCCCAGGGCTGCTCAGCTATGTAATAGCAAAGAAATAAGATTCAAGAAAGAGGATTAGGTGCCAAACAGGGCTATCAGGAAACCTGACCCCAGAGAAATGCCTGCCCAGGACACAGGAAGTTCAATTCAAGGAAATCTGCATGTCAAGTCCAGTGTCTTATGAGTTGAGCTGGATATAGAACCAGAAGTGACTGTATATCAAGAATAAAGAGCTAAGAACAGTGATTTGCCTCAACGTGTGTTCCCTAATTAAGAAAAGAAAGGTCCAAAGGGAAAAGTTTTTCAGAAAGAAAGCCTTTCTTTGGCTGCCAGCTGATGGCTGTGACAAGTTACCTAAAAGTAATAAAAAACCAGGTGGCAAATCTTCATCTTAATTAAGGCTAGGGACTGTCTAGTCCTTGCAGTCTATGATTTGCATTTCAGGAAAGTGGATTGGAAAAACTTTCCATTCAATTTGGATTTTTTAACCCAGAAAATATAATCCAGAATGTAAGCAATGAAAAAAGGTCCGATCAATGATAGCATTTGAGTGTGACTGAGGGGTGGCAGTATTGTACGTCAGAAACTCTTAAGCAGCAAAGCTGGAGACAAAAATAACCTTGTTACTAGGGCTTATTTTATTTTATTTTATTTTATTTTATTTTATTTTATTTTCAGCTCGCTCAGTGGCATCTAACAGAGGGATGGCAAATACTCATCATATAAGTACTGATGATATGTGCTCAACTTCTCTGTTGATTTTGATACACTTTCCCAAGGATCTCAGACGGCTTCAGAAGTCTCTGCAATGCCAGGCTCTAGGAATCCACCAGATGGCATGTAAGATGAAATATAATTGCTATCCCTAGATGCATGGCACACAGTAGGTGCTTATTAAATTTCTATTGAATGATGCATAAAGGAATTAATGAATGGATGAGCAGGTAGGTGATTCAATAATAGACCTTTCAAAATGCAGCAAACTGCTTTGTTTATTCTTATCATTGATCATAAGACAAACCAAGTAAGGGTGAGGTTGGGGAAGACTGTGGGTTTTTACTGAAGAAAACTCCAGCACATCCTTAAGAGAGAGACAGAAAGAGAGAGAGAGAGAGAGAGAGAGAGAGAGAGAGAGAGAGAGAGAGAGAGAGAGAATGGGAGAAGAGGGGAGGGGAGAGGAGAGGAATTATAGGAATTGTCTCACATGGTTTTGGAAGATGGGAAGTCCATGATCTGCTATCTGCAAGCAAGGCCTGAGACCTGGGGGCCAATGCTGTAAACCTGGAGTCCAAAGGCCCAAGGACCAGAAGGTCTGATGTCTGATGGCAGAAACATGTGGAACAGAGAGAGAGAGAAGTCATTCTTTCTTGGCCTTTCTGTTCCACATGGGCCCCCAATAGATTGAATGATGCCCTCCCACATTGTTCAGTTTATTGACTCAAATGTTAATCTCATCCAGAGACACCCTTGGAGATACCTCCAGAAATAATGTTTTACCAGTTCTCTGGACATCCCTTGGCCCAGTCAAGAGGGCATGTAAACTTAGCCATCACAGAGCCCATTGGTAGGATTCAAAAAAATCAGCTTGGGGCGCACAGCCGGGTGCGGAGGGTCCCGACTACATCTGGAGGGGAAGCAGACACCCAGCTAGATACTAGACAGCAGCACCCATGAGGCCTTGTTCTAGACACTGTGGACTCAACAGTGAGGGGGACCGACAGGTCCTTGCCCACCATGGGAAGCTGACCGTCTCCTGGTGGGAAGAGAAGCACTGAATTAATATGCTAAAATAAGGTAATGTCACATCATTTTAGAAAACCCAAAGCTAGTGATATTTTACCAATAGCGTTTCAATTACTGTTTCCTAAACTAAAAGATGAACCATCGTCAGCAGATAATAAAATGCCAAGAGAGAGAGAGCACTCTGCCTAATTGGCTGTTTGTTCTTAAAAAAAGAAACGAGGAACAACTTTCCCATCTTGTCTTTCTATCACATGCTCGCTTCCAAGGTCGTTCTCTCTTTGATAGTTTGAGAAAACAGATTTGGGGTTTTGGAAACGGGCGCCTTGTTTAATCCTGGTTTCTGCATCCTTGGTAAATCAGGGAGAAAGATATGACCAGTGGGCAACACAAAAATGTTTTATTTGCGTAAGAAAAAGAAAATAGATATATATATTTTTTCTGAGTGGCAGGAGTAGAGTCTTGACCATACTTTGGTGTTTAACATGCGCTCATCTCAAGAAGTTTTTTATTTCCAATTTGTTTTGGATTCTATTCAAAGAGAACGATGACATTTCTCCTCATCAATAGTATTTTAAAGCTTACTAGCCTACAGGATCTTTCTTAAAGATTGTAAAAGGAGACAGGTTTTGACCAGGGGTTTAGAAAGTGGGCAAGGAGAGAATTGTTTCTCTCTCTCTCTCTCTCTCTCTCTCTCTCTCTCTCTCTCTCTCAATTCTAGTGTTGTGTGTGTTTTTTACCAAGTCCCAATCCCAAAATCGACAAGCCATGCCCAAAGTTATGAAAGTGGAGAAGGGCTGGCTGAACCTCAGAAAAACTTGCAAACAAATTCACAAGATGATGGGTTTGCAATATTAAATTAAGTCTTCAGCAATCACAAATCTTCCAACACATTCCAGATCAATGAAAGAGAGAGAGAGAGAGAAATACAGAGCCCGAACCAGCTGAGCCAGTATTTAAAGCCTTTTTAATTTAACAGAACCATTCTTTATGGCATCCAGGATAAGTTTCTGGCTTTTTCAAGCTGTCACATGATCTCTTGTCCAGATGTGCGGGTGTAGATCTGGGACCAGACCAGCCAAGCACTGCGGCTCTTTCCTTCTGCGTGTAGCTGGTCACTGTAACTCAGCCGTGCTCCTCTGGGCTGCAGAAGCAGCACATTTATATGCGCTACAACAACAACAACACGGGAGGGCAGAAAGTTAACCACAACATGCGCATGAACTGGAGGAGAGGAGGGGAAGGGGGGCAAGTCAGATAGGTTTATTTGTCAGCTCCACACAACACTGAAAACGAAACCTCCAAGTGTGTGGTGGTCTGAAAACTTCCCTTTTTCTCACCTACTGTGAACAGCCTTTACCAGAGGACAAGACTTCCTGGAGCTTTCTTCAGGAAATTAGCAAATGCCTCTGTTTGGAAGGGCAGGTTGTAGGAACCCACAGCAAGGCCAGAAAGTGCCTCAAGAACTGCAGCCTACAAGACTTCTTCACAGAAACTTCTGGAAGCCCAGGCCTTCACCACAGAGGGGGCAGGCATGGGAGCGAGGGGACCACCATCTGCCTAGTGCGTCTTTGCCTTGACCTTTGGGGGATTAACCCAGCAAGCTGCTCAGACAGCTTCCGGGGCGATCAAAATTTGTTAAGCTTTGGGGGTTTTTTTGTTTTGTTTTGTTTTTGGCTTCCTCCTGTGTGAAGTAGGGATTAATAGACCTGCCTTGCAGGGGTGTTTTCAGGATTTCATGGAGTTACCAGGAATGCATTTAGCACAGTGCCTGCCACACAGTGAGGCTTTGATTCATTCTGGCCCCAAAATATTAATTGAGCACTTACTACACACCCTCTGTACCAGAGGCTCGTGGACATCTGAGAACAAAACAGAGATCCTGGTTGCATGCACCTTCCCTGGTGGTGGTTGGCGAGGGGGGCGGGGGGGGTGGGGGAGGTGAGGGGTGGAGTCAGGACCCACATTTAAGATCCTGCTCTTGGTTCTGTGTGTGTGAAGGTGACACATGCTGGGGAGAAAAGGGGATGGGAAGCCTGGAAAGGGGACTGGGCACATTTTAATAAGGTGATAAGGGCAGTCTCCATGGAGAAGATTACTTTAAAATTAATTAAATAAAATCAGTGTTACTTACAACCTTGTCTTAATTCACAAAGGGCATCTAACAACTCAGCTAGCTCTTCTGCCCGATTTCTAATCCTAACAGTTGAGACCAAGGGGCTTCACCAGAATGAATATGAGCAGCCAGATGGTGTGAGGTATCTCAGAGGCCCCCATTAAGATCCTGCTCCCATGGCAGCTCACCAGGCCTGGAAGCCCCCCTGTGACTGCCCAAGGGGTTGGAGCCACGGGCCATGCTGGCTCCAGCTGGCCTGTGGGTTTTCTCTCACCCACACAGCAGGGGGTTAAGACACGTGAAGCCCCTGCCCTGCAGCATGGCTCAGTAGTTGAACATCGACCTATGAACCAGGAGGTCATGGCTCGATTCCAGTCAGGGCACATGCCCAAGTTGCGGGCTTGATCCCCAGTGTGGGGTGAGCAGGAGGCAGCCAATCAATTTTCTCTCTCATCATTGATGTTTCTATCTCTCTCTCCCTCTTCCTTCCTCTCTGAAATCAATAAAAATATATTTTAAAAAAAGACACGTGGAGCCTCACAACCCTTTCACACTGTTATAATTCCCCACTAAAGGGGCATGAAAGGGGAGAGACAAGGATTTATTAAGGAGAGGCTCTATATGCTTTTTTGCCTTAACTCGCACCCTCCTGGTGCCACAGAACAGTTGCCAAACAGGAATTCTAGGCCGGGTCCTCCCCCAACCTATTTTGTTGTCAAGACCTCTTCCCTCTTCCTCTGAGCATCAGCCCTTCCACAGCCTCTGTGTCCGCTCGGGGTGACCTCAGCTCCAGCGGTGAGAGGGGAGATTTATTCCCACAGCCTTCTGCGGAGAGTGCGCACAGAAGACGTATTGTTCCGAGCGGATTTTCACCTGGGCAGGGCAAGAGGCAAGGAAGCTCTCCCCAGAAATAATGTCACATTTCTTCAAAATCATGGACTCTGAAAAAATAAAAACCTATAATCCTTTCATTGGGTAGTATGCAGATTATCTCCATTTTATGTATAAGTATGTGTGGGTGTGTGACAGACTACACATACACACATTAAATCTTAGAATCTCAGGGTCAGAAGGGCGAGTATAGTAGAATTCCTTCACTGTAATGTACTCTGAATTACTCCTGAATTTAATGTAACATGGATTCAAGCCAGGGAGCAATTTCTACCCCTCTGCCATTTAGCCAGTCTACTGAAATTCTGCAGACAGCACCTGACAAAGCCAGGATCTTCATTCACACCCTAAATTATGATAAGGTTCATTTAAAAACACTTTCATTTTGTTTAAAGTGAGGTTAAAGGCAAATAATTTAATAAAAGGGCTCTGAGTTTTCTTTTAGTTTGTTTGTTTTAATCCTCACCGGAGAATATTTTTTTCCACTGATTTTCAGAGAGAGTGGAAATGGGGAGGGCGAGGGAGGGTGAGAGAGAGAAACGTTGATGTGAATGTGAAAGAGACACATTGATTGGTTGCCTCCCACACGCACCCTGACCAGGGCAGAAGATCGAACTTGCAACCCAGTTACATGCCTTTGACCAGAATCAAACCCAAGACCCTTCTGTGTGATTCTAAGTGTCGCCAGAGATGAGAACCACCGTTAAAACTCAGAGCCGTGCTCTATTCTAGTCCTATACAGAATCTATTCACAAAGCATCACTGCATTCATATGCTAGGTTCACTCTGCCACAGTAAGAAACAGTCTGCTACAGGGGGTGAGGGTGAGGACAGGATTGGGGGGGGGGGAGAAAATGGGGGGATAAGGACACATTTGTAATACCTTAATCAATAAAGGAAGGAAAAAAAAAGAAAGAGTCTGCTCATAAGAATGAAAACTTGTGGCAAGAAGGCTTATACTAGTATACTAATATAGTGATCCCCTGACAATGTCTGAAATGTAAGTCATTCTCCTGTCCACAGGGGGGCTTCCAGGCCTGATGAGCTGCCATGGGAGCAGGATCTTAATGGGGGTCTCTGAGATACCTCACACCATCTGGCTGCTCATATTCATTCTGGTGAAGCCCCTTGGTCTCAACTGTTAGGATTAGAAATCGGACAGAAGAGCTAGCTGAGTTGCTAGATGACCTTTGTGAATTAACCACCGACTACACAAGACTCTTGAGTTTTAACAGTGGTTCTCATCTCTGGCTACACATTAGAATCACCTGGACCATGTTATTTTTAATCTATTCCTATACAGAATCTATTCACAAAATATCACCACATTCATATGCTAGGTTCACTCTGCCACAGTAAGAAACAGTCTGCTCATAAGAATGAAAACTTGTGGCAAGAAGGCTTATATACTGTATAGTGATCCCCTGATAATGTCTGAAATGGAAATCATTCTCCTGTCCACCCCATACTCATAGTCTGACATTTTTAATTGATCTTTGCAAAGGGGCTTATGTTCTCCTTGATGCAATTGTGTGGTGTAGTGAAAGAATCCTGGTCTAGGAGTCAAGAAACATGGTCTCCACTGGTCCGACATCAACTAGCTGTCTGATTTTAGGTAAGTTGTTTACCTTTCTGGCCTCAGCATGCTCTTCAGTGAAATGGGCAGGTTTTCCTAAGTGATCTTGAAAATCCCTTCCTTTAGAAAGAAAGCATTGACATTATGGAAGGAGTCAGCGAGATGGCAGTTGGAATTCCAGCTCAACCATTTCCTAGATAGTTGGCCTTGGGCCTGTTTCTGAGTTTCAGAACAGCCATTGGCAAACGGGCACTGGGAAGAGGAGGTGAGACGACATCCACGAAAGCATCTTTACAAAACAGACACAAGTACATGTTCATTTTTATTCCATTTGGTTCCCTTCCTCACTCAGGCCCCTTCTTGAGTTGACAGAGGACTCAAGTAAATCACAAAGTGTTAAGACCCCCACCCAAAGGTCAAAGGAATTACTACTTGGCATACTTTTCTATGCTGTAGAATTTATTGTTTTCTATCCTGGTAGCCCAGTGGAGACAGAGAGTGCTCATGTGGTCAGCAGGCCTTCTACATTCATTGCTGCCTGGAGTCCATGACCACCACTGTGCCTCCAGTGGTAGTCATCGGGGGCCATGGGAGAGACCTTCTGGAGGCAACCCCTGAATAGGAACCTCCAAGTCATATTCCACAGCCACCCACTGGTTTTCTCAGTGTTAGGTGAGCCTTACTTGTCTCAGCCACTTCCTTTAGTTGCATAAGACTCGGGCCTTCTGAGTAGCCATCTTTGGGTAAATCTGACATTTCAGTCTTTTCATGGGAGGGAAGAGAATATTGAGAGAGGGCAGGAAGAAAAGCAGGTATTTTCTCGCCTTCCTTGAAAACCTTTCGCATAGCTGAGGTATCTCTATGTGGAGAGCTTTCTACCCTCAATGGAATAATCCTTTGGATTAGCCCACCATGTCAAACCGGGTGGTAGATAAACCAAGCATTAGTTGTTGCCTCCAGCCACCCTCACTGCAGAATATACGTTGGGTGTGTAGATGGTTTTCTGAGCCTGGCAACTGGAAAAACATCTAAATCTGACTTGTTCCCTGAATGAATATAGTGTGGGGTGTGGGGTTGGATGGGAGAGGAGAAAAGCGATCTGGAGCTGTGTGAAATCGGACAGTTTCTGTTCCCAGGGCTTTGGGTCCACGTACTTCAGTTTCAGTTCTTGCAGGTTTCCCTCCTTGGGAGAGAAATTTTGACTTTCAGGTTGAAAGAAGCTAAATGGAGCCGAAACCACATCATTTGACGTACTTTCAGGTTGAGTGGAGGAGAAGAAAGAGGTGGAAAGGTTGCCTCAGCCTCATTCCAATTTCTCCTACAAAAGCCTACCCCTGACTCACTTCTGGAGTCCTGATTCCTGGTTAACTTTCCTCCCAGCTACATTCAAGTTAAACCGTGAACCCAAGTTGCCATGTATTTCACTTCTCCTAGAAGCCCACTCCCTGTCTGTAAGGGAGGGGCAAGGCCTCCCCGAAAGACCCATTTGCCCCCAAATGTCATCTTGCTGCCCTTTCTGAAATTTCCCTTGGGGCCAGGAACAGCAATCAATAGAGAACCTGGCTTTGAACCCACCTCCATAATTTACTATCTGTATGATATTGGTGGGTTAACCACCAAACTCTTGATGCAAACATTAATGTGTTTGTTTGTTTTTAATTGCTAACATTTGTCTTACTACCCCAAAATCACATTGTTGCTCCAACTTTGATGAGTCAGTCAACACGTTTAGTACTCGTTTATCTATCAATAGTTCACTCCCCTAAAAGTGTCAAGTGGCTTTGGAGAACTGAATAATGGAATAGTTAAGAAATGTTTAGGAGAATGGGAAACTGGTAGAGACTTGAGAGGGATGAGGATGGGCAGAGTAAGAAGTAACCAGAGCCCTGAGTTGGGGGGCGGGGGGGGGGGGGGCGGGGCTGAGGAGGGAGAGCAGGGGGTTTATGAAGTGGAGCTGGAGGAAGTGAAAGCCAACTCCACCTAGCCCACAATTTGGCCACAGATAGGAGATACCCTCACACAGAGGTGCTCAGCTCCTCGGAAAAGCAAAAGGCCCCTCCCCGGAGGCTGTGACGGCAGTAGCCCCTCTCTGTCATGTCCTGTGCGTGACTCGTGCCATCTCTCATTCCAGATTACACCCTGTGCCCTCAGAGGTCTCTGCCTGCAAAAAATGGGTCACAGGGCAGCCAGTACCCCTGCCCATGTTACATGACATTTCCAAACAGAAGGAACGAGGGAAAGAGAGAGACAGAGAGAGGAAAAATAGAGAGATGATGTCCATATAGGGAGAAAAACTGCTTTCAAGATTGCTTTGATTCCCAGAAAGGAATTAGTGTGCATCCTGACGAATTCCTGCCACAGGTGGGACTACTTTAGATAGTGATCACTTCCTGGAATGAGAAGGAGATTGGGTCCAGAATAAGAGGAGGAATTCTAATGAATACAGAATCACAATCAATGCGAATGGGGTTTACTAGGTGTTTCAAGTAACCAGAAGGTCTGTATTGCATGGTTAAAAAGAAGAGCTTTAGAGAAACCCTATCAGGAATGGAACAAAATCCCAGGTGTGTAGCTCAAACTTTCAAGGCCTGACCTGGGCTCAGTATTGAGTCAAGCGGATCTCTGACAGTGTAAGTCAGGCGAGCTGATTCCATAAGCCACACATGATATGCAGCTCTTCATAGACATGTCTCAGGCTACTGCAAAGTCATTCAAGGGCTAAGCAACTGAAGCACACACCCCCACCATGGGGACGGGGAGTCTCTACCCTGTTGCACTAGCCTGCTAGACATGATTCAGAGAAGCAACATTTTTTTTAAAAAATATATTTTATTGATTTTTTACAGAGAGGAAGGGTGAGGGATAGAGAGCTAGAAACATCAACCAGCTGCCTCCTGCACACCCCCCACCGGGGATGTGCCCGCAACCAAGGAACATGCCCTTGACCGGAATCGAACCTGGGACCTTTCAGTCTGCAGACCGATGCTCTATCCACTGAGCCAAACCGGTTTCGGCAGAGAAGCAACATTTTGAAGAGAAGGTCATTTTGATGAAAATCCTTGAGGCATGAATCCAAAAACTTTTAGCTTGGACCAAAAGACACCCTGTTACCAAAACAAAGGCTGCAGGATTGACTTTCCCCAAGTTCCACAAACTCCCTGTAGCAATGATTACTGATTGTCCCCCAATACCTATTCTCTTCTTCTTCCACAGTATTTAGATCCATGATTGTTATGGGGCACCTGGCTGTCAGATTAAAAACTACATTTCCCAGCCTTCCTTGCAGTTGTGTGACCATGTGAACTCAGTCCTGGCCAATGGGGTTAACATGGTGTGTGTTACTTGTTGGGGATGGTTTTAAAAGCAAAGTTGTCTCCTTTGTTCCTGCCCTCTTCCTTGCCATTTTCCTTCCTATTGGCTAGAATGTGGCTTAATGGTTGGAGCTCCAGCAGCAAATGGGGACCATGAGATAACTTTGAGAGGCCACTGTGATGGAGGGTGCAGATTAAAAATGCCTGAGTGTCACTGTAGCCCTGGACTGACTAGCTCTAAACCTGTTGACTGTAAGGTATAAATAACTTCTACCCTGCTCATAGCTAAACTGATTCATACCTGATACATTTTCTTCATAGGCTGCATGTCTTCTTACTTTATTTCCTCTTCCAGTTATTCCAATATTTCATCTTCCAATTATTTAGTTACCAAAACTATATAATAATAGCTAGCATTTATAGATTGCTTGATATGTGCCAGGCATTATTTTAAGTGTTTTATATGAATTAACTTATTTGTTTTTTGTTTTTTGTTCAAGGAGATTTATCATAGGAATGTTTGCAATAACAAAAATTAGTACATAAACTCTATTGGTGGGAACCGATTAAATAATTAAGTGTGTGTGTGGGTGTGTTAAATAATTATGCAGCTTTCTATATATTGATATGGAACAGACTCCCAGGTGTGTAGTTAAGTAAAAAAAAGCAAGGTGTCAAAGTTTGTTTTTACAAGTCAGAAAACTAAGGTATAAAGTAGTTAAAGAATTTGCTCAAGGTTGTTTTCTTATAAATAGTTTGATAGTTAAATCCAAATTATCTGATTTCAACTCTGAATAGTGATGGAGAGGGAAGAGTTGGTCTGTATCTTCAACTAGGTTCTATCCATTGAACAAAAAGTTGGAACAGGTGATTTCTGAGATGCATTTTAATTCTAAAAGTTTCATAATTGCATGGCTAGAAGTCACTGTAAAATCCTTAGTCAATCTATGAAGATTCACTTATGTGTGTAACATTTCCCTTCCTGCAACAAAGAGAGTGAACTGGAACCTTTTAGATATGTTATCAGTGCCTTTGTTCAAGAATGATTCTAGATTCATCTGAAACTCAGTGAGAACTTGCATTTCCCCAAGTTTCTGGTTAATCAAACTTCTTCTCTATCCAGTCATGATTCATTCAGTCAAGAACAAACTAAATCATTTCCATGTTCAAGTCACCATGCTAAATGATCAGGGAGACTTAAAGGTAAAATAAAATAAAACAAAATAAAGACCATGACATTGTTCATGCCCTATCCCACCCAACCTGTGAACTCTTAGCATAAAAAGGTCACATAGAAGAGTCTTCAGTTTGTTCAGAAGATCTTGGTAAAGTCATTCTTTGAATATCAATTTTCTCATATTTGAGTTGGGATTGATAAAACTTGGATCAAAGAGTTGGCATCAAGATTAAGCAGCATGAGTAAACACATTATAAATTTAAAAAGACACTACAAGTATGCATAACTTCTAACTCATAATCTCCACTTCTTTTATATGTATTCTATATAATTTCTTCCTCATGACAACCCAACTGGATGCCACATGGATAGTTCACAGAGGAGGAAACTGAGACCCAGACACATGAAGTAACTTGGCCAAGTTCACACCTACTATATGAAGAGTCACTCTTAGAGCAGACACCTCAAAAGCTGAAATCTGACTGTGCCCTCGCAGACAGTGAAGCAATGGAGAGCTATTTTGAACATGGACCCTGGAGTCAGGGTCCCTAAGTGTGAATCCCAGATCTGCCGCTGCAACTTGAGCAATGGTAGGAAAGTGTTTTAACCTCTCAGGGCCTCAGCTTTCTCATCTGTAAAATGGGGATGCAATAAGATAAGAAGGGGATGAAAGTGTAATGATTCTCTACAAATTTCGCTCACGTACTGAAAATTCCACTTAAAGATGGCACTTTCTAAAGGTTAGTCGTGTGCTCTGTTCAAAGGAGCATTTAAGCCTGTTCTTCCTACAGTTCATGGGGGTCTGGTGTCCACACCTGTTGCTGTGGCCCAAAATATCAAAGGAAAAGGACATCACAAAAGGTACATTGTTTCCTGGGCTGGGGGCCAGGGCCAGGCTGTGAGCTCACCTCGTGCAGAGAATCTCCACCTCTGGACAGGAAAGAATCTGTGGAGCACCGGAGGCAAAGTGGGAAGGAGGGATCAAACCCTAACTGTCCAGGCTCGATTCTCACCATGTAAACACTCTGGCTGCACACAGACACCCATGGCCACACTAGTGTATACATTTACATTGGGACGAAGCAGATGAATTGGCTCAATTCACTAACACTCTTGTTTAATTTGGAGCCTTGAGCGCCCAACTGCCAAGTGAAATGGCTGTCTTAGAAAGTGGCTGTGTATTTTAAAGGAACATTGCATGCATTTTAACGAGAGATTTCCTCTGTGTGTTTATTTCCAATAGTACAAGTGCCAAAGGGTGGTAAGTTTGCTGCATCTCATCTCTGCTTGTTGGGACAAGATGACTGGTCTGCCTGAGGGCATTGAATGATGGGCTACAAGGAGTGAATTGGAAATCAGTGTGGTTCCTTTGTTCTTTATTGTTCAGCAAGCGGGGAGAAGGAAGGGGCTGGGCTGACCGTACGCAGAAGATGTTGGAAAAACTTCTGAAGTCCAGGGTATATTTCATCCAAGCCATTATTGTTATGCCTCCTGTTTGAATATTGCTTGGTGGGTTAGAATTCTTTCACATACATTCTGTCAGTCACTGAGCAGCTGAAAAGCTACTGGTCTTGTCCTCTTGTTACATCCTGGGGCATGCGTAGGATGAGCCTATACTCAGATTGCGTGCACAGCCCGATGCGGGCAGGAGCCATCGCCTTACTTACCTGATGCCATGGGCCAGGTGTGTGATCTTGAACAGGTTATTTAATCTCGCTATGCATCTCTTTCCTCATATCCCTACATGTGAGGATTAAATGAATTAATGCATGAAAAGAATTTAGAGTAGCACCCAAACTATATGAGAACTCACTAAATAGTGTTAGTGATCATGAAAATGATGATGATGGTGCTGATGATAAAGGTGATGATGATGGTGCTGATGATAAAGGTGATGAAGATGGTGTTAACAATGATGGTGATGATGATAAAGGTGCTGGTGATGAAGCTGGTGGTAACCATGAAGGTGGTGGTGATGATAAGGGTGGTGATGGTGATGATGGTGAGGATGCTTCTCTCTCCTCCTTTTTGGTAAAATAACAATAACAATAGATTCCAGCCTCTTGAGGTCTATTGTGTATCAGGAAGCCACCAGGATGGGCACTTTCCATACACTGTGCCTGATATTTGACAATCCCTATATTATAGTTAGGAAAACTGAGGCTTAGGCTTGGCTAGGTAAATGGCCTAAGGTCACAGCCCTAGGAAAAGACAGAGAATTTGAGTCTGCCTATCTTCAATCCACACCTTTTTCTCCATACCACACTGCACACATCTCCACTACATCCCCCCGGGCATTTCATGTATCTTAAATACTTTTGGAAAGGTGGTGTATAGTATAAATCCATAAACATACAAACAGATCTTTTGAAATTTTAGTTCATAACTGTTTTGCCTTCCTTTTGTTTCATGCCTGTCTCTTCTTTTATATCACCTGCTACTAATTTATGTTCCCCAGTTTTCTGTTCACAATACCCCTCATGAAGAAAGTCTTTTGTGAAACTTACAAGAGTTTTTTCTAAGACCCCAGGCCACTTCAATACCAGCTTGAAAGTCCCAGGTTAAGTGGACAATGTATGAATTGGAAATGACAAAGGTCGTGACTCATTTCAGGGGGCCTCTAGGTCCTGAGTACCTTCCATGTGCCAGGAATAATTCTACACGAAGGAACAAATACCCATTCTCGTGACCTGCATTCTGGAGTGTGATGCACACAGCTCCAATGCACACAAGAGACATAATTATATTTTCCCTAATTCACTAACACTGCATTCTTTACAAGGAAAGCCATACATTTTAAAGTATTCATATTTTCAAACCAGTGTGGAGTCAAGAATTTCAGAATCCAGCCCCAGCTGAGAAAGAGGAGTCAGGAGACCAAGACTCAAGTCTTGGTTCTATTTACCTCATCTGTGACCTTGAGCAAGAATTAGCGCCTCTGATCTTCAGGTCATTCATTTTCAACAGAGATAATGCCCAATCCCTCAGTAACAATGCCTTGCCTTTGCCTGACTCATAACCATCAAATAAGTTTTACATCAGCATTTCATTTCATCGTGCCCAGCCCGGCCTCCCAGGATGTGGAACATCAGCTCCCTGGATCTCTCTGGAGCACAGTGGACTAGCAGCCGACTACCACACACTGGCCATTCAGTGACCCCAACCCTTGTGCAGGTCAGGACAGAGAATTCTGAGGGAGGAACTCAGCAACCAGTAGACATGCTGGCTGAGAATGAGCGACAGTGGAGGCTGTGAGAGGAAACCGCTGGTCCCAGACAAGATACCAGCACCCCCCGGCCCCGCCCCCCCAATCCCTCTTGCTTGCCCATAGTTGCTGCTTAGCTTGTTGATTGAACAAAGTAAAACTATTTAAGCTAAATGGTGTGTGTGTGCAGTTTCTTTTGATGTATATATCCTGAACCTAGGCCCTAGTTTTGACCTTTTGGCTTAGTTCCTCAAAATTAAACACTGGTCCTCCAAATACCACTGAAGGGTCTGTGTGTGGTCGGCCTGCTTCCTCACTCGGTCCTGCTCCTAAATGGAGCAGCTTGACTCGCTCTTTGAATGTAAAAATCCTGATTTAAATCCTACCTCTTCACTCATGAGCTCTGTAACCTTGGGAAAGTTGCTTGACTTGTCTGTGCCTTGGTTTCCTCATCTCCAAAATGGGGATAATGATATTTGTGGTTATTTTGAAGATCCAATCAAGTACTTAAGACCAAGCACTTAAAAACTGATAAAAGACAGAACAATTCAAAATAGCTGATTGATATCAGGTAGAGTCAGGAGGAAGAAGGGAGGGGCTCCGGAGAGATACCTGTGTCCAATGTACCTTGAGCAATGGCCCTATACCTTGAGCAAAGGGCATGGTAATCAACCTTGTTCCTATGCCCACCAAGAGCTAGACACCTTCCAAATATCTTGATACACATTTCCTTATTTTACAGGAAAACAAACTATGGCTCAGAAACCCTAAGATATTGACCCCACGCAGGTAGCTCGGGAGCTTCCTGAGGAAGGGAACACTTGGGTCTCAGTCACCACTGCGTCCCTAGCCCCATTACCTGGAAGCATGTCCCTCTCAGATGACCCATGTCTGGTGAGCAAGAGGTGAGATGACACAGCAAGTGGGCATAACAACTGATGGGGAGGGAAGTTATTAAAAACCCTACTTACCAGACTACTTCTATGTCCCTCTGGCCTGCTCTCAGATGTGAAACCCCTCAGGCTTTTAAAAGGGCAGGCCAGATGCCAGTGGTTTTATGGGGCTCTCTCTGAGGTCCAGGCCCACCTGCCATCCCACTAGGAAGAAAGTGTGGCCATCATGCAACTGTCCAAACAGCTGCCCTCTTGTGCATATGGCCTCCTTCCTCACCCACTAGCAGGAATGATGCCTAATCCGGTCTTTTACCGCTGATTCACTTTTTGCCATCATCTCAACTCCCATCCAGTGACCCTTTTTTGCACCTGGGATTTCCTTCTCTTTAATCTCAGAGATAAAGACTCTGTTGCTTCCCCGACCCCAATGCCTGAAACCACTTCTTGGCCAAATCTGGACCCACTCCGGGGAGGGGAGAGTGATTGCTCTCCTCCCCACATGCCTCCCCTTTCCTCATCTTGTCTTCCAGGTCCCACTTTTGACCACTTCCCCAGGGGAGGAGAGGCCTAGAGGATGGGATTCTAAGTTGGAAGTTGCCCAAACCAAGTCCACATAGTTACAGGGGCCTTAGACACAGCCACAGTGGACAACAGTAGAAGGTAGAGAGGATGGAGCAGAGGTGGTTTGGAGAGGGTCGCAGGCAAAGGGGCCACGTGAGCTCAGTCAAATAGATGGGTAGGATTTTGACAGGCCCAATCTGATGTAGAAGGAGTTGCCCTACTGACAACCCTCCTTCACTATTATTGGGAGCAGCCACTGTGAAAACAGTAAGGAGTTCTTCCAAAAATTAAAAATAGAACTACCATACGATCAATTCCACTTGTGAGTATTCATCTGAAGAAACAAAAACACTAACTTGAAAAGAGATGTGCACCCCACATTTATAACAACAATATTTATAATAACCAATATATGGAAGTCGCCTAAGTGTCCATCAATGAATAAATGTATAATGGAATATTATTTAGCCTTAAAAAAGGAATAAAATCTTGCCATTTGTGACAACATGGATGGGTCTTAGGGCATTATGCTAAGCAAAATAACAGAGAAAGACAAATACCATATGATCTTAGTATATGTAGAATCTGAAAACAAACAACAACAAAACAAGCTCATATATACAGAGAACAGATTGATGGTTGCCAGAGGCAGGGGTGGGGTTGGGGGAAAGATGGGTGAAGGGAATCAAAAGATACAAACTTCCAGTTACAAGGTAAATAAGTCCTGGGGGTGTAATTCACAGCATGGTGACTAACAATACTGTACTGCATATTTGAAAGTTGCTAAGAAAGTAGATCTTAAAAGTTCTCATCACAAGAAAAACATTGCAACTATGTGTGGTGATGAAAGTTCACTCTACACTTATTGTGGTGATTATTTGCTATATATATAAAAATATGGAATCATTATGTTGTATACCTGAAAGTAACATCATATGATGCCATTATATCTCAATTTTTAAAAAGGGAGATGCTCTATTGAGAAAACCTGAACCAACTGCTGCATATTCAAAGGGACTGAGGGATGTTGCACTAGCCTAGTAAGGGTGAGGCAGGAACCCAGAGGTTCCACAGGGGGTGTGCCAGCTCCCAGGCCACCTGCAATCTTGGAAAACACGTGGGTTTTGAAGCCAAATAGGCATGGGTTCTAATCCTGCCTCTGCTCTTCTGAATGCTGGCACCTAGAGCAAGTCACTCCACCTCCCCAAGCCTCAATTCTCTTATCTGTAAAATGGGACTGTCAACATCTATCTCAATAGGGTGAATGAGAGGACTACCATGTGTAAATCATGGAGCCCTGAACTTGGCCTTTGTTCTGAGCTACATAAAGGATTCTCCACTGCCTTCTGGATCAAGAGCAAACCCCTCCCTCCATGCCTGTGAATCTTAATACAAACATATGTATTATTGTAACTTCATTTTCAATTCAGAAATTGATTTTTAAATTATTTTTATAATACACACCACAAGACATAAAGCTCACCTAAACCTTGGCCAGTAGGAAGGGAAAAAGAAGGCCCAGGCCTCTCCATAGCAGGGGTCAGGATTTGATCAGCATGAACTTGTCACACTTACCAATAGAGGTCAAGGATACTTAAGGTTGAAAACTTTGGACTCAGAGGTTTTCTCAGGGTCCTTCTGGCTAAAAGACTCTAAGTCTCACTTGAGCAGGGCCAGGGGGAGAATCTTACCCTGAATGGGGTTGGGGTGCCAGTACCGCCACGGGCTCTGGTTTCCTCACACATTTTGCCCAAGCCTGCCTTTCGTCCCAGGCCATCATGGGACAGGAGGAGGCATTTAAAGGGAGTGGGGATGTTGGAGTGTGTGTGTGTGGTGGGGGGGGGGGATGGGGGTTAGCACATTTTAGAAAGTTGAATGTTTTCTGTCAGCCCCTTTATAATAGAAGCTAAATTCTGGAGTCCAAATGACTATCAGTATTCCAGAACACTCCAGAGTCTTCATGGAAGTTCTCAAGCCATCAGCCAAGCTAAAACATTCTCTCAAACCTTTAAGGAGGGAAATGTTGCCACCTTTTGCTTCCAGAGTACATGCTATAAATTTCAGGACCCATCTTCCGCCTACCATCTCCTCTCCCACTTGAGCAAGCACGCAGAGGATTCTGGGTGGCTTCCATATCCCTCACACCAAGTTCCCGCCATCTGGAGAACCAGGTGCCAGCCACCACCACTTCCGCTGCTGGACTGCTGAGGGGCATCCTGGTCTCGGTTAGGATGTCATACAAGCTACAGAGACTGAGAAGCAGCCAGGCCCAGCCCTCCCTTCTCCTACCCAGAGCATCCATCTCCTGTCACAGCTGCTTATCTAATTGCCTGCAGGCCCATCTTTGCAAAGGTGGGTTAAGGCCAAAGCCAAGACTGCTGCAGGAAGAAGATAAATGGCTTGTGGATCACCACCTGGGCTAGCAGTTCACTTGGGTCCTGGCAGTGACTAGACTTTGGTGGGGCATCCATGAGGCTGACACCAGAGCTCAGCCAACCTCCGATGAAATTAGGCCCCAGGGAACTCTGAACTTCCTTCTTCTTGGAGCTGTGTTGACTCTGGGAGGACCTGTCTTATTCACGTGTGTGTCTTCAGACAAGCATGTGAGAATGAGGAAAAGAGGCCCCAGGCCAGTCTGGGGAGGAAGCTGGAAAAACTGTGCCAAGTAGGTGTCAGACACTATCCTCCAAGGCCCAGTGTGGGAACATTGGGTGGCCCAGGCAGGTCATAGCCTTGAGCCATAGACATACCCGCCCTCTACCTGCAGCCTGAGCCAGCTGTCTTATTAATGCCCATGTGTAGACAACAAGGAAGACAGGTGAGAGTGCGGATGGCTCAGGGAAACTCCTTCCTGCTACCACAGAAAGAACCCAACCCAACCCAGGGGGTGGAGATGGACTAGCCTCATCTTTAAATGTGAAAAGAACCACTCTTCTCAGCAGCTCCATCACCGCGGGTACCAAAATCCTTCTCTGTTCACTCCAGTGGTGGACGGGATGGTAACCGTTGTTCAGGGTTGGAGAAACCACTTCAGCCAGAGTCCTAGTCCAGACCTGAGGACAGCATAGGGCTTTTCCCGAGGTCCAGGCACCCCCTGCCCATCCAGAGCTCCCACTCCGGCCTCCCCCTTCTGGTCCTGTGGCTCCTGAGATGGCAGCCCTACAGCAGTTTCAGCGACAGGACTGATTTGGCAGAAGAACCTCCTGCCTCTGACTGGTCCTGGCCCAGGTTTCCATCCATCATGCCACTGCACTGACCAGCTGTGGGAAGTGAATGCTCTCAGGACCCTTGGCTCGAGTTTAGCCTGGGCCTTGGATGTGGGTGGAGAAAGAGCTTTTCTTTTCAAATCAGGTAGAATTACATCTTTTTATACAGTTTCAGCTGTAACTATTTTCGTCACACCTGCAATGCAATGTGGATGAAGATTCATGTTGACCACAAACAAGAACCTCATAGAAAACCATGTAGTGACCCCCCGCTCACATGGGACCAACTTAAAGGACCCCAAAGAACCCTGTTAGACACCCCCTCCCCCCCACACACACACCCAAAACCTTTCGCCCGCTGGCTTGTCACAACCCAAGGAATTGCCATCCTTAAAGTTTCATTCCTTTAGGTTAAGATAGTGTCCCCTGTCAAAATACAAAAATTCCTGGAAAGGATAGCACATTGAGTATCATTCTCCAGCATCTTAGAATCCATTTATCATGTTTTCATCACCCTCACCCTGACCATCGCAGCAGCCCCCTCGCTGGCTGCCCTGCCGCTGTTCCCTTCTCCCTCCCGTTCATCTTCTCCTCTTCTGCCAGCAATTGCTTTTTTATTTAAAAAAAAAAAAAATTTCATCCTTGTCGCTTCCCTGGCTCAAAACCTTTGTTAATTCCCCTTCGCCTACAGAATACAACTCAAACCCCTTAGAATTCAAGGCCTCACATGGTTTAGCCCCTGCAAGGAGATGGCAGCCGGTCACCTCCCTCACCCGCACCCTGAGCATTTCCCAGAGGAACCAGACTCTCTCACACCTCTCTTTCCCACACTGCTCCGCCCCTCCTCTGCCCCTCCCCCTCCCCACATTTTGAGATCCACCTGAAATTTTGTCTTGATTGTGCTGGG
Source organism: Eptesicus fuscus (assembly GCF_027574615.1). Lineage (NCBI taxonomy): Eukaryota > Metazoa > Chordata > Mammalia > Chiroptera > Vespertilionidae > Eptesicus > Eptesicus fuscus. Next base: position 15,226,913 of record NC_072482.1, on the reverse strand, counting down.
TTTCCACATCCCACCCCACTCCCTCTGCACTCTCCGTCCTGCCTTTCTCTTCATCCCAGAGATGCTTTATGGAGATCTCCACAAAGACACTCATCACACGGGCCAGTGATTATGAATGGATATAAATGAATATTATATTCTTTCATATACATGTGTGAATACAATGGATATAATAATATTCCTTTCCCCCTTTCCACTGTGAGCGCTATGGGCAAGGACTGAGCTTAATTCATCTGTGTGCTCCAAATCCCAGCACCTGGTACACAGCCAGCCTTCAACAAACGTGTGTTCTCTTCCACCCCTGACTGTCAGCTGGGAGATTTTCATTTGGGGGAAGGAGTGATGGGGAGGAGTGGGGTCAAAGCAGTAAACACATTTTTCATTGGTCTGAGGACAACAGGCAGTCCCTTGAAGGCTGGATGAAGGAGAACAATCATAGGAGGCAAGAACCCAGGACGGGCACCCCTTCCTGGTCATGTTCTCCAGACAAGCCCAAGCCTAGCAGAGTGCTAGCCACTGACGGCTTTAAAACCTTTCTGGCCATGTTGCTGTACATCTGAAACTGATACAGAATATGATCGAATGCCAACTGTCATTTAAAAATTAAAAATTAAAAAAGAATAAATGCACTAAAAATAAAACTTCTCTGCCAGATGTTAACGAAAAAAACCATTGAAACCTGTAAAGAATTTTAGTGAGTTTATTTGAGCCAAAATGTCGACATATGCCGGGAAGCAGAACCTCAATGAATTGAGATAATGCTCCGAAGAAATGGTAGGTTACATCTGTATTTATACATTGCCATCAAAGGCGGGACATAGGTCGGCTACATGAAACTCATTGGTGATGGATTAAAGAGGTGGGATAAAGTCAACCGGTGGGAAACCCCTGGGATTGGATAAAAAGCAAAATGATGAACACATACTTAGGTGGGTACAGGAACAATTAACATGATAATGAAGGAATTTGAAGTATCTATCCTGGCGCCCACCACATTTGGTTGTGCCCCAGGGGCTCCAGCAAAAGAAGGAAGTTACAAGTTACCCAGACATCTCACAGACATCTCACAGATATGTTATCTTAGAGGCAAAAAGGCAAATGGGCTCAGGAAAGATCTAAGTTGATCTTTGTCAGGGAAGATATCGGACTAGGACATGACTACCCACTATAACCTGTTTGTAGTTAAATATTTAATTTTCAAACCATCCTTTGTGGTTATTTCAGGTCTCTGAGTTTGCAAGACTGCCACGTAGGCCTCCCCTGAGCTTGTCAGGTTAGCATGTGGCTCCTTTCGTTCACACAGAGTTCACGTAATTTTATTTTGATCCCCAAGTTATTTAAAAGCATGTTCAAGTTTTCAATGTGTATTATATTTTTGTTGTTAATTTCTAACTTGTGTTTTAGTCAGAAAACATGATCTATATGTTCCTGATATTTTTTGAAATTTGGGAACCTTTCCTTGTTGTCTAAGGTATGGTCAATTTCTATGAACATTTACACAGGAAGAAACATGTAAGCCCCACCTGGGTGGTGCAGAGCTCCCTATATGTCCACCAACACAGCTTGTTCACTAAGCCGTTCAAATCCTCTACAGTTGTATTAACTCCTGGTCTACTCAGCATTGCATTCAACATCTCCCACCGCGATGGTGGGATTCAATCGATCCTTCTAGTCCACTGAGCCTCCACAAACGTATCTGTTCTGGCTTGCTGCAGAGTTATCAGCTCCAAGGAAGAGAGGGCTTGCAAACTATGAAGCATCACGTGAAGGTTCATTGTTACTGTTGGAAGTGTTCACACCTCGCATCATCTTGAGAAGGATTCTTAAGAGCTTTTATATGCCTTCTTGTCACCTTCATCATCATCGTTCCCACCGCTGAACACCTAGTGGGTGCAAGCTCTTCTCATTTTCCCCGGGTTTTCCCTCAGATGCCCATGAGGAGGTGCCATTTATCACAAAGGGAGGAGCCTTGCTTGGACCCCAAGCTAATAAAGCCGCAGAGCCTGGAGCGGAGCCCAGGTTGGCCTGTCTCCAAGACCTATGGTTTTATTATGTTTTGTTTCATTGCTTAAATTGTTTTTCTAATGATGAAATATTTCATACATATACACAATAATAAACATAACACTATATAGAATGTGTAAAGAAAAACAAACAAAACCCATGTCCCCACCACACAGCCTCAAACATTGTTCCATTTTGAATGCTTTTCCAGCCACCCACGTGCCCACTCTGTTCTCATGTCCTTCACTCCCTTCTCCAGGGTAACTACTCACCTGAATTTTATCATTTTTTTTTCACCTTGTTCTTTTTGTCGAGTTTTATTATGTATGTATATACTACATAAGTATGTGCAACGATATATTATTGACTTGTGCATAATTCTGAACTTTATTTAAGGTTCATACCACAGTATTCTTCTGCAACTTGGGAGATCCATCTGTATAGACATGACGGGAGGAATAGATTCATTTTCACTGCTGTATAGCATTCCACTATATGATTATATCACCATTTTTAAGTTTCTTCTACTATAGTGGATATATAATTTGTTCCTACCTTTTCCTATAACAATGGTGCTGTAAATACTCTTGTTGTATATAGGCAAAAGTTTCTCTAGAGCATAAATACTAGAACTGTGTCTTAGTTAGTTTAAGCTGTCATAGAAAATACTATAGACTGGGCAGGCGAAACAACAGAAATTTGTTTCTCACAGTTCTGGAGGCTAAAAATCTAAAATCAAGGTGCCAACATGGTTGGTACCTGGTGAGAGCTCTCTCCCTGGCTTGTAGAGAGCCACCTTCCCACTGTGTCCTCACATGGCAGAGAGAGAGACAGAAAGCTCTCTTATACGGGCACTAAACCTATTATGAGGGTTTCACTTGCATGGCCTCATCTAAATCTAATTAGCTCTCAAAGGCCTCATCTCTGAATTTCATCATACTGGGGTTAGGGCTTCAACGTGTGAACTGGAGAGGGGGTCACATTCTGTCCATAGAAGAGTGGAATTGCTGGGTCCTAGTGTACTCATATCTTCAACTTACTAGACACAGTTAGTCCTCTGTGTCCGCAGATTCTGCATTTGCAGATTCAACCTACTACAGATAAAAAATATTTGCACAAAAACATTCCAGAAAGTTTACACCCAAACATGACAGTGCAACAACTATTTACATAGTGTTTTCATTGTGTTAGGTATTATAAGGAGTCTGGAGATGACAAAGTATATGGGATAATGAGCATAGGTTATAAGCAAATACTATGCCATCTATATATATAAAAGCCTAAGTGACCGTTCGACCAGTAGCTATGATGCACACTGACCACCAGGGGGCAGACGCTCAACACACAGGCTTGGAAACATGGAACAGACAGGTGAATCTCAGAGGGAAGGGGAGAGGGTGGGAAGAGATTAACCAAAGATCTTATATGCATACTAGAGGACCGGTGCATGGATTTGTGCACTGGTGCAGGCCAGGCCCAGGGACCCCACCGATGCACAAATTCATGCACCAGGCCTCTAGTTTTATATAAGGGACTTGAGCATCCTCAGATTTTGCTAAACACAGGGGCCCTGGGTACTCACGTGATTAGGTTGGGCCCTGGATAATGCGGGGTACTTTTTCCATATCAAGGCCCATACCCTTAAATCACATCTACAAAGTCCCCTTAGCCACATGACATGACACATTCATGGGCTTTAGGCATTAAGCCATGGGCATCTTGGGGCCATTAGTCTGCCAACCACCAGTCAGTGGAGAGCACTGAGCAGAAGAGTGACCTGCTTTCTGAATGGCTGCTGGGTAGAACCAAGCCTCTGCTGGTATCAAAGGGCGACTCGATTGCTGAACTGTTGTGTGAAGAAGTCAATTCAAAATTCCATGCTCCAGACTGGCTTCCCAACTCACCCACCCACCTCCTTCAGTATGCATGCCATTCACATCCTTCAGTCAGATTCAAAACATTTTCTTCCAAAACTTGAAGGACTTTTTATGTGTCCTGACCTATTTGTCTTTCTTGCCCCTTCCCTGGGCCACCCTGCCTTGTTTGTTTCCTCCCCACCCACCCCCTTCTCCCCATCTTCCCGGTGATGACACTGGCTGACACACACCCACACCCCACCTGTGCTCCGGGAATCTGGAGTGCATCCAAGGTCAGAGTACAAAGGAGCATTTGTCTCTCAAAAGCACCCAGAGAAATGGTGCCCAACCTCCCCACAGCTCACCATCACGAACCTTCCCCACAGATACAGAACCAGTGGGCACTGAAGACCTTAGTGGTGGAAGAGGTCCAAAGAATCTCATCTGGCTCCCCTTTACACAGAAGATGAAGGCCCTGAGGGGAAAGTGCTTTTGCCCAAGGTCACCAAGCCAGTGGGGGCAGCTGTGTTGCAGGCAGAAGTTACCATCCAGGCAATTTGTAGGGAGAAGGATGATACTGTCCATGCCTGGGTTTTGGATTCAAACAGGTTGTCTCATCATAGTCTAAAAAATAAAATAAATAAAATAAAATAAAAGTGTCCAAAATTAATTACCTGTTTGGGGAATTTGTTGTTGAGAGCTAATTTTATGTCAATCTGAACTAACAACTACCAGTATATTATAGCAGGAGGCTTGTTGATAGTATATGACAGATTAATACCTTGTTATCTGAATGGTGAGGGAGGGGGCTGAGTGGTTTTTGGGAAGAGTGCTTCAGGCTGAGGAAGCAGCAAGTGTAACCGTCTGAAGTAAGAACCCTCTTGATGTTCAGAGAAAGAGCAAGGAGGCCTGTGTGACGAGCAGGGTGAGCAGCTGAGGGGAAGTGAAGGAGATAAAGTCAGAGAGATCACTCACAGCCTTTAGGGTTTTACCTAAGTGGGCTGAGAAACTCCAGTAGGTCTCGTTGCGGCTATAACACAAGCTGTGAACAAACAAACACGGTGGTTTAATATGACACCAATTTATCATCTTGCAGTTCTGAAGGTCACAGATCCACATGAATTTCGCTGGGCTGAACTCAAGGTGTCAGTGGGGCTGGGTTACTTTCTGGAGGCTCCAGGGAGAATCCCTTTCCTCACATGTTTTAGCTTCCAGAGTCTGACTTCCTTCTCTGGCTTGTGGCCTTCTTTCTCCAGCTTCAAAGCCAGCAACAGGGGGTCAGGCCCTTCTCACCTGGCATCTCTCTGACCATTCGTCCATTCACACAGCTCTCCGGCTTTGACCTCAGTGTGGCCAGGTTCTCTATTCTTAGGGACTCACAGGAATAGGTTGGGCCCACCTGGGTGATCCAGGGTACTTTACCCATGTCAAGGCCCATACCCTTAATCACATCTACAAAGTCCCTTTAGCCACCTGAGATGACACATTCATGCGCTGTGAGCATTAGGCTATGGACATCGTGATGATCATTAGTCTGCCAACCACCAAACTCAGTGGAGGCTCTGAGCAGAAAAGTGACCTGCTTTCTAAATGGCTGGTGGGTAGAGATCAGACTGTGGGAGGCAAAGGTGAGGCAGAGAGAGCAGTGAGAGGGTTCCTGTAACTTCCCAGGTGTGAGGGGAGAGGGAAGTGGGTAGAAACCATGGAGTTTGTGAGAGGCAGTCCTATTGCAGGCATATTTTAAAGGGAGAGCTAATTGGATCTCCTGACAGGTTGGACGTGGGAGGCAACAGGAAGAGAAGAGAGGTGATGCCAAGGATTTTGTTCAGAACATCAGAGAATGGAGTTGCTTGCTGGAGGGGAGGACTGAGAGAAACAGGGGTGGGGAGGGATGACATCAGGTAATACTTCCACCAACACAGTTCAGCCACGTCTCTACTCTGGCCCCCAGCTTTTAGGATCTTATATTTCACTTATGAAATCAAGACACACAAGATAACACAACTGATTAATTACTGATACATCAGAACTTATTCTGGCAAATGAATACTATCGCCAAAGCTGTCATCTCGGGAAGCCATGTACATTTATCCTGAGGCTGCTGCCAAAATATCTTTGGAATTCCTTTCTAGGAGTTGGATTGATTTATGGATCATGCCAGAAAACCGGCCTTGTCATTACTCCTTCAGAAGGTCACTTTAAACACTTACTTTATTCACCAGACCTGGCTCTTCTTGCAAAAAACTGGAACCATTTGTCCCCAGGATGGCAATCGGCCACCACTGAGGATATTCACATCTCCAGCTGTGGCTCTGTCACTGGAAAAGTCAACTGTCATCTCCAGGGAGGACAGATTTTCTTCCACACACCAGTGATCCCTTCCGTGGTCGTGAGGGCCACCTCCTTCCTAGAGCTCCAAGGATTGCCAGCAACATGGCGGGGGCGGGGGGGGGGGCGGGGGAGTCTTGAAACCCAGCACTCATCTGTATGCATAGATTCAGGTACAATATGGTTTAAAAATAGTGTTACTTTATGACAGTGGATCATCCATATGTTTCACAAGACATTTTTCTCCGGTTTCAATAGCAGACATATTTATGTAGCTCCTAAGCTACTGGGTTGTTCAGATCATATAGTTAATGTGAATATATAACTGGTCATATTTCTTGCTTCATTCTCAGAGCTAGCAAATCCTCAGCACCCCGTTTGCTCAGCTGTAAAATGTGGGTGCTAATCATACCTTCGTGAGGCAGTTTTGAAGAGGAAATCAGGTATTTCCTATGAAACACTTCACACAATGCCCAAGAAATTCTTGAGAAATCTTGGCCGCGACTGTTAACCTCAACCCATGTGCGTGATCACATTTATCAGATGACTGCTCACCTTTTGCCTTTCCCTGCAAGAACCGCCAACGTGCAGGTTCCAACTGAGGTTGTTGCTTTCTTGATTCTTGTCTGCTTTTCCTAAAATTCCCTTTGAGGAACTTGGCTGCCCAGCTGGGTGTGGGAATTAGGTAAGTGAGCAATAGCCTTCTTCCTTCCCTTCCCTTCCCCTCTCCTCTGACTGCCAGGCCACCTCAGACACAGGCAACAGCTCTGGCCAGACTAGCATTCTACCAAATATCAGTCTCCCCGAGTCCTTCATTGCTGGCATACAATGTCAACTGTGCCTGGACTTCACCTGTGAGAACAGCACCCACATCTTAGGCTCCATGTGGGAAACAGCCTATGCTGACACCTGCATGCTGAGGGAGAGAGGTGAAACGATGTAAAACTTTAGGTCTCCATCCCTTGCAATGAAACCAACACCCAACTTTTCATTAACTTGAGAAATCACCACATGCTGGTGCCAGGAGGACTTTTTTCTTTCCTCACAGGAAATTTTAGGGACATTTTAACAGGAGGCTCCTGGAGTCCATGCCTCATGCTTCAAATCTGACTCACAAGTAACTCAGTTGTTTGGAATTTTAATCCAACTGGGGAGATAGTTTTGACCAGAATACCTTTTAGAATCACCCTCCTCCCCCGCCAAAATGACAGTGATAATGGCCCATTTTCTGTCTTTGGGTTAGAGTGGGCCCGAAGGGCGATAAAACGTCACGAGCCATGGTTGATGAGGCCATTGGTCACATTAGCTGAGAAAATAGATTCAAAAGTGCCTCCCTCTGTGCCAGGCACACAATTGGCACTTTATTCATGTCAGGTTGTTTTCCCCATCCCTCACATTTTCCCACCAAAACCAGACCGTATGCCAACACCGTGAACTGGCAGTGAAGGCCCTCCTCCCCGGAGCCCCTTCACCACATCGCCGGCTCAGGTCAGCACTGATGGACCAGCCATGCCTATCTTGCTTCCTAAGGCTCCAAGACTTTATAGAAACATCTAACCACTTGATTTGACAAATGACTTTCTGAGTGGAAAAGGGTTTTACATTTAATACATATCATAAGAGACATCAGAGCTATGCTCAGGAGATCAAATAGTTTCTTCAGCTGAAAATGTAAGCATGATCCCTATTAATATCTCTCCAACAAAGGCCCTGGGCTCCCCACCCCCGTGATTCTATGATCTCAGTTTATTAATGTTGCAGTCCCCTCCCCCTGGTTAAGCTGCCCTCACCGCAGACTCTCATTCCAGTCTGATGTATGCCCTCAGTAGAACACACCTCCTTGGCAAGCATTTAATGTAAAAAAAAAAAAAAAAATGCTCCGTCATCATAAATCGTAAAATCAAACAACTGAACACCATCTCCTGGGAAATAAAATCTGAAAAGTTAAGAAGGGAAAAGAGAGGGCTATGATTATTTTAATCCTATTCCAGATGCTCAAGTACTCCCCCCAACAAAACCCAGATCAAACATGAGCCTATTAAAACCGATGATGACTGCGAAAGTGCATAACACGTTTAGCAAATAGTAGATGCTCAGTTAATATTTATTTTTTTAAAAATAAGTACATACATACCAGCAGCCCTGTGGACCATGCCTGCACAGGCCCAGCCTGAACAGACAAGATGGGTTCTTGTTACCAAAGTCAGGATGCTGTGATTTTCAAAACACCTCTGTTCTTATTAGCTGGTTTGACAAATCAGCATATGGAAGCTTGCACCTGGCCTTCCTGAGGTCCCTCAAAGAATGGGTCCACACAGACACACTTAAACAGAGAGAATCCTGTTCTCAGAAGACTTTGGAACCACGTGAATATTTTGGAATCTCTGTCAGCTCTACAAAAGTTGCTGAGATTGGGAGCACTGATGCTTTATCAAAACCAGAGTGAACAACACCTCTGATTCATCACCACCACCAACAAAAAAGTGTCAGAAGGATACTGATATTGTGGAATGGATATGGAGCAGGTCAAAAAGGCAAACATACCAGCCAAAAAAGTTCCATTTCATTTAGCCAATCCAACCCTGAAATCAATGGCAAAGCCACGTAACCCTGGGCCTCCGTTATGCAGATGGAAAATGGGAACGAAGAGGTTGCTTTCCACCTACCTGCCAGGATTCTTGGGAGAACAAAATTACACAGCCTGAGAAAGGTGTTTGGAGAATGGAAACATAAACCGGCAGCAGCGGGTGAAGGACAAATGCCGTGAGAACCCAGCAGAGAGGGTTCTTGGTATTAAGCTACAGAGGGAGCTCCTTGCCTCAGTGGCCCTGCGTAACAGGAGTAAGAACGCTCAGAATAACGGGTTGTGTTTGCTGATTGGAGGCCTCTGTCCTCTTGCCTAGGCTCACAACCTTGCTGTCCTGGGAGTGAATGCAGAGCTGCCATCTACCAGCTCCACAACCTGGAGCTTCCTGGGCCCTTTGCCTTCTCTGTAGAGGTGGACCCATGTCCTCTCCCTCACAGAGGACACTGCCAGGACCCAGGGAGGTCGGTGAGACCAGAGTACACGCAGAGGTGCCGCACACATGTTAACTCAACCTGAAAGTACGTCCTTCAAAGAAATCGGTCCACTCTCAGAACCCTCAGAGGGGAGAGGCGCTTCCTGTGTAAGTGTGTCTTGGGTTCTGCCTCATTGCTCTGGGTTTCCTCCCACCACCCTCCCTGGGGCACTTCCAGAGCCTTGGAGAGTCGCACTGGGGGAAGCAAACGGCCCTTTGCCTCATGCTCTGTTCCTGCCGGTGGAGGCAGTGCCCGAGGGGAGGCAAGAGGCCTGATGTGGTAGCTGCGGGTAGGTCTGGACAAATGGCTCTAATGTCTCCCAGCGGCCCCCAAACAGGGTCCTACAGAAAAGGGGGAAGCAGGCAAAACCCTCCTGCATGGTTTCCCAGCTGTGTTCCAGCACTCTCCCCCAACAAAGCTCAGGTCCCCCTAAGAAGCGCTGCACCAGCCTGTCCCCCTCCCTCTGGTCAGGTCCCTCTTGTCAAAGCCTCCTTAGACTCAGGACTGTGAGAGCCAGGTAGGACATGGGCATCATTTCATCTGGATTGTCATCCTAAGCCCCCTGAAAATGTCCTAGCAAGCAGTAATGGGGTACTAGAGATAGTCTCAATATTTTGGGAGAACCATTCATACAGTGCACATGCCTCACGTGAGAGTGGACAGGCTGACCATGCCTCAGGCCTCTGTTGGATGGAACTGTATTGATTCAATGTGGTCACTCTGGTTAGCTGGTGCTAACAGCAGTTCTGACTAGGCCTGGCCTGAGTGTCTCAGTGGTTGAGCATCAACCTATGAACCACAGTTCGATTCCCCATCAGGGCACATGCCTGGGTTTCAGGATCCATGCCCAGTGGGAGGAGGCAGGAGGCAGCTGATTGATGGTTCTCTCTCATCACTGATGTTTCTATCTCTCTCTCCTTTCTTCTCTGAATTCAATACAAAAATGTGTGTTTTTTTAAACTTCTGACTAGTAGTTTGTAACTTAAAATGGCTGCCATGATTACTTGATGAGTGTAGCACAAACTTTTTCTAACTAAGGAGTCCATTGGGGGAAAATAATAAAAAGACTTAGTGGCCACATTGGTAAAACCCACCAACCTCTCCCATTTTGCAGGTGAAGAAATAGAGTCCCAGAAGTTAGGTCTCTCCCAAACCCAAATGGGGCAGAAGCGGGATTATAGATGACTACCGGCGTTTCGCTTGCAGTGCTGTTTGGTCAAGTTGCTCTGTCACATCCTGGGTCCCGCCCTCTCCACACAACCCTGCTAATTTCCAGGTGACACCTAGTAAGGTTGGCCAAGTGATGTCCACATGTCAACAGATCCTTCTAGAATTGTGCTGTGCATTAGGCAGGATAGATGTGGATACTTAATTTAAAATTAATTAAAAAATCAAATAAAATTTATAATTCAGGTTCAGACTAGCAATGTCCCAAGTGCTCAGTAGACCCAGGTGGCTAGCAGTGACCACAAAGGGCAGGGTGGACCTGAACATTCCCATCACTGCAGAAAGTCCTACTGGGCAGCACTGCTCCGGAAGTAGTAACTCTAAAAGGGAGGTGTCCGGACCCTGCAGGTGGCCTGGACTTAGGGTCTATGGGACCCCAAACCCTAAGGACCAGGGGATCCCAGAGAGAAACAGCCTAAAGGACCACTTCCTTCTGAGACTGGCCCTATGGGTTCCAAGACCAGAAGCCTTTCTCAAGACTCAGCCACCCTGAATATTCACAAGTCACTCTGTCACCGGAGGAGGAGCATCGAAGTGGGAGTCAGGAGAAGGGGGTTTCAGCGCCCCTGTTGCTTGTTACCAGATGTGTGTCTTCAGCAAGTAGCTCCCCCTCTCTGGTCCTGAATCCCCCACTAGGGAAACAACTCTGTCTTCTCAAGTCTTAAAATTCCACATCCTTTCATTCATCTCTCTCAGGGACGTGTCTTATCTTTCTTGTGTGTGTGTGCATTTGGAGGAATTTTCATCTTAATCAAGAGAGCCATGGAGAGGGCAGGGGCAGTCGCCTTGGCCAACACCGACCCATGTTCGAATGTAGAGAAAAACCTCTGAAGAGATTCTAAGGCAGCAGAGGGCCTGTGGGGTACTGTTTTCCACGCAGGAATCCAGTAGAGGGGGACATTGCATAGAGGCCGTTCCTCACAGGCCAGTTCCTGACTTGATCCTGTGGCTGTGAGCGCCCAGATTCGGAGGGCAGGAAGTGTGTCTCGTTCGTCCTCGCAGGACCCCAAATCTCTCCACACACCAAGCTTAGTGAGTCACAGCCAGAAGCTCCGGGGCAGGCCCAGGAAAGCCCCGTGTTCTTTCTGTGCCGTTAGCCCTGATGAATTTTCCCTTCCCATGTCCAGATTATAAAATCGAAGCTAATTTTCCCAGGTGCCTTACTTAGCAGCTGTCAAAAGTTGGAACCTGGCAAGATGAACAACGGGGTTTTAAAGCTCAAAATTCACTGATGTCCCGGATGGGTTTTCCCCTCTCTGCCCTCCACTCCTTCCTCGGAGAATTGTTCCTTGTCTTCCGAGGTTGCCTAAGCGCCTGGCAGTGTGCCTCTTTCGATAAAGAATGCTTTTAAGAAAATAAAATGGCATTCACCATTCACTTTTTCCTAACGGCCTCATTTAACTTCCCACGTTGACAAGGGGACCCCAACCTCCTCCTCAGATAAAGGTTGATTGGCAGGCCGTCCACAATCTCTCACCATCTTCTCAGAACAAGACTCACCAGCCCTGGGAACAACTGAAAGCAAAAGGCTGGTCGGAATTTCCAGCTCCTGTGATTTCTCCCTTCAGGTCTTCAGAGGTAAAGATGAGAGTAAAGAATGTCAAGAAAGCCCCTGACTGTGTGAGCACCCACCGCGGGGTGGCGGGGGCGGCCAGCAGGGCACACGTTATTTGCAAGTTCCCAGTGAGATTTTCACAGAAAGGCTCTTTTCCTTGTAAATGTCCCATTTAAGGGTTAAGGCTCAGAAGGTGCCTGGATCCAGCCACATCTACATCTCCAATGCCCCAGGCTTTCCAGCAGGGAGGAGACGGGGGAGGGGTGCTGAAGCCTTGACCTGGGCAGTGACACCTTCTGTTTGAACCAGAGGCACCTGGAGCTGTGCAGGGCAGCTCAGCGGGTGTCTGCAAACAATCTTAGAGAACATTCGTTGTGGGCAGAGGGAAATTTCATCCCTGGAGGTTGGTCTCCAAGCTGAATAGACAAAGGAGCAAGAGATGGGGAGATTCCCAAGCACATAAGGTGTGTCTGCTGGTCTACCTGAGTGAGGACTCGCACAATATTTTCTAAGGCACCAGACTTCCTGGAGAATGCAGGCACAGTACAGACAGAAGTAAGGGCCCTGGGTTCACCAGGAGAGCCTGTGTGTGAGAGGAAGGGGGCTTTGAGGCCCGATACGGCTTCAAATCCCAGCCCCATGACCTCTACTTGGATCACCTGAAACAAGTCACCTAGAAACGCTGCACTTTCATTTTCTCATCTGTTATGGATTTATTACTGCAAGGAATCAATGAAGCGATCTGTGTGAAGCGCTCAGCACCCTGCCTGGCGTGGAGGGAGTGTTCACTAGATGCGAGCCGCTACCTTTATTCTGTGAATGAAATGACACCTCAGTGTTCCGCGTGGAGAGACACAGACGCATGAGAAAACTCTCTTGCACAGGCTGTGGGGATTTCTTTCGGACTGACATTCTGAGGCCTGTGTGACTTCAGACCGACCCACACAGAAATGTCATGGGGGAGTTTGATGGGTGCTTCCTAACCTGTGCTTCCCGGTCTACCCAACAGCCCTCTTGTGTTTGGAATTCTACAAAGCAAGCCACATGGGCAGTATAAATGGCAGAGTACCAATCAACCAAAACACAAGTATTTCTCATGTCCCAAGGTAATAAATCCTGTAAAAACACCCACCTCCACCTCATTCTATCCCTTACCATAATACGATAACCCTTCATTTCGGACCCCACTGGAGCATCATAGTGGGATTTGGGGTGTTATCATTGTGCCAACAGCTGTGCACTGGGCAGGGCGTGACCCTGATGGTGTTAAATGGCGTGTGCTTCAGTCCCCATCCTTGTCCCTTGGCCATGGTCAATGAGGTGCTTCCCGTGCAACTCAGTGACAGCACACTTCTGGAGGGTTCTCATCCCAGTCCAGCTGCTTCTGCAAGTGAGAGTTACATTAGCACGGGATAAGAACCTGAGTCCACACAAATTAAAAAAAATTTTAAAAGAATGAAAAAAAAGCATTGTTTTCAAGTTTGGTAAGAAATTATTTTATGACACATTGTCTCAAGTGATCATTAACATGTTGCCACCCCTAACTGAACAGCGGGCTGATTTATTCATTCATTTCACAAACTTTTATTAAGCACCTACTACATACCAGGCCCTGTGCCAGACCTTGGGGAATGAAGAATAAACTGGACTTTAAAGCCTTTAAAGACCTCACAAGGGTGCAGGGGAGATGGACAACACAGGGGACCAGAGCAGTGCAGGGCACACCCAGGACGCTGTGGAGCCCACAGGAGGGAGACAGTCAGGGATGAACAATTCTGTCTGCAACCAGGAGGCCAAGGTCCTGAGATAGGAGAGTCAGCCTGCCTGGGGCACAGGAGGGCTCCTGGGGACGTGGAGGAGGAGGCAGGTGCCGGTAAGAGCATCTGAGGCCAGCAAAGGTCACAGCAAAGGTCACAAGGAAACTTTCTCCAAGTTTCACAATGCACACAGCCGTAGCATAATTTGTGCTGAACTTGAAAGAACAGACTTCAGATGCTTATCCTGGAAGTGGAAAAGACCTGTAGGCGTCCTACAAAGGTTATGTCCTTGACCCTCAAACACAGAAGCCACATGTCAGGTTCCAAAGCTCTCTAACATACACACGGTGGCAAACTCTGATAATAGTGTCTGACCTTTGGCCTAGAAAATCAGGCAACACGTCTTCCCATGGACCCTGTCACACTGTGAGCCAATGGTCTCCTGCTTGGCACATATAAAGAGCCTGATAGTATTATTAGCTTAATAATAGCAACTTAAAAAAACACACAAAAAACCTCATAGAATAATGGAGTGAATAAATGCCCCAGACATGGCACTTAAGCCCTCTCCCTAAGTCTACAACAACGAATGGAAATGCTCCCCGCGAGCTGGTTGATGGAGTCGAAGGGCAGACCTGAAGCCAGGTCAGCCCCGCACTTAGGTAGGATTTGGGGGGACACCAAAAACGCTGCCCTCAGTGGCAGAATTCCAATTAGTTATTCATATATTGAGTGAAGGTAGTGGGAGTTTGGGACTCTGTTTGTTTGTTTTACCTTTTTCTTAAACAGTGGAAAACGTCTCTCAAGTGGCATCTTGCAGACTGCCCCACATAAATCGTAATAGCAGATTCTTACCTAGTGTTTCCTATGTGCCAGATGCTGTAACTCACTTAGTCTAACCACAACCCTGTAAGATACAGTGTACTGTTATTGCTAATGTTTTACAGGTGACACAGCTGAGGCACAGAGAGGTTAATTGGCCTGCCCGCCATCACACAGCTGGTAGGTGGGAGAGCTGGGGGTCAAACCTGGGTGGTCTGGCTCGGGAGCCCATCCTCTTACTGACCCCACTGGGTGGGCCCGAGGTTGAAGGCATATAAACACAGTGTGCCCTGGTCGGAGCCCAGGGAGAAGGCAACGGATTCCAGGCTCCATAGGAAGACCCTCAGGCACATCCCTGGAAGCTTAAGATTCCCTGGAACACAATTCTAAAGCCACAGGGTTAAGACGCTATCTACTAAGGGTCACTTTAAGATAATATTTCCTTCCTCCCAGGAGTAATGAATTAGTGCAGTCGTAGGAATCAGTTTTCAAATACCAGGTATTAGAGAAAATAGGACTTAGAACAGGTAAGATCCCAGCTGCAGGGCAGGGATGCTGGCCAGGGCGGACCTGGGTAGAGGAAGGGCTGGTCTCCAGAGTCTGAATAGTAGGAGGGGAGGGTGATGGGAGAAATGACATCCCAGGACAACAAGCTGCCTGCCTGCATGTGAGCTGGAGATCAGGCCGCAGTAAGGTGCCTGTGGGGCCATTTGAAAGTGCCTCGGGGCAGGCAGTTAGTTGTCTGGGTGCTGAGCACTAAACAGCAGGGTAACTCCCTGGGAGGCATAGCGTGACTAGAGTTGTGGGGGTGGGTGAGAACAAGTCTGACGTGAGAGTGTCAGGGCTCCCCAGGAGGTGACACTCAGAGTTTTCAGTTTCTATCTTGATAAAAATTCTGCTATTTTCAAAATTGCAAAAGAAATGGAGCCGTGACTCATACTTCACAATGTGCCTGGCGCATTGACTGTATTGCCAGGATTCTGACAATTGCATGTTTTTCAGGCGTGATGGGGCACCCAGGTGGACTATTTGGCACAAGGGCATGTTACCGGGGGGGGGGGGGGCGGGGAGAGATAGTGGGCCACGCGTTGCCCCCACCTCATGTCATGTGTTCAACAGCAGAAGCCAATGATTTATGTGGGTTCCAGATCTCCGTGGGCCAGGGAGGACATTACAAGTTTGGATATATCCATGTGTGTGTATGTTCTGTCTCTTTTTTAGTCCTCTCTGAGCCCCATTTCCATCCTCTGTAACTTTATGAGGTCAATTACTTGAGCTTCATCATTTTTAAAAAAAGGTTTTAAAATTTTAATGTTCAAATGGTAGGGGTTTGAGCAGAAGCTTTCAAGATAATGGAATTTAGGAGCCGATGATGCACAATGAAATCTTGACGCTTTGGAGGAACAATGAAAACACCCAGAGAAACTGAAAAGGCAGAGTTTTCCCCTTTGGTTTCTAAATGAGGAATCAAGTCAGGAAGTCTGTGGAAGAAACAGACACCAGCCGCCCCTGTCACTGGGAGACAGCACCTAGCTTCGGGCCATATTGGTGGTGTTTGTTTCTTTTTAAATGTGCTCATTCACCTTGGAAATGAGTTTATACAGGAAGAGAAACTACTTTAATCTTCTCACATTGTTCAGCACCTTTTGTCAGACGCCTTGATATTGTCCATATTTTCGGTTCTCAGAGCCCCAGGGGGCTGTTGAGGCCCAAGGTGAAGGTCATGGTCTTTTAAATCTCTCACCATCATGTTTTTCACTCTCTCTTTGTGGAACAGAAAGAAACCTGATTTCAAGAAACTAATTCTCATTAGAAAATGATTCATTTAGATAGCCTGAAACTGGCATTTGTTGAGTTACCTACCTATACAGGCATCAGGACAGAGCCTTAATTGTTGCTATTACTTTTTATCCTCCCAAGTGCAATTTTTCCCATTTTAAGAGTAAGGAATTATGGTCAGAGAGACTTGTCCCAGCCACAAACAGAAAGGGGCAGAATTGGGATCCCGAGCCAGGCTGAGTCCAGCAGCGTTAGTGCTGATGGGGATGAATAGAAATGGATGCCTTAGCAAAGGTAAAAGCCAAATGAGGGATGCTAACCTGGAGGGCTTTTAGGCCAGTGAATGGGGGAGATTCTTAGGGGGACCCTCCTGTTGTACCTCAATTGTCCCTGTGCGGCAATTTGACCAGCTGGATGCTGCAGGGGCTTCCCAACAGGCTATGAGCTCACTCTGGTCCCCCAGCAGGCCACCCTCCACACTCAGCCAGCGTGACTGAGGCAAGCCTGGTGAGTTCTCTCTCGTTAAACGCCCTTTAGCGCTGCCCATTGCACTCAGAAGAAACGCCCCGATCCTCACATGCCAGATAGTCCCGCCTGACCAGTCCTGCACACTTCTTTTCTTTCTTTATTAAATATATTTTTATTGATTTCAGAGAGGAAGCGGGGGGGAGGGAGAGGGAGAGAGAGAGAGAGAGAGAGAGAGAGAGAGAGAGAGAAACATCAATGATGAGAGAGAATCATTGATCGGCTTGCCTCCCGCACACCCCTGCTGAGGATGAGCCTGCAACCTCGGCATGTGCCCTTGACCGGAATCGAACCTGGGACCCTCCCGTCTGCAGACCGACGCTCTATCCACTGAGCCAAAACAGCTAGGGCCTTGCCCACTTCTTTAGGCTCATCTCACCCTTCACCCTTGCTGTCTGCTCTACAGGCACTAGGCATGCACTTCCTCCTTCCTGCCACAGGGCCTTTGCATGTGGTGGCCCCTTTTCCCTGAGCACTCTGGCCCACCTTGCTTCCCACCAGGACATCTTCTTCCCCATCTTTGTGCCTCAACTTAAATGTCCCTCCCTCAGAGAAGCTTCTTGTGATCACCAGCCACCCTCTGCAGTACATTCCAGAGCCCCTTGCAAGCACCTTTCCCTTCACTCATCACTGTTAATATGAGATATTATTTGCATACTTGTGTTTAATGTCATCTTACCCCCCGCCCAGAGGAGGAGGTTTGGATCGATAGACACCTGCGAAGCAGGAACCCATCATTATTCATGATGGTACCCCAGAGTCTGCTTCAGCACCTGACATACCAGCATAGGAAGATGAGATGCTCAAGACATGCGGTTCCCCTCACCAGGCAATTAACCACAATGTCAGACACTCGCTGATCTGTTTCAGACCTAAGGCCCTAGTCACGTGTCCTATCTGACTCCCAGAATAACATCAGAGCCAATGTGTGAGCAGCTGGTAGAGCAAACGTGAGCACACAGGTTACAGGAAAGCCTGGGCCACTCTGCCATCCCTTCCCCGCATCGTGTCTTCATAAGCTGACAAGGGGCACCAGCTAACTGTTCTCACCATACAACCTAAGTCCAGGGTGATTCCACTTCCCTTCATTCAGATCCCATCCCGCTCTGTTCGCCTCCAGAGGATCCACCTCAGTTATAATAAAAGCCCACATTCTAGGCATGGCCTAGAGGTCTGGAGGATTGGCTCCTCACTGACTTCTCCTCCTACCAGTCTCCGCCCCTCTCACTCAGCCAGCCACGGGCTCCTTACAGCTTCTAGAACACACCAGGCATGAACCTCCGGGCCTGTTAGTCCGCTGTTCCCTCTGCATGAACCCCTCTTCCCCCAGATAGCCACAGCGCTCGCTCCAGCATCTGCTTTAGATGTTACCTTCCCTAACAACAAAAATACAAAATAAAATAAATAATAAATAAATATCACCTTCCTTAAAAAGATAAAATAAATAAATATCGCCTTCCCTGACGGCTGTCCCGCTCTCCCTCGGCCTCTTCCTTGCGGAATTTTTCTCCATCATGGACCACTGTCTAACACACGACCTATCGCTGTTACTCATCGTCTGCCTCACACCATTGAAACAGGAAGCACCGTGAAGGCAGGGGTTTCTATTTGTTCACGCTGGGCCCCACTGCCTGGCTCTTACAAGGATCTCAACCATCAGCCGCTCCAGGAGTCGATGTTCTCCTTTCATCCTTATGTTAATCCCCAGGGATGCACACGTTCCCCAACACCTTCCTCGCCACCTGCTTCTGTCAGGGCTGCCCCTGCACCACTCTGGTCGGGTGGGAGAGAAGAGACCAAAGAAATGCAGGCCTCTGGACCTTCTGGGTTCACAGCACGGCCCCTAACGCCTGATCTAAAACAGGTGGCCTGTTTCAATTTCACAATTCTTTCGTCGGCCGAAAAGTGGGTTTCCTTAGGTATCAGTCATTCGTTCCACGGTTGCTTTAGCCGTGGCCAGCCCAGGTAAAGATGACATGAGAGCGGAAGGCCCTGCCTTGGGGTGCTCAGCGTTAGAAAGCCACTCCCAATGGCCACGTCAGCTTCTTTCTGTCGAACTGTTTCCCTGCTCATTTATTTTTCTAATCTCAAATATAGATTTTGTTACCTTTCAAAATATAGGGCATTTAAGAAAAGCAGTGCTCCTGGTTAGAACTGAGAGAGGCTCTTTCATACCTACTGGTCACAACCTCCAGGGGCGAAAGGGGTGCAGCTTGATCCCAAATAGAGAAACACAGCCTTTTTTTAAACCAGGCAGGGGCTGTTTCCATGAGTTGGACAGGTCCTGGGCCTGGGAGGGCCGTGAGCTTGGCCATGTTTGCATTTGCGACACCACCTCTCTGAATTCTTCCCCTAACCCATGGCTGCTATGCTTTGCTATTAGTTGCTCCAAACATGTTGCTCATGCTTAAGGCCTGGTAGTTATCTTACAGGAAATACCCAAAGCATGCTTCCTCCTCGATCCCCACTCCCTGCGCTGAACCTACTTTTCCATCCCGCCACTAGCTTCACAGCTCTGTCGTTTTCAAAGCCGCCCCTTGTACTCAGGACAGCCGATTCCTTCTGCTCCACCCAACCAGTCTGCTTTCGAATCTACTTCCCTCTTAAATCCCTCTGCACTCGGCAGTGAAACCCTCTGCTTCAGTCTCACAAGGAGGCCCCCCTCCCTCCCGCCACCCCGCCCCAAGAATCTGAAGAGGAAGGAGTAATATTAGAACTGAAATCAAATGTCAGTTTCAGCTAAACTGAGCAAGGCACACTTTCACCAGGTGTTTCAGATGTTGCCTCCAGAGACAGATGAGGGTCACAAAAGCAAAGGGCGAGGACCTTTCATCCCCGACTCCTGGGTTCGCACCTGCTTCTGAATAAACAGACAAGGTGTGGACTGGCCTGTCCCCTCTGATTAGAGGAACTGTCAGGGCTCCAGGCACCCATTAATTCATTAATGCAGTCTTTTGTTTATGTAGCAAATAGTAGATGAGAAGTTTATTCCTTTGACTACTGACGGTTTTACAGTCTAATCTTCAAGAGTGCCCTATCACATTGCACGTAGTCTTACAAGATATTGTATCTTATTGAATGGACATCAATTTGATAAAATTCAGTTCCTTTATTTGAACCTCATGGTATTTTCCGATGTGGCAAAAGAGCACTGGACTAGGGCAAAAGAAAACTGGAGAGGAATTCCATCTATTCCACTTACTGCAAGATTAACCATAGGAAAGTTAATGACTTCTCCAAGCCTCAATCTGCCTTATCCATAAAATGGGTATGATACCAACTGCCCTACCTACATCACAGGAGTTTCTGTATCTTATTTCTCTCAGTGTCCTTTGCAATCAACACAATGCCTGATAGATCGCAGCCTTTCCAAAAACATAGATGGAATGGAAAAGATTGTAGTTAAATTGAGAAAGTCGTCTTGAGTCAAGCATTACGGAGATGAAAGCCTCATCTCTACTTAACAAAATTCTATGCATTCTTTTTGTTGTTGTTGTTGTTAATCCTCACCCAATGATATTTTTCCCGTTGATTTTTAGAGAGAGTGGAAGGGAGAGGGAGAGACAGAGAGAGAAACATTGATGTGAGAGTAACACATTGATTGGTTGCCTCTTGCACTCATCTAGACCAAGGCTGAGATCGAGCCTGCAACCGAGGTTCATGCCCTTGACTGGAATTGAACCTGGGACCCTTCAGTCTGCAGCTGACACTCTATTCACTGCGCCAAATTGGCTAGGGAAAATCGTGTGCATTCTGCAAGGCCTGCTTCAAATGCAATTTTAACCCCCTAATGTGAAGATAAGAAAAAGCTGAGGTGGTTAAGTTGGTGTCTGGGACACCAGGCCTTACCTTGGAGATACAGCTCACTGGAGCAGAGCTCTCAAGAACTGCCATGAGAAGAGACCCAGTGCAGGTACTGGGGTCTGGAGACCCAGGCCCTGCCAGGGAGGAGAGACAAGTCAAAGACCCAAAGCAGAATAGGACTCTGAGTTGTGGAGAGTAGGAATGGAGCAGATAGGATATCTGAGAGAAAAATTGGGAGCTCTTGTAGAACAAGTAGAGGTGGTATCAAGGGGCAAGTGGACAAGGACAGACATACTCTGAGTGTCTGGTGTGTTCTCATGCTGCTGAATCATGCTGGATGGAAGCCATCCCACCCCTTCTCAAATCCCATAGCACTCGCTACTTCTCAGGGCACTGCCCACACTGTCGCTATGGTTCTTTGAGGATGTGCAAATCTTCCCTCCCCTACCAGAATCTAAACTCTTTGAAGGCAAGTCCAAGTCTTACTCATCTTTGTACCCTCTTTCCAGTCCACACCCAATGCCTAGCCCAATGTCTTGCATATAATCAGTATAACAAATATTTGCTTGATGGATTAATAAAGACATTATACTGTTTGGTTTCCAATATGACCAAATAAAACATAGTCCAAAATCCTATTGAACCTTTACTTTACTTATATAGTTTTATCATCTGGGTTTTCAATGTTCTGCCTTATCCTTCAGCATTTTACAGCATACTTAGTTTTCTTATACAACAAAATCACCTGTCAATTGACTGTGTGTTATACCAAATAATGTAGGAAGAGCTACCATTGATTGAGCATTGTGTCAAAATGGCAGGCTGTTTGTCAAAACATTTGGCACCCCTTCCAGAGTGTGGAGTTATTGCTAAGAGGTGGCAGCTAAGCTGGGACTACATTTCCCAAATGTCCTTGCACCACGGTGTGACCATGTGACTGGTTCTCATCAAAGTAATGTGAATGAAAGTGGCTGAGTGTCACCTCTAAGGCCAGGGCTTTTCTTCACTATCTTATTTCCCTTTGCCGCCTGGAAGCAGCGGTCTTTGAGGCTCTGGAGGTTGGGGGAGTCAGGGGATGAAAGCCTGAATCCCTGAATGACCACATGGAGGAAAGCCTTCCCCTTTCTCCATTGACTCTATTACATGGGCAAGAAATAAAGTATCAAATCACTGGGAATTGGCATTTAACTGTTAAACACTTAGTGTTACCTTAATGTAAGTACCTACTATATGCCAGGTGCTTCACACAACTGAACACTTGTAACAGCCCCGAATGGTCGGTACTATCATTACCCTTCTTTTTTACTTTCCAAACGAGGAAACTAAGACACAGAGGGGTTAAGTTATTGAGACAGGGGGGTCACAGCTAACAAGTGTTGGAGCTGGAGTTTGGCCGAGGTTTGTCTGGCTCCAAATGATGGAGAGTTCTCTGCTCCAATACATCACCCTGTCTCCCATCCATCAGTGATCCTGGACTCTGTCTTTGACATCATTTTTAACTTAGGGGTTTCTGCCCTGATTCTGACCTATACTTTTTAAAAGCAGTTCAGATATATGTTTCCCTTTCCTTCACAGAACCCCCTCTACCACCTGGAAGAATTATGCATTCCAAGCCCTGGAGTGTGCTTCAGAAACCTTAATTTCTTCCTCACCTGTTTTGACACAATTTTTTTATTACCAGAATTGAATTCTTTCTCTAAGGAAATATTTAAGCTTATTATGGCTTGGCTTCTGTTTTTCACCAGTTATGAGGGGTAAGAGGAGAATTCATTGTGGGTGTTGAGTGGAGGACAGGAAAGAGTGAAAAGAGAGAGAGAGAGAGAAAGAGAGAATAGGGATGTGTCAAATCCTGCGTGGTCCTGGCTTGCTTCAGAAAGCTCTCTCAGAACCTTTGTACTAATTCTCAGGCACTTTGTTGATAAAATTTATGCCACCCACGGTTATGTCTGTGTTAGTTCTATTTCTTTTTCTCCTTCTGACTGAGACATAGAAAAGTTCAAATGACTAATCCAGAGTCACATAGTATCAAGGGACAGAACTGGAAAGCAAATTATATCAGCATGAAGAGGCATAGAGAGAAAGGTCAGTATAAACTCCTCTGCAAAAAAAAAAGCTCAGAAAATCACAGGTGTGGGGCTTTTTGACCCTTAACACATAAAATGACAGTTATCCAAACTTAGGGAATAAGAGAGGAAACAAACCCAGATTTTTTCAAATAACTGAAACTAGCTCCTTTAGCTACTTAAACAGTAACCTGTCTAAACTGTATATACTTGTTGCCTTTTTGAAGTATATTAATTATTCTTAATGATTCAAGATAAACATCTGTTAATGAATTGGATTGTTAATTGATGGGCCAGTTTGGAAAATAGTGAAGAAAATAAGGCTGCTGCATTAAATATCCCCTAAGTGATGTATAGTACAGTTCAGTGCAGAGATGTTGTCTCTTTTGTTTAATAATGTAGCTTAAGCACCTTGACCAGTGCCCACCACATGTGGTCACTCAATAACCATTTATTTGGTGATTGAATAAATGAGTAACTGTCTCCTTTTATATTAGGTCATTTCTTGTCATCATTCGGTTTAATCTTAATGAGTTGGGAAACTAGTGATAGATAGGTAGTTAGATAGATAGATAGATAGATAGATAGACAGAGGAAATTGTAACAACAAAACTTTTAGAACTTTCTGCAATGATGGGAATTTCCCTGTGCAGTGTCTACTTACCACTCTTAAGTACTTGACATATGGCTGGTTCAACTAAGGAACTAAATTTTACATTACATCTAATTGTAATGAACTTAAATAGCCATGCGTGTCAAGTGGTCCCTATACTGGACAGCACTGGTTTTGAACAAGTCGCTAAATAAGTCAATAAGACAAGTCTGAAGGCTCAGCAGCCTTATTTTTGAAAACTCAGCAGCATTATTTTTGAAAAAAGATTTTATTCTGCCGCGTTCTGAATGAATAATGGAAGCTGGGCAAAAGGCTCTCCTGCAGACCGAGGCATAGGAGTGGAGTTGGATGGTGCTTTGGCTCAAGAAGGACAGTGCAACCTTGGTGATCGTGTTAAGAAGGGCAAGGGCACTGACTGGGAAAGCAGGAAGCTCTGTCTGGGATGCCGCTGAGGCCAGGTAAGCCTGAGAGGAAAGCTGGGCTTTTCAGGGAGCCCCTCCATCTCGGTCGCTCAGGGCAGGGAGCTGGGCAGACAGAGCCTCCTGAGACCCAGGACCAGCTCAGCGAGGAGTGCCCTCAGGCACAGAGCCCACAGCAGGCACCAGCTTGGGCAATGACAGTGCGTTGATGTGGGGGAGTTGGTTGTCTGTTTGGTTTGTTCTTTAATTCCTAGACTTACAATTTTTTCCAACACAGAACTCCGAGCAACCAGAATTGGCATACGAGCTCTTCTCCTATCCTAAGAGGCAAGGGTCATTCTCATTTAGCTGGGAAGCTCCGGGGTCTGTTATCTGACTAGATGTGGGGCTTTTCAGGACGTCTGTGTCCTGTAGGGACTGGGTGGCTTTCTGAGTAGGACAGAGGAGGCGGTTCTGCTTGGTAAAAGGAGTCCACCCATTGCATCTTTGTCCAAGGTATTCCTTGGAGCTAGAACAACCTCAGCAATTTAGACCTCAAGGGTTCCACACCAAAGTCTACTGTGTTCAGAAATGCCATCTGCCTATCTCTGTGCAGGGGGAGAGCCTCATCACGGGACAGTGATACAAACATACTTCTTTCCTGGTCAAGGACATCATTCCTTCCATGTGACCTGCGGACACACACCACTGAATCATGCACCCACTTCCTCCTAATGAAAGGGACAGGTTGGCCTCGACCACCACTCTGTGGCACCCGGTCCTGTTTCATAACCAAATCTGCATAATTCTTTGTTTTTAAAATGAAGATATACCTATAGCTCTACATAGATATAGATTCATGTGTATATGTAATATAACATAAAAGAAATAATGAATATTTAAGAAAATATTTTAAAAATTATGTAAACAAAAGCACCCAAAGACCCCCATCCAAAGACAACCTCAGCTAACATTTGTTGTATGTCTTACCTTCCATTTCTCTAGGCACAGAGGTTTTTCTCCTTAAGCTAGTTGTAAGCATTTTATCATCAGTATCTTGCTTTTTGTCATATTGTGAGCATTTCCCTTATAATAATACAGTTTAGCAAACACCATCTGTAATATCTGCAGAGGATTCTGTGGGAGGAGTTATCATGTTCACCTAATCCTCCTCCTCTGGAAAGACATTTGGTTTCTAGTGTTACCTGTTTTCCTAAATTATGACAGCAAATAACTGTGTGTGCAAAGGCTTGACCTCCCCTCCCCTGTCCGCCCCCCCCCCCCCCCCCACACACACACGCCAGTTCTGGGACACTTTCCTTAGGATAGAAGAGGAATTTCTGAGTCCAGTGCCATGAAGATGAGGAGCCAAGGTTCAGGGTGGACCAGCAGAGCCAAGTTCACAAGCAGATAATCTTGACCTTCTTGGTGTTCCAGCTTCCAAACACAAGATCCACAACAACAGGATTGTCAGGGCATTTATTTAAAACCCCAATTCCTAAGAAGCACCCAGATTTATTGAATCAGAAGACCCTGGCTGAGCTGGGTCCTGTGAACTTGTGACAGTCACAGGTGACTGCCTGATGACCACCACTTCTGAACCACAGGGCCCCCGGGGAACATTGTGGAGAATGCCTTATAAGCCTTCTGTTTATCTGTTGCGATTAAAACTGCAGAGAACAGGCTTCTTGCTAACCCTGCCACTTGGCAAGGGGGAATCATAACAGCAATCCGTCCATTACCTAGATCCTTTGTGAATATTCACTTAAAATGTTTAATTTCTAATCATCCCACATAAAGATACAGGAATTGAGGTTTCATTGATTAAAAGCCCTGTCTTGCCCAGCTGGCATAGCTCAGTGGTTGAGTGTTGACCTATGAACCAGGAGGTCACAGTTTGATTCCTGGTCAGGGCACATGGTTGGGTTGCCAGCTTGATCCCCAGTGTGTAGCGTTCAAGAGGCAGCCGATCAATGGTTCTCTCTCATCATTGATGTTTCTATCTCTCTGTCCCTCTCCCTTCCTCTCTGAAATCAATAAAAATATATTAAAAAAATAAATAAAAACCCTTCTTCACCTCATGCGATCTTTGAAAGTTAGCCCTTCCCGTGTGGATTTGTATTCTTTTTCCTCAGAGCTCCCTTGCGCAGCCCATCTGCAATGTCCTCTGCCCAGACTCCAGAGCCCTGCCTTGTGTTCCCTTCACTCAAGGGCTGGGAGCGTCCCTCCTCAGTTCTAATTATAAACCTGGAGGACTTAGCTGGAACTTTAGTAACATAATATCACACTTCCGCCAAAGGACAAGTGTCTGGGCGTCACTGATGGGGTCCTCCGGGAGGAGAGTGAGCCTGGCTCAAACCCAGGATGTGCAACCGCTCAGAGCTCGGACTGTCTGCCCACCCTGACCGTGTCCCCATGATGTTCCTCTTCTTAGGGAACAATGAAGTCACACAAACCAAAACTGAGAAAGAAAGACAGAGACAGAAACGGAGTCAAAGCAGAGAGGAATGTTGGAGCGCACAGGCCTGGAGGCCACGCTGGGTGTGATCCCAGAGGCTGCCATCCAATGGAGTTGGAGGGAAACACCTTGCCTCCCACACCTTGGCCCCAAGTCAAAACCTCGTTCTCAAAGGAGGCGCTGAAAAGGTGTTTGAGTATTAATTTGTCTGTTGTGAGAGGTTTTAGTGCTGCTATAAATCACACCAGGTCGCAAACAGGGCCTCCGTGGAGGTGTCCCTGAGCTGCTGGAACCTGGTGAGACCTGCACAGAAGAAACTTCCACCCACTCCCGCCGGGGAGGCGGGGGAGGCAGGTTCTGGGCCACTCTAATCCCCTGAAGTGGTTAAGAGGCCATGGCTCTGATCCCACAAAATCACCCAACAAAAGTGAACCTGGCATGTGTGGGGTCCCGGCAGTGGGGGGATTTTTAAGGAAGCATTCTCAAAAGTAGGGTATGTTGAGACCCAGGGGCTACAGTTTAAGGTTAAAGGGCCGGAGTCAGGGAAGGGAAATGTTCAGTTACCTGGGAGAGGCTTCCTTTTCATATGGGACAAGCAGTCAGCTGAATCCAGATGAGGAAGGGATAAAGGTGGGAGGGTGGCCAGTGTGACCGGCGACCTGGCCAGCTAATGGATGTGACTTCAAAGTAAGAAAGTCCCCTAGAGTTTGGTGTGTGGTCTGGAACCAGGAACCCACCCAAAAGTCCAAGCTCTAGGTCCTCCCAGATGAAGAGAACAAAGACAATGGCAGAGCAGCCAGGAGCAGGTTCTTGTGATATCACTCATTTTCCAATTTTATGTCATTAAGATGCCCCTACTCTTTTTTTAAAAAAATCCTCACCCAAGGATATTTCTCCGTTGATCTTTTTTTTTTTTTTTTTTTTAAGAGAGAGTGGAAGAGAGAGGGAAAGACAGAGAGAAACATCGATGTGAGAGAAACACATTGATTGGTTGCTGGGGAGGAACCTGCAACCTAGATGCATACCCTTGACTGGAATCGAACCTGAGACCCTTCGGTCTGCAGGCCAACGTTCTATCCACTGAGCCAAATTGGCTAGGGTGCCCCTACTCTCAGAGTACACGAGAAAATCCTGGAAAAGTTCCAGGCCCAATCGCCAAAGCTTCTTAAGGTCCAAGAATCTGGAATGTCAACAAGCCCCTTTCCCACCAGGTGATCCCAGTGCTGTGGTTGAAGACCCTGTGGTGACCGAATCCCTCTCCCAGAGCACCAAGCCTGGCCCCACGCATGGGCCCCAAACAGAATGCTTATAGTTGGGGTTCAGCAACCCTACAATAGCTCTGTGCTCAGTGGGTGAAAAGGCCATGGCTTTTTGGTCCTTCTATTGGAATGAATCACAGAAGGAGGACTATGCATTGGTTCTTTGTGTACACGAGCCAGTGACTCAATTCTGGCAGCAGCATTCTTGTAAGATGGCCTTTGCCGAGTCCCATAAGCAAAAGAGGTAGTCAAAAGCATCATTAATTTATCTAGCTGACTATTACCACATTTACCCTCAGAAGGGCCTTTCCAGATTTTATCATGGCTCCCAAATACTCATTCTCCCCACCCCACTCCACCAATTACACTGAGTGGCCAGATTATTATGATCTCTGAATGCATAATAATCTGGCCACACATCATATATTAGAGGCCTGGTGCATGAATTCATGCATGGTGGGGTCCGGCCAGCCTGGCCAGGGGAAGGGGACATGGGAGGTTGGCCGGCCTGCCTGCTGGTTGAACTCCTGGTAGAGGGGACAATTTCCATATTAGCCTTATGAAAATTGTCCCCTCCACTGAGTGGCCAGATTATTATGTATTCAGAGATCATAATAATCTGGCCACTCAGTGTATATGTCATATAAGCAAGGAATCTAATCTAATAATAGACAAATATGCAAATTGACCGCACCTTCGCCACACCTAAGCCACGCCCACCAGCCAAGCCACGCCCACCAGCCAAACAGGACAAGTATGCAAATTACCCCAACAAAGATGGCAGCTAATTTGCATATCAAGACAGTGTCGAAAGAAGCCAAGAGCTGCAGAAGGGAGTAAAGCTTCGAAGAAGCAAGCAAGCCGGGAAGGGGGGGTAGGAGAAGGGAGGAGCGAAGTCAGGGCCGGGGCGAAGGGGAAAGCAGGCGGGCTGGCGGAGAAGTATGATGGTTGTCTCAGGAAAGCACTTGTGAGACTGTTTGAGTCACAAGCTGAACAAGCTGATTTTTTCAGAAATCCATTTTCACTTGAAAGAATGACCAAGTGACAAATTATGGTCACTCAGACTTGGCTATTTGACTGATATTTTCTGGAAAATAACTGACGGTATTTACTGCCAAAGGGAAAACACAGGCTTTCAAGTAAAAATAAAAAATTTTAAAAACTGATTTCTACCACTTCCCAATACTTAAAAGACTTTTCTCATGAAATTGGTGTTGATAACAGTAACCGTGACTGCTGTTATTAGATTATGAAGTGGATTAACATTTGGAATATCTACAAAACTGAGTGAACCCATGCTCTCCAAGTGATCAATTCATAGTGCGTGGATAAAAGACATTCAAAATGTAGGATGGACCAACATATTTGAATGAAATAAAGTACTGTTATAGTTTCAAATTCAACATTACAACTAACCTTCAAGAAACTGCTGCTTGAATTATGGTATAGTATCGAAGAAGAACCCACAATTAAATGAAAAGGCTGTTAGAAGACTCCTCCCTTTTCAACTATATATCCGTGTGAAGCCAGATTTCCTCCATATACTTCAGCCAGAACAACGTCAGCACCGATTGAATGCAGAAGCAGATATGAGAACCCAGCTGTCGCCTACGTTAGTCAGAAATTAAAGAGATCTGCAAAAAAAAAAAAAAAAAAAAAAAAAGTCCCCCCCTTGTCTAAATTGTTCTTTTTTTTTCTGGAAAAAAATAGTAATTTTTTACTAAATGTATGTTATTTGCACTAAAATGTTGTGAGTTGGTTGTTATTTTTAAAGTTTCTTATACAGTTTTAATTTCTAAGCCTCATTTCTAGTATTATAATATCAATAGCTTTGGCTTACATGAACAAAAACTCTTTGAGGTTCTCAATGATGTTTAAGAACATATAGGGTCTGAAACGAAAACATTCAGGAACTGCTGCTATACATAACATTAGTTATTTTTTGTCTTCCTCTTTTAGAATGCAAACTACAGTAAGGCAGGGGTGTTTTTCTGTCTTGCTCACTGCTGAGTCCCCAGAGCTTAGAAGAGTGCTGGGCAGTAGGCACTCAGGAAAGATCTGTTGAATGAATGAATGAGTGAATGAATGAATGTCCCCTACGGCACCCTCCACTCACCAGGGCCTGTCTGCTCACTCTCCCACAAGCATCCCTGAGACTCAGAATCTAGCTAAGGCCCCTTATCCATTCATCTGCTCTAAGATATTTTCCAACTTCCTGCCTCTCCAAACCCAACCATTCCCACCCGTGCTGAACTCCCACTGCACTGACCTGTGTCACTCAGCTGGCCCTTCGGGCTACCACCGGCCTGGTTTATGTGCATTTCTTTTTCTTCCCACCAGACTGCAAGATCCTGGAGTGCCACGTGCCAGGATACCTTAGTCTCTTCCTCAGCTCTAAGCACAGTGCCTAGAACTGAACACAGGCTTTATAACTAAATAGATGATTTAAAAATAAGTGAATGATATACAAAATGAACATCCAGTCACATGAATAGCATGTATTCAGAAGAATTGTTTCCAGCAGCCAATTAAAACCTGTTTTAAATGGCAGCCTGGACCCCACACATTTCTTTACCTCTAGCTAAACCTTTACTGGCTTCTGAAGGTCCCTTAGCTCTGGTCAGTGCACCAGAGCTGGTTTCCAGGCTTCTGCCTTGTGACCAAGGTCCAGTGACTTGGCCCCAGCATTACTCCCTTGCAGGGACCTTGCCTCAGTGACGACTATAGTACTTCTTGGGCATCATGTCAGTCAACATGGTCATAGGTATAAATAACCTCCCGACCTCTCAGCAACTAACAGGAAAGAACCATAAGGAACTAGAAGCCATGTCTAATTAATTTGCTGTGTTTTCAGCCCCTGGCACATAGTAGTTGTTCAATCAATGTTTAGAGAATGAATGAATGAATGAATGAATGAGTTCTACAAGATGGGTATTCACATCCCATTTTATAGATGAGCAAACTGAGCCTCACAGAGATGAGGCAGCCCACCCATCATGTTACTATCCCTCCACATATTCAAGGCCATCCACAGTATACCCCTGGGTTTGTGCCCCAAGCCTCTTCTCCCAGTTAAACAAACCTAGTTTTCAGGCCACAGACACTTCTGGTCTTGATTCATCCATTGTTCATTCAGCAATAATCTCTCAGTTGCAGCTGCCTGAGTCACGGCCCCTCAGCCCTTCCAACCCTACTATCCTTGGAGTACAAGCAGCTATGTTTGCGAAGTGCATCAGACCTTTTGCATTAAACTTCTTGACTTCAGTTGTTGGTTCAGATCAAGGCCAGCTCACAACCCAGAGAGCAGCTCACCAGGCCCATGAAGCCAGCCCGCTCTGGGTGGAAAGATAAAAGCACCTCTCGCAGTCCTCCTCAGCTTCTGCTGCTGGGGAAGAAAATGAAGAAGGAGGTCAGGAAAGGCGGCTGGCCTACACACCAAACTGCACTCAGCCTCCCCACCCTGTGGCTATAGTATTTACTGGAAGGTAATTGACCTCTGGCCTGGGCAGTGGTGACCACTTTGTTCCCTGAGTGCTTCTAAAAGCCACACTTACTCAGAGGAAACGGAGCTGGGAAGGCCAAGTTCTGCCTCCTTCCCCGACACTTAGGCTCTGCCATTACCTGGCCACAATCATTCTTTGCTCAGCTACTGCCATTTACAGTGCAGAGAGCAAGTGGTCTCTTGTGCAGGCTAACCAGGTGGGGGACGAGTGCCAGGGCCCCCAGAAGGATTGGGAGTCCCAAGCCGCGGGTGTTCCCAAGCTCTCTGGAGCTCACGGTGGTCAAGGGACAGCACCTATTTGGCAATGGGAGAAGAGAGAACAGAGGAGCAGGCCCTTCCCCTGCAGCCTCCGCAGAGAACAGAGTGGCTGTGGCACCTACACACACACACACACACACACACACACACACACACACGCACAAACACCTTTTATTGCTGTAGGTTGTTCTCTACCTTAAAAAGTGATACATTTCAAAAGTAGAAAATTTGAATAATACATTAAAAGCACTAAAAAGAAAACTTAAATTACCCATGACCCCACCATTACCCAGAAATGATTATTTGGGGTATTTTGTACAAACCCTCTAGTCTTTCTTCTATACATATCACTACTTTGTAACATCTTCATCTCATAAGGTTTGTACTGCTTTGTAAATGAGTTTTTCACCTAACACTGCACGGTAAACATTTTCGTCATCACAGTAAATAAGAGTGTGCTAAAAGCATACACAGCATATTCCATCATCATCTGGAATTTATTTAAGCATTAGCTTTTTTAACTATGCCCTCTTATTGAACTTTTTCACTATTCTAAACAATGTGCTAAAGATCTTGAACAGAAATTGAGCACCTCAATTATTCCCTTAGGAGGGTGACCAGAATGGAATTATTGGGTAAAAATATACACACATTTAAAAAAAAATTCAAACAGCCCCATTAAGGTATAATTGACATGCAACAAATTGCACATATTTAAGGTGCCCGATTTCATTATTTCTGACATACGTACACACACGTGGCACAATTGCCACAATCAAGATCATGGACGATCATTACCCACATAAGTTCCTGCGCTCCTTCCTCATCTCCCTGTCTCTGCTCTCTGCCTCCCAACCAGCCAGGTCTGCTTTCTGTCACTATAGATCAGTTAGCATTGTCTAGAGTTTTGTATGAATGGGCTCCTGCAGTATACACTCTTTTCCCTCGGACTTCTTTGACTTAGCATCATTATTTTGAGATTCACTCACATTATTGTATGCATCGATAGTCCATTCCTTTTTGGTGCTGAGTAGTATTCCACTGGGTGGCTAGAAATGCACACACACTTTAAGCCTTCTTGAGGCACACAACTGAATTGTCCGTGGTGGTTTCTTGAGGCACTTTGCCATTAGAGTATGGTGATTTGGGGTTGAGCAGTCCCGAAAAGCTAAGATTGAAATTCCACTGTTCAGAGAGCACCATTCTGCCTCCTGAGCTGCAGAGCTGCCAGCATGGATTACCTGGGGGACAAAATGAAAGCAGCCAAAGGAACACAGGGGAAGAGGGGCCAGGGAGGGTGGCAGTGGGGTTATGGCAGCCCTGGTGGTCCACAACTCAGGCTTCTGAGCCCAGAAGGGCCCTGTCCTCCTGGACGCTGCCCAGCTGGCAAAGGAGCCTTTGCTTAACCAGCTACGGTCACTGGCAGCCACGGGCATTGATGAGCAGAGCACTCAGACCACAACACTAGTGTGTGTGAGGTGCGCCTGCCCTCACTGTACCTGTGCATGAACATTGTACTGATACAGACCAGCATAACTGTAAAATAGCAAACAAAAAAAAAACACCACACACACACAAAAAAACAAAACAACACCTATATTTGCTTTGCTACTAGACTGTAAAACCACTTGAGGGTCAAGTCTGTCGCTGACTCACCATTCTACGCAGCCTCTCACTCTGGTAAATTCTCAGTACGCTTTTCTCGAAGGCTGTTGCCGACAATTTCTTTGAAATCACTAAGCTCCTGCCCACACAGGGAGACAGATGACCCCAGGGAGGACTGGTTGGGGGCCCGGGCCTGCTATGATCAGATAGGATATGTTCTTTTGAGGAAGATGAGCATGAGAGGAGCGGTGACAGTTAATTTTTCGTGTCACACACATACATGTTCATAACAAAATGAGGAGGAAGTCTCATGACAATTACAGTCTTCGTTCCTGTAACTGGTCTCGGGGTGGTTGTTGGTAGTACTAACTACCTTCTTCCACTCCCCATTCTATATTCCCTGTGCCTTCAGCAAGCACCTCACTGGTTGTGGTTCTGTACCTGGTGGAGCGACTCAAGCCTTCACTCCTGAAGGGTCTGGGCTACTAGGAGTCCTGCTGTTTCCCATTGGTCTTAATCACAGAACATGGTGATACCAAGACATGCCCCAAGGGATCTCCTGTGTTCCAGACATTGTCTTCCTTCCCTCCACTATGGGGTCCCAGTCCAATTTCCCCTTGGTCATAAGGATCACTCCGCCCGGCCGGCACAGTCACTCCCCTCTTCGCATGATGGTTCAGAGGCTGAGGAGCCAAAAGTGGCTGAGTGGCAGCCTTAACCTTCAGTTCAATTGAATCATTATTGTATCCTGGTGAAAGCATTCCTCCCTCTGGAACTAAGCCCGCTAGGCCAGCAGAGCATAAAGTCACAGGAACAGGAAGCAAAACTTTTGTTAGTGGGTCATTAAGGGTGTATCCTCCCAACTCCCCTCCCACAAGCTCCTATGCTTCCTTCCACATACAGCCCCATATCTTTTGTTTAAAGCCACTTCCAGATTCCCCAGTGGGAGCCAGTAAGTCCCTGAGGATGCCTTGTTTTCCATTGCATTGAAATTGTTTGTTTATTCATTCAGCTAGTTTCTTGGGAGCCTACTGTGTGTGTGCCCTGGGAATCCAGCATCTAGTGAAGCAAAAAGATGCTGAAGGAAACCATCAGTTAAGAGCAATGATGGAGATGTGCAAGAGACAGCCTGGGCCTGCTAAGCAGAGGCATTTTTCAAGGAGAGACTGGGGATTAATAAGAGCTTTTGGGCCCGCCGAAACCGGTTTGGCTCAGTGGATAGTGTCGGCCTGCGGACTGAAAGGTCCCGGATTCGATTCCAGTCAAGGGCATGTACCTTGGTTGCGTGCACATCCCCAGTGGGGGGTGTGCAGGAGGCAGCTGATCGATGTTTCTCTCTCATCAATGTTTCTAGCTCTCTATCCCTCTCCCTTCCTCTCTGTAAAAAATCAATAAAATATATATTTTTTTTAAAAAAGAGCTTTTGGGCCCAAAGATAAGCCTTGAAGAATGAATAGGAGTTATCCAGGTACAGGAGTTACAAAGGACGCAGGGAGCAGGGACCAAAGGCAGAGAGGCAGTGGGTTTGGGTGAGAGTCAAAACACCTGCCCACCAGGAGGACAGGAGACCAGCCCATACCAAAGGGCTGGATAATCAGTCTGGTGGTCAGGAGCATCCACAAAAGGACAGAGCTGGAGCAGCAGGTGTAAGCCAGGGCACCCAGGACTTTGTACATGAAGTTAAGTGGGCAGAAGGGAACCTCTTGAAACTTTGAGTGAGTGACTCATTTAGATGTGTATTTTAGGTAAATCATTTGTGCTATAGTGCGGGAGAGTGGTTAAGGAGGATAAGAACAGGTCAGACAGAGTAGTTACGAGGGAATTGCAACACTCAACAAAGGAGGTATGAAAGACCTAAACTAGGAGAGCAGTGGCTGGGATGCTGAAGTAGAGATGACTGTGATGAATATTTCAAAGGCAAAATTGATAAGACTTGATGTTTGACTGCAATGTGGGGGTTAAGGGAGAGGAAGAGTCAACAGTAATTCTTGAGTTTCCAAAGTGGCTTGTGTCCGGATGGTATGTCCCCTTCAGCTGGAACAGACCTGACTTATTCACTTCTCCATCCTCAGAGACCAATAGAGATTCTAAGATACAGCTAGTGCTTAACAGTATTCATGAATGAATGTATGCATGCATGCATGATGAATGAATGAATAAGTTGAGAAGAGGGACAAGGTCTTGTCTCAATGTCCAACTCTAAAGAGACATTTACACAGAGAGCAAAGTTGATTGCTGAATGGTGCCCTGGAGTTGGGCAGCTGGATGCCCCACAGGGAAACTCCCAGTTTGAGGATGGACCTCTGTCTCAATAGCCTGAGCTTCACAGGCAGGAGCGCTAAATGAAGACTCAACCACAGCAAGGAATGGAGGACGCCAAATAACCACAGTGGAGGTGACTTGGATCTTTGTCACATTCAAGCTATTGACAGCTCATCAAGTCTCTGGGCTAAAAAGCCCAGGAGCTTGACCTAGAGAAAGAGAAAAAGGTTTGAAGACTTTAGGCAGCAAAAGAGACTGAACATGGACAAGATCAGTGTTTACTAAGTCATTAAGGGGTCACCTGAACAAGGAGATTCCAGCCCTCTTCTTAGTACACAGGTCAACTAAATGGAAGCTATACTTCCTATGAAAGGGACAACATAGATTGTGGATCCTCTTCCATTGAGAAGAGGTAAGATCAAAGACTCCGATAGATTTTAAAGAGTGTTAAATTGACTATGGCTAATAACCTAAGAGTTACTTGGGTATTTGTATAGGATGGGGAAATTGAGTGCTTCTACCCTTCATCCCTTTCCTTTTTTGTCTTTGTTGAGAACTCCTACATGGGCTTTATAGAGCTTCCCTGTGAGCCTTCCTAGCTGAGTATCCTAGAATGAGTTTTTAAGCTCTCATTCTTCATATTCCTCACTGTAGATTAGGCAGAGTAGCGCCACCTTTGGAGGGCCGTTGTAGGATTGAGTGAGATAATACACATAGTATGTGCTCAACAAATGTCAGATTGTATCCTCAGAGGTAGATAGTATCTTAGAATAAATTAACCTTTCTGAGTTTCACCTCTCTCTCCCTCTCTCTCTCTCACACACACAGACTCTCTCTCTCTCACACACACACACACACACACATGCATGATCAAGTTTTCCTGGAGATACTAAGGATTTTCACCTAGAGCATACAACTTTTTCTCTTTAATTCAAGCCTGCAATTCAGATTGGAGATCTGCACATTGGACTGCTTAGGAGCTAGGCTCCGGACTCCCCTCCAGGACCACCCAGGAGTCTGAGCAGCCACAGGACGCCTGCAGCTTGTTGACTTAAGAATATGAGCCATTGGAATGCACTACACCTGTCTGTACTGGCTACCTAGCCTTTTAGTCCTTCAAGGTGTTTAATTTAATCTGCAGAACTCTATACAGTGGGACCCTCATTCCCTCGGAGGTTATTGCTTGCTTTTATAACATCAAGCTAGGAAGTTATAAAATTGCAAAGTGTGGGAAAAATACCAAGGGCCTAACCTTGGTTTGACCACCTACCAACTGTGTGGTCTTGAGCAAATCATTTCACTTCTCTAAGCCTCAGTTTCCTGGCCTATAAAATGGGGCTTATGATCCCTGCTGATCTCTCAAAGTTAATATGAGGATCAAGAAAATATTTTGTGCAGTATAAACAATTATATAAAATAAATGTGTAAAATAATTCCTATTTCTGCTATATTAGTTAGCTTCAGCTACACTGTGCTCCAAGAACACAACAAAAAGTCATTTCTTGTTTATACAAGGTCAGATGTGGATTGGGTGGCTCTTGAGGGCAATTCTCTCCATACAGTGATTCTGGGACCCAGGCTCCCTCCATCTTGAGATGCTAATATATCAACATGTGGCTTCCAGGGTCACTGTGATAGAAGAGAGGGGTGTTGGTTCCCCCAGGATATTATTAGAGGTCATGCCTATAGTTGGTTGTACATCACTTCTGCCTACCTCCCACGGGTAGAACCCAATCATGTGGTCCAACCTATTGTAAGCAAGGGTGGGAAATTTAGGGAAGCCCATGGACTAATTGCGAATACCACTGTCTTTTTTTTTTTTTTAAATATATTTTATTGATTTTTTACAGAGAGGAAGGGAGAGAGATAGAGCGTTAGAAACATCGATGACAGAGAAACATCGATCAGCTGCCTCTTGCACAACCCCCACTGGGGATGTGCCTGCAACCAAGGTACGTACCCTTGACCAGAATCGAACCTGGGACCCTTCAGTCCGCAGGCTGACACTCTATCCATTGAGCCAAACCGGTTTCGGCTCGAATACCACTGTCTTTGCTACACCTGCACTAATGACAAAGGATTCACATGGTTAGGAAAATGCAGGACAAAGTACAAAGATCTTGAAATCAGACAAGCCTGGATTCAAATCCAAGCTTTGTTGCTTACTAGCTGTATGAGTAGTTTGCTTAACTTTTCAGAACCCCAGTTTCCTCATCTTTAAAATGGGAGTGTAAATAGAACCTACCTTTATATCTGACACATATTACATGTTTAAGAAAGATGGCTGTTTATTTTTTTACTCTACTCTCTGAACCTTGAAACTGCTGCTCTACTTCTGTATTTATAGCAACTTGAGAAAGAAAAATCTAAAGCATCTGTTGCACTCGCCAATTCCTACCCTTGAAATACTTTATCACTGGTAATACTGATCAAAATGATCTTCAGAAATCAACTGGGGGACATGCATTTATCAAATAAGCACCTTATACTATGTTCCAGGTGCCAAGATGAGGGCTCCTACGATTCCATAGAGCACCTCTGTGCAAATTTTAAAAAAGTACTTTTTCTCAGTGTATGACAATCCCATGGGGCCCACAGCCTGCTGAGTGTGTATTTTAGTCACTCCCCAGCCAGGCACCCTTGTGCTATGACCAGCCTGCACAACTCTACCCAGCGGCCCTGCCAGAGATGCATAAAGAAAGAACACCTAGTCCTACTCTTAAGAGACTCACCAGAAAGCTCTGGGAAGCAGATCCACAACCAATTAACACTACTCCACTGTAGAGCAGAGAAGAAAAAAAATAATGTTATGGACACAAAAGGCAACAAGTTGCCCTTCCTTCCTTCTCGCTTCCTGTAAATGAGCCTGTCTTGGACTTTAGTGACTTTCATTCTGGGATGGTCCATGCAGAGTTAAAAGAATTTAGTGCCTTTGATCTTCCTAAATGGAGTCCAGTTGAAGCTCAAGATACATAAATTAAATCTCTCGAGTTTGGTCTACTATCCTTCCTCAGAAAGCCTGGGACCCTGTTTTCAAGTATCTCTCCAGTTCTTTTACTAACAGGTGTTTTACTTTGGAGAACTCAACCTCCCCATGCCTCAGTTTCCCCTAGCATAAAATGGACACGGGATACTAATCTCAAGTATATTAAGGAGGATTAAGTAAAAACATCATGAACTTTGAAAATTATGAATAAATATAAATGCAAAGAGGTTGTTGTTGTTTTATGTGTATAATTAATGAAGCTCTATAGTAATTAGCAGTCATATTTTCTGTGAGATAGCTTTAGAATGTGCCTTAATTTGTTTGCTCTAAGCACTTTCTTCAAATGAGGATCAAGTGGGAGATAGAGTTTGCTATTAAGAATTACACTAAGTTACAAGTAGCATAAATAATTTAGAAGTCTTATTTTTTCTCTTGTAACTGGAAGTCCACTAAGAAGGCTTTCTGGGATTGGCACAGTGCTAAGTATTGTGGCCATACTATCAGAGGCCCAAGCTCTTTCTGTCTTTTCTCTCAGTCATTCTTAGCTTCTGCTGTCACCTCAGAGTAACACCCTCCAGTATTACAGTCTCATTCCAGGCAGGAAGAAGTAGAGGGGGGAAGGGAGTCCCCACTCCTCTTCAGGAAACTCCACTCAGTGTATTGGCTTCTCATTGGCCAAAGGAGTGTCACATGACAACTCCTTTCTGCAAGGGAAGCTGGGAAATGTAGGTTTTTAGCTGGGCACATGGCTCTGTTAGTAGCAAAAAGGGAAGAATGGTGCCCTGGCCAGGTGGCTCAGTTGGTTGGAGCATCGTCTCATACACCAAAAGGTTGCGGTTCAATTCCCGGTCAGGGCATATACCTAAGTTGCAGGTTGGATCCCTAGTCAGGGTGTGTATGGGAGGCAATTGATCAATGTTTCTCTTTCTCCCTCCCTCTCTCTAAAATCAATAAAAACATATCCTCAGGTAAGAATTAAAAAAAAAAAAAAAAAGAAAGAAGGGAAGAAGGATGGATATTGAGTAGGCACCTAAAAATGTAGACCATATAGTGTATCTGACCAGTTGATTGAGACAAGGAATAAAGACATGATAAAAAGTATATGGCATAATTTCCCATATCAATCATCTACTCCCATAACAATGCTGTCTTACTATCAGCAAACCTCAGTGACATGCAACAATAAACACCTGAGGTCAGCTGGGGGTCAGCTACGTGGCTCTGCTAAGCTTAGCCGGGCTTACTCGCATGTCTTACTCACATGTCTGGGGCTGGCTGGCTTTTGGCTGATCTAGACTGGCTTTGGCTGGGACAACTGGGGCGATTCAGCTCTGGGGACAGTGTCTATTCCTCCAACAGGCTAGCTCAAACATATTGTCATGGCAATGAGAGATGCACAAGAGAGCAAGAGGAAACAGGCAAGGCCTCTTGAGGTCTAGCTTTAGAACAGATACACATCATTTCCACTTTATCCTGTTGGCCAAAACAAGCTCATGACTAAGCCTAGAGACGGCCATGGAAGGGACAATACAGGATTATTGCAAAGGGCATGGATACAGGAGGGATGAAGTGTTAGGGTCATTTTTACCATCTTGCCATCCTCTCTCCATGGGCCCTCAGATCTATGAGCTCAAATAAGCATTAAGTGGCTAAAAATGATTCTCTAGGGCAATGGTTCTCAACCTTTCTAATGCTGCGACACTTTAATACAGTTCCTCATGTTGTGGTGACCCCCAACTATAAAATTATTTTCATTGCTACTTCATAACTGTAATTTTGCTACTGTCATGAATCGTAAAGTAAATATCTGTGTTTTCCGATGGTCTTAGGTGACCCTGCTAGTGGTTCTCAACAGTAGTAAAATGCCAGAAATTTTAAGAGGTAGAAGAACCAGGGTGGCAAAGGCTTCATCAGGGTGAGTAGGAGGAATATGAATCTTTCAGCTGTAGAAATGACCCTTCACTTGAACTTGGCTCTTCACCTAAACTTGGAACTAACATAAAACTAAACCCGTTTCAAAGCCGCCTTTTCTGCACAGTGCTGCTATTGTGCGGAGGGTTGTACAGAGTTAGCTATCCTCACAGAATCCATTTCCCTGGGCACATCCTGCAGGGTTCCTCTGACTGCTGGTGTGAACACACCAACATGGAGCTCCTTCATCAAATCGCACTGTCACTCAGCTTCCTTCCTCCTAGAGGCACACAATGGAGGGAGGATGTTTCCTCTGGGGTCTTGGGCTTGTCTGTTCATGGTCATATAAGTCACAGCAAGGAGAGAAGAACATACGAGAGAAAATGAAAGTGTCCAAAGGAAACAGCCAAGTGCACAGCAACAGGGCTTGAAGACCAGCTTCAGGGGAACCTGGCAAGGGCCTTCCTTCTCCACGGGAGACGAACAAGAAGGCAGTCAGCACAAGGCTCACACTGGGAGGAAGAAAAACCGGTTGTGAGAAGCCTGAGTTCTACTTTTGATAAGTGAGTTCTCCTCTCAGGGCCTCAGTTTCCCCAAACAAGCAGGTGGAACTGGGTGGGACTGAAGTTCCTTCCAACCCTTGGAGTCTGTGTTTAGAGAAAACCCGGAGGTCACCAGCTCAAGGAATTTGTATGGGACCATGCGCATATTCCCATC
The DNA here is from genome assembly GCF_027574615.1 of Eptesicus fuscus. Lineage (NCBI taxonomy): Eukaryota > Metazoa > Chordata > Mammalia > Chiroptera > Vespertilionidae > Eptesicus > Eptesicus fuscus. Next base: position 15,186,164 of record NC_072482.1, on the reverse strand, counting down.
CCAAATGGGAGATGACAGGCCAGCTGGGCGTTGAGACGACTGGGGAGTAATAAGAGCTCCCAGCCCAGGAGAGTAGGACAATAAGCCCTTGGAGGGTGGGAGAAAGGAGGTACATGGAGTGTCCCCAAAATGGGGCTGTCAAAGAGAGGGGGAGAGAGTACTGAGAGAGTATATTTTTGAAAAGGAGATTCAGAAAACAAGCTTTGCTTCAGGACCCAGAGGACCTGGGGCACAGAATGCTCTCCGAGCACGTGTGAGCATTCACAGCAGACAACCTCGGTTCCTGGGTCCACAACGGGTGGCCACATCCGACAGGGACAGCGGGTGGCATTTTTGAACCGGATGTGCCATTCTAAGAGAAAGGATGATTGCATTTAGTAATTCAATGTAGGGCTCAGAGCCCTTAAATACATTGGGTCTAAACATCCATTCATTGACTAAATAGAACCTGATCACCCACTACACGCCAGTCACATGGGGGGCATCTTGTTGCCTCCCTGTCTTCAGGACACCGGTGACAAATGCCATCACCTCTCAGCTGCAGGTGGAGACCTCGCCAGGGAGACACGATGGCGCCCCAGATCAGTCCTGACCGGAAATGCAACAGGCAGGCCTCTTGTTTCCCCAGCTTTGCTTCTATAACAAATTTCCTGCTCTGAAATGCTGTCCACAGGCAGGCCCAGGAGCAAGAAAAAGAAAAAAAGAGAGAGAGAAGAAAAAAGGCCTTTTAAAATTAGCGCACTAGGATATGGAGCTGGCGGGAGGCAGGGATGAAAAGAAGGATCTTGGAAGAACTCCAGCTACTTAATTCCAGCTTTTTCATTCCGATTTGGTGATCTGGGACAGACACATTGATTCACAACTTTATAGTTCTTGTTCAGCAATGATTTACGGGTTGACCAATCTGGGCCTAATCAGTTGGAGAAGGATTGTTTTTTGGTGTGTTGTGTTTTTTTTTTGTCCAATAATGTTATATTTATGAGCCCATGAAGTGCACCGTGGCTGCAGCCCAGCATGCAGACAATAGAGCAGAACTTCTAAGATCTTAGAGAGGGAGTTCACAGACCGTTTTCTCCTCCCAGATCATGCTTAAAGCTCGGCTGTACATTAAAGGCTTCTGGTGTCATCTCGTGTTTAAACTCCAAGCTGCCTGCCCGTAAATCTTTAACAACTGTGAATGGCTCCGACAGTTTTGAACGTCCCTGGTTCCATCTGCCCGTCATTTTTTTCCCCTCTTCGCTTGGACTGTGGAAGTAACCAGCCGCGGCTGGAGCGTCAGACACTGCTGGGCGCTCGCTGGCTGCTCGGCAGCTGCCCCGCCAGGGCAGCCTCTGAACGTGCGTCTGGAGAAGCCGGGCCAAGGCCGTGCAGAGTTCAGCGGGTTATCGTGTGCTTCCGGCTCTACTTGTGGTTATTCTGGTTCAGTAACTATAACGAAATGAGCAGCCTGGACAGACAGGAACTAGTTGAGAAGCCTGTGTGATGGGGAGGAAATAGAGGCGCTCAGATCAGAAGTGTCTTTGACGGGAAAGGAAGTTCCCTTGTCCCTCTTTTGGCGGTTTGTTCGCAGCCCCCACCTCCAGTCAGCCACGACCAAGTCATTTGCAGGGTGCCTCTGGGCCGTGGTGCCCGACTTCTCTGCCCCACCCCACGTGGGTCCCACCCCACGTGGGTCCATCGCCAGGCTCGACCCCCTAATTCACCTTTGGAAGTCTCCTGACAAAGGGTTCACCACTTGATTTATCCAGAGAAGAGACAGGACTCAGAAATGTCACGAGCATCTGCTGGATGAAGGATGAAAGCTGGGGAGTCTGAACTCCTGGGTCAGATCCCTAGAAAGAGGCCCAGACCTACCCAGAAAGAGGTGCTTTCAGTATCCTGGGAAGATTGGTTACTGTCACTGCTGGGTGAACAATAAAGGATCACCGAGACCAGGGATAGGCAACCTTTTTCTGCAAAGGGTCAGACAGTAAATATTTTTGGCTTTGCAGATTACATACAGTCTCTGTCATGCATTCTGTTTTCACGGCGATTTAAAAATGGAAAAGGCCTTTTTAGTTCACACACTGAATAAGGTCAGGTTATGGGCCATAGTCTGCAGACTCAGTTTAGAAAACTATTTTAAAAAATTGTTTTCATTAAAAAGTTTTGAGATATCCTCCGTGTGTGTGCACGTGTTGAGTGTGTGTGTCCACTGTCGGGGCACAGGCTGTGTCCACGGAGGTGGGCTGACAGCTCGGGGCAGTCCTGTCCTCGGGGAAACATTCACACAAAGGGAGCCAGGGCGTTCTGCGGTTGGGAGAACACAGGACTCAGGACACGTGAGCTCCCAAACCAGCTCAGCTCCACATCTATCCGGTGCCCCTGAACAGGTCCCTCGACCTGGCTAACCCTCCTGTAGGGTGGTACAATGTAGGGGGTCAGGCCAGATGATGCCAGCGCCCTCCTACATGTGAAATTCCATCTCAAACACTTTTTGGAACAAAGTGGGATGTAAAAGGGAGGAGCGGATAAAGTCTGTTAGATCTGTTCATTCCAGCTCAAAGCACAGCCAAGTTTGAGGTGACCACCCCCATCAGAAAACCCCGGAGCCGCTGGGTGCAAACCCTGCCCGGGGAGACATGGGAGGTATGCTCAGCCTGGGGGCGCCTGCCATCCCTGGCCTGCTCACCATGGAAACAAGGGATGCAGCTCGCGCCACGCCAAGAATCCGGGCAGCTGAGCGAGCCATGCCATTGTGGGCAGACACCGAGGCTCCCAGAAAACAAGCATAGGCGAGGCCTGGAAGGGGCAGCGGTGGAGGCAGGTCATCATGACCTTCCCGCCCAGCCAGCACCAGACTGGTTGACGGCGGGTCTTCATCTCCGTGCAGGCAGCCAGGCAGCCCTCAGGAAGTGAGAGGTGGAGCCCACCGCGGCCGGGCAGACCCCGGGGGCTGCTCCCTCCATCAACATTGACTCAGCACCAGCTCCGGGCAGGAATGGTGTTGGCACAGCAGGGACAGGGACGGGGTAAACAGGATCTAGGCCTGCTCCTCCGGAAGGGATGGCTGGACCAGAGTGCACGTGGGCAATAGAAACAGCTCTTGGTGTGTTTTGAAGATAAAAGCTGGAGCCGAGGGCCTTGGAAGATGCTCCTGGTGGCCCCTCATCAGAGGCTTTGCACATTGGCTTTGTGGAGATGGTTTGAGCCAGCCTCACCCATGAAAGCCAAGGCTGGAGTCAGCATGCTTGCTGCTTGCTGGGCTCTTGCTTTACAGAAGGCTTAGCAAATACCCTTGGGACTCAGGGTCCTGATGCAGGTGCCACAGAAACTGCAGAAATTCTAGCATTTTCTGGTTCTCTAAGCAGAGCTGGTTGTTTAAGTCAGGTAGCCGAGGGACTAAGGAGCAAGAGGGGGGGAAAGTACAATTATGGCCAAGTCACTTGTACATGCAATGTGGTTAATGACGTTGACCTTAAAGGACCCGGAGGTTATTGGTACTTTGGAGGCATCGGGTTGGCACAACCCTCCTGGCCTCTCTCCTCATCCACTCTTCCCTATACCTTGCCTTTTCCTCCATGGTCTCCTTCTCTTCCCCACCCCATATGCACAACTTCATCGGTGCTCTGGCCCGGTGCGGGAGAGGCAGGGAGGGGGTGGGCAAGGTCCCCTGTTTTCCAGTTTACCGTTCCAGTTTGCTGGCATTTTCTCGTTTTTCAGAGACCTGTTACTTCCAGAGAGAATCGCTGCTGCCACCCCGGGGAGAACCACCAGCCCAAGGCGGCTGGCCGGCCGCAGGTCTCTGACCTACTTCTGAGAGGGAGAAGTCCTCCATGAGAGGCAGCCCCAGATGGTGACACAGCCAGAGCCTTGGAGACAGACAATTCCAGGCTCTGTCGGTTAGCAGCTGTGCGGCCATGGCGCAAATCACAGGATCCTTTTGTGTCTCAATTTTCTGGTCAAGGAAATGGGCTTATAAGCCCTTGTTCCCAACCTTGTGAGAAGTAAAGGAGAACCTGTATATGGAGCACACAGCACAGGGCCAGACGCCTCACAGGAGTCCGAGAGATGTTAGTGCAGATGTCCTCTAGTTAATGGGCATGGCCGAAGGCGAGTCCCAGGGCTGGCTTCCTGTCTCCCAGGGTGACACACACCCGCTAACCTGTTCTTATCCAGGGCCTAACAGCCCACCAAGAAGGCTTAGAAACCCAACCCGTGGGCAGTCTGCAGTGGAGACATCCCTCAGGGACAGTCTCCCATTGCCACGCAGATGAGAGAGCCAGGTGCCCCAGCCCACCTGCGGCGGGGCCCAGAGGGTCGAGCCCTCCTCTGCAGCTGTGAGGACTGCCCACGCGTCTGCTGCTCGGTGCGCTCATGGCTGGCCAAGCCTGCTCCCCGACAGACAGCTGCTATCTTTAGATGGCCCACTGCTTTGACTCAAGTCGCTGCTGCCGCTCGTCATTTGCCTATTCGCTGTCAGCTGCGTTCCCACCCTTCTTCGCTCTGTTCTGTGTCACAGGGGCCAGGGTCCCACAAACTGCATTTCCCAGGCTCCCTCCAACAGGCTTGCAGCTAGACCTCTGGTGGGGGTCCCTGGTGGCAGCAACAGCGCTGGCAACCTGTGAGGGTAACGGGGCAGTGTCTGCAGTGGCCGGGGCTGTGGCCTGGCAGAGTCGCTCCTGGGTTCCTGCTGAAGCAACTCACCTCTGAGCCAGGGCTTTGGAGTCACATGTCCTGTGCCCCCTTGGCTCCCGCAGCCCAGGGCTGGGAGCACTTCCCCGCAGTTACTCTTTTTGGGGTTCCATACCTCTCTCCATGCTCCCCCAGCTTTCCAACAGCCTCGCTTCCAATTGCTCAGTGACATCCCCTCTGTGTGAAAAACCTGGGGGGCTCTGTGTCCTGGCCAACCCAGACTAATGGACCATTTGAGTGACCATCCAGGATTCACTGTTTGCGGTGGCTTTGCGCCTCTCTGATCCGGCCCACGGTGTGCTGGTTTAAAGTTTAACCTTCAGAAGGCAGGCTTGTTTTTATTTCCCCTTTTTCCAGGTTCTTCAATGGAACCACCCGAGGCCCCTGTGCTTCTCCTACCGTTCACTCACTTCCCCTTTCTGAACCTAATGCAGCCACAGCAGCAACCTAAAACAAGAAGCATGCCCTCCGACCCAGCAGTCACACCTCTAGGAATTTACCTTAAAACATAACTACAGAAGAGAAAAACATGCATGCCCCAGATATAGTCATTCCAGCCCTGCTGATCATCGTGAAAAATTGGAAGCATAAATAGAAAATGGGTTACGTAAATTTCACTTCATATCTAACATGGGCAAATCTATTATCAAGTTAAAAAGCAAAACAGGCTATAGAACAGCAGACATAGTATGATCACAGTTAAGCAGAACTGCACACACATGGATGCATTTGTGCAGAGACAGATGTTTCAAATAGCAATTGCCAAATATCTCTTGGGCGTGGAATTTTGGATGGGTTTTATAGTCTTCTTTGTTCTCCTCTGTATTGTTTAATTGTTACAATTGATGTGTCCCTTTCACAAAATACCGTTTTATTGTGAAAGACAGTATGCTGGGATAGCAGCAGTGAACAAAACAGACAAAAATTCCTTCCCTCATGGAGCTGATAGTCCAGTTAAAAAAAATAAAGTAAGATACATAGTGTGTGGGAGGTGATTAGTGGGAGGCAAAAAAGTAAGAAAGGAGGGTAATAAATGCACCTAAGAAATTAAACAGTTGTAACCCCTTCCCACTCCTTGTGCTGGGTCAGGAGGCCCCGGGGAAGTGGGTTAGGATTAGGGAAGGGGTTACAACTGTTTAAAGAATGGTGATGTTTGAGTGAAGGCCTGAAGGAGGTAAGGGAGCAAGCCACGTGATACACCTAGGGCAGTGGTCGGCAAACTCATTAGTCAACAGAGCCAAATATCAACAGTACAACGATTGAAATTTCTTTTGAGAGCCAAATTTTTTAAACTTAAACTTCTAATGCCACTTCTTCAAAATAGACTCGCCCAGGCCGTGGTATTTTGTGGAAGAGCCACACTCAAGGGGCCAAAGAGCTGCATGTGGCTCGCGAGCCGCAGTTTGCCGACCATGGACCTAGGGGAAGAGTAGTCTAGGCTACAGAAATAGCCAGCGCAGAGGCCCTGAGGTAGGAATATGCCCGGCACAGGAGAGAAGCAGTGAGGAGGCTTGTGTGACCGGAGTGGAGGAAAGTGTTAAGAAATGAGGTCAGGCAGATAATAGGAGACCAGATTATGTAAAATGCTGGCTCTTACTGTGAATGAGATAGAAGCTACTAGAGAGTCTTATGCAGAGGACTAAGCTGATCATAACTATTTTAAAAGACCACTCTGGCTGCTCTGTGAGAATAGGGCAGGAGCAGGGAGGCCAGCTGGGAGGCTATTGCAGTAACTCAGGTAAGAGAGGATAGTGGCTTAGACTAGACGGTAGCAAAGGATGTGGTGAGAAGTGGTTGGATAATGGAACTCTTGAGAAGGTAGAACCAATGTGATTTGCTGTTGGATTGGTGTGGGTGTGAGAGATAGAGAAGAGCCAAGGATTACCTCAAAGTGAGAGGGAAAGGGTCCTTAAATCACTGCTCCATCCAGTGCGGAATCCCTTCTGCTGCAGCATCAGTAGCTCCCTGTCTGGTCTCTGCTTGAATGCCTTCAGAAACAGGCCCCTCACTACCTCACAAAGATGAGCTGCTGTAACTGCTGGTACATTCTCCCTTGGTTTAGGTGTGCCATTCTCTGCCAGTGGACTTATGCCGACGTTCAGCTTGCCACTTTGGACCATTGTGTGCTTGTCTTATGCTGTGCCAACCCTAACAACTCCCTAAGCCTTGGGAAAAACACAGATCAGGACAGTTTAGCATCATTCAGGGGGAAGTTTCAATCTAAAATCTACAAAACTAATGTTCCTTTTTTTCTGCCAAGCCCCTTCAATTTTTTATTATTGTTTTTTTAACTCAATTCCATTCCCCTCCAAGCTCCTGGGCACTGGCAGGTTTCCCCTGGCTGTACCTTCTGCAAGGTGAAGGCCAGTCCTGCTCCTACCCTCCCCTTCAGCCCCATCTCCAAAAACCCAGCCCAGCTCCAGTGTCTAAGGCCCTACTCACCCAGGACAGGAGCTCAGACCTCGCTCTGCTCTCCTGGATGGAATGAGCATTATATCAGCTCCCTCCTCTGATCTTCTCAGTCCGAATCTCACATAAACACACACAATGGGATACTGACCATAGGAGGATTCAGTCACAGGTTCTGAATGTGGGATTTATATGTCAGCCCCTCTTGTTCCTGAAAGACTTAATCTCGGCATTTTTATTTTCAATCTAATACAAAAGAAGTCCATTGAAATGAGAACAAAAGGCTGTGTGAATGAGCCAGGAGTGGAAACCTGCTGCTGATGCTCCCTGTTGCCAATGTAGCTGTTTCTTCAGCTAAAAAGCAGAATGAAGGCCAGTGACTGTGGGCCATGGATTCTCTTCCTGAAAAAAAAAGAAGGGGGAATGTTTTGTCCCTCAGAGACAGAAGGGCAGCTCAGACCTGAGTGTGTGACTCTCACTCCCCCGGGGCCTCCTGACCCAGCACCAGGAGAGGGGAAGTAGCAGTACCCACGAACCATAGAAGGGCATTGGGAAGACATCACCTCCATGTCTGGTCCTGATAGACCCTGGCAGAGCAGGGGCTGCCATGCCCACTGGACACAGACGAAGAGACTGAGGCACAGATGAAGAGAAGGGTTAAGTAGCTCTCCCAAAGCCAAGCCCCAGGAACCCTGGCCTCGATGGGACTGCCATTTCCACCACCCTCTGCTACTTGTCCCCAACCCCTTCAAATTGTGGCTACACTGGAACCTGATCACCCCTCTCTGCTCTGGGCAGAAAGAAGCATTATTCTATTCATCCATGTGTCCCCAGTGTCACCAGCAGTATAGACACTCAATTAAGGTTTGTTGAAGCTTCGTTAGAAGTGGGTGGCTAGACCTAATGCACCCTGGCTTAAAAAACAAAATAACACCTCCCCCAAGGAGCTGCAGTAGGAGCTGCCGGGAAAGTTTTGGTGAGAGGTTGAGCCATCTAGGCCACCGTGGGGTGCAGAGACAAGTGGCATTCCTGGGGATAGTGGCAACTGGAAGCAGCAGGAATCCCACAGCAGACAACCCCTCTCTACTCGCTTGCTACTCAGCATGTCTCGGGCCAGTAGCATCAGCATCCCCTTGGAGCTGAGTGGAAATGCTGAGTCTCAGGTCCCACCGCAGAGCCGCTGAGGCAGAATCCGCATCTCAACAAGCTCTCCAGGTGGTTCCTACGCCAGAAACCAAACAGCCCGCCTCGGCGCCCCAGCTGGGAGCCTGTCAATGCTCAGGGATGGGATTGTACTCCGTGCCATGTGGTTTCTGACCCCAGATTTGTTTCTGGAAAAAGAGCGGTATGCTAGTTTGGGCAAATGATTAGACTTTATTAAAATTCTAATTCAAATAGGAAGGTGAGAGGACCCTGGCTCGTTGTGGGAAGTCAGATCCTGGAAGCTACAGGTTATTCCAGATTTCTGAAATCCCATCCCGGTCTCAGCCTGGCGACAGTGGCAGGATCTGGAGATGTTTTCTGGTTGTCACTGTTGGGGAGGGAGGTATCTAGTGAACCAAGGCCAGGGATGCCAGCTTCCTCCATATGCCAGTCACTCGTGACTGGGTTTCAGCTTCCATCCAGAGAAAAGGGATGGGTTTACCAAATTGGGGATATCAGGGAGTTTTATTTTTATTTTTTTTGAATATATTTTATTGATTTGTACAGAGAAGAAGGGAGAGGGATAGAGAGTTAGAGACATTGATGAGAGAGAAACTTCGATCAGCTAGAAGTGGGTGGCTAGAATAGGTACATGCCCTTGACTGGAATCGAACCTGGGACCCTTCAGTCCGCAGGCCGACACTCTATCCACTGAGCCAAACCAATGAGGGCTAGGGAGTTTTAGAGAAGAATCATGAGAACCTTTTGCAGCTTCTTCTTCACAAGCATGGGAAAAGCTGGACCGAGACTGAAGGAGAAAGGGAGCCGGACAAGAAACTAAGAACAGGAAGAGCGGGCCCTGGGAAAAAAGAGATGTGGCAGAGAGCGGCCACTGCCAGGCAGTACATAGAAAAACTTTATTACACAAAATATTTTCTTGTTCATAAGAACGACTTAAATACCCCACCCTTCTCCAGATACATCAGTTTTTTCACTTCTCTATTTTCCAAACGTCTTGAAATGCGGTTATAATGAGAAAAAAAATAAATTTTCCCCAAACTTTTTTTTTTTAAAGAAACATGTAAACGTTACCAGAGATCGGATACACCATCAGCAACTCATGAGAGGAAGGCTGGGGCTGCCGTGAACTGCTGCTTCTGTAACCGGCTGTGCACCTGCCCTCCCTCCACACTTCCCAGAAGTCACAGGAGTGGGCTGTGACAGGCTGGTTCTCTAAGCATCTTTCCCACGCTCCCACCCCCGACTGAGGGCGCTCTTCCTGCCAGGAGTTCAAGGCCTTTTCCAGAACAAGAGAAGGACATTTGAGGGGCCTGGAGAGTCCAGAGGCGAGGGGCAGGCAGCGTGAGAGCTGAGAAAGCCTCGCATGGGAGAGGTGTGAGGAGTGACATCATTTCAGATGGAAAGGCGCGTGGAGGTCCATTCCCCTAAGTAGGTTGATCAGAGTAATTCCGGCTTCTGCTGGGTTTGCTGGGCTCGTGGGGGACGGACAGGATGCCGGGTGATGGACAGGCGGATGCCGGGTGCCCTCCAGGACCCCGTTACTGAGCGTGGTTCAGATGCACAGCCGGGTGCCCGCTGCATTAGTTGTCATCCACCCCATCAGGCAGGGGCTGGGGCTGGGGCTGGGGCCCCAGGGACGAGGCCAGTTTGGTGAGGGCCTTCGCTATGACGCCCAGGTGGCCGTTCATGGTCCGCAACTCCACCAGGATGTCCCCAACATTGGCTTCCAAGCTGGCAGGGGCAGCGGTGACGGGCGGGGCGGCGGGAGGCAGGGTGGTCCCCGGGATCCTCTGTGCCCTCCTCTCTGGCTGATGCTCCCGGGCGCTGGGCGCGGCCCCTCTCGGGGCCCTGGACAGGCGCCGGCCACTCCCGCTCCTCCCCGCGGCCACCAGGAGGAGTGGCCGAGGGGCAGCCGGGCAGCCAGTCAAGGAGGCGCGGGGCAGCCTCTGGAGAGGAGGCCACTACAGAGTAGAGGCCGGTGCGCCTGGGGGCACCAGAGCCAGGGGGCGCAGGGGCGGTGGGGAACTGAGGGGGCAGCAGCGGGGGCAGCACGGAGGGAGAAAACGCCTGGGGCTCGCAGGAGGAGGAAGGGGAAGGCAGGGCGGTGGTGGAGGGGCCGGGCTCCTCGGAGGAAAGGAACAAGGTCGAAGACTGGGAGTCCAAGGTACTGGGCTCTGAATCTGCCAAGGAAGAAACGAGAAAGGGTCACTCAGGCTTTATGGTCCGCTGTAAGCCCAGCTCCACGCTAGGGACTGAGGAAGAAGGTGCGAGAGCCTTTCCTACCCCCAGACATGCAATCTAGCACAGAAGGGAGGAGTACATGACCAGTTAACGCACAACGTGGGCAGCTGTGGCCCAGCACTGGAATTCAGAGGCAGGGAGAACCGCGGGGTCCCGTGGCACCTCAGCGGGTGAGGATCTCCCCTGGCGTCAGGAGAGGCGGCACTCCTGCGCAGACAGCGAGGAGTCCCAGGCAGGGGCAGGAGCTGCAACCTATTTTGGAGGCCATCTTGCTAAGGACAGTAGGTGCAGACAGTGGGAGGAAGGCCCTCCCACTCTTCCCAGAAGTAGAAGTGGGTTAGCCAGACAGCCCCTCCCTGCCCAGCAAAGCCAAGCTCTCAGCAGGGAGTTGAAAGGGTTTGGGGCCAGGAGCCAGAAGACCTTAGTGCCGATTCTCGCTCTGAGAGACATGATTTTATTTCCCATCTGTACAGGAAGGCTGGGCCCAGTGACCCCGGGGGACCCTCCCAGGACCGATCAACCTGCCATGGAAGGTCTTCAACTTGAAGCCTTGATCTAAGTTCACAGTGGGCAACGCTTGAGACCTGGAAGCACTTGACAAACCTGCCTTTGCTCCTTCTCTCCTAATCCCCTGCCTCCAGGTAGAAAGGGGGCGACAGCTCTTTGTGACTGGGCTTGCCCACCTCAGATCAAAGGACCCACATCAATGCCAATGACCTAACCCAGCTGTCTCAGCCGCCCTGCTTGCTGCTCTGGGCACATGGTCCGTGCTCACCCTAGAAGCTCTTCTGCGTTTCACCAGAGCCACGGCTCGGAGGCCTCTGCTTTCCGTTCTGCATTGTCTGTTTGGGTGCCCACCTGTATGCCCTGCCCTTCAGGGATTCCATGCCTTTCAAGGGAAGAACCCTTGGTTGCCTCGGTGTATGATGCTGGGGAGATGCTATGATGAGAGTCAATGAGTCAACACATCCCCCGTTGCATGGGAACACGTGTGCTCTTAACACTCGTCATGGGTGAGCTGTTCTTTCGTCTGCGTCTGGCAGAGACTCAGAGGAGCCCTCATCATCTGGTGAGAGCTTGTTTCCTCACCCATCCTGACTTCAGCTCCCAACAACGTCCTCGCAGGCCCCAGATGTTCGATGCCCAGTTGGCGTGGTGGGGAATTATGTCTGATGGGACCAGGGAGGCAATTGTTCCTTGAGGGACAACCTTTGAGGAGAAGCCACCCACGTGCCTGCAAACCTCTCTGGGAGAAATGTCACGGGTACTTTCTACTGTTGGCTTTCATAGAACTGCCTCTCCTCCACCAAAACATAACCCCCTCGGGTTCTGTGATGACCTTATGTTGTAAACCAAGAATCACACACATTTCTAAGCACGTAACTCCTGTGAGCTGGAAAGGGTAAAGGAGAAACTCTCCAAACTGTTGGACCTGCTTTTACTTGAGAAAGATGCTAATGAGCTTCACACATCCAGCTCTTGCAGCAGACAAGAGCCCTTTATGTGAAACCAAATAGAAGTCTCGTGTGTAACATGAAATAGAGGCCAGCACACGGAATGTTCTAGGGCAGCATTTCTCAAACTTGACTGTGCATGCCATTCCCCGGGGACATTGTTAAAGGGCAGGTTGTGATTCAGCAGGGCGGGGCTGGGGCCTGAGACCCTGCGTTTCCAGCCAGCTCCCAGGTGATGAGGATGCTGCCGGTAGGGACCATACCTGGGGTAGCCAAAGAGACAAGCTTGGCAAATAAAGCCTAGGATTTATGATTGTAGACATTAGAGTAACCAGGTGTAGAGGAGCAACCTGGAAACCTAATATGATCATGAAAATAGTAATAGTGTTGATGCTGATTACCACTCAGCTGCCAGGGGAATAGGGACGTGACCTCACCTGCCATTAGCTTAATAGCCTCCAGCAAAGCCTTGAACCATGGACACTGGCTTGAGGGGTGTGTGTGTGTGTGTGTGTGTGTGTGTGTGAAGATTCTTAAAGAGAAAAGCCCTTCACTGTTGTTTCAGCTAAAACTTCAAAAAAAACCTCAAGTTGTCAGGACTCACCCCAACCTGCAGGGCAAATAGAATTTAAAAACTGAAGCATCTTTTGAGCAAGTACCTCACCTTCCAGAACTTTCACCTGGCTGTCAGGAAACCCGGTGGCTGCAAAAATCTGGGCTAAATGATTTATAGGTCTCTTCCATCCACAACTGATCATTTTATCCCTGATTTGGGACATAAACTTTTGAATCAGTGATGTCATTTTTATGCAGCTTCAGTGATTGCTACAAAATAATGTCAGGATCTTGCTGTTACTGACACTGCTCTTTGTGGAGGATGGGGGCTCTCAGGTGCAGAGGGTCGATTAATCAGACTCCTTAGTTCCTTCCTTCGCCCCCTCACCTGGTCTCTGACCCTTATCCTGCTTTATTAGTCTCCTGAGAATTATGAGCACCTGCCATTTTATGTATTTTTTTGTTAACTAGAATGCAAGCCCTATGAAATAAGAGACACTGCTTATTTCATTCTCTGCTGTGTCACCAGGGCCGAAATTGTGTCTGGCATAGAGTAGATGCTCAATAAATACTTGTTGAATGAATGCCATATAATCATCATCGGGCCAGAAACACAACTCCAAATGCAATAAACTGATCCAGCTGCATGTCGTTTAATCATTCGGTGCTTCGATTATTTATGGAGTCTATGCAATATTTGGGACACACTTGTACTAAAAAAACTTATTCTTTGTTTATCTGACGTTCTAATTTAACTGGGTGTCCCATATTTTATCTGGCAACCTGATGGGAAGTTGATTTTTTTCATCCTGTCTCATAGAAGAGGAAACGAAAGCAAAGATGGCTTTGGTGTTTTCACAGAACTTCAGAGTTAGAAGAAGTCTTTGTCATGACTGGATTAATTACTTAGAGGTGTTTTCACAGAATTGCAGAGTTAGAAGGAATCTTTGCCGTGACTGGATTAATTACGTAAGACGTGGAGATGGAGGCCAGTGAGAGAAAGGGACTCATTGTTTCATGACACAGCTGAGAACAGTCTCTTCTCTCCTTGTCATCTATCATTCGGTTACAGAACAGATAGGTACTGAGGGCCTACTATGTGCTAGATGCTATAGCAGGCTTGGTAAACACAGCCGGACCAGACAGCGTCCCTACCCTAAAGGAGCATTCAGGTTGCCATCTGACAGCTCAGACTGGGGCAGAAATCCAAAAAAGCTGCCCAGCAGATGGCCACCAGCTAGTAGTTAGCAGTGGCTTGCTCGGAAAGCGTGGAGCCTCAGCCTTTCTCGGGCGTATTAGAGGCTGGCGTGTGAAAAGCTGAGAACAAGCTTCCCAGCCCTGGCACTCTTTCTTCTCCCCACTGCCATCCCCATCTCACTCACACACAACCAACCACTTGCGGGGGATGCTACTTCTTGAGATGGGGAAGATGAAGTTCAACTATATGTCAATGATTCTGTTCCTGTTACTATCCTGCAAATATCTTCACAAAAGTCAGTTTTGAAAGTGCATAATATATATGTAAATATATATCATATACATACTAAATATATATTTACATATCATAGATGGTAAACATATGGTAAATATATATTTAATTGCAAATCAAAATAATAAATTATGAATTGAAATATATATAAGAAAATATATTGAAATATATGTTAAAAATATATAACTAATAAGCACTTGAGAAGTGTTCATTCTAGAAATGAAAGAATTGCAAATTAAAATAATAATGATTATGAATTGAAATAATTATGAATAATGAGTTGCTATTTTTCACTTGTAAAATTTTCAAAGTATCCTCATGCCGATGCTCGCTGCTGGCCAGCTAGGCAGGGAAGAGGTGTTCTTTCTAAGATATTGTTTGTGGTCGAGTAGGTCAGTACATCCTCTCCGGAAAGCAATTTACAAACATGTGCTTCACTGCTTAGTGAGACAAGGAAACTGCCAAATCATGTTATGTGGATGCCTTCAACTGCCTGTAGAAAACTGTGCAAAATAACGATTGAGAGAAAACACACGAAGATGTTAGGCATGTGATGAGATTATACTTTTCTGAATTTTCAAAGATTTCTGCAGCGACCACGCACAGATATGCCTTCCCCCATCACTGATCTTTAGTAGAATGTGACCACTTCCTACCAAGCCTGCAGGGCACGGTCTTCTGACCACTTTCTGTTCAATGGGATTGCTGAGTAAGGCCGAATCATTTCTTGGCTGGCAACTGTTTTACCTTTTGTACACCCACTTGGCACCAACCTGGGGCTTTGGCTTTCTCTGGGGGAACCTGTGGAAGAGTTGAAGTGTAAGGCCAGAGGGCTATGGGAACTTGCCATTCATTTGCAAATATGCCCTTATGATCATCTCCCTAAAATCTCTACCTCTCCTTGTCTTCACCTTCTTAGTAAATAACCTTCCATTTGTTCATCCAAGCCTCCAGGACTAATCCTTGACCCCTCTCTTTCCCCTCTTTCCCTAACCCTACCCCCATCTGCCAGCAATGATTATAGGCTCTGCCTTCAAATATATCCAGCATCTGACCATTTCTCACTGTCTTCTCACTGTCTCCAGGCAATGGTCCAACAACTGGGGGCTGAGCTGAGACAAGAAAACAGGTCTCCTGAGTTCCTGTTCAATGTTTCCTCTCCACACCCAAGAGCCCACATGATCTGAATGAATCCTTCAGAATGCTCCCCTACTCACTGCATGTCCCAGCCCTCCTGGCCACCTTCCACCACTCGTTCGGGAAATCATTTGCTGAGGTCTAGCTATTAGATAATGGCTAAATTTATTCATTAATTTGTGCAACAAATATTCCTTGAGCACCTACAGTATGTCCAGCAGAATGCTCCATCATGTGCAAAACCAGACTTAAACCTCATGGCGGGGAGTGTGGGGGTATAAAATCATCAAATAATTGCTCAAATATGTAATTGCAACAGTGACACAATCTACATGCTATAAACATCTGAAATAGGGGGTTGACCTAATGAAGGAAGATTCCATGAGGAAATGTTGATTGAGCAGAATCCTGAAGAATGAGTCTTTAAGCAGGAAGAGGGGGTGGAAATATTGAAGTGTGAGCAAGGGCCGGTGGCAGGAAGGAATATTGCAAATATGTGGGCCTTGCAGAGAAAGCCAAGTGACAGGAGTATAGAGAGCAAGGTAGAGGAAGCATGAGGTGAGATGAAGCTCAGGAGGTGAACAGGGGTCTGGAGATGTAGCAGATAACATACACTGTCAGTTATCCATTCTCCTCCTACACCTCCTTTTCAGCTGGACCATAACACCTAGAATAAAGATTACATTTCCCAGCCTCTCTTCCAGCTAGCTGTAGCCATGTCGTTAAATTTGGGACAGAAGGATACAAGTAGAAGTGCTGTGTGCAATTCCTCCTTCCTGTGCCTGGGATTTGGTTGCAGTGGCTGGTGCTCAAGCAGCCCTCTTGGACCATGAGGTGAAAATCACATGCTAGGCATGATAGAGCAGAGAACCGAGTCCCTGATAACCTTGAGGAATTGCTCCGCCAATCCTAACTCATTCAACTGCAGGTTCTTCATGTGAGAAAATAAAATCTTATCTGTCCAAATCCCCGTTAAATTGGGTTTTCTGTTATAGCCAAACCAAATCCTGATACACGCGACCTTGTTGAACTTGTTAAGGAGTTTCGTCATTATCCTAAGCAATGGAAAGCTTTGGAAAAGTTTTAAGCATACAGGTGTGTGCGTGACATGATTAGTTCTGGTGTTTTTTTTTAAAAGCTCACCTGGCAGCACTGAGCAGCGGGTAGACAGAACGGGGGCAAGGAGACCAGTAAGGAGGTTCCAGGTGCAGGTGAGAAATTACAGAATGACAGTGGCTTCTGCTAGAGTTGTAGCTCTGGGGATGCAGAGCAGTAGATTCTACAGAAATCTGGGACGTGGAAACATTAAGACTTACTATGGGCAGGGTGAGGAAAAGGAGGCAAAGAAAAATGGGTACCCTAGCTGGCTGCTGTTTCAGTGCAAGATCCCAGAAATTCTGGCTGCAGAAGGGGAACTTTCCCTTTCTGGTTCTCTGGAGTCTGGGTGGCCCTTCCCAGCCCACACCCAGCCCTCCAGCATAGCTCAGCTCTGACACACCTCACCAGAGGCAGCCCTCAGGAACATTTTCCCAGGAGCCTGGAGGGAGGAGAAACTGGGTAGCCTGGGGGAAGCAGAGAGGCAGAGGTCTGTGGGAAGAGGACCAGACCTGTCTGCGGGAGAAGCAACGTCTCTCAGCACGGCGGCCGGGCCCCTGCCTTTGATGGTTCAGACTTGGCTGGGTTGCTGCCTGCTCCTTTCAGGATGCCGGGCACACAAAAGGGAGGGTTGAGTGTCTGATGAACTCAGCCCAATAATATTCGCTTCTTTTATTTTCCAGGAACGTCATGAGAACCACAGGGCAATCTTCTGGTTTTAAGACCTGATGAGTCAAGTCTACAAATACCTCTGACTCAATCTGATCCCAAGTTCTCACCAGGCATCTCTCAGGAACGTGGCTCAGCAGGAGGGCAGCCCCAGCAGGGGAGAGGAGGGTGGGTTTCTCTGGAGGGCTGAGAAGGGCTGGCTGTCCTGGAGACAAGGGGATTCCCGACTTGACACTGACCATTCCCACAATAAGAGCCAACATTTACTGAGTGCTCACTCTCTCCATGCTACGTGTTAAATGATCTCTTCTAATCTGCGTGGAAAACTATGAAGTAGGTTCTGTTCTGAGTCCCACTTCACTGTTGGGAAAACTGAAGCTCTGCTATGTTAAGAACCCTGCTCACCATCACAGATCTGGGGTGTGAATCGAGGCAGCTGATGTCAGAGGCCAGTCCATGTGAAGGAGGGAATGTGCTTTATGGGATTTTTGCAGGCATGGAAGAAGGCTAACATCTGTACACTTAAGGCCTGTGATCTGCATTTCAAATCACCTGGGGAGCTTTGTAAATATTATTGATGCCCCCCCAAACTATTACATTAGGATCTCCTGGGATGGTGCCCAGGCTTCCTGCATTTTAAAAGCACCCAGGTGATTATATGAATACCAGCTAGGGTTACTCGACAATGACCCTCAACCCATTTGCAAATGGAGAAACTGAGGCTTTCAGAGTTTGGAGAGTTTGGACAAAGCCCATGGCTGACATGACTCACATCCCAGTGTTGGTGGCTGACTTCCCCATCAGTGCTCATCCATGTTGACCCATTCTCTCTCATATCTGGACCTCCTCTATTTTGAAAGTGTGTGAACTTTTTAAATGTAAACCTCTTCTGCAATTTGCATTCTTTTTTGGTTCAAGTTCAAGTGCTATTGACCCAGGTGCCTGAGAGTAGCGGTGCAGTCTATAGCCACTGAGTAGGATGGGCTGGCCCAGGGGTCACTGAAACCATGGCCTTGGCTTCATCCAGGCTCTGCTACAGCCAACGGACCAGGTCCTCCAAAGTGATGCCCAGTACATGCCCTCTGACTCTCCCAGGAAGAATGCTGTCAATCCACTATAGTCCGCAGCCTCTGAGGGGCCACCCTCTGGGGTCAGAAGGCCCAGCCCTGGGGAAGTCCTTGGTCTCTATTTCTTGCAGCATTAGTGACTTCCCAAGGAGCGACACAGGAAAATTCATGGCCCCTTTATTTCGATGTGAATTATCCAGCCTTTAATTTCCGAGTGGCTGGGGGTTGAGCTAATGAGGAGTATTCATCATCAAGTGAGTTAATAGAGCAAAGTAGCTGGGAAGGGAGAAGGGCAGCCACAGGGACTGACTCAAACAGCCCGGAAGTGCTCCTGCCCATAGAGCACCTTTGAAGAAAGGGAGAAAAGGAAGTGGAAGCGGGTACCGTACGTCCATGTTCATAGCAGCATCCTTCACAAGAGCCAAAAGGTGGACGCAGCCCCAGTGTCCACGCATGAATGAATGGATAAATAAAATGTGACATATACAATGGACTACCTTTCAGTCTTAAAAAGAAAGGAGATTTTCATACATGCTACATGGATGAACCGTGAAGACATTATGCTAAATAAAATAAGCCCGTCACAAAAGATTGTATGATCCCTCTTGTGTGAGGTCCCTGAGTAGTCAAATTCATAGAGGGAGAAAGGAGCACAATGGTTGCCAGTGGCTGAGGGGGGCGACGGGGGGAGGGGGAGGGGGGGCGGATGGAGAGTTACTGTTAAATGGGTGCAGAGTTCCAGTAGGGAGATTGAGGACTTCTAGAGATGATGAGGGTGATAATTGTCTGACAGTGTGAAGATAGTTAATGCCACAGAACTGTACACTTAAAAATGGTTAGGATGATAAACGTTACGATGTGTATAATTTACCACAATAATAAAATGGGTGGGGCAAGGTATGACAATTGAATTCACAATTTTATCCAAACACTTGAAAGAAGGTCTATATATGACGTTTTTGGGACTTTTGTAAAATAGGAAGAGGAAAGAATTAATAAAATAAATTGCTGTTGAGAACATTATGTCAGATGATGGTTGAGCACCCCAAGGAGCCCTAAGGATGAGGGTCACTTACTCAGTCCTGGACCTAAACATCCCAAGATGTGTCCTTTTCTGGTCACCAGGGTGAAAGCCTCTAAAATGGCTTTGTTGATACTGTGTGGATATAGGTTGGAAGAAAGTACAGTCCAGAGCCTGACACCCTTAGATCCACTTTTAGACCTATTCTGCTTTCACAAGCAAGGTGACTTTTTTAAAAATATATTTTTATTGATTTCAGAGAGGAAAGGGAGAGGGGAGAGAGAGATAGAAACATCAATGATGAGAGAGAATCATTGATTGGCTGCCTTCGGCACGCCCCCTACTGGGGATCGAGCTGGCAACCCCAGGCATGTGCCCTTGGCCGGAATCGAACCTGGGACCCTTCAGTCCACAGGCTGAAGCTCTATCCACTGAGCCAAAACAGCTAGGGCAAGCAAGCAAGATGATTTTAACCCTTCAAGCATTGCACAGCAAGCCTTTGGCTCCTCAGGATCACATATTCTCATTAGCACCACTGGCCACAGAAAAAAGGTGGGAGTTGTTCCAGTTCAAGAGCCGATGGTCCTGAGCCAGAGTTATAGCTGCTCCATCGCTTCCTCTTCACTCTGCTCAATTATTCCTTGAAGGTACTGGGCACATTCCCACCTCAGGGCCTTTGCACATCCTTTTCTCTCTACCTGGAATGCTGTTCCCTTGGATATCTGCACGGCTCACCCCTCACATCCTTCAACCTTTGCTCCAAGTCACCTTCTCAAGGGACTGTTTCTGGACACCTAGTTGAAAGTGCCACCCCCACCCCCACCCCACCACATCAGCTTTCAGTCCCCCTTGCACTGCGCAGCCGATGCTGTCACTCTCCCACTTGTATCCCCACGGCCCTCCAGGTGGAGGGAATTACATGTGCAAATAAATGCATGAGGCTTGGCAGAAAGGCAGTTTGAAATGGCTGGAGGGTGGGGTGCACAGGTCTGGGAGACTTGCATGAAATGGCTTAAAAGATAACAAGGACAGACAGCTGAGAAGCTTGTCTGCGAAACTAAGGAATTTGAACTTTGGCAGGCTATGGGGAGCCAAGGAGGGGACTTAAGTAGGAGAGTGATAGATTTGATTTGCAATTTTAAAAGATTACCCTGGCAGCCAGCAGTGTGGAGGCTGAACAGGAGGGGGTGAGGTTGGAGGTGAGAAGACCAAATGGAAAAGTAACATCTTGCACATTAAAGGAGCTAAAATGATATTACAGCAGAAGGAAGCACAAGAGTGAAGTCCAGCCAACCGCTATAGGAAGCATTTGTTGTGTTGTTTTTTTTTTTCTAGGAACAGATTGCATTTCAGCAAAAAGAAACTTTCCTGCCACCCTTTATGACCCTGCCCGTGAAGGCTGGCTCCTGCCCTCGCTCGAGTTGGCCACCCTGGGTCTTGCATGCATCAGCGTTCAATAAAACCAAGAGAGGGCTTTATGGGATTGTTTGTTAAGCCCCGAGCCAGGCTTTTCCACTCACTTAGGCAGGGCTGCTCTGCCAATTCCTAAGTTGGCTGTTTTTCACATATAGGGTGTGAAGGATATCTCTATGCGTCTCTCCGAACATGCCCATTTGGAAGGAGACATAGGTGACTACATATAATATCTTTATGTGATTTTTTTTTTGAAGAGATGTTTATACAGCCTGTATCTTCCATGGCATGAGTCTTTCTGTAGTATCGTATGGAGAGAGGGAGAGAAAGAATAAAAAAGCTATTCCCACACCATAACCAACTTGGGCTCATGAAGGAAAATTCAAAATAGATTATGTTCCTTAGCTATGCCTCCAGGGTTGAACCGTTTCCAAATCAACCCATTTAATTCTTCCTCCTGGACGGTCACTCACCTTTGAACTTCACTTTTTAAAGACGATCGTTAAAAAAAAATAACACAGCACAGACCAGACCTGCCGAAGCCCAAGCGCCCTGCCCCTCCCCCTCCGGAGAGAGCGCACCAAAGGGGCCATCTCGCTTGTAAAAACAGGGCTGCCTGATGCACTGGATGGAAAGAGCAGGTTGTAAAGTCGGCATTTTGGCTTTAACAAGGCCGGGAAGCCCAGAGCAGAGCCAGCTGGGTAGTCTGAGCAAACCCAAGGATATTAGAACCTGGGGTCACAGGGAGCCGGGCCGCCACCAGGAATGCGGGGAGGGTAGACAGTCTGGCGGGGCTGGGGGAACAACTGGAGCCCCATGCTGCCAGCTCCTCCGAGGTCAGTCCACAGGCGGCAGGACAGGACCAGGACGCAAGGCGGGAACAGGCTGCGTCCGGCCACCCCGGGCTCACTTGGCCCTCTTCACACCCCGAGGCTCCAGGACCTCTGGGGTGTGGCGGGCGGGCACACAGGTATGCACTCACTAGCTCATCTGGGACAGCATCTTAGGGAAGAAGCTCCCTCGCCAAGCTGTCACCCCAGCCCGAGTGAGAAAGCAGTGGGGTACCACCTGGAGAGGAGGGAGGGATGATGGCCCGTTGCCCAAGGCAACAAGCAGCCGTTCTAGACCAGGGTGTTCCCTGCGGCAGTGGCAGGGCGGAGGAAAGGGCCCGGGATCCTCCAGGACCCTCCATGGTCACGTGGACCAAGTGACAGCGCCCAGCCCTGGATGCCTGGTGCACATCCAGTGAAGGGACTGGATCCGTCAGCATCCCTGCGGCCCGGGCAGCAGGCCCTGGCCCTTCACAGCTGATGCCTCTGGCGTTGTTGTCACCTGTTGCTACCACCCCCTCCCTCCCCGACCCCTGAACTTAGGAGCTCATCATCCTAGGAGATGGCAGGGCCCTAGTAGGTTCCCTAATTGCCCCATCTGGCACTTTTAATACCCAGTCCTTCCTTTCTGCTGAGAATTCCTCGGAGATTAGACCTCCCAGCCACGCCACTGTGTCTCTCCTCAGGGTATCTTTTCTACGTTGGGTCTATGCTTTCCCTTTTCTTCGTTTCATGCCATTCCTCCTAAGGATGACCCTTCGTGCCAGGCTCAGTTATATACAAAGCTTCAGTGAGCAACCCCAACCCTAAACATGGCCCTATCCATTGGAGGCAGAGGTCGGGGCATCTTGCTTTGCCCAGGAGGAAAGATGCTGCTCCCCAAGGGGAAACAAAGCAAGGGGGGGCGGGCAACTTTTACAAAATAAAAGTCTAGAATGAAGCAGCAGATCAGTGCCCCAGGCACCGGGCTTGAGGCCCACTCTGCAGCCCCGGCCAGGCCTGTGCGGACCCCGCCTGCCACGGGCCTGCAAAGGGGCAGAAGTGCTTTGATTTTTCCTTTTCACAAATGTGCTCAGCCTGACCCCACCTGTGCTCTCGCGGCACGGTCAGCAGAGGGAGAAATAAGAGCGTGTGCTGGGAATTTCCTGACCTCTGTGAAGTTTTCTCAAGATGTGGCCGTGAGGCAATGCAATGCGCTGTGATGCAGGGTGCAGCTTACAGTGCCGCCCCCCCCCCCCCCCCGCCTCTGGGATGGCCTGAAAAGCACCTCCCTGCTGAGTGACTGGGCATGAAAACCCCTAAGACCCCCCGACTCTCCCTCCATACTGTCCCCAAATAGGAGGAGGTAAGGAAACTATATTTACACCACTTAATCGATATTTATATAATTATAGATTTATATTACATATTTATGTATTTATTATAACATATTATATAATATATAAACATATATTAATATTATCATGTATTTATATTATATAGTTATATATATTAAGCTTTATTTAAGCAGGACATTAATATTGTCTAAAAGTACAGAAAAAAAAATCTCTATTTATGCAGTTCTTGTCCTTTCAAAATTAAGCTCTCTTGCATGATTTTGTTGCTCTTTATATGTGGGCTATTCAGAGAATGGGAGGGAGAAGGAGAAGAGGAATAGAGAAGAGAGGAGCCCCACTGCTCAGATCTGCAACGTCCTGACAAGCTCTGGGACCCTAGACCCTAGGGCTTAGAACATCCCCTGAGAGGTCCAGTGAAGCGGACCAGGTAGGTAGGTAGGTAGAATTATCGGTTCATTTTTTATTGTGGGTGACAACTAACCTGAAACAGTCAAACCAAGTGGATTCACTATCATTTCACTTGAAAATTGTCCAAGTACCAGGACTGACCAGCACTTGCCAGGGAGGTGGGTGTTTACTAGTACAATTAGCCCAAGGGATTGGAGGGAAGGACTTGGATCCATGACATCCTTCAAAAGATCCTGGAGTGGAAATGAAGGGAGTGTTGAAAGGGGACCACTGAACGTCTATGGCAGTGGTTCTCAACCTTTCTAATGCCGCGACCCTTTAATACAGTTCCTCATGTTGTGGTGACCCCCAACCATAAAATTATTTTCGTTGCTACTTCATAACTGTAATTTTGCTACTGTTATGAATCGTGATGTAAATATCTGTGTTTTCCGATGGTCTTAGGCGACCCTGCTAGCAGTTCTCAATCTGTGGGTCGCAACCTACAGGTTGAGAACCACTGCTGTAGAGCCTGAGACCATCGGAAAACACAGATATTTACATTACGATTCATAACAGTAGCAAAATTACAGTTATGAAGTAGCAACGAAAATAATTTTATGGTTGGGGGTCACCACAACATGAGGAACTGTGTTAAAGGGTCGCGGCATTAGAAAGGTTGAGAACCACTGCTCTAGATGATTGCTTGGCTTGCTTTTCTTTACTGTTTAGCTAACTCGTCTTCTACTCTGCTTTCCTCCTGCTTCGTGCAGCCCAAACCTCTCCCTGCTCATGGTCTCACCCGCAGAGGAGCCAGATGGTTGGAGACGGACCTTTCCCGTCTCATGTTTTCTCTCGTTCTCTCGCCCCTGCTCCCCCTTGGCCTCTGCTCCCCGCACCTCCCGTTTGTAACATGCCACCCATCTTAATAACTTAAGACAAAGTTGACTCTGAGCCCTTGGCCATAGCATTTGCTTCTGCCTCTCAGACTGGCGGCCCAAACCGGGTATTGAATCCGCTCACTGGAGCCCAGTGCGGCCTGGGTGCGGGTCACTGTCATGGTGCGGCTCAGAGCCCCGCTGCCGTGGGAGGCTCTCCTCACTCAGGGCTTCCCGGCAGCAGCTCACACGTGGAATGTGGGAAAACGCCCAGGCAGCTGCTGGGGCGGCGTGAGCCAGCGGCCAAGAATGCCCCTCGCCCTGGCACAGCTGCGTCCTCAACAGGTGCTGCTGGCTGCTGGCTGTGCACGCATGTGTCACATCCTCCTTGGGCACATCCCCGACCAGGGCCACACGCCCTGGCCAGTCCAGAGGCCGCAGGGATGTGAGCACAAGATAGTCCTCAGGTGACAAAAAGCACCCAGAGCCACGTTTCCTCCACCCTCCCGCCTCCGCGTGGGGCTAACTGACCGGCCCCCCCTGGCCTCCCAGGAAAGGAAGCGTTCCCAGAGAAGAGAACAGCTGACCCTTCACTGGCTGGCTCTGCACTGGGCACCCAGCCCCATGCCAGCCTCTCCCGAGAATTCTGTCAGGGCCCTACTGCACTGCCCCCACAAACTGGAAGAGCCAGCGAGGGAAAGTGGGCCTGAGCCTGGGGGCAGGACCCAAAGGGCCCCTGACCCCCTCCTTCCTGCCTTACTGCCCTTCCCAGCCCACCATTTCCTCTTCCCCCTCTCCTGCTGGCCTCTAATCCCATGCAGCCTGCCCTCGCCTCAGGGACAGTTAGTTACCTTGGTGTGTGTGTGTGTGTGTGTGTGTGTGTGTGTGTATAAAAATCTCCTATCTCAATCCTATATAATAAAAGGCTAATATGCAAATTGTCCCCTCAACCAGGAGTTCGACCAGGAATTTGACCAGGGGGCAGGGCCGGCCAACCACCCTTGGCCCCTCCCCCTGCCGGCCTAGCCCCCAATTGCCCCCCCACCCCAATTGGGGCCAGGGCCAGCCAGACCCCATCTGTGCATGAATTCTTGCACCTGGCCTCTAGTACCTTATACTTGGGAAGCAACTTATATTTATGTCTTTCTTAGCTGCATTTACTTTACTTTATCACCTGCATTTTACTTTATTTTTTTTACTGTGTTTTATTTTATATTTCCCCCTCACTGTAAATGGAGTTCCATGAACATTTAGTTCCATGATCAAGGAATGCTGGCATATTCTGAGCTGAACAAAGTTAAATGGTTCCCTCACTGCAGACTTTTCAGGACCTTAACTTGATAAAGGGCATGGCCGGCATCCATGAGAGAGAGGGATTTCCAAGCTCACTTAACCTCGAAGCCCCCTTTGTGGAGGAATATTCTGAGGGACTGCTATCCCTGTGGCCAATGGGGCAAGAGACCTCAGCTCCTCTCTTGAATTCTGTACAGCGACCAGCACAGGACCCTGGGCAGGCCGACACTTAATAAAGACCAGCACCTCCCCTTACTTCAAGCCTCGTCTTCCAGAACCTATGACTGTCCCAGTGGGAAGAGCTCAAGTCTTTGCTCAGGGGTGCTTCAGCTGGGATAATAAAGGGATACCCAAAGCCCACACGAAGGCCCCCCATACAAAGCCACATCCCTCAGTTCGCCACCAGCAGTGCCAGCATCAGGGCAACCCAAGCCCAGAACAGTACAGATCCAGCCCTGGGCTGTGAGGAATCTTTTCATTACAACTCTACCCTCCACTGCCCACCTTCTTGACCTGCTCTAACTTCTTTTGAGTTCCTCATTCATCAACTCTTACCCCCTGGCTCCCAGAGGCCTCACTTTGGTGGTCCATGGGACAAGGACCTGGGATCTGGGCCCTTGTTCTGGAAGCCTCCAAACCCTCCTCCAGCCTGGACATGTGTCCATTGGCCAATTTTTTTCCCTTCAAACCAGGGGAAGAGAGGAGTGGTCTCCCAGCCTCCTGGGATTAGGGGCCTGGGGTGTAGGAGCACTGTCAGGGCCAAGCCAAGGACAGGCCAGGGTGTTTGGAGATGCCAGGCAAGTCCCGCAGAGCCCTGCCAGCACAGGCGCGCTGAAGAACAGAGTGCCCTTGGCAGAGGCTCTCCGTGCCGCTGCCAGGTACAGCAGCAGCGCTGTCGATGGGGCATTAACGCCCACCATTTCCTCCTCATTTCCCCCAGCACTGTCCCTACAGAGGGGTAGGAATTAGGCCAAGAACCAGGCAGACAGTCTCCTCTGGACAACCATCAGGGCTGCTAAGAATCACAGCAAGCATCTGCAAGCCAAAGCATGCTCCTTCTTCTCCAGGAGCGAGCGCGCCCGATGGGACAGCGAGGGAAGCACCGCTCGGGAGCCATCAATGCTCCGAGTGACCTCAGTGTAGTCACTTAGCAGCGGGGAACCTCAGTGTGTGCGTCTGCAACGTGAGCACAGTGGTCCCCTCCTGGCTTGTCTCACGGGGGCCTTCTGAGGTTCACGGTGGGGAGAGGGGGCCTGAGAGATCTGAGGACTGGTCTCACTTCCATTGTCCCAAAGCTTTCCATCTTGCCGCTCGGCATCTCTTCCCCACGCAGATCAAATCCAGACTCCCTCTGTGCCGACACATGAGGGGAAGGAGACCCCACGGTTCCCCCTCCTCAGATTCCAATTCCAAAGCTACATGGCAGGAGTTCCTGCGCTGCCTAACCTGGGACACACTGCACCTTCGACCCCCTCCCTCACCACTCACCCTGCTGTAACGATGCTGGGTGTCCTGTCACCTCTGCAAAGCCCTTTCCTGGGAAGCTCTCCAAGGCTGTGGCAGAGAAAATGGTACCCTGACCCTATCGAGGTTTCACCCAAGGCGACCCAGTCCTCCCTCTTCCTAACTGGTGCATGTGGCATGAGAGGGCAGGCCCAGCACAGGAAAGAAGGGTGGAGGAGAGGCCAGGATGGGCTCATTTCTGCCTCTGCCTCACTCCCTCAGGCCCATCTCCAGGACACGGCTTCCAGTTTCAGACACTCTGAAGCCAGCTCCCAGCGTTCCGCCCGGCGTAACATAACTCAAATGGAAGCTCAGGATTAGATGTCATCCCCGGGACAGGAGAGCACCCAACGTGCTCAGCGCAAGGCTTCCTGGGCCTGGGCAGTGGCCCCTTTATCCTCCGGATTGTAACTCGCAAAGCCTTCATCCTCCCAATCTCAGACTTCAGGGTGTATAGACCAAGTCCCGGCCCTAACACACCCTCTCTCTGCAGAGATCTGACTGTGGTCATTGTTCTTGGCCTGAGACTGCCTGCTTCCCTTCCCCAAAGTCCCAGCACAGGGGAGACTCCAGGAGAACCCCAACCCGTAAAGTCAGGGCACATTGTCCAAGGACAAGAGAGAAGGGGCTATAGAGAAGGGAAGAAGAGGAGCGGAGAGGAAGAAAAAAGAGAGAAAAAAACAAAGAACAGGAAGAGAGGAATTTTAAGCCAGGAAGCCTTTAAAAAAAGAACTTTCTCTTCCCAAACAGAGGGATGTGACTGGGGAAGGAATGCCACCAAAGGGAGCACGTACGAGTCAATACAAATAGAGTTATTTTGGGACTCGGCGGAGAATGGACGCTGGTGGTCTCCCCCTTCTTCCTGGTGGGTCGGCGTTCATCCCAGGGAGGAAAACTGGGCCATGACAGGGCTGGCCCTGCGGCCCGCCGAGGCGGCCAGCGTGGAACCGCTGTGGGCGGCCACACGGGCGGCGGCTCAGAGCTGCACCTTGAGGCGGGCGATCGCATGTGTGAGCAGCACTTTGATATCTGGCCATGAAAGGGCGAGCTCTCAAAGCCCCCATTCATGGACCCTCCACACAGGAGCAGCAAACAGAAAAAAACTGTTTCCCCGTCCGTCTAGAAAGGTTGGTTCCTGTTTATTAATCGAAGACCACATAAAGAATGCATGGTTACAAATGTTCTTTCTGAGGCCCACAGAAGCTGGTGGCTGGATGTTAAAAAAAAAAAAAAAATTCCATCCGGTGATTACCTGGGACAAAAAGCTGCCTCTGTGGCCCCCGTGTTAGTTTTAGGAGGAAAATTCTACTAAAGTACGAGGGGCCCATTCAGCAGGCCGTCCTCAGTTAGGGCGAGGCGGCTGTCCAGGGGGTCTGCTGAGAACAGGGCTACTGCTGGGAGCTCTCAGGGGGTGGGGTCAGCAGCAGCGGCAGCCGGCCACAACGTCCCCTTCTTCCTGCTAGCACCCCCTTTTCCTTCCTCCTGGGTTTGTAGCAGTGGGAACACCCAAGGGGATTTTTTTTTTTAAAGGTCATTGGCAATCAGCTCCCTGTGGAGATGGGGACCGTGGAGGGGAGGCCCCGGAGGAGGTTCAGAGAAGTTGGGCAAGGCTGGCTCAGAGCAGGAGGGACCGGCCACCTGAGACCGCGCTGTACCTCCCACCGACAGCAGGACCGACCGTGCAAAAGGAATTAAGGAGCAAACTGGAGATAAGACCGAGGCTCCGGCTTCCCTTTGAAGCTTAATTAAAGCAAACTGCCCAGCCTTGCGCTGTGCATGCTGCAGACGACCCGAACGTCGAGGATAATCATCAGCAGGGAGCAATGTTATTCCGGAGCGGGGTGGGAGGTGGAGAGGAAGCGGGTCCAGGCTTCCAGGGCAGTAGAGAAAATCCGAGCTGTGATAATGAAATACATATCGCGCCTGGGGCCAGCGACATTCTTGCTCTCCCCAGATAAGGGGGGGAAGAGGCCGGCAGGAGAAATGGATTCGGGGCCATCGACATTCAATGTATTTCTCTGGCAGATCCTGAGTGATTTCTAGGTGAGGGGATCAAACAGGCCTGTCCCCAAATCACAGAGTCGTCTCAGGTATGTGCAGAGGGGACCCCATCCAGCCTCTGGACCACCAGCGCGTTTTATGATTTCTTTACACTACAAATATTTGGCAGTGCTGAAATCACCCAATAAAACCCACCCGGGGCTTCATCTGCAGGGTGGAGGCGCTCCCCGAGTGTGTGCTGGAGCTCGGCCCAAGGGGACCGCTGCTCATCTTATTCTAACATCACAGGAAAATGCGTCTCCTCCGAGTCTGCCTACCACCGCCTGTGAGTGAAGCAGAGGTCTCCGCTTGGTGTGTGCGGTTGTTGCTTTTGCTGTTAACGTGGCGACTGTTGTTTTCCATGCACACAGACGCAGACGCGGTCAGGATGAGGTCCCATGAGCAGACTACCAGGCCAGTCCTGATCTCCCCAGACAGAGTGAGTCCAGGCCAGCCACCAGGACGGAGGCCGGGCCTGCCACGTTGGGCAGCAAGGGGTAGCCTCATGGTCTGAGTCAGAGGACCATACCCCAGATCTCCCCCTCAAGCCCATTGGCACCTTCCTGCCTGGAGAAGAGGGTTGGGGAGAAGAGGTGTGTCTAAGACAGGGACGGCAGCCACGGCTTGAGGGTCTGCCTGAAGAGGGGCCATGCGGGGTGAACAAGACATGGGAAGAGAAGCAGGAGGCAGCCGCAGTCGTGACTCCCCAAGGTACCCAGGGACTTCGGGCAGGTGGGCACCATCGTCAGCGAGGCCACTGTTTGTTTCTGGCCGCGGAATAAGATTTCAGCCCACGTGAAGACATTGATTGACACACATCTGCATGCTCTTCCCTTCGAGTTAAAAGTTCTCAGAGAATACATGTGGGTTCCACTCACAGCCATCCAGCCTTCCTTGGAGCAGTTGGTACATCTGCCCTCTCCACAGATGAGAAAACAGAGGTGCAGAGAGAAGGAAGTGCAGTGGGAGCAATGGAGGCAGATTCCTCAAACTGGACCTGAAGCTCTGCAGTCCAGCATTGTCCAGTGTCCCCGAGGGAGGGCCTTTCAGGAGGCCAGGGGGGATCTGGGCTGCTTGCTAAACACCTGTCTCTAAAAGCCTCAATGTCAGAGGTTTGGGACTAAACCATGGGACTCGATGAGCAGTTTCCTCCACGAGCCCTCAAACTTCCAAAGCCTGGACAACATGACAAAGGAGGCAGTCCTGGCAGGGTCTAGAGTACCATACATTCCATCCTCACCCGTCGGAGCCAGGCCTATGGACAGAACAGACTCCATGAACTCCATGTACCGCTTCCTAGGACGGGCAGCTCACCCTGGGCCCCAAGGAGTGAAACATGGAAACCAGCCCTGCTCACCAACAGACAGAGACATCCCGAAAAGACGCACACAAGGCCCTGTGACAAAGCCAACACAAACTAATGTTTCTCCAAAGACCAAACCACGCTGTAAAGCGACGAAGAACCCTCCTTCCTTTCAGGGATGGGCTTGCTGATGACGTCTCCAGCTCTGCTTCTTCCCTCCTGCCTCAGAGATTGCCGAGAGACCCGGTTACAGTCCCCACAATGTGTTGGCAATAAATCCAGAGGAGCTGCCTTGTTGCCTGGTCCTCCTCTCTCCCTCCTGAGATGCCCATGGCTCTCTGGGGAGTGTTCTCCCCTGCTGCAGCGAGTTAATAAACCTGACTTTGTCTGATGATTCTTGGTGGTGTTAGTGTTGGAGAGAGGAATGTGGGTGCAATAGCTGAGGCTGAGCCTTGTTTCTGACCACAGGGGCCTCTGCACGCCCAGCTCTCATCAGGGATGACACAGATGATCTGCTAACATCAGCAACTGGGTTCCAAGAGAGATCACAGACCCAACTTATGGGTGATTGACCCAAGTCCCAAAGCTTCTTCCCATTTCTCCTGAAGGCCATATGGCCTGTGCGCAGTCGGGGTTCCACAAGGAGAGAAGAGGAGAGGGACACCCTGTGCTCTGAACTGCAGGAGTTGCCTTTGTCATATTGCTGCTATTTTTTATTTTTACATTGAAAATAGCCTTATTGTTTTCTGATTTAAGATTAATAAATAGTGCAAAACATTCAAACTCTAGGAAAACAAGGAAACTAAAACTAATCTGAAATCCACTAATCTGCTAGTCACCATTAACATTTTAGTGATTCATTTCTGTATCTCTACTAGTGGCCAGGTGCATGAATTCGTGCACCCTTGGCTGAAGGTGGAATCGTGTAGTTGCATGAGGAATCGGGCTCCCTCCTCTCTGGTTCCAGGTTGCATCACCTGAGAACCACCGCTGCCAAGTCACCACAGCTCAGCAGCTCCTGCATTGAGCGTCTGCCCCCTGGTGGTCAGTGTGCATCATATGTACCAGTGGTTGGATGGTCACTTAGCCTTTTATATATATAGATGTGAACATATATACACTTTCTATATACATGGGAGGCCATACATGCTGGTGTTCTATAGAGTGTGCACTTTTTTCTCTTTTTTGTCTTATGCCCCACCTCCCTGTCTTCAATACTCCCCCTACAAGAAACCCACACTCCCTAATGTGCCTCCTCTCATGCTAATCTCTGCCTGCTCTCTCCACCCAGTGATGGAGTTCATTGAAAGCCCTGGTCCTATGAAGGCCTAGATTTTGACAATGGACCCTGGGGACAGACAAAGACAAAGGTCCACAGAGGCAATGAAAGAATCTCGCATCGGAAGTCCGAAGACTCTAACCCATTGATGATGGATGTGGTGCTATAATTTTAAAGATTGTCAAAGTCGGTTGCTGGGCCATAACTGAGTTCTGCTCAAAACACACTGGCAGGACAGATGCGGCAGCCTCAGAGTATCCTCCTCCTCCTCCCAGAGCTATGTTGGATAAGGGGAGGGGTTCTGTGTGAATTTCTATACACTCATGGCTCCTTCAGGTGGTGCTTCCAGTTGGTTCTCTGTGGGTGGCAGTAATTTGGGCAGGAAGGCACCCAACCAGGTCATTTCCAGCTTTCATGGCTCCACTCACCCCACACAAACATCTTCCCAGTTGCAAAGCACTCAACCCTACTAAAGGGAGTTTTTCTCTGCTCCCCACCCCCTTTCCCAGCAGCTCCTTCCTTCCTTGTCCAGTTATTTAAGATCTTGGTTCTCCTGCCCTTCACCTGAATAGATTCGCTGTGTTCTGCATTGAACCCCTCACGCCTGTGCATACATGCCTCTCGTCGCCATCTTGCACGACATCTTTAAGGCACCAAATAGGATAAATGGCCACTTCGTTTGTGCTGCTGCGCACCCCAGCATGTGACAAAGATGGATGCTATTTTAATCAACCTATTTCACACTAAGATGGGTGAGATGGTCATCACTTGTTTAAAAAAAAAACAATTCATTACATAAAAAAAGGAATATCCTATTTTGTGCTGCAAAAATATATGATTTGTACCCAACATTTCAGGAGCATATTGATTGCATTAAAGAGAGGGGGGCACATCTGGGTCCCTGTCTGTGTGTTTCTACAGCCATGAGCCTGGGCCTCTGGTCTCTGGCCTTTTAAATCAGGACCAGGTTGCCTGCCACATACCTCTCTCCTGCCTGTCACTCACCAGTAGTGGGCCCTGGCAGGCCAGAGCTCCGCTGTAAAAACAGGTGCTGCAGAGTTCACCCAAAAGATTTTTTAAAAACCCAAAAACAAAAACTTTCCACTCAGGGCAGGCAAGCCTTACTTTTTCAAAGTGTTACTTAACAGAAGGCCTTGTAAAGCTCATAAAAGCCAGGAACATCTGGTAACCGGTGTCAGTTTTACACGTTCTCCAGCACAGGGTACATGCCTCTTGTTTCCACTGGTGTAACTCAAGGATGCTGGTGTGCCTCCGGGCACCCTGCCCATCCCAACTTTCATGGGATGGGCTCGAGCCAAAAGGTCTGTCTCCACCTTCCACCAGCCCAGCAATAGACAACAGACAACCTCAGAGCCCAAATCCAAGAGGCCAAGGGTGGGGAGAGTGGACTGGGCTGTGACAGGCACACACTGAGGGCTGGGAGCCTGGGGGAGGGGCACAGGCTAGGGTGCTACATGTGACTGGCAGGCTGACTTTTTTGGGGTGCCTTTAAAATATCATGAGAACCCATGGTTTTAATATTCATTCGTTTATGCAAGAAGTTAAACATACCTCCTGTTGCCTGGGTAGTGTGCCAGGGGTTAGAGAGCAGTACTTGAAAACATTTAAAATCAATATGTCCAAAGTCGTCTGGCAATGAGGTCCCTCAGTTGGCAAGTGAGGACCCCAAAGGGTCCCCTGTGCGATTCTGATTGGTTACCAGGAGGCTTCCTCCTTCCCAGCCTGCCTTCCTGCTGTGAGACTTACAACCCTAGGAACAGTCATTTAAAAAAAAAAATCAGAGGGATCATCTAAATGTTGGGTCTTTAAGCAAACACCCCAGAAAGCAAACCTGCACACACTCACACGTCCCTTTGGGATGCAGTGCATTTAGGGCTCAGGATTGTCCCACTCTCTGAATCTCAGAAGACAGGGCGCAGTGCAAGCACCCAGGAAAAGCTGCAGGCCCGGGCCGACCGCGGACTGGCCAGGTGTTCTAGCGCAGGCCCCTCCCTCGAGCCTCAGTGTCTGCATCTGAGAAATTGCTCTTTCTTTCTCAAGGGATTGACGTGAGAAGCAAAGAACTTCTGAGTGCCGTCTGCCAGACATTCCACAAATGTTCCTTACGGCGACTCACGTATGCTTGCTGACTCCTTTGTCTTTTCTATCTTTTCACTAATAAACCCAGTCTGGCTAATGAATTAACGGAAAGTCTGCTGAGACTTTCTGGGAAAGAAATTTTGCTGCTGACGAAATACCCTTGTGTCCGAGAAAAGAGCTCCCTGGCCACCCTCCTTCCCTGGGCTTCCTGTCTTTGGGACGGAGCCACAGCAGCCATTCTGTAATCAGTAGGCGATAAGCCCCAAAGGGAAAGGTTCATATGTGGAGGCCGGCAGGGAGGAGGCATAGAAAGGGCCTGGATCCCTGACCATGTCACTGGACCAATGCCAACCTGCTTTTGGACTTCTTGGTATGTGAAAAAAAATCAGTAAATCCTATTTATGTAAGCCACCGTTCTCATAGAACCTTGTGTTTTTCTCTGATGAACTTATCACAGTTGTAATTACTTTTAAATGTTTAATTATTAGTGTAATTATCTGTCTCATGTGTCCATTCCCAACTAGGTTTTAAGTTCTATGAGGGCAGGAGCCATATCTGTCTAGTTCACCATGGAATCCCCAGCTCCGAGGAGAGTGCCCAGCATGTAGTAGATGCTCGGTAAATAGTCGTTGGTTAAATGAATAGCTCTTGTTCTGAATGGACGGACGCTGGTTACCTCGCTCCTTATTCTCAGTAGCACTAATAGGGTGATTACTCAAATTAGTGTTTATGTTCTAGCAACATGGAGTGGCCTCTCTACCATTTTACTAACTGGAGTCAAATTTTCCAGGTCAGTAGAGCTGCCTCCCTCATGGAGAATAACACCCAACACCGACCCATTAGAGGACCTCAGTCAGTCCCTGTTGAACAGAATGTGCAGCCTCCGAGAATTGAGAGCTGTTTGCAATAAGATAAATGTATTCTGCATTCGAAAGGCAATTTGAATTCCTTCTCCTGACCGTGAGCCTCAAGCCCAGCTTTGAGAAAACACCTCCATAAGTAATATACCCCGTACAGTTTCCTGATTTTGCTTCAAGAAGAAGGAAAGGCATTTTCTTAGTGAAAACCTTCTTCCTCCTTGCCTCTCCCCGGGCTGTGTGTGACCACTTCTCGTCTCAGCCGGAACTAGCAACCCAAAAGCAGTCCCAGGAAAGAGAAGGAAACAGGATCACACCACCCACAGGGATTAGGAGTTTACAAAGTAGTTTCCCGTGGTTGGCTGCGAACACAGAGTGGAGGGTGGTCTCTCCCTCCATCGCCTGGCCCTCGTCTTCCCTGTGCGAAGGGGTGTGTATTACCTTCTCCCTCTGTTAAATGCCAACGCACAAACCCCTGGAAAAGGTCCATCGGCAGTCCGAAGACAGGCTCTCCCACAGAAGGCGGGAGGATCCGAGTTTCAGCTTCCTGTCTCCATTCACAACGTACTTCCAAACCGAGGGAGACGGGCTCCCTTGGGGCCAGCAAGCACAGCGGTCAAGAACCAGGCTTCCAGACCTGGGAACTCTGCCACTTCCCGGTTATATAATCCTGGCATGTCATCCGATCTCCATAAAGCGCACTCTCTGCATTGCTAAAGTTTGGAAATTGGTGAGATAACCCATGTAAAGGGCAAGCTTGCCACAGAGTAAGCTTCAAAAAACCCAGATTTTTTTAAAAAAAATATTTTTTATTGATTTCAGAGAGAGGAAGGGAGAGGGAGATAAAAACATCAATGATGAGAGAGAATCATTGATCAGCTGCCTCCCACACACCCCACACTGGGGATCGAGCCCGCAACCCGGGCACATGCCCTGCCGGGGAATCAAATCATGACCTCCTGGTTCATAGGTCGATGCTCAACCACTGAGCCATGCCAGCCGGGCAAGCCAGGTATTTTTATCCAGGCTCAACCAGATTCACGCTTACCTATCCAACCACACTCCGGGAGCTGCTAAATGACCTTCGAGGCTTTCCCTCTGGATGGGCCCGTTCCCCCAGCCCTCTCCGTCCTGCCTGTGTTGTTTCCAAGTCCACCGGACAGCCCAAGCCTTGTTCTCTAAACTCAGCTCTTCTCATTTGAGAGACGCCTTCTACTGGGTTTAAATGGTGGAGCCCAGCACCCGGCCACCTCAGCCACTGCCTCCGTTATCCTGACCTCTGCTCTCCGTTCTCTGCCA
Organism: Eptesicus fuscus; assembly: GCF_027574615.1. Lineage (NCBI taxonomy): Eukaryota > Metazoa > Chordata > Mammalia > Chiroptera > Vespertilionidae > Eptesicus > Eptesicus fuscus. Next base: position 15,150,670 of record NC_072482.1, on the reverse strand, counting down.
GGCACGTGCCTCCTCTCAGCTTGTTTACCACCTCTGAAAATCAGGGATAATGATTTCTACTTTGCAGAATTGTGATCATGGTGAAAGTTTAAATAACATTTGTAAAGTGCCAGGCACACACTAGGCACTGAAATTGTACTTCATATTGCTCATAATATGATGATGATGATGATGATTCAAAGTCCAGGTTGGCATATGCCTAAACCAATCAACCAAGCAACAAACAAACCTGGAGAAAGGACAAAAATGTTTTTTCTTTTCTTAAAGCTGAGATGCACCTTGGCAGTTGGCTGGGTGTGGCAAGGGAGCCAGCCAGCCACCCAACGTGCCGCTGCTTCCCCTGAAGGTGACGCGGGGTCTGGGGATGCGGGCATATCACTGGCACCACCACACACAGAGAGAAGAATGTGTGGCTGCAAATACAGATACCGATTGGAGCTACAAATCAGATGTACCCACCAAGCTTTTATTTTAGAAGGATTTCTATCTGTGTCCCGCCATGTCTGTCTGTCTCTCTCTGTCTCTCTGTCTCTCTGTCTCTCTGTCTCTCTCTCTCTCTCTCTCTCTCTCTCTCTCTCTCTCTCTCTCGATATTCTGGACTCCTGAAAATAGAGGTTTGTTATGGAAATGCTGACAGACCCTTAAATAGAGCACTGTATTTGCAACACTGTAATTATACCTCCATTGAAAAGCTCCAAAGAAAACATGCTTTCCTTGTGCAAATAAATCATGCCTGGCTTTAAAGGCCCAGATTTAAATCATCCGAACCATGAAGAGCCATCATCTTCCACATATAAGTGAATTATAAATAAGAATGACTTGAAAAACAACAACTAGGCTTATACCAGAGAAACATACATGGCTTTGATGGTCTTCATCACACTGGACCTGCATCTCACTGCCATCCTTTTGCACAAGTAGAGACGAGATTAGCCTTATTGCAGTGTTAATTGATCAGCCTAGAAATTGCCCCTAAATAAGTAAGCGATCCATATCTCAGGATTCTGCGCTCGCTCTCGCTCTCTCTCTCTCTCTCTCTCTCTCTCTTCCTCCCTCCCCATTGTCCCACCCTTCTTTTCCTACCCCCACCACTCCAGCCCCACCTCTAAATTTGCTCTGTGGCATTCTCCAGAAAATGATCAAAAGTTAGACCCAGCAAATAACCATGTCAAGGCAGTACAGTAGCTCAGATGTGTGCAGTGAGGACAAACTGTCACACATCCATGTCACAAGTGGCTGTCACACATCCATGTCACTCCATGCTCTGAACACACATCTCATTGCAGTCCTGAGGCCACCAGCCCTCAGAGCTGCACCCTGACAAGCACCGTGTGTCTGACACACAGCATGTGTCTGCAGCCTCGGCAAAGCTCAGCCCAGCTTTCACAGCAGCTGCACAGAGCGCTGGATGAGGGGCCCTTATGCGAAAGGGGGCAGCTCCCAGCAGCAATCAGAGAAGCAGAACGCGGCATTGAAGGGCGGGCTTCTTTTTCCATCCAGATTGTGGTTTGCTTGTTTTCAAACAGTTATTGATACTTCCAAATGGCACTCACTAAATGACAGGTTTCCTCTGGGTGATTATCGAAAATGAAACTAGCAGAGTCGAGGCTGTAAATCTTTTTCTTAATTGCCAAAGACAATCTGCATTACAACAATATGGACCTACGTGTGGTCATACATAGTTATATCCACAAAAATGAAAAAGGTTATATGACATTCGTTGTTTCAATGACATAACTACGTGTAGATATTTTTCACAGATGTAATTTTCACATTTAGGGGTAAGTTCACTCCTACGTGGCCTTCCAAATTACAAATGAGAGATTAGATTATGTTCCTTTTGATTTTCTTATCCAAATCTATTTTATTACATTCTAATTCTTTGAAAATTGGGTAACAGAGTTACCTAAATCTGCATATAACCCTAATAAACTGAGGGTCCCTGTAACCCAGGCTTGGTGCAGTGGTGTAGCAAAAGCAATGAAACAGGAAAAAAAATAATGTAATTGAAAAGAATTTAAATCCTTCTTGGGTTCTTTTTAGCAAACACCAAATTGGGGCAGAGGGCACCTGTAATATGACAAAACAACTTCTAACCCTCGTTACAAACTGAGTCCTATCCCTCCCAATGCCTGTGCTGAAGGACCATCCCCAGTGTGGCTGCACAGGCAGGTCTTGTTTTATTGCACTTCTCTTTATTGTGCTTTGCTAAAAAGCTTTTTTTTTTTTTTTTACAAATTGAAGGTAAGACCCTCCACCAGCAAAAAAAGATTATGACTTGCTGAAGGTTCAGGTGATGGGAAACATGTTTTAGCAATGAAGTATTTTTTAATCTAGGTATGTATTTTTTTCAGACATAAAGCTATTGCGCACATAATAGACTACACTATAGTGTAAACATAACTTTTATGTGCACTGGGAAACCAAAAACAATGTGTGTGATTCGCTTTACTGCCATATTCGCTTTATTGTGGTGGTTTGGAACCAAACCCACAACATCTCTGAGGTATGCCTGTGTTTGGAGATGGGGCCTTTAAAAAGTAATTAAGTTTAAATAAGGTCATAGGTTGGGCCCTAACCCAATATGACTGGTGTCCTTATAAGAAGAGATGAGACACCAGGGATGCAGGCACACAGAGGCCATGTGAGGACACAGCAAGAAGATGGCCACTGAGCCAAGGAGAGAGGCCTCAGGAGATACCAAACCTTCCAACACTTTGGTCTTGGCCTTCCAGCCTCCAGAAGTGTGATAAACTAAATGGTGGTGGTTTAAAAGCCACCCAGTCTGTGGCATTTTGTTATGACAGCCCTAGCAAACTAATACACCCCTCTTTAGATATCTTTTGTACTTATTCTCCCCGCTTATCAGTGGTTCCACCCATCCCCCCAAAAAAATCTATGTACTCCTTCTCCCTCGATGGCCCTCAAACTCTCCCGAATGCCCTGTTTGCATTTCTCTCCTCCCACTCCCCTCTGTGGCTCTTTATGATGGATGTCTATTGGGCCTGCCTGGCTGCTCCAGCCATTTGTCTTTTCCTTTTCTCATCTTAACCCGCCCGATATCAGAGATTCCAGAAAATTAAAAGCCTTCCTCCAAGAGATAGATGAAGAGAGAGGCCATAGGATTGTTGCAATCTGCTGTCCTTGTTTCATATTCAAGATTATAACGCAGAAGCAACTGGGACAAAATCCAAAGGGATGAAGGTCAAATAGGCAGAAATGCAAACAGCAGCCCAGCTTACATGATGTCAAAAGTTTAGTAGAAAAGTATTATTTCTCATCATTAAAAAATAAGAGAATCCAAATGTTTGACTATGTTTGTCATACCAATAAGATGGACTGCAAGCTTTGACACCCTGTCCACCAGGCCAGCAACGGGTGTGAAGGCACCCTGGTGGGAATGAGTGCGCTCAAGTCTCCCCACCAGCTCCTCCCAGGGGAAATCAGAAGCCAGTGGGGCGCTTTCAGCCTCCTGAACAAGAGAGAAATGAGAGAGGAAGAAGGGAGCTGGAAATGCTCGGTGGAACAAGGACAATTTTAAAAGCTCCAATGGAGTCTGATTTTTGTTTGGGAATGGGCTTGTTTACAACTGACAACCAAAATATTTAGAAATGTAATGGGGAGAAAAGGTTACCACCAACTCCAGCAAATTCTACTATTAGTCAGCAAAGTGCCTGTGAGTCTGGATTCAGGCATCTGTGTGCAATTATGACAGCATTCCCAATGTACTCTTCGCCTTCAAAGCCCTTTCCCCAGCATTAACTAATGAATCCTCACAGCGTGCTGCCGGGAAGGTGTGACTAGGTCTGTCTTGGAGAGAGGGGCCAGGGTGGCCCAAGGAGGACTTCCCTTTCCCCGGGCCTGAGAGAGAGGCCTGGAGATATACATCCTTGGCCAACCCCGGTCAGCTAAGGCCTGCCCAGCTCTGCAAAGACTTCAGACTAACTGGCTCCCCTGGGCGAAGGAGCCATCCAGAGAGGAGGCCACCAGCTATGGCTGCCGCTCCCCAAGAACTGAAAGACACAGTTCTTTTCCCATGGATGATGCAAGCTCAGTTCCGGCAACGTGCGCTAACTTTACCCAGTGTCGACTTAGCGGAGCTGTAACTGGGATTCCCAGAATGTCCTTCCCTCTATGGTTCCAGCTAAGTTCTAAGAGAACTTGGAGTGGGATTTGGGAAGTGGAAGCCAAGCAGCCTCCATTACACTGGGGAGATGGTGGAGGGCTCCGAGCACCTCCGTGCCTTGCACCTGCCCTAGTCCTCTAGCCCACCTGCTGGAGGGGAGCAGAGCTGGGCCTGTAGCTCTTGTAGACCCTGCAGGATCTCCTCCATCAGCTCCTCTGAGCCCTGGGCCAGGCATGCATTTAGTTCCATGAGGAAAGGCACCTGTTTCTGAAGGTCACCCATAATGTTAGGTTAAAGGTGATAAGTGGCACACACAGGTTCCCATGCGTTCTCATGGGCTTCTTAAAGGTGTGCGCCAATTTATCCTGGCTCTCCACCACTTCACACCAAGCTCTTCTTTCCAATTAGCAACACTGACCTGCAGTAACTTCAGGCCCACCACCAGATACAGAGGCAAGAGCCTTCCATAAACTTTTTCACCAGCTCCCACAAATGTGTAAGGTATAATAGCCACAGAAAATCTCTTATTTACCTCATCACTCATAGTGGTTTGGCTTTTGATCAAACCCTACCTGACATAGAGCATTTGACTACTTATGTGATCACAGGACCTCCCAACAAAATGGGCCCCAACCAGGACTCCATCCCCTGGAAGCCTACAAGGCAAGTAAGACCGCTTCCGCAATCTGGATGGGCTGCCAATTGTCCCCATTTCTCTCCTGTAGGTTTGCTTGACCACATTCCTAGTGAACCAGGACTCAGAAGACCTGTCAGTCTCTAGTCTAATCCAAGAGCACATTTCAGTCCTGTATTCTCCCATCTACTTACTCCCAACCCACTGGTGGGAGCAAATGAAGATACAAAGACTGGGCAACACAAGGCACCTGCCTGTGCTTACAGGACAAGTGTTTGTGTAGAGGAGCTTTCTAAAAGGTGCTCCACCCACGTACATTTCAGTTTCAAGTGTGAGCCTACTTTAGGGATAGAGTGGCTTCACTAAGCAGTTTAGATATTTTCCAAGTAAGGCTAAATATGGAAGAGAGAAATGACTCAGCACATCCCTCCCAAGGGGCCACCATTTATCTAAGGTGAGTGCAGCCATACTCCCTCAAACTCACACCATAAGGACTGTTGGGGGCGTCTATGGCCGGCTGGCTGGATGCTGCAGTGGTCATTTGCCCATTTGCCCTCAGATCCAGTTCCCACCATTTCCTTGTTCTTTTCTGTATTCAAAAGGGCTGACCCCAGAAAACCACTAAGGCTTCCTTGCCCGCTGCTTCGTGCTTGGTTTGGCCAATGAGAAACACAGGCAGAAAATTGGAGAATGGGAGGGAAAGAGAAGCCAGTATTCACCTCTGCCCCACCCTGTACATGAGGCTAAGTCTTCTCCAGCCAACACAACACCAACTGGACTTCCCCTAGAACCAGATTCCAACAGGTAGCTCAGGCTGTTGGGCTCAGGTAACACCTCTGTTCCTCCAGTCCTCGTAGGAGTGATGGCGTTCTGCAACTGCTAATCTTGGGGTTGCCTTGCCTTTCATGGTTGCTCTTACAACTCTTCTAAAAACCTTTGTAACTCATGTCCCATATTAAATTTCTTCTAATAAATCACTCCACATGGGTTTTGTTTTTTCTTGAGAGACTCTGGATGATACAGATACTTTCAACCCTGGAGATTAGAATTTGCCAAAACCAACTTCCTTCCAAGATTTCTAAGCTCCCTGGGCTAGCATCACTTTTTAAAATTACTTGTAGACAACAATACACAAAGTGTTGCAGAAGAGGAAAATTGAATGATAACTCTGCACCTAGCCTTTGGAGATTGGGGCAGTGGGGTACAAATTAATTCAAGTCTTCCCACTAACCCAGCAAGAGCAGACATGTTCTAGAGAAGTTTCTCAAGTGATAGCGATCAGTTTCTACTCATAGTGATGGGTTTTCACACTGTCTTATCCCAACATAAATGTGAAATCTTTTATATATTCACCAGCACATGATCTGCTAGACCCTGGAAATATATGATGAACAAAAATGCTCCTGACATCAAGGAACTTCCAGTCTAGCAGTCAAGTGTGATAATGCAATCCTATTCTAGGATCAGCCCTTACCATTAGAACACAGGAAAGTTAACTGGCCCCACTGGCATGGATCTGTGGTGCTGGCTTAGAATGGCCTGCTGCAATCAAACCAGCCAGATAAATTAATCATAGACGACAATCTTTGAAGTCACTTGGGTAGAGACGTTCATAAACATAAAGGCAGGCTCTTCAAGTTCATCCTCACAGCATTACCCATCACTAAGATCATTCAGATAGGGAGGGTAGTGACGTGTACCCCCAGGAAGGAGACGGTATTCCCCCTCGCAGAGTTCAGAGCTCCGTCTCTTTCAGGGTTGGACATTCTGGTCATTCATTTCACTGTACTCTGTGCTCTGAATCTACTAAACCTTTAAAGGTGGCCTTCTCCTACGTGTTCAAAACACCTCACTCTTTCTCTGTCTCCAAGCCAGACACTGACCCTGTTGCTCTTCAGTTTCCTTCAGACCATGATTTTTCCACCTCTTCCTTCTTAATCAGCTGTGTATTTTTGCTCAGCATCTGGTAGGTTCTGACGAACTGAAGGCCCTCAATAAGTGTCTGCTTGTTGAATGAATGATCCTATGGATGCACAACTGATTAGTTTGGAGTTCGAAGCAACCACTGATGTGCTAGCAAGCTGTCTACAAAGCACTGGTATAGAAATCTTACTTTAAATGTAGTAACACATCCACTTTTGATCATCATTGGGGCTGTATGCCAGAAATAAGCCCTACAAGGAGTAATGCTGAAACCCCCTCTCTGGGCACAGACCAGGACCAGGGTATGCAGCGGCAGGCTGGCTGCTGTGACCAGACCTAAAAAACAGGTTCTGTCCTAAGATTTAACTAATTCTAGAAAATCAAAATTTCTTCGGAAATATTTAAAGCATTCATTTCCCAGAGTGTCCCCATGAAGTTGGCTAAGTATGGATCCAATATTTTAAAATCTTCCACTGGCATTTCCAGTTGCATAAAATGTGGATCACAACAGACTACAGGCAGTCATCTCCTTCATTTTCCTTTGCCAAAGTGGCCTGCAAACCCAACACCCACAGACAAAGCCCTCAGCAGAGTATAAGTTAGAGACCACAAGAAGGTGTCTGTTCATAGCTGTAAGACTCTCCCTTTTCTCAGACCTCAAACCTTTGTCTCTTGCTCATTAAAAATAGACAGTAGACTCCCCTGAGGCCCGGACTTGTGCCAGCCTAATAGAACAATCAGGAAGGCAGAAAGACTCAGCTCCTACTTTAGAATCAGGGTGACTTTTCTACCAACCTGTGCCCAGCCATCAGTGTTGCTGACCCTGCTTGTCTTGACCTCCAAGTCATGTTTGTCCTGTTCTGCCATGATTAATCCACTGGCTGGGCTTCAGGCTTGCCCTTGACCTCTGAAAGCATAAAGCTCAGCACTCTTGGCCTGCAGACCCCTAGTCTCAATTCCTGTTCCACCTCTGCATGTCCAGTCCTGACAAAAGCCACCCACACCACCTAGCTGCAAGTAAATCTTCCCCCGGGGGTGGGGGGTGGAAACAGAACGAAACGTAAACCAATAAAAACCCTTGCTGAAGATTATATGGCAGATTTGCAGTGACTTGGGCACCATGCGGAATTAATACGGAATGCCTTGTTCCATAAGATGAAATCACAGCGCCCAAAACAAGCCAAAGGATGGCCTCCAACTGTCCCCCCACATTGCTGAGACAGGGTGGCAAAGGTTTGTCCTCTCTTTGCCTCCTAGGCAGGAAGTCTTATATGGCTCTTGCATTCCATCCAAAAGACAAAAGAGGGGGTGGATTTCTCTGAACCTTCGCCAGGTCACATTGAGGTGGGTGTTGGGTCTTTTGAAACGGTCAGAATGAGTATGCTTCTGATTATGGGGTTCCCAAGACTCTGAGCCAGCTTTTTTTTTTTTTTTTTTAAAGCACATACATTTTCTTTCTGGACCAGAGCCATGTTGCTCTGGCTATGTTAATCCCCCCCAGTAGTCACAGTGCTTCCTAGGGCATCCAGGGAGTTGCTTGTTTTAGGGAAATCCTGTTAGTTTGAACTCTGTTCAAGAATGTGCCCAGTGTACTTCAACCCAAGAGCAAAGTGAATTTTGCCTGGAGAGTTAAAAGCACTTGGGTAGCTGGGGGTGGGGGGCAGAGATCATACATGTGAATCTGAGGGGTCAGTAGCTCAGCCCTGCAGCGCTGGAACCTATGATCATGGAGATGAACTAGCTACTGGGAGAGTCTCAGGATGACCATAATGGAAGGGTCGGTTAATATTGATGTGGTGTGTGCGACTGTGAAGTGGGCTGTCCTCCACTCTTGTTCTAAGACCTTCCTCTCCCACTAGCTTCTATTGTCCCTCTCTGTGAATGAGAGGCCCGGGAATTCTCAAGGTAACGTCTTTGCTGATAGGGAGGTATGTTGCCCTTTCCAGATTTTTACCTCTGACCCATCAAAACTTGTCTGTCTTGTGTCTCTCTGCTGATAATAGGAGAGGACAATAATCCTTGTTAATGTATTTTCCAGGGCAACCCTTAAAAAAGTAACTAGAGAAGGCCACTTCCTATGTGATTGGAATTTAAAAGTGCCAGTTGTTTGCTTCCCTCTGCCCAAGAATTCTTCACCTCTGAGTCAAGGCCACTTAGAGGTTCACTGTGATGTATGTTAAAAAGCAAATCTAAGAGGCAGCAGGAATACAATGGGCAGAACATGCCCCTGAGAATCAAGGACTTCTATCTCCCTCCTGACACTGCCATTCACTGATGTTGTGATCCTAGGCAGTCATTTCACCAGTAGTTCATGAAGGTCCCAGGCAATAATGGCAATTTACTGATTCAATAAAGCTACACAGACCGAGGACTATGTGTAGGGGGTGCTCCCTAAATATTTGGTGAACAGATGTGTTCCTGCCATAAATTGTCCTGTAGAACAGTTAAGATCTTATGATCACTTATACTTGCACATTCATCAGATTCTTTCCCAATACTGGGTTTTATTTAGGGGAGGGGAGGAGAAAATAAGAGAAAGGGAGAGAGTGACGAAAAAAAATGAGGTTGCCTGGCTGGCATGGCTCAGTGGTTGAGCATCTACTTATAAACCAGGAAGTCACACTTCAATTCCTGGTCAGGGCATATGCCTGGGTTGTGGGCTCAATCCCCAGTGTGGGGCATGCAAAGAGGCAGCCAATGGATGATTCTCTCTCATCATTGATGTTCCTCTCCCTTTCCCTTCCTCTCTCTCTGAAGTCAATAAAAATATATACTTTTAAAAAATGAGGCAGAACATGAAACATGTTCTTTCCATAGTTTCCATCAAGGAAAGAGAAAAGCGACAGACAGGAAAAGCAAAGGCAGTGGTGCTGAGGTGAAAATGAGCCTCCTTCACAATTTTGCTCAACTGCTCTTCCCTTCCTCATAACCTGGTAAAAAATATACCACAGGGCATGTGGCCCAGCAGGGAATCAAGCTGATAGGACTATTCTGAATTTGAATCCAGTCTCTACCTCTCATTTTATAGAAGTAAGCCTTTCTATGCCTTGACTTCCTCCCTATACAAGGAGGTTAACATTAGTACCTATCTCAATGGGTTGCTTTGAGGACTAAAAGAACTAAAGCAAGTTAAGCTCTGCCCTGGTACTGCATGCTAAGCCTTCCCCACTAGAGACTCACTATGTGCAAGCTGTTGTTCATGCCAGGGAGGAACATGGATGATCTGCACTCCAGGGCAGGTCTGTAGAGGAGGAAATATTTTTTAAATAGGAGGACAAGAGTGCTGAGGGTTGCCAAAGCCTCTTGAGTGGCACCATGTGAGATGGAAAAATGAGCTCAGCTCGATGAACTACATTAAAGACATGCATGACACCTATTTATAAACCCCAAGTAATCCCCAGGCGCCAAGTTACCAGTGCTCTGCATGCATCCCCTGCTGAAGGTCAGACTCATAGCTGGGACTCACCCCTGCAGGTGAGATGCCATCCCTATGCTGCTGCATTCTGAAATTGGATGGTTCTTGACCAATGAGGTTTTTTTTTTTTAGCTGAGAATGGATAGAGCAAAGCTCTTCACAAGTTAAATTGTCATCTAGAGATAAGGTCAGTTGAGGCCTGGGGATACCACCCTGCTCAGAGGGAATCAGGATGGGATGGGGGCTGGCGCTTTCTTCCCAAACTACCATTTGGGATTCTTATCACCAAAGACAATGATGTGAACTCACAGCTAGAGCAACTTAGTGAGCTACTAGGCCATAAAGAAATTTCAGTGTCTTTGACATTCAACAAAATTTGTGTGTGTTTTTTTAATATTCCATAGAATTCTTTTCTGAAGAACTAATTAAATAAAATCCAAAGTCTTGACCATGGCTTCAATGCTCCATGTGATCGAGCCCCTTCTTTGTCCTCCTCTCCCATCACTCTTGTCCTGGCTCGTCCCTAATCATGGCCAAGCTCACTCCTTTAACTTGCTGCATCCTGTTTTTGGAAAATTCTTCTCAGATAGGCTTCATCACTTCATTTAGGTCTCGATCCAAATGTTACCTTAGCCGAGAACTCTCCCTGACCATGCAATTTACAAGGGCACTGCTAACCATCTTTCCCCCTTACTCTGCACTATTTTTATTGATAGTACTTAGCACCACCTTACATACTGATTTGAGTGTGGGAATTTACAAAATGTTCTTCTGCTTACCATAGTAGCCATAGGCAGTGCCTGGCAGGCACTCCATAACTATTTCCCATGGACACAGACAACAATGGGTGAATTTGCTGGGTGGATGGATGAATGGATGAAGGTTCAGTAAGGTGGCAGAACCTTTAGGGGACTCTTAGAGAACACTGCATGATTGCCATCCTATGAGTTTTGTTTCGTCAAAGAGAGCATAAAATAGAAGATTTGGCCATAATTGTAATCCATTGATATTTTTAGTTAGTCCTAAAAACCTGAATTCCTCTTTCAACTCATTTTAGAAGAGCCTTGGCTCAGGCTGAGGAGGGTGAAATTTAATCCTGATTAGGTCTCTTCCAGGTACATGATCTTGGACAAACCCATGACATCCCTGAACCTGAATTTCCTTGTTAAAGTAGAGCTAGAGATAACATCTTCAAAGGGTGGTGGGCATTAAGTGAGATGCTATATGCAAAAGCTCTTGCAACTGTGAAGTGAGATGTAAATGGAGTGTAGATGCTATATTATAAAACATGGAATGAGGCCTTCTTTAAAAATTTGACATTTGATAAACTGGAGGGATGAAGGGACTACACTCAGGACTACCTCTAGAAGAGTGTTTTTTGTAACTATGGATCTTCACTCTTTAGTGGGCCATGAAATCAATTTGATAGATTAAAACAAAAATTTTATGCAATAAAAGAAAATAGAATCAAAAATAGGATATTTTTGTAATAGTCGTATTTTCATTTTGTGGATGTGTTTGTAATGTCACAATACAAAACAAAATTTTCACTGTGGTCACTGTTAAAAGTGTTGAAAACTACTGATTTGGAAGAACCTAATATAGTCCTGATTTTCATGATCAAGTCCTGAACAGAAGTGGAAGCTATGAGAAAAAGAACAACAACAATAATTATTATTGTTATTATCTCATGTGATCCTCAAAATGACCCTAACGAGGTATTTATTGTGCTATCCTGACTTTTCAAAGGCTGAATGTAAGTCACACTGCAAACAGGTGGGAGAGCCTGGTTCCAGCCCAGTTGGTGTTCTTGATTTCTCTGTGCTCCAGATCCTACAGGCCTAGACCCAGGCTCCCTGCCTCGCCTCCTAGGGGCTGAGGGAGGTGGAAGCTAAGGAAATGAGGAGTCAGTACTGACACTGAGGCTTCAGTCCTGAGTGGCTGAGAAGATGCTGGTACAAATGTGCATCATGGGTACCTAAGCAGAGGGAAGTAGTTTGTGCAATAGGGGAGTGGGAAAAACCAGAATTTAAAGTGATGGGGGGACATCCAAGTGACTAATTTTCAAGTCAAAAGAGAACTACAAACCCCTGGTAGAGATTGCTGGGCTTTGGGCTAGCACACCTTTGGATCAGAACCAGCACCTGCCCTCTTGTGCAAAGGACACTCCCTAGTCCCTAGAAGGTAACTGAAGCTCGTGAACAGGGCACCTGCCCTCTCATGGGACCAGTGTCCTCATGACACATTTGGGTTGTGAGGGGCCTTCAGCCCTTCCTGGGGTGCACGCCTCCTTACCCCTTCCTCCACGCAGAGGCCAAGGAACGTGGAGGCCAAGGAACGTGGAGGCCAAGGAACGTGCTAAAGAGTCGCTTCCTGTTCTGCAGCTTCAGCATCTCAGGGCCTCTCAAAGCTCTCTATCTCCATCCCCTTTCAGGTTCACAGATACTCTCATTGCCTCTGTGATCAGCTCTTCTGCATATCTCCCCCAAGTCTCTCTTGCTTTGGCATGAGCTCAGGTGCTTTCAGAAGATGGGCCAGTCAGAGAAAGATAAATACCATACGATCTCACTTATATGTGGAATCTAGTGAACAAAATAAACTGACAAACAAACTAGGTCCAGACGCATGCAAGCATGGACTAGAGTGATAGATCTCACATGGGAAAGGGGGTGGGGTGGTTAGAAGAGATTAGCCAAAGAACATATAGGCAGATATGCATAGCCCATGGACACAGACAACAATGTGGTGAAGGGAGTGGGGAATGGAGTTGGGGGGCAAAGGGAGAAAATGGGGGACATTTGTAATAGTGTCAACAATAAAAAAATAAAGATGTGGCCTTCTGAAAAACTGCCGACCAAGAGTTAAGCATCCAAACTGAAAGTCAGCCTCATGCCAGAAGCAAAAATTAAGGCTCAGGTATCAATAAAAAGTCAACAACATGCCACAAAGACATTTTTTAAAAATTACTGCGACAGCGCATGTGTGAAGTGACTTAAGCTGCTGGATGATTCCGACTCCTCCTCAGCACAAGTAATCCCCAGAGGTGAGGAAGATAGCCAATGATTGATTCTGTGGCATCTGGGGTCAGAAAAATAAGCAACAACAAAACAATAACAAAATATATAAAGGGCTGAGCTGGCCCTAAGCCATTCCATAACATTTAGGATTAGTCTGCATGGTAGGCTGAATAACAGTCCCTCTAAACATCACCATGTATGTCCTGGTTTCCAAAACCTGTGAATATTAAGTTTTATGGGGGGAAAAACGACTTTGCAGATGTTAAATATTTTTGAGATGGGGAGATTATCCTGAATTATCTGAATGGGTCCTAACTATAATAACAAGTGTCTTTATAAAGAGAGAGGCAGAAGGAGATTTGCCACACAGGGTAGAGAGGCAGAGATTGGAGAGATGCCGTTAAAGCAGGGAGTGTGGGCAGCCACCAGAAGCTACAAGAGGCAAGGAGTAGGTCCTCCCGAGAGCCTCCGGGGAAGGCCTGGTCCTGCCTACAACTGGACTTCGACCCAGTGACACTGATTTCAGACTTCTGGTCTCCAGAACTATGGCGAATAAGTGCCTGCTGTTTAAGCCACTAAACTGGTGGTAATTCATTACCGCAGCCATTAGAAACTAACACAGTCCAGAACACGAAAATGGCTACATAGTAGACAGTTAATAAATGTTTGTTTCTCGTTTGCATGCCTTTCTCCATCCTCTCCTTCCTTCTTATGCCTTCTATTTTCTCATCCTCCTTTGACAAAAGATCCAATCTGTAAGGCATAAATATAAAGGATATCCTATCTAATAAAGAGGTATTATGCAAATTGACCATCACTCCCAACACACAAGATGGCCACCCCCATGTGGACACAAGATGGCCGCCACAAGATGGCCAGCAGGGAAGGGCAGTTATGGGCGATCAGGCCAGCAGGGGAGGGCAGTTGGGAAGGACCAGGCCTGAAAGGGAGGGTAGTTAGGGGGGACTGGGCCTGCAGGGGAGGGACCAGGCCTGCAGGGGAGATCAGTTAGGGGTGACTGGGCCTGCAGGGGAGGGCAGTTGGGGGCAATCAGGCCTGCAGGGGAGGGCAGTTAGGGGTGACTGCGTCTGCAGGGGAGGACAGCTGTGGGGGGGACCAGGCCTGCAGGGGAAGGCAGTTGTGGGGGGACCAGGCCTGCAGGGGAGAGCAGTTAGGGGCAATTGGGCTGGCAGGGGAGCAGTTAGGCATCGATTAGGCTGGCAGGGGAGTGGTTAGGGGATGATCAGGCTGGCAGGCAGGCGAGTGGTTGGGATCCAGCAGTCTTGGATTGTGAGAGGGATGTCGACTGCCTGTTTAGGCCCGATCCCGGGCAGTCAGACATCCCTCGAGGGGTCCCAGATTTGAGAGCACGAAGGCTGGGCTGAGGGACACACACCCCCTCCATGCATGAATTTCGTGCACCGGGCCTCTAGTAAAATATAAAAGATAAAGGAGCACAGACTTTGGATGCTCAGTACAAGTACCACCACTACTCATTAGCTGAGAAAAATTAGGCTAGTCATGTAACCTCCCTCAGTTTTCACATCTGCAAAATGGAGATAATGCCACCTACTATGTAGGGTTCATGTGAAAGGCAAAGGAGGTAAGACACATCAATTTTAATGCAGTTTGGTTTGCATCATGTACATGTTTACCTTGCAAACTGAACTTTCCATATTTGGGGGGAAATGAAAATGAAAGAAAGATAGTAATAACAAAAAATAACTATTTAAATAGCGCTGGTAATGAACTGTTTAAATCGTGCTGGTAATTATAGGCACTTTCCACAGAGAGCATATGGGATGAAGGATATGAATCTTCTGTTCCTTCTGCAGCCTCAACCTCAGCTGCTTCTGCTGAGTGCATGCTCTGGATGCAAGTCCAACATTTAAAGACAAAGGTTTTCATAGAGCACAGTCCCTAAACACATGCCCACTTCTTCATCTGGTACCTAACCGAGAAACACTGATATGATCCAACACAGAAGAAAGACCACCTGAATGCTTGCCAGCCCCCAAAGGGGCTTTCCTATGGGATGGTCACCACTCGTTTTAAGCATGCATCATACATACCTTATAAACAGGTGGGATGTGACTGCACTACTGACTAGTCATTAGCCTCCCACACAGGCATGCACTTGGCTATCCAGCCCTTTCCTTTCATTTCAACCCTCCCTGCGCTCCCAAATGCTACTAGCTTACTTATGTCCCGGCATTGCTGTAGTTCTGGGACAATTATCCTGCCTGTATCTCATCTTCATTATGTCATTTCAGTGCAAAGCTACAAAGAAGCCATCAGGGGCATAAAGACTCCCCAAAGCTGGGAAATGCACACCGCGCTAAAAATCCGTAAGACTTATCCAATACCCTGTTTCTGCTGCTTGCTCTCAGCAGTTGCCTCAAAAAAGTCATCCATATTTATAGAACACCCCTCTTCCTTCAGCATCTCCCACTTCAAACGTGCTTTTTAAAATTGCAGCAGAACTTACTGCTAAGCAGCCACGTCTGCATCCAATAGCCCTTTGGGAGGTTATATGAAACAGATAAGCAGCTCTAGCGGAGTCATAACATAGCAAAAATCTAGTCATACCACTGAAAAATGAAAACCTGAAATTTACCCTTAAAATGGGAGTCTCTCTGGAGGAAAAAAAAAAAAAGTCCCTGGCTTCTTTAAATATCCCCCTGTATTTAATTTCATGGAAAACCACGCTGCTGGCCCCACTGCGCCTGCAGCCTTCTCATTACCTCCAGCAATTTACATTGCATCTTTTTTGAACTCTGAATTCCCGGACAGAGCTGAGTGTGGTGCGGCAAATTAGTGAATCATAAAAATTAGAGCTGGAAAGGCCTCTGGGGTCATAGGGTTATCCTCTGCCAATTCTAGATGGTTCTCTGTGGTTTGTTCCTGAGTGCTTTGTTCAAACTGGTTTTAAGTCAACAGTACATCCCACAGGGAGGGGGGAAAAGAACAACAACAACAAAAATGTCTCTTGCCCATCCATTTCCCTGGCCAGCCCAACCCAGGAGAGGGAAGCCTGGGGCCACCGGGAAAGGAGCAATGAATCATGGGATATGAGGGCTGGAAGGGACTTCAGAGGGCAACTGGTGCAACATCAAATTTCACAAATAAGGAAAATGAGGTTCAGAGAGTTTAATGCACAATCCCACAAGGATTACATGAGACCTGACATTGGAAGCAGGGCCTGGCACATCAAAGTTATGCGACAAATATCGGTTCCACTTGCTTTCTTGGATCATCCTCTGCCTTGTGTTAGAGATTGTTGTAGGCACACATTAAACTGTGGCTCATAAACTCCTTGAAAGTAGAGCCTCTGTTTTATTTATTTTTATGTCCCCACAGTGCCCAGATCAGGGCCTTACACATAGAGGATGGCTCAGTGTGGATCACATTGAATTAAGTTATCACAAAAATGGTCTTTCTTCCTTACACAAATCTCACTAGCTTGCATCCCTGGGTGTCCCTGCCCCCATCTTCCAGGCCTAACAACAATGGGTGTGCATTACAGGAAGGTGGGTTTAGGGTCAATGTGGGCCGAGCTTTCTATGGGCTCCACCTGAAATGGACAGGGCTGACGTGGAGGTGTGTCAGGCAAAGCTGGACACTGGGACGTACAGGCAGGGATTCGGGCATTCCATTTAGGTTTAGAATATTGACCTCTGAGGTCCCATCCCACCTTCAAGCTTTTAGAGTCTGTGATATGAAAGAGCTTTATTTGCAAATGCACATAAGGTTTCAACTAGTTGAATCCCTTAAAAGTCAAAACCCTCTCAAGACAGATCCCCATGGTCTCTCGCCCTTATAAATCAAAGACATCAGAACATGGCTCCAACCGTGGGCACCGGGAAAGAGTTGTCCCCAAACTTTCCTCCCAAATGCACCTCTTGATCTTGCTTAGAGACTTCAAAAGTTATCCTCTAATACACTTTTTAAAACCTCATTTAACATAGTCTAAAGTGGAATTGGTTCTGTGAGTTAGTTTGGCGGAGAGATGAAATCACATCAAATCCATATTCATTATAGACATCCCACATGTCGTCTGCCAGGATGAATGGGGCTCTCACGTGGCAGGAAGGGAACTTCAGCAGAAAAACTCCAGGGTTTACAGAGACCTGTCTGCTGCCTTCCTGTTTCGCCTCCTTTTAATTGATTCATTCCCAAATGCCAGGCAGCCAGGGAGACTCAGCCTTCCCAGCTGAAAGCCTTTCATGCTTAACGCCTCTTCCCAGCTAGTTATGCCTAAATTGGCCTTTGAAGACACGGTTTAATTCTTATGTGTTGTTTTTAAGATTAACTTGTTTAAAACTGGGAGTGTCGTTGTTGAAAAATTAGAAAATGCAGAAAAGCAAAAGAAAAACTCCCACCTCCTGGAGAGAAGTGCTATGAATATCTCGTTTGTAATGTTTAAAGCCTTCTTTCTCCCTCTTGGTTCTCAAGGGGAAAGAGGGTAGTTAGAGAATGACTTTTTACCACGGCTCCACCAAGAGTCAGCTGTAACGCCTAAGTCTTAACCTCACACTTGAACACTCGCCATAGAAAAGCCAAGAGTTAGGGGAGTGGGAAAAGCTTACAGAAATGATACAAACTGTTTCAAACAAAAACATAATCTCCCTCTTGGAAGAGTCGGGGAGGGAGAAAGGACAGAAATAGCCTTTTGACCTAAATATTCAGACTTCCAGTCATTATTATCATAGCTACCATTTATTGAACACTGAACATGTGCCAGGCATCTTTCATCTCATTGAGTTGACATCTTCCAGAGCGTTCTGAGGGTGCGCTGATAAAGTTTTAACAACTTATAAATGTGGGGGTTAACCCACGACTTGCAGCATTTGCCATTTGCTGTGGTGTAAATACTCCTACCAACTTCAAGCTAAGACCCAGAGTTGGAAAGAGATGCTCAGGAGCACAACCTCATAGTTGAAGTGTACTATGTGACTGTCAGAGGGCCAGGAGGGAGGGATAACAAAGGGGCACAAGGAATCCTTTTGGGGTTATGATACACTCATTAGCTTGATTGTGGTGATGGTTTCACGGGTGTATACATGTGTCAAAACTTATCAAATTGTACGCACTAAAAATGTGCATTTATACCTTTAAAAGGAAGAAAAGGAGGAGGAGGAGGAGAGGCGGGAGAAAGAGGAAAGGGGGTGGTGTAGTGGTGGCAGCAGCAGCAGCAGTGGCCGTAGTGTAAGGCACTCTCCCTGCCCGTGAGGAGCTTGCAATAGAAGCTGCACCATTAACGTTCACCCTGGATTTCCCTGTAAACCAATGAATGATGGTGGCTCCGGAGTTTCTATAGAACAAGGGACTCAGGAATGACATTAGTGAATGAAAATGGTGCAGGTGCTTCTAGTAACTTACCTTGGAGCTGAGTTTGTATAGAAAATGGCTATTTTTTTATTGTTTATTTGGGTGCTTTGTGGAGATTGGGGGGGAGAGGGGAAGGGAACCTAATGCCCCTGTGCCTGCCGCTCTGCTGCTGCAGGTCACTCTGCTGAGAATCCTAATGGGTAAACAAGATTGATTCCCTGGTCCCATCTGGCCGGCACCCCAGCCAGCCCCCAGCTCCCACCTCTCTAGCACCTTCTCCTGCCCCCCACCCCCCACCCCATGCCCTCTGCACTCCCTCCTGCTGCCTGTCTGAGCACCCGGGGAGGAGCTCTGTTCTCAGCTTCTCCCACTGAGGAGTTAGTGCCTGGAAAACTAACTGTTGTCCTCACCCGGGCCTGCATTTTTGTAGATCCGTAGAATAAAAAGACTCAAAAGGATTCATTTCTGGAGGGGACATTAACGACTCCACTGAGGTCTGTGGGACCACAAGAACAATCACCTACAATCACCTATCACCTTGGCAACTACAAGTCACAGACCTTTACTCTCCGATTGTTGGCCTCTTGATAGAGGGAAGCAGAGCTCCCCTCGGACCTCCCTTCAAATTGAACCTCAGGAAAGAGCCGGTGGTGGGCAATGCTTGGAGTCTGTGCTGCCTGTTGGAAACCCAGTCGTGCTGGCCCCCGCTGAGGATGGTGAGTTCCAGGCTGAGAAATTGGGAGCAAACCCAATGTCTTATCAAGAACATGTTCCAGTGAGACTATGCCTGCCAAAGGGTGCTTGACTCTCCCTGGAACGGAACCCTTCTTCCCTCTGGGTGGTAATGACGGGGCCAGGTGAGCTCTAGACAGGGCCGGAGGGTGAGCCGGGACCTTGACTCAGAGCGCCTGCATTTTGAGATGGCACAGGTGAGGCCTGCAAGCCCGCCTCCCTGAGGTCCGACTCCCACAGGCTGGCTGAGCCCCAAGTCAGAACTTGTCCGAGACAAACAACAATGCTATTTCTAGTCGTTCTGACTGTGTTTAATTTTTTGGAAAAGTTAACATAGGATCAGGAAATGTTAGTTGGAGGAACAGTAGAAGTATTCTAGCCTGACTACTTCGCTGACCCAAATCTCTGCCCCATCATCCCTGAGAAATAGCCATCTAGTCTGCACCTGAATGCTTCCAGTGACAGAGTTTTATTTCCAAACAAGGTCTAATTGTTAGAAAGTTCTTCCTTATATGTGCAGCTGTGAAAAAGAATGAGGAAGTTCTCTTTGTACTGATGCAGAAAAATCTCCAAGATATACTATTAAGTAAAAAATA
The DNA here is from genome assembly GCF_027574615.1 of Eptesicus fuscus. NCBI lineage: Eukaryota > Metazoa > Chordata > Mammalia > Chiroptera > Vespertilionidae > Eptesicus > Eptesicus fuscus. The sequence goes on along the minus strand of NC_072482.1, from coordinate 15,130,896 downwards.
ATAATAGTGCTGAACAATGTGTACAATATGCTAACTGCTTTGGGATTTTTTTTATCCTCACCCAAAGATATGTTTATTGATTTTAGAGAGGAAGGAAGAAACAGAGAGAGAGAGAGAGAGAGAGAGAGAGAGAGAGAGAGAGAGAGAGGAAGAGACAGAGAGAAACATCGATCAGTTGCCTCCTGTACTCTCCCCTGACCAGGGATGGAACCTGCAACCTAGGTATGTACCCTGACCAGGAATCGAACCTACAACTTTTCAGTGCATGGATGACACTAAAACCAACTAAGTTACCTGGCCAGGGGTACTTCATATCTGCTTAAATGTTCCTTAAACATTAAGGAACTCTGAAAGAATACACAAGAAACTTTTAAAAATACAGGGTGGGGTTTACAGTTCTGAGTATGCAAAAGTTTATTCTTGTATTATTTATTAATATTTTTGTATTGTTTTCCACATGAACAACTGTGAACCTACTTTTGCCCCACCCTGTATTAGCTGCTTACAGAAGAAAGGGAAGAATGAAGCAGAGAGTAGAGAGAGCTAACCTGTATGTGAAATTTACTGCATGCCAAGAAATATTCTAAGTACATGTATGAACTCATTTAATGCTCACAAGAACTCTGTATCATTATCCTCATTTTTCAGAGGAGACAGCTGAGGTTCAGAGAGGTGAAGTAACTTGCCTAAGGTCACACAGCTAGAAATCAGCAGGACTGGGACACAAAACCTGTCAGCATGGCGTCAGAGACTATGCTCTTAAAGGCCATGCCAGACCTCCCCTACCAGACTACACGGATGCAAGGAAGGCTTTTCCCTGTATTTGTATTTGTTTGTATGATTTTTGTTAGTTTGGTTGGTTATTTATTTATTCACTCACTTGGTTGGTTAGGTTTTGAACCATGTAAGTGTATTACATACTAACTAAAAATTTCTCTAGCTGCTGTGAGGAGGTATGTTAGATACTTGGTGGGCGGGGGGACCAGGGCAGTTTGAAAAACCAAGAGAAAAGAAAAAGGAGAAATGAAAGTTCTTCCTTAAGCTGCGCAAAAAATCTGCTTTTTTCAAGTTTTTTTGCTTCTTGTCGGGATTGATTCTTTGGGTAACTATGAGGTCCTGCTAAATGGAAAAAAGACATTCTTGATTCTCTCTGCTGATCCCTAGATGTCCTGGGTTTCCATACCCTTCACCATGCTGGTCAGTCTGCCCTAAATACAACCCAGGATACCACGGTCCTCTCCAGGGTGAGGCCCCAAACAGAACTCGGGTCTCTGGCGCTGGTCTGGCCAATACAATGGTCACCTCCCTTGTTTTGAGAACTACATTTCTGCTAATGCCGCCCATGTTCACGCTTGCTCTTTTGGAATCCTCATTTTCCATTGCTATTAACTGAAACAGCCAATCTTTATCCCCAGGTGCTTCTGCTTATTCAGCTCTTCCCCATCCCTCGCTGGTGCAGCTGTTTTCTGAACCCATATCTGGGGTGTTAAATCTCTTCCCATTAAACTTTATCTTGTTAGTTTGTTTGATCCATTGTGTCAGCTCGCCTCAGTTGGATCCTGGCTCTGTGCCCCAAATAGTCAAGATCCCTCCCAACCTCATGTCAGACAGGTTTCCATTTAGCAGATAAGGAACTTACTCCCAGAGAGGCCACTTGGCTGAGATCACATAAACTATTGGTTCTGGGGAAGGAATGATCCAAGGGCTCTTGGCCTGCACTGGGAAGATCCTGGTGTCCAGCTCCAGCACCTTCTGCAGGAACCGGGGAGAGGGCACACCAGGTCGTCCCACCGTTGAGGGTTGCAGTTGAGAAAAGGAGGCCCTCATGTGCATGGCACATGTTCAAAGTTGGCTGGCGATGACAGTGGCTTAAAACATCGTGTTCTAGATTAGCTGCTTGGGGTTTTCTGCAGCTTGTGCCGCAATCAGAGATGCCGTGGGGATGACATCTTCCTTATCTGTGAAGTGATGTGATGGGGAGTTATTCACCGAGCAGTCCCCAGAGACCACAGCCAAGAACAGATCCAGGAATTCCACTCTAGTCCGCCTGCCCGCCCACCCGCCCGCCAGCCAGATGTGCAGGTTGCCGTGGGTTTCAATGCTCCGCATGTCTCCTCTCCGAGAGACGAGATCAGACAGCTATTTGAAAGATGAGTCAAAAAAGGAGGGGGAGCCTCCCTAATCCTTATGCTGGTGGCATGTCTGATTTGGCAAAGTGGGTGGAAAAAGCGAAAACGGGGAAATTCCCCAGGGGAACTTAATCTGTGGGCCTTGGAGACCCCAGAAAACACGGCAGGGGAGACAGAAACCACGAATGGGCCGATCCAGGTGCTCCGGGACCCTCGTCCCTAGGAAAAGTCAGGAAAGCACAAGTAGCAAGAGTGAGTCCTCAGGAATGACAGTGCCTTTGAGGTAAGGTGACGCCCGTCACGCTCAAAGGCCAGCCCTCTGTAAAGGTCACGGGGGTTTCTTGGAGCTGTGAGACATACCTCAACAACTCCAGTGAAGTCTTGGGTGCAACCAAGGATCTGGGCTTTACTGGATGGGGCAGGACGTGTAACAAAAGCTCGCTAACCTCGACCCCCAGATTGTGGTCTCCAGGTCTGACCCTGCCTCCCTGGAGGGGCTTTTGAATGTTACGCAACCACCTGGACCTCCGCTTCCCCATTCTGCTGGTGACCGCTGGGGGTGGGGGAGGTAGGAGGCAGAATAAGGGAGGTGATTAATAATCTCCACCGCGCCTGCCTAACTGATGTCCTATGAATACAGAGACGATAACATCAGGAAATTCTTCTCAATTACCTCGAGAATGACAGGGAATGAATAGGAAACTTTGTTATTGCTATGATGATGAAATTCAGAAACCTGCCTATGGGGGTATGTTTTCTGAAAGCCTGAAACAATTTTTTCTCAACTAGGTAACAGTCTTCACCTTGTCGAAACACTTAACAGAAGTCTCAGGGCTCCATCATGGGAAATGAAATCCTCGGAAGAGTAGAAAGGCCCCTAAAACATGCCCTTCTGACCCCAAGCCGGGAGCAGGTTGGTGCGGGAAGACATCTCAAGTATGTTCGGTTGTGAACTGGGTGCAGCTGGCATCCCTAACGGATAAAACTGGTTCCAAGAATGAATCATCCTGATTATACCCTCGGGACATCGTTCATAAATATCATCTGTCCCCAAAGACTTCCAAAACACAGGAGTCATGGCAAAACACACACACACACACATATACATGTAAGCAAGGTTCCAAACAATCGGGCGATTGTTCACAGCAGAGAAGCCAGGCACACCCTTTATCTAAGATAAAAAGAAAATGCAAAAAGCAATCAAATGAAATCTACCCTGCCTAACCTGAAAAACGACAGCTGGATGAGAACATTGTCTGCGCCCCACTTCCAGCCAGCCACCTTCTGGGAGCGTTTCCGTGAGCAGAGAGCCCTGCCCTGAATGAGGAAGTGCGCCTGCCACCTGCACCCACGTCCCCTTTTGTGGCTGTCCTCCCAGGCACTGCCGCCCTCACTCCAGGAGCCCGACCCCTGGTTAATTACATTTCTTTCTCCCCTGTAATATGTTCTCAGGAAAAAAAAAATCGCTCTCTTTTTGTAAGTAGGGAATACACCTTTAGCTGTATTAATTTCAGCATTTCAGGCACCTGGAAGCACCTGGAGAAGGGGTAAGGAGAGGTGAAGGAGGAGGCGAAGGGGATTTGTTTCCTATGCTCTCTAACTCCTCAAGAAAGAGTCTGCGTTTCAGCACATCAAGAGATTCCCTCCCACCTCCCCCTTCATTCCTGCACAGAACAGAGAGTCTCCAAAAGACTAGCCCTGCTCCACAGCCTCCTGGTCACACAGTGACATCCTACCCAAAACAGAATTCCCCTAAGAATGAATGCCTCTCTACAGAAAGACCTGGGAGGAGTCCACGACCACATAGTGCAAGGCCAGGTGCAGAATACATATCCCCCCTCGCTGAGCCTGCAGCATGGGGTAAAGGTTGAGGAGCCTCTGTGTGCACACCACGGAGAGATGCACACACAGCCTGTGCCCACAGCCCCTCCCCACCGCTCCTCTCTTCACTGCATCTCAGGAGTTAAAAACTGACTGGACCCCTAACCCCTCATGTGAAAACCAACTGTGGCCAGACCCCTATACACACACACACACACACACACACACACACATGCGCACACACACACACACACACGCTGCTAGAGCACCAATCTTAAAAGAGAATCAATGCTCCCATGCCAACCTTTTAGAGGGCATTGGACCAACAGCTTCCCATTGGACACACATCTTCTCATTTGCCCACCCAGAAGTTGTAACACCGAATGGGAAGAATTGCAGCTTTGATTCTGCACATTCAAAACACTCATGCAAAGAGAGAGGGAGAAAAAGAGGCAGAGGGAGACAAAGAAAGGGAGAGAGACACATGGAAGAAGGGAGATCCTCATAGACCACCAGGGTTGGAAGACACCTCCTTAGAATAAGCCAGGCCAAGCCACTAATTTTTTAAAAATTTCTTTGGTGGTTATAGACCTATTCATTTTTTTATTTAGTCTGAGTCAATTTGGTAATATACTTTAATAGAAAAGTGGCCATTTAAATTTTCAAATTTATGGCATAACATTTGTCAAGATAGTCTTTTATTTATAACTAGAGGCCCGGTGCATGAATTTGTGCATGGGTGGGGTCTGGCCAGCCTACCCGATTGGGGCCAATCAAGCTGGGCCAGCCGGGGGAAGGGGCTGAGGGCGATTGGCCAGCCATCCCCACCCCCAATTGGGGTAGGGGGGCCAATTGGGGCCCCCTAGTTGAACTCCCAGTCGAGGGGACAATTTGCATATTAGGCTTTTATTATATAGGATTACATCCCTTTTTTCATGGTTTGCTCATGCCTTCTGTTCTTTCTTACTTAGCTTTGCCACAGACTTGTCTTTTCAAAAGAAAGAAAATACAGTTGATTTTTGCATATTGATACTCTATCCTCCCACCTTACTGGACTAGTTTATTACTTCTGGAAGGTTTTCTGTGGATTCTCTATCCAGGAGCAGGTCACCTCTAGCTACAAATAGAGATCATTTCATTTCTTTCTTTCCAACTTAGTTGCCTTTGTTGTTTGGGTTTGGTTCTTTGGTTTTTCTTTACTTTTGTCTTTGTTTGTATTTTTGTCTATTTCTCCTGGCTAGACCTACCAGTACAATACTTAATGGAAGTAGTGAGAGGGTACATCCTTGTCTTGTTCCTGACTTTAAGGGTAAAGCTCTCAATCTTTCACCACTAAATTTTCTTAGCTCTAGGTTTTCCATTGATGCCCTTTATCACTGGTGTGAATGTAAAATGGTGAAGCTGGTTTGGGCAACTGTTTGAAAGTTCTTCAAAAAGTTAAACATTGAGTTACTATATAGCCCCAGCAATTCCACTCTTAGGTATATACCTAAAATAATTGAAAACACGTGTCCACACAAAAACCTGTACAATAATGTTCATAGCAGCATTATTCATAAAAGCCAAAATGTGGAAACATCCCACATGTCCACCAACTGGTAAATGGATAAAGAAAATGTGGGCTATCCATACAACGCATTCTTCAGCCATAAGAAGGATTGAAATACTAATATATGCCACAACATGGATGAATCTTGAAAATATGCATAATGAAAGAAGGCAAGCACAAAAGGCCACATATCATTATATGAAATGTCCAAAATTGGCAGTCCATAGAAATAGAAATTATACTAGTGTCAGCAAGGGAATGAGGAAAGAGAATAATACAGAGGTAATGGTAATGGATGTGAAGTTTCCTTCTAGAATGATGAAATGTTCTGAACTTAGCAGTGAGGGTTGCAAAGAGTTGTAAATATATTAAAAACCACTGGATTATATACTTTAAAGGGGTAAATTTTATGGTACATGAAGTATATCTCAATCTCTCCATTTAAACAAATTTTCTTTTAAGCACTTTGGCTGCATCATATAAATTTTGATGATGTGTTTTTGTTTTCATTCAGTTAAAAATATTTTCTATTTCCCTTGTGATTTCTCATTTGACCCATGGGTTATTTACACATGTGTTGTTTAATTTCCAAATATTTGGAGGTTACTCATATTTATTTCTGTTGTTATTTGCTAATGTAATGCCACAGTGTTCAGAGAAATACTTTGAATTATTTAAATGCTTTTAAATTTATCGACACTTTGCTTTACAACCCAGTATGCAGTCTTCCCTGGAGAATGTTCCATGTATGCTTGAAAAGAATGGGCATTCTGCTGATGTTGAGTGGTACATTTTATAGAGGTCAGTTAGGTCATGTTGGTTGGTAGTGTTATTCAAGCCTTAGATCCTTGCCAATTTTCTGTCTAGTTACCTATCAATGGCCTCTAACTATTTTTGTTAAATTACCTATTCAATTCCATCATTTTTCTTCATATATTTGAGACTCTGTTCTTAGGTGTGCATAAATTTATAACTTTTATCTTTATATCTTCCTGGTAAATTGGCCTAGTTATCATAATAAAATATCTCTCTGTGTCTCTAATAACATTTTTTGTCTTAAAATCTACTTTGTCTGACATTAATATAGCTCTCTTATGATTACTATTTCTATATTATATCTTATTCCATCCTTTTATAGTCAACATATTTGTGTCTTAGAATCTAAAGTGCATCTCTTGTGGATAGCACATAGTTAAATCTTGTTTTTTAATGCAGTCCCACAATCTGTGCCTTTTGACTAGAGTGTTTAATCCATTTACCTTTAATGCAATTACTGATATACTTGGGTTTATGTCTGCCATATTATTTTGTTTTCTATAAGTTTCATACTCTTTTTAATTTATCTGCTTCTTCTTTACCATCTTCTATGTCAAATAGGTATTTTCTAGTGTGCCCCTTTAATGTCTTTGTTGGATTTTTAAAATAATTTTTAGTGGTTACTCTAGGGATTATAGTTTATATCTAAATTTGTCAAAATCCTCTTTGGATTAATAGTAACTTAATTCCAGTACAGTACTGAAAGTTTACTCCAATATAGCTCTATAACATCTCCCTCCTTTTTGCTATTCTTATTATATATTATATTATATATTTATATGTTATAGACCCCAAAATACAGTTTTGTAAATGTTCTTTTATGCAATTATGTTTTTAAATCTGATATGAGTAGAAAAGAGGAAATATATAATACTAGAGGCCCAGTGTACAAATTCAGGCACCTTGAAAGGAACTGTGGCCGTGAGGCTGCGGTGGGCACAGGGGCAGGTCTCGGCCCATCCTCTTCGCCCCCACCTGGCCCCTCCCACTGTGGCTCCCGGTCCCCTGTCTGCCGGCAGCCCAGCTCCCGCCACTGCCCACATGCTGATGGCACTGACCCTGCTTGCACCCGCTGACGGCACAGAGCGATTGGGGCCGGCACCATCAGCAGGTGTGAGCGGTGGCTGCTACTCCAATTGTCCCTCAGGAGCAGGGGGAGGTAGAGAAGCCCTCAGGGGCGATCGGGGCCGGCAGCCACCGCTCACACCCACTGATGGTGCCAAGCGATTGGGACCAGCACCAGCAGCGGGTGCGAGTGGGGCTGGTGCCGGCTGCAGGTGTGAGCGCCAGGCGGGACTGTGGCACACGGGAGCAAAGAATTTTCAGTAACCACCAGAGGCTCGCCCTGATGACAGTGACCGGCATCCCGCTTGGTCTGGCATCCCCGCTCACCTTTTCCACCATCCCGCCATGGCTGACGCCCGCCATGTTCCGTGCACACCCTCTGGTGGTCAGCGCACATGATAGCAACTGGTTGTTCAGCTGTTTGGTAAATTTGCATATTAGGGTTTTATATACATAGATGGTCTTTTATAATTACCTACACAATTACCTTTTCCAATGTTCTTTATATCTTCATGTGGATGCTAGTGTCATTTCCTTTCAGCCCAAAGGATTTCTTTTAATATTTCTTATAAGGAAGGTCTGCTAGCAATGAACTCTCTCAATATTTGTTTACCTGGGAAGATATTGAATTTACCTTCACTTTTGAAGGACAGTTTTGTTGGATCTAGTATTCTTGGCTGACTTCTTTTCCTTTCAGTGCTTTGAATATGCCATCCATTGCCTTCTGACTTTCAGTGTTTCTGATGGAAATTCAACTTTAATCATTTATCGTTTCTGTGTTCATGATGTATTGTTTTTTCTTGTTGCTTTCAAGTTTTTCTCTTTGTCTTTATCTTTCAATAGTTAGACTATGATGTGTCTAGGTATAACTATTTTTTTCTAATAAGACTTGAGTTTGTTGAGCTTTTTAGATTTTTAAATTAAGATTTTAAATCAAATTTTTGGACTTTAAACTATTATTTCTTTAAGTGCTTTGTCAGCATTTTCTCTCTTGCTTCTTCTAGGACTGGCATTACACCTATGTTGGTATACTGAATGATTTCCTATAGGTCTCTGAGGCTCTTCATGCTCTTTGCTTTCCATTCTACAGATTAGATTATTTCTGTTGATCTAGCTTTAAGTTTGCTGTTTCTTTCTAATGCTATCTCTAATCTGCTTCTGAGGGGCTCTAAGGGGCTTTAATTTTTTGTGCTTCTCACCTCCAGAATTTCAATTTGGTTCTTTTATAGAATTTAGCTCTTCATGAAAATTTTCAATTTGATGTGTCATCATCATACTTTTCTTTTAATTATTTAAACATGGTTTCTTTTAGTTCTTTGAACATATTTACAATATCTGCTTTGAAGTCTTCGTTGGCTAAATCAAAAACCTGTGTTTCCTCAAAGACAGCTTGTTTTGGCTGCTTTAATTTTTTTCTGTGTAGGAGTCATATTTTCCTGTTTCTTTGCATGTCTTGTAATTTTGTTATTGTAAACTGAAGATTTCAATTCCTATATTATAACAACTCTGAATTCTAATTTTCTCTCCCCAAGGTGGTTGCTGCTTCTTTCTTTCTTTCTTTCTTTCTTTCTTTCTTTCTTTCTTTCTTTCTTTCTTTTTTTTTAAGTATAATTTCCATTTTATTTTTTTTTCCAAAGAACTTTTCTTTAGTCCTTAAGGACTTAGCTCCTTCCATGGGCTTTGATGGTGGTTGTGGGGCAGCACCTGCAGGTCTAACTCATTGTCGGGGGTATTCGGTTCTTCCAGGCTTCATGAGAATGATTCCTGACTACCTTGCTGTGAACGGCACAATTCACACAGTAATGTAGTTTCACATACAGCTTGGGAAGAACATAGGTATCAAAGATATTGGCTAGGTCTCTACTATGTTTTGAATGGCAAACTTCTTTTTTATTTTTTATTCTCACTCAAGGATATTTTTCCCATTGATTTTTAGAGAGAGTGGAAGGGAGAGGGAGAGACTGAGAGAAACAACGATGTGAGAGAGACACATCAATTGATTGCCTTCCGCATACCCCAGACCAGGGCCAGGAGCCTGCAACTAAGGTACGTGCCTTGACTGGAATGGAACCGGGACCCTACAGCCTACAGACCAATGCTCTACACACTGAGAAAAACTGTCTAGAACTTGAATGACAGACTTCTTAACGGTCTTGTCCTTTGGCACGCCTCGGGTGCTTTGGTGCATCAAATAGGCTACATGTGGCTGCAGCCCTCTTTGATGTGACCATTGTTCCTTCTTTTCTTGATCAACTTGGAGAGAGAACCCAAGAGAGGGCTGCTTTGCTTGTTTGTTTGCTCACTTGATTAGTGACTTCCTTGGACCAATTATAAAGTCTTCCTGAAGTGTGTAGCCACTGATGTATCTACTCAGGTGTTTGTTCTCTCTCTCTCTCTCTCTCTCTCTCTCTCTCTCTCTCTCTTAAAGTCTGGCTTCCTACACTCCATCTTCAGCCAGAGATGTATGGATGGTCACTCCTGGGTATATGCACAGCCTTGCATTTGTGTGTAGGCTTCCAGACCTCCAAGGATGTTATCAATGTCCACCGTGATTCTCTCACTCCTTGAATCTCCCTGTTAATTTTTGGCAAGTCTGCCTGTCTGTTGCTTGCCCCTACCAGGATTGCAGCCTCAAGATAACTACAATGTTGGCCTTTCTTATCCATTTACCACCAAGATGATTAATTTTTATACAGTTTTTCTGCATTCCACTCCAAAGTAATTCGGCCTCCTCCAACAGCAAATCTGCTGGTTTTCATGCTTGCCCTCCTGGTGGAATTACTGTGCTGATGGAACTGGGAGCGGAGGATGGGAGCAGCCCCCATCTAAAATGCTGAAGATTCCCTTTATTCTTAATCAGGCTCAGTACTTTGTATTGAATAAATACTTCTCAATTTGTTGTATGTCTTTGATTTTTCAGAGTCCTAAAATGGTTGTCTTTTTCTTTTCTTTTTTTCCAATTTTATTATTGCATTTGGGGAAAGTGTTTGACAAGCTTCCTCATTCCACCCTTCCAAATGTTCCATAAGCCTTCATACTATATCTCATTTAATCTCTACAATACAATGAAGTCATGTTATTATTTATTATTATTTCTAGTTTCTTGATGATGGAACTGGGTTTCAGAGAGGCTAAATAACTCACTGAAAGTCATGGCTCATAGTTCTCCAGGGTGGTGCCATGTTTGGAGGGCTTTACATCTGAATCTTTTCTAACTCTTTAAAGACACTCTTTAGAGAGATGTTATCTTGAAAAGCCCTATACATCCTGACAAAAAAAAGATTAGGAATCAACACTATTGTCTTGGTAGTTCAGGTAACGCTGTCTATTTTGGTCATGCTACAGGTACAAATTGTTTTCATTATGCATTACCCATATTCCAGGCGCTAAACAATGTGCTACCATCATTCAAATTTAATCCTCATAGAGTGTTAGGAGGGAGGGAGGCCCAGCCATGTCCATTCTGAGGCTGTGAAAGCTGCAACTCAGAAACATCTCCTTTGTAAGTAGTGGAGGTAGGATTCGAACCCAAACTTCAGACTCTAAAGCCTAGTTTCAGACATAATTCAATGTTCTCCCTCAGTTGGGATATCATCTAGCAAAAATAAAGTGGGGAACATAGAAAGAACCCCAAGAAAATAGATAAGAATAATGAAAGATTTAGAGATCTAAATCAAGACAGAAAATTTTAATGCTTGTTAGCACTTAGTCTAGAAAGGAGCTAAAATAACAATACTTAGTATACAAAGTGATATCAATGATTGCTCATAAGCACTAGGTTATTATTTTTGCTGGAGGAAAAAAGCAAAACAAAACAATAGGAAGTACATTTCTATTCCATCAGGAAAATCTTGCTTCTTTCAAGGATTCATGAGATGTTAAAGTTTGTTGCCCCAAAGGTTATGTGATCTCATTCTGCAAAAAGTAATTGTTTTTCAAGTCATACACACACACACACACACACACACACACACACACACACACACACACACACACTAGAGGCCCAGTTCATTAAATTTGTGCACTGGGCAGGGGGTGGGGGGGTGTCCCTCAGCCCAGCCTGCATCCTCTCCAATCTGGGATCCCTCTCACAATCTGGGACTGCTGGCTCCTAACCACTCACCTGTCTCCCTGCCTGATGGCCCCAACCATTCCTCTGCCAGCCTGATCGATGCCTAATTGCTCCCCTGCTGGCCCAATTGCCCCCAACTGCCCTCCCCTGCCAGCCTAGTTGCCCCCAACTACCCTCTCCTGCCAGCCATCTTGTGGTGGCCATCTTTGACCACATGGGGGTGGTCATCTTGTGTGAGGGCGTGAGGGTCAATTTTCATATCACCTCTTTGTTATATAGGATATCTTAAGTGAAGGCAAGTGGTGACTTCCAAAGCCTCTTTCAGCCTTGCCTGCTCTTCCCAAATTAGAATGACAGGCTCCCCATCGATCCCACCAGTGCCTGAACTCCATATACTGCTCATCTCTGGTGTTTCCAAATTCCGCTCTGGTTCACGTGACTAATTAAAGCAAGACTCTTGCATGACCCACCCTTCCAGGCAGGGCCAAATCCCTAGTTAGAAGAACCAGGCCACTACAGTGTGAGTTCTTACACAGAGGTATGTACTAGTAAAAGCCCCACTTCCACCAGCACATCTCCCTGGCCAACTGCCATGAAATTCTCCCACTTGATGTGATACTGTAAGGTAAGGCAGAGTTTCTGGAACCTTACTGATAGAGCATATGCATCAGCTTGGCCACATTTCTTTAAAAAGATGTGCACATCAGGTTGGCATTCTGAGGTTGGAAGAAGGAGTGGTTCTGAGAGATTACCAGCTGAGATCGGGGGCGTTTGATTTGCGGACAAAAAGGCAGAGAGGTTGAGACTTTTGCATTGGTGGAGAAGTGAGTCAAAGGGTATTAGAGAGGAAAAGCCAATGAGAGAGGAGGGCTAGTTCACATTCAGAGAACACCGGTGTAGGCCAAGCATCACACTTTTGTCCTTCACAATTGTCCTTCCGCGCAGCATTGACCTGGAACATCCAAAATGTATTCTGTGGGGCCAAGGGTCTGAGTGCAACCTTGACTGCACCTCCACCAGCCAGCTGGAAGCAGAAGCATATGTTTTTGCATTCACTTTTATATTAACTTCGTTTTGCTCGAGATTTCATTAAAACCCACTTCCAGTGTTGATATGTGCAACATGAAATCCTCCAGATGAATTGGGTCTGTAGATGGTGACAACACTCTCGCCACACTCCATGGATCAAGTTGCTCTTTATCCACTTGACTTGGCCGGAATGTAAAGGCGAACGCGAAGCAAATGCTATGAAATCAATCGCTGCAGAGTGTTGGTTTTTTGTTTCTTTTTTCCTATGTAGACCCCAAAGGAGACTGACACGCAGATTAGACAAATCACTTTTCATAATCCTAAGGACTGCTGCATGATGTATCCAGAGTATTAATCAAAGGCTGAGACCGAGTAAAATGTGAATTAAATTTCTTAATGGAGAGAGACATGAACTTTCTATCCTTAGATCTTGGGCTGTGGACATCTTTAAGGCAATGAAAAATTCAGCTACCCGGTTTATAATATTCTGAGAGATATATCACCAAAGTGACACAACTTAGCGTGGTTACATTTTCTGTTTAGAGAACTGGGTTTCCGATGTGGTCAAAAGGAGCTCAGGGGCTGCTGGCAAAGAATTTGAGGGTAGCCCATGAAACCCAACGTCCTGTATGTTTGGGGTCACTTAAAAATTCCTTTCCATCAGTGGTTGGGGGCCTGTCCTGGATCTCAACCAGACTCTGGGGTCTTAAATTTTTTAATTTAGTCCATGGAATTGCAATGAAGTAATTCATTTTTGCTTCTCTTTTCCTTTCTATGCCAGTGAAGCCAAGATGAGCCTAAAAGATATTAGACTGAAAGCAAATGAGACTTAATATGAAAATTGAAACTAAGCCTGCACATGGCCTTTTCTGAAAGTCAGATTCACAACATCTAAAGTCCCTGCCATGACACTGGTTAAAATAGAGATCAACAGCAAGAAAGAAATATGAAAATTGGGTCAAAGTGTTTGGGAAACAGATTTTTTCTTGCTCCCCACCAAGGCATTTGGGGTGATGTGGCTGTGCAAAGTCAATCCGCCACGACCCTCTACCTGAGCAGGAGCGGACACAGCAGCAGCCCAGACGTTTTTCTGCATCCGGGACTGTCTCTGGCTCCTTGAGGATGGATGCGGCTAGGAACACACAGGGAGTTTTTCTAGTGCCCAGTGTTTGCGTGTGGACAACTTTCTCCCAAGAGTTTAAAGCCTTTCATGAGTATGATCTGACTTATCCCCACAACCTTCTGGTAGATGGGAGGGAGAGGAGAGGAGAGGAGAGGAGAGGAAGCCAGCAGTGTGGATTGAAACACCAATCGGAAATCCACAAAGCCCATTTTAGGAAGAGCAAGTGTAAGTGACTTGCTCAAGCAAAAGCAAGCTGGTGGGAAAAGGAATCAGAGGCGCTCAGCTTTCCCAAGGAGTTGCCTCCCCCTACACACACACACACACACACACACACACACACACACACACACACACAGTCCGAGCCTCCCTGGGACTCTTTTCTCCACTTCTAAAATAGGGATTATGGTGTCTACCTCAAAGGATTTTTTTTCAAAATATACTTTATTGACTTTTTACAGAGAGAAAGAGAGAGAGAGAGAGTTAGAAACGTCGATGAGAGAGAAACATCAATCAGCTGCCTCCTGCACACCCCCTACTGGAGATGTGCCCGCAACCAAGTACATGCCCTTGACTAGAATCGAACCTGGGACCCTTGAGTCTGCAACCTGATGCTCTATCCACTGAGCCAAACCGGTTAGGGCTACTTCAAAGGATTTTGATGAGGACTCAGGGACACGACCTAGGTCAGTGGTCGGCAAACTCATTAGTCAACAGAGCCAAACATCAACAGTACAACGACTGAAATTTCTTTTGAGAGCCAAATTTTTTAAACTTAAACTTCTAACGCCACTTCTTCAAAATAGACTCGCCCAGGCCGTGGTATTTTGTGGAAGAGCAACACTCAAGGGGCCAAAGAGCCACATATGGCTCACGAGCCGCAGTTTGCCGACCACGGACCTAGGTAATAAAAACTGATCCAGACCTGGCTGGTGTGGCTCAGTGGTTGAGCATCGGCCCATGAACCACTGGGAAGTCATGGTTCAACTCCTGGTCAGGGCACATGCCCAGGTTGCGGGCTCAATCCCCAGTAGGGGGTGTGCAGGAGACAGCCGATTGATGTTTCCCTCTCATCCATGTTTCTATCTCTCTATCCTTCTCCCTTTCTCTCTCTAAAATAAAAAAAAAAATCAATAAAAATCTATTATTAAAAAAAAAAACCAAATCCATAATAAAAGGCAATCCCTCTTAAACCCTTCCCTTTCTCCTCTGCACTGCCACATCCATCTGGAAAAGGAGCAGGCACAGAAGGAGGCAGCCAGACTGGCAGTGGAAGGAGCGAGCTTCTGACAATAACCCCTCAAACAAACTGGTTGCATAGACTATATATTTTAGGCTAAGCGTTGCCCATATACATTCAAGCACCACGCTAAAATGTGTTCTGTGTTTTGTCAGGCGGAGAGTACAATGACTCTCAGCTGAAACGCCAGCTTCTTCCTCCCTGCCTGCTGCTTCTCTTTGCCCCTCATGGCGTCCTCAGTAATTGGGAGAGGCCAGGCCTCCCCACCACCCCCGAGCTTGGAGATCATCAGCATGCGTGCAGTAAATCTTGAAGATCTATCCCCACTCGAACAGAATGTGCCACAGCACACCAGCTTACAAGAGGCATAATTAGAGCTCATTCGGCTGACAGATTAATGGGGGGGTAGCAGAGGCCGACAGCAGTAAATTAGGCAGCTAAACACAGCTATCTCTGGCGTCACATCGGCACTAAATTGCACATTGCAGAGTGTTGGCCACTTCTCACAGTTTCTTAAAGGTGTATCTGTTTCACGAGGTGTTTTCTCTTTAAAGTACCTCAGGAATAACACTTTTGTGGGGAGTTTGGCCTACTGGTATTCACCACTCCATTGCCCCAACTGCTTCAGAAACCCCTACTTAATATGTGATATGTATACTCATGGCTTATTATTGGATGAACAGCCAAATCTATATGTAACAACAATGACTTCTTAGTAGGACTTAGAAATACTCTCACTAACTAGCTTGTGGCGGGGGGAGAGTGGTGCGGGGGACACCCTAATAAGCTCATGATTTTTGTGCCTATGTTCTGATTATCTGATTCTCTTAAAGTAAAATGTGGTATGAAGGAAGCTACATTCCAGATTATTCTGATAGATAAAACAAATAAACCTGAATGGTACAGGTGTTCTCATTCTAGATAAGACAGCTCGTCAAGAGCACAGAAGGTCAAATTCATTCCCAAGTGTAGGCAGTGGTATCTTCTCTCCCAGGGTCCTGAATTCTTTATACCCTTTTCCACCTCTTTTCAGATTTCTGCAATTTTGAGAGCATTTTTCTAATCCCCAAGGCTCCTTCCTGCCTATTCATAAGTTTTCTCCTTTCCTATGTCCCCAAACTTTTTCTAAACTAGGGGTCTTCAAGTGACATTTTTTTTTGTACCCGCCAAAAGAATTTTCAAGATGACATCTAAATTTCATCATCACACAGTTAGATAGTTATAAAGAATGTACCACCTGGCAATGTATGTACTCTACTTGTGCTTTAGCTTTATTTCATCAAAACCTTGTTGCAATCGATTCCATCTTATTCCATTTACGGGAAAAGTCTTCCATATATGACCTAAATGACAAAGCAGTTCTCACTGCTGCTCCAGTTAACCAAACCAGACTCACTATCTCACAGAGAAATTCTAACTTCATTTTTTAATTCAAATAAGTGTGTTAATATGTGTTCCCATAGCAACTAAGTCATTCTAATAGATATATAGACGAGTGGGTAGATAGACAGCTATGGCAGATACATACATACATCCATGGAGACTTGCTCGTTCCCCTTTCAATATTTCTCTCCAAAGCTCTTCGTTTTGTTCTCCTGGGATTCTCCTTTGGGAGAAATGCCTCTTCAAATGATCTCATTATTTAGAGACCCAGAGGATATTTAGACCCTGGGGCGATGCTGTATCGTGAGATTGGGGTAGATGAGAAGATGCCTTTATTTAAAAAGTGTGACAAGGGCAATTGTAGAGGGATGAACGGAAAACCAGAGGTGTATTCTCAGCCCTGTGAGTTTTAGAAAAGAGTACAGTGGGTGTTAATCCAAAAATCAATGTCGTTAAAGCCATCCGCACCAGCAGAACCCCTAGAAAATCTTCAGGTGCCCCCAGAAGGACGCATGCCACAGTGTGAGGATGGCTGTTGTTGATCGAGCACACAGGATGGGGTCATCCCGGGGCAAGCAGCATCTGCTGCACCACCGTCTTCCTCTCTTCCTCCAGCCGCCACAGCACGAGGCGTCACCCCTTCACTCACTCATCTATTTATTCAACAAACACCTTTGTGTGAGCCCTAATGCTCTGGATGCTCCCTTGGCATTGTGTCCCAGAGGTCACCTTGAATGATCACTATCAACAAAATACGGAGATTCCTATCAGCCCTCATTTGTGGCAACTTCGTATCCTAACAGTCAGGGCGTGTGGAGAGAGCAACTGGTTACTTGGTTCAAAAAAAATTCTGCCTACAGTATTTTCAGACACTTGAGCCAACCCGATTCCAGATCCCAAATAAAATGAAAGAGGTGGGAGGGGTGCTGAGGGAAGAGGTCATATCCTAAACTCATTGTTAAATTGCTGGGAAGTGTGAGTGATGAAAATGGCCAGAAAATATGATCCTTCCGTGAATTGGGATCTCACTAATGTTTAATTGGGTCTCCTGTGAGACATTTAAATCTATGGGCAGCTATCAAGGGTGAGAATTCTACTCTAGTGGCCCCCAAATGATTTCACCTTCACTTTCATTTTAGTGGTGGAGAAAAGCCAGGGCATTCGCTGAAGTATGTGAGCTATGGGCTTGTGCTTTAAGGCCTGCATGTGTGTGGTAGCCACCACTGAGCAAAGTCAGCATTCTGTGATCTCTTCCAGCATCACTACCAGCACCAGAGCAGCCACCCTGGAGGTCTGGTCACCCCGCACATGCCCTGGATTTCTCAGTTTCCCAAAAGAGAGTGTTTTCCAAAAAAATAGGGTGTAGCAATGACCATATTCAAAATTTATTCAAGTATTTACAAACCTCCTTAGGCTGAAATCTAGGTGCTTCCAAATGAACAATAATAGTTTGCAAAGCACTCCACAAACTCTTTATCCATAGCCCCTTACCAATAAACAAAAGGGTAAAGTGTTGTATGACGTTCTTTGAAATTCCACCTCATCATCACGGGTTTGGGGGCTTGAGACAGGTAGGAAGAGCAGTGGACCAGGAGGCAGGGGACCAAAGTTTTCACTTCAGCTCTGCAGAGGGACTACGGGGGCGCTGGGAAAGCTGTGATTTCTGTCCCACCGTCTGCCTCTGCTCCTCCAGCCGTCTGTGCTGTGTGATCTTGGATAAGTTACTTAACCACCCTCTGTCTTGGTTTCCTCATCTGTTGAATGAGGAGGCTGTCTGCAGGTTGGCAAAGATTCAAGGAGCCAAAGCATGGGGAGTGCCGGGCTAATGCCCAGCACGGACCCCAGGCTCATTCGTTTGTGCCATCACTGTTGGTGGCACTGGGAGAGCAGGCCACTCAGTTTCTCTAGGTCTCCACTTTCTCCTCTTCTGCCCATGTGACGGGGGAGGGAACACAGTTTTTTAAGTGTCAATTTTAACAAAAGGCAACTAGATCAAAGACCAGTTCCTCCCTCCATCAACCTGCAAATGTCTTGAGGTCTAAGACCAGAATCTTGTTTTCTCTTCCAGGCCAGGCTCCCCTGCCCCCTCTGTTGCCCAACAGCACCGTATACATGGTAGACATCAATAGATGTTTATTGAGTTGAATTATCTCTACGCTTAGCTTTATGATAAGGGAGTAAATGAGCGAGGCCGTTTTTGTGGGGGTGTTAACGTGAGTCTGGGAGAGTCTGTTTCAGTGAGAGTAGGTGTGTTTATTAGTGATTTAGAGAGGAACGCGGGATGGGTGTAAACATTTCTGTAATGACTGAGCCGCTTTAACTGACCCGGAGACATCACAGTGACATAAATCTCCTCTGGCAGGTAGACATGCTGCTATTAAATTTATTAATAACAATGAAAAGGCACATGTTAATTTTCAAGGGAATCGGATTTTGACATTGATCTCCCAAAGATCAGTTTGCATGGGGAGAAAATGAGGTGCATGTTCCCCTCTTTGCCTTTGTTCATTGAAAGTGTCACCTCGGAGAAGGCTCTCTTGGTTCAGAAAACGGTGATAATTAACACTTGCTTCCCCCGGGGGTTGGGGGGGGGGGGGGGGGGCTCCACCCCTCTCCTGTGAGTAATGCCAAGTACTGAGGAAGACCTCTGAGTGTCCAACACGCCACTTCAGAAACCTAACATTGAAAGCAAATCTAAACAGTGGCTGTTAATTTAATTTTACTTTTCAATAAAGGAGAGGGAGGGGGAAACCTGTAAGTGTTTCACCTGGTGTGTGTTTGTGATGACTCACTTCGAGAAAATTCTGGGGGGGGAAATCCACCCCACTGCTACCTCTAGGAAATTCCCTTTTCATGGGAGTGAAGCTCTGGCTCCCACGCTCTCAGACGGAGACGGTGGTGGTGGTGGTGGTGGTGGTGGTGCGGGGAGTGGGTCTGCCTTCCGGCCGGGGAGCTGCAGCCCTGGGGCAGGCCAGGGCTTCTCTCTTAACCAGATCCTATTTTTCGATCTGAATGATTTTATGGTGGGGGCTTAAGCAACTTCCTACATTCCCCGTGGCTGCTCTTAATTTCTTCTGCTTGGACTGGAACCCCGACAGGGAAGCAGCAAAGAAAAGAAAAGAAGGAAAGAAGGAAGACAACGTCTCTCTTCTCTTTCCTCCCTAAACCCCCCTCGTAAACATCCACCCCACGTCACAAAATGTATGGCGAGCGCTAAGCCTTGGCAGTATTTTGACACGGTGCACAGTCCCTTTCTCCTCCCCGAGTCCTTTGAGGTTCATCCTGCAGCCCGGGGCTCTGTTCCCCTGCCAACTTGGTGGGAGTGTTTAGTGACTGGAAGGCTGTGGCCTGCTCTCCCCAGAACTTCACACTTCATTTTTCCATATCCCTGGGAGCAGCAGCAAATATTTCACCAGCCTGGTTTGCCGGCTACTGCCATAAATCAGACTTAGGCCTCAAAAAAATAGCCAGGCCTGTCAAGGCATTAAGCTTTTATTTTCTGACTCCATCCAGTGGTAAATGAGAGCTTGTATTTTCCTTTAAAACTGTAAAGGGATTTTTAAGGATTGTCGCTGGATGGCGGCCAGCTCCGAAAGATACAATACAGAGTGTAACTGGTTAGGAGAGATTTGAAAAAGTCTTAAGTATGAAAAATGGCTTTTCTTAAAGGTTTTTCAATGAAATGAGAAACGGGGCTTAAATTACATAAAGGTTTTTTGGGGTGTGTGTGTGTGTGTGTGTGTGTGTGTGTGTGTGTGTTAAGACCCGGACTATTCATGAGAAAGGCATTAGGAAATGGAAGAGTCGCGCTCTTGGAGAAATATGAGTTATATTTGCGAAGCGTGCTCGCTCCCGCTTGCCCCCCTTCCTTCCTCTCTCGTTCTCTGTGTACACAGATACTTGGGCCGGTTCATTAGTCAGTTCCTGCCATCATTACCAACGATATGACAGCAAGAACAAACAGACCGGACAGTTTTATGTGCTGTATATTAATTGCTTCATAATTTAGGCCTGCAAACCAGGACAGTGAGGCCAGTCCACTTGGAAAACCCCCTGCTTAACATTCTAAGCGAGTCTGCAAGGTGCACATCATGGGTCTGAGATCACCTCGGCACGTCTCCCCCGCTGAGTAACCGAAGCTCAGACTCCAAGTGCTGCGAGCCTCTTTCCGTCGGAAAGGCTATCGCTGATCGCGCCAAGACCCCACGCCCAGGAAGCCTGGGCAAAGGTGTGAGGAACCGAGATCAGGCCCTCGGTGTGGAAAAACAACCTGCTTAGATTTTGTGATGTGTCATGTTTCATTGAGGCGCGCAGTTAATTTCAGTAAAATGTAACGAAATGGAAATAAACATAAGCTTTCCTCCGCCTGGTCTGGGTCACTGTGTTTGCAGCCTGGGGTGGTCGGGAGGTGTGGGAAGGCAGGGAAGAAATGATCTGTGTTTACGACGGCTTCCCAGCAGCATCGGTATCAGGATAAGACCGAGGGAGAAGGTAACAGGCCATGAGACAAGGTGACCTGATTTTACAGTCAGGAGAGCTGGGCACGAGGTGGGTGGCGCTGATGGGGAAACAGCAGCAAAGGACCCAGGAAGTGTAAATGACAGGCGTGTACCAAGGAGTGTCATAACAAGAGTGAGGCAAGACCTACCCCGGGCTGACTTCGCAAGGATCCCACAGACTGTCCACCCTGCTGGCGTGGCGATTTCTGTGCACCATTCCCACGTTGGTTAGTTGCATGAAATGTTGGGCGTTCCCATGGTGGGGCATTGTTTTCCTGGGTGTTGCTTTTTCTGCTCGAGGGAGTGCAGAAGACTCTGAAAGCCGACTTTCTGGCCTGAAGCACTCTGAGCAATGGTTCTAATCTCCGCTCAATCCCAGAATGCATCGACTTCTGACTTCTAACGCTCCCTCCAGCTGATCTGGCTCCCGGATGTTAAACCCTCCCCTGGCACATGGAGCCAAACTGTCAGGGGCTGAAGCCTCTGCAGCCACATCCCTGACCTCCTGGCCACTCGGTGATTGATCACAACCTCCTGTTAGTTCTTTGGGTTGGCTCGGTTTTCTCTTGCCTCTGGTCTTCTCCCTCTGAAAACTGTGAAAAGGATATGAAATTCAGACCTGAATGTCTGTGAGTGAAGTTTTATTGGGACATGGCCATGCTCACTAGCTCACATAGGGTCTATGCTGCCTTCACCGTGTAGCAGCACAGCTGAGCAGTTGTGACAGAGATGGTGTGACCCGCGGGGGTGTGCCAGCTGGCTCTGTACGGAAGTTGGCTGACCTCTGCACGAATTCCCTTCATCAACCTCAGACACCCACACTGGGTGCAGTCTCCGCCTCCTCCACATCGTCCTGCGGCCTCGCCCTCCGGCCAGTGGTCTTAGACACCCTGGACTTGGTTGCGTAGCAAATATTTTGTATACTGAATTCACTGCTAAATGCTTTTCATTCAAACTACAAAATGGCAAAACTATTCAATGAAAAAATCAGAAAGCCATCAAACAATAAAAAAAAAATATTGCAATGGAAAACCAGAAATGTCCATATTGGTCATCCAATAAGTAGTGATATTATGGATGAGTTCAATATATTTTGATTACCCACACTCTCTACGTTTTCATGATATACATTTTCTACATTTTCTCTGGAATGTACATGGTCTAGATTTTCTCTACTGAGCATTCCATAATGTATACATGTTATTTTTAATGGGACTTTTACAAAAATATGTATTGAGTGCCTTTCATAGGCAAGGCACTGAGTTAAGCACCATGGAGAATATAAAGATGTATCAAAAATAATCCTTGACCTCAAGGAAATCTAAAATCTGGTAGCTTGTGTGTGTTTTTTAAAGGACACATGTAATGGTGGTAAGTATAGGCAGGTTTGGCCTGTTTGGGCTGAGTATTCCTCGTTGCTGAGGAAATGTGTTCGAGTGTCATTGATGGTGTGCATGTGTCTATGTCTGTGATCCCTCTTTCATTCCTCCCCCAGGAGATCCTGGCAATCCTTGAGTATGTCTATATCCTTTTAAAATATGGAGTGTGTGTTTTAGTTTGCATTACAGACATTCTGACATGATATCATTCTTTCAATTTTATACTGAAAAATTCCCCAAAGCTTTTGGGCAATCTTCTGTTGGGTTAATTCCCAGGTTTGTTGTGGACTTAGTGGCTCTTGTGAATGGGATCTCATTTTCTATCATCTTTTCTGGTTGGTTATTATTTGATGGATAATGAATCTTGAATATGGCAACCTGGCCGGGGAAGGGACAAGTAAATAAAACAACAGAGGAGCCTCTGACAGAACCCCGAGCCACAAGCCATGGCCACAAGTCAGCGTCTGCACCTGAGGTCAAAGGTCTGGAGTGGGTGGAGGGCCATCTGTGTCTGTGTCACCATCAGTGTGCTTCATGTTATTCATCGCTGAGGCCCCTGTGGGTCTGCTACGCCTGCACCTGGCATTCCCTGACCCCAACCCCTGCCTCACTGACCATCCAACTTCACCACACAAGCGTACCCACAAAGTAACCTGTTCTTCCCTTTAAAACCCCGGCAGAGTCTCCCTGGGGCTCTGAGCCTGTGATGCCCACTATAAACTTTTTGGTAAGAAGCAGCCCACAGCGTCCTCTTTCCTTCAAGTTACATTTGAGCCTGCCAAGCTGGCTCCTAGGATCCAGCAGACCATACTGGGTGGCACTTATTATCCTAGGCCACGTCTACCAATTCAATAATATCTGGAGAAATCTGGAATGATCTGAGCACCAGAGGTTCCAGGTCTTGGCGGGCTCCTCTTACCACCACCACCACCTGGGCTAACCCATTTCACTGGTGACATAACTTCCTAATTCTCCCAGAGGTTTGCTGAGTGTGCCGTTTGGAGTGCAATGAGCTGGTACCCTTTGTCTACATCCATGAAATGTTGGGGATAAGCTTTTGAGAAGCTTGTCAAAAGACCCCAGCGAATCAAACCATCTTGAGCCAGTGTTTACGCAGGATAAGCAGTGCTAACTCTTACTATGGCTGAGGCCCAATTTTCCCCAGTGACTTGTCCTCGAAACTGAGTTAGTCATCCTGGTTCTTTCAAGAACTAGACCACCGGTTCTCCATCACCTGCGAGCCCTTAACCAATACCCATATCTAGGCCCCACCCCACAGAAACCGAACCAGAATGTCCCCATCTGCTACATCAAGAGTATCATGTTTGGTCTCTAAGACCAAGTAGGATAGTTGTCTGGCAGGGAGAGGTGGAGGGGTGGGGTGGGGAGCCTGTCCTCCGACCCCACCTCTCTAACCACATCTAAGCTGAAACCACAAAACCAAGTAAACAGGCAAGTGAGGGTTGATGCAGTGATTGGAAAGAAAGGGGAGGGAGTGGAGGGGAGGCTGGAGGAGGAAGAGAGGCCATATTTTATGGACGGAGTCTTTCTCAAGTTCAGAACCCACACTCCACTGTGGATGCGAGCTTCGAATGCCATGGAGAAGGCCCGTGCCCGCCAGTGCCAGGCTGGAGAGGGCAGAGCCTGGGCTGCTCCAGGCGACACTTCCTTTTCTTCCCTGTGCCCGGCTCACACTCACTTCATCATCGCTGCTGCTGCCCGGGCTTCTTGGGTGTTCCGAGGCTCTGGCTGCCGGTGAGGGAATGAACTTCCTCACATGCCACAGCCTCAGCAGGCCGTTCTGGGAACACGCAGCGGGAGGGGCACATGGCTCCGGAGGATGGGTATCTAACAACTAGGGGTGCTGGACACTCCTTCTGGGGGCGCGTGGGTGTTTCTAAGAAATGAAGTAATCGGCACTCCGAGGCCTCCTCTGACACTTTCACCAAAGTTATGAAGAAAGAAATAACTTTGCTTCCATTTCCATAGTCCCCTTCAAATGCCCTACCTTTCCCAGCCCAGGTCCTCTTTGCTTCCTCTGCCTAATACTGAGTACCCTTCAGTGGTGCTAGCGGGTACCTAGCCATTGTGTGAGTGCTTCCCATGTGCTCGCCTCTGTACTGTTCTGTTCCTAGATGAGGAAACTGGGGCCCAGGGACACCCGGCCGCCTGCCTCGGGCACATGGCCGGTGGTTGGCAGAGAACAGTTTAGACTCGGGCCTGTCTGAGACCAAAGCCAGAGCTTGCAACCACCACACCATGGGGAGAGCTGTGCAGGCAAGAGACCGGGTTGTCTGTGAGGTCAGACTTGTGTTCAAAGTGCCTGGTGATCATCCACCAGATTCACCAGAACTCAGAGCCACGTGAGCAACTCTGGCAGGAGCAGCACAAGGAGGGTTAGGAGAGCCCCCCCTCCCCCCAACTCTGGGCTCGGAGTCGGTTACTTGACTATCCAAACTTCAACCTCCTCCTCATCTGCACAATAGGACAATGGTGCCTACTTCATAGGGTTGTTGAGGCAATAAGATAATACAGGAGGGACGTTTACTACAGAGTCAGATCTAATGTAAGAGCTCCATAATGTGGGCATTTTCTTATCATTAGAAATGTAACCACTACATATTAACTCACTCATTCTGTGAACATACACAGAGGGCCCTGTACCAGTCACGGAGATACACGGGGGAAGCAAGATAGCACACTGTTAGCTCATGCTCTCCCCAAAGTCAACTCTGCAAAGCAAGCTGCTAGTGGAAGTCTGCCTGGGAGTTTCAGAGTCATCAGAGAATGATGATAAGAGTCCTCAAGTTGTGGCAACTTCAAGTGGTCAGTTCCCTATTTTTTTTTAATCCTCACCCAAGGATATGTTTTATTGATTTTGAGAGGGAGAGAGAGAGAGGGGGAGAGAGAGAGAGAGAGAGAGAGAGAGAGAGAGAGAGAGAGAGAAACATGGCTCAGTTACCTCCCTGACCTGCCCTGGCCAGGAAACGAACCTACAGTCTTCACGCATCTTTGAATACCAGAACCAGGATTCAGGAGAGTTGGAGAGCAATGGACCAAGCCCTACTGAGTGAGCACTTTCTAGGAATCAGCCACAATGTTCCTCGTTTCCACGCAGGGCGATGTCTCTAGTGTGGAGGATACCCAGAACTCATGATGCAGGAATGCTTTTAGGCAGCACCCCAGATGCTCTGGGCGTCACGAAGTCATAACATGAGATAATGCTGACTCAGCGGGCAAGAGGAGAAATCGCCCTGTGGGGACGAACTCCAGCTTGCTGGACAAACCGCCTTGGTCCCCAGTGTCTGTGTTTCTAACTAGCTGTGTGCTTTGAGCAAGTGCAGGATTTCCTCTCGGCCTGGGGCCTCCAGCTGGAAAAGGGATGGGAGTCATAGGAGCCCCTGTCTCATGACGGTGCAGGTGTGGGTGGGCATACATGTAAGTGAGGGACTCGACAGATTTTCCCCATGACTGTTATCCTCTGTCAATCTTCTTTATTGCAACAAGGAAGAAGTCTCTGTTGGGTGTGCTGGTAAGTCTAGAATTGCTAATCAGCCCTGTAACAAAAAGAGAGCAAGCCTCAGGCCCAGGTAATAGCACTTAACACGTTGCTTTCCTGGTGGTGGTGGTGGTGGTGGTGGTGGTGGTGGTGGTGGTGTGTGCGCAAGAGATTAACTTCTATCTGTGGCAAGTGATGGTAACAGAAAGCTTCCTTTTAACATAAACTTCAATGAAAATATTGAGGAAGTAATGGGACAGGGGGCAGGGGAACAGCAAATCCCTGGACTGCGGCCTCGAATGACTGAAGTTCGGGAAACGACGGCAGGGCAGTCCCCACATCACAGCTTCAAGCCTCAGATAGAGATGCGGCTTCAACACCTTCCCAGCAACACAGCCCAGCTTTGCACCTGGTTTTTCCTCCCTCTAACGCCTCTGCCCTTTCCCAGTATGTGAATCAACAGGAAGAGGCCTTCGCTTTCCAGCCACTCAGTTTTCAGACTCCAAAGAGACCACTGCACTTCAGCCGCCCCCTTCGTCGAATAGGCCTCGCACCATGGCTGTCCTTTCACTCCCGGGAGCTGCCCTCGGGCTGAGGGTAGAGCCCAGCACCTTGGAGGGACCCAGCTGCTTTTGGAGTCTCCTTACAAACACACTGTCTCTAGGTGTGGCCCACTTCTGCACCCGGCTAACCTCTCTCACGGGGTATTAGTTCCAACGACTTCCTTTCTTAGGTGGCAACTGTGGCACCTTTCTGTGGCTCCTCTTGTTCCAACCACACATCTGAGACAGGTGAGCACCTCATAAAGCAAAAGAAGCCAGAGCCACACGGAGGATTCTATGTCTACTATGGCTCTGATTCTGTTTCTCACGCTAGAGAACGGGGGGGGGGGGGGGGGCAGGGGGGGTGGAGGGCAGGGGGGAGAGACTCCGGGCAGACATCGTTGGATAAACAGTATTCTTTAGCACAGCTGTGGTGCTGGGTCTTACAAGTCAGTGAACGAGGGAGCCCAGGGGATGTGGGTTGGGAAGAGATGAGAATCACAGAAGTTGAGATGTAGAAGTTTCCTAAAACTACACAGCCGCACTCTGCTGCTTCACACACGAGGGGAATGAGGCTGAGAAGTAACTTGACCTGCCCAAGGTCACGGGCATCTCAGTCAGAACATGACCACGTTTCCCTTTGGGCTTCTGAACCCAATTTGACCCTGGGCCTCATTTAAAATTCTTGCCATGTCGTCTTTCTTCAATGGATAATTTAAAATAGAAATAATAATAAATATAACACCTCGTTGTATATGTGTAGCACCTTTCTTCCAATAAATGGTGTTCTTTCAGCTTGCCCACCCATGCTGCACAGAGCGGAAGTGTTTCCACGGTGGACTCTGACATTGGTTGCTGCCTGGAGCCTAGCTTCCAGCCCACACACAGTCCCTATCAAAGGTACAGCTCAGGGACAGGGCTCAAGTCCTACAGGGAGAGCTGTTATTAGCTACTTCAGGGTGGTGTTAAAAAAAAAAAAAAAAAAAAAAAAAGGCCCTCACACATAATATACATGATGAATATGTTTAGAAAGCTAGAATTTTAACTGCTTTTAAAATTAACTATCTTTCTTTTAACTGTACTAGTAGCAAAACAGTAGCAGTAGTAATAGTAATTACCATCATTTATTAAACTTCTACATCGGAGACACTTATATCCAGTATCTTATTTAATCCTCACAAACATCATAATGATACAGGTATTCGTCCACCTTGGTGATGAGACAAACTAAAGCTCAGAGAATTTGCCCAACTGCAAGAAAATAAAGTCTTTCTTTTCTGCGAATAGGCGGACTAGATTTTCAAGGAATTCCTAAAAGCACTTGGTAAAAGATAAAAAACATTTTTTTAACCTATGACAGATTTGGCTAGAAAGTAAAGTGATTCCTTGGGGCCCAGAAATGATGAGACAGCCCAAATCCGCAGGAGCCATCAGATCAGCATTTCCCAGGCAGAAGGGACAAAACCTAAAGCCCAAGATGAGTAAAAGGTCAGAACAGAGACCCACAAACACAGCCAAGAAAACGAAAGGGCAGCACCTCAGTGAGTGAACAGAAAAACGCCTACCCCACAGAGCAAGTGCATGTACTAGTAGACACGTGGCCAGCTTGGCCTCAGCTCTATGTGGAGCAGAAAGAGAAAAAGAAAAATTCCCCTTCCCCATTTCTAATAACAGATATAACCTTTATTGAGTTTGGGGCCTGAATATACACAACTATTGTGGCTGAAAGAAAACCCTGACTTTTTAGTTTAAGTTGGTTCCAACTTGGTGAAACCCTCAGGCACCTGACAGAAGCAAGTTCCAACCTTCTCTGGAAGAAAGTACTTCAAAATGGGCCTCAATGAACTCCTGCAAATTAAGTTACAAGGAAAATAAACTCTTTTTTAAAATCATTAAACACAGGGAAATAAACCACCCTGAGTGAGAGTCAGCTGAAATAAGAAACTCTAGAATCAGATCCTCAGAGATCACAAATACTGGGACTAATCAAACATATATTATAAAATTAGTATAATTAATATGTTCAAAAATATGAGAGGAGGTTGAAAGTGTAATAAATTAAAACTATTATAACTGGTCAGATTTGAAAAACAACCAAATAGAAATTCTAGAAATAAAAAAATGATAAGTAAAATTGAAATTTCAATGACTAGTCTATCAGAGAAAATAGATGAACTGGAATATTGAAGAGATTACACAGACTCATGGTGGGGGGAAGCAATGGGAAATATGAAAATGTTTAAGAAACCTGGAGATTAGGATGAGAATATTCTATATGAAACAATAAAAACAATAAAGAGAATGTGAAGAACCAATATTAAAAGAGACAATGGCTGGCATTCTCCAGAATTAGTGAATGACATCAGTGCATAGATTAAGAAAGCCCAGAGAATCCCAAGCAGGATATATCAAAAGAGGTTCGTTCCTAGACGTATCAAATGTTTGGAAAACAAACACAGAGAGGAGACCTTAATAGCAATCACAGAGAACAAGCAGATTATCTAGAAAAAAAGTGACAAGCGTTAATACAAATCAGCTAGCATCAAATAACTAATAATTTTGAATTCTAAACAAGAAAAGCTATCTTTCAAAGGGGGAGGGCCAAAAAAACTACTTCAGATTATACCAAACTAAGAGAAATTACTACCAAAACACTCTCATTGTGGAAACTTCTAAACAACATGCATTTTAGAAACAAGTAAAGAATCCCAGAAGGAAGGTTTGAAATGCAAAGGGTCAATGAGCAAATATGAAGTTAAACATGTGGTTAAAATCTAAATAAAAAATGATAGTAGAAAACATCAACAATGTTTAATTTATGGGTTTTTAAAAATTAAAAGAATCAAAATTGTGGAAAATGGCACATAAAATTTGGAGGTGAGTAATTAGAATTCAAGTGTGCTTTGCTTCTTTTATTGTTCAAAAAAAGCTTACGTATACTGATTAAATTTCAATTCCATTGTGTTAATTATGCATATTAAAGTTTCTAGGATGTTTATTAAAAGAACTAGAATACAGGAGGGAAATTGGAATTAGAGGTGCAAGAAATAGAACCAATAACTTCAAAACAAGGAGGCAAAAGAAGAAAAAGAAAATGAAACAGAAAAAAATAACACAGGATAAATATTATTAGAAAGTACAAAACCAAGATGGTAGAAATGAATCCAAAAAGTAGAGTTATTACAAATAATGTAAATGGATTAACTCTTCAGTTAAAAGACAAAGACTATCAGAATAGATCATGACCTGGATGGAGTAATTGGTTAAAGTTGAGGAGGAGTAGAACTGAGGTTCAGAAGGTAACCCCAGCAGCACTATGTCACATAGGTTTTAACAGCTTAGCTGAGGCATTTGACTTTGATTGGGCTCTTACAATGAGAAGCATGGGGCAGGAGACTATTTTTTTAAGACTTCTATTATTATTTTTAATGAAATTTTATCTAGCATATGCATAGCATATATTGATAAGCATTTTAAAAATTAAAAAAGAAAAGAATCTCAAAATAAAGAACAGTCCTTTGGTTTAAAGCTGAATAGATAGATAGATAGATAGATAGATAGATAGATAGATAGATAGATCTGAGATTTTCCTCTATATTTCCTTCTGTATTATTTAAATTTGGGACATTATTTATGTGTTATTTTTGTGATTTATAAAGCTCAAAACTTGGCAGTGGGGTACTGTGGATTCTTGAGTCAAGAAGGACTTGGGAATGGAATATTTGGAGGTAGCGGGGTTAGCCTGCAAGATGAATTGAGAGATCAGGACACAAAGACTAGAGTTAAAGAAATAAGTTTGAACAACAGAAGAAACTGCCTGGAACAGTGTGATAAATGTAGGATGGAAGGAAAGGATAAATCTAAAAGGAAAGAAGTAACAGAATTTGTTGACTGTTCCTGTTCCTGCAGGTCAGGGGTGGTTTGAGCAATTGAGTTCTTAAATATGAAGCAAGAGGCAAAAATTTTCTAATAAATGGTAATGACAACGATGCCCGCTCTAGTCTGCTTCTGCAGAAGTATTCATTACTAACCTGAGCCAACTCCAGGGAGTCTCTATTTGGAGAGCAAAAGACTCACGTATTAGACATCCTAGAGGGTTGTACAGAACAGTGGTCCTCTCCTTGATATCTTTCTTGGGAGTGATTTGGCATAGCAGAGGATGCAGCACCACTATAGCCTTTAGCATCTCCATAGCACAAGCCAATTTGATTAGAATGGAAAAAATAAAAATAAAAAAAAAAAAACAACAACAAACCCACATCATTTGTACATTCTACAAGGACCTTCCCTAAACCTAGTCCACAATACTAGAGGAAATGGAATGACCTTGGAATTTCAGATAAATTGAAGGGAGAAGGCAGTATTCTAATTATGCCACAGGTTTGTGACATGGGGCTGGTAGGTGCAACCTCTGGGCCTCGGACAGGTTCTTTCTGGAGCTACGTTATCTAGTGGTTGGATAGGACCCTGAGCTCCAAAAGGCAAGGAACGAATTACCTGAAAATGGAAGCACCTTTATCATCATTTTGGGCACTACCAGAATGGTAGCCACACTGACCCTTCCGAGGCCTCCTAGAACTCCATGTATGGAACCTGAGCAAGCAAGTTCTTAGTTTCTCTGAGCCCTGGTTTCCTTATCTGTAAAATGGGTTGGCAATAATAAACTTCTAAAGGTTTGTAATGAAGGTTGAATGGGATGATGCTATAGAAATTACTTAGCACAGTGCTTGACCAATGTACTAACTTCATACTTATTTTTTAAATCTATGTCTTAAGGAGAGGAGATAAAAGAGAGCTCTTGAGTGCCACCCCGGCATCCCTCCCCCACCATTTGACCTATTCCAAAACAAGATGGCATTCTGAACCTTGAGGTCATTTGTGCATTATTAACCAGATCCTCTCCAAGGAGCTAACGGCTACTCTCCATTACCCCTGCTCCCTGATAGCACTGCCTGAGGTCCGAGCCCTGAGAAATGACCCAGGGTTACTGGCACGCTCACAGAAACAAAGAAACGTGACCTTCATTGGCTTCTCAGTTACAGGTGCAGAGGCACGTCCTCGCCCAGAAGCTTCGGTGCCTGCCCTGCTCCAGACCCAGCTCCCATCACCATGCCCGTCTGCCCCACCCTGCTCTCATCACTGGCAGCGAAGTGGTTTCAGAGAACCTTGTACATGGAGGCAAGACTTGGAAGGCGTTCTTTTCCCTGAAGACAGTTTGTTCTTACAATAAACTACAGTTTTATCCACTATGAATGCCAACAGTGGATTGTATTTTCTCATGATTAAGCTTCTTCACTCCCCCCGCCCTTCTTTAGACTTTGGCTATAAATAGGAGCTTCTTTGTTCTGTCTCCTCTGGGCAGTAATTGGAAACACAAACTGAGGAGACACCCTCCTGCCTGTCCTCGTCTCTTGGTTGCTCCTCCACAAGTAGGCAGTCGCACAAACAAGCAGCGGCTTTGGTTGTGTTTTCTCTGAAGTCAGTTTCTTCCACTAAATGGTTATGGATTCCAGCATCTCGAGAATCTGAGGACCAAGACGGATGGTATTTTCATGTTCGTTTGAACATGTGCACTTAATGCGCTTGGTTAATTAGAGTAATTAGTAGTCTTTTCATCCCAAGGCCGTTGCTGAAATTAAAACAGGGCTGTTATTTCTTTTAATGGACTAACTGAAGAATTTTTGTTTTGAAAGTGAGTCAGATGAAGTTCTGCTCTGCAACAGAAGAGGGAGGGACACGGGTTCTGAGGACCTGGGGTCTTTGGGCAGAGTTCCCAGCCTCGCTTAGTCCCTCCAGATTTCCATCTGTCAATAACGACAATGCCCAGGGTGATATCGTTTACTGCCCAAACCAGGACACTTTTGAGGATTAAATGGGGCTCTAATTATAAATGCAAGAACCGTTGTGACAGAATTTTCCAGGAGATAATTTTTGACAAGTTCCTGGCCTGGGAGAACTGGCCATAGTGCAGCTGTGGTCTGCGTGGGCTGTGGGCTGCGTGGTCTGTAACGGCTATTCTCCACCACCCTCATCGGTGGCTCCTCTGCCAGGTAGCACTGATTCTCTCATTGCTCCCTGCTGCTTCTCTCCACCTCCCACCACCCCTGCTCCTCGTCTTTCCTGCTTGGTGAAGGCCAAAGTGCTCCACTCTGCTTAACTAATTCCCTCTGATGCCGACATGTCTATCTTTGCAATTGGCGTCCCTGTGAAGTTTCCCTTTGTACATTTCCCTGTGCCTGTATCCCCATTATTCAGGTATCATCACTCAATAACCGTTCGACAGCTGTAATGCTTTTCATATGGAAAGAATTGGCTTTTATTGATGGCAAATGTTGTGATGAACTTGCATGCCCACTTGGAGCCAGAGGAGCTTTTTATTGGGTGAACCGCACTAAGATGTGGTTGCAAGAAATGTCTTTGGAGTGTGGACTGAGATGTACTTTTGGGAACAGGTCTTGTGGCGGAGGGAGGGGAGCAGCCTTTCCCTGTATCAAAGTCTCATCAATCAAAATGCATAATAGCGACGTTATTAATAACCTTATAGTTGCATGGCACTTAGTATTTTTCCAAGCACTTCCCTGGAATCCTAATATGCAGGCAGGACAGATATTATTACTTCCATGTTATGAGTTAAGCAATGTTAAAACAGGACTCACTGGCCCCGTGAGCAAGGGGTCAGCTGATAAGCAGGTAAGTATCTCATGAGAAGGATACGGTTAGCAGGCATCAATAGCCGTCCTGGGGGATCCTAGATGCCCTCTGAGCATCAGGAGTCCTCCCCAAGCTAAATTCTTCTTAGGTCCCCTTTGCCTGGTCCAAATATAAGAGCATGGACACCATGGCCAGGCATGGCGCTCATCTCAATGCCACCTGCAATGCAATTAAGCATCCTGACGCCTAACCCAGATGCAATGGAGAACAAGGACCATTTAGCAACATAACGCCATTGGCTTGTGGTGTGGTGGACAGAATGTGAATGCCACATGTTGGCTGCCCCAGACTAGAGCCATTCTCCACTGGATCTAACAAGAGAATGGCAAACGTTGGATAATGGGGGAGGTGATGCTAGTGTATCCCATCCACATGAGCAATTGGCTACTTTGGACCCTGCACCAACCTGGGCACCAGCCACAGTACAATAAGAGAGCTAGGGGACTAGACAGGAACTTGGAAGCCCTTGGGGACACCACCAGCACCATTCCGCTGATATGGAAGCTAAAGCCTCAGGACTGTGAAGGGACTTGTCCTAGTCAGCAAGGTGAGCCAGGGCAGAGCAGTGCTCAGAACCCAGGACCTCGAGAGAATGTGCTCTTCACTCAGCCTCCCAGCCTGAACCAGCAGGTTTTCTAATGCACTCGTCTGACTTCTTTCTCTTCCTTCTTAAGCCATTGGCTCTCCCGTATTACTTGTCTGCAGCTGGTGCTCAGGGGCTCACCAGTCTACCTGAATTAAGAAGAGGATATTTGGTCCGGCCGGTATGGCTCATGGTTGAGTGTTGACCCATGAACCAGGAGGTCACCCATTGAATTCCTTCCTAGTAGATTAATGTTTCTCTCTCATCGATGTTTCTATTCCTCTCCCTTCCTCTCTCTCTAAGAAATCAATAAAAAACATTTTTGTAAATAAAAGAAGAAGAGGGTATTTTTCTACACACTTCGTTTCTCCATGCCCCTCCCACCTGCAGATCCAGAGCCTTCATGAGGAGGGAGTGAAGTTCCGTGAGCAGCACGTTGTACCAGGGCCACGTGGAGGTGGGTGGACCAGCAGGATGTTGTCACTCAAAGAGGCGGTGCCTGCTCAGTGTCCCGCTGGCACGCCCTGAGGGGTGCACTGTGAGACATGTCCTGATACCTTCAAATTCATCCTGATCCCAGGCACACTCGATTACCCAGGAACA
Organism: Eptesicus fuscus; assembly: GCF_027574615.1. NCBI lineage: Eukaryota > Metazoa > Chordata > Mammalia > Chiroptera > Vespertilionidae > Eptesicus > Eptesicus fuscus. The sequence goes on along the minus strand of NC_072482.1, from coordinate 15,096,856 downwards.
CACTGGGAGGAAAGTGGTTTTGTTTTTAGGCCACCTGCTTCCATTATTCATGAGTGTCCCTCAGCAGGACCGCAGCCTCATTGCTTGTGTTAATTGGCTCCTAACGTAACACTTGGACTCTCTGGAGCTCAGATCTATTGTCATTTCAGACCTAACCCTCCATGGCTCACGGTCCAAGGGTGTTTTCCTTACCCTTTTTGGCTTTCTCTAGTTCTTTATCTGCTCTTTGTTTTGCTTGGCTTATGAAATGTCATATTTCATTCTAAGCCAACATGCTACTCCTATATCAATTCAGTTTTAGTCATAGAATATCGAAGAGAGGGCCTGGACCACGATTCGCTTCTATAGACTCTAAGATTGTAGGAAATTCCCTCCAATGGATCCACAGCTAATTGCCCATGCTATATGCAGGTTCTTAATTTGTATTTTGCTTGGAAAACTTATGGGGATTTTCCTCCTCAACTTCCCGTCAGAAATCAACCATCTGGTGCTACTACCACCATCATTTGGTTAAAAAGGAAGCCAAAGGCACCAGCTGGAGCAGTGGTGACTAATAAGGCCCTGATTTCACGGCTGTTGGGGTCTCTCAGCTGCTGGACTTGCTCAGTGTGCTGTCTCATCCTCTGACCTTCCAGCATTTGTCATGCTGCGTCTTCCTCCATCACCCTTCCTAGTCTGGCTCCTCTCGGGTTCTCTACTTTTAGAATATTTTTATTTATTTCAGATAGGAAGAGGGAAGGAGAGAGAGATAGAAACATCAATGATAAGAGAGAATCATTGATCAGCTGCCTCCTGAATGCCCTCCACTGGGGACCGAGCCTACAACCCAGGCATGTGCCCTTGACCTGAATCGAACCACAGGCCGATGCTCTATCCACAGAGCCAAACTGGCTGGGGCCTCTAAGGTTCTCTTGATGAGGATAGCTGCTTAAGGGTGGCTTCCTTATACACTCATGACATTTGCTCTTTACATTGGAGGTATCTTTAATAATAAAAGCATAATATGCTAATTAGACCAGATGGCCGAACAGCTGAACGATCATCTGGACGACCTTCTGGACAAAGCCGGGGCTGCGAGGGCTGAGCCCCTTGCACAAATTTTGGGCATTGGGTCTCTAGTCTAAAATAAAGTGCCTATTCTGAGCCAGACCCTGCGCTAGGCACTATGTTTTCACGTATCGTAAACTTATTTACATTATCTCATGTAATCTTCACCATGATCTTCTATGAGAGATATGAGAACCCAGCTCAAAGAGGCTAACAATTGCCCACAGTCAATGAATAACTCAAATCATATCCACCTCATTTCAAAGCCTTACACGATCCAATATTCTACCATGTTTTCTCAGGGAAATGATTTCTGCCCTTACCAATCACGTGAACCTTCACCATAAGCCAGGTTTTCTCCTTTACCTTTGTATTCAGCTAATTCTTTTTCATCGTATTGTGAAGCTTGCAATCAGGGCTCTCCCTTCAGGAATAAAGAACCACTGACCATTTACAATGGCGACCAGCACACGCATTTCAATGAACAGATACAGCTGGTGGTGGAATTACCAAACCTAGGACCACAAACCCTTCAACTTCAGCAACATAGCTCCAAAACGCAACTGTTCCCAAGTGTAGTCTAAAACACACAGTTGTGGTTTCCACTTGGGCTCAGAAATGATGAAGGGGCTCCAGGATCTCCAGATGTCCCTAAAGAAGGTTGGCAGGCACTTTGCAAAGGTAGGAAGAAAAGGAGTGCTGGAACAGATTCACACCAGCTTGTGAGCCAACTGTGCACATCACCTCTCAACTCTGGTTCTAGTGATGTCTCATTGGTAACTTGAATTTGGCCATGGTGGGAGTATTTATACCATAGAAATTGGCAAACTAAAAATAAGGGCTTTTGTCTTTCTCTTTATTCCCTCCCTCCCTTCCTTCCTTCTTCCTTTTTTCCTTCCTTCCTTCCTTCTTTTCTTCTATTTATTTATTTATTTATTTATTTATTTATTTACTTATACTTTTTTGAGAGCCGGTTATTAACATTCACCAGCATTTGCAAGAACAGGTATCATAATGAGAAACAGCCAAGTAGCCAATTTACCTGGTGGTCTCTGAGAGTCTCCTACAAATTTCACCTGCTCAAGACTCACTTGCCATGTTGTACCCCCACCAGCCATGGCTATCTTTCCAGCCTAGGCCGCTTCTCAAGACCAAACCACAGAGGCAAAGGCTGCCCCAGAAGGTTATGGTTACCATATCTCCCTAAGACTCCACTTGTTGAGCAGACCTTCTCTCCTACCCTGCCCTTAAAAGCAGTAGCCATTATCCCTTTACTCCATGAGGAACTGTCACCTGGAAGTGCTGGCAGGCCTGGCAAGGACATAGGGAGAGCAGGTTCCATGCTGAGGGGGATGGCATTTAAGGCTGGAGCTTTCTTATTCTCTAGATTCCTGGTGTGGGAGGGAGCCTACAGGAAGAGGGGGAAAGGAAGGAAGAACTTTGCAGGGGCAGGAATCTGGGTTAAAACTGCAAACTACCAAATTTCTGGGTTCATGGATTTCTCTTTTCCCTCCAAGTTCTGGGAAAGAACTGCTCTGACTGGAGAAAATCCAGGCCAGGATTCCTCCTCCCATAGTACTACAGAGCCTCCTCCTTCATGACAAGGACCCCGATTTCCCTCCCATGCAGTTCCACATTAGAGGTGAAAGATGTGGGGGAAAGAGCAGCAGAGGGAAGTCAGAAAGAAAGAAGGAAGAAGCAGAGGAGGAGGATTGGAAAGATGGGAAATAGCGCCTTTGCTTTGGAAACCAGAATGGGGAAGGAGTGGGTGGGGCAGGAGAGGACGAGGACAGAGGCAAATGTCACCATTTCATGTATTTCTGCCAATGACATCCCCAGCTTGAATCCACTGTGCACTCAACAGCCAGAGGAATCATCCTAAAATATTGCTTTTATTGAGTCACTGTCAACAACTTTCACTGGCTTTCTGGTGCCCCAAAGCGCTAGCTTTGCACCTAAAGGCTCCCTTCTCTGGCTCCAATCTCCCTTCTCAAACCTATCTCCTTTTTCTCCCCCAAGCTCCTCCCCAAAGGGTCCTCTGACTTCTCAGATATTCAATATGTGATCCTTGATTGAATCCTGGATTTTTTTTAAGTAGATGTAAACAATATGATTGGGAAATTTTGAGAAATTTAATATATTACTATTGAGTATATTTACCATATAATTTTATATAGTAATATTTTAATAATTATAGATAACATTATTTTACCAAAGTTTCCTGGGTATGATCATTGTATTTTGGATATACACTGAGTGACCAGATTATTATGATCTCTGAATGCATAATAATCTGGCCACTCAGTACACACACACACACACACACACACACACACACACACACACACTAGAGGCCCGGTGCACGAAATTCGTGCATGGGGGTCGGTGTCCCTCAGCCCAGCCTGCACCCTCTCCAATCTGGGACATCTCTCTCACAATCCAGGACTGCTGGCTCCCAACCACTCGCCTGCTTGCCTGCCTGATTGCCCCTAACCGCTCCTGCCTGCCAGCCTGATCACCCCCTAACCCAGTGATGGCGAACCTATGACACGTGTGTCAGCACTGACACACGTAGCCATTTCTGATGATACGCGGCCGCTGAGGCGGCCGCATGCTGAGGATGAAACATTTGTTGCTCCTGAGGATGAAACATTTGCGAAATAATGTTTTTTCCTCAAAGTGACACACTACCCGAGTTATGCTCAGTTTTTTGGCGAAGTTTGACACACCAAGCTCAAAAGGTTGCCCATCACTGCCCTAACCACTCCCCTGCCAGCCTGATAGATGCCTAACTGCTCCCCTGTTGACCCCATTGTCTCCAACTGCCCTCCCCTGCAGTCCTGGTCACCCCCAACTGCCCTCTCCTGCAGGCCTGGTCACCCTCAACTGCCCTCTCCTACAGGCCTGGTCACCCTTAACTGCCCTCTCCTGCTGGCCTGTTTGCCCCCAACTGCCCTTCCCTGCAGTCCTGGTCCCCCCCCCCAACTGCCCTTCCCTGCAGTCCTGGTCACCCCCAACTGCCCTCTCCTGCAGGCCTGGTCCCTCCCAACTCCCTCCCCTGTAAGCCTGGTTCCCCCCCCCAACTGCCCTCCCCTGCTGGCCCGATCACCCCTAACTGTCCTCCCTTGCAGGCCTGATCCTTCCCAACTGCCCACCCCTACCGGCCATCTTGTGGTAGCCATCTTTGACCACATGGGGGCGGCCATCTTGTATATTGAAGTAATGGCCAATTTGCATATTACCTCTTTATTATATAGGATATTAGAGGCCCGGTGCATGAATTTGTGCATGGGTGGGGTCGGCCAGCCTGGCCAGGGGGAGGGGACATGGGCAGTTGGCCAGCCTGCCTGCTGGTCAAACTCCTAGTTGAGGGGACAATTTGCATATTAGCCTTTTATTATATAGGATATACACTGAGTGGCCAGATTATTATGTGTTCAGAGATCATAATAATCTGGCCACTCAGTGTATATGGTGAAGTATTTATGTGCAAAGTGCCATGATATCTGCAAGTTACTTTAAAATGGTTTAAACAAATAGAGGGGGGAGTACATGTGGTGAAATGTTAATTGGCGAATAATCTAGGTAAAGAGTATTTATTGTAAAATTCTTTCAACTTTGCTGAAGATCTGAAAAGGTCCAAAATAGAAAGTTGGCTCTAGTACTATAGAGTTCATTGTTGTACACAGTCTGTTTTCTATTTGTTAAGAAAACTACAGCATCATTGCTTAATCCTTGAAGGTAATACATTTGAATAATCAGATTTCTTACCAAAAAAAAAAAAACCAACTAACCAATAGAGCCTACAGTAACTCATGTGCTCCATGCACCACCACCACCGACAGCTTCCCCAGTCACCTCAGCATAAAATCCAAAGGCCTTCACAGCCTACCACTGGTGGTCCAGGAACTGGTCCTGGCTTCTACGTCTCCGCAGCTCTGTCGCTACATTCCAACCACAGGAGCCTCCCCATTGCTCCTAGAGCCAAGCATAGGCATCACGCATAGGAAAACAGACAAGAAATATGCCATCAAGTAGAAAATATAAGATCAGTGGTGATTTAGTGCGAAAAGTAAAACAAAGCATGTGCCTGCCTCAGGGCCTTGGCACATAGGGGGCCTATTGCTGGAACAGTTTCCCTGGGGCTATAGCTTGCTTAGTCGAGTTCTTCAGGTTCCTCTTCAAGTGAACTTCAGGAAGATCTTTCCTAGCAACGCTGTCTAAAACAGTATCCCCACCTACTCTGCTACTACCTATCCCCTTTCATTGCTTTTTATTTATGCAAAGCACTATCACAGCTTGACATGATGTTGTCTATTTTATTATAGGTTTACTGTTTACCTGCCTTTGTTATTATCTCCAGTGTCTAGACCAGTGGATGATAATATTTTATATTAACTAAATAAATGAGTGCATAAATGAATTGTTCTTTATATATCATGCTTGGCCAGGTATTGCTGGCTCCCTTTCCATGCACATGTATCTTACATCACTCCTAATTCTGGAAAGTTACGTTTTAAAAAATTGGTTCTTTTTTATTTACCACTTGTCTAAGCGACAGTAAACATAATTATTCTCATTATAAACTAATTGGAAAAGGTAATTTCCCAATTAATAAATATATGCCTCTGTAAACTGTGTTCGTATGATAAAATAATTACAAAAGCTGCCGACAACTTTGGAAGGAAAACAAAGATATTTGTTAGTGGCAAGATCTAATGAAAAATCTGACAGTCTAAACAAGAAAACTGACGAGCACAGTTCTCCACACAAGAACCCTGGCCAGTTACTTTCGATTTAATAATTTTGCCTAAGGAGAATTCCAGGCTTTGTATACACACATTCGCCCTGCAGAAAGTGCACAAAGAGAGAACCTGTGTTGAAATCTTGGCTCTACTAGTTACTGTTTACAGAATCTTGGCCAAGTTGCTTAACCTCTCTGAACCTTTGTTGCTTTACCTGTCACATCATTTCCTACCATACTTTGCAAGGCTGTTGCATTAAATAAGATCAACTATGTGGATGCAGTTTGTCAACTATTCAGTACTGTAAAAATAGAGTCAGTTATTGTACCTCTGAGAAAGATTTGGAGAAACTAAATACCTCAATTACCATTAAAAGTGTTAACAGAAATAGCAATAGTACTAGTAATTGAGAAAAAATGTGGTTCTTCCTATACTTATTCTCTAAAGTCGCAGTGTTCAATAGAACTTTCCACAATAATGCAAATATTCTATGCCTGTGCATCTAATACAGTCGCTCCTGACCATGCGTGGCTGTTGAGCACTTGAAATGTGGCTAGTATGACTGGGGAACTGCACTTTGAATTTCTTTAATTTTATTTGGTTTTATTTTAACAGTCATATATGGCTACTGTATTGGATAGCATGCTAGTCTAAAGCATCATTTCTTCAAATATGTTTTGCAGGTATCTCCTTTGTGGTCCTAACCATGATAGGATTGGGTTTTGCAAGCATCCAGAAGCCTGGTGACAGGATCTTGTGGTTCAGAGTAAAGGGGAAAGTGTGGAATGGAATGACGACTGGAAGAAAAGGACAGGAGAGGGGGCTTCCTTGCCCTGCAGCGATGCTATTTTATAGCAAAAGCAAACAGAACCTGCCCCCATGTGACCTTAGAAAAGACTTTTGCTCTGAGCCTCAGTCTTTTAACTATCAATTAGGACTCAGAGGATTATTGTGAGGCTTTAATGAAACAGGTTAATGATACAAAGTACCGTATTTTCAGGTGTATAAGACAACTGGGCGTATAAGACGACCCCCAACTTTTCCAGTTAAAATATAGAGTTTGGGATATACCCGCCCTATAAGATGACACCTGGCATATAAGACGACCCCCGACTTTTGAGAAGATTTTCCTGGGTTAAAAAGTCGTCTTATATGCTGGAAAATACGGTACCTAACACAGTGCCTGCCAAGCACAGAGCGAGCCCTGAGCTCTCATTCTCCCTTCAGTCCTGGAGCACAAAGAGATGGGGGACAGTACATCGGTTCACTTTCCTGCCCCAACCACATGGCTGCTGGGCTGCAGAGGCACAAGTGGGGCATCGCTCGTGCGGTATTCAGCCAGCCTCAAAGCAGCTGGGCTGCGCACATGCCCTCCCTCCCTCCATTCAGGCCTCCTGAATGCCCTGGCCTCACCCTGCGCTTTGCTCTGGAGATCTCTGAGGGCTTCAAAGACTCCTCTTTGGATTCAACACAAACGATGTTCCTTCTGGGTATGTACACAGGTGGGGGGAGACTAAAGGTGGGGCGGGTGGAGCCCACCCCTTTTCAAAACGAGGCCACACCTCCCTCTGCCTGGCTCTCATGGAGCTGCGCCCCTGCACTGCCACTTCCTCCTGTTGATGGAGAAATGCAAAGTCTAGCTCATTCCCACAGCAGCTCTGGTCAAGGCCTTGGTGTTCGCGGGGCAGTTCACTCCAGCTATAAAGCAGGTAGGCGTGGTGGTCCCACTTCTCAAATGTGGCAAGTAAATTGTGAGCAAAGTCTTCAAAGCCATACTTTCCCCAGGATTATCCAAGATAGTCCCATTTTTTATAATCTGTCTCCACAACCTTCAAAATGCCCTAGAGATCAAAGGCCTGAATCTCCCCTCTTCGATTGTCTCTTTCCCCTGAGGAGCCCCCAAATCCTTTGTTAGCTGGTGGGCTCAGCACTCACAAAGCATGATCACCACAGGTGACGGCTCAACAGCACAGGTGCCAATGCGTTGACCCTCCTCCCGTGAGAGCTGGGGTGCCCTGTCCTTGCATCTGGGTGGGCTTGTGTCTGCTTCGACCAATAGAGGATGGCAAAAGTGGCAACTTGTGACTTCTGCGGCTGTCATTTAACAGCCATGCAGCTGCCACCAGGTTGGCTGGGACACTTGTTCTCGGAGCCCAAGCCACTGAGCAAGACGTCTAATCACCCTGCGGCCCTCCAGGAGGCAGTCCTGGCTAAGACCATCCTTCACCCAGCCCGAGCCGGGTGCTGGCATGTGAGTGAGGATCCCTCCCACCCCCAGTCAGTCTAGTCTCACCAGTTGAGGCCACAGACTTGTGCAGTGAGCCATTCCTGCTGCGCCTGCGCCAACTCGGGACCCACAGAATCTTCGAATAGAACGCTGCCCTCTTGCACCACCATGTGAGGGGTGATTGGCTGCTCAGTAATCAATAATGGGGCCCAGTACAGTGTCTTATAGAACCCAGGCTTCCTGATGGGCAGCTCATCTGGAAAACTGGATTCCATAAACTGAACCACCCTGAGAGTCGGTTCCGGCTGCTACTCGTGGATAAGCAGGAGGCCTTGTTGGACAGCGTCCATGTGGTCTGGGGGAGGGGACACGGGCAGGAGGGGGACATTTTACTTTTTGCTTTAGTATCACTCTAAACTCTGATCTTTAATTTTCTTTTTTAAGTAAGTAAGAAATGGATAGAGGAGCAAGGACTTACTAATGTGATTTCAATGAATGGCTTTATTAAAAAACTAGAGGCCCGGTGCACGAAATTCGTGCACGGAGGGGTGATGTCCCTCAGCCCAGCCTGTACCCTCTCCAATCTGGGACCCCCAAGGGATGTCCGACTGCCCGTTTAGGCCCGATCCCTGGGATCGGGCCTAAATGGGCAGTCGGACATCCCTCTTACAATCTAGGACTGCTGGCTCCCAACTGCTTGCCTGCCTGCCTTCCTGATTGCCCCTAACTGCTTCTGCCTGCCTCTCACAATCCAGGACTGCTGGCTCCCAACTGCTTGCCTGCCTGCCTTCCTGATTGCCCCTAACCACTTCTGCCTGCCAGCCTGATCACCCCCTAACCATTCTGCTGCCAGCCTGTTTGCCCCCAACTTCCCTCCTCTGCCGGCCTGGTCACCCCTAACTGCCCTCTCCTGCAGGGTTGATCACCTCCAACTGCCCTCCCTTGCAGGCTTGGTCCCTCTCAACTGCCCTCCCTTGCAGGCCAGGTGCCTCCTAACTGCCCTCTCCTGCTGGCCATCTTGTGGTGGCCATCCTGTGTCCACATGGGGGCAGGATCTTTGACCACATGGGGGCAGCTATATTGTGTGTTGCAGTGATGATCAATCTGCAGAGTACTCTTTTATTAGATAGGATAGAGGCCTGATACAGGGGTGGGGGCCAGCTGGTTTGCCCTGAAGGGTGTCCCTGATCAGGGTGGGGTACCCTGGGGGCGTGGGGCGGCCTGAGCGAGGGGCCTGTGGTGGTTTACAGGCCGGCCACGCCCCCTGGCAACCCAAGCGGAGGCCCTGGTATCTGGAATTTATTTTCCTTCTACAATTGAAACTTTGTAGCCTGGAGCAGAGCCAAGCCTGGGGCTCCCTCTGAGGCCCGAAGCCATTTGTGTTGGGGTTATAATTGAAACTTTGTTGCCTTAAGTGGGTGGGCCCGACCAGGGTGTGTGGAAAGCTTTGCTTCCCCTGTTGCTGGCGGCAACCCTGGCCTTCTCTCTCAAGCTCCATTCTGCCGCCATTCTGTTTGAATTTGTTTACCTTCTATAATTGAAACTTTGTAGCTTGAGTGGAGGCTTAGGCCTGCAATGGCTGGCAGAAAGCTTGGCTTCCTCTGTTACCTAGGAAACCTTGCTCTCTGTGGCTGTAGCCATCTTGGTTTGGGTTAATTTGCATACTCGCTCTGATTGGATGGTGGGTGGGGCTTGTGGGCGTGGCTTGTGGGTGTGTCGGAGGTATGGTCAATTTGCATATTTGTCTATTATTAGATTAGATTGTCATGTTGACATATGCTGGCATTTTAGATGTGGTTTTGTTGTGTGTGTTTTTCGTGTTTTGTTTTAATGCTTTGCTAGCATTTTCTCTTCCAGGCCCCCATGATCTTCAGGGACATGTTGAGCTGCGGTGTGGCTGCAATGAAACATTCACGTCCGTAGAGGGACGTACAGGCCCGCAGCACAGAAGGCAGAGCTCGGCCAAGAGGAGGAAGCAAGGATTTGCCAACACACGGCTTACACTTGGGCAAGTCATTCACTGCCTCCAGGCCCCTGTGTGGTCATCGCAAATGGGACTCAAGGATTCCTAAGGCCCCTTTTCTAACATTTTGGGGAGAAAGAAGTTCGTATTTATTTAGTACTTATTACCCTGTGGCAACACATCATACTAGGCCCTCTATTTTGGATTATTTTATTTAATCCTAAAAAAAAAAAAAAAAATCCTAAGAACCAGCATTCCCATTTTGCCCAGTGAGCCGGAGGTTTCAGTAGCTGGGAGCTGGAGGCTGGAATTCCAGAATCTATGCAGCGCCCCCAGGGAATGCTCACTCCAGTCTCTGCCACCCCAGTGGTTTCCACACCCTGTGCCCAATGGTTCTCCAGTCTGTAATCCTCCGTGGCGAGGAGGGAGGGTCCTAACTACATTCCTTTGTACTGTCATCAGCCACTTAAAGTGGGGAGAAACAATAGCCTCTTTCTCTGCTTTCCCGGCAGGGTGGCTCTGGGACCCTGCCGAGTCTCTGAGTGACAACCAGGGCAGCCCTGCAGCCCCAAGGCCCAGGTGCCCTGGGCATGCGTGTGTGTGTGTGTGTGTGTGTGTGTGTGTGTGTGTGTGTGTGTGTGTGTGTCAGAGGAATCTGCCCCCCAGCTCTTCCCTGCAGATCTCAACTCTGTGATGTGGGGTGAGCTTCTCCTTTCTCCTTCACAGAGTCCCTCAGCACGTGGCTGACTCCAGGACACACCATCCCCTGCCCCCTCGCACCTTCTTCATCACCAGGCTGCTTCTGGCCCCGGTGCTTTGATGAAGCGGGTTCTGCCTGTAGCGGGATCCTCCCAACCAAAGCCCCTCCTCACACACCTGTCACTGATGCCCGAATCCTGAAATGATCTTCAAATGTTGACTAAGTCCCCGCTGCCATCGGCACAGGGAGGGGTCCTTGGGAACTGTGATATCTGAGAGGAATGATTGAAAGAGTGGTTCAGACCAGAAACTTCAAAGCCAAACCATTCCATGGGGCAGTTTTAAAATAACTGTCGATCCTTTGCCTCTCCTCCTATGGAGAGTTGGGGGTCTCTGTCTCCTCCCCTTGACTCTGGGCTAGTGGCCCCTGGGACCAGCTTTGACCACCAGAGCACAGTGAGGTGACACGGCCCATCTCCTCTCCCAAGGTGGACCCTAAACGAAGTGCAGCCGCCACTCTCGTGCCTCTGAGAAGCCCGTGCTGTGAAAGGGTCCTGGGGCCAGCAATGCTGTGGGGAGGCCCAGAGCCCTGCAGGACTCCCTGCTGAGCCCCACCTGCCTCCCTGACCTCAGAGTCAGGGGCAAGCAAAGGGCTGCGGCTCTCAACCACGAAGTGGCGGCACAGTTTGTGAAGCAGAAATAGGTAACTGAAAGGGTGTTAGAGGACAGAGGTCAGGCCCAGTGCAGACAACCTAGGCTGTGTTGGGCCATGGGGTCCACTGGGAGGAAGCCTTTGTGGGGAGGGGGACCTGGAGGTTTACAGGAGGGGGTGCAGTTGGATGAGTGAAAGGGTGCAAGGAGGGGATTTCTACAAGGTCCAACGATTCCACAGGCCTCCGGGGAAATGCCCTGACCACTGCCAGGACTTCCCAATTATTTCTACCACAGCCACCTGCCTGCAGAGAGCAGCCCCTTAACCCTGGGCCACCCATCTCAGTGAGGCCACAGTAAGGAAGACAGTTTACAACTCCTGTGAATTTTGCACTGCATGCCACAATTTATGCATCTGAATTCTGATATGAGCCGAGGTTGAAATTGCCTACCAGTTAAATTCTCAGCCTTACTCTCCCCCAACCCTCCCAAGGAAAACAGACCCTCCAGGGAGAGGGACTCAGTGACAGCTGAGGCTCTGTGTGGCCTGAAACACACCCCGGGGCGGGGTCAGCCTCACCTCCCTCCCAGCTCAGACCCTTGGGACTTTTCCTTTGGAATCTAGTCACACATCTTCAGCAGCCAAATCTGAAGGCTGGGCTCTCCCCTCCTGTCTCATCCCCAGCTTCAAGCTACGCCTAGATTCACAAGGGACCCCATCAGGAGAGACCCTGCCAACTCCCTCCAGATTCAGATGAAAAGCCAAAGCCACCTGACAGTCTAGTTCTTCCCTCTGACCCGCTCCAGGTCAGCCTCACGGAGAGTGTTTGGAAAGGAACCTAAGGCCATTCCTGCCCGTCCCAACATACTTGAGGGCTCCCCAAACATCTTCTTCTTCTTGGACAATTCAAACACACACACACACACACACACACACACACACACACACACACACACACACCCATAGCCTGGGTAGATACGTTGACACTTGGAAGCCAAGCCGAGGAAAGCTTTTATTATTGTTTGCCATTTGAAAGTGATTACCAGCGGGATGATGGGTATTGAAGGAGACAGCCAGCAGTTAGCATCCCGGGGAGACTCCCCTTGCAGACCTGGGTGAGCCTCCACCACCCCCAGCTCCTCAAGTAGGGACTGCCTGGTGCCAGACTTGGATGCTGACCAACACAAATTAAAGGAATAAAATGCCTCCCAGACGGGGAGGCAGGACATGGGAGAGTGAGAATGCCGAGAATTTTAAAGGGATCATCACCTCAGCAGGAGACCAAAAACCAGTCTCAGACAGAGCAGCTACCCCAACAGATGGTCCCCTCCGGTTCACAAGATCTCCTGGTCTGGGTTCCTGTGTGATTCCAGGCGCTGTCTCTCCTGTGGCCCCCCACCCCAGACCAGGGCCTCATGCTCCCCACCAGAAAGCTCCCCTCTGGGTCCTTGCTGCAAAGATGGCTGTGCCGTATTGAAAATTGGGAAGCAACCCTGTGGGAACCAAGCTCGTCAACTTGCATCACAAATGAATCTAGAGGTGGGACCAGGAAGCAATGGCTTAGTGGGTGCAGGTTTCTGCTTGGGGCGACGAAAATGTGGTGTTTGTACACCACCGAGAGTCTACTAAATGGCAATGAATCGTCCACTTGAAACTAGTTAATTTTATGTTATGTGACTTCACCTCAATTTTTAAAAAAGGCTCACCCCAGAAAGAGGAACCCTCCTCAAATCCCGTCAACCGGCACACATTTGACTCCGGACCTCAGCGGCCTCTTTGCTAACAGGAGGTCGTGGGGGAAGAAGCAGTTCCGACATTCAGAGATTGTCCCAGTTCCTAGCAGGACAGGGACTTCAGATGACCGCAGGACAGAGAGAAAATGAGATCAGCCAGCTGCCCGGGAGGCTAAAATTAGCTGGCCCTCCACGAGCTGGGCTTGGCCAGTGACTGCACTTCTCTGATATTCCTCCTCTGTGAGCTCAGACGTGTCTCATGAGACTCCTGAGAGGAACCCATAAAAGTGATTATAAGACTCGGGCCAAATCTGGGGAGCTATATATTTGAATCCTATAACTTCATTTCTTCCTCTGCCACCAGCCAGCAGTCTCCAGGAAGTCCCTACATCAAGCAATGCACATTGTTTCTTAATATAGGATTTTGGTTTTCAACAGCCCTTGCCAATTTAAAGTAGAGAGAAGAGAGGATTCTGGGAGAATGTACCCTACAAATTTAAAAAGAAAACGATAGCGGTCCCATCTTGTGCTGCAACACGTTGATTTGATACTTAGAAAATGATCCTTTCGGCCAAAGAATATTTTTACTTTGTGTGTCTATATAAACACGCCTTTTTTCTTTTTTTAATAGAAAGCACATCACTGGTGTCTAAAACCAAACGTGGTTTTGATTGAACCAGACTTGCATTTATATCTGAACTTCATTTGCTAACAATAGAACTGGTCTTCTCATTTGCCAACATCAATGTTGACCTGTTTTCACCTAAGTTTTATAGATGTCAGAAAAAGAAACCGTGCCGTGCGCAGTGGCATACCCTGGCCTTTCTCAGCCACACTTGCTTGCATTTTTTGCAGCTCCTTTAAATTCCCCTTGTCACAAAAACTAACAATAAGGTCAAGTATTTCAGTAAGAAATATTGAATTATTATCCAACTTCTGTCAAACGGCCAAGAGCCTACGAAAGCTAACCACGAACTGTAGAGGAGAGTGGCTTAACCTCAGGCCTCCTGGCCCTGCCTCCGTTGCACGGGGAAGGATTTCTGGCGCTGGGGGGCACCGGGAGGGCTGGGGAGGAAGGGGGAGGGCGGATGGAAGGAATGGGAACTGGATGGCTCACAATCACGTCCAAGCCCCCGTCCCCCGGGAGTGTCTCGTTGCACTCGCTTGCTGCAGCAAAGAGCCAGCTTTGATTTTTCTTGGAGAGGGCTCCAGGCACCCCAACATCTCAGCCATGCCAACACCACGAGCCTGCCGAGCTCTCCTGATCCCCTGGCCATATCCCTGTCCATCAAGGCTAATTTCTATGACAACATAAACTTCACCGCGTAGCCAATAAACTCAAACCCGATGGAACTTGATGTGGCCAGGAAGGAGAATGACAAACTGGCAAGGTGTCAGGGCTGGAAATAGGACTCGCTTCAGCGGCCGGTGGTTTGGGAGGAGGGGAGAGATGGATTTATGTCTGTGTGCATGTGTTTTATTTGTTCTAATAACTCTAATAAAGCTTCCATTAATCAATAAACGGTCTCTTGCAGAGACTGAAATGAATGCAAGGTCCCTAAAGTGAGCTTCAGGTTGGACCAGAGCTCGCCCTCATTTTCACTCTTACCCACAGTGGCTAAGGGCACGGATCCTCTGTTACCTTAAGGGATCTGGGCAGGGTGCTCGGGCAAGAGAGAGAGAGAGAGAGGAGAATGAGGACTGGCTTTCAGCTGGGCAAGGAAGAGCAGCCTGCAAGAGGCAGCAGCCCCAGGATGGGATGTGAGGGATGTCAGGGCAGTATGGCAAGGAAGGGCGTGCCCTTGCAGCAGGGTGTGTGGCTTTGGAAGTGAGGTTTTAGTGGTTTCAGAAAAACCTTCCTGGAAATGCAAATACACAGACTCCTCAAAGGTGAGGGTCAAGACAGGTTCGTTGGCTAAAAGGAGAGGTTCACCATGCGGGGTGGCTGCTGTGGGCTTGGGGAGAGAGGCAGAGTCCATGTACGTATGGTCCTTTAGGGACATGGTGGGCCTCCAAAGGAGAGGTCAGGAGGTGTGGGTAGAGAAGACCCCAAGCGCCTGCTTTAAAGTTTTACTTAGGGTCAGCGACGGGCACAGCTCTCAATAAGTTCTTTGAATATGTCAACATCCAGAGCATAAATGTCTCCCAACCACTTATCCTTGTCATCCTTCCCTATTGAGTGCCAAGCTGCCCCTCACTATCTCATCCTGGACTCCAGTGCACTAGATGGTAGGTGTTCAGCCAGCAATCGGCTAACATTTATCTACACTCTGTACTGAAAATGTGGGATTTCGTGTTGCCATCTCTCCGCATTTTTCTATTGATGTCCTCTTTTGTTAAACATTAAGATCTCACATTTTTCCTATGTATTTTGATAACATGGGTATTCCTTTTTTTTCAATTATTCTAATATTGAGTATAATTTTCTGAAGCATGAGCCATATCCCATGGAGGTTCTGATACTGCTTACCCACCCTGCCACTGCACCCCCATGAGAATCCCTCTCGCTCATCTCTGAGGCCAAGTGTGGTTGACATGCTACAGAATGCCACGGTCCAGGAGGAATCTTCCTCTTTTTTTCTTTCTGAGATCTGTTCATGGGATCATCCTGGTGGGAGATTTGTCTACTCCCAGGTCATGCACTGAGGGATGGTGTGGAGCTGCCACTAGCTCAGTTGCAGACCCAGAATGGCAGGGAATTACTCATCCTTCCAGATCCCGAGCCAAGTCATCTTCCTGCCTGAGCCAGAAGTTGCTCCCTCCCGGGGCTCCTCTACCCTGGGCTCACTTCTCTCTTATGGCACCTGCCGCACTGTGTTGTCACCTACAAGTTTGTTTTCCTGTCTCTCGGAGCAGATGGTGAGCTTCTTGAGAGTAAGGGTAAGTCTCATTCCTTTTCATTTCCATAATTTCTAATGAGTATTCAATCAATATTTATTGAATGAGTCAAAGTACTGTCCCTCCCTTAAGGTCAGATGAGAGTTAGAGGTCGTGAAGCAAAGCAATAACAGCTATTCTCTCACCAAGGGATAGGGTGAAGCCACAGTTCCTTCCTCCTCTCAAGGGATATCTAAGCCAGGCGTCCTCAAACTACGGCCCGCGGGCCACATGTGGGTGTTTTTGCCGTTTTGTTTTTTTACTTCAAAATAAGGTATGTGCAGTGTGCATAGGAATTTGTTCATAGTTTTTTTTTAAACTATAGTCCGGCCCTCCAACCGTCTGAGGGACAGTGAACTGGCCCCCCGTTTAAAAAGTTTGAGGACCCCTGATCTAAGCCTTGGCCTCCTTAGGTCCTACCAATGGCTTAGCACTGTGTCTAGTAATCACCTGGCCCGATAAGACCATGCCTATCATTAAACAGGGGTCAGTTACGTTTTGTCTACTTACACTACCACCCAATTCCTGTGTGTTCCATCATTGCCCTGTTAGCATGGATTTCCTCTTGCATTTTTTAACTTAAAGAGACGCTGGTTATAGGAAACTCAGATAAGAAGCATACAAAAGGTAAAATTAAGATGAGAAGTCTATCTTTTTTCAAGATTAGCTGTCATGTTTTAATTTGTTTAGGTGGCTGGGATATCATGTTGAAGTCAGGAGTGTGGCATCATCTCTACAGCCAAAGAGTGAAATAGCAAATAGAAAGACTTTGACCCTTAGCATTGAGGGCAAGGGAGTCTCTTGTCCACTGAAGGACAATCAGCTTGAAGCATGTTGCCTGCAGATAGGTCACTCTTAGAGTGAATTGCTACTCATTAAGTCAGGCCTGCTATAAAACTTGCTGTGTGGTGGGTTGTTTTTTTGTTTGTTTTGTTGTTTGTTTTTTTTTATGAAGTAATGTATAATAGGACTTTTTCAATGAAGTTAGCTGGAGCATAGTATGAAATCAGCATGTTGGAAATTAATTTTCTTGAATATACGCAATTGTTTACAGGATCAGTTTGCCTAGATTTGTAACAAATGCTAATAGATTCTAGAAAAGTAAATAGGTCTAGGTGCTTAATAGAAAGATAATGCAGAGATGCTACTATCATAAAGGAAGTGTGTCTTTCAGATGAGTGAGGATGGGAGCTGCTTGGAAATAGATGTCTAACCCTTGACCTCCCTTCATCTACCTACATGCTATCCTTCAGAAGAGATCGGACCTCTCTGGGATTGCATTTCCTCATCCTCTACAAAATAGCATTTTGCCAATTCTGTGAAAAGCAATGGACCTCATTCTCTCTCTTAATGCTAGGCAGACTCTAGCTGCACCTCTTAAAACTCCCTGTAATTTCTTAATTCTTAAAGGTATTCCAAAGCTATTGGTAAGAACCACTGCATAGACCCTTAACACACCATCTGGAAGGTAATACTAGTATATTATTGTCCACATTTAAGGAGGTCAAGAGAGGGCAAGTGGCTTATTCAAGGTCACACATATAGTTAGTAGGAGTTAAGGGTCTGGAACCAGATTTTTCTGCCACTTTCTGCTTCCTCCTTTCAATATTTCACTTGACCCCGAATACATAGTTGGCTGCAAGGCTGTGACAACTTGGAAGAAAAAAATGGAAGAGCAACCCCCTCCCACTGCTTTGACTATACGGCAATTGCCCACTTTTTAAACACCAGGCCTCCTAAATATTGTGATGAAATGAAAGGATTATATGACTAAATATAGGCTGCCAACTACCTTACAAATACTTGAGTATTTTAGGAAATGAGAAATGGGAAATGAAATAGGCTATAGGCAGAAATCAAAAGTATCTGAATTCTCTCTAGAAGCTAATTAATCTGTTTTGGGCAATATGAAGCATTCGCTTATTTGCTTAAATGAAGAATGGCATCACAAACATTGTATTGGTATGGATTAAGTTGAACAGAGATGCTTTCTAATATGCTTTTTAAAGGCCTTCCAGCATATTGTTCTGCCTATAGTAAGTGTTCAATAAATATTTCAGAAAGAAGAAAGTAAAGAAGGCAGACAGGATGTGTGTGTGTGTGTGTGTGAGTGAGAGAGAGAGAGAGAGAGAGAGAGAGAGAGAGAGAGAGAGAGGATAGAGTCATTTCTGTTCTCTGGGATTTCAGTAAAATGGGATATTAATTCCACAGATGATAGTATATTTAAGAAAATATCTATAAAGTGCTTTAAGATACTTGAGGAAGAGCCTGCCTGTTTGGTTAGATACGTTTGTATGAGTTAGCACAGGGAACACAGATGCCCATTCCTGGGAGACACCTTGATGGGTGTCTCCAGACCCATGCACAAGTGTAAGAGCCTGGCACACATCAGTTTTCCCCAGGCCTTGCGGCTCCCAGATCACCTCTTCACACAGCTTAGTACTGCCTCTTAGAGATGTCGGTTCAGTAATGGGGGATCTGGGTGCTGTCCCTCTTTCAAGGGGCAAGAAGGACCCCAGAGCCACTCCTGGGAAGGTAAGAATTGAAATTGACAAAATTAATTGGGTTGGGTCTTCTCTTGTTAGATGAGCTCAATGCTACCATTTTAAGTTCAATACCATGTTTCCTAGTAGCACCATTGACACTAAACTCATCACACCTAAGATGGCAAACGTTGGAAGAGACCATAAATTGGGGATTGAGGTCAGGGTAGGGTCAACATTTCTGTTCTGAATGTGTCCATGTGTTTTGTATTTATGGTTTATGTGATGTGATGTCTCTGAGTTCCTTCAGGGAAGGAGCCCATGGTAAGCCACATGCCAAAGTTAGCCTTGATGTGCAGTCGAAAATGGTTTATAAAATATATAGAAAAATATTTCTTTCCAAGAGCAACACTTTGTAAAATGTTAAAATAGCATTTTTTTTTTTTGAAAAACCATTCTATTTGGGGCTCCAGCTGTATTGTGACTCAAACTAATTGAAAATTTTGTTTGTGCTTTTTAAAAATAATCTTCTTAATTATTATGGGTAAAAATAAGTACAATGTCTTTTATGCCTATCAGGTGCTGGCTGCTTGCTAGGCACGTTCACCGCTCATTAACTCATTTACTTCTCATCACCTCCATTCTGTAGATGATAAAGGAGATTGTCTCAAGGTTTAGCTGAGGAACGTAGTGTTTGGGATCAGGCAGATCTAGGCTTGAGTCTTAATAGCTGAGTAACCCTGGGCAAGTCTGAACCTCAGTGTCCTCATCAGTGAAATGGGGATCAAACCAGTCCTAACTTCTCCAGCGGTTGCTGGGAAGATGGAGATAAGCCACGTGAAATACTAAACAAAGTGCCAGGCCCAAAGTCAAGTGTGCAATAAAAATTAAATATCATTAAATATGATTATTTGATCATGCCAGCTGTACCCAACAGGACTCTTCCCCACAAGGGCATTAGAACGGCCTTCAGAGCCATCGTAAGGGGGGAAGCAGGACAGTCACTTTTGGTCCCCATTTCTTTCTCCCCAGGATGCTCCTACCTGTGAGATCAAGACCAAGTGAACTTCAAGGACAGCTATGGAGGGAGACAAGGTGGGTAGCGTGCCCTGTGCCCTGCAGGGGAGGGAGTGATGATTGGGAGGGTTTAGCAGGATGGTGTGAAGAGGAAAGGGAACAAGGGGGGCGTGTTGGAACTGACTACTGACCTGAACCTCTCCACCTGCTCCCAACATCCCTTCCCTCTCTCACTCACTCTCCTGCAGGCCTGAGGAGCAAGCGCTGCCCCAGAGACACGGTCAGAGAGCCAGTCTGTGGCCCTTCCCACCGAGCCCCCTGCTTTCTGGGAGGCGACCCTGGCGGCATTGTGAGGTGGCAGGAGCCCGTGCCATGGCTGCTGCTCTGGTCGCCTGGCCCCACAGAGCCCACGGCGCTCTGGCAGCTGCCTGGGACAGAAGCTAGGGGTCTTGCCCATGTGGCATATTCTACAACAAAATAATAACCGAGAGATTTGATGGGCTCTGACAGGGGGAAGAAGGGAGTGAAAAAGATGGAACAAAGATGCCATTTTTAAAGTATTGGCTCACGTTCAAGGTTTCACTATTTTTGATGGCGAGGAGTGAGCAAAAAAAAAAAATCCCTCCTGTTGATGAGTATTTTTCTGCAGTCATTGAAAGCCAAAGAGCACGGGGCTTCTGGCTTCCCTCTTGGGGAACCTGCGAGCCAGGCCTCTCTCTGGAGAAGGGAGCAAAGGGCTGGATGGGGAAGGCGGGAGGCTCGCAGGCCCCCAGCGAGCAGCTCCGATGAGGACCGGGTGCCGGAGCACACACTGTGTTTTCAGCTCGGATTCTGTGATCCTCCTGCCAAACAGGGGTTTACAAAGCAAAAACCTCCCGAGAATTCTCATACTTTCTGGCTTATTCTCCTGGTGTTCGTCTTAACAGGAATCAGCTGTTTGCCTTCTCACTTATACAGCATGTTGCCGGGGAGAATTTAGCATCTGGTCTGGCTATTATTAAAAACAAGAACATCCTGCTCTGTTGGGAGAACAGCACCACTGGCAATAAAAGGCCCGAGATCATTTGCATGCAGGAGTCTAGAGATGTGTTTCCTTCCATATCTGCTCGCTCCCTCTTCCACACACGCCCTCCCACCCCCACCGCATTCATTTCAAAATTTCCTGATGCATCCATCATTTGCATCGCCGGCTGCCTTTTCTGAAACAAGAGAGGCAGGGCGTCCTTTTGCCTTTCACTGGGAGGCTGGGATCCCTAGTCGTTCAAACGCTGGCCCGCTCTGGCAGTGTGATAAAGTTGAACTACCAGAGGATTTTTTTTTTTTTTTTTTTATTTTACAACTGCGGAAATGAAAAAGTAAACAAGACTGGGACTGCATCGGTATTTAGGCTCCAGCTTTTTGTTGTTGTTTTTGTCTTTTTCTGTTTTAAGCAAGGGGCCTGAAGGAACCATATAATATGAAAAATCCTGAGAGGTTTTATTAGCCAATAAAAAAAAAAAAAAACCCTCAGTTCCTATTAACCACTTAACTCCTTGCTAGAGTTTCACACTTGCTTCCTTCTCGCCTCCTTCGCTCCCTCTCATGCCCACAACGAATGAAGTTGGTCCACCAGCCTTTCCCTACACAACCTGAGCTCACAGTGTGTGTCCCGGAAGTTGCGGTTGAGAATCATAGTCAATAATGTTCTCTGCATTTCTCATCTGTGAAGCCACTGGGAAGATGATCACAATAAGGAGTCTGATTTTTTTTATGCCCCCAAATCCACGCACAAAAAGATTTCTCTCTCTCTCTCTCTTTTTTTTTTTTTTTGTTTGGGGGGAGGATATTTTTTTTCCCCATTGATTTTAGAGAGAAGGGGAGAGACAGAGAAAGAGAAACATCCGATATGACATCAATTGGTTGCCTCCCACATTGGCCCCAACCCAGGTATGTGTCCTTGCCTGGAATCGAACCTGGGATCCTTCAATCCGAAGGCCAACACTCTATCCACTGAGCCAACCGGCCAGGGCCAAGAAGACTTTTTAAACACACTGCCTAAAAGGAGGAAGGGCACCGTGACTTTCAAGATTGAAATATAAAGTGGCTGTTAGAGAAGACAGAATCAGGCTGAGGCATCGCTGGAACGTGTAAAGATGGCTCCTCTCATCTGGGGGCCGAAGAATCAAGAGAAACTGAAAGTGAAACTGGTCCGATTGGTGGAATGGTCTGAGATGGATGGAGTTATAAAAAAATAAATGACCTAATTTAAAAAGGAAAGGATGTCAAAGGAGCTTTAGATCATTGTTATTCATTCCCACACCACTATGCATGTCACATGATCATGTTGTTTGCTCTTTGCTATTTTTAAATAATAAATTTGCAAAGTGATATCAATCCATCATCCCATTGTGTTTTAGGAGTTGCTGGTACCTTCCTCTCTCAAACACCCCCTAGCGCTCTGCCGCTGTCTCCTGTGTCTCCCACTGTTGTTCTCCACACCGCTCATCCAGCACTGCGGGCTCCCGGGAGAAATGTCCCGAGGCCTGAAGTGTACAGGCCACGTGAGGCCTGGCTGCAATGCTGTGTCCTGTCTCTTGTTATGGCGACAAGACTACTTCTTGAGGGGCTTTTGTGGAAGAATTTTAGCATTTTGCTATATGGTCTTGATTTCTTTATGAGAATGACAGGTGGGGGCAATTCTTTCTGTTGGTTCCGGGGTGGGACAGAATGACCTGGGATGAAGATAGCAATCCTTGAGTTACATCTGCAATGCTCAAACATAAAGCAGGTTTTCCAGAAAACCCCACAGGGTGGCCAGACATTACTGCAACAAGATAATAAAGACAAAGAATTAAAATAAGTTTTAGTAAAGGTTCAGTGGGTTCCCAGAAACTTGATCCTTGGCTTTTCCAACTGGTTGAGCATGTCTGAACAGCAGGGCTGGTTGAATCATAGAAGGCTTTTGAATAAAAGTTTTACAAAAATTAATAATAACCCTTCTTAAATGTCAGCTTCACCGTGCTCCTGGCATTTTGGGGGCACCCAGTGTCCCCGGTCCCCTCTACATAAACTATTTGAAGCGGGGTAACTGCTTCTTCACCACGTGTGGGGTCAAGGCGATGCTCTTCATTTGCAGGGATAACAGACACCGGAGGCAAATGAATGCTGTACCAAGAGGCCTGTGTGTGTGCACCGTGAGCTTCATCTTCCCCTGAATGTCTGCTACGGTGCCTCCTTCCAGCCTCCTTCGGGCATGTAGGCGCGTGCGCGCGCACACACACACACACACACACACACACTGTATTTATTACCCTTAGCACCTGCAGTGGAGCCTTTTCTTTGCTGAATTTTAATTCATAACATTTTTTTAAAACTCCAGTTCCAAGGTCTCCTGATTGAGTAGCTACCGATGGAAAAGCCCTGGGAAGTGAGAGAGTGCACAGAAAGAGTAGCCAGGAGGAGGGCGGTGCCCAGGCCTTTGCTCAGAGCTCCTCATTTAAACAGAGAGCATCCGCTCTCCCTGTACCGGCTCCTACATGGCCGTCCTTAAGCACCTTCTCCGGGCCCAAGGTGAGAGCCAAGGAAGGAAGAGCAGAGATGGGTGGGAAACAAACTAGAGTAGCCGGTGTACCTAGACCTAGTGTGCGGGCCGGCTGTCTCAACACCTGCACGGTCTCTGCACCAGCCCCAGGTAGCTCTCCCCACAGGCATCCTTCCCGGCCCCTTCAT
Source organism: Eptesicus fuscus (assembly GCF_027574615.1). NCBI lineage: Eukaryota > Metazoa > Chordata > Mammalia > Chiroptera > Vespertilionidae > Eptesicus > Eptesicus fuscus. The sequence goes on along the minus strand of NC_072482.1, from coordinate 15,073,705 downwards.
GCTGACTGTAGGGGCAAATGCATGAGTTGGGATCTCGCAGGTGAGCGGGCCCGTGCTCACTAGAACTTGGCAGTCAGTGGAGTTGTGCCCAGACAAACGTAGTGACTATGATAGTCTTACCATAAGCCTCCAACCTTCTTTGATGCCCCCAAACCATTGTTTCCTAGGACTAGTCTCTAAAATGATTTTCAAATAATTGGGACACAGAGACCAGTTGACTGGCTGCCTGTTTTCCTAACAATCTAGGTGGGGTTGTTTGCTTAAAGCAGACACCAGTGCCTATTTCTGTTGTGTCTCTTCAATGTGTCGTTATTGTGAATCACCCGTTCCCACAGGGAATGAGAAATGACCCGCGAAGCTCCCTAGGCCCTGCTCTCAGACTGTGAATGAGGGCTCCCCCACCTCCTCCCTTGCCTTTTCAGGCTGTTTTCAAATCCCATAAATATAAACACGTGCTCTTCGGCCGCATCTGTACATAATAACTTCAGGGGGCTTCCTGTTTACATGGCGATACCCATTTCCCAGCCAAATAAACTCTGGGACAGAGAGCTGAGGTGTTTATGGGGCCATCTCGGCTGGGATTGAGTTAACAGGAAACACCCACTCTGGGAGAAATGTCTGATGATTAAATATTTGGGGGGCAGGGGACACCAGGGGTCAAAAACACTGCAGAAATTGCTTTCTTCTCCCGCCTGTCGTTTCCCGTAAGAAACAGAAGCAGCCATGATAAACATGGCCAAGCGTCCAGGCCTAACAAAGCCCACAGCTGTGCCGATCGCGGCTGTACCGTGCAATGCAGGGAGGATGAGGGATGGGATCGGCAAGGCCAGGAGCCTCCCGCGCAGCACACCCAAACCTTAGGGTGCCAGCAGGAGATGGGCTGGAACAGGCTGATGTACCCCCACCACTGGGACGCCCCTCCGTCTCCTCCCTGGCCCTGGCTGTAATGTTTCAATGAGCAGTGTTTCCGCACAGCAGACCGGTCAGTAACCTAGCCTGAGAATTTAGAGAGAGCCTCTAGCCCAGCGGTTCTCAATTAGGGGGGTGGGGTGGGGTCCTCCCAGGGGACATCTGGCAATGTCTGGAGATATTTTTTCTTTGTCAGGACTGGGGCTGTGCCACTGGCATCTAGTGGGTGAAGCCAGGGCTGCTGCTGAACCCCCAGTGCACAGGGCCCCACTCCCTCCACACACAGCGAAGCACCGCCCAGCCGGAAACGTCCCTAGTGCCATGGACCAGCCCAGCGCCTTTCCACAAACCAAGAACCTGAGACCCAGAGGAGACCCAGCTGGAGCGGGAGAGCACGCCCCCCTGCCCACCTCCCATGCGACGCCTTTTGAGGTCACACACATGTTTAATTTAAAAGGATAAATAAGTATACATCCTCAGAGAGTTGCAAACAAGTTCCCTGGCCTAAGTCCACTCAAGTGCTTTTAGGATGTCTCCTAGTCTTAGAAATGAGCCGTTTCCACGGTTTCTCAGAAAACAGTGCCCGCGGGGTAAGAGTGAGCGGATCTTAAGGAGGCCTCTAACTAGAGCGTGACGTGTGCCACTGGCCAGCTCTGGAGCTACTCTACACTAGTTTCCTGGTCCCCGTTTTAGAACTGTGGCCAGCCAAGGCCTACAGACAGCACAGACGTAGAAAAAGCCACCACTCTACCCAGGCCCTCTGCCTCGTCACAGGGGAGGGACTTACCAAAAACAAACAATGGCCCAGAAAAAAAAAAAAAAAAAACAATCTGAAAACTATAGTTATGCTCACAAGTAGAATTTTTCTGAGGCTAGAGCTCTCCAGGCCAAAATCCTGTTTTACTTATCCTTGGGCTTCGGTTGACTGTCTTTTTAAGAACCCAAAAGAGATGTGGGAAGGCAAATAGACTACCCACTGTGGCTGGGCAGCCTGTGATCTGACTACAGGCAGCGGTGTACTTGCTGGTCCGTTCATGTGCTCAGAGATTAGACTCATGAAACCATCGAGGCTGCTGTCTTTACACGCTGACCCATCCACAGTTGGCAAAGGGGGTGAGCATTCTTTCCTTCAGACACAGGCTGATAAGGAAGTGGATTCACTGCTAAATTCTTTGCCCACCCCTCTTCAGGAGTAGGACAAGAACCCAGCGCTTACCAAGATTTTTTTCCCTCTCATCAGTAACACTGGCTCTCTGCTCTCATTCAGCCCTGGCGAGGCCTATGACCAGTAAGTGCCCAGGTGTAGACAGGAGTAGGCGTGAGACTAGAGAAGAAACCGCAAATGAGGAAAGACCCAATGTACACACATAACAAAACCAAAAAAAGCCATTTTATTGAAAATTAAATTCAAACTTCAAATTAATATTACAATCATGAGAAAAATGCCAAATAATTCAATTTACAGTTGCAACATACAATACAAATAGTCCCTTTGAAGTTCAGAGTAAACTCGTCCACAATCGTGACCTGTGGCACAAAGCAGAATTTGTACAATATGTGCATGGGAAGCAAATCTTGGGCAACAGCGATTGGAAAAAAATAAAAATGAAAAGCTTGTATTTACACAAAATGCTACACATATTTTTGTTCCACAGAAATCTAAGAATGGTAAAGCATATCCAAAAAAAAAAAAATGGAATTTTATTCAGAATACCTAAGAAATTACTGTAAATTATGGTTTTTGGCTGATATAGTTCAAAGTACTGCAGTAAAAAGCAAACAGTTATTTGTAAACATGAAGTAAACAAACATCTAAAAAATTCTCACACAGAAAGTATTTTTTAAAGGCATTATCTTTTTTTAAGAATAACAAATCAAGGTTTGGAAGAGTCGTCCTTTATTTTATTTGTCCTCGTTCTTTCGGATATCATCGATACTTTTGCTAAAGCTTTGTGTTTCCATGTATTACCCTGGACTCTGAGTCAGTCCCTTTCCTGGGAATGGAGGGAGCTCTCTAAGCCAGCAAGCAAACCTTCTCCCCTCGGAATTTGCAATGGAGGGTCCCTAATCGTGGGATTTCTCTGCTCATTTCTGAAAGGCTCTGGTCGGGGTAAGACAGCCTGAAGAGCAAACAATAGCTCATCTGTCGCGTCTCCCAGTTCCAGGCTGGATGTGATTTCACAATCTAAAGCCAAAGCTGTGGTGCCTGCTCTGGAACTCTGACAGGTTACACTGGGGAGACCCTGGAGCAGACAGAGCAGCGGCTGTCGGCCACGCTGTAGTCGCCAGCAACGTGTGTGCTCTTTCAACCTGAAGGAAACAGAGTGTTGGCTCGTGCGTGGTGCCAGAGCAGTAGGAAGACTGTGCTTTGGTCTTGAAATCACAAATCATACACGTGACCCAGTGCAATTGAAGGGTTCATTAAAAAAAAAAAAAAAAAAAAAAGGTAAAAGAAAAATTTAACCCCCAGGCCAAAAAAAGGGCAGAATTTGATCTAAAAATGTGAACTACCCCATTGGAGTGGTTGGAGTGAGGGTGGAAGGATGACGTGCTGGAATGTTTCCCATGGGGGGAAAAAAAAAAAAGTTTAAGTGTTTCTGGGTTGCTGCCTGCAGCCACTATAATAGCATTTCAACACAAAAGCATCCCTAAGGTCACTTGGTATGTGTACTGTAAACTTAAAAAAGCCCTTTTTTACATTAGAAACGAACGTACAAATATAGTACCTGTTTTATTAAATAGGGTACAGCTGGCACTGGCGGTAACGTTTTTATGTCAATTAATTAAAGTTGAAATGTGTAACCAGACACTGGCTTCTTTAAGTGCTGCTGAAACAAACACACACATTTTACACTTACAAATAAATGGACAGTGGCGTGCTTCAAGCTACCACACACAAACAATAAATAGTATCAATTACTACTTCCATCTTACTTAGTAATAGAAAAGTGGCTTCTTGATCTAAGCATACTTGGTATACAACCTTTAGAAGGCAACGTGTTTTGTTTGGCTTTGGTTTCCCCTCAATTTTTATTAGGAGGAATCGGGATGAATGCCTGGTGAGAGGCACAGGTCCCACAGCCGGGCAAGCTGTCCTGCAACACTTGGTGGCTGAGAAAGGTGGGCTTGAGGGTCACTAGAGAGAGCAAGGGGCCTCTGGGGGCTGGAGGCAAATCTCTACCAAGTTCTGCCAACAGGGGCACAGAATTCAAACGAAGGGGCCCTGACCGGTGGGGAGGAGGGCGGGGATTTGCCTGGTGGTGTCATGAAATGATCCTGGCTTGGATTATTAAGGAGTCACACTTGAGAATTCGCCATGTGGCTGCCAGAGAGGTCAAAGTGCATCCTACAGGAGGGCTTTTGCTCAAGTTCATAGACAGTAGTAGACACCAGACTCCACATAGTTTTGCCTTCCCTTTACCCTCCACTGTGAGAAGTCCGAATGTCTAAGGTTGTATGTGGGGCCCTGAAGGCTGGTGTGTTCTCTCAGATCGGCTCTGCTTCAGAGGACCCTGCTCCCATAAGACAATGACTTAATTCTGCTCCTTTAAATGCAAATTCTGTGGAGAGGTGCCAGTGGGGCCTTAGCTGGGCAGTTTGGGGCTCCCCTGACCTACTGCTTGGTAAGGCGGGTGCGTTGGGAAGCTCTGGTGCAATTCCGCGTTCCTGTGCTGTGTGTATCATGACCGATCCCTTAGCCACAGGTGTGGCTCTAGGCTCACTGCGTCTTCACTATGCAGCCTGGCGATTTAGAGTTCTGCTATGAAACCACAGAACATTTTCTGCAGTTCAAGGACTCTCTTGTGCTTGTCTTTTTTTTAATATGACAAGAGTCATCGCTATTTGAAATAAATGAGAAAACCACATCACTCCAGCATTTCATGCTGATAAAGGGCAACCTAAGTGATAAGGGGCTAAGAGTTGTTTTATAAAATCCCTAATTATTGCTTTAAAAGGCAAAGCTGTGTTAGAGGCAATCAAAGATCTGAAAGAACGAAACATAACATTTCCTTCATACATCACAACAACAAGCTACATCTAGAATATTTGGAGATGGAAGTATTTTTAAAAATCACATTGTGCCCAGATGAACTGAAATTGCTTAGCAATATTTCAGGTATGGCTCTAGCCCAGAAGAAATTTGTTATTTAATAAAGAGCACTTTTAGAGACCGAAGTCAACACATCAATACACTAAGAAATGTTTCAAGGGTCCAAATGTCATTAAATAATTATAAATATATCTTTAAAGTTATATGACCATTCACTTAGCAAGTTACCTCAGATTTTACACATATTCATAATTTAAAAAAACAACAACAATAACACGCAGCCAACACAAACACTATCTATACCATTATGGCTATAATAAGGTATTGCCATTTTCAGTTTTGCATAAAAGAAGGAGAGGGGTTTCAGGATGGTATTTCTTTTTGGTTAAATGGGAAAGGGGGAGGAAAAATTACAAAAAAAGTAAAATAAAATAACCTTTCCTGATCAGTATTTTTGAAGTCACTTTCTTAAAGTAGGAAAAAAGAAAAGAAAAAAACTGAACCGACCAGTTCAGAGGAGCACTTGCAGCAAGTCTGCAGGCCAGGTTGGGAGCAGTTACACTGCCACGGAAGCATCATGCTGCCTCCTTCCCTCAGCGTGCCCCGCGACTGGCTTTGCCAGCGGGTCTGCAGCGTGCGCGGGCCCCAGGCGGCTGCACCGTGAGGACGCGTGGTTTGAGCAGAGAGGAAGCGCTTTGCTCTTCTTCCTCCTGAACCTGGAGTCCACCTCTCTGAATTGGCATATGAACAGGTGATTCATAACAGACCAAACAACAGCGACAAAAATACCTTTTTTTTCTTTTGTTTGTAAAAGTACACGTGTGTGTGTGTGTGTGTGTGTATGTGTGTGTGTGTGTGTTTTCTGTTTAAAGAAAAAATAGATCGAAAACCTGAAACCTGATTATGATTGTCTCTCTTGGCCTTTTGCTTCTCAACAGCTACCCTCTTACGGTTGCAAGAGCATGACTGAGTGAGCGAGTGAAAAAATCTTCTAAGAAATAGGCACTTTGTAGATAGCTGATCGATATACATATATACGCACTCTCTCTATATATATGTATATATTGATGCATTTGGGATGTGGCTCCCAGATACCGCTGGGCCACGGCTGAGGAATTTCAATACGGTCGCCAAACGGATTCATCCATTCTGCCACTAGAATTCAAAACAGTTGGGGAACTGCTGTGGCTTCCATCAGCGTCAACACCATCATTCTGGTTAGGCAAATTGGGGTTTAATAGCGTGCTGCCATTCGAGGTGGTGGTGCATGGCGGGAGCATTCTGGAGGGAGAGCGGTCTCCCCCCGGCACCATGGGGAACTGATAGGATCCTGACGAAGTGCCATAGTAGAGATATGGAGTGCTGCTGGCCTGGAAGGGTCCGCTCTGGCTTTGGGAAGAGCCGGGGTAGGGTGGTGGCAGGTAGGTGTGGTAGTGGGTGGTGGCGGACATACCGAGGGACATGCCTGAGGTGACTGGCGGGGTGTAAGTAAAGGTGGCTGGATAGTGCATTCGTGGGTTGGAGAAGCGGCTCTCAGTGAGGGATGAAATGCTGGGGAACTGCCTGGGGTCTGAAAAAGGGCCCAGTTCTGAAGCACCTAAAAATTACAACAGAAGATGGGGGGAAAAATCTGTAAATATCAATTAAAATAATGAAAGAATTTTTTACAAGAAAAAATAAAACTTTAGCTTCCCCCACAGGAACAGCAAGCCACAAACAGACCTTCAAATGCACAGGTCGCTGCAGTCTTTTTTTTTTTTTTCCTCCCCCCGACCCCCTCTTAGCGGCATTTTGTCCTTAAGCTCCTCACCCCCAGAGAACATCAAAGGGCTTTAAAAACCCAAACATGTGCTAGGTCATATGTGTAAACCAACCCAACACTCATCATATAGATTCACTCACCAGACTTTAACACTGACTCTTCATTGATTGTTTTCTCTCTTTTTGTTTCTTGTTGCACCTCACATACTTGAAGGTGACATTTTTTTACTAAGGCATACTAGCTTCATTTTCTCAACCAAATGGAAAGAAATTCCAAAACCATCAGTTTTGCTATTGGTACTCTTGGCCCCCCTTCATCAATGAAGGAACTTTAAGAAGATCCCCTAACATGTTCCTATCACTGCTTTTCAACTTGTGAAATAATTTGAAATCTTCTTTATCTGAGTAACAGATTTCAAAAATCAAACCAGACTGCAATCAAGGAAGATTTCAATGTATTCTGAACTATATTAATTATCTGGGGATATATAAGGAGGGTCTAGCCCTTAGAAATTCTCCTGAGGGTCATAAACTAAATAAGTAGCTTTAAAAAGGAGGCTTATGCCCGACCATAGGTTGAGTGTTGACCTATGAACCAGGAGGTCACGGTTCAATTCCTGGTCAGGCTACATGCCTGGGTTGTAGGCTCAATCCCCAGTAGGGGGCATGCAGGAAGCAGCCAATCAATGATTCCCTCTCATCACTGATGTTTCTATCTCTCTCGCCCTCTCCCTTCCTCTCTGAAATTAATAAAAATATATTAACAATTTAAAATGAAAATAAATAAAAGTGGGGCTTAGTACCCAGAAATCATTGCATTTCAATCCTTGATAGTAGACATAGGACTGATTTAGGCCAGGTGCTGACAGAAGTTTTTGTGAAAGGCTCTCTGGGTAGGGGACACATGAGGAAGGCACGTCACCATCCATGTAGCAGGCCCCCGTACCACATCCTATAGAATTCGTTTCAGGCCACTTTGAACAGGTAACGGGGAGACAAAGATGGTTTCCCCTGAAATGTGAAGTCCTTTAGCTGCTAAAACCAACAGCGTGCTTCCTTGATTGATATTTCTGGTGCTGTGCATATGAAACCACAGTTATAAACCACTTCATGTGGAAATCAGTTTTCAAAGATCGGGTTATGATTTTCTAAAATTGACAGATGTGACAAGCCCTTTTATGATACCAGTGTTCTTAAGGTTTTGACCGCATCTAAAATCTTCCAATTCTTTGAATCGTGTGTATTTTGCTTTTCTGATAGCTGTTCTCTATAAGGGGAAGCATCTGGTAACCCGTGAAGCCTTGGGGAGTAGGTACTTCTTCAGCCCCATTTTTATTTAGCACTTGTTCTTAGATGCTCCAATACTGGTTGAATGAATAACTCTAATACTTTTCTTTCAAGGTGCTGAGTGAGAGTTGTTCATTTTTGTTCAAGTGCACACTGCCTGTGACCTTCATAAAATGCCAGGACTTTGTGCCACCGTGTGCATTCGTAATAAAAACGTGACTGTTTCAAGCAATATGCAGTTAACCAAAGTTTTTCTCACCAATCGGACAGTAGCCATCAGACAGCCCACCCGGCCCCGCCCAGCCATGGTTAAAAGTCTCACCTGCCTGGCTCTTCTTACTGAGAGGGGAAGGCCAGAGGCAGAAGTCAGAGGTGGCAGTGTCATCATCTGTAAAACGAGGGGGATGAGCTCTAAGTTCCCTTCCATCTACGTGCTATGCCGTGAATTCCAAGACAGAAGGAGAAGCAACAGCCTTAAAGGAGCGGGAGGCAGAGAGGTTCCCACCCCCTCGTTAGTACTTTCCCGGAATCCACAGGCCCCAGCAGCAGAGGCTAAAAAGCTAGTGAGCAGCTTCTAATACCAGAAGCAAACACTTTCAAGATGACAAACCAAAACTAACACCGTCTGGGCAGTTACCCTCTGCTTTTTATAAATCCTTCCCTCCTCCACTGGCCTCTACCTAAGCCCTCCCAAATACGAAATTCTGACAAGCTCAAGTTTAAACATGGAGAAGGAGTGATGATGACAGAATCGCAAATGGGAGCAGATGAGATGGAACGCCTCCGTGCTTATGCGTGCCATACAGGAGACAGGCACAACACGAGGCCACAGATGTTCCTCAGCCCCCTCTCACTGCAGAACATCTAGGTGAACTTGAGTTGGCAGAGCTAATAGTTACAGGCGGGCCACTTCTGTACACATTAAGCTCAATGCTCGGATCATGTGAAAGAAACCAGAATAATGGGAGCAATTTCCAACAGAAGTCACACTTAAAACATCAATGTCTGTCCCCCGCCCTTCTCCCACCACCCTAGAAGCAGAGAGCTCACACAGAGAGGCTTGCCAACGTAAAAAAATGCTTCTCGTGGGCATTTGTACTTAAAATATACTGTAGTCATAATTAAAATTCCATGTGGTTTCCCTTGTTTTGATGCAGAAGCCTTATTAAAACCCTTTATGTGGGGCCCTGCCAGTAAACTCCAATATGGTTTTGAATTTATCCCTCCACCTTTTCTATTTCACCTGATCCATGTTGCTGATGTTTTTATTATCCATAGCATGCCAGGATCGCTGCACTTTTTCAGTTTATTGATGCCAGCTAATGCAAATTGACATTCATTTTTTCAATTAATGAGCTCTGGTTGTGGTTTATAGGAAACAATGCAACAAATTTCTGCTGGGTTTACAGAATTTTGACCAATCATTTTTGGTCCCTGGAGACTGTAAGGTTTTGAGCAGTAACTCCTTCTGGGCAAAGAGAGCTAATGCGAACATTAAATAAATTACACAGTAATTTTTATAACTTACAAAAAATGGAATTTTCTGGAAGTTGCTTAGTCATTTTGTGTTTACAAGAAATGTTTCTGAAACATACTGCAATGTGTTCTGTATGAAGAACACAGTATCATATGAGATCTCTTACATCAGCGATTTTCAACCAGTATGCCGCAAGAATTTTTAAAATAGGCAATACCTGACTATTTAGTCAGGGGCACTGACCTTTTTTCTGTGAGTTCTGTCAAATAAAAAAAAAAATGACAACAGCCAACACAACAATAGCTGTCCGGTGTGAATGAATCAAAATCATACTTTTTTTTTGTCAGATCGGCAAAAAATATATTTTTCAGTATGCCACAGAATTTTAGTAATTAGTTTATGTATGCCATGAGATGAAAAAGGTTGAAAATCACTGCCTTATAATAATCTACGATGGGGCGATGGAAACAACATAAACCCTTTCCTCATCTTCAACTTATTTATAATAATTGTTGCAGGAGCAAATGATATAACTAATTTTTCTTTCATTGACTAGGGTTCCATCTCTACTTCTAATTTCTGTTTTGTATATGAACTCAGGTGTTCTTTTAGACAGCCTTCTTGGGTTATTTTGACACTGTGTCCCGAATTATTCATTCCTGTGTCACTAGCCACATTACAACTACAAATTTAAAAAATAGTCCTAGATATTATATCAATGAAACTAAAGAAAACATGAATCTATTTGTTAAAAGGGTCAAGATGAAAGCCTGGAGAGTCTGGAATGTACTGTTACCCCAGTCTAATTTTATAAATGTGAGACCTAGGTTCAGTAACCGACCCAGTGATGTGCCTTGTAGTCTCTGAGCTCCCCAGGGAAGTTTAAACTCCTGACTGCAACCTACTGATTAAATTAAGCCAGTGCTGCCAGAAGTTACTTGGCGCCCATGATAAACGTGGGACATCTTCCCGATGCGCTGGTTTTACTCCACCTGGAGTCAGGGTAGACCGTACAACAAACAAGGATATGATATGGGCTAAATGCAACACCTGGGTGAATATTTAGACAGACAAAATATGACTTGGACAAAAAATCTTTGCACTTGTGAAGCTTTAGGCTATGTCTCCAGACGCCCTAAAGCACCCTCTTACCTTCCCCTGCTGGTTGGGGGCTCTGATAGAAAAACTCAAATTTCTCATCTACTGTGTAGATCATCCTAATCTAACCCGTTGACAAATAGGAAAGGGAAGGTCCAGAGAAGGGGAGCCATTTATTCTACAAAATCAAGCAGTTTAAGAGAGACTGAGCCACAAACTAGCCAGACCTCTTTGACTTCTAACCTCTTTGGAACCTCATTTGTCCTGAAGGAATCTGGTTGATACAATCACAGATGCATATATATTTCCTGCCTTAAAAGTCTATTTGCGTAAGTACATTCGCCTGAAAATATTTAAGTAGGCTCTTCTGGTGCCTATATATTGCCCCAATGAGAGTTACGGTCTTTGGAATACTTTTAAGAACTCTTTTAAGTCCTGTTGTTGATCTAACCTACTCAATAGTGAGCAATTAGTTCAGTTGCTCATGACATAATGTGAATGAGACCAAGGTCAAGGGTTTGATTCCCTAAGGACCTGCTGGCTTCCTACAGATACATTTCATTCTAGACCTGCTATCTGCACCCCTAGCCACAGTCAGACAGCTTGCAAATGAATGTAGCTATCACAAACACAGACGCGAAAACCTTGCTCATTCAAATAGCAGCAGCAGCAAAAGCTTTTCACAACCTCATATACAGGGGGAAGAATAGTTTAATAAGATGCCCATGACACACAAATAAAAATAAAATCAATGTTAAAAATAAAAAAAATGTTCCCTCTTCCCCCGCCCAAGATCTATGGGTAAAAAGGAAATAACCAGGTTTCTTGGGTCTTCAAAGCAAGAAAAGCAAGATAAGGGAAGATAAAAGAGAACCTCTGATCTTTAATACTCGTCGCCTGCAACTCCCCACTCAGCGTCTTTAACACACTGCTTGTTAATGCCAGCGATCTTGCCCAGGTCACGCTTAAGTCGTAACTGAAGAGTGGGCTGTTGAGGGCAGAGATCTGTAGAACCCTTGTTTTTCTCTCCTTCAGTGCTTAATGACAACAATACTTGATGTTTCCAAGCCTTTACCTAGCATTTTAGCATACATTTTCTCATTTAGGCGCTCAATAAATAATGGTTGGTTGAAAGTGAGCAAGGAGATCTCTAAAATGAAAGGAAATAATAGTATTTTTATTTTTTTAAATAACAGACTGGGTACTCGCCATTTGAGGCTGTCAGCTAGGAAACACTGTGCCGTGCCTCATGCCCTGTAAACAGTGGAATTACACATCCCAGCTGAGGAGGAAGGTAGGGCCGAGGAAAAGAAAAAGGGGCCTAAATCCAGGCGGGACATCCGTTGGCATATTTAGAGTTGTCTGCCCTGCTTCTTTAACACAAGGGTATAAATGTACATCATGAAAAGCCATCATACTTCTCAGCAATGAGGTGTGAACTTCAAAGCTTCATTGGGGCCTTTTAAATGACAGGAGCTATTGCTCCAACCAATCTCAAATAAAGTCCAAGTACTTTTTATGAAACCCCCTCACGGTGTTCTTTCTATTGGAACACATAATACACAAGCTCTCTAGGGCTACTCTCCTCTAAGAATCTTCTTCCCCTTCCCCTTCCACCCTTTTTGCTGCCCCCTCCACAACTGCTCTATTATATGATTTCCTATTTCACTCCTGTTCCAATAGCATTTACTTTCCATATCATTCTTTTGGGCTCTTCGTCAATACTTTACTGAATTATTAGCTGTTTCTTAGCCTGTTCTCTCCAACTGCAAAGTAAGCTTTGGATGGTCAAGGTCATGATTTACTTTCTTCTCCTATCCCTCAGAATCTTCTATATTCGAAGAGCTTACAGTTTTTTTAATTTTGTGTATGAGTGGAGGGATACAAGAATGAATAAGTGAATTAGGCATCAGGAACTCTGTATGATAACTGGTACATTTTTGACACATTAAAAAATTAATAAGAATTAAGCAATGATGGCATCAAAACTGAAACGTAATCTGAATACCATTCCATACCCATAAAATTGTGTGAAATTCTCTCTAAAGAGTGTTCAAAGCTCTTGTCAGGCATCGCTATGTCACCGGACCTCATGTTTCACACAGGGGCCCGCACATGGCAGTTGCCACTGGTGAACAGACAGATGCCTCTGGTGTTGTCCCCAGTGTCCTTAGAGACTGTATCTGTGTGTACGTCTACACTGAGAAGCCATGGGGAGAAGACATGGAGGAGGAAGAGGGCCAGGCCAGACATGCATGGCCCACTGGCAAGTTAGTGAGCACACTCGCCCTCGGGGCCCTAGGGTAACCGCTGCGGCTGCAGTCCTGTTATTTAATGTTTGGAGTAGGTGGTAAAGATAACCGAGGGTAAAGCTCACGTGCTGCGTGAATTTCTAGACTAATATGGAGAGCTGGTGTGTAAGAATTGTCAGGAATCACAGATGGCCTTTGTAGATGAAGAAACGGAGATATGGCGTCACAAGATTAAAACGTAGTTCTACCCCAGGTGGGAGCATTCCACTCTACCTCTGCGGCTGGCCACAGCGTGACGGGGGAAGGGTGGAGGAGCAGCTTCCTGGCTTTCGTTAGAGCTGCATTCGTGAAAACACACCTGGGAGGGGAACATCTTCCACTTACACTACCTTTCCAGGCCACACAGGTGGCAGAGCCTTAAAACCAGAGGGTGTCACCCCCAACCAGCACAGGCCAGCCACTTCTCACAGGCATGAATCAGCAATTCTGCCAAAAATAAAGAGGAGGCTATTGGCGTATTCCGAGTCCTCTGTCCTCCCTTACCAAGGTCATGTCCCACTACTCCTCAGTGTGAACCCCCGTCTTCATGGCAGGCCAGGTACTCAGGACACCCCTGGAGCTGGGTTCATGCTCTCCACACACTCCCGCCACCTCTCTTCTCTCTCTCAGACCGAGTAAGTAAGCCCAGTCTTTAGATCTCACCACTACACAAGGACTTCCCAGGCACACAGATTCTCACCATCTTTTCTTTATCATATGCATCTTGAATATTGATGATGTAAAGTTGACCTCTCTGTGCATTTTAAGGAGTTGTCATTTAGATAAGTATTTTCATTTTCCAACTAAAGGAAAGCAAATTAAGAATAAGAACCTCGTGTCCTTTTTGATCCTACTAGTACAGAGCCTGGTGCTGAGAAAAGATGGGTTCTTCAAAAAAAAAAGTGCTAAACGAATAAATGACTAGCATAGTCTCAAAGCAGGCATCATGACAGAGCAGAAATGCTATGTAAACATTATCCAAAATCAATCTTAGACTATATGCAGACCATTCCTTTGCATTTTCTACATTGAGGTTATAAGGGATTTTACATCGATTTTCTTAATTTCCCTGAATTTGTCTTCTTACACTAAAATGATCAGGTATCTATCACTAAATTAGTTTTACTTTTAATTTCCCTAGATAATAACTGGAAAATATATCTTATATGGGAGAAATGTAATGGGTCATGTGATGGAGAAGAAACGAGCAAAATGAGAATCTGAAATTAATTTTTAAGATAATGAAAGATCAGACTAGCAAACTCCATCGTTTTGCAAAAGAGTGGAAAAGCGCCTTGACTATCCAGTATAAATATTTATTTTCCGTGTTGTAATGAATTGTACTTTTCCACTGCATGCTCACAAATTCTGAAAAACCAGCTGATCCCAAGGCTAAGAAAGTATGCTATGCTGAAGGAAAGGGGCGGGGGGACCCAACAACCTGCCAGTTTTCAGAAACTTCAACCATTCCTTAAACTCACCCAAATTTTGAGGATATTGTTGGAATAATACATTTCCTCTCTGTGAAGGGAAAGGAGGCAGGCGGTAGGAGAGGTGTGCGTGTGTGTGTATGTGTTCAGAGGGAGAGTAAGAGAGAAGGAAGAAACCAAGGTTTGTGGGTGGGGGAGAAACGGAGGAAAAATGAGAGATCTTCTTGCTAGGCCTTGATTAAGAACTTTTTAAAGGCTAGGAAGGGTGGATAGTCTTTGAAACCAGATCCGCTGCAGGAAGGAGGCCAGCACCCAGGACACCGTGTCTTTCAGAAGAGGCCACCCACGGTGCCGCGGCGGTCATATGACTGCTCTGTCACATCCTGAAGCCATTTCCAGCCCATGCACACGTCTGTGCTCCCATTTAGAGAGGATGGGATATATTGGGAACACACATATGGAAACACTTTCAGAGAATCAGTTTCCATGAAATTCATAATGAGCCAAGTGGCTTCAGATGTGGTTGCGTTCCTCCGATTAGCCAGGAAAAGAAAAAAAGGAAAAAAGGAAGAAAAAAGGGACAAATCCACCCTTTCAGACCTTATTTCAGTTTCAGAGAAATTAAAAACCACTAATGACTTATGGCTACCAAAACATGGAGCCACAATTAAGAAAGAAGGAACTAGGAAAAGGAGGGAAAGACGTTTAAAAGCAGTAGTCTATCTCTCCTAAAAATAACAGCTTTAACATCAGTAATCTCATCTTCAATCGGGAGGAGGCTCTCCTGTGATGGTATCTGCCTGGAGTGGATGAATTTTCTGACATCCTGGCAGAATGTTGCACGCATGCGCACATTGGGAGGTAATTCGGAGGGAGGCGGAGGCTAGAGGACCGGCTCTTATTTGATAACATATGTGGCCAATTAAGATTATTTTAAAAATTGCAACTAAATGATAAATTGTTCCTAAGTAAATCTTTCAAAAAAGCTCGAATGCAGAAGGGACAGCCTGGTATTTTCCTGTGGCCTGCGCTAGTGGTAACTCAGACTATATTAAAAGCATAAATTTATGAACTGGTTGAGATGTTATATATTAGACACCGCAGGCTAAGTGATAGGAGGGCATGAAATGCAGGAAGGGAACAAATGGGGGAGGGTTTTTTAAGAGGGACGTTTAACTGATATTAGTAAGTTAAAACATTGTTTTTATATTACATATAAAACACTGGCATATAATGGGGTAAAAATTCACATGACTTTTAAGATAAAACCTGAGGCTTGAAAAATGCTCACCATGCGGGAGCTGGGGTTGTTTAGGGTTATGTCAGCAGATTGGGAGAGCGGGAGCAGTGAAGGAGCCGTGGAGTCCGCTCTGCCTTTGGGGTTCTTCAGTGGAAAAATCTGAGGAGTGCTTCTTTCAAGCTTGGTAGCAAGCCTAAACCCATTGTTTAGGAATGTTCTGACTCGAGGTTGCTTGATGATGGGCTGGGAACCAGTACTGGCTATTGCTTAACAGACGGGTTTTTGCTTTGCTCCAAGCATAGGACTCCTGTAGTGCTTTAATATTCACAGTATCCCAGCACGTTACAGGTTTACTAAGAGGAAAGAGTGGCTAACCAAACAATTGAGATGCAATGGCTCCGATCTACAGAGGATCTTTATCCAAACACTTTCGTTATAGCGTTAAGTCCTCATCACAACCTTGTGAGGTAGACAGTGTCACTGACCCACTGAGTAGGGCTCAACGGCCACAGTCTCCTCCATGGTATCAGATTTAGTGCCCTTTTCTGGCAGATTCTAACAGATTGGCCATGTCTACCTAGACGGCAACCATGAAAGGGTTCTGGTCACGTCTCAATGACAGCTCTGGAGATGGAGATGGGCTGTGGAATGGGGAGGCTGAGTGCCAGGTATCTGCCATGCCCTGAAGTTCTCAAACTGTCTTTACCACGGATGTTCTGAGTGATCTTAAGCAAATCTTGTAAGGGGCTGGCAAAAGTACACAGAAAATAGCAAACACCTCCATCTCGAAAGGGCATTCCTTGTTACTGGTACAAGTAGAGCCTGAGAAGAAGGAAACTGAAAAGATTGGGTCCAAACGAGAAAAGACGGGAGAATCAGAATCCTGAAATTCCCAATTAGCCCCACACACCCAGTTCCAGGCCCAACCAAACTCACCTGCCTGCTGTGGCGGGAAAGGAGCAAACCATCCCCATAGAGGCCACATCCCACCACAGTGTGAATGCGCACACTTGTGTTTCCAGATGGAGCCTCAATTCTCCACGTCTCAAAGTAGGAACAGACCTGCTCCTTTAAATCTAACACAAATCCAGATTCAGACCATCCCCTTGACGGAATGTAGCACTGATCCTGAGAGGCCCAGGAAAAGGAGGAGTGGCTCCAGGCAGCAGCTGCCCCCAAGGCACTATCGCTCAAAACCTGGCAAGCTTGAGGGACAGTTTTCAAATAGGATTCTCCTCCAAAGGCTTAGAGCCCTGAGACCATACTGGACCTTAAAGCACGTGACTCAAACCACCCAATGCCCCAAGACTCAGAACTTGAACAAGACTACCAAAATGCTGTTCCATCTCTCTAAGTCGGCTAGCTCCAAGAGGTCTGGCTATCCCGGTCCTAACACAATCCATGTTAATCTAGGATCAAAGCCACAGACTTTCGCCTCGTGCTGTATCCTGCCAGCTCCTATCCTTATCTTTGCCCTCTCTCCCTCTATGGTCAGATGTATCCACTTACCTGCTCCCCAATGTAGGCCTGGGCTGATCATGCCCCGGGATTGGTTCCTGGCCCAGGAGGAAAATGTGAGAGGCTTCCTGGTTTTGACAGAAGGTTGCCTTAGAATCAAGATCCACTTTTGTTTGTGTGCTGTCTCTTCTGCCCAGACGGCTTATCTGGGTTCCTGAATCCTTGTCTCGTCCAGCTTCCTGGTTCCTCAGGACTTCCTTGTTCATGACTGCCTACCTGTTCTGAGACTGCGTGTCATGCTATTTTTCAGGGATGGGCACATTTCTAGATCTCTTATTAGGCACTCAACAAACATTTGCTGGAACAGTAATCTTGCCCCAACTTACCTTTCCATTCTCATCTCTCACTCTACTCTTTCATGAACCTTACAGTCCAGTCAACCTGGACCCTTTTCCGTTTTTTGTGCTCCCTTCATGCCTCTGCGGTTTGTCGTCTTCTCTCGGCCCTTGACATTCTAAGCAGCCTTTAAAATTGACTTCACTCTGCTTGAGAGTTTTAGCCCACAGTCACCTCTCCTTCCTCTGCATTAGTTCTTCATTTGTGTCTCTCATAGGCATGCACACGTTACAATCACCTTATCACTTCTACTAGCCTACAACTTCCTTGACAACAGGAACTCTGTCCTACTCATCTTTAAATGCACTGCAGCCCCTTTCAGAGAGACATACAGGAAGTACCGAAGTATGTGTGTGAGGAAAAAGGGATGAGAATCCCTAACTCTGTCTCACCTTCAGCCAACTGCTTTGCTGATCTACCATCCCTATTTACCTGGACTGAAAGGGCTCACGTTAATTCCATATGTACAGCTCTGCTCTGATCACCAGTTCTTGGATGTATCTTTCTTTCTTTTTTTAAATATATTTTTATTGATTTCAGAGAGGGAAGGAGAGGGAGAGAGAGATAGAAACATCAACAATGAGAGAGAATCATTGATCGGCTGCCTCCTGCATGCCCCACACTGGGGATTGAGCATGCAACCCAGGCATGTGCCCTAACTGGGAATCGAACCCTGACCTCCTGGCTCATAGGTCGACACAACCACTGAGCCACGCCAGCCGTGCTTGGATGTGTCTCTTATTCTACCCTTTCCCTGGTTTATTCCTTTATCCTATAAACAAAAACTTTTTCTGGCTTTTTTCAGTCCCAAGCAAACTATTCTGTCCCACATCAACATGGACTCTTAAGAATAATAATAGAATTTCAAGTTTCAAATTTACATATTGGTTTTTAATTTGTCACTGTTTTTTCCCTCCACAGAAAGCCTGTGAGGTAGGCACAACAGGTACCAACTGGATATGTAGCCAGGTCAAGGAAAGAATGGCTGTCTCAAGGACACAGCCAATGAGTGGCAGAGCTGAAATTACCCTGCTGGGTTTCCTAATTTGTGTTCCTTTCCCCCACTAGACTTTTCTCCTTTGCATCTACTACTGTCCATCCTAATGGAAGTTTAGATAGGGAAAAGGATGGTATTTCTTTAACAACAGGGGACATTTCCATTGAATAGAACAGTGATGACTGGCCTGCTTCTCACACTGGAGGCAGATCCAGTAACATCAGAAACCAATCTACTACCTTTGAGTGAACTGACAAAATGACTCACTTTATTTTTCTATCTGGTTAGGATTTAGCCTGAAACCATGTACAAGCGTCTTCGTACTATCGTGACACAATTTTCCTATGTAACTTCCGAGTCCCAGTGCAGTGTTGTAGTTACTCGTTCTCTGACAGTCGCAGAGTTTTTCCACTCGAGCCTTGCACACGGAATTAACTCAAAACTTCTGCAAGGAAAATGTCCCTTTCTGAGTTTGATTTGGCATCGATTTCAAAGAACTGTTTGTATATTTTAGAATATGTAGAATTTTCCTTTGATTGAAACCTCTCTTTTAACAATGGACAAGAGATGATTTCTTTTCTGAGTGATTTAAACAAAAACAAACACATCTTAGTTACATAGAGCCTTGTTCTCAGAGTGAGTTTTTTTTTTTTTTTTTTGAGCGAAATCAAACCCTACAGATTGTTAAGCGTTTGGCAAAAGCCTTCAAACAGCCAAAGCCAAATAGTGAACTTTTCCTCATTGAAGGAGATAAATACTAGAGCAAATCTGAAGAAAAAAAAACGGGGGTGGGGGGGGGGGGCGGGCTTCTTTCACTTTCTACTCTGCTCGGTAACATTCCCCTCTCAATACACACACTCACCCCCTTCAGAGGGCTGCATCCCATCCTCAACGTTGCTTCCTGGTGCTATAGTGATAAACTCGCCACAGTGGACATTTTCAACATCTGTTTGTGGCTGCTCCCAGGCTCCTTGTATGTTTCTGGGACATGAAGCCCTGTTTCCCAGTGTAAACAAACACACCTAATTGTGTATAAGGTGTCTGAGAAGAACTACTTGTTTTGATGACCAAAAAAAAAAACACGAAAGGGGAAGGACTGAGTGTGCTGTGGGACAAGCACCCAGTGGCAGGGTAAGTTCTCTGTCTGCCACAGACCACCCCAAGCCCCATTTTCCCAGCCTGAGAAGACTGTCCACGGAGTCCAGGCCAGATGTGGACCAAACAGCTGGTGACTGGTCAGGGGAGATGGTGCTGTCACAGATCCAGGGCACCATCTGTGCAGTCTCTTCATAGAGAGTTGATTTTAGGATGAATAGAGGAAAGGCACGGATGAGGAGGAGGGGGGGGTAATTTGGGGGTAGCTTTTTCTTCTTCAGGTGACAATGGCATGTACAGCAATAACAACAACAAAAATGCCAGCAGCCTATTAGAACTGTCACAGGAGAAAACGGTCCGAGGGCATTGGACTAGCTGTCAGGGCTGTGGGATCTGGTCACAGTGCTGCCCCCAACAAGCAGGGGGATCTTGGTTGGGTCCCTTCCACTCCCTGTCTCACACACTCCTCTGCAGTAAAATGTCGGAATGTGACTAACTCATCTCCACAGGTTTCCAGTTCTAAAGTTCTGATTCTGCTACATACATACAACCTTGAGGATTCCCAATATGCCTTCGAAAATTCTACTAGAAATACTGTCCCTCTTAAGGACGGTGCCCATTCATTACAATACAGTATTATCGTTTTCGAAAAGGAGGTATGTCCACTTTGCAAAATATTCCCAGGTTTTCTCTCTAGAGAGAAAATACCAATTAGAACATTTAGATTATCTTTTCCACAGAATAAAAAAAATAGAATCATTAACGAGTTTGCAACAGAGGCCCAAAGGAAATAGAAACACTATTAGCTTTTTAGAAAGGTTTTCATCATTCAATTTAGCAGTAAAGGGGGCTCAGACTAGCTTTAGGCTCACATATTAAATATGAGATATGATGTGGTCTACTTATTTGTTCTATATTCTTTTAAACAAATTGTTCTGATCTGAAGTTAAAATTAATAATATTTTATATCAACCTTCCCAACTCTTGCAGGATAGGCTATAGTGTGATGCATAGTTTAAGTAGCTTAAGTCTCCATGCCCTATGTATAACAATATATACTCTGAAGTTCTAAGATTTCATAAATATGTGCACTTTTAACCTCTAGAATACAATTTTGTTTTCTAAAATTAGGAGATGGATTTTTTCCACCCTTATTTCTGGTAGAAACTCAGTGAATGTTACCTTATTTTTGGAACTCTGACCTGCATCAAGCAAGAACACTGGCTACTTCGTGAGGATTGCTGGGGTTAGTCCCTGAGTACAGCCCAGAAAGATGAAGGTGACAAAAGTCCCTCAGAGGATGACACCCACAGGCTGCCCCAGGAGAGTCTGGTTGTGGTATGGAGGCTTCCTGACAAGTCAGAGTGGGAGCTGCAAGGCTTGGGGTTGATCCTTTACTCTCCCTCTCTCCCCAAGTGACCTAGAACAAGTCTCTGAATGTCCCTGAGCCCTAATTTCCTACCAGGAAAATAGGGACTGTACTAGTATCTATACTCCAGTGAGCTGTTGTGATGATTACATGAGCCAATGTCTGCCAAAGTGTCTTTAGTACACTTAGACCACTATCTAAATATAATTATGAATGTATAATATAATTATTCATACCAAGTTTTGCTATGCTTTTATTTCCTATCTCCCTTGGACTTAGTTGTTAGAATTCTTTCCCCATTTTCTTAATTTGTCTGAGGTCCTAACGTGAGTCCGTTATCTGGAAGCTTTCGGTGATTTCTGCCGTCCGAAAAGCCACTGTTACAGATGAGTGTCCTGGGTCTTCTCCATCCCCATTGCCTGGAGCTCCTGACTTACAGCAGCACAAGAGTTCAAGGTTCTCCCAAGGACGCCGCCTTCTTTCTGGTGTCTTCAGCTTTTCTTCTCATGTTCTGTGGCCCCTGCCGAGTCTCCACCTGTCGTGGCTAACGTCCTCTGAGGACAGCCGTCTGACCTGCCGGCGCCCACTCTTCATCTACCTGCCTTGGCCATGCGCCTCCTCACATCCTGTGTGAGGCTGTGGGGACCAGAGTCCTCACTCACAGACTGTGCTTGTCCTCGTCTCTTCCCTCTCCTCTGTTTCCCTCGGCGCTAACCTGTTTGTTATGTTTGTTAGAGCTTACTTCCTTGCCATATTTTTCTCTAACCTGACTCTGCATGGCTCCAGTTGCCTTCTATATAACCCCAACGTGGTGCTGGCTTATTCGACTTTTATAAACTTTCAGAAAGATTCTTTTCCAACTTTTATCTAGAAGTTCTGTAATTTGCCTTTTGGAAGTTGACCTTTTTACGAAAATGTTGGCAGGGTGAGGTTCACTTTGGTGAAATCGTTTTTCTCTTCTAGGCACCAGGGAGATGGCAAAGGAGAGCAGGACGCCGGCGCAGCATGGCCATCGCAGGGCCCTGGCACGAAGCTGCTCTGCGCCCAGGCTGGCGCTTCCAACACCAGCCTGGAGGGCCTGCGCATGCGCGGGCTGCAACATAACCACATCCCCAGTTTTCTAGTTCTAAGGTCCCTAAATATAGGCCTCGTTATCTGTTTCCTTACCCACTTTTGCGGTGACTTTCAGTATCGTACTGCAGTGCTGTTGTGAAAAAGGACATACCAAAGCCTTCGGATTGGAGAGGACCCTGAGTATGAGGACCCCCCTCATGTGAAGAGGAGGAAAATTAGTACACACATCTGGCCCATCAGGAGGGCCCTGGGGAGCAAACACCCCTCTTTCCAGTGCAGTACACTATCTTTACATTTTATTCCTGTCAAGGTGACTATTGTTTTTTACAGTGGGCTGTTACCTGTTATTTCTCACTCTAGTTTGCATCCCACTCGCACGGAAGGTGATGACTCTATTCTCCGTCACTGTTCCATTCTAAATGGCAAAGCCAGAGAGAACGGTGGAAACTAGTTTGAAAGCCAAAGAAACAGCAACCTATTATCCAGAACTCCAGTCTACAGAGGTTTCCCTGGGAACCATTCTAGATTTCCCATCCTAGGAGATGCTGACACCTGTGAATGGTACTTCACTGTGAGTCCTTTGCTTGCGCTTCCAAACTCAAAATAAATCCATGAAATATAGTAAATAGTTCACTTCTTGAGCAGTGTGCACCCAGACTCTGACTGAAAACAAACAAACAGATGTTTGTAACTGTTTGCAGTATGGATGGATACCTCTGCATCTCGGGATACCAGGGAAAGGGGGAAGCTATGTCCACGGGAAACAGGACTTTAGTAACTTTCAAACAGGAAATACAAGAACTGCTCACAGCTTCAGAAGATCTTGGAGCTGATTTCTAGAGCCACAAATGGAAGGTTTGGGGGAGGGGGAAAATTTCTTTTTAAGGCACAGATAAAGGATCTAAGAAAGGAGTGATAGTCATACAACAGTCTCAGCTATTTAACGCTTCCTCCTTTAACCTTGGTTTGTATTTATGAGATTCTTCTTAGAACAAGCTTCTCATCCCTTAGCAACTTAAGTTCTTTCCAGTTTAAGATATGCCCCAATGCTCAGTCCTCTGGGAAGAAGCTGTCCTGGGGGTGGACTCCATTCACAGGGAGGATGAGGCTGGTGCCTCCCCTGGCTTTACTTTTCTCAAATGCAGGATGTGGGCTTGCGAGCCCTTTGTAACTAACCGCTAGCCCCTGGCCCAGGAGTCTGCTCACTTCAAGGCTGTTGCCACACACCTCCAGGTCTTATCGGCTAACAAGCACCTGTGTAGCCAGCTTACCAATCTAGTGATTTTCATTTCTTTCCGTCTTGAAAGCAGTAAAACGAATGGGTGTGTACACAGAGTGTGAAAGGCACAAAAACAAGCTACCTACATTTTGAGAGGATGAGAGGAGCATATAATGCTGGTCAATCGCCCAGATTAATCCCATCATTGGGCTTCACTGCACTGAAGACTGGGTTTGCACAATGCCAAGGAAGGGGCGCTACTGGAAATAATCAGATTAATGTGTCAATGAAAACAGCCAAGCCAAGCACTTCAGCTCTCAAAATGGATTTCTGGCCGGAATTTTCCAGATTAGTGGTTCTGTATTCACTTAATAAATCAAGCAATTCCTGAATTACCACTTCATTACAGGGATATAAACAATGTCTAATTATGAACTAAAAACTTATAGGATGCAATATTATTCCTTATAAAGGAAACTAACCATTGGGGGAAAGCATTACTAAAACATTTTGATAATATAGGCAAAACACCCTCTCCCATCCAGAGCCTCCATCCCCCACTCGCAGGCAAGCACAAGGCACCATCCTCTCACCAGGGTGACCGCCACAGCCACCTAGCCACATTCTTGCTTCCTCCCTCACCCTCTTGCACAATTCTCCCCCAAACAGCCAGAGACATCCTTTGAAAATAGAAATCCATTTATATAGTGACCCTGCTTAAAATCTACCAATGACTTATCACTGCATGTACCAGGCAAATCCAAACTTCTAGTCCTGACCAGTAGAGGCCCCGAGTGACCTGGAGCCGGCTACTTCTCCGCTTCCTCTCATCCTCTGTGCACTCCAGCCCCTCGGCATCCTTCTTCCCACCACAGGGCCCTTGCATTGGAATGATCTCCACAGGGCCAACTCCCTGCTGTTTAGATCTCAACTAAAATGTTTCTTCCTCATCACATCACACTATTGTACTTTTCTTCACAGTACATATCCCTACTAAATCGTATTTTCTTATTTTCAAATGCCTACCCTTCCCCAATAGTAGCCAACATTTACTGAGTACCAGGCATTAGTCTAAGGGCTTTGAGTATATTAACCCTCCCTTAGTCCTCATAACAACCTTTTGAGGTTGGTGGTATTATTATTAGCCTATTTTACAGGTGAAGAGATTGTGGTAGAGACAAGCTAAGTAAAATATGCAAGATCACAAAGCTAGCGAGTGAAGAAGCCTAGATTTAAACCCAGGGAGTCTGGCTGCAAAGACTGTTCAATGACTACGCCATATGCCAGTAGGAAAAGCCCCTGACCCTTTCTGTCTCCTTCATTGCTGTTTCTCCGGTAGCTAGAACAGTCTCAATAAATGAGCCAACTTAATGTTTGTAATAATTTGTATTAATAAAGATTTTTATCACGTGGTCATAAAATACTATGGCAGCAATGTTTAACTAAAAGGAACTTTGTTACAATTCCACTCATATTTTCTCTAAATATATTTAATATAGAAAGTCTGGTCCTCTGATCCCATTTATTCTATTATTAACAAAAATCACCAGTTCTTTTGTTTTAGTAACCATTAGCTTATAAGATTCTCATTTCTTCAGTTAGAGAAATTACATTCCATGATAAACATTTCCAGGTAAAAAGGGTGTAACAGATAAGTTACATAAAACCATGCAAGGGCATGTAAAACGTCAATAAATAAAGTTCTGTAATGTTAAATAAAGCTGGGGTTCTCCAATCTGTCTGCAGACTCTGACACACATGCACATACATAAGGCTTCACCTTGGACAGAAGTTCAGCTGTGGCCAAGGTCTAAGTGCTTGGTTCTTAGGCATTAACTCATCTGAGCTTAGGTTGCTTCTCGTCAGAATCAATTGAAGCAAACAAGACAAAGCTTTTCTTCAAATCTATAGTAGTTGTTTCTATCCTATATAATAAAGAGGTAATATGCAAATTGACTGTCATGCCCTTGCACAAGATGGCCACCCCCACGTGATCACAAGATGGCCACCCCCATGTGGTCACAAGATGGCCACCACAAGATGGCCGGAAGGGGAGGGCAGTTGTGGGCAGTCAGGCCAGCAGGGGATGGCAATTAGGGGCGACCAGGCTGGCAGGGGAAGGCAGTTGGGGGCAACCGGGCCTGCAGGGGAGGGCAGTTGGGGGCAATCAGGCCAGCAGGGGAGGGCAGTTTGGGGTGATTGGGCCAGCAGGGGAGCAGTTAGGCATCAATCAGGCTGGCAGGAGAGTGGTTAGGGGGCAATCAAGCTGGCAGGCAGGTGAGCAATTGGGAGCCAGCAGTCCCAGATTGTGAGAGGGATGTCTGACTGCCGGTTTTTCAAATGGCCACCCCCACGTGATCACAAGATGGCCACCCCCATGTGGTCACAAGATGGCCACCACAAGATGGCCGGAAGGGGAGGGCAGTTGTGGGCAGTCAGGCCAGCAGGGGAAAAACCGGCAGTAGGACATCCCCCGAGGGGTCCCAGATTGGAGAGGATGCAGGCTGGGCTGAGGGACACCCCTCCCCACCCCCCCAGTGCATGAATTTCATGTACCGGGCCTCTAGTTAGTTCAAAATAGCCTTTATTCTTATTATAAATAAGAATTTATTGAGAACCTGTATTTGGTTTTCTGCTGTGGTGTTTACAGAAGCTTTCTGTGAGAAAACTTACCCTTTCAGGCCTTATTTTAGATTCACAGATGTTCAACGCTTATGATGTACTTTGGAGAACATGTAGCCCAACTAACTCCTTTCACACCTGATGAAACTAGACCCACAGAAATTATCAAGTGACCGGCTCAAGAACATCAAAATTAGATGGCAGATTCCTCAATTCCCAATCAAGCACTATTTCCAACACAATGCCAATGATTCAACGAGTGTTTAGTCACCATGCCATATGCCTGGGTCTTAGAAGAAAAGTTTTCTGATAAACCAAACTACTTCAACACAAGTTTATTGAGCAACTGTTATTTTATCAGTGTTGGGTTCAATTCTCCATTGAGATCCATGTCCTGATTTAAATGCTTCAATCATTTGCTGGATTAAAGAGGTTATTTGAGGTTTGGTTACCCTTCAAAGGGATATCAATCCAACCATATCAATAATCACTTTGAACATCAATGGTCTAAATGTACCAATTAAGTCACAGATTGTTAGAACTCATCTTAAATACTTCTTCCTCACCATATCACAACACAAGACCCAACTGTATGTTGTCTACAAGAAAACCACTTTGAATATAAAGACACATAGATTATGTGGAGCAATGGGAAATGTCATTACCTGCTGGTGGAAATGAAGAATGGTACAGCCACTTTGGGAGACAGTTTGTCAGTTTCTTACAAAACTAAATATACTTTTATCATGTGATGCAGTGAGTGTACTCCTTGGCATTTACCCAAAGGAGTTGAAAACTTACGTCTACACAAAACCTACACACAGATATTTATAAGGTACCCATACTACCTATGATGTGGTATATGTAGTGTTATTGAGAGCAGACTTGAAATAGTTGTAAATGTATATTGCAAACTCTAGGGCAACCACTAAAAAAGGTTAAAAGAAAAGCATAACTTATATGCTAAGAAAGCATTTTAAAACCACAAAGGAAGCAAAAGTGTAGAAGGAAAAATAGGGTAAATAACAATGGCAACAAATAGAAACCAGTAACAAATATGCGAGATATTAATCCAACCCTGTCAATAAGCACTTTGAATGTCAATGGTCTAAATGCACCAATTAAAAGACAGACTGTCTGAATGCAAGAAAAGCCAAGACTCAGCGAATGTTCCAAATTACTGGACCTGTGACACCTACCAACTTCCAAGGGCAGAAAACAACTTTAACTTCTTCTGTCAACTGGCCAGGGGGTCAAACTTTCCTTTTTTGAGCCCTTTGGCCAACATTCCACAGCACTTTTAAGCAACACTGAGAATATACTGTTTTCCTAAGGTGTAGTTTGGGAGCTTACAGATTTGTGTGTTTTTTTAAGGATGAGCACCACAACATTATTATCAGACTATTTTTTTTTCCAAGCCTGTTTTTATTTTCTTTGTAGTTTTTATTTAGAAAGGGTTCTTCTTAATTATGCATGGCTTTATTGTGACCACATCAATGGGTTTCTTATTGATTTATCATGAATCACTCCTCTCCTTGGCACAGGGTGGAGTGTTTATAACCATCATTATATCTGTTGCTATTATTCCATTAACTACGGCATTATTACTAATTATAATAGGAAACTAGCTAGAATGGTGACTGTGTTGGCTGGGGAGAGAGCAGCGAACTTCGGGTGCAGAAACACTGGTCTTATTCTCGTCTGCCATGCTTAGCTGCCCTGTTTTCAGTTGATCACATTGTCCTTTGAGATATTCAGGGACAATGTTGCCTGAGCAGTAGTTTATTTTCATTTACATTACTTGCATGGATTTAGAGATACAGGAATTTCTTCAGAGTCACATTAAAATAATAATTTAGACAATATGTCAAGTGGGTTCCTAGATTTGCCTCAGAACAAGTCACTTAAATTCTGACTCAATTTATAATATATGTCTTCCTACTGGTTCTTCAAGAAAACAAAGAGTCTGAAAATGACTCTAAATTATTCAAAATAAAATATCCAAAAATTGAATTTGAACAATTAAAATTAAAGTGATGTCATTGCATTTTATCATATAGGATTTTAATTATAAAAAATTATTTTTACATGTTTAGTCACCACTTTCAAATATATCTTCCTAAGTTTCCCCTGATAACCATTTGTGTGTATTAACAAACCTAAGAACTAACTCCAAACAATCATGCAGCTTCTCGTCCCCTTTTCTCTCAGCAGAAATCAAGTACTATTTCCTGAGAAACCAATGCTCAATGAAGGAACAAAATAGTACTAAGGCATGGGGTTTCAATGGTCCTGTTTCCTGAAAATAATAGGCCTGTCCAGAATATTTATACGTGTACTCATTCTAAATGTTGTAAAGAGGTGTACACATGCATATGTGCATGTGCGTGTGTGTTATAGCATAGAGCTAACGGTGTTGCTCCCCTTTAAGGAGAGTGGGAAACTTTATAATATAATAACTTGCTAGGAATGTATTTGTGTAATGGAATGTGAAATTAAGGTATATGGCCATTGCCATTAGCCTCCTACACGGTCCCACTTCTAGATCTATGAGCCAACTCCTCCTTGCAACGGTCATAGCATAAGTAATCCTGAAGCAAGCAGCTCTGACTACCGGGCGACCTTTCTCTGCGTGCAAGCACTTCCCGTGAGCACCCACAGGCAGAGCCTGAAACTAGGAGTCACCCAGACACAGAGCAAAGGATTAGAAGGCCAGGCCCTTAGCCTGGAGGGGCTTTCAATCTCACTGGGAAAAGATAAGATCTTACATATTCTTGTCATATCTTAAGAAACATTATGAAACCACACATGTCAACAAGTGTAATTTTTTTTTCAGTTGAAAAATGTAATTGTTGGAGCAACTCAGACTCAGTATAATCTGAGCAGAATGGAATTGATTTTTTTTTTAAATTTCTTAAAGGAGAAGGCTTTATGTTGGTTATGCAGCAGAGCAAAGAGACCTCCTTTCACTAAAATCAGAGCATTGTTTGCCTATTCTGACATGTGACTGTGTCATATTTGCAAGATGTCATTGCCTCCAGGAGACTAAAAGCTTCCTGAAGGAGAGACAATGTCTTCTGTTCCCTTCTATTCACTGCCTCCCTGGGTACCCTTCAGGTGTAGACCTAGTATTTGTTGAGCTGACCTGAAATGATTGAAGTGAATTAAAATTAATTCTTTCCAGGTAGGAAGGAATGAGAGAAGCCACTAATATATTGGGTGACATTATACACATCCACAAAATTCCTGAGAGCGAGATACTATTACCGGAATTAAATAAGATAATGTTAACAGGATTAACTATAAATGATCCTACCTGAAACTAAAAAATCAGTAAAAGTGAAAAAATGGAAGACATGCAGCTTCACAGAGTGGCCGATGTGAGAAACAGGGCAACATGGTTACCAACGGCCAAGGCCGCTTCAGGGGCCCTCACAGAGGCCGGGAAGAAAGGAGCTCGGTTCTGGGTTCCGGCATTCAGAGGGACCCTGGCAAACTGCAGTGCGCCCGAGACCATGGAGCAGGATGGTGAGGTGACAGAAAACCCTATCGTACAGCAAGGATCTAGAAAGGGGAGAGGATGGGGGAGTCTAGGGAGAAAAAAAAAAAAAACAGCCTGAAGATAAGACTGTTTGAGAAATGATCATTGTCAAAACGAGATCTTTTGCTTTGTTTTAGAGGAAGAGTTTTGCTTCAGTGTACAGCCCCGTTGATATCACTTCTATCGTTTCCTCAGAAAAGACTTTGACACTTTATTACATGATGGCTATAATTAATGTCAGACTCTAATTTAGAAATAAAAAAATTCTATTTGATCACTTGGTTGCAAGCTGGACCTGAAGTATGCTCTGGCATTATTACTAACTGTTAGCAGCAAGTTCTGGAAACAGATGCAGGCTGGATATGTGCTCTAAATATGAAACACATTGCAGAGAGGCTTGGAGATAAAAATACATACTGCTTATGCACACTCTTACTGTGCTATTTCCTGTCCTTATCAGCAACCAAAGTTCCTCTGGTTTTGCTCTTTCTTTGTTGTTCCAGGTGAACAAGCTGTTCTTTCTTCATTTGTCCCCCCTTTTTTTTTCTCTTCTACATGCTCATCTTCCTTTTTTTCTACTATATTTGTTTCATTAACCATGAACTGAGCACCTCCTATGTGCTAGAAACTGTGCTAGGGTATAAGGATTCAAGAATAGGTAAGGCAGAGGCACAGGCACAGTCCCTGAGAAGCAAACTCCTAAAAGGGGAAAAGCATGCGGTCAAACTATGATACTGAAGGCGGGTATGTACACAGGCGAGGGTGTCCCGCGTACAGAGGTGAGAAATGAATATACGGAGATGAGAGAGAGATTTGCTGTGAGGAAAGAGGTGGCTGGGAAAGGGATGCCTGAGAAGGCTCGGCAGGGCCCTGCCCCCGGATGCAGCCACTGCACTGGCATGGAAGAGTGAACCAGCTCCACACACTTGAGGCGCGCCAGGCATCCCTAAGAGAAAGGAGAGTCCTCTACCCAGGAGAGCTGACTGTACTATTTGGGGAGGCAGCGAAGTAGCCACATAAATGGGTTGTTCTTTTTAGCTGGGTCTGTGCTGCACTTGAATTGATATGAATGACCACCTAAAGGTAAGCGTTTAGTAATTGGTCTTATGGGCAAAACTAAAGAAACGATTTAATCAAAGAATGGGCCAATGATATGGAAAACTATCTGAGGCGCGTACACGGGCGACAACTGCTGGGCGGAGGAAATGTTTCCCAGCAAGGAATGCATGAAATACTTTCTGAAAAAGAAACATCGCTGACACAGTCAGGGACAAAAGGAAATAGTGCGGTGGTATTCCCAGTGTGGGGAGAGCAGTCTTGATGTTTTCAAAAATATCAGAACATCCCTACAATGGAATATTCAGTGGCATTAAGAAATGAGCTATCAAGCCATGAAAAGATAAGGAGGAAGCTTAAGTGCACATTTCGAAGTGAAAAGATCGAGACTGAAAAGTCTACATACTGTATGATTCCAATTATAGGACATTCTGGAAAAGGCAAAAATAAAGAGTCAGGAAAAAGACCAGTGGTTTCCAGGGGCTCGGAGGCACAGAGGGAAGGACAAATAGGGAGAGCTCAGGGGATTTTTAGGGCGATGAGACTATTCTGTATGACTCTGTAATGGTGGATGCATGGCATTTAATGCATTTGGCAAAACCCATACAAGTGCACAATGCTGAGTGAACCCTAATGTAAACTACAGTTAATAATAATGTACCAACGCTGGGTTATCAATTGTAACAAATGCATCACACAAATGCAAGAGGTTAGTAGTAAGAGAAAGTGGGAGGGGGGGGCGAGTTTACTAGTAGAATCTGTACACACATGCTCAAATTTTCTGTAAATCGAAAATGGCTCTAAAAATAAAGTATTAATTTCAAAACAAATGTATGTAATAGCATGCTTTTACTCTTTTGAAGTTAATGACACAACTTAGTTTCTCACAGGCATTTATTAGGTAAGAGAAGCTTTCTTTCCCCAAAGTCCTTAGAACAACAAATGCCTGGACAGACACCATCTTAGTCCTTGCAGAACCTCTGAGGCGCGTGCACGGGCAATTCTGAGTAGTCACTTACGTGAGACGGTTGAGGCACAACAAACACCCCGACACGTCAGAGAATAGTGCAAAGAATCATCAGTGACAATGAAACTAAAACTCGGGTTTCCTCGGTTACATTGCCTCCACCCTCTTCTCGGATCCCAGTGAACCACAGAAGCCACTGTGTCATCAGAAAAGTAACTTTAATACTTTTGGCAAGGTGAGGTTCAAGCTTCCAGGTCTCCTTTTAAGAAAAGAGAGGGACTGCGGCAAGTCTTTCAATCCAATTCCTAACCAGGTCTCTGCCGTCCCCGCATAAGCATGATTCCTTTCACTACTGAATCCTTTCTCCACGTGTGGGTGCTTATACACGTATCAAAGATAAATCCTCACCAAAAACATCTGACAAGAACCACGCAGAAAATCAGCGTCAAACCATGTACACGCATTTCATCCCGAGCTTTGGTACCTCGGTCTAGCTACAAATAACAGGAACCCGTCACACAGCCAAGTTTAGTCAGCTCTGCGAGCTGGGCCAACTATCCCCAACTGACCTAATCGGAATGGAAATCACTTCTTGGGTTCTCAGCTCTAGTAACTCAAAAGTTACAACAAACTGGGGTCCAGGTACACCCTGAACCTGGGCCCACGGCAATAGGATAAAGACATCCTCTGCTCATGCCAGAAGGTAGTTCAACTTACAGAACGCAAAAGTAACCCAACAAGCCACAGTCCATAGAACAGAGAAGAATAGTGAACATTCAGTTGGTAACACAGGACTTGCCTTTGTTTAGGCTTCATTACATTTAATATCTTCCCCTTCTGTGGCTTTAAACAGAGAACTTCTTCAAAATAAAAGTGGATCCTGTTAAATGTAATCACTCGCCCGTGGCTGCTGTGGCAGAGGTGTGTCTATCAAACAGGTGGCTCTTAATAAAGGAAGGGTCCTATAGTAAAAAGTGGATGTTCTGCTGTTCTATTGTAGTGGCTTCAACGTTCTGGTTTTTGGTATTAGTTGCGGGAGTTTTCCTTTTAACCTCTCTTAGGGCACCACTCCCTCCTATGTCCTGGCTATGTCCACGTGTACGCGGCACATTACTGAGGCTGCTGGTTTCAAACCTTGATTCAGGGGACTTGATAAGAACTCAGTTATAAGGGTCATTTAAAAATGAACTGCATCAATCCCCACTGGTTTTTAAATTACATGAAACCATCATCCCAATATACCTTTAATGATAAAAGGAGGGGTTTTTTTCCACTAGCAATTTCTAGATTTTGTGGTAGCAATAAAATAGTTTTAGTCATTTTATTTATTACACTAATGCCCATTCTGCTGACCTTTGAAAATATTATAGTTTAGCGACCAAGAGTCATAAAAACAGAGACCTCTTTAATGTCCTGTGTAGTTAAGTGGAATTTTTTGATATTTAAATGTCTTGAAAGAAATTCAAGACTATTGGCTTACACAAAACAAATAACCTTCAGAAAGATTATAGTTCTTAACTGTCTTGTGTAAAAAGGCCCTACAAATGCAGAGAAAAATCATCCATATATGTATTGGCCTCTGAGAGTAAGTGACCCAGGCAGAGAACACGTAGGCCCTTCCCTTGAATCTCATTCCTGTGTCCTAAGTCTCCAAGAGACCTCCAGAAAGCATCAGAGAGGCCCCAGGCACAGTGGCCAAGACCACAGAAAAAAATACCGGTGTCTCTCCCTTCTACCTCGTGGATGCCAAAAAGGGATGCAGACTTGGCCTCATCTGAGCTACTTCACGCAGGTGGGTGGGGCGGAGGGGGGGGGGTGCAGGGTGGGGTTATTTTCGATGAACCAACTCCTTTAGCAGGCTGACAACAGCTCACCATCTGACCTGCAAGTCAAAAAAGCAGACTCGATACACAGCTGTGCTTCTTTTCACGGTAGGATAATTACATAAAATATATTTTGAAAGTCAGTGAGGTTTTATTCACACAGTGTTTGGTAATGACCTACTGAAAAGTAATTACAATCTTTGTGTCAAGCCTCACAAGTGCTCTGAACATCATAAATGCCATGGGAGATAACATGATTACGATGATAAAGACGGGCCGTGGTTAGGGTGGCTGTCAGCTTCACTGGTCCTCGCCTTGCCAGGCTTGCTCTTTAACTTCGCCTACCTCTGCATAGTGAATATTCTTTTAGGAGCGTATAGGATAAAACGAGATAATGTGCAAAACCACTCGAGGCAGGGTGCTACTGAAATACAGATTACTTTGTGATGAGGCCACAATTACCACAGTAAGTGTGGTGGGAACGGAGGGCCAATCCCTACAGGGCTGCTTCTGCGCTGTAATGCCTCGTTATGATAAGGTAGACGCTATTAGTCCATTACACGACAATAATGTATTGGGCAGTCATAACCCTACACATGCTGCTATTATTCCTGTTATAATACTTCAGGCTATTCAAGGTTAAGAAAATGTTTCCTGAAGTTTGTATTGTAACTATGAGCTTCGAGACACCTGGTTGTGTATCATTCTTTGCAACAGAGATTGTGGGTAACATACCATTATAATATTATTTTACTTACACCTTGCTTCCATAAAGGATTTGTGGAAGACTAAAGAAACTATATAATATAATATCATTGTCATTCATTAAGTTCTGGAATTTGTATCCATACTTGAAACATTACTCATAAGAAAGGATACCAAAAAAGCAAGTTGTAAAATCAGATCTCTGAAGGTAATTAAATAGATTAAATTATGCC
Source organism: Eptesicus fuscus (assembly GCF_027574615.1). Classification (NCBI taxonomy): domain Eukaryota; kingdom Metazoa; phylum Chordata; class Mammalia; order Chiroptera; family Vespertilionidae; genus Eptesicus; species Eptesicus fuscus. Next base: position 15,039,606 of record NC_072482.1, on the reverse strand, counting down.
TTTCTTTGTCATGGTCTTTTAGGATGAAACAGAGTTTCTTTAGGAACACGTCTTTCAGAGAGAGCCTTCTGGTTGCTTTTATTCCTATGCTCTCTCAGAGAAAAACATTATCGAGCCCAGTGACATGTAAGTATAACTTAACATTTTCTATTTTCTAAGATATAATTGAATAGTTATTTTCTTTAGTCTTTACTGGCTTTATGTGAATGGCTCCCAATTGTTTTAGCTCTATAAATATTTCTGGTAAATCTGCAGAATAATAATGGTAATAACGACAAACATTTACTGAGTATTTCTATGTGCCAAGCACAGTATTAAGTGCTTTATGAATGCATATGAGTATTAACTCATGTCAAAGGTTTTTATTTCAAATATGCTCTGTGGTGACCCATTTTATAAAGCAAATAATACCCTCTGAAAGTTTAGATTGTTATCTACTTGATATATTTAAGCCAGGGCTCGCCTGCAAATTATATATAGACATACAATTTTTGCACAACAGTTCTAGCTCCAGAATATCAGCTACAATCTATTTAGCACATAATGTGTGTCAGGCCCATCCTAAGCACTTTACATAAAGCACCTCATTTAATCCACACAGTAACCTTAAAGAGAGAAATAGTATATCCCTATTTTACAAATAGTAAAACTGGGTTTCAGAGAAGTAAGAAACGTGTCCTATAGGTGTATGAGCGAGGATTCCAGCCTGAGTCTGAACCTCCAATCCTATTCTTTCTCACCCATGATGCTGCGAGAATATTTTATGTATCCCTTCCTATTTGGGGATGAGAACTGATGACTCCACACGAAAACATGAAACTGGAAAGCACTGGAAGAGGTGAACACAGGACTGCTTGGCGATGGAGACGAACGTTAGCATTGCAGCTGTCCGTGTCACAGAGAACGCGGGCCTGGACCTTAGGGATAGCTACAGACATTGAGGGGGAAGATAATGAAACAGGAACCATGCACCCTGGCACCTAGGCCCCTAGGAGACAGGCCCCTCTCCACGGAGGTGCCTATGACTGGTCGCCAGGGCAGTGAGAAGGGTGCTCATCCCACGTAACTTGGTCCCTAAGCCCCGCAGGTAGCACGCTGAGCAAGGGCAGGTGGAGCAGGGTCCCTCCGGTTCCGTGACAGTCCACGCCTCGTTCTTGCTTCCTGCTTCCCCGTGTGCTGACCAAAGGGATTTTCTGTTCTCCTCACTTCAGTGTGTACACAGACCCTCCCAGCCTGGCATGGTGCGACTCTGCCAGTAACAACTCATAGACATGTTTGGGGTGGGAGGGAAAAGCTGGACTGAACTCGTTCTCAACCAGTTTAAAGCAGAGGCTCGTTCCTCCCTTCGGCCTCCTCTGTTTATGGACATGTTTCACGTCATGATCGGGAGATAAGACTCAAAATAACCTGGCTGTCCTACGTGACACGTGCAAAGGAGAAACACTTCTCAGGGTGATTTTCGATGGCTTCCCCGCTGAATTCACATACAGGCAGACTCAGTAAGAAAGAGTGGAGGGGAGGGGGGGTCCCCTAAGGCTGCCGCCAACTCCCCGAGGCTTTCCCTCTCACAGCTGCCAGGGGACAAATGGCAAACCTGCCTCAGCCACAGAGGGAACCCAGAGGACCCTGACAGAAGCAGGCTGGCACCAACCCGTCCTGACACAGTGTCGCGTCGGCCTGTGCAACACAGAACACCCAGAATGACACACAAGAGGGGTGACCAGAAGGGACCCGACACCGTCCAACACTGTCTCTGGCGCCACCCCAGCCTGCCTCATCATAACCCTGTGCCTTCCTTGTCCTTTCCTGTGTCTTTAATCGGCATTTGCCTGGAGGAGCCAGTCATTCCAATCAAGGGAAATGATAGCTAAGATTCTGCACGCGGCACCATTCCCCAGTCAAGAGCATGTGACTCGGGAACCCGGCAGTCAGAATGAAAGGCGTGGCACGGTTCTCCCTCCATCCCGTCTTTGCCTACTCACCCCCACGGGAGTCCATCTGTGGCAGGAAAGGTGAGGGCCCTGGGACCAGAGAGCCCTGGCCTGCTATTTGCTGGAGAAGCAAAGCCTTCCCTCCTCCCCAGTTGAAAGAAACAAAGGAGACTGAACTAATCAAAACCTGCAAGCCTGCTGGTGGAGCTTCAGCTTGGCAGTGGTGCAACTCAGCGGAGTGAGTAACGGCGTCGAGCTTTGCGGAAAAGGAGAGCAGGAGAGAGACAGAGACAGAAACACAAAGAGAGAGAGAGAGAGAGAAAGGCATTAACCTGGCCAGGAGTCACACAGGTGCCTGGAGCCCGACCGCTGAGCAGTGTCTGACCTGTAGGATCTGACTATGTGCCCTGGAGGCGACTATTTCTGGGGCGGGCAATGCCGTAGTATGTGCGGTGGGGGTGTGCTGAGAGATTTATTTCTTATTCACAGGACTCACGGGGCTGGCCGAGAGCTGTTAGGTGGACTTGTGAGTTGGAAGTCTTCGTGGACACGTCCTGGCTCTCTACGAGGGATTCTCCACGATGGAGAGGCCGTGGACCCCACGCACTCCCACCGCGAGCCACAGGTCTCTGCGGCGCCTTTGGCAGAGTGGACGTGTGAGCACTGGGGCCGCCACACGGAGAGCGATAGCACTGCGCTCTGTGGTTCACAGAAAGCCTGCCCTGGGCGGAGCTGGCCGCTCAGAAGCCACGCGTGGCCTTTTAAGACTCTTGCAGGCCTCACTGCACCTCAAGTAACTAGTTTGTGAAAAGGATCTTAAGTGTGCAGCTGCTCTCTCCTGAAGCTGGTTAGCTTGGACTCCTGGGACTTAAAAGCCTTTAGAAATGGGGGGGCTGTGCCATCCCTCTGTCATCTGGCTCACAGGCAGGTGTTAGGAAAAGAAAGGAACAAGCAGAGGAGGGCCTGGCAGGAGACCCTCAGGAGAAGGCCCTGGTGATGAGGGGCTGGGCCCACCAGGGGGTACAATGCAGCAGGACGCAAACTGGTGGCATGCAATCTCCTTAGGAAATGTGCCATCTCTGGAGGGTTTCTGACTTAAACTGGGAGAATATGTGCTAACCCCCTAATTCAGAAGACCCGGTCTGCCCGTTGTCAAACCCTGGCCCACATGCGTCTGAGAGAGTTACTGTGAGCACGGGTAAGACAGACGTGGCCCATCCTGCAAGCCCACGCCCGCCCCCTGCACGGGAGTGAGTTTTGAGTTGAAGTGTGGTCTTTACCTGAAATACGCCTGGGCACGTCGGTGATGGCAGGGAGCCCGGTGCCCCGTGTGGAAGACAGCGGGGTGGTGGAGTGAATGGACGGGGAAGTCATCTGGCTCAGGTAGGAGGGGTAAGACTGGTCATAGGACCACGGTGGGGAAGACTGTGCCTGCCTGGGGTCTGGGAAAAAGAAAAAAATCTTTAGTATACCAGCTGCTGTGACCTTAGAACACACAACCCAGACAGGATAAAACAGGGGGAAACACACACACACACACACACACACACACACACACACGCACGCACACGCACGCACGCACAAACACAGTCTATTTATTCCCTACAACCCCATCCCCTCAGGCCCTGAATAGCACAAAGCTAGACCGACTTTGGGTGTCAATAAAAGTAACAAAATGAATCACAGGGAAGGACGATTTGTCTCTCACATAAATACGTCTACTTAGGAAGTCTAACCGTCCTTAGAAAACAACCTGCTTCAGTTATCTTTGCAAAGCTGAATTCCATTTTATTTGCTTTCTGTACTTCTTCATTTACTCCAGCGAACATGTATTCCTTATTTCTTTTAGCGTTTAAAAATCCTTTGAACAATTAACTTAGTTAAGGAACAGGCAGACTGCTGCTTTCCACTGCGGCCTACCCAGCTACTCTCTCAGGCATGCTTTCCGGCTTTCATGGTGTGTGATGCCACCATGTTAGCACGGTTCGCTTTCTTCCCGGGCAGGTCGGTGGGGTGTCACCTGCTAGCACGGATGTGGGAGCAGAGATGAGAACAGGGTAAGGCAGCATGTGAGAAGAGTAGAATGGAGGGGAGCTGGTTATAGTATTCTCCTGGTAAAATGACTCCAGAAAATAACCTTTACCAAAAGGCAAAACTTAATTTCAAAGTCAGCTACTATGAAGAACTGAAGAGCTTCATCACCATCCAGACAATAAGAAAAATGATCCAAAACAGGAGAACGGGGACATGTCTTTAAACCTATTGGAATCTGTTTCAAAAAGGTGTCACGTGTTGGGAATGTGACCTAGTGTTACCTACAGTCACTGTAATAATAAAAATCATGGGCAGCCAACTTGTTAGGGTTCACTGCTGACCATCAATGATATGTTTGGGGGTATCTCTATGGAGTTTCTTGGAGGAACAAACTAAATCAAGGCCCAAGCGGATTTATCAAGAGCTTCAGTCTACATAAGAAAAAAAACGTAAATTTGCTCTATGTTTCCAGGGCGGAAAAGTGTATATTTCAAACTGTTTTGTTCTTACTTGAGGGCTAATCAAACAGAATCACAAGCACATTTCTCTTAACATTTTTTTTCTAATTTCAAACATTTTTGTTAATTTAAAAATGCTTGTTAATTTTTAAAATTCTAATATACCAGGCCATTCACAAGACAGCTTTATATATTAGAATATCTATGGATTTTGGAATGTTCAGAATTAGGTTCAGGCTCTGAGACTTCTACTTTCTAACTATAATCTTGGGTTAATTACTCAGTGACTCTGAGCCTCAGTTTTCTCATCTGTAAAAGAGGTAGAGGAATAATAATACCTAAATCACAGGGATGTGATGATTACAGGAGAAAACTATGAATAGAGGACTAGCATAGGAGGCACTAAGTAAGTATTAATTTTTATCTTTTAAAAAAACTCTTTGTAACACTAGGGTAGTTCCATGGTTAAAACACATCTGCATTGGAGTTAATAAATTTGCAATAGGTTTTAAATTATTCCCACATCACCTGTCAGCCTCTGAATATGAAAAGCTTATTTTTCAAAAATGATTAAAATACTTGGATAGTCAATTAAAGTTTATTCCTAAAAATAAAAATGAGAATAACAAGACAGGTTTTTCTGAGATGATTCCTCTTTTTAAATACTCTCAGTTTTTCTCCACAAAGTCGTTTAGTTTCAGCTATTTCTTGTTTATTTGTTCAGTTCAGAAACAATTTATTTAAAGACTGTCTAAATAGGACATACTTTTCTTGAGTCAAAATAATTAAATACATCTGGATATTTATCTGATATTTACTCTATCAACAAATATATAGAAAAATTTCATCCTATTCCATTTTAAGAAACATTTTTACCTGAGTTTGCAATTTGAATAAAAGTATATTAGTGTAAATGGTGACCATAAACTTTTCCTTCAGAAATCTAAAGGATGCTTGATTGTTAAAGTAATGAACCTTTGTACTTTAAAATGTTCAAGGCTGAGATTGTATAGATTGGCAGCATTTCAAATCTGAGTGAGTGGTCCTTGTTATGTATCTGATACTGACTTCCTTGCTTTAACCATTAATGTAATTCACTATTCAGAGAAATGGGAAATGATCTTCAGATGGGAAAAGACGCATTCCTTACAGCACCAGAAGCAACCTAATAAAGGCAAGGCCTTCTTTCAGGCAACATTTTCAGTAGACACCAGGGTCAAGAACCACAGAGCTGAGTTGGGCACAGAGGACTCACATTTGGGTTTGAGTTCTACTCTAATGTCACCAGATGACTTCCTGAGCAAAGTAGTGTGGCCTGAATGTCCATTCCTCTCCTGTGACATGCTGTCACCAGGAGTATTGGGGCGCCATGCCCCCAAATGGGAAAAAATACAAAGAACTGTAAAGAGTGACTAAAATTATTAAAGTTAAAGATATCACAGAGGAATTGGGGAACTTAACTTGGATGTAAGATACAGCCTTTCTCTTTAAAAAACAACAACAACAACAACAAAAAACAACTCTTGGTGACATAGGCTATTTGCATGGTTAAAACACGTCTGCATTGGAGTTAATACATTTGCTGTAGGTTTAAGATTAGTCTCACATAACCCAGTTCTCCTCGTGCAGAAAGGTAGCCCGGTGCCAGGAAAACAGTGAGGAAAGGATCTGAGTTGGAGTCCAGCTCTGCTCTTTATAAACTGTGTGACCTCAGCTGTGTTAGCATGCTCTCTGTACTTCAGTTTCCCCGCATGGAAAATGAGGCAGCATAACATGGTAAAGCGAATACAGCAAGGGGGGTTATGTGTACTTGGCTGGGTAGAGCTCCCCACTGCACTAACCAAAGCACTTAAACTTTAGGTGCCTCAATGGCTCATCTGGAAAATGAGAATAATGGTACTTATTAGGGTGGTTGTGAGCAGTACATGAACTAGTCATCTGACACTCCTGGCAATATTAAGTACATAATATCTAGAAGTGACTATTGATACCTGTAAAGGAATATAATGACAACTACTATCATTCTGTTTACAAAATTAGATGAGATAATATAAGTAAAAGCATTTGAATAACTGGAAAGTACTATATTGAAACTTATTCTCTTTAGGAGGGCTGTGTGTTTCTATATGTTGCTGAGCTTTAATTTCCTCATCTGTGAAACAGGTTTGATAATATTATCTCAGAGAGTTGTGTAAGCATTAAATAATATAGAGTGGGTGCAAATCATCATTATCCAAAAAGTTAAAAATCTGACTCTAAACTATTCAGTGTGGCTGGGTTGCCTAGTGTTATTCGTGAAGATTTCCAAGGTCACATTCAGCATAATTCAGTATAATGCCTGGCACACAGTAGGTACTCAATGAACAACCAGTGAGTGAAGTTTCCACGGTGGCTTGAGTGAATAATGGAATTTTACAAGAAGTAGTAATTAGTCATTTTCTAACTTCCCCTATAAAGACAGTTGTGTCGGTGAGGTTTTAGCTTCTACATAAACTTCCTGACTGTCAGAACAGTCTATTAAAGGGTAGTTTTACTTAGTGGGGGTCCTTCCTGCAGATGTCCAAGATTAGCAAAAATAACTTCTCACTATCCCTGAACAACTGAGAAGATCTCTCTGCGTTTTTGGGGTGCTTTGTCTCTCAGAGGGCAAGCTGCAGTCCAGCCAATCTCTTTCAAGGACACCATCAACATCCTAAGATTCTATGATAATGACCTACTTAAGAAGAGTTACTAAAGAAAAGTAGAACACAAGAACTGCCATGTGGAGATCACTAGATTTTAGTATAAGTAATTTTAAAGGGGACAGCAATCTTTTAAAAAAATTTTTTCAATTACAGTTGACATAAAATATTATATTAATTTCAGATGTACAATATAGTGATTAGGCATTATATAACTTACAAAGTGATCCCCCCCAATAAGGCTAGTACCCAACTGACACCACATACAGTTATTACAATATTATTGATTATATTCCCTGTGTGGGACGGCAATCTTAACAAACAAGTAATGGTCTCTAAACACCCTGGGGCCAGTGGTCGGCAAACTCATCAGTCAACAGAGCCAAATATCAACAGTACAACGATTGAAATTTCTTTTGAGAGCCAAATTTTTTACACTTAAACTTCTTCTAACGCCACTTCTTCAAAATAGACTCGCCCGGGCCATGGTATTTTGTGGAAGAGCCACACTCAAGGGGCCAAAGAGCCACATGTGGCTAGCGAGCCGCAGTTTGCCGACCACGGCCTAGGCCTTCCCTAATATCCTGTGACGGAACCATCAGACATCAATCCCAGCTCCACCATTTCTGGCCTAGGTGATGTTGGACAAATTATATAACCTGCCTGAGCTTCCAGCTTCCTAATCTGTATAATGGAGATAGACCTCCCCACAAAAGTTGCTATGAAGAGTAAATGAGATAATGTAATAACAAACTTAGCACATGGAAGGAACCCAATCAATGGTCACCACTGTTAAAACTTACACTGAACCTTCATTCTGTATTTAGGTTTCCAGCCCACGAACTCTAACTCTAGCAGAGGACAATTTTCAGGAAGCTCCCTATAGTTTTGAAGTTCACTATTTGGAGAATATATCTGTGTTAGTCATGTCAGTAGCCATTGCAATCATTTAACCTTAATCATGTTCTTTCTTCGTCTTGGTTTATCCAAGACCAAGAAATCTTAATCTCTTTTAGTGTATTTTCTAAGACTGTACACTTTAACTTTTTTCAAAATGTTAGTGAAGAAAATATGGCTATAAAATATCTTGACTTCCAAATGCCCAATCACCAAGAAAATATCATTCAATTATAAATATACGATTACAGCACATTTGCTTTGTTGTAGACAATGATTCATGCTTATAGAAGAGAAAATTCAGCTCAACCTGATCTCATAAAGGATTTCTGATCTCAACTTCCTGAAGAAACCTGAGACTTCTGAGATTCACTCTTAACTTGGATGAGTCAGAGCAGGTGACAGATGTTTTTTAGGCATCACCAGTCAATCCCAAGGTTATTAATAGGGAAGAGTACAGGGCCCAGCTCTGAGACAAACCTACCAATTAACCACTAACAAACCAGAAACTGTCTTCATCTCAACCTCAGGCCCCACAGAGCCAGTATAATCCACTCTTTCACTCTGCCCATCCAGAGTTACATTGAATAGTTTGTCTTCTCCAGCCGGCAGAAATATGGAGGGCACACCATGTCCTACCACTCCAACATAAAAGAATATTCTTGATTTTTGTGTCTCAGGGGATAGAGGGGCCAATCATAGTCTTGATGCTACATCCCGGGTGGCTTTCATTAACTATAAGCACCCATAAGTTCTGAGAGGATAACTGAAATTTTCAAAAGAGATGAAAACTGATGTTAAATATGTTTATGGTGTTTTATAAACTATAACTCATTGTTTTTACATGGCAATCTTCAGAAACAGTATCAATGCTATTTTTATGACTATACTATAGAGATTCAAATATGACAATTTAAAAACAAAACCCTTGGTGTTGGGGTTTTATGTGCACATACACTAGTCCTTGGGAAAGCTGCATTATTAAATACCACATGAGCATTTCAGTAGAACTCCACCCCTATTTCTCCCCAAACGTCTCTCCTAGTGCCTAAAAAGGGGGATTTAAAGGGAAGTTGAACTGTAACAAACAGAGAAAAAATCAGGTCTTTCCTAGATTATGGGCCTGCTGTCTCACAGGCAGGATATGACTAATCAAAATGACTAAATGGGAAAGAAGAGAAAGAAGCAGTAGACCGAGGGCAGAGCAGAGCACCTAGGGAGCTTGGAGATAAAACCAATGAGAAAACAGCCCCAGTTCCACCTGTGAACGCATGCTAAGGACTACCACTGGGCACGGAAGGGCAGGCACTTTATTGGACACCTCAAATCTTCAACAGCACACTTCCCAAAGAAAACGTGGCTTCCTCTGTAAGAACAGACCAAATCTAGCTACTAAGAGTTCAACTTAAATAAAAAGCAGTCATTTGACCTAAGGAATCACTTCAGCAATCGTTCCAACTGAGGCAGAGTCTGTCAGAGACACTGCTACTCCCAAAACTGCATGGGACCACCCCACACAGCTTGTATTCTGAAAGGACACCGAAGTTCAGAGCCTGCCCACACTTGGCAGTTTCTCTCCCACCTCACTAAGTGGCGGGCAAGGCTCTGATTAGCTATCCCTTTCTCATCTACAAAGTACAAATGGTCACCACTGCCGCATGAACAGGACTTTTGAGGGGGAAACGTTTTACATGTTGTTCTGGTGAATCAGCAAATCATCCGTTTTTGTTGAGATAAACAGCTCCTGGATGCCCACATGGCAGTGTGATGTTTAAGAGACAGATAAGAAACAGAAGATATTTCTTGCCTTGAAAAATCTCACACCACCAGTTGGGGAAGTAGGACTAATAGATGTAAACAATGAACTCGAAACTTTCAAAGCATGTACTTGTATCTTTTAAAAAAGCTGTGAAGATAGAGATGAACCACAGAACACCAATGTCAGAGTGGACTTTGTATGTCCTTCCTCTAAGGTGGTGTTCCTTCAGCTTAGGCTGCCTGGAGATTGGTTGCATCTGCTTTCCATTCTATAAACCTCCAAAGCATAGAAGCGCAGAAGGCAACATGCCCAGGGGATGCTCAAAGATACTAATTGGGGGAGGGTCCCATCTCTCAAGTTGTCTTTGCATAAATGGAGACGACCGTTGACTTCCTCCTGTGAGTATGAGGAGAGCAAGCTCTCTTCTCTGGGTTGGACTAGAGCTGCTGAAGATTATAACTGGTCTGGGGAAAAGGAAGGAGTGGCTGGGCATTTTCTGAAGGGATATGCAGAGTCATGGGCTCTACGAGCAGCCATACTTGCAAATGACTGAAAACCTACATTTCATGTCTGCATAAGTGAACTCCAAACACTTGGGGTCATAATCAGAGAGGAATGGGGAGGGCAGATGGTTAGAAAAAAGGCACGCTAGGAAATGAACTGACTCCGGGAAGACCTGTAGAAGTCTTTCTTAATAAGTTTGAAGGGCGGGAGCGGGGGGCAGAGTAGTCAGAGAGCTTTACAGAGGCCCAGTGAAAGGTACGTGTAGAAACTCGGTGGTGGCTCCAAGCAGGCCCCCTTTTGTAAATACTTCGGTTAAACGTGTATGGGTGTGAAGAAGGGCCTGCCTTCCTCAGGATCACTCACAGCGAGGCACTGTGGACACGGCGCTGAACTCCATGCGGAGACGGAGAAAACAAGTCTACACGGCAGAGCCTGCACCAGCACCCAGAGGCTGCTTCCTGTTTGTGCTGCCAGCAGGCTTCTGAGTAGTGTGACTTCTGCCCAAGCTCAGTGTGCCTGCAGTGAGCACCTGCTACACTTGGGGAGCAGGGGCAACTAGAGAGATCCACATCTCCCCTTCTTCTCCTCCACCCCTGTGTTTCTCTTAATCAGTACTCATATCAGGCTCTCTAGACCTCAACTATTTCTTGAGAAAACTGGGGTATTTACAGTGAACAGAGTCTACTAGTTTAAAATCATGTATCTCAATTGCTACCAGGGTCAAGTAAAGTCAATACTATTAACAGAGAGAGGCAGAGTTACAGTTTCCTATCCTCAACTACTTCTGTCACATTACTGTCATTCATAATATATACTCACATTCACATGGACATTAATTCCCATTTCAAAACAACTTAGACTAAATACTAAATGTTAAAGTCTATGTCCTCTCTAATAACCTTTTTAGCTAGACTGGATTTTTCAATGAACTTTCTCACACTGACCAAGGTGGCTGACAGAATCATTTGGCAGAAAACCAACCCAACTGAGTCACAGAACTTTAAACTGAAATTTGAGGGGGGAAAAGGCAGCAAACTGGCTAAAATTGCATGCTATGTAGGGTATACCGGACATGACAACAGATTATGAGAAGAGAAACTTAGGAGACAACAGAAGGAAAGAGAATGAGAAGTGATAAGGATAGCCTAAGACATCATAGCCTGTAACAAAACGCTAAAAGTACAACCAGAGGGAAGTTGAACTATTAGGACAAGGTAATGAGAAAGGCCTTTCAAGTTTCTCCAACCTTTGGCTGAATGGAACTCATAACTCTTACAGAAAATGAAGGGATTTTTTGTTTTATTTAAAAGGAAAACCTAATAGAAGAAACAAGAGGTTATAGCACATGTCACACTTAACCTGGCCTGAGCCTTGGCCTAGCCTGGATCTCAGAAGTAAAGCCAGCAGAGTGGGGAATAAGCTACCCACAGGTAGAACCAGAACTTGAGATACAACTGGGATGTGGTACTGGCCAATGAAAGTGACTCTTAGTCCAAATCACAGTACTGAAATGGGTATAATAAATTCAGGTTCAAATCAGTTTGATATCAACATCCAAGGTGTTAAAGAAGGTCCCGGGCATGGTGAGTCCTGCTATTGGATAGATGATGCTGCCCCTGGTTCTAAGAATTGTCTCCCCATCATTCACCCATTCATTCAAACAAAATTTATTGTGTGTCTACCTGGTACTGTGCTTAGCACTAGGGATATTAATGCCCTCGTAGAGTTTTCAGTTTGGCAGGTGAGACTGATGTTAACCAACTAATCATCCAACTGTGATAAATGGAAAAAATGAGATAGATTAAACCAAAACTGAATGGTAAGCAGAAGTCTAGCAGATTAAGTAGATGAGGACTAGGAGAACTTAAGGAAAAGCAAACAGCGTGTGTCAAGTTCCTGGGACCAAGGCAGTATAGTTTTGGTCAGGCGGGGGTGGGGCGGGGGGGAGTTGAGAAAGCCGGTTTGGTTAGATTACTGACACAAGGTTCAAAATAGTATGACATGAGAAAGGGAGAGCAGGCAGAGAGGAGCCAGGCTATGCAGAACCTGCTGGGCCACACTGAGGGGCAATGAAAGGTCGCTGAGGTGTTTTTAAGTATGGCGTGACATAATCAGACATGCGGGTTTAAAATCTCCCTCTGACAGCATCATAATAGAAACAGGGCAGAAGTCCAGTCCAGGACTGGGCACATGGGGAAGGGTGTGGAGGGAAAACAGCAGTTGAAATGGACACAAGGGTGGTGCCCTCAGGAAACCGAGGAGCAGCTGAGGGCACTTAGCTGCCCCCACACATCATCTGACCTTGAAAATGAGGCTCCTGAGACGCCCCTGGCTGGATCAGGATTGACTCTGAATGAGCAAGGTAAGCCTGGGGTAATTGGCCTTGGGCCTGCAGCACTGAATTAGGCAGGCTCCACCTGGTACCTTCTGGCTCGGGGGTGAAGCCCAGACACCTGTACATTTAACGAGCTCCCCAGGTGATACTAATGTACAACCAAATTTGAGAACAACGAACATCATTTTTACTGATGACAGTTATAAAGGAAAATTACCCAACACTGTTTTTGATGTAATCTTCCCTATCAAGAATGTTTTTCAAATAGAAGGAGCAGAACAAACATGCTAAAGAGGAAATTAAGACCCAAGAGAGGTAAGGAGATAAGGAGAGCAATTTGCTCCTTTAAATGCATTCAAGTTTCTCCTCCAAGATGAATTATACCCCACAATACTGCAAGAATTTGCGGCAACTAATGGGCAAATGGCTTCTGGTTGACAGAGTATGGTCAACATCGACCTAGCTGGTTTCTACTGGATGCATATTGCTTTCGAATCATCATAAAGTTGAAACATTTTAGGTTGAACCATTGTAAGCTGGGGACCATTGGCAGTTGTTTTGGAGCCATTGTTGTTACTGACTTGCTTGCAGACCAATAAAAATCCTCAAGTCAATTTCAGTAGTCTGTGTACAATGAACTTTTCACCTTCATCGCCTACCTTTTGTGACTATTGGAAAGCAGAAGGGGTTCACTAAAACTTGCTTCCTAGGATTAATAAAGCAATAGATTAAGAGCAAGCTCATCTGCCTATTGCACATCTTGACCTAAGCAAGATAATGCCTTATCTCTAATGTGATTTAGAGCTAGTTAAAAAGCCAACCAGAAAGTGGCCGTTGATGTGGATCGGGGTTAGCTTTGAGAGAGGTACACAGGCATGTATCCAAGGATATTAGAGTCCTAATTATGTCCAGCATCTTCATCAAAGTCTTGAAGAACAAAAGCAACCTGTCTAAGCTTCAAGATGAGACAAAGTTGTAAGGACTAGCCAGCACTCTGGATGAAGATTCAGAGCCACAAAATAACCTTACAAACTAGAAAGAGGAGGTGAAAGTGCAGTAATGAAACTGAGTAAGAACAAAAGTACAGAGCTGCATCTGGTCAGCTCCAAGACAGGATGGGGGAAGCTTGGGATGCATTAACAGAGCACTACCCTCAGCCTTTCCATCGGATGCTCCTACTTCCCACCTGAACTGAAACTTGGATTTGCCCAGATCAGTGGTCGGCAAACTGCGGCTCGCGAGCCACATTCAGCTCTTTGGCCCCTAGAGTGTGGCTCTTCTACAAAATACCACGTGCGGGCGCGCACATACAGTGTGATTAAAACTTCGTGGCCCACGCGCATAGTCGGTTTTCAGCTCTCAAAAGAAATTTCAGTCGTTGTACTGTTGATATTTAGCTCTGTTGACTAATGAGTTTGCCAATCACTGGCCCAGATCTTTCCTCCTAACCGTTTCATTTGGCTGCCGCTCATCCTCCAAGGCCACAGAATGAGCCAACTTCTCTTCAGAAATTCTTCCATCTTTATCATAACCTACAAACTTCCAGAACATTCCCTCATGTTGGTACCTGGCTCAACATCTTCCTGGTTCCCCTGACTTGTACCGAGTCCTATGAGAAACTGTCATTCCTACTGATGACCCACCACACCAGAGCCCACTCTTGTTCACAGACTGTGGCCACAGTAGGAGAATATCACATAATTGAGCTGACTGGCTCTCCCAATTATCTCTCTCCTTAGCTGGGTCCTCAGTGATGCTCAACCAAAGCCATTTTCCTTTCACACCGTTCACCTTGGTGACAGCTCCAAACATGTATTATTATTCTCAACCTTTTCCCCCACATCCGCCACTGCTCCTCACCTGAACCACCCTGTCAGGTTTCACCTTCCTGGGACCCTGATTTCTAGTTTCAGAAATCTCCTGGTGCCTACGTTTTCTTATTCACTAAACCAGGTTCACAATACTGACTCTTCTGTAATGGCTGTCTTTTCCAACTGTTTTTAAACAGTTAAAAAGCAAATCCTTAGCAAAATAAACAAAGCCCTAGAAAGAATCTGATAGCCTTAACTGGGAGTAGTGCTATACAATTATATTCCTGGAATATTTCTGTATAAATTGAAGTGTAAAAAAAAGAAAAAAAGGAATGAAAATACTTCTTAAACTGATAATATATGTAAAATATTTGTTTCTTTTAATACTGCAGAGTACAATATACACCAACTCTCTGTTTAAAGCCCTGGGTAGGTGCCCACCCATGTTTAAATATCAAAATATACCACCAGAGCGTCTATTATACCAAATCTCATGCCTAACTTTCCCCTGGGTTAGCCCTGTAGATTGAATATTTCACTCAAAGTCAGCTCCCTATTGTGATCTTTGTGCCCACCGTCCAATGCAAAAGATAAAAGGGGGTGAGAGAGGTCCTTAGGCAACTAATAAAGAGAAAAGATATGCATACATGTGTGCACACACTTACATATATACACATGTTTGTAAAGCTGTAACTAAATATAAAACTGAAATGAGAAAGATGATGCTTTGGAAAAGAATGAGAGAGAAAGAAACTAAGATTTCCTCTGGGCAGAGACCTAAAGGCTGGCTAGAAATGGAGACATTAGTGAGACATTATGCAGGAAATGCAGCCTTATCCCAATTAGATATTAACTATGCATATCCTATTCCAGATAGGGGGAAATTATAAAGACAAGTTTTTGGAACTCAAGAAATTGATTTTTCTTGGAACATGACCCCTCTGTTTCTTCTGAAAGCATAATAAAACCAAAGCATCTTTGGTTAATAGGGAGATTCCAGCTGACAGAAGTCAGAGACCTATAAGAAACTGATCTATGGATGCTGCTAACAGGTTAAGCAATAATATGACAAGAGGACCACCAGCCCTTCACAGGGTCTTACTGAGCTTTATTCCTCAAAGCCAGCACAGGCAGGACATGAACGCTGCTCTTCCTCCCGAGGTGGCTGCCACAGCTGCACAGATGTGAAACAGTGCCTACACACAGGATCTGCACCATTTCTTCACAAAGATCGTAACCAGCATCTCCACTAAACACAATTCCTGATCACACGTGTGCATGGTAGCAGCAAATTTACTTGGCTATCCTGCCCAAGAGATCTGAAAGGAAGAAGACAGGACAAGACTTTCCAGTAACTTCAGAAATTAAAACCCAGCACCACCAAAGTAGAAGAACAGTACTTCTAACAACCTGTCGTTGCGTGTGATTATTTCAGTTCCTTAAGACACAGATGGCTACAGTTGAGTAGGACCACAGTGGTCATAAAGCACGAGACCTCACTTAATTCCCACTCTCCACCTCCTACAATTCTCCGCACTGATGGCACCTGCAGTCACTCTTCCTGCTCACAGTCACTGAGCCTCTCATGGGTTCCTTCTCCTTCCCATTCAGAGCCACGCCACCCAGCCCCTCCCAACTGCACCTCCCAACTTGCTTCACATTAAAGAATCATGTGGCCACTTGGCCCTTGAATAAAACAGTAATTTGAGACACGTACTCCTTAGTTGTGCCTTCCTACTTCTAAAAGGATTACACTAATAAATGTATCCATGCAAACACAGTGGGCTCAGGCCTAGGACAGCAAGACTCACATGCAGCCCAGGCCCCACTGGCCGAATGGGCTGAGATCCTCTCAGTGTTCACAGGAGGAGCGTTGTTTGCCAAGGGCATACAGAATCAGACTGAAGCTGGTGGGAACAACTATTTGGCCAGGTGACTGCTGATAAGATCATTGTCATTCTACATGTCTGGCAAGTTGTTTTTCAAGATATTCCTAAAAATGTTACCTTGAATACATATGTTCAAAAATACATAATCATTAAAATGATTACATTGCATTTTAAAGTATAATTCAGATACGCCTAATGCATCCTTTTAATAAAAATATTGTCTCTAAGGATCCTAAGTAATACCCAATAGAGAGAAGGAAAAGAAATTAGTCCCTTAAGACGCTTGTCACTTAGACTGTTAGCAACATGCCTGGCTTGATGAGGATGAGGGTGACAGCCTGCTAAGAAACTGGAACTCACAGTCAAGTTTAACAGCTGATGAGGCCTTCAGCGAGCCATTTCTCAGAGAAACAATTTTTCCAGCCTTCAATATATGTACTTTTCAGAGAATAAGTCTTTAATAAAAACTCCATGTAAAACCATTTTATTAATGGTAAAGAGCTGCATAAATGAAAGTTGTTAGGTACTGAAGTAGGAGGAAACAGAGTCTGAATAGAATACATGTCAGCTTCCCAAGGACACATGGTGGTGAAGAACTACATGGATCGGAAGTTAATTCCTATATTTACCACTTACTAGAGGTAAGTGGAACCTTGGGCATGTGTTTTAACTTCTCTGAGCCTCAGTTTTCATAACAAAGCCACCTATCTCATAGAGCTGCTATGAGGTATGTTAGTTAACCCCATTAGAACAATACCTGGCACAAGACACACATTCAGTAAATGCTAGCTAATGGTAACTCAATCAAATAGGTACCAGAAAAATATTAGGGCTAGAATAATAATGGGCCACACTTCCTGAAGAAGTTAATGAGCTGTTCATTTATTCATCACCAACCCAAAATCACCAAGCAGAGGCACAATAGGAGACAATGGAGGTACAGAGATAAACAAAACATGGCGCTAGACATTGAAAGTTCAAAGTCTGATGGAGGAGACAGAGACGTGTAAACAAATAACTGTCATCAACAGACCGGTGGTATGGAAAACTGAGACTCAGCTCAGGTTGGAAGAGGCCGGCAGAGGTGCCAGCATTTGATCTGAGTTTTGAAGAAAGAAAAGAAATGCTGCCATCCTCAGCTATCTCCTGGGCTACTGCAGTAGCTTCCTAAATGATGACCCTGCTTCTACCATTGTCTCCTAATGATCTGTTCTTCACATAGTGTCCAAAGGGGTTTAAAAAAAAAAAAAACATGTAATATTCTCTTGCTTCACATCCTTCAATAGCACCCCACTGCAATCAGGACAACCCAAGCTCCCTATCAGGGCCGTAAAAGCTCTCTATAATCTGGCTCCTGCCTGCCTTTCTGTATCATCCCCCTTGTTCACTACTTCCCACCTACGCTGACCTTCCTGTCCCATGAAGGCCACATTCATTCCTTCCCAAGAGCCTTTGCACGAGCTTCTCACTGCCTGAAATGTGTGCTCACAGGTCTTCAAAGCTCTTCAAAGATCCCTTTCCCAACTTTCTAATCAAAATTAGCTTCTTCCCTTCCTAAACTGCTATCACATTACCCTATTTCATTTTCTCAAAGCATTCACTATAATCTAAAATTGTCCTGTATGTATGCTTATTTGCCCATTTACTGACTATATAAGTAAAATGTAAGCTCCTGGTGAGCAGAAACTGTATCTATCTTGTTCACTTGAATAACAGAAGAGCAGAATGCTCAGCCCAAAGGTTAGACGACTGTCCCAATCCACCAAACCCAACGGCCTGAGTCAGCTCTCCTCTTAGGTGCAGTTTGCCCATGTGGACAGCACTGAGTTTAAAGCAGCAATTATCTCGAGCAATATCTCCTAGCACACTATCCCTACTCTACTGCTATAACCACATTCTGAACCCAAAGAAGGAGACATTTGTGATAGACTAGGTGTTTCCTAGCACCCAGAGACAGGCACCAGATGTCTGAAAGATAAAAAAAAAGGTACAGAGGAACCAACTTCCTCAGGAAGCCATGGGGAGGCCCTGGGCCCTCAGGCAGAACATCAGCAGCTGAAGACCGCAGCAGAGTGACACCAGCAGACCAGCACTGTGAGGATGCCCGCCCACCACGTGGCTAGACCCGTGGCCCTAGAATTGTAAGAGGCACCGGAGAACACTAATATGAAACACTAAGTGCTTATGACTCAGTTTATGGTTTCTAATTTCATTTTGCTCTTCTGGGAGTTTGACTTGCCCTTTATGTTGGCAAGTGTGAGAACTAGTGGTGACTATACAACCATGATCGTTATCCTCAGTTTTGGGGTAAGAGCTTGAGATATCAAGAGAGCCAAGCCAATGAGAGTGAACTGGGCCCTTTCGGGTACAAATGTCTTTATCCAAAGGATTACATGAACTAAAATGCAGGTGTGGCACATTACAAAGAAGCTACAAAATCCATTATAGGTAAGGCTCTTAAGTAGAACTTAAATTTAATCATGCAATTATGTAGATCCCAAACTAGAATGCTACCAAATGGTTTAACCCTGTAAGTGCTACATTGAAATGTGATTTCTCCCATTACTGTTCATCACCAGGGAACAGTGACACCCTGGGAGAGGAAATTAGAAAGAACAGTTAATGCTAACAAGGCATGATATTCCAGCCCTTCTTGCACTGACTGCTTCTCATCTAAACTTTTTTTTCGTTCAATATTTAATGAGATAATACCACTGCACTAGGCACAAAAGAAAATAAATCCCTCTAATAAACCCCTCAAAGAGTTTATAATCTAGCAGGGCAGAAGAAAGCAAATTCACAGAAGCTATGAAATAAAGCAATCTCAGCTAAAGCTTAGAGGCTGGATAGGCAGCCTTCTAGATGAAGTTCTGGGACTCTTTTCTGAGGAAAATGACAGTGACCTAAAAGATGGGTGGATGTTGCCAGCACAGAGACCACCTTAGATAGGACAGTCTCAGTAAGGGGATACAGAGAGAAGGGTTGTCCTGATTGCAGTGGGGTGCTATTGAAGTGGACTCAGGAAACAACAATATTATAGTCTAGGGCATAGAAAGTTAAAGTCTGATCTCTAGCACTAGCTGGTTTGGCTCTGTGGATGTAGTGTTGGCCCGCAGACTGAAGGATCCTGGGTTCAATTCCTGGCGAGGGCATGTACCTTGGTTGCAAACTCAATCCCCAGCCAGGATCAAGGTGCCTGCAAGAGGCAACCAATCGATGTGTCTCTCTCACATCAATGTTTCTCTCTCTGTCTCCCTCCCTCCCTTCCACTCCCTCTAAAAAAATCAATGGAAAAATATCCTTGGGTGAGGATTAACAACAACAAAAAAGAATAGACTCTAATTTTCTTCTCTCCCACATATTACCTAAGACCCAATTCTCAATATGTGTGTGGTAGGCTCTAAATCATACTTATTCAATAAATTAAAAAATTAATCCAGAGAGAAAATAATGAAATCTATTCAATTTACTTTGAAGTGGCCACGCAATGGGTATTCTTGGGTTTTCCTAATAATTTGGGCCATGGTAGAACTCTTCATGGTAGAAATCCTTGGTTATGGGCAGATACTTGTATTGTCTCACTAACAATATGGGAGCATTTAAAGAAAGTACACATTGAAAGAAAGTGGGTGAAGGTGGGAATCTTCAAATTTGGAAAGTTTGAGAAAGTTGTTGGGCCCAATACTTTGTGAATGTTAAAAATAAAATGAGGAAGACTTGTCTATAAATCAATTCTACTATGCTGCAACCCCAAAATGCAGAGATAATGCTCTTGTAATATAATTCCAAAAAGCAATTCGTACCTAGAAATAAACTTGTTTTATATTTTCATTTTTTGGAAATATATCCAGTGGATATTTAAACATTATTGTTAAATGACCATGATGGAGTTGCAGCTTGGTATCTATCTATAATAATAAAAGCGTAATATGCTAATTAGACTGGACGTCCTTCCAGACGAAGCCGGGCTGAGAGGGAAGCCCGGGTCCTGGGTGCCTGCCAACAGCCAGAGGGAAGCCCAGGTTCCGGGTACCAGAGGGGAGCCGGTGCCAGCAGCCAGGAGAAGGAAGGCCTACTCTTACACGAATTTCGTGCATTAGGCCTCTAGTTGTATAAGAAAAGCCATACTGCATTAGGAGTGAAGAGACCTAATTCTGCTCTGCCACTAACTGGCTATAAACTGTAGACAAGGAGCTTATCCTTCCTGAGCTTCCCAACAGGAGGAGGGTGGAGAGAGGCTGACAACCAGCAGAGAGCTGTCTGTGCAGGTGGCCACACACCTGATCAGCTCAGATGCTCTTCCGGCATCAACCTGCCCCACGCTCACTGCACGCACATCTGGGGGCTGGGGGGTAGGTGCCGTGAAAATGCAGCTCTTCTTCACAACTTTTACCAGCTTTTTGGTTAATGGTATCTAAGGTAACTTCAGATTCCAAAATGTCCCCTGGTTCTATTTTATGATGTCATCTTTAGGTTTGAGGACAAAGTCTTGAGAAAAGCATCTTCTTACTTGAATCTAACAACACACAGGTTCCAAAGACCATTTTAAAAGCATTAGTCATTAGCAAAATATAACTGGCAAACAAGGAAAATTTAGAATGAATATATATATATATATATATATATATATATATATATATCCCTTACCAATCATATATAAACATTTTTATATATGTATACATATGCTTCTCCAAGCACACAGAGTCTAAGGATTACTATAAAGACAAAAGGACAGGTATCATGAACCTTAATCAGTGATCCAAAATCCACTACTTTAAATGCAGCAGCACCTGTAGCTACAAGCTTCAAATTCACATTAGTGTAAATTTCACACCTGCATTTTTATCCAGGACACATGCCTAGTGAACACATTAACTTTTTTATCCTGCATACTAACACTTAGAGGTTTATGAGGCTAAGACATGTCATTCTAATGTTCTTCCCTGATGCAGATACCTGGTTCTCCCCAGTGTTCAGACATTTCATTCTTATAATTCTATATTATTTTTAAAATAGATACTCAGGCATCCTCATATATTCAGACTAATATCCATGTACCCACAGAAACATACTCTAAGTAAATATCCCAGGAGACATATACCTTATATATACCTAATATATACTTAATATAAGCAGAAGAGAAGGGAAGGGAGGTCATTTAATTTATAAACAATTATGTTTATAGACCATTAAGCCACTCAAACCTAACCATGATAGACAAAAATCTGACCATTAAAAAATATCCATTTTGAGAGTTTATTGTATATTTTGTTTTGAGTTATTTTCTCCTCTATATTCTAGGCCACCTCTGCCAACAATAGCAACAAGATTACATGTAGACTTGCTTTTAGCTCTCAATACTTATGAGCTGCGAATTAAACTCTACAATGATTGACATTCTCTCTTGTCAGCATGACCTAAAAGAGCAGAATAGTCCTACCATAAGTGGGGCCAGGGCAAAAAAAAAGATGGGAATCTTAATGCACTAACTGTGAATTAGTCTGTATTCAATGCTGATGGTAGCTTTTAAGAATAAGGGTGAAGTAAGTAGCTTACTAGAATGTAAAAGAGAAATGTCGCTGGAGGAACCAGAGATAAATGTGAATGAGAAGTAAATTCTGTGCCAATGAGCTGCTCGTCGACCTTGCCTTAGAACCACCAGTCAAGGCTTCCTGTTAGCCCTGGGCGATTTTCAAGAAAACTTAATGAAATACTTATACATACAAGAAATTTAAGCCCAAATCTGAGACAGTAACTAATTTTCTAAGAGTGAGGGTGTGATGGTATTCCCCTGCACCATGTGGACACAATACAGAAACTTGCAACAAACATTCTCCCAGAGATTACAGTTATTACCATTCCACCAGTGTGCAGACTGACACGGCTACAGCAGAAACTTCACCCACATTTCATCCCAAAGTTAGTAAATGCTGGAATCTGCTTTTTGTTTTTTTAATTTAAAAAACAAGGTCAGTGCCTTCAAGTTTGATTCTTGAATAGTAAGCCATTTCATCGCTCCAGGAGTTTTGAAGTGAACACATCTCATCTGTAGCCCCTCACCCCCAGCCTGCCAGAGTCTGCGCAAGTGAACCTAGGAGTCTGTCTTACCTGTAATCTGACTCTGTCCTTGTGGATTAAAAGGACTTGGTGCAGAGTTCAGGGAGGGCCGTGGGTTCTGAGGCGGGACACCTACTCTCATACTGGGATGAGGAATGCGCCCTAAATCACTGAGGCGGTCAGAGAACAAACTAGGTTTAGAGTCATCAAGCTTCTGTCTGTGCCCTGGAAACAGCAAATCATAAAATAAAAGCATATTAATTAGCTGAACAATTGACCATGCTAAATAGATATGTGAACATACATACTGAGGGTTTAAGCCAAGGAATTAGCAATACTGGTACTCATAATGGAGTGTCTACTAGTATATACAGCCTTCCATTTCAAATTGCTTTATCAGCATCATCTGGTGGCAAGCATTCCTAGTTCTGTTCTACAGTGGAGAGCTGAGGTCCCAGAGGGTGACTCTGAGTCAAGCATCAGAGCGAGGCCAGGACACTGGAGCTCACGAGGGACTCTCTGGATACCTCCTCTAGCCCTTCAGTGAGGATGGGGAAGGTGAACATGCTCTGGGGTGTGTCCTCTTGTTTCGTGAAGGACAAGACCTCCCTGCAAGTTCAAAGAGGCTATGCTGTGACACCTACTATCCCAAAGTTGGGGCACACACATTTGTCAAAGGGAAATTTCCATGATGACTATAGAGACTTTTTCTTTTTTCTGTTACAATTATTACCTTACTGAGACTCTTTTCTGAAAAATTAAAACTCAACCCTAGAACCCCTTTAAGGGGAAAAACATAGAAAGGAAACTCAAACTCTCAAGAGAAACCTGGATATTTTGTGAGATGTCAAAGCCTGAAAGCATGTAATGACTTGTGTTAAATCAGAGCTTCTTTTATTTTAAATCTAGAACTGTGGCTTTGTAAAAGATTGAAAAATACCCTTTGGGTTACCATGTGAATGAGATAATCCATTATTTAAAAAACAAAAAATTTTGTCTCTCTTCTAGTTTATTCAAGTCTAAAATCCAAGGAAATCCTAAAATATTGGAAATATACAAATTAAAAGATAATTAAGGTTCTAAGACTTCTTTAAAAAGACATCAAATCATACTTAGTAAAGAGTACAGTACTGTCTCGCTGCCACATTAATAAAGTGTAGATCTGTACAGTGATGCTGTGGTGAACAAGTACAATAATGCCTAATACATAAACAGAAATATACTGTGGATTCTTCCTTCCATATACCAGTGAGGCCCTAGCATGTTGCCCCAACATTTTAGTAAAATGTTAAGTAATTGAAGCTGATTTAAAGAACCATTAAGAAGACTGGAATAAGTCTTTGCTTTGCCCTTTGATTAAGGGAATGAAGATTAATATCCATAAAAGAAAAAGAAAAAACTTTGAAGGAGGATTATTAAGATCCTTCAAGAACAGGAAGGTATATTCTATGGGCAGCAAGAACAACTCATCTTCCACTTAGTACAGGACAAGAGGAATGTATCAGGATAGGGTTAAGTTGAACATTAGAATTTCCCAACTATAAGCTGTCTTCATAAGACAAATTCCTTATTTTATTTGCCCCAAAATGTATTTTCCTGTCTCCTTTTTCATTGCCTACCCAGCCCAAAGAAAACAGACAGGAAGCCAAGGCTTGGTAATATGAGTGTAGCTGTCTCCCCAGCCAAACATGTTCCAACTAGACCCATTAACTGAAATGCACCCACCACCCTATTTCCTGCCAGTGCAAGTTTGGGGCATCTGCTATAACAGAGGGACTAAGACTAGGAGGAAAATGATCAGAAAAAAAAAATAGGGAAACTACCCTTTGGGTTACCATGTGAATGTGAGAATTCACATTGTTTGTTGATGGTTGTTTACCCCACCATTTATGACTTTTTATCCAGCTTACAAATAGATTTTAGAACTCTGAGGAGCCTTTAGAGATTACCCCAAACAGCTCCTAGACCCTGGCAAGTAAGGTATTCACAGATGAAGTGACTGAGCCCTACAGAGGGAAAACAACTACCCTATGGTCCTCAGATACTGACTAGCGAGTCCTGGACTAGGGTATGGTTCTTGTCTTGGTTGACTAAGTTTTCCACTCATCACGTGGCTCTACCAATGTTGGCATTCTAGTTTTTTTTCTTCCCTTCCTCTTCCAGCTGCTGTGGAGAACTGAAAAATATCCAGATCTGCAGAGTGAGACACCTAAGAACTAAGCCCTGTGAAGTGTCAAGGCTGGTTTTCAAAGCAAGTAGAAGCAGCAGCAAGGATTCAATTACAAAGTTAATAGCGCACCCATTACCCTAAACAAACTTCCATCAATACATCTTGCTGTGTCTAACTAGCTTCACGATTAGGGAATTATATAGGACTTGTCACAGTTAAATCTGTGGATTCTGTTCCTCACACACATACAAAAAAAGTATTGGTGTGGTGTTGATACAGCTGTAAACATTAACAAGAAAGCTTATGGAATTGTCCCTGGAAGTTATTTTTTTTTAATAGGCCATATTTTTGGAATGGCAGATTCCCTGAGGGCTAAGGGGAGGGCTACAGGATCTTGCATGGCTCCTTTATACAGTGTGACTTTATGTGGGCCATGGGTCACAAGAAAATTTAATAAGCTTTGCCTCTGCTTTCTACAGCCTTTTCATTGGGTTTTCATGGAGACTGTATGAGATTTGAGCTCAGTATATGGATGTGTGAGCACACTTTTATTTTCTCTTAGCCTAGTGCTTCAGGGGAGTAAGTGGAAGTCAGACAAAAATAAAGGACTTGAGAAGCACTTACAAGTGTGAAAAATTTAAGAGCAGGTGAAATTTTAAAAGCCTCAATGACCTTTTGGAAATTATCTTTGAAGGCGAGCTACCAAATATCTACAGACACCCTAGAGTAACCCAGGGGCCATCTATCTGTGGCTGCATATATACAGAAAACACACATTTTTTTTCCTTGTATACGTTTGCCCCTGCACAGCCACCACCACAACCACAACAAATTCTTACAGTACAATGAAGAACAAAAGCTGAACAGATTCTCTATCTCTCAAGCGTGACAAATACCCACCACCACTACACCACATCAGGGTATCACTTGAACGACTGGCTGAGAGAAGATGTACTTAAACCCTCAGCACCCAAGCAATGCGCTCAGAAATGGAGGACACGGAAGACAGAGGGCACACTGACTGTAATCAGGGACAGGTGCTCTGCCATGGTGTAAGGAGAACTTAATCTCAACCACACAGCCAAAGACTGGATCTTCCAAATAGGATAAAGGTATAAAGAATAGAAAACTCTTTAAAAGCTCAGTCCTAGATCCTCTTCTATAGGATCTTCTCTACTTTCTTCCTTGATCAGTGGCTCTTCCACCCTAACTGAGTATGAAAACTCTCTAGGGAGCTTTGAAAATATGAGTGTCCAGGCCCCGCATCAGCTCAATTAAATCAGAATCTCTGGGAATGAGTCCAGTGGACAGCTGAGGTAGAGAACCATTGCCCACTATGATCTCAGTCCCACGCACTCAATGTACTTATTCACGCCAATGACTCCCCATTTCTGGGGTGAGCCCTGACTTCTGCCCCAAGTTCCAGGTTTGTGTATCTCACTGCCTACTTGACTCTCCCCTGGGATGTCTCAAAGGTATCTTAAATACAGTATATTTAAGATAAAATTATTTATTCTTCTATCAAAAAAAAAAACCAACCTCAGTTTCTCCCTAAGAGTCCCCCCATCTCAATAAAAGTGGCACCAGCCATTCGGTCGATTATCCCTCACTCCCACATTCAATCCATTACCGAGTCTTGTCATTTCCATCTTGAGAGCATTTCTCAAATCTCTCATTTCCAACGGTACCACCCTAGTCCAGGAACCCATTATCTCACGCTGGTTATCTGACACTGTCTCCTTTTCGTCTCTTATTCTAAAACCTTTCCATATTCCTGAAATGCTCTCCCCTGATTCTTTGTATAATCCTCTCCTCATCCCTTAGGCCTCAGAGTGAACACCACCTCCTTTGAGAGGTCTTGCCGGCCTACTACACCCAGAGTATATTTCCTCACTCTCAAACACACCCTCTCTTTATTTCCTTATGGCTGTTACCACCACCTGTAATTAGCTTGTGTATTTATTTGTCTCCCCTGCATGACTGTAAGTCCATGAGAATGAGTGCTCTGTCTTGTTTACCACTGTATCCTCCAACAGTTCAGTGCCTGCACATACAGTAGGTACTCAATATTTATGTAATAAATGGATGAATAAATATTTTCCTCTTTTAGATGAATGTCTTGGTTGAGAGAAAACATTTTGGCCCAGAATCTCATATTACAACACTATCTTTCCCAAAAAAAACTCTTCTCTTCTTATTTGGCAATCTAGTGGGTCCAGTGAGCAAAGCCATTCTTTAGAGAAAGGCCTTTATTAGTGCTTCCTAAGAAATTTCCCTAAAAGACATTCAAGTGAAAGCTTACTTATGTTCTTTCTGAAAAAGTCCCATTTGCTCTCTCAGTAATTCTTAAGCATTGTTGCAAGTCATTTTGAACCATAGGGATAAAAAAGACAACAGAAATAATTTAGACTCTAAATTTTAGAGCAATGTACTTCTTTTATGGATGAGGACCCTAAGTCCCTGAGAGGGGAGGTGACTTACCCAAAGTCACATATTTAATGGCAGGATCAGAACTCAGGTTTTCTGGGTGTTGGTCTAGCACTCTTCCCTCCCATTGCCAACAAGTTTATTTTAGATTCTAACAGTGCAGTCTCAGTCATTCAGGGGAGAGCATGATCAAAAGAATTTAAAATGGAAAAAAAAGTTTTCAGAACAAATGTTTCTCAAAAAAGTTGAGTGTGTTTGACTGAATGTTACTTTTGTTGCAATAAATCCAGGGGCACAAGAAGAAAGCATGATCAAAAAGGTCACAGCATTCACATATCCTTAAAGCAAAGACCTGTGAGGGACTGCTAAGCCACGAAGCAAAAGTCCATCTAATCGTTCCATTCCTCCCCACCCAGCTCTTTAGTCCAAGGGCAACTACCTCACAGTGTAAGTTAGTAGTACTGCCATTAGAACGTCCATGTAAAAATATCACACATCTGAAACTGGTACGTGAAAACTGTGATATGTGAACTATGAAAATAAACTTGCCGCTGAATGTGACCCATTTTGCCCATTTTTGTAAAAGTTGATTGAGAACAACTTCACAACTTTGGAGAACTAGTTAGGCCCAGCCAGAACCTCACAATGTCACACCCCATGCACTATATTCACAACAGGATGCTCTACACCAGTCACGGCACTCCTCCTGACAGATGCCCGAAGGCACATACAAAAGAGTGCACCTCTTTCTTTCTTTCTTTCTTTCTTTCTTTCTTTCTTTCTTTCTTTCTTTCTTTCTTTCTTTCTTTCTTTCTCTTTTTTTTTTTTTTTTTGCCACTGGGTTTTCTTTTTTTGACTGAATATATTGGGGTGACACTGGTCAGTAGGGTCATATAAGTTTCAAGTGTACATTTCTATGATATGTGATCTATACATTTCATTGCGTCCCCACCACCCAAAGTCAAATCACCTTCTATCACCATATACTAGTATTTGGCCCCTTTACCCTTTGCTAACTCCCCACCCCCTTCAACCACCATCTTGTTGTCTGTGTCGATTAGTTTCAGTTTTACATCCACATATGAATGCCTTTCAAAAATAAGGCACTTTTTATGCAGATTTGAAAAGACCCTCTACCACTAAACCTCATCAGGGCAATGTTCATGGCCAGTCCACCCTAATGTGGCACAGCAGGGTCACTCTGTTAATCACTAGGGCATGCTGTTTAGCAGCTGATCTTTTTACAGTAGTATTTTAAATGAATTTAAACACGTGTTTTTACTAGGTCCCTACTTTTATCCTGGGTATCATGAAGACACATTTTTTTTTAATGAAATGAAGTGAAAAGGCAGATCTGCAATAGAGCATCAATCAGGAATCAGTACATGCTCATACGCAGGTCAGCTGATCCAGCTAGAGTACTGAGCATCTTCCACATGCAGGTCCCACTAGGCACTGTAAGAAAATATATGATAATGTCCTTACCCTCAAGCAGTTCACAATCTAGTAGAGAAGAAAGGCAAGCAATTAAATATAACTAAAAAAGACTATTGTGAGTGCAAACACTAAACTGCTATGGTTTGGGGATCAACTGAGTAAATATGACTACTTCAGAATATTAAGGAAATGGTGCTTCGGTGATTATGTAAAAAATATGCCCTTATTTTTTAGAAGGGCTGATATGCTTAGTGTTAAGTGTCATGATGTCTAGCATTTGCTTTAAAATATTTCTGCATAATAACCAATATAGCAAATACTGCAAAATGTTATTAATTATAAAATATGGTGAGCATATGCAGTTTTATTTAAATATAATCTCTTAATGTATGTTTGAAATTTTTATCACAAAAAAATTAAAATTAATAAAGTGTTATCTATAGGAAGAACAGGGGGCAATTGATGTCAACTAAAAGAGGAGACCTTCACTAATGGGATTACCCTGTCTTCTAAGGCTGAGTAGGATTTTGATAAGCAGAGAAGGAAGGAGAAAAGCTAGCTAGAGGCCAAGTGACAGAAACATGATAATAAATATCTTGAGTCAAGATGGTGCTAAACAGAAACGTAACATTAATCTAAACAGAGGCATACTATTCTATTTGGTTTTGTTTATTCACTTATTTTGGGGCTTTTTTAGATTCCACATATAAGTGAAGTCATACGCTATTTATCTTTCTCTGTCTGAATTAATTCACTCAGCACAATACTTTCCAGTCCACCCAGGTTGTTACAAATGGCAAGATTTTATTCTTTATTATTGCTGAGCAATATTCCATTTTATGTATCTCACATCTTCTTTATCCGTTCATCTACTGATGAACATCTAGGTTAATTCCATATCTTGACTATTGTAAATAATGCTGCAGTGAATAGAGAAGTGCATATAACTTCTCCAATTAGTCTTTTTGTTTTCTGCAGATAAATACCCAGAAGTGGAAATGCTGTGTCATATGGCAGCTCTATTTTTTAATTTTTTGAGGAATCTCCATACCATTTTTCATAGTGGCTGCATAAATTTACTAATTAATCTAAAGAGATTCTCAAATCAGTTGATACCTTTAGTTTTACAACTACATTAATTCTTTTAAATTATGCAATATATATGGGAAACATGCTTTTAAGACAGATCTTTTCATTCCCAGGCCAATAACACTTTGCTTTGGCAACCCATGCACTCCTCTGCCATGAATTTGGGCTTCCCTGGAGGAGAGAGGTGACCAGGGACACATTAGCTAATTTTGCTGTCAGCAAGTATGTGATAGAATGAAATCTGGTCCAACGCTCCGGGGCTCAGCCACAGGATATAACCATTTAAGAATGTTGTGACAATAATCCTTGGAGTAAAAAGGAAGAGAGGAAAGGCCTTGCATCCGAATGACCATTTTTCAGAGTAAATTGGTAATACAGAAACAGAGCTGCCTATTCCACAGCAGTTTGGGGGGGTCGGGGAGATGACGCCTTCAGTTCTAATCTCTCTACCCTGAAAGTGGTACATAAAGGAGAGTTTGCAGGGAGGGATTAGGGACTAGGTTGACTAATTTTAAAGCCATAATTCAATTCCAAATGAAATTACTTGGGATCCTGCTACAAAGGAGGAACCTTAGTATATCTTAGAGAGTTCAGTTTCAATGGTTTGCAGCAAAAGCAATATGACAAAGATGATTACAGGCTCGAGTTCTTAGGGAAGCCATACAAACCTTGGACCCAAATAACTCACAACTACTGAGGCACTAGATTAAAAACCTTGATTTTCTGCATTCCTACATATGTGTGAAGATGGAAATACTATTGACAAAAGTGAAACTCTTCTCTGGTTACACATTTCACTGGTGGTTTGTAAAAATCTAAAAACCCAAGACCTCCTCTCTTATAAAGCCTGTACTATTAAATTAAGCCTTTTGCCTCTCCCTGACACACCCATACTCTCCACTACAAACAGTCCCATCAGCTTCCCCTCTCATTTCCTTATTTCCATTCATATCACCATTTCCTAGTCTCCCAGGCTCAAAACCCAGCTTAGGTGTACCTTTTCCACTTCCCTTTCCTAGACCCCATCACCCAGCGAAGCCCATTCCTAAAGTTTCTACAAGGACAGGCCCCATTCCCACTAGAACCACTCCTAACCTCTCACTGTGGCTAATATACTTGGAGTGGCAGCCTGGTATATTTCAAGGGCACAGAAAGGATTTAATGGAAACCTCTGAACCTAACAAAAATGAAGGGCTAGTTTCCATACTTTTTAAAATCCTTTCAGTCCCTAAATCCTAACATTAATGTAACTTACCTTCTCAAAATCTATCAATTATGTTGCGCTGTCTATTGAATGAAACAGCCCCCGGAACCCAGCAAACAAGGGCCTGGAAAATATGGTCTCAAATGTACCCTGTCACTCTCCTTTCCAATGGCTACATCTATACTGCTCCCAGCCCATGTTCTACTCACACTGGGCTACCCAGAGTTCTTCAGAGCCCCTGTGGTTGCCCAAGCTGTCTTGTCTACACAGACTGCCCTCTCCCCACCACCTCCATTTGGCCAAACCCCTTCCCAGACTCAACTGAGTCATCACATTGTTCTGGTCTTCCCTGTCCCTAGGGCCTCAATGATCCCTCTGGTTTCTATCTCAGGAAGCTGAGAGCAGCTACAACTGTTTTTTGTCTACTACATGTGGTTCTACTTAAGTATAGTAAGCGTTCAGTAAGCATTAACTTACTATGAATTGAAAGTTTCTATAAAATTTCAAACCCTAATATCTTAGATTCTCCTGGACTTGACTATGAACCTCTTGAGGATGGGTGTCTTGTCTTAAGTCTAGCACATAACTTAGAGCCTAGGTAATGGGAAGGCAGACAACAAATGCTTGTTGAATTGACAAATAAGAACATTGTTCAATTTAACATTATCTCTCCTTTTGTGCAGTAAAAGACAGAGAGGAAGGAGGGGGGGGAAGGCTGGTTATTGGGAAACATTTCCCACAGTAAAATTGATGAGTCTATAATCTTTGCTGGGAAAGGCTGCTGAGTCATCTTTTTTCCTAAGACTATGTTGTCTGGTTCAGGTCAAAACTATTTCTGGACTAAAATACTGAGCTAGACTGAGAAACTATCTTCATGTTTGAGGCCTCTAGCTCCTCTGAGCC
Organism: Eptesicus fuscus; assembly: GCF_027574615.1. Taxonomy (NCBI): domain Eukaryota; kingdom Metazoa; phylum Chordata; class Mammalia; order Chiroptera; family Vespertilionidae; genus Eptesicus; species Eptesicus fuscus. Next base: position 15,008,020 of record NC_072482.1, on the reverse strand, counting down.
ACTGGAAATTAGCAGCCATGCAGTATGACGTGTGCATGGGGCCCCAGAGCTCACACAGGACAGCCTGTGAGAGGAGACAGCCCTAGAGCAATGTTAGTGTGTGGCTCAGACAGAGGACCACAGATCATAAACAAACCTCCTTCCAGGAGATTCTTCTCCGATGGCATTTCAAAAATGAACTAACAGAGCTTCTCGCTAAAGGCCCTTCTTAATATATAAACCAATTTCAAGGGAAAAAATCATAATCACTCCCACATATCTTCAAGAGCCCCTTTCAGCCCTTGAACACAGTCAGGCATGTAGAATGCAAAGCTTAACAAGGAAGAAGAGAGGAAGAACAATTTCACCCAAGAGAGGTCTGAAGCTTTCCAGTCTCCCGGGTAAAAACATAATTATGGAAAGAAAAACATAATCTACTCAAGAGACATAATTACATAGTTAAGCCATAGACTCCATAGAAATATTCTAGGAACTCCAGTTCATAAAAAAGAAATGTTAAAAGCTGAATTTGCTTTCTTTTAATAATAAAAGGCGCCAGCTTAGATCAGTGAGTAAAAAGTTCACTCTCCCAAACTCATAGTCATTTTTAAAATACAATTAGATGCATGAGAGAGACCATTGAAGGACAGCCTCTTTCACAATTTAGGCTTCTAAAAGTTAAAGAATTCAAGATCTCTCAATACATATACAAATGAAAGAACTGGGAAATTTTAATTTGCATGTATATAAATGCAAGTTCCTTTATAACTTTTAGATTTTAGGCTGTGGCAAATCACCACAATCAAGCAAACCAAGTATCTGGAAGAAAGGACAGGGTTATCAGGCTATGCCTGTATCAGTCACACATCAGGGGAGAACTTCTACTAAACATATCTTAGAATATAATTATTTTATTCTTGAAATAATGGACTTAAAAAAAAAAAAAAAACTTGAGACATCTGAAGAATAAACAACTCATGGGAGGTATGAAGAAAAACAGGATTAACATTTTTAAAGAAAGACCAGATGAAAGCATAATGGAAATATACCAGAGGAGATGTAACGCTTTTTGCAGACAGGGGGAAAAAGAGCTACCAGGGACCTGGCTGACTTCACTGCAGGGCCTCTCCCAGGTCCTAATACAGCACTAATCTACTCTGCCTCTTTACCTCCAAATTCTCTGGCACTTTCTTACTAGTTCCAGTCCTGCTGCCCTTGACTTTTCCTGCCTGTTGTTTCCAAGGGACACTTCTTTCCTTTTTTCCTCCCATTCAAAGTAAAATTATATGAATTAGAATTTTTCAGTTGGAAGGGAAGATGGATTGCACCAGACCATGTTCCTCATTTTAGAAAAGTAACTGATGCCCAGAAAAACATCTGGTTTGAAATCATGGAAGGAGGCAGCGACACTGGAAGCCAGTCCCTTGACCTGCCTCAGCCCTCTTTTTCGTGTACCAGGCTACCATACCAGCAAAGGAGAAAGAATGTAGAGGAAAAGAGACCTAGAAAGAACAGAATAAGGAAAAGCAGAGAGGCCTAATTCCGAGGTTTGATTACATTATATCTGACATTTCTGCCTCCATTTTTATCACAATGCATCTTGTTCTCCTTTATCTATAACCCAACATCCACAACCATCTTGGGCCATCTGAATCTCCATCTCTCCCTTCAGTTTCTGGGAAATGAACAAAGATCTCTTTCTCTGTATCTACACTTTACTCCCAAAACTTAGTAACACTTGAGTGTTTTCGTTTTGGAAACATTTCCTTTGCCTTCTTTATTCTAATACAGTCACGCACACCACAGGGCTGTGTTACTAGCATTTATAGAGACCCCACTGAGAGATGTAAAGATTCTTTAATGGTCACGTTTTAAGCAATGGAAATGGTAGTTCTCACGGTTGAACAAAAAGCATCGCTGTTTATTTGCCAATAATCCAGCCAAACATGGATGGCATTATTCTTCAAAGAGTCCAGTGACAGCTAGCCTACACAGTCACGCAATTCCGGGATCCTGGCTGCATTTCCTTCCCATGTGATCTTCTCTGTTTCTCTGTTATCATGGCTTTGTGCATATGTTATATGACTGTGTGTGTTTTAGGCAGAGAAAAAACACTACACAGCAGTTATGAAATTGTGCAAAGGACTCCTCTCTTGACATTTGCTGCTACAGCAGCAGCACATCATTTTCAATTTTCCCATTTCTGTAACAGGAAGAAAATGTTAAAAAGTAATAACCAAGAAAAAAGTCAGCCAGCTCCCGGAGCCTGGTCTTGCTGTGCTGAATGGCAGTGACGATCATACAGGAAGAAAAAAAAAGAAAAAGACAGAAGGGGAAAAAAAGGGGGGGAAATTTCTTGCTTAAACTGGACCTCATCCAGCTGGCAAGAAGAGGTGGTTTTCTTAACGCTTGCGAAACCTGATTACTTTCTTAAAGGAATGAAGAAGAAGGAGATGTAAACACAGCCATTAAAACAGATTTAAGGTGCTTAGTTCTAATCTAGTCTAAGGCCTCTCCAATTGTCTGCCTCTCTGCAGTTCTCTGCTTGCTAGACAGTAACAGGGTGCATGTCAGTGTCTCTGTGCAGGGAACGCTGTCAGCTGAGCTGTGGTTACCCTTTCAGGTCAGGCATGGAAGGAACAGCAGCTTAAGCAATAATGGATGGATGTCTGTTCAGCGCTGTGTCTGTCAGAAGTCTGTTTTCCGACATTAAAGGGCTATTGTGTTTATATCTACACAACAGGTCTTAAACAGATTGTTTAAACATGATTAAACAGGAGATGTCTTTGAAATAACCCTTTTAATAAAATTCAGATGGGTAAGGAACTGAAAAATGCCATCAACAGTATATTTTTTTAAAAAAAAGATCATTTCACTCCAAGTTGCAACGGTAACATGATATAAACTCCAAAATAAAACAGTTTACAAGTTAAACTCAAAGGATTCCTTCATATTTCAGCACCCTTTTCTGATGGAATAGCATTTATCCACCTATCCATCCACACTCCCTAATGCTGTTGCACAATTTACTATAGTCTTGATAGACAGATAATTGCTTTATTCAGCCATGTGTTATGAAGGGAGTCTATTGTGTTAATCCCGGGATTCTTATCTTCTGTGAACTCTGAATAAGGAATTGAAAACTCCACCTCTTCATTCCAAAATTACTGGAGTTGTCTCACTTTCAGATCTGCTAAAGTGTTCCTACATTCCACTCTGTCACTAAAGGTGCCAAGTATTTTGAGTAGGATCAAGTTATTGTTATGTAAAAGGAGTCTAAAACAGTGTTAAATGGAGTTAGAAGATAGCAAGTTTTCCCCTTTTTTTCAAGGCACAGCAGGTTAGAAAAGTGCATTCTTTTCAAACTGAAGGATGTGGGTTGGCGCTCATTTTGCAGAGTTCATCAACACCAGCTACCTCAATTAAAGAACTCTGTTGAAACAGCTCAATGCCTTTAAAATATATATATTCCAAAGAAACCCTTCAGATGATTAAAACTAATTTGTTTTCAAAAGCAAGAGTAAAGGTTTAAAGATTTTTATCTGCAGGCTTCCTGCTGACTTATTTAATCAGTAAGGATAGTTTGGTGAAATTTTTTTCTTTTGTCCATGTGAAATGTATAAAGTACTGATTGGCTTTTCTATATGTACACGTATATGGTTATAAATTTATACAATCTCTATTGTATGCATGCATGTATTTGTACAGAGAAGGAAAGTCTAGTCAAAGGAACATGATACTACTACTAAGTTCCACATCTCTTTCCAGATAATTCGGATGCTGTCCTCTCAAGGCCCAACAGACTTTATCCTCTATTTACACCATGCCACCACAACCCTTCTCACTGCTGAACACACCTTTTCTTGCAATATGGAATTCTTCTCTGTCAGCCTAATTAAATATCTTTGTTTTATTTTGAAATGGCACAGGCTCAAGAATCTACACAACTCACTGGAAAAGAAGTAATACAATCTGAAAGAGTGGGGTAACCAATGAAAGAACATCATCATTTGATTCTCTTCTGGGTCCTATCTCTTTCATGGACCTTCACTGAGAATGTTCACAGAAATGATACTCTTTCTGCTACAAGGGTGGTCTCTTCCCAAGAGTTAACCAGCCTAATAGCTCAACAAATCCTACTAACAACCCTTGAGATTCAACAGTAAAACCTCTGTCCAATAGAACTGATAGTTGCCCAACATGTAGTAAGAGAGATAATGTGTCACTGTAAGTCAGGAGATGTGGGTTTTGCCACTAATGATAAGTGGTGAATTTCTCAGGTACAGAATTGTCCTGTCTGCACAACAATAGACTACTTAACTTCTAATTCTAAAACTCAGCCTCACCTGTCAATATGGGTTACACACACACACACACACAGAGAGAGAGAGAGAGAGAGAGAGAGAGAGAGAGAGAGAGAGAACTTAATGGAATTGGAATAGGTCAAAGACCAAGCCAGTGTCTGACAAAGAAGGAGAATTCCTTATCTAAATCTGGGCCTGACTATACAAGGAGCAAAAATCCTGGAGTCTGTTCCTAGTTTTGCTGCTAACTTGGTTGTGGAGCTGCAAGCAAATAAACTATCATCTCTGTGACTCAACTTCCTCCTGTGACTCAGCTTCCTCATCTGTCAAGTGAGGATCAAAGTATCTGTATCACAGGGACGTCATCAGGATGAAATGTATTAGAAGTGAAAATGTCCTACACAGGTAAAACCACTATGCGAATACAATAGTCATTTGTCTATTAAAACTTCCTCAGTACTTATTGACTTACTGTGTACTATAAAATATGCTAAACTAAGAGGCTCGGCGCATACTGGGGTGGGGGTGGGGGGCGGCAGCATATAATAACTACAGCAATGTGACAAGGTCTGATCAAGAAAAGCGGAACCAAAGAATTAAATGCTTAACTTCCAAGAGCAGTCAGGAAGGCTCACAGAGGAGAAGTAAACTTAAAAGACGAACAGAATTCAGCCAAGCAAATTCAGATGAAAAAGGCAATCCAAGTAGAAGGAACAGCACATGCAAAGACAGAGATTTACCAAGTGTGGAGAGGGAAACACTTTGGCACAGCTGGGGCTCAAAGAGGCAGGGGCAGATCAGAGGCTGAAGGGCCTTCTCCACCATCCACAAAGTCTGAACCTCATCTAAACAGGGACCCCTGAGGTATCTTAAGCACGTGAATGCCAGGAGCTGACATACAGTTTAGGAGGACCACTTTACTTAGAGGGAAAAAGTGTTCTAGAACAGGGGCGGGGAACGCAAGGCCTGTGAAATCATTTGGTCTGGCCCTGCCAAGGCATTAGGAGTGAGCTATTTAAATGTTTGACCAAATACAGCAGGCTAATTTTTAAGCTGATAATTTTGTATGACCCACAAATGATGTTATAAATATTCAAATGGCCCTTGGCAAAAAAAAAAGGTTCCCACCCGTGTTCTAGAAGGAAGTGCAGTTAGAGGCATGGAACCAGTTAGAAAATTTTTTTTATATTACAGGCCAGGAGATAAACACTGGGAGTGTGAACTAAGCTAAAGCAGTGCTAGTGGGTATAAGGGAATGCATTGGAGACACAGAGCAGAGGTTCGCACAACAGTGTATAACAGAATAATTAGAAGTAAGGCAGAGAGGTTTCTGGTTTGGTCAAATGGGTGAACTGTGGGGCCCTGTTGTGGTAGCGGGGGGAGGGGGACCTGGGTGGAGGAAGTGGTGGAGTTGAGAAAAAAAGAAAAAAGAGAGAGAAAAAACTCATGGACACAAGTGTGGGAATTGCTGAGAGAAGAGGGGAGGAGAAGAGGTGGAAGAAGGTATGGGAGGATAAATGGCAGGAGGCTTGACTTGGGGTGGTGAACACACAATACAGTGTACAGATGATGTGTTGTGGAATTGTGCATCTGAAACCTGTATAATTTTGTTGACCAGTGGCACCCCAATAATTCAATAAAAAGGATAAAACTTGATAAGGCTCCTATCTGGGTAGACAAGTTTGGTTGAAGTGGAGATGGGAAAGCTGAATACTGTGCGGGACATCAGAGTGAAGTGCCTGTGGGATATACTCAGGTGGAAATGCCCAGGAAGCAAACTAGAAAAATGAGTCTGAATCTCAGGAGGGGCTGGAGAATGTTCTCAGGAGGCAAGGGACCTGGAGGCCATTGGTGTGAATGACATGGTCACTCAGAGAACGGATGTAGAATGAGTGAAGGAACCTAAGACAGATAAGGAGTAAGTAAGGAAGAGGAGCCAGGGAAGAATGCAGGAAGGCGGAGAAGGAGGAGCCCCTGGTGGCAGGGAGCCCAGCACTCCTGGGTGACACAGCCCTGGCCCCTGAAGCAGTCAGTCCTGATGCTGCTCTTCGGCTCCTGTGAGGGCCTTGAGGTGGGGGGGTGGGGGTGGGGGTGGAGAGCAACCTCTCCTTCTATTCTGGGACCAAGGGCACAGAGTAAATTCAGCCACAAAGGTAAAAGGGGTACCTCTCCTCCACTCATTCTGTACCCATTCCCTGAGCAACCTCCTCAACACCAATGGCTTCAAGTACCTGTGACTATCCAAAAATGCATCTGCAGCCTCTCCTGAACTGCCCAGGCGCTTCCTGGGCATCTTTTGAATAAGAACACCTTTCATGGGGATTATAAGCGTACACAGTACCTTCTGAGTTCGAGCTTGGTCATGCTATTTCAAAGGAATGGGAGAGTACCAGGCCCAAAGCCTCCCACCTCATGGCAGTCAGTCCTTTCTGGGCCAAGTCACAAGTCAGATTGAGGCTCTGTACCTATCGCTTGCACAGGTCAGAGAGCAAGCAACATTTTTTTTTTTTCTAGTCTAAATAATACACTGGGGATGCCAAGCTCAGAGTCAGCATCAAAGATGAGGGAGAGCAAAAGAAAACATAAAATGACAGTTGACAATCTCTAAAATCAACCATCTTTCCCAACCTCTCTTCTGAGAAAGGTTTCTTCCTGAACCCCAGGGAGCAGTGTTTTTGACTACTTCTTATCCTGCCAGTCGCAAGTCCAATCAATATCAGAAAAATACAGAAACAAAATAAACTCATTCCTCCTCTAGGGCCTCCCCTTTTCTGCATTCTTATTCCCGCTGTCCATCAGAAAGTAACAAACCCTGAAGAATGTATATGGAATGGAAGAAAAGAATCCATCTGTAAGAGTGATATAATTTATAGAACTACAATTTGACTTATAAGTAAACACATATAAAAGGACTTTTGAAAGTCACCAACCTGGCCTGAAAATTGCTAGATCTTTTCTTTTTCCCTGGATGAAAACTGAACTCCAGAAGTCGCTACATTGTAGAGTAATTTAGAATTTCCCTTGAAAAAAAATATGATTATCACCTCTACTGATTTTGTAATGGGAGCTTCTTTTCTATTAATTCAAAATTAGGCCCTAGGCTGGTCTATAATTGTATGTACCAGGTCACAGTATACATTTTTATTCCTTAATTCTAATTGAAACAAACTTCTTTATGTATTTGAAAAGTTAATTCAATTACCTGATCTACTTTGTTCAACTGAATTATATTCAACTGGGTACCTACAATGAACAAAACATTGTCACATTGGTTCTGGCACAGCTCTAATGGAGATCAACAAATACAGAACTAAAAAAAGATAGAATCATTAGAGTATTAGAGAAGGCAGCATTTGAACTTAGCCGCAAATGTTGAGTAGGCCCCAGATTAACAGAGAAGAGAGCTTAGGTCGGAGGAACCAGCTGAGCCAAAGCACTGAGCCATGCTGGAATTTCCATCATACCTCTGCCAAGGGAACCAGGGTTAAGATGGAGGGTTTGGGAGAGTTTATCATAAAAATAAAAGAGATTTAGTGTTTTCTGAAACTCCCATCTATCTACCTAGAATTTAACATTCAAGAATTTCTTCCAGTAAGTTTAATTACTGATATTCAAGATTCAGCTTCAATGGCTTCACTTCAATAAAACATCCCTCCCCCCAAACAGAAGGAAGACTGCTTCTAAACATCCATGTCACATCATCTGCCACTTTTTTAGGCCCTTTCCCATTTCCATCACTTCTATCACACAATCATGAATATCCATGCTTTGTCTCCTTATTAGACTGAGTTTCTTTTGGGCCATATATACAACTAAGTCATCACTGAATTCTTACAGTCCTTTCTTAAGTACATATGGGAAATACCCAATAAGTGTTTGTTGAATAAATAAATGAATGAATCCAGAATGTATCAGTGACTGAAGGAATCTAAATGCTAACAACCTTTCTTATCCAGTAAAAACAAAAACAAAACAAAAATAGTTCTCACTATGAAAACACCTAAGACATTAGAAAAGCCTTCTAACTATTCAGTCATAGGGATCTTACCTTCTTCCTCTAGAATATGAAATGAAAAGCTGGACATAATATCTAGTAAGTACTCAATGGAAGTCTGACAGTCAGGAGACATTTTACCTTCCTAGCATTACCAACAGCCAGACTAGGCTCTATAGATTCTGATAATTTTCCAGGCTTATTAACTGAAATGAACAGACATTAACTTTTGCTAATATTCCTTCTATAGAAAAGACTAAACAGAAGACCACACCCCCCAAAAAAAAAGATTCATCACAATGCACATATTGTATTGTGTGTGTGTGTGTGTGTATGTGTATGTATGTTTATATATATATATTTATATATATATATGGCACATAATAATATATATATTATATAAAATATATCCCATACAATCTATATATCACATAAAAATATTGTGGGTGTCATCCTATATAATAAAAGGCTAATATGCTAATTGTCCCCTCCACCGGGAATTCGATCAGGGGGTGGAGCCAGCCAGCCAACCACCAGTATCCCCTCTCCCCAGCCGGCCAGCCAATTGCCCCAATCAGGGCTGGCTGGCTGGACCCCTCCCATGCACAAATTCATGCACTGGGCCTCTAGTTTAATATATTTACCTAACTTAGTTTTATGCAAAATATTCCCCAGCCATTATTGCAAACTTCACTCTTCCTCACTTTACCTACTACTCTGGAACACACTTACTAGTGACGGTAGCTCAGAGGAAAATTTTATAGCTGAGCAAGAGAAAAAAAAATAGCAAAGCCAACTAAATCTGCATTAAGGGCTTGAGCAGACAGAGTGTAATTATGCTGACCTTAAGATGTGTTTTCAGTGTTAACAAATCACATGGTTCACTGGATTAAGGGAAATTTTTATTTTCTTTTGAGAACAAAATCCCTTGGCCCAGTTAATAATTCAAACATGTCCACCTGAGGTGGCCGTGCTGGTGCAGGTCAGGCAGCCTCCCGGGGACCTGATACCTGTGGGCTGTGGTGGCATTTGTGAAAAGGGCATGAAAACATCAGACTTTCACAACTACACTGGAGGAAGAAAACTTGACATTCGTTCTCAGACATATGTGACTCCTTTCAAGAATTCCTGACTCAAAAATTCAGAGGGAAGTGGCCCTGTAATAACATCTCTTCTGAGAATAGTGCCATATGGTTTTAACAGAGGTTTATTTCCTGAACCCAAAGAGGGCCGCTGATTCTCAATCCAACGAAAATAATTATGCAGACAATTTCACTCTATTACTTGCAGTGAAACCCATTCTGTGTGGTCCACACATGCCTGCTGACACCTTCAAAGAGACATTAAGCCATTTTTATAGACCATACCCTTAATGGGTGGAATGCAAGGTAAATTTCCTTGAAGATTAACACCTGTCGTCACACATATGGCACCCCCCACACTTTGACTATCACATGTTAATTCTCTGAGTGGGTCAGGAAAGAGGAGAGAGATTAACAGAACTTCCAAGCTGAGTAACAATCAATTACCAGTCATATATTAGGGCAAACACACACACACACACACACACACACACACACACACACGAACCAAAAATACTGCATCACCCAAAGTCAACAACACTGCTGGGAAATTACTTCAGATACAATTGGCAGGTAGGAGGACTAGGGGAGGTTGGAGCTGGGGGGATGGGGAACCATTCCTTGTGTAAGTTTCAGCAACATTAAACTGCTAACCTTAAAATAATCAAGAGAATGGGGAAATAAAACCCTTTCAGCGCAAAAATGGAGCAACACAAATGCTGTAAAAATAAAGACTTCAACCAAAGAATACAACTCTTAAGCCGTGCTTTCAAAAAGACCACCCTTTAAGCCTAAGAATATTCCCCTAAGAACAGAATACGCTGACCTACGCCAGGTTGCCCCTGAATCTGAATTCCGTTATAGTAGTTGGCTATGAAATGAACTAGTTCTCCCTCTCAGACTATTAACCGGGTTTGAAAGTGAACCCATGAAAGCTACTTTTTAGTTTGCCAGCATACTTGGCACCCTGCAGAAAGATCTTCTTTTCCTCCCCTAAGATCTTTGCCTTCCAATACCTACCCACCTCTGTTTGAATCAGTAGAGAAACAACCCAAAAAGAGTAAAGTTTCTCTAGATGTCCACAGGAATTTCCCCAAGTCACAAATATCCTTTGGGAGAAGGAGAGAGAGGTGGAGAGGAAGGGGGGGGAGGAGAAAAGAGAGGGAGGAGAGAGAGGGAGAGAGAGAGAAGAGAGAGGAAGAGAGAGGGAGAGAGAGAGAGAGAGGGGAGAGAGTGAGAGAGAGAGAGAGAGAGAGAGAGAGAGAGAGAGAGAGAGAAGAGAGGAGAGAGGAGAGGGAGAGAGATAACAGAGAGAGGAGAGAACAGAGAGAAAAAACAGAGAGAGGAGAGAGACAGGAAGACAGGGAGGGAGGGAGAGAGGGAAGGAGGAGAGAGAGAGAAAAAAAAGAGAGAGAGTAGAGAAAAAAGAGAGTAGAGAGAAAGCGAGAAGAGAGAGAGAAAGGAGAGACAGAGAGAGAGACAGAGGAGAGAGGGAAAGCGTGCAGGCCTCAAGGTCAGAGCAGGAACCAGATACCCGCCGGCACAGCATAGCCAGGCCCAGAGGCTGCTCCGGGGCTGTTTTCGTTAGACTGCCGAAAAGTCTTGCCAAGAAACAGACGGATGCTGCTGAAAGAATATCTTCCACAGCTGGGCATCTGGGTTCTATGACAGACAGCCCTGCTCCTGTGTGTGTGGCCTGTAGAACATATCGAAAGCTTGGGAAGGAATACTTGGCAGAACAGGAGAAAACCTAAGGATGTCCTTTTTGGGGGGAGAGGGGAATATAATTCCAACATCCCACACAACTGATCGAAATTTTTGCCTTTGTTGCTGCCACTCCAGACTTAAATTTGGTTTCTCACTTTTGTAAATGTTTCTGATGCCTGCGCTGATTGGGCAGAGCAATCTCTCTGCTCACTTTCACTTCCATCCTTTCCATCTCCTTTTGGCACCACTCAAAACTAAGGCGTTTTTGCTTCTGACAATCCAGGAGAATGTTTAAATTAAAAACAAAACAAAACAAACAAAAAAACCTGAAGATATTGAAATTTCTTAAAAACAGAAACAACTGGCAACGGCCTTGCCATGGCCATGCATGAAAACAATGTTGCTAAACAGGTTTCCGTTGAATTTTCTCGAATTAAAAAAAAAAAAATCTACATACCATCATTTATCGGCCCTTTTTCTTTAAAACACCAGCAGTACCAAAGTTTTACTTCGCTGGTATGCTGGCTAAGACAACAAAACGAGGACGTCTGTTAAATAGAGAAACTGGCCTCTGCTGTGCGCTCTCCAAAGCAAGAAGTCAGAACTCAACAGAGTGAAGGGCGGTGAGCCTGGCAGAGTGAGTGTTAACAGACAACATCTATCCTGGGGTGAGGGATGGAGGTACTGCTTGAGTTTCCAGAGGGAAAAAATCATGCACAAAACAGACCTGCTTTTTAGCCATTTAAAAATAGAACGATTCTCTGATTTATATCCATAAACATCACCCAAACACTAGCATTCTGTATGAAAGCCATACATACTCCTCACAGTCAGGAAACCCTCTGGTCTGAACCTGCTTTTTGATGTAACACATCTGGTGAAGCCAGTGAGTGAGAATCCATTTACCAAGTTGAAAAGTGGAGGTGCTTCTGCTAAAAAGAAGGGGAACACATGGTAATCCCCCACTCCCACTAGGAACCCTCTGTGTCCCGGCTTCATATGGATCCTGGGTTGGGTTTCTAGTATCCTTGGCTTTAACTGGCAAAACTGAATAGCTATAGCTTTTTAATGATCACAATGCCATTATTATGTAAGTTTTGTTAAATCTCAAATTTTGGGACATGAGTTCACAAAGCCTACAAAAATTTCCCTAGGACAGAGTTGTGAAAAGAGCAAGTTAAAATGAATCCGCTTACTTTGTAAGGAAACTTTTTGCCTTCCCCAAAGCCACAGTACCTGCCAGAGTCTTGAGCTAACAAATATAAGAACTACAGAGTTTGGCCCAGCCGGCGTGGCTCAGTGGTTGAGCATCGACCTATGAATCAGGAGTTCACAGTTGATTCCCGGTCAGGGCACATGCCCGGGGTTGAGGGCTCAATCCCAGTGTGGAGCATGCAGGAGGCAGCCAATCAATGATTCTCTCTCACCACAGATGTTTCTACCACTCTCTTCCGCTCTGAAATCAATAAAAATATATATTAAAAAGAAAAAGAACTACAGAGTTTGGGGTATATCCTCAAAGATGTGAATTACAAAGGGAAACAGGAAATGTTTTAATGAAACAGAAGCAAAGGGAAGTGAGAGATACTCTGGCACCAAAGAAGGCAATCTGATCAAAAGACAATCTGGGGCTCAGAAGGGGGCCAGCAGGCTTTTTCTGAGGATCAGGGTCCACAATGATCTTGTCCCAGAATTTTGCGGTACTCGTATCTGTTTCTTCATCTGGCATTTACTATGTTTGTTTTTTTAATCCTCACCAGGGGATATTCTTCCATTGATTTTTAGAGAGAGTGGCAGGGAGGGAGGATGGGAAAAGAGAGAGAGAGAATGACACATCGATTGGTTGCCTCCCATATGTGCCCAGACAGGGGCCAGGAATCGAACCTACAACCGAGATGTGTGCCCTTGATCTGGAATCGAGCCCAAGACTCTACAGTCCTCAGGCCAAAACTTTAACCACTGAGCCAAACCAGCCAAGGCTACCATATATTTCTTTGTAATCTTCTCTGGCAGGTATTTCTAAACTTCCCATCTCTATGTAAAAAAAAAAAATCTCTGGAGGCAAAATACATCTTTATACGCCACTGTCTCCCAAACTACAAGAAGGGCTGATTTGTCCAAAGTCTGTGCTTTTTTTTTTCCGATCAAATCTGGGCAAGGCTCAAATGCATCTGAGGCAAGAGATGGAAAGAAAGTAATGAAAATTAATCATGTCATTTGGCCATATCATTTTCTTGGATCACTTTACATGGTCTCTACATTCAAAGACAAATACTTCCTACTACAAAAAATACAGATCAACAAAGCGCTGTGAAGTTTCTCACAGAAACAATACTTTTGTTGATTAGCAACTATGGCTTGCCTGGTTATTTAATACATGAAAACACAACCATCAAAACTACACATTGCCAGAGTGCTGCGCTTAGATTGACAGAAAAAATAATACCTACTTTTCCAGTGGCAATGGTGGTATGCAGTAGCTTAAATGTGTTTTTCATTGTTGAAGGGGTCTGATTTCTTTCATACGGATATTGTTAGGAGGCGGAGGACTGGTGATGGAGTTAAGATGACAGAAAATGAAGCCGTGGCAGGAAAGACTGCACAAATGCTTCATGCTCCTCTAGTTAGAGATGAAAGGTGGGTGGAGTGAGCCCTGGGCTTTCCTCGCCCATGTCATTGGAGAGAGATGCTCAAGAATGGAGTATAAAGAGTAAAAGTTAAAAGCATTCAGTTCTTGGAAATCTTGCTTACTCTTTAGACTGCATGTGTTAGAAGTAGATCTTGAGGGAATTACCCACAGTGGTTTTGAGGTTTTTGAATAAAGGGGGAAAACAGGGAAATTGCACAGGCATCCTGATTGACTTCAAAAGTCTATTTTATCTGTGCATTTCAGAACTGAGTGGAAAGAGGCATGTAGCCACATTTATCACACGTTCTTTACAATGTTTGAATGCTGATTTAATTTTGTTCCAAACTTTTGCTATGGATAGTGAATAAGGTCGTATCTCTAATAATAATTCCAACAAACACACTTATAAAAATATATACAGACCAAATCCATAGACCCATAGACTTTTTATACACTTTTCTGATATGAAGTGGTATCATTAGAAGCTTATGACATGAAGATAAAATGAAAATATCACTTTAAAAGTAAGGTTTAAATGCTAAAATCATAAGAAATCTTTCCTTTTGTTTTTCTCTACCAATAGTCTTTTTAAACTATCCATTCATTTACCCAGTAAACATTCATTGGGCATGTACTATGTGCAAAGCACTTTGCTGGAAATACTGGGGAATACTAGCATAACGTCCCATAATACATGATCTATATCATCAAGGTTCTTACAAGCTGAAAGGTAGTATCTATACATAAATAACTAACATGGAGCAATATGTTTTAAGAATTGTAGTGTCGGAGGGGGAGTGCTGCAAGGTTTTAGACTGACAGACCTCGCTCCTGAAGGAAAGCTTCATGGAATATATACCATTTGAGCTACAGAGGTGGACAAGGTTTCAAAAGATGGAAATGGGAGAAGCATATTCAAAGCAAAAGCAGAGTGTGAGAAGAGATAGGCAGTTGGGGAAGGGCAAGGCAGTGAGAACAGTTTGGCTAGAACGGTGGTTCTCCACACAGATAGTACCAACCGCTGGTAGAGGTTCAGGAATTTGTGCAGGTGGTTTTGATTGTCACGTGGTTGGAGGTGCGGGACTGTAATTCGGTGGGCAGAGGCTAACAAGGCTAGCCCGCTGATGCATGGGACAGTCCTACACAACAAAGTTTTTCCACATCCCTCACAACTTTTGGAAAACCCATCAGGCATTCAAGTAGGTAAAAGGAAAAAAAAATCTGGTTGTAATTACCTGAGCCTAGAACCTAAACTCTACTTAAATATAAACATAAAGTATTTTTCCTACAGTTTTAATACATTGGATTGTCTAGAAATAAAACGAGGACAAGAGCATAGTTTGTTTTGTTAGGAATTTTACCAAGAGCGTTCAGCATTTCAGAAAATCTTCACCTGCAGTAACATCACTTTTGGCATTTGAGCCGCTAATGCACACCTGCATCAATCTCAATTTGCAGCTGTCACATTCAAGATGGGTCTACACATGGCCAAGCAGCTGGAGAGTCCATTATGTTTTCTAGCACACTCTTCTCCAAGTATTTAGACACTAAAATACTTCGCTATATGTTTCAAATGAAGTTCCTTTATTTTTCCTTTATGCTAGAATCATGGCATTATATTAATCTTTTAGAAATTATGTGGATAAACAGATAGACATAGAAAAGCTATGATTCCTTTTCAGAGTAGTAAAGGGACACTATTATTTGTCATTTAAAAAGTGTGGGGGGGTGTCAGCTCCAATGCATTAGAAAACCACTGGACTGGAGTTCGTGTGCAAGTGATTGGAGATGTGAAGATAAGAAGGGGCCAAGTGATGGTGGGCTGAGAGGCTCCTGAGAAGCCTGTAATTGACTGGGTAGCACCTAGGGTACCACTGTGGGTTCCACACGGTGAAGCCCTCCTGTTAACATGATCAAAGATGAGTCTTGGCAAGGCCGAGCTGCAGTGCTGGGTAAAGAGAACTTTAAGGGGAAAGCGACAGGTGGCTAGAACAGTCAGTAACCCTGGTTTGTCACTGCAGTTCCTTATTTTAAGGTAAGAAAGGGATAATTTTTACAGAGAAACATTATTTAAAGATCAAAGACCAAACAGGTTTTGGTGGCACTAGCTCTGGGGCTAAGGGAGATGGGGAAATTGAAGATAGGACGTAAGATAAAGATTTGGGAGTTATTCATAAAACCGGGGTGATTTCTCGTGTGATGGTGCCTTAAATGAGCAAGCAAGGAACCAGAGAAAGGAACGCTAAGAACAGAACTTCTGGTGGTTCTACTTGTAGGAGGTAAGTGGGAGTTGAAAAGATAAAGCAAAAGAGAAAGAGGAGGAAATTAGAAGGCAAGACGACAGCAGCCAAAGCCAGAGGCAGAGGAGGTAATCGCCAGCGCTACATGCTGCAAGGGGTCAAGGCGGATGCTGAGAGAAAGGCTGCCCAGAGGAGGCGTGGGCTGTTGCTAGCAACCTTCAAGCCGGAGCGGAAGCCAGACTGCAGGAGGCTGGGAGTGAGTGGGCGTGAGGAAGTGGAGGTGACAAGTCTAAGTGGCTCAAGAAGTTTGGTGGTTAGAAATAAGGTGTTGGTTCAAAGGAGTAGTAAAGAAGAGGGACGTTTTTGGACGATAAACTGAGATCAAATAAATAACAACATGTTGCAGGGACTGTTTGTCAGTTTCCTTATGTCAAACAAATGAACTGAGTCCCAGTGGCCTTTGTTACAACTCTGAGAGTCTATGATGAGCTGCTCTAATGTACAAATGATAATGGTGAAGAAATAAAGTATTCCAACAAGAATATGCTTCGTGCAAACAGGATTTCTCTCTCCGTGAGATTTAAAGAGGGAAAGAGATAAACTGCCAGCTCCTACTAGGCGCCTCCTATGAACCACCAAGCATTGTACCAGTGGAAGGGCCCACACAGCCCGCCCACGAAGAGGTGCCAGAAGCCAGGCTGGCCGCCCTGCTTCAGACCTGAGAGACCACTGCACAACCACCTGAGAGACAGCGCAGACGCCAGCAAGAACCCAGGCTCCAACATCAGGTCCAACCTGGCTTTGCAACCTATAGAGCTGGAGGACTTGAGCACAATTACTTAACTTCTCCAAGCCTTTTCTTCTTCACATTTTAATTGAGATAATTGTCACTACAGTGTCCTAAGTTTGTCATGAGCATTATATAACATGAGCTGTTATTCATGGTATTTATTCTCACTATCTCAAGATTAGAGTACTGCTGTAGTAACGGAGGCATGGAATGATGAAGTGGCTTTCCTAAGCTGTTGCAGATACAGAATCAAGGGCAAATGGCTAAGCTAACAGTGTCGTGACCTGATATATCAACTAGACCCAGGTTGTTTCTTTAACTGAATATCTGTACCAGCTCCAATCAATGAAGTATCAATATTCATTATACAAGGTATGACAATTAGAGACCTTGAAGAATGAGATTCTTGTGACCAATCCTATTTATCTACTGCTAAATAAATCATACAAAACCCCCAAAAGATCATATAATTAACCATGAAACACTAACATTTCAGAGAAATGGATTAAAAGCCGTGATGTTTCCATTCCACTGCCTTCTTTTGGTTTCAGAAGCCTGACCCGCCTTACCCACGAGACAAACGCTGAGTGTGGGCAGGAAAGGGCACCCAGGATCTGGTGCCAGGGAGGAGCCCAGCTGGCTGGCACTGAGTGCACTTGAAAATGTCACAGACTTTTGGCCAGTGTGTTTTTTCGGGGCTGAGAAACCTTACTGAGCAATGTTTCTGAAAGATCCCCTGCGATCATAATAGGAACTTGGAGTTTTCCGAGTGTCTGTGGAATGCCCACAAGAAATGGCTTGGCCAAGGCTTATAAACATGTCACAACACAGGTCACTTTATTTCAGACACATGCTACTCCTCCCAGAGCCACTGGGTGAATTATAAGGAACTACAGAAGAGACAAAAGAGAGCCACCCATAAACCCTAAAGCATTTCCCCCAGTTTACAAACATTTATCTTACATGGCACAAAAGATGGCAAATCTTGCGAACTCAAGTATCAATGACACTCCCCTTAGAGCTCTCTTGTGGTTACAGCAGTGCTGTGGCCACGTGACAGATCAATGTTCCAGATAGTTAAGGAGCTGCCATGATCCCGTTGTGCAACAGGAGATACTGTGATTCACACCCAGGGGCTTTGTCCAGAGAACTTAAAAACACTGTAAATCGGACTAAGACGCAGGTGCTTGTAGCTATCAAAACGACAACTTCTGATGGAACTAATGATCTGAGGACATGCATTAGGGTAAAATGAGAAAATGAATGAACAGGCTATCTCTCAGCTCAATCATTTACTGATTCCGAAGGAGGAAATTCTTCCATTTCCTGCAAGAAAGTATTGGATAAATGCTGTGACACTGGTCCCAGCTGGTTTTTCCAGCTCTGTAGAGAACAAAGTAAAGGACATAATAATCTGGTTTCAGGCAGCTCATGCCACCCAAGGGCCATGGTAGATACAGCTTTAGGATGCTGACACTTCTCACAATGAAGTAAAGGATTTGTGTTTCCTTTTACATTATTCTCATGTCATCATCCTAGTCCACTAAAGGAGGGAAAAACATGTTTGTGTTTATTTAGTGATTGCTTCTTGGGTTTAGCAATCACTTAACCGTTCATTTACTCATCCTGGAACCCTACTCCCTGTGAACCTGACAGGCACCAAGCTGGGTGCTGGTTCTTGGGGTGAAAAGTCAGAGCGCCTCATGGAACCCTAATATACATTTAGAAACCCAACCACCTCCGTTGTTGAGAACATTTTTCTAATTTAGAACACAATCCAGGAGTTCAACTCATCGTCTAATTGGCCTTATCCTGAGAATTAATGAGATAAAAACATTCCCATTAATTTATTTCCAGGATAAAGTGAAGATCAGGGTGCACATATTTCAGTGTATTGTCTCAAAGCAGCGTGATCCAGAGAAAGAAGAGGAACAAATAAACTGAGCTCCCTATGCTTGCCAGGGAAACTAAACTAAAGGAAAAGGGAACAAAAATAAAAGGGTAGAGAATTAATGTGTGTGTGTGTTTTATAGCATTTAAATAAATGTGAGCATCACGATGTACATTTCTTTGGTTTACTGCTATATGACACTTATGCTGAGGGAATCCATCACTCTTAACTCTACTGGCCAGACACAAGGAAAAAACCCAACATATAGCAAATGAAAGAAAGATTAATGTGAGAAAGGGTTTTTTCCTCCCCAGCTAGAAAGGAAATATCTCCATCCTTTTGGAATAATAAGGAAATTTAAAATGCCTTAATGTCAGCCTATTTAGCAATACAGCCCACCTTATAGCATTACTTTACTATTATTACTTAGTCAACTCACTCACTTTGTAATATTGCCTGAGGATGACAAATGCTTCCTCATACAGGCTTTTCCTCTTGTTTCTTTATGGAAAATTTTTATTTCTATTGGAAAGCAATGGTATGCATTTTATTTCCATTAGAAAGTATCAGCGTGTATTTTATTTCCTGTGCGCATAAGAGCAGAAAGAAAGACAAAGAAGTGACCTAGAAACCAAAATATTTGGTAGACTCCTTCCCTTTAAAAGTCACTGATCAGCATTTGGTGCAGAGAAACTGGCTGCGGCCTGCGCCTGTTTCACTTCAGATATATAAGTGGCTGCCGCGCTGCGAAGCGGCCTGTGCCAACGCATGTATCCTTCACGCAGGTCCAGATGGGGATGCCTCCAGCCTCGGGTTCTGGCCAGCCAGTACACGTCTGGGCTCAAACAATAACTTGTTTCTTTTCTGACATGAGCACAGAAAGACAATATTGCACTGTGGCTCATAAAAAAGTATGCTAATTGGTGATGCTTTCCAGACATCTATGTCAAAATTAACTTGTAGTGGATGCCTACTTGCTTACATTTCATTCGAGTTCAAATCATTTGCCCTGAAAGGGAAATGTTTACTTTTGTACACATTTTGGTTTCAACCTCCAAAACCATTGCTAGAAATTAATCTTAACCACGGAACATCTGCTTGAAAACCCAAACCCAAGTCCATCATTTTAATGACATCAATTAAAGCATACTGTTTTTAAACTTCTATTGTGAATAGTGGCATATCGTCACCACACAAACCATTAAAACCAGAGCCTTCGTCCTGATGAATTACTCAGAACTATAGTTCATAAATTAGTGAGCACTCACTATCGCATGCTTAAAGTTAGTTTTTAGCCAACTCAAGAGCTCATTCACTCATGGGTCCGTCTATCCCCAGCTGCATTGCTAGGTGGTCTTCTCATCCAAAGACACCTCAGACCCATGAGAACAGCAGTATCAGGGAAAAACAGTGCAGTTATCACTGATATAAATAAGTTTGCAGTGTAAGTCACAATAACAAATCCTGCAATGTATTTAAACCAATTTCCTCCAGACAGACGATCAGAAATGGAACCCCCTTTCCCTTTATTTTTAATCACTGTTTTGCTTTATCTTAATACCTTCTATTTTGATGATTCATTTTTATGAGTGTCACATGAATGGCTGGAGGTGGGGGAGAGCTCGAATTTGATAGTATTCTTTTGCAGTTGGGCAAGCCAAATCTGGTCATGCATTCTAACCACAGCTGTACTGGGAGAATATTTTTAAGGCTAGAAATGTGTATAAACAAATCACATTTTTTTTATAGAAACTGCAGCAACAGATTAATATTGCTAATGTATTTACTAAATATTACAAACTCATTTAGCAAACTATGTGATAGCCACAGAAAAACATACAAAATCCAGTAAGCTGTAATCCCTCACAAAACAGAAAGAAAGAGAAACATAAACCTAGTTTTGTCACAGTCTGGCTTCCTCCCACACATTTCCTGCCATTAAGAGTGCTGCAGTCCACGCTTAGAACAGAGTTTGGAAGGGTGCCCGGAGTGCCATGGCACATAGTAGGTACTCAATAAATACTTGTTAACTGACTGACTAGGACTCATTTCACGAATGTTTCCCCTTCTCGAGACATTCCATCCTTATGCACTTTCCTTCTCTGGGGTGTTAACACTTACTTTAATGGCACATGAACTCCCTAACAATAAGGTTCAATCCTGACTCTCATCACACGTGGATTGTGAAGGTACCTTTCCAGGTGGCTTCCTTGCCACCATAGGCTCCTTACCTCCTGTTTCTTATCTTTAGTTCCTCCAGCTTCCCCCACCAAACTAAAATATCCTAGTTGTATCACAACATTGGAGGTCTTCTGTAGACAGCGGTAGAATTTTCTCTAATCCCTGCAATTCCACCTCATTTAGAAACCCAAAGCCCTCCACTTTCAACTCTCCTGCAGGAGAACCAATAGGGCCACCCTCCAACCTGACCCATGAACTCAGACCCTCTTGAATGACCATCATAGCCCTGCATCATTAGCCCAATCCGACTTGATGTTCTTTTCTCCCCAACAGTCACCCTCTGTTCCAATCTGGCCTTTCTCTCTACTTTCTCTTCACATTCCATGAGCTTTCCCTTCCCTGTGCCTTCAATGAATGTCTGCAGTTCACCCAATTATTCGTATCCATTTTCTTCAGGACTCAGTTTCCTCCACATGATCATGTCTTTCTTTGAAAATGTTTACTACACACTAAAGATGATAACACTTTTACATTTATGTTGCAGTTTACAAATGACAAATTCTTACAATGCCCCACCCTCTACATTGTCCTTAATATTCACCATTACTGGTAGGTTTGATTATCTCCATTATGCCAAGGCCCTGAGAGACAAGATGGTTTTTCAAGGTCACTCATTCATGAGGGGTCAGCACCAGGGCCCCAGTTTTGCAACTGAGTACAAATGGTCTTTCCATTATGCCAATCCCCTTCCAGTCTCTGCCCCATTCACTAATCCCCTTATAGAAAACACACTAAATTGGGTTCATTTTTTAAATTCCTTTTCCCACCTTCTAGCCTCCATTTTCTCTTAAACTTTCACCAAACAATCTTTTTTTTTAAATTTTATTGAATTTATTGTGGTGACCCTGGTTAATAAAATTATATAAGTTTCAGGTGCACAATTCTAAAACGCATCATCTGTATAATGTATTGTGTGTGCCAAATGATCTTTTGAGCCTATCCTTCCACTGACATTTCTTTTGCCAAGATTGCCAATGTCTTCCACATTGCCAGACCCAGGGGCAGTGCTTGGTCAGAAGAATTTGACTCAGCTGATGTCATTATTCTTGAACACTGAGTCCCTTGCTTCCTGGATACCATGTTCTTTTGGGCTCCTCCTACTCACTGACTATACCTACTCAGTTTCCCTCACTGGTTCCTCCTTTTAATCATAATTTCCAAATGTGGGGAATTACCCCAGGACTCTGTCCTTGGCCCTCTTCTCTTCTCTATCTAAATAGTATTTCTTCCAGTCCCACGGCTTAAATACCACTCCAGACTTGATCTGACTCACATTCTAGATCCTTCATGATCTGGGCCTGCTAGCACCACTCTCTGCCACCAACTCTCTCTGTGGCCTCATCACCTACCACTTGCCCAATCACTCACTCTGCTACAGCCTCACTGTAGGCCACACCTGCTACTCCTTAAGCACACTGAGGAGCTTGGCCTCAATGCCTTGGCCCTTGACATTCCACTGCCTGGTTCTTTCCCAGACAGGTATAGGTGGCTCACTCCCTAACTTAATTCAGGTCTCTGCTCAAATATCAGCCCCTCAGCAAGACTGCCTAATTTACATAAAAGAGCACCTACCTCCCCTCATTATCTCTATCCCCTCACCCTGCTTCATTTGTCTTTCAAGCACTTATCACTACCTGCATATCTGAATGTATATGTCCTCATTAACTGCATCTCCAACAGAATGCAAGCTCCGTGAGAAGGAAAAAGTGTGTTTTATTAAAGGTTATATTCCTAACACCTAGAAGAATGTCTAGCAGAGAAGGACTCAATAAATACTTGTTGAAGGAATGAACGTGTGATAGCATCAGACAATTGAATAAATAATACCATTTATTTAATTATTTGGTAATTATAGTGTTATCTTCTGAATCATATTTTAATTCCTTAAGGGCAGAATTTTGTGCCTTGTGTTCCAAATTTGTATGTAGTTGGCAGCGTTATAGACACACAGTAGATGCTCAAGAAAAAAAATGTAGATGCCTGATTGACTGATCTGAGCAATGCAAAGAAAAGCGGGACCAGAATTTCAAGGATATTCAACAAGTAATTATTCTTAGGTTATTCTACATATGAAAACTTTCTCAAAGAAAATTAACTTACATAGTCCCTGCCATGAGGGGATATAGTTTTATCATGTTGAAAATGGAAAACCATGTATGTAGACATAAAAAGGTATAAAAATAAATAAAAATATGTCAAGCCTATGCCAAGAACCCATACTGAAATAAATTCACCTAAAAGATAGAAGAGTAAAGGTTGTGAGCAACCACTTCAAAACTACAACTAAAAGACAAAACAAGACATCATCCAGAACCACAGGAAGGCTGGCTGAGTGGAAATTCTACAACTAGAAGGAAAGAGGAAAGCACACTGAGACTCAGAGGAGCTGTGGAGGTAAAGGCAGAGGTACAGAGGTGCGCACGAGGGAAGGGCTGGTAACTGAGTACGCGGCTGTCTTTTTCATTCGGGAGGGAGACACAAGCTCCCAACTGCTCTGAACTACAGTTCCGGGTGAGACTCTGGGGACCCAGACTCATATGGGGAGAAACTGGACTGTCTGGCATGAGGCGTAACTCTAGGGCAGCTTTCTCTCAGAGGTGCTTGCAGTGATTACCGAGGGACACTGAGACCCGGGGGCCTATTAGGGCAGGGCTGACGGGAAGCCATTGCTGTTTGCTCCATCCTGAGACCCCGCCCCACGAAGCCATTGCTGTTTGCTCCGCCCTGAAACCCCGCCCCACCCAAGCTGTGCACAGAGGCTTTTGCATATGAATGGCCTGGTCCTTTGAAATCTAAAATTACCTAACAAAATGCAGCTGAGTCAGAGAGACCCAGAACATCCAAAAGAAGGCCCAAGGCCCTACAGCAGCTTGCATTGCTTCACAGCTGGGCCTCAGCTGGGCACCTCCAAAACCCAAACAAAGAAGAGAAATCTGCAGATCTCTCCATAGCTCCTGCTGGGTGGCCTCAGGCAGAAGCTAAATTAACACCTCCTTGGAGATCCAAGAGCCAGTGTACCCAGTGGTAAGAGTGGGACCATCCAGATTATAACTCCTCAGATCCATAAGGGACATACTCAGGGGGTAGACTCAGTGAGCACCAAAGCCCCACTGAAGCAAGTATTGTCTCATAAGGGTGTCTCCAGCACAGAAGTTCTCCCATCGCAGACACAGATGATCCTCACAGCCAATTGGCCTGGAGGTCAATTCCTCCCAGTGATACCAACAACAATCAAGGCTTAACTACAACAAGACTGTGCACACAGCCCACAAAGGGATGCACCAAGAGTGTCTACCTCAGGTAACTGGGGAGGCTGATCCACTGGACCCTATAGGACACCTAGCACACAAAGCCACTCTATCAACACAGGAAAGCAGCCAAAATGCGGAGACAAAGAAACAGGTCACAGATAAAAGAAATGGAGGATATAGAGTTCAAAACCATGGTTATAAGGTTTTTCAAGAAGTTTCTAGAAACCGCCAATAAATTTAGTGAGACCCTCTAGGATATGAAAAAGGACCAACTAGAAATTAAGCATACACTGACTGAAATAAAGAATAATATACAGAGATCCAACAGCAGACTAGAGGATTGCAAGAATCAAGCTAAAGATTTGAAATACAAAGAAGCAAAAAACGCCCAACCAGAAAAGCAAAAATAAAAAAGAATCCAAAAATATGAAGATAGTGTAAGGGGCCTCTGGGACAACTTCAAGCGTACCAACATCCGAATTATGGGGGTGCCAGAAGAAGAGAGAAAGCAAGATACTGAAAACCTATTTGAAGAAATAATGACAGAAAACATCCCCCACCTGGTGAAGGAAATAGACTTACAAGTCCAGGAAGCGCAGAGAACCCCAAAAAAAAGAAATCCAAAGGGGAACACACCAAGACACATCATAATTAAAATGCCAAGAGCAAAAGACAAAGAGAGAATATTAAAAGCAGCAAGAGAAAAACAGTTAGTTACCCACAAGGGAGTACCCATACAATTGTCAGCTGATTTCTGAACAGAAACTATGCAGGCCAGACGGGAGTGGCAAGAAATATTCAAAGTGATGAACAGCAAGAACTTACAACCAAGATTACTCTACCCAGCAAAGCTATCATTCAGAATTGAAAGCCAGATAAAGAGCTTCACAGATAAGAAAAAGCTAAAGGAGTTCATCACCACCAAACCAGTATTATATGAAATGCTGAAAGGTATTCTTTAAGAAGAGGAAGAAGAAAAAGGTAAAGATAAAAATTATGAAAAACAAATATCTATCAACAAGTGAATCTAAAAATCAAGTGAATAAAAAATCTGATGAACAGAATAAACTGGTGAATATAATAGAATCAGGGGCATAGAAAGGGAGTGGACTGACAATCCTCGGGGGGGAAAGGGGTGTGGGGGCTGCGGGAAGAGACTGGACAAAAATCATACACCTATGGATGAGGACAGTTGGGGGAGGGAGGTAAGGGCATGGGGTGGGATGGGAACCAGGTGGAGAGGAGCTATGGGGGGAAAAAAAGAGTAACAACTGTAATAATCTGAACAATAAAGATTTATTTTTTTAAAATGTTTTAAAAAATTAAAATTTAAAAAAAATAAATGTAAGGACAATCTATGCAAAGTAGATAATAAGGAAATGGAGAAAGTAAAGTATTAACCTGGTACTTCAGTATTCTTCAGATGAAACTCTAGATATTTAATCTATTAATTGTGCAGTATAATTTAAAATAAAGAGGAACAAAACCCCTAAAAAAAAAAAAAGAAAGGAAGAAAGAAATGAAGATAGAAATAAGAACTGAAAAACATTCCATACAAAAGATGAAAGGATAATCAATCAGGAGACAGGAAAGAAGAAGAAAGTGGTTCAAAGCTACAGGTTTCTGTCAGATTTTAGAAACAAAGAACACAGCGACACTTCTCTATTGACAGACTGTTCGGAGAGGATGGAATATGGACCTTGAGACTTTGCATCAGTAGCACTCACATCTCAAATCAAAAACATTTCAAGTAGCAGAGCTCTGGAATTTCAGGGTATCGGGAGGTTTTGTAATATTTCCAAATCATCCTATATAATAAAAGGCTAATATGCAAATTGACCAAATGTGGAACAACCGGTCGCTATGATGTGCAGTGACCACCAGGGGGCAGACACTCAATGCAGGAGCTGCCCCCTGGTGGTCAGTGTACTCCCACAGGGCTTACGGCTGTCTGACTGATGGCCCAGACTGTGAGAAGGCACAGGCTGGGCTGAGTGACACCCCCCCCCACGAGTGCACAAATTTCGTGCACCAGGTCTCTAGTTCTTAAAATAAATCTCTCCTGCCACAGATTACTACCTATAGGTTTTATTTATAAGATGAATATGTGAAACCTGACAGGTTCATTGAGCTAACTGGAAGATTCTGTTAGCAGTCTGTTATTCATGTATTTTTAATGGAAATTTTATACCAGAGAGAAAAAAATCATGAAATTTTTTTTGTTGACTTAATTTATTTACAGGGTAAGAAGGATTAGAAACCGAAGGAGGTCATACTGTACTTGCCAGTTAACACCTTTTGGCACTAAATAATTGTATAATTTATTTAAGTAATCATAGTTGGTTCCCTAGTGACCCAGTATTTCTGATTTTTTTCATTGTTACAAAAGTGAAATATGAACTCTAGTTTCATCAAGACATTAATATGCTTAACGAATACTCTGCATCGCCTATATGTTGCTTTAATTTCCTACCCCAGAACACATCATTGCCTCTGTTGAGCTCCCATGTACTCAGGGAATCTCCATTTGTCCTAGTCTATGCCTGTAAGCCTTTTGTCTAATTAACAAGGAAGAACGCATTTTAGAATCACCTCTGCAGACTATTCAGAGCTTTGGACCCCAGTGGCTGACTGAGCCTCTAGGTTTTCCTCTCCATCACAGATCCCCGCCCCCCCCCCCCCCCCCCCCCTCAGCCAAGTCACCATTGCCCTGGTTTCTTTCTTCTGCCTTGTTCTATTGGGCAGACTCCCCACAGAGTTGTTGCTTCTTTTTCTCTACTTCACTTAGTCCTCCCACCTCCCCCTCCTCCCAGCATTAGAAGTCAGACAGGAAAGGCTGGTTTCCTTTTCACAAGTGTTGAATAAAAATAATGGTAATTCAAATTACATTTCCAGGTAGACTAAGTATCTTAAAAAACAAGGTATCTGCTGAATAAGATGCTTCTTATTTTCCAGATATCCTTATGAACTGAGGATGTATTTTAGATTTCAGGATTCTTTAAGAATCTTGAATCTACATTCTGTCACCTTTTATGTTTCTAGAACTCCAGAAATAGGCAAAACCATTGTCTGATTTTGGATCTTCCTTCTACTGTCTCCAATGGAGATGGACCAGAAAGAACTACTCTGCCCACTAATTCAGCTCTCGCTGGTCCACAGCCTTTTTCTGTTGGGAAAAGTGAAAACTATCTTTTCCTTCCATTCCTGGTAATGACGGAGCAGCTACATTAAAGAGACAATCCTTTTTCTTACGTCTTTTTTTCCATGTTAATTGACCTAAATTTTTTTTCTTCACTTGTACTTTGATTCCTACAATTTTTGCCAAAAAAAAAAAAAAAAGTTATATAAAAATTGGTTAACTTTTCTAGTTAGAGTAACCTGAAATCATTTTGGCCCCAGAAATATTTTCCTCACTTTCCTTTAAATCCTCATCTGGAACCTTTTCTCTTCTTGCATTTGGTTTGAGTCATTTGTAAATATGAAATGTTCAACAGAGATGTGTGAAGCTGGGCAAGTCCCTTAACTTCTCAAGACTTCTTCCTCACTTGCAAAATGGCATTTTTCCTGCCCATTTCACAGGGTTATTGTGAAATCAACAGAGTTAACAAATTTTATAAACTACACAAATATAGACTATGATATTTTTCTCAAAGGCAGGTCTGCGAATTCTAAGCTAAGGCACACAGAACCACTCCAAAGGAGGATATGCAGAGATGGGGCCTCCAAGAGGTTGGAAGAAGAGACCCACAGGACCCTCAAAGCAAGATTAAGGCACCCAGCACAACATATACTTGGTCATTTAGCACACCAGACATCACATGAGCAGCTACAAAATGGAATAAAGATGAAAGGGGAAAGAAACAAAAAGGAAAGCAAGGAGGAGAATGTACAATCAATCATAAGTTACATTCTGTTATCTAAAAATAAGTCATCCTGTAGGCTATGATATTTTTTAAAAACTAAGATAGAAAATTTTATACTAATTTTTGTAAGTTGATTTTTTAAATGTTTACCTTTACCAAATAGAAGATTTACCATTTTGAGATTAAGAATTAGGGTATAGCCCAATTCCTTCTAATAATTAAAAAATAAAATCAGTTTAGAAACTATGAGCTGAAATTTATCAAATAAAAAGTATGTATGAATACACATGCATACACACAAATATGCACTTATGACAAATACTAAAAGGAAATACATCAA
Organism: Eptesicus fuscus; assembly: GCF_027574615.1. NCBI lineage: Eukaryota > Metazoa > Chordata > Mammalia > Chiroptera > Vespertilionidae > Eptesicus > Eptesicus fuscus. Next base: position 14,979,709 of record NC_072482.1, on the reverse strand, counting down.
AATATTACTTGGGGTTATCTTTGGTATTGAGTTTCAAGTGACTTTTACTTTCTTTTTTATGCTGACTAAATTTTCTGAAACTTTTACAACAAATGTGTTTTTTAGGTAGTAATTAACTTAAAACAAATGTTATTGTGAGTGGATAAATGAGCTGTGGTACACCCAGACAACGGAGCATTATTCAGTGTTAAAAAGAAACGCACTATCTGTTCAACAAACAAATTCAGTAAATTCAGTGTAAAATTTAGCCAAAGAAATCACTTGCTGTCTAAGACTAATTGGTACTCGTAAGAAGCCAGTTAATGTAAACACCAATATGAAATACCAATATCATTTTGTTATAAACCCTCAAAAAAAAAAAAAAAAAGAAAGAAAGAAAATGCGCTATCAAGCCATGAAAAGACATGGAGCAACCTTAAATGCACAATGCTCAGTGAAAGAAGCCAATCTGAAAAGGCTAGACTACGGTTCCAACTATATGACATTCTGGAAAAGGCAGAACTATCAACACAATAAAAAATATCAGGGGTTTCCAGGGACTCGGGGATGAACAGGCAGAACACAGAGGGTTTTTAGGGAAGTAAAACTACTACCAAGTATACTACAGTGGTAGATACATATCATCGTACATGCATTAGAATGTACAACACCAGGAGTGAACCCTAATGTAAACTAAAGACTTTGGGTGAGAAGCATGTGTTAATCGATATAAGTTCATCAACTGTAACAAACGTACCACTCTGGAGGGGGACATTGATGATAGAGAGGCTGTGCACGTGGGGTGGGGGGAGGAGGACAAGGGAATCTCTGTGCCTTCTTCTCAATTTTTCTATGAACCTGAAACTGCTCTTAATATATTTTATCTAAAAAACAAATGTTATTGAAAATGTAAGAACAACGGGACGGTACTGAACATCACATATGCCTTTGTTACTAGTCCCACAAATGTATTTTCACCAAACCAGGTATTTTCCACAAAAACTATTGAAACTAAAACTATTACTACTTCTCTACAATGGCAGGGCATTTACCCATGGTGGCATTAAAGACTGATAGGAAAAAACAAATCCTGTATAGTAGGTAAGAATATTCATTTTTTGTGACTAATAATAACACTAATTTCTCTAAGAGGAAAAGATGACTTGGGTAAAGATGAACAAGACCCAGAGGAGTCCAGAGTTATATGGCTGATTGTCCTAACAAACCTCTTAACCCTGGTCTCTCACCTTAGCACACTGTGCAAAGGACAAACCAAAGACCACAAATTATATTTGAGACATTTGAGACTCTAAGTTAGTTTAGATTTGACTAAACCTCTGATATAAAGTTTTCCCCTAAAAATTACTCACAGATATTCAAAGCCTTTGTTAACAAGCAGCAGAAAAAGTACCGACTCCTGCTGTGAAGTCAGAAAACAGAGTTGACTCCCTATTGTAATGCAACCTCTTGAGACCTCAGTTTGCTCATTTATAAAAGAGAAGGTAATGGATAGAAAACATCCAGCACAGATCCTCAGGAACTCAGAATTTAGTTTTATTCTCTGACACCTCCTAATACCCCCACACACCACACACACACACACACACACACACACACACACACACACACACTTTAAATTGGATGAGTTTTGTTACACTCTATTTAGCTTTGGAGCCCTTCCTGCAAGTCAAAACGTACTCGGAAGCCCATTTTGTGCTGCAGTCATGCTCACCTTGTCTGCTGGAAGGAAGAGGCTAGAGAGAAAGACAGCTTCGTAAGGAAAATAGATCTAGTGGTTGACAAAAAAGTGAAGAGAAGGGAAATACAAATAAACTGAGATAAATGGGAGATTGCAGGATGGATTCTCCATGAGGGCAGAGAGCAGGTGTGGGGCGGACCAGGGGACTGAAAACTGTAAAGAGACATGGTTTTTGGCCAAAAAGTTGTCAACGGACACGTACAATTTATTAGTCATAAACTTTTGTAAGTTATTAAAATGAAAGTTGGAACTCTACACATTTCCCTATAAAAGAAGCCCTTTATCTCCTGATATGTTAAAAATAAAACTGGGTACAACCCTTGGCTTTACTCCAGTTTTGGGGTGGCTCTTTCAAGTTAGATTCTCAAAGTTATTTCCTCAACACCTAGCGCTCCAAGGCTCTGACACAGAGCAGGCTTGCTGTAAATGTTCACCTGACTAATGTGGAAATCCATGTAGAAGCAAGTATGCTTTATTTATTTATTTATTTATTTTATGCAAACTGACTTTTCTTCCTAAGGTTAGCTTATTTAAGTTACCAAAGTCACCGAGAATAAAAGGATCTAAGTATCAAAATCAGAATTTCACTGAATTACTATAGGGACTTTGTAAATGTGCAGAGGTCTTGAAATTTAAGACCCTAAGATATAAATAAGAATAGTTTTGAAGCAGTTATTTTAAATAATTTACAAACCGTGAGTCTTCCAATAGCCTCGCTAAATGTGCAAGAGGCCAGCGTGACAACATTTTCCTGACGTCAAAACTATCAAAATCCATTCTAAGAACTGGCCAAATAGTACCAGGGATAGAACTAGGGACAGAACTCAGATATGGCTCGGCTTCTGGAGCTCTTTGCAGTATTAGAAAAAGGAAAGGAAGGGGGAGGGGAAGAGGAGGGGAAGGAGAAGGGGAAGGGGAAGAGGAAGAGGAAGGGGAAGGGGGAGGAAAAGAGATGGTTTTCTCCAATAGACTTTTTATGCAATGTATTCCAATTTTGAAAAGAATGAAAGGAGGCCTTTATAGTTAGCTAGAAATGCTACCTACTCCTTCAGACACAAGGATCTCTCCCTTCCCCATAAAAGTTTTTATTTACAGCTATATTTGACTCATCCTGTTGAGTTCCTAGCACAGAGGCACACCGTGCAGCGGTAATAACCAGAGGCATCTATCGAGATCATCAGATTTCCTTCCTCTGGTCAGTGTGCGCCACAAATCTCGCGCTGCAAAAGCTACATTTCATCTGCCAGTGTCAGAGTCTTTCCAATTCAGTTGCAAATTTTTCTTTACTCATAGTTGAGTCCTCCTAACAAGAGAGATTGATGTGGTGACACCATCGTACATGAGGGCTTCTCCCAGCTGTCACTGATGATAGAAGGTTAACCCTCTGCAAAAAAAGGATGCTTGGTGCTGTTTCATCTCGTCAAGTCCCTTCCTATTAACCAACTTCTATTCATATGCCACCACTGGACTAGTATGTGACCAATGAACTGCAATCAAACTTCAGCACAGATCCTAGACAACTTGAATAAAAGTAAAGAGAACAGCATCTCTCCTTCTTGGGTTTATTCCAGTGACTTGGCTCTACCAAGAAATCATATTTAAAAGGGGCAGAAATATGCTCTGTAAGTAATAAAATGGGCGTATATTCTACATTTTGTCCATCTATGCTTTCCTAATTATAGAACCCAAAAATGTCTGCATCCCAGGCCCCAGCAAATTTCCTTGCTATGTCCGATCTGTGCCACCAACGTCGAGTTCTAAAATTACCCACGGAGAGTCCTGGTGGGAATCCCCTGAGAACTGACCAAAGCCCAGCGCCTTCCACTGACAGGCCACCCAAATCGCCCACTCCTGCTCCCTTAAATCTTAGGCCTTTATGAAACCTCTGTCATTCGGGATTACACGTTGGACATGGTCATACCACGTGTCCCACCTTCTCGAAAGCCCTGAGCACAGAAAGCTCCACTCTAGCACAGCTTCTCTAAGGAAAGAGAACTTGGTTCATAAGTCTTAAGTAAAGACCTGAAGGAAGGAAAGAACTCAGGAAAGAACAGACAACCAGTTTTTGCGACCACACCAGTGGGTCATCTGTTGCTGCAGACAAACCAGTATCGTCAGTGTCACAGCTTACTCCTCAGGGAAATACAGCCTCCGTTCACGGTATTTCAAAGGGATTGCAGACTATAAAGACCCAATGCCCTTCCCCTGTGCCCATCTGTGTAATGAAGAGGCTTTTCCACAACTAAGTTTTCAGATGAGGGCTCCTCTTCACCAGAGCAGTAAACCACCTCTCTCTCCGTTCGGTTGTTTTCCTTCCCGGGAGCAATCGTTCGGCCTCAAGAGCAGAAAAGAAAGGACACACATCCCTTGGAAGTTCCCCTTCCCCACGGAAAAGGTAGCTGCCATTTTTAAGACTCCTTAGTAGGGGCTTGGAAAATAAATTATCTGGGGGTAAGGGGTGGGAGACACCCAAATGTAGAAACCATGAAAAGAACGAAATGAAGTCCAAAAGTGCCAAGGCCACCAAGAAAAGAGCCCAGACAAGGAAGGAAGCAAGCCGGTACAAGGGAGTGGGTTGTGACTTCTGACCCAGCCATGGCTGTGGGTGGTTCTCCGTCGGAGACGATGCTGTGGAAGGGCCAAGGGCAGTGGTTCAAGGGTCTAAATGTGCTTGGTGAACCAAGGAGCCCAGGTTATTTTGGGAGGAAAGAAAAATAGGTCTCCTGAGTATTTTTCCTTTCCCCTCGCTTAGCACCACACCCATGTCGCCTTCTTCCCAGCCGTGTCACCTGTTTCAAAGTCTGCTTCTTTAGTCTCTTTGATTATTTTTTTCCCTTTAGAGAAAATTACATCCACTTCATTCAAAACAAAACAAAACAAAAAACCCATCTGAGAACACTACATGTGTGCGTGTACTTTGTCCTGGTTCCATCGGGAACCTGTAAGTGCTTAAAGCAAACCATCTGCAAGTGTGCTAATTGATTATTACAAAAGTTGCTCAGACAGGTATTTAATAAGCAAAAGAGAAGATTAAAGAATAAATTTGAAAACAAAGCCTCTGAGGCCAGGGCTTCACGGAGAAAGGTTGACCCAGGAAGCAGGGCTGGAGTCTAAAGGAACGGATAGTCACTCAGCCATCCTTTCTCAGATCTGCTCTGCTTAACTTCTTCGCTGCTCTGCCCGCTTTGAAATGCATGAAGGTTTGTTTTCAAAAAATAAATCCGGCCCATTTCCCCTCTCCCTCCTTCTCTGGGCCTATAAGTTCCTTGAGGGTGATTTTTGGATTGCACCTCGACAGCCCCAGGTTATATGAACTCTGGGGTCACCTGGAAATGTTTTCAATTTCTCCTGGTAGAGAAAGAACAGAAAAAAAGGACCCAACTTCATAAAGCCCTACCTTTTCTATCTGGCATAGACACGTCAAATAAACCTGAGTTTTTCTAACAACGAAACAGTCTCGCCCTCACTCAGACCCAAATTCTTCCTGATGCGTCTATTCTGATTATCAATAACAATGTTTTTTGATCATGTGGCAGATCTGTTCCTCTTTTTGGTCATATTTTTCTCAATTAAAGATTCTAATGGCCATTGAAGTAAGACAAATTACCCTCATCATTTATGTCTACAAACCTCTGTGACTCTGAGCTTCAGAATTATAATGGGAAACAGAAATCGTGCCTTTGATTTTAAAAGCAGAAAGGTGGGGCTTTGCTGAACTTCATAAACACACAGAATGGAGAACGAGGAAGGGATTTGAATGAAAAGCCCTCCAGTCACACCCTCAGCCTTCAGTAACCCGTTTATTAACAATGCTTATAGTCAAGAAGTGCTTCTTGAAATCTAACCTAAATCTATCATGCTTCAGTTAAAAACCTATTCTTTCTCTGACGGTGCCAGAGACAGAACAGCTGGTCACCATACACTCCTTAATAACTCCTCATAATTTTGAAGTCTGTTATTAAGTCATTTTTTAGTCTCCTCTTCTTGAAGCTAAATAATCTCTCAAGTCTTTCAACTTATCCTTATAGGTTCAATTTTACAATCCTTTAATCAACATCAATGCTCTTTGCTAAACATTCTTAAGTTTTCCAAGTTGCTCTTATGTTTCGAAACCCTGCTCACCTTTGGAATTGCTCCTCATCCATGAAAGCCCAAGACTTCGGTGCATTTCACACAGTCCGGAGAACCTCCTAGAGCAGGTAACCCGCTGCTTTGTTTGGGTTATTTTTAATACAAACCTGCTTCTATGGCTCCTTCTCCAAGAAAACCACATTCTTCGGAACCCAGGATTCTTACTGAGCAACAGAGGAACCATTCCCCCTCCACCTACGCCCCGAGGTCTTCCTCACCAGAGCCCTTCAAGGTCTTTCCCGACCCACTTTCCCTAAACTATCTGTTACAAAATGAGCACCTAGCTAATCTGACCTGGGCCACTTATTTAAACCAAGTTGTGAGCCACCAATGTCTAAAAAAACACTTTATCCTTTGCAGACAACAATGAAGGCCCTGTCCTCAAAGCCTTGACTCCAAGGAGGACTCAGGCACCTTGGTAAAAATCAAATGAGAGAGGTTTGGGGCCAGTGGGGATGGACATGAAGAATTCCGTGCTCCTCAATCATGCCACACCGGCCTTGGTTAGAATTATTCAACTGTCAACTTCTGGGTGTGTGATTCTACTCAACTCTTTCTGCAACCTTTTCTTAACCATTTGGGCATTTCTAATGCCCTCTCTTCTATCCAAACTATATATTTTTTTTATTCTGACACTGATCGCATTCAGGGCTCTGCATAAGATGTGTGCCCTCTGCCTGAAACCTCTGCCCTGCTCTCCGTGGAGCTGGCTTTCCCTCCGCTCTAACACTCCCTCCCCAAACAGGCCTTTCCCTGCACATTTGGAATGGGCTCCTATCCGTCCCCTAATGCCCCATTATTCTTTATTAATACAGCAGTGCCCTTTATAGCACTTACCACAATTCGCAATTAGATGCAATTATAGATAAATGTTCATTTATTCGTTTCTTGTCTGTCTTCTCCACAGAACGCAGGCTCCTCAAAGGCGGGATCGTGTCCGCGCTGCTCTGGAGCCTGGCACTGGCTAACAGTACACACTCAAAAATAATTTTTGAGTGAATAAATGTCCCCACTGCCAGAAATACTTATGTTTTAAAGCATATCTTGAATTGTCATTAAAAAGGTTCTGTCAACTTTTATAAAGGAGGAGGATGTTTTGGGGGGTGGGGTGAGGTAGTAGGACGAAGGAGTCCTTCTGATCCATTTAGTCCTAGTCCTTCAGGCAAGGCTAGCGCTCCCATCACAAAATGCTGTGAGTCCCACTCTCTTGCTCCTGCTCCTTAAAGCAATTAATCTCATTTCCAGCTATTCTCCCTCCTTTCAGATTCAACATAATCAGGCCACTTGTAGCTTTCCATCATTTTCCTGATGCTATTTCCTCACTGCTGTTACCTTCACAAAAATACTAGCATTGTCATAGAAAATATTCAGGAGATTATGCATCAAAATATTAGCAGTAGTCATCTTTGGAGATGCTAATATGGACACTTTTTAAGTTTCTTCTTCTGATTAATTTTTATTTTCTAACTTTTGTGCTATGTACTTGCCTCCATTTTCTACTTGTGTGATTTTTTTTTTAAAGTACACTTGTGTTCAAGTACTAACTTTACTTCACTGATATTCAAAGTGAAATTCAATTGACGGTTACCTAACACAACTTATTTTCATCTCATAAAATGCAGTGTTTTCAGCTCTGTTAAACTTTCACCTTAATGAACTGAAGGTGAAACACACACACACACACACACACACACACACACACACACTACATATATGCCTTCTCTGTCTGAGGCCTTATACCTTGGGATATATATATATATATATGTGTGTGTGTGTGTGTGTGTATATATGTATGTATATATATATATATATATATATATATATATATATATATATATATACATACATACATATATATATGAAAGCCTAAGTGACCGAATGACCGAGCAACCAGTCGACCAGTTGCTATGATGTGCACTGACCACCAGAGGACAGACACTCAACACACAGGATCGGGTTCCCTCCTATCTGGATTGGGCCTGCGGGGATTAAGCTCCCTCCTGTCTGGATCAGGCCTGCAGGGATCTGGCCAAAACCTGCTATCCAATATCCCCCGAGGGGTCCTGGATTGCGAGAGGGCACAGGCCAGGCCAAGGGACCCCACCGGTGCACGAATTCATGCACCAGGCCTCTAGTTTACTGTATCGTAACACTTCTACATCACCAATAGTAAAACTTGCTTCTTGGGTAACCCTACTTCATAACATCAACAGGAACACCCTGGGCCCAACACCAGGAGCTTCCACACTTTACTGACAAAGCATCAGGGAGTTTGAGTAGTGAATAACTGAACACAAAGAGACCTGGGCTCCTTGCCCACTCCCAGAATCATGTGCTGACTTGCAGAGTGACAGAGGACATGAGTTTTCAAATGCCTGTGCCTCAGTTTACCCAGCTGTAAAATGCATAATGCATCCCTCAGAGGGATGTAAAGAGAATCAGTGAGGTAATGTCTATGTGTTTGGAACTCCTTGGCAGAAAGGCGCTACATAATTACTATTTGGTATTTAAGTTGCCCTTCATGTGTGCCAAGTACTTTATGATCATTCCTTAGGAGTTACTCCCAGCTACTCTGAAGTTGTCTTCATGTCTATTTCCATTTAAAAAATGAAGCAATTGTATTGGAGAGAAGTTTAGTGATTCGTTTAAAATCACTAAGATAGCACTGAGGTCTCAAGAGAGGAATTTCCAGTCCTCCGATTCCTTTAACCATAACTGAACCCCCATCTTAAAATACAAACTACCCATACAGATGAATTCTCTGTTAAGCTACTGTCATGTTTCATGGTACAAAACACATTGTGAATTGTTTTTGTAGGATACAGTGAATGGCGAGGAGGTGAAACAGAAACCAAACCTCTAGAATTAGGAACCTGGTCTTCACAATCACCTTGCTTTCTTACACATCTACAATTCACCTCACTTCCGGTACAGTAGCCTTCGTTTTGATATCTTCATAATGTCCTTGAAGGGCCCATATTTTTTTTACTAATTTCCAGAGCCAATCCTAAGGAAGCATACAGCCCAGGTTAAACCACCAAAACACACGGTAGCATTTGTACCCCCAAGTTGTAGCTCATGAAAATTAGTGCCGAGTAGGTGAAGAATGAGAAGAGGCATGTCGCGGAGGGTGCTCATGCAATTCGAGGGTCAAAGGAAAGACAGAGAGTGCCAGCTGGGTTTAGTGTCAGCTGACCTCCTCCCCGCCAGCCCCCTTCTACACCGCTCCAATGACAGCCAACTCGGGAGTCACCATCCACTGTGCCCAGACGCAGTCCTACTCTCACCATGGTCTCCCGGCTCTCTCAAACCTTGCTCTCTCAAACCTTTTCCTCCCTCTGCTTCCTTCAGTGATTCACTTACCACATAAAAGAAGTATGTTTTGTTTCTGAGTCCTGTACTCCCACTATAATGTCAGAAAACGTGCGGATACCAACATCTAAGAAATGCTGCTCTGGTTGTTCAATGAGCAACAAACAGCGAGAGGACCTCTGAGGACCAAGCGTGGTGGTGGAGTCCTTTAACACCAATCTGGATAGAAAGTTCCAAAGCAGCTTAGGGCTTGCCCAAAGGAAAACGGTAAGTGGGGGGTTTCATTTCCTCCGCGGACGCCCCTTTCTTTGCCTTCTCCCCCTCTGCGGGAACATTCCCTCCCACCTGTACACCAGCTGGCCCCGGGCTCTTCAGAGCGTCCCAGGGTGAAAGGTGAGCAGACATTTCCTTCCATCCATCTCCCATGAAAATATATCTGTCCTGTGTTCCATTCCCTTCAATACGATTCCAACGAACCTGATGACAATGGCCTGAAAAATGTCAGCACCGAAGGTATGACCAGCAGTGTGGTTCTTGGGGAACTCAGAGCAGACAGACCTGCAGCGGGGCGCCCCTCCACTCCCACCAGGTGGGCAGCCAGTCTTCACAGAGCTGACACTTGCAGGATCAAAAACGGAGGCTACCACTAACAGGCTCTTCCTGAAGGACCACCGAAGGATCTACATCAAGAAACAGAAAACTGCATCCTGAAGGAAGAACTGAGGTGCAAGAAGGAGCAGTGAGCAAATCAATCAATCAGCATAGAGACAAAGAGCAAATACACAGTTTGAACAGTGGTGATGCCTAATCCAGGGACTGTAAAAAAAAAAAAAAACAAGGATGAAAATATAAGACCAGAACATTAGAAGAGAGGGTTTGACGATGCTTTAAAAGATGCTAAATTATCCAAGAGGTGGGCAGAGATCGTGACTAATTTTATTACGATAAATAATTTTCAAACCAGCAGAGAAGAAAGCTGGCCCGAATCTAGAGCAAAGCTGGATAAGAAATACTCAGTAAAAAGAAACTATTAGCAAAAAGAGGGAAATACAGAAAAATATTTTAAAAAAATGGACACTTAAAATTATATCCTGTGCTCTTAGGAGTGCGCCAGCTCTGAAAAGCATCAGGACCCCACACCGCTACGGCCGACCTGCAGGGACGCTGTGATGCCTGCGGTTGGCAACGGCTGCCCTCAAGGCCGGCAAGAGCCCTACCTGCACACCTGACTTACTGTCCACTTTCTGGTGCCCAGGACTTCACTGTCCCTCTCCTTTTATCTCCCCAAACCTGCCCCCAATAAAGGATTCTAGGTCACTTATCTTTATCTTCATATGACTTGAAGTCTGAGTTAGCTCTTCTAGGGGTACTTGGACTTAAGCCTTTATCCTAAATTGTAATGCTGTGCTTTTGTTTGCTATCAAATAGACTTTAGCCACCCATGCACAGTAGCAGAGAAATTTGGGGAGGAACAGGGAGCCCTTCGTTTGCTACTTCAGCACACATCCCACATGCAGTCTCCTGCTTGAACTGTTGCATATGACCTTAAATTAACAGTTTCCATCTAAATGGCTTCTATGCACTCTCTTAATTTCCAAAAGTTACTCGAAAGGCATGAGCAATTATTTTGTATAAAACTTCTGAGATTTTATGTGACGACCAAAGATGTGCTTTAGTTGACACCCTAGTGTGTCCTATGCTGGGTAGGAACAGTGCAAAGAGGAAGAGCAACGCAATGAATCCCTTTTCTCTGTTATTTCTAAGTATATGCTATTCGCCTCTGGTCCAGTCCTTGAAGAAAATGCTCCAGTACAAACAAAATAGAAGCAAAGCAGTTCAGTGAGCTACCAGAAATTATCTCTTTTGGGAAGGAAATTTTATATTCAAATGAATAAATAAGTAAACAAACAAACAAACCAACACATCTCTCAAGTCCCTAACGCTGTTTTAAGAATGAATGCTTTCTGACTACACCAAGGCACAAACTACTGACACATTTGGATTGAGTGTACGTGTGTTTTCAGAGAACACATACCGCTGGAAAACCTGCCGAGCTATATTTAGAGTAAATCTATCAGCTGGAACGCATGCATGTGGAAAGTGAGCTCCTATTGTAAAAGCCAGGGCTCCTTGTTAACACAAGTCCAATACAATGAGAAAGCACATTCAGAACCGGGGAGCCAGGGGAGAGTGCAAAGGAGGGCCACGAGCATGTTTTAACGGCTGTGATAATTTGCCATGAAAGGATGTGAGGGCCACAGCTCCTTGCTACAGCATGCCATGTGCTGCTGAATTAAATTACTGCCATGCAGTCTGCTCGCGAAGGAATGTGTAAACAGGCCATATATCCTTGCATCAGATCCAGACTGTTGCACAACACAAAAAAATGCCTCTCGATGTGTCATTTCCTTCTTGGCCATCTTCCCAGCTCCTGACAGGCAGTCAACAACCAAAAGTACTGAAAGAGATTAAAAACTGCTCTTCTCAAGAGCACATTCCACCGACCACCAGACATAACCTCCACCAGAGCTCTGACCCCCCCCTTCTCCATTCTCCTTAAAGGAAGGGAAAAGGGGGGCAGGTTTTTTTGTAACTGTTATTAGCCTCTTAAGTCAAAAGGTTTTCAACAATGTTTTATATACTAGGGACCAAATAATTAATATTGACGACAATCAAGCTGCTGCTTACATTTGCTGCCCTGTAAATATCAAAATACAGCATTTACCCGCAACGTCCATTCCTCGGGCACAGAGACAGTATGGAACCAGAGTAAAGTCTGCAAGTCAAGAAGTTCAGGGCTTTGCCAATGCTTTTTTTCAGTGGTTTTTCCAATTTTAGGCTCAGGACTAAAATTCAGGCCTGTGGCATCACGAGTATGGTACCAGGCCTATCAAGTTTTTCTCAAATTGTCTTCACAGACAGCAAGAATGTGAATGCAAGAACTGTGTCCAGAGGTATCAAATAACCTTAAAAATATTCTCCTGCTATCCCTCCATCCAACACATTGTAGATGGTCCCTGCCTTCTTTTACATGTCACCAACCTCTAAACACCCTGGGTGCACAAACAAAGGATGTGGGGTAGGTATCCAGCCACCATGAGAAGCCTCGCCTTCACCCAGCTGGGATGCAGAGCAGTGCAGGAGGAAAGTGAGCTGTCACTGACATCGTCTGGAATGAGGAAGAGAGCATGCCTAGCCCTCATTCTCCCCACCCTTCACCGGGCTGGAAAACAGTCTCAGAACTGGGTGGAACAGCATGAGAGAAAATGAGACGATGCTGTGTCCAGACCACCCTGCTTTGTTTAAGTCTGCTACCTTCCGTTTATAAGGTAAAGTGTCTGCAAGCGGAAGTGCCTCAAGAATATGGAAGAATAAAATGTTCTCTAAAAAAATAAAAATAAAAATACGTTGATGAATTGGGCACAGGTGGGGAGAAGCAAACAGGAAAAGAGAACAGCCTGGCTGCGGGGCCTTCAGCCCAACAAGCTGAGTGAACCCGGGTGCTGAGGCTGTCCTAGATACACAAACATCACCGCGCACTTCCTGGTAACCGCTCACTCACCTACGTGTCAGCCCTGCTGAAGTCACGGTGGGGCCAAGCGCAATAGCACTGCAGCCTGCACTGCAGCCTGCAGGAAAGAAGCCAGGTCACTGGGAAAGAAAAGGCGGGGCTTCTCCCAGTACATGGCTGGTCAGCGATGAACAGTAGGAACCCAGCAGTAAGTACACAGATGCTGGCTTTGGTCTCTCTGTCAGAGTAACTATGAATTCCTTCCCGGGGCATGACACAAATTTCTTAGAAACCCACTCACTTGTGTTAGGTATCCAGTTTGAAGATGTGCGGGCAAGTGAGAATTTTCAAAGCTGGGTGATATCTTATATAATAAAAGGCTAATATGCAAATCAACCGAACGGCGGAACAACCGGTCGCTATGATGCGCACTGACCACCAGGGGTCAGATGCTCAATGCAGGAGCTGCCCCCTGGTGGTCAGTGTGCTTCCACAGGGGAGCACCGCTCAGCCAGAAGCCGGGCTCACGGCTGCAAGTGCAGCCGTGGTGGCAGGAGCCTCTCCCACCTCCGCAGCAGTTGGACATCTCGAGGGCTCCCGGACTGCGAGAGGGCGCAGGCCGGGCTGAGGGTCCCCCCCAGACCCCCCGCCCCACCGCAAGTACACAAATTTTCATGCACCGGGCCTCTAGTAAAGTATAAAACCTCGGGCTTGTCCACTTGAGGATTCCTAAAATACTTCTGCTATAGACTTTCCACATTGCCAGGCCTCCCTATGTTCAAATGTCTAATGTTCTCCTCTCACACAAGTATTGATCTGGCTCAGCTTGCTACCGACCTGCTAATACCAAGCACCACAAGGTAATTTGTCTGATAATTACCAAATTAAGAATGAAGCTACTATAATGGAAACTTGGAGTCACCTTGTAGAACTTTAAATGACCCCCAGATTAAAAAGTCAAGAGGCCTTTCGGAGAATGGCACCTCAAAGAAATTATTTCTCCTGTTACAACAATGACATTTGCCATCAAAGCACTTATGGAAGTTGATGTTATTGGAGATTCAAGGGACCTCTGCCCCCATCACTCATATCTTTGTGGGGATTCTTCCCTTTGACTCTAGGCTGCCCCTGTATCTTGCTTTGACCAGAATCTGAAGGAAGTAACTCCGTGACAGTTCTGGGCCTTAAGAAGGCTTCGGAAGGCCTGGCATCTCCCCACTTTTGCACCTTAGGGAGCCCTGAGCTGCCATGTAAGAAGTCAGACGTTGCCGGACATACCTCATGGAGAGACCACATGAGAGGCATGTGGAGAGAGGAAGGCTCTAGGACTACATGGAAAGAGAAAGGGCCCACTGTCCATCATTCCAGCCAAGCCCACCCTTGCAGACACCCCACCAAGGCACCAGGCATGTGAACGAGGCCATCGTGAATGTTCCAGCATCAGCCACCATCTTACTGCAGCCACATGAAAGACCCCAAGCGAGACCGCAGAACGCCCACCCAGATGAATCCGTCAACCCACAGAATCGTGAGAAATAATAAAATGGTTGTGGTTGTTTTAAGCCATTAGGTCTTGGGATGGGTGTTATCTAGCAATAGATAACTGGAAAAGAGGCAAGAGAGTTAAAAGGATGCTGACCATGTAAGACAGCTTATTTTTCCATCCTCTGCACAGCCAACAACGCCTTTACCATTAGTCCCTTCCCTCACCATAGAATAGGACACTGCTAACCACGTTTTCACCTTCTTGCAGAAATCCTTTAAATCAGACTGCAGTTGGAACCCAGCGCATCCATGGAACAAAGGATCCTAACAGAAACTGATGTGTGAAAGAGTCAGGTCTCCAAATGCATTACTGCTGCTGCCGCCGCTCCACGGACTTCTCCGGCTGGCGAACAGACGGCAGTTGCTCCTCAGAGCTAACTTGCCAACAGGAGGTCAACACACCCTGCCTAAACACAAGACTTACAAATTTGGGATCTTAAGTATGATGTCATGTCTTAAAATGATAAGCTGGCAAAGAAAATAAATGGCATTTTGTAAAGATGTGCACCGTTTTCATGTTTACGCTACTTAAGATGAAGGTTCTAATAAGTCATCGGCTATGTTCCTTTAAAGGGAAGTTTTATAACTGAGATGAATCACAACTGCAAAAGATCAAAGTTAAAAAACATCAATGATGCCATGGGGTACTTTTTAATCTTGTAATGAGTGATGATCATGTGCTCTTATGAAGTGAGTCCAACTGCCAACGCCAGATGTGTATATTAAGAAGAGAAGTTGTTTGTGATGTGACAGCGCCGGTTCAGCTGCCAGAGACAGAAAACATAGGAGGATAAAACCGTTCTGATTTTTGAGTGAAAAGCAAGTTTTGGCAGATGTGTTGATAACCAGGGCCTCAGAGGGGGTACTAGGGCCCTAGCATCCTCTCTTGGACTTTGCCTTGCTGCCAACAGAATCATCAGTTCTGCACAGCTGTCTCCAGGCAGCATGGATACCTGCTCAAGACACAATTTATAATATTCATTAGTGTCATGTACTAATGAGCAGAAATTAGCAAAGCCATCTGCAAGGGAAAAAAAAAATAATTCACTGGAGAACAGAATCTAGATGGTATCTGTTTCCTGGAAGCAAACGATAAACAAAACTCACAACAAACGTCTGACGCTGAAGGAAATTGCTGTAATAAAAGCTAACACTTCACGAGCACCCACTACCTGACAGTCACTGCCCTATGCATTTCACATACACCGCATCATTTAACGTCTTTACAGCAACCGACGGAGAAGATACTATTATTATTATTCTCATTTGAGCAGATGAGCAAACTGTGGCAAAGAGAAGTTGGGACACTTGCCCGCCACCGTACAACTAGGAAGTGGAGCTGGGATTTCAATCCAGACAGCTGGACACCAAAGCCCACCCCCTTAATCACTATGCTATGCTGAATAAAGACCCAGAACTTGTTAACCCAGAACTTGTCCTTGTTCAAATGGCTGATCTCCCAGAAGTAGTCTCTTCAATATTTACTCGGACCTTTAGAGGAAAGAGTGAAATTCCTTAACAGGAATCAACAGTACAGGATCCTCAGCTTCAAACCATTAGAGTAATAAACAGATGTACACTATTTCTATGACAACCATTACTTAAAGGATTATAATTTTGTGGGAGAGGAGGCTAAAACAATTGCATTGTCTTCCCCCCCCCCCTCCCCTCAGGAAAGCCTTTTTCTATAGCCCTTCTCTGTTAACAGTCAATAAAATAAACCTTTCTGAAATCTAGAGCAGCTATTTTCAACCTTTCTCATCTCATGGCACACATTACTAAAATTCTGTGGTACACCAAAAGATAGATTATGGTTTTACCAATCTGACCAAGAAAAAAGGTATAATTTTGATTCATTCACGCCGGACAGCTGTTGTTGTGTTAGCTGTTGTCATTTTTTTATTTGACAATCTCAGGGAAAAGAGGTCAGGTTTTACATATTTTAAAAATTCTTGTAGCACGCTGGTTGAAAATTGCTGATCTAGAGCAAGAGTTGACAAACGGCAACTTGTGTGCCAAGTCTGACCCATCGCTTGGTTTTGTAAATAAAGTTTAATTGAAACACAGCCACAAGCATTCATTTATGTATTGGCTAAGGCTGCCTTTGAGCTACAATGGCAGAGGTGAGTACTCGTGGCAGAGATCATATGGCCGCAGAGCTGAAAGTATTTACTATCTGGCACTTCAGAGAAAAAGTTTGCCAAACCATGTTCTAGAGGTTTTATCGTTTAACATTATGTACACACACCAATCCATCAACATCCTACTATACTCACAGCTGAAAATACTGAAAATCCTGGGCATTTTTCACATCTGTGAGTCTCAAAATTAAAGAACAATATTGGGAAGCATGCAATACTACATTTAGTGCCCAGGGTGGCCAAGAGCAGGGCAGAAGGAAATAACCCAGCACAGTAGGTCCAGGTGGTAGGGTTAAGATGTTACTGATACCAGACCCATCCTTATATCCAGACACTTAGTCACCTCATGATGTCAGAGAAATGACGTCACATTTTCACAGATACTTTTGGTTCTGGAGAAATGTCACTCAGGCTGATCTAGGGCAGTGGTCTGCCACTCAAGATCTGTATCTGCTTCCCCCGCACACCCTCAGCACCCTCAGCAGTACCCACAGCTTGATCTCAAGTCACACATGTACCGTCTACCCCTGCTACCTCTAATCCTCGCTTCTTTGCCTTTACAGGGCATTGAGCCTATCAACTAATTCATACTGCCAACAGCCTCTTGGGAACAAAGTCATGTCATCCTCACTTGAAAGAGAAGTGACTTTCCCAATGCTACCTTTTGTCACATCTTTCAGAATGTGTCAGTACCCACCCTTCCCTGTTTCCTCTCCCACTCATCAGCTTTTAAGCATCAAGTCTTGAGTGTATGAACACACACAGATACACACACAGAGACACACACACACACACGCACAATGATGGTTTTTCCAAGAACTGAGAAAAGCAGCTGAGATCGGCAGGAAACATCTTTAAAAGATAAGTATCCGTAGGGCTAAATGTTCAAAGACTACTCTCCTGCTTTGTGCCTTACTAAAATGGATGTCCCTGCCTTTTCAGGAACTCAGGGGCTAATTAGATCAAATGTTAGAAGATGTCTTCTATCTATCGTAAGGCATCACCCCAGATTTATGGCAGTCCAGAAAAGTCAGGCAAAGCCCCGAACCGGGCAAGACAGCCTGCTCTGTTCTGTTCACCTGCACTGCATCACCACTGGCCCCTATGAATGGAGAATTGGTGCAACCGGAGACAAGTGTACGGCTAGCACCTAATAGGACATTCTCAAACTGAGCAGACAGGGCCAGCACTGACCCAACATTGGGAACCTGGAAGAAAGCCATACACATGAAAGGAGAAAAGAAAAACCTCAAAGACTGGCTTCTGAGGCAGGAAACCTCCCTCGTTCAGGCAAGCAGTCAGCTTTTGTGAAAAGAGACAGCCGCAGGAGGAACGGAAGGCACCGTGTGCTCCCACTTGGGCCGAGGCAAAATTCACCCGCCCTTTTCTCTCGGTTTTAGGGGAAGAAAGGATACGCCACTCTCCCTGTCTAGGCAGGTGTATTGTTATATAACAAATATTTCTACCAGGTGTACCCCCACACAAACCAAATTAAACTCTGAACACAATGGCTGGGTCTCCAATGTATTCCCTCATCAAAGGCAGAGTCCTATGCGATGTTTCCATTGGCACAGAATTTTTAATGTTGTATATGGCAAATAATCGTTAATCTCTAAATACATTTAAATGCTGCTATGCCAAGTCTGTTCAAATCAGTTTGGGGGAGGGGGAAACCAAACCAGTTTCAATTCAGATTCAGGAGGAAAATGTATATCAGCCCAAACGGATTATGTGCACTTCCTTAAACTGATGCTGGTTAATTAAACTTTCTGGATGTCCAGACAGACAAGTAAACCAAGATGGATTTAAACCTGGTTTGACTCTTTATGTTAAAAGAAACTATCTATAACAATTACTAGAACATGACCGAACAACAGTGTTGTAACAATCAAGCAAGTTATCGTTTGCAAATAAATTCTTTGTAATTAAGCAGTGTGCTCTTTATAAAGGGAATTGAGTGGGCGAGGTAAAAAGTTAAAACACATTCTTAGACCATGGGAAACATACGCAAATGCTTTTTGACTAAGCTCAAGAGTTTTCAGTTTATTATTTTCTCCCTCAGCTCTCGTGGGTCTGATCTGCCCCGTCTATTGGGTACAGTGGATGAGTAGAATCTCTTAGAAAATAGTTACAGTGAGTGAATAATTATTCACTCATTTCCCAAAGTTGTGTAGGCCTTAGCAATTTTGTGGCAAAGGTTAAAAGTATAATTTCTTTCTCTACTATCTGTGAGGCTGTACTAACTGTCCCTCACTAAAAACACATGCAGATAGCAAATTCGCAAAGAAACTATTTACATGGAAGTAGCACTAACTTATTTGGGATAAATTCCTCATACGGTCTGTGCACACTCTATTACCATTTCCAATGGGAAGGCAAGGACTTACTTCTGGGTTCCCGGGGTCCATCCACTGTAACTTTAATAGCTCTGTGATAGGTGGCTACTTGGGGAGGATTGGTGAAGACAGTTATGGTCAGGGTGAAACTCTTGCCTGCAGATGTAAAGGAGAAAAATCCATAGTGAGTATAAAAAGATAATACTGATGACAATATAACAGCACAGATGTCCAAGCTTCATTTAAGTATCTCCGAGTTGGTAATGAAACAAAGACAAATAAGACACCTTATTCTAAATTAGAATCTCTTTGATGGCCACTGCAGGAAGTTACTAAACTCATTGAGTGTTAAGAGCTTCATCTTCGTTGTAGTACTATACAAGGCAGCTCCAATTTAAAAAAAGAAAGAAAGAAAAGAAAAGAAAAACCTGCTCAGTAGCCATAGTTGTAATGAATGAAAACAAAAACCCTGGTCCACTTGAAGAAGGTTCTCTTCCTTTCAGTTTTCTCCAACATCAGGAACACATCCAAGCACAGACAATTTTAGAAGTCTTTATTTAGGATTAGGTCATGACCCCTTGAGAGAACAATAGTAAATCACTGTTGATTATGTTATTTACTTCACATGGCTTTAGCATTGCATTTGCTCAACTGCACTACAATAAGAAGATGAAAGAGGAAGGTTCTTATGGGAATCATTTTAACAGGAGCTAGTGTCTCCTGTCCCGGCCTTAATGTGCCTGTGGTATGATGATTTCATCATTACTGGAACAAAGATTTTTCTCCTCCCTGCCCACCCCTCCCCTAACATACATCCTGGCTGCTAAATCTTCAAATAACTCCCTGACAGTGACTTATTTTTGCTAAATGTACAGGACACCTCCCAATATAAATATGAAGTTTTGCTTTTAGCAGAGGGTGTGCTTCATGGAAATATTACATCTGATGTTTCTAATTAATGAACTACAAGTGATGAATGGAGGGGGAAAGACAGGGAAAAGTTTGGTAGCAGATTAGAGTTTCTTTCTTTCTCCAGCAGAGGATACCAGACTCTGTTACACAGACTCACTGACAGTTGTAATCAGTTAGATTTGCAACGGTTAGTCATGTCAGATAGTCAAAACTGCAAACTGTTACAAGACAGGAAAAGGTGGGCGTGAAACAGTGACTCAATAAAACATTCAGCAATCTCAGGCCAGAGGACTCATTTAGCCTGCTTGGTAACAGACCTTTAAAAAGCTCATTTTGTCTTGCTTTGTTTTTTGGTCAGAGACTGTTTTTTCCCTTTACTGAAAGCTGAGGGTATTAAATCAAAACACAAATCTGAAACAATATGTATCAATGCAAAGTTTAATGCAATCTTTTCAAAGCTTAATATGGAACAGGTTATATACAAGGCTTAATGTGGAACAGGTCTTTGACTGTCAAGTCTAGTGAATGGGTTTTCTTTTCAACCTAAACCATATAAGTTCCTAAAATATGTTTAAGACACACATCATTTGTTACTCAGGATATATAGTTTTAAGTCTCTTTAGATATACTTTTCTATACCCAAGAGAAGGGGGAAAAATAGAAAGAAAACACAGGAATGCAAGGAAGGGGAAGATGAATATTGATTAGAAACCTATGAAGTGCCAGGTTCATACACACGACCTCATTTGATCCTATTCAGTTAAGTTTATCACCTCCATTTCACATATGAAAAAACTGAAGCTCAGAGAGGCTTTAGTAATTTACCCACACAGCTAATAAGTGGAAAAAGTCAGGATCTGAACCTAGTTCTTCCAGACCCCAAAATGAGTGCTCTTCTTTTTAACATTGCCAGAAAACATTAAAAAAAATTAATAGGTAATTTATTTCTACATGTGTCCCAAAATACTCTATAAGACCAATAAACAGTAAATATAAATCTACTAACTCCATATCTTGGCCAAGATGATAAAAGCATCTATTCTTAGTGTCATTAATGTATCATAGCTCATTATTATATACTGGATGTTACATGGATGTAAGTGGTTTAATTATCTCATTAGAGAACAGGATTTATTATATACATTAAAACTAACCAGAAGAATAAGACAGCCAGGAGTCTAAACTAGTTACAGAAAACTCAAAACCCACAGAAATCAAGATTAGAAAGTTGAATAGAAAGCCACTGGATCCAGGTCAGGACCTCAAAACAATGGGAAGATCTGTCCGGAGGAGTGAACAGGCTGAATCCCTAGGCCGAAAGTTAATTTACACGAAACCATAAAAAGATGCCATCCTGGGTTATAGCAATGGTTGTGAGTCAGAACTGCATCTCTTGGAAGGTAGTTGTCATCCCTGGCTAATCTCAATATATCAAGTGTCTTTAATGTCTGTAAATAACCTGCTAGAGCTACTGTCCATGAAGTTATCTAAACTGGTTCTGAGAACATTTCCATTTGAGACCTTTGGAACTTACATAGGATGTTAGATGTCACTGATGCTTACCCCGAATTCAGAGAAACACCTCATGGAGGGACAAAAGCCAAATACAGAATTCACTCTGTAAGTATAAAGCATCTAAATGTTCAACGTGGAACCCGTTTTCTATGAAGACCTCTTTTAAAAAGAAGTGGGTTTGCGGGGAGGAAATGAGTATTTGATAAAACTACTGTCTTCTAAAATCAAATCCTAAGGATCAAGATGTACTTTAACA
The DNA here is from genome assembly GCF_027574615.1 of Eptesicus fuscus. Taxonomy (NCBI): domain Eukaryota; kingdom Metazoa; phylum Chordata; class Mammalia; order Chiroptera; family Vespertilionidae; genus Eptesicus; species Eptesicus fuscus. The sequence goes on along the minus strand of NC_072482.1, from coordinate 14,958,312 downwards.
ACTAAAACAAAAATCAAGGAGGTTCTTTCTACTTCTTTTTGCTCCTTCGGGAAGAACATGAATGTAATGCTCCAGACACTACCACCCAACTAGGTGATTGGTTCTTCACCTTACCATAAAAATAATAATACATTTGCTAAGTCAAATGTTTATGTGAGTATTTATTCTTTCCTTAAAGGTTAAAAAAAACAACCTTTTTCCAAATCCCATTTTTTATCATTTTCCATAAATGATAAAAACTCAGGCTCCTCCTACTTTAAAATGCAGGCTCTTACTGTATCATTCATATATTTTTTTTCTAAGATAAACATAGGACCTGCCATTAAGAGACAATTCCAACCTAACCTGAGGGGCTGTCGGGAACAGTCAGCCAGGAGGGCTGAGACTGTAAGCTGGAATTGCAGCCTAAATTGACAGAGTCCCAGGCTCTGTATACCATAGGTGCTTTTTAAAATGCTTGTAATTAAAAGCAGCGTGCTTGATGTCCAAAGTGAGGAAGCACACCAAGAAAGCTTAAGGACCCAAGGCATCTTACATTCCTCTGTTTAAAATATAAAGGCTAAAAAGGGGAAAGACAATGAGAACACGTAAGCCACTCGTAACTGCATGCAGGTTTCACTGATGTTCTACTTTTATTCCAAAGCACTTCCAGAAGTTGTGGTCATGAGATAACCCATAAAGCCAAAGTAAGTAGTGATATGACGCCTTGATAAATCCAAAACTGGTTTTCAATTTCTGAGAGTTTTTATTTCTACCCGTGAAAAGAAAAACTACAATAATTTGAGGAACTTGGTGTTATTTTTCAAATGCTACTGAAAGGAGAAATTTTTAAATAGCTGGGGGAAAATAACAGTGGTAGCAGCATGCTGATGCAGACTTAATGACTTAAGAGAAATACAGAAGTGTGAAAATCAAAGAGGACGATAGAAAGAGTCTGTTAGAAAGCAGGACAGGTACACAGGCAGGTTAAAGAGCTTCCTGACACCGAAAAACTGACCCTTTCTTCTTTTTTTTTACAAAGAGTGGTACCTCTTATCAATGTTCTCTGTCCTATTTCACTCTTCATTTCAGCTTGATATTACTGTTTCCTTTCATATAATGTTAATGTACTGATATAAAAATCTACTATTAGTGATAAATCAATTTTTCTTTCTCTCTCCACCCGCTCCCCCCACTCCCCATCTAAGTCTCGAAGACAAGTCTGGACCAATTTCTCCATCCTGCCTCTGGCAGCAGACTGTAGCATTTCAGATCCTCCACCAAGTCCCGGCTGCTTCAAAGGAAAAATCCTACTTTCTTCAGTTAAGATCATAAGAAATATAGGGGGAGGGGGTCAGCTCTGTTTGGACATAATTACACTTCATCAAAAGAAGCTTTCTTCATCTTCCATGCGTGAAAAGTCTGCAAGCAGTTAAGTCTGTCTTTTTTTTTTTTTTTTAAATATAAAAATTGCTATTTGGGAAACCAGCCAAAACTCAGAAAGCCAATATAGTAAAACAGTGCACACCCTTTGTTTCTCTTTGAAGTTCCTTAAATAAATATGTTGAGGGTTTACAAAGTACACTATCACTTTGCCATAGTTTCTACTCAAATTGATCAGAGAAAAGTTATGCAGCATCTACATAATACAAAAGCAAGATAAATGAAAACACTAGCTTGAATCTGTAAAGTGAAATAAAGTACAATGCCCAATCTTTTAGATACTAAAATTCATTACTCTAGTTAACAACAAAGTAATATTACATAAGAAGAACAATGTACTTCAGAGCATACAGGTATGTCATCATGTTCAAATCTTTCTTGATTCTTACTAGAAAAAAAGAAGCTTAATGGTGCTGTGGACCTGCACCAATAGCTGAGAGAGAGAGAAAAAAAAAAAAAGAATGAATACATACACGTACGCACTTCACACCTAATCAGTCAATAGTGAGAGAGGATGTGTCTTTTTCTTTTTTAATGAAAGTAAACTAACCCTGATGCAGAAATAACCCCTTTAATTTTGATTCTACCATAGGCCCTGAGCCTCATTTCATTTCAAACAACCTTTCAGTGACAGTATCTCATTAGCATGCATCATTTTATTTTAAGTTAAAAAGTACAACTTCTTGGCCCTGTTCCTAGAAAGTAAACTAAAACTACTCATCGGAAACAGTCTTGCTTGAATTTCCCTTATCAAGTTTTTACAATGGTAATAATTTGACATCTGATCCAAACTAAAGAGCAATTACTGAACATAGTTTAAAAATTGATGCTTCTCATTTCCTAATTCAAACCTGGGTTGGAGTAATTCTATAGGTCTTTATAATTTATTTCACCTTAATCCTAAAGTGGTCTATTTTCTCTCTTATTATTGAAATACTTAAAATGGAAATATTAGATTCAATAAATAAATAAATGAACATAATACTTCTAAAGAATGACTATTAAAAGTCTCTCAGTACAATAAGTAAAGCCAAAAATCAGTTTCCTTAGAGACTTTTTAAAAAACATTCCTATAAAATAGCTATAAAAAAACCTAAAAGGGATTATTTTCTATTTTATGATCTTTTTAAAGGATTCCTAATATTTGAATATTAGCATTCAGATGGTGTAAACCCTTAAATAATGTGGAAATATTTCAAGTCCTGATCATTCATCTGTCTAGGCAACTATATAGTCATTCTAACACAAGTAACACATTATGCATTTATTCAAATGAAAAGCCTTTTGTTAAAAAAAAACTTTGATTTTTAAATAGAGTTTTATTATAAGAATAAATTAACTCATACAGAGGTAACATATATGACAAGTGAAGTGCAGTATACCAACTGTCCTTGCTACCACTTAGAGCAAAACTGATATTATCAGGAAATTGATCCAATGCATTCCTTTTTCTTTCCCCTTTGCCACTAAATTTACTCAGTTATTTGGCTCCTCATAATTCATAGCTTGAACCTCCAACTGTTCTTCTCTCCACCTTCTGTGCTCACACCCAATGAAATTAGGAAAGAGTTCTCTGAAAACCTTGTTTGAATATTCAATATCATAAAACAAATGAAAAAGGCCTGAGTACTCAGAAAAACACTCCGCTTCATCTGGACATATTTAAGTAAAACCTTCAATAATTCAGTTCAGTAGAAGAGGGTGCTGATTTGTATACAGACTAGTCTACATGTCATCAGAGGACCCTAATGTGTTTATTCCATTACCAATATTAAAAATCAGAGACCTACCTCGTCCACTCCGGCCCACAAATCTCAGATCGTTGAACCTTGCTACTTGGTTTTTCATAACAGCAGAGGCATTTCGGAGCTCAGCAGAATAATTTTCATCGTTACCCGCCATGACAGTAACCACAGTCCCATCTGGTACCTCTCCAAGGGCTACCACCTACATAAAATAGGAAACACAGCAGCAATAATGGCACATCAGGAAAGCTTAAAAACTGAGAATACGTGCTCATGGCAAATGATGTGTTTTATCAGGACTTAGTGCTCTAGTCCCGTAATGGCAGACAGAAGTGAAGCATCTGCATGTGGGTTAGGATGCCACTTCAAACAGACCAATGTTTCAGGATCCACCCATTTCAAAGGCAGGCAAAAGTTCCCTTCATTTGTTGCTGCATTCTTCACTGAATATATGTACTTTTTTATTAAATCCCCATGTTAGGTTGTCCATAGGAATCATGCCACAGGAGGAAGGCTGATGCCCCATCTGCAGATTGCATTGTGCATATTAAGGCATCGCCTGTCTGCAGCCAGGAGCAGCCTGAGGTGTGGTCTCATCCCGGGCACAGGCTTAAAAAGGAAAGTCTGGTCAGCTCTATGGGAGAAGACGTTTAGGCGAAACCTTGGAGCTCCTGACTATATGGAAGCCTAAGCATGGTGTGGTATCCAGGACTACATTTCATCTCCTTGCTTTGGGTTAGATTTACTTACTGTCAATCATACTGCAAACAGTTACTAAATGTCCACTCTGCTAGGATTCAGTGGGATATACAAAGTCACCAAGAAGCATCAAGTCTAGGTCCAGCATCAAGACATAAAACAGGCTGATAATGATGACTGACAAATGAGTGGTATATACAGAAAAAAATACTTGTGTTCTGTCTTTTTCCCATCTGACATCTTGGAATGACACATTTGCCTCCTTAACCTTCAACAGTTAACCTTTGGCAGATTAATCAGGCAAATAAGGACCCAGCATAATCAGTCTTTGAGGCTAATAAACATTTTCACTGCTCCAAGGCTAGGGATCACACTTTTAACCGGGGTCAGCTAACTTCCAAATGGGTGCCTCGGATTAACATGGAGCCTGGTAAGGGAATGCCGGTGCAGAGCCTTGCTGTCACGTATAAAACACAATACTCTTAATCCATTACCAGGACACTGACCCTTGATAATGCCCTTTCTCTCAACTAACTTCCAGGATCCTATAACCAGATTATTTCCATCTCTTCCTCACTCTCTGACATTAACAGCCATACGTGCGTGCCTGTTTGGCAAATATCCCATTCCTCTTTTCTCCTACTTTTAGTGCTACTCTCTTCTCCTTTGTCAAGATTTCTGTAAGGCAAACCTAAGCATTTAATTCCCTGCTCCCAATACAACTTATACTTGCTCTCATCAAAGCAGATTTCTCAGACTATGATAAAACAGACACTGTAACTATACTTTGGGGCTTAATTTCCCCTACCCATGAACCCTAACCCAATACTCCTTTACTCTACCCTCTGCTCCAGACAAGGGGAGGAGGGAGGGGGAAAATTAACTTGTCAATATTTTTTTTTTACCCATACTTTTTTCTTAGGCTATTTTTCAATTCCATTCCTTCTTTAGCACTTTGTTATTCAGTTTAAAATCCTAGAGCTTTCCTTACATTGCAAAGCCCACTTCCACAGCATTCCACCTTGCTCAAACAATCCTCATTTCAATGTGCATATATTAATAATTTATCTACTCCTTTTGATATACTAGCCCCAAACTGAGACTCACTCCTAGAAGTCCAGATTTATATTAGGTTGAAAACTACAAGAGGGAAGGGCCTTTATCTGTCTTGTTCAGTGCTATGCCCAATTCCCAAAACTGCTTGGCAAATAGTAAGTGTTTGATAAATATCTTTGAAATCAACAAACTAAAGAGCTCCAAAAAAAGCATCATGTCCCACAGCCAACAGTCTGTGAGGCTACCAGATAAAACTCTACGAGAGAGACCCAGTTAAAGGTTGAGTCAGCATGCCTCACTAGAGGCCATGTGCCCTTGTTCCAAACTAGTTTTCTGACAACTTTTTCCATCCCAGAGGAGGAGGAATCATGCCAAAGATCCTTTACTCATAGTATATGGTTACTCTCTTCAATCTGAGAAGAGTCCCAGGTCAAGGGTAAATGCCTTGAGAACATGACTTCCTCCCTGCATACTTGATCTAGTGCCTCAAGTGGCTACCGACTATCTAGGTCAGTGGTCGGCAAACTCATTTAGTCAACAGAGCCAAATATCAACAATACAACAATTGAAATTTCTTTTGAGAGCCAAATTTTTTACACTTAAACTTCTTCTAACGCCACTTCTTCAAAATAGACTCGCCCAGGCCGTGGTATTTTGTGGAAGAGCCACACTCAAGGGGCCAAAGAGCCGCATGTGGCTCGCGAGCCGCAGTTTGCCGACCACTGATCTAGGTGATGCTGTATTGCTGATGGGGGCAATGTGCTTTTCAATTTTTCAAACTCACAATGCCAAAAATGTGAACATTTGAAAATACTGAAATAATTGACTATGTTTGCCAGGATTCATCTCAATGTTTGACATTTTTTTACACTCAGCATATTGCGTTTTAACACCTGCTGTGTGTGTGGCATTCTATGTCAAAATAAATATGAAACCAGTAAGTGTATTAATGAAGGCAGAAAAGTTGTACTGTTTAGAAGAGAATGAATGCACCAAAACTCAAGAGGCCCCACTTTTTTCCCACCTCTGCTATGATCTCATACAAGTCACTTCATCTCCAGGAACCACAGTTTTCCAATATAAATTGGAAATAACTTTTTTAAGTCTGTAAAATGTAGAAGAAACTATATAAGTATAGAGTGTAATTATAATGATGTACTTTTTGTAAGATGAGGAGGCTCACTTCTATTCCAAGTCTGCTATGTGGTAAATATAGGCTTTTACTTGTGAGCATCCTTAAAGGATTCTATTGAATATGTAAGTCTTCATGTCCTGGGATGTTTTTTGTTGCTGTTGAAAGATAAAGGATAACTGCTGATGGGTTTCACTCCAGTCTGGCTAAATTTCAGAAGAAAGTAAAGAAATCTGCCCCGATATGAAGATTTTCAAGAGCTCTGGGACATTATTATTTTACTGCATATTTTTAACATAATGGGTTTTTTTTTTTTTTAGTTAGAAGAAAAGGAAAATTGATTCAATATGGGAAAATATGAAAGAAAAGATCCCTAAGAGTGAAATACATAAATCCATTTTACTTTGCTTAAGCAGCATAATAATGACCATATTAAACACTGGTATGTCTTACGTATTATATTTAATAAGAAAACAAATAAGTAATCACAAATTGTGAGTCTTCTATGATGTTTAGAACTTGGCATTAAAAAAATGCTAACTAAAATGATATAGTGACAACTTTTCCTGTTATAGTTGAACTCTATTTTAATGGTTAAATATATTGGGTTATTTTTTTCTGCTATATACGCTACCAAATCACATTGCCTAATGTTTTTCTGAGGGAAAAGGGGGAAGGGAGTGCTATATTTGAGTTTATATCAGTCAGAAGCGAAATTATATGTTTGAGATTTTTTATAGTAGATTTCTGAAGCTAAAACTTTTCCCTTGAAGATTTTCAACTATGTTTATCTAAAAGAAAACCAAAAGAATCGAGAAATTTTTGCACATTTCATCTGTACCAAACCCAAGCAATGGAAAACATTTTAAGGGGCAGAGAGAGAGCAGGCAAAAATTGCTCCTTAACTAGTTAGGAGTAAGCACACATTAAAATTTGTTTCCGTGCTCCCCAATACAAAAGTTCTGTTCTACAAAAATAATTTGTGATGAAACCTTAACAACTACGTTTTTAAGTGTTTATGAAACATAAAATCTACAAATGCAAGAGACTTCATGGGAAAGAGAAGTAATTTTACGTCCTGACATTTCAGACTTGAGAAAGAAGTTCCTTTATTTAGCACACCTCACTATAACCAGTATTTAAATCACATGATGTGCAGCTTGTACAAAATAAAGGATATTTATTTAACTCTAGAAACACTACTGAAATTTTGTATGAGATTCCTTATGACTAAATCTGTAAATTACTTTGAAAGAGGAGCAATAGAGAATTAACTCAGACTCTTAAAATTGTTTTTGTGGTCTTATTATACGGAAATAAAAATTGCCCATTACATTTCCATGAACAGAAGTCTAGTCTTAACTAATCAATTACTCTTACAGACCAATATGATCTGGCATGTTGTACTTGCAGCAAAATTGAAATATAATTATTTTTTAAGATAGAATATGATCAAATCTTTCTTTGGAATAAAAGCAAGGTAAGGAAATAGTTGCAACAAGAAAAAATTTTAATCCTATGGTAATTATTTAAAAATAACTTTAAACTATCAAAAACTGTCACAAATATTACAGTTAATTTTTCAAGTTTAACCCAGAATTTAGGAACACCCATTGAATTGTAGAGAAAAAAGTAAATACAACATAAAGTATCATTCCATAATTTTTAGAATAAATGTCAAAGAGAAAATAGATTAAAATTATTCCAATTTAAACCAAGAATATATGTGCCATGTTTTAAGCTGGTTTAGATCATCTAACAATGGATATTTTGAAAAATTTTTGAAAGGATACAAACATAGTAATGACAAAGGGAAAATATAATGAAAGATATCTTGTCATGCCTGTTTTCAAATGTAAGTTTTCTAATATTTGTTTTCCATCTAAAAGTTTTTATTTCAATTACTTTACCAATAAGTTTTATATATTCAACCCTAACATTTTTAACTTTAAATAACTGGATTGTATTTAAAGGCATAACACAAATATGTGTCTATCTTCACACAACTTGAAATCTATTGTGATTTACATAATTTTGCATAACAGCTCATGGTAGGCTTAATAAGGTATTAACTAGTTTAATAACCTGTTTTTCTTTGTTTAGGTACAATTATATTAAAAAGACACAAACATAAAAATCTGATCATTAAATATGTAAGGAAAATACAACTCACTAGTGTCAAATATTTATTAGTTGCATATTTGTTTCTGAAAATAGGCCAATGATGTAAAAAAAAATCATTTTCAGCCCATTGCTCCATCATTTTGAAACCCTACTTATGACAAATACTGAAAGCTATCATTAAGCATACAGAATTAACTATGAGTAATAGATCATATATCTAAAAATGTGTTTTCTTTAACGTTGCCAGAAAAACATATGATACTGGTAAATATATAGTGCAACGTTCTCTAACTTAAAACAGCGCAATAGCTGGGCGCTTACTATAGTTTTAAAATATACATCTGGACTTAAAATTTCTGCACAGTGTTTCAGCTTGAAGCTATTTAAAGCAACTGAGTTATGGACCCTGAACACCAGGCTTCATGGTGGAAATGCTGACAGACCTCTAACTGCAAGGGTGCTACTGGATGCAGGGTTGACTTACTCTCTCTTTTCTATCTGACCATTAACTAAAGTGATGAATTTGCAAACTGCTTTTTTGTCACTAGAATTTCAAGGACAGAAAGGCCTGGGATCCTCTAATAGTATGTCTTAACTATTTTAAGCTTTCGGTGAGATACACCTGAAAGAAATGTTAAAAATATTTATTTCCATTTCCTTGACACCTGGGAGGACTGAACGTTTCAAAACTGCAGAACTTTGTTAAAAATACAGTGCTTATAAACAAATTTATATATTTTAAAGTATGCTGCAGTTGAGTATAAACGAATTAAGTATTCTTGTATAATCCCTAAACAAGATCAGATGGATAACACTAACAGTTTACTTAGGACTTAATACAGTACATTGTTAATATCACTTTGAAGCACTATTTTAAATTAACATATCAAAACACAGTTCATTGAATTCATATCTGATTCTCTACAGTGGTGAGCTCAATGTCACAGACATAAAATACAGGCTCAATAAATATTGTATTGATTTGAATATCAGATTTCTCAACACATTCAGTTCTCTGTGTGTTTTAAGATATAGTCTTTACCTGTTATCTACCCAATAACACTATAATATACTTGGTACATGGCTCTATCATAGCCAAATTGTTCTCATCACTTTTAAAACTGGGACTTCGTCTTGTTATTTCTTCATTACAGATGTATTTGGTTTTGTTGCAAGTGTGAAAAGTCTACTGCTCTCAGGCTCATCTCAAAAGATAATGAGTGTGTTGTTACTAACATTCAGATGAAAACAGAAATTGTTGCCTATATCTGGATGTTCCAAATATCTACACATCCTTTTCAGCAGAGACAAGACTTATATTAAGTGGATCTCAGCTATTACCTACTATTTGAATTCTGTTAAACACAGGTATGGGAGTTCACGTTTTAGGTTAACTCAATTTCTTTTTCAGTTAATATGTATTTAATATTTATTTTAGTGTGGTCATGTGTTATCTATGGCTTTGTTTGCTGATTACAAGTAAAATCACCCTAAGTAACAATAAATATGATTAATAGCAAAGAAAGCAATTTCTTTTCAAAATCATTTTTAAAAGGTGGTGGCACAGAGCCCTACGTGCCACCAAAATCTGAGAATAGGTCAAACTAAGTTGCATCCTATCTGTATGCCAAAAACACCCTTTCCATCTAAAATACTGTAGTTCAAAATCAATTCAGCATCATAAATATGAAAGAATAGTTCAAAACAGTTACACCTAAACATGTTTGGCAGAACGAACGGAATGCAGACCATCAAACATCTAAATGTTATCTTTAAAAATGCAGGTACTTATCCTTAAATTTTCACGTATCCTGACTTGTGGCATTGTATAAACAACATATATGCTTATTATACAGGTTTTTTTGGGGGGGGGTTTGGGGTTTTTTTTGGGGGGGGGAAGAGGGCTGGAAATAAAGGCTAATTAGAAAGTTCTGGACCCTTGGACGACGAACATTGTAGAAGATACCTCCTGTACAGAAATTTAAATTTCTACAATATTCTGAGCTTTTCAATAAGAAAACAACCTACAAAATGGGTGGTTTATAAAAGGAGAAAGGGGACGGTTAAAAAACACACACATACATTTCTTGAGCCAAGTGCAAAATGAAACTTGCCCCAGAATGCAGCAACCCCTTTCCATAACAGTTCACTCTGATTTCTGTTCTGATATAAGACCTAGGGAGATAACCAGCTCTAATTGACCTGGACTCCTCTCTTTCCACCCCACCCACACATGGAATCTGAACTGATGCCTGGAGGGACGGGGGAGGATGGGGGCGATCAACAACTGGGAACTGCCAGTGGCCTTGGGAGTTTGGCCCCAGGGTCCACAGTGAAGAATCTGGCATGATTCCTCCTTTTTTACCCTTACCCCATCACCTAGCTACCCTGCTCTCCTTAGATCCCAGAGCCCAAGGGTCCAGGCTAGATGGGGCCAGAAGCGGCTTTCGGAGGCTCTTCCCCGCGTAGGGCTCCACCGGCCCCCTCCATCCCGGCGTCTAGTCCCGCGACTGCCCAGGAACCCGCTTCCCTTCAACCCAGCTCCGCCCTAGGGGCTCCGCGTCTCCCCCAGGCGAGGGCTGCCTTAGCAATTGGGGTCGCTTTAGTGACACCCATCAGGCTGCTGTTCTGGACCCTACACCCTCAACCCGCCGAGCCGATGCCGGCGACACCCGCTTCGGACACCCGCCCTCAAACTAACGGCCCGGCGGCGGAGGAGGCCGCGGAGGGCGCTCCCAAACCCCGGGACCACTCCCTCTGCACCCAGGCCACCCGCCCGAGCCTCCCACGACCTTACAGAGACAGGAGGGAGCTTCGGCATCCACGTCCTTTAGAAGTAATAAGACAAAATCCGCAAAATGTCACCTCCGAGTTCAAGGCTGGCAAACGGAAGGCATCTCACAGGTTTCCCTGGTCCCCGCCGGGCTGGGCGAGGCGGGAGCGAAGTCCCGGCGGGAAGAGGCGGCCCGAGCCCCCGCCCCCTCAGCTGGCCCGCGCCTCCCGCACTCGAGGGTCCAGCGCCCGCGATTCCCGGGCTCCCCCGCCTCGGGGCGCGCTGCGACCCCGGCGGCCCCGCCTTCCTCCCGGGAAAGGGAACTGGCGCGAGTCTGCAAGCCGAGCAAATACCCGCGTCCCGTCTCCCACCTCACATGCTCCTGGAGTCCGAGGTTTTCCTGCGACCCTCCTGGGCACCGGGACCGCGGCCCACGCGCCGCGGCGGGCGCCCCGCCCTGGGCGCAAACTCCTGGAGCCGTCACCCCAGGAACACGCTTCCCGAGCCCGGGATGGGCCGGGGCCGCTGAGACTTAGCGGATCGGATCTGGGACTCCTAGACCGGCCGGACGCGAGGAATCCCGGGAGGGGCCGGCCGGGATGCCCTGGGAGGAAGACGCGGGGATCGGGGGGGATGTGTCGGGGATCCTCACCCCTGGGAAATGGGGGCGGGGTGGCGACGCAAAGAGTGGGCACCTGGAGGCTCTTGGGGGAGGGGAGACGGCTCAGAGGAGTGGGTTAGGACGTTGCCCAGGAGGCTCGAGGGGTCGATGAACAGATAAGAGGGGACAAGGACTGCGGTGGTGGCTGCGGGCACAGGTGGGAGAGAGAAGGATCTGTGCGGGGTCACTGCGCCCAAGCCCGCTGGGAGATCCGGAGGAAAAGGGCCATCCGGGGTCCCCCGGGTCTGAGCCTCTAAGGTGGGCGAGGCCTTAGACCCTATCCGGGCCCGGGGCCCCAGTGGTCCAGGAGACGCCGGCCGGCAGGTCCCGCGGCGCCCGGCCGGGGGCGGGGAGCAGCCGCAGCTTCTTACCTTGAAGGCCACGGGCAGGGTCTTGTTGCAACGCCAATGCGAGGGCAGCACGGAGCACAGGAAGTTGGGGCTGTCGGTGCGGACGAGCTCGGCCGGGAGGTCAGCTATGATCTCCACCATGGTGCGGTTGTCGTGCGGCGGCCGCAACCGGGGCACCGCCGCCGCCGCCGCCGCCGCCGCTGCCGCCGCCGCCGCCGCCGCCTCCTGCTGCTGCTGCTGCTGCTGCTGCTGCTGCTGCTGCTGCTGCTGCTGCTGCTGCTGCTGCTGCTGTTGCTGCTGCGCAGCCACCACCGGGCTCACGTCGCTCATCTTGCCGGGCTGCAGGCTGCTGGAGGGGGGGCTGAAGCGCCGGCTGGTGCTCGGATCTACGGGAATACGCATCACAACAGCCACAAGTTAGCGAAGTGGCCGGGGGAGGGGGAGGAGGGTGGAAATGAGGGGCGAGGAGGAGGAAATTGGGGGGGGTGGAGGCGAGACGGGGGAATGAGGATGGAGGTGATGGGGCTCAGGAGGTGAGAAATCAAGTTCGTTGAAGCCGACTGCCAGGCGAAGTCTGACGGGGGGCCAGCGGTAGCGATGCGGTGCAATCAGGTTGGCGGGTGGGGAGACCCGGGAGGCGCAGATCTTTGCCAGAGCCTTTGGAACACCCGGGGTGGCAGCTGCGACCGGGTGCGGGAATGTGTTTGACCCGGGGAGGTGGGGGTGGCGGGGGGGGTGGCTTTAGTTTGCAGCTCGGAGTGGGGTCTCTCTTGGGCACAGCGTCCTGGGTGCGCTGGCGCCCCCTCCCAGTTTGAGTCCAGCGGTGGAGCCGAGCGGTTTCAATCCAGCCCCGGGACCGGCATAGTCCAGCGCTGCCCGCCACTGCCGCGCCGCACCGCGCGCAGCGACCCAGCTGCAGGCGCCCGCGCCGCCGCCCGCGGGCTCCGGCTGCTGCCGCCGCCTCCTCCGCGCGGCCGCCGCTCCCCCCGCGCCGGCTGCACGCTCAGATTCCTCCCGCGGCGGCGGCGGCCAGCCAGGCTCCCCGGCTCCGCTCCTTCCTTCCCCTTCTCTTCTCTCCCTCTCACCGCCACCTCCTTGCGTCCACTCCCTCCTGCTACTTGCAAAGCTCCCCTGACCCTCGCGCTTCGAGGTGCCAGGAGGTAAGTCTCGGGCGGCGGAACTCGGGGCAGCGGATCTTGAGCATTCGCACTCGAATCGCAGCCGCTGCCGCCGCCCGCCGGCCGCGCGAAGGAGCCCCCGGAACGCCGAGCGCAGCAGCTTCCGAAGCCGAGAGGCGCCCGCGTCTTGAGGGATCTCGCCTGGTCGCGTCCTCTGGCTTCTCCCCGCCTCCCCCGCCACCAGGGCAAGGAACCCCCTCTCGGTCCGACGAGGTTGAAGCTGAGACGCCAGAGAGCTGCGGGCTGATCTGACTGTCGGTATTTTTCGTTGTAACTTCAGGAGAGGAGGAAGGAAAATTCTTGAGTGTCTGTGCTGACTTCTCAGCACTCGTCACCCTTCCCCCACCCCACCCCCACCTCTGCCTGAGTGGCTCCCGGTGGGGGGGGGGGGGAGAAGGGGAGAAGATTTTGCAGGGTTTGGGTGTTTTTTTGTTTTAAGTGACACGAAAAATGGGGGCGGGGGTGCACGCGTCAAAATAGTTTTAGAAACTCAAGTGGGTGGCTGGACAGTTTTTTTTTTCCTCTATATTCAAACTTGTTCCTAGAGAACAAGGATGAGTGTTTTTTTTTTAAAGACTGGAAAACTGTCATCCCGGTGATTAAAATAAGTTGCAAAAACCCTCGCTGGGGAGCAACTCCAGCAGTTTTCCATCCATTTCATCTTTTATTAAGTCGATTCTGCATCTAAAATTAATGTCTTAACTTTCTTTCCCACCATTCCCAGGCAAAAAAAAAAAAAAAAGTAAAAACACAAAATAAAATATTCAAAATGCTTCGATGGCTATTTATTTATGTATTTATTTCCCAATGTGGGTTTAAAAAGCGACTTTGGATCCCCCAAAAAGTTGTGGTCGAGAGGATGAGGGAGCACGGGGGGGAAAGCGGCAGTTTTACCTAAAATGTGGTTTTTGGAGGCTGGGATTTCTAATGATTAGGTTTTTGTGGTTTATATAGACACGGCTCTGGCTGAGGCAATCATTACGCTGATGAGAGTCAGAGGCACGTGGGTGTCTGCGACCAGCCTCAAACTCGGAGCCTTCAAAACAAATAAAACAATGTGCGGCGCCCGCAAAAGCCTGGAAATCCGCTTGAGGCTTTTGCGCCCCTAAGAAGGGGGCACCAGGCCGGTTGCCCTCCACGTTGCGTACAGCTACGTTCCTCGCTTGCTGTCAAACTCCTTTAAACCTCCCAAAGCTTTTGGAAAACGTGCTTGCAAAAAGAATCATCAGTTGTCAAAGTGTCAGAGATTCCTACTAGGGGAGCTGACACCGTAATAAGTGATTTTATAAATAAATGAGAAATTAGAATGCCTCCAACTCGGAGTAGTATTAAGGAAGCAAGGTAGTTGATAAATATCCACCCCCCCCCCAATCTTATTTAAAACAATTGACTACCCATGAATTGGTGTTTTTATTGCTCAGCATAAACGCCTCTCTCACCCGGGTAGCGACCGGCCACGACCCTCCCTCTGGGTTGTCAAAGCGCTGCGTCCCCGCGCTGAGCCTGCGCTGGGGTCTGCGCCTTTGGAGGGGCCTCGAGAGAATGGGGGGGGGGGGGAGGGCGGCACGGAAGAGGGGACCTGGAGCCTGTCACAGATTCTAGAACCCATTACAAGCGCAAGATGGCCTTGGAGGGCTGTCGTCGCGTGACTTAGACCCCAGGACTGGCCTCGATAAAGAGATGCGCCGCCCATACAGGGGCTTTCAGGCGCGGGAGCGGTGGAAAGGGGGAGGGTGGCTAGGCGTGCATCCTCACCGGGGTAAGGATGGGGGTTCAGGGGGACACCACTCTGCCCTGCCTCTTCGATTTAATTTTACATCCCCTTTCTCCATTCACAACTCCACGCCTCCCTCGTCCGCATTTCCCATTCCCACTTTTTTTCCCTCCACGCTCGCGCCTCTCCCCAAAATACCCCCCACAGACGCGAGTCTCCTGGCCTCGTCCCTCCAGACCCCTCGGCCTTCCCAGGCCCGCCAGCCACCCTCCTAGACTTCGAGAGGCTTTCCGTGCCACCCACTAGGACAGCAGCCCGGGTCCACCGGCCTCCGGGCCGCAGGGCGTGAGACGAACTGGCGCAGCGAGGAGCGAAGCTGTCTCCAGCGCGTGCGATTTTTAATTATCTTTTCGGTCACAGGGGAGAGCTCTAACCCCGGGCACCGCGCCGCCTGCGCGCACCAGGGCAGCGTGCGCCCCGGCCCCGGCAGCCAACCTGCGAAGGGAAGCGGCTCACCCCGCAGGAAGAATCCTGAAGACGAGGCTGCAGCCGTCACTCTCCCACCTTACACCCTCTCACAAGCACTCGCACACACACGCTGGGACAGCCACACACTGGCACTCTTAAATACACACACAACTCATACACGTGGGTGATTTTTTTTTTTCTCTCGCCTTTTTGCCTTTTAGCCGGGCCGCTTTATTTGGGGCACGTTATACCACTGTCTAACAAAGATTTCTGACCTGTTCTGTATTTGGTTAAAGATGTGGCGGCTGCAAAGGAGGGAATAAGTCACAGGAAGTGGATTATTTCTGTGGTCAAAGGGAGACAGAAATGCAGTAACTACCATAGTAGGTGATATGCCACCTTATCTGGGATTGTCCTTATCTCAGGAAGTCCACAGAACGGGGAACTCCCAGAAAATTTGAAGACGCTAAGTAATAATTAATATTTCAGTGATGGGCAACCAAACGAGGCTTTTTTGAATGAGATATTCTAGAGCTCTTTGGATTTCAATAAGCATTTGAGGGGGGGGGGGGGCTTTACCTCTTGCTCAGTCGCTGTTTTGTCCTTTGTTTTACTTGGTGGACAGCAAGATAGGCAGGCCTCAGTGGTTGAGGACTCTGACTAGGGATTTTTTAGGGCAATTTAATCAATGGTAACTTATTTGTTTTAATTAATCATATCTGGTAATTCACCTTTAAAGCCTTCCTCCCTCCACTTCACATTTCAGTGGAACTAATACAAGCAGCTCTTGGAAGTTACTAGTCTTGGATCCCTTCAAATATCCTACAGTTATTTATAATGTGGAAATGAAATTTTCCACCAAATACCCTCCCAGCATTTCAGGTATCTGGCACAGCAGATTTTCAGTCTTCTTCCAAAATGTCCTCTTGCTGAACATTCACACTTTCAACTGGAACTGACTGGGCCTGGAACTGATGATGTCTTGGCTCAGAGCATTGTACTTAAAGGAAGAAAATATTTTTACAGACCCCTCACCCAAACCTCTCCTGGTAATAGTAGGCACACAGGAAAACGTTGACATTTTACATCTGAGTATTTTGTGCTGTACTTTGCATTATCTCACTCGGGTTTAGATTTTTCTTCACCCCAAAGTATTTGGAACAAATCAACCACTAGATTCCTCTTCAGAAATATGTATCTTCTCTGTGGTAGGTTGTGACATAAAAAAAGAATATACATATTTTTTCTGAAAATGTGGCTACTCTAGAAGATACAGCATACATTTCCCCTTCATGTCTTTTAACTCTTAATATCACTGTTTAGTAACAACATTTGGTACATGAGATGTGAAATGATCAAGCTATTTAGTCGAAGAACTGAATCCCTAAACTAGGAACAAAACCCATGCTTCTTTCATTCAGGTTTCATCTTCTAACCCCTACTCATTATTTTATATATACTTTTTCTTGATGAAAAGTGAAAATGTTGCCCTGGCTGGTGTAGCTAAGTGGTCTCATGCTTTGAAGGGTCTTGGATTAGATTCCTGGTCAGAACACATATCCAGGTTATGGGTTCCATCCTGGTTGGGGCGCTTATGGGAGGCAACTGATGGATGTTTCTCTCTCATACATTGACACATCAATGTTTCTCTCTCTCTCTCTCTCCCCTCTCCCTTCCTCTCTCTCTAGAATCAATGAAAAGAACATATCCTCAGTGAGGATATAAAAGAAAAGAAAAGTGAAAAAGTCACTGTAAAATCTTAAAATTGTTTTCAATGGACCAGCTAAAGTTGGATAACCTTTTCAGATGTTCAGTAGAAAACCATGGACATATTTATGATCCCTAAAGTTTTTAGGTGTAATATTGGAAAACGTTATAAACAGAACCATCTTTGGAGAGTTTTCCTTTGGACGGTGATTGAATTAAGGATACCTCGCCCTTGAAGAAGTAGTACTGCCAGCACACCAGGAGTTGTCATACTGCATACAGCTCACGGGCCAAATCTGGCCTAATGTCCATTTTTGTTTGGCACACTAGTTAAGAATGATTTTTATATTTTAAAATACTAGGGAAATATTAAAAGAAGAAGAATATGAGACTTGAAAATGATATAAAATTCATATTTCAATGTCCATAAATAATATTTTATTGGAACATAGCTATATTTATGTGTTTATGTATTGTCTGTAGCTGCCTTCACCTAATACAGCATAATTGTATAGTTGTGACAAAGATTGTATGGCCTGTAAAGCCTAAAATATTTGATATCTGTTTTTTTATAGAAAAAGTTAGCCAGGCCCTAAAGTGAAAGGATGGGGGCAGAATGGGACAGCAGAAAGGAGTAGCTATTAAGAGAAGATATTGGGATGGAGTGTGTATGAGGTCCAGATTAGTTCTCAAAAAATTAAAAATACATCATTTAACTTACTCTTTTCTGTGTAAAACATTAATCACGTAGACTAATATTTTTCAATTAATAATTTTGGATGTGCCAAAACAGACAGAAAAGAATGAGGAGTGCTTTTTCATGAGCTCCTTGAGAAGGCTGGGGTGGGTGGGAAGAGATTAATTAGCCAAAGAACTTATATGCATAACCTATGGACACAGACCATAGTGTGGTGAAGGCCCAGGGAGGGGGGGTGGTGGAAGTGCTAGAATGGAGAAAAAAGGGGGACATCTGTAATACCTTCAACAATAAAGATAAATTTTAAAAATAAATAAATAAAATGAGGGGGGGATAGTTGTCTTATAGGTCTCTGTATGTCAGCATTCCCATTGCCCTTCATAGTGGGAGCACATTAACTGCATAGATGAGAAAAGATGAAAAAACTTTCATGTAGTCTGAACATGAAAAAAACAGGTAAAGTTTTCATGGGTTTGCTCCATCTGTTTTACAGATTGATTACACAAGAAGCATAAACAAGCTTACCAAGAATTTTCTGGAATACAATATTTTCACAAGTCCTATATATACTTTTCAGACAGTTAGCTTAATAAGCTAAGTGATCCCAAAGCCTTCTGACATGTTTTCCATTTTAATTTTTTATACAGTTAAATACTGTCTGATTTGTTTTAAGCTCGGTAAACTTTTCCCTTTGTCAATGGACCTATAATAATTTGCATGGCTGTAACAAGAGATGAAATGTTTGTATTGGAGGGCTTAGCATTGTAAACCTTGCCTTGTTGTTCTGGTTAGCATCCCCATGGGCCATTTCCAGGCATTTATAAGAGAGCTCGGCGTTGTCATAAAAAGGCTGACATTCGACATGTGATCTTTCAGAACCACGTTTATGGAGCACCTGTCAAATTGGTCTTCAGGAATGGCACTGACTAAAATGACATATGTCGTGTTTGACTAAAAGACCAACTTACTAAATTACATCCTATTTACCTGAAGGACCTATGTAATTTCTTAAAAGGCTGTAATTTGGGAGGGGGGGGGTCAATGTGGAGAAAAAAGGGACATCTGTAATACTTTAAACAATAAAGATAAAATTTAAAAAGAAAAAAAAAATAAAGCTAATGGAAAGATTTTTTTAAAGGTTCTAATTTATTACCCACGGGTCAGAGAAATAAGACCAATTTTCCCAAGGCAGCCGTTGGGTATTTTGGTGTTGGCAATTGTCCTGTGGTGGTAGCAGTGACCTTTGAGAAGTAGTGGAATATGAAATGCAGAAGTTAATATATTTTGATGAAACATTTAAGAATATCCTAAAATTATAGGTTTCCTGAAGTAATCTAACCATCCTTTTTGGATGTGCTTTCATAAGGCATCAAGGAAGGTGCTATCTAATTGTAATCCCACTACTCAGAGTTCTAAAGCTTCACTAGACTTTGGGATGGTGGCCTGAACTATTCATCACACCTTACACCTTGCCATCAGGGTGAGAAATGTAAATCATAATACTCTCAATTCACCTAACAAAGACAAAATCAGAATTTGCACAGTATGAGAAATTTGAATTACAAACTAGAAAAGAAGGAAAAATAGAAGAGAAAACAAATAAAATACCAAAAAGCCAGCTTGGTCCTATTAGTTCTAGGGGATGTAGTTCCAAGGAACCATCCTAAGTGTTTCCCTCCTTTGCATTTCATATTCAGAAACTCTTCCTCCAGGATACCCCTCCACGCCCTCTCCTCACACACACACACCCCGCCCCGTGCTTACCTGCACCAAGCTTCTAAGCTTTTCTCAGAGCAAGAACTTTCTTCTTCCCATCTAGCCATGATCAAGTTCTATAAGCAATGACTCTTTTCTCTTCTTTGACTTCAAATGAATTATCTTTTTGTTGGGCGGGATCTATTCCTTAATCACAATCCTGTAAGTCATTATTTTCCTTCCAGATCATTTTCCTAGGTGTTCCAGTTTGCCAACTAATTGCCTCTTGGATCCAGATTCATCTTATTTACCTGCTCTGAGAAAATGGATCTGGGCCCTTTAAGTATTTCTCTTTACCAGTTGGCATTGACATTTAGTCAGTAGGGGGCATTAGAGAAACATGGCAGAAGGAAAGGGGTTTGCTTCCTGGTTCCCCTCTATTCAGAAGCAACAGGCTTCTACAGCCCAGCACAAGGAGCTTCTCCAGGGAAGCCAGCTCTGCAGCAGGAGCCTCGCTAGTGCCAGGCCCTGCCATGCACAGCTTCCCCCAGCACCCCCACCCCACCTTTGGCTGTTTTGCAGCAGTGTGCCTCTGGTGAGAAACCTACTTGGGAACAGCTTTCCCCAGCACCCTATAGGGCAGATATCTAGCAAGTTCCACCAATGCAACTTCTGCCATGGAGAGCTGAGGCTCTGCTCTCCCAACAGGGTCTGTTTCTCATCCTTCGGTTGCTCTATTTCAGCCCTGTCTGTAGTGGATGCTCTTAATCCTGGAGTCTTTAGAGTTCTCTTTACTTCTTCCTGACCAACTCTTTCCTACTCCAATTCCTTGATATGGTCAATAATTCTTTATATGAGCTTTCCTTGTTCAAATTACTGTGTGGTCTTTTTCCTCATTGTTCCCAAACGGGTAATGCTATAGATGACCTCCTTCAAAGATCTGGCCGCTAAGATGTTCATATTCACGTTGGTTTCCATGTTGGGCCACTTTATTTGGATCATTATAAGGTAAGCATTTCCAACACTACATCACACCTATTAAATGATTTATCTCTATGTGATAGATATAATAGCTATATACTGAGAAGACATATATTCTTAAGAGAAAAAGTTGTAGGCAGAGATTAGAGATAAAATTGATCAATATCATCCCCAACCCCCAAGTCCTTTTGACATCGTCCATGAAAACTCATCGTCAAAACTTCTATTAAAAGAAATATAAATAAAACCATATGCAAGAATTCCAGAGCTGATCCATACCTAGATCTGATAAAAAGCCAGGGTCAGGGAAGTGGATAGCTATCTTGCAGGATCAGAGAAGCAAAATGCTACTACCACTCAGGACAGGAGGGAGAGCAGGATTAGATGATTTTGCCTTATTATACTTGAAGTCAGAGACTAGGCAATGCTATGGCTCTACAGTAAAATAAATCAGTAAAATATTGGATTAAACAAAATAAATAGACTTAGCATTGCTAATTTTCTCCAAGCCTTTAATATGCCATATGCATCTTGAGTCTCCATAGAAAGAACCTAGAATACATTGTCTCCTAAATTTATTTAAGTATTGCTTATGACCAGATTTAAAGTCTTTGAAGTATTTTTAGAAAATACTGAGCTATCAACGTGGAAAAAAATTTGTTGGAACATTAAAGGGACCATCCTGTCTGGAAGGGAATATTTTAATGTAGTCAGGAAATAAAGTTGGCTAGACTACTTATAGCTGGGTCACAGAGGGCCCTGGTGCGGTGATTACTGCTTTGGACACATTTACAAGAGGGAGAATGTTCAGGCTGCTTCTGGAGGCCATGCTCTTGGGCCTTGTCCCACTGTTCCAGCTCATTGCCCTCCTCGGTCTGAACAGGAGAGTCGAATGGAAGTTTCTCTGGGCAGAGCAGAGCCGGTAGAAAGGTGAGGCAAAAGAATTGTATAAGTGCAGGGTCACATCCTGTCTTTATTTAAAGTTTTGATACTTTGTTCACCAGGGATCTTTTGATATAAAATTAGATTTTTAAGAATATTGCATTGAAATGTTATCTTAAATAATGAGCTTCCTGGAACCCCTTTTAAATTTTGCACCCAAGGCCGGTACCTCAATTCATTTCATCCTACTCCTGGCTCAGCCCTAGTGCTGGGGATATACAGAATTTACAGAGTGATTCCTAACCTCCCTGCTTCGTTATTATTTTTACTTTTTAAAAATCTATTACTAAATGTAAACACAAGTTGAAATAAGTCCATATTATTCCACAAAAGAACACTTAACTTTCGGTACCTAACTGAGGTTTCAATAGCAGATAAAACAGAAGAGTTTGGCCTTCAGTAATGTGTACGGGTAATTGTGTGTGTGTGTGTGTGTGTGTGTGTGTGGTGTGCACCTGGTTATCACTCTTTGACAACAAAAATACAGATCATATGGTTCTTAGTACGTCACTTTTAAAAGGCAAAGTTCATTGTTGTTTGATTCCATTTTAGATCTTCAATTTTATTTAAATAAAATATGTTGCAAGCACAATACATTTAAAGCTTGTTATTTTTCATTTCCACAAGTATATCTTTGGTGTTAAATTAATTAGATTCTTTAAATAAATTAATGGATTTTATTATCAAATCTTTTCAAGAGGCTTATAAGAGACAATCCCCACTGGTGCCTCTGTAAAGGTGAACTTACACCATAGTGGGAAAAACATAAGATATTGTAAAAAGAGAGAAAAAGAAAAAAAGCTTTTACTTGGCCAGTGTTCTTTCCTCTGCCGATACAGTTCTTTTTCTGTTAATTCAGGTCTTGGCCAAAATAGAGTGCAAGTTCCTTGAGGTCAGTAATTGTTTTTATTTCCTTTTTTATCCTCAGCACTTAGCATAATGCATAGGATACAAAAGTGCTTACAAATATTTGTTTAAATGAGTCAATGAATAAATAAACTTACTTAAAATTCTATTTTGACCTGAATTTTTTGTCCTTTAAAGTAAAACTTTTCATGTTATTACATTTTATGGCTCTGTCTGAAATTATCAAATATTGATGAGTATGTGGAGCCATGGAACTTTCTTGTATTTTATTGAAAATGTGGATTGGGGGAAAAGACTTGGGATAATAATTTGACATTATCTAGTAAAATTGAAGTTGCATATGCTCTGTGACTTTGCGATTCCACACCTAAGTAACTATCTAATTATGAAAGACCTGGAGAATGACAATACTTTGTGTCATACAGGAGTGAAGAAATGAGAGACTTGTACTTGGAAGCAAGAGAGACCAGCTCCAGCCACCTCAGCCCACACTGTGCCCTCAGTGCTCAGGGATCAATATCTCAGCACTTGTGGTATAGTGGCGGTCTTGAAACCCTGTGTAATGTGGTTTACTGTATTATTTGAGAATATTCAGTCCAGCCTGGCTGGTGTGGCTCAGTGGTTCAGCATTGACCCATGAACCAGGAGGTCATGTTTGAGTCCCCTGTCAGGGCTCCCAGTAGGAGGGCGCCCAGGAGGCAGCTGATTGATGATTCTCTCTCATCATTGATGTTTATATCGCTCTCTCCCTCTCCCTTCCTCTTTCTGAAATCAATAAAAACATTAAAAATGTTTTTGAAGAATATTCATTCCAAAAAGGGGGATAAATACAGAAGCAAGTAGCTTGTGAGACATGTGTGACATAAAGGAAGTAGAGCACATGTATGCTTAACATCAATTGGAAGGCATAGAAGGACTAAGAACATCAAATCTTCATAATACACTAAGTACATCTGAGGGACTCGATACTACTAAGATCTTTAAATTGGCATCCCATTGATGACATTATGGCCCATGTGTGTTCTGCTCAATAAGATCTATAGCTGTTCAGTAATCTAATTTGCAAGCTACAGCTGTGTTCTAGTGTGCCATAAGTTTAAGTGTGTATTGGTTCTAGACATCTGTCTTCAACAGAGCTCTCTGGCACAAACCTCAACTACAGCTATACCATTGGGGGAAGGCTGATGCATCAGAGAAAGAGATGATACCTATGAACTTTGTAATCCTTCCACCTTGCTTGCACCCTATCCTAAGTGTATTTATCTACACTTAAGTATTTATCCCCTTGCTTCTCCTTTTGTTTTCAATTAATTCAATAAATTGCTCTATTGGAGAAACTTAATTTGGTCTGTAAGCCTTTCGTTCAGTGACAAATAGCTTGCCTTAGTGTTCTTACCATTGCATCAAGGTAATTTCCCACAGAATTCTGGGTTGCATGTATCTGTGTAACAGGACATGAAAACTTTCAGGAGCACAGATAGTTTTAAGAATTAATTTCCAAATCCTCAAAATCACATATACTTCTTCCTAAAAGTGATCTGCCTGGGAACGTGCCTGTTCTTGTCATTTTCTTTCTTTATATTTCCCTTTTCCCACTTACCAAAAGAAATAATACCTCCTGGCCAACTTTTTCCCCTATTGTGCACTACCCCAGGTCATTAAAAAATCTCCTGGCTGCCACACAGAACCTCCATTAATCAAGACACCAAAAGCACCACTTTACTCAAATCCTTAGATACATTTTCCAAAAAAGTTTAACTTTTATATTCAATAATTAGCAATAAAGATTATAATGTACTTATATTGTTTTCATAAATTATATACTATGGCAATTATAATACCTCTAACCAGAAGAGGTATTTTAACAGAAACTTATGGACTTAGAAAATTTAACATTTCTAATCATATATACTTATTTTTGCTGCTGTGAAATAGTCTAGACTTTAAAGCATAAGATTACATTATATTAAGATACTTTTTTGGAAGTGGAATAGAAGTGGGATTTAAAAAATAATGTAGCCTTGGCTGGTTTGGCTCAGTGGATAGAGCATCAGCCTGCGGACTGAAGGGTCCCAGGTTCAATTCTAGTCAAGGGCATGTACCTTGGCTGCAGGCACATCCCCAGTGGGGGGTGTGCAGGAGGCAGCTGATCAATGTTTCTCTCTCATCAATATTTCTAACTCTCTATCCCTCTCCCTCTCTGTAAAAAAAAAAAAAATCAATAAAATATATTTAACAAAGAAAAACAATGTAAAACTTTTAACTGATGAGGATCTTGATCATGTATATTTTAAATGGATGAAGGTGGTCTCATATCACTATAGTAGTTAGCTTGAACTGAATACATCTGAGTGATATATGTTTTACTTGTAAAAGTTAATAATTACAACACAGTGGAAATTACATCTTTGGCAAGTATTTTAACATACAATGAAAAATGCTAGATGTTTTATCAGTCAAATCCAATGAAGAAAACAGAAACATTTCCAGGTATTATTCTTTTTAACAGAGGGAATTTAACAGGCTATAGAAGAGCTTGGAAGTCAACAGGGGATATGAAGCTGTTCACAGGTTAGCAACATCTGGAGTTACTTCCACCCAGAACCATAGGAACACTACCAGTAGGTTTTGTTATCATAACTCAGAAAGCAGGGAGGGCCACCTAGGAGCCAGAAGCATGGTGGGACCACACTGAGGATCTGGGAACCACAGAGAGGAGAGTTATTTAGTATAACATGGAGCCACAGAGGCAATGCAGCAACTGCTGAAGACACTACCTGAGACTGAATAAGAAGGAAAGAAATTTTCTGGCTTCCCCTCTACACCTGTCCTCCAAGCTTCCACTAGTGCCTCCATTGGCTGACACGACCTGAGAGCCAGTTGTTAAGGAAGCCCGAGAAAAGTAATTCCCTAAAATACACAAGCAGGACATGGTAAGGGAGGACAGACAAGTGACCGGCCTAAAACTGGTATGCGATATACAAAAGAATAAAGTGAGATCTCTACCTCACACCGTATACAAAAAGTAACTCAAAATGATCAAAGTTTTAAATGTAAAAACTAAAACTATAAATCTCTTATAAGAAAGCATAGGTATAAATCTTTGTAACTATGGATTAAAGTGGTTTATTAGGCAGTAGTTTCTTAGATATGGTACCTAAGAGGCAAGCAACCAAGAAAAACTAGATAAACTGGACTTAATCAAAATTAAAATGTTTGTGTTCAAAGAATATTATTAAGAAAAAAAAGACAACTTAAAAAATGGAAGCAAACATTTATAAGTCATATGTTTTTAGATAAGGATCTAAAATCCAAAATATACAAAGAACTCTTGTAACTCAACAACACCAAAAATATAAATAAAGGCAAACAACCTAATTTAAAAATAGGCAAAGGATCCTAATACTAGTAGACATTTCTCCAAAGACAACATGTAAATGGCCAATAAGCACATGAAAAGATGCTCAGTATCATTAGTCATTAGAAAAATGCCAATCAAAACCACAATGAGATAATACTCTATACCCAGTAGAATGGCAATAATAAAAAAGATAAACATTAACAAGTGTTGGAGAATATATGGAGAGATTGCTGGTGTGAATGCAAAATGGTAAAGTCACTGTGGAAACCAGTTTGGCAGTTTCTTTAAAGTTAAACAGAATACAGTATTACCATAAAACACGGCAATTACACTCAAGAGAAAAGAAAACAGATGTTCACATAAAAAACTTATACACAGATATTCATAGCAGCATTGTTCATAACATCCAAAACATGGAAACCACTCAATTTCTATTAACTGGTAAATGGAGAAATAAATGTGGTATATCCATTCAGTGGAATATTATTTAATCACTAGAGGCCCGATGCAGGAAATTTGTGTAAGGGCCTTGGCCCCTGCCCTGGCCCCAGTCCCGGCCCCTCCCCCCCCCCCCCCCCCCGCCATGGCCAGGGGCTTCTGGAAGGAAGGACGTCTGGTCTAATTAGCATATTATGCTTTTATTATTATGGATTAAAAAGCAAAGAAGTACTGACACATGCTGCAACATGGATGAACATTGGAAACATTATGCTAAGTGAAGGAAGCCAGACACAAAAGCCTACATACATATCGTATGCCTTCATTTATATGAAATGTCTAGAATATAGACACAAAGAAAGTAAATTAGTGTTTCTGGGGGCTGGTGGGAGAAAGTAAAAAGGAGAGACTGCTAATGAGTATGGGGTTACTTTATAGGGTGATGAAAATATTCTGGAATTAGATAGTGGTGATCACTGAACAACCTTGTGAATATACTAAAAAAAAAACACCATCAAACTATACACTTTAAAAGTCTTAATTTTGTGGTGTGGAAATTACATCTCAATTTTTAAAAATTAAGTTAATAATTTTAAAAATGAATGCATGGGTCCACTGTTTTTCAGAGCTCAATTGGGTAAAAGGAGCACTTCGGTTGTAAATTATTTCCTAGAGAAACCTGTACATATGTACTCTAGGAAAACACCAATATTAAAAGGATAAATATATTATGGAATATTATATGCCAAGGACTACTGCTAGTAGTGAAAATGAGTGGACAATAATACATACGATATCATGGATGAATCGCAAGAACCTAATATTGAGCTAAAGCAACAAATCTGTTGAATATAAAGACATGTAGGAGAATGATAATAGCAATATTACTCATAATAACCAGAAAGAAAACCACCCAGCCAACATCATCAAGAGAATGAATGGATAAACAGTGCTATATTGACACAATGGAACACTGTGAGCGATGGGAACGAGTAGAATTCAGCTACATGTAAACAATAAGAATGAGTCTCATAAAAACAATATTAAGTGAAAAAGACAGAAGTGAGAGGGTATGTGTTGTATGATTCTCTTTACATAAAATTCAAAACCACACAAAACTAATCTGTAAGGTTAGAAGTAAGGATAGTGGTTACCCCAGGCAGAAAGAAGGGTAGTGGCTATCAGGTGGCCAACAGTGGCTTCTAGGTTGTTATAATGCTGTTTTTCTCAGTGCAGGGTAAACTTCTACCTGAGAAGTCAGGATGCCAGAACATACCAGACATTTCACTTGTGGAAATTCACCAAGTAGCACACTTATAATGTTCACGCTTTTCTATATATATTTCATATAGCACATAAAAGTTCAAAAAGAAAACAACCAGTTGCTAAGGAATAAGTAAAGTATGAAATCATTTATATGAAATTTAACCACATGCAACATTAAATAATATATTGGAGAAACTAATATTTGGTAAAATTATAAAGAAAATCAAGGGAATGATAAACCCCAAAATCAAGCTTGCAGTTACCTCTGAAGTGGATCAGAGACCAGATCAGGGTTTCACAGGTATTAATAATGTTTTATTTCATATGCAGTTTTGGTAGGTATATAAATATTCATTGTATTGCTAGTCTTTACATTCAACAATATTTTACAAATATTCTTTTGATACTACTCAATATTTAATAAAAACTATTTTTAAAAACTCTATGGTTCTGAATACCAAAATCTATAACTTAAAGCACATCTATTTCCTAGTGTTGGATTAGGCTGGAGATTAGTTTAGAAAATTTATGTCATTTTAGTATTTTTTTAAATATATTTTTATTGATTTCAGAGAGGAGGGGAGAGGGAGAGAGAGAGATAGTAACATCAATGATGAGAGAGAATCATTGATCGGCTACCTCCTACACACCCCACATTGGGGATCAAGCCCGCAACCTGGGCATGTGCCCTGGCCCTAGAATCCAACCATGACATTCTGGTTCAGAGGTTGGCTGGGCTTGGCTTATTTTTAAATACTATTAATTATTCTCTTATTGGGGTCAAGATATTAGATAAGCATAAGTTTCTAGTTAAATCCCATGTGAATCAATTATTAAAGGAAAATCCATCTACTGGTCAATTTTCAAATACAAACAGTTACCAATTCAGAAGAAATGTATTCCCAAATTTTGTTTGCAAAAGGATTTGATTGGGGTTGGGGGGAGTTTGGAACACTATTGGTCAAACTCCCATCTGGTCAAGGAAAGCCTATTTGACGTGTAACATAACTAACTATTATAGGAAGAGTCTTACATTCTTTTGTGATTTTGTGGAAAATGAGGCACAACTTCTACCTGAGAAGTCAGGATATCAGAACATGCTAGCTACTACTTTAGCGCCAGCCTCTCAGAGAGTCAGTGGTCCTTCTACTGCAGAATATAGAGTAAGAGATTTCCATCCCACAGTCAGGTTCTTTATTGTAGGGGTAGGTGAAGAAGAATCCATTGAGGCAACAAGGATGTCTGCTCCTCTGTACAGCAAAGCAGTTGTGGGAGATATTGTACATATCGAGCATAGTCACATTGTAGACTTCCTTGAAAGCTTCACAGAGTGGTTTGGAATTTGTGATTTAGGTAGAGCGATGATTTAATAAAAATTAATCTATCAGTTATTAAATATTTACTATGTACTAAGCATTTTTCTAAGTAGTTTACATGCATAAACTTATATACTCCTCATGACAACTTTATGAAGTAGGTAATTTAATATCCTTATTTTCAGATGAAACTGAGAGACAGAATAGTATTTCACCAAATGGTAACACAAGATGTGAACCCAGGCTACTGATTTGTAGCATCTGCCAATTTCTATGGTGTAAATATTCTTGTTACAGTTGATTTTAAGTTACCATCATGATGCCACCAAACACTGGGTTGAGAAGAGATATGCACAGTGGGTTCTAGCAAACTGATAATAGCCAGCTTTAGTGCAAAACTGAACAAAGATTTACCGGTGCTTATTATATACTAGAGGCCTGGTGCATGAAAATTTATGCACTGGAGGGGGGAGGTCCCTCAGCTCGACCTGCCCCCTCTCACAGTCCAGGAGCCCTCAGGGGCGGGAGGCGACCCGGCAATCAGGAGAAGGCAACGCCCCCATCACACCTCTGCTGCTGCCACTTCCAGCAGCTCAAGCCTTGGCTGGCCCTGGTTACCTGAGCCTCGGGCGGCCCTGTGTGGCTGGGCAGCCACCATCCGAGGCTTGCCTGCACCTCAGGCTGGCCCTGGGTGGTTGGGCTGGCCCTGCTTGCCTGAGCCTCAGTCAGTGGGGGGTGCAGGAGGACCTGAGGCCCCTGGCAGGGCTGAGGGGACTCTGGTGGCAGGTGCGGAGCAGCCGGCCCCGCCCCCATTGTGGGTGTCGCCATCTTGTGATGGTGTGATGGTCAATTTGCATATTACCTCTTTATTATATAGGATAATAAGTATTTTGCTAAAGCAGAAAAAAAGGCATTTAAGCTCCAGTTCTTGTGCTTATGGTAGTGAAGGTATGAATGGAAAGACAATACTTACAGTCATGAAATATTGAATAAAACATATAATGCAACTTTATAAGAGGAATGATAATTCACATTTAATTGCCAAATGTTATAGATATTAATTTAGAGGTGGAAAATAGCAGTGGTGTCTATGGACAAGTAAGGTTTTATGGAGCATTAACAAGTTATGAAGTCATTGCAGTGTTTGCATGGGTGAAGAGGAAAGCAAAATTAAACAGGGAGTAAGAACATGAACAGAAAGTGCTATTAAGTGAATTAATTTTCTTTGAAGTCAGCTCAGTTCACTAAATCAGACTACAAAGAAAAATTGTAGAATCTCACTCATGAAAATTTTTCCAGGCACCTGGATCAGTTTCAACACTGATTTGACAAGAGGCAGGAGGATGAACCAGATGACCTCTTGAAATCTTTTCCAAATTTGCTAGTTCTTGCAGTTATAACACATTAGCCTTCCTGGTCTTATGTCTCTATCGCTGCCTTTCCAGAAATGCACTAATAAGGAGAGCATTGAAATCTAATCTTTCAAAATTAGATATTCTGGTTCTGGACTGGTGCAAATCTTCCTCTGGCTAAAATATGAATTTCACAGCTTTCTTTTTTTTTCTAAACTGTGAGAAATCAATCAGGTCAGTCTACGTTGATGTCTAATATGTTGCTCACAGACATCCTGAGAATTGTAAATTCTGTTCAATTGCATGGATATTTTAAAGAATGAATTAATAAAGTCAATTGACAACACTACCAAGAAGAATGGATGAGCTATAATAGAGAGAGGAGCAGAAAGCAGTTTCCACACCAGGAAGGAAGAGGAGAAACACCACCGAAGGTCACAGAGGACAGAGGAGTGGAGAGGCAGCGTTGTGGATGGAGACATTTCAGAGTAGGAGAGAGCTTCAAGGAGATGCACTAGCAGTTCCTTATTCCTGGAACACTTTTTTCCAGAATATCTACTCCTTTATCCTTTCAAATGTCACCTTCTCAGTGAGGTCTTCCCAGATGTTGCATGTGAAATAACAATTCTCCCCCAAATGGCCCTAATTTCCTATGTCTCTTCCTCTGCTTTATTATTCTCCATTTCTCTAGTAATTTACTATTTGGTATATGCTTGCCCTTTTATTTGCTCATAGTCTGTCTTCCCTCTTGTCCCAACTCACACATACAGTATATTAGGTTGTCAGCCATGAGAGCTTCTCTGTTTTGCTTACTGCTAATCCCAGCACCTGCATCAGTACCTTACAGCAGGCACTCAATAAATAGGAGTTTGAACACCAATAAATGAAGAATGGTGATCAAAGGTAGCAGAGATGTTCTAGTTCCTTGATTAGGCTACACATTTCCAACACTGGTAAGCTAAATTCAACACACCTCTGTTGATTATAAAGAAAATCAAATTGATTAAGTATGGAAAAAGACAGCTTAATCCCACTGCCAACCATGGAAGAAAAACAAAGGCAATCCTTAAGTCCTATTTTGTGTTAATGACACAGTTAATGCCATGAACTTGGATTCTTACTATAAGGTTGTTGTGCTTATCTACTTGTGTTTTATAATCATAAGAAGAAAAATAACCTATGAGTGTGGGTTACTTTTTAAAACTGCAGATGTTTTGCAGACATTGTGGTAAAGGTTTGTTGTTTTTTAAAATATATTTTTATTGATTTTTTACAGAGAGGAAGGGAGAGGGATAGCGAGTTAGAAACATCGATTAGAGAGAAACATCGATCAGCTGCCTCCTGATGCCTCCTACTGGGGATCAAGCCTGCAACCAAGGTACATGCCCTCAACCGGAATCGAACCTAGGACCTTTCAGTCCACCACCCGATGCTCTATCCACTGAGCCAAACCGGTCAGGGCAAGGTTGTTGTTTTTTAAATTTATGTTTATGTCTTTCTTAAAAAAGAACCATTAAATATTAAATGAATATTTAAGTATTATTATACCCAATATTTTTAAAATATATTTTTTATTGATTTCAGAGAGGCAGGGAGAGTGAGAGAGAGAAAGAGAGAGAGAGAGAGAGAGAGAGAGAGAGAGAGAGAGAGAGAGAAACATCAATGATGAGAGAGAATCACTGATCGACTGCAGGCAGCATTGGGGATCAAGCCCACTACCTGGACATATGCCCTGACAGGGAATTGAACCATGACCTCCTGGTTCATAGGTCAAGGCTCAACCACTGAGTCATGCTGGCCAGGCTATATCCAATATTTTAAAAACATGCCTTATATAACTGATTATTATCTTTTGGCATTTTATAAGAATCTCTATAAAAATTCCTAAAATATTCACTGAAAACCAATAAAATGTTAATAATTAATCAATTTGGGTCAAACCATTTTAGGGGTCTTTAAAATCTTTTGTATTCTTCTGTTTAAATACTGGTTTCAAATGACTTGCTCTGAAGACATCCTGATATTAACTGATCTTTCAAAATTCAGCTTGTGGTATATGATTTTTGCAATTCCAAACTCAGTAAGAGGCAATTTGCAAAATTTGCCAGTTGCTAAGGAAATGATTATTTTTAAATTCCTATTTATAGCCCTATCCTGTTTGGCTGAGTGGACAGAGTGTTGGCCTGGGGACTGAAGGGTCCGGGTTCAATTCTAGGCAAGGGCACATGCACGGTTGCAGGCTCAATCTCTGGTAGGGGGCATGCAGGAGGCAGCCAATCAATGATTCTCATCATTGCTATTTATATCTCTCTTTCCCTTCCTCTCTGAAAAATATATATATATATTCCCATTGATATCACCTTCAGCTAAGAAAGTAGACACATTAAAAGAGGACAAGGGCCCTAGCCAGTTTGACTCAGTGGATAGAGCATCAGCCCATGCATGCGAGAGGCAACCAATCGATGTCTCTCTCACACTGATATTTCTCTCTCTGTCTCTCCTCTTCCCTTCCATTCTTTCTAAAAACCAATGAAAAAATGTCCTCTGGTGAGGATTTAAGAAAAAAAGAGGACAAGGAATGCTTAAATTGTTTTCAAGAAAGTGAAGTGGTAAAGAAATTCTTAAATGGGTAAAGAAAATGTGTGGAGAGGAAGATAAAAATTCCCAGTGAAATACTATTGTACATTCTATGAATATAATTAACCAACCCCCCTTGCATTATCTAATTCATTTCTCATAGTGTAACAGTTGTTGAATGGGACATTTATTGAGGTTCTAGAAGTAACTACTAGAACCCAAGGCACTAGGACCCAAAGCTGAAGACAAAGAGAAGTTAGGTATCCACATTACTATTGTTTGCATTGACAAGGATGCCGAGTTTTGTTTGTGCCACACGGACGCTACAGAAAGTAGCAGCACTAAAACCATCTGGACCGTAGCTCATTTAAGAGGACTGCCACCACGGTTGAAACTGGGAATGGGAGAAGGAAGGCCATTGGAAGAAGCTGAGCTTCCACATTAGAAAAATGCACTGACTTTTGTTTTTTTGTTGTGGTGGTGGTGGTTTTTTAAATATATTTTTATTGATTTCATAGAGGAAAAGAGAGATAGAAACATCAATGATGAGAGAGAATCATTGATTGGCTGCCTCCTGCCCGCCACACACTGGGGTTTCAGCCCACAACCTGGGCATGTGTCCTGACCAGGAATCAAATATGACCTCCTGGTTCATAGGTTGATGCTCAACCACTGAGCCACCCCGGCTGGGCTGCACTGCCTGTTGCTCATTAGTCAGAAGGGCAGGGACCCCCCAACAGTCAGTCACATAAACAGTTTTTGCCCTCTTTTCATTATCCAATTGATCAATTACTGGTTATAATCTTAAAAAGCCCACATTATCCAATTTAATTCTCATGGCAATCCTGTAAGGTAGGCATTTTTAAAAAACCATATGTATTTTACCAATGGACGCAAGACACTGGGAGGGGGGTGAGGGCATGTGCCGGGGGGTAGGGGAGGCTGGCGGAAGGTCAATTGGAAAAAAAAAGGAGACATATGTACTACTAGTTGTAATACTTTAAAAAATAAAATAAATAATTAAATTAAATTAAATTGAAAAAAAAAAAAAAAAAAAAAAAACAACCATATGTATTTTTCAGATTAGGAAACTTTCAAATGGACTCAGAGAAGTTATTACAGTGAGTCCAAGGTCACATAATTAGTGACAGATCCAGGACTTAGACCTACTTTTCTCAGCTTCATATGCCCTCTTGTATATATTCAGCATCTCTTATGGACAGGCACTATTAAATGCATTAAAGAGTACATAAAATATATAAGATAGTTCCTGCTCTTAAAGAATTCTTAAGGAAATCTCTGTTTAGGAGAAGGCTTTAAGCAGCTTGGGTGAGAAGATAATAAAGGTCTGAATAGTAGGAGATAATGCAACAAAGAAAGTTGAACTGTTTTCCATTAGAAATGAACAGAAATTTTGGCAGGGTTTCCCTACTGTGGAGAAAATCCAGACTTGAAGAGAGGGAGTGTATGTAGGATAGATGACTAAATGACTTGGCAGAGAGACAGAAGGGATTCCTCTCCCCGCACCCCCCCGCTCCCGCCCAATATTTTATTATAAAATTTTTCAAGCAAACTGCAGTGTTGAAAGAATTTTTACAGTGAACACCCATTTGCTTACCACCTACATTCTACATTAATATTTTGTTACACTTGCTTTATCACACAACTGTACATCTATCATTGTCCTATCTCTACAGAAATTCATCTTTCTAAAAAAAAAAAGAATTTCAAAGAAGGTTGCATGAATTAGTACAGCTGCAAGCATTTTAAAGACAGGGATGTATTGTATTCAATTTTAAGTTGTTTGTGCTGCACTGTAATTCTTCATTTCTCCTTACCTTCGGTAAAGCTCACTCTACACAAAGAGGCCTTGTGAGAATGGTGTTTTTAAATAATAAACATCAGGGAAAGGGGCTGAGTTCCAGGTGTAAAGAGATGCAGAAATTGAGATGAAAGAATATATAAGACAGAGGGGAGAAGCCAAATTTAGTGGAATCAGGAAGTTAGAACTGGAGACCACAAGACTATCAACTCCTTGGGATTTGGAGAAGCCTTGGGAGTAGGGATTTGAGCCCATCTTATCTATATCCTTTAATGACCAAACATCAGTTGACAAGTAGCTTTACCCACTCTTCCTTGGTTACCACTTACTGAGACTAGAGGTGTTCTATTACTAGAGACATAACCAGTGATGGGAAAGTAGCAGCAAAGAAAGAGGAGAGAAAACCTTGACTTGTACCCTAAGACCTGACCACTGCCAATATTTCTCCCCATTTTTTCCATCCTCCCAACTCCAAATTTTCTTTCCTTCCTTCCTTCCTTCCTTCCTTCCTTCCTTCCTTCCTTCCTTCCTTTCCTCCCTCCTCCCTCCCTCCCTTCCTGTGTATCTCCTTTTCTCACCTCCTTAATTTAGAGGATAAAAGAAAGAAACCAGGAGACATAGAAAGGAGAAAGAAAGTAGAAATAGGAAAAAGAGAAAGGGAAAAGGAGAAGAGAAAAAAGAAGTCACTTTAGGATCTGGGCACTTCTCTCTGCTTCCAATGCTGATCTTGTTCATTTCTGCTCCTACTTTGGACCATTTATTAGCATAAAGATAAACAGAGGAGGAAACTGTGGGGTGAGGAGTAGCAGAAAAATGGAAGAGGAGGAAAAACTCATGTGAAGTCCATCACTCATTTTTCTAAGCATCATTCCTATCCACGTAATCCCATATTCAGTCCGCCAAACTCCATCTCACAGTCCAGGTATCTCAGTGACTTGTTATGCCCAATTAGAAATTTCTTTACAGTTTGTTTTGGTAAAAAAAAAAAAAAAACTTGAAACTCCTTTTCTGCAAGAGAAGATACCTCTGGAGTCACACAAACATTGGGTTAAATCTAAGCTCTATCTGTTGTGTGACTTGAGAAAATTATACAACCACCTTGAGTCTCAAATTCTTTGTGTGTAAAATGGGGCAAATGATACCTACTTTTCTAGGTTGTTGTAAGGATTAGAGATCAAGTGTGTTTGAGCACATGCCTCCTAAGCACTCATTAAAAGATAGCTATTCATGATACAAGGAGGAAAGACTAAATTGGAACTCTAGATGACTATTGGTGTGAAAGTTAGAGGTGCTCTTTTGAGGGGCCGCCTGACTTTGAGATGAAGATTTAAGATGTATTAGGGGGAAAAAGTTATACTTGGGGATTATATGCTAGAATATAATAAAATAACATGTATTAATATGCAAGGATTCGTGATAAAGATACCACATTGTATTTAGTTGCCAATCTCTTTAAAACATTTCTCTTTACATATCATCTTTTGAATATTTGTAATGTTATGTGTATTGGCTTCAAAAGAAAACATACACATATAAACATATTTTAAGGGGAAATTGAGGGGGGAAAGCAGCTAACTTATCTCTCTGTTAATCAAAGCTATAGCTGAAGTCTGGCTGTTCAGACTCTGACAACCACAGTGATAGTAACTAATGTTTAGTAGCACTAATTGTGACCAGGCACTATGCTAAGAGCTTTGCATGGATATCCCCATCTACTTCTCATCACAACTCTGTGCCGCAAGTATAGTTACTCCGTGAGGAACCTGGGCCTAATAAAGGAGGCTAAGTAATATTCTCAAGTGCACACAGAAAGGAGTGAAGCCAGGCAACCTGAATCTACAGCTTGCACTCTTATATTGCCATGTTTCCCAAAGCCAAGGAGGCAGCTCACTGGAACCCCTGGCAACGTTAAAACAACAACAACAACAACAAAAACACAACTTCACACAGTCTGGATTTTCAAACTTGAATATAAACCATTTAATAAACATCCATTAAACCCATGAAATGTTTTAGACGCAATGTTAGGTTCAATGTTAGATGCAGGAAATACCAAGATGAGACAGGATCCTTGCTGTGAGGACTTTAGCAGGTCAATGTTGATATTCTGTTGTGTTATCCTATATAATAAAAGCCTAATATGCTAAGTGTCCAGTCATCTGGTCGTTCGTTCAACTAAGCGTAATATGCTAATGATATGCTAAGGCTGCTCAACCGCTCGCTATGACGTGCACTGACCACCAGGGGGCAGACAGTTGACCTGTCGACCAGTCACTATTGATGTGCACTGACCACCAGGGGGCAGACGCTCCAACTGGTAGGTTAGCTTGCTGCTGGGGTCTGGCCAATCGGGACTGAGTGAGACAGGCCGGACATGCCCTGGAGCCCTTCCGCGGTCCCTCCCCGGCCGGCCAATCTCCCATGTCCCTCCTCAGCCCTGATCATGCACCAGTGGGGTCCCTCGGCCTGGCCTGCACCCTCTCGTGCACCAGGCCTCTAGTTATTTAATAAGTTTAAAGATAATTAACTGTACTACAATTATGTTTAACGCATATGTGCAATTCTTTAACAAAAACAAATTGAATCTAAATAATGTATCTGTAATTCTTTAATTTTGGTGTTATACACATTTCACCAAAGAAGGTATGTAAGTGGCTTTATATGCCTTTCTTGAAATATTAACAAGTATCACAAGTCTGGCGTCATTAGTCATTAGGGAAATGCAAATTAAATGCACTATGAGAAATAATTTCGCACCTATTAAAATGCCTATAACCAGATAGAAAATAGGATGTGGAGAAACCAGAACCCTCAAACATTGCTGGTAGGAATGTTTTATTTTATTTAAAAAAATTTTTTTAATCCTCACTGAGGGGCAGAGCGAGAGAGAGAAAAAGAAAGAGAGAGGAAAAGAGAGAAAGAGAAACATTGATGTGAGAGACACACATTGTTTGATTGCCTCCATATGCAACCTGACCTGGGCCAAGATCAAACCTGCAACCCAGAGGTATATGCCCTTGACCTGGAATCAGACCCATGACCCTTCGGTGGGCAGGTTGGTGCTCTAACCATTGAGAAACCCTTGCCAGGGTCCTGGTAGGAATATTAAATGGTTCAGCCACTTTGGGGAAAAAGTTTGACTGTTTCTTAAAATGTTAAACATAAAATTACCATATGACTCAGCAATTCTACTCTTAGGATTATCCCAAGATAAATAAAAACAGATATCTACACAAAAATTATACTCAAATGTGTATATGTATTATTCATAAGAGCATTATTCATAATAGTCAAAAAGTGGAAATAACTCAACTATTCATCAACTGGTAGATAGATAAATAAATGTGGTATATCCATTCAATAAATAATGTTATTCTGCAATAAAAAGAAATGAAATGCTGATAAATGCTAGAAGGTGAACCTTGAAAGCATTATGCTAAATGAAAGAATCCAGACACAAACCACTACATAATATATGATTCTATTTATATAAAATGTTCAGAATAAGCAAATCTACATAAAGAGAAAGTAAATTAGTGTTTATTTAGGGCTGAGAAATGGAGCAGAGATTAACTGTAAATGGATATAAAGAATTTTTAATTGGATTGTTTGTCTTCCTTATATCAGATGTATCATTGCCAAATATGTTCTCCCATACAGTGGGCTCTCTTTTTGTTTTGTTGATGGTTTCCTTTGCTGTGCAGAAGCTTTTTATTTTTGATTTGTTTATTTTCTCCTTAGTTTCCTTTGCCCTATGAGATGTATCTGTAAATCTATTCTGAGATTTTGCTGTCTATGGTTTTTTCTAGGATTTTTATGGTTTCCTGATTTACATTTAAGTCTTTTATCCATTTTGAGTTTATTCTTGTATATGGTGTAAGTTGGTGGTCTAGTTTCTTTTTTTTTTTTTGCATGTATCTGTCCAATTTTTCCAATACCATTTATTGAAGAGACTCTCTTGACTCCATTGTATGCTCTTGCCTCCTTTGTTAAATATTAATTGAGCATAATGGCTTGGGTAGATTTCTGGGTTCTCTCTTCTGTTCCTCTATGCCTGTTCTTTTGCCAATACCAGGCTGTTTTGATTACAGTGGCTTTGTAGTATAACTTGAAGTTTGGAGGGACCTGGAAAGTATCATGCTACGTGAAATAAGTCAGTCAGAGAAAGACACATATCACATGATTGCACTCATATGTGGAATCTAAGTAACAAAATAAACTGATGAATGGAGTGGATCCAGAGACATGGAAGCATGGAACAGAGTGTGGAATTTCAGAGGGAAGGTGGGGGAGGGTGGGTGGGTGGGAGGTAATCAACCAAAGACCTTGTATGCATATATGCATAACCCATGGACACAGACAATAGGGTCCTGGAGGCTTGGGGTGGGGGTTGGGGGTGGAGAAACAGGCTGGAGAGAGTCAATGGGGGAAAATGGGACATTTGTAATACTTTCAACAATAAAGAATTAAAAAAAAAAAGAATTTGGGGGGGTGATGAAAACATTCTAAAACTAGATTATGATGATAGTTACACAATTCAGTGAACTTACTAAAACCATATAATAAAAATAATTGAATGTTGTAATATATAAATTATACCTTAATAAAGTTTTTAAAAATCCTAGACAATTATATTACTAAAAATCTCAGGTATTTTCATTATTCATACGGAATCTACTTCTGTTTTATATAATATTTATTTTAACAAATGCACTCAATAATATATAATATATTAGTTTTCTATACTAAAGCTTTACAATTGCCTGTCATTAGATCATACCTATTCAGATTTAAACTCTACCTTAGTTTTAAAGCAATTACTCAACTAAGAAACATATTTTAAAAGCAAAGAATATTTTTGTAATTAATACAGTGGTTTAAAAAGGTTTTGGGTTGAACAATGCATGACTCATTTGAAATGTTTACTTTTATAGGCTACAGTATAAGGAAAAGAAGCACAGAAATTGCTTTGTTGTTCATTGAGTTTTTGTGACACTTCTTTCTTGTTCAATGTCTTTTTGTATATTTGTAGTTTACCTCCCACTAAGCCTGTGATTTAAGAAGGATGGGTATTACTCTTATTTTACAGATGAGTAAGTATGAACTCAGATGGGTGGATGATTCAGCTAAAATAACCTAACACCCAGGGGGGTTAACAACTATATCTGACGTTAAACAGTGTGTCATTCTACCATTGAACACTAGAGTGGCTTCAACTGTTAGAGTGAATATTAGAGTTCTAATACTCACAGATTAATTCTATATATGAAAGTGAAATAGACTTCCCGTTTCCAGTCCAAAAGATTAGACGTTGTCCCTTCCTTCCTCACAAGAAAAAAGCTGAATGAACTGAAAATCAACAGCTCTTCTTAGATCCATCAGAGAATTGAGGTTACAGGGCAAACCACTGCCCCAAACACTGGAGAGACAGAAAATCATAGCGCACCAGGAACAGAAACCACCAGTGGAGCCGGTAGCAGCACTTCAAGCGTATCTGTAATTGCTGGAGACTAGGCTTGTGGACCAGCTTGAGAAACAAAAACTCCTGGGACCCACCCAAAGGAGGACTCGATACAGTCACTAGTTTTACCTTCAGGAGACTCATTAGGTTCTCAGGGTGAAGATCAGAGAAAACTACCCTGGAACTTCCCACAGAAAGATGGGAAAAGCAGACGTTTTGAAATACACCCAGAGCACTCTATTCAGCTGAACTCTGCCCTGCCTTTACCTGCCCTCAGGAGAAACTATTTTACCAGAGCTTAACTGGCCTGGGGGAGGGGGCCTAATCCGGTACTCGGACATCCCTCTCGCAATACAGGACCGCTGACTCCTAACTGCTCACCTGCCTGCCTGCCTGATTGCCCCTAACCAATCACCTGCCTGCCTGATTGTCCCTAACTGCCTTTGCTTGCTGGTCTGACCTCCCCCTAACTGCCCCCCTGCCAGCCTGGCCACCTCTTAACTGTCCCCCTTGCCAGCCTGGTCGCCCTCTAACTGTCTGGAAGGAAGTCGGACGTCCAGAAGATGTCTGGTCGACCCGGTCTAATTAGCACATTACCCTTTTATTAGTATAGATTTCTCCTGTTAGACTGAAGCTCTTCTAGGACAGGGATCACATCTTTTTTCTTCCTTTAATTTGAAAGGGACTTAATTCATATCTGGTAAATAAAAAGTTGAGAGATACCTGATCAGACGAAAGAGAGGCATTCTATAATAATAAGGTTATGCATTTAAAAGTATGTGTTATGTGCTGTTTAGTCTGACTCCTGGCACCCTGTGAATGAGTCATGCACCATGTCCTGCCCTCAACAGTGATGCTCAGCTCCTGTAGACTCATGCCTATGGTCTTCCTCTTTTTATGCTACCATCTATTTTTCAGAGCATTATCTGTCTCCTCCTCCTCCTCCCCCACCAAAGAAGCCTGCTGTCTCATGATGTGCCCAAAGTAAGGTAGCTTCAGTTTTGTCATTTTTGCCTCTAAATGTTATATTTCAGAGTAATTTTGAAGGAGTCTTCCCCAGAAAAAAACAAACAAACAAGCAAACAAAACCTGCTCCTTTGCCTTACAATCCAAATCTTCTTGGGGAGTCTGGATATCTCTCATCCCCCTTCTACCACATGACTTTCATATCTCTGTTTCCACTGGCTTCTTTTGATCTAGTGTCCTTTTCATGGGCGGGTATGGAGGGGAGAACCTCAAAACAAAACAACCAAATCTCTTTTTATTTATCCAATTACCCTTCCCATCTTCCATCTTGTTTTCTTCCTTCCTTTAACTGCTAAACTCAAGTGCATGATTGCTCAATACACAATTACAACCCCACCACATCATCAAGACTGATAAAAGTCATTTACCAGTTTCTCATCCACTTTAAGTTCCTTGTGTTTTAAAATACTTTCATAAAGCACATAATCCTTTATGAAGTGAATGAATACATGCTAATTTATCTGTTTCCTGTAAGACAGGCAGGTCTCCAGGTTAGGGTGCTGCCAAGGAGGGCTGTCTGAGCCTATAATGGTAAAGTTGGAGTCTGGGGTTTGGCTCCCCAGTTGTCACCTGGCAACATTATCACTGCTCCAGAGCTGACTCACTCTAACTCATAAGAGACCCAGCATAAAGTCCCAAACGCTGAGTTATTGATTGGCATGAGGAAACATAACTGTTGGGCGAAAGGAACCTTCCTATCAGCTTGATCATCATATCATTGAGGAAGCTTCACAGAAGCCAAGCTATCAAGATAAAGGGAGTTAGGTACCTAATTTGAATTCTTGAGTAATATTAGGATGCTGGTAGCCTGACCCATCTATCTTTTCCCACCCCTCTCCACAGTAAACAAACCTGTCATGCCAATTTATTCTAATTCTACTTTTTCTAGGCTTTGTGACTAACTAACCTCTCTTCTTAATCACCCACCTACATATTTGGCTGTAAAATAAGTCTTTAAGATACTTCCAGACTATGACTGTTAGCTTTTCCATTGTTTAAGGTAATCAAAATAACATTGCTCAGATCCTGAAAATAGTTCCAAGTTAAGCTCCAAATATTTGTGCAAAGGCAACATTAATGGGATAATGGTAGTAGAAAATGACTGTATTATTAGTATGTAATATAAAAATCTCAGCCAGGAACAGTTATAGAAAAACTGTCAAACTAAGCTTGACTGGCTCACTTTATGTTTCATTATTATTCATTTACTATTTGTACATTTATTTTGTAATCTATTAGCACTTGTTGCAAGATAATCAGTTGCAAGGGCCAAAAGTTTAAGAAAAATTTATGGGAGAATACTTAAAATCGAGAAAATTCATAAACACTCTCCCCATGAATTGAGAAATGATCACTACTATTTAGTTACAATGGGATAATACTAATGCAGGAATATAATTTGAGAACTGCTACTATACAGTGAATTACTGAATACTTTTGATGCCGTGAACAATAATTTTATTTTTCTCTATTATAAATGTACAAATTGAGTAGAGAAGGAAAAATATTTTATAGTACATATCTGCTTTGTAAAATTTGGAAGAAAGGATTCTTTTTGTTTAGATTTTTAAACCTTATATGACACCCATTTTCAGAGAGAAACCAGCAAAGTTTTTAAAATCCTTAAGAATATTTTTCTGAATAAATGTATTTTACTATAATATGGAAAATGATACTAAAGATGACAAGAATGTGATTGAGTGGCATAGTTTATGCTTTATCATTTAGTTGCTAATTGGGGGAAGTCACAAATCCTACAGAAGTTGTTCTCAAACATTAGTTAAATTCAAAATCACCTGGAGGGCTTATTAAAGTAGATTTTTGAGATCCGTTTTCAGAGTTTCTGATCCTATAGGTGTGGGGTGGGGCCTGAAATTTTCACTAACAAGATGTAGATATTGCAACCACACTTTGAGGACCACTGCTCTATTCCCTGGACTGACTATGTTCAACCTCAAAGTCCTTAGTTATCTCTCTCCCATTCCCCAGTGGTTCAACAAAACGTCATCACCTCATACTCGTTTTACTATATCACTCCTACTTTTTCAGCATCCCCACTTTCTTACGGGGAAAATTGGAGTCATTGAATATGAACTGCCTCAAGTTCTTATTCATTTCTCCAGTCTATCCCATTTCCATTTTAAGGCTCATCTTACTTTCCAATCTATTGATCGAAAACCCTCCCATGTCTTCCAGTATCTAATTCCCTTTACATCCTAGAGATTTTGTCATTGTCCCTCTTCTGTCTCAAGTGTTCAATCTTTCCCTCTTTACCAATTTCTTCTCCAAAACTTATAAGTAAGGTCAAGTCCTTGATCTTGGAAATCTATCCTGTGATTCTGAATATTTCTCTAGCTACTCTATTTATTTTTACAAGCCACTTTCTTGGAAAGAATAACTCACTTGATTTTTCAACTCCCTTATTTTCTCTTTTCAAATCACTACAACCAAGTTTCTAATCTCTCTATTGAGGCTGTTTTGCCAAAGGTTATTTTGAACTGGCTAAGTCCAATTAGCTCTAATTCTCATTTGAGTCCCATTAACCCCCTGAATCTCTCTGCTCTCCTGGTTTCTGTGACACTACCACTTTCTCAGTGTTCTTTTGTAAGACTCTTCCTTCCCCTCTCGCATAGAATATGGATGTCTAGAACCCAACCTTTGATTCACTTCTCTTTGTTCAAAGCATGCTCTCTTGGGCACTTCACTGCCTCCTACTGGCTTCAGTTGTGACCACACAGATTCTGTGAGAATATTTTTAGTTCTAAATCTAGGAACGGAGCTAAATTCCATATCTAAGTGATGTGTGTAGAATATTGTATGTTGTATGCTGTATGCTGCTAGTTCCCAAATCTAGATGTCTAGCTACTCTCTTGGGCTCCAGACATTATTCTAGCTTCCATCTCTACCATTCTGTCTGAATAGTCCACTTTGCTACTGGTTACAGCCACCTGAAATTTTGTGTGGTTACCTTAAACTCAAAATGTCTAACCTGCCACTCAACAAGTTGAGAAATCTTAGAACCATCCTTGCATTTGCTCTCTTTGTCTTGCTTCCATAGCAATGGCTAAGTCCTATAAATTCTACTTTCTTAGTATTTTTCCCATTTAGTATTTTTCCTGTCACCTTCTATCATTTCATACTGCATTGACATAGCACCAGCCCATATCATCTCTTTCCTGAATTGTTAGGTCTTTCCAATTTTTTACCCTTCCATCCTTTGTTGCATGTTACTGCCAAGTTACTACCAAGTAAATTTAATCATGTCATTGCATTAAAAAAACAAAATATTTCCAAGGTCCCCCATTTAAAAAAATTAAAGTATAATTCCTTAACATAATGAATAAGACTTTCTTTGATCTGGCTTCTACCAAGTTTCTGCCTTCCCTTCTTACACCCTATGATCCTATCATGCTGAGTAACATGAAATTCCCTCTAACACACTGCGACTTTGCTCATGCTGCTCCCTCTGCCTATATTATCCTTCCTCATTGTGCTCAACGATTACTCATCTTTCAAGACTCAGCTTTTGAGCCATCTTCCTGATAGTCATAATAATGAAAACCAACATTTACTAAGTGCATATTATGTGCCAGGTACTTTATATTTTCAC
The DNA here is from genome assembly GCF_027574615.1 of Eptesicus fuscus. Lineage (NCBI taxonomy): Eukaryota > Metazoa > Chordata > Mammalia > Chiroptera > Vespertilionidae > Eptesicus > Eptesicus fuscus. The sequence goes on along the minus strand of NC_072482.1, from coordinate 14,913,872 downwards.
ATAATCCTCACAATAAGACTTAGAAGTTTGTATCATCCTCATTTCATGAATGAAGCAAGTGAGGCTCAGAGAGGTTGCCTGTCTTGACACCTTTTCTTTTCCGTCAACACGTAATGTCTTCAAATAATTACTCTCTACTTTGTGTCTGTTATAATCTACACATAGGAAAGTAAGATAATTTATATTACAGATGATAGTTTTGAAGGCAATGATCTCCAAATTGTATAAAAAATTTATTAGTAAGCCTTCAAAGGTCTGGGGCTGTTGGAATCTAAGAAAAATAAAAAAGATAACCAAACTGCTCAGCATTAGAAATTACTAGGGATTTGCAGGTGGGGAAGAGCAGAAAAAGATAGAATGGAAAGAAAGGGGGCACTGTAGAGAAACATAGTGTGTGGCAAGGGGAATTCTTACAATAGGCATTTACATTATATTGTGCTTCTGCGATGTAAACCACTTTTCATCATTTTAAAACTTTAGTAAAATCAGCTGTTCCTCCACAGAGCTCTGTGAAAAAGCTTTGGGGTGAACTCTAGAAACAGGTTTAAATTCCACATAGGAGTGAATGTTTGTGGAACAAGGACAGTTGGCAGGTCATCCACAACTTGATGAATTTAGCACAAGTGGAAGTTCAGAGCAAGAGGGGACTGTGCGGACATTAGCTCCCCTGGTATCTTGATTTGGGCATTGGGCCTGCAAATGAGGAGGAATGGAGGTGAGCCAATCTCAACTTAGGACTTAGATGCACGGAGATCTCAGCTGACATCTTGGGTACAAACGGGGGTGAGCAAACGTAGGTTTACAGCTGTGAGTACATGAAACAGAGTTTATTCTTGCATTATTTATAAATTATTACATTATTTTCCATGTGGACAACTGTAAACCTACTTTTGTCCACTCTGTATTATCATAGCACCAGTGCTCTTATTTATATACCTTTGTCACTCCTAAATTTATCAGTAAGAAGTCTTTTTGAGGGCAGAAACTCTGTATTATTTATCATTATTTCTCCAAGGCCTAAGAATGACTGATGTGCTTAAAGGGTCCTCAATAAATGTTTGTTAAAAAAATAATTGTCATATTGACATATATTTATTGAATTCAGAAAATATAAAACCCTAAAACTTGATATGGGATCTTGTATTTAATTTATTTTGATGTCTAATACATCAAAAATACAAACATCATAAAATTATTTAATAACTAATTAAAAACTGGAAGACATTAACTATAAATTACTGAACATTTTCAACGTGTCAGGAACTTTTCATTTAAATCCTGATAACAACTACCACATAGGTGTTCTTGTTCCTATTTTACAGTGTAATAGTTACATATTTTCTGACAGGTTGAATAATTTGTCCAGGGTATTATGGCTAGTTAGTGGCACCAAGGCCCATATTTTCTTCACTATATCTGACTAAATTAATATGGTTATTTTAAATATAGCCTAAAAAGAGAAAATATAGCTTATGCTGCATCTATAAAAAGCTAAAAATAAAAATGACTCGGTCAAATATGGGGATATAGTTCCCTGATCACTATTTAACAATTGATCTGAGCACTCCTTAATCAAAATAGGTTTATTGCATCCAGCTTCAGAGTGTGAACTAGGAATAACAGGTTGCATTAACCATACTGTGGTTTATTTCACTCATGGCACTGATTAATTTTTGGCTCTGTTCCCATGCGCAATAAAAAAATGCATATGCAATAAAATGGAGGCAGTAATTCAAAAAATTCATTGAATATATTCAGTTTTACATTCAAATATTTCAATGAAAATACTTTGGGGGACTGGATGTTTCTACATATTTGTCTCTACTTTACTTCCAGGTATTGACTGACTGACTTACCCCCCAAAAGTTATTATTATTATTATTTTTTACAGGGGATGTTCAACTTTCTTCACGTCTTCTTACAACAAAAGTAAATTATTCCTTGACATATGTTATACATGTCTAGATAGACCTCTAGTCTGGAAGCAGGATTGGAATATAATTAAATGATTATTATAAAAAGTTGCAAATACAAACTTTCCTTCATTTCTTTTTTAAAAAATATTTTTACTGATTTCAGAAAGGAAGGAAGAAGGAGATAGAAACATCAATGATGAGAGAGAATCATTAATTAGCTGCCTCCTGCACACCCTACACTGGAGATTGAGCCGGCAACCCAGGCATGTGCCCTGACTGGGAATTGAACTGTGACCCCCTGGTTCATAGGTCAATGCTCAACCACTGGGCTGGGCTTTCCTTCATTTCTATAAGAACGCACTTATCATGACAAAAACATTACAGATAATATGAACACTGAACTTACTTATTGGTGCCTACAACTGAATTCTTGATCTCTTACACCCACCCAACACACTCCATCCTCAGTCTTTCTCATCTCAGTTCATGGAAAATTCATCTTTCCAGTTTGTCAGACTTAGTCTTCCTTGATTCCTCTCTTTCTCAAGAACCTCGATTCCGATCTGTCAGTAAATAGCATTGTTTTTCAAAATGTATCCAGAATCCAACCATGTCTTATGGCATCTACTTTAACAACCCACGTACAGGCTATCATAATCTCTTGGCCGAGTAACTGCAATAGGACCTGTAACTCTACAGGTTATTTTAAAGCCGAAGTAAAATCATGTCAATCCTCTGCTAGTAGCCTCCCAGTCCCGGCATACAGGCTCTCTGCCATCTGCCCTCTCTAATATCTTTATAACCTTACATTACACTCTTTTCTTCCAGGGCCACTCTTCTTCAGCTAACATGACCCCTCGCCATTATTGCAACTTACTAGGCCTGTTTCCACTTCTGGGCCTTGGCATGGGTCATTTTCATTGCCTGGGATGCTCTTTCTTTAGCTATCTGCAGCTGTCTTCACCTTCTTTAAGTCATTATTCTAACACCCCTTCCTCAGTTTAAAATCCACAATCCTCCACCCCTCCTGTGCTTCATCTCATTCCATATCCCTTCCCTATTGGATCATTTTTTCCCCCTGTAACACTCATGCGCTTCTACACATATATAATTTAGGTATTTATTTTGTTTATTGTCCAACTTCTACTAGAATATGAGTTTCATGCTGACATGATTTTTTTTTTTTTTTTGGTTCACTGCTATATCTGCAACTCCTAGAATGATCTCAGACATATGGTGGACCTACAATAAACATTTGTTGAATGAATGAAATAATTAGCACCCATCACTCACCCTCAGTGAGTAGACCTTATCTTCGGGGGGTGGGGACAAGAAGTATTACATATTGGATTTCATGGAAATGGGAGCAACAAAGTTTCCATGTGTCTAGAGATTTCAGGGCCCTTTGAAACCTTGATATTCTAAGATTCCTTTCTTACTCTGAATCTCAAAAACATCATTTTCCCAGCAGCTAAGCACTAATTTTAAAAGACCCCAGAGTATTAAACCTACAATGAAGGGTTCCTAAGAGGATGGATCATGATTATAGTTCTACAAGCTGCTCAGTACTACAATTCTTTTTTAAAAAAATATATATTTTTAATTTATTTCAGAGAGGAAGGGAGAGAGATAGAAACATCATGATGAGAGAGAACCACTGATTGGCTGCCTCTTGCACACCCCCCTCTGGGGGTATCGAGTCTGCAACCTGGGCATGTGCCCTTGGCCAGACTTGAACCTGGGACCCTTTAGTACCCAGGCCGACGCTCTATCCACTGAGCCAAACCGACTAGGGCAGTACTGCATTTCTTCTCTCATCATGTTTTGCTCTTCCTACTTAGAAATATATAAATATAATTGGAAGGCATGGGAAGCTAATTATTACTTTTTAATCCTCACCAGAAGATGAGGGTATTTATTCCATTGATTTTTTTTAGAGAGAGTGAAAGGGAATGGGGAGTGGGGGAGAGAGAGAAAAGCATTGATGTGAGAGAGACACATTGATTGGTTGCTTCCCACACATGTCTGGACCAGGACCAGGGATTGAACCTGCAACCCAGGTATGTGCCCTTGACCAGAATGGAACCTACCACCCTTCATGCAAGGGCAGATGCTCTGACCACTGAGCATACTGGCCAGAGCATGAGTAGCAGATTTGATTACACTCTGAATAATTATGTAATGTACCCTCCCAGGTATCAGCGTATTTGATTAGTACATACTTTTTCACATGGTCTTTCTTTTGAAATGCATATTACTAGTTGAACTCTGATAATCGGCTTAAAGCAAGAGCCCTGCATATATATTCATGTAATTTTTGGTAGCACAAATATGGATGCTGAAATTATTCTGTACAACTTTGGTCATTCCTAATTTAAAGGAGCACAGACTGTTAGGGCTGCAAGGTTTTAGTTATTTGGTTTGATCACCTCATTTTACAGATGTGGAAACTGAAGCCCAATGTTGGTAAGTGACTTATCCAGGTACCACAGAACTCAGTAATCTTTTTTTGTTGAAACAACTTGTTCTAAAACTAAAATAAGGCACCTTTGAGATTGCAAGAAAAATAGTTCTTAATATCAGGAAATTAACTGAATATAGCAACAATGCAATATGCAAGTCTAAACAATATGCAGCTCTAGCCATGGTTACGATATAAGCATTATACTAGTAAATCTAAGACAAATATAAAAAAAGGGTAAAATAATTGATATGTAGGAAAGAAAATGCCTCCACAAGTATCCTAATAAGAGTCATGGATCACAAGAGTTAAAATTTGCAGGTGAACTATCCCTATGGCATTTACACGAGGAGAAGAAACCACTTTATCACAAGAATCCTATCTAATAAAGAGGGAATATGCTAATTGACCATCACTCCATCACAAAGATGGCTGCACCCACAGTTGAGGCCAAGTTCCCTTAAGGCAGTGATGGGCAACCTTTTGAGCTTGGTGTGTCAAACTTCGCCAAAAAACTGAGCATAACTCGGGTAGTGTGTCACTTTGAGGAAAAAACATTATTTTGCGATATTTATAGTTTAAATAACATAAATGTATAATTGTTACATATAATTGTATTTAATAAACCTCAGCGGCCGTGTGTCATCAGAAATGGCTACAAGTGTCAGTGCTGACACGCGTGTCATAGGTTCGCCATCACTGCCTTAAGAAGCCTTAAGGAGCAATCAGCAGGGACCTGAGGCTATGCCCTCCCCTGCCCCCATGGGGCTTGACAGGGGACCTCGGGCCATGCCCCCCACCCTGGCGTCAGGCTGGGGGACCTCAGGCCTCGCCCCCTGCTCTGGCGCCACGCTGGGGGACCTCAGGCCGGGACCCTTGCCCCAGCGCCAGGCCAGGGGACCTGAGGCCACGCCCCACGCCCGGTGGGGCTTGACGGGGGACCTCAAGGTGTGCTTCCTGTCCTGGTGCTGGGCTAGGGGACCTCAGGCTGCTCCCCCTGCCCCAGTGCCAGGCCAGGGGACCTCAGGCCGTGCCCCCCACCAGGTGGTGCTTGACAGGGGACCTCAGACTGCACCCCCCGCCCCAGCACCGGGCCAGGGGACCTGAGGCTACGCCTCCCCCCCACCTGGCAGGGCTTGACAGGGGACCTCAGGCCATGCCCCCCACCCAGCGGGGGCGTGACAGGGGATCTCAGGCCGTGTCCCCCACCTGGCAGGGCTTGATGGGGGACCTCAAGGCACACCCCCCACCCCATCTGGGGGACCTCAGGCCATGCCCCCCATCCTGGCGCTGGGCCTGGGGAACTGAGGCTACACCCCCTGCCCAGCGGGGCTTGACAAAGGCGGGACTGGCCGGGTCTGGATCTAGCTCAATATGGGGGGGGTGCCTGGTTTTGGGTCTCATGCATTTTTTAAAAAAATATATTTTATTGATTTTTTACAGAGAGGAAGGGAGAGGGACAGAGAGCTAGAAACATCGATGAGAAAGAAACATTGACCAGCTGCCTCCTGCACACCCCCTACCGGGGATGTGCCCACAACCAATGTACATGCCCTTGACTGGAATCGAACCTGGGACCCTTCAGTCCGCAGACCGACGCTCTATCCACTGAGCCAAACCGGTTTCAGCGGTCTCATGCAATTTTGAAGCACATATGGGTGGGCGGGGAATTGACTCTGGGTCCCACTTTTAATGTGCACAAATTTCGTGCACCGGGCCACTAGTGGTTCCATATTAGGCATGACTTCTGCTATTCTTTGGAGAATTAGGGCTTCTTTTATTACCTAATCTAGCCATTCTTTTAAGATGCCAAGGGGCATTTTTACTTAGGTATGTTTACTTTCTCTTTGCACTAGTGAATCCATGTGAAGGTTATTATGTCAGGGAAATGTAAAAGTCTACAGTAACAATGCTTCATTTTCCTTTACCAGCTTTGTTCAAGGGATGGAGACATTCTTGTGGTGTAATCAATTCACTTGCTCTCCTGATGTGTTTTCTCCACATGCTTTGGAAATCACATAGTTTTCCGAGAGGTGGTAGTCCTCAGTGACTTAATTTCAGCCACAGCTTGTTTTAGCTTTGTTATGATTAAGATACACTAGCACCATTGATATTTTAGGATATTTGATGTTAATCTAATGGAAACTAGTTTTTAATGGAAAATATTGTTGACCCTTTGTGTACAGCAGTGCTAACAAACTACGAAGTTATGGCTAAATCAAAATCTTAAAAATGAATTTTAATAGGTTCCAGGAGGTAGCAACATTAGAATAGCACATGTGACTTCAAAGCTAAGATCTCTGCCAACAGCACAATTTACAATTTCCTAAGAGTGAATTTTTTAGCTCCTTCAACCAGAGTCTTATTTAACTCAGTTTCCTTTCTCCATGGCTCACTTTCATTAACTCCTGTTGTGCGTGATTGTATGTTGGTTAGACACCAGAAGCCTGAGAGTAAGAAGATCTGGGTTCAATTCTGAAAAAGTAGGTCAAATCTGGCCTCCATGTGACGCAGGTAGAAGTCCTGTGCAAGAACTACTATGGCAACATCAATTGAACATAATTTTAATTGAAATTATCTGCTTTGGGTTATATTTCCTTAGATGTAATAATTTTTCTCTTAATTTTCTATTTTCTTGGTAATGTATTTGAAAGGGCTTTTCAACTATTGTATAGTAAAGCAGTCTTCCTTTGTAAGAAATTACGACAATTTTGTTACTTTTCCTTATGTTCTACACTTTGCCCAGCACTGAATTGAGCTGACTTATACATTATAGTGAGCTTTCACATCCTACATATATTGGTTCTTTTGGAACTTGAAGTATTTAACAAATATTGAAATGTTAGGTATATGAGTGTAAACTAAACACAAAAACTAGGCAGCTACTACAACACAACTACACACAACTACAACCACATAGGAAATAACCAAATAAACTGCTATTTTTAAACATTGTAAGCAAATAAGGGAAGGAAGGGGTTATTTCAGAACACAAATATTTATAGGCAGAAAAAACTGAAGCAGTAACGCTTAAGAAGTCCTGAAGGTTAGTTGAATCTCTATGAGGTGTGTTATATTATTTAACATCATATGAGTAGACATAAGCATGGTTATTCATCTTCCCTAAGCAGTTGAAAAGAATGTTACTATAACTAGCAAGACCATATAATATAAAGAATAAAGTAACCAAAATCATTGTCTTACCACCCTATTATTTAAAGAACTACACCTGTATCAATCAAATCCGAGAGAACAGGATGTACAGGTTAATAGAGGGGAGAGGGGGTGCAAGACTTAAAAATAAGGAGGAACAGGCCAAAATTAAGGAAAAATACAGAAAAAAAATTCAATAATAAAAACGTGGGTCCTTAAATGCCAGAGTTTGGTAACACCAGTAGAATGAAAGACTTCATTGTGGACCATCTTTCCCTCCGCCTCTCTAGTGACTGTGCAGGGGCAGGGAGGGCAGTGGTGCAGTGAATAAGCTGGTGTTTCAAGTTCCCAGAGAGGGTTCCAGTCCACCCTAGGCACTGCGGTACTATGGGGGCGGCAGGTCTTTTCTCATCTCTTCGTTTCAATTCACCATTCTAAAAACCCTCTCTGGCTCATTTCCTGAAGACAAAGTTACAGGAGCCAATCTCTGACCTGAACTTGAAAACAAACTTCCAGTAGTCGGTCACTGATTCCCTCTCAGCTCCACTCTTACAGAATCCAAGCCTGGCCCAGGAGCACCATTTGGCTCTCAGCGCACACCCACTCCTCTCCCAGCAGCCCCCGCTGTAAGTAAGACCTGACTCCAGGTTCAAGGTCGCCCGCCCGGGGCCCAGCGGCCACTCCCAAGGCGCTGGGAGAGCGCCGCTCGCGCGCTCCACGACGCCCCGCCCCCTCCACGACGCCCCGCCCCCAGAGAGCGTGGCGGAAGTGGCTCGTGGGGGTGGGGGGGGGAGAGGGAGGGAAGGAGACCGCGCGCCACCTGGCCGAGCGCGCATGCGCCAGCGCCAGCTCCGGGGCCGCCTGTGCGGGGGCGTCTGTAGGGCTCTTTCCTTGGTCCCAGCAACCCACGCCCCACAGAGAGAGTCGGACTCACGCTCCTGCCCCCACCCCCGCCGCGACCCCCGCTCCCGCCGAACCACTTTTCCCCTTTCTACACTCTCGGCCCCACCCCCACCCCGCCCCTATCCCGGCGTGTCCCGGGCCGCAGCAGCAGCAACCGCGCCGTCTCCATCCCCACATTCTCCACGCGGGACGCGCAGCCGTGCCGACAAGTGTTCTTAAAGCAGAGGTTGTTGGTGGCGTGGGGGGCGGGGCGGGGGCGGGCGGGGGCGAGACCGGGAACCCGGGGGGGTGGGGGGGGGGGACACGGCGCAGCGAGCCCAGCGTCGGGGCCTCGGCGCCAGCTCCGCCCTGGCCTCTGCCCGAGGGCGGCCGCCCTGGAGGGTGAAGGGCGGACGGTTGGGAGAGGGAGAGGCTGGCCCGGCGTGGGGCCGGGTTCTCCCGCGGGGTGTGGAGTTGGCTCTTGGCTCCTCCCCGCCGGCGGGTGGGCGTGGGGCGCGGGGAGCGGGCGGCGAGCCGGAGCGGGGTTTGCTGGGGTAGAAGCAGCACCTCCCTAGGTGTCCCCTAGGCAGAGTTTTGGGAGGAGGAATCCGTAAAGAAGGAAGCTTTTGCTTTGTGAGCGGGGTGGGAGAAGGGTGAGGTGGCGTTAGAAGTGTAACATCCAAAAAAAAAAAAAAAAAAAAAAAAAGGGAAAAGATGGGCTCTTCTCTGCGGGGTGAACCTGCAGCTGCGACCCCCAGGGAAGTCATGTGCCGTGTCCGTGGCCACGTGCTTTAGGCCCGTAAAATGGGGACAGTAATAGTGTGGCTCGGAATCGGAACCGTGAGGGGTGTAGGAGGTGACCCACGTGAAATGTTTAGAACCGCATCAGGCGCTGGTCAGTTACATGTTAAGTGTAATTCCTTTCGGCCTCCACGCTTTCAGCGATTCAGAGAGGGACTGTGACCTCGTTTTTTAAATTAAAAATCAAGACACTGGGTCTGACCAACCGTGGGGTGGGGATGTACCGCTGACACTAGGAGCCCATGCTGCACGTACAGTACTCTTAACACGTGGGGAAGTTAGGATAACACCAGGAGGCCGGTAGGAACTTGGAACTATTTCTTTGGAAAGTGTATCATTCTGGGATGGGGAGGACCCTGGGTCTTAGTATATATGTGAGGGGCAGGACTTTTTAGGTGGAATTAAGTGAGCTCTGCCAAGATTTACTTGAAGGCCAACTAGACGGAACTTGGGGGATGGGATGTGTGGTGGGTGTTACATAGAAGCTGGATTTGACTGAGTGTGAGGGAAGGTTTCTGACAGTACTTGCAAGAAATAAGAGTGTGTGTTATTGTGCGATTGCAAAGTTTCTACCCTCTGGGGATGTTCAAGCAAAGATCTAGAGCAGCCTAGGTCTAGAGCATCACTGCCCAATAGGACTTTCTGTCATGATGGAAATACTCTGGAATAATCTGTGGTATCAAAGACACGAGGGGCTCTGACACACTGGCAATGTGACTGGTGTGCTGAGGGACTTAGTTTTTAACTTTACGTTAATTAAAATACAAATAGCCACATGTGGTTAGTGGCTGCCTTGTTGGATAGCATAAGGTCAAGAATCTAGACTGAGACCCCTTCCAACTTTGTGAGTTGGTTGGGTTTAAATCAGAGAAACTAACTCTTGGGACAGCTATTGCTTTAGGGCAGCGATTTTCAATCGGTGTGCTGTGGCAGGCACACAGGTGTGCCACAAGAATTTTTAAAATATGCAATACCTGACTCTTTAGTCAGGGGTACTGACCTCTTTTTCCCTTAGATTGTCAAATAAAAAAATGACAACAGCCAACACAATAATAGCTAACTGGTGTGAATGAATCAAAATTATACCTTTTTTTTTTTTGTCAGATTGGCAAAAATACAATGTATTTTTTGGTGTGCCACAGTATTTTAGTAATTAGTTTATGTGTGCCATGAGATGAAAAAGGTTGAAAATCGCTGCCTTAGGGAATCATAATTATATTCAAATAATGCCTTTCATTAAAGTACTATAGTTCAAAGCATGGGTCTGTTAGTAGTTATTTACAGCTTGACAAATTAAAACAAAGCATTCTTTTGTCTCATAGGTTGTACAGCTAATGCCAGTTTCATTTGGAAAGCCATAACAATACTAACCAGAATTTCCTTTAATCATGGTTTCCTCTTATCTTTTATCATTTTGTTTAGTTTTTACTGAAAACTTTTCAATACTTTTATTCTTGTTTTTCCTTTGAAAGACAGTGACTTTTTTTTTAAGAAGTAGTTTTGTGGTTATCAGTTTATCAGTATTCAGAACTTTTAAAGAGATAAGTCTGAAATTTGGTGATATTTTGCAAGATTATTTTCTTTGAAATATGTACATCTGTTTTTTCTTCAAGCAAATGTTTATTTGAAAATAAAACTTAACTCTGGCCTGATGTCTGTAAAATGGTGACCTTCGTTTCAAGGTTGAGGATAATCATTAGATCTGGAACAAAACTTAAAGCTCATGAATTAAGCATATACAGAGAATAAGTCATTACATACAATTCAAAATAGTTGTCTTATGTAGGGTGACTTATACCCCACTTTTTCTGGGACAGTCATGTTTGAGCGCATTTGTCCCAGCATAGTTATTAATAGAGTTCCTTTTACTGTAAAAAATGCCCCAATTGGAACCACATAATAATAAGGTTCCTATACTTTTAGATTTGTTGAACATAGTAATATGTAATTTTAGGAGGATTAACTATATTGCAGTCTTAGAAATGGTACTTGCTTTTAAGTAGTGACAAAGTTATTGCTTATGAGCTTAAATAATAGATGAGATATCTAGAATAAGACTAGCAAGTGACCTGTCCATTTAAGCCACTGGTAATTTAAAAATTTTGCTTTTCTCCTTAAATCTTGGGCAGCTTGATTTTTGGTTCTCTCTAAAAAAGTGCTTTTTGGTGTGGGAGGCTGCAAAGAATTAGGCCATGTCAGTTAAATCAGAAGATTGAGTATTGTTGTTGAAAATAATGCCTGTTTTTATTACACAGTGAGGTTGAATAGTGAAATCAGTCAGAATCTGCTTCTTATGTATTAGAATGTTAAAGAAAAAATTTGCTTATAGTTTACTTAAATAGTAAGCCAAATGCATTATTATATTATTTGAATTTATACTATTAGTGAATACAATATTTTATTGAGAGACACACTTAGTTTGAGCCCTCATTTCTCTGATGGTTAAATGAAGTAACTCATGTGGTGTGTTGGGTGTAGTGACATAAGTATCACCATCTCTATAGTCCCTTTTTTTTTTTTTTTTTAAGATTACCTTATTGATTTTTAGAGAGAAGAAGGGAGAGGGAGAGAGAAAAGAGAGAAACATGTGCGAGTGCAACATCTGTTAGCTGCCTCCTTCACTTCTGCACAGCTGGGTAGAACCCCCAACCTGGGCTTGTGCCCTTGACTGGAATTGAACCGGCAACCTCCTGGTGCATGGGACGACACCCAGCCAACTGAGCCACACCGGCCAGTGGTCACCTGCTCTAGTCTTAAGGGTACTGAATAATGGACCCGGAAAAGATACTAATGTTCTGAAATGCATTGTGGATGGGTTCAAAAGAGCACTTAAAACTAATTCTGAAAACTAATTATTCTGCTATAATTTCTCTTTGTGATTTTAACTGTTTACTTCTCTGAGCCTCAATTACCTCATCAGTGAAATGGAAGTAGTACCTAATCTTACCTCCTCACAGGGTAGTCAGAGGCCTCAGATGAGAATTATATAAATTGTCTTGTGTTACACATATTTTATATTTAAGTGGTTTTGTTTCAACTTTTCTACCTACTACCTCCAGTAAAGACTGACCCTAGATCTGCAAAAATTGTTGTATATTTTAATTTGTGAAACAGCACATAGAGTATAATAGGCACCATTACCCAAAATTATTTTCTTTAACCAACAGTACTGTAAGTCACAGTAATGGTGCTTTCTTGACCTGATTACAATAATATTCTCTACATACACAAAACAATTCCTTACGCTAACCACATTTTCATGGGCACTTGAGGTGTTCCTTTCGTTGTGCTAATTGCTGCATCTTATTTATTTATCCAAGCATGTCATTCCTCCTTAATAGGTGGTACTGATGAGGCTCTGTCTGGAACGGATATCAAGTTATTTTTTTGTATTATACTACTGCCTCTAATAACAGCTAGTGGTTATTGAATGTTAAAAGGGTAATGAATATGTAAATTGCATACTATCTGGCATATGTAGTAGTTGAAAAAATGCCGTGTTTGTTGAATTCATGGGACAATAAGTTGAAATAATATATGTGAATGTACTTTATAAATTGTAAATACAATACAAATATAAATTATTTTAAAATCTTGAAGTGCACTTTTGCTATTTTAAATGCTGTAGAGGTTTTATGACTGAATCCTGTCTATTTAACTTTTTTCATATTTGTTTCTGAATCTTTAAAAGACAACTACTACTAATCATACCATTCTTTCTTAGAGAATATACATGTTTAATGATAATACTTTGTGATATGTTTTCAAGAAGCTATACTTTTGCTTGGATGATGATTCTTATGCTTATTCATCATCATCATCATCATCATCATGAATTGAGAGCTTTCCATATACAGGCACTGTCCTAAGTGCTTTATAGACATTATTTCATGTAAACTATAAGAAGAGTATTTTTAATTTCCACTTTAAAGATGAGGGAACTGAGGCAGGGAGGTGATGCGACTTGCCCAAGGTCACATGGTAAATGTTAGAGCCTGTATTTGAACTCCAGAGCCCAGCTCTTCACTGCTAAACTGAGTTAGCATAGGCAGGTATTTCACAACAAAGTTCACTATGACAAACACATTGTGGAGGTCTTGTGAGTTAATTATGATCAACTTTTATTTGTATGTTCCTTGTGGGATAGTAGAAAGAATTCTGGACCAGGAGTCAGGGGACCTCAGTTTTAGTCCCGGCTGTATCACTAAATAGTGATGTGTCCTTGGGCAGTTCAAGAAACCCCTCTGGACTTCAGTTTCCTCACCTGAAAAATGAGGGATTTGGATGAAATTAGTGATTTTCAAACTATAGTTCTGAATTTCAGATGTCTTAGGTCCCCCTCCCGACAATTTGCATAGTTATGCTTTTGTCTGTTATAGCTGTTTATCCATCTGTCTAAGCTTTACTTTTTATTTTAAAAAATATTTTTATTGATTTCAGAGAGTAAGAGAGAGGGAGAGAGAGATAGAAACATCAGTGATAAGAGAGAATCATGGATCGGCTGCCTCCTGCATGCCCCCGACTGGGAATCGAGCCCACAACCCGGGCATGTGCCCTTGACCAGAATCAAACCTGGGACCCTTCAGTCCTCAGGCTGATGCTCTATCCACTGAGCCAAACCAACTAGGGCTGACTTTACTTTTAAGGAAGGAATTTATGAACTAGCTTTTAGCAGGGGTGGGGAACCTCATTTGATCTGGCTCTGCCAAGGCATTAGGAGTGAGTTAATTAAATGTTTGATGAAATATAGCAGGCTAACTTTTAAGTTGATAATTTTGCATGGCCCAAGAATGATGTTATAAATACCCATTTGATAGGAAAAAGGTTCCCCACCCCCATTTTAAAGTCATCAGCCTCTAAGGTAACTTAATGACAAGTCCGGTGACCACTAGGTGTACAACTTCTCTGTAATTTCACATTATTTTAGTTGCTAAAGGAGATAGGCATCTTTTGTAAATAAAGATATTAAAATGTGAAAAGGTTGGCAAATTTTTGTTAAAATATGTATGTACATGGACTAGATATTTCAAGTTATTAGCTACCAGAATCAAAGCCTGTTTTTTGTTAGATTTGTGACCTTTACCCAGTATTTTTACTTTTAGCTTCCTCATTAATAGGGGAGAAGTATTTGTTACCTGATAGGGTGATTATAAAAAATGTGAGTTGAAAGTTAAAGACCCTTTATAAACTCTGAAACGCTTATACAAATTCATCTATATTTTACATGCCTACATGGGAGTAAATATTCCTTTTTTTTTTTTTTTTTTAGTTCTATGAACTATGTTTTATTTTTATTGAGAGTATTACAGATGTCCCCCATTTCTCTCCCTTTGCCTCCCTCCACCCGTCTCCCACCCCCTCTGATGAACTATGTTTTTAATCACATCAGATTTTACTGTTTATATTTAATATAGACTTCTCATAAGGTTTAATATTTCTAAGATGTGAATCTAGATTGGAAGAGAATTTTGATGTTTAAGAGATCTCCTTCTTTGACATCCTTGTCAAATATACTTACCTTTTACTACTAAGAAGTATAATTGATTCCAAAATTTTGCACATATCTGAAAAGTTAGCTATTAGGTCATTCAATTATATAATACTAGAAGCCCGGTGCACGAAATTCATGCAAGAGTAGACCTTCCTTCCCCTAGCTGCCAGCAACGGCTTCCTTCTGGCACCTGGGACCCGGGCTTCCCTTGCAGCCCTGGCTTCATTCGGAAGGTTGTCCAGAAGACATCTGGTCTAATTAGCATATTACGCTTTTATTATTATAGACTAGAGGCCCGGTGCATGAAAATTCATGCACTGCAGGGGGGGTCCCTCAGCCTGGCCTGCACCCTCTCACAGTCCGGGAGCCCTAAGGGGCGGGAGGCGACCCAGCGATCAGGGGAAGGCAACACCCCATCACATCTTTGCTGCTGCCACTGCTGGCAGTGCAAGCCTTAGCTGGCCCTGGTTACCTGAGCCTTGGGCGGCCCTGGGCGGCTGGGTAGCCACCATCCGAGGCTTGCCTGTGCCTCAGGCCAGCCCTTGGCGGCTGGGCAGCCACCATCTGAGGCTTGCCTGCGCCTCAGGCCAGCCCTGGGCAGCTGGGCAGCCATAGTCCGAGGCTTGCCTGCACTTTGGGCCAGCCCTGGGCAGCTGGGGGGCTCTGGAGGCAGGTGCACGGAGTGTGCACCTGCCACCCTGGCGGGCCTGAAGGGACTGGGCACTGCCATCTTGTGGCTGTGGGCACCGCCATCTTTGAGGGTGTGACAGTCAATTGGCATATTCCCTCCTTATTGGCTGTGGGCGCCGCCATCTTTGCGATGGTGTGAGGGTCAATTAGCATATTCCCTCTTTATTAAGGATTTTATGTAAAAACAAGTGTTTAATATTGGAAAAATAAACTTGCCATTTTGTCAGGGTTTGCTTGCTTATGTATTGCAGGAGGATCTGGTAGATACAGTTAAGAACTATTTTCAAAAGAAAATTTTTAAAAAACTCAATCCTATATAATAAAAGGCTAATATGCAAATTGACCAAATAGCGGAACTACCGGTTGCTATGATGTGCACTGACCACCAGGGGGCAGATGCTCAATGTAGGAGCTACCCCCTGGTGGTCAGTGTGCTCCCACAGGGGGAGCGCCACTCAGCCAGAAGCCGGGCTCACAGCTGGCGAGCGCAGTGGCGGTAGCGGGAGCCTCTCCTGCCTCCACGTCAGTCGGACATCCCCCAAGGGCTCCTGGACTACAAGAGGACGCAGGTCGGGCTGAGGGACCTTCCTCCCCACCCCCCGAGTGCAAGAATTTCGTGCACTGGGCCTCTAGTAGTTTCATAAGAGTACTGGATATGAAAGCACATGGAATAGAAACTTACATTAATGTGAGACTAAAGAAAAATATAATATAGCTTCCATGAGCAGTCTGTCACTAAGATCCTATTATTTGTAGGTTAAAAAAAAAATGCCTATATTGCCAACTAGTGTATGTAGGCACACAGTTTATATGTCTGTTTACCTATTGGGAATTTTATAGTTTACAGCTGGTATTCTTTTCATTTCAGATATATTTTTTGAGTGCCCATTATATGGTGGCTATTGTTTTTTTGTTTTAAATATATATGTATTTTTATTGATTTTTAGAGAGGAAGGGAGAAGGAGAGAGAGATAGAAACATCAATGAGGAGAGAGAATCATTGATTGGCTGCCTCCTGCACACCTCACACTGGGGATCAAGCCCCCAACCAGGGCATGCTCTCTGACCAGGAATCAAACCTTGATCTCCTGGTTCATAGGCCCATGCTCAGCCCTTGAGCCATGCTGGTTGGGTCTATTGTCTTTATAACACCCCTCTGAGATAGTCAGAAATTATTGACAGGTGGAGAAACTGAACTTGAGAGATTAGTTGATCCTTATTACCAGGTTCTACTAAATTAATTAATCTCCTTAACAAAATGCTATGATCATGACTTTTATTTCAGTTTTCTGCCTTACAACATCTGTAGGATTTCATCTCCACTTGAATATCTAATAGCTGTCTCAAACTTAACATGGCCCCAACTGGATTTCTTTTTTTCTCATTTCCAATCTTCCTGATCTCAGTAAATGGTATCACCATTCAACCAGTTGCTCAGGTCCCAAACTTCAGAATCATCCTTGACTGCTCTTCTCTCACACCCTGTGTCTAATCCATCAGCAAGTCAGCTCTGCTTTCAAAATATACTCCAGAAATCTGACCACTTATCATCATCTTGACTTGTTTCACTAATTCAAGCCACTGTTATTGTTTGTCTGTATAATTTCAATAACTTTCTATCTGGTTACCTTGCCTATACTAGTGCCTCCTTATAGTATATCCTCACAACAGCTGGAGTTAACTTTTTTTTTTTTTATTTATATATTTTATTGATTTTTTTACAGAGAGGAAGGGAGAGGGATAGAGAGTTAGAAACATCGATGAGAGAGAAACACCGATCAGCTGCCTCCTGCACACCCCCCACTGGGGACATGCCCGCAACCAAGGCACATGCCCTTGACCGGAATCGAACCTGGGACCTTTCAGTCCGTAGGCTGACGCTCTATCCACTGAGCCAAACCGGTCAGGGCTGGAGTTAACTTTTTAAAACCTAAAATATTTCAAGTCGCTTGGCTTTGTTAAGATTTTATATTCTGGTTGGACTCAACTTGTTTAATTAGTTTTCAAAGCATTTGTTTCTACCTCAGATTATATTTATGTGCTTTTCTCCTGCATTGTATCTCTTGTTGTATCTCTTCTGTCTAGCTTAATCACTACTCTAGCCCAGTGGTTGGCAAACTCATTAGTCAACAGAGCGGCAAACCGCGGCTGGCTTGTGAGCCGCAGTTTGCCGACCACTGCTCTCGCCCTAGCTCTTATAACAGTGTTTGGCCTGTAGTAGGTACCCAATAAGTAATTATAAATGAAGAAGCCAAAGCACAGGTGATGCACTGGCTTTAAATGAGAGGGTGCCTTTATTGTAAGAGGAGGGAATCAAGAAAGGATGTATTAGCTTTATTAGAGAAGAATGGAGGAAGTTACTAAATAAAGGCTTTTTATTTCTCTATTAGAGGCCCGGTGCATGAAAATTCGTGCCCTCGGGCGGGGGGGGGTGGAGTTGTCCCCTCAGCCCAGCCTGCACCCTCTCACAGTCAGGGAGCCCTCAGGGGATGTCCTATTGATGGCTTAGGCCCCGCCCCCACCTATTGCCCCTCCACAGCTGCTACCTCCCTACCACCCCATCGCCATCCTCTCCCTCTGCCCGTTGGCACGTGCCTTGGCTGGCCTGGCGCTGCCTGCTCGCCGGCCCCCTGCCAACTGGTCATTCCGCAATTCGGTCGATTTGCATATTATGTTTTTATTATATAGGATGAAGTAGGAGGTATAGTCACCTGCCAGTAGTTGGAAGATTATGGGGCAGAGGTTTATTAATATACTAAAATAATTAGTATGTACTAAAATATTTAATGTTAAACCAAAAGAATTAGTAAACTGAAACAATTAGATGTCAGAGAAATAATTCTTGATGGTTGTGTCACTGGGAAGGCTTCTTGGTGATAATGAGTTTAGGTCAGGCTTTTCTAGACCACTAGGATTTGGATAGGTGGAGAGGTAACAAGGTATTGCAAGCAGGAAAAACTATAAAGATTCAAAAGAACCTGGGATGGTTTGGGAGATACCGAATGTTTGGTTTGACTGCTATAGAACAGGAAGCTGGAGAGGTCCAGTGACAAGTTTTGTCTTCCAGGCAAAGGGGAGCCATTGGAGGCTTCTGAGTAGAGGAGTAACACATATTTAGAATGAGTACTCTGGAGATATTTTGCAGAATTAATTAGAAAGATGGGAGGTTTAAAAGATAATGCAGTAAAGGTATTAGATAAAATTGAAAAGGAAGGGATTGATTTAGAGTTGCTTTTTTATAAGAAAAAATGTCAGGACCAGAGTTCCTGGTTGTAGGCATGGAAGGAGCTGAACAATCTAAAATGTCTTGGAGTTTTTGACTTTGTGTGACTAAAGACTAGTCGTGTTCTTATAGAACTGCTGGACATGGAAGCAGGTGTGGTAATAGTATCAGATATTACAGAGAAGAGTTTTTCTGTTTCTAAATATAAAGTGTTTGGTAATTGTTTTAAAATTGTGGTTCTCTACTTATATTACTCCTAATAACTTGTCATTTTGATCATTAGGTGTTTCTTATGAATATTTACTGCTTCTTACACATATTAATTAGAATCAGACTGATTTGGATTGGGAAGTACTTATTCCTGTTCCATTAATTATAAGAAAAATAATTAATGAGTGGTAAGGCAGAATATTTCCTTAGATGATATATTGCTGTTTATGGTGCATCACAATTTTCAAAGTACTTTCACTTCTGAGATAGGAGTAGTTTGGATTTGCTATTCACTTATTTCTGTGTGTGTTTTTTAAGTACAGTTAAATTTGGTTTATTTTCAGATTATAGAAAGTGTTAAATCTCAGCATAATTATCATGTAATAATTGACTGGGTCTGATGTTCCTCCTCTTCTCTCATAGTATCTTGTACATTATCTCTAAGCTCATTGCATTGTATATATCTGTTAACTTCAGTAGGTTGTAAGCTACTAAATGGCGAAGGTGTGTTTTTCTTATCTTTGTACTCTTTGTTATATCATTCAGTCATTTTTAAATTTACCTACCATTTACTGAACATCAGCTATGTCAGGCAGTTTATTAGTTATAGAAATTACAGATAAAAGAATGTCCCTGTTTTTAAGCAGTATAAGAAGTGCTATGATAGGTACATCTTATTTCAGGATCTGAGCTCATTTTTTTTATATGGTAGGTGAATACAGATGATGTTTTAGTTATGAAAATGCAATTAGAAGTTGTTTCATAAAAATTGCTATTTTCAAAAAAGTTATAAATTACATGTGAATCATCTGTTCTTTGTATTATTCATGTTACTTCTCTTTTAGCAGATAATTGAATGGACACTTGAGTTTTATACCTTCCAAGTTCACTTGAAATGGCTCATATATAAATATATTAGGTTACCATAGTGTTATCCCAAATATAGATGTTTTAAAATTTGTATATTTTAATTTATTTTCTTTGAATTCTCAGTGATTTAGTGGTTATTATTATTATTTTTTTTACAGCAGGAGAAATTAAGATCATAATGTAACTTGAATTTTTTTTTTTTACAAAACTAAAATGCAGTATATAATAATGTTGGCCTAACCATAATTGCTTCCTGCCTTTGGAGTTCTATGACAATGAAAATGTATAACAGTTTTCTATTTATATTATGTGAAATGTTCAAGTTATGAATGATTGGAATTGAGACTCAGGTGCTCAGAATCAGTACATAGGCCTGCTGAATTAATTTCTACTGTCTTTTAATGAATGGGTAGACTGATGGATTTCACAATTCAGATTTTGATGTTTTGAGGGTGCTGAAACTAGTAATATACTTCCAATTCTTTGAGTTATTTTAAGCTAAAGATGTTTCATGGTATTTCTTTTTTGGTCATTTTGTCATCAAAAATACCAGCTATAAAGAGAACATGTCTATTCCTTTTTTTAAAATTTACATTTGTGACATAACTTTACCATAGTTAAATTTTTTTTTCTGTTGCAGTATTTTTTGAGGAAAGGAGTATATTCTTAAATCTCATTATGTTAAATTAAAAGATGTCAAATTTTCTATTCTGGAACAGGATTTTACAGGTGTAACATAGTATAGGCTATTGGCTTAGTGATCAGGTTTAAATATAAGTATTAATCAGAGATGAACTTATTCCTTGGGTTCACATTTAAACTGTGGCATGTTGAAATAATCTAGGTCTCCGTCTGCACATCTGAATTCATTTTGTAAAATATGGCAAACAGCTGCATTTCAATTGAAAGCTAAAACAACTGTAGGACATTAACCCATTGAGAAGATTACAGTAGGTTTTCAGTTCCATGTTAACTGTATTTATTAGAGAAAATTGACTTGAGTGCTTCTGCTTTTAACCGACATTTTTTTTTTAATGTCTGGGAGAAAGGAAATAAAGCGCTGGAATGATAGGACTTTGATGTGTAAAGAAGTTAATGTTGAAAGAAGTTAATTATCTAAATCATCAAACAAAATGGGTATGGGAAATAATTATTTTAAAGATTCTAATAAGCTATCAACTCATCATGTCAAGAAAAATCTTATTCACCTGTTTGATTTAAAAATTAAATAACTTGACTGTGAAAGGATGATCGTGGTTATAATAAAGTAGGATTGGGACCTTTTACCTCTTACCAATAAATACTCTTGATGTGAAACATTTGCAGTAGGAGGACAACTGAAGAAAGCTGTGGTTTTAATATGAATTTACTTTCTGAAATGTCTCCTCTTTAGAAAGTGTTAAAGCAGGGTGACTGGATTTGTAAAATGAAAAAAGGACAGATTCCTCCAACAATGTCTCAGGACATTTGGCCACAGGAAAATCCCACAGAATGGCATGTCTTCAAATCCAACATGAGTGAACTAAGTCATAACTGTTTTTGGAGCCTGGCGTTAATACACAATCTTTGAGTTTAACGTTTTCTCTAGGATCTCATACCTCTCTGTCAATCTTCTGTTGGGACAATAAGGGAAACATTTTCTAAGGTCTTTGACGAAGCCAGGTTTCTTTGTTAGCACTTTGTCTTGATTCTTCAGGACTGTTCCTGGAAGTTCTTGGTTTCCTGTCTATTTTCCCCAATCTTGGATTGGTGATGTGATTTTTTTATTTAAAGCCAAGTTTCAAGTGGTGATCCTTCTTTTCCTATATTATTTGTAGAAAATTACTTATTCCGAAAGGCTTTTTGAAAAAAATAGAGCAAATTTAGACTTAAAAAAACTGATGATGTTTCATAGCATTAGCTTCTTTATTTGTTTTAGAATTTTGGTTTTCAGGTTCATTTTGAGTGAAACTTTTTTCCTTCTCTTTCTCTGCTCTTGCATTCTGTGTCTGGTGGTTTTGGCCTGGTCCTTACGGCCCTTGGACTAGGCCAGGGCTTATGTTGGCAGATAGCTGGTTCTGCCACAGAAGGTTATTTCAGATATTTCCCATCTAGCTACTCAGCTAGTGTGCTCTTGTTGTAGATCTCTGTCCTGTTGCCTTCTCAAAAGCTTTATATATGGCCTATGTAGGCAGGGCAGTGATTGGTAGTAGGTTTTTTCCCCTCCAGCCGCCTTTCATAAGGTCCCGCCCTTCCATCCCAGCTCTTGGTGAATGGACCTGGTTCAGGTTTCCTTATCAATTTTAGCCAACATTACCCATAGAAATGGTCATATTAGAGGATGTATTAGGAGATAAATTTGGCAGCAATGTGGAGAATGAATTGAGATGGAAAGAGAGAAGCTATAAATAGAGCTTATAAAGGGCCATAGGGTAGAAAAAGAGGGAGAATGTAAGAACATAAAGTAGAATTGTTTGACCTCTTAAGAACATAAAGTAGACTTTATTTGTCTTTCAATAGATTATAGGGTGCTGGAGAAAGAGTCAAAGATAAATGACAGATTTTTGAGATAGGGTGACCGGTAACAGTAGTGATGTCTGTAGTGAAAACATAACTTATAAGGAAATTACTTATTATTTGTTGAAATGCATTAAGGTCTTTCAGTGAAAATATTCAAGTTTCTTAAATTTTTGTGATTATGAAATGAGAGTAATCTAAATTTGTCATAAAAAAGCTGGTAGCAAATCAAGAAAGAGACTTCTTAAGATCTTTCTGTTTATAACAAAGCAAACATTGTATGCTTAGAACTGCTGTAAACATATGAGTTCATTTAATCTTCACAACAACACTAAGAGGGTGAAATTATTCCTATTTTACAGATGAGGAAACTGAAGCACAGGGAAGTTAAGTAACTTGCCTAAAGTACTAGCAAAGTAGCGAAGCTGGGATTCAAACCTGGGCAGTTTGACTCTGGACTCTTCCTAATTAGTTTACTATAGTTAAAGTTCTTAGCACTGCTTTATTTTATCATTTGTTCTAAATGTAATTCTTCTTTAGAATTTGCAAAGTATTTTTATTTTTAGGAAAGTTACAGTATTGCAAGGTTTATATGACCATGAATTAATAGCTAACATTTATTGAGCACTTACTGTGTAATAATTAAGGTTTTTATCTACTTGGATTATTTTAATGTTATTTTTATTAATCCTTGGTTATGGGACAGTTACATTAAATAAAATCCTTTATCTAATAAAAGAGTAATATGCAAATTGACCATACCTCTGCCACACCCACAAGCCACACCCACAAGCCAATCAGGAGCGAGTATGCAAATTAACCCAACCAAGATGGCTGCAGCCATGGAGCGAGGAGGAGGCTTGGGTTTCCCCGGTAATGGAGGAAGCCAAGCTTTCTGCACACCCTGGCCAGCCTAGGCCTCCACTCAAGGCTACAAAGTTTCAATTATAGAAGATAAATAAATCTCAACAAAAATGGCGGCAGCCACGGAGCTGGAGAGAGCAGGAGGCTTGAGTTGCCCTGGCGATGGAGGAAGCCAAGCTTTCCGCACACCCTGGCTGGCCTAAGCCTCCACTCAAGGTTACAAAGTTTCAGTTATAGAAGATAAATAAATCCCAGATACCAGGGCCTCTGCTTGGGTCGCTGGGGGGCGTGGCTGGCCTGCAAACCACCACAGGCCCCTTTCCCAGGCTGCCCCACACCCCAAGGGAACCCCCACCCTGATCCAGGACACCCTTCAGGACAAACCAGCTGGCCCCCACCCATGCACTAGGCCTCTATCCTATCTAATAAAAGAGTAATATGCAAATTGACTGTCACTCCAACACAAGATTGCTGCCCAGATGGCTGCCCCCATGTGGACACAAGATGGCCACCACAAGATGGCCAGCAGGGGAGAGCAGTTGGGAGGGACCAGGCCTGCAAGGGAGGGCAGTTGTTGGCGATTATGCCAGCAGGGGAGGGCAGTTGGGAGGGACCAGGCCTGCAGGGGAGGGCAGTTAGGGGCTAACAGGCTGGCAGGGGAGCAGTTAGGCATCAAGCAGGCTGGCAGAGGAGTGGTTAGGGGGTGATCAGGCTGGCAGACAGAAGTGGTTAGGGGCAATCAGGAAGGCAGGCAGGCGAGCAGTTGGGAGCCAGCAGTCCTGGATTGTGAGAGGGATGTCCGACTGCCCGTTTAGGCCCGATCCTACTGGGCAGTCGGACATCCCTCGAGGGGTCCCAGATTGGAGAGGGTGCAGGCTGGGCTGAGGGACACACACCCCATACACGAATTTCGTGCACTGGATCTCTAGTGGAATATATTAGGATTAGCATCAGCTTAATTTTATTGGGAAAAAAGTCACACAATTTAAAATTGATGAGTTACTTAACCATCTATATATATTTATATATATAAAAAAGCCTAAGCGAACGAATGACCGATTGCTGTGATGCGTACTGATCACCAGGGGGCAGACGCTGAATGCAGGAGCTGCCCCCTGGTGGTCATTGCGCTCCCACAGCCAACCTCTCATGGCTGGCCAACCTCCCGCAGTCCCTTTCCCTGGCCGGCCAAGTGGTCAGTGTGCTCCCACAGCCAACCTCCCATGGCCAGCCAACCTCCTACGGTCCCTCCCCCTGGCCAGCTGGCCCCAATCAGCCCGATCGGGACTGGGTAAGACGGCCCTGATCGGCCCTGATCTCTGGCCAGGCTGAGGGACCCTACCCGTGCACAAATTCTTGCACTGGGCCTCTAGTCTATATATAAAGCCTAAGTGACCGAATGACTGATCAACCAGTCATTATGATGCGCACTGACTACCAGGGGGCAGATGTTCAATGCAGGAGCTGTCCTCTGGTGGTCAGTGCACTCCCATAGCCAACCTCCTGTGGCTGGCCAACCTCCCGTGGTCCCTCCCCCTGGCCAGCTGGCCCCAATCGGCCCCGATCAGCCTCAATTGCTGGCCAGGCTGAGGAACTCCACCCGTGCATGAATTCGTGCACCGGGACTCTAGTAAAGTTATAAAATATCACAATGCTTACTTCTGATTTACTGATTGACTTATTATTTGTATTAAGGCTTTAGTTCATATAGGGATTAGATTGTGCTGTGATTTTCTAAGTTTGTATCTTATAGTAGTGCAATTTTTTTCTTTAAATGAAATCTCACTTGGAACCTTATTTATATATTGAGTTGTTTTGGTGTTCTGGATGAGGTATATGCTTGGTATATGCATGAGGGCCACTCGGAGCTCCCTGAAATAGTGCCAGTGAGTCTTGGGGTTCCCTGGAACACATTTTGAAAACCACTGAGCTCTATTAAAATATTTTAATGACTATTTTTCTTCCATTACTTATTATAAAATATGTACTGAAATGTTTTATCACTCAAGAGAGTAATTTTTTATATCATACATGACTAAGCAGTTTTTCCCCACCTTACTATTTCTTTTTAAAAAAATACGTTTTTATTAACTTTAGAGAGCGCAAGGGAGAGGGAGAGAGGGAGAGAGAGAGAGATAGGAACATCAATGAGAGAGAATCATCAGTGGGCTGTCTCCTGCAAGCCTCCTACTAGGGATCAAGCCCACAACCCAAGCATGTGCCCTGACCGGGAATCAAACCGTGACCTCCTGGTTCATGGGTTGATGCTCAACCACTGAGCCACACTGGCTAGGCTTACATTTCATTTTAATAAAGAACATTAAGTATAAACAAATCAGATTTACACACAAAAATTAGAAATTTAAAATTTTCTATACTTTTAAAAAAATATATATTTTATTGATTTTAGAGAGGAAGGGAAAGGGAGAGAGAGATATAAACATCAATGATGAGAGAGAATCATTGATTGGCTGCTTCCTGCACGCCCCCTACTGGGAATCGAGTCCACAACCCAGGCATATGCCCTTGACCGGAATCGAACCTGGGACCCTTCAGTCCACAGGCCGACGCTCTATCCATTGAGCCAAACCAGCTAGGGCTTTCTATACTTTTTGATGTAATTTACAATTGCTTTTGTTTTCCTTGCATTTATTTATAATTAAATACATTTTGTGTCATTTCTCTTTTCTATTTAGATGAATAATACTGCAGCCAGCCCAATGTCTACTGCCACTTCAAGTAGTGGAAGAAGTACAGGAAAGTCTGCAAGCTTTGCCTCAGAATTGCAGAGTATGATGTAAGTATGTCTCTGCATATCACTTATTACTATGTTAAGTTATTCATGTTGATAAAAGACAATAGAAATAACATTTATAAAACTTAACTGGGAAACTTGTACTTAAATAAAAATGAAATTGTCTGATAACATTTTCAATAGCAATATGCAGACAAAAGGGGCAACATTAGTTAAGAATGCTACAATTGTACTATATTAGGAAAATAAGTATTGGTTTATATTTATAAAACAATGAACATTTATGTAAATATTTTTGCTCTAATTATCTGTTATAAATTGTTTATTCCTATTTTAGATTTAGAAAATTATGATGTAGATTATATTCTAGCATAGTTGCAGTGTTTTCACAGAGTTCTTAGTTATTCTCAAATGTCACAATAATTCTGTTTGCCTAATGTAATTTACTTTTTGTTTTGATAATATTTGAAATCACTGTATTTCAGAAGATTGAGAAAAAACTTAGAATATTTTAAAAACACACTCAGTTTTTGAAAAGTTGCACAGTCATTAAGATTTCTTGCCTAAGACTCTTCTCAGCTTGATTTCTGGCTTCCTGCATTGAATGAGAATGCATATCTTGATTTAACAGCATATTTATTGGAAATGTCAGTTGGCACATGTTAGTTTTTCTTTATTATTGGTTCAGGAGATAATTTTCTGCATAAGGGGTCAACACATTAGAGCTCTTCTTTTTCTGATGTGGATGCATTATTCCTGACATGTCCAGCAATTTTAAAAGAATGTTTCTTTTGAAGGTTTAAGTGTCTTCCTCTTGTGGGTGTATTGAGAGCCTTCATAATGGATGGACTTCCACTTCATAATGGATGGACTCCACTGTGTGATATTTATTGTTCTAAGAAAAAATGCATTTGAGCATATATCTAATACTAGCTTGGTGAACATACTTTAAACAACATTGAAAACATTTAGGTCACAGGTTATTAAACTTTTTGGTCTCAGGCTCCCTCCACAGATGCTGATCAAGGTCTCATGCTCTTAATTATTGGAGACCTTGATCAGCATCTGTTTATGTGGGTTGTATCTATTAATATTTATTGCCTAGAGTTTAAAACTGAGTAAAAATTATTTAATTCATTTGAAAATTAAACCTATTATATGTATATATATTATATATATATCATAAATAATATATATATGCCCTAAAATCTATAATAATAAAAGCATAATATGCTAATTAGACTGGACATCTGGACGATCTTCCGGACGAAGCCAGGGTTACGAGGGCTGAGCCTTTTGCACGAATTTTGTGCATCGGGCTGCTAGTAATTATATTAAAAAACCAGAGATTGGAGACACAGTTTGTTAGATGAGATGAGAATAAAATAAATGTACTACTTTAGGAGTTGTATAAGGTGAGTCAGTTTGTTTTATTTTTAATTTACTGATTTTAGAGAGAAAGAGAGAGAGAGAGAGAGAGAGAGAGAGAGAGAGAGAGAGAGAGATTTGTTGTTCCATTTATTTATGTAGTCATTGTTTGATTCTTGTATGTGCTCTGACCAGAGGTTGAACATGTAACCTTGGAGTATTGGGACAATGCTCTAGCCAATTGAGCTACCCGGCCAGGGCCTTGTGTTTTAAATTGTGGAAAATGTTAAGGGTTTACGCTTTATACACTTTTAGTATACTAGTATACAGTTTATTAGTTTTAAGTTTTTTTCATTATGGTTTAGTAGCTTTATGTTAAGAATCTTTTATGTTGCCATAGCCAGTTTTGCTCAGTGGATAGAGCGTCGGCCTGAGGACCAAAGGGTCCCAGGTTCGATTCCCGCCAAGGGCATGTACTTTGGTTGCAGGCTCCTCCCTGGCCCAGGTCCTGGTCAGGGCTTGTGCAGGAGGCAACCAATCGATGTGTTTCTCTCACATTGATGTTTCTCTCTGTCTTTCCCTCTCTCTTCTACTCTCCATAAAAAATCAATGGAAAAATATACTCGGGTGAGGGTTAACAAAACAGAATCTTTTATGTTGTATTGTGTTAATTATGTTTAAAAACATCAAATATGTTAACTAGGTTTATAGTAAAGTGGGGAAATTCATTTTCCTATAGGGAGCCAGTCTACCAATTTACTTTGTGTTTTAAAACATATTATATATAGTCTATATATATTAAAGGCAAATATGCTTAGTGTTCATCTGCGTAATGACATCATGTAGCAACGCCCGGCTTCCTCTCCCTAGCAATGACTAGCCTCCTTGCAGTTTCTTCAGCCCAGGAACACGACTTGCTTTATAGATAGGTGGAAACATTTCACACTGTAACCAAATATCTGTGAAGTGTTTTCTCATGCCTCATCTCATTTGATCCTCACAGAAGTCCTGGAGTAGGTAGATAGGAGACTCGATGGAATCCTATTTTCTTTTCATTAGCTAGAAAACGGAAATTTAGAAAGCTTAGAAACTTGACCCGACTGAAAAGAAGTAAGAAATGATGGACCTTGAAAATGACTTCAGGCTTTCTCAATGTGCAGAATATAATTAAACACTGCTGCAGTTAAATATTTTACCCTTTGTCCTCCCTGTGTGATCTACAATAATAATCTGCTTCATGTTGATATTTACTGCTGTGTTGCTGACAATTACCTAAAAGAGAAGTTGGGGTGCTTCACTGGAAAAAGTTTAGCTAAATCAGAAAGCAGGTCTAATTAAGCAAGTTTATTCTGTATATATAAAAGGCTAAGTTGACTCATGTATGCATGATACATATAAAGCTCTCGCTGGCGCCAATCACATGCATGTGTTTCTATCTGTCATTGTTGATCATGAATTTGGCTGACACTTCTATTATAGAGAAAGCGCGAATAGCAATATTAAACTATTTCTTCCAATTAATTTCCTTTCAATGTGCACGAATTCGTGCACTGGGCCACTAGTATATATTATAGAGAAGAGTATAGTGAACCCCATGCATCCATCATCTGGCTTTAACAATAACTGTGTTTTACCAGTCTTATTTAACCTTTTCCCCTACTCTCCTCTTGTTTTTAATGCAACAGTTTAAAGCACATCTCAGACATCATATTTTAAATTTGGTGGTACTTATTAAAGCAATATATTTGTTGGTAGGTAATTAATATGCTCTATAGCAGTGATCAACAAACTATGGCCATGAGCCCATAGACTGGCTGCCTGTGTTTGAAAATAAGGTTTTACTCGTTTATCTATTATTTATCTCTGCCTTCATGCTTCATGGCAGAGTTGAGTATTTGTGATAGAGACCACATGGCCAGTAAAGCTGAAAGTATTTACTATCTGGCCCTTTATAGAAAAAGTTTGATGACCCCTCATCTATAGAAACTGGTTTTTATAATAAGAAAGCTTTTTTTCCTTTTTATCATTTATACTTAGGAGAGGTTCTGCTTAGTGCATTTGATAGACTGCAGGCCACTTAAGAAAACTGAGAAAAAAATAAAAATAAAAGCTAAATTCAGCACTTTCTTATTAAATACTTTTGCAAACATCTTCCCTACTAATGTGCTTAAGCTGGATTCAGAATGCAAAAGTTATTGTTGGCTACAGCTTTGGAAGAAATATATATTTTCCTTCTATTTCAGACCTCATAGAGAGGCTACTCCTAATAGTTACATTCATCATTTATAGTCTGAAGTTATTTTTTTCCCCTTATGAATTGCTTCATAGAGCAAAAAAAGTAGGGCCCAAATTAGAGGGATATTTTTTAATTTAACAATATTTTCTATTGGCATAAAGTTTTCAGGCTTTTGTTATATAAACTTAGAATCAATATACGTTTGATCCTTGCTTATGTGATTTCAAATGAGAAAGTGTAGGCTTACATCTCTGTGTTTATTTTGTGTTGTAGGAATTTCATTCCGTGAAGCCCTACCTTTTTTAAATTTTTTCTGCAGTTTCACAGTTCTCCTAAGTCTGTTTGTGTTGTATTGCTGTTTTCCCATCCCTACTGCTACTGTCTTCTTCACTCATTCACCACTAATGACCTGTTTTTCTCTTGGGTCCTACCCCTCCAAATAAGTAACAATATTGTAGTGACATTTCCAGGGAATGGTTTCAGGTATCTAGTTGTCAAGTACAAATGAAATTGTCATGATTTTCTATTTAATATAGCACTGGCAGCCAGTCTGTTGTGCTGTTGGAGCCTTAATAGAATTGACCATATTTTAAGTTTAGGTGGTAAATACTGCCAGTGAAGCATTCTTTAGGAAGTGCTTCTACAGATTTTATGTCAAAGGATTAGCAGTCACACAAATGCTAGTGGGTTGGGGATAGCAGCAGCTTACAACAGAGCACATTTGCTACATGCTACTTATCACAGCTTTTTTTTCTTAATTGTTTAAGGTATTACATATGTGTCCTTATCGCCCCATTGGACCCATATGTAATACCTACCCCCCCCCCCCACTCATGCCCTCACCCCCCTGTTGTCTGTGTCCATTGGTTAGGCTTATATGCATGCATACAAGTCCTTTGGTTGATCTCTCTCCCTTACCCCCATCCTCCCCAACCTTCCCTCTGAGGTTTGATGGTCTGATCCATGCTTCTCTGTCTCTGGATCTGTTTTTGTTCATCAGTTTATGTTGTTCATTATATTCCATAAATGAGTGAGATCATGTGATATTTATCTTTCTCTGACTGCCTTATTTCACTTAGCATAATGCTCTCTAGTTCCATCCATGCTGTTGCAAATGGTAAGAACTCCTTCTTTTTTACTGCAGCGTAGTATTCCATTGTGTAGATGTACCACAGTTTTTTAATCCAGTCATCTGCTGATGGGCACTTAGGCTGTTTCCAAATCTGAGCTATTGTAAATTGTGCTGCTATGAACATAGGGGTGCATATATCCTTTCTGATTGGTGTTTCTAGTTTCTTGGGATATATTCCTAGAATTGGGATCACTGGGTCAAATGGGAGTTCCATTTTTAGTTTTTTGAGGAAACTCCATACTGTTCTCCACAATGGCTGCTGCAAAGTAGACACAGTTGGTGAGACAGTTATCACAGCTTTTTTAATAACGTGTGCTGGCAGGGTCCAGAGGCCTTTCATTTTTAAGTTACTGAACTCAAGTAACTTGTACTAGTAAATTAAAAAGTGAAATCTTTTCAATTCACATTTCAGTTATTTTAACAAACTTCATAAGAATTTTAATTAATTTAAATGCACTTTAAGAAGTCTTCATTGGACTCTCCCTTATTCATATACTTCTTTACTTGTATTACTCTTTTTCAGGTTTATAGACCTGGTGATGATGCCAGGGTTTCACTGCTTGGTAACATTTAGTAATTTTTATGTGATAAAAAAAAAAAGATTTTGTTTACATGTTACCTGTAAGAATTCTGCCAAATGAAAATTTCAGCCTTATTTAAAATCCACAGATGAAAAATAATTTTTTAAAATCAGAGCTTTCTTTATATACGATAAAATTTACTCGTTTAATTATATGGTTCTGCAAGTTCTGCATTTAAAAAAATCAACACTATTGAGCCCATACATGGCAGAACCTAAGTGCCCTTAAGGTAGTCTGACAGTAGAGAAGGGTTGTGGAGACATAATTGTCGTGTAGTAGGATGTGATAAATTCCATAGCAGTATATAGGAGGAAGTGATGAACTTCTGAGGGTAAGCTTGCTAACTTTAGGTCTAATTCTGATTGCTTCCTGGAATGCCCATGAGCACATCAAACTTGGTATGTCCAAAACTGAACTAATAATTTTCTCAGTAAGATTTGCTTCTTCTCTTGGGAATTTTTGGGATAAATAGCAACAACCATTTATTTATTGTGCACTAGACCAGTGGTCAGCAAACTGTGGCTCGCGAGTCACATGCGGCTCGCGAGCCGCGGTTTGCTGCTCTGTTGACTAATGAGTTTGCTGACCACTGCACTAGACTAAGGCATAATTGTATATGTGGAATGGTATAATTTGGCCTTTTAGCATTTTGAAGTTATGAGTTGTGTAAGAATATGTTCCTAGTTCTACCCTTACCTCAGTCTAACTTTAAAGAGATTTAATATGTAAATATTTGAGTTCATAGCCCTGGCCGGGTAACTCGGTTGGTTGAGGTGTTGTCCCCATACTCCCAAGTTGCTGATTCAGTTTCTGGTCAGGGCACTTACAAGAAGCAACCAGTGAATGAATAAATAAGTGGAACAACAAATTAATGTTTCTCTCTCTTTCTCCCTTCCTCTCTCTCTAAAATCAGTCAATAAAAAAATTTAACTTTATGAGTTAGTAATAGAAAGTTACTAAACTGACACAAGGTCCCTTCAATTATTGAGTTTACATAGTACATTTAAGTTTTTCAGAAAATTGGAGGGAAGAAAAATTATTAAAGGTAAAAAGTGCTAGCATTAATACATTATAATTTCAAAGTTGCTTTAACAATACTATTGATAATAGTGAATGCTTGTATAGAACATAATGTGTACCATATACCTGAGTATTTCCATATATCATTTCATTTAATCCTTATACAACCGTATAAGGTAAATTCTGTTATTTCCCTTTAATGGATGAGAAAATTGAGATACAAAGGTTAATAATGCACCAGAAATTGCCATTATAGTAATTGGCAAAACCTGGATTTAATCCATGAAGTCTAACTCCAGAGTCAATGCTCTTGACAAATTATGCTAAGTTACATTTCAATCAATAAAACTTTTATTTTGATTTATAAAATTTAGTGAACAAATGAACTTTTACCAGTTTATGTTTGACTAGTGTGCTATAATGAAGTAATAATGTGAAAGTAAAATAATTGTTCACTTAATTACTGTTACTAGAAATG
Source organism: Eptesicus fuscus (assembly GCF_027574615.1). Taxonomy (NCBI): domain Eukaryota; kingdom Metazoa; phylum Chordata; class Mammalia; order Chiroptera; family Vespertilionidae; genus Eptesicus; species Eptesicus fuscus. Next base: position 14,881,245 of record NC_072482.1, on the reverse strand, counting down.
AGGTCTAATTTAATAAGAATTATTGGATTAAGTTGTTATTTTCATATTATCATAGCATTTTTTCAATGTCTTATTCCTAATCACCAAATCTTCAAGCAAGGCCATATCAGTAACCAAGAGAAAATATAATTTTTCATAGAAATGAAGTACTCAGTATACTCCATATTGTGTGATTTATTTTATTTTATTTTATTTATTTTATTTTATTTTATTATTTTATTTTATACTAGAGGCCCAGTGCACAAATACATTCATGGGTGGGGTCCCTCGGGGTGGCCTGCAGGGATCAGGCTGAAACCAGCAGTCCAATGCCACCTGCTGCTCCTGCCTGCTGCTCCTGCTCATCCCGGCCCCACTGCACCTGCCGCGGGCTCACACCCAGTCAATCCCGATCGGGAGAGGCTCGCACTGCCACAGCAGCGCTTGCCAGCCATAAGCCCTGCATCTGGCGCCCATCTTGAAGTGGGAGAGGGGGGGCCAGGACGTGATCGGCCCTCCAGGTGGGTGGTGGGATGCCCTTGCCGGCCAGAGATCGGATCCATCCCGCTGATGTTTGTATACTCCATATTGGTTGTTTATATTTGTAATATTTTATAATTTTAGATATAAATATAGCCACATTATTATTGAATATTTAAGTGTTTATCTTATATTTATATTATGTCACTATTAAATATTTTATTTTAATTCCTGATATTTACATTACACTAAATGTGTGGATAAACTTATCCTTTTACTTTCTGTGAGAGGCATCTATTTGGAGTATTTTAAGATATACACCGGTTTATAAATATAACACGATTGAGGATGATTTTCAAATTATAATACTAAATTGGTCACAATCTTTCCTGACAGTGAGAAAATGTATGTAAAAGTTGATTGATAACATAAAAGTGCTGTGTAACTGAAAGTTGGTTATACTTTTTTTTCCTTTCAGAAATGGAATAAGAAAATGTTGAGGTTGCTAGTCAACTGAATTAATGGCCTGTATTGAAAAAAATGTGTCACTTGGTAAATGTGACGAAATATAGTTTTGAATTTGTACTTAAATATTTCTATCAGTTCTCTCATGTAAAGAAAATAAATGGGACTTTTATTTTAGGATACGGTGTACATAATTACCAGGGGGGAAACAATTGTTCAGTCTTAGAAGTAGTTTCTTGAAATTCAGGGCTCTCCGACATCCCCCGAGGGGACCTGGATTGTGAGAGGGCACAGGCCAGGCCAAGGCACCCCACTGGTGCACGATCGGGGCCAGGAGGGATGTGAGAGGTAGGCCAGCCGGGGAGGGACCGCAGGAGGGCTCCAGGGGTGTCTGGCCAGTCTCAGTCCCAATTGGCCAGACCCCAGTAGCAAGCTAACCTACCAGTCAGAGCATCTGCCCCCTGGTAGTCAGTACACGTCATAGCGACTGGTCGACTGTCTGCCCTCTGGTGGTCAGTGCAGGTCATAGTGACTGGTCAACCAGTTGACTGTCTGCCTCCTGGTGGTCAGTGCACGTCATAGCGAGTGGTTGAGCGGCCTTAGCATGTCATTAGCATATTACGCTTTGATTGGTTGACCGGATGACCGGATGATCGAACACTTAGCATATTAGGCTTTTATTATATAGGATTATTAACAGTGCTCTCTAATTCTTTAGAAGGATGTGAACAGAGATGATTGTTTTTAATGTACAATAAAACTTCACTTATCTAGGATTTGTAATTAAATATAAGTATTTTAAAGGGTAAATTGATGTAAAGGACAACAAGGCTATATATACATGAGTAAGTGATTAAGATAGCATGACACAGTGCAAAGGATTGTAAATTCAAAGTCAGAAGATCTTAGTCATTTCTGTAATGGTGGATTTTATGTTTACAACAAAATATCTCCCTCCTTTCCCCCTTCTAAACAACAACACAGGGAAATGTTATGGGAGGGAGAATTGTTATATCTTTAGTTTTTTCAAAATGAAGAGTTTTTTATATTTCCTTATATAGAAGCAGTTCATATTATTTTCTGAAAAGGAAAAATGAGAAAATATAGAAAGATTATGAACACATTAAACTCACTGAGTTAAAGGGGGCCTTGGCCTGGAGCCACCCGAATCCCCCACCACCCACCCCCGGTTCCCCATTCGCCATCGGGTGATCAGAGCCTGCCGGCCAGGGAAAGGGACCCAGAGGTGGTCAGTGAGCATCATAGTGACTGGTTGAGTGGTTGTTCTGGTCGTTCTGTTAGGGTCAATTTGCATATTACCCTTTTATTATATAGGATGATGTAATGAAATCTTGATACTTGTTACCCTATATTGAAGTCTTAGAAGAAGAATTTTTGAATCTAAAAGCTTTTTTGATAATTCTTTCTAATTTTTCCTCCAGGAAAGTTGGACTGATTTACATTTCTGTCAACAGTTAGGAGAGCATCCCTCTCCATCTCTCTCTGATGTAGAAACACCATGTTGTGTTATAGCTCTTCTTTGACTACTGAGTTTGAAAGTATTTATATTTCTTCATTTGTGGGTGTTTGTTCATATTCTTGGCACGATTTTACCGAATTCTTGTTTTTTCCTATTGTTTATTAAGGGTTTTTAATATATTTAAGACATTGATTCTTTGTTGATCATATTTGGCAGTCTTTCTAACCCTCTTCCCTCCATCTTTTGGTTTCCTTACAGTCTATTTATAATTCTTCTTCTTTTTTTTTAATATGTGAGTTTTCATTTGTAATGTAGAGTTAAATTAGACTTATACTTCTTTATTGCCTCCACTGACCTACCTTCAGTTTTATACATCATAATGTGTACTTCTAATATTTCAGGCTTTTATTTTATACAGTTTATTATTTAATCCATTATTTTGTTGTATGGTGTCATTTTTACTTTGAATTGGTTTACCAGTGGTGTCAATACGACAATTATATAAGCCTTCCTTTCCCCTCATAATTGAAATGCTACCTTTATGAGATAATAAATTATTATTTTTGACTTTCTGCTCTGTCCCATTGAATTGTCTATTCCTTTGCCAGTGCTGCATTACTTTAGTTATTATAGCTTCTTAATATGTTTTAATATTTCGTATTATAGTTCAGGGTCATCTGCATAACTTTTCTTTTTAAAAGATTTTTCTCTTTTTTCCTATTTTTGTTCTTCCAGATGAATTTTTAGGAATCATTTTAACAAGCTCCAAAACAAATTCTAAGTGCAAATTTTAAGCAGTTTTATTTTTCTTTTTCTGATTTTTGCTCTATACTCAGATTTCAGACATTGGTTTGTGCAACTCATTTTACTTTTAAAGTTGATTAATGAAATAATTTTACATTTAGAAAGTTTATTTGAAACAACACTGGATAGATACTGATTAATGAGTGAGTTGGTTAACTAGTATATGATTAGAGACACTGAAGAACTTCTCAGTTTTCTTTAATATTTGTTTTTCTTGCTTAAATGTAAAATTGTGCTGTGTCCTCAGTATGTAAAAATAAGCCAAACTATCCTCTCAACTTTAAATTATATAGTTATTTTCTTATGACTGAATGGTGAGTATGATTGGAAACAAAAAACTAGTTTAATTTTTATATGTATGTTAAACTGTATCCTGACTAATGGGATTATATACAAGGGTGTTTGTGCAATATAAATCATAGAGAATAAATATAATTTTATATATATTAAAAATGTTTTTAATCCTCCCCCAAGGGTATTTTTCCCATTGATTTTCAGAGAGAGTGGAAGGGAGGGAGTGGAGGTAATAGGAGAGAAAGAGAGATAGAGAGAGAGAGAGAGGAAAACATCGATATAAGAAAGACACATCGAACCACTGGTTGCCTCCCACATGTGCCCCCACTGGGGGCAGGGAGTGAACCCGAAACCCAGGTACATGCCCTTGACTAGGAATTGAACCCGAGACCCTTTGGTGCAAGGGCTGATGCTCTAATCACTGACCCAAACCAGCCAGGGCTATATATTTTCATTTTATAAGTATATGAACTAATCTGAATGATCAAATGGATCTTATTTTGACCATTTTAATGAAAACATTTCTATAGTAGATTATGCATAATTATGACTATGTATGAACAGATTACCAGGTACAATTTCATCTTTTTTTTTTTTTTTTTGTTAATCCTCATCCAAGGATATTTTTCCATTGGTTTTTAGGGAGAGTGGAAGAGAGAGGGAAAGACAGAGAGAAACATCTATGTGAGAGAGACACATTGATTGGTTGCCTCCTGCATGAGCCCAACTAGGGCCTGGGCTGGGGATGAGCCTGCAACCAAGGTACGAGCCCTTGACCGGAATCGTACTCTGGACCCTTTGGTCCACAGATTGATGCTCTATCCACTGAGCTAAACTGGCTAGGGCTCATCTTTTTTTTAACTGAAATTTTGTTGTATATATCAGGTATTGCAATCCACTTGAACTCATTAGTCAACAGAGCGGCAAACTGCGGCTCCTAAGCCGCATGTGGCTCGAGAGCCGCAGTTTGCCGCTCTGTTGACTAATGAGTTTGCCGACCACTGCCCTAGGGCATCATAGAGGCATGCAATATACTTTATACTACTATGGTAAATAGTTCTTTTCTTTGCTGTCATAATCTATATATTTTTTGTAGAATTTTTATGTTTTCTCTCTCCTTTGCAACTGATAGTTTTGTTGTTGTCATTGTGTCATACTCTGGCAGTATTTCACATTCCCCTTTTTTGAATTCTGCTTCCAGTCAATGATAGGCCAGTAATCAAAATTATTAGATTTGTATCTAAAATAAGAGTTCAAAAGCTAGAAAAGCCTAACATACTTTCCCAAGTCTTAGAAAAATCATGTGATCTTTGGTGCATAAACTTAGTATCAGTTTTGAGAGCTGAGTTTACTTCTTAGTTCTGGTTTTTGCCCGTATTTTTAATAGCTGAAATTGTCAGGTAGCAAGCAGGTCAAAGTTTATTTGTAAGTTCTTGTTTGGGACCGCATCTGTTTTCTCAACAAAACAGTGTTAGGAATTTTAGTTCAGTTGTTGGGTTCAGTACAAACATACAACTTTTTTTCTCATAAAAAAAGTTTGAAGTAGTATTTTTAGCTATGCTTAGTGATCATTTATACCATTTGGAAGAAGTAGGCAAGGCCACCAGCTGGGGTTGGCAAGGATGGGAGGTAGGGAAGCTTGAAGAGAGTGGTCAAGGTTTTTTGTGGTGTCAATAGTGGAGTTAGGGAGACAAAGCTAATTAGGAATATGCTTAGTGTTGCCTAAGTTATCAAGGACTCAGCTGAATTTAGTCAGCATTTCTAAGGACTCTCTAACAGCAAGAGGTTGTATAATTTTCTTAGCAGTGCTCAGCTCTGCTGGGCATAGGACTGGAAAAGAAAGATGATTGGACTGATCATCTCAGTGCACTGGGCCAAGCCCACCCTAATTTAAACTCATGGGGTTTAAATAATCTTAAATAAGGATCTAAAATGATATACATTTGTTCTGGTATTTTAGATTAGGGATTTGAGAGACAGATGTAATAGAAGAATATTAGGGATTTGAGAGACAGATGTAATAGAAGATTATTGAAATTTTCTGATCATTGAGCCTAGGCTGGTGGGGAGAAATGGAATAGAAAGTATGAAGGAGTTGATCAATTTGTAGAAAAATGGGAGGAGAAGGTTTGGATATTTCAATGAAGTATAAAATTAAGAAGAGTAGAAGGTGTAATTAGGAGAGCTGGAAGAATAGAAAATGTAACAGAAAAGTTAAGCATCATCTAGGACATGTCATCCACCTGGAACACTTCCATTACTTATCTAGTCTTGGTTATTCCCTCTCTGTCCTGTGGCACCTTGTACCTATATTCTTATAACAGTTCCTATTTTACTGTATTACAGAGTTCTATTTACTTGCCTATCTATTTCTTAATATAAGCTTCTTGAATACAGAGATTTTTAATTTTCTTATTTACAGTCCATAGTATCTATTAGGTACCTAGTAGGTATTGAATTTAGTAGAATGAATAGGCAGTTGTGCTTATAGTGTGATAGTACAGTTTAGGAATTGCTAAATTCAATAAGAGGTCAGAAGTTTTCAAAATTAAAAAGGTAGGAAATAGGGGCTGGGTAATCTATCTTCATACTATACATTCATATTAGAAATTCAGATTACTGCTTTATTTTGGCCATCACCTGATTTGTTAAGGTTTTGAACATTTTTATATCACACATCAGGTTTTTATTTTGCTTCCTTACTAATAACTCGAGCGAGAACTAAAGGCATTCCGTTCCTATTAGTAAATGTGACTCCTTCTTTCTCAAGGAATGTTACAAATGTAAAGTTACAAATGTAAAGTTCTGGAATTGTTTCTTAATCTTTGCTGCATGATAAAAACTTTCAAGGTGTAAAATTCTATTAGAGTGTCTCTGATTTACTTAAAAACGATTGCTTTTAGAAAATTTTAATATATTATGTAGTGTCTGCTTTGTGGAAGGAAGGAGGTATCTCATTAATTCTCTGTTTATATATTTCTGTGAGGGCTTTATTGTTTATAAAGTTAACAGTATCATCTCCTAGGTATCTTGTGTGGATTGAATGAGGTGATGTAAATCATTTACATAGCAGATAGGTAGGTGTTCGGTGCAAATCTATATAAATGTCTATACCTTTATTAAATTAGTTTGACTTCTTAGGATTATAGATAGAATTAAACCACAGCATATTTTTATAGGACCAACTATCTGCCTTCATTCAAAAACAAAGGATTCTTGTTAGTATTAATTAATTTAAATGGAAAATCTGAGAGTCTTTAGAAATTGTTTAGGGTAGTCTTTTATTTACTCATGAAAAATCTGAAGAGCAGAGGTTATTTGCCCTAGGATGTGTAGTAGATTAGTTTTGGGTTTAGGAATATATTTATATATTTTAATATCAGCTCAGTTCATTTTTTAGAGCCTCTCTGCTATAAGTATTATATTGACTATTTCTCCTTATTTCTAAATTTTTCAACTACCAGCCCTCACTCAGTTCTTTTATATTTGAGATGCCACTATAATATTGGACCCACTTTAAAGTGATGACTGATGTATATACTTGAAGTGTTACTGTGTATTTAGAGCATAATTTCTTTTTTTTTAAATTTCTTTATTGATTAAGGTATCACATATTTGTCCTCATCCCCCCATTCCCATCCCACACCCCTCCCCACACATGCCCCCACACCCCTGTTGTCCTTAACCGCTGGTTAGGCTCATATGCTTGCACACAAGTCCTTTGGTTGATCTCTCCCCTTTACCCCCACCCTCTCCTACCCTCCCTCTAAGGCCCGACAGTCTGATCCATGCCTCCTTGTTTCTGGGTCTGTTCTTGTTCATCAGTCTATGTTCATTATTTCCCCTAGATGAGTGAGATCATGTGCTATTAGAAATACACTTATAAGAACCGAAAATGAGGCAAGCAATAATGGTTATGGTGACAGGCAAATGAATCAGTCTGTAGTGAGTTTCTTTTTGGGCCAACAGTTCTTTTGAGACCCAATTTCAATGTCCAACAGTTCCTTATGTATTCATGTCAGCACTGACATTACAGTTCTGGATGGTGGACAAATGGTGGTAATGCAGGTCCGACTCTCTCTGGTTTGGTCCTGGGCAACCTGCAGTGATGCATAGCTGCTACCTGCTAGTATGTGCCTTAATATCTGTGATTATCTATTATAGACTCCTTTGAGTGTATAGATTTCATTTATTTAGACACCGCTAGGATGTCTAAATTTCCTGATTAGAACCTGACATTTAGCTAACAAAAGAGCTTATCTTTCAAAACATTTTTTGTTTTGTTTCAAATACTTCCTTTAAAAGACACAGTGATATAATTTTGACCATATTTCAGCAGCCAGACATTATTTTTTACAGATTATTCTTTGTGCTTAGCTTTTTCCCCTCTCATTTCAACTTCCAACATTTAGTCTAAAGCAGTGCCAGTATATGTGAATTGCTTGTCATGGGTCTTTTATGAGATAAGTAGTTTGAGCCCAATTATACACCAAACCTCCTGCTTCCTTCATTGAGATAGTGTTTTGCACTGCAGTAGTAGAGTTTTAATGATGAAATATACTGGCAGACTAAATTGATGAAAACCAATGAAACAACCTATTGCTTATGAGAAATAAATCCAAATGATGACTCTTAAGCTTTAGGATGCATTAGAATCACCTGAGAGCCTTGCTAATTCTAAGAGTGCTGGGCCTCACCAACAGGCTTTCTGGTGCAGTAAATCTAGGATGAGCTCAATCACTTGCATTTCCGGTAAACTCCCAGGTGATGCTGATTGTCTCTAGGCCCCGAATCACACTTTGAGAGCCAGTGCACTAATAGTTTGGAGCAGTGCCCCCTTGATTTAATCACATCTGCCTTGGATGGTGATTGAGAGAAAACTTGGCAGGGAATCTAAAAGCCAAGAAAGAAACTTAACATTTTTCCTAATTCTTATTTTTAGTAAATTCATTAATAGAAGATTGAAGGACAAAGTGTAGAGAATTACTGTGATCCTATTATTGACTTTCAGTTTGTAGAGGAGACTGAAATACTAGTGATGTTCTTTTCTCCCCAGTACAGTTGTCCCCAGAAGTACTCAATGGACATTTAGATACTCCATTCATATTATATCAATAACATTTATAAATCATGATGCCACTTATAATGTAGAGATAAAATTTTATATCAGTGGAGAGATTATAAATACAACTTTTGTTGTTGTTGTTAATTCTTACCTGAGGATATTTTTTCCATTGCTTTTCAGGGAGAGTGGAAGGGAAAGAGGAAGGGAGAGAGAGAGAGAGAGAGAGAGAGAGAGAGAGAGAGAGAGAGAGAAAGAGAGAGAGGAAACATCTATGTGAGAGAGACACTGGGGTCAGTGAGCAAACCTGTAACCTAAGTACGTACTCTTGACTAGGAATTGAACCCGAGACCCTTTGGTGCTTGGGCTGATGCTCTAACCACTGAGAACACAGGCCAGGGCTAAATACAAACATCTTTATTCATAAAACTAAGTACATATGATATGCTATGCACTGTGGATACACATTTGCAAAAGTAAATGATTATGAATTGTGATAAGGACTATGAAAGAAAATGCTCAGGGAACAAGGAAGTAGTGAAATGTGGAAACTTAATTTATGGCAAACCTCTCTAAGGAAACAGGAATTTTGGCTACATAGGAGTTACAGGAAACTAGATGTAAGTAGGCAGGTTAGGAGCATATACACATATATATTCAAATACACATATGCATATATATGCATATATATAATTTATATTTGTATAACTTTTTCTGATTGTAAAAGTAACATGTTTGAGAAATTTTTGGAATCTCTAGAACAACAAAAGAAAGAAATAATGTCATCACCCTGAGATAACCATATTGACATTATGTTTCATTATTTCAGTATTTGGTCATTTATTTTTTTAAAATTATAATCAGACCATATATACAAAATTATTTACAAATAAATAGACTTACAGTGTTCAAATGAAATATACATCTGTTTTTTGGAATACTAATACTCTTTTAATAGTTGCATAATATGTTGACTTGAGTCTTCTGTAGGTAGTGAGAAGGAAGAGGTTTCACATAGTTCATGAAGTCAGATGAAAAGCATTCTGTAATAGTCATCTTTAGGAGTCAAATGTGGGAAATCTTTCTTTAACCTTGTTTCTCTAATTGAGTGAAGTTTTTAAAGAGGTATTTATAATCTAATTTCTGTTCTGTTTTTCTCAATTTGAGGGACCATAAATGAATACGACCTAGTTTTTTTTTTTTTTTTTTTTTTTAATATATTTTATTGATTTTTTACAGAGAGGAAGAGAGAGGGATAGAGAGTTAGAAATATCGATGAGAGAGAAACATCGATCAGCTGCATCCTGCACACCCCCTACTGGGGATGTGCCCGCAACTAAGGTACATGCCCTTGACCGGAATCGAACCTGGGACCCTTGAGTCTGCAGGCCGACGCTCTATCCACTGAGCCAAACCGGTTTCGGCAATACGACCTAGTTTTGACCTGTAGTTTGATATTTACTTAAAAGCATATTGTACTAATAGTGTCACTGATTTTTTTATAGTATTGCTTTTCACACTGATTTTCATCCATTTCATGAAGAAAGTTTGTTTTGTGAGTATAGGAAAAAAGTCATTTAGATTGCAGCCTTCTATATAAAGGACAGTCCCATAGGATTATGTTTCTTTTTCTTAACATTATCTCTACATACCCCTTTGCATTTGTAGACAGATCCCAAGGATGCCAGAAGAGTTTAAAAACATGTGGAGTGTAAGCCTTGTCCCATTTTTTGTTTATTGACCAATTTTAAAAAATACTAAGGGTCAGATTTTCTTTTTATCAAACTTAACATCTTGCCTTTAATGATACATGCCTATTCATTTTGGGTTCATTATGTGTCATAGTGATTTGTGTTGAGGTATTTCTTTCGTGCACATCTACCACCAGAACATTTTAAATACAATTGCAGAACTATACGTTAGTAACTTGAGAAACAAGGAAACACATTTAAAAAAGAAAATCAGAGCACCATTCCATAAGTCATACATAAAATCAGTGAAATAAAATTTATTTTAAAAAGCATGATAATCATTCACTATAGTTTAATTTACTATAACTCTTGTTTCTAAGCTGTGGAAGTAAACGGAGTTGATATATTAGCCAGATATCATATTATTCACACATAAGCCTTAAAATGATGTGTGTAAATACTCCTTTCACCTTTGCTTCTTTCTTTGGTAGTAAATTTTTATTGAAATGAACTCCAGTTTTTATATATATAAAGTACCACCTTCATTCTTTTCCAGCCACAGAAGTTATTTTTAAAGTGTTCTTTTCTTTTTTCTTATACAGTGTTTCTTTAGCATGTCCTTTTTTTGGATCTGTTATTAAATCCCTTTTCTGAGACTTTTTATTTTTTTGTTTGCACAATTGTTGCTCATTCATTCATCTGTCCATCTACTTATTCGTTAATTAATTCAATAAATGTTTATTGAAATAATGGTTATGTGTGGTACTAGTTGGGTGCTGGAACTATCAAGGGGAACACTATGTAAATTGTAAAGTATATGATTGTCGAACCATTAAGCTGTATACTTGAAACCAATAAATAAAAATAAATGTTTATTGAATTCCTATTATATTCTAGGCATTTGCTACATCATGTGGAAAGAAAGGGAGGAGAGAGGGAATAGAAATTCTTTTGTACTTAAACTATCAATACTATGAACTATGACTTTTATGTTTCTGACTAGAGGCCCGGTGCACGAAATTCGTGCATGGGGGGGGGGGGTGTCTCTCAGCCCAGCCTGTACCCTCTCCAATCTGGGACCCCTCGAGGGATGTCCGACTGCCCATTTAGGCCCGATCCCAGTGGGTGGGATCGGGCCTAAATGGGCAGTTGGTTATCCCTCTCACAATCCAGGACTGCTGGCTCCCAACTGCTTGCCTGCCTGCCTTCCTGATTGCCCCTAACCGCTTCTTCCTGCCAGCCTGATCACCCCCTAACCACTCCACTGCCAGCCTGATTGATGCCTAATTGCTCCCCTGCCAGCCTGTTTGCCCCCAACTTCCCTCCTCTGCCAGCCCGGTCACCCCTAACTGCCCTCCCTGCAGGGTTGATCGCCTCCACCTTCCCTCCCTTGCAGGCTGGGTGCCTCCCAACTGCCCTCCCCTGCTGGCCATCTTGTGGTGGCCATCTTGTGTCCACATGGGGTCAGGATATTTGACCACATGGGGGCAGACATATTGTGTGTTGGAGTGGTGGTCAATCTGCATATTACTCTTTTATTGGATAGGATAGAGGCCTGGTACAGGAGTGGGGGCCAGCTGGTTTGCCCTGAAGGGAGTCACAGATAAGGGTGGGGGTTCCCTTGGGGCATGGGGCAGCCTGAGCAAGGGGTTTGCAGGCCAGCCACGCCCCCTGGCGACCCAAGTGGAGGCACTGGTATCTGGAATTTATTTACCTTCTACAGTTGAAACTTTGTAGCCTGGAGCAGAGCCAAGCCTCCTGCATGCTCCACCCGCAGCCATTTTTGTTTGAGTTAATTCACCTTCTATAATTGAAACTTTGTAGCCTTAAGCAGAGGCCTGAGCCCGGCCAGGGTGTGCAGAAAGCTTTGCTTTCTCCATTACCGTGGGCAACCCTGGCCTGGTCTCTTTAGCGCCGTGGCTGCCGCCATTTCTGTTTGAATTTGTTTACCTTCTGTAATTGAAACTTTGTAGCTTAAGTGGAGGCTTAGGCCTGTCAAGGGCAGGCGGAAAGCTTGTTTCCCTCTGTTGCCTGGGAAACCTTGCTCTCGGTGGCTGTAGCCATCTTGGTTCGGTTTATTTGCATACTAGCCCTGATTGGCTGGTGGGCGTGGCTTGCTGGTGGGCGTGGCTTGGGTGTAGTGGAGGTATGGTCAATTTGCATATTTGTCTATTACAAGGTAGGTTGATCTCTTATGTGGTCATCACGTGTAGATTTTACCATTTCCATTTTACAGATGAGGATTTAGTGTTAGAGAGATTAAGGATTTGCATAGAGAACATAGTTTATAAATAATAGAGCTACGATTTGATTCTAATAATATCTGATTTTAATATTGCCTTCCTACATGAGAGACAGGTAAAGAAAGTAAATACACTTCCTATCTGGATTGAGTGTGGGTTAGTGTGCCATATCTCTGAGGACATGAGGTGCTGGCTAGTATTCTCCCTTGGAACCAGAGAGGCTCCTTTTAAAAATCCATTTTATTTGTTTGGGCTTTCTCATAGCATTTCTTGTAAAAAATAGATTTTACAGTTAAAAAGAAAAATTCTTCAGAGTCACTGACTAGATGAATTAATATATGTTTATATATATATATGCATAAGTAGATAGATGTTCTTATACACAGCCAGACACTGAGACAGAATTATAGGAGATGAATGAGAGAATGATGGTGATAAATATGTAAAAGGAGTTACAGATATATTATTATGGGAATACAGAGGAAGGTAAGAGAATTTTCATTTTGATGAGAACTTGTGAAAATAATGCTACTTGTGCTGCCTTCAAGAATAGGTGATATTTGGCACTGTAGAAATTTGAGGGGAGGAGTCCTAGCTAGTTTGGCTCAGTGGGATAGAGCGTTGGAAGGGTCCTGGGTTCGATTCCAGTCAAGGGTACATGCCTGGGTTGCGGGCTCGGTCCCCAGTAAGGGGGCATGTAGGAGGCAGCCAAACAGTGATTCTCTCTCATCATTGATGTTTCTCTCTCTCTCTCTCTCTCTCTCTCTCTCTCTCTCTCTCTCTCTCTCTCTCCCTTCCTCTCTGAAATCAATAAAAACATATTAAAAAGAAAAAGAAATTTGAGAGGAGGGTGGTAGTGAGGATAGGTAGGGAACACTGCAAGAAAGGGAAACAGGAAAAGGAAACAAAGGGAAAAACAGTGATTAGAGACCTAGAGGCAAAGATGAGGCATCTTTGGGGCAAATAGTTTAGTGTGTCTACAGAGAAACTCGATTGTGGGAAGAAGTACAGGCAAAGCTGTTGATTGGTATCAGAATGTGGCAAGTGCTGAATACCAGACTAACAGGAGTTAGGTCCTTTCCATAGGTTTGGGAATCCTTTAAGAGGTGTTTGAAAATATAAAGGTGTGATATATGATTAAGGAGAATTGATCACAAGCAGCATACAAAATGGATTGGCTGTGGTAAGACGTATTGTAGTAGTCTAGGTGAGAGGTAATGGCAGTGGAATGAAGAATGGGAAACAATCATAATACAAAGGCTAGCTTATTAGTTATTGAGAGCTGATGGAATTGGCGAATTAGTTACCAAAAATAATTCCAAGGTTTCTATCCTGTAGGAATGGGTAATTAATGGTGCCAAGTGACAAGTTTGAGTGTTGAGTTTGATCTTTTGTATCTTAGCTGATTTCAAGACTTTATCATAAGTGTTTATAATAGAACTAGAGGCCCGGTGCATGAAATTCTTGCATGGGGGGGGCGGTCCCTCAGCCTGGCCTGCACCCTCTCTGAATCCAGGACCCCGTGGGGGATGTCTGACTGCCAGTTTAGGCCCAATCATGCTCACAGTCTGGGACCGCTGGCTCCTAACTGCTCGCCTGCCTGCCTGATTGCCCCTAACTGCCTCTGCCTTGCCCCCGCGACTTAGTCCAAAAGGACGTCTGGAAGTTTGTTCGGCTGTCCGGTCTAATTAGCATATTATGCTTTTATTATTATAGATTATTATAGATAGGATAGGAAAAACAGAAAATGAAGGTGAAGCCTAAAAGGAATAGAGACACAAAATTAATCCAGGAGGTAAAAGTGCACAGAGATGCACATATAAAGTCCCCTCTCTGGTTGCTGAAATGGGGCAAAAGTTTTACTGTAAAACTTTGTAGCAAATGGGAAAACATAGCATTGTATACTATACTGTTTCAAAAGAAACTGCATTCACGGTCCGTGATCTAACACGTAGCAATTGTTAGGAGTATAATAATTTTTGGTGCTGAGGCCTGAGAGGATTTTCTGCCATGGAAGTCTCTGGGGACACTTTATTGTATAATCAACTGCATCCTTAACTGTATCTCTAAGGTAAATATAACATGAGTATTCAGTTGAATCTTGTAACACCTTTGACTTCAAGCTAAGGAAATAGCACTATTAAGTAAATGGAAAGTCTGACCTCAAGATTAGTGGTTTCTAATTGTGCTTATTGGAATCATAACATTTTCATCATGGACCATCAGGTTCATGATCTCTTATTCCCACTGTAATATGAGCAGGTCTGTCTTTATTTGTTTTATAGATGGGCTTACATTTTAAAATTTGGTGTTTGCATAGAGTGTCACAGCTTAAAAAGGTTTGAAACCACTGACTTATAGCAGGACTCTCTAAAGTAGAGTTCAGTGAAAAAATACCGTATTTTCCAGCGTATAAGAGGACTTTTTAACTCAGGAAAATCTCAAAAGTCAGGGGTCTTATACGCCGGAAAATACGGTATTTGGGTTTTAAGCAATCTGATATACACTAGGGACCCGTTGCAGGAATATTTCCTGCAAGACTTCTGGCGGCGGGCTTCCCTCCCGCCCCCCCCCCCCCCACCTCTCCCGCTGCGGCGGGCGGGGTGGGGCGGGCCGAACGGGTGGGGCGCCTCCCGCCCATCCCGCCCACCCAACCCAGCCCACCTCGCCCCACACTCCCGACCCTCTGCGCCCGCTGACACAGCTGCCTCTGTGGCCACCTCTGATCACCCCGACCCACCCTGTGTGCGCTGCTGCTGCTGCATGCCCCACCCGCCCCACCACGCGACACCCGCCTCGCCATGCCCCACTCGCAGCCACCACCGCCTCCAAGGCCACCTCGGCCTCGCACACCGCCCGCCATGCCCCGCCTGCTGCCTCCCCTGCGCGCCCCGCCCACCGCCGTCGCTGCCACCGCTGTGGCCGCGTTGCGGCCGCTTACACTGCCCGCCACCGCCTCAGAGGCCACCATGGCCGCGTGCTCCACAGCTGCGCCACCGCCCACCCGTGCAGCCACCATGCTTTCTGCTTTCTTCACTCCTCCCTCCCTCAGCATATGCAAATTAACCGCCATCTTGTGCGCTCTGATTGGCTGTGGGCATAGCGAAGGTACAGTCAATTTGCATATTACTGTTTTATTAGATAGGATTGTCAAAGATTTTTCTAACCTACCGTATTTTCCGGTGTATTAGACCCCCAACTTTTGAGAAGATTTTCCTTGGTTAAAAAGTCGTCTTATACGCCGGAAAGTACGGTACTAAGACTTCTATTTATATGTCTTTTTTATACCTTAAAATTTCTATTTTTATGAATAATTTATAAGGTAAATAATGTGTTAGAAAGGTAACAGATGTGTATAATTTATAAATAAATATACAGCATTGGTCATTACATGTATATTTTACTAATGGGCTATATTGTCCAAAAGATGAGCTCCAGTGAACTAGAGGAATCCATAGACAGTAACTTTGAGATAATTGTAATAAATATTGCTTCACAAAGTTTAGCATTCAAAACTGTTTGGTTTGCTAAAGACATTAACGTTTTATTCTCTGGAAAAACAAATTGGCCAACCCTTATCCTGCATTTTCATTTTAAGGTGCAAGCATGTTCTTTTAGTCGAGTGAATAGAAGTTTCAACTTTGTTTTGTTTTTTTGTTTAATAGTACTAAAATGTAATAACTTAACACTTGATACACTTGACATTTTTTATTAGTGTTTTAACATATTTTAGCTTATCTAAATCTCATAATATCCATGTGAAGCATGGCAGGTAGTGCATAGTTTTTCTTCCTATTTCACAGATGAGGAAACTAAGGCACAATATATATATATATATTAAATAAAGCCATGCAGAGCCCAGAGCCCTAACTGGTTTGGCTCAGTGGATAGAGCATCGTCCTGCAGACTGAAGGGTCCCAGGTTCGATTCCAGTCAAGAGCATATACCTTGATTGCCAGCACATCCACAGTAGGGGGTGTGCAGGAGGCAGCTGATCGATGTTTCTCTCTCATTGATGTTTCTAACTCTCTATCCCTTTCCCTTCCTCTCTGTAAAAAATCAATAAAATATATATATATTTTTTTCAATATATTTTATTGATTTTCCACAGAGAGGAAGAGAGAGGGACAGAGAGTTAGAAACATCGATGAGAGAGAATCATCGATCAGCTGCCTCCTGCACACCCCCCACTGGGGACGTGCCCGCAACCAAGGCACATGCCCCTGACCGGAACCGAACCCGGGACCCTTCACTCCACAGGCCGACGCTCTATCCACTGAGCCAAACCGGTTTTGGCCAATAAAATATATTTTTAAAAAAAGCCATGCAGAAAGATCTTCCATTTTTTGGCCTTTTTAAAATTGCTTTTTCTACCTTGTATCACACCTTGTTAGTGCCTTCTGAAAACATGGATCAAGGGCTGCAGAGGCAAAGACCCAAAGTAAAAGACAGATGTCAAGGATTCTATAGAAATAAGTTTATAGATGAAAGCCAGGAAGAAGAAATTGAACTTTGATTGAAAATATACACCCTCAGACATGGATGACAAAAACCTTTCTGCCTGCATATTCCTATTGTTAGTGCTCCCTGAAGACCTGAGTTGAGAATTACGGCTATGCAGGGTCTCAGTGGGAAAAAATGCCTTGCACCATGATGTCTGCTATGGGTGGTCTTATGGAGATACTACTGGAAATGATTTTTTATCTAGAACATAATCAATATGGCAGAAACACAGAATTTAAAGAAGGCTTAGAGAGTACATATAGTTCAGTACTTGTAAGTGATGAACCTGAAGCTCAGAAAAATGAAGAGTTTTGTCTTCTTATCTCATGACTAGAGGCCCGATGCACGAAATTTGTGCAAGAGTAGGCCTTCCTTCCCCCAGCTGCTGGCACCGGCTTCCCTCTGGCACCCAGGACCTGGGCTTCCCTCTGGCCCCAGCTTCGTCCAGAAGGACGTCCGGTCTAATTAGCATATTACCCTTTTATTATTATAGATACCTATGTAACTAGATCTTATTTCTCCTGACTTGTAGCATAGTTTTTTAAAAGTCATAAAATGTTAGAAAAATTGGGGAGAGGTGGAAAGCTGGTGAAAATCAGGGAAACTATAAAATGTGTAAAATTCAAGAGGAATAATTTATTAAGAATATATCCTGTGACTAGAATTAATGTGTCACTTGACTTTTTGATTTCTTGGCTATCATGCTTTTTATTTTTAAGATTTTTCTTTTCTAGGTCTACTCATTAGATATTTGGGTACTCTGAGCAAGTAGATATTGGCCATGAAGAATAATTTAATATACAGTTCTTTTGTTAACATAAATCAGTTTGATAGATTTTGATTAAATTAGGTTCAATGGAGACATTTTTGAACTCACAGGAATGAAGCCCGTTTTAGAGAATGGTATATGGTAACTACTAAATCACTCTGCTTAAAACCACTCTCCTTCCTCTTATTTTATTATCTCCCATGTCCTAGCTCTGAGTGTTGGCTTAGCACATTCTTTATTTCTTAAATGGCCTTTCTTTCTCTATTCTCTAAGTATAGCCTTTTTTTTTTTTTTTTCCTTAGAGGCCAATTCACTTTTTATATTTAGATTTTTATCTCTAACCCTTCCCAGCCAAGAGTAAAGTGCTGTTCATATACAATCTTTTTATCCAAAAAGTTGACATGCTTTTTCTCTGTTTGAAATTTTTAATGGATTTTAAATTTGTGGCAAACAAATTTCTGTGTACTCTTAATCATTATTGGTTTGCTTATCATAAAGCAATTAAGTGCTTAAGTGATTATGTTACTATTGAAGGTGTTCAAAGGGAAATCTACTTCTTCACTGGAAGTTTGGAATCTAAGGCAGTGCTCTTATGGCCATGAATGAGAAGAAAGATAGTAGAATGAAAGAATTAAGCAGTGCATGAATGGGCAACTAAAGGCATGTCTTTTTTAAGGGCAGAGAGTAAGAATATAGGTAAGAGCAAATTTAGGCTAAATAAATCAGGGAGTTTTCTACAGTGTAAGAAATAAAAGTTGAAAGTTCTGCTTAAAGCAGTCTGAGAAATCCCTTCAGAGGAGATAAATGTCTAGGAGCTCTGAAATAGTCTGACTCTTAGATCCCTCGGAATCTAGCAGATGTTCTTTGTCATATCTACTTCATACCACCTTTTATTTCTCTAAATTAGGAAATTTGAATTATTTGGCTTGACAATTTTTCCTATCTATAATGTCTTCTATATTTCCCATTTTATTCAGTCAGTAGTTGTGGAATGGAAAAAAGACAAAAACAGGCACCTGAAATTGTAAAATACTTAACAGTAAACAATTAGTATAAAATATCAAAAAGAGGAATGAGTTGCAAAATGAAAAGTCTGAAGACCTGTCAGTTGGAAGCCTCTGCCGGCTAAGACTCCATAGTGGGTTATTAAAGGCATGATTTATGAGCCACCACTTGTGGTGAGTACTAGGAGCGAATGGTTTTACTCTCTGTAGCCCTGTCTCACAACGTCTGTGCTGTCAGGGCCACTGGATCACTCTCTGAGGAACATGGGGCAGATACATTTCGACTTCATAAGGCATTTGACAAGTTTGTGGTGAGACATCATGGTAAATGTAAACTGGTAGCTAGTTAATGCAGTTGTGCAGCTTAATGATTTACAAAATGTCTCAAACTGCTGAAGACATTGTTTTATAAGACAGAATTATGCACCATAGGACCCTCTTTCTTGTTTAGTTGTGGGGATAAATTGAGGGGTGAACATGAGAGTTCTCTTTAGGTTTTTAAGTTGTCTTTTGGAGTGAAAGTGGATTAGACTTTTTGTCAGTTTCTTAAAAATCTCTCAGAATTAAGAATTAGAAGTACACTGCCAGGTGCTCCTCCCTCAGCATCAGAAAGAAGAACTCTGGAGCAGAGATGAAGTAGACAACTTCAGGGAGCTGGTTACACTACACATAAGCAAGTCAGACACGGTCTTAATTGAATGTTGTTTTGAACAGGCTTCTCAAACATTGTTTTCCCTGGGGGTCTTGTGAAAATGCAGATTCAGATTCAGAAGGTCTGGGGTGAGGCCTGAGGTTCTGCATTTATATATGTGCTTTCAGGTAATGCTGAAGTTACTTGTCTGAGCCACACTATGAGTAGTCAGATTTAAACTCTTAAGAGGATTTAGGATTGGAAAGTTTATTATATGTAGTAACTGCAATGATTTTTTTTTTTTTTTCAGATTGGGTGTAGGCACTTTACCAGTGTTATTTTATTTTTTTAAAATATATTTTATTGATTTTTTACAGAGAGGAAGGGAGAAGGATAGAGAGTTAGAAACATCAATGAGAGAGAAACATTGATCAGCTCCCTCCCGCACACCCCCCACTGGGGATGTGCCCACAACCAAGGTACATGCTTTTGACTGGAATTGAACCTGGGACCCTTCAGTCTGCAGGCCGACGCTCTATCCACTGAGCCAAACCGGTTAGGGCTATCTTATTTAATTTTCACAGAAAACTTTCAAGGCATGTAGTTATTTTTTTATAGGTGATAATATATTTACAAGTGGAAACACAGGGAGCTTGTTCAAGGTTTTATAATAATTGATATAATTGGGATTTAAACTTAAAGGATACAAAAACATTTGCTATATTTGTCATTTTTTCATGAGATTCTGTGGTTGTTTTTCTTTTTTTGTGTGTGTGTGTGTGTGTGTGTGTGTGTGTTTTTGTGTGTGTGTGTGTGAAACTAATTTTCCCACATAAAAATAGTTTGTAATTGCAGGAATTTGCTCTATTTTTTACAACTTGAGCATTGTGGGGGGAGGAGGGGACAAAATTGTTAGTTCCCAATACCAAATTTGTTGCATGAGTTCAGGAAAAATAAGTTTTATAAACATTAAAGCATACTATTAACTAAAATTTTTTAAAATCCTCACTAGAAGATATTTTTTCAATTGATTTTTTTCAGAGAGAGTGAAGGTGAGGGGGACGGGGGTGGATGGGGGGAGAGAGAGAGAGAGAGAGAGGGACATCGATGTGAGAGGTACACTCAATTGGTTGCCTTCCTCTTGCATCCCTACTGGGGCCAGGGATTGAGCTTACAACTGAGGTACGTGCCCTTGACTTGGAATCGAACCTGAGACCCTTTGGTACAGGGGCTGATGCTCTAACCACTGAGCAACCAGCCAGGGCTATTAACTAAATTTTAAAAATTGTCATGTTTATTTTTTCTTTAGTTGAAAAATATTGACAAGCTTAAAAAAACAAAGTCTTTCAGAATTATATTATCTGAACATAATGATCACTATTTCAAGTTCCTCTGGTACACATTTATACTCCTGTCTAATAAAAAATGAGATCGTGTTACATATAATTAGTATCCTATTTTTCCCACTAAACACAAGTTTAATAATGACTAAATAGAACTCTTTGTTCTATTTATTTGTTCACCATTCGCTCCTAGGCTGCAATCTCATTTTCCCTATTCTTTGCCTTTTCCAATTACTGCTGCCAAATTCTTCTCATTTCTTTGTACTATCTCTTCAACTTGCCCATATTTTTCACCTCCAGGCTTGTTTTTTCCTATGGATTAATGACTCCTGAATCACCATGTCATTCTTAAAGTTCTCTGCTTCATTGGTTGACTGTTCTGGCTGCACACAAAACCTTTTGTCTTTCTTTTCTCACATTTTTCAGTGACTTCTGATGAAATAAGTGTGAATACTTATGGAGTTTAAACTTATGTCAGTGAAGTATCTTACCCTATCAGCTTCTTTTCCTAACTACTTGACTCCATTGCCAGATACGGTGCCAGTTTGTATGTTTCCTTTTCTAAAATGTTGTATCTGAGATTTTATATTTGCATATGTATTTAACTTTAATGAATGATTCTACTTCATTTAGGCTTTTCAAAGTTGTTGGTTTGGTCATTAAAACATTACTTGTAAAATTAAATATGTGCACAGAATGACTGGCTTGATCTGCTGACATCTGTAGATACTCAACTTTCTCTTCTCAGTTCTTTATTCTATGGCTTCTGGTCAGCCCAGTGGATCCATATAGACTGAGAAATATAATCTCAGCTTTATTCTTACATTCTGCCAGAAAAAAAAAAAAAAGGATCTAGAGCTCTTGTGGCTTCTCTGAGAATTTTGTTTTGAATAATAATGTAGAAATGGTTGTGGATGAAATTGGGACAGTAGAGCATGTTAGAGATATACTTTATAGAATCGTGTATATAATCTCTTTAGTAGCCAAAGAAAAATGTATCCTTAGCAGTGGATCTTTGGAAACATCAAATATTTAAGAGAATAAGGATTTAAGAAATATAGAAATTATGATTAAGAAATTAGGGTTGTCTTGGTCACTTAGCATAAGTGTGGACATTTAGGCCTTTTTAGGTAAGGACAGTGAGACCATGGTAAAGGGAGTGTTACAGATAATTATAGGAACTAGGATTTGACTTTAGCTCTGACACCAAAGCCAATCATTGACACTATTAATATTTTATTTTATAAATAATGAGGATTATAAATTCCTTGTTTTTAATTTAAGAGTTTAATTTTTACTCCTAAAATGGTATTTTCATATCACATTAAGTGTATATTATGTGATGTGAATATTGAATAGGATTATTGGTTTAATGATTGGCTAAGAAGTATTTAATTCCTTGGAAATTAATTTTCTGATCACATGTGATCTAAATCTAATCTTTTGGTATACTCTTAGGTTTTATTTTTTTCTTAATCTCTTTGGTTCTCAAGGATCAGTAATACTTAAAGATATACTTATTGTGCACAGTACCTGTCACAATAAACAGTCTACAAAGAAAAGCTAACAAAAACAAAGTATTGTTTCAATTCAGGTATATTTTGAAAATCATGGAGGTATGTTGTTAGGTACATATATAGGGTGGGGCAAAAGTAGGTTTACAGTTGTGACTATGCAAAACACAGTTTATGCTTGTATTATTATTTATTAATTATTTATTGTTCATACCAACAATTGTAAACCTACTTTTGCCACACTCTGTATTTTCTTGGAATGTTATTATGAGCTTAATTAAATGAATTTAAAGTTTATAATATTGAGGTGTTAGAATAGATTGAGTATACATTTATAGTAGCTATTTAAACTGAAATGAAAATGAAAAGTACTAATATTTTTGGCTATAATCATCTTATTGAATTGTCTATGCATCTGACTTTATTTTCTCTATTACTATTACTTGTGGACACATCAGCATTGGCTAACATCTCTACTAGAAAAAAAGGGAAGAAAGGAACTGAAATGTTAATATTTTATTTCTTGTGAATTAGCTTTATGCATGTTTGGGGAAAATAATTTGGAAATTTATGTATTTTTTGTATGTACATCTTAACTTTAGCTTAATTTCTAGGTAGTTTTAAAGTTGGCAATCTACTGGCTGTTAAACTTGGCTAATTTACCTAGAGAGCTTTGTTCAAAAATTTCCAAGGCCTTCTCTTCTTCCTTCTTCACTCCCCAAGACTTGTTCCTGGGTGATTCTGTTGATCAGCCAGATTTGGATACCATTGGGCTATAACAAGTCATGTGTAGGTAGCCCTCTGAACCCTTTAATGGAACATACGTGCTCAATCCTTTTTTAAAAAGATTTATGTCAAATAATAAAGCCACTTAGTTTACTTATATTTATAGCAAATGTAAATCTCCATTAAAGAAACTTTGTCAACTATTTGTAACATCTCAGAACTCTCACTACTCATTAGAATATAAAATGATTGTGTTTTAAATGTTTACTTACATTTAAGTTAGAATGAGTACTTTTTGAGAAAAATATAAATATGATAGGGCATTAAATGTACAAAATTCTTCTTCTTATATTATTTTTATATTACCATATTTCTATGGTTTATGATATCCTGCTTAGAATGTCTCATGAAATGGTTTACACTAATGTGCCTCCAGAACAGGACCTGGGCTCAGGGTGAGGCAAGCAAAGTGCCTAGGGCACAACATTTAGGTAGGCACTTACTTCCACTGTTGTGTAGGAGTCAGTACCTCCTTAAATTTTGTGCCCTAGATGCCTGCTTGCCTCATTCTAGCCCCAGCCCTACCCCAGAGAAGTAGACTGCATATAAATTATTTTAATTTTAGTTTAGCATAATCTCATGCATGCTTAGATGTTTTGTTTTATATAGAACTAGCATTCCCGTTGCAGGAAAAATCCTGCAATAGGGTTTCCTGCTGTACTCTACCCCGCCCCGCCTGCTTTTCTCCCTTCTCCCCCGGCCCCGCCTGGGCTCCTCCCTTTTCCCCCAGCCCTGCCTCTGCTCCTCCCTTCTCCTCCCCCCGGCTTGCTTGCTTCTCCGCAGCTTTGCTCTCTTCTGCAGCTCTTGGCTTCTTTCTACGCTGACTTGATATGCAAATTATCCGCCATCTTGGTTGGGGTAATTTGCATACTCGTCCTGATTGGTTGGTGGGCGTGGCTTGGGCGTAGCGAAGGTGCGGTCAGTTTGCATATTTGTCTATTATTAGGTAGGATGAGAGGCCCAGTGCACGAAATTCATGCACTTGGGAGGGTCTCTCTCGTAGTTGGGGAGCCTTCGGGGGATGACTGACTGATGGCTTATGCCTGGTCCCCGAGGGAGGCAGGCCTAAGCCAATCAGTCGGACATCCTTTGTGCTGCTGCAGAGGCGCGAGTGCCGCTGCGCTCGCCAGCTGTGAGCCCGGCTTCTGGCTGAGTGGCGCTCCCCCTGTGGCAGCACCTTGACCACCAGGGTGCAGCTCCTGCATTGAGTGTCTGCACCCTGGTGGTCAATGCATGTCATAGCAACTGGTCGTTCTGCCGTTTGGTCGATTTGCATATTAGCCTTTTATTATATAGGATTAATTATAAGATGAAAATTATGTAGCCAAACTCAAATTTATGTTTCCCAGAAAAAAAATCAGTTAACAACTTAAAAGATAACATTATGATTTTATGCTTTTTTAAAAAAATATTTTTATTAATTTCAGAGAGGAAGAGAGAGGGAGAGAGAGATAGAAACATCAATGATGAGAGAGAGAATCATTGATCTGCTGCCTCTTGCACGGCCCCCCCCCCCCCCCGCCCACTGGGGATTGAGCCTGCAATCCGAGTATATGCCCTTGACCGGAATCGAATCCCGGGACTTTTCAGTCTGCAGGATGACGCTCTATCCACTGAGCCAGACCAGCTAGGGCTATGATTTTATTCTTGCATGTTCAGTAATTGTCAGAGTTTCAGAAATTTAAGTTCAGTATAATCTTATCTCACTGAAATATGCTTGATTGTTTTATCTATTGGCAGTTACCTGAAATCATTAGTGCTCTCTATCATAAGCTTCTTAATTTGACATATAATACATTCAGCTCTTACAATTATGGATGATTATTGAAATAATAAGTAGTTACTACAGTTTTACTACATTTTTATTAATAGTTTTAGAATTCTTTGAGAATTTGCCTATGGTTTTTCTTTTTTTTTGAGTGCTACATCTGGAAATGCTCAAAAGTTGTTTGCCTTTTTAAAGGAACAGTTTGCAGTGAAAGTACAACTTCTTTAGAGGTGAGGTTCAAGTTAACGAATGATGAACCATAATGTGAGGAAGCATAATATTGTGAATTATTATTTGGCAAACATAACTAATGTAGGCATTAGCTGCTGAAGCCATTAATAAACTGCCACTTGCAGAAAACTAGAGATAGGCAACACAGAACTTTCTCTGTAAATTCTCAGAATGTGAAGTAGAGTACAACTTAGTTTGTTCAATAAGGACTAAAGTTTTAAAGTTTGATATGTTTGTAGATTCCATGATTAATGTGTAACATAGTATGAAAGGAGTATTTAGAATCCATTAAAATTTGTAGATGTGACATCATTGTCAAGTCAGGCATTTTATTTCTTAAAGTTAGAATTTATTTAAATGCCCTTTTTTCCCAAATAAATTTTTATTTCTACTTATAGTGGTGCCAAAGTAAGTTTGCCTAAATAGAATTATTTAATATTTAGTTCTGTTGATAGTGTTTAAAGTAAACAAAAATAAACCCATAACAACCAAGGGTGAAGAAGTATCTAGATTTGTTTTTAGCTTTCTTTTTCATGGTTTCTCAGAAGTGTATCATATTATAAATACATTCAAAATGTTTTGCTCTGAGGATATGTAGCATTCCTATAAAGGTTAAATCAATAAAAATGATTTGGACACATTCCTAAGCATGGCTAGAACAGGTAGCCCGTTGTTTTAGGTACCCTTGAGTTTCTGGAGCAGATCATTATGGCGTAGCAAAGAACTTACTAAAAGTTGCTTTCTATGTGTAGACGCATCAGCTTAAAAAAGTAAGATTTTCTGGTCTTTTAGAGATGAATATTTTAAAAGTAGACCTATGTGTATTGATTTAATGATGTGTTATAAACTCAGTTAAAGTTTTGAAGCTTTTTTTCCCTCCGAATGCTGAAGATAAACCATAATTGATAAGGAAGAGGTATGTACAGGAAAAATGCAATGGGCAAGCCTTTTCAGCCAGTTTAGAATAAATGATAGTCTTATGAATAAAGAAAGTATCACAAATTATAATTGTAAATTTAGGAATTAGATGTGATTCTTTTTAGTCTTGCCAGTTTAGAAGAAAATTCTGTAGTCACTGGTATGTTATATGTTCCTTTGAGCAGTTCAAAAGGCAAGCTTTAATTTTAGCATTTATTTTAAAAAGCATAATGTATTCTCCTGTGCTCAGGGTTGAATTTCTTAGTATGGTATTGTTGCTAGGTAGAGTTTTATTTTATGCAATGTTTGCTGTTTTCATCTTATTTCATATATTTGAGTATGCAAGTTTTAAGTGCATATGTAAGCTTTCTGATCACATAGTTTTCACAGCTACTTTTCAAAAAATATCTTTTTGTCAGCTTATAATAATATGATTTTTCTTAAATGTTTCCTAAAAATAGCATTGAGAGTATTAGATGTTTTTGGATCATGGAAAAGCAGTGAATTGACAATGCATTTGGCTGAATAGGTTTAAATCAAAGTGGAAAATTTGAGTTACATATAGTAATGTAGCTTCATTATAGAAAATTTCTTCCTATCATTTTATATGTGTAATATATAACTACCTTGTAAATAAATACTTTATTGAAAATATTTTATGTTATTTGTTGGAACACATAATTTTATTTCATAGATAAGAAAATAGTTTGAACATGTCTCAGCAAAAATTTTTCCCATATATAAACATATATAGAGTAGTTTAACCATCTAATAATTAAACAATTTAGCAATTTAAACCAAATATTTTGCTCTCTTAAAAAGTGTTGTTTGTCTTAATATATTATGGTTTATCATTATATTTTTAAAAGTAATATTTATAAAAATAAAAATAAGCCTAATAATTAGCATATGACTCAATTTTCTTCCTGAATACTTGTGAATGATAATTTAAAAAAAAAATCTCTTCATGTGTTTTCTCTGGTCCTACTGGTGTACTAAAATATTCTGCAGTATGCTTATGCATATTATAAGGGAAATATACAGTTAAACCTTTATTACTAAATCAAGAATGATATACCTCTGACAATAGTGATTGCTTCTATCTAGCTTAGATAATAACCTGTTTAAAATGAGGTGGCTACTAGTGGCAAAAAGTTTAGAAAATGTTATTAAGTTTTCCTCCTAAAATTCATGAGAGAGAGAGAGAGAAAGAAAGGGAGAAAGACAGGGAGAGAGCACACATTATCGTATTTAGTTTTAACAACTGGGGGAATGTTAAGAATTCTGTTTGAACATTGGAGTTTTAATAATATGAAAAAGAGGAGTTTTTACTATAGAGAGAAGTTAATGATCAAAGGTTTGGATTGCATTGATTTTAAGTTTGTATTGCTTTACAAATGTACTCTAGTACATTGACTTGATAAGTAGTATCTGCATTGTGGACTATTTTAAAAAATATTTTCATTTTTAGTTTTGAACTCTATATTTGTAAGAGCAGAGCAATTTTTTTCTGCATTTTGTCAAAAGTTGAATTACCTAAAAGCTTTGCCAATTTCATGACAGGTAAAAATTAATCTCACTAGATTATCTTTTGTAACCAATTATTTTACTTAATGTTAAGATGCTACTGTCCTGATGGAAGTTTTCTTGTGGGTATCTTCTTATAACGTCTTAATGTTTCTGAATTGGGTGGTAAGGTCTTTTGTATGAAACTATATACTTTTATATCCATTTTATAGAAAACTCAGTAATTGGTATAAGGTAGATTATTAGCATAAAGAAGTTTTTCTTTTGTACTATATTATTGCAGATTTCTACAATCTGGTGTAAATGTATGAAATAAAGTGAGAATTCACTTTTTTCCAAAAAATAGTTCTTCTTTGAGCTGTATATACAGAAAAGTCTTACAATAAAATTATTGTTGATTAAAGGAAATCTGCACCCTTTGTCTTTTGGATATTTATGTGTATGTTTTCTAGGATCAAGTTACACAAGTTAAGCCAATGGTGGGTTAAAATATTAATTGTAAAATGTAGCACTTTATTTTTTCTTTTCAACTTCATGATGAATTCATTTTGTTGAGCTTCATTTAGGTAATTTTTAATCATTTGATAGAAATAATGCTACATTTTCACTTATCCTGGAAATTTGAAATCTAAATTGCACAGTCAGTAGAGAAATTTAAAAATAAAATTAATTACTATTGCTAATGAAACAAAATAACAAAATTAAAATCACAATGCCTAATTTAAATTATTTACTCAGGTTACATGGGCAATGAGTTTAACTCCAGACTAGAGTTGGTCTTTGAGGTCATGTCCATAAATAGCTATTTGTTAAGAGTAATTACATTCATATTTGTTCTTGTGAACTGTAATAATTTGTTTAACTGATATCAATTTTTAATTTTTTTAGTTTACAAGTGGAAAATAAAGTCTTGAGTTTTACAGACATAGTTTTTGGTTGTTTTTATCTTGAATTTCCCAATAGATGCTGGATCTCTGTTATTGGTTTTACAGATTGACATTTCTCTGTTAGTATACATGCAAAAAAGTAATTATCTTTCACAACAGAGCTACAAACAATACCTCAGTTCAATAATTTACAACTGTTTTTCTCTGATTTGCAATAATTATCCCAAGTGCTGTCATCACTTATGTGTATGCACTCGTATGCATATGCACATACAAAAGCATATACTATGTATTAAAATTTTGAGCTGGACTGATATTTGAAAGAAATTAAAATTATATTTATGTGGCAAATACTTTGTTTCCATATGAAAATGTCCATATAAAGTTCTATAGCATCATTATTCATTTTTCCAAAGAAATACTGCATATAACTATATATGTTTTTAAAACCTTTCTGATGCTTATCATTGTGATTTAGCTAATATTTTTCCTTTATTTGCTTTTTTTTTTTTTTTTTTTTTTTTTACTGAACCACAAAATAGACTTAATTGTAAGATATTTGATTATAAGGAATATGTAAACAATGGTTTGGCAGACTCATGGTTCATATAATTTTAGAGGAACCTATAAATGTGTATTTTAATTTTTGAATTTTAAAAGTCTTTTATATAAATATATTTTTATAGTTGATGGCATAATGATTTCAGTAGACCACCATTGCTGTAAAAAAATAAAAATGCCAGTTTTACTGAAAATTAAAATAACTTATTTGATGATGTTGTAAAAGTTATTTTTCTTGCAAAGGATATTTAGATGTACCTTTTTAGGAATGTCACTTCTCTATTATAACTCTTCTGTCTAATTTCTTAAGGGATGGCATAGAAATAGTACAGATATTAGAGTCTTAACTGTTACTACAATAATCTTAAATACATGTTTCAGAACACTGTTGTAACTTTATACATCTTCTGACATCAATATAATAATTTTAAAATATCTTAAACATTTTTTAAAAATTGCATTTGCTTGCTATGTTTATATGGTAAAGAATTCCTTGTTTTGTGGGCAATTATTTAAGAAATGAAAATCATTTAATCAAGATAAACGTAACATTTATGTTCTTTTTATTATAGCCAAAATTGCACTTGGTTTGACTTTTGCTCCTAGACTATATATTAGATATTGTGTTTATGAGTATTAATAGGAATATAGGGAATAGGATGAATAATGAATTATTTTTCACTGCAAGTATTAAATGCTTATGTAGCAACTAGCTTTTAAAGAACTCTTAATTCTGCAGCTCATCTTATTTGGGAATCATTTTATATATTAGGAAAATGATAAGCTTTTTATTAGTAAAAGAAAGCATTTATGAAGAAATATGTTTCAGAGTTAACATCCTATTCAATAATAACACTATAAACACGTGAAATGGTTAATATGGTATTGCTTATATCCATCTAACCCTTTTTCAAACCTTGAACCCTATGTCCTTAATAAATAGTATATAGAGGAGGAAATTTTTAAGAATTCAACATTAGATGAGTGTATTATATTCACTGTAATTGAAGAGCACTTAATCTCAGTTGCTATACAGGTCTTTAAAAAGTTATGTGGGGATGTAAGGCCTGTTTTATGTGTGTTTGCTCTTGAATGGACAAAAGTTTGTGGTCTACTGTTGTTGAAATTGTAAGGAAGCTCCCTTTGAATAAGGTATGATTTCCTTATTATTTTTTGAATTATAGCACATTAATCAAAATACACGTCCAATGAATTTCATAATATTTATAATAGCAATAGCTTGTATTCAGGTGTATATTTTCATTATGTGAGACTTTTCTAAAGATTCATTTTAAAGTATGAAACACTGCATATTTCATGAAGGCTTTTCATACACTTTAAACAGTTATCTTATAGTACTTTACTCTTTGGAAAATATTAAGTATTGGAGTTTATCGTTATCCTTATTATGGGAGTTTAATGACATGTGGTGTGTTTTTTTGTAGAATTTTATCTTTAGTGGAATTCAGTTGTTAGGAGAAAAAAGTAGTGCATTAAGGTAACATTGGGAAGTTTCTGCATTGGTTTTGCTAGCACCCATTTAATAAGGCCTTACATGGTATATGACTAGAAAAAATAGTTTTGCTTTGTCACATTTACACTTTTATTATTCAAAGGAAGGATTTTTTCTTTTGAAGGTATTTGTCTATTTGACCATATATATAATATTTTTAAAGAGACACTATATAAGTAGACTGACTGTTCCAGTGCTTTTCTTAGCTAATAGCATTTGCACTCCTAATGCTTTTTAAGGAGCTTTTGGTATGACCTCTCTATTGACTCAGAGTTGTCACATATTAGTATCCTTGGACAAAGGTTAGAACAGCATGGGAGGTTGGTATTTGTATGCTTTGGAGAGGGATTGAGATGCTACTCTGTTTTGCCATCAATTTTCAAGTATGCATGGGTGCATCATTAATCATAGGAAATGCAAAAATAAATAATGATTCAGTCCAATTGGATTTTTTATATGAATACTTACCTTTTCCCTTTTTTTGTATATACAGTTGAGGTATTTGGGTAACCCCTAACCTTTTGCTTCAACAAAGAAGTACAGTATAAAAATATTACCACAGTTTTCATGTGAGCAGCTCTTGAGAGGGGAAAAAAAGCTCTCTAGATGAATACTTGTTGAAAAAAACAGTTGTGATACAGAATGTCTTAACTCAGCCCCAATACAGTACTTGAGGACCACCAGTGGATAAAATTGAAAGCATATGATTTTTGAAGCACTAGGAAAGGTTTGTAATTGATTAGTGCTGGTTGAAAGTATTGAAGAACAGTGAGTTTTGATTTGTGAATGGTTCTATTCAATAAGGATTAATTCTGTGTGTTTGATAAAATCTTAGTGCTTTCAATGAGTTAGCTTTCCCCCCCTCTGCAGTTTATTTAACCATCAAATATTTCAGTGTTGTTTTAACAAACTGGAACATTTCTATCTTACTGAATTTAACTTCAGCATGACTGATTTAAACAAGTCAAACTATCAGTGATTAGTTTGAAGGGTGTAATTGAATATATTAATTTTTTCTTTTTAAAAAATAACTAAAATAATAATGTAATCACATATATTTCATGCCTTCCTTGTAATTTAGAGACTAGGAGGTCATATAGACTACCAAAATATTTTATGCAATTTCTTTGAAATATTTAACGTTTTAATAGAGTTCTAAAATTTAAAAGTGAAATCTAACAATTTTTCATGCAAAATTAGGATTGTTTTTTACAATTTAAAATAATTTATAATATGAGTCTTTGGGAATTGCATAGTTATTTTTAGCTTAATTTGTGTTGGAGTGGTCTTCTGTGTTTGTTCTTGACTTTTAAAATTCTCTCCCTGGATTTTGGAATTATTTTGGAAGTAAGTTGTGACACTTTGTCACTATTAAACCTTGTAACTAAAATTATCATTACTGGTATGGACCACAACTGTTATTTTGGAAATCAGTGTTCACACATCATTTTCAATCAGTCACTATGGTCAGTTACAAAGGTTTTATGTAGAAATATTAATCGGTCAACTGATATATTTTCATAACTTCTTAATTGTAATATACTCTATGAGTCACATCTATCACTTTCAACAGATTTTATGATAAATAATGGGCTTATTTTGAGTAGTACAGATTGAAAATTCTTTGTTAATTCAAGATAAATGATATGCTAAGAGAGCAAGGACACTGAAATGCATTCTCTGTCTCTCACACACCACCTTTTCACTCATTATATTTGGCTGAGGCGATGGTCCGGTGTATGCTTTGTCCCTCACCTAGGAAAAGCCTAAACTTTAAAAAACAGATTTATCAAGTTAGAGCACATACTTTCATTTCAGGAGGTTGTTTTGATAATTATCATATAAGAATTTAAAGCCCTAAGTGCGATTTTCAACTTCAAATAGATTATAGATTGGTGAAATGTTTGCAGTGTGATAATAACCTATACATAATGTCCACTACCCACTCACCTGTAATTAGTTCAGTGTAGTGGGTTCATCTGAAATCTCTATACAGGCTCTAAAGTACTATTTGGGGTTGGGAGAGGATAAATTCCACTTGTCAGAAAAATAATTGTTATGTTTTCTAAAAATATATGACATTCTATAGAAGATGATCTTTATTTAGTTCACTATAGTGCCTTGTTTTAGAAATTGGTGAAGTTTTAGAAATTTACTATAGAAATAGTTATTAAGGGTGTCACAGAAATATAAGACGGCTCATATGATAGAATAAAGAGCATTTTAACATATCCTTTGTGATAATATCAATAACTTTAGTTGTAATGATGAAATAGTCCTTGAAACTTGTGTTTCCGATCTGGTTAGAAAAATGTATTTTATTTTTAAACAGAATAATATTGTGAAAGAGTAACTTAACTGCTTGCGATGCCTGTTTTAAGTTATCCCTCCATATAACAATAGTTTTAGCCATTTTTTTTTTCATTTTTGGATAGAAACAGCAAAAGTACTCACTTATAAGTTATAATTATGATATGATCTATAATGCAGTCTAATTCTATGTTCTGCTTCCTTAATGCAGAAAAATTTAGAGTACCTCTTATTGACTACCATTAAGTTAAAAAAATAATCTGTGATTATTATATTGTATGTGTTATAACTAAGGGGACCCACTACAACTATTAAAGGAGTCACTACAGCAGTTTTACATTTTGTTGGTAAAATACAGAGTACATTTCCTCACCCTTTTAAGAGAAACCTTTTTCTCCCCTTCAGGTTTATTTCTCTTTGACCTAAACTAAGACTGATCCTCTGATAGCCAGTTAAAATGTGTGAAGTAGGAGGAGTAAAGGAAACTCCAATCGTTAGTTGTAAGTTATAAAGCAAAGTTAATATATACACAGCAAAAGATTTATTTTAAAGGATAAAAGAAAATTTTATAAACTTGCCTTGTAGTTGGAATATGTTGGACATCATAAAGAAAATCTTGTAAGTGTTTAGATATTTTATTATAATACCATGTCAGCAGATGAATGTTGAAGTAGTTTATTTTTGTGTATCAACATTAATTTGAAATTAAATATTAAGGGACTATATTATGGCTGTTTTTCTTTAAAAGTCCAGCATGATTTAGTGGGTATAGCTCTTTTAAATCATGCAGGGTATCCTTACGGAGTTTTATTTTTCATGAAACTAAACGGTATTCATTTTGGTAGGTCCAAGAATATAATTAAAAGAATCCTAGTCGTCTCAATGTTTGCTCTGTTTTTATAACAGGTTCTACACATGGGTAATAGTGTGTAGATGTGAAGTTAAAATTATATAGAAAAGCACAATTACATGGAATTTTTAAAGATTTCTGTAAACTTTTTAATATCCTGGATATCCTGCTTAACTATAAAGATCTTTTAAAAATGGCTATTACATACTTAACATAATTTTATTTCAGTTGAACATATGCTTCAATTATAAAAAGTTGCTTAGAAACAAACTTATACACATAGCTTATGATATGATGCAGTTTAAAATTATAAATAGATTTCTTGTAGTCGGACTAGTTAAAATGTTAGCTGCACTGCAGATTTATTTCTCTGTTTTACATGGGAGAGCATAATGTTGAGATAATTCTGCGGTCTGTTATTTTGTAAAATTACTTCCTTTTTGAAGTTTGCTCAAATATTGGGAGCTGCCGGAATGAATACTTCATAATACTTTGATTAATTTATTATCTAATTTTATTTCAGTAAGGGTTAATGAGAATATTAAACCTTTTTATTGTTTTAACTACCTTATTTCTATACTTCTGAAAAACGTTTTGACTAATATGAGATAATTTAATTTTTTTCTATTTCAGGTCATTACTCTGAGAAGTAGTTAAGTTACAGATGCCAAATGCAAATATGTACAGCAATTTAATTTTTCACGTTTTAGTGCAACAAAATAGCATTATTATTATTTTCATTAATATAATGTTATCCGGAAAAGCTAGCAGTTAATTTATCCAAGAAACATACCTTTATGTTTAACAGGTTCATCTCTTATAGGATTTTAAAATATGGTAACACTTACCCCAAAAGAAGTTTTGCTGACATGGTGTCACTGTGCTGAAGAGGCTGTTTGATGCCATAGTCCCTCCTTTTTTTTTCAGATAGAACTTGTACCCTCTGTTGTAAATTCTGCTTGCAGCCTTAAACTGAAAATACAAACCATACCCAAACCTTGTTTTAGTTTTGCAGTATGCCTGGAGTACATAGACTTTATATTTATTTTTTTTTCTGTCAAGAAATTATGTAGCTGGTAACATGTGAAAAGCAAGGAAACAAAACAAAAAGAGAATGAGCAAATATTTGAAGGACCTACTATTACTGCATAGACTGTGGTTAGAGAGCACTCACTGACTCTGTTGGTCTCGGTGGCTGGTAGTGACCTGCGGAGATTAACCATTTAAAAACCAGAGACTTCTTGCTGTCCTCCTGGAGAAAGTTTGCACCGCACTTGTGGTTCTGTGGTTGTTTGTGAGGCGAATGAAGCATTCACACAATCCAAAAAAGCAAAAGCTTTAAAACTCCTTTTTTTTGCAAGCACTATTACTGGAG
The DNA here is from genome assembly GCF_027574615.1 of Eptesicus fuscus. Taxonomy (NCBI): domain Eukaryota; kingdom Metazoa; phylum Chordata; class Mammalia; order Chiroptera; family Vespertilionidae; genus Eptesicus; species Eptesicus fuscus. Next base: position 14,846,257 of record NC_072482.1, on the reverse strand, counting down.
AGACAGAATCATGTGGTTTGTGACCTCACAGTGCTCAAAGTGAAGTGGGACTGCCTACCACTGTGGCTTTTTTCCCCCCTTGCTCTTGCTCTCTCTTTCTCTCTCTCTCTCTGACAAAAGGCTTGTGGTAAGGCCCTTCCTGGCATCCAGAAGGATATAGCTATTTAATTTTTGTGACTCATGAGGATTTGGATAGAATACAAATGCTGAAGGAGCTCAAACTCCTGTAAGGTTAAGCATTTGTAGAGCAGAACTCTGCAGTTAAGGGCTTTCCTTTCTATTCCCCCCACCCCCACTTTTTTTTTTTTGACTCCTCCTTTTATTTAGTTCATTATTGTGTCTGTGGAAAAGTGAGCAAAATTGGCTCAAGAGGCTGTGTGAAATTCTGAACAACAGTGATGATTTACAATAATTTACATCTTTGGATTGTATCACATTCTGGGGTCTGCTTCATATTTGCTGGGTGATTGGAGTCCTTCTGTTTTTCTTTTTCCTGTCTTCTTAAACTTGTGAATCTGTAACTCATTGTAAAAAAGTTTACCTTTCTTAAGGTCTGGTTGCAAACTGCTTGCTGGGCTTGACTGTAATTGGCTGTCATGAAAGTGTTAGTCTGGGGATTCCTTTTACAAATGTTAAATCATGTCTGTCTAGTTTATGTATGATCAATATTAGATGCCGGCTCCTACAGTATGGATTAAATGTAATTAGTATCATTATATTATTTATACCTTTCTTTTATGACTAGTTTAAGGATTTATAAAAATCAGTTATAAGAATTGTAACAGATTATTGGCTGAATTTTAGTTTTCTTTATGCTTGTAATGATTTTTATTTTTCAAGGAATTATATTCATTTTGCATAATTCTTTAGTTTATTTGGATTTTAACTTTAACATCAGAGTCTTTGCTAGCAAATCTTATACATGTATAAAGTAAAATTCTTATGTTGTAACTTAGATTGTTCAATATTAGGTTTGATAAACTCAGAATAGAGGGGGTTAACAGAAGCTGTATTTTTTGTTTATAATGAAAGCTTTGAAATAAATTGCAAAATGCTGTGTGTAGCAAGAAATAATGCACACAGACAGAGTATGTTAGTCGTCTCGATTTGCTAATTCTGATTCAGAAGAAAATTGGAAACATCTTTGGGAAACTATCTCCTTTTTTGCCCCTTTGGACATGTATGTATAGAACTCATTTTCTTATTAGGATGATTATATATCATAGGCAGAGAATTTCATATTTATGAATAGAGCTTCCTGTTTTCATCAGTTGGGAGCAATGGGGTATTTTTCAACAAAAATTATAAAGCTGAACAGACCAATTTTCTAGGCATTTTTTCCCATTTATCAGCCACTCTGAATTTGCATGTTAGACTTTTCTTCCTAGTGTGATAGTAACTAGGAGTGGCATAGAGTGAATGACTGAGAGGGTGGGCGGAGACAGTGAATTACAAAACATTATTTGGGGTAGATAATGGAGCAAGGGCTGGGAAACACTAAGGAGGGTATTAGAGCCAAAATATCCTTTCCTATGGACTTCCCAGCACAGTTCATTATCTGCTTTTGGTTTATATTAGATAAAGATAAATGTGCAGACATATTCATAAGTTTCTTCACAAAATATTTGATTTGCCCAAAATGCACAGGGAAGACATGGGAATGATTTTAATCCTTTATTATTCACATGTCCAGAACTTTCTCATAACAAACTTTTAGTGATAAAACACTAGACATGCACTTTAGTGTTTCATTTTAAATATATATTTATGCCTGATTGTGTATGTAAACATTTTACATTGAGAAGTAAAAGCTTTCATTTAATGTAATTATTCATACAAAAGAGAAAAGTTATTTAGTTACACTTTTAAAATAACTATGGTGTACTGGTTTGATCTATATCTAAAGGAGGTCTTTGTTTATATAATTTGTGGAATTTCCAAATGTAGTTCCATATGCACATACAATAGCAGCAGAATCAGGCAGTTGAAAAAATTTAGGTAGCCGCTATAGTATGGCAAATAAATGTTTTTTTAGTGTCTGTGTAAGGATTCTCTGACGTCTTACAACCCCAACTATTAGCTAAATATTTTCTCCCTTAAATGTTTTAAAAAAATTATGTGCACATTGGCCCTCTAACCTAACTTTGTAAGCATTTGAATAATTTTCAACATCTGTGTATCTATTACCTGCTTTTTCTCTTTTTGCGGGTAACCCTCCTGCACATAATTTTTGGGTCAGGATAATCACTCATATTATGTAAGAGTTTAGTAGATATTGTTAAATATGACCTTTATATTTTGTGTGAGTCCCATCAAATTCTGGCAGAAGAAAGACAGTGAAGTCATGTGCTTAAAGTTTGTATATTCATTATCTACACATTCTTTTTCTAAATTGAAAGTATATCCACTTTGAAGCAAATATTACTTTGTGATAAAAATTAAAAAACAAGTGATAAAGTTACATATATAATAATTGAGAGTTTGTTTAATTAGAAGTAACTTACCACATGTAATAAAGAGAGATTGACTCAAAAAAGTCACTGCAAATGAAGCTCTTGATTATGGATTTATACGATGCTTAAAATGAGAAATGCAAGCCACAGAGTTCTTTGGTTGTTGTTTTTCAAAGACCCTCAAAACTTCATTTTTGGGGATTATGTTAGTATTTGCTATGTTGATGTAAGTAACAAATTTAGGTCTGTTGTATAAGTTATGTACTTTAATGCCATAGACGTGAAATACCCCTTTGAACTTGAAATCAATTTCAATAAGTAAAGACATTAGTTATCTTGCTCCCCCATTACCTTGTATTTACTAAATTTGTCAACATTGGTCAAACTTTTTATATTGTATGCTGTTAGACTATATAACAGTAGAATAGTTTTTTAAATGTTTCATATATATTCATTGTTACCTTTGAATTATTTTTTTTTATTTTCTGAACTAATGATCCTATTTAGATTCAATAGTTTTATCAGTGTCAATATTGTGCTTATTTCTATGTGTTTTTTTTTTTATTGTTTTAACTTCTATTTGGTGCTGTTCAATTTTTCTTTTAATTGAAAACAACCGGGCCAAATGATTTGATGTATGTTTTTTATTAATTGTAGACATTCTAATTTGGCTTAAATTTTTCTCACTGATAATGAGGTTTTTAGGAAGACACTTTCTTAATTTATTGTTTTACCTTGATATATGACAATTTATTTTTTGACTTTTTTTGGACTTGATGTATAGCTATTTAAGCTGATATAGCATTTTTTGGGCCTTATATTGATTATTTGAAAAGTTTTTATATTAGTTAAATACATTATTAGTATTTTAATTTATGATGATTATGAGATATTAATTTTACTGTGTACACAACTGCATGCATATTTCTGTGATCGTGTGTTCAGGGTTATTATTTTGTGTTACTTTTTGTAATGAGTATTTTTTTTCCTCCTCAGTTTGTTTTAATTAAATTATGTAAAAACCAAAAGCACCACCATGTCCATGATTGCTGGAACAACTTCATTTGGTTAGTATTAGCAGCTATCTGTCTAAATGTGAGATTATGTGGAAATAAGATGCCAAAAGAGAAAATACTAAACTTATCTCTCTCCCTCGTACTCCCCGTCCCTTTCCCCCTCTTTTTCTTCCCTCTTTTCCTCCCTCTCTCCTCCAGGCTTTTTCAGTTTCTTTTTCTCTGTTTTGATATTTCTATAGTGTCTCAAAGTAGATTCTTAAGGTTCTAGTAGTAGATATTGACATTAATTCTCACTAATGAACACCTGGCAGGTTTGAAGCACCTAAGTTTTCAAGGCAAATCATTGTTATGTCTACACTGTTATATGTACACCTCATTGGTTAGATGGTATTGGCATCTGATTACAGTGATTTTCTTCCTTTTTAACAGTTTTTAATTTCTTCCTCTATGTTAATTTACTTTAACATATTGTTTCACATGACATTGGCACTTTAATTATGAGGATTTGTTTTTCCCCCTTTGACTGTTCTTCGAAGTGCAGAGTGATCCATACTGTGTAATGTAGCTGTATAAATAACTCATGTTTCTTATAATTATTGGAACAATTCATCTTCTAATGCTGTCATTTTTCTAAGAAGAAAAAAAAGGCGAGAACTTGCAGAAAATATGGGAAACATGCTCATATGACAGCTGAGGATGTGGCTAGGCTAAAGCAGGAAACTACTACCCACAATGCAATGTTACATATACTACCACTTAATAAAATTTATATCAAACATGCTACTGACAAAACCAAAGAAAAATAATATCCCAACTATGCTAGTTAACATACTAAATCTATCTAGGGAAAAATGAAACTAATCTTCTTGGAACTTAGTATTTAGAGAATATAGTAAATGAAACCGGGGCATCATAGTACATTGGAGCTCTGTGGTAACTTTGTGCTGTGGGACTTGGTTGTAGGAAAACTGTCTTATAATGACAACCTTTTGGATATTAACTTTCCTGGGAAAGGCACAAAACGGCACCCCCTTTCTTTTCAAGGGGGTGAAATTAAATTGTTGCAGTATTAAATGTATTTAGAGGACATTGTCATTTGGTAGGTAAAATCATGATGAGACATTCATGATTATTTAAATGTTTTATCCAGCTCAGGTATATTTCTTTCCATTTTGTTTTAAGTTGTCTTTTATTACCAGGTTTGAGGTGGGGCTTGAATTGTCCACTGAAGCATATTTCTTTTCAGAGTAATTGTTTTTCTTGGTCTTTTTATTTATGTTAACCTACCTATAGCTTACCTGATCAACCTATATGCTTTACTCTAAAGAGGGTTAGTCTAAAGCAAAATGTAAACTGCTTTTATAATGTGGTTGAAAAAGATATTATGGTATCTTCTGAAAAGGTCAGATTTTAATATACTTAGGGTTTCTGTTTGTAAATCTTAATCTTCTGTGCTCTTAGCTGTCAGACTATAGCAATTTTGATGAATTTAGTACCTTAGTAATTTATATGAATTATGCAGCTTTACAAGGGAGGTTTTTAAGATTTAAAAAGGGAACATAGTGGAGTTTTAGATTGATAAATGTATAGAAATTTTATCAGAGAAAGAATAGAAAAGACTATTAAATTAGTGTTAGTTGTGAAAGATCCCCTCTTAGTATTCCAGCATATAAATTACCTGTGTCAGATCTGGCATGGTATTTGTCATCTCATTATTTAAAGATTAACATATTATCTCTCTGTCTATATCTCTATTAAGGATGATTTGCTTAATTGTTTGAAGTAGTTTCTCCTTCAGAGACTGCTTATCAATACCAGCTGTAGCACTGTGGCTTTTCTCCATGGACTCATGGTGGTCTTTGGAACAACGTTCTTCAGCTTTGACAGGTGAGACAGAGGCTCTCCAGTGCCACTGCTTTTGGATGAATCTAGCTGTGGTTGGAGAGAGTGCATCTTGCCAAAATATATGGGTGAGACCACACACAGCCTTTAAAATAGTTATTGTAGGCTTATTTTTAGGGTTACATGTCTTGACAGTTCTTTTATTTGCATGCCAATTTCATTGCTGTGTATAGATTTTTCATTGGTCTTAGTAAAGGCGATTGCACATTTAGTCTCTATTTGTTAAGCCTTGTGTATAATTTACACTGGAAAATACACTTGAATTCAGACATAATTAACAATATAGAAAATATATTGAAAATGAATCACTAGAATACTGGTCTTTTTGCTTTTATAAATTTGACAGTATTCCCTTTGGAAATCTCAATTTTCAAGATAGTTTAGTAGTCAAAAATTGCTCCAATTTGAACTTTAAGATCAAATAAGTTAGGAGAGAATGTTAAAATATTCATATTACTTCAATTACATTAATGGTAAAAAATTTATGGTTCTTGTTATTCAGAAGTACAGCTTTTATAATATTTATACAATAACATATTGTTCAAAATGTAAGTTTTACATTTTAGTAAAAGCTTAAAAGCATCGAAACAAATGGCCAGAGAAGTCAAATTCTTAATGCATAGTCATAAAATGCAAGCCATCTAGTCTTTTTATGGGATGATTAAAACTTTATTCAACTTAGTGAACTGTAAAATTGACTGTATGTTTAAAAAAAGTATGTTTAGTCTTCTAAAACTGGCTTTTTTAGTCAAGATCTCTCTTTAGACTTCTATAAAATGTTTCTTTTTATAAAATACATTTGTATAATTATTTATGATTCTTAAGTTACTAGTGATAAGAAGATTAAGCTTAAGAAGCTTAACTTCTTGAGCCTTGGCAGGTAAATAGTTATAAGACTTTTCACTTGATGATCAATGCATGTTGGTTAGTTATATGTTTATAAAATATTGTAACCAGCTACGGTAAGATTACAGTTTCATTCTAGGTATTCTCATAGGGAAAACAGAATCTACAGAGATAATTGGAAATTCAGTTTTCTCTCTACTATTATTGCAATACCCTTCCATTGCTTAATGGTCTGGCAGGAAAGTACTGGGGAAATTGTGTTCCTACAGCTTTTTCAGAGAACAAGTTGTGGAAAGAAGAGAGAACATAGTATATACAAAAAGATTGTCTATAGAAAAATTTGGCCCTTACCTTTCAGAAGTTGGTCGTGTATGTGAACCTTGATTGAATGCTAGAATTTTAAAAAAGTTTTATAAGTTATTTTTAGGATATTTGAGGAAAATGGCTATTAGTGATACTATGGCATATTTATTGAGTGTGATAATACTATTGCATGTATATAATAGGAAATATCCTTATTAAAAAAGGTGAATGATGAGATATTTTTAAGAAGTTAATACCATGATTAAACAAATACATACATAAAACAAATGTGGCATAAATTAACAATTGGTGAGTTCTGGCAAAGGGTATACAGACATTCATTTTACTATTTTTAAACTTAAATAGTGACTTCTGAAAGGTGGAGCACTTTGTGGAGAATGTGTATAGAGATTTATTTTATTTCAAAGTGAAATCAGATAGTTGGGGAAAATTCATTTATTTGTATAGTTTTTAATAATAAGTGAATATGAACAGACTGGGTTGTACATAACAATTTGAGATTTTAGTTCTATTTTTTACATTTTTGTTCTATTCACCATAAAACATCTCATTTTCACAAATTTATACATGGCAAATATAAATAAGAAATAGTATAATATTTTTGAAAATAGCAACTTTTACAATTTTACATTTGTGTAACAGTAACTCAGAGCTAGACCAGTATGCTAGAGATTTCTAGAGGACCAAAACAATTATGATGTTGTCATTTATTTATTCTGAACTGGATGCTTTTAAAAAAGAGTATAGGGCAAAAATAGGTTTATAGTTGTTTGTATGGAAAATAATACAATAATTAATAATGAAAAACTGTGTTCCATGTACTCACAACTGTATACCTACTTTTGCCTTACCTTGTATATAAAAGAACCTTAAAAAGTTCATTCACATAAAGTTCATACTACTGAATACTACTGCTACTAAATTGTTTATATACTATTAACTTCAATTGTACTCTTTCAAGAAGTATTTTAATGGGCAGAAGCCTATATTCTCTATGCAAATTATTAATTCTGAATTTGTATTTATATTAGTTAATATCCTACCGAGGTCTGTACATTTTTTCTCTAGAGGGCGAAATAGTAAATATTTTTGGCTTTATGGAACATAGAGTTTCTGTTCACTGCTCAACTCTGCCATTGTGTCTGAAAGCAGTCAGTTAGACAATAATTAAAACTTTGTAAACAGGCAGCTGGCCTCTGTACTTTGCCCACTCCTGCCACCTGTACTTCATGTATAGAAATTTGTGGCCCAGTGGATATCTTCTTTTATAGAAAAGGCAAGAATATTTGAAAAATGATCCAACTTTTAATTTACATATTATAATGGATTTTTTTCTTAAAGTATTTATAAAATCTGTTTTGTTTGTTTATTTTTATGTGAAAGATGACATCCGTGGTCCTTCATAACTGTCTGTTGAATTGAATAGTGCAATTTCATCTTGATCATGTAATTATTAAATATTGTGAATAGCTTTATGTCAATCTAAAATCCTTTTAGGGATAAGGTTGGAATAAATAATCTTGATTATAGTGTATTTGAAGGTTATCATTAATCTGAGAATTTATCTAGTTGTTCATTATTATCAATAAATATACTAAACTTCCTTTCACCCACAGAAATATTTCTTTTTCAATAAACTGGGTTTAATGTGCAAGCATAAAATATTTCATAGTGATTGTGATGAGTTATTTCCCCTCTTTTACATTTATATTTGAATTTAAATTTGAGTAGAAAATGAATTATTTTTGGTATTACTGAATCTCCAGAACATTCATTGCACCCACCATTGGACATAATATCCAAAATAAATTAATTTTCTGAGGCTTCACCTACATTAGATAGAGTGAGTACTATTTATTGGATGATGGTGATCGTTACATCAACTTAGCAGGAAAATAACCTTTCTTTTAAATATTAGCAATGAGCAAATGAACTCATATCCTGATCTGAATTTGAGACCTTTATGTATTAACTAGAGGCCTGATGCACAAAATCTGTGCACTTGGGGGTGGGGGTCCCTCAGCCTGGCCTGTGCCCTCTTGCAGTGCAGGAGCCCTCGGGAGATGTCTGACTGATGCAGGGAATGAGCCTAAGCCAGCAGTGAGACATCCTAACACTGCTGCAGAAGGGGAGAAGCTCCCGCCACCGCCGCTGAGATCGCCAGCCATGAGCCTGGCTTCTGGCTGAGCGGTGCTCCCCCTGTGGGAGCACGCTGACCACCAGGGGCAGTTCCTGTGCTGAGCATCTGCCCCCAGTGGTCAGTGCACGTCATAGCAACTGGTCATTCTGCCATTTGGTCAATTTGCATATTAGCCTTTTATTATATAGGATACTTAAGGTTTTAGGTTGAGCTACAGGTAAAGGAGATAACTTTAAGCAAAAGTTTATAGTTCAAATTGTTGAGCACCTTATTTTGAAATAATTTATATATATTATTTTATCTATGGTCATTTTAGGCAATTCCAGTTATTACATACACAGCTAAGGATCGGACAGTTCAAAAATTATTATATAACTCATAATTTCATCGTAAAAGAGCATTCTTTCTCCTGTTTCTCCCCTAGAAGCACTGGCTATTGTCTGTTTAACATAAATCACTATGTGAGTAACATAGCCTTCCTGGGAAGGCAACACATAAAAAACTAACCTATAGAGACTCAAAAAGCGTCATCTAGGGTTTTTTTTTTCTCTTTTGTTTTTGTTTTTAATTAATTAATTAATTAATTAATTTATTGTCTAAAGTTTTACATATGTCTCCTTTTTCCCTGCTTGACCTCCCCCCCCAGCCATTCCCACCCTAGGCAAGCCCCCACTGCCCCAGTGTCTGTGTCCATTGGTTATGCTAATATGTGTACATACAAGTCCTTTGGTTGCTCTCTAACCCCCCCTCCTCTGCCATTTGTCTCTGGATCTAGGGTTATTTAATGTAAGTTAAGCCTGCCCTACCTACCTTAATATATTTAAAAAGTAACACTGTACTGTAGCAATTTAATAAACTAGTTGACAGGAGAAATATGATATTAAACATACTTTACTTAAAAAGATAAGGAAATATTTAATATTTATGTAGGAAATATTTTCATCCAAAATTAAATTAACAAGTTTTGGCATTTAAAATTTTAATGTTCACTTAGTAGGAAAATTAACCTTTGACAATAGAATCTGGCCCAAAAATTAATGGTTAAGTATTATTTATTTTGCTACCTCTTTGTATTGTTTAAATTTCTAGGACTATTGTCCTTTGTACCTATCAATCCATTTTTTAAAATTAAGAATTCTAAAGATTGCATATTTCTGGAAGAAGTTATGCATTATCAAGATAGTTGATAAATATAGCAGAATTGTTTTGTAATATTTTACTGCATGAAATCATAATAAAGTTTAATACTGAATATATCAAAAAGAACCCATTTAAAAATTTATAGGTTTTATTTTTTAGCAGATTTAATTTTATAGAAAAATTGAGCAGGATGTAAAGAGTTCCGTTATTCCCAGCTCTCAGTTTCCTTATTGTTAAAATCTTGCATTGGTGTCCTCCCTTAATTGATGACCCAATATTGATACATTGTTGTTAACTAATGTCAGTAGTTTACATTAAGAGTTATTCTTTATGTTGTGTAGTTCTGTAGGTTGTATCAAATGCATGATTTTATATATCCTCTATTGTAGTATCATACAGAATATATTTTCTAAAAATTCCCATAAAATTTTGTTTAACTAAACATTACATAAAATTTAGGATCTCAACTATTTTAGCAACTGGTCTTTTTACTCTGTATATAGTATTGTATTTTTCAGAATGTCATATGGTTGGAATCATACAAAATACAGCCTTTTCAGACTGGATTCTTTCGCTTAGCAATATTCACTTACATCTCCTCCTTGTCTTTCTTTGTTGCTTAATTACTCATTTCTTTTTTTACTGCTAAATAATATTTCGTTGTGTGGATGTACCACAGTTTGTTTATATGTTTACCTATTGAAGGACATCTCAGTTACTTCCAGTTTCTGGCAATTATAAATAAAGCTACTGTAAATATGAATGCAGGTTTTTATGTGGACCTAAGTTTTTCACTCATTTGGGTAAATATTCAGGAGTATTAGTTAGATTGTTAGGTAAGGCTATGTTTAACTTTGTAAGAAACTGCTCAAATGTCCAGAGTGGTTGTATGATTTTCTATTCACAACAGTAATGAATGAGAGCCCTTGTTGCTCCACATAGTTGTCAGCATTTGCTTTGCTCAGTGTTTTGGATTTCAGCCATTCCAGTAGGTGTGTAGTGGCACCTTGGCATTTTAATTTGCAATTGCGTAATGATAAATGATGTTGAGCATCTTTTCTTATGCCTATTTGCCATCCATAGATCTTCTTTGGGAGGTGTTCAGCTCTTTCACCTTATTTTTAGTTTTTGTTGTTATTTGTTTTCTTGTTGAGTTATTACATTAGCCAGAACTTCCAGGATGAAGTTGAATAGGAGTGGTGAAAGGGAATATCCTTGTCTTATTACTGATCTTAGGGAGGAACACATCTAGTTTCTCTCCGATAAGTGTGATGTTTGCTATACATTTTTTGCAGATGATCTTTTTCAGTTTGAGGAGGTTCCCTTCTATTTCTGGTTTGCTGAGAATTTTTATCATGAATGGGTGTTGGAGTTTTTAGATAGTTCTTCTTTATCTATTGCTTAGGAACACTTGGCCTTTCTTCTTAACCTGATGATATGATGGATTTTAGCAATTGATTTTGAAATGTTGAACCAGCCTTGTATACCTGGACTAAATCCCACTTGGTTGTGGTGTATAATTCTTTCTATATATTACTGGATATGATTTGCTCATCCTTTGTGGAGGATTTTTTGCATCTATGTTCATGGGAAATATTGTTCTGTATTTTTTCCTACTTGCAATGTTTTTGTCTGCTTTAAGTATTAAGTAATGCTGGCCACATAGAATGAGTTAGGAAATGTTTCCTCTGGATTAGGTTGTAGAGAATTTCTTCCTTAAATTTTTGCTAGAATTCACCAGTGAATAGGACTAGTGCTTCCTGTTCTGGAAGGTTATTAATTATTGATTCAATTGAAAAATTAGATATCGGCCTATTCAGATAATTTATTTATCTTGTCTGAGTTTTGGTAACTTGTGTATTTCAGGAAATTGGTTCATTTTATCTATGTTATTAAATTTTGGGGCATAAAATTGTTCCTAGTATTCCTTTATTACCTTTTAAATGTCCATGAGATAAGTAATGATGTCCTCTTCTTTCATTCCTCATGTTAGTAATTTGTGTTCTCATGTTTTTTTGTTGTTGTTTTGTTTTATAACCTGGGTAGAGATTTATACATTTCATTTTTTCTCAAAGAATTGGTTTCTGGTTTCATTAATTTTTTTCTGTTGATTTCCTGTTTTCAGTTTGATTTCTGCTCTAAATTTTGTATCTTCTGCCTACTGTGGGTTTAATTTTTTTTTTCTATTTCCTAAGTGGAAGCTTAGATTATTGATTTTGGATCTTTTTTCTATTAAATGCATATAATGCTACAACTCTCTTTTTAAACACTTCTTTTTCTGCACATGCAAATTTTGATGGATTGTATTTTCCTTTTCATTTAGTTTGAAATTTTGTTAAACTTGTGAATTATTTTCAACAGTGTGTTTCTTGATATAGTTGGATCTATATTGTTAACTAAAAATAAAAAAAATACAAAGGTTCAGATTGTAATAAAAAGTAAAAAGCTTTTATTTGAACAGGAAAAAAGGGGGTGGGGAATTGTAACCCAGGACACACAAATTCAGGTAGCAACCTAAAATGTGCTCCAGAGAGAACAAAGGAAGGCAAGATTTATAAAAGCAAAAACACTGGTACAGTTCTTATTTAAATTATTTATTCAAATAAAGTATGTGGCTCAGTTAGAAGGGATTGGCTCCTTTCAAGGTGAGGAATAGTAGATCTGGTTGCCATGGTAAGGAGGAAGTAATGACAGTATATGTCCATGTAGCAGTCCTTGATGCAAGATATTTATGGTTTGTCCTTGAACTGAGTTAGGCAACAGGTCAGCAACTTAGTAGCTATTCTGAGACAGTGACATGAGATGTGCACAGGTCCCAATTCTTCAATATCTTCCCAGCATTGTTTCTTTTCTCTACCATTTCCATTTTAAGTGACACTCTTAGCAATGCTTATTCCTTTTTATTTTCACCACTTAAACATCTCTCATATTTGTAACTTTGTAACTTTTGTCCATCAGTGCCCTTCTTCTTTATTTCTTATTTTCGCCTTCCACTTTTTATGCCTTTTTATGCCTTCCCAGGTTTTATTGAGCATTTTATATTATCCCATTTTCTTTTCTCCCTTTCCATGTCAATTATCCTTTTTTACCCCTTTTAAAAAAAGTGGTTATTATAGAGTTTGGAATAAACACTTAAAACTAATTCAAGCCCACTTTGCAATATACCATATGGCTTCACGGGTAGTTCAAGTATCTTATAAAAGAGTATGTCCTGTTTATGGTATTGCTGACATTCATATCGCTTATCTGAAAGCTATAATCACTGACTATATCATTGCTAGTATTATTTAAGAAGAAATAACATAAATATTATTAGACAAGCACTCCTTCTCTAATGCTGTTCCTTTCTTTATATAGGTCTGTGTTCTGACTTATATAATTTTTTTTCTCTTGGAAGGATTTCTTCCAACATTTTTTTCAAGACAGGTTTACTGGTAATGAATTTCCTCAAGTTTTTTTGTTTGTTTTTTCTTTTTCTTTTTTTATGAGAAAGTCTTTATTTCTTTTTAAAAATATATATATTTTATTGATTTTTTACAGAGAGGAAGGGAGAGGGATAGACAGTTAGAAACATCGATGAGAGAGAAACATCGATCAGCTGCCTCCTGCATGCCCCCTACTGGGGATCGAGCCTGCAACTAAGGTATATGCTCTCAACTGGAATCGAACCCGGGACTTTTCACTCTCTAGGCCGACGCTCTATCCACTGAGCCAAACTGGTCAGGGCAAGAAAGTCTTTATTTCTCCTTCACTTTTAAAGAATAGTTTTGCGGATAGAATTCAATGTTTGTGTGTATATGTTGTTTCTTTCAACACTTTAAATCTTTCATTTATCTTCTTGTTTGCATAGTTTCTGAATGTAATTTCTTGACCTCATAGGTAAGCTTTTTTTTTTGTGTTTTTTTTTTTCTGGCAGCTTTCAAGATTTTCTATTTGTCTTTGATTTTCCATAGTTTGGTAATTATATGCCTAAGGTGTCAATATTTTGGTACTGATTCTGCTAGGTGTTCTCTGAGATTTCTGGATCTTTTGGTGTCTGTCATTCATTTTGGAAAATTCCTAGCCAATGTCACTTCAAATAAATCTTCCTTCCTTCCTTCCTTCCTTCCTTCCTTCCTTCCTTCCTTCCTTCCTTCCTTCCTTCCTTCCTTCCTTCCTTTCTCTTTCTCTCTTTCTCTCTTTCTCTCTTTCTTCTCTGTTTGGTATTACCATTACATGTGTGTTACTTTTGTGCAATTTTCCCACAGTTCTTGAATGTTTTTTTTTCATTTATCATTTTTTTTCTTCTTACCTTTCAGTTCTAGAAACTTGTAACATATCTTCATTCTTGGTGATTCTTTTCTCTACCATTTCAATCTACTGATGAGCCCCCTACCCCTCCCACCCCCCCAAAAAAAACCCTCACAAAAAACCTTCATTTCTTTTACAGTGGTTTGACTTCTTTATTTTATCATTTCCTTTTTTGTCATTTATTTTTAGCATTTTCTTCTCTTTGCTGATATTACCCATCTGTTCTGACATGTTGTTCACTTGTTTCATTAGCTCCCTTAGCATACTGGTCATAGTTATTTTAAATTCTAGTGTGATAATTTCAAAATCTCTGCCATCTAGGTCCATCCATGTTATTGCAAATTGTTAGACTTCTTTCTTTTTTTAATGCTCAAGTAATATTTCATTTTGTGTATGTACCACACCTTCTTTATCCAACCGTTTATCAATGGATACTTAGGTTGCTTCCATATCTTGACTATTTTAAATAATGCTGCAATGATGTTTATATCTTTTCAAATTAGTGCTTTGGATTTCTTTGGATAAATACCTAGAAGTGGGATTGCTGGGTCATATGATAGTTGGATTTTTAATTATCTGAGGAACATCCATCCTGTTTTCCACAGTGGCCGCACCAATTTACAGTAATTAATGACACTATTATTTCTTTTTTTTTAGAAACATTTTTATTGATTTTTTAGAGTGAGAGGAAGGGTTAGGGATAGAGAGAAACATCAGTGTGAAAGCAACTCAAACATCAATTGACTGCCTCCTGCATGCCCCCTACTGGGGATGGAGCCTGCAACCTGGGTATGTGCCCAGACCAGGATTTGAACCAGCAACCTTTTGGTGCACTGGATGATGCCTAGTCAACTGAGCTACATTGGCCAGGGCATCACTTTTATTTCTTAATGACACCATCATTCTTCCATTCATCAGATTTGAAATTTTGTTTTTTGATTCCTTTAGTATAGTAGACTAGTGGCCCGGTGCATGGATTCGTGCTCATTGAAAGGAATCAGGCTCCCTCTTCTTTGGTTCCAGGGTGCGTCACCCGAGAACTGCCGCTGCCAAATCACCGCAGCTCTGCAGATCATGCGTTGAGTGCTGCCCCCTAGTGGTCAGTGCACATCATATGTATGGTCCTCTGGTCACTTAACCTGTTATATATAGAGAATCTTGTCAGTTCTTTGTTTTCCTATATCCTGTCTTTCCCTTCCATATTCATTTCTTTTTAAAAGAAAATTAACTAGTGTTGTGTTATACAATATCTTTATAATTATCTTTTTAAAAAAATATATATTTTATTGATTTTTCACAGAGAGGAAGAGAGAGGGATAGAGAGCCAGAAACATCGATCAGCTGCCTCCCGCACACACCCCACTGGGGATGTGCCCACAACCAAGGTACATGCCCCTGACCAGAATCGAACCTGGGACCCTTCAGTCCGCAGGCCGACGCTCTATTCACTGAGCCAAACTGGTTTTGTCTATAATTATCTTTATTAAGCTGGCAGTCAGACATCCTTAGTGCTGCCATGGAGACGGGAGAGGCTCCTGCCACCGATGTTGCACTCGCCAGCCGTGAGCCCGGCTTCTGGCTGAGCTGCGCTCCCCCTGTGGGAGCTCACTGACCACCAGGGGGCAGGTCCTGCATTGAGCGTCCGACCCCTGGTGGTCAGTGCATGTCATAGCAACCGGTCGTTCCACAGTTAGGTCTATTTGCACATTAGCCTTTTATTATATAGGATTGTCACAGTGCTTGATATTTTCCCACCAAAGTGCAGTTCAGTGGAAGAGAGGAATGACAGGTGTAAAGATGGGTTGATGAATAGAGAATGGGCAAAAAGTTGTGCTCTTTCTTATGAGTTGTCTTTATTAAGGGGTAGTTTTAAGAGTATCTTAGAGAATCCCACATCTACCTTCGTTTACATCTACTTGAATGGAGTGAGTAGAGGTGGGCTGGGGAATGTAGCAGATAGAAGTTGGAATTCAAAGACAGATTAGGGGCTTCCTCGTAAAGAGATTTTAATAAGATGTGGTAATAAACTTGAAGAACAGGAATTCCACAAAAATTTTCATTAGTGACAGTTTTTTCATTATAGTTGGGATCTGAAAGTTTTCAATTTCATGAATTATTTGAATATTTTTTCCAGAAATATGATTCAAATATTCACCTGTTTTTTCCTTTGAAATAAACTAGTTATCAAAAGTTTACATCCTACCTTTTCTGTCAATTAAATGATTTTTATATTGCTTAAAGGTTAAAGTAAGCACTTTTTATGTTAACTTTTACTCATGAATGATGCACAGTTCTCTTAAATATGTCTGCTTGTTGTCCAAGAATGCCGCAGTTGAGTGTTTTTTAACTGATTGTTCTGTCATTCTTTATAATTATCTTTATTAAGCAACTCACAGACTTATCATTGTACTCTCTTCAATGTAATTCTTGCTCATAAGTTGTAATACTTTGAAGAAATCATTCAGTTCTTGTGGAATGACATTTGAAATGAAATCAACTTCTAGTTGTTAGAAAAAGTAACAGCTGTGACTTTGTAAGCTACTGTTAGTGGCTTTGGAAGCTAGTTGGTAAGCTAATTGTCATGATGAGGTCATTTTCCAAAAGAAGATGAAATCATTAGCCATCTTGTTTTAGTCATAGTGGGCTTTTTCTTTGACCAAATATTTTCAAATTATCTGCGCCCTCCGCCCGCCCCCCCCCCCCCCACACACACACTTATTTTCGTAGTTGTAATATAATGAAGTAAGATAGTAATGGAACTTTTTAAAGGCAACAGTTTCTTCTTAACATTGTCAGTATGTAATTGGTATTTTATACCATAGTTAGAAAAAGACCTCTGTAGACTTGATAATATTAATTTATATTTCCTAATGGGAGAGCCAAGTAGTGTGCACTATTCTATGTGTGAATTTCAGCACACAGAATATGAATTCTACCAAGAATTGTGTTCTACTGAGACCCTGTAGGCTGATGATGTAATCAGAGCCATGTAGTCTCTATCTGCTTGAATTTCTGTTGCTTTACCATATATTACTATGTATTCTCTTCTGGTCCTTTGCCCTCCACATCCACTTGTGATTGAAACTTTATGGGTAGTAGAGATAAGGACTTCGTGCCCTAATCACTTCCATCTGTATTTTTTACCAGTACCTGAATTATCTTTTCCTATGAGTTGTAGCCCATATAACCTGTACATTTTAGTTCCAGAATTCCAGACATATCACAAGAGCTAATAGTAGATACTTAATGATTATCTCATTCAATTGTCTTTTCTTTGTAAAGTGTTGTGTTATATAATATTATAGAAACAGTTATATGTCATATCAGAAAGACACCTCTAAAATAGAACTATTTCTATGAGCTATTAGAATTTATCTTTAAATTGATTTGAGATCAATGGAATAAGTTGGAGAGCCACAAACTAGACTAAATTACATTTAAGAATTTAAGGTTCACAAAACAAAAATAAATAAATGTTAAACAATGTCTATCTGCATTCATTGATGTCCTTTGGTTTGTATATTGTCTTAAGAAGTTTTAACCATTTCTTCAAATATCTGGCCTTCCCTTTTTTTACTCTTATTTATTTCTGAGACTCCTATCACATGCATTTTTTACATTTGTTTTTGTCTCACATATCTCTGGGGTTGTGTTCATTTTTCTCCTCTTTTCTTCAGAGTAAGTAATTTTTATTTTCACTGTCTTCAATTTTAGTAAATCTTTATCCTGCCATCTCAGATCTGTTGTTAAGTGCCTCTAGCGAAATTTTCACTTCAGTTATTGTGCTTTGAAATTCAAGTATTTACATTTTCCATGTTTTATAACTTTTATCTCTTTATTGATGTCCTACCTTAATTGGATTATTAGCATATTTTTAAAATGTTTTTTAAATTGATTTTAGAGAGAGAGAGGAAGAGAAACATCACTGTGAGAGAAACATCGATCAGTTGCCTCCTGTATGCACCCTGACTGGGGATTGAACCCTCAACCTAAGTATGTGCCCTGACTGGGAATCAAATCGGTGACCTTTCAGTGCATGGGATGACACTTAACCAACTGAGCCACACTGAGGGCTTAATTTTTAAAATATGGTTTCTTTTAGTTCCTTAGATGTATTTTTATTGCTAATTTGAAGTCTTTGCCTACTAAATCTAATATCTGGCACACTGAGAGATAGTTAATATTGACTGCGCGCCCCCCTCGCCCCCCCGCCCCCCCTCCCCGCTCCCGCCTTTTTTTTGGTATTGGTCATTTGTTCTCATTGTTTACATGTCTAGTACTTGTTTTTTGAATACTGGACATTTAAGATAATAGAGCAAGTCTGTATTCTGATGTTTTCCCCATAAAAAATGTCTTTGTTTGTGAAGTCTGTTTCCCTCAAAATATGAGAATGCTTCTATCTCTTCTCATTTTTTCTTATTTTTAAGTGAAAGATGAGATATCTCTTTATCTACATTATTTATTGTTCAGTCAGTATTTGGATAGAGGTGATACTCAAACATTTTGAGGTAGTAAAGCTTCTGTTCATTGCTGATGGATCTGTATTCCCTGTTCTGGCTCTTTTAACTCTGTCTTGTTTTTTCTTTTGTTCTGTCTTATGTCTCTTTTCTGCATGTATGTAGGCACTATAGGTTATGGATGTGTAGATAACTTGTTTCTACTTCAGTTTCTATTATGCATATACACAGCCTCTGGTCAACCTAGGATATGTGAAGAGCTTGTCAGCCCCTATTTGTCAGTCTCACCTTCTGGAACTTTCTGTTTACCCCCTCACTAGTCTCTCTGTCTATTGCTTGTTTTAAACATGATCATAGCCTGAGGTATGGTGAGCTTCTGATAATTCCTGTTCTAGCCTCACTGGGATTTCCACTTTGCCTGACAATACTCCAAATTAAGTGAACCCACTTTATTTTTTAATTTCTATTTTTTAATTAAATTTATTGGGTGACATTGTTTAATCCTAATATATAAAAAGCCAGGGGCCATCATGACCGAAACAACTGGACGGACGACCGAACACAGGCTGCGTGGGGTGACAAGGCCAGCAGGAAGGTTAGTGAGGGACAACCAAATGACTGAACAGCAGGCTGCGTGGGGCAACCAGGCCAGCAGGGGCGTTAGTGAGGGACGACCAAATGACTGAACAATAGGCTGCGTGGGGTGACAGGTAGGGGGGGGCAGTTGGGGGTGACCAGGCTGACGGGGGGCAGTTGGGGGCAACCAGGCCAGTGGGGAGGGGCAGTAAGGGGTGACCAGGCCAGTGGGGGGGCATTTAGGGGCGACCAGGCTGGCGGGGGGGTGGCAGTTGGGGGTGACTAGGCCAGTGGGGGGGGGGCAGTTGGGGGCGACCAGGCTGGCAGGCAGGTGAGCAGTTAGGAGCCAGTGGTCCTGGATCGTGAGAGGGATGTCCAACTGCCGGCTTAGGCCCGCTCTCTGAAATCGGGCCTAAACCAGCAGTCGGACATCCCCTGAGGGGTCCTGGATTAGAGAGGGTGCAGGCTGGACTGAGGGGACTCCCTCCTTGTGCATGAATTTCGTGCACTGGGCCTCTAGTAAGATTATATAAGATTTTAGACTTAAATGGAAGTTGTGAAACTATAAAAATCCTAGAAGAAAATTATAGGTAGTAAAATCTCAGACATCTTACATAGTAGTATTGTCACCAATACATCATCTAGGGCAGTGGTTGGCAAACCGCGGCTTGTAAGCCACATGCAGCTCTTTGGCCCCTTGAGTGTTCTAACGCCACTTCTTCAAAATAGACTTGCCCAGGCTGAAAACCGACTTCTGCGCATGGGCCATGAAGTTTCAATCGCACTATGTGCGCGCCCACACGTGGTATTTTGTGCAAGAGCCACACTCAAGGGGCCAAAGAGCCGCATGTGGCTCATGAGCCGCGGTTTGCTGACCACTGACCTAGGGCAAGGGAAAAAATTAATGGGACTACATCAAACTAAAAAAACTCCTAGACACCAAAAGAAACCATCAACAAAATGAAAAGGGAATCTACTCTATGGGAAAATATATTCGCCAATGATACCAGTACATCTGCTAAGGGGTTAATTTCCAAAATATATAAAGAACTCATACAACTCAATACCAGGAAAATAAACAATCCAGTTAAAAAGTGGGCAAAGGGCCTGAATAGACACTTCTCCAAAGAGGACATACAGATGGCCAAAAGACATGTGAAAAAATGTTCATTGTCACTAATCATCAGATAGATATAAATTAAAACTACAGTGAGGTATCACCTTACACCTATCAGAATGGTTACCATCAATAAATCAACAAGTGCTGGCAAGGATGTGGAGAAATGGGAACCCTAGTGCACTGCTGGTGGGAATGTGGATGGTTGCAGCCACTATTAAAAACAGTATGGAGGTTGCTTAGAAAGTTAAAAATGGAACTGCCATTTGATCTAACGATTCCACTTCTGGGAATATATCATAAGAATTCCGAAACACCAATAAAAAAGAATGTATGTACCTCTTTGTTCATAGCAGCATTATTTACAATAGTTAAGATCTTGAAACAGCACAAGTGCCCATCAGTAGGTGAGTGTATAAAAAAGCTGTGGTATATTTATGCAATGGAATACTATGTGGCTGTAAGAAAGAAGGAGCTCTTAACCTTTGAGACAGCATGGAGGGACCCGGAGACTATTATACTAAGTGAAATAAGCCAGTCAGAAAAAGACAAATATCACATGATCTCACTCATATGTGGAATCTAATGAACAAAATAAACTAACAAAATAGATCCAGAAGTATGGATGTATGGAACAGAATAAAATCTCATTTGAGCGGGGGAATAGGAAGAGATTAACCAAAGAACATATATGCATATGTGTATACTCTGCGGACACAGATAATAGTATGGGAAGGCCTGGGTGGGCAGGGGTTGGGTGGAGGAGGCATAAAGGGAGAAAATGAGAGACATCTGTGATACTGTCAACAATAAAAAATAATAAATGGGTATAAATGCATAAATTCCACAAAATAAGTGATAAAAATCCCCCAAAACAGATTATATAGATTTTAAGTGCACATTTCTGTGGTACATGATCTGTAGATTGTATTATGTGCCTACCACCCAGAGTCAGTGTAAACTCACTTTAGCAACAGCAGAAAAGCTGGTGGTTTTTATAGCCTCTTCGGCCCTGCTTTCCTCTGCTGATAGGACTTTGGTAAATGGAAGCATACCTGGTAAAATACCGTGGATACATGATATTTCCCATTAGAGTTCTATACTATTCACAAGTAAATGATTCTCAGGTTGTTGTATTCTTTTGCTTGACTTCCACAGTGCTGAAATGGTGTGTGTTTTTTTGACAGTTTTGTCTAGTTCGCATGAGGATTTGTTGATCTCTCATGCCTAATGTGAATTTCTGGTATCATTATCTTTTTAAAATATATTTTATTGATTTTTTTTTTTTTTTTTAGAGAGGAATAGAGAGTGAGAGAGAAACATCGATCAGCTGCCTCCTGCACACCTCCTACTTGGGATGTGCCCACAACCAATGTACATGCCCTTGACCGGAATCGAACCTGGGACCTTTCAGTCCACAGGTCGACGCTCTATCCACTGAGCCAAACTGGTTAGGGCTGGTATCATTATCTTTTGCCTGGTCTTTTTATCAATTTCCTAACCCCTCTCACAGTTTTTATTTTTGCTCTCCCTAAATCCTCTTCTGCATGTAGCAACATGAGAGACTTTGAATCAGAGATCATTATAATGTGGAAAATGCAGTACTAGAGGTGCATGCATAATGTGTTTTCAAGGATGAATTTGGCTTAATTTTGCTTGTAGAAGTCTAGAAATATTTCACTCAGGTAGAAACCTTTGAGCTAGGCAAGAGAGTAGTAGAAACCTGAGAGGTAAAGGGAGACAAGGAAAGAATTGTGAAAATGTCTATGTCCAAGAAATGCTGATTTTATTGTGGGCGACATTGAGTGGGAAGTGGGAGAGTATAAGAAGATAGTAATAGTAGTTAGAGGTCATGTAATTAAGTATTGCGGGTACCATATTGAGGAGCATAAACTTTAGTGAGCCAACATGGGTCTTAAACAGGTTACTGATTGAGTTTTATATTTTTGGAAGAAAACTATTTGGGCAGATGGAGGTTGAGCCAGATTAGGGAAACTGCAGGACAATGCATTTTAGAAAGCTCCTGGAGTAGTTGAAGTGAGAGATGATATAATTTTGTCTGCCTTGATTCTATGAAAGACTTTGAACTTTATGCTTCCAGTGGATTATCCTCTGGGTTGCCACATTGGTATCTATATTCATTTCATTAGGAAGATTAGGGTTAGCTGGGAGAGGGGAAATATTTGGTTATCTTCTAAAATCTCAAGTGTGGAAGAGGAGGAACTCCAGAAGCATCATTCTGGAGAATACATCTTATATTGGCAAAGTCTTTTATAGTTTATGAACTAAGTATTTATGTACATGTCTAACTCAATTTTTAATTTGAATCTTATTAAAACCCCATGAGACAGACATATTAGATGGTAATAAATACATTTAATGGAATAAAACAATTGATGTTCAAAAAAGATTTAGTACTTTGTTTAGTGTGTTTTTACTGTTAAGTAAGAAACCCTGAATCCACACTGAGGTCTTCTGATTTTCAAGTTTAGGAAAGAGCAGATAGTGATTTAGACCCAATCTCAAAAGCAAGAATGAAAGAAAGAATAAGTGAAATGTGCTGAAAAGTAGGTTTCCTTGTGGTTACTTTGCAGTGAAATGTATTCTGATAGGTTTTGTTTTAAGAATGTCATTAAATTAAAAAAAAAAGTACTTATTTGAGGATAGTTAAGGATCAGAGATTCAGAGACAAATACTGCATGGATCACCTTACTACCACCTCTACCTCTCAGCTCACTGTCTTAGTTCAGGAAACAGATATAGAAACATATCTTTGTAATATGGCATGAGGAATAGTTTAGTTGAGATATAATAGTACCTTATATTTGTATTAGTTATTTTTTATTACAGCTTGCAGTGTATGTTAATATTTTTGTTCCTGTATACCCCCTTTTGCTTTATCATCTACTCCCCAACATGTACTCATTGCTCCAGCTATCAAAATTATTTTGTTCTTTTAAGAATTAACATCTTGCCTGGCCAGCATGGCTCAGTGTTTAAGCATCGACCTATGAACCAGGAGGTCATGATTCGATTCTTGGTCAGGGCACATGCCTGGATTGCGGGCTTGTTCCCTAATGTGGGGTGTGCAGGAGGCAGCCAGTCAATAATTCTCTCTCATCATTGATGCTTCTCTCTCTCCCTTCCTCTCTGAAATCAATAAAAACATTTAAAAAGAAAAAAAAAAGAATTAACATTTTTACTTTCAAAACTTTAGTCCATCATCATCTCTCCTAAATACCTTTCCACATTCTTACATCTGGAGCCGTTGTACCACTTATAACATTGCCTATCAATTAATTATAGATACTGTCTCTGCCCTATTGTAAGGATTTTGAGTCTTGAGAAGGTGTTCTATTTTACTTTTAGCCTGTGGCATGCATACTACAACGGTGAGGATATAGGGACTCTTATCTTCAGTGTTTGGCAAGTGGTAGGTTCTTAATAAAAGTTTATTCAATGAATTGAATTATTTAATTATAGCATTACTACATTCCTCTGAGGTTAAGATCATGGCCCCTATTTTAGAGATAAGGAAACAAGTCTGGTGTGGAAGTTACTTATTCAAAGTCTCACATTTGGTAAACATCAGAGGCTGGATGCCAAATGTATTCCTGTGTTCCACCTGAGATAGTAAAATGTAGATAATATCCAGTTAACTGAAGATGACAGGGAAGTCTTCCTAGCCAGATTATGCTGGTTTAGTCTACCATTTGAGTATTTTAAAACTTACATAAGAGGTATTTGAGAAAGTAACAATATCTTGATTTCATTGCAAGTTGCAGCAGTTATATTTGTGTGTGTTGTTTTTTTCCTCTTGAAATTTAGATATTTCCAGGCCTCTAATTTAAGGCATACTACTGTCTTAATAATTTGAGCTTAATAATCAAATTTTAGTTATCAAACAGACCATTAATGTAGTTGGGAAACATTTCCAGTAAAAGGATCAGTGCAGTGATTTTGAACAAACTATTCAGGCCCACTTATTACTCTTCTTATGTCACTTAATGAGAAGGTAATTCCTTTTCCCTTCCTTAACATAGGCATAATTTTCTTGAGTAAGTTAGCCAATGAAAGAAAAAGTTGGCTGGGAAACTTTTTCTTGTTTACCTTTGCCATAACAATTAATAGTGGGTCTAAAAGCTGTCTCATGTAGAGATGCAGGTAAAATACTGTGGACAGTTTCATCTGTTTGGATGAGGAATTTATTGCCAGAAATTGTACTAGGATGGTGACACATCTGGGTCAAGCCTTTGCCACTTAATTTTGATCTTGCTGATTTCCAATGTTGCTCAGCTAAAACTTTCACATCTTCCTTCCTTCCTTCCTTCCTTCCTTCCTTCCTTCCTTCCTTCCTTCCTTCCTTCCTTCCTTCCTCCCTCCCTCCCTCCCTCCCTCCCTCCCTCCCTCCCTCCCTCTCTCTCTCTCTCTCTTTCTTTCTTTCCTTTCTTTTTTGGGGGGAGACTTTCTCTTTTTATTTTTTGTTAAATAAATCTTTATTGTTCAGATTATTACAGATGTTCCTCTTTTTCCCCCCCATAGCTCCCCTCCACCTGATTCCCCACTCCACCCCATGCCCTTACCCCCCGCCACTGTCTTCATCCATAGGTGTAAGATTTTTGTCCAATCTCTTCCTGCACCCCTCACACCTTCTTCCCCCCGAGAATTGTCAGTCCACTCCCTTTCTATGCCCCTGATTCTATTATATTCACCAGTTTATTCTGTTCATCAGATTTTTTATTCACTTGATTTTTAGATTCACTTGTTGATATAGGTATGTATTTGTTGTCATTTTGTTGTTCATAATTTTTATCTTTACCTTTTTCTTCTTCTTCCTCTTCTTAAAGAATACCCTTCAGCATTTCATATAATCCTGGTTTGGTGGTGATGAACTCCTTTAGCTTTTTCTTGTCTGTGAAGCTCTTTATCTGACCTTCATTCTAAATGATAGCTTTGCTGGGTAGAATAATCTTGGTTGTAGTTTCTTGCTGTTCATCACTTTGAATATTTCTTGCCACTCACTTCTGGCCTGCATAGTTTCTGTTGAGAAATCAACTGACAGTCGTATGGGTACTCCCTTGTAGGTAACTAACTGTTTTTCTCTTGCTGCTTTCAAGATTCTCTCTTTGTCTTTTGTCCTTGGCATTTTAATTATGATGTGTCTTGGTGTGGTCCTCTTTGGATTCCTCTTGTTTGGGGTTCTCTGCGTTTCCTGGACTTGTAAGTCTATTTCTTTCACGAGGTAGGGAAAGTTTTCTGTCATTATTTCTTCTAATAGGTTTTCAATATTTTGCTCTCTCTCTTCTTCTGGCACCCCCATAATTCGGATGTTGGTACGCTTAAAGTTGTCCCAGAGGCTCCTTACACTATCTTCACATTTTTGGATTCTTTTTTCTTTTTGTTTTTCTCATTGGGTGTTTTTTGTTTCCTCATATTTCAAATCTTTGGTTTGATTCTTGGGGTCCTTTGGTCTACTGTTGAATTTCTGTATATTTTTTATTTCAGATAGTGTATGCTTAATTTCTGACTGGTCCTTTTCCATTTTTTTGGCATTCTCATTAAGATCCTTAAAGGTCTCACTAAGTTCCTCAGAGGTTTTTAGAAGATTCATGAGTAACCTTATAACTGTGGTTTTGAACTCTTATGTCCAGTAGTTTGCTTTCCTCCATTTCTTTCATTCGTGGCATGTTTCTTTGTCTCCGCATTTTGGCTGTTTCCCTGTGTTGATGGAGTGGTTTTCTGTGGTAGGTGACTATAGGGCCCAGTGGTTCAGCCTCTCCAATCACCTGAGGTGGACACTCTTGGTGCACCCCTTTGTGGGCTGAGTGCACAGTCTTGTTGTAGTTAAGCCTTGATTGCTATTGGTACACTGGAATGAATTGATCTCCCGGCCAATTGGCTGTGAGGATCCGCTGTGTCTATAATGGAAGAACTGCTGTGCTAGAGACACCCTTATGGGGCAGGACTTGTTTCAGTGGGGCTTTGGTGCTCACTGAGTCTGCCTCTTGAATGTGTCACTTATGGATGTGAGGACTTGAAATCTGGTGTCGTCTCACACTGACCACTAGGTACACTGGCTTCTGGATCTCCAGTGGGGTGCAGGTCAGCTACTGTCTGAGGCCACCCAGCAGGAGCTACAGTGAGATCTGCAGATTTCTCCTCTTTGCTTGGGGTTTGGAAGTTTTGGAGCTGTCTGACCAGAGCTGCAGTTTGTTAGGTTAAGCTGTGATAGGGCAGGCCATTTATATGCAAAATCCGCTGCGCACAGTTTGGGTGGGTTTGTAAATTGGGCAGGGTGGGGTCTCAGGGAATCACTAGGGTGTGGCAAACAGTGATGGCTGCCAGTCAGCAGTCTCTGCGACTCCACTTTTCCAAGACCCCGCGTTTCTGCGTCCCCGAGTCCCCAGTGCAGTAAACAATGATTCCTGTGCGCATCTCTGCAAGGAAGCCACCCTCACTTTCCCATCGATGGCAGACAGTCCAGCTTCTCCCCATAGGAGTCTGGTTCCCCAGAGTCTCGATGGAAACTGGAGTTCAGAGCAATCGGGAGCTTGTGTCTCCCTTCGGGTTGAAAAAAACAGCGCACCCAGTCGCCAGCCGCCAGCCCGATTCACGCGCCTCCGTACCTCTGCTTTTCCGTGCTTGTACATGTCCTACCCGGTCTCAATGCTCTTATCTCTTTCCTTCTAGTTGTAGAACTTCTACTCATCCAGCTTTCCCATGGTTCTGGGTGATAGACGTTTTGTCTTTTAGTTGTAGTTTTGGTGTGGTTATGAGAGGCAGCACGTACAGGTGTATACCTTATGCCGCCATCTTGGTTTCTCTTTCACATATTTCTTACTGTGAGAGCAGATATCTGTGATATTTTATTTCTCTAGTCAGTTTGGTATAGAATTCTTCTGTTGCTCAGCTCATCTTTTTTATAGGTAATCCACATAAGGATTTTCAGGAGTTTTTTGTTTACTATAAAGTAGTGAGCATCTTTGTAGGAATATGTTCATCTTTGTGAACATCCCAGGAAGTTGGCAAAACTATTAAACAGTCTTAGGCAGTTAATATTAATTCATTGTTTTAATGGTTCAATTAAAACATAGGGATAAAAGATAATGCATTATGAAGGACCTAAATAGTAATAAAAATATTGACATATTAAATATACTTGTAGGTTTTAAAATGATATATTGTGACTGCCATTCAATCAACAGTGCTACTAGAAAGCTGTCAGTCTTTTTTCTAAACTCGTTAAAAATTTTTAAGGCACATTGATTTCTGATAGGGATAAATTGAATGTGCAGTGACCGTGGCAACTTGGGTCATACTTTTTTAGGTAAACCACAACTAATTCATAAAGTGCTGTGGACCCTTTAATACCTATCCAAAGTGGGCAGGCTGTCAATTTGAAAGATTCCATCTAAAACATATTCCTTCACTTGGCCCTTGAAAAACTCTACCGCAGTACCCTTCTTAGAATTTAGTTTATTTACTGAGAAAAAGGAATGGCTGAGTCAACTCACAGGAGATAAATCTGTGGTAGGTGTTACAGGGCTGATTTTTAAACCACACACCATCTCCCTCTTTTAGTTTATTTTACTTGCTAATATGTAAATTTTATTAATGAAGTCAGGAGGGCTCATTCAGAGATATTTTTGACTTTTTTATGAAGAAAAAACTGCTTTTGTTAGGGATGACAAATTAGTTTTGTCACTGAATAACAGAGTTCAAAGCTTTTACAGGGAGATTAAGTTTTAAAATTTAATCTTTATTAAGACATGAGAAAAGTGACTCTAAAATGATAATTTTGTATTTTTAAAAATTTTTTTTTTTACAAATTTGTTTGTATTGAATTTTGGAGAGAGAGGAAGGGAGAGGGATAGAGAGATAGAAGCATTGGTGAAAGAGAAACAGTATTGATTGGCTGCCTCCTGTATGCCCCATACTGGGGATTGAGCCACAACCCCAGCATGTTCCCTGACCAGAAATTGAACAGGTGATTTCTTGGTTCCTGGGTTGCTGCTCAATCACTGAGCCACACTGACCAGGCTTTTAATTTGTATTTTTAAAGGTTAATTTATAGTGTTAAATTGTAATATCCAGTGTTACCTTCCATTAGATTAACTGATAGAAATAAACCTGTTATTTCCAACAACTAGTTAGAACATCAACCTAAGCTGCCTTTACTGGAGGGGATCAGCACATACAGCATCCAGGTTCTATCCAAAGTCTGGACCAGTCACCAGATAGTTTTCACATGGCTTGATTAAAAAAGAGGTGGCTCCTAATGCACTGAAATTTTCTCTTTGAAAATGGGCACATTTCCCAGCATAAACATGATACTTCTATACTAATCAGGATGGAGTCTTATCCTGCAATGGGACTTACATTTTGGGCTTTTTACCACATCATTGCTCTTTTCTACATGGTCAAAAATAGATATAGAGTAAACCAACCCCAAAAGTCAATTATAGGGTGAAAAATTTGGTCGTGTTTTTCATTATACAGAATGTTCTTTCCAAAGACATAAACAGAAAAAGCACATATGTTTGATTTTAAAAATAACTCTGCTTAGCTCTTTAAAATGCTGGAGACATTTTGGATAATTTTAAATGATCAGTATTATAATTACATGATAAACCCTATATCTAAAGGCAGGCTTGGTTTGTAATTATTTATTTAATTGCTTCCCCACCTTAAATTTTTTATTTTTATTTTTGTCATTGAATTTATTGGGATGATATTGGTTAATAAAATTACACAGGTTTCAGCTATACAATTCTATAATTGTGTGTTTACCACCCCAAGTCAAGCCTCAGCATTACTTTTTTTTTTTAAATTAGGGTTCAGCATAGATACTTTGAAAGTATTTCTAATGCACACTTAAATGATCTGATAAACTCATCTTATTTTCTAATCTCTCCACAAGAAGCAAATGCTAATATGTATTATATCACTTTTGGAGCATACATGATAATTTATAAGTAATATATTTTAAAAATATGGGAAATTAAAACCATTTATTCATTATGAATGAGTACAGTGCTTAAAATATGGTTTTTGAAATCTAATTGCTAGTACAATTGCAAAAATAATGTAAAATAGCACTTAAACTTATTATTTTAAATATATTTTTTATTGATTTCAGAGCGTAAGGGATAGGGAGAGAGAGGTAGAAACATCAATGATGAGAGAGAATCATTGATTGGCTGCCTTCTGCACGCTCCCTACAGAGATGGAGCACGCAACCGGGCATGTGCCCTTGACCAGAATCGAACCCCAGGACCCTTTAGTCCATAGGCCGACACTCTATCCACTGAGCCAAACCAGCTAGGGTGTACTTAAAATTATTTTCAATTAAATTTTACATTCTTAAGAAGAGCTTATCTAAGCCTCACAAAGCTTTAAAGTGAATGAAAAATTTTGTTATAATGATATTTTATTGGAAGAGGTATTTTGAAACCTTATAATTAAAAATGCTATATTTCAATGAGTATTTGCCATTTTTCAGTTTTAAAGTGGAGTTAATTTATATTTTGGCAATTTGAAAATGGGCAGATAAATGTTCCTTATTTAATGTTTTGCTTCTATAGTCAAGGCTAAATTTCTCAGAGGTAGATTTCAGCCTATATCAAGTCTTATTTTCTTTGCTTTATTGAAATGGCTGCTTTCTTTGTTGTCAAGTCACTGATTGACTGATTGACTGACGTGATTATTATCATCCATTTACTCATATTTACACAACTAACACTAGCACTAAATGATAATTTTTTTATATCTGATCATTTCTTTCATTTCTAGGATGGTATAACCAAGAAAATCAAGTTTTGTTTTCATATACACCTGTGGCAGACATTTATTATGCAACTGATTAAGAGCCATTCTTATCTCCTTTCTTTCTGGAAGAGCTCTGATTTTGTATAGAAATCCTGAATAATATAAGCAAATTATGATGACCCTGTTTTTATCAGTAATTGTTTTAGGAAGAGTCATGTGACCCAAACCTAGTCTGTGAGACAGAGAAGTTTGAATGGCTTCTGGGAAGATTTTCTAACTGATAAAACAAATTACCTGGAAAAGGCTTGTCCTCTTCCACTGGATGAAATGCTGGTACTACCTCCTGCAGCATTCATTACAATGTAAGATTCTGGGCTGCCTGTGTTAGAATCCCAGCTTTTTCCTTACCAGCTTTGTGGCCGTAGACAATATTGGTTAACAGAGCATGATTAATATTTCCCATAACCATAGCTAGTTCCCAATATTCTATTTTTGCCCCTAACATTGTGACTCAGCAGTTCCAACCCTAGGTATGAACCCAAGAGAACCGAAAATCAACATAGAAACTCATATACAAATGTTTATAGCAGCATTATTCTTAATAGCCAAAAGGTGGAAACAAGTTGAATGTCCATTTATGGATGAATAGGTAAACTAAATATAATATGTCAATACAACAGGATATTATTTGGCCACCAAAAGGAATGAAGTACTTGCATATGCCACAACATGGATGAACCTTGAAAACATTATGGTAAGTGAAGAAAGTCAGTCACAAATGACCACACAGTCATATTCCACTCATATGAACATCTGGAAAAGGGACATTTATAGAGACAAAATAAATTAGTGGTTTCTCAGAGATATGGGGGATGGGGAATGATAGCTTAAGGTTACTGGGTTTCTTTTTCAGGTGATAAAATGTTCTAAATTGACTAATGATGGTTGCACATGACTGTGACTATACTATAAAACATTGAATTGTACACTTTAAATGAGTGAATTATACAGTATGTGAGTTATTTATATATATAAAACCCTGATATGCAAATAGACTGAACGGCAGAACAAGCAAACAACAAACAACCGGTTGCTATGACGTGCGCTGACCACATGGGAGCGCGTGCGGAACATGGTGGGCATTGGCCACATCCAGATGGTGGAGCATTTGAGCGGGGGGGGGGGAGGGGGGGGGGGGGGGGCGGCGTGGAGGCGGGCACCAGACCAAGGCGGGATGCCAGTCGCTGTCATCCGGGCGAGCCTCTGGTGGTTACTGAAAATTCTTTGCTCTAGCGTGCGGCAATTGCGCCCGGTGCTTGCACCTGCTGCTGATGCCAGGCACCAGCCCCGATTGCTCAGCACTGTTAGTGCATGGGAGCAGCAGCGGCAGCAACAGGAGCAGGGCTGCCAGCAGACAGGACCGGGGGCCGCTGTGGGAGGGGCCGGGCAGGGGCATGGAGGATGGGCCGAGACCTGCCCCTGTGCACACCACAGCCTCATGGCTCACAGTTCCTTTCAAGGTGCATGAGTTCATGCACTGGGCCCCTGGTATTTAATAAAGTGGTTAAAAATAATAGTATCTACCTTATTGTTTGTTGTAAAAATTAAATAACTTAATGAGTGTAAAGTTCTTAGAATAGTCTTGGCTTAGCAAACACTTAAATGATGGTAAGTATGCTAAAAATTAATTATAGCCCTAAGAAGAGCTGACCAGGAAAATAGACAATATGTAGAAGAAGCAAGGTCTAGAGTTGGAAAGGACTCAGTCTGCCTTGCTTTGGGACTGCCTATAGGATGAAATCAGCTATGTGATTTAGGACTTAATTTCTTGCAGCTGAAAGCATCTCACTTTTGGATTTTTATATAATAACTAATGCCCCGGTGCACCGATTTGTGCACATTGACAGGAAATTAATTAGAAGGTGGCCGGCGGGACAGGACTGGGTGAGATGGGCTGGACATGCCCTGGAGCCAACCTCCCATGGTCCCTCCCTGGCCTGCCACACCTGGGGTGTCACCGCAGCTTGAAGGTCATATGCGGAGTGAGTGGGGTCTCTCTGGCAGGTGGGGTCCCTCACCTGGCCTATGGGGATCGGGCTGAAACGGGCTCTCCGGCATCTCCTGAGGGGTTCCGGATTGCAAGTGGGCGGTTCTCAGGTGACACCCCGGAATCAGGCTCTGGGTGCATCACCCGAGAACCGCAGCTGCCAAGTCACTGCAGCTTGGCAGCTCCTTTGGTGAGCGTCTGCCCCCTGGTGGTCAGTGTGTGTCATAGCTACTGGTCAGATGGTCGAATGGTCGGACCGTCACTTAGGCATATATATATATATATTTATTTATTTTTTTAATCCTCACCCAAGGATATGCTTATTGATTTTAGAGAGAGGGGAAGGGGGGAATGGAGGGAGGAAGGGAGGGAGAAGAAAAGAGAAAAGAAAGGAGAGAGGGGAAGAGAGAGAGAGAGAACATCAATTGGTTGCCTTCCATATAGGCCCCGACTGGGGATACAATGCACAACCTAGGTATGTCTCCTGACTGGGAATCGAACCCATAACCTTTTGGTATAGGGGACAGTGCTCCAACCAACTGAGCCACACTGGCCAGAGTGTATGTTTATTTTTAGCTTGTATGTCATCACTGGATTAAAACTTCTTTGAGGGCATGGGCTATGTTTTAAATTTCAGTGTCATTTATTAAGCTGAACTAATAAGCAAATTGAGCAGGACAGCATAGAGATAACTGCCAAGTAACCTTTTTCCTTGAATATGTGTTGTTTCATTATTTTGGTAGAAATACTAGTATTATGGGCTTCATAGCATCAGAAACATATATTCAAGCAAAAGTATAAAATTCCATTTTAAAATTGTGTATAACTTAGTTTTGGACTAGAACATCAACTATAGAATTAAATCATGCACTTCCTTTCCCTATTAACTGTAATCTTGGGCGAATTATTTATCCTTTCTCAGCATAATTCCCTGTCTATAAAATGGAATTAATGCCTATTGTTGATGAGGACTAAAGGATATGTCTATAATATGATACGTGGTACATAGTTGAGAATCATTAAATATTTACATGTTGTCATCCAGTCTTTTTAACCCTACCAGAACTCAAAGTACCGAAAATTAGGTACAGCGGTATAGCAGCAGATTCAGAAATTACCGAAAAATTGGTATAGCGGTCTGGTAGGGTTAAAATTTGAGATGAAGACCTAAATTTGCATATGCCCCTTCTATCTTCAAGTCAACTGGGTTGTTTACTCATTTCCATTCTCTTTCTCCCTATATATAATCTTGTTTTAAATTTAAATGTAATTTATGGAGTATTTGGGATAATAGTATGAATTATGATCTTTTCTAGATAATCTTTATTATCTTGGGGCCCTGTTCTTTTATACTTAAGAACAGTTAATATCTAAAACTTTGGAGACCATATAATCTAGTGGAAGGAACAAAATTTTTTATCAGGGTAATTCATTCAGTTCACTTGGCTTTTGTCAATGATAAAATGAAGCGAGAACTGGCTTCATTATATCAGTATGTGAGTTATGTGAAAGCACTTTGATCTTCTTAAATAAAAATATCAGGTAGTGATATATATATATATGTATAAATATATATATAAATATATAAAATTTATATAAAT
This sequence comes from Eptesicus fuscus, assembly GCF_027574615.1. Taxonomy (NCBI): domain Eukaryota; kingdom Metazoa; phylum Chordata; class Mammalia; order Chiroptera; family Vespertilionidae; genus Eptesicus; species Eptesicus fuscus. The sequence goes on along the minus strand of NC_072482.1, from coordinate 14,812,580 downwards.
TTATATATAAATATACTAGTATATATAAATACATCCTATATAATAAAAGCCTAATATGCTAAGTGTCTGGTCATCTGTTCAACCAATCAAAGCATAATATGCTAATGATATGCTAAGGCCATTCAACTGCTTGCTATGACATGCACTGACCACCAGGGGCAGATGCTCCAACCGGTAGGTTAGCTTGCTGCTGGGGTCCGGCAGATTAGGACTGAGTGAGACGGGCCGGACATGCCCTGGAGCCCTCTCGTGGTCCCTTCCCAGCTGGCCAACCTCCTGTGTCCCTCCCCGGCCCCAATTGTGCACTGGTGGGGTCCCTTGGCCTGGCCTGCACCCAGGAGGATATCGGAGAACTGGTTTCGGCCCAATCCCACAAGCCAGGCCAAGGGACCACACTGGTGCACGAATTTGCGCACCGGGCCTCTAGTATAAATATATATTTTTTATTGATTTTAGAGAGAGAGGAAGGGAGACGAAGAGAGAAATACCAATCAGCTGCTTCTTACATGCCCCCTACTGGGGATCAAGTTTGCAAGCCTGGCACATGCCCTGATCATGAATTGAACCAGCCACCTTTTGGTGCATAGGGTGATGCTCAACCAACTGAGCGACACTGGCCAAGACAGTAGTGATATTCTAATGAAGCATATCCTTTTCTGCTTAAAAAGTTAATCTTTTTTATCACATCTATCTTTTCATTTTAATTTTTCTATTTTAGTTTATATTAAGAGGAATTTTTAGGACTTGAAAATTCTGTTGCTAGCTTGTTCTTATTAAAACTGACAGGCATAAATTTCTTTTAGTGAACTGTACATGGGGATTACTCATAGCAAATTTTTAACTCTGCTTTCTGCTGGCATTGAGCACTTTTCTTGGCAACTTTCCTTCAGAGTCATTTAGAATGCTCTTAAAGAAAAGCATTTCCTCATTGGTTATATGTTAACTATTTTTGAAAGAATTCTAAAGTCAAGCACAATGAATGGATTACATATGCATACATCTCAGACTATTTGTGTATGAATTACATATCCTTTGACAACAGATTTTTGGGTTGCGAGTCATTTTCTCTTAAAATTCTGAAGCCTTTCTACAACCATTTTCTAGCTACCATTGTTGCTGTTGACAAGTCCCATTCCATTCTGATCTATGACCCTTTATATATGACCATCTCCCCCCCCCCCATGCTCCCTCCCCCCCCACACACCCCTCCCCTGGCTACTTTTGACACTTTTAGGATATTTTATCTGTGTTCTGATATTTTATGATTTGGGTCTTTGCTGTGTACTTTGGTTTTTCAGTTCTTGGAAAATTTTTGAATTATTTCTTTGATAACTTCTTACATTCTCTCTCCTTCTTTCTCTGTCTCTCTTCCTCTCCATGTCTCTCCCTGTGTATCTTCCTCTGTTTCTGTTTGTCTTTCCCTCCTTCCCTCCCTCCCTCCCTCCTTCCTTCTCTCTTGCTTAAATTGCTGTTATTCAGCTTTCAGCTGGTTGGACCTATTGAAATAGTCCTTCAAATTTGTTACTTTTCTATCCCATTTTTCATCCTTTATGGTTTTAGTCTCATTTCTAGTAGATTATTAACTTCATCTTTTAAACTTTTCATTCAATTTTTTATTTTTCTAGTCATAATTTTAATTTCCAAAGCTGTTTTTGTTATTTTCTGGATGTTTCTTTTACTTATTTATTTTATTTTTTTAAAAATCCCCCTATGTCTTTTGTGGAGGTAATTTCTCATCCCCACAGAATATTTATGGTTCTATGAAGCTTTCTTTTACGCCCCTTTTCTCTGCTTCTTTTGGTTTCCTTTTTATTCTCTTTGTTTTGGTTTCTATCTTTTATATGACAGGCTCTTCTTATTGTCTGATAATTAAAAAAATAAGATTGAGGCATCAAAATGTATATTAGGAAAGTTTTTATTGTATGATGATCAGATGTTATTATGGCCATTTTTGTGGGGGCATCACAAAAATTTGATTGAAAATTTCTCCAAAGAGGAACCTTTTAGTCTTCTGCCCAGGGTTTTTAAACCTGGCTGTGAGTATTTTGTTAGCTGAGCAGGAGGAGGAGTCTGGGATGAGTGTGTCTGTGTGTTTCTTGTAATTTAGTATTTAGACTGTAGACTTTTCATTAATCTTTCTCTTTTCAGAAGGATGCATCTGACATTCCCCACAACCTCCCACCTGTCCCCGCCACACTTGGTGTTCAGAAGCACAGAATTTCTCTGAAGTAATTTCCCTAAAGATGAAATCATTCTTTGGCAAGAGTGGTGTATGAATAGTGGCATGACTTGAATGAGGTTGGAAAAGGGATTTGGAGTTCTAATTGCTCCCTGTAGAAACTACAGCATATTCTGGTTTTCAGTGCCACTGTGCATTCCTGTCTTCAGCTTCCAAACTTTGTATGGTCGGTAGCACTAAACTCTTTGCTTTTTATTGACATCCTTAGGATAGCTTAGGACTAGACTTTGTCTCCTTTCTAGCTTCCAAAGTAGTACTAATACTCTTGTCAGCTGTTACCTCCTTTCCTTTTTCTTTTGTCCATTTTGTTTTGCTTTAGCATTTTTACCAAAGTAAAAGACTGGCATTTTTACCACTTTAGTTTTCAAGATAGACCAGAGATAAATGTCATATTAGACATTCCATTGACTTTTTAAGGTGGAAAATGTAATGTTTGCATATAGTTTTCTCTACATGATAGAGAAAAATGAAATACGGAGAAACTACAAGCAAATTAAAAGAACAATAATAAGCAAAGATAAATATCTCTAAAGAATGTGTTAGTAAAATTGGAGAATGAGGAAATAATATTTGAATGTTAGTCCAACAAACCAGTTACTTAAATATTCCTACAACTGGGGAAGAATACTATTGTTTGATTCTCATTTCTTATTGCTGTAAGGATATTGTACGGTTTCTAAGTGGTAAATGCCTAAGAGTGGAATTGTCAGATCAATTAGTTTTATCAGAAACTGCCAAATTGTTTTACAGAGTAGATGTCCTGTACTTTACATTCCCATCAGTAAGGTATGAGAATTCTAGTTCTTGTGCATCCTCATTGGTATGTGGCATGCTAGTGTGTTTTTTAAATTTCACCATTCTAATAGGTGTGTAGTATCTCATTGTGATTTTATTTTGCATTTCCCTAATGATTAATAATGTTGAGCATGTTCATTTGTCATCATAAATGTTATGTTTGTTCAGATGTTTTCCCATTTTTTTTGCTGGATTATTTTTTTCTTATTTTTGAGTTTTAGTGGTTAATTATATGTATATTCTGGATACTAGGCCTTGGGCAATCTTGTGTTTGATGTGTGTGATTTGAAAATATTTTCTTTGAGTCTATAACTTGTCTTCTCATTCTTTCAATATCTTTTGCAGGGCAAAAGTTTTTAATTTTGGTGAAGTTCTATTAATTTTTTCCTTCTATATATCATGCATTTGGTATGAACTCTGGCTATCTGAAAGTCACAGATTTTTTGTTTGTTTGTTTTGTTCAGAGAGTTGGTTGGTTTTCTTGTTTTACATTTAAGTCTATTTTGAATGAATAAGTTGTGAAGTGTGGGTTAAGATTCACCTCTTTTCTGTATGGATGTTCAACTGTTTTAACACTGTTTGTTTACATGTCTATCATTTTTCCATTGACTTGACTTTGTACCTTTGTGAATAATCACTTGACCATTCTTGTTTGGGATTTATTTCTGGACCCTTTTTTCTCTTCCGTTGATGTTTGAGTCTAGCCTTTTTCTATGACCATATTGCCATGTTTACTTTAGTTTTAAATAATTCTGAAAATCTCTTAAGGTGATTTCTACAACTTTGTTCTTTTACAAAATTGTTTTGGCTGTTCTAGTTTCCTTACCTTTCTGTATGAAATTTAGAATTGATTTGTCAATGTCTATAAAAATATCCTGCTGAGATTTTGATTGATTTGACTTAAATCTGTGGTCAATTTGGGAGAATTGACATCTTAACTATACTGAATCTTCTAACCCATGAACATGGTTTCTTCTACTTTTTTTAAAGTTCATTTTTTAGCTCTTTGGAATTTTATAGTTCTCAGTGTACTAGTTTTTCACATATTTTGTTCGATTGATTCCTGTGTATTTTATTTTTGTGGAGATATTTTAGATGATACTGTTTTAAAGAGTTTTTGTATCAAATTGCTCAATGCTAATAGGTAGAAATCTAATTGCTATTTGTATGGTGAGATATATCCTGTGACTTTGCTAAACTCACATTAATTTTAGGAGCTTTTTAATAGATATCTTGGAATTTTCTTTGTAGATAATTGTCTGCAAATAGGAACAGTTTTATTATTTTTCAACTGTATGATCTTTCTTTTTGTCCTCTTGCCTCCTCTTCAGTCTTATTGCATTGTCTAGGATTTCTTGTACAGTGTGGTGAGAAGAGACATTTTGCCTGTTTGCTGTTTTATATGGAAAGCATTGTCTTTCAACATGAAATGTGATGTTAACTATAGGTTTTTTGTAGATGTGCTTTATTTCATGGAGGACTTTCCTTTTGATTTCTAGATTGTTGAGAATTTTTATTAGGAAACTGTTGAATTTTAAAACTTTTTTTGGTATCAGCTGATGAAGACCATGTGATATTTTTTTCCTTAGTTGTTAACATGGTAGATTATATTCACTGATATTTAAATGTGATTTACCCTTAGCATTATATTCCTGGGAGTAAATCACACTTGATTGTGATGAATTATTTTTTATGTGTATTGCTGGATTCAATTTGATGATATTTTGTTGAGGATTTTTCACCTATGTTCATGAGGGATATTGATCTATTATTTTCCTTTTTGTATTGTTCTTTTCTGGTGTAATGCTGACCCCATAAATGAATTGAAAACTATTTATCTTCAGTTATTTGGGAGAAACTGTGTAGATTTGGAGTTACGCTTTCCTTAAATGTTGGATAGACTTCACCAGTAAAACCATATGAGCCTGGAATTTTTTGGCAGTGTGTGAGGGATGGGATTTTAAAGTACACATGTAATATATTTAATAGCTTTATGTTCCAGGATTTCAGTGACCACCTATACATTCAGTGATTCACTGAAACTCATAGCACTCAACATGTAATTGTACTCACAGTTATGATTTATTACAGGTCAGTAAGGGAAAATGATTCAAGGAGAATCTGGAAGCATCCACACTCAAGCTTCAAAGTTTTCCCTATTGAGAGCAGTGGGCACAAAGAACACAAAGAACGTACTCTTCCACCAGTGAATTACAGTAATGAATGTGCAGTGTTTCTACCCACAGAAGCCTGCTTAAGATTCAAGGTCCATGGTTTTTATTGAGTGCTGGTCATGTAGGCACACCCTGTGTCTGCCTGATTAGCCACAACTACCAATTTTCAGACCCCACGAAGGAAAGCAGATATTTACCATAAATCACAGTATTTGTACAAACAATCTATGTAGGCTGGTATAGCAGGGCTCAGTGCCCCTAGCAGGCAAAACAACCCTGCTCTATGGATACCACCCTAAAAGGAAAGTTCTGATAATGTTAGCCAAAGGCCAGGTCCACAGTCAGGCCCTCCTAATCCTAGAAGCTTCAGGCCCACTACATTAACTCTTTCCTGCACAATATAGGACTATTTTAGTCATCTGTTTCTGTTGAGTGAGTTTTGGTAGTTTGTGTGTTTTAAGGAAATGGTCCATTTCTTCTAATTTGTCGAAGTTGTGTTCATGGATTTATTTGTAGTATTCCCTTATCATCCAGTATCTGTGAGTTCTGTTGTGATAGTTCTTGCATTTCTGCTTGTTTGACCAACTGGCTAGAGCATTATCAATTGTATTGATCTTTTCAAAGTAATAGTTTTTGGTTTCATTGATTTCCCTCGATTGCTTTTCTGTTTTCAATTTCATTGATTTTTGCTCTGTATTATATACTAGTAGCCCTGTACACAAATCCGTGTGCCAGTAGCTCACTGCCGCCCTCCAGTAGATCTCCGCCCGCTGCCCCGTCCTCCTGTAGCTCCCTCCACCCTCCTTTCCCCCCTTATAGCTTGCTGCCCTGCCCCCTCCTGTAGCTCTCCACTGCCTGCTTGTAGCTCGCTGCCCCACCCCTCCTGCTGATCCGTGATCCGGTCATTACTCGGCCAGTCATTAACGCTTCACGGCGTAAAGACCATTTGCATATTACATCTTTATAGGATTTCATTTGCTGGCTTATGGTTTACTTCTCACTTCTTATGATGGAATGCTTAGATTATTGATTTAACCCTTTGCACTCACTTGCTTTTTTCTCGATTCCTTTATTTTAATGCTAACCGTGTCGAGTCACACTCGACATCCGAGTGCAAAAGGTTAAGAACTTATATGCTTTTAATGCCATAAATTCCCCTCTTATTGCTGTTTTAGGTGTATCAAACAAACTTTGGTTTGTTGTATTTACATTTTTATATAGTTAAAATATTTCTTAATTTCCTTAAGACGTCCTATGGATTGCTTAGAATTATGTTTTATAATGTCTTATTATTTAGAAGATTTTCCAGATACCTTTCTTTTATCGATTTCTGGTTCAATTTATTAGGGAACATACTTTGTAAGATTTCAGTTTTATATCTCTTTTGTTTTATGACCTTGAATGTGGTCTGTATTGGTGAACTTCCATGTGCACTTGAAAAAAATGTTTATTTTGCTGTTGAGTGTAATATTCTATAAATGTCCTTTAGGTCAGGTTGTTAAGTGGTATTGTTCAGGTCATAGACATGTGTCTGATTTTCTATCAACTTGTTGTATTAATTATTTAGATAAGTATGTAGAATTGTCCATCTCTATGTGTAGATTTTTCTATTTCTCTTATCTGTTCAATCAGTACTTGCTTTATGTGTTTTGATGCTTTGTTGATAGGTGCATACACATTTGAAATTATGTTTTCGTGATGAAGTAATATTCTTTATTCCTTGTAATTTTTTTTGAAGTCTACTTTCTATGATATTAATTTAGTCACTTATTTATTTTTATTCATGTTTTCATGTTATGTCTTTCATCTTTTTACTTTAAACTTATCTCTGTCACCTCAGTTAAGGTGTTTTAAGCCTTTCTTTTTGATGCCTTCATCTTCTTAATGGATTAGGAGGAAACTTGTCTTTTTGTATCCATAAATGAAGTAAAAAGAGATATTTTGGGATTAACCAGGAATTGAGGTTGTTACTAGATTTTTATTTTCATATGTGGTTGTAATTGGATTGCACCACTGGACCACAGTGCCCAGGAAAGTAATAAAAAGAATAAAAAAACTCCTCTGGGAGCAGTTACCAGCTTGTCTGTTCTGAGCCTTGGTTACAGGCTCGGGGTAAAACCCTTTTTACCACTCTTGATCCCTTGGATCCCTAATCCAATAAGCACTGTCAGTTCTCAGGTTCAGGACTGTTTGGATCACTGACAGTTTGATGGATATTATCTAGATATTTGGGGGAGGGGTATGGTTTTTGGTAGTAAATAAAGGTTGCATGAAACCGATGACTTTTTCTTCTTCTCCTGGTGCTCTGTCATTTGTAATTACTTTTACATTACTATTAAAATAACCATATTAATTCTAGCTCAGAGCCTGTGTCTGCCTTTATATCTCTTCTCTTCCATCTGCACTCCCATACATTTGGTATCCCAGGAATTATTTTTTCTGGGAATATACACACAAATCACAATAATATATTATAATAAAAATATACCTCTTTTTTTGAAAATGGAACTTTAGATTTTCAAATGCAAATCTCAGTGTTTGTACATTAATGATATAGGGAAATAATTTTCCTTGTTTTTACTTTGTCTATAATCTTTATCAAGGCTTTAAGTAAGTTATGTATAATCTTTCTTTAGATTACCTCATTTTTTTCAGATGGCTGTAAATACCATTGATATGCTGATGACAAATTTATATCTGTAGTCCACACTATTATCCTGATTTCCAGACTGTTATATTCAGTTGCCTGCTTGACATCTTCATTTGGATGTTTAATAATTTAAAACAACATCTTTGGTTCCCTCTACCAAACATTCTTTTACCCCCCATTTTTTTTTTTTTCATCTCAGTGTGGTGTCAAATTTCTTAGCATAATTCTTAATTGTTCTCTTTCTCTTATATTCCACATCTACTTTTTCAGTAAATCCTCTAACCTGTGTCTTTAAGATATGCTTAAATCAGTCTACTATTCTTTAACTCAAGGAGCTTTTATTTATAAATATTTCCACCTTTTTTAAGATTCAGCAGAGGATAGTGGTTATGATCCTAGACAAGGAAAGCCAAACTACTTAGGGTAAAATTCTAGCTGTACAGTATTTTAGTTGTGTGATCTTTGGCATGTTTTCTAACCTCTGTGTGTCTCAGTTTCCTCACTTCAAAATATGGATGTCATACTTATTTCATAGAGTTGCCACGAGAATGAAAGAATTAATAATATTTACAATATTCTTAGAACAGTGTTACATATTTGCATAGTTAAAAATTACGCATATCTCCCTCAGTTTGTTTTCTTTTTTTAAATCTTTATTGTTCAGATTATTACAGATGTTCCTCTTTTTCCCCCCCCATAGCTCCCCTCCACCGGTTCCCACCCCACTCCAGGCCTTCCCCTCTCCACCCGCCACTGACCTCCTCCATAGGTGTAGGCTCTGTCCAGTCTCTTCCCACGCTCCCCACAATCCCTTCCCCCTGAGAATTGTCAGTCTGCTCCCTTTCCATGCCCCTTATTCTATTACATTCACCAGTCTGTTCTGTTCATCAGGTTTTTTATTCATTTGATTTTTAGGTTCACTTGTTGATAGATATGTATTTGTTGTCACTTTGTTGTTCATAATTTTTTATTTTTACCTTTTTCTTCTTCTTCCTCTTCTTAGAGAATAACTTTCAGCATTTCATATTATGGATTTGGTAGTGATGAACTACTTTAGCTTTTTCTTGTCTGTGAAGCTCTTTATCTGACCTTCAATTCTAAATGATAGCTTTGTTGGGTAGAGTAATCTTGGTTGTAGGTTCTTGCTATTCATCACTTTGTGTATTTCTTGCCACTCCCTTCTGGCCTGCATAGTTGCTGTTCAGAAATCAGCAGACAGTCATATGGGTAATCCCTTATAGGTAACTGTTTTTCTCTTGCTGCTTTTAATATTCTCTCCTTGTCTTTTGCCCTTGGCATTTTAATTATGATGTGTCTTGGTGTGGTCCTCTTTGGATTTCTCTTGTTTGGGGTTCTCTGTGCTTCCTGGACTTGTAAGTCTATTTCTTTCACGAGGTAGGGGAAGTTTTCTGTCATTATTTCTTCAAATAGGTTTTCAATATCTTGTTCTCTCTCTTCTTCTGGCACCCCCATAATTTGGATGTTGGTATGCTTGAAGTTGTCCCTGAGGCTCCTTACACTGTCTTCATGTTTTTGGATTCTTTTTTCTTTTTTCTTTTCCAGTTGAGTGTTTTTTGCTTCTTCGTATTTCAAATCTTTGACTTGATTCTTGGGATCTCTAGTCTGCTGTTGAATCTCTGTATATTCTGTATTTCAGTCAGTGTATGCTTAATTTCTGATTGGTCCTTTTTCATATCTTTAAGGGACTCACTAAATTTCTTGGAGGTTTCTAGAAGATTCTTGAGTAACCTTATAACCATGGTTTTGAACTCTATATCCAGTATTTTGCTTTCATCCATTTCTTTCATTTGTGCCTTGTTTCTTTGTCTCCGCATTTTGGCTGCTTCCCTGTGTTTGTTTTTATGTACTGGGTAGCTGCTAAGTCTCCTTGAGTTGATAGAGTGGCCTTGTGTGGTAGGTGTCCTATAGGGCGCAGTGGCTCAGCCTCCCTAGTCACCTGAGGTGGACACTCTTGGTGCACCCCTTTATGGGTTGTTTGCACAGTCTTGTTGTAGTTAACCTTTGATTGCTGTTGGTATCACTGGGAGGAATTGACCTCCATACCAATTGGCTGTGATGACCAGCTGTGTCTACACTGGAAGATCTGTTGTGCAAGAGACACCCTTATGGGGCAGGACTTGCTTCAGTGGGACTTTGGTGCTCACTGAGTCTGCCCCTTGAGTGTGTCTCTTATGGATGTGAAGAGTTGTAATCCGGTATGGTCTCACTCTGACCACTGGGTACACTGGCTCTTGGATCTCCAAGGAGGTGCAAGGTCAGCCACTGTCTGGGGCCGCCCAGCAGGAGCTACAGAGACATCTGCAGATTCCTCCTCTTTGTATGGATTTTGGAAGTACCCAGAGGAGGCCCAGCTGTGAAGCAAGGCAGGCTGCTGCTGACAGGCCTTGGGCCTTCTTTTGGAAGCTCTGGGGCTCTCTGACCCAGCTGCAGTTTGACAGGTTTTAGGCGGAGAAAGGATAGGCCATTCATGTGTAAAAGCCTATGCACACAGCTTGGATGGGGTTATAAATTGGGTGGGGCAGGGTCTCTGGGAATCACCAGGGTAGAGCAAACAGCAATGGCTGCCAGTCAACCCTGCACCTGAGAGGTCGCCGGGTCTCCGCGTCCAGCACCCTGGTGCAGGAACAATGATCGCTGCGAGCAGCTCTGAGAGAAAGCCACCCTCGCATTCCTGTCCCGATGCCAGACAGTCCAGTTTCTCCCTGTATGTGTCTGGGTCCTCCAGAGTCTCGCCCGGAACTGGAGTTCAGAGCAAGCGGAAGCTTGTATCTCTCTCGTGTAAAAGTGCAGCACATTCAGGTGCCAGCACTTTCCACACCTCCGCACCTCTTACCAGTCTCAATGCGCTTTCTTCACCTCTCTAGTTGTGGAACTTCCACTCAGCCAGCTTTCCTGCAGTTCTGGGTGGTAGTTGTTCTGCATTTTAGTTGTAATTTTGATGTGGTTGTGTCAAGCAGCAAGTATAGGTGTTTACCTATGCCGCCATCTTGGTTCTCCCTCTGTCCTCCCTTTGTTTTCTAAGGAGTAGCCATATTTTATTTAAAAAAATATACACCATTCTTTATCATCCCCATGCTCAGAAAACATTTTAGTGGCTTCTATTTCACTCAGTAAAATTCAAACTACTTAAAAAATCCTTTAATATTCTACATGTGCATGTCCTAGCTATCTCTCAGATCTAGTTCGTTTTTGTCTCTCCTGTGTTCATACCATACTTTTCACACTTTTTTACTGTTTCTTAAACACAACGATCACATATCTACCTTACACCACCTAAAACATGCCTTCCCCTTACAACTTGTTATTCTCATTTTTTTTGTTTTTCTTAACAAGTTGTCATTGAATGATATTTAGTGACATGTATTTTCTCATTTGGTTTATTTATTTATTTATATTTTTAAATATATTTTATTGATTTTTTACAGAGAGGAAGGGAGAGGGATAGAGTTAGAAACATCGATGGGAGAGAAACATCGATCAGCTGCCTCCTGCACACTCCCTACTGGGTATGTGCCAGCAACCAAGGTACATGCCCTGGGACCCTTCAGTCCGCAGGCCAACGCTCTATCCACTAAGCCAGTGATGGCGAACCTATGACACGCGTGTCAGCACTGACACACGTAGCCATTTCTGATGACACGCGGTCACATGCTGAGGATGAAACATTTGGTGCTCCTGAGGATGAAACATTTGCGACTAGAGTTTTGGAGTTAGTTTTTTCCTCAAAGTGACACACTACCCAAGTTATGCTCAGTTTTTTGGCGAAGTTTGACACACCAAGCTCAAAAGGTTGCCCATCACTGCACTAAGCTAAACTGGTTAGGGCTGTCCTTTGGTTTATTTAATATCTTCTCCACTAGAATAGAAACTCCCTGAGAGCAGAGACTTTGTATGTCTGGATATAATCCCTAGTGTTTAGAATAGTGCTTATCACATAGAATTTTATTAAATACTTACTGAATGATTGAATAACTGATGAATTAAACAAAATAAAACAAATCCTCTACATTTATTCCCTAGACAGTGTGAAATCGGGAACTTGTATTCATTGTCTGTTTAAAATAATCATATATAATTAGAATTTGTAGAGACATTTGAGATCATTACATTTTATTTCTTTTAAATTGTAAAGAATGAATAGAGACAGAATTACGAAAGGAACAGACATCATATCACTATTTGTTCTTTTCACTATAACACACCTTTTTCCTGAACCATGTGGTGATGGTGTCGTGGAGTCTGAGACCCCAATGCAGTGTTTTGGTTCCATAGTAAATAACATCATCTTTTTATTTTTATTTTAAATCTGCATTACTTTTTATTTTTAAATCCTGGTAGGAGTTTAAGTAAATATGATTTCTTTATTCATAATAGTAAATGCTTTTCATAATTTGGAGAAATTAACCATGGACCTGGTAATTTCTACTTAGTTGCAAAGGTATACCCTATTTTCTGTTCTCCTCTTATATATCTATACCAGAGGCCTGGTGCATGAATTTATGCACCAGTGGGGTCCCTCATCCTGGCCTGCGGGATTGGGCCTAAACCGGCTCTCCAACATCCCCTGAGGTGTCCTGGATTCCTAGAGGGTGCAGGCCAGGCCAAGGGACCCCACTGATGCACAATCAGGGCCGGGGAGGGACACGGGAGGTTGGCCAGCCGGGGAGGGACCACAGGAGGGCTCCAGGGCGTTTTCGGTCCGTCTCACTCAGTCACGATCGGCTGGACCCCAGCTGCAAGCTAACCTACCGGTCGGAGCATCTGCTCCTGTTGGTCAGCGCACGTCATAGCGAGCGGTTGAGCAGGTTTAGCATATCATTAGCGTATTACGCTTTGATTGGTTGAATGGACAACTGGACGACCGGACACTTAGCATATTAGGCTTTTATTATATAAGATATATATGAAAAAATATTTTCATGTCAACTTATAACTTTAAAACATTGCTCATTGCTTGGCACTGATATATTTTTATTTTTGGATAAGTTTTTGTGAAGTTTCTCAAACAAATTTTATATTTTTGCTGAATGTTGTATTTTGAAGGTCTGTCTTTTCCTATTTATCTTAGTTGTCATAGTCATCATCAAAAGAAGTCACAATTTAAGTATCATGCTTCTGGATTGCCCATATAGGAAGGTGATTTGGAGCCATCTTTTATCTGTCTGTCTGTCTGTCTACCCACCTACCTACCTATCTACTTTTATTAGTTTATTTGAGCCAAACTGACAAGACACCAGGAAGCAAGCTCTCAAATGCTCTCTGGAGTCATTTTACCATACAGATTGACAGTTGAAGGGAAGTGTAGATTTTCTCATGATCTGTATTCGTGTCTGAACCTTATCCTTAATGTGTTCTAAATGATTAATATTTTATTTTCAGCCTTGACCTTGCAATGAAATACTGTATTCTATAGCAAGTGGAGTTTTAATGTGAATTACTTCATAGTTTAGGTTATTATAAAAAGTAATTATTAGTTTGGAAGTTAATGATGTTTCCTACTTGTGAACAGTAATGTTTCAAAAGTTCATTTATATTGATCAAATTACCTAAATGTAAGAGCTAAAACAATAAAACTCTTAATCTAGAGAAGAACCTCCATGACATTGAATTTGGCAATAATTTCTTGTATATGATACCAAAAGCACAGTGAAGAAGAAAAAAGTAGGAAAATTGAAATTTATTGAAATTAAAATCTTTTGCCCTGGCTGGTGTTGCTCAATGGTTAGAGTGTCAGCCCATGCACCAAAGAGTCGAGAGTTCAGTTCTCGGTCAAGGGCATGTACCTGATTTGCAGGTTCAGTCCCTGACCAGGGTCAGGCACGTGCAGGAAGCAATCAATAGATATGTCTCTCTCACATTGATGTTTCTCTCTCTCTCTCTCTCTCTCTCTCTCTCTCTCTACCTCCCCCCTCCCCTTCTTTTCCTCTCTTTCCCTCTCTCTCCCTTCCTTCCACTCTCTCTAAAAATCAATGGGAAAAAAATATCCTTGGGTGACGATTAACAAAAAATAAATTAAAAACTTTTGCTCATCCAAGGACCATTATCATGAGAGTGGAAATATTTGCAAGTCATATGTATGGTAAGGAGCTAATGTCCAGAATATATCAAGAGTTTATACAACTGAACAACAAAGAACCCAATTAAATATGGGCAAAGGGCTTGATATAACACTTCTCCCAAGAACATATACAGGAGGCCATTAAGAATATGAAAAAATGCTCAACATCCCTAATTTTCAGAGAAAAACAAGTCAAAACCACAATGAGTTACCACTTCAAATCCATTAAAAGGTCTATTCTATATAATCCTATATAATAAAGAGGTAATATGCAAATTGACCATCACACCAACACATAAGATGGCCGCCCCCATGTGGACACAAGATGGCTGCCACAAGATGGCCGGCAGGGGAGGGCAGTTGTGGGTGATCAGGCTAGCAGGGGAGGGCAGTTGGGTAGGACCAGGCCTGAAATGGAGGGCAGTTGGGGGCAATCAGGCCTGCAGTGGAGGACAGTTGCGGGGGACCCATGTCTGCAGTGGAGGTCAGTTAGGGGTGACCAGGCCTGCAGGGGAGGGCAGTTGGGGGCGACTATGCCAACAGGAGAGGGCAGTTGGGGGGAACCAGGCCTGCAGGGAAGGGCAGTTGGGGGGAACCAGGCCTGCAGGGAAGGGCAGTTGGGGGCAATCAGGCCTGCAGGGAAGGGCAGTTGGGGGGGGGGCAGGGGAGGGCACTTGGGAGGGACCAGGCCTTCAGGGGAGGGCAGTTAGGAGGACCAGGCCAGCAGGGGAGGTCAGTTAGGGGCAATCGGGCCTGCAGGGGAGCAGTTAGGCGTTGATCAGGCTGGCAGGGGAGTGGTTATGGGGTGATCAGGCTGGCAGGCAGAAGCGGTTAGGGCCAATCAGCCAGGTAGGCAGGCGAGTGGTTGGGAGCCAGAAGTCCTGCATTGTGTCAGGGATGTCCGACTGCCCGTTTGGAGAGGGTGCAGGCTGGGCTGAGGGACACATACCCTCCCGTGCAAGAATTTCATGCACTGGGCCTCTGGTAAAAAAAAATCACATAAAATACCAAGCCTTGGTGAGATGTGGAAAAATTGGAATGCTTGTGCATTGCTAATAGGAATGTAAAATAATGCAGTTGCTCTGGAAGTGGTTCCTCAAACATTAAAAATAAACTATTGTTTGTAAGAAGTTACTCCTTTCCCCTAATAATATTTGGATTAGTATCTGCAAACTTGTTTCTCAGTAATGCTACTTGAGCCTTCCAGATTTCCGAAGAGAAAGTATTTTGGATTTTGATACTTTGGGTGAAAAGAAAGACATTTATAAAGAGAATGTAGTTGGTTGTTTACCAATAGTGTAAACTTTTAAGATATAACTATAACTATATGGAGGGGTCTTTAATTTTTAACTAATTAGTTTAAAATGTAGCATCATTAAAATTTTTATATTGGCTCCGAAACATCTGTTTGAATTAAATTTTCCCCTTTAATAGCAATTAAAACATTTTATTCATAATTTTATATAATGTCTTTGTTGATCTCTGGAATGGGTTTTTTTCTGAGGATTAATTTTAATTTCTTTCCCTTCTTGCTTTCTAATCTAAGATAATTTCTGTGTCCTTTTTCTTAAATCTAAAAATAATTTCCAAGGGAGATAATCTCACATTTGGGAGGTTAGGACAGAATTTGGCAAAATGTCAGGTTTATTTGGTGGTTATATTTTATTACATATTGAACTATTGAACTATTGAATTACATTGAACTATTTCTACTGGTTTTAAGAACATGAGACTATTCAGTTTTATACAAATCCATTGTACCCTAGAGGAGCCTCCAATCAGCAGAGATCTTGGAAAATTTGTTATTTATTATTTAAATAAAGAAAATTATAAATTGATATAAAGGTAGTAATTGATATCCAGTTACATATTTTTATACTTTCAAAGTCTTCACGTGTAATAATTGTAAGTTGTTATGCTGTAGGAATAGTGATTATATTAGGTAAATGAAGAAAATATATAGTATTTCCACCAAAGATTTAAAAAATCTCAGTAGTTCAATTTAAAAATAAGTATTTGTTCATCCCAAATAGGAATTAGAAATTAGAAGCCTTGTTCCTGCTTCCATTCAGTAATGTTGATGTGGCTTACCAAAGGAATAGAGAACTTTAAATAATTGAACAAAATATCACTCTTTATCAGTATAGGTAACATTTTAAAAAGTGTTTAGGCCTTTTATGGCTTTAAAAAGGGAAGTTATTAGAACATCATAGTTGATTTAGAATTTGGTACATATGTAGTGAATATATTTCAAGCACTGCTCAACCATTTTTTTTTTAACAATAAGAATTTGATATTGTGTGCATATAATTTTATTCAGTATCATAGCAGCTATTTTGAGTGTAACTTAGAGATTCAGTCAAACTGTTCTGAAAGATTTACTACTGGAAGGTAAACCATTCCCCGGATAGTGTGGTGGTGAAAAATTTGGGTTTAGAGTCACTCTGGACTTGGTTGGAGGGTTACCCACTTACTAGTTTGTGCGTTCTTGAAATACTTGAGGTGTTTGGGCTTTAGTTTTCTCATATTCAAAATGTGACTGAGAATATATCAACAAAAGAGGCTGTTTGGAAAGATGCAATGGCATAACACATGTAAAGCATTTAGAATGCCATCTATGTTTGGAACATAGAGATACCCAGTACATGTCAAATATTGTTATTTTTGTTATGGTGTTCCGGTATAGCAGAATGCATGGCTCATATTTATATTTCATTCCATGTATTACATGCTAAGTAGACAGTATCACCTCTCAGAATGAAAAACCCAGCTCACTCAGAAACCTGTTTTTTCAATGTAAGCTGATTTATAGTTCTCCTAGGGCAGTGGTCGGCAAACCGCGGCTCGCGAGCCACATGCGGCTCTTTGGCCCCTTGAGTGTGGCTCTTCCACAAAATACCATGGCCTGGGCGAGTCTATTTTGAAGAAGTGGCGTTAGAAGAAGTTTAAGTTTAAAAAATTTGGCTCTCAAAAAGAAATTTCAATCGTTATACTGTTGCTATTTGGCTCTGTTGATAATGAGTTTGCCGACCACTGTCCTAGGGGAAATAAGTTGAAAGGCTTTTATGCTGCTGGGACACACACAGTCCCAAGAAGTTCATTAGGAAAAAGTAACTTCAGTGAATATGATTATTGCAATAATAGTAAGTAAAATAATAAAAATAAGTAAAAAATAAAATGATAAATAACAGAAACCAGTAACATTTAAAGTAACTTACTCTTTTTAAATTCATAACTTGTATAAAACAGGAGGCCATAATTTTGATTTTACATGTGATTTAAAAAAAAGTTAGTATTCATTTTAGCACATTTTAAAGTGTTTGTTAATTTGTTCAAATAAAATGTTTTTGTGCAGAATTATTCTCTATAATGTTATAAACTCAATAATCTTGGTGTAAATTAATCATAACGAATTTAGTGTTGGAAGATGTTTAGAAAGGGTTTGCCAGTCAAATGGAACCATTAGGGTGTGTTTGTGTGTGTGTGTGTGTGTGTGTGTGTGTGTGTGTGTGTGCACAACAGAGAGAGAGAGAGAGAGAGAGAGAGAGAGAGAGAGAGAGAGAGAGAGATTTATTATAAAGAAATGGGCTCATGTGATATGGAGGTTGGCAAGTAAGGCTAGAAGCTGCTGTAGAATCAGGAGCAGGTGATGTTTCAGTTTGAAGGCTCTCAGGCGGAAGAGCCTGTGTACCAGTTGAAGGCCCATTGGGTGGAAGAATTCTCTATTTGCTGGAGGGGCAGCCTTTTGTTCCGTGTAGGGCTTCACCCATATTGTGGAGGACACTGCTTTTTTCAGTTCGATGATTTAAAAGTTAATCTCGTCCAACACAACCCTCAAAAAAAAAAAACCCACGCAGAATAATTAACTGAATATCTGAGCACCCCCTGGCATAAACTGACACTTGAGGACCAGATGGAAGATGACTTAGTTGTAGAGGTTACTCCTTCATATGTACTATTGCTATGGCTATTCTATTACTGTGTGTTTTCATATTCTCTATTTTCAAATTGTCAAAAGTTTAATATGTACTTTGAGTGTAGATATGAAGTTGTGCTTTAGTTTTTCTTTCCTATCCTTATTTTGAGAAAAGTTAGATATAAAAATTAGTTATTTTTACTTTTTTGGAATATATTTATCATTCTCACCAACTTCCCACCATCCCATTTGAAAACATTACCTGTGTTACTCTAAAGTGCTTTATAACCTCAGTTTGTTTTTTTTAATTTGTCTTGGCAGACAAAATGTTAAATTAAGCTATTACTATTGAGTTGCTCAGTGAAGTAGCCATACTCAAGTTTTTACCTTTCTTTATTTCCTGCCTTTGTTTCTTGCTATTCATAGCATAAAGCTGCCAGGTGGCTCTGGGTATCCTATATCTCTGGAAATGCAACAGGTGTTGGTCCATCTTCCTTTTACCTAATAAATTTTGCATCTGAAACATAAAATGGAAAATGAAACCCAAGTATAAAAACTCATTTACTTGGGAAGC
Organism: Eptesicus fuscus; assembly: GCF_027574615.1. NCBI lineage: Eukaryota > Metazoa > Chordata > Mammalia > Chiroptera > Vespertilionidae > Eptesicus > Eptesicus fuscus. Next base: position 14,794,153 of record NC_072482.1, on the reverse strand, counting down.
TTGTTACCAGTCTACAACTAGTAGCAAAAGCTAATCATTGAAGTTAAATGAATTTTATGTTTTTATGAGAAGTATCTTATAATTAATCATTTGTGCATTTTTAAGGCTGAGATGTAGAATTATGTTAAATAAGTTAAACACAGTTGTGAAGGGATAAGCATGCATACTTCATAGGGTTAAGAAATTCATTAAATTAATGAATATTAGAAATGCTGAATTTCTGAGGATAGATTTTTTTCTTAGGATATGTAATACAAATAATTTTTGTAACTATTTTAATTTTAGAAATTCTGTTATAAAGACATCTTTGTAATCTCCACTCATTGCATTGCCTTTTAAATGTAATTACAGTATGAATGTATTTTTATGATGCTAAACCTTGGCTTTTGGGAATAACTTTATGGACAGAGACGATTGAACTGTCCTTAGTCCTCAGAGTGCTCCACTTTTAAAAATATTTTATTGATTTTTTTTTTTTAAGAGAGAGGGAGAGAGAGAGAAAGAGAGAGAAACAATCTATCAGTTGCCTCCTGTATGCCCCTGACCAGGGATCGAACTTTCAACCTGGGTGTGTGCCCTGACCCAGAATTGAACCTGCCACCTCTTGGTGTACTGGAAGATGCTCCAATCAACTGAGCCACCCAGACACGGTCGCTCTACTTTTAATATAAATTTTGTTTCACTATTTCCTTTTCAGTTAATTAGGCTTGATGGTAGTGTAAATGGAAAGCATTTTCATATTCTTTCATTTTATAAACTAAAAATCATTAAAATATTAAAAATATTAAAATTTAATAAGCATGTTTTATCAGCACATTTTGTCATTATGGAGACTGAAGTTTTCTTATTTTTTCCCCTGTATTTGAGTAAATAATGTGTATTTTATATATATATATATTTATATATATATATATGTATTTGAGTAAACAAGTTTTATATATAGATAGAGATGTGTTATAGTCTTATAGTGTATACCCAATAGTGGCAGAAAACTATTTAAAAAAATTTAGCTGCCTTGAAATAACTACTTTTTTAAAACAAATTTATGGTTTTAATACATTCAACTCAAATATATCATTATAGCCTGGATTTGATATATCTGGTATGAAATTATAGAAATAATATGTAGGATTATTGTGAGAATAAATTAGTTAATACATGTATGAGCGCAGTACTTTGTACATTATAATTGCTCAGTAAATCTGGTACATTGTGATCTGAAGATCACAATGGAATATTTAAGTCTTTTGAGGATGACAGTGTTTAGGTTAATTTTATCTTTTTAATGAATATATGTCCCCTCTCCACTTGTTCTAACCAACTTGCTTCTTATTTATGTAGAACAGGGAATGTTATAGCTGTATACATATTTTAGTTTTACTTATAAACCACCATACCATGTGGAAGAGGGAGAGGAAGGCTGTTTGTGTGTCTTTTGGAGATATGTCTGATGTGGGTATAGAGTGAGGTTTTCATACATATTTAAAAGTGATGAGAATGAAGTATACTAAAATTATATCTATAATTCTATAGCAATTTCTATGAAAAAGTTTATTTTTACTTTATATTTTTTATGAAAGGCCTGAGATAAAAGTTCAATATATTTTCAGTGTTGAGGAAAAATATACTGGATAACCACCTATTCAGTGATGAGGAAGAGGAAAATAGAGGAAGAAAGAGAGCAATAAATTCCAATCAGCTAATCTCTTTCCCTATGTGAAATGAATAGAAACATTTTGACATCTTAATTTTAACAAATGGTAATAAATTTAGCAGCGATCACAGCTAGGACTAATATTGACAGTGTGATAGAATAGCTATCTGTATAATTTCAGTTCTTTTAAATATGTTGAGATTTGTTTTATGGAATTAGATATAGTCTGTCTTGGTGAATGTTCTATGAGCACTGTTGTTGGGTGGAGTATGTTTTAATTTGATGCTGATGGTTGTGTTGTTCAGATTTTCTATATCTTTAATAATTTTCTGATGAATACTTCTATCATTGGCTGAGAAGCGGCTTTTGAGTCTCTAATTATCATTGTGAATTTGTTTATTTCTCTTTATAACTCTGTTTTTGCTTTATGCATTTTGAGACTTATTTTTTGATATGTGAACATTTGTAGGATTGTTATGTCTTCCTAGTGAATTGACCCTTTTTATCATTATATGACTTTTATTTCTTTACTAATTTTCTTTGCTCTGAAATATAAATTTCTGGTATTAATATATCTACTCCTACCCTTATTGACTAATATTTTCATGATATGTCTTTTTCAAGTTTTTCCTTTCAAATAATTGCTTTCATGTGTTTTTATCCACTCTGCAAAAGTGTGCTATTAGTGAATACTTACCACTTCTATTTTCGCTAATTGTTAATATGTTGTAGCTTGTCTCCCATTTAATTTTTTGTGTTTTTTGTTGTTGTTGTTATTTTTCTCTTTCTTATTTCTCTGGTTTTGTTACTTGCCTTCTTATGGATACTTGAAAAATTTTTATTTAGGATTCTATCATGATCTTTTTTTATAGCACTTTTGAATATATTTTGTATAAATTTATAGTGGCTTCTCTCAGTATTACAAAATATACATATGAGCTATCTTAATCTACCTTTTTTCACTTCAAGTGACATAGAAACCTTATTCCTATTTAGGTCCCTTTATCCTCCCTGCTTTTAAATATAATTATGTTAATATCAGATGGTGTTATTGGGTTAGTTCTAATCATCAAATGTAATTTATAAAACTTGGGGGAGCAATTGTCTATTGTATGTGGAGGTATTTCCTTTTTTAGTTTTTTTCCCCCTCTTTTTAATTAAAATTTTTTAATGTTGACATTATTGCAGATGTACTCCTTTTTCACCCATTTACCCACCTCCACCCATCCTCCCCTCCCACTCCCTTGGCCATGAGGAACCCATAAATATTCTTTAGCTAATCCCTTCACCCCACACCTTTCTCCTGGGGCACTGGCCAGTCTATTACATGTATACATGCTTTTGGTTCCATTTTGTTCATCAGTTTATTTTGTTCAGTAGATTCTACTTATTAGTGCGATCATATGGTATTTATCTTTCTCTGACTGGCTTATTTTGCTTAGCATAATACTCTCTAGGTCCATCCATGCTGTAGCAAAGGGTAAGAGTTCCTTCTTTTTTTCACAGGCATGTAATATTCCATTGTATAAATGTACCACTGCTTTTTTATCCACTCATCTACTGATGGGCACTTGGGCTGTTTCCAGATCTTGGCTATTGTAAATAACACTGCTATAAACATAGGGATGCATTTTTCATATTATTCATTTCCTTTATTTGTGATGAATTTTCTTTAGCTAGTCTTTAAGGACAAATTCCTGCATTTATTGTTTTAAACATAAGATTAAATTTTTGAAGTACATACAAATGCACTATATATACTAAAGACATTGTATGTTTTAATGGTATGAAGAACATTAAAACATTTTCTTATACAGATGAAGATAATTTGTACCTTGTGATAATTAACAAAAAGATTTTTGGAATATAATAAAATGATTTAAGAACATGTTTGATTACACTGTCCTAGCTTTGAAATAAGAGTTGTTTGCCAAATTTTTTAATCTTAAGACTAGATTAACGTGGCCCTAGGTGGTTTGGCTCAGTTGATATAGCGTTGGCCTGTGAAATGAAGGGTCCCAGTGCGATTCAGGTCAAAGGCACATGCCTGGTTTTTGGACTTGATCCCCAGTAGGGGGCATGCAGGAGGCAGCTGATCAATGATTTTCTCTTATCATTGATGTTACTCTCACTCCCTCTCCCTTCCTCTCTGAAATCAATAAAAATATATTTAAAAAAGAATAGATCAACATGTAATTAATCTGCAGGTTAGTTTATAAATACTGTGCTGATTTCTACACTAACAAAAGTATCTTAATACTAATGCAAACATTTTATAATCTACTAGGGGCCCAGTGTATGAATTCGTGCTCCTTGAAAGGAACTGTGGGTCGCCAGGCTGCTGTGGGCACAGGGACGGGTCTTGGCCCATCCCCTGTACCCCTGCCCGGCCCCTCCCACTACAGCCCCTGGCCCCCATCTGCTGGCAGTCCCCCTCCTGCCGCTGTTGCTCCCACACACTGAGTGATGAGGGCTGGTGCCAGCAGTGGGTGCGAACAGGGCCAGTGCCAGCAGTGGGTGCGAGCGGCAGCTGCTGCCCCGATCACCCCTCAGGAGCAGTGGGAGGTAGAGAAGCCCTCAGGGGCAATCGGGACCAGCAGCTGTCACTCGCACCTGCTGACAGCGCCGAGCAATTGGGACCGGCACCAGGTGCCAGCAGCAGGTGTGAGTGGCGGCTCCAGCACCGGCTGCAGGTGCAAGTGGGGCTGTTGCTGGCAGCGGGTGCAAGAGGCAGCTGCTGGCCCTGATCGCCCCTCAGGAGCAGGGGGCGGTGGAGAAACCCTGAGGGGTGATCAGGGCTAGCAGCTGCTGCTCGCACCCGCTGACGGCGCTGAATGATCAGAACCAGCTCTGGCGCTGGCAGCGGGTACAAGCAGGGCCAGTGCCGGCAGCAGGTGCAAAACCAGGCAGGACCACGCCACTCGGGAGCAAAGAATTTTCAGTAACCATCAGAGGCTTGCCCTGATGACAGCGACTGGTGCCCTGCCTTGGTCTGGCGCCCCCACTCACTTACTCCACCATCAAGCTGTGGCCGATACCCGTTATGTTCCCCACGCGCCCTCTGGTGGTCAACACATGTCATAACGACTGGTTGTTCAGTTCAGTTCCTTTGTTTGGTCTATTTGCATATTAGCCTTTTATTATATAGGATAATGTTCCCCACCAATTTACATTATAAATGAAAGATAGAAATATTTTTGATGTAAAACACTACTAGTGTGATTTTTAATAAAGGTTTTGGGATTTCTTAGATTAATTGGAGCTCTTACTTTGACAATATACCTATATAAGGTGATGGCTGTTAATTTTGTATATAGTTACATATGAATTTCGAAGTAAGTTAGGATTATATAAATTGTTTATGTGAAAGTGTTATAGGCAATAGGGCTTTAGTTCTTGACATAGTCCAGGAAAGATCTCCCAATATGAGTACAGGTGATTTTGAGAGTACATTTATTAAAGCTGGGGACAGTGAAACAAGAGAAGGGCTTAAGATAGAAGAGGCAATGTCATAGCCACAGGAGTGAGCATAGGTGTGGCTGCCTTGGCCCTTTAGAAAGAAAGTCACAGAGACAGAAGAAGTGAGGCAGGTGTGCTTCATGGACTCAGGAAGCAAGTTACTGAAGCAAAAGAAAGGTCCTTGGAGAAAGAAAGCAAAGATACACACCTTAGCAAAGAAGTGGGAGGAAGGCATAGGTGGGAGAGGGAGAGAGAGGGAGAGAAAAAAAGAAAAAGAAAGAACCAGAATGGTGGGTCCTTTGCCTAAAGGGTTTTTATCTGTTTTTTAAGGCAGGAATTTTAGGGGAGCTCTCAGAGGAGGATCTCAGTAGAATATTCATCAGCTTTCCAGGTGTGTCCTTTCAGGGTCGTGGTCATTACTGATTGGTTGGCACTAGGGTAAGGGGTCATCAGTCATTGTGTCTGGTCCTGATGCCAGCCATTGCATGGCTTCATCTGGTTTTGCTGTTTTTCTGGGCCTGGAGCTGAAATACAACTGAGGCCTAGAGGTTATCTATACTTTGACCAAAACTCTATGGTCCACAGACTGGAGGCTTTGTTTCTAAGATTATTTGATGCTAAGGTATTACATATGTGTCCTTACCCCCCCATTAACCCCCCCAACCCCTCCACTTATGCCCTCACCCCCCTGTGCTGATGGAAACCTCATTGTCCTGAGGGATTAATGATTAAGGGAATGGTCCTGCAAGGGAGAAGGAGGTAGGTGAGTCAGGATACTGCAGTGGTCGGCAAACTCATTGGTCAGCAGAGCCAAATATCAACAGTACAACGACTGAAATTTCTTTTGAGTGCCAAATTTTTTAAACTTCTAACGCCACTTCTTCAAAATAGACTCGCCCAGGCCGTGGTATTTTGTGGAAGAGCCACACTCAAGGGGCCAAAGAGCCACGTGAGGCTCGTGAGCCGCAGTTTGCTGACCACGGAGATACTGGATTGGGTCAGTTTGAATCAGCCACCTATCTCAGTTTCTCCATTCCACTTGCCAAGGAATTTTCCTAGCTTCTTACTATACTGGTTCAAGCAGTTTTGTAAACAGATACTATTGACTATCTTTAAAGCTCTCATAAATGTATTTTTTTCTTTCTGCATATTCACAAGCATTTGCAATGGAATAACATCTAGTCTTTAATAGAGTAAATTAATAGGGTAATCATCAGACAAAAGTTTCTGTATTCCTTTCTTATAATGCTAATTTCCTTTCATTAACTTTTACTATAGTTAGTTTTTTTCAATGTGGCAATCAAAACACTTTTTTTGGCATAATTTTTACTTTTTCTTCATTTTTATATCATTTTTCCTGTTTTTTTTTTTCACTCCTCTATAACTGCATGGATTTGGAATGTGTGTGGTCAGATATTTAAATTTTTTTCATAAGGTGTTGTAGAAAACCCATTTCTTCCTCCTGAGCTGTTATGTACTTGGGTGGTCACTGAATCGTTTGATACTATAAGCTGTGAGCTATGCTTGCTTATTTGTACATTATTTTATTGTTTAAAATTACTTCCTAGAGTTAATTGCTTTCAGTCTATAGACTTTTTTCCCCCACAATCTCAAGTCTTTTGGATGTTATTATCTTGATAAGATTGTTTCCATTATTGACTTGGTTGTCACCTTTGAGTGGTATATTATGTAAATTTAAATGAGTTAGAAACTTATAAATAAATCCTCTTTAGTGCCAACTTCAGTGTTCTCCATGGTATAGCATAAGAATTTAAGAGATGTCTAGGTTAAAATGATAGAAAGTTTGTACTAAAGACTATTGTTTTAATTGTGAATTTGGAGTAATGTTTATATGACTGAGCCTAAAAATCTTTCTAGTGACGTAGGAAGATTTTTTTTTGCTAAAAGGATTCAGGATGATTTTTTTTTCTTTTCTATATTACACACATCCTTGATGTGATTCAGAATTATCTTTATAATCAGATGAATCAAACTATTTTTATTTGCAATGAAAACAAAATTTTTGTAAACCTTGTGCTATGTTTGGACATCTTTCTATGTCAGTACTTACAGTTTTCTGTTATTTTTATATCTGCATGGTCCTATTATTTATTCTGGTATTTTCTGTTAGTAAACATTTATATTGTTTCCAGCTTTTAAATATTTAGCCAGCACTTAATGAACAACTTTATTCCTAATAATTAGTTCAGTTTTTTATTATAGGATATCTACCTAGAGTGAAACCACTGTTTCAGTAGGACTGATCATTTAATGTTATGATTAATATCACCAAATTGTTATGAGTGTACTGACTTATACTCATTGCAACAGTGGCTTTGAATATTTATTTCTCCAACAGCTTCACTAGCACTAGTATTTAGCTCTTTTAACATTAACAATGTAGAATGATAGCTTATTTAATTTACATTTCTCTTAGTGAACTTGAACGTTTTGTCAAAGGTTTTGGATATTTGTGTTTGTTCTTCTGTGAGTTACAAACAGGTCATTCTTCTTTTGAGGCATTGACCTTTTCATATTACATTTAAATGGCTTTTTATATGTTACAGATATTAACCCATTTTGGAACAAATGCTTGTTGTATTCTTCAGCCAGCAATTTGCTTTAGATTTAGTTGAGCACTAGAATTCTTATATTTAGGAGTCCTGTGATTGAATAATGATGCCCAAACCCTCTAGACCAGTGGTTCTCAACCTTTCTAATGTCGCGACCCTTTAATACAGTTCCTCATGTTGTGGTGACCCCCAACCATAAAATTATTTTCGTTGCTACTTCATAACTGAAAATAATTTTCATGGCATTAGAAAGGCTGAGAACCACTGCTCTAGACAGATAAGTGTGGTGAGATACTCAAGCTAAATGAAACATGATGAAACTTAGACTAAAGCAATAAATAGATATATTTCTCTCTTCAGGGCATATACTATTTGAATTGTGTGGCCAGCAGAATTGTTTTCTGTTTCTGACACTTGTTTTGTAATATTAGGGAGAATAGCACTTCTATAATCTAAACTGGTATATATACAGGGTATCCCAAAAAGATGTATATACACTTTAACAGCTGATAGCTCAATTTTAAAAATGAAATGTATTTTAATAAACACTGCCTTTTCAATTATTCAAGATGTATGTATACATTTTTGGGACACCCTATATTTTAACCATTTGTATGCCATAAGCGTCTATAGATGCAAGCAGTGGACCTTTTTTAATTAAATTCAAAATATCGTGGCAGTTAACTGGTTAAATCCCCCCCCCCCCCCATTTTTTGGTGGTAAAATATATATGGCATAAAATTTACTGTCTTACTAATTTTTAAATGTTCATTTAATTGGTATTAAATACATTCATAATGTTATATAACTATCACCACCATCCATCTTTATAACCTTTTTCATCTTATAAAACTGAAACTGTGTAACCATTAAAAGGTAATTTTTAGTTACCCCCTTCTCCCAGCACATGACAGTCACCATTTTATTTTCTATCTTTATGGTTTTAACTTCTCTAAGTACTTTATATAAGTGGGATCATACTTGTCTTTTTGTGATTGGCTTAGTTCACTTAGCATAATGGCCTCAAAATTCATCCATGTCATAGTATGTCAGAATTTTCATCTTTTTAAGGCTGAATAATATATCATTGTGTGTATGTTTCACATTTTGCTTATCCATCTATCCTTAGATGAATACTTGGGTTGCTTCCTCATTTTAGCTATGAGGAATAATGCAGCTATGAACATGGCTGTAAAATATCTGTTTGAGACCCTGCTTTCAATCCTTTTAGTGGAATTGCTCTGTCATGTGATAAATTTATTTTTAATATTTTGAGGAACTCTTATTGTTTTCTATAGCATTTTACTACACACAGGCAGCGTTAGAATCTGGAAAGAGTAACTCGAGCCTCTAGAACAAATGCAGGCCTGTGGACACCTTGATTGCAGCCCAGTGAACCCCATTTCCAACTTCTAACCTCTAGGACTATAAGATAACACAGTTGTGTTGCTTCCGGCCTCCCAATTTGTGGTAATTTATTTCAATAGCAATAGGAAACTAATACAACCATTAAACCAACATCAGCAATCACCTACGTCTGGACTTTTTATTACATGAAGGAAGACTTACGTATTTAAGTCTTCCTTGTTGAATCTGTTATAGACAGGTATTTATAATTCCTGACACGTAAGAGTAATTTCCACCTTTATGTCCTTTGTAGAACCATTGGTATTAGGACAAGATTATCTGTTTGTAGATTGTTTTATTTCACTCAGCTGTAAAATCATCTAGCCTGGCTGGGAGTGTATGTGTGTGTGCATGTGTATGTGCATGGGGAAGAATGAAGTGGGTTTTTTTTAAAACTAAACTTTGAATTTGTTTAAAAGTCATCAGTGTATTTAGGTTTACTATATTTTTAAATTCATTTTATTATATTATAAAGCTGTCTAATTTCATTTTCAAATTTATCTCAGTTAATGTACTTATAATACTTTCTCTGTGTGTGGTTATAATGACCTTTTCATTCCTAATATTGTGTATTTCTTTTCCTTGATCAATCTTGTGTAAACCATTTAAAAAGAAGTAGCTTTTCCTTTTTTTTTTTATATTGTTTTCTGCTCTTATAACTACTATTTCTTTTCTTTGCCTTTGTTTGGACTCACTCTCTACCTCTGCAACATCTGAGTTAAACAATAAACACATTGATGTTTTATCTTCTAATGTATGCTTCCCCCCCTATAGCTTTAGCTGTATCCCACATGTTTTGGTATGATTCTGACACTGTTGCCAGAGGAATTAATGGGTCAGATTTCCCAGACACGAATGGGAGTAGGGTCCTTGAGATACCGCTGAAATAAGAATTTTCAGAAGCCCTCACTGAAGAATTAGATGTAGTAAGAGGCTTTATTTGTGTGGAGTTACATTTCTTGGGTTCCAAAGTCCCATGCACCTTAAACCAGTCCTGAAAGGGGTACAGCTGGGGTTCCAGCAGAGCCAAAAGCAAGGCTCATGTCCAGAGCTTCTATTCCATGTTGCAGCCGGGTATAGTTCAGCATTCAAGCTAATTAAAGCCCATTCGTCCATTGTGTGGGCCATGTGGGTGCAGGGGAGTGGGTCAGGGCTAAACGCCAAGAGCAAAGGAGTGTGCTCTTTTGTTCGGAAGTTCAAATATTCAGGTTTCCTGCCTTTGCAGTGTCCAGGCCTATTCTGGCCACTGACTTGCTCCCAGGTGTGACTGATGGGCAAGCACCTTCCCACACTGGGACCTTACTGGGCATGCATCCAAATTGCCTTTGTCCAGTCCCTTCCCCGCATTGATCAGCGGGAAACAGATTTGCAGAGTGTTAAATTAGCCAATCTATATAAGTGGCATGCTTATATTATCTAGTCTTCTCTTTATTCCTTTCTTGTTAAATGATAACCAGGTTATTATAAGGGCATCTACACCAATTTCAGTGTGTGTGTGTGTGTGTGTGTGTGTGTGTGTGTGTGTGTGTGTGTGTTTTGCTTGTTTGTTTTCCCCACACCACCAAGCCAGACCCATAGGTTTAAGGCTCAGTCCTACAAGACTGACCCCACCCTCACCTCACTTGCCAGTGGCTAGTCTAGGTTGTTACCCGTGCTTCTGACTGACCAGTTAGATGGTTCTAGTAATTCCCCCTCCTTGTATTCCGTTATTAGTGTGGCTCACTGAACTCAAAGAAACATTTTACTTACTAGATTACCTGTTTGTTTTTTTTTTATAAAAGGAACAGCCAAATGCACAAGGCAAGGTATGTGGGAAGCACAGGTTTCCATATTCACTGAGTAAGCACCTCTCCCTGAATCTGCATGAGTTCACCAGCTTGGAGACTCTCTGAACCTAGTACTCTTAGGTGTTTTTTTTTTTTGTGTGTGTGTGTGTGTGTTTGTGTGTGTTTTGGAGGCTTCACTACATAGGCAATGAAATCATACCAGGGGTGGAGGCTGGGGTGGAGGAGGAGAAGCAGATGGGACGTTTTCCTAGCAACCATCTCCAGTCCTTAATTACCTAGGGACTTTCCAAAAGTCACCCCATTAGCATAACAAAAGACATCACTATTGCTGTGATCACTTAGGAAATTTTATGAGTTTTAGGGGCTATGAGCCATGAACTGGGATTAAGATCAAATATATATTTCTTATAAATCACAATATCACATTTGCTATATCAGCCTTCATTATCATCCAATTCTAAATATTTTCTAATATATTTTGATTTCTTCTTTGAGACGTTTATATGGCATTATATTTTTAATTTCCCAACACTTGAGAGTTCAGATTACATTTTTTTTGAAAATTAATTGCATTTCAATTGGAGAATGAGGTTGTTATATTATTCACTTACATGTGTAACCTTATCGAATTACCTAACTTCCCTCAATGTTACTTTTTCCACTAATAAAATAAGATAATTATTGTTCCCCTTTGGATTTTGAAGTCTTGCAAGGTAATAATTCTATGTATTGTTGAGTAATATGTAAATAGATATGTTTTCATTTTCCATATATATACTTACATTTCCCTTTTCACTCTTAATATTTTTCATTACTGCTTTTCGGTATTGTGATTACATGGAGTAATACATAAGAAGCAAGAATTTCATTCTGATTTTTATTTATCTGTTATTAATTAAAATCCTCTTATGTTCTGGAAAATGAAATATAATCCTTCTCTTAAAAGGCTCTTCATTAAATAGGGAAGATGTATTCAAAATGGTGATGTTGGATGACAAAAGAAGTCTATCATGTTTGCTCTGTAGATAGTGAGGAGGGGTATTTTAGACAGAGGGAAATGTGTATATAAAAGCTTGAAGGTACAAGAGAGAGAATTACTAATTTGTTTTTTTTTAATTTTTAATATATTTTATTGATTTTTTTTTATATAGAGAGGAAGGGAGAGAGAGAGAGAGAGTTAGAAACATCGGTGAGAGAGAAACATCAATCAGCTGCCTCCTGCACACCCCCTACTGGGGATGTGCCCACAACCAAGGTACATGTCCTTGTCCGGAATCGAACCTGGGACCCTTGAGTCCTCAGGCCAATGCTCTATCCACTGAGCCAAACTTGTCAGGGCTAATTTGTTTGATAGAGGCTGGAATATACAGTGCAGGGAGAAATAAGACTGGTACAGTAAACAGCGACAGAATGTGGAATACCTTCGTAGAATTTGGACTTCATTTGTAGGACAGAGCTTCCTAATAAATATTCCCCACCATCCTGGCGCATGTGAAAGAGTAACAGTGGTGCCAAAATACCTCAGGGGAGACATGCCAAAGGGTTGTGCTAAGTTGACATCACTGGGACTGAAGAAAAGTACAAAAATTTGAAACATACTTAAGAAGTAGAATTTATGGGACATGAGTGGGTCTGAACTCAGAAGTTTAGAATGAGTTTTGGGCTTGGGAGATGGTAAAAATAGTTTCAGATTTGGGGCATGATTTGGTGTCTTTTGTGTGAGGCAAGTGAAATTTGATCCATTTTGGGATTTCATAAATTGATAATTCAGTAGTCAGTCAAATATGGGTGCAGATTATTTAGGGACTGAAGATAGATGTTTTAGAATTAGCAACGTAATGAATGGCAGTTGAAGCTATGTTCATAGATGGTTTTCTCAGGGAGAATGGATATTTGTAGGATTTAAACATCTTGTTCTGCACCATACCTTAAGTATGAATTCTCCTGATTTCTATTTCTAATTTTGTTATTATCAATACCAGCAACCACTTTATAATCTCAATTTTATGACTTTCACTCTTTGTGATCACCACTGTTTCTTTTTATAGCACACCTCTTTGCTATTCCAACTCCAAATCCATTGATTGGACCTTTTTTATTTTCTTGCCATTCTGGAATTGTTACCTCCCTCCTTTACCCAACTATAGTCTGAAGTTTGTTATTATAATCATCACAATAAAAATATCCTCAACTCTTTAGCTTTGTTTTCTCTTATCCTTTCTCCCTCAATTATTTTGCTTCTCTCTTCTTCCCTTGATTAAATTCAACTTTCTGCCTACTCTGTGCTTGCATAAGCACAAGTCAATGTGTCTGAAGAAAAAACATAATACGAATTTTCTAATTTAAATCATGGTCACTGACTGCTACTTTTTTGTAAACTTTCATTCTTTTAGTCTATTTACTCTTTCATTATTTTAGACAGCCATCTCATATGTTCTCCTTTCTCCTTAAACCTTCAGCTCCTTCTTCCATATCCTCACTCAGTTGCTGACTTTTCTCCCTTTTTCATTGAGAGGATATAACTAGTCACAGAAAATTTACTGAAGTTTCCATCACTAAATATACATACCCATCTTCCCGACTGTTACTATGGATGAACTTACCTGTCCTTTATATATAAGGCCAGCCCATATACATATGCATTTGATTCCATTTGTCTCACCTCCTCAAGAACGTTACTCCAGAATTTCTTTGTGTTTTCTGTTTCTACTTGATCCACAGCATATAGAGTTGCATAAAATTTTCCCATCAAAAACAACAGGCAGCAGGAACAACCACATCTTGATTCTCCATCACTCTCCATTTACCATCCCATTACACTGCTCTCTTTTAAGCAGCATTCCTCAAAAAGAGTTGTCTGTTCTCTCTCTCTCCAGCTATCATACCCTTCTGACTTGAATCCACTTCATTCAGATTTCTGCTCTTCTCCAGGTCACTAGTGACCTCTATATATTGCTAAATCTACTGATCATTTTTCAATGTTCATCTTCCTTGACCTGTCAATGGCATGTGATACAGTTGATCACCTCCTTCTTATAAAAGACTTTATTCATTTGCCTAGTAGAACCTCACTCTTCTGGTTTTTCTTTTATCTCATTAGTTACATCTACTCACTCCTTAGATGCTGGTTGCTTCTCATCTCCTGGATCTCTAAAGAATAAGAGTGTGCCCTTCCATATCTTATTTTTCTCCAAAGACCACCTCACTGACACTGTAAATACCTAACTTATTTATTCATATATTATCATTTTCACCTATTAAAGTATATTCTTTACACAGGTGGAGATTTTAGTCAGTTTTGTTCACTGCTGTATCCCCAGAACATAGTAGGTACTCAATAAATATTTGTTAAATGAATGAGTCTTAACATTCTGCAAAGGTAGAAAGACAATAGCTAAAAAGTAATATAATGGAGAACCAACATTTTTTTTCAAGTAAGCATTGTGAACTATACTCAAACTCCAGCGGTCTGAGTCGAGAGTCTAGAGTCCTCTCTCATTTTTATATTATAAGACCTCCTGGAAAGATAGCTGGAATAGAGATAGACTGGAACTAAATAGGGTAAGCTGAGCTAGTTAATAGATTAGTTCCTAGCCTACCACTAATTTAGTTCTGTGACCTTAAACAAGTCGCTTCCTTTTTAAAAAATCCTTACCCATGAATATGTTTTTCATTGATATTTTAGAGAAATGGTGGGGGAGAGGGGAGAGAGAGAGAGAGAGAGAGAGAGAGAGAGAGAGAGAGAGAGAGAGAGAGAGAGAGAAACATCGATGTGAGAAACATCTATTGGTTGCCTCTCATGTGTGTCCTGACTGGGGTTTGAACCTGCAACCTAGGTATGTGCCCTGATGGGGCATCAAACCTGCCACCTTTTGGTGAACAGGGTGATGGGCCAACCAAATGAGCCACACCAGCCAGGACGGTTGCTTACTTTTTTGAGTTTCATTTCCTCATCTCTAAAATGGAGATTGTAGACTATATGTTATCTAAGGTCTTCTAACCTCAGTAATTTTATATTGTGTAATTGTGGGATTTTATGCCAAGACTTATTGGGCCAAAGAAGTGCAGAGAATGCAGGGAAATAAAGATTGTTCTTATAGTTTAAACTTGTCAAACTGGAAATATGGAGTTCTACTCTACCATGTCTGATGTGCCTCAGTAACTTAGGCTGTGCAGCCTGGGATCTCTGGTATAGATAGCAGAGAGGAGAGGTGTGGAGAGCATCCTGCTTGAGTGAATATGGTGTATTTTTGAGAAAACTGATCAAAGAAGAAGGAGTTCTAATAGATTGAATGGTGGTTTGGTTTGGGCAGATTATTGGAGGAGAATATTAAAAGCCAGAGAGGGGTATTTAATTTTGTTATGATATTAAACTGGAATTCAATAAGGTTTTTTTATGTGGAAAAAATGAAAGTACCATCTGAAAAAGATGAGTTCAACATGGATTTTTTTTAAGGAAGGAAAGATTGGAGTTAAGTAAGCCAAGTGAAAAAGCTGATATGGACAGGTAGCTCAGTTGGTTAGAGCAGTGGTCGGCAAACTGCAGTTCACGAGCCACATGCGGCTCTTTGGCCCCTTGAGTGTGGCTCTTCTACAAAATACCACGTGCGGGCACGCATGTACAGTATGATTGAAACTTCGTGGCTCATGCGCAGAAGTTGGTTTTCGGCCTGGGTGAGTCTATTTTGAAGAAGTGGCGTTAGAACACTCAAGGGGCCAAAGAGCCGCATGTGGCTCGCGAGCCGCGGTTTGCTGACCACTGGGTTAGAGCATCATCCCAACAGGCCAAGGCTGTGGGTTAAATCTCTGGTCAGGGCACATAAAAGAATCAATCAATGAATGCATAAATAAGTGGAACAACAAATCAATGTGTTTCTCTCTTCTCTCTCTCTCTCTCTCTCTCTCTCTCTCTCTCTCTCAAATCAATGGGGGGAAAAAGCTGGTATAATAATTCTAGGAACAAAAAGGATCTGAATGTTCTTTCCTGAAAGCAGTGGAAATGGGGAAAGGGGAGATAGAAAGATATTAGAAGGGATGAATCAAGGAATTGGAGAATTAAGATGATTTTGTGTTTTAGCCAGGGTTAGTAGGGTGTTTTTATCCTATGTTATGAGTGATAGCTGGAGGAAAGTATTTTATATGGATGGATGGACTGCAGGTCAGGATTTGGAAATTACTGGGCATAGAGGTTTTAAAACTTTTTATTCCCCTCTAAATGAAATGTTATGTGAAGATCCAATATGTAAAAATACATAAAAAATGAAAGGTTATTCTCAGGGTCCATCTATGTTGTTGCAAAGGCAGTATTTCATCTTTACTTATGACTGAGTAGTATTCCATTGTATATATGTACCATACCACATCTTATTTATCCAATCATCTATTGAAGGATACTTCAGGACCTTGAGAATATTATGCTAAGCAAAACAAATCAGTCAGAAAAAGCCAAGAACTATATTATTTCATTCATATGTGGGGTATAAAACTGAAACTCATTCACAGGCAACAGTATGGTGGTTACCATAGGAAAGGGGGTGGCGGGAATAAAGAGTAAAGGGGGTCAATATATGGTGACGGAAGATGATCTGACTTCGGGTGGTGGGCAGTCAATGCAGTATACAGATCACATATTATAGAAATGTACACTTGAAGCCTATATAATCTTATTAAGCAATGTCACCCCAATAAATTTAATTAAAATTAATAGTAAAAAATGAAGCTTATTTGTTTGGCACAAGGGCAGAGGTGTGTGGTAGATGGCACCAACATCTTGCTGGCTGGTCCTCCTATTCTTTGAAGCACTTCTTTGAATCTGAGGGCTCTAATGAGGATAGTCAGAAATCAATGAAGCAGATTATGTGTAAGTGTTTTTCTAGATTGACTATTTGGTGACCTGAGAGTTTGTTATATCCTGTGAATTATCGAGGTGGCAACATTTGTGTCTTCTTGGCTTAGCCATTATTTATTGTTTTAGTCTCTTGTCTGGACTATGGGGAATGGCAGAATACACAAAAGATATTGTCCCTCACCTATGGAATTTATAGCTCCTTATAGAAAGCCACCATTTAAAAGAGAATTAAAAATCATCAAATAATTGTAAGTATAATCCATCAGGGGCTGTGATAAATATCCATTGATCGGAGTTTGTTAGAACACCTAGCCTAGCCTGAGGGGGTTGCGAAGAAGAATTCAAGGAAGACTTCCTTGGGAAAGTTACAATTGAGATTGCCTGGTGTTGAAGAGAGAGAGAGAAGACAGGTTCCTTCATGGCCAGGGCAAGGTGAAAGGAAACACAGGTAAGTATATGTCATGTGAAAGATTCTGGGCTTTTTTCTGAGATTATTGGTAAACCACTGAAAGGCTTTTTAGTAAGGGAGTAAGGAACTCATTTACATTTCAAACCTATCAACCTAGTAAAGAGTAGGTTTCAAGTGAGGGTGAGGTGGAGATGGGGCCAAAGGGATACAGGGTGACCACCTAGGAGACCACAGATGTAGTTCAGATGAAAGTTGGTTAGTCTTAATAGTGTATAATGTTACTGGGGAACTAGAGAGGAAAGTAATTCAAGATATATTTAGGAGGTAGCGTAACAGGAATTGATGATTATTTCGCTCCAGAGTATAAAGGAAAGTATCACTAATGACACCTGAGATTTTGATCTGAACAGTTGTATAAATGTTCATGCCATTTATTAAAGTTATGGACTATACCTTTTATATTTTAGTTTTTCATGTTGCCTTCACTTCTCATTTTCTATTTCTTCTGTCCCTTCATTGCCTTTGTTCATCACCATCTTCTCCATGCCTTCGTGTTTTCTGTACACATTTAAAATGACTGCTTCTTTCTGTGTCTTAATTCAAATTCAAACCTTCCTCCTAATCATGGTATAAAACTTTATCCTTGGAGACTCCATCAATAATCTCATACTTGATTATGTTATCTTTATTTTATAGCTTATCACTATTTGTTTTTAGTCTGTACCTTCCTGTTTTGTATTTGGTGCTGCTTTGCAGTTATTCTCTGGCCATTTTTATATGCATGTGCATACATTTACAGATGTTCCTAATTTATGCTGTCATTTCCTTCTACGTTATGAATGTTTGCACCTGAAAATCAGAGTAAAAAGTATGAGTACCCCCTCAGTTGTATTAGTTCATTCTTCAGTACATTCAGTAGAATTTTACATTATTAAAAATGTTACATTTATGTTGTTAAGAAATATTAAGTGCCTGTTCTAGATAAATCATCTAAATTGAATAGCAAAGATATTTCAAAATAGGGATTTTGATGAGAGGAGTGGTGATAGTATACAGGATCTTTTAAAACTAGATGTTAAGAAAGGCTTATGAATAAAATTATTCAGAAGTTCTTTCTAAACTGGACATCTAACTACTTTATACAAAAGATCATTGGTTAAAAGCATTAGATTGTTTGCATCAACTTTGTAAATGCCTTTGAATTTATTGTTAGATGAATAGTAATCCTAAATTTTTATTACTGTAGATTTTTGCTTTTTATTTTATTTTTTATTTTTTATTTTTTTCCAGGTTTCAGAGCAAGGTTTAATGCATTCACACATCAAAGTTATTTTCAGAAACATAGAAAGTCCTAAGTCACACTGTAGATTTCCTCTCGATCCATGCTGAAGGCTGGGGCTGTTCCAGATGCAGCAGGTGCTGAGAAGGAAGCTGTTGGCACCACCAGTCAGTCACCAGAGGGGTCTGAGGAAGTCATTTTAATTAGTCGTCCTTCTTAAACTTGCCATTGATGTAGGGCACCCAGTCCAGAATCAGCCGCCAGTGAGTGGCCCACACTAGCCCCACGGTGCCCACGGTGCCCCACATGCCCGCCGTGGGGATCCAGTTCTTGGCCAGTTGGAGGTAGCGCGGGCCCAGGAACTTGCTCAGCATCGCGTCGAGGTCCGCAGCTCAGGGTGACCCCAGTTGCTCCAGGCCGGGACGCACGACCTAGGCCCGCAGAGATGATTTTTGCTTTTTAAATATATTTCATTAAGAAGCACATAAGGAGTTTACTGTTTTCCTTTCTTCTCTTTTTCATCTATTTATTCATCCTTTTATAATTATTTTGTTTTAATATGTCCTCTATCTGAAACTTCTTTTAGCTCATTTCAGAATTATCTGAACTCTTATAACTTAGTAGCCATTCCAAGGAGTACCATCATTAATTCAAAGATTATTGCATCATATTTTAATAGTGTATGTATATTTTTAATTTGTAATAAGTAGGTCAAAAGAAAAGTGAAATATTGAACATTTAATAGTATTCATTTTGATGTCTGAGTTTGAGAACTTTGACTATTTTGTAAGATATATTCAAAATGAAATTAAAAATGGATTCTCATTAATCTTAAAATGACAAAATATAGAATTTATCCCATTTTAGGAAGTTGCAAGAAGATCAGTTAAAAAAGTGAAGTTTCAGAAACTTTGAAAATAACTGATGTAAATGTTGATTAGTATACATACTATACTATTTTTAACATGTTAACATAATTTGAAAATTTGAACTATATTTTATGAGCTTAACTAGTTGTAAGTTAACGTAAAGCAAAATAAAACTACAATATTTTAAAAACTAAGCATAAGGCAGTTTGGTAAAGTTTAAGAACATGAATGTTTTAGTTGGAACAGATGTGAAAGGCATATTATTTTAAAGGAAAATGAGGTCCACAGCTATCTGTTTGGAAATGTCTTTCAATTACAGTGGCGTCCATGAATGGTGGATTTGAATAAAGATTTGGCTAGAACTTTTCTATATCCTATTCTCTATTTCCCTTTGAATAAGAAATAGCATGTGTGAAATACATTTACTATAATCCATTCCATACTGTGTAATAAAAATTCTGTGAAGAATGATTATGCATGGTCTGAAATTATCCTGATTATGTTCTTTTCACTCTCAGCTAGCTAGTATTTTAATGTTTATATAAACGTTATAGAGTGTGTTGATATATTAATTTATTTTTCAAAATGAGAATATGGCATAACTTACTCTCATTACAGATAATTACATTCTATTCATGGTGTAACTTCCTGTATTTGACCAAGCACGAAACATTATTCACTGAAAAGGAACTAAGGAGTGAACAATAAGCCACACAATTAGAAATTAATTCTTGCATTTTAAGTTTGGAAGTTGCCTAACAAGATTATTTGCATTTACCAATTCTTATATTAAACTCTAGAATAACATTCAGTTTTTTATTTTATTTTTATTTTATTTTTTAAATATATTTTATTGATTTTTTACAGAGAGGAAGGGAGAGGGATAGAGAGTT
Source organism: Eptesicus fuscus (assembly GCF_027574615.1). Taxonomy (NCBI): domain Eukaryota; kingdom Metazoa; phylum Chordata; class Mammalia; order Chiroptera; family Vespertilionidae; genus Eptesicus; species Eptesicus fuscus. The sequence goes on along the minus strand of NC_072482.1, from coordinate 14,773,975 downwards.
AGAAACATTGATGAGAGAGAAACATCGATCAGCTGCCTCCTGCACCTCCCCCACTGGAGACGTGCCCGCAACCAAGGCACATGCCCCTGACCCGAATCGAACCCGGGACCCTTGAGTCCGCAGGCCGACGCTCTATTCACTGAGCCAAACCGGTCTCGGCAACATTCAGTTTTTTAAAATAAGAGATAATTGAGCCAGTTTAAAAGGGTATCTTTTTGTTTACATTAAAGGAGAAATAAATATTATATTATTACTTATTTAAATTTAAATGTTAAAATTTCAGTATATAAAATATAGCTTAGTATATATTTAATTATTTTATTAATATAGTTTATTAATAATCAGAAAATATTTTTATACTTGCTTTTAATGAGTTCGCTTTCTTTGAACTCCTCATCTTGTTTCCATAAGGAAGAGTAGTAGGCATGTGTTTATGACTGTTTAAATCAAATCAAGAGTATTCAAACTTTAAAATAGGTAAATATGAATTTGATTTTGTTCCTTTGAAAGTAGAAGATAAATAAGATATAGAATGACCATTTGTTACAAGTTCAATAATTTCATATAAGGCTTAACCCTTTGCACTCACTTGCTTTTTTCTCGATTCCTTTATTCTACTCGGGATTTAATTTTTTAAATACCCCAGATTTTACAAAGCGCAGCAGTAGAATAAAAAACTGGAGTTTCTTTTCATACAAACTTATTTATTTGGATTTTTTTATATTTCAAGTTATTGATACATTCAAAGAGTATAAAAAGAGCTGCTACCGATGCTAACCGTTTCGAGTCACACTCGACATCCGAGTGCAAAAGGTTAAAGAATAATAATCTTGTACATATTTCATCCAGACATTATATCAGTGAATGTAACACCTTTTTTTTCAAATTTTACAAAGTCATATTTTACTCTGATGCTTACAAGAGTATGGACTTTGGAACCAACTGTCTACCACTTAATAACTGTGACTTCTGGCAAGTTTGTTAACCCCTCTGAGCCTTATTTTCATCATCTATAAAGTGAAGAGAGTTTTGAGCATTAAGTAAGTTCAAAAATATAAAGTGCTTATCAACAGTACATTTCATGTAGTAAGTGTTAATTTGCATGTAATATATGTGAGATTATTATACTAGCTACACTTATACAAATAAGTGATTTTGAAATCTTGAAAGTTTGTTGATTAAAAATTAAGAGTCAAAATGGTTTGTGCTTTAACTATTTTACTGGCCATTTTGATTATACATTTATTTCTCATTAATGTATTAATGTATACTTATTTTCATTTAACATTGGAAAATTTTACTGTCATTTAATACTGGTAAAATTTTACTGTCATTTAATACTGGTAACCATTAAGAAATAGACAATAAAATTACATAGAAATTATATGGACAATACTTCATACAATAATACAATTGGAGAACAAATTTCTAAATGCTTATCATATGGAGGCGCCTGGCATCTGATCAAACAAGGCACTCGCTACACATATTGGTGTTTTATTAAATATTTGCTGAATTGAATAAAAATAGTTAATAAACATAGAGATGTGTTGTTGATAATTAGTTTTTTATTATAAACTAGAGGCCCAGCAAGGAGGCGCCCCGCCTCCCGCCTTGTAAGGAGGCACCTCGCGGGGCCTGGGACCCGTGCCTGACTCACAGTGTCCCCTGGCCTCCCTGCCTGTGTCTGCTCCAGGGCTGCCCGAGCTGCCGCGCCGGCTTGGGCAGGCCCCCCTGTCTCTGTCTCTGCCTCGGCTCTGGGCCTCACCTGCTCACACAACATCCTCCACACAACATCCTCCTGTCTGGTCATGACCCGTTATGGCGTCCTGGCCTAATTTGCATTATATATATATATATATATATGTTTTATTTCCTCCTATTATTTTGCTTTTCATTTTTCCTTTGTCTGTTGCATAGAGAAATGATTCTTTTAGTGTTGGGTTGACGGGGGATGTAACATGACTGAGTGCCTCCCCTTGTAGATGTCTCTATGGATTGAAGCTAGATTATGGTATTTAAGATACAAACTAACTTTCCCTAGAACAGAAAAATTCTTGTCAGTCAAGCTGCAGACTCACATAAGTAAGGTTCTGGTCTTAAAGAAACATAATGTTTAACTGATCTTTGAAAAATCTAGAGTTCAAAGTCATGCATTGCAAAAAAGGAAAACATTGATGAAATATGAATGCTTTTTGTACTGCAAGCAAATAAAAGATATTCCTTTTAGGCTGAAAGATAGAGAAAAACACCCATAGCAAAACAGAAAATGTGTTATAGGTTTAACAGTGGTTTCACGTAATGTGAAAAATTATGCTACTGTGAAAGTACTGAAGACTCATCATCCTACTATTGAATTACCTACAAATGTCAATCTTCAGTATTTGGTAAGGTTTGTTGCCTGACCATAATGTAGGAAAAATAGTCTATTGAGTTACCAAGTATTTTTGGTGTATACTTTGCTCCAAAACAAGTGATATTTTTTTCACTGTCAGAGCCAAGGAAATGATTTTCATGTGGTTAAGGATAAATATGCAAAAAATAATTTTTCTCATCAAATTATTTAAGGTGCTGCTGAATTGTGAAGATTCTGCTTTAATTGGTAATTCCTCAGGTGACCAGAGTAGGTCTCAGGTTACATTAATTGTACATAATTTAAGTTTGTAATGGTGTGATAAAGTAATTTAAAATTAAGCTGATTTATTTTCTGGCAAGGAAAAACAGACTTACCTCTATATTAGAGGTATTCATTAACTGCATACATAATTTAATGCAGCATAACATTTTAAAAGTATTTTTTAATCAATGTATCTTATTATCTTGGGTTAATAAATTTTGAAACATAAAATTGTTTGTATTACTAATTTAAGGAGACTCTATCCCTGAGGATGACAACAGCCTTTATAAGCACTAATAGAAAGTGTAATGATTTCTTTCTTAAGATTTAAAAATGTTATAAAATAACACAAATATTTGTAAAGGAAGTAACAGTACGGGGAACTAAAGTGTTATAATCGGTCTGTTTGTAGCTATTCTCTTACAATTTTCTATACCCTCAATCAAATGATTTAGTTTCATGTTATTCAGAGCTTAAAATAACAGATATAATTTGAAGTTAATGTGTCTACTCAAACACAATAGGTAACTGTTTCAACAACTAAGACATTAGTGTTCCTAGTGTTATAATTTCAGGTAGCATGGCTTAAGTCAGAACTCACAGACTATGTGTATAGAATTAAAAAGTTATAGCGCTTAGTCAAAAATCATTCCTGTCAGCTATTAATAACTAACTTAGGATCAAGCTAATTTTTTCAAAATATTAATTATTTTGAAGCTTAAAATGGATGTTGTTTTAAGTATGTCAATGTTATTATAGATGGCACATTGATTCATTATATTGTGGTTATTCCCAAATTATGAAGCTTGATTTTTTTTCCACAAGTGGAATTTTCAGTAAACTATTGTAATATACTAGAGACTGATTCTTTTTTTTTCCTCCATTTTCTTATGGTTAATTTTAAAAAAATGAATTTTAACTTGAGCTATCATAAAGTATTAGGAGGAAACTTTCTAGTTTTAAATCGTAAGTTTTGTATGCTCCCAAAGCTGCCTAGTGTTCAATTCTTAACTTCTTCACATCTCAGAGCTTGTGATTATGGCCAATGAGGCAGACATTTATACTTTTATTCTTTTTTCTACTGTTGCTGAGTACAAAATGACACTCAATTTTTGTAAAAGTGATCCTACTTCAAATCAGAAAACTTCCTCACTAGAATATATGTTCCTATTTTGGAAAGCTATTTTAAAGATATTTTGTTTCTAGCTTTCATATTGATTATATCTCTTATTTTAGGAAAATGTGATTAAGTATCATTTTAAAGTAATAATGGGCAATTCAAAATATCTAATTTTTCAGATGAGATCTTGGTCAGCAGACAAGATAAAAGATAAATTGAGAACTTTGAGATACTTTTAGATAATTTGTAGAAATGCAGTGGTGTAGAATTATCAAGTTTTATTGAAACAACATTCATAGTAGGGAGAATGTAAGTCTGAATGCTTTTCTAAGTTCACAGGCTGAATAGATGTTAAATGTAGATGAGACAAATACATATTTAAATTTCTTAATTTAACATGGAATTCGGGTATTTTATAGATTTTGTTTAGTAGGTTCACTTTTCAGTTTGTAAATTCAATGCAAAGCAGTTATCTGGGAAAAAGCAAATGTCTATTAAAAGACATGAGAAAGCCACTGCTTACATAAGGTTTATAGGGACTTAAAAATACAAAGCAAAATAATTTTATAGTCTTGACTTTTTTGGTTCTGTTTAGTAAACTAAAAAACATAACATCCAGTTTGTTTTTCTGCAAGTACCCTAGAACTTTTTTTTGTCATTCATTGTACCTTAATTTTGTTACATTGCATATTTTAATATGAATTCCTCGATATTATTTTTATTAGTTTATAAAATCATATAAGTGATATATAAAATTTTCATCCAGTTCAATAGGCATATATTTAGTGAATCTTTGAAAATGTTTATTAGTTAAGCATGCTTGGTAAAAATGCATATAAAGAGGAACCACCGTGAAAAACAGGAGCCATTTAAAAATTCCTTGGTAGTTTTATTTTCTTTTCAGATCATTTTAGTAATTAGAAGATAGTGCTGGCTAATTGTTCATTAACTTTTGAATCATTCATTAAAAAAAGTCATTAAAAGCAAAAATTGCCTGAAATGACCATGTGCCATTTTCTCCCCCATTTATTTAATCCGTTGTTCACTCTGTGTTAATTCAACAACTTTTTAATTGATTTCATCAAAGATTAACAATCTTTCAATATTCCTAGCAATGTTTCTTAAAATCCAGTTAAAATATGTAGAAATAGGAATTCTATCACTGTAATGACAAATGGAGTGTTAAAGCATTATTCCTAATGACAAAACTTTTTTTTTATCCATTGTTAAGTTTAACAGTCAGTATTATTTATTTCTACCTTTTTTTGCCAGGATGTTTTCTGAGGATGGGTTCTTTTAGATAAACTGCATCAGGGAAGAGACACTAAATCCATGTTGTTCCTTTTTACATTTTTTATAAAACAAGACTTTTTAAAATTTTGATTTATAGCATCACATTAAATCAATCTTCTCCATGTTTCCCTGAATCACTTTCATATTCTCATTTTTAAGCAGTAGTCTTCACAATATTTTTACGGAACCAAAAGCCTAATTGTAGCACACCACACAATCTTTTGAAAAGTTATGAAAATACAATTCTTGTGCTTAATGATATCCAGAAAGCATAATATTCTGGAAAAAAAATTCCCTTTAGTCAATTTAAAATTAAACACTCTAATGCAAAAGGATATCTAAGGTGAAAGATGTTTGTGTAATGCTAAACATAACCAAAGAAACTGTGGTTTTAGCAAAGGTACTATTGCTCTATTTTATCAAGTGCCAGAAGTTGCATAATGAAAGTCTTTCAGTTAGTGAAAATATAAGTAAAAACACATAAAAATACCACCCAGCTGGTAGAGATCTTCCTAATTTTTACCTGATTGTATTTCTGAAGAAATATGGCAGGGCTGTCATAAATTTTCAACATGAACTGCATTTTTGTTGCCAATTTCCATATCCTTTAAAAAGTGCTGAAGCGTGCATTTGCTATTTATGTTTGCAGTAGACTGAGTACACTTTTACTATTTGTGGTTTTAGAAATTGGAAACAACCAAACAGTGGTGCTATGGTCTAAAAAAATAAATTTTAAACAGCTGCGGGACAGTATTTTTAGAAGGGTAGGAGTCCTCCTTCTAAAGCAATAGAACCGTCTCCCACCCCCTTTAAAGATGGAATATGGTCACATATATAAAGTCAGGTTTCCATTGTCTTTTAACTATGAATGATTAAATAAACAAAATTAAAAGTATGTATTTGTTAGCTATGAAACATAGTTTGAGCATCCTAGAATCAACTCTTTTTGCTAACCTGCAAAGGTTTGTTACTGTTCTGAGCTTAATCACTTGATAGACTTTAATCCTACAAAGACCCTTCCATGGACAGGAACTATCCTTATCCTCATCTTACAAATGAAGAAACAGGCTTAAAGAGAAGGTACACCACAGCCCAGAATCTCAGTGGTAGACTTGATTCAAGCGAGACTTGAGCTCCAGATCCACTGATCCCAGTGTTTTTCAACCTTGTGTTTTGTGCAGATCCCATTGAAAGGGAAAAGAAAGTCTTATAGATCCATTTTAACTTAAGGCACTATTATGCTAACATTACTGAAATGTGTAAAAACATAAAAACCTTGGTAGCAGCTTTTTATTGCATTTAAATCTAATGAAACTCTAAAATCAAAACATGTAGAAGTTAAAAACAAATCCCTAATACCAATAACAGAATAATGGTCTTAATTTAATCTGACACACTTTAGCCTCTAAAAATAAGTCCTTTTCCTCAGTGTGACTGCTGGGGCATAAGAGTTTGTTAATGTTTTCCTAGTGGTTTGCAATCTTTTTTTCACATCAGGGCACAAGTAACAATTAGTATTCATAGGACCACAGGCTCTAAAAGCATTAGGTTGCTTCTTAGGAGACAGTAGTCTAGGGGCATCCAAAATACCCTTAGCCCCAGCAGCCAGCCCACAGGCTGAGGGGATTGAAATCTATGCACCTGCATTGGGTTGATTTATTAATTCACTGTAATAAAAAATGTATAGCAGATTCAGTTTAACTTTCTATTGCAACTGAATTCTTTTTATTGCATACAACCATAGTGTATTTTCAGTTTAACTTTCTATTGCAACTGAATTCTTTTTATTGCATACAACCATAGTATTTTCTCAAATATATGTTCATAGTAGCTTTGATGCTGACTTGGAGAACTAATGTATGAATGAACTAGTAAAGGAAGGTGACATAGTTGATATTTTAAATTTCTGATGTGGGACAGATATTTGTTCAATGTCTGTTTAAACCAAGACAGATTTTATATATATAGATAAAATATTTAAAATTTCAAAAACTACATGTTAGCTCACAGAACTAAAGTTAATTTTCTTTAATGGTTATCACAGTCTTTTCATATGTATGAGGACTCACTTTATTCAAAAATTCTATCTAATAATCTTTGGAAGAATAAGACACATAGGATACATTTTCTTAAAATTTTACATTGCTTTTATATGCCGGTATTCTAGGATACTAGAAGTAAGAGGGCTTTAAATTTTTTTGTTTTGTTTTTGTCTTAAGCCTTATGTAATTTTATATTTCTGACTTACCACATGTGTTGTAGCTAAAATTTCTGCGGTAGACATCTAACTTAATGTGATGTGGTGAGTCATAATCAAGATGTTCAGTTCATTGTACCTTTTATTCTCAAATAAAAGGGGGGGGGCAAATAACTCTTTTGCTTTGATTAGAAATATTAAATCAGAAAAATATTGAATGAATTTTGCATCCTTGTATATTAAAAGCTTACAAATATGCAAAATATTCTTTTCCTGAGACAAGAACACCGTTTAAATAGTGTTAGTTTATTAATGAACTATATAAATGACAAATACAAAAATTGCCTAATTATTAGCTCTTGTAAGACTCTTATTTAGAATATAGTTAAATGTACCCTCTTGTAAAAAATAAAATTAAAGCTAAAAAACAAATTTAAACTTATTTTTGAAGTAACTAAAGTTCATATGATTTCAGTTCTCCATTCTCATTTCCAAGCAAATGATTCTTAATTTTAGTCATAATTTTTCATTTTAATCAATTTTTTGTTTAAAATGTTGTTATTGTGTTTCATTTTGATTATTTTTTAGTCCCCTCTCTCTATTTCTCTCTCCAAAATCACTATCTGAATCAGGATTATAATACCTGAATGAGAACCTTGACTTCTTTCATCACAAAACTAAGAATTTAAATCGACTAAGAGTTCAAATGACTGCCTCTAAAACATAATCAGACATATCCTGGGGATGGATAGCAATTTCTAAGAAATCGGAATTGAAGAGATTTGAAGAATAGGAGTATTGGACTAAGGAAATTTATTTCCTTCTCATAGCTTTCCCATGAGGTAATGTTGCCTCTTGGACAACAGTCTCTCTGACATCAGTTCACTTAGTAACATAAATGAACATGAGGTGACTGCAATAAAATATGTTAGAGATGAAGCAGGTGTAAAATTTGATGCCATCAATTAAGACATGGTATATTAATATTTTTTACTGTCATGACCTGAATTGTTTTAAGCCATGGACACTGGAAGTCCTGATATATTATTCTCTCCTCTTCTGCTAGAGTAGACGACATAAATATTTTTAAATTGGTCATACTGTGGAAATTGTGATTTAATAAAAACAAAAATTTCATAAAATTTGATTGTAGATAACTTTTTCTGTCTTAAAATACCTACCTTATTTTATTGTCTTCTTTTAAAGTTTATAATCTTTATTTTTTAAGAGCAGTTTTAGAGAGGTTCCCTCATGTTCCTACCATCACTGCTCTTTCTCCTGTTTCTGTTACAATTGACAAGCCAATATTGATATATTCTGTCTATTAAGTATCTTCTACTTAATTAAATTGGGAAGTATTTTTTCATAATGTTTCAGCACAAAGATTTGGTCTGTTTAAGGAATTTAAATAAGTAAAAACATTCATCGAAGTTTAATGTCAGGTTTGAAAGCACAGGACATGCGTTCTGTCTTGCTTAGAAAAGCTTTGTATTGAACCCACTGATTTCTGTGGGCCTATTAGAATTTTTCATTCATCTTACTTTGAACTTCCAATAGCATTTCTTAAATGCTTGAAAAATTTTAAAGATGTATGTAGATTTCTTCACCCGCCAATTTTATTTCTTAGATATTTTGGGAACTATTTCATACTATATGTCATCAGTTTGAGTTGTGCAGTGCATATTAAAGCTTTAAAAGCAAGTTTAAAAAAATAATTTATGGTGAGATAATGGTTAATGAGATTATGTAGGTTTCAATTGCATAATTCTATGATACATCATCTGTATATTGCATTGTGTGCTCACTGTCCAAAGTCAAATCTTCTATTACCATATATTTGACCCCCTTTAGGCGTTAGTGTTGCCACTCCCTTCCCTCTGGTAACTACCAAACTGATGTCTGTATCTGAGTTTTTATTTGTTTGTTTGTTTTGTTAATCCTCACCTGAGGATCTATTTTCCATTGCTTTTCTGAGAGTGGAAGGGACGGGGAGAGAGAGAAAGACACATTGACTGGTTGGCTCCCACATAGGTCCCTACCACGGGCAGGGAGTAAACCCTAACCAAGGTACATGTCCTTGACTGGGAATCGAATCCGAGACACTTTCGTGCATAGTTTGACGTTTGGACCACTGAGACACACTGGCTAGGGCGGTTTGATTTTTTCCTATTTATTCATATCTTGATTTCAGTTTCATATCCCACATGTTAGTGAAATCTTATGGTTGTTAACATTTTCTGACTTATTCACCTGGCATGATATTCTCAAGATCCACCCATGTTTCAAATGGCAGGATTTCATCTTTCCAAATTTTTATACTAAAGAAACCTATTTTATATGTTCAATGTAATGGTTACAGAAGTCTTTGATAGTGGAACCCACAACTTTCAGAATACCTTTTTGCAGAGCCAAAGTGAGGAAAAGGATGCCCTAAAGCTGCATACAGTGGGAAATTCCCTTGGCCTAGTGCCAAAGGGAAGATAAAAAGTTAAAATAATAATTTTTACTATGATTATAAAGGGATCTTTCTGTGATGACTTTTCAAAAAGTGTTTCTAGTCCTCTACCTGTTAAAACTGGCCAATTGTATTACATATAGTTGTGACATCAAGGAACATAGGGTTACTACTAATGGCTTTCCAATCAAAATAAAATTACTTTGCTATTCCTGTGTAAAAAAAGGGGTCTCAAACTTAGGGGTTTGTTTTGTCTCACAAATAAATTCTCCTGGAAGGAATATTATTTTCGTTGGTGGTGAGGATTTCCTCTTTGATTTTGTATTACTGGACCGTTGCAAGTGTCTTTGGTGGTCTTTTAGCTTGGGGATTGATTTTAAAAAAATCTTAATTTACCTTTTCTGATAAAAAACCACTGCAGTGCTCTCATTCAAATCCTTTCTTATGGTTTCCTCTATAGATCTAGAGTAGGACTGGCACATGAGCTTTTCTGAAGCTTATTTTTCAGAAGGGAACCATGTTTCTCTGAAATCTTGGACTGATGAGAACATTAACATGTTTTATTCGTTGAACTGAAGTATAAAAATATATTTTTCATATTAGAGACTGATATTTCAAAGGCTTTGTTTCTGCTTTAAAAATGTGAGTTTTAATGCCAACTTATGATTTATGAGCATGGCAAGGAGAAAAAAAAGAGTATCTTCCTTTTAGCTTTTAATTATTTCTTAAACTTTTTTGCTTTTGTAATTTACAGATTAAATTTCTCCCTAGAGTTCTGTGCATTTTATCATATGCTTCTTTCTTTGAATATTTTGCTGCATAAAATTTTTTTAGTATATATATTATGTACTTAGCTATTTTCAAGTTCTAGGATACAGTTTAGGATGGTTTGTGATGGGCTTTTAAAAATTGTTATTTCTTAAAATTAAGGAGGAAATGGAGAAAACTATTTCAATCTAATTATTTTATAACAGAGAATGGGTATTATAATTATGTAAGAGTTTTGAGGATACAGTAATTACCTGAAGGATTTTCTTTTTTTCCTCAGTGTTTTTAACATATAAAATTTGCTTTTGCCCAATTTAATTCTATTTGTTTGGAAAGTAAGACACATGATCTCTGACATTTTTTTTTTTAGTGCCTTCCTAAGAAAGGACCAATGATATTTGTCACTATAAAGAGGAGTTATTGTACAGTGGAATAGAAAGATTGCTATGAGATGAATTCAAATTACTTGTAAGAATAAATAACATGGTTCAATAGTGGTAAGCATTGATTTATGTAGTATATGCTACAGTGGAAAGCAATATGAATCCAAATGTAAGTAAGTTGGTTTTTATATCCTCAAGTACATCTATTTTACTTCCTCAGATAACCCTTTCCCCTTGCTACATCTTTCTCCTAGACTTCTCTTCCTAGCCTCCCCTAGATCACTCCTAATATTACGCCATCTGAAATTATTAACCTGGCCACCACCATCCTATATAATAAAAGCCTAATATGCTAAGTGTCCAGTTGTCTGTTCAACCAATCAAAGCGTAAATATGCTAATGATATGCTAAGGACGCTTAACCACTCACTATGACGTGCACTGACCACCAGGGAGCAGACAGTTGACTGGTCGACCAGTTGCTATGATGTGCACTGACCACCAGGGGGTAGATTCTCCGACCGGTAGGTTACCTTGCTGCTGGGGTCCAGCCCATCAAAACTGAGTGAGATGGGCTGGACAAGCCCTGGAGCCCTCCCGTGTCCCTCCCCAACCCTGATTATGCACTGGTGGGGTCCCTCGGCCTGGCCTGCGCCCTCTCACAATCTGGGACCCCTCAGGGGATGTCGGAGCACTGGTTTCAGCCTGATCCTGCAGGCCAGGCCGTGGGACCCCACTGGTGCACGAATTTGTGCACTGGGTCTCTAGTCCTATATAATAAAAGCCTAATATGCAAATCAACTGAATGGCGGAACGACCTGTTGCTATGATGTGCACTGACCACTAGGGGGCAGACGCTCAACACAGGAGCTGCCCCTAGCCTGCAGGCCCTGACAGGCGGCAGCAGCGGGGGACGGGGATGGCGAGCGGGTGGCGCCAGGCCAGCCAAGGAGGGTGCCAGCGGGGGCCCCCTGATTGCCCTGCTGGTCACCCCACAGATTGGCCTTCATTGCTGACCAGGCCTAGGGACCCTACCCATGCACACATTTCATGCACTGGGCCTCTAGTATCTAAAATAACACTCATCATCCTTTAGTCTCTTCTTTACTTGGCCTTATTTTATTTCATTGCACTTCTTCCTACCTGTCCTTATATTGTACATTTATTTGTTTTTTTTCCTTCTTTTGTTTTCTCTGTTAGAATGTAAGCTAAGAGTACACTGCCATTCTTTGCCTTTGCTTTATCCCTAAGGGTCTACCTAGAAGACTGCCTACCTAATACATAAACATTTTTTGAGTAATGGGATTAATGAGTTTTGGTAAATCCTGTAGCTTCTTAGGCTAAGATTTACATATTGCTAAAATATGTGATCAAATTCCACTGTTCCATTTCATGTATGAAATCTTTTGTTCTTTTCTATACATCAATTTGGTAACTTATTTTTATGACACTAAGTGATTTATTTCATTGTGGTTAAATTTGCATGTCTTTTGCTCTAATATATTATAAGCTACTCTAGTGTGTTTTACTCATCTTGTTCTCTTTGGCATCCAGTATGCAATCTTGCATATTGTGTGAATATTTTGTTTCATGTGGATCCCATTATCTGGCAAGAGCAACAGATTAAATATTCTGGTTAACAAAGACTTAACATGCATTGAATATCTAATATTCAAAGATTTACAGCACAGTAAAGTACATTTGGTATTAACTTATAAACACACATGCAAGTTTTTCTTAAGAAAGCGTTTTGAAGGTTTGCTTTCCTTCTAAATCTTTTAGTATAGAAATTCAAAAATGTTTTCTGGGTGGTTATGTAATGGTTAGAGCAAGGGCTTTGATGTCAGACACACCTAGGTTCAAATATTATTCCTGATTAGTTATATGATTGTGGATAAGTAACTTTTCTTTATTTTTATTGTTTTTTTTAATTTTAAATATATGTTTATTGATTTCAGAGAGGAAGAGAGGGAGAGAGAGATAGAAACATCAATGATGAGAGAGAATCATTGATCAGCTGTCTCCTGCATGTCCCCTACTGGGATTCGAGCCCGCATCCTGGGCCTGTGCCCTTGACCAGAATAGAACCCGGGACTATTCAGTCCGCAGGCCAACACTCTATCCACTGAGCCAAACAGGCTAGGGCATATTTTTATTGTTAATACTATTACAGATGTCCCCATCCACAAAGACTTAACATGCATTGAATATCTAATAGTCAAAGATTTACAGCACAGTAAAGTACATTTGATATTAACTTATAAACCCCCCCTCCCCCTCTCCCCCCCCCGCCCCCCCCACACACCCTTTGCCTGCCTCCACCCAGGCCCTGACCCTCTGGCCATCACCATACTGTTGGCTGTGTCTATGAGTTATGCATATATGTTCTTTGGAATGGGAAGGGACAAGTAGCTTTTCTTTTTCTTTTTTTTTTTATTCTTTATTGTTTAAAGTATTACATGAGGCTCCTTTTTCCCCCATTAACCTCCCCCAGCCACCCCCAGCACATGCCCTCACCCCCCTATTGTTTGTGTCCATTGGTTATGTTCATAGGCATGCATACAAGTCCTTTCGTTGATCTCTTACTCCCTCACCCCTGCCTTCCCTCATAGGTTGGACAGTCTGTTCGATGCTAGCTTTTCTTTTCTTGTTATGTGCTGCCTATAAGAGATTTACTTTACCTTTTAGGACACACATAGACTGTAAATAAAGGGATGCAAAAAGATATTTCATGCTAAAAGAAACTAAAATTAAGTGGGTAGTTATATAAGACAAAATTGTACTTAAAACCAAATACTTCAACAAGAGCTAGATGTCATTATATAATGATAAAGAGATCAATTCATCAAAGGTATAATATTTGTAAATATTGATGAAGCCAACATAGGAGCACCTAAGTACAGTATTCAAAGAAAATATTAACAGATCTTTAGGGAGAAATAGGCAATAATATAATTATAGTAGGAGACTTCCATACCTCACTGTGAACAATAGATTGTCCAGAGAAAATCTATTAGGAAATTTAACATATGGCTTAACATATATTTACAGAATATTCCACCCAACAGTAGCAGAATACATATTCTCAAGTGCACATGAAGCATTCTCAAGGATAGATCATATATTATGCCACAAAACACATCTTAATAAATTTAGGAAGATTGAAATCTTACCAAATATCTTTCCTAACCACAATGGTATGAAAGTAGAATTCAGTTACAAGAAGAAAATTGGAAAACATGTGAATATTAAGTAATATTATTGTCAACAACCAATGAGTCAAAGAAGAAATATAAATGCAAATGAGAAAATATCTTGAGACAAATGAAAATGGAAACAACAACACAACTTATGGGATACAATAAAAGCAGTTCAAAGAGAAAAGTTTATAGCAATAAATGCCTACATTAGGAATTAAGAATTATCTCAAATAAACCTAATTTATATCTGAAGGAAGTAATAAAAGAACAAACTAAGCACGAAGTTAGTGGAAGGAAGGAAATAACAAAGATTAGAATAGGAATAAATGGAAGAGAGACTAAAAGACAATAAAAAAGTCAATGAAACTAAGAACCTAGTGTTTTGAAAATAAAATAGACCGGCCTTTAGGTAGGCTAACGAAGAAAAATAGGACAGAAATATAAAATTAAAAATAATAGTAGAATCATTAAAAGTGATAACATAAAAATGCAAAGAACTATAAGATACTTTTATGATCAGTTATATCCCCACACATTGCACAATCTAGGAATGATGGATAACATTTAAACACATTCAATTTCATAAAACTGAATCAAGAAGAAATAGAATGCATAGACACACCAATAATAAGAGATTGAATGGGTACTCAAAAACTGTCCACCAAAGAATATTACAGTCAGATGGCTTCACTGGAGATTTCTACCAAATATTTAAAGAAGAATTACTAGTCCTTCTCAAACTATTAAAAAAAAAAAAAATACATGAGAAGGGAGCACTTCCAAACTCATTTTTGGAGACCAGCATTACCTAAATACTGGCTTGCAGGTTTGATACCCAGTTGGGTTGTGGGAGGGAGGCAACATTGATATTTCTCACATTGATGTTTCTTTCTCTCTTTCCCTTCCTCTCTCTAAAATCAATGAAAAAGCATATCTTTGGATAAGGATAAAAAAAAAAAAAAAGATGTGTTATAACTAAATATATATATCTCTCTATATATAAAAGCCTAAGCGACCAACCGGCCAACTAGCCAGTAGCTATGATGTGCACTGACCACCAGGGGGCAGATGCTCAACACAGGAGCTGCTGAGCTGTGGTGACTTGGCAGCTGCGGTTCTCAGGTGATGCACCCAGAGCCTGATTCCGGGGTGCATCACCCAAGAACCGCCCTCTCGCAATCCGGAACCCCTCAGGTGATGTCGGAGAGCAAGTTTTGGCCCGATCCCCACAGGCCAGACTGAGGGACCCCACTGGTGCGCCAGTCTGCACACTGGGCCTTTAGTGTGTGTGTGTGTGTGTGTGTGTGTGTGTGTGTGTGTATATGTGTATATATATATATATATATATATATCCCCACACCAGCCTAATCACCCCCAACTGCCCTCCCCTCCTGGCCTGATCGCCCCTACCCACCTCAGCCTCGGCCCCGCCACCATGGCTTTCTCCAGAAGGACGTCCGGAAGGTCTCCCGGTCTAGTTATATGTATACATATGTATATATATGTATATATGTGTGTGTGTGTGTGTATACATACATATATATATGTATATGTATATATATATATGTATGTATACACACACACACACACACACACACACACACACATACACACTAGTGGCCTGGTGCATGAAATTTGTGCATGGGAGGCTGGTGTCTCTCAGCCTGGCCTGCACCCTCTCCAATCTGGGACTCCACAGGGATTGGGCCTAAACTGGCAGTCGGACATCCTTCTCGCAATCCAGGACCGCTGGTTCCTAACCGCTCACCTGACTGCCTGCTTGATCACCCCTAACCACTCTGCCTGCCTGCCTGCTCACTCCCAACTGCCCCCTCCCCCCCACCAGCCTTCTCACCCCCAACTGCCACTCCGCCGGCCTGCTCGCCCCCAACTGCCTCCCCCCCACACCAGCCTAATCACCCCCAACTGCCCTCCCCTCCTGGCCTGATCGCCCCTACCCACCTCAGCCTCGGCCCCGCCACCATGGCTTTCTCCAGAAGGACGTCCGGAAGGTCTCCCGGTCTAGTTAGCATATCCTTTTATTAGTATAGATACTTAGAAACTCCTAGAACACTTAATAGAACTTTGTCATTAAGAATATATTGTAGGAAGTACTTTAAAATGCTATGTTGTACCATTTTGAGGTGTACCTTTAAAATTGTTTCATAAAAAAATTTCCATTGTACTCAGGGAATCAAGAGATTCAGGTTCTAATTTCTAATTGATTTGTAACAGGGACTGGGTAGTGATATCATCTAATTCTCAGGTCTACATTTGGCTAGAGTAGAAATCACCATAGTTTTTTTGAACTTTAGAATTATAGGATTTTGCTATCTGAGATATCTTGATTCTGAGATTTGTGTTTTAACTTCTTGAAGGTAGGATGTTTTTTAAGTTGATAAGTATATTTACAGCGATAGTTTTTCCCCCTAAACTTTTATTAATCAGTGGTTTCTTATAATTAATATCTCAGATTTAAGGAATAATTGCAGTTGCCTATTCGACGGGAGTTTATTTAAAAAACAATTTTTAAATCCCATATTAAAATTTAGTTATAAAGTTCTATATTTTGTCTACTCTTGAGTAATTTTTGTAATGTTTATAAATTAAACACAACAAAATAAAGGACACAATGGTAATAAAATCAGACACTTCTTTTTAAATTTTTATTATTTAAAAAATATTTTTATTGATTTCAGAGAGGAAGGGAGAAGAAAGAGAGAGATAGAAATATCAATGGTGAGAGAGAATCATTGATTAGCTTCCTCCTGCACTCTCCACACTGGGGACTGAGCCTGCAACCCCAGCATGTGCCCTGACCAGGAATTGAACTGTGAACTCCTAGTTCATAGGTCAGTGCTCAACCCCTGAGCCACGCTGGCCGGACAACATTTCTTTTCTTTAAAAAAATTAACTATTAACAGAATATAAACTTGAAACATATTTTATGGAACCATATCACCTCTGAATTATGACTAAGAAAGTGAGTGGTAGAAAAATACTGGATATAGACTTGATAGTAAACTTTGAACCTGATTTTGTCTTTGCCACCATCTTCTTTTATTATGTGAACCAAGTTGCTTTACTTTCTGTTAATTTTTTAGGGGAGAATGAAATTATCAGCTCTTTAATTCAAAGACCTAAATGTTGTGATAAAGCTTTGTGAAGATTAGATGTTTTTAATACATTTGAAAAATTTAAAGCAATATATAAATGCATGATTTTAACTGTTTGTAACTTACTTTTTTCTTTTAAAATGTGGGTTTTTCTTCTGTTCTTAGTGAGAAAAAGAATAAGAATAATGCCCTATCTCAAATAACAATATTTAATATATTTTTTTCATGAATATCTCTTAAGGAAGCTAGAAAAAAAAGGAAACATTATATGGTAAGTTCTTACTACAGTTAAAACTGATATATTAGATTTATTTTTCTTTCTTTTTTATAATCCTACCCAAGGATATGTTTAGAGAGAGTAAGGGAGAAAGAAAGAAAAACATTGATCAGTTGCTTCCATAAGCACCTGGACCAGGGATCAAACCCTCAACCTAGGTGTGTGCCCTGATCAGAAACTGAACCTGCAACCTTTTGGTGTAGGGGATGGCACTCTAACTGAGTCACCTGGCCAGGGATCACAGAATTATTTTCTAATTAAACAAGGAGTGTTATGACCTTTTAATGGTAGTAAATTATATATAACATAAAATTTACCATTTTAACCATTGTTAAAGTGTATAGTTCAGTGGCATTAATTACATTCACAATATTGTGTAATGATCATCATTATCTATTTCCAAAAGTTTGTTTTTATTAATAGACTGTTTTTCTGCATAGTTTTAGGTTTATAGAAAAATGAATAGTAGAAAGTTTATATGTACTCTCTTCCTGTATTCCTCTTTCCTCTATTGTTAGCATCTTGCATTAGTGTGGTACATTTGTTACAATTGATGACCCACATAAATTCTGTGGGTTTTGACAAATGTATAGCAACATGTGTCCACGATTCCAGTGTCATGCATATAGTTTCACTGTCCTAAAAAGCCCCTGTGCTCACCCATTCATCCCTTCCTGCTGCTTTCCCACAACTCCTAGCAACCACTTATATTTTTACTGTACTTAATTCACTATCATGAAATATCTATACACTTTAAAAAGTTAGTTAATTAGAATATTTGGAGAATATAGTTGTTTAAATACATTAGTAAGGTGAAGTATAATGTATCAACCATTTTAATAAATGTTCATTTTAAGTAGAACCTATTACTACAAACCATTCATATGTTCTTTTAGAGTATTTTGCAAAGGTACTATTTTGATTTATAACTCATAAAAGTGAAAGCCAATTTAAACAGTTAAAATTATTCATTTTTTGGCAGTTGATGTTCATTTTGTTCAGTTTTCCGCCTATTCACACTTTTTATGGCCAGTGATTCTTAAAATGCCTCATGCTGTATATCTTCTTAAGTTTGTAGCATATTGTATAGACTAGAGGCCCGGTGCACGAAATTCGTGCACGGGGGTGGGGGGGAGTGTCCCTCAGCCCAGCCTGCACCCTCTCCAATCTAGGACCCCTCTAGGGATGTCCGATTGTGCCTAAATGGGCAGTCGGACATCCCTCTCACAATCCGGGTCTGCTGGCTCCCAACTGTTCACCTGCCTGCCTTCCTGATTGCCCCTAACTACCATCCCCTGCAGGCCTGGTCCCCCCCAACTTCCCTCCTCTGCTGGCCTGGTCACCCCTAACTGCCCTCCCCTGCAGGCTTGATCGCCCCCAACTGCCCTCCCTTGCAGGCCTGGTCCCTCCCAACTGCCATCTTGTGGTGGCCATCTTGTGTCCACATGGGGGCAGCCATCTTTGACCACATGGGGGCAGCCATCTTGTGTGTTGGAGTGATGGTCAATTTGCATATTACTCTTTTATTAGATAGGATTAACAAGGAATGGGTTAGAATCTTTAAGTTAACATATTTAAATACCCTTATTGTTATAAAAGAGGAACCAAACTCTAGACATGTAGTCAATTTCTCAAGGTTAATTTCTTATTTTATTTGCTTAGAGAAAAGCAAAACTGAGTATTAGACTCTTACTTTGTTATTATAACCACTCTTTATATATTTACCTATTGACACACTAGAGGGTTAAAGAAATGGTTAATCTTGCCCACGATCACTCAGGAAGTTCGTGTCAGAACCCAGATTAAAAGTGGGGACTCTTCACCACTTCAGGAAGGAAGGACTGCACATGAGGAGCTCTTCTGGACTTCTTCACTTCCTGATATTAAAGTCCAGTTGCTGAAGTGATCTAGAATGCAGGATCAGAACCCAGTAGACCAGATTTATTCCTGAATACAAATATTATCTGGTCAGATCCCCAGCCTAGCCACTGGCATCATAACATGGTACAAATATCCTATTTTCTAGTGATATTTTTAGTTTAGTTTTGCTATTGGCTTCATTAAGGTGGTCTTAAAGTCTCAAGCATCTAAGTCAAAGGTTTTTGAAATATCTCCATTGCATGCTGACAACAGTCTTCCCCATCCTACTAAGATTGTAAACCCCAAATTAGAAAGTACAGTTTACACTGGTTGGTTTTGAACCGTTAAAAAGAACCAAACTTCTGTAAATAAGAGATGTTCATGGTAGTGACATTTAATTAAAAAAATACCTTAGTTTGTAGAATTAGCAGGCCTAAATTGATTGAAATCTGGTTCCTACAGTTTTATGACCACATATAAAGGGGATAATATCTGTAAAACAGGGACTCTACAGTTTCATCGATCAAAGGAGATTATATTCACAAAACTCATAGCACAGGGCCTGGCATGTACTGAGTACTGCCTTAGCTGCTTTTGTTAAAAAGGAGCCTTAACTTTGTAAAAATATAATGTCAGTACATGCTACTTTGGTGCTAAATTCGTGCTTAAAATAGTTAAGAAAATGTTTTATTTAAGCTTATTGTAAACTTATAATAATATTTCTAGTTATAACCATAAATTTAAATACCTGTGAAGAAATGAGAATTAAGAGCAGTCCTATTTTCGTAGATTGATAATGAACAGTGTTTTTCTAAGAAAACCACAAAGAATTGACCCATTGAATTCCTCAGTGTGTGGCATCAGAGTGTTTAGCACTTGGTTGTTGATGTGAACCTTCTGTGATACTTGGAAATCTATGTGCTTTATGTACATCTTCATTTCATCCTATCTTTGGACCAAGAAGTTTTTGATAAGGAAATTTTTTGTTTCATTAGTAATTTTAGATTGCTTCTTTTATCATTGTTGAAGGATTGCCAGTACAATGTGCTGAGCTACTGATTTTTTTTTTTGATTTTTTTTTTAGTATCTTCAGATTTTTTTCTTGTTCTGTTTAGGAACATATTACATTCAATTGTTAATCCTAAGAAAGTTGTGATGCCTGGTTTCAAGTAATTTAAAATCTTAAATGAAGAAGTTTAATACAAACATATACAGGGTAACTTAATAAAAATAAGAAAATAAATGACCATATTCTATTGGAATCCCATTCCACTACTTTTTAAAAAGCAAGTTGAATTTTTGTGAATGCCTTACTAGGTGAGGATGATTTCAGAGTTGTCTACATTTTATAACAGCTAGGTATTAGTCTTACATTAGATTATGATCTAATTTTTATCAATCTTGAAGTGATTCACTGTTTGAGTTGGGGGTACTGGTTTGAAAGGTTCTCTTCAGTTATAAGCCGTAAAAATGCGATGTTGGTTTGGGGTTTTGATTAAAAATAGAGTGTGCTGATTTTTGTGTAGGTGTGCTTACCATTTTTGTTTACATTTACTCAATGTTGGTATTGCTTTTATTTATAGCAAATATTTAAGTGTATTTTTGTCTTGTTTGTGTTATAAAATAGAAAAAGCAAAACTAAAGGTGTAAATTTATAAACATTTTATAACATATTAAATAAGGTATTAATTTTAGAAAATAACATCAGAGTAGTTGCCTTTTTTTCTTTGCCTCTTTCTGTACTTTTCTCCTGATAAATTAGAGCACTACGATTAAATAAAACTTAATGCTATTTTCATCATCTTAAAGCTAATACTTAAAATAGGTACAAAAACGAATACTTTTTAGAAATTTAAAGTTATTATAAACATGAACTGTTCTGTTGGAGATCTCAGTACTTAACATTCATAATCGGTCCATTCAGATGTGACAGGAGTGGATTCAATAGGCTAACTTTGAGATTTGAAGCAAATCTGGAAGAGCCTATTATTGATAGTCTTCATTGGCCAAATACAAAGACTTTTGTAGATTTACTTTGAAACATAAATTAAAAAACACTGGGAGCTAAGTGAAATAAGCTAGTCAGAGAAAGAAAAGTACCATATGATTTCACTCATATGTGGAATCTAATGAACACTATGAACTAACAAGCAAAACAGAGACAGGGTCATAGGCTGACAGCTGTAGGGTGGGGTGGGATTGAAAGGACTAGATGCGGGGGGGTGGAGTGTTTGAACAATAAAAGAAAAATAAGACAAAAAACTAATGGACAGGAACAACAGTGTGAGGATTGCTATGGGGAGGGGGAAAGGTGAAGGAGGGAAAATGGTGATGGAAGGATACTTGACTTGGGGTGAGGAACACACAGTACAGTACACAGATGATGTGTTGTATAATTGTGCATCTGAAACCTGTATAATTTTAACAAATGACACCCCAATAAATTCAATTAAAAGGGGAAAAAACACCCCTAGAAGCTAGCATGTATGTAATACTTGAGCCTTTTATGTGCAGGGTGTTTTTTATCCTACTGTCCATTTGCTGAACGGGTGTTATTATCTCAGAGAACTTAATTGACTTTCCCATAATGATAACACATAGTGACCAAGGTATTAGACTCTAGAGTCCATGTTCTTTTCTACATTTCCCAAGGAAATGTCTTGATGCTAAAATTAATCTTAATGATTATTGGGCTCTTGATGTCTTAGAATTATTTTATATTATCTCCCATTGAATTTTGAAAAAAAATTAACAGTTTAAGCCAGCATTCTATTTTTTTTCAAATTATAAGATACATTTTATTTAGAAAGTCACAGAGATAGAAGAAGTGAGCTGTAGAAGTAATGGGCTCAGGAAACAAGTTACAGAAGCAAAAGAAGGACCCGGAGCTTACAAGAGAGTTGGCTAAAGTAAAGTACCTTTTTTGGGGGGCGGGGGGGGGGGGGAGGCGGGAAGAGGAGGGAAACGGCACTGGGGTGCTTCTGGGAGGGTGAGTTGCCTAAGCCAGCATTCTTATATTCCTAGTCAGAAATGACAACTATAGAGGTACTGGGGAAATGTTAGGCCCTATGGAAATGAAAGTAATTGTATGATCTAAATTAAGTAAAAGAAAATTATATTCACATTCTGAACACAAAACTAAGTGAGAATTCCAGGTTCAAATTATAAAGGACAATAAAGTAAAAACAAAAGGAAAAGGAACCCAAACACCAGTTTTCCTTGTAGTGAAGCCTTACTAAAATAACACCTTTTAAAGGTACTGATGATGTGTTGGTATACCTTTTAAAGTTTATGATAAACTGCACAGAAGTATTTTAGTTCCCTTAAACAGAATTTTTTAAAATTTACTTAAAAATTAATTGGAGTGACATTGCTTAATAAAATTATATAGGTTTCAGGCGTACAATTCTATCCACCAACTGTATATTGTACTAGAGGCCCGGTGCACGAATTTGCGCACAGGTGGGGTCCTATTGGGCCGTGGGAGGTTGGCCGGGGCCATGGGAGGTTGGTCAGCAGGGGGTAGGGCCCATGGGAGGTGGCTCTGGGAGCACACTGACCACCAGGGGGCATTTTCTGCATTGAGCGTCTGCCCTCTGGTGGTCAGTGCGCGTCATAGCCACCGGTCGTTTGGTCGTTCGGTTGCTTAGGCTTTTATATATATATAGATTGTGTGTTTATCACCCCAAGTTAAGTCTCCTTCCATTACTATTTATCCCCTCTATCCCCTCTCCTACCACCTCCCAACCCCTTTCCTTCCGGTAATCATCATAATGTTGTCTGTCTCTATGAGTTTGTTTATTTTCTTAATATTCCTTCACCTTTTTCACCCAGTTAGGCACCTCTCTCCCCCACCAACAGATGTCAGTCAGTTCTCTATCTATGAGTCTGTTTCTATTTTGTTTGTTTGTTTATATTGTTCATTAGATTTCACACATGAGTGAAATCATATAGTACTTGTCTGCCTTGCATATTTCACTTAACATTATAGTCTTTAGGTCCATCCATGCTGTCACAAAAGGTAACATTTCCTTCTTTTTATGGCTGAGTAGTATTCCATTGTGTAAATGTACCACAGCTTGGGCACTTGGGCTTTTTCCAAATTCCCTGAACTCATTTCACTACCAGAGATTTTTGGACATTGCCAGCAGTCAGTTAACATAAATATTTCATTTGGCTGAGATGGCAGAAAGTTTTTTCTGTAGGAAACAGGGGAAATGCTCTACATATGGAGAATGAAGAAAATTTCATATGATATGATTTGTCTAAATCAGAAAAAGTTTAAGGAAACACAGAGTACTCCCTGCAGTCCTCCTGGCCAGTAACTCAACAAGGCTCACATGTGCACCCATGTAGTGCTGCTTCTACAGAACTGTTCAAAAATGACTTTTTTGTTTTTTGCTTCCAACAATCACAGAAATAATAATTACATATCCATAGCTAATAGAAGTCTTACCAGTATACCCTTCAAGAAGATAAATTTCCTACATAGAGGTCTACCAAGAGGTGTTTTCTAAATCAAAGTGAGACAACTGTTAACTTCCTGTGCTGAAAGATAGGTGTGGGAAGTATTAAAGCAAGCTGCAGGGGTTTGGTTTTCTGTTAACCACTCTTGCCTCCTGGGATTGTGCCCCATGGATATATTTTGAGCTGCTAGACCCAAAGTAAGTAATTTTATTTAGCATCTTCTTTATATACTGGCTTGAATTGGAATGCTAAATTGGAAGTTAAAAATAAATTACAATGCAAGCAGTTTATCCTTCTTAACTGTTAGTTTCCATATACTTTGCAGTTCTTGAAATACTAGACTGAGTCTTATTTACTATAAAAGTAGTAAAGAGATTCTAATTAAATTTTTGTTCTGGCTAGAAAATATTAAAACTAAATTTCACAGAATGAGTCCATTAGAAAGAACCCTAGATCACTGAGATGACTGATCAAGGAGCAATAGCATTATAATCTGATGAACTTTTCAACAGATTTCTCCTGGCCATTTGATTGGATAGTTTTGATGCAGCTTCTAGGCATCTATACTAATAAAAGGGTAGTATGCTAATTAGACCGGGAGACCTTCTGGACATCCTTCCGGACAAAGCCATGGTGGCGGGGCTAAGGCAGAGGCGGTTAGGGGCAATCAGGCCAGGAGGGGAGGGCAGATGGGGGTGATCAGGCTGGTGGGAGGGGGCAGTTGGGGGAGCAGACCGGCAGGGGGGGCAGTTGGGAGCAATCAGGCCGGCAGGTGGGTCAGTTGGAGGTGAGCAGGCCAGCAAGGGGGGCAGTTGGAGGCAAGAAGGCTGGTGGGGTGGGGCAGTTGGGGGAGAGCAGGCTGGCAGGCAGAGTGGTTAGTGACAATCAGGCAGGCAGGTGAGCGGTTAGGAGCCAGCAGTCCCGGATTGCTAGAGGGATGTCCAGTTGGAGAGGGTGCAGGCTGGGCTGAGGGACACCCCTCTCCCCCATGCACGAATTTCATGCACTGGGCCACTAGTGTTTTTATAAGTTCCTGGGGCAGTGATTCTGATCCATATCCATAGTGAAGAACTATGGAAGCCCATCGTCTTACTGTTTCTAGTGAGGCCCACAGATGTGAACTGGTTTGCCCAGAGACTGCTGATGACAGATCCCAGAACAGATTCCTGTCTCCAGCCTGGAGTTCCACAGCTTTTTCCACTTTATCAAAGTTTCCTCCTAATTTGCATGTTTACACTAATACTGGAAAGCGCTCTTTTCTGACTTGTTTCAAAATTGTAAGATTGTGGGTATGTGAAATGCTTAAAGATTCTAGCTGCAAGTAAGTAACTTTAAAATGGGAACTGAACATAGTAATTTTTTTTAACCTCCAAGCAATGTTTACTCTTATTATAAGCACTCAGAAAGTATTTATTTAATGAGTAATTCTATTTTGGAATAATGTAGATCTAGTGCCACACACACTTGGTTCATGAGCAATGTTCAACAATATTTATTGAGTAAATGTTAATTTTTAGGAAGTCTTTATAATTTTCAGTATGAATTCCATTTTTCACATAAATTCTGTATAATTTTTATAATTTAGAATGCTTTTTATTTTTTCAGAGTAAGTTTTTTAGTGTTACAAAGTACAGTAGCTTCTGAATATAAGATTGTATTTGAGTAGTAAAAAGAATAATGGACTTAATGTAAGACCAAATTACATCACTACCTTGGGCTTATTTTCCTCCATCTGTAAATAACTGATTTGGGCTAGATTTCAACTCTAAATTTATGAATATATCCAATTGGCTCTGTTTCTCTGGAGGTCATTAACTAATACAATCTTTTTGTCTTTATTTCTTATGAAATATGTAACGTAAATGAAGGTAATGCTAAGCGGTCTGAAGGAGCTAAGGGACTAGAGAGTGATAGGAAGTGCCATTTCAGATAGAGAGTAGTCTGAGGAGGCATTTCTGAATAGATGACATGGGGACAGGGTTCTGAAGAAACTAAGGGAGGGAGGCATATAGATATCTCAGGGGCAGAGGGAAATGCATGTTTATAACAGCTTTATTCGTAATAAGTCAAAATTGGAAGCAATACAAATGTCCATCAACTGGTAAATGAATAAATAACTTATGGTACATGTATACAATAGAATACTAGTACTTGCCAGCAATAAATAGCAACAAATTACTAATATAGAAAACAACATGGGTATATCTGAAAAACTTTATGCTACATGAAAAAAAAATCCAGCTGTAAAAGAATACACTGTATGATTCCATTATTTTGACATTCTAGAAAAGGAACAGAGAACAGCTCAGTGGAGATTGGGATGGTGGGGGGTGAGAGGATTTTCTATACAGGGCACATAGAAACTTAGGAGTGATGGAAATGTTCTCTATCTGAATTGTGATGGTATTACACATCTGTTATTTATTCATTTGTCAAAATTCAAACTATACATTCAAATGTGCTGTATGGATATTATACCTCATTAAATATTAAACAGGTTTTTAAAAACCCTTTGTAAATAATGTAATATGAAGTAAACTTGATAGCCATTGAAGATATACCTTAGTTTCTATCTTGTGACTTTCGCTTCTCCTTGGTATTTCACACCTGTTACTTATTCATTTGTCAAAATTTAAACTATACATTCAGAAAGGGTAAAACTTACTGTATGAAAATTATACCTCATTAAATATTAAATAGGCTTTTAAAAATCCTTTGCAAATAAAGTAATATGAAGTAAACCTGATACCCATTGAAGAAAGGCCTTTGTTTCTATCTTGTGACTTTCTATTGTCCTTGGTGACAGAAGTACCTCTGTTCCTATTTGGGAAGCATGGGGCTAAGAAAATTTCTCACAGATAGTTAATTATGCTAAATTATGATAGTTAATTTATCAACAATTCCAGCTGTAAAGAAAGGCTTCCTAACATAAATTGTGGAAATCCTGAAAGCAATAATTCCTTGAGAAACACAGGTAAACAATGCTCTAATTACAAACTAAAACCAAATAATATCATTTACTACGATCAGGGTACAGTTTCATGTAATGTGAGAAGTGAACTTGAACTTTGCCAATGCCAGAAACTAAACCTGAGCAAGCTATTGCCATATTTCATCAAAAGTTCAGTAACTATTTTCTTTCTATCTTTTCATCATCATCATCTAAATTTTCCTTATTCCAACTGGGAAGGGAAAATCACCAGTCTCTTCCTTGCCCAAATCCCTAAAGTGATAAATGTAAAGTCTAACGAAAAGATACAGATGCTCAAGACTTAAAAACATATAAAGCAAAATACAAAACAAAACAAAAAAAAAGCAGTTAAGTTAGCACATGAGCAAAGACAGAAAAGATAGAAAAAATATAACCACCCTTTATTAATAGGCTGCATTACCAAAAATTACTCTTAAAAAATTTGTTAACATGACTGTGTTGCTATCTGCCAAATAACATTAAGGATTCTAGCAGCTTCACAGGAAAGACAGATGCTTAGTTATCACTTAGTAAGCTCAATGAATCCAGATGTCAAGTTCCAATTGAGCAATCAGACTTCGGAATACTTGAAATATACACTTTGTTGCCATCACTCCTTTTCTTCTTCTTCTTGCCATATCATTAAGTTGGAAAGAAGGTAATGACTTTGGCTAGGCTTTATAGTGTCTGCAACTCCTATCCATAAAAAACATTTAACCCAGTTGGAGAATCCTGTTCAGGAGCCGTCTTAAACTACATGGTTATATTAGGATATGTAGATATCCTAATAAACTGGCCTTTTCAATTTAAGGCTGCTTTTTAACCATTTGCTTACTCTACTGGGTAAATAACTTAAGAGTGGAACTATTTCCTCACAGTTTAATTATATTAAAAAACTTTAATTGTATATAAAAAAACAAACACCCCAAAACCTGTTACCTTGGCCAGTGTGGCTCAGTTGGTTGAGCATCATCTTGTCTCTAAAAGGTCACCATTTTCCTGGTTAGGGCACATATGCAGGTTGTGGGTTACAGGAGGCAACCTATGTTTCTCTCCCATATCGATGTTTCTCGCTCTCTCCCTCCCTCTCCCTTTCTGTCTCTCTAAAAAATAAAAAAACCAAGGGAGTGAGGCATATGGATAATTTTCTGTCTATCTTTCAATTAAAACACACACACACACACACACACACACACACACACACACACACACACACACACCAAAAAAACAGTCAAAGTATTTTTTAAAGTGATTGTACAACTCATTTCCCTAGCAGCAGTGCATGAGAATTCTAGTTACTTCACATCTTAGCCAATGCTTGGTATTGTGTCTTTTAAATGCTAGACATTAGTGACTGTGTAATCCTATATAATAAAAGCCTAATATGCAAATCGACTGAATGGTGTAACTACCGGTCAGTGGGGGGCGGAGCTGGCGAGCGGGCAGTGCCAGGCCAGCCAAGGTGGGTGCCAGCAGGCAGAGGGAGGGGATGGTGATCGGGGGGCGGGGGGCGGGGGAGCGGTAGTGACTGGCAGCGGCGGAGGGTTGATGGGGTGTGCAGCCGGTCGCCTCCCGCAGAGGGAGGCCAGACTGCTGCTTAGGCCTGCTCCCCACAAGCCATCAATTGGACATCCCCAGAGGGCTCCCGGACTGAGAGAGGGCACAGGCCGGGCTGAGGGACTCCCCGCCCCTGAGTGCATGAATTTTTGTGCACTGGGCCTCTAGTAGTATATAAGTGTGGTTTTAATTTGCATTTCCCTAAAGACTAATGATATTTTGTGTCATTACATGTGTTAATTAGCCATTTGAATATCTTCTTTGGTGAAGTATCTGTTCAAATCATTTGCTTAGATCTTATTGCGTTTTGTTTGTGTTTTTGTCCTTTTACTATTGAATTGTAAGATTTCTTTATTCCAGATCCAAGTTGTTTTTTAATCAGGTATGTGTTTTGTAAATATTTTTCTTTGTTATGTGACTTATTTCTCCTCCTCCTGGCATTACAGTTGTATGTATGTGAGCACATTTACTATTGTCCCACTGTTCTTGGATCCTTTTGTCTTCCCCTCCCCCTCTTTTTTCCTTTTTTTTTTTTACACCCCTTTATGGTTCAGTTTTGATAATTTCTGTTCACCTGTCTTCAAGTTTACTGATTCTCCCCTTACTGTTTCCTTACTGCTGATAAGCCCAATTAAGGAATTAATCTCTGATGTTCTTTTTTACTTCTAGCTCTTGGATTTGACTCTTTTTGTAGGCTTTATCTCTCTGCTGTAAACCACCCCCCCATCTGTTCATGCATGTTGTACCCTTTTCCATTAGAACCTTTAATTAATATGTTAATAATACTTATTTTAAAGTTTCTATATATTTCCCACAACTGGGTCATCTCTGATCCTGGATTTGTTGATCACTTAAATTTTTTTGACAATTGGTTGTAGTTTCATTGATTTTTGTGTGTTTAATAGTTTTGATGAATGCTGTATATTATAGAGGAGTAGTATATATTGTGCTAAATTGTACTTACACATGAAAATGGGCACAACCCTCTTGTGTGGTTGAGACAACTGATAGTTGAGTTGGATTTGGATTTTGTTGTAGCTACGGTCACCTTTGGTGCACCAGATTTCAGTTTCCTCCAGTGGGGGCTGATGTTACCTCGTGCTTAGTGTGGGGTCTCTGGTCCTGGTGGGTTTTTCTTAGTGTTCCTTCCTGCTCTTTCAGGACAGCTTTGAGAAGTTCTTGTATGTCTGCACCACAGAGAGGGTCCTTCTTCGTGCTCTTGCTCTTCCCCCAGCATTAGACTTTTGTTTCTTGTTCCTGGATGTGGGGCTTGGGGTGGAGGCCTGATGGAATTTTCTCAATCCTTCTTGTCCATCGTTAATCTTAAGTGGACTCTGTACACTTTGCCTTGTATGCGCTCAAGTCTGAGCCCAAAAGGGTTTCTTGCTTCTCCTCTAGTAGAATAAGCTTTTCTTTTGTATGAAGTAATGGTCTTGTGGGATGGATGGAGTTTTATATATGCGTCACTAAGGCTCATGCTCACCCTTTAAAATTGGTAAAATTTTACCTGTGTTCTTCTTACCTCAGTTTTATGGTGACTACCTCTTTCTCCAGTGCTCTGTGGCTTCATTCTTCGAATCCATTTCCGGGACAAGAACGCGGGAAAGAAATCACCCTTGCATCCTGCTCAGGAAAACAACCTGAATCAAAATAGTTTGAGAGGCTTTTGTTACTCTCTAAAATTTGTTTACTTGTGCCTTGTAACCTTAGCCCTCTGATGGGCTCATGAAAAGTATAATTTTGTAGATTATCTGAAGCTTTCTCATTGCTAAGCTTGGATCAGTGTTCTCTTTTGGTTCTGTACATCCTAAAGCAGAACAAGAACTCCCAATGAATTTTTATTGAGATGAGTTTTTATGATAAAATATGAATCCACAAAAATAACCTGTTTGCAGTGAACTGCTCTGTGACACTTCCCAAATTATCTGGCATATATGTTCCTCTCTTCTGACATTGGGGGATCTTTTGTGGAGAGTTGGAGAAATACTAAATCTTAGGCCAAGCAAAAAACAAAGACTGAAACACACACTTTAAAACAATGGTGTATCATCTATGAAACAGACACCTGTAGGTTGGCTACTCATTACCAAACCCGTTTCTTGTCTACCTCTATAAAAGGGAACCTGGAAAAGGCAAATCCAGGTGACTCTTGTTATTGATAGTAGTTGGGTTATGTAAAGTTGCCAAAAACACTGTACCATTGTTGTAGGGCAAATATGTAAACACACACACACACACACACACACACACACACGCACACACATGTAAACACACACACACGCACGCACGCACGCACGCACACATCGATACCTCACATGAACATAATCTTAAATCCTAAAAACATCTTCGTAGATTCTTTTTTTTTTTTTTTTTACAGAAGAGAAAACAAGGTTTAAAATGTGAACTCACTTGCCTGGAACCACCCACTAACAGGTCCCAGAGTTGAAACTCAAACACCATCCAACCGGCCTTAGAGCAGGATCTTTTTCGCTCTAGTGCTCTGTCCTCTGAAGTGTCCATCCTCTGGTCACCTCTGTGTGAGAGCTGAAACTCGAAGGCAGATTCTCACCTTTTTAGACTTCAGCTGGGAATATGTCTATTGGGTAACTCAAATTTTTTGCCACTCTGCACATGTCCATGAGTGATCATGAAAACACATTGGTTTGGGGTTACCAATAAATTTTAGTGAGTAGATGAATTTGTTAATACAGAATTTGTGAATAATGAGGTTCAACTGCATTTGCTTTTCCAATCTCCCTAATAGAGGTGAGTAGGTAACTGAGTTCTAGCTAATGGGAAGTAGGTAAAACTGTTATGGATTATAACTTCTTTTCCATAAAAGGTGAAATGACAAGTGCTGCATCATCTTTTCTTTCTCATTTGAATGTTGATATGTGTTGGGAAGCGTGGCAGTAGTCCTCTAACAACTAGGTGACAAGCATGAGGATGTAAAGCAGAACTATAAGGTGGAAAAATTGTGCTTATTGGTTGTACCTGATGAGTAGCTAACCCCATCCTAACAGTCACCTACGTGCAATCATTTTAATTGAGAAAGAATAACTCCCTGCCCATTTAATCCACTGTTGGTTAGACTTTTTATTATTTGGAACAGAATGCATTCTTAATTGATATAGACAATAATTCAGTTTTAAAAAAATATATTTTTATTGATTTTAGAAGGGAAGGGAGAGGGAAAGAGAGATAGAAATGACGAGAGAGAATCAATCATTGGTCGGCTGCCTCCTGCATGCCCCACACTGGGGATTCAGCCCACAACCCTGGTATAAGGTATGCCCTGACCGGGAATCGAACCATGACCTCCTGGTTCCTGGGTTGATGCTCAACCACTGAGCCATGCTCTCATACAGTTTTTATGTATTTATTTTTCTTTTTTGAAACATGGGATTTTAATGTACTTATTGGTGGTTAATTATGCTCACTGCTTTAGGTATGTGATATTTATGTACAGTATTAGATAAAAATTTATTTTACCTGGCTCTATTCATGGCCAGGTTTGGGTAATACTTGATTAAAGTTTAGTGTAGTATTTTACCACATGTCTTTGTATAGTCACAAACTACAAAGCAATTAGCAATGACATGAATTATACCAACTTGAGCTTTGGTTTTGGTGGCATTATTACTTTTAGTTGTTAATAATGCAATTTAAAGCTTAATGTTTCTTCTTAAATCTGTAGTTCACCCAGAAAGACTGGAAATATAGGGAGTAGTGCTCAACAGTTCTGTTAATCACCATTTTAGATATGTAATCTTCCTCACTTCTCTTCCAGTATAAATATTATTCTGTAATTTCTTAGGTCAGCAAAAGACCTTGAAACATCAGTTGTTCCTGTACCCTACTTTCAGGCAGGTATCAAAATAAGAAAGTAATTTTCAGTTCATAACCTAAACATCTCCAAGGATGAAGACAGTCTTTGGAATACATCCTAGTCTTTTTCTCCCTAGGTGATCAAGTAATCTTATGTTTGAGTGAAATCTCTTCTGCCCAGTTTCCCCTTATTTGATTATTCATTAAGGTAGTTCATTATTCTTGTTATAAAAATAATTTGTGTGGTATTTGTCACTATGAAAAAGCCTCCTCAATAAGCATCAAGGAACTTGGGGCTGTTGCTGGATTTGTCCTTTGAACTACCTGGGCAAGTCTTCAGATAGATTGTGAACCCAAAAGGTCATATCTTACTCAACCTCTAGCACAGGGCCTCATAAATAGTCTCATACCCATTTGTTGAATCGAATTATCTAATGGTTTGTTTTTATTTTTAAAAAGTCTCATTTATGGTCAAATCACTTAATATGAAGTTATTTTGGAAAATTATATGATTGTTTGTAAATATGTGGAATTAAGATCCTGTTAGTTTTCTGTAGGGTTGGGAAACATAAAAATTTCCATGCCCCTTAAAAGTAAACTATAGTGTTACCTTTGTTTTGTTTTTAAAGCATGTTCTGAAGAATTACATTCATTCCTATATATATTCATGGGATACTGTGGTTGTTATTAAACCTTTATTCAAGGTATCTCTGAGATACAAAATAAACAAAAGGCTTTTTTTTTTTCATAGCAAGTCTTCAAATAAAAAGGCAAAGTTTTGTTCACGTTAAAAAACAAATCAGAAACAAAAAGGCATAATTTTTAACCTTGCTGGCTTTGCAATGTTGTTGGGTGATAAAGACATTTTAGTGAAATAGTAAAGAAATCGTGCTTAAATTAAGTAGTTTAAAATAAAGTGTCTACTTGTGTGATGTTGAAAAGCCCCAATAATTATATTAGGTCCTCATTGCTGTAATATTTAGTGATTGCCAGTTGTGATCAAGGCATCAAGACAGGCTTTGAATGGAGAGGAAGGGTTAAGTCAAGCCAGACAATTCCTGCCTTCATGGAATTCTGTCAGTCAGGTATCCTGGCCTTTGGCAGGATGATGCTTCCAAATGTGCTTTTAAAAATGTTGTTTCTGAGGATCCCACCCACATTTTAGCAAAGGGAAAATGCAATAGGGTTATAGACAATAGAGAGATTTCTCTTCTGCCTGTACTTTTAGAA
Source organism: Eptesicus fuscus (assembly GCF_027574615.1). Lineage (NCBI taxonomy): Eukaryota > Metazoa > Chordata > Mammalia > Chiroptera > Vespertilionidae > Eptesicus > Eptesicus fuscus. Next base: position 14,740,637 of record NC_072482.1, on the reverse strand, counting down.
TCTTCTGTTCTGGCAGAGGATTGCCCTGCAATAGAATTTGGGTCTCCTGGAGTGGGGTGGAGTCAACCCCCAGTAATCACTTTTATAACCAGGCCCAGGTAATGCTTCCGTCCAGACACTGTAGTTTGTCAGTTAAACCATTACCCTATTTTATAGGCAGGAAAATTTATGGACTGGTTAAAGAGTGTTATAGATGGGACTTCTTATCAAGACCTAGAATAGAACCTTTTGGTATCTAGATTTTTCCTTGTATAAGGAAGGCATTATATCTCCTACAATTATACTTCCTTTGTTTCTATTGGTAGTTTAAAATTTCATTTATTTTTTCCTTTGTACTCATTTCTTATTCTAGTCTTCTCATTTAAACATACAAATTTTACAGATTTTTGTTTCAATTCAGTATTCATTTCAGGCAGTTAGGAAACTCACCATAATTCACTTACATATAAAAATGTTTTTACCAGCTAAAACAATATTTTTAGTTTCAGATTTTGCTATGCTTGCAGGATCTATGTGTGTTGTGCTCATTCATTTTTATGGAAAATCTTTACATATCTAGACTGTAGACATAGTACTTATATTTTTGGTCACCTAATTTTAGAGTAATTTTCAAGAAAACATTTGGTCATGCATTTAAAATGTTTTCTCTTCTGCTTCGAAGCCCTACTGTTGTTGGGCGATTCCTCTGAATATTTGCCACAGATCTATCTTATTGTAAACTCTCTTTTTAATATACCCTAAAAATTTAACTGCCTTTTTAGGAGACCTGCCTCATTCTAACAATTTTTCAAAATAAGCAATATAGTGAGTTTGTATTTTAATTGACAATAACATAAAATGAGTCACATCCCAGCCTGCCAAATGGTTGTTTAAGAGAAACACATTGGCATACTTATCAATGATCTTGGTTTTAACTACCATGCTTTATAATTGCCCTATGGTACCTACATTTCAAGTGATATTTTAAATTTCTATTTTATTTATCTGATGACTAAACATAAATTAATCATTTGGACCAAAATTTCTATTGTTACAACCTAGAACTAATTTTTGGGATATTGGACCTGTGTGTGTGTGTGTGTGTGTGTGTGTGTGTGTGTGTGTGTGTGTGTGTGTTTAAATTGTGGCTCCTGGTTTCTACTTAAAGAAAAACAAACTTAGTCTAATAAATGTTATGTGAAAATTTCTAACTTAAGTGATATGTATTAATATATTATTCTTATATTTTTGAAACAAACAAAATAAAATAAGAGCTAGACAAACCAACCAACAAACAAAAAACATAATAAGAAAAATCTATGTAAATATGAATCTCAGTGCAACACAAAAAAAAAATTAAAATACTCGAACTTAAAAATTACCAATTTTTGATAGAGTTGTGTAGAAACTAAAGAGTTATTGTCTGCTTGAAACATGGAAACACTGAATGTTCAGAAGCTCTGTAGATGAACTGTGGCTTATGGGTGAGTCTGCATCATTCTAGCTAGGCTCCAGAACTCTTGTTTCTGAAGAAAGTTTGATGTTTACCTATTGGGTGAGGCTAATTATGGCAGCCTTGGGATGAAACTTTGATGGATTTCATTATTTTGGAGCCTTAGACGCCTCGTTAGGCAGCTGATAAATAATTTGGAATTGTGACTTCATGAGGAGTCTGAGCAGGTGCATTCAAACATGCCCAGTAGTCTTTCACCTCTGCAAAGGTAGATTCAAAGGCACTGCATCTAGTATTGCTCTGCATCATAGGAAAATGGGCCTGTTGCCTTGCTAACAAGTGGAGCAATCTGGCATATGTCATACTATCCTTGAATGGTGGAGCTTGACCACCTGTAAAGATAACTGGAGAACTGGACAGTTTGCTCATGCCCTTCCTTGGGAGTGCGAGAGCAGGATTGTGGAGACAGGACCCCAACACAATTGCATAGGTTTTTTGACATACCCTTATAGATTATGGAACACAGCAATAGAGATGGGCAGTCAGTTGAATTGAGAGGCATAGGATTTGAGCCCTTTTGCTCTCTCTTGTTTCTTTAATCAGTTAACCACTTTTCCTAATCACTAGTAATGGTGGGATATCTGTTGTTATTTTCCTATTATCTACATACTCTTAGTGCCAAGAGCTGTACAATGTGTTTATCAGGATATGACCTCTGGCTTTGCACCTTTATAACATAAAACAGGTGAGTCAGTACAGTGGGAAATAGGAATATTTCTGGAAGCCATTTCTATACCATGACAACTAGCAATAACCATTTAAGGAAGTGGCAATTAACCATTAAATTTATCACATTAACCTCAATCTAAAGGTATCCTGAATTCATCCTTTTCTTAACAGTATTCCAAAACTGCCTTCAGTTACCATAGTCATCCAACAAGAGGGGAATGTGATGGAGGATAGAAAAAGACAGCTTTCTTCACTGACTGTAATGATAATACTTTATTTTAGATGATTTTTTATAAAACTGTGTGACCATGTATCCTATATCTCTCCAGGGCCATGGAAAGGGCCAAATGAGGAGACCTGAAGCTTAACCTCATTAACTTCATGGTAAATCCACTTACATGTGTTTGTTAAAAGTATGTGTAAAATAAACATCAAAATTACTTCAATATCAAGAAAACAATACAGATAAAACAATATGAGTTAATCAGTATAGTATTGTGAATATTGAGCTGCTTTCTATTATTTATGTATATATAGATTGCTGAATAAGCTATGTGTAAAGGCTCTGAATTGATTTAAAACAAATTTTTTTTTAATTGATTTCAGAGAGGAAGGGAGAGGGAGAGAGAGAAACATCAACAGTAAGAGAGAATCACTGATTGGCTGCCTCCTGCATGCCCCACACTGGGATCGAGCCCGCAACTGGGCACATGCCCTGACCACCCTGATCGGGGATGGAACCGCGACATTCTGGTTCACAGGTTGACGCTCAACCACTGAGCTATGCTGGCCAGGCTGAATTGATTTTTAATTTAAACCTAGGATGTTTAATCTTCACTAAGTCATATGTTGGGCCCTATGGGAATTACAAATATAATTCTTATCTGCATTGAGTTCATAAATCTTGTTGGGGTGATCAGATATACTCACATGGAATGATTTAAGATATGTATGTGTAAGATAAATATAAATATAGTTATATTTAATAACTGTAGGTATTGTGTATGAGAATCATGCTATCCTCACAACTCTCTGAGCTGCCCCCAAGAGAAATCATTTTATAGCTACAGAAATAAAATTAGCAAGTAAATCTTGGAGCTAGGATCAAGATCCGTGTCACTTGGCTATCTTTTTTCTTTAAAATTTTGAAGTTTTTTTTCCTCTTTTGTAATTAATGAAACACTTTTTATCATACTGTGTTTGATAAAGTGTAATTATACTGGTTTCCTATGGCCATGGCAACAAAGCACTACAAACTGAGTGGCTTAAAGCAAGAGAATACTTTTGTCTCAGAGTTCTAGAGACTAAAAGTCCTAAATCAAGGTGTGAGCAGGCTTGGTTCCTTCTGAGGGCACTGAGCATCTGTCCCCTGCTTCTCTTCTAGCTTCTAGAGATTGCTGGGAAAGGTTTAATTTTAGACCACACCATCTCTCCCTACATCTTCACATGGTGTTCTCCCTATATCTGTCTTCACATGGTCATCTTCTGTTAATAATGGTTTCATCTTCACATGATGTTTTCCCTATGCCTTCACATGGCCATATTATGACTCCAGTCATATTGGATTTGGTTGGGGCACATCCTACTGCAGTATGATATCCTCTTACCTTATTACATCTATAATGACCCTTTTTCTAAATAAGATTACATTCTGAGGTACTAGGGTTTAGGACTTCAACATATATTTTGGCAGATTATCATTGTTTGACAAATCTCATTTTCCTCTTTGAAGTTCTGCCAATAAATAAAGAAAAGCAATTCTGAATTAGCCACAGCATCCATACTATTTTCAGTGAGCCATTTAACCACTTGCTAACTGATGGTGTGCCTTTGAGAATCAAGTGAGATGATACTTCTTAAAATGTTACTTGCGGGGGAAGGGGGGTAAAGGGAGCTGGCTGGAAGAGGTTAATGGGGAGAAAAAGGAGAACCTCTGTATTACTTTCAACAATAAAGATTTTTTTTTTTAAATGTTACTGGCTGTGGCCAGTGTGGCTCAGTTGCTTGGAGCCTTGCTCTGTGCACCAAGAAGTTGCCAGTTCAATTCCTGGTCAGGGCACACCGAGGTTGCAGGCTCAAACCCTGGTAGGGGGCTTACAGGAGGCAGCCCATTGATGTGCTGCTCGTCACTCTCCCCCTCCTTTCCCCTCTCTCTAAAAATCAATAAAAAATAATTTTTAAAAAATTACTACATATTTTTTTAGTTTTTTTTTTCCTAATGAAACATTAAGCACTTTTCATTTTATTGAGGCTTTAACTTTATTGGTATGTAGTTACGGAGGAGCTTATTTCAATGCAAAGTCCTTTTAAAGTGTTCCATATAGGTTAGGATTAGAATTCTTAATGGGGCAAGTTTTAATGGTATTATGACTTAAATGAATTTTGAAAGAATTTACATAAAAATTATAGAACCACCTTAGATACATAAATGTGTACACTGTAGAAAGTAATTGAGAAAGGATACTTGGAGGATCTCTTATTTGATAATCATTTGATAAAGCAAGAAAAATATATAGGTTAATAACAAAGATTGTAGATCAGAGTTTGGGGTTGAAAGTATGGTTAAAGGTTGAATTTCTAAAATACTTATATTAGTTTACAAACATTGTAATTTTAGATATATAATTTCTAGAATGCTGATCATGATATGAAAATGGTTTTTACCTTTGATTGAGTATTAGAATTACCTAAAAAGTTGTTTTGAAAATATTGATGCCTGGGCCCCTACTCAGACTAATTGTTTCTTATCATGATCATAAAATTGTTAATTATTTTGGTGGATGGATGAATACTGCAAAGCTGGCATTGATTTAAACATTTTTAGAAGCAAAGATTCTAGAACAGAAATGGGAAAGAAAAGGGAGATGTATTTTGAAATATATTCCAGTCATTGAGTCCTATGCCTTTAAATGTGGTAGCAAAGGTTATCTGAAAAAGTGTTTGCATTGAACTTTTTAACCATTCTAGAATTCAGGAAGGATGCAACAGTTTTGTTAGTTAAAAAAATACTATACAAATTTTGAGGATGTCTGCAGAAATTATTTTTGTCATCCTGTGATAAGAATAAGGCCAGGTGGCTCTATTCTGTGGCTTAGGATGTGGGTTTCTTTGATTCTGTTAGTCTCAGACATTGAGGAAACAAGTTACATATGCAAAATGAGCTACTTTTTAAGTCCCTGTAGCTTGGTAGCATAATTAATTGGTCACGGAATCTGTTCCATTGGCCATTTTGTGACAAGCTGTTTTTCTCTTTTGTTTTATTACCTACTGTGGATGGATCATACTGAGGAATTACAAATACATTGTTTTCTATAAGATAGAAGTAATGGTCTTGGCTTTATTCTTATTGTATTTGAATATCAGATGAATTATTTACTCTCATATATGTTTCACTAATGAAAATTGCCTACTTGTGGATAGAGTGGCCTATGATGCATATATAAGGGAACTTTTACTGATGTTCTTCAGTGGAATGCCTCACAGTAGCCTCTAGTTATTCCATTGCTCTAACCCAGTGGTCGGCAAACTCATTAGTCAACAGAGCCAAATATCAACAGTACAATGATTGAAATTTCTTTTGAGAGCCAAATTTTTTAAACTTAAACTTCTTCTAACGCCACTTCTTCAAAATAGAGTCGCCCAGGCCGTTGTATTTTGTGGAAGAGCCACACTCAAGGGACCAAAGAGCCGCATGTGGCTTGCGAGCCACAGTTTGCCGACCATGGCTCTAACCCATGGGTTTTTTGCTCAACACAGTGACCCTAGAATCTCAGTTTAGTCCCTTAGTCTTTCCTTTTTTTCCTACTTACTTTGTTCTAGTCATTAAAAACAACATTCTCAATCACTTGTTTATAATGCAAAATCTATCTATGATAAAATTTATGGTTCAACGTATATATATATTAAGTAGAGGCCTGGTGCACAAAATTCATACACAGGTAGGGTCCCTAGGCCTGGCGGGCAATCAGAGCCAATCAGGTTCCCCGCCTCCCTGCCTCCTTCCTTTGCCGCCTGCGACGCCACCGCTCAGTTCCCCCTCACCTCCCCGCCTCCTCCTTCCATCACTCCCTCAGCACCCACAGCTGCCTCTGGTTGCCCACCATGTTCCGCGCCACCCCCTGGTTATCAGCGCACGTCATAGCAAGCAGTTGAACTGTTCTCCCAGTTGAACTCCCAAGGGGACACTTTGCATATTAGCCTTTTATATATATAGATAGGAAGTTAGAAGAAACCAACTTAATCAAGCTTCTAATCAGCCAAGTGTGTTTGTTTCTTTTAGTTTTATCTTGTTTCACACTAATTTTAGTGTGTTATCCTTTTTAAACCTTTCTTCTAATAAGATAATCAGAGTTACAAGCTCCAAATTGTAGAGCAAAACTACCTTCTCCAGAGAAGTCATATTCAATGTCCATATATCACATATTTTGCCATGTTATCTTTCCTTATCCTGATGACATTCTCGTAAGCTTTCTTTTATTTTTTCATTGGTTACTTAATCCTTCATTTATAAAGATTGGAAGTTTTCACTATGTATTGTCAAATAGTCACATACTTAAGATGAAATTTGCCTATAGTGAAAAGGTTGTCTTTACAGTACTCATAACTTTTGACATCAGTTGTCTATTTGCAAATGGCTAGGTGAAATGTGCCCAAATGCAGAGAAAAAAAAATTAAATATCATTTTTACTGTGAGCTCATTATGATCTCTTTAAGGCAGAGACCATGTTGCTCACTGGGTTTCTAACACTTGTGGAATCTTTGCTGTAATTAAATAATCTCTGAGTGAATGAACAATACAGATATCAAGAACCAAGTAGGCAAGACAACAGGTGTTAACTGATTTCTTCATCTGAAATTAGTTCTAACCTAGGAAAGGAACTGCTTCCTATAGATAAAGAGGTCAGTTTTACCTAAAACAGGACATATTTGACAAGTACAAATGTACATAGAGAAAGTGGACTATATTGTCACCAGAATGTATTATGGTGTATTCAGCTCTGGCAAAGTGAAATAAAAGGTCCTACTTAATTTTCTGTAGATAAGGAACAAAAGATTACTTCTCAGCCTAGAAAATGATTTTGTTCAGGAAATAGGATTTATTTTATAAAATGCACACAAATGCCTTTAATGCAATTGATAATTATACTAAATTTCATCTTCACTATTAACTGACTAAAGATAGTTAACTCCTACAGCCAGTCATCTTTGAACCCCATTTCCTTGTCTGTAAACTAACACTTTGACTAGAAGTGGCATTTTCCCCTTTGGAGTTTCCTAGATATTCAAATAAATAGGATGGATATTGAATCCTAGGCAAATAAGCAGTCAAGATTTAAGTGTTCCTCTTCTTTCTAGACCCACACTTTTCTTTCTACCCCCATGCCTAAAGTAGATTCATTCACGTTCTATGTATTGGGCTTTCATGTAAATTTCATTTAAGGACAATATTCCAGCTGCTTAAAAAAAAGAAAAAAAATATAGTTTTAAATCAGTGGGCTTGATAATCTTTAAAGGCTCTTCTTTACCTGCCTTCTTCACTATTTTCTCAAAATAAAATTCTTTCATTCTGAGATATTGTAGATATGAAGATGAAATGAAATTGAATTATTATAGAAATTTAAATTATATGATATATTAACAAAAACCAAATAGATGAATTATATAAAGGATTTTTTTTACAAGTAATTATATGAATATGTTTTGTATGGTATAGGGTGATTCATGGAAATACATAGACAGGGGTATAGAAAAATTCCCATTTTATATTAGTAAGAAAAAAACTAAACCTAATAGAGTATGTGAGCTTTTAAAACCTATTTTAATTATGAAACTAGGGACTTGGCAACACAAACAATGTAGTCCTTTGTGAATGTTTAGCAATAACTTTTGACCTGTCTCTGGAAACACAAATATGCAGTCATTTTCCATTTGATATTTAATGTATCATAGTTCCTATGCAGATTTAGTCATCTTCTTTTAATTGTTCTATTATTCATTTTACTTTATTGTTAGATGTTGTTTAGTGAACATAAGAAATACAGTGTAATATATCTTTTGTTTCTATTAAGTAACCAATTCCTATTGTCCCTATTAAGAGTTAATTCTTTCAACTAATTGTGTTGTATATCTGCCATGCCTGATGCGTTGTTCCAGTACTGATGTTGTCATGAACAAGAAGGACTTTGTCTTTATGAAGCTTATATTCTCATGGCAGAGGTAGATAACAGATAAATACATGATGTTCTGATAGTGATAAGTCCTAAGGAGACAAATAAATCAGTGTAAAGCTGATATTTTCAGTATGGTGGCCAAGAAAGGCCAATCTGAAAGGTGCTATTTGAGCTGAGATCTGAGTGAAGTTATGCCAATGTCTGAGGAAAGAGCATTTCACAGCTGAGGGAAGAGTGAATGTAAAAGCCATTATGTGGGAGCAGATTTGGTATGTTCAAGGAATAGCATGAAGGCTGTTTGGTAAGGTTAAATGGAACATGGTAGATAAGGGCATAGAAGCCAAATTTTGTAGGACATTGTCAGGAGCTATGCTTTTATTTAAATATATTTATATATTTAATTGGAGGACTTTCATTAGGTGATTTAAAAGACTTACTCAAGCTGCTGTGTGGAAGAAAGATGTTAGATGGGATAAAGATCTAAGCAGAAAAACTAGATAGGAGGTTATTGTAATAGTTCAGGCTAGAGATGATGGCAGCTTAGATTAGGGCAGTAGCAGTTGGAGATGTGAAAAGTCAAATTCTAGAAATATTTTGAAGGTAGCTGGCAAGGTTTGCTCATAAATCAGATGTGGAACATAAGAAAAAGAAAGAAGTCAGTGAATTCTAAAGCCTTTTGACTGAAGTACTAAGTGAGCAAATACATGTAGTCACAGTAGTTCATATAAAAGAGAACTAGAAATGTAAGGTATCCAAAACCACATAGTGTACTAACAGTTTGGGACGACTACATGAATAAAGGTGGGAAACCTTGTAACTTAAGAGCATTGATATGAAATGAGCAAACCTGGATATCACTCTACTACTTAGAGTTAGATCTGATATAATGCAGCATGTTTATTGCTAAAATATCACTGTACTATGCAAAATCATACAGTGAAAAAAATCATAGGATTTATGGGAAAATTAGGTTATGGCACAATACTAAAAAACTTGTCAGTGACATTAAAAAATATCATAAATGTTAAATGCTTAGCTAATAAAGACTGTAATTTGTTGGACACTTTATATTGCAAAATATATTATTCCCTTGTGGAAAAACCAGATGTGAATGGATGTGATGCACACCTCATCGTGAACTGAGGTGTATTGAGGTAGCTTGTAGATGTTTGAGGTGTATGCTTTTTTAAGAAAATTGATTTGAGAGAGAGAGAGAGAAACATCGATTTTTGTTGTTCCACTTATTTATGCATTCACTGGTTGATTTTTGTATGTGCTCTGACTGGGGATTGAACCCGCAACTGTGGCATATCAGGACTATGCTCTAACCAATTGAGCTACCAGACCAATTGCAAAAGGTATGTGCTTTTCATGTATTTTTACATGGCAAAGTTCAGCTGGGTTAAGTTTTTTGCATTCACCTTATATTTGTTGTGAATGAAATTGTTCATAAGCAAATACAAAATTTGAATTATGCTCACATTGTTCCCTAATATATCAATTACATTGGAATAAATTTACCTTTTCAAAATAAACAGAACAAACTGTACCATCTAGTCATCTTTGGCACACTATTTAACCTCTCAGAGCCTTGATGTCCTCATGTGTAAAATAAGGATAATATTATTGACCTCACAGTGGTTGGGTTAAGATTAGGTGAATATATACATGCAAGTTTAGACTAGAACATGGCATGTATTTGTGTGTTTTTAAAAATATGTTTTTATTGATTCGGAGAGAAGAAGGGAGAGGAGAGAGAGATAGAAACATCAATGATGAGAAAGAGTCATAGATCGGCTGTCTCCTGCACCCCCGCCACCTCCCCCCCCCTCCCCCGGCCCAACTAGGGACTGAGCCCACAACTTGGGCATGTGCCCTGAACAGGAATCAAACTGCGACCTCCTGGGTTTATGAGTGGATTCTCAACTACTGAGCAACACTGGCCAGGCGGTATGTATTAGTTTTAAATTAAGTACTTCCCTATTTAGAAGTTGCCCTTAGCAAAATTAATAATGTAAAATATATGTTTTTGTGACATCTATTTCTCTAATTAGGCACAGATATATTGATTTAACTTTTATAGATGATTTGAGCTTTTTATAGATGATTTAACTTTCTATGGATGATTTAGGGTGATTTAAATTATTGCTGGCATGATTTACTATGCCTGTAATTCAGTTGCTACCAACATTAATTCCTTGCTTTACTATGATACTACAGTGTACAAAGTTAGCATGTGATTATTGCTTAATTTTCTCTAATGACACATTTCTTTATTCAAATAATTTAAGTACTTAATTGCTGCCTAATACGTCGATCACTAAGAGATTGGGTTATTCTCTGACATGATTTGAACTTAAAAGTTAGTGTTGACAGTATGCTTTATTTAGCTTTTTCAGACTTTATGGAAGTATATTTTACATAGTATAAAAGTCAGTATTGTAAGTGTTGAATTCACTAAATATATAGGGTTGTATAACTATCACTACAATCCAGTTGTAAACATTTCTAATCCCCTCTAACATTATTTTGATCATGTTTGCACTTCCAGCCCCATTAGTCTGTTTTTTATCTCTATAGATTTGCCTTTTCTTGATATTTCATATGAAATCATATACCTGTAGTATTTTCCATCTTGCCACTTTAATATAGTATTTTTGAGGCTCATTCAGGTTGTGCATGGATTAGTATTTCCTGAATGTTTATTGGTAAACAGTATTCTGTTGTATAGACATACCACGTATTGTTTATCCTCATTTGGATACACATTTGGATTATGTTCATTTTGGCTCCTATGAGCAATGCCAATATGAACATTTGCATACAAGTCTTTGAATGGACATATGTTTTCTCTGGATAGAGTCCGAGGAGAAAAATTGCTGGGTTAAATAGTAAGTTTATGTTTAACTTCTTAAGGAAGTTTCATACATTTTTCCATATTGGTTGTTTCATTTTACATTTGAACCCACAAAATATTAGGATTCCCATTTTTCCACATCATTGCCTGCACTTGTTATTGTCTGTCTTTATGATTATAGTGATCCTAGTAGGTGTGTAAAGTGGTATCTCATTGTGGGTTTGATTTGCATTTTGGTAATGATGAATGATATTGAACGTCATGCCATTATCTTATTGTCCATTTATATATCTTCTTTGAAGAGATATTTATTAAAATCCTGTGCCCATTTTTCAGTTGGATTATTTATCTTACTGAGTTTTAAGAGTTCTTTATATAGTCTGAATACAAGTTCATCAGATAGGTGATTTGCAAATAATCTCTCCCTATCTGGCTTTTTTTATTCTGTTAATGTTCTCTTGAAATGAACCAGTTTTGAGTTTCATCAAGTCCATTTTATCAATTTTGTCTTTTATTGTTGGTGCCTTGGGACTTAGGTGCTTAATATATCCATATCCACATGCTTCTCTGTGGATTTAACTTTAAATCATAATACTTTAGAACATAATATAACATTTATTATTAGTTAGCCCAGCATCCCTCAATCACAGATGATGAAACTGAGATCCTTTCAGGGACAGTAATATAATCAGGATTATGGAGCTGAAAATCTAGCATTGAAAACATAACTCAGATTATTGATTCTGTCCACTGCTCTTTCGTGGTACTTACAAATTTTTAAATAACTTTCTTTAACTCATGTAATGTATGCTCACACTAGTGAAGCTATTTCATATTGAATGGATAAAGGATACCTACAGAGTACCTCAGATGATGTGGGTTTATAATAAAATTACAGCTCAGCAACTACAGAGCTAGGTCTTAAAATGGACAAGAATAAACTTGTACACAAATATTCATAATAATCTATATATATAAAAGGCTAATATGCTAAATGTCTGACTGTCCAACTGGTCGCGATGATGCACACTGACCTCCAGGGGGCAGATGCTCAATGCAGGAGAAATGGCACCGCGAAACTGGCGCTGACAAAGCAACACTTGGCTTCCCCCAAGTGGGACACAGGCCCCCCACCACCCCGGAGCAACACCCCACCAAATCACAGCTGATGCTGCCGAGAACCCATGGTGCAAAATGCGGCCCACAGCCAAGCCTAACCCGGAAATGGTGACTGTGGGCGCCAGGTAATGATGTCAGTAGCAACGCCTGGCTTCCTCTCCCTAGCGACTAGCCTCCTTGCAGTTTCTTCAGCCCAGGACCACAACTTGCTTTATAACCAGATGGAAACATTTACACTTTAACCAAATGTCTGTAAAGCATTTTCCTGTGCCTCATCTCATTTGATCCTCACAGAAGTCCTGGAGTAGGTAGATAGGAGATTTGGTAGAATCCTGTTTTCTTTTCATTAGCCAGAAAATGGAGATTTAGAAAGCTTAGAAACTTGACCTGACTGAAAAGAAGTAAGAAATAGTGGACCTTGAAAATGACGTCAGGTTTTCTCACTGCGCAGAATATAATCAAGCACTGCTGCAGTTAAATATTTTACCCTTTGTTCTCCCTGTGTGATCTACAATAATAAACTGCTTCGTGTTTATATTTACTGCTGTGTTGCTGAAAATTACCTGAAAGGGAAGTAGGGGTATTTCACTGGGCTGGAAAAAGTTTAGCTAAATCAGAAAGCAGGTTTAATTAAGTAAGTTTATTCTATAGATATAAAAAGCTAAGTAGACTCGCACATGCGCGATACATATAAAGCTCTTGCTGGTGCCCATCACACGCGTGTGTTTCGATCTGTCATTGTCGATCATGAATTTGGTTGACACTTGTATTATAGAGAAAGGGCGAATAGCGATATTAAAATATTTCTTCTAATTAATTTCCTTTCAATGTGCACTAATTTGTGCACCGGGCCACTAGTATCATTTATAATAGTCAACATGTGGGAAACAATGTCATCATCTGAATTTTATTATAAACTAGAGGCCTGATGCACGAAATTCGTGCAAAGGGCTTGGTCCTCGCTGCCCTGCCTGACTTGGCCGGCCTAGCCTTGGAAGGTCATCAGGATGGTTTTTCTGCTGTTCAGTCTAATTAGCATATTAGCTCTTTATTATATAGGATAAAATGTGGTATATTTGTTCAAAGGAATAGCATTTTGCCATAAAAGGGAATGACTTACTGATAACATGCTACAACATAAATGGACCTTGACACATTGTGCTAAGTGTAAGAAATCAAGCATAAATGCTGCATACTATATAATTTACCTTATTAAATGTACAGAATAGGAAATCTGTAGAGACAGGTAGTTGATTATTGGTACTCAGGGGTAGGGGAATAGTTAGGATTGGTAACAGGAAGGGTGAATGACTTAATGAATAAGGGATTTCATTTTGGGGTGATGAAAATGTTTTAAAATTAGATTGTGATGATTTCACAACTCTGGAATATACTAAATATTACTTAAATATACACTTCAAGTGGGTGAATTTTATGGTAATGTTATTTATACCTCAATAAAGCTGTTAAAAATAAATTTTTGTATACACTGGTGACTTAGTTGTCTGGGGCACATCACATGACTCATAACTCCATTTTAACACTGCTATTTTTGTGACTTGACTTCTTTCTGCTTGTTTTGTCTCATTTTTCTCCTACGTTCCTCTCCATCCCTTCATGACTTCATCGTTCAGAATTCCCCCAAAAGGGATGATCTCATTGATTTGTTAATTGCCATCAGTGGTAGATGGCATATAATACTGATTTTTCCATGATCAATTTTCATGACAGATAGTTTCTTTTTAAAGTAATTTATTGAAGTAGAAATATGTATTGACTTAGAGAAATAAATAAATAAAGTCTAACTAGAACAAAAAACAGTACAGCTTGTAAAAGAGGTAGTCAGATGGCTGATATTTGTTCCAGACTGGTATAGCACATGATACGTTTTCAATCAGTGGTCTTTAGTATTACATTCTCCTAATTTTACAGATAAATTATTGCTTAAATATCTATACAAGGAAACCAAGAATTTGAAATGCAAGGTCATATAACTAGGAAGATAGTGACAAGGACTAGATTTCAGTATTCCATGATAAGCTTTTATTATTATTACTAGAGGCCTGATGCATGAAATTTGTGCAAGGGGCTCAGTCCTTGCAGCCATGGTGGCTTACCTCAGCCCTCGCAGCCCCGGCTTTGTCCAGAAGGTCATCTGGCTGTCCTGTCTAATTAGCATATTACGCTTTTATTATTATGAACTAGAGGCCCGGTGTATGAAAATTCATGCACTGGAGGGGGGTGTCCCTCAGCCCGGCCTGCCCCCTCTCACAGTCCAGGAGCCCTCAGGGGCAGGAGGTGACCCAGCGATCAGGGGAAGGTGACACCTCCATCACACCTCTGCTGCTGCCACTGCTGGCAGCGCAAGCCTCAGCTGGCCCTGGTTACCTGAGCCTCGGGTGGCCCTGGGCAGCTGGGCAGCCGCCATCCAAGGCTTGCCTGCACCTCGGGCTGGCCCTGGGTGGCTGGGGGGCTGAGGGAACTGGGGGACTCCGGAGGCAGGCGTGCAGAGTGGCCAGGCACACCTGGGGGTGGGCCCAGCTGTGCCTAGCACCTGCCGCCCTGGCGGGGCTGAGGGGACTGGGGACCACCATCTTTGAGGGTGTGGCAGTCAATTAGCACATTCCCTTCTTATTGGCTGTGGATGCTGCCATCTTTGTGAGGGCGTGACAGTCAATTAGCATGTTGCCTCTTTATTAGATAAGATTATTATTATTTTTAATAAATTTAAAAAAAACTTATTGGTATTTAGGGAGGAAAGGAGGGAGGGAGAGAGAGAGAGAGAGAGACAGATCAACTTGTTGTTCCACTTATTCATTGGTTGATTTTTATATTCCCTGACTGGGAATTGAACCTGCAACTTTGGCATATCATAGCAATGCTCCAACCAATTGAACTACTCAGCCTGTGCAAGTCTTTTTTTAATATATATTTTTATTGATTTCATAGAAGGGAGAGGGAGAGATAGAAACATCAATGATGAAAGACAATCATTGATCAGCTGCCTCCTGCAAGCCCCCTACATTGTAGGAAAGGGACCTCTGTGTTCTGATCTCCAGCATGGTCGGCTTTTGATGGAATTTACTGAATTTCCCTAGAACAAACAATGTAGGGAGGAGAGAAGAGGAACAAAGAACTGTGCACATGGGACAACATGGTGGAAACCCCCAGGCGTCCGCCTCAGCTAGACAGGGTAGGTAGAGGCAGCTAAAAAGGCTTCAGCCCAATTTTTTTAAATGGCCCAGTGGGAGACAGCAATACTTAGGCAACTTATGAGGAAACAGGTGACCTAACTGCCTCTGCCTCTTCCTTCCTAATAGTACTCAGCCAATGAGCAACCGGAGGAGGGACTGAATAAATAGGCTATGTTCCCTGCCCCACCTGTGTGCCTGTGCTTGTACAATGGGATGGAGTGTTGCTCTCGAGAGACTATTAAAGGTCTCATTTTTTCCATATATCTGTCTCCTCAGAGTCCATCATTTGAATTAGGACAGGAGAGCCATTTCTCACAGTCTTTACTGTCCTTTTTTCATATTTTGTGGTGTTTGGTTACTTGGGCATATGTTGCTCCATTGCTTAAACTTACTGCTTTCCTCTTGTGTTTCCTTCGGTCTAGTCTACTTCCTGTTGATTTTGTCAATTTTCCAAGAAAATAAATATAATCTGTTATATTGTTCTAGTGGCCCAGTGAACGAAATTCGTGCACAAGGGGGACGGTTCCCTCAGCCCAGCGTGTACCCTCTCCAATCGGACATCCCTCTCGCAATCTGGGACCATGGCTCCTAACCACTCACCTGCCTGCCTGCCTGCCTGATTGCCTCTAACTGCCTCTGCCTGCCTGCCTAATTGCCCCTAAACCCTCTGCATGCCTGCCTGATTGCCCCTAACCTCTCTGCCTGCCTGCCTGATCGCCCCTAACTGCCCTCCTCTGCCAACCTGATCTTGCCCCCAACTGCCCTCTCCTGCCAGCCTGGTTGCCCCCAACTGCCCTCCCCTCCTGGCCTGATCTCACCCCCAACGGCCCTCTCCTGCCGGCCTGATTGCCCCTAACTGCCTCTGCCTTCCTGATCACCCCCAACTGCCCTCCCCTGCTGGCCTGATCTCGCCCCCAATGGCCCTCTCTTGCTAGCCTGATCTCTCCCCCAACTGCTCTCCCCTGCTGGCCAATTTGGTTCGGATTGGTTGGTTTCTGTGCCAGTCAGTGTCTCCAGGCCTATCTCCAGGCATGATCAGAGAGGCAGGGCTGATCAGCAACCCCCATGGAGGCCTGGGGAGAAACAGAGGTGCAGCTACTGGTGAAGCCTGGAGAGAGAAGGGCAATGGCTGATCAACAGCTGCCATGGAGGCTGCGGATCAGACCCTACTTCTCACTTCAGGCCTCTCTCTGGGCCTGATCCGCAGCCCCCTCGGCAGTCAGTGCTGGGTTGTTGCACCCGCACCAGTGGCAGTCAGTGCTGGGTTGCCACAGCAACCCAGCACTGACTGCAGGACTAACTTACGGTGTTCGATCGAGCCTTCGATGGATCGTTACGGACCCTGGGTTTTTATATATTAGGATTGTAGAACAAAGCTATTAGTTGGTCTACATTATTATCTATTGGCTTGTCAATAAATATATGCCTTTAGAGTAAGTGCTCATCCCAGTTAGTTATGACCCAGTATCCAGATTATCAGTGTAATGTAAAGTGTCTGTTTCATTCATTGCCTTATTCCCAGTGTCTAGACCCGTGGTCAGCAAACTGCGGCTCACGAGCCACATGTAGCTCTTTGGCCCCTTGAGTGTGGCTCTTTCACAAAATACCACAGCCTGGGCGAGTCTATTTTGAAGAAGTGGCATTAGAAGAAGTTTAAATTTAAAAAATTTAGCTCTCAAAAGAAATTTCAGTCGTTTTACTGTTGATATTTGGCTCTGTTGACTAATGAGTTTGCTGACCACTGGTCTAGACCAATACTTATCCCAATAAGGTGGTCAATAAATATTTGTTGAATAAATGAGCTACTGCTGAGGATGAAATTGAATGTAGCTGTTACACTTGTGATGGGGGATGATATATAATATTCAGAATATGACCTTACTAAATGATACTTTTAGGGAACTATGCAGTTTCTTGATCTTACTGAAGATCTAGAGTAGCCTAATACCTCAGAGCACTGATCCTGGAACCTGAGTCATATCTTGAATCACAACAGGCAATTTTACTATGTTTGTGACCTTGAGCAGTTTACTTACTCTGTTAGTGTTTCACTTTCTTTTCCTGTAAATGGATATAACGGTTATCAACCTCATTGTATTGTTGTGGGGATTAAATAATTTAATCATGTCAGGTGCCTAGGAAGAGTACTTGGCACATAGGATGATGGGGGGTTTCATAGTTGTTGTTGTTATTATTATTATTATTATTGATTTTTGAGAAGAAATAACATTATTCAAGTCAGATACAGAATGGAAGTCAAAATCTTCAGAGCCTGTAATCACTTTTATCAGTGTAATTTTTTTTAGGCAAGCCCTTTCCCTTTTTCTCCCCTCCCCTTTATAAAAGAAGGAACTAGCCCTGGCTGGGTGGCTCAGTTGGTTGGAGCATCATGCCCTACACCAAAAGGTTGCAGGTCCTATTCCTGGTCAGGGCACACACCTGGGTTGCAGGTTTCCATCCCTGGTTGGGGTATGTATAGGAGGCAATCCATTGATGTTTCTCTCACATCAATGTCTGTCTGTCTATCTCTCTCTCTCTCTCTCTAAAAAAAAAAAAAAAAAATCAATGAAAGCATATCCTCGGGTGAGAATTTCAAAAACCAACTAAATAATAGAGGCATTTAAAAATTAGAAATCACTTTGGAATCTTATAAAACACTTTAAAGTCAGTAGGGAAAAGATGTACAATAAAGGTTTGCTCTGTGTCAGTTTCATCCTAATTTCCCTTTGTGGTAACTACTTTGTCTATTTTCTATTTTAAATTCCAGGCCCTTCCCTTAGATCACAGGCATGCATAGTGCCCTTACCCCTCACATCTTTGATGCTGTCATTCATATCTTTTTAGGGGAACCTTTAATTATCAATCCCAGAACATCCTATAAATCTTCATTAGGAAATTCCTTCTGAACTTTTGCTGAAAAGTAGTTACTGTGCACTGTGTGTATAGCAGCTGTTTGCCTACGTTAAAAAAAAAGTTGACCGTTTTAATTTGCTTTAAAAATATCCACTGGCACTGGTTCTCATTACAGATGTGTGGTTGTAACATTTCATTTTTAAAATGTGTATCCATCTTTTTTCAGTTCTAAAGGAGTCCAAAGAAACCATCTAAAACCTTAAAAATAACCACTAAACCTACAGTGTTTCTGGTTTTTAAAAATTCTCAAGGGAGGACATTTTTTATCTTGGACTTAAGCTTCATACAGGGTGGCCCATTTAAAAGAGGCCCTGTACACAGCCACATTATTAAATGGGAACTGTTTTAAATGGGCCACCCTGTAAATCAGGATTTTTTTTTCCAATGGATATTTACTTCTTTGAACACTTGTGAGTTTAGTTAAAGTGTTCAGTTACTGTGCTTGATAAGCAGCCTTGAAATTTAAATTTGGGGCACCTAGGTGACATTGACACCTCTGGGCTCAGAGACATTAGGAACTTTGTAAGTTCATATTTTGAGAGATCATGTTTGGGTCTTTGAAAAGTTGGCTGACATTGTATGCGAATCTCCTTTTTCAAAACATGTTTGTAATGGATAAAAATACAAATAAGCTGAAAATGGACACTTTAACATAAACAATAAGATAGCTTTGGACTTTATTTTACTGGGAATCTTTAAAAATAGAAAAGATGTCCACTTTTTTTGGAATAGGTTAGGGTCAATAGTTCTTAATATTTTAATCAGAATTTCCAAACATACATTATTCTTTTCTATTACAAAAAAATAAGTCTGTGCTAGAAATGAGTTAGAAATGTTTTATTTGAACCCTAGTGTGTCTGATCCAGTTTTGCTCAAGCCCGCCCCCCAGATTTGCAGGGCAAAGAACAAGAATTTAAATGAAATCCCATGTAAGGGAGGGCTCCCTGCAGAGGAGAGGTGGGCAACCAATTGATGTCATCATAAATATCACTGAAATCACCAGTCATAACTGGAAGACAAGGAAGGAAATGGATCCTGGGCAGTATTTGAAAATGGTACTTTGTAATGCAAGAATTCTTTGCATACATGCTGTCTCAGGGGAGGATTTGAGAACCTCTGCATTTCTACCACTAATCCTCCCAATTCCCTAGAGCAGTGTGCATTTCTCAGGTCAGTAGTAACACAGCCTACAAACCTTCATGGCATTCTGATGCAGTAGCCTTTTGTTTTGAGAAATGTGGAGAAGTATTTCCCCAGGACCCAGATGATATGAGTTATGTGCCAGTGATGAGTGTTGAAGTTGTCGTGTTTGTGACATTCAAGGCTCAGGGTAGAGTTCTCTCTTACCACATCTTAAGGTAATAGTGTTAAACCCAAGTATAAATTTAATTGATTGATTGTAGAAATCTCAAGTTCTGCTTTAAATATAAACGGAATGAACCGTGTCTCAAAATTGGTACCCAGTATACCTCTCCTAATTTACCACCAAAGGGTCTTTAAAAAAAAAAAAAAAAAAGAATAGCTAATTGATTTTTTAGAGAGAGAGGAAGGGAAAAGAGAGAAACATCAGTGTGAGTGTTTAACATCTATGGGCTGCCTCCTGCACACCCCCTACTGGGGATCTAGCCTGCAACCCTGGCATGTGCCCTGGCCAGGAATCAAACCAGCAACCTCTCTGTGCAAGGGACATCGCCCAACAAACTGAGCCACGCCAGCCAGGGCCAAAGGAATCTTTTAATAAGTTTTCCTAACTCCAAACTAATTTTTGCCCAAACAAGTTTTTATCATAGTATATTAGTACATTATAATAGGTCATTATAATCTTGGGACTATGGTTAATGGCTAGAATTAGAACCTACCACCTTGTTTTAATTCTACACATTATACAAAAGATTACTTTGGGGAAAAGGATTAGAAAGGATTCCAGATAAAGTGTTTGTATAAATTGGAAACATTAGAAGGAAAAACAAAATAAGGAGTTGTAACAGTTAAATATGGCCTAGATCAATCAGCTTCCTCCAGGCAAATGTAAAGAAACTCAAATTAAAGTTTTCTTTCACATTCCTAGTAAACACACATTTTCAGAGATGTTCTATTAAAACACAGACTGAAGATAATAATTGCTATCCTATAATTCGAATTCTTTTTAATATTTTAAAAATATCCTACATTGTATAAATCATCGTTTAATAAATAATCAATATATACTTTTAAAATAACAAAAAAGGTAATCTAACAATTCTGTGGTAGCCTTGATGTTGCTGACCTACTTTATTTTTACTGAATGGCCTTGATCCAAGACAATGCCCCAATTATTCTTTTTTTTTTCCTAAAGAAGTGAGACTGTGCTCACATTTAAACCATTAGCATACCATTTAATGAAAATGTTAAAGCATAACAACTGTAAGAAAGAGCTCTTGAGTAAGGTAGTTATGCTTTCATTTGCTTTAAGAAAAATATGGTTTCTTTTATTCTTTAATGTAAAGCTCCATCTTGAAAAAGAAAAAAAATTGACATGGATCCAAATCAATTTCCTGGTTGCTTATGTTACCTCCATTTGGAAAGAAGGTGGTCTTAGTGGTCATTTCTTGAATTACTGAGGAGCACACGAGGTGTAATGAGAAGAGATATACCATATGGACATTGAGGAGACCAGGGTCCCTAATTGCAACAACCAAATTAATTACTCCTCTGCTTTATTTAGGAAACTCACCCTGACACCAAGAGGCAACAGATAAATAAGTATGAGCCTATCTTTCCTTCTGCGTGTTAGCTTTCTATACAGCCCAGGAACATCTGGTTTGAGGTATTGAGGGGAAAGGACAAGGAATGACTTGTTTGTTAGCCATATCATGCAAAGAAAATCAATTTAATTTTAACATGACAATTTTAACTCATTGTTCATTTTGTTTCTGACTTCATATTTTTGTTGTTCATTAAATGGTGACATGGTTACTTGAGTACTATAGTAATAGTCTTACAAAGTGAAAAACATTATTAGTACTTTATGTTTGTGTATCAGTTTCTTGGGGCTTCTGTGACAAAGTACCCAAAACTGGGTGGCATAAATCAGCAGAAACATATTTTCCTACAGTACTGGAGACTGAAGTCCAAAATGAAGGAGTCAGCAGGGCCATAATCTCCATGAAGGCTCTGGGGAGAATCCTTTCTTGTCTGCTCTAGCTTCTGGTGTTTGCAGGCAGTCCTTGAAATTTCTTGGCTTTTAGATGCATCACTTCAGTCACATTGCTTCTCCCTGTGTGTCTTCACATAGTCTTCCCTCTGTGTGTCTGTCTGTGTCCAAATTTCTCCTTTTGATAAGGATGTCGGAATATTGAATTAGGGCTTACCCTAATGACTTGTTTTAGCTCCATTGCCTCTGTAAATACAATGGGGGTTGACTTCCACATTCATTTTTGATAACCTGTAACTGTTTTTTATCATTTTAAATGAGAGTATACAATATTTCAAAAATTGGTAAGCTGTATAGTGCAGCTTAAACAACAGTATACACTTAACTGCGTGTTGTTTTCTACGTATTTTGACAAAATAGTAGGTGTTGTTGTTTTTTCAGAGAGCGGAGCAGCTTTCTTGCATATACTAATTAGATGGCAACTATGGTAGGAGTTCTCATCATTCTTAGATCCTGGCTCAAGTACTTCTTACTCAAAGAAATCTTTCTTGATGATTCTAACATATTTTCCTCTATAATACTCATAGCAGTACCTACTGTAGTCACTCTAAGTTCATGCATTATTTGGCATTGGTGTTTGATTATACTAGAGATTGGCAGAATATGGCCTGAGGGCCAAATGCTGACAGCCATGTGCTTTGTACATGGGTAACTAAGAATGGTTTTTACATTTTTAAATGGTTGGGAAAATCAGAAGAGTAGTAATATGTTGTGACAGAACCATTATGTGAAATTCAAGTTTTAATAATCCTATATAATAAAGAGGTAATATGCAAATTGACCCTCACACCCTCACAAGATGGATGCCTATGACCAGGCCGGCAGGGGGGTTAGTGAGGGATGACCAAAGGGCTGAACAAGCAGGCTGCGTGGGGTGACCAGGCCTGCAGGGGAGTTAGTGAGGGATGACCAGACAACTGAACAGCAGGCTGCATGGGATGACCAGGCCGGCAGGGAGGCCATGAGGGGCAACCAGGCCGGCAGGGGCAGTTGGGGCAATCAGGCTGGCAGGGGGGGGCAGTAAGAGGTGACCAGGCTGGTGGGCGGGGGCAGTAAAAGGCGACCAGGCTGGTGGGGGGGCAGTTAGGGGTGACCAGACTGGCAGGTGGGGGGGAGGCAGTAAGAGGTGACCAGGCTGTTGGGCGGGGGCAGTAAAAGGCGACCAGGCTGGTGGGGGGGCAGTTAGGGGTGACCAGACTGGTGGGAGGGGGGGCAGTTGGGGGCGATTAGGCTGGCAGGGGGAGCAGTGATGGGCAACTTGGCTGGCGGGGGGGGGGGCAGTTGGGGGTGACCAAGCTAACGGGGGGTGGCAGTTAGGGGTGACCAGGCCGGCAGGGGGGGCAGTAAGGGTGACCAGGCAGGCAGGTAGGTGAGCGATTAGGAGCCAGTGGTCCAGGATTGTGAGAGGGATGTCCGACTGCTGGTTTAGGCCCAATCTGGGATCAGGCCTAAACCGGCAGTCAGATATCCCCCAAGGGGTCCTGGATTGGAGAGGGTGCAGGCTGGGCTGAGGGGACCACCCCCTCCCCCCCCATGCACGAATTTCGTGCACCGGGCCTCTAGTCATTAATAAAGTTTCACTGGAACATAGTCATGGTCATTCATTCATTTATGGATTGTTGATGACTGCTGTGGTGCTAAAGTATAGTTGTGCATTTGCAACAGAGACCTTATGGTGCACAAACGTGAAAATATTTACTATCTGACCTTTTCAAGAAAATGTTTGCTGACCCTGGATTATGCCAGTAGTTTATTCCCAACCTGTTAGACTACCTCACACATTTTTTAAAAAGTAGATAATATAATTTTATGTTTGACTAAAAGGGACAGTTATAATTGTTTATGTGTATGCTCATTTGCCAATATGCTCTATATTATTTTTAGAGTTCACAAGAACTGATGTTGTTCATATTTGTGTTCCTTAGCTTTTAGGAGAGGGCTTACATCTTGATGTTCAATGAATATTGTTAAACATAATTGAATTTATATCTAAATTAAGGTGTATGTTTATATACGTACATATGTATATGTGGTGGATATTAATAACCTCTTAACTAATGACAATCTAGAATATTTAGATGATACAAATATCAATGTTTCATGATTTAAAAATATAAATATATATTTATAAATATTAATATTTTTCTTATTCCAAAAGTGCTGCCAAATGTTCAGAAATTAAGATTTTTAGAGAGAAAATATATAAGGGTTTTAGCTCTCAAGTATATGTGATGTTTAAAAAATTGAGGTAGTTATACTGAATGGAACCAAGGTTTTTCTGTTCTGTTATTCTTATAACATGTACTAAAAGTGCTAAGACAACCTGGTTAGTCTTCTTCTCCCTCACAGATTCCTCACCCCCAGTCTGCTCCAGGTCTGGAATAGATTGTTGTAGGCTATTGCATGTTAACAGCACAATAGAGATGACACCTGTGTAAAAAAATAGTGAGGGTAAACAGATTACTTTCTTTTTTTATTTAAAGTTAAAGGGTAAGTGTATAGAAAATAGTATTTCTGCCCTAGGAGGTTTGGCTCAGTGGATAGAGCATTGGCCATCTGACTGAAGGGTCATGGGTTCAAATTCAGTAAAGGGAATGTACCTCGGCAGGTTCAATCCCCTGCCCTGGTGGGAGGCAGCCAATCCATGTGTCTCTCTCACTTCAATGTTTCTCTCTGTCTCTCCCCCTTCCTTCCACTCTCTCTAAAAAATCAATGGAAAAACATCCTCAGGTGAGGATTAACAAAACAACAACAGCAGAGAAAATAGTATTTCCTCACTCTGGCACTCTCTATTCTCTTCTTTTGTTTTTAAACAATAGTCTTTCTTTCACTTAACTTTTTTCACTTAGGGTTTTAGGACCACATATATAAGTAGAAACTAGCTATCTGAATTTAATGAAGAATAGTGCAATATGAACAAATTAATTTTAAGTATTAAATATTATTTTGAGTCATCCAGCTGTGAAATATATATTTAGACAATCACCTGAATATAATTTCATAGCTTTTTGAATCATTGGAATGAGAGGGAGGAATGGAGAGGGAACTCCCTGAAGCTAAGAGAACGCAGATTGTGTATCTAATATTCTAGCTGCTTATCAATACTAAGGGAGACATCACACTTGTTTGAATCTTGGTATCCTCCAGGCCCCATGTCATAGGGCATCACACTTACTCCTTTTTCCCTCAGAGTAGTGGAGATTCACCAAGGGATTTGAGATTTGAAATTTGTTCTAGTTTTTACTTCTATAGGAACATAAGATTATGGAAATTAGAGATCCCAAATTCCTGAAGTTATTTGGGGAACTCCAGGGCTGTGATTTTTCTGTTTATCCAATTCTTTGTGCATGTTATGTGCATGGTATTGGTGCCTTTAAGCTGGGAATAAAATTTCACTCTGAATATCATAATTATGTACCTAGTTAACTGGCCTGTGCCCAAGTATCAGTTTTAATCATGTGTGATGAGATTAACCCTATTCTTATTTTTTTGGTATTTCTACATTGGAAAGCATAAATTTTACCAAGTTTTAACCTTGGGAAGTTTTACATTAATTACTGGAATGATTTCTGAATTTTGTTCCAGAACTCCATTGATTTATACATAAATGTACTATGGATTTTCCCAGTTATGCAGTTTTAATATTGACAATTAATTCTTGATACTTAAAATATTAATTTCATGTGGTAAACTCAGCTATTTGAATGACTAGGAAGAAAGCTAGTTATTTACATTTGAATTGGAAGATTTTTTTTATCCTTCTGATAGCATTTGATGTTTCAGTTCTCCAGATTTTTCCTCTTAATCTTGTAAATTCAACTATAGCCTTTAAACATTGGTTTACTTTTCTGCATGTTCCACACTTAATTAATAAAAGGTAATTTGTAATTTATCTAAGTGTCATCCAATAACCTACTGTAGCCACCTTCTAGTTGGATATATGCTTATGTGGTCTTAAATTTTTAATTTAATTTTTAATTGTGGAAGTTTAAATAAATTACATTTGAGGCCCTTTCAGTTTCTTTGAAAGACAATATTATAGAGTAGTCAGGGTTTTGATATTTAGAGTTTACAGTTAGACTGGTGAGAGGTGGAATTCCATTTGTTTCACTAATTAAATTTGTGACTTTGGGTAATCTAGTTGACCTGTCCATGCCTCTAAATGGTAATAATAGTACCTACCTCATAGGGTCATTTTGACATTTAAATCAGTTCAATAGTGTCTAGCAAATAGTAAATTCTCATTATGCAAATATCATGTACTGATTGTCATTTTCCTCATTACTGTTATTGATTATATTGATTCTAAATCTTATATCCTTTCAGATTCATTGTTTTTTTCTTTTCTTTTTCTATATTTACTGATGTTAAAAATAGCATTAATTTGGTACCTTTTTGAATAATTTTTACCTGTTCACAAAAGCATACCAAATATAGTAAGATTTTGAATATTTTTTCCTTATGCTGTGATTTCATTTGGTAAGAATTTATTGGATTTGCACTATCTGCTATTTCATTTCTTAAAGATGAAAAAGATCAGGTCTCTATCATCACCTAATTTAGCACTTATTTTTTTTATGTTATACATATGCATGTACAAATTCTAAGGGTGTATAATTAGTTCTTGTGACAGATGTTAGAGATGATTTCTGGAAGGGGAAACATTTGATCAAGATCTTAAGAGATATGATGGTATTAAACAGGATATGAAAGGTGCTGGCAGATTAAGGGGTACAACAAAGCCTTCTAGGTAGAGGCAAAGGTGCAGAAGCAGTGAAGTATGGGAAATGTATGTGGGATTACAGGATAAAAGAAAAAATGAGGGCCCTTTTTCTTTTGCATCTTTGAAGTTCTGCCAATTACCTCTTACTATGAGAATGTTAAGATTTTTAAGAATACACTCTTTGATTCTCTGCCCTGGTATCTTCTACTGCATAACCCCATATTGTTGTCAGCCAAAGTACTACAATTATTGGCTCTTTACTGCTAACATTGTATCCACAAGTCACATGAATTGTAGGTATTTTTTTTCTCATCTAATACACAGCTACCTATATGCTGTAGGGTTTTAATTTGCTCTACCAGTATTTAGTTTGTATGCCCCCTTCAGTTGCACACTCTGGGGGAAATTCCTTAGAATCCGAAATCCCAGTGAAATCAGTGGGAGATGAATCCATCTAAATGGCTGTTCTTCATCACTGTATCCTATTCCATAAGAATGTTTTTTTCTTCCACAAGACTTTACTTTTGATCCTTCCCTTTCTCTATGATAAGTGCTATGTAAGCATCTAGGAGGGTAGATCTGTTATTTGTTGCCACAATAATGCTGTATAAGAAAAGGCCATAAATCTTTAGTAATAAAACCTCAGCATTATGTTCATGTGTCTAGCATGGTAGATTAGGCAGCCCCACCAGTGTTGACTGAGTTCTGTCATTTGTCTACGTGTTAGCTGACTGTCAGCCTATTCAACCATCCTGGGATGCCTCAGCTGGAGAACTGAGCTGACTCAGCTCTGCTTCAGGTGTCTGTAGTCTTCCAGCAGATTAGTTTGGGCATGTTTTCATGGCAGTGGCACAGTGCAAGAGCACAAGTTGAAATATAAGTGCTTCTTAGCCTCTGCTTGCTGACCTCTGCTAATATCTTATTGGCCAAAGTACATAACATGATTAAGCTCAGAATTACAGTGTGGAGGCATTTAAAGATATTTGACAATGAGAATTGATATAGTGTGTGGTGAAGAATTAGGGCTCTCAATGCAATATACTGCAGAGGAGCATCTAAATTAAACTGGGGATTAGGGAAAATTTCCCAAGAGTGGTACCCCTTGACCTAAATTTTGAAGGAATTAGTTGAATGAAAGAAGAAACAAAGACATATTTGGCAGAGAGAATATCACATACAAAGGCCCAAAGATGTGAAACTCATTGTGTGGTCAGCACTCTACAGGTAGTTTGATAGGTAAGGCAGGAAGAAAGCATGCGTGGTTGGAAATAAGTCCAGAACCAAAGGTAGAATCCAGATTTCAAAGACTTTTCTTATAATAAGCAAAGGAGTTAGAAAGTTATAGGATTCTGTGATAGTTCTAAGGCTAGGTGTTAACTGCTATTTTATTTATTTTTTTTTCCTTTATTAAGGTATTACATATGTGTCCTTATTCCCCCATTGCGCGCCCCCCCCCCCACTCACCCCCTTGGTGTCTGTGTCCATTGGTTAGGCTTATATGCATGCATACAAGTCCTTTGGTTGAACTCTCCCCCTTACCCCCACCCTCCCCTACCTTCCCTCTGAGGTTTGTTGGTCTGATCGATGCTTCTCTGTCTCTGGATCTGTTTTTGTTCATCAGTTTATGTTGTTCATTTATTCCACAAATGAGTGAGATCATGTGATATTTATCTTTCTCTGACTGCCTTATTTTGCTTAGCATAATCCTCTCTAGTTCCAGCCATGCTGTTGCAAATGGTACGAATTCCTTCTTTTTTACTGCTGCGTAGTATTCCATTGTGTAGTTGTACCAGTTTTTTAATCCACTCATCTGCTGATGTGCACTTAGGCTGTTTCCAAATCTGAGCTATTGTAAATTGTGCTGCTATGAACATAGGGGTGCATATATCCTTTCTGATTGGTGTTTCTAGTTTCTTGGTATATATTCCTAGAAGTGGGATCACTGGGTCAAATGGGAATTCCATTTTTAGCTTTTTGAGGAAACTCCATACTGTGCTCCACAGTGGCTGCACCGGTCTGCATTCCCACCAGCAGTGCATGAGGGTTCCTTTTTCTCCACATCCTCCCCAGCACTTGTCATTTGTTGATTTGTTGATGTTAGCCATTCTGACAGGTGTGAGATGGTACTTCATTGTCATTTTGATTTGCATCTCTCAGATGATTAGTGACTTTGAGCATGTTTTCATATGTCTCTTGGTCTTTCTTATGTCCTCTTTCGAAAAGTATCTATTTAGGTATGTTGCCCATTTTTTGATTGGATTGTTTATCTTCCTTTTGTTAAGTTGTATGAGTTGCCTGTAAATGTTGGAGATTAAACCCTTATTGGTGATAACATTGGCAAATATGTTCTCCCATGCAGTGGGCTTTCTTATTGTTTTGTTGATGGTTTCTTTTGCTGTTAAAAAACATTTTATTTTGATGTAGTCCCATTTGATTATTTTTTCTTTAGTTTCCATTGCCCTAGGAGCTGTATCGGTGAAGATATTGCTTTGGCTTATGTCTGAGATTTTGCTGCCTGTGGATGTCTCTAATATTTTTTATGATTTTCCCATCTTATGCTTAAGTCCTTTATCCTTTTTGAGTTTTTTTGTGTGTATGTTGTAAGTTGGTGGTTGATGTTAATTATTATTAATATTTGTATTTGCTTCCACACAGCTAGTCTTTATGAATATATTTAATAATATATAGGCTGGTGTTTGGAAGGTACATAGATGTTTTATGAAAATTTTAAACTAAACTTTTCATAGTATAATTAAAAGGTTAATATGAGTTTCAGTGATACTGTGTGTAAACAGCAATAAAAGATTTTTATTACATGCCAAATTTTAAAAGTTATAGAGTGTAATCTAAAATAAAGCCAAAAGATCATTCATATATCCTATATGTTTTTCTTTAGTATAATTGTTATATATAATTAATTTTTAACATCTTTCTCCTGTTACCACTTTTTTATCCATTTTCTGGAGAACAGACTTAAAATGCATTTCTTCTGGCATACTCAAATTTTATTTTGACTTGAGGAAAATTATGGTAGAACTAGAGATAAACTTTTTCTTAATATCCTCAGAACAGAAGTGACAGTTCATTGTCTAGTTTACATATTCTAGAAAGACAGTTGTCTTGTACATTTCCAGATTGAAACTAAAGCTCTTTGTGAAGGAACAAATGGAATGTATTATGTACTACAACTGGAATATTTATGCATTTTCCTGTTGGCAGTCATGAATATTTGCAAAATTAATTGCTTAATTGATAATATTACAAATTTGCGCTGTTTTCCATATTTTTGAATTTATAGGTTTATTTAGTCAGTATTATAGTATATGAGACTAAAACTGTTGTTTTAGGTGACAAATTAAATCCTGGAAACATAAGTACATTAGGAGAGAATATAGTTACAACAGTGGTATTAATTATTACCAGGTGGTTTTTCTAGAAGGCTATTTAAGGAAATATAATTAAGTTATAATTTTGGCATGAGTTTGCTTTATTTTAAAATGGTGGGGGCAGGGGGATTCTAGTTTTTGCACTCCAGTGAACTTGACATCAATCTCAACAAAAAATCTGGCATTTTTAATTATGAGGAAATTGCATGAGTTCACAGTACGTATCAGAGTAAAATGACTTCCCTTTATGATAGGGTAATGCCACAGCAGGATAGTACAAAAATTCAGCGAGATGTTCTTATGGGTGAGGTGGAGAACTGGAGTAAAGACAAAGACACCTTGACAGTTGCTTCACCATTTCCTAGCCCACAAAGTGTTGATCTGTAGTCCCAAGGTTATCTCTTAGCTACAGGGCTTCATATTGGGTTTGTGACTTCTTCAACACTTACATTAGAAGTTTTCATTTCCTTTGTTAGTTTAAAAGTTTTGGAATCTTTTTCTTTAAATATTATTTTGAGTGGGATGTCAATATATAAACTAAATAAATGCTAAGCTATTCTGTTTCAATGAGGATTGGAAATGGTGATAGTTACAAAAGGTCTATCTAAGGATATGCCATTTAAGTACCCTTTATTAAAGGATAAGAAATGAAGAGTCTTGCCGAAACCGGTTTGGCTCAGTGGATAGAGCGTCGGCCTGCGGACTGGAAGGTCCCAGGTTCGATTCTGGTCAAGGGCATATACCTTGGTTGCGGGCACATCCCCAGTAGGGGGAGTGCAGGAGGCAGCTGGTCTATGTTTCTCTCTCATCGACATTTCTGGCTCTCTATCCCTCTCCCTTCCTCCCTGTAAAAATCAATAAAATATTTAAAAAAAAAAAAGAAATGAAGAGTTTTTAACCTTGAAGACTAGTGAGGATGCATGGTTTCTTCAGGTAGATTAGTGGTTGCCTTGAGCTAGGGATGGGAATGTGGATTAACTGTACCAGGTGTACCAGTTAATAATGTGGGTTTTGTAATAAAAGAAAACAGGATAATTTCAAGAGAAACATAAAAGTGCTTTATTCAAAGTAATGTCCATCGCTAGCTACACATTTCCCCCATCTTTCATATAATTTGTGGATACCGTCCCAATAGAACTTTTCTTGTTTTGAGGCAAATCATTCAGAGACCCAATTTTCCACTTCTTCGTACATTTTGAAGTGCTGCTCAGAAAGTGCGTGTGCCATCTATTGGAACAAGTGGTCATCTGAAGGAGCGAGGTCTGGTGAATACATCGGGTGAATTAATACTTCCCAGGCAAGATCTTTTGACGAGTCTTTAACTGGTTTTGAAGTGTGTGATGGTGCGTCATCATGAAGCAAAATTACTTTGCTGTGTCTTCTGGCCCATTCTGGTTGTTTTACGACCAAAGCATAGTTCAAATTGATTATTTGTTGTCTGTAGCGATCAGTATTAATGGTTTCACCTGGTTTTAGAAGCTCATAATACACCACACCTTCCTGATCTCACCAAACGCAGAGCATTGTCTTCTTTCTGAAGCGATTTGGCCTTGCAGTCGATGTTGATGGTTGACCTGGATCAACCCATGATTTTGTGTATTTGGGATTCTCAAAATAAATCCACTTTTCCTCGCCAGTCACAATTTGATGCAAAAAAGACTTTCTTTCATACCGTTGAAGCAACATTTTACTAATGACTTTTTGGTTTTCCATTTATCTTTCATTCAGTTGATGTGGCACCCATTTTCCTTCCCATTGCTTGTAAATGATCGGAAATTGTTTGCTGAGCAACGTTTAATCTTTCTGCAAGTATTTTTTGAGTTTGACACGCATCTTCATCCCCAATAATGCTTGTAATTGTTAATCTTTAAACTTTTTCAGTTGACCTGGACGTTCTTTGTCTTTCACATCGAAATCATCACTTTTAAAGCGTTTAAACCAGCGTTCACAAGTATCTTGAAATGTAGCATGTTCACCACCAGCTTCCTTAACTATATGATAACTTTCAGCAGCACTTTTTCCAAAATAAAGTAATGAATTAAAAACTTACCGCAAATGCTCTTTTTTTGGCACGAAATTCGACATTTTTAAGTGTAAAAATATCTGTGATGTTAACACCTTCAGAAAGTTTGATATATGAAGTTTTGAAGCTTGCTGTCAATACAACAAAATAGCATACATATCAAATCACATATATAACAACATATGTGTAACTTCATCTATTTTAAAAAATCCGCATTATTAACCAGTACACCTGGTAAATGGGCAAGAGACATTTTTTTGAAATGATGGAAATATTCTAAAACTAAAAGGAAGTGATGAGTACAACTGTATAAATTTACTAAAAGTCACTGAATTAAATCCTGTTTACATGTGATTTTATAGTATACTAGAGGCCTGGTGCATAAATTCGTGCACGGGTGGGATCTGGCTGGCCCACCCCGATTGGGGCCAGTCAGACCAGGCTGGCCAGGGAGAGGGAACGCAGGAGGTTGGCTGGCTGCCCCCGCCCCCTATTGGGGTGGGTGGGGCCGATTGGGGTTGGGGCTGGCCGGGTGGAGGGGCCACGGGAGGTTGGCAGGCTGGCCCCTTCCCCTGGTTGAACTCCTGGTTGAGGGGACAATTTACATATTAGCCTTTTATTGTATAGGATAGTGCTATCTCAAGAAAAGTTTAAAATGACACTTTACCTAAAAAAGTTTTAAGCAGCTTTTTTCATATTTTTGAAGACCTGTCACATGTAAAAGATAGATGTGATATTTCATCTAGTTGTAGGTGACAAAATTAAGCCTCATGTGTGAAAGTTAACAGAGAAACATAATTTTACTTATTGTTAATGAATAGCTCTCCAAAAGTGGGAAAGACTTGGGGGGGGGGGTCTTTAAGAGGTTTAAATGACAATTTACCTAAGTATGCCAGGCACATGTAAAACACTCAATAAATGTTTGCTCATCAAAGAAAAATAGATGTAGGTAAAGTAGAAGTATGTAAGTATATATGTTTGCAGTGTGTTTGTGTGTATATATATACTATATATAAATGTGTATGTATAATTTTGAGAGAGAGCAAATGTTCCAAAATGATAACAGTTGGTGAATCTATACGAAAAATGTGTATTTTCATTGTACCGTTATTTTGTTTTTTTCTGTTGATATGAAATTTTTCAAAATAAAAAGTTAAAAGAGGAAAAAGGGAGGACTCGTGGTTAGGTTGATAGGGTTGTGAGAGCAGATTTTCTTAAACCCTATGAAACTTAATGAAATCATCATTCACTGTCTGAAATAGAAAAAAATGAATTTATTTTTCTTATTAAAGAACAATGTATGCTGGTCATACACAGTCTCTTAGCAGGAAAACTCCTCATCTTACTAGTGCAGGAAGCATGGGTTCAGGGGTTGGCGTTGTTCTGGAGGAGGATGTCATCTAGAAGCGAGGACTCGGATGAGACCGCTGCACTCAGAGGCAGGTTTATTGGCATGATTCTGTTCCTGACTGGCTTCCAGCAGTGAGGAGCTTCCATTGTGAGGAGGCCCAGTGGCCAGCTTAATACCGGCAGGGTGACTGCTAACCATAGCTACTGAAAACTCCCTAGTTTGTACAACTTTCAAAATTCTCAGCTAGTGTAAAATTTAGTGCCTGATATAGAGGGCCACAATAAATATTTGTTCAGTGATTAATAAGTTAAAAAAAACAATTGTTATTATTACACATCATCATCTCATTGTTTAAAACAGAAGAACTTTGAAGTTCTAATACCTAAGGCTGCCGCTTATTTTGGCTCCTCTCACTAAAGGTCTGAAGTCATATTGGCGTCCTTTTCCTTATGTCAGTTTTGCCTGAATTGATTTTTAATGCTACATAACTAAATGGGCTTAGAAAAATAATTACATACACAGTAAATACATTGAAAACCATAAGTTTCTTTCCTTCAGAACTACTCAGTGTCTAATATGGTAATATGCGTTGCAAATCTAGAAAAGACTAAAATATAAGGCATTTCCTAAACTCATTTAACTACAGAATACTTTTTGTCTGGATAAGATCAATTTTTCTGTACAGTTTGCCACATTTATCCATTTTAATTTTATAAATATCTGTATAATGCAAAATTCTATTTTTAAGTGACTTTCTCACAGTATGTAATTCATAAGCTTATTTTCGCTAACGCCATGGGCAAATCTCTTAACTTTATTGTGTCTTTGATTCCCAGTCCATGAAATGTGCTTGAAAATTTGGGTGAAATTTGTGATTATAGTGTGTCTATATCCAATGTTATAGAAGTTAATTTTTGACTGTTAACTTTCAACAACAATAAGATAAATTCTTGTGTAATTAAATATTTTCAAGGCCCACAGGGACTAAAACAACTTTTTGGAAATTATTGCATATTTCTCTAAAAAGCTTAAGATTTTAAAAATGTATTTATTGATTGATTGCGAGAGAGAGAGGGAGAGAGAGAGAGAGAGAGAGAGAGAGAGAGAGAGAGAGAGAAACATTGATTTGTTTGTTCCACTTACTTATGCATTCATTGGTTGATTCTTGTATGTGCACTGCCCTGGGAATCAGACCCACAACTTTGGTGTATCGGGACAATGCTCTAACCAACTGAGCTACCCAGTCAAGGCTTTGTATTTATTTATTTATACAATTTTAAATTTATGTTTTCATTACTGTTCAAAAACAGTATTATACAGGGTAGGGCAAAAGTAGATTTACAGTTGTTTGTATGAAAAATAATATAACAATCATACCTAATAAAAGGGTAATATGCTAATTGACCATACCTTCGCTATGCCCACAGCCAATCAGGGCATTATGCAAATTAACCAAGATGGCGGCCCCCACGAGCTGCCCTGCACCCCATTGCTGAGTGGCTGACAGACCCGGGCTGGCGGGAGGGGCGGGGCCTCCCGCCGCTCCGAACACTGAGCAGCTGACGGACCCAGGCCGGCGGGAGGTGCCCAGATTGCAGCTGGCATGGCGGGGCCAAGCCCCGACCCTGAAAGAAGGCGGAAGACGGTGGCCAGAGCCAAGGCCTGGGTCCCCCTGGTGCCAGCGGAAAACTGGTGCAGGCAGCTAGGTGAATGAATGTCTCGTACGAATCTTCGTGCAAACGAGCTTCTAGTAAATAATAATACAAGGAGAACTCTTTTACCTACTCACAACTATAAACTTACTTTCGTCCCACCCTGTATTAGTTTCAGGTATATAACATAGTGATTAGACATTTATATATCTTACATGAAGTGACCATACAGATAATCTAACACCACATATCTTACCTAATAATAGACAAATATGCAAATTGACCGTACCTTCGCTATCCCCGTGATTGGCCAGGAGGCGTGGGGGGGCACTCTTGCAGTTACCATATTTTCCGGTGTATAACATGACTGGGCGTATAAGACGACCCCCAACTTTTCCAGTTAAAATACAGAATTTGGTATATACTCGCCGTATAAGACTACCCCTCTTCCAACGTACACCAAATAAAAATTAAAAAAACATCAGATTTGATTTCAATATGGTAATTTTAATTCAAATGCTTATGACATGCAGGTACTTAGCAGGAAAACTGTCACTTATAAACATAAGGCTGTTTGTCATCAAACATGTAAACATAAAACAGTGCAAGTGGATTAAACTTTTCCTAATTAACTCTAAAGCTGAAAGGAAGGATAAGACAATAAACCCAGGGGAGCTGCCATGCTGTTTGTTTTCTAAGCTGTAAACCAAACTGGAACTGATGATGATAGGAGGAAGATAACAAACAATAGAGAGAGAGCAAGTGCCAGGCAAGGCCCTGGTGAGTTAGCAACTGCTGCTTCACTGCAGTCCTCAGGAGCGAGATCTGAGAGGCAGAGAAGGAGGTATGGTAATAGGATACAAGGGCGGGCCAGACAGGTGAAAGGCGTGTTTTTCTGGGTACAGCTCTATCTCTTTTTTCCATACCCCGGGCGTCCCAGACACCTGCAGCTTGCTCCGCCCTTCACATACACCTTCCTGGTGAGGCACCCACTCACCTTGTCATCAGGACCACGTTAAGTCACTTCTTTCCACGAATCCTGGTGAGTGGATTTTCTTCTACCGTACTTGTACAGCGCCCCCCCTTTCTGCTTTCATAAGGTCGCCTTGTATGGTGGGGGGAGCTCAAAAACGGCCTCGGCCCCATCCCCGCCGTATGCGGCGAGCACCCGGCCGCACTCCATTCATTTCAATGGAGCCGGACAGAGACCGTATGCGCCACAAAAAGGAGCTGACGGGAGACACTTGCGGTCTCCGTCCGGCTCCATTGAAATGAATGGAGTGCGGCCGTTTTTGAGCTCCCTGCACAGTATGCGGCGACCGAAGATTCTCCAGTCCGGCTTGGAAGTTTCAGCACCCGCCTATAAGACGACACCCAGCGTATAAGATGACCCCCGACTTTTGAGAAGATTTTCCTGGGTTAAAAAGTCGTCTTATACAGCGGAAAATACAGTACTTAGGATCATCAATGAACAAAACACATTAAAGGATAATTTTCATGTGTTTATAACTGTCTGGTTGCCTTAAATGAATGATCATAGCAAACTTATGCACTCCCCACCCCTTTGAACAGTGGGTAAATCATTCTCAACAGATATTGGGTAAGAATGACATAAGCAGTATGATGTCTGTGTTTGCAAGTGCTGTCTAGTGCCAGGTTAGCTGACAAGAGTGTAGTGAGGGCTGTAGCCTGCTATTCACTCTAATTCCAGTTAGGAGAAATTCCTGGGTATTATAGTAATACCTAGTTTATAAAGTATAATCAAATAAGTAGTTTGAAGGGAAAAAGGAAATTTTCTTTTGGGGACAGAAAGGCACCCAGGACCTTCTTACAATAAGCAGTAGTCAGTTGGTGTCCATTCAAAGTAATGTCAGTTACCTGAGGTAGAAAAATGTCCAAAAACCAGAAGTAATAAAAAAAAAGTAACTAACTCCCAAGACCACAGCAATTACTTAACCACAGCATCCAGAATAAGTTAACCACATTAGAGTTCGTAGCCAGTAGTAAGTACTGAAAGCAGCTCAGCATCCAAAAAGATGCATACATGGCAGTAAAGAAATGTCTCTTTGTCCTTTCTTTTTGGTGGGTTCATGGATGTTTTATGAGCAGGTCTGCTTGTGGGCCTTGTGTTCTTCCTGATGGGCCTAGCAGGTTCTTTGCCACAGATTTTTATCAAAATTACCCTCTTGGCTTCTTTTTCAGAATCTATTTTCCTCAATAATTCAATCAGCTTTATTGAGGTATAATCTAGAATAATAAAAGGTTAATATGCTAATTAGACTGGACATCATTCCGGACATCCTCCCTGATGAAGCTGGGGCCAGGGGGAAGCCAGCCCGGGTCCCGGGTGCCTTTGGGTGGCCTGGGGGAAGCCAGCCCGCCAGAGGCCGGAGGAGGGAAGCCCGGGTTCCAGGTGCCGGAGGAAAGCCAGTGTTGGCAGCCCAGGTTCTAGCAGCTGGGGGAAGGAAGGCCTACTCTTGCATGAATTTTCGTGTGTCGGGCCTCTAGTTAACTAATAAAATTGTAAGCTATTTAAAGTGTACAATGTGAGGACTTGGTATATGTATGCATTGTGAAAGGATCTCCTTTATTATAGAATCCCTTTCAGTCCTTCACTCTGTTCTTAAACAGGGCTTGAAAAGTTGAAAACAATTATTTTAAACCCAAAAGTGGACCCTATTTAATACACTGAAAAAGAATAATATAAAATCCTGTGACAAAATCCAAAAGTGCAAACACTTTTTTAAAAAATTCTTTAAGGGAAATGGAATATTTTCACATATAGAAACAAAAATAAGTTGTGTCCTTATTGCCCTTCCTTCATTTATTTTTATTCATCTTTTTCAATCTTATGCATATAAAACCTTCATCTCTTCTTAATTTCATAATTGGTATCCAATTACTCAATTTAGTACAACTTAATTTCTCACAAGAATTTTCTTATAAAAGTGATTTTTGTAAAATACAACTTTAAAATAATTATTGAAGGAGGGGAAACCAAGATGGCGGCATAGGTGAAACACCTAACCTGCAGCCGGGCACAACAATTTCAAAGGCACAACTAGAGGTCAGAACGGACATCGTCCAGAACCACAGGAGAGCTGGCGGACTGAAATGCCCACAGCTGGGGGGAAGGAGAAGGCCACGGGGACAATCGGGGGAGCCGTAAAAGCCTGAGGTATGGAGAAACTGGCGGAGACACGAGCACGCGCGCCTGCGGGGAGGATGGAGCCGGAGAGGAAGGGGCGGCTGACGGCCTGGCCGGCGTTCACTGGCAGGAAGGAGATAAAGGCTCCGGAGTGCGCTAAGCGCCGGCTCCGACTGCACTGAGCGCCAGTTCCGGGCGAAACCCTGGGAAGCCAGGCGCAGGCTGGGGGAATGAATCTGGGCTGTGGGGCGCAGGCACAGAGGAGCGGGGGAAGGCAGAGCTCCAGAGGCGCGCACGGGAAGGGGCGCAAAGGACGGACTGTTGCCTGCGCCACTGAACTGCCCTAGCGGGAAGGAGACATAAGCTCAGGACCGTGCTGAACCCCAGTTCCGACTGCACTGAACCCCAGTTCCGGGCGAAACCCTGGGAAGCCAGGCGCACGCTGGGGGAATGAATTTGGGCTGTGGTGGCGGAGGCACAGAGAAGCGGCGGCTCCAGACGCGCGCACTGGAAGGTGCGCAGAGGTCGGACTTTTGCCTGCGCCACTGGGTGGCCCTGCTGGGAAGGAGACAGGGACGCCAGACTGCGCTGAGACCCAGTTCCAACTGCACTGAAACCCAGTTCCAGGCGAGAATCTGGGAGTCCAGATTCATTAGGGGAGGGACTGGACTGTTTGGCAGTGGGCGAAACTCCAGGGCGCGTTTCTCTCAGAGGTGTTTGCAAGGAATACAGAGGGACACAGACACAGGAGCCTCATAGGGCGGGGCTGACAGGAAGCCAAGGTTGTAGGCTCCACCCTGTAGCTCCGCCCCAGCCAAGCTGAGCAGAAGCTTTTTCCTGCTGAGTGCCTCAGGTAGTGGCTGACCCACACTGCATTGGAGACCCAGAAACGAGGGCATCTAGTGGTTGGTGGGAGATGACACCAGATTCCAATCACTTGCATAAGGGAGGCACTCTAGAGGCAGACTCAGTGAGCGCCAAGGCATTGCTGCATCAAGACCCGGCCCACAAACATGTCTCCTGCACAGCAACTCTTCCTATATGGACAAAGAGGGTCCTCACGGCCAATTGGCCTGGAGGACAATTCCTCCCAGTGACACCAACAACAATCAAGACTTAACTGTACAAAGGAGGACCAAGATGGAGACATAGGGCGGCAACCTGATCGTTGCCTACCACAACAATATT
Source organism: Eptesicus fuscus (assembly GCF_027574615.1). Lineage (NCBI taxonomy): Eukaryota > Metazoa > Chordata > Mammalia > Chiroptera > Vespertilionidae > Eptesicus > Eptesicus fuscus. The sequence goes on along the minus strand of NC_072482.1, from coordinate 14,701,559 downwards.
GAGACTACGACGGGAGAGCAGAGCAGACACCAGCCAGAAAGACCGGGGGGCTGGCTGAGCAGATGCTCTACAACTAGAATAAAAGAGAGGGGTACGCAGGATGATGCTGATGCCGGTGACCCAAAGTCCACACTTTAAGAACTATGGCTCAGGCGACACAATGGTGGCCAGGAACGTGCTCGGCGCAGTTCCCCCGGCGGTCTCCGGCTGAGGGGACGGCTCCACTCGCTGCCGAGCACGGACAGACGAGCCCCTGGGAGACATGGGGTGGGAGACTCCATGCTTGCTGACCTCCGAGTCCTTCAAGAATCTCAATGCCCCGAAGTGGCCAGGTGCGCACGCTCAGCGACTGGCCACCGTTGCAGACCCAAGGGCCGACGCAGCGACACCGGACCAGCCCACCGCCGGGCACCGGGCACACCGGAGCCTTGCCGAGCCCGCCGCCCAACGAGTTCTGCGGCAGCCGCCCTGGAGCTCTGAGAAAATGACCGAAGAAATTGCTGAGAGGGAATTGACCAACAGGAATTGGGATCAAGAAGACGAAACCCCGCTGAGACCCGAGTCCAGGCGAGCCTGCGAGCCTCTGGGCTCAGATGTGGTCACACGCCTCTGGGTCTAGGTGAGGCCTCACGCCCCTGGGTTTGGGTGAGGCCACGCGCCCCTGGGTCCAGGTGAAGCTGGATTCCGGGTTCGGGTGAGGCCATGTGCCCCTGGGTCCGGGCGAATCTGAACCCTGGGTCCGGGTGAGGCCATGGGCCCCTGGATCCGGGTAAGGCTAGGTCCCGAGTACGGGTGAGGCCGTGAGCCCCTGGATCCGGGTGAGACCAAGTGACCAGGGGTCTGAGAGAGGTAACGCGCCCCTGGGTCCGGGTGGCTTTGTGCACCTAGGTCCAGGTGAGGCCACGTGCCCCTGGGTCTGAGAGAGGCCACGCACCCCTAGGTCCGGGCGAGAACATGTGTCCCTGGATCCGGGTGGGGCCTCGTGCACCTAGGCCCGGGTGGGGCCGCGTGCCCCTGGGTCTGGGGGAGGCCAGGCGTCCCTGGGTCCGGGTGAGACCGTGTGTCCCTGGATCCGGGTGAGGCCTCGTGCGCCTAGGCCCTGGTGAGGCCGCGTGCCCCTGGGTCTGGGGGAGGCCAGGCGTCCCTGGGTCCGGGTGAGACCGTGTGTCCCTGGATCCGGGTGAGGCCTCGTGCGCCTAGGCCCGGGTGAGGCCACGTGCCCCTGGGTCTGGGGGAGGCCAGGCGTCCCTGGGTCCGGGTGAGACCGTGTGTCCCTGGATCCGGGTGAGACCTCGTGCACCTAGGCATGGGTGAGGTCACGTGCCCCGGGGTCTGAGAGGCCAAGCGTCCCTGGGTCCGGGTGAGACCATGTGTCCCTGGAGCCGGGTGAGGCCGCGTGCACCTAGGCACGGGTGAGCCCAAGTGGCCCTGGGTCTGGGAGAGGCCAAGCGTCCCTGGGTCCGGGTGAGACCATGTGTCCCTGGATCCGGGTGAGGCCTCGTGCACCTAGGCCCGGGTGAGCCCAAGTGGCCCTGGGTCTGGGAGAGGCCAAGCGTCCCTGGGTCCGGGTGCGACCATGTGTCCCTGGATCCGGGTGAGGCCTCGTGCACCTAGGCCCGGGTGAGCCCAAGTGGCCCTGGGTCTGGGAGAGGCCAAGCGTCCCTGGGTCCGGGTGCGACCATGTGTCCCTGGATCCGGGTGAGGCCTCGTGCACCTAGGCCCGGGTGAGCCCAAGTGGCCCTGGGTCTGGGAGAGGCCAAGCATCCCTGGATCCGGGTGAGACCATGTGTCCCTGGATCCGGGTGAGGCCACGTGCACCTAGGCCCGGGTGAGCCCAAGTGGCCCTGGGTCTGGGAGAGGCCAAGCGTCCCTGGGTCCGGGTGCGACCATGTGTCCCTGGATCCGGATGAGGCCTTGTGCACCTAGGCCCGGGTGAGCCCAAGTGGCCCTGGGTCTGGGAGAGGCCAAGCGTCCCTCGGTCCGGGTGAGACCATGTGTCCCTGGATCCGGGTGAGGCCTCGTGCACCTAGGCCCGGTTGAGCCCAAGTGGCCCTGGGTCTGGGAGAGGCCAAGCGTCCCTGGGTCCGGGTGAGACCATGTGTCCCTGGATCCGGGTGAGGCCGCGTGCACCTAGGCCCGGGTGAGCCCAAGTGGCCCTGGGTCTGGGAGAGGCCAAGCGTCCCTGGGTCCGGGTGCGACCATGTGTCCCTGGATCCGGGTGAGGCCTCGTGCACCTAGGCCCGGGTGAGCCCAAGTGGCCCTGGGTCTGGGAGAGGCCAAGCGTCCCTGGGTCCGGGTGAGACCATGTGTCCCTGGATCCGGGTGAGGCCTCGTACACCTAGGCCCGGGTGAGCCCAAGTGGCCCTGGGTCTGGGAGAGGCCAAGCGTCCCTGGGTCCGGGTGCGACCATGTGTCCCTGGATCCGGATGAGGCCTCGTGCACCTAGGCCCGGGTGAGGCCACGTGCCCCTGGGTCTGGGAGAGGCCAAGCGTCCCTGGGTACGGGTGAAGCCAGATCCTGGGTCCGGGTGAGGCCGTGCGCCCCTGGATCCATCCGGGTGAGGCTGGGTCCCAGGCCCGGGTGAGACCACGCGCCCCTTGGGTAGGGGTGAGGCCACGTGCCCCTTAGTCTGGGTGACGCCGTGCCCCTGGGTTCGGCCGAGACCAAACCAGAGGGAGTCGGACCTCCATTACCACCATTTGTCCACCATCCAGAGCTGAGGGGTCAGTGCTGACATGTACACATAAGGAACTACTGGACATTGAAATTGGGTCTCAAAAGAACTGTTGGTCCAGGGGGAAGCTCGCTACAGATTGATTCATTTGCCTGTCAGCATAACTATTATTGCTCGTCTCACATTCAGTTCTTATTAGTATATATCTAGTGACATATGATCTCGCTCATCTAGGGGAAATGATGAACAACATAGACTGAGGAACAAGAACAGAACCAGAAGCAAGGAGGCATCGATCGGACTATCGGGCCTCAGAGGGAGGATAGGGGAGGGTAGGGGGAGGGTGGGGGGAGGGGGAGAGTTCAACCAAAGGACCTGTATGCATGCATATAAGCCTATCCAACGGTTAAGTTCAACAGGGGATTGGGGCATGCGTGGGGAGAGGGGTGGGATGGGAATGGGGGGATGAGGACAAATATGTGACACCTTAATCAATAAAGAAATTTAAAAAAAAAAAAAAAAAAAAGTGAAAGGAGATTTCCAAGCCTAACTAAGACATACTTCTACAAAAGGAATATATATATAACCAACACTATTATAACTCCTGAAATAGAATGTAGCAGGCAACTTGAGACTGTTAACCTTTCAACATGATAATGGAGACTTAAAGCCTTCATATATAAAAAAACCTAACAATAACCATTACTTTTATTTAGTAACATCAAGCTTTTTCTCCTGTAAAAAAACAAAGACAAATTGAATACTTCCAGTAGCAGTTTGAAAGACTTAAATTTTAGCCTTTACTATGTTGTTTCAGAGACTATTCTATTCTGATATATATAAAAAAAATTGTACAAGAAAAAAGGCCTGTTTTAATTTTTAAAGTGCTCATCCATTCATTAAGTAAATTATGTTAATGCCACATAATTAACATAATTATACAGGGCCACAGCTTATTTATTATGTACTTCAAGTTTATCCTTTCTCCATTGAATAACCTCAGCACATTCGTCAAAAATAAATGGATCGCCCTAGCTGGTTTGGCTCAGTGGATAGAGCATTGGCCTGCGGGCTGAAGGGTCCCAGGTTCGATTCTGGTCAAGGGCACATGCCCTGGTTGCAGGCTCGATCCCCAGTAGGGGGCGTGCAGGAGGCATCTGATCAGTGATTCTCATCATTGATGTTTCTATCTCTCTCTCACCTCTCCCTTCCTCTCTGAAATCAATAAAAATGTTTTTTAAAAAAGACAAATAAGCCCTAACCGGTGTGGCTCAGTGGATAGAGCGTCGGCCTGCGGACTGAAGGGTCCCGGGTTCGATTCCCGGTCAAGGGCACGTACCTTGGTTGTGGGCACATTCCCAGTAGGGGGCGTGCAGGAGGCAACTGATCGATGTTTCTCTCTCATCGATGTTTCTATCTCTTTATCCCTTTCCCTTCCTCTCTGTAAAAAATCAATAAAATATATATAAAAAAAAATAATAATAAAATAAAAATAAAATAAAATAATTATTGAAGACAGAAATTTTTAGGATTTAAAGATTATTTGAAAAGGCACGTTTTTTGTTTAAATTGAAGTAAAATTGATGTATTAATAGTTTCAGGTGTACAAAATAATGATTCAATATTTGTGTATACTGAGAAATGATTACCACATCAAGTCTAGTTATCTGTCACCATATATAGTTACAAAAAATATATTTTTTTTGTGATAAAGACTTTTAAGATCTACTCTCTTAGCAAGATTCAAATAAGCAATATAGTATTAATAATAATAATAATAATCTTGTACATTACATCCCAGGGCTTATTTATTTTATAGCTGGAAGTTTGTACCTGTGGAGTCCCTAGACACATTTTGCACACACACACCCAACAACCAATCTGGTCTCTGTATCTGTCAACTTTGTTTTTTTGTTTGTTTTTCAGATTCCAAATATAAGTGCGATCATATAGTATTTGTCTTTCTCTTTCTGATTTCACTTAGCGTATGCCTTCAAGGTCTAAACATTTTGTTGCAAATGGCAAAATTTCATTCTTTTTTATCGCTGAATAGTATTTTATTGTGTGTGTGTATGTATGGACTAATGTATATTTAAGTTTCATTTTTAGTATATTATGCAGTAACATCATTTATTTTTATTGCTCAAGTTGTAACAATTCACTTGACTAAAACAATCCAATTGACTAAAAGATAAAACAACAAATTTAATTTAAATCTCTAGTGAAAAGAACATTTTAAAAACATGTTAAAAACAATCCAATTAATGTGTTTTTAAAATGTTCTTTTTACTAGTTATTAATTGAATTTGTTGTTTTATCTTTTAGTCAATCATTTCAAGATGATAAATTTTTTACTTTTTCTATAGTGAGATTTGAAGTAAATTTTTAAAAATGGAATGAAAACTTTGTTCATGTAGTCCAGAGAATTCAATACTGAATATATCAGTGAACACAACAGAAGGTTCTCTGAATAGTGTTAGATATATAAAAGGATTTTGTTTTGATGTAGTCCAATGTATTTTTTTCTTTCGTTGCCTGTGCTTTTGGTGCCATACTTAAGAAACCATTGCCAAATCGAAGGTCATGAAAAATTTCTTCTCTGTTCTAAGAGTTTTACAGTTTTAGCTCTTTAATTTAGGTCTTTGATCTATTTTGAGTTCATTCTCCCACACCAATTATCGAAAAGACTGTCCTTTCCAAATTAGGTGTTCTTTCCACTCTTATGGAAAATCAATTGACCATATATGTAAGGATTTATTTTTCATCTTTTTATATTTAGGAGAGTACCACATTTTTTTTCTTCATTGATAGCCTCGGGTGATATAGGCAAAGTGCCTTCTATGGAATAGGTATTTTCCTAGTTCACACATGAAGTTATCACCATCTGGGTGTTAGTTTTCTCAACTTTTCTCCATATTAGGTTCTGCAAACTTACCTACCTTGCTTGGGTTCCTGGCATTCTCTCCTATACCTTGAGTACCATGCTAGTTGAAGTCCAGGTTATAGGCTGCTAGGAATACATTTTTGCTGCAGGGTCTCTTAGCCTATGGAACTGTATTTTGTCATTATGTCTGACTTCTGTTTTGTTTTCCCTACTGCTGAAATATTAGTTTTTAATATAGTATTGTGCATTTTCAAATGTTTTCTACCAGGAAGTGACTCTCTGCACATCTGATCCACCACTTGAAAGTTGAGAATAGGACTTTTAAGAACAGTTTTATAATCCATTCTTAATAATTGGCTTGTATATACTTTAAAATGATGATTTATAGCATTTACATAAATTTTTCTTAGCAGTTTTTATTTTAATTATTTTATGTGCTATTACAACTTTCTATATGGCTACTATAGAACTGTATTGGCAATTTGGAGGTGGTAATATGATTTTCTGATTATCAGTGTTAAATGGTTGTTAATATTTTACATTTTGAAAAAGTAAATACCCTTAAAAATTTCTACACAAATCAAGAAATAGCATAGATAACACTGCTTTTCACCTGGTGTAAGAGAGATGCAATTCATTGTCCATAGGAAACTGTACCTCTACTCTGTTATTTGAGAAAACAATTTGTACTTTATTAAACAGATAATTGTAGTAAATATCTTTCACCTTTTTTATTCTTAGCTTTGCAATTCTTGATATTGGTGTGATTAATTTTTTATTTTTTGCAGGTTTTCTTTAGGTGATTCTAGGAGGCCTCTTCATGAAACAGCAGTTTTGGTAGAAGATGTGGTACACACTCAGTTAATTAATCTGGTAAGAGCATATATAATCTCATTTGGTATCTCTGCATTCTGCTTATGTTGGGATTGCATTTGGAATTTTTTTATCAGTCTTTCTGAGTTACAGTTTACATGTAGCAAAATTTCACCAGTTTTGACGACTTATTCTCATATGACTACCAACACAATCATGATATGTAGACATTTTCATCATCCATAAAAGTTCCCATGGGTCGTCTGTATAAATCAGTTTTTTCACTTACCCTTTGACCCCTGGTAATAGCTTTTATAATCTGTATTCTATCACTATACAAGCATAGTTTTTCCAGAACTATTTTTAAAACTTTTTTATTTTGAATTTTAGACATCAAAATATTGTACAAATAGTACAGAGAATTCCTAAATACTCTTCAACTCCATCTGTTAACATCTAACATAACTATAGTACAATTATCAAAACCAGGAAGTAGTGTGGGCATAATACTGTTAATACAATTATCAACCTTATTTGAATTTCATCTTTTTTTTCTCATAATGTCCCTATTCTCTTCCAGGAGCCAATTCAGGCTAAAAAGAATATTTGCATGGTCACCAAATATTTCCCCTAAGATACTTAATAACAACAAAATTTTTAAAAAAGTAACTTATTAATAGAAGTTAGGGGTCTTTCTAAGAGTATCATATGAACAGGTTTATGTTTGTCCGTAGATTTTAGCATTCATCAGTGTATTTTAAGACAATTATTACTATACTAGAGACCCGGTGCACAAAATTTGTGCATGGGTAGGGTCCCTAGGCCTGGCCGGTGATCAGGGCCGATTGGGGCCTTCCGGCTACTGGCTGGGATCTTCCTTCTTTCCGCGCTGCCCTTTGGTGGTCAGTGCACGTCATAGCGAGTGATCAAGCTCCCAGTCTCCTGGTTGAATTCCCGAGGGGACACTTTGTATATTAGCCTTTATAAATATAGATATTTACCTAATAGTGGTTTTCTATTTCCTTCTTTCCTTTTCTATTTTTTAATTTCAATTATGATTAAAGGAATAGCCATTCTTTATCACCACATATTTATTTAATTTTAATATATGTATGGACTAATATATATTTAAATTTTATTTTTAGAGTATTATGCAGTAATATTAGTTATTTTTATTGCTCAAATTGTACCAGTGAAAAACACTGTCATGTTCTTTCCCCATTTTTCTATCTGGTTTTTGGTCCTAGGATGATATATATTAGATATATTAGTCCTTTGTTTATGGTATATGTTAATAATATATCCTTGCAGTGGGTCAGTTTTCTTTCTACTTGTTTGTTATTTTAACATTAAAATTCATTAATCATTTATTGCCTTTGGATTTAGAATCATAGTTAGAAAGGCTTTTCTTTATACCAAGTTTAAAGAGATAATCATCCAATCTTGCCTTCTAGTACTTGTATGGCTTTCCTTTTTAATATTTAGATCCCTAATTCATCTGTAAATTATTTTTGTTATTGTGTAAGCTATGGATCTAATCTTTTTGATGCATTTGAGATATTTACTTTATCATACTCTAAATTAGTATATGCTTTAGGATACATTTCTAATTTTGTATTCTATGCCATTGCTTAAATTGTCTATGCATGTGCTAATATGACATTTTTAATTATACAAATTTTATAGTATATTTTAAAGATTGTTACAGCTAGTCTTACCTTGTAATTTTTCTTTCTCAATATGCTCCTGGCATTTCTTGTATGTTTATTTTTCCAAGTGAATGTTAGTATTAAATTTTGTAGCTTCATAAAATAGCTTGTTGGTATTTTTATTGAGATTGCATGAATTCATAAATTTAGAGAGAACTACATCTTTATAGTGTTAAATCAATTTAAGAATAGGGACTGTCTTAACATTTTTTTTTAAGACTACTTTTGTGTCTTTCATGAGTGTTTTAACATTTTTCTTCTATAGGCTTCATGTATTTCTTGTTAGATTGATTCCTAAGTGTAATCTTCTTTGGTGCTATTGTAAATGGGCTTTCTCAATAATTATATCATGACTGAAAACTTCCGAAATACATAAATCTACAGATTCAAGAAGCTGAGCCCACTCTAAATAGGGTAATCCCCCCAAAATGCATGGTCCAACTACTGAATACTAAAGACATGATGTAAATATGAAAATAGCCAGATTTTTTATGATAAGGGAACATGATTTGAAACATAGCTGAAATCTCATTAGAAAACATGGAGACTAAAGGGAAATGGTAGTTTTATCTTTAATATTTTGAGAAACCTCCATACTGTTTTCCAACTTACATTTCTACTAACAGCCTACAAGGATTCCCTCTTCCCCACATCCCACCAACACTTGCTATCTTATGTCTTTTTTTAATAATAGCTACCTAACAGGCAAAGTTTGCTATCTCATTGTGGTTTTGATTTGCATTTCTCTGATGATAAGTGATGTTCAGCATCTTTTCATATACCTGTTGGCCAGCTGCATAAATTCTTAGGAAAATGTCTGTCAGATCCTTTTCTCATTTTTTTTAAAACTTTATCAATGCTTTCATGTATGTATTATTTGTTTATTATTAAATCTCAGTGGGGATATTATTATTCCTAATTTGAATGGCCAAGTGAAGAAAGATGATTTGCCCAAAGTTACAGGCTTAGTAAGTGGTAGAGTTGGAACCAGAATTGGGGCTTCCTGACACCCATCCTTTGCAAGTGTTAAAATTATTTCTTTTTTATTTTCTTTTGCTATAGAGTTGTATGAGGTCCCTATATATTTTAGATATTAACCCCTTATCAGATATTTGGTTTACTAATATTTTCTCCCATTTCATAGGTTGCCTTTTCATTTTATTGTTACTTTTGCTTTCAGTAGCTTTTTAATTTGATAAAGTTTTAGTTGTTTATTTTTGCTTTTGTTACTTGCATTTTTAGTGTCATATCCAGAAAAAAAAAATCATGGGCAAGACCAATGTCAAAGAGTTTTTCCCATATTTTCTTCTGGGAATTTTATAGTTTCAGGTCTTACGTTTAAGTCTTTAAGACATTTTGAGATAATTTTATGTGTGATGTAAGATAGGGTATCCCAAAAAATACATATATACTTTAACAGTTGATAGCTCAATTGATGTTTCCTTCTTTTCAGATTTAACCCATTGGAATTAGTAATTACTCAAAGTGTGTATGCATTTTTGGGACACCCTGTACATATAGGCATCCCCTGCTTTTTGAAAGTTTGCGTTCCGCCACTTCACTTTTACTAAAGACCTACCTCAGTACCTGTTTTCACTAACTTGAAGAAATCTGAAGAGGATTTTGACTTTTACAAAAAAGACATAAAGGGAAAATAGTGTTCCGTCTTTCTTTTGTATTGAGCCATTATAGTGCCACGGTACCCTGAGCAATGAGAGTGGCTCCTTCCTGGGAACCATACTCAGTATCGCAGCATCAATTAATGAATTGCTCTTATAATGCTCTCAATAATAATACCCTTTCACATTCCAAGCTGTCATGATTTCTGATGACTATATAGCTGCTTTTATTTTCTGTTCATTCAAAGTTACTTGTCAGAGAGTCTCTTCATTTTATGCATAGAATGTAATTACATTTCTTTTCAAAATTATGTCAGACTTTCACTATATTAGTTTACCAGGTAATGAATAAGCTATTCGGTCTGTTGTACTGTTTTCATATCAGAACGAGTTTTTCAGGGTCATGGTAATAATCTTTAATTGTGAAAATTAGTAACAAATTTATATGTGTGAAAATAGATTGCTTAAATCTCCCATCTTGGTCAGCATGCGCTGAGTTGTCTATCCCTGCTCCCCCATCCCCCTCCTACTTCTAATACTTTTTAACTTGGCAGTTAACCTGGTAGAAGGAGCTCATGCAAGACCCTGCTCAATCCTAATCACCAGTTCTGTGAGGCGTCACTTATGCCACCTCAGTAATAGTTTATGAGTATGTTTTAAAATAGTCATAAAATTTCTTGTGCAGAACTTCAATTATAAGGGTTATCAAAATAGGACAAACTAATATAATTTGTGATTGCATAAAATAAAGGAAGTAGCGGTACCAGGGGGACCTCATGAATCACAGAATGGAAGCAGACTTCTAGCTAACTAAACATTCAGACTTTGTACTGAGTCACAGCATGTATATGTAACTCAGCAAACCGGAACACACTCTGTGTTTATGTGAATGGGATACAGGAGTTCACAAATACCATCTGGGGAAAAAAAATCTTGGTCTGTTTCATCTGGTCCTACTATGGAGTAAGTGAAGTACCACATATTTAGCATAAACAGACTGAAAACACACCCACTTTGTGGAAAACACACATGTGCCCATGTCCACATACAGGGTGGTTCAAAATATAAAACATTGTTTTGCTAAACACTGATGACTTTTATTTGTTTGTACTTATAACTTTCTTTTCTTATGAATGTATTGTGATAATTTTATAATTGATTTGGAACAGCACTTATTTCTGATTGATTGACCTTAAATTTTTCTATTTAATTAATCTTATTTTCTCTCATATGTTACCACCTCATGCTTCAAAAGATACTATTGCATCTTCTCTTTAAAAAAAGAAATAAGTTCATATTGCTGTTAACAGATAAGTAGTTTTTAATCTGTGACACAGTATGGGCATATTTGAAGTAGAAAACCTCTTGAGCTACGTTTTCTCTGAATTCCCCTGGGTAATTTGCTACAGCATAACCTAGAGGACCAACCAGGAAGGGATTTCTAATTTCCACCCCCCACTCCATTCTTAGCATGTCTTTTTTATCCTGCTAGAGAATATATCACTAATAGTCAATTGTTCAAGTCTTCAAGGTAAGAAAATCTCAGAGCATAAGTTGTTCACAGTACTGATATGTAGTGTCTCAGGTTACTTGGTTTTCTTAGCATGGGTATAAAACAGTATCTTCCCATTTTTCTTCATGTGTCAAAGATTTTTCTTTAGGCTTCTTTATTTTTCCTCCCCTTTGCTGGCCTGCTAGGCTCCCTTCACCTCACTACTCTGTACTAGCTGCTGGGATCCTATATCATGCTTGGACTTCTGACCTGTGTTGAATGTTTCAGTTCTGACTGAAACATCTTATAAATACCTAATGTATAGTTTCCAAGAATTTTGGATTTACCAAAGAAATGCAAACCTTTTATAAAATTCCCACTCAAGATTGAGTTGCATTACTTACTTAAAATAGGTAGAGATTTGTACCAATTGGAAATCATGTGGCTGAATTGATATTCTGAGAATAAAATCCTTTTTGCTAATATCCATTTGCAGTGAAGTTCAAAAATTATAATGATTTTTGATGGCTTTATGGCTATTTTTATTTCTCCATTTAACTCAAAGTTAAATATTAGAAAAATCTTTTTTTATACATAGAATATAATTATTTATCATTTAACTTAAAATCACATTGGATTTTGCTATATGAGTCTATCAGGAACTACAGATGCTCTTCAACTTATGATGGGGTTGCATCATGATAAACCCATTATAAACAGAAAATATCCTGAGTAGAAAATGCATTTCGTAAACCTAACCTATTAAACATCATAGCTTTGCCAGCCCACCTTAAATGTGCTCAGAACAATTACATTTAGCCTGTATTGGGCAAAATCATTTAACACAAAGTCCATTTTATAATGAAGCATTGAATATTTCACGTTATTTATGTGATTATGACTTGCTGCCTCATGGTGGACAATTACATTGAGTTTCATCTCAAGAGTAATTGCCTTCCTGTTCTTCCTTTCACTAGAAGCAGAAGACACAGATGGGTGTTTTGTAGACATGATGGGATTCAAAAACTCAAAACAAAATACCAAAAATTGCTAACAGCACAGTACACTGTGTAGAGTATTTGTTGTTTACCCATGTGATTGCGATCATGTGGCTGATTGGGAGCTGTACCTCTCTGCCTCTGCCCAGCATCATGTATGTATCATATCACACATTGCTAGCCCAGAAAAAGATCAAGATTCAAAATTTGAAGTATGGTTTCTACTAAATGCATTCACTTTTGCACCACTGTAAAGTCAAAAATTGTAAGTCACCCAGCAGGAGTGAGTCCTGTGCACTGAAAGGTTGCTATTTCAACTGAGGGTTCCCTCCCCTCTTGGGGCATGTAAGAAGGCAACCAATCAATGTTTCTCTTCTCACATCTTAGCATGGGTATAAAACAGTATCTTCCCATCTTTCTTTCTCTCCCTCACTCTCTCCTCCTTCCCCCCTTTCTCCCTCCCTCCCATTCTCCATCTCTCCCTTTTCCTCTCTCCCCCTCTGTATACATATGATTCTTTTTCTATAATCATTTTGTTTTAGATGTATATTTTGAAATTTTCTTATAAAATTTTATATGTATATTTTATTGTACATATATAGACCTTTTCCTGGTTTTAAAAAATATCTACTATTTCTGTATTAGTGATTTAAGTCGCAAAATTTTAACCAGTTAACATTGTCTTATTTATTATCTATACCAATAAAAGGGTAATATGCTAATTGGACCTGAAAGACCGGACATCTTCCGGACAAAGCCACGGTGGCGGGGGCCGAGGCAGAGGCGGTTAGGAGCGATCAGGCCTGCAGGGGAGAGTGGTTAGGGACAATCAGGCCAGCAGGGGAGAGCAGTTAGGGACTATCAGGCAGGCAGGCAGAGGTGGTTAGAGGCGATCAGACCAGCAGGCAGAGGCAGTTAGGGGCAATCTGACAGGCAGGCAGAGGGGTTAGGGGTGATCAGGCAGGCAGAGTTGTTAGGGGCGATCAGACAGGCAGGTAGGTGAAGAGTTAGGAGCCAGCAGTCCCAGATTGCCAGAGGGATCCCAGATTGGAGAGGGTGCAGGCCGGGCTGAGGGGACCCCCTACCATGCACAAATTTCGTGCACCGGGCCTCTAGTGTAGATATAATTAAGAGACTTTATTTCTCAGATCCTAGTATTGAATAGTATTCTATACTTGAAAAATATGTAATTCTTTATTAAAAGATGTGTGTGTGTGTGTGTGTGTTTTTAGTCCCTTCAAATATTTGCACCCATCCTAATGTTATATTAGGGATATACCAGGTAACTTTAATATATTGGGATAGGGACCAATTTGTTTATGCTAATAATTTCTAGTCATTTTTATGTATCTTGATAAATGTGTAAATCATATTCTTAGTTTCCCCTAAATACATTAACTATCCTTATATACTTCTCTAGAGTAAGTTGTTCTGAAATTCTAGTGTATATAATCTGAAATTATAAGGTATTTCTAAATGGAGCACTGATATAAATTTGACTTCAATTTTTTAAAGTTAATGGAAGGAGATATAAGGTTTATTAAATAAGTGTATCAATTAAAAAAGGATTAAGAAAAAAATCTTAAGAATATTTTGAGACTAATTTTGAAAATGATGTTTTATTATCAATAAAATTATACTGACTTTGTACTCTAACCCAGCTAAGAATTGACAGTAAGCAATAAAAGTAGGTAGATATTATAAAAATGCTGCTCATTATTCAGTATGTTTAATTAAAAAATTTATCTGTTTTTCTTCTTCACAATAGAGTAGAAGCAGCAGAATGGTGATTATTTACTAAGTGAGGCATTGATAAGAAACCACAAGTAGCCAGGAGAAAATAATTGCTTAAAAATACAAATACACAAAATTATAGGTATCTAGGTGGTCTAGGAGAAAAATTTATAAAGTATGTTCCAGAAAGTATGTACAGTAATGTCTAAAGTTTTTTGGTTGCAGAGACCATCACTCGTAAATAATAAAATATGATTATTCATATTCCTAGGGAAGGCTTCAAACAATTAGAAAAAGTTGATATATTCAGGGTATTTTTTTTAGAAACTAAAGATATTGTCTGATAAACATAGAAATATATCTCTCAATAATGAAGTTTGGTTTTTTGTATAAATATATACAGTGTAGCATATGATTCTTGAGACCAAAAATTTTTTCCCAAAAAAATTTTATGTAAAGATTCCTTGATTTAGCAAATGCACTTAAGAAAATACAAATATTTTATTTTTAAACTTCCAATCTGCACACACTTTGACAGAATGGCATCTCTTGTAACAAACATTTTACTTAATATTATAGTAAATCTAGAGAGTTAGAAGGCAGTATCTTCATTTATAGACTTGGAAACTGAAGAACAGAAAAATTAAGCAACTTGTCCCACAAATCATACAGCTTATAAGCAGTGAATATGGAATTCAAGTCATTTCTTCTTTGTGTAGCTGGAAATATGCTTATTCTTGTATAGGTACTAATGGGTACTTATCTGACTGAATGGACTATCCACACCTCTAAGATCCCTTCTAAATTTGAGTATTCTGTGGCCCTCTGAAGTGAAGAGTATTGTTTTGCGAGAAGGATTTATATTTTGTGGAGAATAGTAAAAAAAAAAAAAAGAAAAAAAGTACTTGAAAAAGAGAAATCCCAGGAAAGGGAAGCAGAATCTTCTTTTGGTGTGGAAAATATAAATTCAGTCTCAAGTCTCTGATGGAGATTTACCAGACTTGAAGTTTGTAAAGAGAAAAAGTAATATTCTTCTATATGAAAATGGTCTTAGCCTATAAAATGTCTTAGGCATAATGGGTAATTTGATAACATTAAAATAGGCATCATTTAATAGACCTCCAGACAAGGTAATTAAATGTATCAAAAAGAATAGGTTTAAACATAATTGAAAAATATTTTCAAAATATTGAACTTGTTTAGAAGTTCACCATATTTCTGCTTGCCCTGGTAATAGGCTTCAAAAAGAAAAGTCCTGGTAATGCCTTTTTCCTTGAAAATTTCCTCTTGAAGGCTATTGTGTCCGATCACTAGACTTGAGTAAGACGTGATGATCTTATGAGAAGTAAAATACCTAATAGTGTTCCTAAAAAATTTCTTATGGTCCACATAAAGAAAAAGTAATTTTTTTTTCAGTTTCTTATCCTATTTTGTTTTACTTTCATCATAGAAGTCTCAGCTTTATTCTGTTCAATAATATTGTCTGTGGTAGCTTTAAAAACAATTGTGGTTTTTTTTTCCTAAATATACAAGCATTTGATTTTATTGTTAAGAATAACATTGTGCCTGGCTCGGTGGCTCAGTTGGTTGGAGCATTGTCCTGTACACCAAAAGAGTTGAGGGTTCGATTCCTGGTCAGGGCACATGCCCAGGTTACTGATTCCATCTACAGTTCAGGGTGCGTATGGGAGGTAACTGATCAATGGAGGTAACCTCTCTTCCTCCCCACTCCCTTCTTCTCTTTTTAAAATCAATAAACACCCTTGAGTGAGAATTTTTTAAAAATTAAGAAAAAAAGAATAGGGTGTTATGGGTTCCTTGTGTTTACTAGGAACTCAATTTGTTGTTGTTAACCCTCACCTGAGAATATTTTTTCCATTGATTTTTAGAGAGAGTGGAAGGGAGAGAGGAGAAAGAGAGATTGAGAGACAGACAGACATCGAAATGAGAGAAACACATTGATTGGTTGCCTCCTGCCCAAACAGGGCCTGGGATCAAACCTGCAACCCTGGTGTGTGCCCTTTACCAGGAATGGAACCCTTAACCTCGGCACGTAGGGCCACAGTCTAACCACTGGGAAACATGAGCCACGGTAGAACTCAGTATTTTTAAATGTTTGTGTGTGTGTGTGTGTTTTCCATTTAAAAGCAAAACTATTAACTCCCCCCCCCCTTTTTTTTTATAAATAACTTTGGTATTTTCTATCATGTTGGATACAAAATAAAGCCACTGAATTTTCATATAAATCAGAGATCAGGCATTGATACAGTTACTATTGTTCAAATGTCTCGCTTGTGGAAATAAAGAAAATACTAGAATTCAGCCTTTTTCCTCTAACATATCTAATTTATTTGTGGGTTTTTTAATGCTATTCAGGAAATGAAAGTTCCTTGGAAGCAAGAAAGAACTTATTTATCTATGTCAGTATGAAAGACCAAATGGCTTCTCTCCAAAAGAGGGAATGATAATTAATACTTTTAAAATTTTACACTTAAATTTTAAAGCCAATTGTTTTTTTGTTTTGACTTAGTCTTTATAAGATACTTAGTAATCATTAATAACTAAAACTATGTTTGGATTTCAGAATGGATTTAAATGACGTCAGGAATAGAATTTTGATTTTTAAAATTTATTATTTTAATTTATTTTTATTGTTGAAAGTATTACAAATATCTCCCCCCACTCCACCCCCCCATTGCCCCCCTTCACCCTGATTCCGCCCTCTCCCCAGGCCTTCACAGCACTATTATCTGTCCATGGGCTAAGCATGAGCTAAGCATGGGCTAAGCATATATGCATATGAGTTCTTTGATGAATCTCTCCCCCACACCCCCTCCACTTCCCCCACTCCACCCTCTGAGATTCTTTAGTCTGTTGCATGCTTCTGTGTCTCTGGATCTATTTTGTTAGTCTGTTTATTTTGTTCATTAGATTCCACATGTAAGTGAGATCATGTGATACTTGTCTTTCTCTGACTGGCTTATTTTGCTTAGTATGATACTCTCCAGGTCCATCCATGTTGTCTCAAACGGTAAGAGATCCTTCTTTTACTGCATAGTATTCCATTGTATACGTAAATGTACCACAGCTTTTTTATCCACTCATCTACTGATGGGCACTTGGGCTTTTTCCAGATCTTAGCTATTGTAAATTGTGGTGCTATGAACATAGGGGTGCGTACATTCTTTCTGATTAGTTTTTAGGTTTCTTAAGATATATTTCTAGATGTGGGATCACTGGGTCAAACGGCCGTTCCATATTTAATTTTTTGAGGAAACTCCATACTGTTTCCCATAATGACTGTACCAGTCTGCATTCCCACCAGAGATGTACTAGGGTTCCCTTTTCTCCACATCCTTGTTAGCACTTGTCATTTGTTAATTTGTTGATGGTAGCCATTCTGACAAGTGTTTCTGTTTTGTTTATTTATTTTGTGTGTTTGTTTGTTTTAGAATATAAGTGAAAACACTTGGTATTTATCTTTCCCTGTCTGACTTCTTTATGGGGGGAATGGGTGAAAAAGTTGAAAGGATTAAGAAGTACAAATAGGCAGTTATAAAAATAGTCATGGGGATGTAAAGAACAGCATAGGGAATACAGTCAATCATATTGTAGTAACTATGTATGAAGTTAGATGGTTATTAGACTTACCAGGGTGATCACTTTATGATGTATGCAAATGTCTAATCACTATGTTTGTACACTGAAACTAATATAATATTGTACTTCAACTGTAATTGAAAAGTAAATATTAAAAAATAGAATATATGGAGGCAAAAAAATGAAATTTCTAAAAAATATAAAACCATATGCTATCTGTATTTCTGGGGCCTCTTTCCTGCCTTTGAATGTCTCAACATATACAGTCTATCTCTATTTCTCCTACTTCTACTTCTCATTACTAATATGATTAGAGATCTTAAAATTCTTAGATATCAGCTTAAATAATTTATTATCTGTGAATTTCCCCATTCCCTACTGTCTGTCCCCTTAGGCTTTATGTCCCTAAGAAACCTGCAGACACAGAGCAGTCTAAATTGCTTTCATTAACTTGTTTCAATCCTGGATTTTTAAAGTTGTTCCATAAACTTCATACTTTTTTATATTATTACTATAATTTGAATATAACTTAACTATCAGTGAAATAAGAACATTAAAGCATTTATTTTTCTCCAGCAAATCCTGAATGTTCTCCTAAATTATTTTTTTTTAGTCCCATCATTTTGTATTGAGTTTTGTTACTTTCCCACGATTGAATGACTTTCAGAATATTGTATGAAAAAGTTTCCCAATATGCTTGCAAAACACATGGAAAGATTTAATAAACAGATAATGGTGTGGAGTTTGAGAGATGGAACAGAGAAATGGATAAATGAATAGGTGAGAGAAGGTTCAGTAGATAGAAGAGAGTCAAGCCCCCTTAATGCACACTGTTCTAAAATGAGTATAAACTTAAGTTATTATTGGGCCTAAATTAGGTATTTCCTATGAATGCACTTTTAAAATGTGAGTCAATATTTTAATGTTACCCTTTCCTTGTAATTGTTATTGCTAATGATGATTATATTTTTGAAACTCTAGCTACCAGAATTTTGGAAGAGTCAATTACCCTTCCTGAGTTCATGTGTTTTTTGTTTGTTTGTTTGTTTTTGTGTGTGAACTAACACTTTAAGCATTTTAACATCTAATACCTTGACATTTGTGTAGGAGACTTCTATTCGGGGGAGCGGGGGGAAACTTAAAATTCAATGTCCTTTACTAAACACCCAGCACTACTATTTTAAAAATGATTCTTTTCTACCAACTAAAATCATGTAACATAATACTTTCAGACGTATACCTTCATTTAACCGCATTTTTCAAAATATGTATTCTTAAAAGTAAAATTATTTTTTGTGCATCATATAGCTGAATTTACAAAAGACTTGTAACTTCTAATAATCAGCTTAATCTGATTTTAAACTCTTGATGGTTTTGAAACAGGAATTTTTGTTTGAAAGAAAGATTGGCTTGTTAACTGAATTATGTAATTATAAGTAGATGTGTTCACAGCTGCTTTTGATTTCTTTGTTATATACCTGATAGGAAACAAGTTTTGAAAAATATTTTTCCACTTCTTACACTGACACCTAGTGTTCACTATTCCTGATATCTTAAATATTGAATTTAATTATTAATAGCTATGGAACTAGATTTACATTAAATATTTGTTAGCATTGCACCTGCTAACAGATAAATAGCTCCTATTTTCAACACCCGTTTGACCAAGTTTTTCTAGTTACGGAGGTGACACCATTATGAATCAATTGCTGAGACTATTGATTCAGCAGGACTCAAGGAAGCATAGGATTTGAGAAGTAGAAGGAACTTGAGAGAGTTCTCAAAACTAAAATTCCTAAAACCTCAGTGTTTAGTCATGTCCACAGTTCCTTCAAGTTGCAAGTCCAAGTGGATGATTTTGTTTTCTGTGAGCCTGGCTCCTGGGTGATAGAGGTAGCAATCACATTTAGT
Organism: Eptesicus fuscus; assembly: GCF_027574615.1. NCBI lineage: Eukaryota > Metazoa > Chordata > Mammalia > Chiroptera > Vespertilionidae > Eptesicus > Eptesicus fuscus. The sequence continues at coordinate 14,682,125 of NC_072482.1, read as the reverse complement.
CCTGTTAGCATTGAGAGTTTGATATTACTGCTTGTATGGGAATAAAGCAAGATTAAGTCGTTTCAAATTTTTGAAATGGGTAATCTTGTGATGATATATGTTTATTATTTTCTTGTGAATTTCTAAGGGTGATTTAAGTGCTCCAATTTTTCTAGTAATCAAGTTTAAAGAGCTATATTAGAGTGAGATTATCTGCAATTAAATGAAAATGTATATATAAGTTGGGAAAAGAATTATTTATTCATTAAGTTATTGTTGAATCAAAAATCCAGGTGACTATTGCACATAATGAAATTCATTTATTATATTTTTTATATCTTTCATTAAAGTGGAAAATAATTTTTATTTAAATATATTTGGTATACAATATTATATCAGTTTCAGGTGTACAATATATTCACTCACCATTTATTTTAAGATTGAACATTTAATTTAAATATTTATAAAATCAGTGACAAAGACTAAATTTCAAGAAATTTCCAATAGAATTGCTGCAAACTTCAGAATATTTGAATATTCAAATGTATCTTTCAATGGAGTATGATTTTCTCATACCTAAAATCAAGCATTATCAATATAGGAGGATACATAATAATTTAATTAGGTTTAATACTAATTATGATGTAAGAACTCTGAAGGGGGGAAATATCTCATAAGCTGTTGTTTTATAATTCATGTAATACCTTTTCCCAAGATGATCAAACATTTTATCATCCTTCCTTTGATCTGTTTAGTATTTATCATCTGCTATTTGATATCCACTGCTTTAGATGCAGGAGATAAGTTTCTCATGAGGTCTTCTTTCACACTGTTTTCATTAACAGAAAAGATAAGAATAAAGAAATGTTGAAAACAATTTTATTACCATTTCTTCATTTTTAATAATTCTAGTATATTTCTCACGTGGTCCTGTTTTGGTTTGGATTTTAGTATATTTTTGAGTTAATGTCTTCAGGATTTTCAAATTCACCCACAAATCAACCAAGTTCCTAAAAATGAAGTGCCAATCTCTTTATTTTTTATTTTACACACACACACACACACACACACACACACACACACACTCAACCTCTTTAATTCTACTCTAGCACATGTGACATTAAAGGTCTGAAAGGAACTTGTCTGATATAACAAAAATGAATAAAGTAGGTAACAATTGTGGAGTACATAGGTTTTCATTGGCTTAAATGGTTTGTAACTTACAATTCAGCATATCAGCATATATTTATGTTGAGTTAAAATTGGAGCAGTAGTAAATAATGTGCATAAGTACTATGGATCTATGTTTATGGATTATTAGTCAGATATTTAGGTCTGCTCCTTATAAGACAGAATAGAGTGAAATTTCAAATCACATGTTTTCTCAGGTACTTAATGAAAATGCATAGATGTTATACTTTTTTAATTTACAAGTTAATTGGCTTTCATTTTATTCAAATTGCTTATTTCATTTAAAAGCCCAATTAAAATTAAAGAAGGCATAACACTTACATATAACTTAGTGGAAGTTCATCTTTTGTTCCCTCTTTGTTCCCCCTTTGTTCCAGGTGTAAAAATTGGCTGAAACTGCTGGGGCAGGCAGTTATTTTAGAATAGTTTCTGGTTTAATGTTTTATCAGTCCCAAGAGTAAAATAGGAAACTACTGAAATTTTATATTGCTACTAGTAATGTACTCTTGATGTAGACCCCTGTTAAAAATAGTATACAATTATGTGGATTCTGATATAAGTAAAATCCTATCTCCTCAATTATACTGGATGTATAGGAGATAGAGTTAGATTATTTAGCCACGCAGAGGCTCCATTATTCATTCATCCATCATTCATCAAAGGTTTGTTGTTAAATGGTTCCAATCATTGTTTTAGGCATAGGGGATATAATTGTAACATACTAGTATAGTCCTGGCCCTCATGAAGCTTATATTTTTGTGTGAAAGCACAATCATTAAATATCTGATAATGTTACCTGATGTGAAGAAAATAATGCAGGATAAGGAGAGGGAGAAATAAAATTAGATTACTTCAGAGAAGATTATATTTGCACATAAAATTAAATGGTATCAAGTAAGATACCACGTTCTAGGGGAAGAACAATCCAGACTAAGGGAACAGGAAATGTAAAGGCCCTGAAACTGGAATGTACTTCAGAAGCAGTGAGAAATATCATGGTGTTGGCATGGAGTGAGTGATGGATCCAGTGGTAGGAGATGAAGTGTAAAAGGGGAAAAAGGGTCAGATTATGTAGGCATTGTATTTCTCTCTGTGTCACTTCCACTCTGTTTGACTTTGTACAGGACAGATGTTTTTAAAAGGTTTGATTTACATTGATAGATAAACCATGTTAGAGTTGAATTTCATTAAATCTCATAGGAAACCACCAAAGTTTTTTTAATAGGAGAGTGATTTGTGCTCTGATTTAAGTGTGTGTGTTTTTTAATATGTATTTGACTTTCAAGTAAAAGCACATCAGTTTCAACAGTATCTTTGTCCAAGTGAATGCTCTTTTTCACAATGCCAACCATTTCTGAGTATATAATACAGTATTTTCAACCACATGCACATGGTTGTGTAACAGATTGCCAGACACCCCCCCCCTCGCCCCCCTGCATGATTTAAGGTTTTTAAAAGATCACTCCAGCTACTTTGAGGTGATTAGGCTGCACGAGTTTTGGGGAGGAAGCAGGTAGACTAGTTAACAGGATTCTGTAGTGCATTGTGGTGGCTCACACTGGTGTGGTGATGGAGAGAAGTGGTCCAATATGGGTTGTTTTTTTTGTTTGTTTGTTTTTGGAGGTTGCACGAACAGGACTTTCTGACAGAGTGGATATTAAATGTGAAGGTATGGAAGAAATCAAGGATGACCTCTATAATTTTTATCTAATCAGCTAGATGAATAATGGTTTGCAGCAAATATTTAGCATTTGATATTAATTGTGTTAAAGTTGTGAAGCCTGTAAGACATCTGAGAAATTGAGTAGGCAGTTTAAGTTATGATTTTAATTCACAAGAGAGGTTGTGATAAGGATAAAAATGTTGAAGTCATTGGTATGTAAATGGGATTTAAAGTCATAAGATAGTAGAGATCATCTGGGAAGAGAAGGAAAAGACAGAAGAATGGAAATATTCCAGCATTCACAGGTTGGAGAGAAGAAGACACTGACAAGGTGGGGTGTGACATGAGGAGTGGTATCCTGGTAGCCAAATGAAGAGATTGTTCAAATCCTGTTGAGAGGTTAAGTAAAATGAGGATAGAGAGTTGATTAATTGCAGTGAATGAAACTTGGCAAAAGTAATTCTATTTCAGTGGAGGGGACAAAAAGTCTTTTAGAATTAATAACAGAATTGGAGGTGAGAAAATGAAGGCAGAAATGATAGTCAATCTTTTAAGGAATTTTTGTTCCAAAGGGTAGTGTCAACAGATGTCATGGTTGCTCAGGAAAACCTGGCTTGTGCCCATCATCCCAGCATAATTACTATCAGCACTCCTTCTACTGTCAAAGAGAGAGGATGTGGTATCATGGGAGGATTTTACTGAATCTAATAAGTGGTATTCTAATGAATCTAGTAACATAATTGTTATGCCATAGACTTTAAATTATGGGAATATGAAGGATTCTAAAAGAACAAAGCAACTGTACCCCAATTAAGATACTTTTGTTGTATATTTACCATGTCTGAACATGATTTACACATGTACTGTTTCAAATGTGTATTTTAACTAGAACTTTCCTAGGAAAGTTGTTAATGAAGTTAACAACTAGAGGTTAATGAAGATTATACTTATTTTTTCATGTTTAGTAAACTTCTTCAGTGGAACATGGACACAGAGGAGCACATAAATCATAAGAATTTGCAGCTGGATGAATGTTCACTAAGTGAGGCCCCCCCACCCCCCGCCATGTAACCAGCACACACCCAGTAAACAAAGAATGACCAGTGCACAGGAGCCCCTCTCATGCCTCCTAGATACTAACAACCTTTCCGTGCATAACCACTTTTATGACTTGTTGTTGTAGTTTACTTTTTAATTTGGATTAATTATGAACTCACAAAATATTGCAAAAAGAATACTTGAACCCTTAATTTGAATTAATTGTAGACTCACAAAATGTTGCAAAAGGAGAATTCCCATGAACCCTTCATCCAGCTTCTCCCCATGGTAACATCTTACACAACTAGAGTACATTATCAAAACTAGGAAATTGACATTAGTACAGTACTACTAACTAGGATTTCTCCAGTGTTTACATGCACTTGTGCACACACGTGTGTACTTCTATGACCCTTTGTCACGTGGAGATCTGTGTGACCACCACCACAGTCAGGATACAGAACCCCCTCATGTTACTCGTTAAATTTGCACAACTTCTCCCTACCCACCCCTCTTTCCATACCCTGGCAACCACTAATGTTCTTCATTCCTGTCGTTTTTAAAATGGAATCATGTAGTATATAACCTTTTCAGGTTGCCTTGTTAAATATAGTATCAAGGTCTTGAGATCCATCCAAGTTGTGTCGGGTATCAAAAGTTATGTTGTTTTTACATCTTAGTAGTATTCCTTTTCATGGATGTACCACAGTTTGTTTATTCATTCACCCGTTGAAAGGCATTGAATTGTTTGTATATAAGTCTCTGTGTGGACATAGTTTTCACTTGGATAAATGCCATGGATTTGTTCTTCCTGGGTTGTATGGGAAGTGCATTTTAGATTCAAGAGTCAAAAACCCTCCTGAAAATTTTAGGACTTGTATGCATGCATATAAGCCTAACCAATGGACACAGACACAGGGGGAGGGGGAGTGAGGGTGTGAGTGTGGCGGAGGGGAATGGGGGGGGGGGGATAAGGACATATGTAATGCCTTAATCAATAAAGAAAAAGAAAAAAATAAATAAAATAAAAACCCGAGGAGGAGGAAGAGGAGGAGGAGGGGGGGAGGAGGAGGAGGAGGAGGAGGAGGAGGAGGAGGAGGAGGAGAAGGAGGAGGAGGAGGAGGAGGAGGAGGAGGAGGAGTAGGAGGAGGAGGAGGAGGAGGAGGAGGAGAAAGAAAGAAAAGAAAAGAAAAGAAAAGAAAAGAAAAGAAAAGAAAAGAAAAGAAAAGAAAAGAAAAGAAAAGAAAAGAAAAGGAACAAGAAACTGCCAAACTGCTTTCTAAAGTGGCTATACTTTGCATGGAAGAGGAGAAGGAGGAGGAGGAGGAGGAGGGAGGAGGGAGGAGGGAGGAGGGGAGGGGAGAGGAAGAAAGAAGAAACTGCCAAACTTGGAGGAGGAGGAGGAGCAGGAGAAAAGAGGAGAGGAGCAGGAGAAAAGAGGAGAGGAGAGGAGAGGAGAGGAGAGGAGAGGAGAGGAGAGGAGAGGAGAGGAGAGGAGAGGAGAGGAGCAGGAGAAAAGAGGAGAGGAGGGGAGGGGAGGGGAGGGGAGGGGAGGGGAGGGGAGAGGAGAGGAGAGGAGAGGAGGGAAGGGGAGAGGAGAGGAGAGGAGAGGAGAGGAAAGGAGAGGAGAGGAGAGGAGAGGAGAGGAGAGGAGAGGAGAGGAGAGGAGAGGAGAGGAGAGGAGAAAAATGAGAAAAGAAAAGAAAAGAAAAAGAAATAAGAAATTGCCAAACTGCTTTCCAAAGTGGCTATACTTTGCATTCCCATTAGCAATGCAGGAAAGATCCAGTTTTTCCATATCCTCACCAGCATTTAATATTGCCAGTATTTTTTTTATTTTAGTCATTCTTATCAGTGTGTTACAGTACCCCTTTATGATTTTAATTTGCACTTCCCAAATAGCTGATGTTAAAGTAATTTTGTTCCTTGTTTGCCATGGGTGTGTCCTCTTTGATGAAGTGTTTTAAGTCTTTTGCCCGTTTTTAATTGCAATGTTTGTTTTCTTACTACTGAGGTTAGAGAGTTCTTTATTTGTTCTGGATACAAGGTCTTTCTTGGATATATAATCTGCAAATGTTTTATCCCAGTCTGTGTCTTTTATGTGAACAGAATATTCTGACTTCTAACACTATAAATACAATCTTTCTCATGTTTGAACTTTATATAAATGAAATCTTACAGCGTATATTTTTCTGAGTCTAGCTCCATTTACTCAACATCATGTTTTTGAGATTCATCATGTTGTTATGTGTAATAGTGATTGATTTCATTCTATACATTTGCCACAGTTTATTTATCCTTTTCACTTTTCATATACATTTGGATTATTTTAATTTAGACCTATTATTAATAATGTTCCCATGAATATTCTTGTACAGGTATTTGATGAACATAAGGCACACATTTAGGGGTATTTTTAGGGACAGTGTTATATAGTGTCTAAAATGTCAACTTTGATAAATATTGACAAATCGTTTTACACAGTGGCTGTGTCAGTGTTTATTCCTGTCAACTGTGTATGAGACTTCCATTTACTCCACAACCTTGCTGTCACTTGGTATACTGATTTGCTTTTTTATTTCAGTGGTTCTGTTGAGTATGTCTATTGCAATATTTTTGGTGGTAAAATATACATAACATAAAATTTATGTTCTTTTTTAAATGTATAATTCAGTGTATTAATATTATTTAGTTTTCCAATAGCATTATTTAATACAGTAAGATTTGCTTTTCTAATGCTCTTTTAACATAAGGTAGGTTAGTTTAATACAAAATGATTAAGTTATTTTATAATTTAGACATTATAAAGCAAAACAAAACCTGATTTTACGGCATTCATTTCATTCACGTGTTTAAAGGTCTACTGACTGTCTTAATTTTGGGCATTAGGGATACAATAATAGCTAAATTATACTATATAGCTAAATTAGATTATACTATATAGCTAAATTAATACAATATATACTATATAGCTAAATTAATACAATAATAGCTAAATTAGACTATTATGGGATGTGAATTCTTAAAAGGATTCACATCCCATAATAGTCTAATTTGTATTATAATTGTAATAGTGTATATAATCCTACATAATAAAAAGGTAATATGCAAATTGCATCACTCCGCTACGCCCACGATTGGTCCGGCTGGAGGTGCGGGAGGCGGGACTCAGGGTGGCCGATTGGCTGTTGGTAGGAGCGGGGGGCAGGGACTCGCGAGTCCCTGACCCCTGCCTGCCTAAACGGCCGGGGCTGCTGGAGGACCCATGGGGCCAGCGGAAGATGCCAGTGGCGGAACTCGGGGTGGCCTATTGCATGGCTGCCGGCACCAGTTTTCCGCCAGCACCAGTTTTCCTCTGGCCACCCCCCGATCAGAGCGCCTTCCGAGTCCCGCCCTCAGCCTTCGGGAGACGCTCCAATCGGCGGGTGGCCAGACGAAAACTGGTGCTGGTGGAAAACTGGTGCTGGCAGCCAGGTGAAGGAAAGTCTATTGCACGAAACTTCATGCAGCGGGCTTCTAGTATATGTAATAACAGACATTTATGCTCAAAAACAGGTCCTATAATTATTACCTTTGTGTATCAGACTATGTATATTTATTAGGCAAATTATTGTTTCTGAACTTTGATTTTCAATTTACACTAATAAAAGAGAAACATGCAAATTGACTGTACCTCTGCTACAACCACCAGCCACACCCACCAGCCAATCAGGAGCAAGTATGCAAATTAACCCAACTAAGATGGAGGCGGCCATGGAGCTGGAGCGAGCAGGAGGCTTGGGTTGCCCCTGGCAATGGAGGAAGCCAAGCTTCCGCCCACCCTGGCCGGCCCTAGCCTCCACTCTAAGGCTACAAAGTTTCAATTATAGAAGATAAATAAATCCCAGATACCTGCTTCCAGCCAGCTCTGGCCTCTGCTCAAGGAGAGGCTAGGAGCATGGGTTGCCAGTGGCAACCCAGGCTACCAGCTGGCCCTGGCCTCCGCTCAAGGCTACAAAGTTTCAATTATAGAAGATAAATAAATCCCAGATACTTGCTTTCAGTCGGCCCTGGCCTCCGCTCAAGGAGGCACTGAGAAAAACAAAAAAGAAAAAAAGGAGGAGCTGGGAGCTTGGTCACCGGGAGGTGATCAGGCCAGGATGGGATGGCAGTTGTGGGTGATCAGGCTGGTGCGGGAGGGGGGGGCCTGTTGGGGGTAAGCAGACCAACAGGGGGGCCAGTTGGGGGTGAGCAGGCCGTCAGTGGGGGTCAGTTGGAGGTGATCAGGACAGTGGGGGGGGGCAGTTTGAAGTGAGCAGGCCAGCAGCGGGGCAGTTGGGGGCAAGCAGACCAGTGGGGAGGGAAAGTGGGGGCGAGCAGGCCAACAGGGGGACAGTTGGGGGTGAGCAGGCTGTCACGGGGGGCAGTTGGGGGTGATTAGGCTGGTGGGGGGGCATTTGGGGGCAAGTAGGCTGGCGGCGGGGGGCAGTTGGGGGCGAGCAGGCGGCAGGCAGAGTGGTTAGGGGCAATCAGGCAGGCAGGCAGGCAGGCAGGTGAGCGGTTAGGAGCCAGCAGTCCCGGATTGCGAGAGGGATATCCGACTGCTGGTTTAGGCCCGATCCCTGTAAACCGGCAGTAGGACATCCTTCGAGGGGTCCCCGATTGGAGAGGGTGCAGTCCGGGCTGAGGGACACCTCCCGCTCCGTGTATGAATTTCGTGCAACCGGACCACTAGTGTTTAATAAAAAATGTGATAGCTATAGAGAGACCAGGTAATTTGTTTCACTTAATTGTAAAAGCCATTGAGATATTATTAATTCTTTAAGTGTAATTACTACTGAATAAATTGCTGTGGAATATTTTATCAAGGATTTTATTTATATTAATTTAACTAAAAATTTGCGTAAATGAAATAAACCTTCAAGAGCGTAGGATTTAAACTGAAGTACAGAATTATAATATCTAGGAGAGCTTGAGATGTTGGTCATTTTAAGAATCTAATTATGCTGTTAAACAGGTAATGTCACTATAATTCAGATGTTTAAATATAAATAGAAAATCAAAGTTATACCTTTTTATAATCATATGCACATTGGGTTCAGAGGCAGTTGGAAGTATTATCCATCTACATTATACTCAAACCTGATACCTGATTTGCCAAAATAACAGCTCTATCAAAATTGAATTTATAGTTTTTAAATCATTAATATTTATAGGGAGAGGACTTTTTTTTTAATCTTCACCTGAGGATATTTTTTCCCCCATTGCTTAACAGAGTGAGTAGGAGGGAGAGAAGGTGGGGGAGAGAGAGAAAAAAAACAAACATGGATGTGAGAGACAGACACATCAACTGGTTGCCTCCCTTTTGGGCCTCAACTGGGGTTGGGGAGCAAACCTGTAACTAAAGTACCTGCCCTTGACTGGGAATCAAATCTGTGACCCTTCAGTGTACAGGCCAGCACTCTAACCACTATGCACACCGGCCAGGGCAGAAGACGACTTTTTCTATCAACTATGGGAATGATTGAAACAAAAATGATCATGTCTTTCACACATGTACATGAGTTCATATGTAGAACATTTCATGATTTTATTTATGAAGCCACAGCTAACTCCTCCAGTATTAACAATGAAGGACGGATTCTGAGATCCAGAATTACAGCTCTTTAGCCTCATTAACTAGAGACTTCTTTGCCAACCTTGGAAGGCTTAGACTTGATGTTACAATGTGAGGGGGGCAATTTACCTTATAGCATATGTTATGTTTAACAAGATCATAGATCTCTCCCTTCGACCTCGAAGAGTCTGTGACTTGGTTTCTTTTCCCAAGTGCATAGATAGGTGAAGCAGAAAACACCTATTTCTTGCCGTAGAGATAAGGATAAACTTTATTTTTTTAACAATGACCTCTATTTTCACTTAAAGTTTATGTCAGAGTAGATTTACTTTTTATAAAATCTTTATTGAAGTATAAAAGAGAAAGGGAAATGCCAGAAATTGGCAGAACTTAATATCTGACTCTCTGTCATATATAAAATACTCGATTTATTCTCTCACTTTTCTTGACTATCAATACAGTATTGTTTCTAGGAATAGTTTTAAAATTAGCTGCTGAGTTTATTTTATATCAGAAATTTAATGACAATTCTCATTCTCCAGAAATAAAGCTAATCCAAAATGGCAGGGAACTAAAAAAATCACTTGTATTTCATTTTGGAAAGCAGCTTTAGACATCAGTGTCAATAGTAATAATTTGGTTTGTTTTCTTCTGAAAGCAAAGCTTTGGAAGTAAATAATGACTGACCCAGAAAAAACTAAAAGCTATTTGGTTCTCTATTTCTTTCTGGTCCATAACTTTATCTAGCCAAACTCAGTAATTTGGTCTTTTTTAACAAATGCATGAACTTGTACTTAAATTATATATATATTTTGGGAAAAGTCATTGTATTGAAAACTTGAAGTCAACACATTTAAATTGTATTAACATATGTTAATCAAGTTTTGTTTAGTAATTTTTTTCTCTCTCACTGAAATTGTTAAACATTGGTTCCTGTCATCTTCTCTGGCTCCTGTCTTCATTTTGTTTTTACACGTGCTCACTGTAAAATATGTAAAAGTGAGGAGGAAAGTAAAAGTCATCTGAATTCGAACTGATATCCATTTTGAGATAATCATTATCAACATTTTGTTAATCATCCTTTTGTACTTCATATCCACATGTGCATGCATGCAAATTGATAATTTTAAGAAATAAATTGTATGTGCAACTTGTGGCCACTTTTTTTAACTGACACTCCTATTCCTTCCTACTAAGTACCTACTGTTAACAACCTGCTGTATAACTTTCCATTTCCTTCTTCATAAATATATAGAGAAAAGGTAAAACTATAATAGTTTTCTTTTGTCATTGTTTTGCACAGTTGAAATTATATTACTTATATAGTTTTCTGCTGCATGCTTTTTATACTTAATCTCCTGTCAATCCCTCATTTTTTTCATTGTTTATGACATTCCAAGGTATGGAATGACTATATTTTATTAAACTGTTGCATTATTGAAGGACATTTACTTCTAATTTTTTGCTGCTTTAAATAAACATTGCTGCAGCAGTTCTTCTTATAACATATCCTTTTGTACCCGATTCCCCAGACTGGAGTTGCTGAACAAAATATGTGTTCATAGACATTACTAGGTACTTTTTCAGAGATACTTTAACAGTCTATTTGCACCGGTGTTGTTTGCCTATCTGATTATTCATAGAGATGCTTCACTGCCACACTGATTTGAAATTTTAAAAATTTTGAAGTTGAATTTCTGAAATGAAAAATTTCAAAATGGAAATTTTCTTGTATTGCTAGAACTACTTGATCACAGTTTGTAATCCTTTCATTATATTGTTGGATTCTATTTGTTATTCTATGTTATTAGTAATTTTGCAATTTTTTTCTAGTTACTATCTGTATCAGATTAATTTTTAAGATTATCCTGATTTCAAAAAATGAACCATATATTGTGGAATAGTTTAATTAAAATTTAAATTAACTGTTCTTTAAAGGTTAGATTGAAATAATATGTGAAAGTTTTCTTGACATTGGGTTGTTTTTAAATGATTGACCTTTTTAAATTTCTCGGGTTCTTCTAAGGCAGTGGTTCTCAACCTTTCTAATGCCACGACCCTTTAATACAGTTCCTCATGTTGTGGTGACCCCCAACCATAAAATTATTTTCGTTTTTACTTCATAACTGTAATTTTGCTACTGTTATGAATCGTAATGTAAATATCTGTGTTTTCCGATGGTCGCGACACACAGGTTGAGAACCGCTAGCAGGGTCGCCTAAGACCATCGGAAAACACAGATATTTACATTACGATTCATAACAGTAGCAAAATTGCAGTTATGAAGTAGCAACGAAAATAATTTTATGGTTGGGGGTCACTACAACATGAGAAACTGTATTAAAGGGTTGCGGCATTAGAAAGGTTGAGAACCACTGTTCTAAGGCAATTGGTCATGTCATGATGTTTACTTTTAAGGTTAAATCTTATAATTTATGGTTTGCTAGAGAAACTTTCATATTTCTTTAGGTTTTCAGATTTGTTGCAGTGGCAGAAATTAATAGTTGCTTAATCATACATCCATTCTCATCTTCATTCCTAGCTACAAAACTGTTGTTTGCACAGTGCTGCCCTAAACAGAAGTCTTCATTTTCCAGGCACCCTGTGACTGGTCCTTGAGATTTGTGAGAAGCCTGCTTAAAAGGAGCTACTGGAGCTCCAGCAGCCCCCCGGTTTTAAAAATGATTTGAAGATGAAGGCCACGCACTAGGATGGTGGAGCAGAGTAGGTTGTAGATGACATTGCAAAGCTATCATAGCAGCATTAGACTACCTACTTTGGGCTCCTTTTCTTCGCATCAGAGGAAAATAAGCTTACATTCTACTTAAAATGCTGTTATTCTGGTGTGTTCTTTGATGTACAGTGGAACCTAGTCCCAAAGAATACAATAGCCAGAGGTTTGCATTTAGAATAAGAATATTTTTTGTTACCCAAATCTGTTCAGTTCCTGAATTCAGATAATTCAGGTTCTCACAGGAAGTTCTGATAGCTAAGGATACCATGCTATCAGAATCTGCTTGTTTCTGGGTTTCTGATAGTGAGAGATGGATCAGACAGTTTATCCTAATGAATTTTATTTCTGTGTTTGGGGTATGAAAGTTTAAAGAAGTAATTCCTTGTATTGTCTATGTTTATTCTCTTTCTTTTATTCCTTGCTTAATCTCCAAGGGAGATTACCTATTTTAGGGGTCTTCTAAAAGAATCAGCACATGGATTACTTCATTGGTTCTACATTGTTTTTTCTGTGTTCTCTTTGATTAATTTCTTCTCTTTGTCCCTCTTTCTGGTTTATTGTTCTTTTCCTCCTAATTTCTTAAGATTAGGACTAACTTTACTAATTTTCAGTCTTTTACTGGTAACTAGGTTTATGGCTATTAATTTTCTCCTAATTATAGTTTTAACTCTGACCTATAGCTTCCTGTTTTCATTTGCTATCCATGTAATTTTCAGTAAGAGGTTAGATTTCTTCTTTGCTTTATGGAGAGTGTACCAAGTATTAGATGCAGTTACAATCATTTTTTATTTCTAATTCTGTAGAAATTTGGTTTCTGATTTTTGTCATTTGTGTTCTCTTTCTTTGTTTCTTAGTTATCCTGGTTAGCATACTATTGTTTTATTGATCTTTTCATAGAACCAGCTTTTTGTTTAATTGATATTATTTTCTCCTCTGTTTCCTTGAATTCCTACATTTTACTGAGTTAGTTAAATATTTTTAAGTCCATAGTATTCTTTGCAGTATGTTTCTTCTACTTTAAGAATCTTTAATAGTCTTATCAATACCTAATTCTATTTAATCATATTTAATTCTAGCAAAGTTTTTTTTGCTCTATTTTCTTTTTCTACTTCAACTGATATATCTCTCTGTTCTAAATAATTTATTATTTGACTAAAGTTTATTTCCAAGTTAACATACTTTGTATGTTGTGAATATTTTCCTTTACTCTGTGAAGAATAAAATAGAGTTGTGATTTTGAAAATGAATCAATATAGATCTTTATATATTATATGTCTAAATATTTGAAAGTTAAAAATCAATCTAAATTATTACATGAAATATCTTCCATCCCCTATTTTGACAGGTATCTTTTTAACAATCTGAACTGGCAGTTCAAATTTAGAAATATCTGACTTTACAGAGTTTCATACCTGAAAACTGTGAGAGTCTCAAGCCCTTCTCTTCCTAAACTCTAGCTGCATGATGGAGGGTCGGAGGGTCTGTCATATTTGTGTGTGGATACTCAGCCCCTCACATCCAGCTTCAGGCTTGGGGGGCGGGTGTACATGCTCATAGAATGGTCTGACCTTAAGAAGGTGCACCCTGTGACGAGTCCACTCACATCTTAGAGTTGTAGGCTTGAAACTGACCAGGAAATTGTAGGGTTCTAGGGTGTGGGGCACATGCTGCAAATGGACCTACCTACCTCCTTATCCCATGGACTCTACCCTCCATGGAATTTGTCTTAGCTCTGCTGATGAAAATCCTGATTCTTTTTTTCTTGATAAGTCTCCACTGCTCCTCCATTAATCACCAGATGTTTGCCTTAGGGCTCCCTCTTGCTCTTTTCTCTCTGAGTTTGGACCCTCCCAGGAATTTCTTCTACCTCTATTTCTTATGTTTGGATTTTGGTGTTTCTCAACCAATCTTTCACCCATCTAATTCTGTTGAATTTATATCTTTTAGGAGTTTCCTAAAAATGTTGGCCCACTGATGTTATTATTTATTTTTGTGGTGTTTTTGATGTTTTCTCACCGCCCCCCCAAATATATACATTTGAAAAATTTCATGAAATATTAGGCAAGAAGAAAAGTTACAGCATGGATATTTTTTATTTCAATTTTCTATTTTATGCTTGCGTTCGGTGCTTTTTTTTTTTTTTTTTTTTTTTTTTACTAATAATATGATATTTGATTAAGTGAAAAATGTTTGTGGATTTTGTGTGTTGTTTTTTTCTCCAGGGGTGGGGGGTGGGTGGGGGGTTGTTCTTAGCATCTTCCATTCCACCATTGCACTTGGCCCTGCAGAAATCTAGGAGTTTATTCATTTAACCTGTGAACATTTCTTATATACCTACCATAAGCACAATTCTACATTAGGTACTAGGGAGGATAACTTCTATCTTACCAAAGAGGTAACAGTCCAGTAGTGGATGTGATAAATGCTAAAATGAATATACAAGGGCTTGAACTTCATGGGGGGTCCACGTGTATGTGACTTTTTAAACTAAATATACAGTTGGCACTTTGTATCCCCAGATTTTGCATCCACAGATTTAACAAACTGCAGATTGAAAACTAGTTTTGGTCTGTGGTTGGGGATCCATGGATGCATTGCTCTGTGCCATCCTATCTAATAATAGACCAATATGCAAATTGACCATACCTCCGACACACCCACAAGCCACGCCCACAAAGCCACGCCCACCATCCGATCAGAGCGAGTATGCAAATTAACCCAACCAAGATGGCTATAGCCACAGAGAGCAAGGTTTCCTAGGTAACAGAGGAAGCCAAGCTTTCTGCTTGCCCTTGCCAGGCCTAAGCCTCCACTCAAGCTACAAAGTTTCAATTATAGAAGGTAAACAAATTCAAACAGAAATGGCGGCAGAATGGAGCTTGAGAGAGCAGGCCAGGGTTGCCACCAGCAAGAGGGGAAGCAAAGCTTTCCACACACCCTGGCCGGGCCCACCCGCTTAAGGCAACAAAGTTTCAATTATAACCACAACACAAATGGCTGCCGGCCTCGGAGGGAGCCCCAGGCTTGGCTCCGCTCCAGGCTACAAAGTTTCAATTGTAGAAGGAAAATAAATTCCAGATACCAGGGCCTCCGCTTGGGTTGCCAGGGGGCGTGGCCTGCCTGCAAACCACCACAGGCCCCTCGCTCAGGCCGCCCCACGCCCCAAGGGAACCCCACCTGATCTGGGACGCCCTTCAGGGCAAACCAGCTGGCCCCCACCCCTGTACCAGGCCTCTATCCTATCTAATAAAAGGGTAATATGCAGATTGATCATCACTGCAACACACAATATAGCTGCCCCCATGTGGTCAAAGATCCTGCCCCCATGTGGACACAAGATGGCCACCACAAGATGGCCAGCAGGAGCGGGCAGTTGGGAGGCACCCGGCCTGCAAGGGAGGGCAGTTGAGAAGGACCAGGCCTGCAAGGGAGGGCAGTTGAGAGGTTCCAGGCCTGCAAGGGAGGGCAGTTGTAGGTGATCAACCCTGCAGGAGAGGGCAGTTAGGGGTGACCAGGCCGGCAGAGGAGGGAAGTTGGGGGCAAACAGGCTGGCAGCGAAGTGGTTAGGGGGTGATCAGGCTGGCAGGCAGAAGCGGTTAGGGACAATCAGGAAGGCAGGCAGGCAAGCAGTTGGGAGCCAGCTGTCCTGGATTGTGAGAGGGATGTCCGACTGCCCTTTTAGGCCCGATCCCACCGGGCAGTCGGACATCCCTTGAGGGGTCCCAGATTGGAGAGGGTACAGGCTGGGCTGAGGGACAACCCCCCTCCATGCACGAATTTCGTGCACCGGGCCTCTAGATCTTATATAAGGAACTTGAGCATCGACAGATTTTGGTATTCATGGGAGGTCCTGGAACCAATCCCCCATGGATGCTGACGTACTGTAGTTAAGCTTTTAGAGAATCAAAAGTTATACATGGATTTTTGACCATGGGGGTCAGCACCTCTTACCCCCACATTGTCCAAAGGTCAACTTTACTATTAATGAAGATGTAATGTTGTATGAGATATGACAGTTAGGGACAGAGTAGTCTTTCCTCTAAGAATCAGTGGAAGACTCCTGGAGGAAATCTTTATGCTGGGCTGGAAGTAGTGATGTCTAGTCTTGTAGCTATTGGAAGTCATTATGGAATTAGGTAGTGGAAGGTAGTAAGAGAACAGTTCAAGAAACAGTGCATTTTCAGGGGAATATAGCATACGTGAAGAGAAACAAGGAGAAACAAAAATTTTCTAAACTACCAGACCACATTTAATAGAAATTGAGAGCCTTTTAAGCTTTTGAGCTTATTTTTCAGTTGCTATTTTTAGGTAATAACCTAATGTCAGTACATGGAATAGTTTGGGGCAGAGAGACTATTGCCAGGGGCCCTGCTAGGAGACTGGGCATCTAGACTCCCAGGGCATGGAAAAAGGCTGGGTGGTTATGGGACAAAGAGTGGAAGGGTAGCGTATGTAGTGGGGAGCAAACCTTTATTTTGAGCTGACTGTGAGTAGCAAGTAATTAATGTTATTCAGTAGGCTGCAACTTAATCATTTTGACAGAAAAAAGGAGCTAATAATTAAGTGTTGAATGAAATTTAAAATATATTTGGCCATATATATTGACTCTAACCTTATTTCCCTCTATTATAAAAGTATAAAAGCATTTTGATGCCAGAGTCTTTGACTTTGCCGGCTAGTGTAAGTTGGGAAAAGCCTTTTCTTTACCACAGAAAACATCAGAATCTCTGTCCAAGTTGTTTTCCCCTTCTTATAGTATATTTTTGTGTGATATCAGACAGAGTAACAGGAAGAACATCTCCATCTGGTAATCATTACCTGTAGCTTGTATGTGTCTTCTGGAAGTTAACTTTTAATGTTAAACAAAGGAAGCTGATCAAAACCAGCTGTGAAACCTTTGCATAGTTCATATTTTATACAGTCAGCATTAGGTTACCATTCACATGACTATATGTCTGAAGTTTAAAAAACATAATAAGGCAAGCCTTTTCCTTTTATTAAAATTAATGTAATCCTGATTTTATAGTTAACACAACTTTAATTGTTTCCCTGTTTGGCAGGAAAATTTAATGCAATTGGCATCACTATGTATATATTTTACACACCTTGGAGAAATAATGGCTCATTTATTGACTACATGTTCCACAATTAATATATTTTGGATGCAGTCAAAATAAAAACAGTAGGTTGAAATATAATTTTCTAATTTAAAATTATGGGGTTGGTAAATGTAGAAACTTGCCAGCTAAACATGTAA
Source organism: Eptesicus fuscus (assembly GCF_027574615.1). NCBI lineage: Eukaryota > Metazoa > Chordata > Mammalia > Chiroptera > Vespertilionidae > Eptesicus > Eptesicus fuscus. The sequence goes on along the minus strand of NC_072482.1, from coordinate 14,664,667 downwards.
CAGACCATTAAATATATTATGTGAACTAATTATATAGATATTGAAAATTACTCTAGTAATACCCCCTTTGACACATGGCATTTATTATAATCCTAGGTACATGCAAACATAGTAATTTTAGACCATTATTATTTATGATAAGAAATGACTCAAAGAATTTCAAATCAAGAAGACTTTTTTTTTCTTCCCTTAATTGAATTTAGAAGTACTCAGGAATTTGGAAGAATCCGAACATTCTGGGCAGTGTTCTGCAAACTGTTGGTACATTTTGTATGTTAAATAATAATAGTTTCCTCTGCCTGGAACTTGCAGTTCCAATATAAATAGCAATTTTGAAATCATAGAAAGAAGCATGTGAATTTATAACAACCCATACTTTTGAAAGATCTGTATCAACAGTATTGAGAATTTGCTATCATGAGTTGGAGTTTTGTAATAAGGAAATGCAGCAGATAATGTAATGACTCAGGCATAACAATCTAGGCAGAAGACAGTAAGCATCTGTTCCAAAGAAATATTTTGAAATTCAGTGGTTGTTTTGCAAGTGATTAACACTGTTTTCTTGGAAATGTTCTAGTCTGGAGAGACCTACGGCTTGTTTACAAATGCCATGTGGGGGAGAAGCCAAGGACAGTTCAGACTGAGTATGGGATAAGATCAGGTGTGACCATACGGTATTAGTGCCAATGTTGTGCAGGTACTTTTCTCAGGCCTGGGTTAACTGTCCCACTTTAGGAACATATTCTAAAATGTACACGCACACAAGTAGAAAGTAATTGATAGCAAACAATAATAATTTTTAAAATATTATAATTGAAGATTTCTTTTCTGAATATAATGGCATATTCTGTTTTAAAAAGGTAAGGCACCAAATCATGCTATCATGCAAGAATTGACAAGTTATCCTTTCTTAGGATAATAGTGTTAATCATAGTATTTGTGTTGAAACATTTAAGTCAATTTATGATATGTTCATTTTTAACACAAAATCAAATAATTTAGAATACATAGCACATGATACAAATTCAAATTATGTATATTAATTTGTTCATTATACAAAGAAGGCTTAGTTAAATTTCACACTTTTTCTTAGACTATATATACAGAATACATATATAAATACACATGTGTGATATATGTAAATAGACATATTTGTATATATAAAACAGCACACAAAAAAACAACCCACAGATAGTAGTTATTTCAGGGAGCTTTGACAATTCTACACTCCCATGTAACCACCACTCTAAACAAGAAATAACATTTCCATTACTTTACAAAATTCTTCTCTCACAATTCTTCTTCCAGTCACAACCTCCCAACTGCCCCAGGTGATTTCTATCGCCATTGATTCCTTGTCTGTTCCTGGATTCATTCCATTTGTAATGGAATCATATAGAGTGTACTCTTTTGTGCTTAGCTTCCTTAGATTTGTTAGTCTTTTTGTTTTATAGTATAATCTCACTGTGATTTGCATTTCTATTTCTTTAATGACCAATGAGCTTCACACTGTGTGTGTGTATATGTATATACGTATCTTACTTTGTGATGTGTCTTCAATTTTTTTGCCTACTTTTATGGAGTCATTGATCTTTTCCATGTTTTGTCCTATGAATTGTTACATACACCAAAGTCATGAAGATACTCTCCTATTTTTTTCTGTTAATTTTATTGTTATTGCTAAGTTTTCCATGATAAACATACATTGTTTTTATAAGCAGGAAAGAAAGAATAGCCATTGATAATGTCCAAATATTGTTCTCTAAACTTTTGGCAATGCCTAATCAACTAACAGGACATATTTAGATATTGGGTATTTTTGCTTAATGAATTTTTAAGTTAATGTAAATAGATATGGAGAAAATTGACCTTCTAGAATGCTTTTAGTTGATGTGTTTTGGCTATGTAAATCTGTATTTTTCAGTAATACTGCTTTGTGGACTACCCTCACATCTTCTTTGTAAATAATGGGGACTGTGTGCCAAAGTATCAGCCAAATGGTCTTTTTGAGTATCTATACTAATAAAAGCATAATATGCTAATTAGACCGGACAGCCAAATGACCTTCCAGACGTCATTCTGGACAAAGCCGCAGTATCCGAGGCTGAGGCAGAGGCGGTTGGGGTGATCAGGCAGGTAGGGGAGCAGTTAGGGGCATCAGGCAGGCAGGCAGAGGCGGTTAGGGGCGATCAGGCAGGCAGGGGAGCAGTTAGGGGCATCAGCTTGGCAGGCAGAGATGGTTAGGGGCGATCAGGCAGGCAGGCAGGCAAGAGGGGTTAGGAAGCCAGTGGTCCCGGATTGCGAGAGGGATGTCCCAGATTAGAGAGGGTGCAGGCCGGGCTGAGGGACACCCCAACCCATGCATGAATTTTGTGCACCGGACCTCTAGTAGATAGATAAGGGACAAAAATCAGAATATAAGAGAAAAAGTAATTTCTTTAAAATTATACTTGGGCAAATAAATAGTAAAGAGCATCAAGAAATTTTAGAAATTACTGGGAAACAATACTATTGTTTTATGGACTCTAAAATAATTTTTCTTTCAACTTTTTAACTTTATAATGTTTAAATGTGAAGTGTGATGCAGCTGTTATTGCCTGAGTCCTTCTGGCAAAATAGAGGAAGGGTCAGTATCCAAGTTGGAAGAGTGCTTGTCCATCTCTGGGAGTAACACCCAAGAGCTAATGGCACAGCCTTGGTACAGAGAGGAGCATGAGTGCCGAGGACTCTGTGTCAAAGAGTCAGAAGTTGTGCTTCTCATACTGTTTGAAGTAAGATCTAGTTTTGTTTATTATTTTTTTACCTTCACCACTTTTATAAAATATAATTTAAAAAAAAAACCCACTATAGCAACATCAAAATGTTATAAAAGTTTCTAAACAGTCCCATATTCCATTCTTATCTTGCTATAGACTGATAACAGTTTATGATCTGGCATTGGCCAGGGCCCAGACTTTGAGTGGCACTGATAAGAAAGTTTCATATCAGTTTAATTGGCAGTCTATTGTTTTTCTCTTAGTGCTCTTACACTAAGGTGTGAGAGGCTTGATGAAATACTTGGTATATGTTGCTTAATTTCTCTACAAGCAGAATTTCTGGAGTCAGACTGCCTAGTTAACTTTGGGGCAAGTCTTGTATCCTTTCTAATCCTCAGTTTCCTCATTGTAAAATGGGGTTAATGTTCGTTCCTACCACACTGCATTGTTGTGATAATTAAATAAAAACAGTCATGGAAATTGCTTGGCATGGCATAATAGGACTGTCATATATATTAATGCATATCGTCATTCTGGGTATTTTTATTCTGGGAACTCAATGACAGGTCACTGTAGAGAGATGGTTAGCATGCCAGGTCTGGTTGGGGAAAGTCACAGGAGATTACTTCTCCTTATAGAGCTGCCTACCAAGAGCCAATAACTCAGGTTTAATTCAGGGAATACTAACTGCCTATGTATTTTTTTTGATAGGTCTAGTCAGCAGGAATCTCTGTCATATTGAAAGAGGGAAGTCTGTATGGGTTGAAATAGGTCTTTGGTAAGCAATTGATAGAAAAATCAAAGTCTGCCTTCTCAGGGAAAGGGAGATAAAAGCTAAGCTAGGTCATCAGGACTCAGTTTGAGAGACTGAAAAGAAAACTGGAGTGTAAGCTAATAACCAGGACCAGGTGCCCAGTTAGAAGGTATCATGTTACATGACAGAGTTCTGGGAAACATGTCTTACCTGACATGTAAATGTATAAGAACCTATATTGGATACCAGGCTCATTGGATAATCAGACTAATACAACAGATTCCTTTTTTGTCCTTTTTGGCTTTGGACTCATTTTCATTGGCTCATTGGCTCCATGTCTAGGAAGGACTGAGTTTGTAGGTTAATAATTTTTGACAGGTATAGCAAGGCAAAACAAAGACAGAAAATACCTGTACCTGAAATTAGATATTTGATTAGGTAGGTTTCTCACATGTGACTTTGCAGCTTTTAAAAAATGTTTCTAACAGATAATTTTAAAATATAGATTAGATCTTTTTGATGTTGGCCTAGGGAATCCTCAGTTCACTGTCCTATGGGATGAATACAAATTTGGATTTTCTGGATCTCTTAACCATGGCTTCATTGTTTCCCTCTCTCAGTAAACTTCAAAGTCTTGCTAAACAGAAATCCGCCTAAAATGAAGATACATATATTTCTCCTACTATATTCATTTTTCTTCAGTTACATATTCCAAAATTCTAAGCTGAGACAAAATACTGAGAAATTTATTTTTCTGTGTAGGGTTTATTAATCTTTTTCAGATTTTTTTTAGAAAAAAAAAGTCTTCATTTATATAATCATATCCATTTATATAGAGTGGTATTGAGATGCTCTCAAGGAAGAAGACCATGTCAAATAGTTACTCCTCTTCTAATAGATTTTTTTTTTTTAATTCTCACCCAAGGATATTTTTCCATTCGTTTTTAGAGAGAGTAGATGAGAGAGGGAAGGACAGAGAGAAATATCAATGTGAGAGAAACACATCGATTGGTTGCCTCCTGCATGTGCCCCAACCAGGGCCTGGGCCAGGGAGGAACCTGCAACTGAAATACATTCCCTTCACCAGAATCGAACCCAGGATCCTTCAGTCTGCAGGCCAGTGCTCTATCCACTGAGCCAAACTGACTAGGGCCCTCTTCTAATAGATTTTTAAATTAAATTTATTGGAGTGATTTTGGTTAATAAAACTATATAAATTTCAAGTATACAATTCTATGATATATCATCTGTATTTTAGATTGTGTGTTTACCACCCAAAGAAACAAAATGCCAGTTGAGTGGGAGAAGAGATGTACAAACAACAGCTCCAACAAGTGGTTAATGTCCAAAATATATAAAGAACTCGTACAAGTCAACACCAAAAATGGGCAGAGGATCTGAATGCATACTTCTCTCAAAAAATCATACAAATGGCCAACAGATATATGAAAAGATGCTCAACTTCACTAGCTTTTAGGGTAATGCAAGTCAAAATTACAATGAGAATCCAAAAATATGAAGATAGTGTAAGGAGCCTCTGGGACAACTGCAAGTGTACCAATATTCGCACTAGGGGGGTACCGAAAGGAGAAGAAAGGGAGCAGTAAATCGAAAACCTATTTGAAAAAATGACAGAAAACTTCTCTTACCTGGTGAAAGAAATAGACGTACTAACAACAGAGTTTGGGAAGCACAGAGACCCAAACAAAATGAACCCAAAGAGGCCCACACCAAGACGCATCATAATTAAAATGCCAAAGGTTAAAGACAAAGAAAGAATCTTAAAAGCAGCAAGAGAAAAGCAGTTAGTCATCTACAAGAGAGCACCCATATGACTGTCAGCTGATTTCTCAACAGAACCTTTGTATGCCAGAAGGGAGTGGAAAGAAATATTCAAGGTGTTGAAAAGTGAGAGCCTGCAACCAAGATTACTCTACCCAGCAAAGCTATCATTTAGAATTGAAGATCAGATAAAGAGCTTCCCAGACAAGGAAAAGCTAAAGGAATTCATCACCATGAAACCAGTATTACATGAAATGTTAAATGATCTTCTTTAAGAAGAAGGACAAGGAGAAGAAGGAGGAGGAGGAGGTGGAGGAGAGGAAGAGGAAGAGGAAAGAGAAGGAGAAGGAGAAGAAGGAGAAGGAGACGAAATAAAAGATAAAAATATGAACAGTAAAATGGCAATAAATGCATATCTATCAACAATTGAATCTAAAAATCAAAATAAATGAACAAGGAATCTAATGAACAAAATAAACTGATGAATAAAATAGAACCAGAGGCATGGAAACATGGCACAGACTGACAAATCTCAGAGGGAAGGGGAGAGGGAAGTCCTTGAAGACATTAACCAAAGAACTTAATGCATATGTGCATTACCTTCTATGGATACAGACAATAGGGTGGTGAAGGCCTGGGGCAGGCGGGAATGGGGTGAAGGGGTCAATGGGGGTGGGAGAGAGAGGAACATCTTTAATACGCTCAACAATAAAAGGTTTAATAAAAATTTTTAAAATGCAATGTGATACTACCTCACACCTATTAAAATGGCTATTATTAACAAAACAAGTACTAACAAATGTTGAAGAGGTTATAGAATGTAAACTGCTGGTGGGAATGTAAACAGGTATAGCCACTATGGAAAACAGTATGGAGGTTCCTCAAAAAATTAAGAATAGAGTTAGCATATGACTCAGTAACCCCTCTGCTGGGTGTCTACCAAAAAAATTTGAAAACATTTATTCGCAAAGATAAATACACCTCTATGTCAATTGTAGCATTATTCATGGTGGCCAAGACATGGAAAAAACAGATTTATCTTTATTTAAATACTAGAGGCTCGGTGCATGAAATTTGTGCATGGGGTATTACCCAAACCAAGATGGCTACAGCCACAGAGAGCAAGGTTTCCTAGGTAACAGAGGAAGCCAAGCTTTCTGCCAGCCTTTGCAGGCCTAAGCCTCCACTCAAGCTACAAAGTTTCAATTATAGAAGGTAAACAAATTCAAACAAATGGCGGCAGAATGGAGCTTGAGAGAGCAGGCCAGGGTTGCCGCTGGCAACAGGGGAAGCAAAGCTTTCTGCACACCCTGGCCGGGCCCACCCGCTTAAGGCAACAAAGTTTCAATTATAATCCCAACACAAATGGCTGCGGGCCTCGGAGGGAGCGCCAGGCTTGGCTCTGCTCCAGACTACAAAGTTTCAGTTGTAGAAGGAAAATAAATTCCAGATACCAGGGCCTCCGCTTGGGTTGCCAGGGGGCGTGGCCTGCCTGCAAACCACCACAGGCCCCTCGCTCAGGCCGCCCCACGCCCCAAGGAATCCCCACCTGATCCGGGACGCCCTTCAGGGCAAACCAGCTGGCCCCCACCCCTGTACCAGGCCTCTATCCTATCTAATAAAAGAGTAATATGCAGATTGATCATCACTGCAATACACAATATAGCTGCCCCCATGTGGTCAAAGATCCTGCCCCCATGTGGACACAAGATGGCCACCACAAGATGGCCAGCAGGAGAGGGCAGTTGGGAGGCACCTGGTCTGCAAGGGAGGGCAGTTGAGAAGGACCAGGCCTGCAAGGGAGGGCAGTTGGAGGTGATCAACCCTGTAGGAGAGGGCAGTTAGGGGTAACCAGGCCGGCAGAGGAGGGAAGTTGGGGGCAAACAGGCTGGCAGCAGAGTGGTTATGGGGTGATCAGGCTGGCAGGCAGAAGCGGTTAGGGGCAATCAGGAAGGCAGGCAGGCAAGCAGTTGGGAGCCAGCAGTTCTGGATTGTGAGAGGGATGTCCGACTGCCCGTTTAGGCCCGATCCCTGGACGGGTCCCAGATTGGAGAGGGTACAGGCTGGGCTGAGGGACAACCCCCCTCCGTGCATGAATTTCGTGCACCGGGCCTCTAGTACATATATCACATGGCAAAAGCTTAAAATAATAAAAATTATGGATCTACATTATAATAAACTCTAGTTTTAAAAGCATAAACAAGTTCTAATTTCTGAATAAGGTGTGTTCCAATGCTGTATATAAAAAATTGGTTCCATACCATGTAAAAAGCACTATGCTAAATGCTGACAGATAACAAAGCAAGGATGAGCAAAGCACAGACCCTCCCCTCTGAGGCTTCCTGTCTCATGTCTATGACACTTCATAAATATAAGTGCCATAAAGAAATACCAGGTGCTTAGATATTCAGCCAAGGGAGATATCAGATCCGCTTAATAGATCAAACACAGCTTCATAAAGCACTTTGAATTTTTGGATGAGTCTTGAAGGATAAATAGGATTTCAAGTGGAAAGATGGATAAGTGGAAAGGACAGTCATTCCAGGCCAAGAGGAACAGATAAGTGTGAACATATGCACTTTGGCAACTTCATGAAGTAGTAAATAGTGAATAATGAGTTTTGCTGAGCTAAGAATGATGGGGCAAAAGGGTAATGAAACTAGATAGGGGGCTGGAGTCATACTACAGAGCAGTGTTTCTCAATGACAGTGGGAAGGAGTAAAACCTTAAATGAAGAGGCTTAGACTCTTAAAAGAATAGAAAATAAATGTATGTGTATATATGATATACTTAAAAATACATTATTCAGTTCTATGATTAATAGTTTATCCAACACTATTGTATCGTGGTGTACTAAGTCCAACACCCGAGCTCTCTCAGGGACATTTTCTATTGATTGCTATTTTTACTGAGTGATGGCTACACTTTTTTCTGAATGGTGAGGCAGTGATTGGTCAGTTTTCCCATAGGCTTCCACTTTTATTGAGGGATCTCTGTGTGTTGTGATCAGATGTTTTGCAAGTCTGTATTTGCTTTTATTTCCTCACAGTTACCTGCAGAAGCACAGGACCTCATGGTGTACGATGGAGGAGTAAATATCTGCGGTCCTCTCTGGCTTTCAGTGTGCAGCAATCCTGTGCATGTATCAGCCTTTCAGATCCCCTGGGATATGCAGATGCTTTTCCAGTCCCCTGTGGCTGTCTTGTTCTGCGGATTGCCATTTTAAATTCTGGGTTGTTTTTTGCTTGCCACATTTGCAGCCTTAGATAGCTCTGATGCTGGTATTCCTGAGTATTTGCCACCAATTGTTCTTGTTTTAGACAGCCCCCTGGGAAAGAGCCTTTTCCACAGGGCTCCACTTTATATAGATGGCCCTCCGCTAGCAGCAGCAAGGCTACTGCTAAACCATGCCTTGGATTGGTGGGGGCAGGGGTGGAGTGCCAGTTGATGTTTGCTCCTCAAATTAATATACCACCTATCCCATTGTTCTTGGGACAATTCAATCATTTTCCTTAGGTAAATATTTTCGATTTGTTGTATACCTTTGGTCCTTCCAGAGTTCAGAAATGTTTGTTCTCAATCATTTTGCTGGAGGGTTTTTGTTTGTTTGTTTGTTTGTTTGTTTGTTTTGAGAGAGAGAGAGAGAGAGAGGGTGTGTGTCAAGGTTTTCACTCCATCATTCCTCAGGTCTTGTTCATTGTGTTTAATATTAGGAAGTATTAGGGTACCTTAGAATGACATTGTATAAGAGTGTTGTGAAATTTTATCCCCCTAGTTTCACTTCATATTATAAAGGCTAATTTTAAAAAACTTCATGAGTAAAATAAACATTAAGAAAGTTAATTTGCAGTAGAAATCCTTACAAAAATAGCGATCAGAGACAGGTGTTGGAGAATGGCTGACTCTTCTTATTGAGATTTTTTAAGTGGGATTCTCATCAACAATATCTTTATAATCTAAAGAGTAATAACTAATAACATTGGTTGTTGCATGCTGATTATAGGAAAATTGTCCAGAAATATGTCCCAGTGCCATCTCAAGAAATGAATAAGGGGATAAACTGTATCCAAAATTTATCTGTAGTTTGAATATATAAGTGATTTCCTTTAAAGAATGAAATATTTGATCTCTAAAATGTTAAATAGTACACACCGAAACTTTTGAGAGCCTAAGCTATTTTCATATGTAATGTAAGAAAGGTTGATTATTTTAATATCAGTAACAACAATAATTGCCATTCATTTACTCATTCATTAAATATTTACTGAGGTTTCAGGTGCATAGGATATTTCATGGAAAAAAAATAGAAATTATCATCTTCATGGAACTTACATTCTAGTAGAATAACATTTAAAAATATATTTTAAATTTTTTTCTTTATTGTTTAAGGTATTACATATGTGTTCTTATTTTTATTGATTTCAGAGATGAAGGGAGAGGGAGAGAGAGATAAAAACATCAATCATGGGAAAGAATCATTGATTGGCTACCTCCTACAAGCTCCCCACCGAGGATCGAGCCCACAAACCTGGCATGTGCCCTGACCAGGAATCAAACTGAGACCTCCTGGTTCTTAGGTCAATGCTCAACCACTAAGCCATGCTGTCCTGGCCTAACACATCATATATATTAACTCATTTAAATAGATACAGAAACTGAAGCAAAGATGGGTCTGAGTTTGTCTCCTTAGTCTTAGATACTAATGGACATCTATACTAATAAAAGGGTAATATGCTAATTAGACTGGGAGACCTTCCAGACATCCTTCCAGAGAAAGCCATGGTGGTGGGGCCGAGGCAGAGGCGGTTAGGGGCGATTAGGCCAGGAGAGTAGGGCAGTTGGAGGTGATCAGGCCGGTGGGAGGGGGGGCAATTGGGGGCGTGCAGGCTGGCAGGAGGGGGGCAGTTGGGGGTGAGCAGGCCGGCAGTGGGGGGCAGTTGGGGGCAAGCAGGCTGGCAGGGGGGGAAGTTGGGGTCAAGAAGGCCGGAGGGGGGGGAAGTTGGGGGTGAACAGGCCGGCAGTGGGGGCCATTGGGGACAAGCAGGCCTGCAGGCAGAGTAGTTAGGGGTGATCAGGCAGGCAGGCAGGTGAGCGGTTAGGAGCCAGAGGTCCCGGATTGCAAGAGGGATGTCTGACTGCCAGTTTAGGCCCGATCCCTGAGGGGTCCCAGATTGGAGAGGGTGCAGGCCGGGCTGAGGGACACCCCCACACACACACACACGTGCATGAATTTCGTGCACTGGGCCACTAGTCTATATATATATAAAAGCTGAAGCAACCAGTACAACAGGATGACCGGTTGCTATGACGCACACTGACCACCAGGGGACAGATGCTCTCAACGCAGGAGCTGCCCCCAGTCTGCAGGCCCCAATCACCGATGGGGCCTGCTGGCCAACCTCCCGGTCCCTCCCCACAGCTGGCAGGTCCCATTGCTAGATTGGAGCCGGGCCTTGGGCTGGGACGGGGAACTGGGGGTGGGTGGCAGTGGATACAGGCAGCAAAGGAAAGAGGGGTGGCAGGCAAGGAGTTCGGGAACTGCATGGTGGTGGCACGTGGGTGACAAGGGGAGGGGGAGACAGGGAGGCAGGGAACTGTATGGTGGTGGTGGTTGGGCGGCAAGGGAAGGAGGACGTGGGGAGGCGAGGAACCTGATCGGCTCTGATTGCTGGCCTAGGGATCCCACCCATACACCAATTTTGTGCACCAGGCCTCTAGTTTCAGATATGCATATGAACCAAACTCTTAGCTTATCCCTGAAATTCCTCTTTGACTGCCATATTTTATTTCTCATGTGGGGATAGTGCTTTCTACCCAGTCAAAAAAAACATAAATCCATCCTTGTTTTCTTAATTTCACTCCCTCTCTCTTCCTCCTTCTCCCCACTCCCTCTGCCTTTACCTCTCTCACTCACTCTTATGCAACTTTTTCTCTCCTTCTGCCATTCTTATGCTTTCTTCTGCCTAAAATGTCCTTTCCTCTTTCATACTCTTCTTCCCCACCCCTCCTTTTCTGATCTGAGTTGCCTATTAAATATGACCTGCCTGAGGGTGAGGACCACACTTTAGTCATCTTTGTATTCCTAGACTCTGGTGTAGTGTTCGGTACACTGGACATTCTCTCAGGAGCTTGGGGTGAGGTATAAGTCTATGTATTTGTCTCACTTGACAGTAGAACTAAGGTAATGTCTGTTAGTAATAATGGGGCATTTTCTAAGAGCTATATTTATGTGGTGGTTTGGGGGATTATTATTTTTTCTATTGCTATAAATTTGGTTAGATAAGAGTGTCTGCGTCAAAGGTATTTAATTATATTGACAATCGTCATCTACTGAGTAATGCAGTTTGAACAAGATTCTACCATTTGTGTAATTGGAATTTTTTGCAAAGCATTGAAAGTTATTCATGCCATAATTTGGAAATTATATACAGCACATTCCTAAAGAGCCTTTCAGTGAAACTTCAGTGTTAAGTGTGTATCTTTCTTAGCTCCTGTCACCTCTGATAAACAAGTCGCATGACCCTTTAAATATTAATTTAAATTTCAGAGTGAATTAAATATGACAAATCAAATCATAACAATTGTACTTTAAGTATGCTTTTGGAAACTCCTAACTCCCTAATGGCATAATTCTCCCACCCCATTAATGATCCCATTTCAGAAAATATATTTTAAATCTTCTATCACTGACTCACTTCAAAAGAGCTTTTTGTTCACTTCCCTGTTTTAACTAAAATATCATTTCATCAGACAATACCTAGGGCATTTCCTCTAGCTTCTCAAAAGACCTATTGTCTGGTTCATTTTCCTTCTTTCAGTCATACTCATGTTATAATTCTTGGTCATTTCAATAGTTACTTGCATGATCCCTCCAATACCCTGGTCTTTCACTGTCTTTTCCTCCTCTCCTCCAATGACACTGCTCCCCGGCTTGTTTCAGCCATCAATTCCCAGAGTAATACCCAAGATCTTGTTGTTAATAAGTGCAACCCCTCCACAACTTCATTTTAAAGTATTCTCTTCAGTCACCCACCACCTTCCCTTATCCTTCACGAAATTTTAGATTTCATGGTCAGTAATTATAATTGTTCCCTTGCATATGTGCTTAATTCCCTTAGCCTTTTCTCCTTTATCTGTTCACCTGACAAACCCAACACTACTTAAATTTTGCTTTTCACTAGCTCTCATTCTGCACCCATGCAAGTAAATATCACTGGAGAAAAATGTACAACTATGCTGACTATTAATTACATTAATGTATAATTTTTTTTTCCTAATTCATTCACTTTCCTAGTCTCCTGGATAACGTATGATACCCTTTTCTTTTTCTTAAAATCTCTAACCATTTCTTTTCCTTTCCCATTCACAACTTACAGCATACTTCCTACTTCTTTAAGAAAGTTGATGTAAATAAATCAGGCCCATTCTTCTGCCACATTTGTATGTTTCCCTGCATGTATACCCTCATATGCTTTCTGTCCTGTTGCTGTGGCTTAATTATCCATTCTCCAGGCTATAGCCAACCTCACCACTGGTGCTTTAAATTTCAGCCCCCCTACCCCCACCCACCCACACAAGATCACCAGCACTTCTTTCTTCTACTTCATCACATTTCCACTGTTGTATAGATTATAATCTTATGAATTATTCTTATCAGCATAAAATATGCTCCTATTTATCCTATCTGAAAACTCCCCCTTTTCTTTTTGATGTTCTTTCTCAAGCTGCTTTCCTTAACAGCAGAACTCCTTAAAATAGTTATTTATATAGGCCATCTGCAGTTCCTTCTTCCTGGTTTTCTCTTCCTAACAGCGCAATTCTTTTTTTTATTATTATTGTCTTAAGTTTTACATATGTCTCCTTTTCCCGCAATTGACACTCCCCCCCCCAGCCATTCCCACCCCAGGCAAGCCCCCACCGCCCCAGTGTCTGTGTCCATTGGTTATGCTAATATGTGTACATACAAGTCCTTTGGTTGCTCTCTAACCGCCCCCCACACACACCCCTGCCATTTGTCTCTGGATCTATTTTTGTCCATCAGATTATGTTGATCATTATATCCCACATATGAGTGAGATCATGTGATATTTATCTTTCTCCAACTGGCTTACTTCACTTAGCATAATCTAACAACGCAATTCTTGCTCTTTTATTTCATATTTTATTCTCCTTTATTTCATAGTAAGAACCAGCTTACCAACAACCTCAATATATTTATTTATGTGTCCAGTCCTCTAATACATAAAAAAATGGTTGCAGGTTTGCTATGCCAGTACCTCTACCAGAACAAACCCCCTTAGTAACATTCAAGACTGAATGCTTTCTCCATAAGAATGAGACGAAGGCAAGTGTACTTCTCTTATTGTGTATCTTGACTGTAGTGTATAGGATGCCTTAGCCATTGCTATAAGGTAAAATAAAAAAATAAAAGACATTGCAAATAAAAAGAAAAATGGAAAACTATTTTTATTTAAATACAACATAATTATGTACATAAAAATTTCTATAGAATATATTTTTAAAAGTTTCTAGAATTAATAAATGAATTTAGCGAGCTCAAGGACACAATGTCAATTTTTTTTTTTTTTAAAGCAGTTGTATTGCCCTAGCTGGTTTGGCTCAGTGGATAGAGCGTCAGCCTGTGGACCAAAGGGTCCCAGGTTCGATTCTGGTCAAGGGCACATGCCTGGGGTTGCGGGCCAATGGGGGGCATGCAGGAGGCAGCCAATCAATGATTCTCTCTCATCATTGATATTTCTATCCCTCTCCCTTCCTCTCTGAAATCAATAAAAATGTATTTTTTAAAAACAGTTGTATTTTTACACATTAGTAATGTAAATAGAATTTTTGTAATTATTATTTTTATCTTTATTGTTGAGAGTCTTACAAATTAAAAAAACAACAACACACCACCTTTTAAAATAGCATAAAAGACATAAAGTGCCTAGGGATAAGTTTAACAAAATTTGTTCAAGACCTGTATATCAAAAACATTACCAAGTTAAAGCAGACCTCAATATACTGAGAGATATAATTTGTTCATGCATTGGAAGAATCAAATTAATTCAGATTGAGCTATAGATTTATTGCAACCCCAATTAAAAGCCCAGCAGGCTATTTTAGAGATTGACAACCTGATTCTGAAATTCATATGGAAATGTAGAGGACTTAGAATAGCCAAAACACCTTTGAAACAGAGGGAAGAGTTAGATGATTTACTTTGTTTCAAGATTACAATAATCAAAGCAATGTGGTGTAGCACAAGATTAGACAGAGATCAGTGGAAGAGAATAAGAAATGCAGATACAGAGTGAGATGTATGTTCAATTGAATTTCAGCAAATTAGCTGGGTAGGTAATCTAAAGTAGAAAGGATAATGATTTTAACAAATTGTGCTGAAAAAAAACCTAAATATTCATGTAGAAAAATAATGAATGTAAACCTATCTTTTTTTGCCTTGTATAAACATTAACATAAAATCTAATTTTATAAAAGTTCTAGGGAACAATATGAGAAAATCTTCATAACCTCATGGCAGACAGAAATTTCCTTGTTAGAACGAATAAAGCAAGAACAATAAGAGAAAAACATAATAAATTTTACTTCAACATTGAACACTACTCTTTGAAATATACCATTAAGAAAATGAAGAACAGAATAGAGAGCCCAGCTATAAAACCACATGTATATGGGCAGATAATTTCGACAAAAGAGTCAGAAATGGAGTAAAGATAGTCTCTTCAATAAATGGTGCTGGGAAAACTGGAAAGCCACATGCAAATGAATGAAACTGCATTACAGTTTGTCCCCATGTACAAAAATTAATTCAAAATGAATCAAAGACCTAAATATAAGACCCAAAACAATAATTTACATAGAAGAAAACATAGGTACCAAACTTAAGGACCTTGGTCGTATAGAACATTTTATGAACTTGATCCCAAATCAAGGGATGTAAAGGCAAATATAGATTAATGGGACTATATCAAACCAAAAAGCTTCTGCACAGCAAAGGAAATGACAACAATGACGACACAAAGAGGCAGCAAACCAGATGGAAGGGGAGATGATATTTGCAAACAATAGCTCCGACAAAGGTTTAATTTCCAAAACATATAAAGAACTAATAAAACTCAACACCAAACAAACTACCCAATCAAAAAGTGGGCAGAGGACCTGAAAATACACCTCTCCTAAGAAGACATATGAATAGCCGATAGATATATGAAAAGATGTTCAACCTCACTGGTAGTTAGGGAAATGCAAATCAAAACTACAATGAGATACCACCTCACACCTGTTAGAGTGGCCATTATCAACAAAGCAATAACAAGTGTTGGAGAGGTTGTGAAAAAAAAGGGAACCCTCATTCACTGCTGGTGGGAATGTAGACTGGTACAACCACTATGGAAAGAAGTCTGGCAATTCCTCAAAAATTTGAGAATAGAACTACCATATGACCTAGCAATTCCTCTCCTGGGTATATACCCAAAAATCTCAAAATCATGTATTCACAAAGGTATATGCACCCCTATGTTCATTGAAGCATTATTCATGGTGGCCAAGACATGGAAACTATCAAAGTGTCCCACAATAGAGGACTGGATAAGGAAGATGTGGTACACATACAAAATGAAATACTACTCAGCCATAAGAAGGAATGAAATAGCGCCATTTACAACAACATGGATGGACCTTGAGAACATTATGATAACTGAAATAAGTCAATCAGAAAAAGCTAAGAGCCATATTATTTCCTTCATATGTTGGATATACAACTGAAACTCATGAACACAAACAGCAGTGTGGTGGTTGCCAGAGGGAAGGGGGTGGAGGGAGAACAGGGTCCTAATATAAGGTGACAGGAGAATATTTGACTTCGGGTGGTGGGCATACAGTGCAATATACAAATCTGCTCAATCTGGAGTTCCCCAGAAGTCAGTCCCTAGCGCTCTTGCTTTTTCCCTACTTCCTCCTGGGTGTTCTTTTGTAGGATCTGGCTTTAATTTCCACATATATGCTGATAAGCCCCAAATTTATATCTCCAGCCTAGATATAGTAACTGGCTTTCAAACTTGTATATCCCATTTACAGTGCCCTTTGATGCCTAGTGTCGCTGCTTCTGATGTGTCCTCCCTAGAGTTTAATCTCAACCGTGCAGGCAGAATGATCCTTTTAGATACAAGACATACAACACCACTCTTCTGCTCAAAACCCTCAGCGTGATTCACCTCACTGTAAAAGCCCGAGTCCTCCTAGGCACCTGTCAGGCCCTACAAGATCTAGTCTCCCATACATCTTCCACCTTATCTCTTGCTGCCTGTGTGCCTCCCTGATGCTGCTTTCGTTTCTAGGCTTTTGTACTTGTTGCCCTTTGCCTAGAACATTCTTCCCCTAGATAGCCACGTGTCTTGCTCCCTCACTTCCTACAGAGCACCTTCTCAATGAATTATTCCTTGACTACTTTACCAAAAATATCAGTATCCCTCCTTCCCACTGGCACTTCTTATGATCACCTTCATACTTCTGTCTTTTATTTATTTACTAGAGGCCCCATGTACGAAATTCATGCAAGAGTAGGCCTTCCTTCCCCCGGCTGCCGGCACTGGCTTCCTTCTGGCACCCAGGACCAGGTTTCTCTTGCAACCCTGGCTTCGTCCAGAAGGTTGCCGAGAAGGACTCCAGAAGCACATCTGGTCTAATTAGCATATTTTGCTTTTATTATTATAGACTTATCTCCTTCTTCTGACTTTCTTACTAGAATATAAGTCCTAAGGTGATAACAGCAATTTTAGATAGTTTTCCTTCACTCTCCTGTTTTCTCAGTTTCTCTAAAATGTCCTGGCACATAACCAGTTACCAATAAATATTTGAATTCTTACTGCAAAGTATCAGGACTGCTCCCTCTGTGGCTCATGAACTAATTGTGAAGGCAGTCGCAATTGCTCTCAGTGATGACAGATATCCTATCTAATAAAAGAGTAATATGCAGATCATCACTGCAACACACAATATAGCTGCCCCCATGTGGTCAAAGATCCTGCCCCCATGTGGACACAAGATGGCCACCACAAGATGGCCAGCAGGGGAGGGCAGTTGGGAGGGACCAGACCTGCAAGGGAGGGAAGTTGGAGGTGATCAACCCTGCAGGGGAGGGCAGTTAGGGGTGACCAGGCCGGCAGAGGAGGGAAGTTGGGGGCAAACAGGCTGGCAGGAAAGCAGTTAGGCATCAATCAGGCTGGCAGCGGAGTGGTTAGGGGGCAATCAGGAAGGCAGGCAGGTGATCAGTTGGGAACCAGCAGTCCTGGATTGTGAGAGGGATGTCCGACTGCCCGTTTAGGCCCGATCCGGGATTTATTCCTGACTTCAGCACCTGACTCACTAGATCCGGGATCGGGCCTAAACAGGCAGTTGGACATCCCTCGAGGGGTCCCAGATTGGAGAGGGTGCAGGCTGGGCTGAGGGACAACCCCCCTTCGTGCACGAATTTCGTGCACCAGGCCTCTAGTAAGATATAACCATCTAGGCAGACTGTTTTAAATGACATAATGGTTTGGTTTGGTTTAGATACTGATATTCGGTATATCTGATAAAAATAATTTATTTAAAGTAAGAACCTAAAGAAGAAAAGTAGCAAGTTCTTTGTTTCCCCTAAGTGATTGGTGGCTCTATTGTTTAAAAAGAAAGAAATGAAAAAAAGCTAAATATGAATTGTGTTAGGGTGTATATATTCTTTACACACATAAATACTCATATTAGAAGTTCACTATCTTATTAAATAAAACTACTTGACTAGATCCCATAAACAAGGCACTTTGGGGTTATGATGGTGTTTTTAGAAGAATTTAGAAGTCTTAATACTTTGATGTTTTTGGCTTACAAGGACAGTGATTCCTCAACAACAAAAGTTGAGTCCTGAATTACTGAAGAGGAAGCAGTAATTCTCAAAGTGTGGTCCCCACAGACTGCTGATGGGCTCCTAGGCATCTCTGGGTGGTCTGCTAGCTCTTTTCTTCCAAGGTTTATAATATGACAGTGGCAGGAATTAATAATTTAATGACATTTCTAAAGTATTTTCTCATATGCCATTCTTCCCATGAGTAATGATGAGGTTTCTTTTTAGTGGCAAGTGGGTATAGGTGGAGTTGGTGGTCCACTCATTCTTTATTCCTCTGGTAAAATAGTCCACAATGTGAAATTGAGAACTGTTACCTTAGAGATATCGACTATTTATATGATTATTAAAGCTTTGAGAATTCCTTCACTGGCAGTTGGAAGCACTAATTTTTCTTTTTTTAATTTGAAACCTCAGTTTGCATGCTTTAAAATGACTCTTCAGTTCGCCAAAGGGTGGTAGCTGGTTCTGTTTTCATACTGGGAAAGATCATGTTCAAGAACCTAAGACCTAAAAAACTCTAAGATAATACTTTCAGTTAACAGCGTAGCGTCGCCTGGCCTGGAACCCAGCAGGCCTGGATTTATTCCTGACTTCAGCACCTGACTCACTAGTAACTGTGAGGCCTTATCAGATTATTTTCCATTTCTGAAACTAATGGGTAAAATGTTAAGATATTCATACAGCATAGTTAAATTCCTAGAACTCTGCCTGACACATTCATTCATTCAACATTCACCAGAAAATATTTTATGTTTCTACTCTCATGCTGGCTTCTTGAGATACATAATAGGATAAGATGTGATTCCAGACCTCAAATGACTGCAGATAGGTGGTAGAGATAGAAAAAGAAATCGAACCTACCGGTTCAGTGCCATTTATTCAGTAGTGCTCTGGGCATTCTGAGAACAGGGTATAGGAAACATTTCTTAGAGGAGATGAAATCTGAGCTGTGTTTAAAGATTGAGTAGGAATTAGCTAGACAAAATTGGGAAGAATATTCCAGCTTGATGGAACAATAGATTCAAAGACAGACCAGCAGGACTTGTGTGGAGAGCTTTTGGCCAGGTAGCAGGGAGATGGGTAGGAGAGGATGATAAACGTTTGTTTTTGACAGGGGCTTAAGACATCAATAGATGGATACTCTATCATCAGTACTCTTTACTATTAGTATTGTCATTTTAGATGGCAACTGCACAGGAATGAACTCATTTACCTCTCTTCTTGGCAAATAAAAGTAGAAGAAATATCTTTTTCTTAACTCACATCCCTGAAATTAATAAATTCTGTTTCTAAGTTTCATATTTCTGAGTTTCTCATTTTTTTTAAAAAGGCAATGAGTACTTATTGAGAGCCCTTTCCCTTTGTAAGAGTTGTTTGTAGCTTCAACATTCAGCAAATCAATTTTCTTCAATGAGTAAAAACTGGATTTCAATGTCCAGGGTGCCCCAGTAATTATAAATTTGCAATTAATGAAAGATGAATGAATTGATTTTACCAAATGGTAGTTATTCATAGCTATGATCAAGTAATACTTATTTATGAATTTCCATATGTTTGTTTTCAGCTTTTGAGATGCAGGTATGGTTTCCTGCACTGGGATAGGCTCCTTAAAGGCAAGCTGGGACTTTTGCTTTCCATTTTTCACTCATTTATCATTTTATTTGTAACTCTAAATAGCATCTAACATAATGTTCTACACAGAATGAAACAGATATTCAGAAGTGTGTCAGAAAAGGATTTTTAGCTTCCATGTAAGTCTGTTCATTGCTCCCTGTGGGAGTTTTGCTGGAGGAGAAGGCCTGTGTTAAAAGAACTAACATTGCAAGCACTTATTTCTGTTTATGTGCATGTGTTGTTATGTCTCATTTTCATGGATGGGGAATAAAAGGAAATTAAATAGGAATCAATTGAGTTAAAGATTTTACATTCTCTTTGTAATCATTCTGGGTTTTGTGTGTTTGTCTTTATTATTTTAAAAGATTAATCTTTATTGTTGAAAGTATTACAGATATCCTCCTTTTCCCCCCATTGACCACTGCACATCCCCCAGGCCTTCTCCGCACTATTGTCTATGTCCACGGGTTATGCATGTATGCATGTAAGTTCTTTAGTTAATCTCTTCCTATCCCCACCTCCCCCCTTCCCTTTGAGCTCTGTCAGTCTGTGTCATGCTTCCATGTCTCTGGATCTTTTTTGTTTGTCAGTTCATTTTGTTTATTACATTCCACATATGAGTGAGATCATATGATACTTGTCTTTCTCTGACTGGCTTAATTTACTTAGCATAATATTGTCCAGGTCCCTCCATGCTGTTTCAAAGGGTAAGAGATCCTTCTTTTTTACAGCTGCATAGTATTCCATTGTGTTTGTTTTTAGATGTAAGTCTCCTAGAAAAGTATGCATTTTATGGGACAATTCAAATAACCAACGAGACAGAAAAGATTCTTTTCATGTGGGCTATATATACCACACTTTTTTAAATATTTAGAAAAGGATGATAATGACAATTTTGTAAAGTCCTGTTTTGATCAAAATGTTGAGAAAGGGATAAGGCTTTTTAAAAAATGCGCTAAGGCTGGTTTTCCCTAATAATACCACATACATAGTGCCTGCTCTGTTCCAGACACACAGTAAGCAGCTTTTCCATGTTCCTGGCACTTTGCATGCATTCAAACGGGAGGGATTAGACTAAATGGTTTTAAAGGTAAGTTTGACCTTTTAAAAAGTCTCTTAAGAAAATTTCATTCAAATTTAGTATTCTATACCAAAATATATCTTGTATATTTCAATGCAAATATAAGCTACTTTCTATCTAATACAATCAGCACTTCTGGAAGATGTGCTATACATTTACTCTTTAACTTTTCTTACCTTACTGAATATGTCTGCATGCTGTGATATCTGTGTACCCTTGTAAGAGAAGCCCATAATCATAATAATCCTAAGGAAATAGTTATTATTATCTCATTTAAATGAGGAAACTGGAGCCCAAAAAGACTGAGTCCTGAGAATATACAAATATCTTTAGAATGTCCTGTTGGCACAAGACACTTTTACCTGATTTCAGGACTTATGACTACTGAGGAGGACATGTCTAGAGTTGTAAAAAAGGTATGGGATAAGAAGAAGGGCATGTTTTCTCTTTGCATTTTGTGTTCTTGGAAATTCCATTTTATAAGTAATTAGAGGCCCGGCGCAGGAAATTCGTGCACGGAGGGGGGGCGTGTCCCTCAGCCCAGCCTGTACCCTCTCCAATCTGGGACCCCTCAAGGGATGTCCGACTGCCTGTTTAGGCCCGATCCCGGTGGGACATCCCTCTCACAATCGGATATCCCTCTCACAATCCAGGACTGCAGGTTCCCAAGTGCTCGTCTGCCTGCCTTCCTGATTGCCCCTAACCCCTTCTTCCTGCCAGCCTAATCACCCCCTAACCACTCCCATGCGAGCCTGATTGATGTCTAACTGCTGCCCTGCCAGCCTGTTTGCCCCCAACTTCCCTCCTCTGCCAGCCTGGTCACCCCTAACTGCCCTCCCCTGCAGGGTTGATCACCTCCAACTTCCCTCCCTTGCAGGTCTGGTCCCTCTCAACTGCCCTCCTTTGCAGGCCTGGTGCCTCCCAACTGCCCTCCCTGCTGGCCATCTTGTGGTGGCCATCTTGTGGTGGCCATCTTGTGTCCACATGGGGGCAGGATCTTTGACCACATGGGGGCAGCCATATTGTGTGTTGGAGTGATGGTCAATCTGCATATTACTCTTTTATTAGATAGGATAGAGGCCTGGTGCACAGGTGGGGGCCAGCTGGTTTGCCCTGAAGGGTGTCCTGGATCAGGGTGGGGGTTCCTTTGGGGTGTGGGGTGGCCTGAGCGAGGGGCCTGTGATGGTTTGCAGGCCAGCCACTCCCCCTGGTGACCCAAGTGGAGGCCTTGGTATCTGGGGTTTATTTATCTTCTACCATTGAAACTTTGTAGCCTGGAGCGGAGCCAAGCCTCCTGCTCACTCCGTGGCCAGCAGCCATTTCTGTTGGAATTTATGTATATCTATAATTGAAACTTTGTAGCCTGGAGCGGAGGCTGGGCCAGCCAGGGTTTGCGGAAAGCTTTGCTTCTTACATTGCTGGGCAACCCTAGCCTCCTGCTCTTTCCAGCTCCGTGGCTGCTGCCATTTCTGTTTGGATTTGTTTACCTTCTATAATTGAAACTTTGTAGCCTTGAGTGGAGGCTTAGGCCGGCAAGGGCAGGTGGAAAGCTTGGCTTCCTCCGTTGCCTGGGAAACCCAAGCCTCCCTCCTGCTCTCTGTGGCTGTAGCCATCTTGGCTAGGTTTATTTGCATACTAGCTCTGATTGGCTGGTGGGCGTGGCTGGTGGGTGTAGCGGAGGTATGGTCAATTTGCATATTACTCTTTTATTAGGTAAGATCATTTCCTGATTTGAAAAGTTTAACATTTATTATTCATTATTTTTTTATTCATTAATTTTGAAGGTTTATAAAGAAATGCCTCTCAGTTAAACTTTGATTTTATAGACTTGTAAATTAACAAAATATTGCAACTCTGTTAAAACCTTATCTGTTGATTATATAAGGCTCTGTAAACTAGGGAAATAGATACCACTTTTCTTTAAAATACATTATTAGTTTTAAAAATCAACATTTACTATTACTTTGTATAAATGTTTACTTTTGATGAGTATAGAATGGGTTAGTTAAAAGGTAAACTTAGAGATAGTAGATATATATTTGTTTATTGTTTAATAATTTTTTATAATATTTTGTGGAGTCATATCTTAAAAAGACCTAAAATGTTGTACAATAAATCACTATACCCCATACACTTCATCCCCATTAATAGTACTTTACTTCCTATTTTATCATTTTTATCCATGAGTAAACTTACTGATGAGATATCAGGAAGTTCTGTTGAGTCTACCTCCAAAGTATATCTCAAATTCAGCTACTTCTTGCTGTTACCAGTGCTGTCAAGCACTACCCCTTTCTGGTCTTCCTGCCTCCACTATTTCCGTTTATTCTCCTCAGACAAAAGAGTTTTTAAAATGCAGTCGAACCTTGTCACTTTTCTGTTTGGGTCTCTGTTTACCCCGGACAATCTAGTTTAAACCAGTTATCCAGGTGTAATTATTATTATTTTTTTAAATATATATTTCTTTATTGATTTCAGAGAGGAAGGGAGAGGGAGAGAGAGAGATAGAAACATCAATGATGAGAGAGAATCATTGATCGGCTGCCTCCTCCACGCCCCCTACTGGGGATCGAGCCCGCAACCCAGGCATGTGCCCTTGGCTGGAATCGAACCTGGAACCCTTCAGTCCCCAGGCTGACGCTCTATCCACTGAGCCAAACCAGCTAGGGCAAAGGTGTAATTATTAATAATGCCCCCTTTCATACTTACAAAGAGTCCTAATGTGGATAAATCATGTGATCAGCTGACTGAAAGCTTTTGAGTGGTTTCCATTGCATGCAAATTTAAACTTCCTATAATGGCCAACTTTGAGTTGACATCTGCCCTTTTCTCCTTCCTCATTTGTTCATTCATAAATTTCTTTAGCCCATTATTGTCATCTCAATTTCTCATTTAGGTCAAGTTCTATGTTTTCTGAGGGTCTTTGCACAGATTCTTCTTTCCAGCCCTCTCTTTCACCAGTGAGTGCTCTTTGAATGGCTAGAGCCCTGTAATTTTTGAGGTCCCAAATCTCAACTAAAATGTCACCAAGTAAGAGAGGCATTCCTTGACACCCCTATCATAGGCTCTACATCAGCAACCCATTTTTTCTTTATATCATTTATTTTTACTTGTAAATTTCTGATTTATTTATTTAATTTATTTTCTATTATAATGAAAGTTCCTTGAAAGCAGAGACAATGGTGTTTTTTCAGTGTGATGCCATAGCTCCTAGAAAAGTGCATAATGTACAGTAAACACCCAAGAAGTATTTATTGAATAAATGAATGAATGAAGACAAATTGAAAGCCAAAACTTGCTTTATCCTTGCTTTTGTAGGACAAGAACCAAAATAGTCACCTGTTCTCTTTGAAATTTCTGTGCTAAAATCAATATTAATCCTCTTTTGAAATGGAAAAAATAAATTGCATATCAAGAGATTTATACCCAAGTTTTTTTACCACACATATGAAGAAGGGAAAAATATCTCAGGAGAGGAGAGGGAAAATAATTTAACTTATATGTCACAAACTCAAAGTGTGTGGCTTATTGTGTATTTGTATTCTGGATTTCCTTAGCACTATCAATATCTTTAATCAATTATATACCTTAAAGTTGTGGGGCTCCTCTGTCATTCAGCAGGACTGTTGGGCATCAGTAGCACCTAGTTCATTATTTGAGAGCACCTGAGAATAGAGTGCAAATACAGTATTTAATGTATTGCTCAAGGATATGAATTTCTCCTCAAGGAAGGTGGTTGTTGTTTTGTGTGTGTTTTTTTGTTTTTGTTTTTTGTTGTTGTTCTTTCTTTTTGGAGCTATTAGTCTGTGATTGTAAGGATCAAAGTATTAGGAGACAATAGGACTTTGCAAGTATATACTTTGCAAGTAACTATCAAAGTACTGAATGCTGTTTTAATAAAGTATTTATAAAGTCATATCAAAACTTTTGAACAGTTAATATAACTAATATCTTTTCCAACTATTCTTTATCTACATGTACATATATATGGATTGCATACTTAAACTCTTAAATTTATGTTGAGTTTTGAGGCTTCTTTTTTTGTCTAGTTTTACTTTATAGCATAGTATTTTTTTCCTGACACAATATAGTTGTCATATTTTCCCCATGATTCTGTAGGTCAGGGGCCAGTAAACTGTGGCCCATGGGCCAAATTTGGCCCTTTGCCTATTATTGTAAACATTTTTATTGGAACACAACCATGCTCATTCATTTATATATTATATACTAGTGGCCCGGTGGACAAAATTCATGCACAGGGGTGTGTGTCCCTCAGCCTGGCATGCACCCTCTCCAATCTGGGACCCCTTGGAGGATGTCCGACTGCTGGTTTAGGCCCGAAACCTCTCACAATCTGGGACCGTTGGCTCCTAACCGCTCACCTGCCTGCCTGCCTGATCACCCCTAACCATTCTGCCTGCCATCCTGATCGCCCCCAACTGCGCCCCCCTTGCAGCCTGATCACCCCTAAATGCCCTGCCCACCAGCCTGCTTGCTCCCAACTGCCCCTTCGCCGGCCTGATCGCCCACAACTGCCCCCCCACCGGCCTGCTCACCCACAATGCCCCCCCCCCTGCTGGCCTGCTTAACCCCAACTGCCCCCCATGCTGGCCTTCTCACCCTCACCTGCCCCCTCTTGCTGGCCTTATTGCCCCCAACTGCTCCCCCACCAGCCTGATCACCCCTAACTGCCCTCCCCTCCTGGCCTGATCGCCCCTAACCGCCTCTGCCTCAGCCCCACCACCATGGCTTTGTTTGGAAGGACATCCAGAAGGTCTCTCAGAAGGTCTCCCGGTCTAATTAGCATATTACCCTTTTATTAGTATAGATAGCTATTTTCATGCTACAGTGACAGAGCTGAGAAGATGCTACAGAGGGTGTCTAGCCTACAAAGCTGAAAATATGTGCCATTTAGCCCTTCACACAGAAAGTTTGCTGACCTCTGCTGCAGACCATATGAAGTCAGTGACTGTGTCTGATCTGTTTATCACTTTTCAGCCTCTTAGTAGCCTGATGGAGTCTGACCAACTTCTAAATCCTACTGGAGGTTAAAAAGCTGAAAGCCTTTTTATTTCCATAGCCATTGTACTAAAATTTGGAACATCTTGTAAATTTTATTCACGCATAGGAAAGATAAATCCTACTTGTCCAATAAAATTTTCTTAGTTGTGCATGTCAGAATTTTTTTTAAGTCAACTGATGAAAACAGATTTTAGAGCAGAAACTAAATTTTCGAATATTATAGAAATACTCATATATAACTTTTAGCAAGTAATTTTTTTTATTTCTGCCCTTGATTTTGACATTTGGTATTTTAATGCTGATTTTTGTTTAAAGCCTTTCACACGTTTAGAAAAGTAGATTTGAAATATTTAGATAATTCCCATCCACATATTAAAACAGTTTTCTTCCCAGAGGAAGTATAGTAATTTGTCCTTTTAGTGGTATTGTGACTTAACTGCATCTTTTTCTTCCTGTTTCTTGATCCAATGTAATTAAATAATAGATTTTATTTCATAACTTCTCAGAAGGAATAAAGAGGAAATTATGTTCAGCAGACTTGTTTATTTTTTTCCATGCCCTTCTAAAGTTTAAATGAGATCCTTTCTGCACTAAGGGAAGTGAAATAGCCCTTTCAAATCAATGTTCTGGGGAAATAAATGTTAATTAAAAAATACACTTTAAAGAACAGAAACATAATTTTTCTCTGGAAATATCTGATGGTTAAATCTAAATTAGATTCTGCTCTGAAAATAATACTAAAATTTCTCATAACTATTCAATCACCTAAAAATCAGTGCTATAAAATATATACACAATTAAGTATAATTTAACAAGTTGACAACTTAGTCCTTATCAAATAAGCTTTGATTTTTATATCATGCTAAATATTTAAACCTTTTAAAAATCATATCTTCAATTCAGATTGTATTTATATATCTTCTATGTTCAATTAACTCATTTATCTTGAGAAATAATTTCCTCTTAGCATCATAAAAATAATTATGGATTTAGAATAAAGAAGTCCTGTTGTCTCAACAAAATAACAACCAGGCTATTCTTTCATATTTGCATAGAATGTGATAGCTCTTTCTGTATATTTTGAAGGCAAAAGTAAACTCATGCACTTTCCCAGCCAATTTTATTCAGCAATTTTAGGTATAATGAGGTGGAAAGTACTAAAGTTTCTTTTTATTCTGATAAAATATTCAATTCTGATTATTATGAAAAATAATTTAAAAGCAAAATGCATCCTTATAATATAAACTAGAGGCCCGGTGCACAGATTCGTGTACCGGTGGGGTCCCTCAGCCTGGCTTGCAGGGATCGGGCCGAAACTGGCTCTCCAGCATCCCCTGAGGGATCCCAGATTGTGAGAGGGTTCAGGCCAAGCTTAGGGACCCCACTAGTGCACAATTGGGATGGGGGAGGGACCGTGGGAAGGCTCCAGAGTGTGTCCAGCCTGTCCCGCCCAGTCCCGAACGGGGCCGATCAGTGGGGCGAGGGAGGGACTGCAGGAGGTTGGCCAGCCAGGGAGCGACTATGGGAGGGTTCCAGGGTGTGTCTGGCCCGTCTCGCCCAGTCCCAATCAGCTGGACCCCAGCAGCAAGCTAACCTACTGGTCGGAGCATCTGCCCCCTGGTGGTCAGTGCACGTCATAGCAACTGATCAAATGGTCAGAGGGACACTTAGCATATTAGGCTTTTATATATATTGATAGCTATTCTAATCATTGGATGTTTTCTTTTCACTAACAGTTCCCATATTCATCTTTGTATGAGCTATTGGTGGTATACATACAGCTCTTTCATTTTGGTTTTATAATTTGTCATAGGTTTGTTTGTTTTTTTAGTGCTAGTAAAACCTGTACAAAAAATAGATTGTTGAGGGAGTGAGCTGAACAATCAATTTAAGTATCTTCTGAATAAGCCAACTAGCATTTTCTCTATCAAGCCCAGGAAGAAAAATTTTGGACTGTTCATATTATAAGTAAAACTTGAGTGGTTTTTGTAAAATAATTTTTATGAGGATACACACACACACACACATTTAATCTTTACCCAAGGATTTATTTTATTCATTTTTAAAGAGAATGGAAGGGTATGAGGGGGAGAGGGAAGAGAGAGAGAGAGAAACAACATTGATGGGAAAGAAACACATGGATTGGTTGCCTCCAGCATGCGCCCTGACCAAGGTCAGGGATGGAACCTACAACCAAGGTATGTGCCCTTGACAGGAATCAAACTCGGGACCCTTCAGTCCATGGGCCAATGCTCTATCCACTAAGCCAAACCTGCTACAACTGAGATAGCTTTTTTTTTTCTTTTCGATAAGTTTGTGGTATCTACTGTCTGTCCTCAGAATTCTGAAATTTCACAGTGTTACCCCTAGGATGCTTTATGTGACATGCATCCCACCTTGATTGCTCCTCTGTTCTCTTCCTTAACCATTCTCCTCCCTATAGCTAGCTTAGCCTCCTTTCTTTTCCTCGATCATATTCAAGCATGGCCTTGCACAGAGCCTTTGTGCTTCCTATCCCCAGCATGCAATGTTCTCCCAGATATTCATTGCTTACCCCCTTCTGGTTTCTGCTCCAATGATAACTTAATAATAAGTACTTCCCTGAACACCCTGTATAAAATATATATAATAACCCACCGCCACCCCTGTAGCACACCTTATCCTGCTTACTCTTTTTATTTTAGCACTAGAGGCCTGGTGCACGAAATTCGTGCACGGAGGGGGGTTGTCCCTCAGCCCAGCCTGTACCCTCTCCAATCTGGGACCCCTCAAGGGATGTCCGACTGCCCGTTTAGGCCCGATCCCTGGGATCGGGCCTAAACGGGCAGTCGGACATCCCTCTCACAATCCAGAACTGCTGGCTCCAAACTGCTTGCCTGCCTGCCTTCCTGATTGCCCCTAACTGCTTCTGCCTGCCAGCCTGATCACCCCCTAACCACTCTGCTGCCAGCCTGTTTGCCCCCAACTTCTCTCCTCTGCCGGCCTGGTTACCCCTAACTGCCCTCTCCTGCAGGGTTGATCACCTCCAACTGCCCTCCCTTGCAGGCCGGGTGCCTCCCAACTGCCCTCTCCTGCTGGCCATCTTGTGGTGGCCATCTTGTGTCCACATGGGGGCAGGATCTTTGACCATATGGGGGCAGCTATATTGTGTGTTGCAGTGATGATCAATCTGTATGTTACTCTTTTATTAGATAGGATAGAGGCCTGGTACAGGGGAGGGGGCCAGCTGGTTTGCCCTGAAGGGTGTCCCTGATCAGGGTAGGGTTCCCTTGGGGCATGGGGCGGCCTGAGCGAGGGGCCTGTGGTGGTTTGCAGGCCGGCCACGCCCCCTGGCAATGCAAGCGGAGGCCCTGGTATCTGGAATTTATTTTCCTTCTACAATTGAAACTTTGTACCCCGGAGCGGAGCCAAGCCTGGAGCTCCCTCCACGGGCAGCCGGCAGCCATTTGTGTTGGGGTTATAATTGAAACTTTGTTGCCTTAAGTGGGTGGGCCCTGCCAGGGTGTGCGGAAAGCTTTGCTTCTCCTGTTGCCGGCGGCAACCCTGGCCTGCTCTCTCAAGCTCCATCCTGCCGCCATTTGTTTGAATTTGTTTACCTTCTATAATTGAAACTTTGTAGCTTGAGTGGAGGCTTAGGCCTGGCAAGGGCTGGCGGAAAGCTTGGCTTCCTCTGTTACCTAGGAAACCTTGCTCTCTGTGGCTGTAGCCATCTTGGTTTGGGTTAATTTGCATACTCGCTCTGATTGGATGATGGGCGTGGCCTGTGGGCGTGGCTTGTGGGTGAGTCGGAGGTATGGTCAATTTGCATATTTGTCTATTATTAGATTAGATAGGAATAATTATGACATATTAATTTGTCTCCTGACCATTAAAAGTTAAGCTCCATGGCAGCATGGACTTAGTCTGTTTTGTTCAATGTTGTATCTCTGTTGTTGAGAATTGTGCCTGGTTCTCAATAAATGTTTGTGAATAAGTAAGTGCATGTGACTTGGTATGCTTTTTGTTCATCTATTATGTCAGCAGTTAGATTCAGTTTGGAATCTTGTGGTCTTCAGTTTGGGGAAATTTTCCTAAAGTATTTTTTAATAACTTCTTTACCTCCTTTTTCTCTTTCAGAAAGTTGTATTTTGGGATGTTGAACCTGAATAATTATCCAACTTATCCCTTCTTATTTTTATTTCTTGTCTTAGTTAATTACTTATACTATATACTAGGTTTAAGTGCTTTGGAGAAATAAAAATGCGAAACTGTCGACCTATAGTTTCTTGTGAATCTATAGTAATTATGGACATTTATTTGCAAATTGTCAATGCCAAAAAAGTACATTGTTTTTTATAGTTCTTCACTTTTAATTCATAGCTATGGCAATGACAATACATAACTAAACAAATTATTTGAACAAATACATGGTATAAATATTTATGTGGGGCAGGAGAAACACCAGAATCTGTAAATATATGACACCTAAATCCAGGTAGTTGGTGAAAATTTCTTTTCCTTCCTACACCCTTACCTATAAGGAGGCAGAGAGCACAGCGTCTAGTGAGGCTCTGTGCTAATACCTTTCTCACTAACTCCTACATTCATCCTTTTGGACAGGAAATGGTAAGGGTACGAAAGAAATGAATTTTTCTTAATAATCTGATATCAAAAACGGTGCCAGACACTTTGTACATGTAATTTAATATACTTGTTACATAATTCTGAAATACAAGTGTCATTATATCCATGTTTAAAATGGATTGAAGCGAAGATGCATTAATTAGCACAAGTTCACACAGCCTGTGTCAGATCTGAAACATCAACTGATAACTTTGAATTTAATTAAAGTCTTAATAGCATGTTAAGACTTCTAAAATAATTGCTATGTGTCTAAGAGTAGATCTGTTATGGACCATATGAAAAATTCTTCCCCTATTTCAAAAAATAAAACTCACTTACATAAGGATATTTACAGAAATTTATCAGACTGTTAAAACTCCATAAAACTATATTAAACTGCTGCTTCTGTTTATTGGTCAAGTTACTGAATTTTACATATTTAAGTATTAGTTTATATGAGGAAACTATTAAATATTAGTTTACATGAGGAAAATGGAGAAATTAGCTTTCTGCTGGATGTGGGCATACAGTGGGAACAGGGACTTATTGTCTGACCGACTTGTTCAAATCCCATCTCAGTCATTTAAATGTTCTGAGCTGCTGTTTCCTTATCTATAAAAAAATCTATAAAATAGTAATATAACTTAACCCATAGAAGTTTTATGAAGATTAGAAGAACTAGCAGTTTTTAAAATATGTAAAATATTTCAGACATCTTGTAGTGTATTCAGTAAATGCTAGTTTATGTTCTTGTTACTCTTATTATTTGTATTACCCTTTCTTAGTTAAGTCTTGGCGTCTGCAATGACAAGTTCCACCACTGGCTCACGTTATTTACTTGGAGGAGGACACTTCCAACCCATTTCTATTTTAAATGATCTGAACAAAAATAGTTTTAAAAGGGAATAAAAAACATTCTACTTTAGGTGTTTTTGGGGAAAGTGGCCCTGGTAAAGTTATCCTTGATAAGTTTCTTGACTTTTATGTTAATGGATATGTAATGTTTGTACTTCCAGATCCACTTTTCACCTTCCTCTTTTTCTGTATCCTGGGAGGCTCATCTCCAGCATCTCTCTTGCCCTCTGACTTGTGTTGAGTTTGTGCAAGGCGCCAGCAGGAGAGCTGAGCAGGGGATGAATGTAAGGCCCAGGTGGGCTTCTCCAGCTTTCAGGTTCAGGGTCAGCTGCCTTCCCCTTAACTCTCTAAGCCAGCAATTTTCAACCTTTTTTCATCTCATGGCACAGATGATCTAATTACTAAAATTCTGCAGTATAAGAGGATTTCTAGTACCAAGAATTAGCCAATCAGATGCAACCTTATTATAGGACTTGACCAATAAGATGCAACTCTATGATGTGACCTATATATTTAAGATTCAATACAGGGCCTTAACACCAGATGGCTTTTGTTGTGTTGGCTGTTGTCATTCTTTTTTTTTTTTTTTAATTGTTTTCTCTTGTTGTTAGAGGGTACCACACTATCCCTAAACCCTCATTACATCTTTGTAAATAGTTTATGTGTAAACTCTTCTCCAATTACCTAGTTTAACTATGCTATTTTTTCTTTCCAAGCCCCTGACTGATAAATATATCCTATACTAGAGGCCCAGTGCATGAATTTCGTGCACCGGGCCTCTAGTATTTAAATAAATATCAGTGATCCTGTTGGGGTCATTCCCAGACACATATCAGCTGAGATTCAACCAGATAAATTCTAAAAATTGAGGGTTTTTTTTTCCTAAATCCTGGTTAGAGACTAGAAGGCACAATTTGATTTACCTTTAGGCTGGAAATTCATCATGGCTAAAATACAATTGAACTAGCACGAGATGTGTCAGCATATTTTCATTAAACATTTTAGATAATCTGTAGTAATAATGTCTTTGAGGTTCTTTTCAGATTAGTAACCTTAAGGTAGCCTGTGGCTTCCTTGTGGAACATTTGCAAAGGTGTTAGCTTAGTATATTCTTCATCATACCATATAAATTATAGTGCTTATTTCCTATTTATTTGAATTTCAGTATAAACCTTCTTTGATTTTCAGCATAAATGTGTTTAACTTATTAAAATAAATTTGTTTATAATAATCATAACGCCTACTGTCATTTATTGCACATCTTAACTAAAAAATAAGCACAGTTTATAAACTATATGATATTAGGAATTGTTTTGAGTTTCTTCTTGTTGTTTGCTTGCTTTGCTTTGCTTCTGATTAGCTTAATTTCTAGATTGAGCCCAGTGATTCGCCTCTACTAGGTGCTCAATAAATATATATCGAACAAACCAGGGTCTGGTGTTCAATTAAAAATAGTAATGTAATTTTTTTAGCCACCATGCTTGCTTACTTCACTCTAGCCTCACCTATAAGACTATCGTTTGAAGATTTGCCATATGTAGCTTCCCTTTTAGCAATACCACTGCCCTAAAAATCCACACAAAGAAGTAAAAAAACAATATTGTTGGGCAGATATTATGTTTTAGGCATCATCTTTTCTGTTTACTTTTTCTTCCTCAGTTGTTTTTTTTAATATCCCTGCAAGACAACTGCTATAACTCCTGTATTTTTTTCTTTCTTTGTATGTTTAGTTACTGGCCGCATTCACACAGAGCCCATACTAGGCTCCAACAGTCCTCAGCCTTCTCCTGTAGTCTCTGTGCCTGTTTCCAAGTACCGGTCATACAGTTTCTTGTCTTATGTGGCTCCTGCCAAATGGCTTAGCTATCATTTCACTTCATTCTGGCACACATTGAGAGTTTGCATTCTGGAATGGAAGCCTTATTGTAAAGATATCTTTACCAAATATGGTGGTGAGCCCTAGCTGGTTTGGCTCAGTGGACAGAGCGTCAGCCTGTGGACTGAATGGTCCCGGGTTCGATTCCAGTCAAGGGCACATGCTTGGGTTACAGGCTCGATCCCCAGTAGGGGGCGTGCAGGAGGCAACCGATCAATGATTCTCTTTCTCTCCCTCTCCCTTCCTCTCTGAAATCAATAAAAATATATTAAAAAACACACAGACATACAACAAAAGAGGGTGGTAAGGGGTAAACTGGCTGAAGTTATATACAAGGTCCCCAGGAAACACAATGGAAAGGAGGTGATATTTGGTCTGTGCTTAAGTTAGAGGAGACCCCAGGGAGGTATGGCACCTCAGATGCACTCTTGAAGGATATAGGGTCTATCTTCTTTCTCAGAATGAGACTGTCAGTGTTGTTGGATGGTTGTACCATTTTATCCTGGTGTGAATGAGTCTCAAGAATGTCCTTTGCTGGGAACCAATTCCAACATGTCATAATTACAAGAGTTTCATCAGAAGGTTGGTGAAGCTTGGAGGGCTCAACAAGGGCTGAGCCACATATGTAGTTTACCTGTTTGAACGGCTGGAAAGGCACTTCCCCCAAACCTGAATAGGATAATCGTTTGCTGCCAGACAGCTCAGGGCATTTTATTGCCCCCTGTTGGCCAAACACCTGAACAGCAGTAGGCTATTCCCCAATCTGTCAATGCTTCTGTAAAACCTACCCTTTGAAGTGTATTATCTCCACCTTGCCTTAGGACAAATTGTGTTAATAAAAAGCACGGGATCCTGAGTCAAGGGATAGTCATTAGCTCCTTTAGCTGAAGCTCCTCTGACCTCCAATGCCTTTCAAAACTGTCTTTCGTCTTTGAACTCCTTCTTAATCATCTGCGCATCAGCGCTTTCTCCAGATTGCTGAACCCTTTGTAATACTGGGACAAGAACCCCAGCATTAATGGACGCCCACCCAGGGGCTCCAATAGTCCTGGTCTTGGCATTAGTAACAAATCTAAAACATTTCCTCTGTTCACTAAATTATCAGTAAACTCTTTCCCCTTTTCTTTTTTTTAAAATTTCTTAAAATATATTTTTATTTATTTCAGAGAGAAGAAAGGACAGGGAGAGAGAAATGGAAATACCAATGATAAGAGAGAATTATTTATCACCTGCCTCCTGCACACCCCACACTGGGGATCCAGCCCACAACCGGGGCATGTGCCCTGACCCAGAATCAAACCGTGACCTCCTGGCTCATAGGTTGATGCTCAACCACTGAGCCACACTGTCAGGGCCTTATATAGACTGCTATTTCATTTTATTCCTAACCAAGAATGAGTCATCCCTAGCAATACCGTATGCTTTTATAGTGTTTTCTAATTTTCCAGCTGCCTGCACCACATTATTTCATATGATCTTCACAGAGACCTGTGAGTGTAATAAGATTTCTACTATATCACCTTTTGAACCCTTTTAGTAACCTTTTAAATTCTTAAGTGGAATATAGGATTGACATGTGAGCCTTAGAAACCTGATTTTTCATTTAGCTTTACATATACTACATCTAATTTGACAAATACTATATACAGCATTGATTTGGATACAAAATTTGAATAAGGGCAACTTTCTCTGACAACTGAGGGGGAAGTATATACAAATTATCTCTGTTCAATAGATGATAAAAGCATAGGGAAACTTGGAAACGGATAGGCACCAATCTCTCCTGTGCATTAATAATTGCATCACTTTAATCCCATTTTGCAACTATCTTTGGCTTTCAAATGTGACTGGAACTATTTGGTAGGATACTGGAATAATTAACTATATCACCTGCTGATTTGTGTACCATGGTAAACATTGGGGTACAATAACATATGAATG
Organism: Eptesicus fuscus; assembly: GCF_027574615.1. Lineage (NCBI taxonomy): Eukaryota > Metazoa > Chordata > Mammalia > Chiroptera > Vespertilionidae > Eptesicus > Eptesicus fuscus. The sequence continues at coordinate 14,629,486 of NC_072482.1, read as the reverse complement.
CTAAATAGGATTGGTGACTGTTTTCACTGGTATAGCTAAGTAGATTTTCCTTTGAAAATTGACTCACATCTGCATCTCACTAAGTTGTACTATTTTTTCTTGTGATTCTTCTTTTTTATTTCTTCTCTCATAGATGTGATTAATTTTGGAGCCAAAAGTAAACTATGCCAAGGGTTAAATACTGGAATCAGAACGTAGGAGCTGAAAGGACCTTTGGAGCTCATTTGATGTCCACCTTTCTTTAGTTCCCACATGAAGAAACTAGGGGCCAAAAATATCAGCTAAACTATTCTGTTCAAAACTATATCTTCAAAAATATATTCACACTAAGCCATGCGTTATACTTTATGTTGAGGTGATTCTACATGAGAAATTATTAGAGAAGTTATTAGTTCTTTATCAAAAGAAGCTCATGTACTTTAACCTTTAACTTTAGCTGAGCGTTAACTTTCTTAAAACTTGTAGGGAAGTGATTCTAGTGATATATACATATGTGTATGAGTGTATATATACATACAGATATACAGGGTGTTCCTCAAAAATGTATACTCACTTTAACAACTGATAGCTCAATTTTGAAAATGAAATGTATTTTAACAAGCACTGCCTTTATAATTATTCAAAGTGTGGGTATATATATTTTGAAACACCCTATATATAGGCATTTTTAAAATTTTTATGAGAGGGAAAAAGTTAAGATGGTTTTGGAAACTTTTTAAAGTAATGATCATTTAAAGCTTTTTTTATTAAACTACTCATGAAATCAATTTGTATAGTGCAATATGTGGAGATAATTTGCTGAGTTAGTTAGACCATAAAATGGAGGTAATCTAAATGCTCTGGAACACGCCTCAGGATACATAGCACTAACAGAAGAAATGCCCGTAACTGCAGGTCATAGCAGGCCTGTGCCCTCCTTGTGCATGGGTCAAGCTCGAAGACCCAGCATCAGAAGCTGCCATTCTAAAATTCTAAAGTTGGTACTTTCTCCATGTATTTTCTAAACAAAAAATTTATAAAAATGCTTTTGCTAAAACAAGGGTGATAGTAATAGAGATAAAATTAGAAATCAGTTTTCCTCATTCCTCATGATTATTCTTTAGAATTACTTTATTCTTTGTATTTGATAAATTTTCTAATCATTCCATTGGTCTGTGTGTGGTCTGGTGTAATTCAGTGCTTTTGATATCCTCATGTAACTGTGAAAATGTAGTATAAGACCTATGTTTATTCCTAAACATTTTAGGATGAAATGAAGTCAGATTATCATATGAAAAATTAGGCAGCATTCCAAAGAACAGTAATCAGCTCAGTCTTTTACCTGTTAGATTTTAGTCCTGTGGAGAAATATGTAATGGCTACAACTCTCACAGAATGTGAGCAGAAGAGAACATGGTTGGAGGCACAAAGATGCCAAAAAATAAGAAGAGGAAAAAGAGGTATTATTAAATATGGACAAGGAAAGTACATATTTCGTAGGCTACTAAAAAATGTTATGCTTCAAAAGAAAAAAACTTTATGCTTCTAAAATTTTAAGAAATGCACCTGAAATGCATCTTTGGACGTCTAAACTATCATTTTTAGTTATGAGTAACAGAAAAATAGCTGCATATAATGTTGAACAAATTCAAGATATGCTGACATCTTTCTATAATTTTAATTGTATTTTAGCTTAAATAGTTAAATAGTATTTTAGTTTTAATAGTTAAATAGTAAATAGTTAAATTTTTAATAGTATTAACTATGGTTAATTAATACTATAGTATTTAAACTATAATATAGTTTAGTATAGTAAATAATTTAAGGTATATCATTTAAGCTGTAATCTAGTATGTAAATTTAATTTCAACTTCAAAATTTTTCCAAAATATACTTTTGCTTGCTTTCAAAACTTGATGTGTTTAGATTTGAAAGTTGCTTATGAATAACTTATATGCAGAATACTTTAAAAGAAAACTTTCAAATGGTTGTTGTTCAACTAATTTCACATTTAAATAAGAGTAACCAAAGAATTAGTTCCTTGTCAAGGTTGTTGTTCTTATACAATAATGCAGTCATTGTTTATTGGAAGTTTTTAAGCTTTGCAGGCTTATATTGATTGTGGCTGGTAATTCTTTTATATATACATATGGATTTTTGAGGCATGAGATACTGATAATTATAGACTTATCATATTTTTTAAAACTTGACTTAACTGTGTTTGACTTACTATTCTAAAAAAGAAGAGTTAAAATGAAACTCTAAAAAGTTAGGCACATCTTTTATCAATTTATATACTTGTTTATGTTTCAAATGTCTAAGACAGTGGAAGTCCAGTCATCAAACATTTGTTTAGTTCTCAATCCTTAAGCTGGGTCTGCATGAAGCAATTGGCTTGAATGTTTTGATCCAAACCTTCTTTTTGGCAACCATTTATTTGCCAGCAATGAAAATGTTTTGAAAGGCAAATAAATGTTTTTGTGGTTGGACTTTTCTATGGGATGTAAGGCTTGATTTAGTGATCTTACTTTCTTCTATTCTGAATGAGAAATTAATCTTGGGGAGAAAGACAAATGGCTTGGTTTTAGGCATTTATTATTCAGTTCCAGTTTTGTGTACCTAAACAGCTCTCATAGTTTGCTGTGAGGGTTAAATGAGATAATCTGTAGAAATCATGAAGCATAGGACAGTACATTCAACAAATGTTAGCATGAAAGGAGTATCAGCTGCTGTTTAAATATGGGTGATATGTCCTTATCTTGAGACTTTCTTAAAACCCCACTAAATGACAATATAATAATTTTAAAAGGTATGAAACTACAAAGACAAAATGAGAGAGGACAAAATATCAGATGAGAGATATAAAAAAATATTACTGAAGCTTTAAAGTGGATAGAAATGGTAAAGGTTTAACAGATCTGAGAGAAATAAAGCATTGGAACCTGAATATCAGAATTACTAGGTGTACGGGTTAATAATAGCGGATTTTGTAATAAAAGAAAACATGATAATTTCAAGAGAAACATCGAAAGTGCTTTATTCAAAGTAATATCCATTGCTAGCTACACATTTCCCCATCTTTCAGGTAATTTGTGGTTACTGTCCCAATAGAACTTTTCTTGTTTTGAAGCAAACCATTCAGAGACTTAATTTTTCATTTCTTCGTATGTTTTGAAGTGCTGCTCAGAAAGTGCATGTGCCATCAATCAGAACAAGTGGTAATCTGAAGGAACAAGGTCTGGTGAATAAGGTGGGTGGGTTAATACTTCCCAGGCAAGATCTTTTAATGTATCTTTAACTGGTTTTGAAGTGTGTGATGGTGCATCATCATGAAGCAAAATTACTTTGCCGTGTCTTCTGGCACATTCTGGTCGCTTCACAATGAGAGCGTGGTTCAAATTGATTATTTGTTGTCGGTAGTGATCAGTATTAATGGTTTCATCTGCTCCCCCTAACTGCTCTCCCCTGCCGGCCTGATCGCCCCTAATTGCTCTCCCCTGCTGCCTGATTGCCCCTAACTGCCTCTGCCTTGGCCCCCACCATCGTGGCTTTGTCCGAAAGGATGTCCAGAAGACGTCCCAGTCTATCCGGTCTAATTGGCATTTATTAGTATCGAAAGTATTATTTGATTTTTAATGTTACATACATTTTATTTATTTTTTTCCCCTGGGAAAAAAGAAACCCTCTTGTTTATTTGATTAAACAAAAAATAAAATAACCTGCATAGGAACTGTTTTAAAGTCCAAAGAGACACCAACTTTGTTTTAAGGTTGCAGTAGCTGATACAGGATCTCCTTGCTACCTTTTCCAGCCTTCTCTGTGGACCACAGTGATACATTCAGAAGTCCACTAGCCAGCACAGGAGTTTTTGAACCCTTATCCATTGGTTCTTCACCTGCTCATTGCCTGTCATGCCTGCGGCCTGCAGTATAACATTTAAGATTTAAAGTAAAAATCCACAGGGGGGAAAACCAAAACAAAAGCACTCACCCTAAATAAACACCCGCTTTAAAGGTTTGAGGGAAACCTTCTCCACTTAATTGATGGGGTCTGCACCACAGCTGCGATGCCCATTTAAAAGTGTCCAGAGGCAGACGGCACCCCAAGATGGGCTTGGAGATAGTTTCTGTTGCCTAGACAGTTATGCTGGGGGTGCATATTCCTTACCTACGCATGTCTGCCTTGGGGGGGAAAAAAAGTGTACTTAGTCTAATATCAGGCAAGATGCCCATGTTAATTTCTCCAATTCTGCATTTACCTTTCTCACAAAAGAAAAAAAAAAACTCAACTGAGTAATGTGTTCTACATTTAAAGCATTTGCTGACCAGGCATGACAGCTAATGGGCAGTATTAAACAAGATTCATTAAAAAACAAAACAAACAACAACAACAAATAACAACCCTCCCACCCACCTGAGTATATCTAGCATGCTAGTTAAAAACAGCCCTTACCCCACCCCCCCTTTCACCTGCATTGATTTTAGGAAAGAAAAAAATAAATAAAAAAAGAAACCTTACCACCCTAAAAACAAGAAAACCCCAGAAACGTGAGAAACCTACACAGACTCCTAGAAACATAAAGAATTATTACAGAGCTGGTTATTTAAAGAAAGTAAACACTTTGCATACATTTTAACTGAGAGAAAATTTTTAAAAAATAGAATTAAGTATTTATAACATACATAGCAAAGTGTCTGGTACAATTTAGATATTCAATAAATGATAGCTATTATTACTACTAAGATTATTAACTCTTCTAGTCAGTAAAGACATTGGTTATCCATTTCAAATGGAAAAGAAACATATAAACCTAGAAAAGTTATTTAATGTATCTAAAGTTATACATTTGCTTAGTGGTAGAGCTAGAACTGTAGTCCAGATTTCCTAACTCCCAGTTGCTTCAGACTCAACAGGAAATATTCAGAGAGGATCTTTGACGTTATCTATAGCTGTCAAGTATGGTTGCAAGCAGAGCTGTGCTTTCATAGTCTAACCTGGAATCTGGTCTTGTAAATAGTGCATGATAGACCAATGGATAGAAAGACAAACAAATCTTAGGCCAGGTGACTACCTAGACTAAGATTTTGCCTCTTTGTGACACAGCTTTCAACAACTCCTGCCTCTTAGTATGTATGAATGTATGTATGTATGTATTATGTATCCGCATAAAGGAAAGATCCAAGAAGCTAGCCAGAAACAAAAGGAAAAAAGTGCAACATACATGTTTATAAAGGAATACTTTCAGGCTGTTAATGATTTTTAAATCATCAAATTAATATTGTTGTACTTTTATTTACTTATTCTCTCTTTATTTTACTTCTTTCCATCACCATTTCTCCTCCTTATACCCTCTTCCACTTCTTCTCACCTCACAACTACCACACTGTTATTCATGTCCATGAGTTCTTTCTCTTTTTATTTTGCTATACTTTTTAAAAACTTTTGAAACTTTAGAGAAATCTTTCTACTGAATTTATGTGGGCCACAGCCAAATGCAGGGGTTAGTGACTTCATGTAGCCCAATTCATTTTTATTATAGATGGTAAAACTGAAAATCATCGAGGGGAAATAGAATGTCAACATTTAAGATTTATAAACTTCCTTTTGGGAATGGTGGTCTTGGACCTATAGATATTATTCAAAAGGAAGTTTTGAAGTGAGAATGTTAGGTAACTGGTTGAGGAAGATAAAAAACTTACTGACAACTACAATTAAGATATTGTAAACTGATTGTCATGCCTAAGTTAGGTAATAAACACTATTTTGTATGAAGATATAGATATTTTTTCTTTGAGAAAATTATTTTGAAGCCTGTATTTTAAAGAAGAAAGTGTATCCCACAATCAAGAATTTCTCATAATTTATTTAGTAAGTACTCTATTAGTTAAGATTCTCCAGAAAAACAAAACCAATAGGATATATGTGTGTGGATGGATAGATAGATAGATAGATAGATAGATAGATAGGCGGACATTTAGATAGCTAGATGGAATTAGCTCATATAATTATGGAGGCTGAGAAGTTCCAAGTTCTGTAGTTGACAAGCTGAAGACCCAGGAGAGGTGAGATGTAGTGCCAGATCCAGTCCAAAGGCCTGAGAACAATGAGATGTTTCATTTTAAGTCAGAAGGCTGGAAAATACCAAATGTCCTACTTTAAGACAGGCAGAAGGAAGTTCTCTCTTCTTTAGCCTTTTTGTTCTGATGACATTTTGGTCAATGACAGACCACCAATGATAGTGGTCCCATAAGATTACAGTGGAGCTGAAAAATTCCTATCACCTAGTGACGTTGTAACGTCATAGTATAACACATGTGTTTGTGGTGATGCTGGGGAAATAGACCTGTGGTGCCAGATGTACAAAAGCATAGTGCACACAATTATACAGTACAAAACACTTGATGTTGATAATAAATGACTGTGTTACTCGTTTATGTGTTTACTATACTATCCTTTTTGTCATTATTTTAAAGTGTAATCTTTCTACTTATTTAAAAAAAAAAAGAAGCTTTGCTGTCTAGCCGGTGTAGCTCAGTGGTTGAGTATCAACCTATGAACCTGGAGGGCACGGTTTGATTCCCTGTCAGGGGACAAGCCTGGGTTGCAGGCTCGATTCCCAGTAGGGGGGCATCCAGGAGGCAGCTGATCAATGATTCTCTCTCATCAGTGATGTTTCCATCTATCTCTCCCTCTCCCTTCCTCTCTGAAATCAATAAAAATATATATATTTTTAAAAAGTTTTGCTGTAAAACAGCAAGTCATATTAACCAGCTAGCAGCCTCATACATCTTGTGTTAACTGAATCTCTTGGTTGCATCATTTTCTCTTGTGGTGATTTAATCTTGTGTTGTTTTGTACAGTAATATACTATACAGTACAGACTTGTAGCCAAGGAGCAATAGGCTATACCATATAGCCTAGGTGTGTATTAGGCTAACCCGTGGTTGGCAAACTGCAGCTCGCAAGCCACATGCGGCTCTTGGCCCCTTGAGTGTGGCTCTTCCACAAAATACCACGGCCTGGGTGAGTCTATTTTGAAGAAATGGCGTTAGAAGAAGTTTAAGTTTAAAAAATTTGGCTCTCAAAAGAAATTTCAATCGTTGTACTGTTGATATTTGGCTCTGTTGACTAATGAGTTTGCCGACCACTGGGCTATACCATCTAGGTTTGTGTAAGTGCACTCTATATTTGCACAAAAACAAAATTTCCTAGCAATACATTTTTTAGAATATGTCTCTGCCATTAAGTAGTGCATGACTGTATGCAGTTCTTCAACTGATTGGTTGAGGCCCAGCCACATTAGGGAGGGCAATATGTTTTACTCATTCTACTGATTCAGATATTATCCTCATCCAGAAATATCCTCAAAAATAACACCCAGAATAATGTCTGACCAAATGTCTGGTTGACAAAAGTAACCATCACAAGCACACAAAGACATAAAGATAAAACTGAAATTACTGGAGCTTAAGTGTAGAAAAATAAGAGAGATAAACAAGAAACATAATGAGAATGAAGGCATATAGGGAAACTAGAGGCCGATGCACGAATTTCATGCAAAAGTAGGCCTTCCTTCCCCCAGCTGCCGGCACCGGCTTCCCTCTGGCACCCAAGACCCGGGCTTCCCTTACAGCCCCGGCTTCGTCAATCCGGAAGGTCATCTAGAAGGACGTTTGGTCTAATTAGCATATTGCGCTTTTATTATTATAGATATTTCAGTCACGCTTCAAAGACCACATTGAAGTTAGATTGGTCTTAAAGTATTTCTGTACACTATCATTTCTTGCATATTTTATAATTAACTAAATGTATATTTTTATTATAATAAAAAGTATAAATGTGCTATTATTTCATATTATTTTAATTACTGACTTGCTACAGTGAATAAGAAAGTATAACTTCTATTTATTTTCAAGGATTAAGAATTTGAGGGATTTTTTTTAGAATACAGAATCTACCTTTTGTTTTAAGCACTTGAAGATATTAAGAGGGTTGTTTTTTTTTTGTGTTTTTTTTTTTTTTTTGCGGGGGCGGGGGGGCGGTTCTGGTTTTGGTATTTCCAAAGCTGTTCGCCCATGTTTTAAGCTTGTGTTGTTGAAGAGGAATTTCTTTATTCTTTCTGGTAGATGTAGAGAAATATTTCTAGAAGTAAGCTAATGGGTAATACACACTTTAGTGTGATCACTGTAATTAGCTAATTAAATTGCTCACCTCACTTAGTAAAAAAGAAGAGGTCAGAGTTTGGGAGAGGTAAATTTGAAACAAGGGTCACATGAGGGCCAGATAGGCTTGGTGAGTAACACAATGGTAGCTTTCAGTCCAGAGGATTCACTTCACAGGAGTCCAAGGCGTATTAGTGAGAACTAGCGGTACTAGTGCTAGTAAGGATTCTACCTTAGGTGAGGGAAATTAGCAAATGGGGTGGATGAAAACTAAAGGTAAAGATTTCCTGCTAATTAACCAAGACATAAATTCCTGATCTCTACAATAGTTGTGTACTGGTTTTGAAAAGATGTTTTAAAATGTCTAACTCGCCCAGCAGTGTGGCTCAGTGGTTGAGCCAGGAGGTCACAGTTTGATTCCCAGTCAGGGCACATGCCCGAGTTGTGGGCTCCATCCCCAGTGTGGGGCGTGCAGCAGGCAGCTGATCAATGATTCACTCTCATCAATGATATTTTTCTCTCTCTCTCCCTCTACCCCTCTGAAATCAATACAAATATATTTTAAAAATTAAAAAATAAAATGTCTAACCCTTCATCTTTATTTTCTCATTTTTCCTACTTAATGTTTGTAAATGAATGTTTTTGAGAGTGTTATAAATACAGACTATATAGATGTAGTGTGGATAAATAACTGACTAATGGGAAAGCTGTTTAGGGATATATACTTATCCTGACCCTTTCTTAACATAGTAAAGTTACTGATATTTACGTAGTACTTGACAGCGCTGCCTCTTGTTCTCTGTATGTGTACAGACGAATGGACATTGAGTCCATATTCTTCTTCACACTGATTGCATGTATTTTAGACTCTGATAGGAATGTTTTTATTTGGAAAATACACACATGTGTATACATATTTCCCTGGTACTCTTCCAGTTTTTAGAAAAAATGTTTAAATTTTCCTGCTGAAAACATTTAGATTCTTTCTGAATAAATACATCATCTTTTTAAAAAACCTTCCCCCAAGATTTCTTTTTAAATGGTTCACAGTTAAATTTAAATTTCTATATTTAGGTAGAATTATGTTTATATACCAACCACCAGTATCCAGGAAGTTCAGTGGTAAGGTTGACACATAGGGAGTTTGTAGTCTATTTTGTAGTCTGTGTATTTAGACAAGGTTTGAAGCTTACTTAGCAAAATCGCTTAAACCTTCAAGCAGAATTTCTTAGTACAAATGCTCTATTTGATTTCTTATAATTGTTAAGATAACAGTGTGTCACTTTATAAAGATTAGTTCTCAGTAATATGTGTTAGATTTATTCCTTTCAAAGAACGGTGCATTCAGAAACAGCTTTTATATGTAAATATTTTTGTAATATTGGATAGAGTTGGTTTGGTGCAATCACTATGGTGTGATCAAGTTTGAAAGAAGTTACAGGCACATTTTTGTAGAGTTTTCTGCAGCATCTTTATTTTTTTCAGCTGGATGTATTTTATGTTCCTTCTAACTAATCAAAATAAGAAAGTGATTGCCTGTGCCAAAAAATAGGACTATCATTTTTCACATTCTTTTCTTTTCCAGGGCATTTTCAAGTAAGATTGTGTTTCTAGGACTTCTGAATTCCAGAAAACTCCCGACTTTGTAGATATAAGGGCCCAGATGAACATTTCAGGGGGACTCTAACTTTTCATGCAGTATGTTTTGTGTTGTGCATTCCAGATACAGTTAACTTTTTGTGTGCATGTGATTAGTGTGGAAAGAAATTAATGCAGTCCCGTATTATGATTTATGGACTGAATCCTTTGCCCACTGAAGACTTGCCAAAACTAAAACTATTTTTTTTCCTTTGGATATTAGAAACAGCTACTGTTTTTGTTGATCTTTTAAAGGTCTGAATGGGCCTATTTCAAATCATACCAGCATGGGAGTTCAGATTAATAATATACTTATTCAACTAGTGATACTGAGTGAAACCATTGCTCACATGGATATGAGGATACAATTTCATAAAATTATTTTCAGGTGTATTAATGCATTTCTGGAAGCTGCACATGATTTTTCTTTTGCATGAAAGAAATCAAGGATTTCTGTTTATTGTATCAGTTATAGGTGGGCTTATAAGTTAATTTAATTGCATTTTTTATACCTTAAAACATAAGACATTTTACTTTTAAAAACAGTAATGTGATGGCTGAGTTGTTCCCCAAAATGTTTAATTTAATGTATTTTTTCTTTCTTGAGACATCATGACTGCCATGTATTTAATTTATATTGAGAAAAATTCCTAAATTTTGTTGTTGTCAGTTACACCAAGCTGCTGAAGTTTCTCAGCTCCGGGGAGCAAGGGTAATATCTCCTGAAGATCTTCTGTTTTTGATGCGCAAAGATAAGGTAATCTAAAATGTTCTACTGAATTAAAATGCAATGTTTGGTGCTTAACTATACTTATATGAGGAAATTAAATACCCTTTTTACATAGCTTTCAAATTGGTATCATAACTACTGAATTGGTATTTTAGTCTTCATAGTTTGCATGAAGTTTACAGTAAACTTCATAGTTTACTGTAAAAGAATTTTTTTTTAACATGGACAAAGGCATGTATGTAAAACTATGTTGACAACTAATTCTCACTTATCTGTACACACCTATTTTGACATGTTCATTGCTACATAATAGTCATTAAATATTTACTGTTCTGATAAGTGAGTGGCATATTTACCTTTCTTCTAATTTTATACAGTATTACAGGCTTTCAGAGAGTAATTTTTTACCTTGAAATACAAAGTTTATTCTGTGACACTATAGGAAATAGAAAATCAATCAAGATGTATATTCCATTAGCATGAATATATACCATAATGTCTAGGGTTTTTTATACTTAAGATCTACTTTTATTATTCTTTGAACACTGTTATAGAAATATCTGAACTGGTATTTACATGTCTAATTTTGTCATAACTCTCTTCCATGAGTAGCTAGTTGAAAAATATTTTATAAAATTTTATGGGTTTTAATAAGTTTCATGTAAAAGTTACATGTAAAAATATAATCACAGTGTGTTGTGACAGATGTAAATGAGCAAGCAATGCCTCGTTCCCAATGTCAGTCCCATCTTTCATTTCTCCACTGATGTTTCCTGGCCTTTTGTTACACTCACCCATTCCTCTGCCACCATTTTTGTGTGCTTGTGGCTCTGTTTTTTATCAAAAGGCTTCCCATTTGACCTTTTGGATAAACTTTTGGCTCATTACCTCTTAGCTAGTCTGAGGAATATAAAGGAAAAGAAAAGAAATATCTTCACTTTCAAGAAAGTATAGTTTAGTTTAGAAAACCAGTATGATTTAGTTGAAAGAAGCAGTTTAAGACTCACACAATTTTAAGATTATATGATTAGATGTAGAAGATGTAGGATTTTTTTGCAGTGGAGGTTTCTGCCTGGGGTAAGACTCATGCAATTATATCTAGAATGAACCAAACACAGAAGAACTCACCAGGATTCTGGTTGAGTAATCTAGACAAAATCTGATTACTGTGTTGGCTCTGGAACTGGATAGGAAGGAAGAATTCGAAGAGATCATGAAGAGTCAAAATAGGCAGGATTTGGTGACCATTGAACTTGGAGGACTAAGGAAAAATAGGCTTACATAGCAGTGGTCCTGGGAGGAAGGAGCCGAAAGGTGCTGTTGGCAGAAATGAGGGCCTGGAGCCCCGATTCCCTATGAAGGCATCTAGGAAGAGGGAATTAGCAGAATGTATCTAGTCAAGTTTTCCTTTTCACTGACGGAGGTGAAGAGGCTAGCACACACACAAAAAGTCCACATTGGCACGTTTTCCTGCCTTTGGGGAAAGTAAAATTTAAAATCCTGTTGAAACTTTAGGAGCACACACTAATTGACAATGCCCTTTACTGTCCAGTGGGACTCTTAACCAGAATCATTTCAGCACCTGAGAACATAGCTGTAATATTATATTTGCAATTGTTATCATCTTTCTCCTTAAAATAATACTTTTATTTATATGATGATATTTTCTGAACAGAATTTAAAGTAGTTTACAGGAGTGATATAAAACAAAATACAATCTCAAGTACTGAACAAAATCAGCAAAGAGAAAAGGATAGCGAAAGACCTGTTTTTTTCTTTTCATGATTTCAGTTTATATAAAGCAGTATTTATTGACTGTCTATGTTTTACACTAGGCAGTTTATTTATTCCTCACAATAGTCCTGTAACATAGGTACTTTATTTACTTTGTAAATAAAGAAACTAAGGTTCAAAGGTTATCTTTTACCTGTGACCGTGCTAAGCTCCAGCTGCAAGACTAATTTTAACCTCAATTTTCCGAAGTATAAAAAGGAGATGATTATAGTTGTCTATATCTCAGGGCTACTGAAAATATAAAATAAAATGCATGTAAAAGAGCTTTGTAAAATGCAATAGTTTTCAGCTGTTACGGTATCTTAACCTTAAAGGTCAAGAACCAGTAATAATACATTCCAAGTGTGAGCGCACAACAAATTACAAAGTATTTGTAAGTTACTTTTAGAGCTAAGCAGTATTATGGTTTTCTAATAAACCTAAGGAAAGCCATCATTAAGACCCAACTATCATTAATCAGCTTTGAGTTTCATAAAAATATGTTTCTCATATTACTGAATGTTTTCCAGAAATATAAACCAGCTCTTCTAAATAAAATAAAAGTCTCAGAGAATAAAACACAATAAAAGGAGAGTGCATGCCTTTTTAAGCAGTTGTTACAAAATTCTTGTCTGGATTGCTTATAAATCATTTAAAAAAATAAAATAGCTTTGTATGGAGAGTGTGATATTTCTCACAGTCTTCAGAAAGAATTTAAAGCTCTTTATACGACCAAAATATAAAGGTAATTATTGTGATTCTAGAGCATCTGGATACTTGTAAATGAAAAGTGCTTTTAAAAATACTTGTGTTTCAACTTTTATGTTTAATTTGTGACTACATTTTTTTTTTTTATTACATAGTATTATGCTGGGAATTGGCGTATTTCCCCCAGTGATTCTGGGGTACTACTTTATTGAATTTAGTTATTATAGTCTTTACTCAGTAAAGTGAATATATGTATAAGTTTTCTTATTTACTGATTTCATATTTTTAATAGAAAAAACTTAGAAGACTGTTAAAATACATGTTTTTCCGAGACTACAAATCAAAGATTGTCAAAGGCATAGACGAGGATGATCTTCTTGAAGGTAATCTAAACAAAACACTAAACTAGAACAGTGACACAGGTATGCTGGACCTCACATTTATGCAATGTCAATGAAGGTATTCTAGTCAGAGTAGAATATATGTACTTCTGTTAAATAATGTAGTTTAGAAATTAACCAAAATTTTATTTAGTTGACAGCTAATTCTTATCATTTTCTACTTAGATGACTTAATAGTAATCTGGTATTTAAATTCTTTCTTTTAATAATATGACCTGATTTACATCAGAATATCATGAAACCAGGATACTAGAAGTTAGGATTTCAATATCTTTTTGCAGCAGTAGAGGAACACACAATTAAACCTATAACACTAGTCTCCAATGTTCTGCCTACAATGTTCTTCAACTTTTATCTTTTTTTTTTTTACTGGGGTACAATTGACAAATTGTTGATTTAAAACATTGTTTTAGCAAGCATAATTTTTCTCTTGTAGATGTAGAGAACCAGACCTATTATGTCCTTGAAATTGATACATATGGGGTTTTCTTAATTTATTATAGAAAGTATCTGATATGTTTTATGATGTAAAATCACCTTGTTTTGTGTGTATTTCTATGCTGTTTGAAATCCAGTAAAAAAAACTTACGCAGAGTAGAAAATTTTCCTTATCTAATTTTCCAACTCAATTCTCCATTCTGGAATATTTAGAAAAAATATTATTGTTGCAGAATCTAACAATGCTAAGCCGAAATAGATAATTACTAAACAATGCTATTGAATTAAAATAAATACAGTTGACCCTTGAACAACATGGATTTGAATTGTGGGTCCATTTATATGCAGATTTTTTCAATAAATAATATAAATGTATTTTCTCTTACTTAAGATTTTCTTAATAACATTTTCTTTATCTAGTTTATTTTATTGTAAGAATGGAGTATATAATATATATAACATAAAAAAATATGTGTTAATTGACAATGTATGTTATCAGTATAGCTTCCAGTAAACAGTAGGCTATTAACCTTTTGCACTCGGATGTCGAGTGTGACTCGACACGGTTAGCATCGGTAGCAGCTTTTTATACTCTTTGAATGTATCAATAATTTGAAATATAAAAAAATCCAAATAAATAAGTTTGTATGTAAAGAAACTACAGTTTTTTGTTCTACTGCCGTGCTTTGTAAAATCTGGGGTATTTAAAAAATTAAATCCTGAGTAGAATAAAGGAATCGAGAAAAAAGCAAGCGAGTGCAAAGGGTTAATAGTTAAGTGCCGGGGGAGTCAAAAGTTACAGGTGAATTTTTGACTGAACTGTGTTTGGTACACCTAAACCTCACATTGTTCAAGGTTCAATGCATATTAGTTTTAAAAATAACATATTTTGGATTTAACATAGTGACTGCATAGTGGTATTTATTGCTGACATATATTGATAAAGTATCTAAACAAACTCTACTGGATTAAGAATTCCAGAAAACCAACTGAAGAGTTAACAGACTTTTAAAGAAACTACTTTCATTTACCCTCAACAAATCAGCAATTGTAATAGCCATGCAAAAAAATATTCTCATCAAATGTTTAGTCAGTGTTGTCTATTTAATATTCCTGAAATTCTCATAGAATTTAATTCCTGGAAAGTAGTTCTCCAGATTAATTTAAATGTTCCCTTTTATGAAGAGCATAAAGAGTACAGATTTGAAGTAGATTTGAATTTCAATTAATCTGCTTTCTCTCTGTAAGACACTGAGGGTCAGTTTTCTTATTTGTAAGTCAGAAATTATACCAATTACCATGTGTAGTTATTATGAAATTTCAACCTAATGTATGAAAAGCTCCTGATACATTCCTGCCACTGAATAAATGATAGCTGTCAATACCGTGCTTTGAACATCACAATGCTCAGAATGGTAAGACTAGTATCAGTTGCACTAGCGTCGTCATATCAGTTCTCTGTCCTCTCTTATTAATTTCAAATATCTCCTCTTTATACTCATTTAAGTTTTCTAATTTTGTGTGTCTTATATAAAATTTTTTAAAAGTTGATATAACATGTACAATAAACTATTTACTCAAGTAAAATACATCTACTGAGGTGGGATTTGTATAATGACCATGTGAAGAGTGTGGTTCTCTTCCCCAGTGAAAGACGTTTACCTAGTGAAAATTTTTTTAATTATAGTTTAAGTTTTTGGGTTTTTTTAGTAATTGTCCCAAAAGCATACAGCAAATGAAGAAACAAACACATGTTCAAGAAAATCTTCTAAATCTCATTAAGACCAGTGAGTCTGTTGCTTTTGAGCCATGACCTACTCCCAATATTCCTCTCTTCCCAGCCTACCTTGCCACCCCATCTCAGTATGATAGAAGCTTTACTCTGGGCAAGTGTGGCCAAGAACACTGGACACCTGGTTTTCCAGCTTCCAGTCTAGGGTAACAGTTTCACCTCAGGAGGGGCAGGAGGTCAGCATCTATCATCTCTGGCTTCACGTTGCAGAAGCTCTATTCTAGGCAGGCATAACTACATGGACTGGAGCTTCCTCTCATCCTCTATTCATAGGGAAGTTCCACTGCAGACATAGCAGGCTGAGAATACTGGGCCCTGATTGCCCCCACCTTAGCTTTCTCGTAGAGAGTAAAGATCCATGTCTGAAGGGACAAGCCTAAAAGACAGAATTCCCATCTTTGACCAACTCCCGATTCTTAAATCCAGGATAGTTTCTTCAGGAGACACTGATTGCTGTTTCCACCCCCAGCTCCAGTATAGTGGTCAAAGATTCTGCCCAGAGGGAAAGGCAGGACGATAACTGGACAGCTCTGCAGCCCTCCCTAAGGGGACTGACTGGAACAGAGCAGGTAAAAAACAGTGGAGATCCTTGTGGTGAGCAATTAAGAGGAAGCTGGTAATTTCTTGATACTTGTTACAACAAGCATAAACAGTGCATAAGCTAAAAGTTTAACAGAGGAAACAAAGGGAAGAGACAGATAAGAAGTGTCCTCCTGGGATCAGAGCAAAACTTAAAAGCTGACAGTAGCTTAACTCTGCAAAGAGGTCCAGCATTATGTAGATCATTCTGTGGAGCAATCCATGCTCAAGAATATTAACAAAAGCAATAGAGCAGTCAGCCAGGAATTAGTGGAAGTAACAGCTGTATGTGATATCAATAAATAGAGTCAGACCAGTCAGTAACTTAGTGGAGAGATCAGGAAAAGTGAAAGCCAAAGAGAAACTGACTAAAAGCAGTCATCCCTGGGAAATGAGAAGACTGTTTGTATGCTCAAGTCTGTGCGTCTGAGGAGCAACTTCTGAGGCTGCACACTAAGAGGGAAAGCTATTGTATTGAACTGGTTCAGCCGTCACTGAGCAAATAAACAAGCAAATGATGACAACAAGCCCCAGGCAGGGAAGGGAATTATTATCTAAGTTGCTGCTATATACTACCTGACTGTAGTATACTACTCCATTTTCAACAGCCGTAATAACAAAATACTAGATATGCAAAGAAATAGGTATATGTGATCCCTGAAAGGCATCAGGGAGCAGACAACACAAAAGGCCCAGATGTTGGACTTGGAGACAAAAACTTCAAAATACCTATTATAAATATGTTCAAAGAATAAAAGGAGACCATGTTTAAAGAACAGAAGAAAGTATGATTGCAGTGTTTTATAAAATAGAGAATATCAATTAAAAGTTAGAAATTATAAAAAGAAGCTAATGGAAATTCTAGAGTTGAAAAGTATAAAGCCAAACTGAAAAAATTCAGTAGAGGGGCTCATGGTAACTTTGAATGAAAAATATTTGAAGAAAAATAATCAGTGAACTAGAACAGATTGTTAAAGATTATGCAGTCCGAAGTACCAAGAGAAAAAAGAATGAAAGAAAATCAAAAGAGCTTCAGAGAAATATGAGACACCATTAAGTGAGCCAACATATGCATAATAAGACTACCAGAAGGTAAGGAAAGAGAAAAAAGAGCAGGAAAAAAATATTCAAAGAAATAATGATGGAAAAGCTTCCAACTTTGATGAAAACTATTAATCTATACATCCAAACAGCTCAACAATGTCCAGGTCGGATAAACACATAGCAATCCACACTTAAGACACATTCTAGTAGAAGTGTTGAAAGACAAAGGCAAAGAGAAAATCATGAAAGCTGCAAGAAAAAAGCACCTCATCATATACAACAGAACCCTAACAATATTATTAACAGCTGACTTCTTATTAACAATACTAGAGGCCCAGTGCACGAATTCCTGCACAGGTGGGGTCTGGCTGGCCCGGCCCCAATTGGCGGATCGGGGTCAGGTCAGGCCTGTTGGGAGGAGGAGACAGCAGGAGGTTGGCCAGCAGGCCTGCCCTGATCAGGGCCCAATTAGGGCTGGGCCAGCTTGGGGGAGGGGCCACGGTCCTGCCACGTATTGGGGTAGGGGGGCCGATTGAGGACAGGGCAAGCCGTGGGGAGGGGCTGTGGGCAGTGGGCCAGCCGGCCCTGCCCCAGAATGGAGCTAGGGGAGGCACTGTGGGAGGTTGGCCAGCCAGCCCCATCCCCAATTGGTGTGTGTGGGGGGGTGTTTTGGGGGCCAGTGGCCAGGGGGAGGGGCCATGGGTGGTTGGGCTCTGATTGGAGTGGGGGGGCCGACCGGGGGCAGAGGTGGCTAGGGGGAGAGGCTGCAGGCTGATCGAGGTGGTAGGAGCCCATTGGGGGTGGGGCCATCTGGGGGGAGGGGCTGCAAGAGGTTGGCTGGCCAGCTCCACCCCCTATTGGAGTTGTGGGGGGGGGATCAGGGGCGGGGCCAGCCAGGGGGAGGGGCTGCAGGCCAATCAGGGTGGGGCAGGCCAATCAGGAGTGGGGTCAGCCAGGGGAAAGGGCCTGCAGGGGGCGGAAGTTGGCCAGCTGGTCCCATACCCGATCGGGCCAGTTCGTTGGCCACAGTGGGCGGCATAGCAACTGGTCGTTATGGTCATTATGGTGTTCTGGTCGCTGGCTTTATATATATACTAGAGACCCAGTGCACAAAATTCGTACACGGGAGGAGGTGTGTGTGTCCCTCAGACCAGCCTGCACCCTCTCCAATGTAGGACCCCTTGAGGGATGTCCGACTGCCCATTTAAGCCCTAAACTGAAAGAAAATATGTCAACCAAGAAACATGTTCAGCAAAACCTTTAAAAAATGAAGGCACAATAAAGATATGTCCAGATAAACAAAAACGGGGGAATTTCTTGCTAGTGGACTCATATGAAGACTGCTAAAGGAAGTTCTTCAGGTTGAAAGCAAGTTGTACCAAATGACAGTTTGAATCTACACACCCATACACAAGGAAGTAAAGATAACTATGTAGGTTAATATGAGATGATATAATTTCATATTTATTTTTCTTCTCAACTGATTTAAAAACAATACTATAAAGCAATATCAATATTTATAATGTTGGGTCTGTAACATGTAGGTATGTAATGTATTTAATATTAACAACATAAATGAAATGGGTGGTAACAGAGCTATATTGGAGTCAGGAGTGACACAAGATGGTTGTTCAAATTGCAAAAAGAAATGAAAAGAAATAGACTTGGTAAATAAATATATAAATATTTACTTTTTTTCCTATAAAGACTGAAACTGCATCCAGAAGAAATATAAAATCTGAGTAGACCTATAATAAATAGTTTGAATTAGTCATTTAAAAACTTCCTCCAAAGAACAGCCCATGCCCAGATGATTTCACTGATGAATTCCAACAAATGTTTAAAGAACAATAATACCAATACTTTCTCACTCTACAAGGTCAGTATTACCTTATATGAAATCCATGCAAAGACATCACAAGGGAAAAAAAAAACTACAGACTAATGTCTTTTTTAATATAGATGCAAGAATTCTCAACAGAATACTGGTAAATCAAATCCAGCAACATCTAAAAAGTGTTATACACCATTACCAAGTGGGATTTATCCCAGAAATGGAAGATAGGTTTAAACTTAAAAAACAATTTGTGTAATTCATCATATTAATAACATACCAGGTGTACCGGTTAATAATGTGGACTTTTTTCAATAGATGGAGTTACACATATGTTCATATATATATGATTTGATATGTATGCTATTTTGTTGTATTGACAACAAGCTTCAAACCTTCATATGTCAGATTTGCTGAAGGTGTTAACATCATAGATATTTTTACGCTTAAAAATGTTGAATTTCATGCCAAAAAAAGAGCATTTTCGGAAAGTTTTAATTCATTACTTTATTTTGAAGAAAAGTGCTGCTGAATACTTCGGGAAGCTTATGATGAACATGCTTCATCTCAAGATACTTGTGAACACTGGTTTAAACGCTTTAAAAGTAGTGATTTCTATGTGAAAGACAAAGAACGTCCAGGTCAACTGAAAAAGTTTGAAGACCAACAATTACAAGCATTATTGGATGAAGATGCATGTCAAACTCAAAAACAAACTTGCAGAAAGATTAAACATTGCTCAGCAAACAATTTCCGATCATTTACAAGCAATGGGAAAGATTTTAAAGGAAGGAAATGGCTGCCACATCAACTGAATGAAAGACAAATGGAAAACCGAAAAGTCATCAGTAAAATGTTGCTTCAACGACACGAAAGAAAGTCTTTTTTGCATCGAATTGTGACTGGTGATGAAAAGTGGATTTATTTTGAGAATCCCAAATGCACAAAATCATGGTTGATCCAAGTCAACCATCAACATCGACTGCAAGGCCAAATTGCTTTGGAAAGGAGACAATGCTCTGTGTTTGGTGGAATCAGGAAGGTGTGGTGTATTATGAGCTTCTAAAACCAGGTGAAACTGTTAATACTGATCGCTACCAACAACAAATAATCAATTTGAACCATGCTTTGATCATGAAACGACCAGAATGTTCCAGAAGACATGGCAAACTAATTTTGCTTCATGATGACGCACCATCACACATTTCAAAACCAGTTAAAGACACGCTAAAAGATCTTGCCTGGGAAGTATTAACCCACCCGCTGTATTCGCCAGACCTTGCTCCTTCAGATTACCTACCACTTGTTCCAATCGGTGGCACACGTACTTTCTGAGCAGCTCTTCAAAACGTACGAAGAAGTGGAAAATTGAGTCTCTGAATGGTTTGCCTCAAAACAAGTGTTCCTCCTGATATTTCCAGTACCCAACTGGCTCTATACATAGTTATTAAAATACTACTGACTATATTTCCTATGCTGTACTTTACATCCCCATGACTGTTTTGTAACTACTGATCTGCACTTCTCAATCCCTTCACCTTTTTGAAAGCTCTCTTGTGTATCTTCTTTGACAGGCACTAATTCCATTCATGAAGGCTCCTCCCTCATGACATAATTACCTTCCAAAGTGTTTACCTCAAAATACCATCACATTGGTGTTAGGTTTCAACATATGAATTTTAGCGGGGACACTCAGTTCACAGCAATGACCTCTGTCAGGTTGAGAAAGTTCCCTTCTCTTCCTAGATTGTTGAGTGTTCCTCTCATGAGAGACTTTTGGATTTGGGTAATCCGCCATGGGAGGACATGAGAAAAGACTGCCATCTGCAAACCAGGGAGCAGGCCTTCCTCAGACACCAGGTCTACCAGCACCTGATCTTGGCCTTCCCAGCCTTCTGAACTATAAGAATAAATATTTGTTCTTTAGCCATCCAGTCTATGCTATATTTACTATAGCAGCCAAAGTGACCAATATAGCCATCTATGAAAAACTCACAGCTCACATCATAATTAACGGTGAAAAAAAATGGATGTTTTCACCCTAAGATGTTGGGTTATCTTTATTTGATATAAAGATATTTTATCACATTAAAAAACAATCTAGTTCATTCTCACTAATTTACTCACTAATTCAGACTGATACTTTAATGCATTAAACTTTATTAATTACCAATTGCAATATTGTAATAACTTTCTAAGACTTATGTTTTGCTTTTAAATAAGTATGATAGTTTTATCTTTTAAAAGAAAAATAATAAAATCTCATCCCTTTCGGTTTCAAATGTTTGCCACAGCAATGTGTATAATAATCTCTTATTTTAATGTCTCAATTCAGATGGGTTTTTTTTAATGCCTTTGTTTTTAATGAGGCCTGCTATAACAGGATTCTTTTTCCAAATCTGAGAGCCTTTCCCCCTTTATTTGCGGGGGGGGGGGGGGGGGAGTGGAATTTTAATCCATTAACACTTTTTGTGGTAATTGATAATTTGATTTTATTCTCTCAGTCTTATGAGATGAATAAATGATTTAATTCTATAACACTTACACTTTTATTTTTGATGCAAAGATTCTTTTAAAAATTATTTTGAGAAAATTCTAATTATGAATTTCATGTTCATTACTCAATACATGATCGGTACTGATATAACCTTATTAAACATTTTTTTCTTTCCTTTATCTCCATGAAGACAAACTGAGTGGCAGTAATAATGCAAACAAAAGACAGAAAATCGCACAAGACTTTCTCAACTCTATTGACCAAACAGGGGAACTCTTGGCAATGTTTGAAGATGATGAAATTGATGAAGTTAAACAAGAAAGAATGGAGGTATAGTTCATTCTTCCCTTTTTACATTAAAGAATAACATTGCAGTTCGAAGTGCCTATGCTATTTGGTTCTGTTATTATATTCCTTACATGTCGTCTGAAATGCCTCAATCAGTGGTTTCATGTCTGAAGACAGCACTGTGCAGTGGAGTAGCCTGGAGAGGATGTGAGACTCTGCCTTCAGAGTTGATGTGGAGAGAGGACTTCAGTTTCCTGTTTCTCTGTTTCCTTCTTTGAGTATAGATAGATTTCCCTCAGCTTCCTTCTTTTTTTCAGGATCTTAATTTTACTGATATTATTTTATTCCTTAAAAGCTAATTCATGATTAGATATTTATTTATTTTTGTTCCAAATATCTAGTTAGCTTTGTGAGCAAAGGTAATCTTTAACTGCATTTGTGTTGGAATATAGCGTGAAGAACTTTTTCAGGCTGTAGTTCCAGGCTACGGTTGGACTCACCAGCTAAGGTAGTATCCAGGGCAATTACATGCTTTATATCACTTTAACACAAAGTTAGTGACATATTTTTGGATTCCCTGGATATATTTAACAATGAATATGAAAATTGTATGCCTTCTATTAACCTCAGCTTATCTATTCATAAAATTGTTTCCTTAAATACTTTGGGAAAATAAAAGTAATGATTGATTTCATTTGAATGCCATCCAAAATACAAGGCGTTATTCTTATGATACTTCTTATTATTATACTTTTACATATTAAAAAAAAAATCCCCATTTTCCCTTTTCTCTTTAAATTAGGCAAGAGAGGTAATTTCAGAACTCCAAAAGATCGCGCTAAGTACCCACTTTATCATAGTCTCTATGCATGCTAAGAATATTATTATTTCATGTTAAATTTTGGAGGAAGTCCAATAGACATACATGGTTTATAAACTTTAACAGCCTTCTTTAAAGAATTAGTATGCTTAGATCAGGAACTGTGATCTAAAAGCAGTGTTCTTCTTAGGTATCAATTACCTTAGAAATGTGTGGTTATCTTGGTTTGGGGCAACTGCAAATGGTTTTAGTTCAACTCTGCCTTGGGCCAAAAACATGCTCAGTTGTCCCATGCAGATGATAAACATATATTTCTGATGTCATTATGGCCTAAACAGGATATGATTGTTTAGTGGCATGGTTTCACTTATGACAGAGAGAAAATATTGTTTATGCTTTATTTTAAAAACATTTTTACATTATACAAATGGGCATGAAGGAAGATTCATTAAGGAATAACTCTACAGAAAACATTAGTAAAATTGAACAAGTAGCTTTTCACTCTTGATGGGAAAATCTGTGTGAACTAAGCCCATTGCCCAGAAGGGCATTCCCCAATCAAGGAGAAGAGAAGTGGAGCGTGTTGAAACACTGAGCCATCATAGCAAGCTACTGTAGGCCTGGAAAGATGATGAGTTGTTAAGGTACAAGTTAGAGTCAATAGCATTTCTGTCAATGCTGGGTGGAATAAGCTTGGGAATTTATGCAGTTTATATACCTGTAGTTGCATTATACATTACTTAGAATTAACCATGATAATAATATATCAATAGTTGATAAAAATAGTTGCAATGAAAGTCAGCTTTATCTATATAATAAAAATTAGATTGGTAGTTTCTCTAAGCTTTATAGCCTAACTAAAATCTTCTCTAACCAAGATTTTTTTAAAAGAGCAGTTTTGAGATGCTACTCCTCCAAATAACACAGTTGTACTGAATAAAAGTGCTGAACTTGTAGACATAACTGTAGACAGTAGAAAGTGGAACCGTTAAGAGCACAGGCCTTGCCTGCTTCTAATTTGACAGGTTATAGTTTCAAGCATAAACCACAACTGTGGCAGTCCATATGAAACCACTTTGGACTCACAGACTGCAATCTCTTGCTTTTAAAGTGCAGTAGAATAATCAGTCCTGGCATCACTCAGTGATTTAATTTTCCTCTAAGCATCACTTACGGTTGCAGAAACTTTGTTTACTACCTTCTCTTCTAGGATGTATGAAAATGGTAGAGACCTACCAGCAAAGCTTATTATTGTTTTTCTTTCTTTCTTCTTTTTATTTTCATTTAAGTATAATTTAGAAGAGAAAAATTTTATAGATATACATAAAAACTCACTTGGGACCCTCGCTTTTTCTTAAAACATTGAGCAAGCATACAAATAAAACAACAACAGAGTTCTTTCCTTTTCTTTTCCAGCTGATTTCTGTGTGTATCTGGCTCTGTATTCCACTCAGAATTTATATCATTAATATTAAGTATTATGTGATTTTAAATATAAAAATGTCTAAATTTTTATATCCATTTCTACTTGCTAGTTCATTATCATGATAGTTAACTCTTACACTATTTCTTTCTCTCCAGCACCAAATTTTTAATACTTGGGTGTAAGTATACTAGAGAGCTATGATCCGTGATCTCTGAAGATCTTTCTAAATTATCAAATAAAGATTAAATAACATTCATAATTGCTTCAGAGTATTTGAGAGACTGGGAAAGAGAAGCAGGGAAATGGTGGGCATAATAATACATATAAATACACTCCCCTCCAACCACCTCTCATCCTCACTTAACCCCACCTCAGAATGACACAAGTGTGTTTACTGTATCTTACATTCTAAGTTTTGAGATCTGATCCATTGAACATCAGCGGTGTCAACCAAAGGCCAAGAAAGGATCGCTAAAAGCTGCATTTGGAGTTTCTTAATGGAGGAACCGTGGTCACTCACAGAGGAGCTTTGCCTGAGACCCAGCTGCTCTTCTGCTAAAGAACCTCAGGAGCTCAAGTTCATTACTCATCAAGTTAAATATCTGGTCTAATAAGCCATTAGGTTTGTGAAGGGGACATAAAAATAAATGCTTAAAATTTTGGGTGAACTCTTACCTCTGACTAACCTTCTTTGATAAAAGTAAACAAGAGAGCCAAGATTGGAGCTCACCAGAAAGCAGCCTTTACACAGATTGTGGTGACAAAATTCGCAGTGACTGTTCATCTTGTGTTTCCAAGTCAGAGGCCTAGCACTGGAGTCTAGAGAAAAAACAGAATAAAATACATAAAATGTAAGGCAGCTTAAAAAATTTTTAAATGGAATAAAATCCCAGGTGGCCATCTGAATTTAACCTGAAGTGACTGGCCATGGATTTAAAAACACAGAGTTTCTCATGAAGGTTGAATAATCAGAGAAATTAGGTATATCGTTCAGTTATGCCCCAAGTATAATGAGGTTATGATGATCTCCAGTGTTTTTGAGTCCCATTGTTATAGTTTTTGGACCTAAAGAGATTGGAAAACTAATTGAAGAAGCCAGAGAGGTGAATGGCTGCCGGCCGCAAGTTAGACATGCTTGCGTAGAAGTTCTACATCCCTGGTTTTTGAAGTGTGTTCTTTCTACTATTCCTTTTTTCTACCTAGAATGAGGTCTTTTAAAATTATAAAGTAAAGTAAAATAATATTCCCTTAAGAGTAAGAATTCAAGATAAGATTTATCATAAAAAAGCCTAATCCCATTAAGATAAATCTTCACAGATATCAAGAAATTGAAAAGCTTGAGTTAAAAACTTAAAGGTTCTTAAAAAGTTTAATATTTAAATGTATATAGGATTAAAATATACAGAATTTATATACTAGAAAACTATAGTTTAAGATGTATACATTATATACACAAATATGCATATACATTTACACAAATATACTTTGCCTATATATGCATGTGTCCTATATCTATAAGACCAGAAATAGGATTTTACTAAATTTTTTTAATGTAAAAGTAAAAGAGCAATCATAGGATATCAAACTCAAATACTAGTGGTAGTAATTTAGTTTACAGAAAAAATAATTAAAAGGGAAAAGCTTTAAAATGGAACAAAATCGATAATTTACATTACTAAGAGATGCTGCCTATAATGAAGATAGTAAATATAAAATGTTAATCATCAAATTCCAAGAATTAAAACATTCCAATCAAAAGAAAGCTTCGATTGGTGCAGGAGAGGTCAGAGAAATGCATTTGTTTGTACAGACTGGAACACAACATTCTCAGTATTTAACAGATTGACTTGGGGAAAACTATAATAAAGAGTTAAGTTTTTCTAATAGATGCATATAAAACATTTTAGAAATGAGCAGCAGTTTTGTTTTTTTTTCTTTTCTTTTCTTTTGGTTTTTGTTAATCCTCACCCAAAGATATTTTTTCCATTGATTGATTGAGAGAGAGAGAGAGAGAGAGAGAGAGAGAGAGAAAGAAACATCGATTTGAAAGGTCAGTTGCTTCACGCACACACCCCTGTGGATGGAAACTGCAACCCTAGTACATACCCTTGAACAGGAATTGAACCCGAGGCCCATCAATGCCCAGGCCAGTGCTCCAACTATTGTGCCATTCCGGCCAGGGCAGCAGCAGTTTTAAAATCTTACCCAGGTAACTCAAAGATTTCATGGTGCTCTTTGGGGAAGGTGAGGAGAGTTTTGGTAGGGCTCTAGCCTGTATCCTCCCCCTTCATCGATGTATTCAATCAGAAGAACTTTGATTTTATATAATGAATCTGTATACCATCAATAAAGAAAGGTTTCATTATTTTTTAACTAAAAATCATTGCAAAACACCATTATTTAACTGCCCAAGAGGAGTATTTCTCACACAAACACAAATTCAAAAAAAGTACAAATTTATAGAGCAAAAAAACCCAGAAAGTAATAACAGAGGTAAAACAAACAGAATCCTAATTAATTGAAAATTTAAGAAAAACAAATCATATAAGCAACTAATGGACCAATAACAAATAAATTAAAAATTACTACCACAGACTATTTAGATGATAATAGTAATGAGAATAGTACATATAAAATTTAAGAAGTATGAACAAAGCTTTTATTTAAAAGAGGCAACTTTTTAGCTTTTAAGTTGTTCATTACTAAATTGAGAAAATGAAAATAAAATAAACAGTCAACTAAAATTAGAAATATTACATCCAAATAAAAAGGAAAAATAAAAAATAAAAGAAAATTGAGTTAAAAAACAAATTATTGAACTTACCAATTTAATAAATCCTTTGCAAAAATAAAAACAAACGTGGAATGAATTTATGACAAGTCTAAGTAAGCAAAACCAAAAAAGGGTAGCTGCTAAAAATTAGTAATGAGTAAAAATATAGCCATAGACTAAGAAATTAATTATTATATAATTATCTAATAATGTATTGTAAATCTTGATGGAATGTACTTTTTTTCAAAGAAAATAAAATTATTAGTTTTACTCAATGGGAAGTAGAAAACCTGGATACATCAATAACCTTGGAAGAAATGGTAAATGTTTTTGAAGTGTTGTTTCTTCAGAAATTTCTGAATCCAAACCAGTGTGTGGGAGCACTCTTCTAAATATTTATAAAACAGTTAAATATCGTGCTATCTTAGAGCACAGAAGAAAAGGAAAACTCATTAATTTTTACAAAATAATGTAATATAATCTTGATTATGAATATGGATGCAGAAATTTTAAAATATTAGCAATTTTAATTTGATTGCATATATAATGGGTGATGTACCAAGACCAAACAAGATTTTTTCATGAGTTCAAGTATGCTGCAATATTAGAAAATATATTGCTGTTATATACCAGATAATAGGTCAGAGGAGAATATCTATGATTGTTTTAGTAGATGATTAAAATGCATTGGACAAAATTCACTTCCTATTGTTTTTAGAATTTTCAATAAACTAGAAATAGAAAAGTACCTCATATTGTGATAAAAAATATCTCATGCAAATGAATAAACATCATTATAGTTTTAAAAATATTAAGAGTTTCATTAAATTCTAAAATTCCTACTGTTATCACTTTTATTTGCCAGAGTTCAATTGCACTAGCCAGTATTGTTAGGAGACAAAAATTATCATTATCTATAGATAATGTATTTTTATTAGGTAATTCTTGAGAATCAATCTAAAAACTATTAGAACCAATTAAAGTCTTAAATCATATTAAATACTTTAAAAAACAATAGTATTCCTCATATTTCAGTAATAGTAAATAAAAATAAGGAGAAAGACAATTCAGTAAATTGCCCCTAACCGATTCTGCCTGTCAGCCTGATCACCCCCTAATAGCTCCCCTGCCAGCCTGATTGACACCTAACTGCCCTTCCCTGCCGACCTGATCACCCCCAACTGCCCTCCTCTCCAGGCCTGGTTGACCCCATCTGCCCTCCCCTGCAGGCCTGGTCCCCCCCAACTGCCCTCCTCTCCAGGCCTGGTTGCCCCCATCTGCCCTCCCCTGCAGGCCTGGTCCCCCCCAACTGCCCTCCCCTGCAGGCCTGGTCACCCCCAACTGCCCTCCCCTGCCGGCCATCTTGTGACAACGTGGGGGTGGCCATCTTGTGGTGACCATCTTGTGATGACGTGGGGGCAGCCATCTTGTGATATGAGGGTGTGAGGGTCGATTTGCATATTACCTATTTATTATATAGGATTTTATCTTTATTTTGAATCTCCTTAGTACTTTATTGGTTGTGTGATGGAGCCACAAATTTTCTAGTTCCCTTACTATCTTATATGAAATAAAGTTTGTTCTTTTTAAAGAATTTTTTAGGATTAACTTTAGACAGGGGCATATAATTAGTTTCAGTGTGGTTTGCTAAAGAAGACACAAAGTAAAATAGAACAGAATCCTAGCTAATAAAGAGGGAATATGCTAATTGACTGTCACACCCTCACAAAGATGGTGCCCACAGCCAATAAGGAGGGAATATGCTAATTGACTGTCACGCCCTCAAAGATGGCGGCGCCCAGAACGCTCAGACCCAGAACGCTCAGACCCCAGTCCCTTCAACCCCTCAACCGCCCAGGGCCAGCCCAAGACACAGGCAAGCCTCGAATTTCAGCAGCCCAGGCACCTAGGGTGGGCCTGAGGCACAGGCAAGCCTTGGACGTCGGCTGCCCAGGCACGAAGGGTGGGCCTGAGGTGCAGGCAAGCCTCGGATAGTGGCTGCGAAGCCGCCCAGGGCCACCTGAGGCTCAGGTAACTAGGGCCAGCCAAGTCTTGCGCTGCCGGCAGTGGCAGCAGCAGAGGTGTGATGGGGGTGTCACCTTACCCTGATCACCAGGTCGCCTCCCGCCCCTGAGGGCTCCCAGACTGTGAGAGGGGGCAGGCTGCGCTGAGGGCCCCCCACCCCACTCCAGTGCATGAATTTTCATGCACCGGGCCTCTAGTTAGGGTATATTTTAA
Organism: Eptesicus fuscus; assembly: GCF_027574615.1. NCBI lineage: Eukaryota > Metazoa > Chordata > Mammalia > Chiroptera > Vespertilionidae > Eptesicus > Eptesicus fuscus. The sequence continues at coordinate 14,600,366 of NC_072482.1, read as the reverse complement.
AACATGAAACAGTGTAATGTGTCTGGGTTAGTTTCTGAAAGAGCTTCATCAGGAGGAAGCATTACTATGTTGTTGTTGTTGTTGTTTTATTCTTTAGGGGATAAATTTTGTTCGGATCATTTAAAAGTACTCTAAAATCATTCCTTAGGGAATATTAGTTTCAATTCCTGAAAAAACAACAACAACAAAAAATGTGCATTTTTAGCTATACAGAGTAGAATTAATGTAAGTTAGTGTATGTTCTTTTGACCTAGAAATTGCAGAACAGGAAGTATTACCTGACTTTAGGAAACCCAAAGGTAGGTGTAATGTGTAGTTCTGAACCTGATTTCCATTGTGACTGGATACACTCTACCAAATTACTTTTTCTCCACACCTGTAGCTGTCTTCTGATTACATAATGGTGAACATGTATATTTTCATTGTTGTAAAAACTTGTCTAAACTTAGGAAAGGTGTCTTCTGGAAAAGACATTTCTCAATTAATGACATGGAAACTAAGTTACAGATCTTACAAAAATAGAGCATTCCCTAACTCTTACCCAAGTCCTTATTATTCTGTTGCTTAATATGTCATATTTGACAGATAGTTCTCAGGATTCTTTTAGGCTTTTCTTAACCATGTGAACTCTGGGTTCTGAGGGTAGAGTCTAATTCTGCTGTAATTAGAGCTCCCTACATATTGGTTGTGAAACTAGAAGTGGTTGGGATTTGGGACTGTCGTCTTTTTTTTTTTTTTAATCACTCTCTAACATTATAGGATGTATAATCTCATGGGTTATGGTTTGCTATTGAAAAATTTTAGAGTAAAATAAGTCAAATAACTACCATCTTTATGATAAAATTTTAGTATCACTCCCATTTTGTCTTCTAACCTCAGACCTATTTAGAATTTCTTACTGTTAGTCTTTGGATGAAATTTAAATGATTTTTTCCCTGCCCTTTCACTAGTCTGCTGGGGAGCAAAATACATGTGACAGCATTGAAGCAATACTTACAGTAATCATTTTCCCTTATATGAATCAGGACTTTTGATTTGATATCCACAAATCTTTAATTATGGGGATGGAATATTTTAAATCAGGACTTGATAGGAAAATATAGGATCAATGATTGTCATTTATTTATTGTCCACCTTTATTGTCCACCTTTCGCACATCAAGGAGTTTCAACTTGAGTGAGGCAAACAATCATTTCTTGGAGGAAAGGTACAAACAGGCACTAGTAAACATTTGTGTCTACCATTGGGAATGCATGCTTGCAGGCCTTACTGGGCTGCAGTGTTTAGTCTTGCATAAATGGATGTTTGACTAACACATCTGATTATACTGTTCAATTAAATTTTTTATAGAATCAATATTTTCTTGCTCAAATAATTTCAATTTGTTCTTTTTAAAATGAAATCTTTCTCTTTTAAAAGATACATTTCAAGGGTTTTCTTAGAGATCAGTATACTAACTTGTTTATAAAACACCTTGGCAGAGAACCGTTTTAAAATATCATCGAATTTAAGAACACCACAAGATTTACCACTAATTTACATTTAATGTTTATAGTTCTCAAATTGTGGCTGTTATAATAACCAAAATATTTTTGTCCTGGATATTTTGTAGATTATATTACCCTATTCTTTCTCCTTCACCCACATTCCCACAGTAGGTGGGCAGATTGTTGTTACATAGTCTGAATTTTATTTATCTTTATTGGTTTAATCTCAATAAGTTAGTACTTCTAAATATGAAAATAAATGTATTCTGTGACAAGACTTTTGTCTTTGTAATGCTCTAGTTTATTAACAGATCATTGCTTGTTTGGTATAGATAACTCCCCCTCTATTCCTTTGTTTCATCCATGCTAAGGAGCTGCCTTTAGTTCAGTTCTTATTGTTGCTACCACTTAATGGTAAATCATGCAAGCAAGCTATGTAATTGAGTGAGACTCATTTCTAGAATATTTTTTTCATGTAGAAATAAATTATAGATGATGTAGGTTAATCATGTAGATTAAGCTATAATACTTTGATCAGTGTAATCCATTGTGTTTGGATATCTGTTGGGAACTATCCTTTTCATAAGCATCGGTCCAAGCTTCTGCTTTTCATGACTCCATTTTCTACAAAAGAGTCTCAACTCCTTAGCATGGCAGTAATACATCTTTTATAATCTGGCCCCAAGCAGCCTTTTTATCCTCATCTTCCACCATTCCTGTTCTCCGTCTTCTCCCATATTTCTTTTGAAAACACCAAGCACGCGGGACACACAAACACACACACACGCACGCACACACACGCACGCACGCACGCACCCATACACTACTTAAGGAATCACCTTATACTAGTATTTGTAGTTCCCTAAATAGGCATTCACTTTTCTTCCCTTCCCCTGAGCCATTTGGCAACATTTCAGTTGAAATATTTTAGCATGTGATAATTTATAACTAGTTGTGTTTGCTTAGTTTAACTTACTAAATAAGCTCCTGAGAGCATGGAATTATTTTATTTACTTTTATATCTTCTGTTCCTAGTACAGTTCCTTGAACAGTATAAACTTTCATAAAATATTTGTCCAAATAAGGTGAATAAAATAGGTATAGTTTTATAGCTGTTATATGTGAATATTATTAATCTATCCTTTGGATGATTTGAATTTTCAGTCATTTCTTCTGACTAACCTAGAAATGCTAAGAGATATTGTACTTAGTTATGTACTTTATGAATGTATATATTAGGAGTTCTTCAACAAGTCTTTTAGAGGTGCTTGCCACTTGCTAATGGTTTTCGTTGCTTGAATAACTTCCTGTTCAAATTATAGTCACGGCTTTTCCACAGTTCTAGCTATAGAACTTCCTCTAACCACAGTGCTTCAGAATTGACTTGCAATGTCCCAAATTTGTAGACAACACATTATAGAAAAATTAAAAATCATTGGGGTAATTGTTTTTTATTTTTTAAATGCCTTATTATATAAAAGTCATACCAGAGCATTTAAATAATTTAAAATTAAGCTTTATTTACCAAAATTCAGTTGATACACAAATATTTCCAAAAATACTACTGTATTCTTTACTAAATCTGGAGATATTTTCTAAGTGAGGGAGGGACTGGAAGGAGAAGAGTAGAGGAGGGGGCGGAAAGGGGGAAAAAGAGAAAGGCAGAGAAAGATTGAAACCCTTTTTCCTAGACAATAGCTCTGTGTAAAATTCCTATTTTCCAGTGGTTTGGTAGGGGGGATATTTGAATCTTGGAAGACTTGTTTCTTGTGGTCTGACAATGAGTTCAGTACAATTAATAGAATAAAATATAATAGCCTAATAAGACAGTTATCATTCTCCATTTTTGGAAAAAAACAAAACAAAACGCTTCAAGAGGAATTTTGGGGAATATTTCCCATCACCTCAAGCAGTTCTTATTGATAATGCACAATATCTTTAAGTAGAAAATGTAGTACATTATTTTTTAAATAAATAATGCACATTGCTACTTGCAGACTTTTTCAAGTATTGTTTAAACTTTTCCTGTGAATCACAGCAAGTCATCATGAAGGTTTCGTTTTTAATTTATTGTAACCAAAGCATAATAAGTTATCTTGGTGGCCTGGATATTATTTCTTAGGGATATCGGCTATCTCAAACTCATCATCTCTTCTAAAAACTCTTCTACTAGTGTCTCATGGCATTATTTTAAACCATTTCATCCAATTTTGTGGAATCTGGGTACTTTCATACAGTTTAATGATTGAAGTCTAGCTGGTTATATTCAGAAGTCATTCAACAACTTGTGGATTCTCTAATTCGAAAGACAATTATAAGCAAATTTATAAATCATTTATAATACATTTTAATAATATTGAATCTCAATCCCCCACCCCCTCCCATTCACCCCCAGAAACCAAACCAAGCTCGGGAATAAAATATAATTTTATTTAAGCTAGAAAATGTATTTTGTTTACATTTAATCAAGAATTATTCAGTGTTTACTTGGGTGTGGAGAAGTAGACTATGCCATGTATTAGTGGAAATATAAGTTGCTGTAGCTTTCTAGAGAGAAGTATAGCAATATCTACAATCTCTTTTAAAAGAAAAAATAATTTATGTTCTTTGATCCAGAAATTGCATTTTTAGATACTATCCTAAGGAAATAATTGAACAGTGCCTTTTTTTAATTAAAAGTGTTCATTTTTAATAGGAAAATTTTTATTTAAACAATGGAAACATTCAAGTTGTAAAGTTTCTTCTTAGCCTAGATTTGGTATAGCCCACAAGTTTTTAAAATATGAAACACTTCTATTATTTAACTATTTTTTTGTAAATATTCTTTAATTGCAAGTTTGAATTTCCCTTTGGCCTAATTTATATAGGAGAATATTTAAAATATATACATATATGTTTTCCGAGTGTCTGGATGTTTTGTTTGTTTCTGCCTCTATTAGATATTTTAGTTGCTTTATTGCATAGTAGTCAGATTGTTAGATAGTATTTTTAGTGCTAGGAATTTATTAAAATTTACTTAGTGTTCTAATATGTGATGACTTTTTGTAAATTATTCATGGACAGGGTTGGGAGATTTTATGTATATATTAGCTCATCATTATTAATAGTATTCACTTCCTTTTTATCATTAATCTATACTTTTTTATTACAGATCCTTATTAGTAAAATTTGGGAGCTCCTACTTACACCTGCCCTAGCAAAATCCTTATCCTGATTAAATCCAATTTGTTGCTTATTTCATAGCTACATAATGTCTATTCCTCAATAGCAGAACATGACTAGAGACAAACACAGACAAGCTGAATAGTCTCACATCAAATTTATTAACTAAAAACTTCAAATAGCCCATAGTATTGCCCAGCAACTTTAGAATATCCTTAGTGCACCTGTTTTCCCACTGACCTTGTAATCATTTAAACTTCCTTTCTCATCAGGCCTCTAGCACTTCTCTTGCCGTTGCTCAGCTGACACCTTGCTTCCTATTTCACTGAGAAAAGAGAAGCAATCAGAAGAGTACTTCTGCAAGTTCCTACCACAACACCATACTTATTCTAATTCCTTACACCATTTCCACTGCCTTAAAACAAACAAAAATACCTCCAGCCACATCTTTCTGTTGTTCTTCAGAATACAACTTCTCAGGAAAGATTGCATTTGCTCTCCTCTCATTCTCTTTAGAACCCACTTGAATCACATTTCCATCCCTATCACCTTATAGAAATTGCTCTTGATATGGGCACTAGTAACCTCCATTATTGCCAAACTAGGTTTACAGTTGTGAGTACATGAAACACAGAGTTTATTGTTGTATTATTATTTATTAACTAGGGGTCCAGTGCACAAATTTGTGCACCTTGAAAGGAACTGGGGTCTGCGAGGCTGTGGTAGGCACAGGGGCAGGTCTCGGCCCATCCTCCACTCTCCCACCCAGCCCCTCCTGCCATGGCCCCTGGTCCCCTGTCTGCCGGCAGCCCCATTACTGCCACCGCTGCGGCTCACGCGCTGATGGCGCCGGCCCTGCTCGCATCCGCTGACAGCACGGAGAGATTGGGGCCGGCACCTGCAGCAAGTGCAAGTGGGGACAAGCACCATCAGCGGGTGCAAGCGATTGCCCCTTAGGAGCAGGGGGAGGTGGAGAAGCCCTCAGGGGTGATCAGGGCCGGCAGCCACTGCTCGCACCCACTGATGGTACCGAGCAATCGGGACGGGCACTGGGCACCAGCAGTGGGTGCGAGCAGGGCCGGCGCCAGCAGCAGGTGCGAGTGCCAGGAGGGACCCTGGTACACGGGAGCAAAGACTTTTCAGTAACCACCAGAGGCTTCTGATGACAGCGACCAGCACCCCGCCTTGGTCTGGCACCCCCGCTCACCTGCTCCACCATCCGGCCACACACCCCCTGTTGGTCAGCGCACGTCATAGCAACTGGTTTTTTGGTTCTGCCATTTGGTCTATTTGCATATTAGCCTTTTATTATATAGGACTAGAGGCCCGGTGCACGAAATTCGTGCACGGAAGGGGGTTGTCCCTCAGCCCAGCCTGTACCCTCTACAATCTGGGACCCCTCTCACAATCCAGGACTGCTGGCTCCCAACTGCTTGCCTGCCTGCCTTCCTGATTGCCCCTAACCGCTTCTGCCTGCCAGCCTGATCACCCCCTAACCACTCCGCTGCCAACCTGTTTGCCCCCAACTTCCCTCCTCTGCTGGCCTGGTCACCCCTAACTGCCCTCTCCTGCAGGGTTGATCACCTCCAACTGCCCTCCCTTGCAGGCCGGGTGCCTCCCAACTGCCCTCTCCTGCTGGCCATCTTGTGGTGGCCATCTTGTGTCCACATGGGGGCAGGATCTTTGACCACATGTGGGCAGCTATATTGTGTGTTGCAGTGATGATCAATCTGCATATTACTCTTTTATTAGATAGGATAGAGGCCTGGTACAGGGGTGGGGGCCAGCTGGTTTGCCCTGAAGGGTGTCCCGGATAAGGGTGGGGGTTCCCTTGGGGCATGGGGCGACCTGGGCGAGGGGCCTGTGGTGGTATGCAGGCCGGCCATGCCCCCTGGCAACCCAAGTGGAGGCCCTGGTATCTGGAATTTATTATCCTTCTACAATTGAAACTTTGTAGCCTGGAGAGGAGCCAAGCCTGGGGCTCTCTCAGCGGCCAGCAGCCATTTCTGTTGGGGTTATAATTGAAACTTTGTTGCCTTAAGCAGGTGGGCCCGGCCAGGGTGTTCGGAAAGCTTTGCTTCTCCTGTTGCTGGGGGCAACCCTGGCCTGCTCTCTCAAGCTCCATTCTGCCGCCATTTCTGTTTGAATTTGTTTATCTTCTGTAATTGAAACTTTGTAGCTTGAGTGGAGGCTTAGGCCTGGCCAGGGCAGGCGGAAAGCTTGGCTTCCTCTGTTACCTAGGAAACCTTGCTCTCTGTGGCTGTAGCCATCTTGGTTGGGTTAATTTGCATGCTCGCTCTGATTGGATGGTGGGCGTGGCTTGTGGGTGTGTCGGAGGTATGGTCAATTTGTATATTTGTCTATTATTAGGTAGGATTATTATTTCCTATAGGAACAACTATAAACCTACTTGTGCCCCTCCCTGTACAATTTTTCATCTTTCAAGTACTGTTCTCTAGCCCTTTCATTTCCCTCAGATCTCTGTTCCAATATCTCATCGTCAGAGAGACCTGCTCCAACAATGTGATAGAAAGGTGCTATGGACTGAATTGTGTTCCCTCATGAATAATGTAAGTGGAAGCCCTAACCTCTAATGTACTGGTATTTGGAGATGAGTCCTTTGGGAGATACTTAGGTTTAGATGAGGTCATAAGGGTGAGGCCCTCATGATGGGATTAGTGCCCTTATAAGAAAAGGAAGAGACACCAGAGCTCTTTTGCCACGTGAGAACACAATAGAAGGCAACTGGCTGGCTGTGAGCGGGGAAGAGAGCCCTCACCAGAACCTGACCTTGCTAGTTATAGCCTCTGGAACTATGAGAAATTAATTTCTGTTGTTAAGCCACCCAGTCTGTGGTATCTTGTTAGGGCAGCATAAATAGACTAAGACAAGCAGAGTACCTCTCCTACCCAATCCTTTTCTGTTCATTTACTCTACTATCTTTTGTTCATAATATTTAACATTAATCTTTTATATGTTTGTTTATTGTTTGTCTTCCCCACTAGAATATAAGCTCTAGGAGGATCAGTGCTTTGTTTTGTTTTATACAATATCTCCAGAACCAAGAACAATGTGTAGCTACATAGTAGGTGCTCAATAAATATGTTACATAAACAAACAAATAATAATGAAAATGTTCCCAAACATCTATAAATCATAGATGTTTCATCATTTGGAAAGCACTTATTTTCTTACTACTTTTACCTTTAAAGGGGTACATAAATTGTGTTTATTTTTTTAAATGTTTATTGGTATAATCATCTCAGAAAAATTCAGCAAATTTATAACAACAAGAAAAACTTTTATTCGCCTTTAAGATCTATATCACTTTTAATTACTTTGCTTGGAAATAATCCCTGAACCTTTGGGTGATATGAAAGATTTTTATGTTCATTCTACATCTCTATTCAAATTGTTGCAAAGATCCTACTATTGGTGGTCTTTTTATGTATATTGGCATAATGAAGACATTCTCCTATACCAAGTAAGGTGAAAGAAACAGCAATTTCCTCAAATTGAACAAACGTTTGACTTTGCCACAGCCAGCTTGTCCATGTGTAAGCACTGCTCCCTCTCCTTCAGGATATTTTATTTATCGCATACCGTTTTTGGACATATGGACTAATTGAGAATATCAGTGTTGGTTTCTGTTAAATGTATTCAATTTTTTAATTAAAAATAAATATAAATAGGGGTTCCACTAGTTTACATCTTAATTGGTCAACTTGGACACCCCAATTTTTTTCTACTTAATCAAATAGAAACCAACAAGTATATTAAAAGAAAGTGTTTTTTATTGATGTTATGTTACTGTAAATATCTCCTTTATTATCTAACCATATAGTTTAGTTATACATTGGGAGGGAGAAGTTCAAAAATGGTTTTTTATCACTGATGGACCATTCAGCAGTAGACATTGGTTCTCTTATTCAAATTAATACCTAGGCTTGTTATAGTTTTGCCTGTATTTACTTTTACTCTTTCTGAGCCAGTTGGTTTAGATGTAACTATTGCTAACACCATATACAGTGGAGTTTTGTGTTTTCCTCCAAATAGTAAGATTTTTTTATTTAATGTCTTTTCAATTGATGAGGTTACCCTATTTACCTTTATTGACCTAGCACATATATTTTATCTTACTTATTCTTCTGTTTTTTTATGATTCTCAGTGTCTACCTGCATTTAAATCTTTCAGTGGTTATTTTCAAATTCTGAGGAAACTTAAATCTCTGTGTCTCAATTTGTCAACTTTAAAAATTAATTAGTGTTTTTTTTCCATTTGATAAATATGCTTTGACCATCCACTGAATGCCAGCTACTGTACTAGATCCGGGAATACAGAGTCGTGTTCGCAATAGTTCTCTCCTCTACAGAATGGGTAATATTCCAGAGAAATAGACATAATAGTAATAAAGCAGGCCCTTACTTCAAAGCTGATAAAAATATTTTGCTTTCCTTTGGCCATTTCAGGTCCTTTGTGAATTGAATCACACATTTAAAATGATAACAGCTTTATCGTATTTGTTTTACAAACGTGAAGTCTCATTATCGTAATTCCACAGTTTTCAAAACCATCCTTGATAAGAGATTCTTGTAGCTTTCAAAATTTTTACAAAACACTTGAAGGGCCAAGGACACTCAGTTATTTACATATTGAAATGAATCAGATTGCTTACCTTGTAAGTATTAGCCAAAAGGAACTTTGTTTAAAGAATTTTGGTCAACAAAGAATAGAGGTAAAGTAGTTTTAAACCTTAGAGAAATTTGAAGAGTGGAGAACATTAAGTGATGTGCTCTATTATGTGCTTGTGAGAAAGAGAAATCTCAAGAGAGAGGTGCTAGGAAGTTGAAATTTCAGTGAGACGTCAAACACCAACTACTATGTTTTCTTAATTTTGCATAATTTTGTCATGTGGGAAGAGGACAGAATTCTCTTAATTAATTATGCCCCTCTGATCTCTAAATAAACAGCATAGTCCGGCTGCAAGTGGGTTAAAGAGGTTTTTGCAGAATACTTGGGAACCTAACCACCATTTAAGACTATTTCTATGAGAAGGTGCATTCTGAATTTAAGATAAATTTTTAGGATAATAGTATATTTGTAAGTTGGAGGATTCTATATTTTAGTTTTAAATGTGAATTTTTTTTACAGGTTATACAAATTTTTAGTGAAGCAGAACTGCTTGTCATTGCTAGAAATTCTTATCAAGCTTGTTTTCTCTGGAAACAAACAACTACTAGTATTAGAGATCAGTATTCAATAAAAATTCCGCACCTTCGCCTGGTTTCTTGTAGGGTTAGTTAGTATGATCATATTTCCTACTGAGTAAAGAACTTAACCCTTTGCACTCGCTTGCTTTTTCTCAATTCCTTTATTCTAATGCTAACCATGTCGAGTCACACTCGACATCCGAGTGCAAAAGGTTAATGATTGTGTTTAGGCTTTTATATAATTTATGTCTAGCTACTGACAGTATCCTGATGGTAAATTAAAGATATCTACCTAATAAAAGAGTAACATGCTAATTGACTGTACCTTTGCGACACCCACCAGCCAATCAGGAGTGAGTATGCAAATTAACCCAACAAAGATGACAGGTTAATTTGCATATGCAGGCACCCAGCAGCAGGGGGTGGGATGCTTTCATTGTCACCATGGCGACAATGCAGGCATTCCACACCACCCCAGCCGCTCCAGGCCTCTGGGCAGTGTGGGAAGGTGGAAAGGCGACTCCAGCCAGAGCGAAGGCGGTGCCGGCAGCCAGGGGAAGGAAGACCCATTCTTGCACGAATCTTCGTGCATTGGGCCTCTAGTATATTAAATAAAAGAAGTGTTGCTTCCATATGGGAAAGAGGTCACGTTTTTTTCAGGATGATGACACAAGAGTTCTCAGAGGAGTTGTATTTCAGTGGGAGTTCCCACTGTTCTTTCTGTGATTGGTGCACAGACCGTATAAAGATCATGGGTGCATTTAGAGACTAGGCATGACAAACAGGCTAAATTTATTCACTATAATCCATTTGATATGTTGTTTAAAAAAATACTTTGCATATCGAAAAATTCCTCATGTAAGTATGTTTATCTTCTAAGCAGCCCAAGAATGGAACTACAGCTCAGGCACCAATTAAATCAATTTTTTGTTCACTATTTCTGATCTATGCGTCTCTCTCTACATAGGCTTACTATTAAGCTACATTTCTTACTTGATAGATAAGTAAGATAAGCACCAGCAGGTGCTTCCGATGTAGCTCCATCACCTGGAGGGAGGCAGACCCAATGCTCTGCATTACAATCTTAAATCTCAGGAGGTGGCCTCTGATTGGCCCAGCTCATACCAGGCATCCAGGACTGGAGCTGGCAGTGTGGCTGGAAGGCAAGGCCATGCTGTGCCACTCTAACGAGGCGGCTTGGAGGGTGACTGCAGGGTGGGAGCAGCACTGGAGGGATACAGCGCATTAGCTGCCTGTTCCAGCGGACCGTCCATCCAGTACTGAAGTTGATTGTGAGACTATCTACTTGAAAACATTCTACTCCAAAAATGATTTCATAATCTAAAACTAATTTCCTTTTAAAATTATATGGGATACTATACAGTTATCTTAGACTTAACAGAGAATGGCTAATGAAAGAGTAATATAAAATATCCCAATAAAGTTCACAGAACAACAAAGAAAGTTAAATACTCTTTAGTCAAGCCTTTTCTCTTAAAAAATATCCTCACTAAAACTGTAAAACATTTCAACAAAAACATTTCTTCAAATATGTTATTTTAAATACTATATCACTTAAGCAAATATTTATACACTATATTAGTCCCTCTGCATACTTGACTTGAATTTAATTCTACCCGTCTGCCAAATATGTTGAAGCTCCAGGTCCATTTTCATTTGCCAGGTTGAGTGTTTATTTTGTTTTTCCACATAGTGTGCTCTTTGAAGTGTCACATGCATACCAAATCTGATTTCTTTTTATTAAGGACATACTAGGGTTTTTTTTCTTCCTCCAGTTAATGGTATAGGACAGTGGTTCTCAACCTTTCTAATGCCGCGACCCTTTAATATAGTTCCTCATGTTGTGGTGACCCCCAACCATAAAATTATTTTCTTTTTTTTTTTCAATTTTTTTTATTAAAGTATTATATGTGTACATATCTTACCATTGCAAAAAATTATTTTCATTGCTACTTCATAACTGTAATTGTGCTACTGTTATGAATTGTAATGTAAATATCTGTGTTTTCCGATGGTCTTAGGCGACCCTGCTAGCGGTTCAGGTTGAGAACCGCTTCTGTAGAGCCCAAGACCATTGGAAAACACAGATATTTACATTACGATTGATAACAGTAGCACAATTACAGTTATGAAGTAGCAACGAAAATAATTTTCTGATTGGGGGTCACCACAACATGAGGAACTGTATAGGATGTGCTTCTCCTAAGGAATAAGCAAAATGTTCACAATCCCTACCTACCGAAGGTACCTACTACCGTCGTTAGCTATTGGAAAATAGACACCAACTTTCTTAAAGGAGGCTTAAAACATGTCCACCAAATGTACCTACATTTTTGAAGCCTCACTATTATTTTCTTGAAACCACAATACCTAGACTTTTCTTGTACTGTAGAATATCTGGTTCTACCTAACAGTGACTCTGTATAGACCAGGACAATGAAAAAGTACTAGGCTATGGTGATTTACAAATAACTGCCATTATTTGTTAATGAGGTTTCCCTTTTCTTCTGCTCGTCTGTGTCTATGTGACTCTAATGTCCATTTCAAGTTTGTTCTTGCTTTTAAAGAACATTTATATGCCTTTGACTATTACAGTCCCTTAAATATATTTCTCTAAAGAAAACTGCTAATAGCTTTCAGAGTATATCTCATTTATTTTTAAAAGACGGATTTCATATTTAGCATTCATGGGAATTGCATAGTGGTTTACACTTATTGTAAAGTTCAGTAGCACTTAGATGTCTGGTGCTGGCCCTGGTTTACTGTAGGAAGGAACAGCGTGAGGAGGAGGTAGTTGAGGCCACAGTGCCAGTGATCTTCCTCACCTTTACCTTCCCTGAAAATTAGTACCTGAAACTCTTTTTCTTTGTCCATCTATTATGAAGGTGCAGATTCTTATGAATGCCACAGTCTCTCTTTCCTTACCAATATCACAAGGCCGCCTGATTTCCTAGATCCTGTGCCCTTCAGCGTGAGGCATGGGAGGCATAGAGAAAGTAGATGCAGTTGATTGAATAGCTGTATCACTGCTCCAGGTGAGGTGGCTCACACACACTTTTATAGTTTTGAAATGTCTGTTTCCCAGAAGTTAGGAACTGATAGCTTCTCCCAGTGATATTTCTTCTATATAATAATCATAAATGGACTAAGACTATTTTCCAATGTGAACTTGAATAGGTTGTCTGATCTCTTAAATCTTAGTTCTCAGGACTGAAACATTTCTGAAGATTTCAGGACTTCCCTAAGATACAGTATATATGCAGAACACAGCACATGATGCTGTATTTAAGAAGAGAGACCTCAGTCACAGTGAGCTGAAGCAACTTAACTTAGAGTTCCTGCCTGTGTTTAAGGCAAAACAAACCTGAAGTGCAGATCATCTGATTTCCGGTCAGCAATCTCTTCACCAGTCACTCCAGTCTTTTTCTGATGGCATAGAATCTCTCTCAGAATGGTATAAGAATATTTCAGAGCTTAGATGAAAACTCAGTTATTACTGTTCAACACTGTTGATTTAGAATATATGATTGGTTGGAATTGTATTAACCCTATAATGTACCCTATCCATTCCTCTTCAAATGTATCTTGAATGCCACCTTACTTGCTTTTTGTTTGCATCTTTCTCTTCAAGATAAAGCAGTGCCTAAATGTTCTAAGGATCACTTCAGCCCTCACCACCCCCGGTCTGCTTCGATTATCCGACTATCTTTTCTGTCTTTGATGAAGTTTGGGATTGATGGCTTTTCATTGGGTATGTCTAGGATTCCAGTAAAGGGTTGAAACAGGTCAAAGGCAATGTCCCCATCCTGCCAGCCAGCATTTATGCAAAAGCATAGATTTAAGCACACATTGGAGTGAATCATTTGTCAAGCCTTTTTCATAACACTCACCTTCCTTGAGTTATGGTTATGCTAACCTAATACATGAGTAAATTAAATGCAACTAAACATTTCTTTGTAAACTGGAGTATCTCAGTCTTGTTGTAGTTAGGATATTGGTTATTTACTTGACTTAATGTTGTCCTCTTCTTATCCCCTGAAAGAACTCCATAAAGGTAAAAGATATAAATAGCATTTTAAGATATAAAATGCTGGTGAGTGTGATGGCAGAGAATTCTCATTCTTAAGCACATTCCAGGTAATGACGGATAAAAATCATATCTGGAAATCAATGTGATAGATCCCATAAATGTAACAACTTTTTACTTCAACCATATACCAACTGACAGAAACAGTTACTTGCCACACAATATCCATCCTCTCCTTCTTCCTTTGTCACAAAACTCTGATATTTAACTGGAAATATTGCCATCCAGAGAAAATGCCACATTCCTCTTCTCATCTTGTAGCTAGGTTTGATCATATGACTGAGTTGTGGCCAGTGAAATGTATGCATAAATATTCAATTGGACTTCCTATTACTTTTCTTAAAATAGAAGGATACATCTATTTTCTTTTTTTGTTTGTTTGAGGATATTTTTTTCATTGATTTTTAGAGAGAGTGGAAGGGAGGGGGAGAGACAGAAACAATGATGTGAGAGAGATACATCAATTGGTTGCCTCCCGCATACACCCTGGGGCTGGGGATTGAGCCTGCAACCAAGGTATGTGCCTTGATTGAAATCGAACCCAGGACCCTTCAATCTATGGGCTGATGCTCTATCCATGAGCCAAACTGGCCAGGGCCATCTCGTTTCTTACATTTGATTGCTTTATGCAGATGTGGCGCTTTAGAAGCCATTCTGAATCATGAAGACAAAGACAAAGGCCATACAATGTTATATGTCATTTATATCTCAATAAAGTGGGGGGTAGGGGCACAAAATAATTAAATAAATAACTTTTAAAAATAGTGGGGGCAGGGAATCGACAGCCTAGAAATATCAGAGCAGGTGCTGGAGGAGACTGAGGTCCTCGAGACTTCAGCAAGTGGTTATGTCAAGCCTCAATAACTTGTCTCCAGACTTAATTTATATGAGGAAAAATAAACTATCTTGCTAAAGCAACAATAATTTAGGGTAATATTGGATGTAGCCAAAATATTTTCATTAGTAAAACCTGTAAATGAGCCCCCTAGGTTGATAAAATATAGGGTGACACAAAAAAGTGTATACACACACTTTGAATAATTATAAAGGCAGTGTTTATTAAAATAGATTTCATTTTCAAAATTGAGCTATCAGCTGTTAAAGTGTGTATGCATTTGCCGGGGGGATGGGGGGGGGCGGGCACTATGTACTTCTAGAGAGTAATTAGTGTCTTAGAGCAGACCTAGTCTGATATAAAAATTGTTTCGGCTAACAGTCACAAGTGGAAGACATTTGATATTCCCAATCTACTTGCAAGGATTGGAGTCTGTTTTGCTTGGTGCTGGTAGAAATCTAGGTGATCACATACAGTCTGTTTTTAGTTTATGCCACTACAATGAACTCATAGTTGTGAAACAGACTTTGTGCTGCATCATGGAGTTGATCATTCTGAGCTGTCGTGTGAACTCACCCTGTGTAACAGGGAAGCTGTGGAGACAGCTTGTCCTAACCCTCTAACACACTTCTGTTTGGACTCTGTCGGTTCTGAGGCTCCACTTGGGACAGGGCTAAGCCCTTTAACATAGGACATTGATTCGCGCCCCCCCCCCCCCCCCCCCCCCCCCCCCGCCTTGTTAATTCTTTCCCAGATAATTGATAAATTAAGGTTTTTTTAAATATTGAAGGAAAATTTTGTCATGCCGCCTATGATTTTCAAAGGACTATCATAGCTACAGGACAAGCGTTAATGTCTTAATGTGTTTCAGCCTAAGCCTCATATTAATTTAAAGAGTTTTATTTATCAAAATGTATAAACATCAGGAGGTTAAAGAAATCATTCAGCTTTTATTGGTATGTTTCCTGTCTCTTAAATTCCAGAGGAAAATAGAAGAAAGGATTTGATTTTAGATTTTTTTTTTTGTTAATCAAAATATCCATCCTGCTACTTAAGAAATTAAAATACTGTGCTATAGAAAATAAATACCATCTGGGTTGTGTGTTTTTCCACCTCCTCTAAAAAACACTATGCAAAGAGGGTATGCAAAGTATCAGGGCATGCTTCACTTAACTGTACTTAGGGATACCTGCTGTGGTACAGTAGTATTCTCAAAATTGTATGATCAAATCATAGTTTATTTCAGTATATCATGAATGTACCAGGAGAGCATCAATATAAAGGAATTCTAGGAGGATTACTTTTGTGCAATGAAGAATCTTAATTCATTATTTTGGCAAAGTCAAATTTTCATTATGTGGGCTTTTGTCATTCATTTCAATGTTTTCTTTTTTAATTCACCAGCAATATTTGAGCAGTCTGGTTGTGAAACCTGTTGCCCCAGTGATCACTGGGGTTATTGGACTCATCTGGCTGGCTAACTAAACTGCTGTTCCCACTTTCACCCTCACCTGCTCCTCCCAAGGGAAGGCTTCTTTGGAAGAGGATGGTCTTCCCAGGCATATGAGAACATGTTCATGTCACACTAATGTGCTCTCATTTAAAAGCTACAGACTAACAACACACACACATTGTACATATTCTCAAAGTGTTTAGCCAATGTATACGTTCCCTTAACATCATTTTCTCAATCATGAATGTCACTCATCACAAAAGAGTATCAAGTCTTCATTATAGCATGATGATTTTTTTTTTTCTACCAAGCTCAATATGCCTGTCTTCTTTCTGATATCTCCTTAGACTGCATGATATTATGACCAGAGCATCAGCTTTGGGATTAGCCTGGCACACCTAATATCACAATTCTATCCCTCTTCTTGTTCACAGTATCCTTGTTACCTTAGACAAGTTACTTCATGTTTTTGAATCTTAGATTCCTTAATTGGATCAGTATCTTACAAGTGTTGGGAAGGATTTGTGATGACATATGTAATGTACCTACCTCAATGGCCAACACTTGTCTTTAAGAAATAGTAACCTTCTTTGAAAAAATATTCTTTATTAAATGTACACTATGGCTGAATTCCAATAGATATACATACAAATGGAATTTACTTTAGATACACTCATAATGACTACAATCAGAACTAGTCAAAGAAAATATAGCATATATGAGAGATCAAGTTATTGGAATATGTATCTAACATTGACTGCTATCCCCTAATTTTTTTTAAAAAAAGGCTCAGAAAATGTAGTATTATCTTCAGAAGATACTATGCAAGATAATTCTATAACATTTGTCCACTTATATCTTATTAAATAACTTAATCATGTTAGAATACATTTCTAAATCTTACTAAAACTGCATATAAGCTCAAAGTTTTAGGGTTTTGAGTTCTGTAAAAACTAAGCCTGTTTCTTATCTTCTACAGGTAGAATTTTTTAGATTACTGCCATTCTTATAGATCTCTAGAACTGTAACATGAAGTATCAATGTCTAGTAAATTATTCAAGGCTGAGGAACCTTTTTTCTGCCAAGGGCCAGTTGGGTATTTATAAGATCATTCACAGTCCATACAAAATTTTCAACTTAGAAATGAGCCTGCTATATTTGATCAAGCATTTAATTAACACCCCTGATGCCGTGGCAGGGCCGGACCAAGTGATTTCTTGGGCCTTATAAGGCCCGGGGACCAGACATTCCCCACCCCTGAATGAGCTCTTTGGGTAGTTCTACTTGGGTAAAATTTACTTGGGTTATTCTATCTGTATCCATATAGAAACTTTTATATTTGAGTAGGGAGTTTTGTTACAGACATCAGTGATAACAGTGGTTTGGGAGTAGTAATCTTAAATCTTTCTAGCAATACATCTTACCCTGATGCAAAGCCACACTTGTACTAAACACACCTGACCCTGCTTGGCCTCTGAGATCAGAAGGATGAGGAGTGTTTGGGGTACTGAGGCTGGGTGAAGAGTACACAGGAACTCTCTATACTAGTTTTACAAATTTTCTATAAATTAAAATAAGTTTTTAAAAACCACAAAGAGTCACTGAGCTTCAGTTTCTTCATCTAAGGAATGGAGATAATAATAACAGCTGCTTCTTCCTACCACACACAGTTGTTGAGAAAATCAACAAGGCAACATACATCAAACTCAAAAATGCTGCCATTCTGTGCTGTGATTCTTTCTCACTTGACTTCACCCTTTACCACCTCTGATCTTCCCTTCTTCTTGCTGCCAAAGTTGTCCTATGCTTCTTTAAAGGTTTTGTGGTTACTTTATTTAAGGTGAAGCACTGTCTCACATCACCAAGTTACTGAAACAATTCTCCTTTCTTCATCTTTCTTTGTAATCCATTCCACACCCTCTGTGTCATGCCTTCATTAAGCCTTCTTACTTAAGAACTGGGCCTAATGGCTACTGACATTTAATCAAATAACAGTTAGAATACATTTACTCATGAGTAAAGGCTGATTAACATTTGGGCACTGACATCTGAGGAAGGGAATTTCATCATCAAATATCTTAACAGAAACCATTTTGTTAAATAACCATAATTACAGGTTTTGCATTTGTGATTCCAGGGGATTTTGCTATTCTGCATTCTTTGAAGCCCCAGAGGCTGCCCCAGTATTCAGGCTACTTTGAAAGACCCAGTTAAGGAGCAGCCAGGGCTTCTCTGTGAGATAAGTTTCCCCAGGTCTTTATCTTTCAAGGATTTTGAACCCACAATTATTTTCAAGATGATTTCTGTTTTTGTTTATTTTTAATTAGGTAGACTTTTAAAGATAAGAATTGAAAGTAGACATTAATTTTCTGAATGTGTAGACATTTCTGCTACTTCCTGTTAAGTATTGAGGAATTTGCATTTATTACATTTGAAGCAACACAATTAGGATAGCAGTTGTATCTCATTATTCTCTGTTGTATTCTCACTATAGTCGTATTTGGTCAAGTCTGTTTCTGTTGTGTGTGTTGTTCAGTGATTAAATTTTGGCATTTTCAGGAAATCGTGTTCTTTTGTTTTGTGATAACTCGTGCTTTCAGCTAGATCAGTCTCTGTGGCAGATTTCTATTGATGAACTTGCTCATTTCTGACTCATGAAAACAACTCAGCTAATCATGAGAAAAGAAACTTCAGCTTTAAAATGATTAAGAACATTCTCTTTAGGGGAACAAACAATTTCATTTGGTTTCTAATCTTAACTCACATGATGTCCAGTTGTAAAAGCCTATTTTTCCTTCATAGTATCTTCCCTTGAGGATTTTTCTAGACTGGTGACTTCATTTCTTCACTGGTGCGTAATGTAATGGACTTCATTGTTCATCTTTTCATAGTGTCATCTTCTTGTTGAATTTTAAAACATGAGTGATTCAGATTTACTGTTAAACATCTTTTGACATCTGCATCTCTTTCAGAGTTTGTTTACAGCTGTATTTTCCTGCAATTGAAAATTTCTAAATGAATACCTTCTTAGTTAGAATGCTTAAGGTTCAATATATGAAGAGCCAGTTTTTAAAATATTTTATAAACAGAGAGAGTGAAACTATCAGCATATATTATAGGTAATGAAGACTATAACTGGTCATTGTAATCCTTCCGTGAGCCAGTTATCTCTACAGCCCTAAACATTTCTGACAGCACTATTACAGTTTTCACACAGGGGCAGGATTCTGATTAGAGGTGAGGGCAGGTCTTACTATATTGGCTGAGGAGGGCTGAAGTAGCAGCATTTGTTCGGGTCTATGTGTCAGGAGCACTCCTTCGTACGTGCTCCACAGATAAGTCTGTCATTGTTGCAACAGACCACGATATCAGAAGCAAGGAGGGAGTTGATAGAAATGTAGGACATGATTACATTTTAAAGATCACTCTGACTAAGGTGTGGGGATTAATTGTTCCTTCAGTATCTTATGCTGTGCATCCCCTATGTGAAATGGCCTCTGTTTTGAAACCAGATATAAAGGGAGACAGGCAGTGCTAGTTCCTTGAAGGGCCGGTGGTTTTCATTCTGTTCTACAGTTTTGGGTGTTTCATTGATAAATACCTGTCAAAGGAGAAAGAAAATTGGAGGACTCTAATCCCCTTCCCTCACCTCTGTCAGAGTATCTCTGCTTTTGACACTTTCACTTATGAGGTTCATATAGTAAAAAGAGCATAGACTTTGGAGTAAAACAGACCTGGTTTCAGGTTGCAGCATACCTTACCTGCTTAGCAACCTCAGCCAAGTTACTTAATATATCTGAGCCATAGTTTCTTCATTTTTAAAATAGGAATCATATCTGCAGTATTTCCCTGCAATTCAGTCCTATCTGGAAGAATTAGAAGAGGTCATGTAAAGGACCACACAGGCATCTGGCACATAGGGTGGAGTTGCCCAGTGTTAGTCCCCTGCCCCTTAGACTCATGGTTCTCATTTGGATGTGATTTTTGCCCCCAGGGAACATTTGGCAATGTTTGAAGACAATTCTGGTTTTCACAAACCAGAGAATAGTGGGCACATGCTCTTAGCTTCTAGTAGGTAGAGGTCAGAAATGCTGTGCTGTTTAACACCCTACTACAGTGCCCAGGACAGTCCCCACAACAAAGCGTTCTTCAGCCCAAGATGTGAATAATGTCAGGATTTAGAAACCCTGCCTTAGAGATATTCACTTTATGTGATATAGAATATAGGGGATACGTACTGTGTCAAGTTCTATAAGAGACTTTGGGGATTTAGCAGTGAATAAAATAGACTTAGTTTCTGCCATCAAAGAAGTTACATTCTACTTGGGGAGAACTAGACAATCAACAAATAAATACATAATATAATTGTGGTGGATGGTTGAAAGAGTTATGAAGAAAAATGAATCAGGGTATGGATAGAGAGTGACTTGGGGGGAGCTGCTATCCTATATAATAAAGAGGTATTATGCAAATTAACACTCATGCTCTCACAAGATTGCTGCCTACAACCAGGCCAGCAGGGGGGTTAGTGAGGGACGACCAAACAACTGAACAAGCAGGCTGCGTGGGATGACCAGGCCGGCAGGAGGGTAGTGAGGGACTACCAAATCCCAGTAGGATCAGGCCTAAACGGGCAGTTGGACATCCCTCTCACAATCCAGAACTGCTGGCTCCCAATTGCTCGCCTGCCTGCCTTCCTGATTGCCCCTAACTGCTTCTGCCTGCCAGACTAATCACCCCCTAACCACTCCCCTGCCAGCCTGATTGATGCCTAACTTCTCCCCTGCCAGCCTGTTTGCCCCTAACTTCCCTTCCCTGCAGTCCTGGTCACCCCTAACTGCCCTCCCCTACAGGCCTGATCCCACCCCAACTGCCCTCCCCTGCTGGCCATCTTGTGGTGGCCATCTTGTGTCCACATGTGGGCAGAATCTTTGACCACATAGGGGCTGCCATCTTCTGTGTTGGAGTGATGGTCAATTTGCATATAAATATTTCATTAGATAGGATAGAGGCCTGGTGCATGAGTGGGGGCCGGCTGGTTTGCCCTGAAGGGTGCCCTGGATCAGGATGGGGGTTCCCTTAAAGGGTGGGGTGGCCTGGGTGAGGGGCCTGTGGTGGTTTGCAGGCCGGCCACGCCCCCTGGTGACCCAAGCGAGGCCCTGGTATCTGGGATTTATTTATCTTCTATAATTGAAACTTTGTAGCCTTTAGTGGAGCCAAGCTTCCTGCTTGCTCCATGGCTGCAGCCATTTTTGTTGGGATTTATTTATCTTCTATAATTGAAGCTTTGTAGCCTTCAGTGCAGTCCAAGGCTGGCCAGGGCTGCAGAAGCTTGGCTGAGGGCAACTCAAGCCTCCTGCTCTCTCCAGCTCCATGGCTGCCGCCATTTTGTTGGGATTTATTTATCATCTATAATTGAAACTTTGTAGCCTTGAGTGGAGGCCTGGGGTGGCCAGGGTGTGTGGAAAGCTTGGCTTCCTCCATTGCCAGGGAAACCCAAGCTTCCTGCTCTCTTCGTGGCCACAGCCATCTTGGTTGGGTTTATTTGCATACTTGCTCCTGATTGGCTGGTGGGCGTGGCTTGTGTCTGTAGCAGAGTAATGGTTAATTTGAATATTATTCTTTTA
This sequence comes from Eptesicus fuscus, assembly GCF_027574615.1. NCBI lineage: Eukaryota > Metazoa > Chordata > Mammalia > Chiroptera > Vespertilionidae > Eptesicus > Eptesicus fuscus. Next base: position 14,578,483 of record NC_072482.1, on the reverse strand, counting down.
TTAGATAGGATGGTATGGTCAAGTTTTTATTTCTTAAAAGATTACTCTGGCTGTTATGCAGTGTTGGGTAGCAGAAGAGGGTAAGTGGAGGTAGGAGCATCCATTAGGAGATAATTCATTTATCCAGGGGAGAGATGGCAGTGATGGCCTGGACCAGAGCAGTAGCAGTGAAGGTGGAAGGAGATGAAGTGGTTTATTCCAGATATATTTTAAAGATATAGCTGGTTGGACTTGCTTAGAGGGAATTAAACTGATGAAGTAATCTAAGATAAAACCTTATTTTCAAAGGAAAAAAATCCTTATTGAAAAACTCAGCAGGACCCTCTCTTGCTCTGTGCAGAGCTCCATGTATCCTTGGGGAGAATGGTGAGAGCCCTCCAGGCTGCACTGACAGGCTTCCCCTTAGCAGCATTTTATTTTAAAAGAGCCAGACCTTCCCTGTACCTAAGTGAAGACAGCCTCGGTTCGGTGTGCATGTTAAACTGCTTGAGAATGTGATCTTGGCTACATCAAAATGGAATGGTCTACAGTATAACTCAAGAATAAAGAGAAAGTATGAACTGAATTTTGTGTAATAGTGGCTTTCTACACATATTTTTCAGGCAGTGTTGTGAAGCTTTACTCTAAATGACCAAAATATTTAACTGTATCCTTGTGTATTTGCTAGACTCTAAAACCATCTCATCTCATCCGGATATGACATAAACAATGAGAATTTTTAGTTATTCAGAATACCTAAAGAGCTTACACATATTAACCTAGTATGTTCACTTTTAGAAATACAGCCAAATAAAAACCACAAGAATGGGATACAGTATCCTCAATTAGGAAAATAAAAAAAGATGTCAGTCTTCTATTACGTTAAGAACTAGTTTGGGCAGAAATGCATATAGCTTTTCATATTATTTGCCAGCTTAGTTATTACAGAGCATGTTTGCAGTTTAAGGAGAACATTAGTAAAAATTAGTACTAACACCACATGGAGATTGACAGTTAAACTCGGCTTTGGGTTGTATGGTACTAGGTTATTGGGGAAAAAAAATGACACTTTTCTTAGCACACATTCTATCCCAGGACAGGAAATATTTTATTGCGTATAATTTTCCCCACTACTAGTTTAATAAATCCATATTTAAAATTTTTAAACAGACATTAAGCCAATTTTAAATGTATTTTTATTTTAATAAAAACTGTATTTTCCTTATACAACCAATTTATCCTCACTCTTGATAGTTTAAAATATAGAGAAAAGAAAAAACTTTTATAGTTACATTGATTAATATAGACCCCAAAAATCCAATATTTTGAAACAACTCTGTTATGAACTAATTTCACAAATATCCCTTTGTGTGTTTCATAATCACTAATGCTTTGTACTTACTGAGAATTACTCACTTGTTTTTAGCACAAAATTCCTTTTAAATCCTTTGAATGTCCTCCTGGACTCCACAGTTATTTCTTTAGGAAACTTCATGTGATTAATACAGTCTTAATACCTTAGACACACAAAATTGGTAAATTATAAAAAATCACTGGGAGAACAAATTAGCACCAATGGAAACCTTTACTGTTTAGGCTACAAAATATGTTTATTCAGTTATATAATTCAGAGAAAATTCTGGGTCAAACTTAAATAAACATTTGATTTGAAGATTACATCAGTCAGGATTTTGAGCTGACTCGCTCCATATTGCAGTAACATATTCATATTGTCTCGTGAACATCTATCCAAGCATGTGCTTCTCTCTGTGATTTTCTGCCTCTTGATTATTTTTGTGTGTGGACATTTATTTAATGACCTCTGTAAGTCAAGCAAAATTAACTCAAGGGGAAAGATTTTTTATTTAAAGTTATTTTCTGATTGTAATTCGCTTAAGAAAAAAATTAAAACAGTACTGAAATGTATAACTGCAAAGTAAATTTCCTAGAACTACCCCCAGAGATAAATACTATTTAAAGTATAATATATATGCTTCTAAACATTTGCACACTCGTTGTGTGGTGTGTCTCTGTGTGTTTAAACATAAGCTGGATCTAGGTGCCTACATTCTAATTAACAACTTGCTTTTTCCGTTAATACATTCTTACAGCTATAATTTTCTTAGGAGAGACAAAAGTAGCACACATAGGAAAGTGCAGGAGAATAATGCTATGTATAAGAAGAAATATGTTTCAGAAGAGAGAAATCATGTCACTTGGGACCTTCAGGGAAAACTTTCTAGAGGAGGTGGTACCTATCCTGGAAGGGAAGGCATTAAATTGCCATGTGGGTGGGAGAGGAAATGGCCAGCACAGTAATGAAGGAGGGGCAGGGGACAGCAATGAGGGATATGGCAAAGGATGACAGGGAGAAAGCAAAGAAAAAAATTAAGACAGTACTGAAATGTGTAACTGCAAAAGTAAATTTCCTGGAACTACCAACAGAGATAAATACTATTTAAAGTATAATATATATATTATACTTTATGTCACATTTTAGTGAGAATAATGTCTGCCTACCTAGAATGGGTCAGATTATGTCTGCATTTATACTAGTAGACCAAGCATTTGAACTTGAATTTGATGGTGAGAGCCATTTGTTTCAGTTTATGATGCAGAGAGTGAGAGTGGTGTGGGATGGAGATGGGGGAGGTCTTGCTGTGTGCTGAGGCCTTTTCTCTGTTTCTGTTTAACATTGTTGTGCCCAGATGGGCTGGGAGCTTAAAAATGTGGAAGGAACCAGCTAGGAACCTGTTGCAGTACTCCAGGCCCAAATGATGAGCTGGGCAGCGGCATAACGGCAATGAAAGTCCACCGAATGGTTCAAGGGAGACTCACTTGACTCTTGCGTAGGGGAATCTTCAGTTACGAACTGACCCAGCAGCAGAACCAGTACCCTCCTGGTTTACAATCTCGGTAAACCCTTAACCTTCCTGCACCTCAGTTCTCTTCTTTACTGTGCGTTGGGGATATGGTTTCTCATTTTGTTCACCGTTCTGTGATGTTCACTGATCTGTTAGTGTCCTGCTGCCAACAGAGCACAACATACATGAACACACATGCTATGCCATAATTCACATGTTGCCGGGTTGCTGGCTGCCGCTGCCCACCACTCCTCCATCTGAAGTTTTCAAGTCCAGCAACCATTTCTGTCTAACATGAAGTAGGTGGTAGGTTACCACTGGCATTTTGCCTTTTTCGTGCAGGAAGGACTTTGCATTTCCAATGTAAGACTTCTAAGAGTAATCAAAATAAGATTGTTTTTTTAAATCTGAGGTGGAAGTGAGAGCAGAGAAACTTTCATCTTGGTTTAAAAGTTATGTTCTGTGATTCAGTATTGCTGAGGAAAGATAAATGTCATGTGTCTTGAAAAGCTGCCAAGAGATATGCCAGCACAGAGCTTCTATAACCTACATACGCCTCAGTGAACACCTGTGGAGGATGGAAATGAACTGCGTGCCGCGTAAGTCCTCCAGCCTGGGACGCAAGGACGCAAACTGGTGCCAGCAGGGCAGACGCTGCCTGTCACGCTGAAAGGCTTATTCAAAGATACAACCAATTTCACATTAATTGAAATAAAAACTTTAACCAAAAATTTAAATTAACAAATATATACTAAGCGTCTGCTGTGTTCAAGATTAAACAAACACAAATGGTAGTAGGTACTGCATCATAGAGATATTTGCTTCCCTGTTTTCATTTAGGTAGGACCCAAAAAAAAGTTCATCTGGCATGGCATTCGCCTTTCTTACAATATTTATTTTACAATAACCAGAAAAGGCTTTAACTTCTTGGTAGTGAGATGAGTAAACAATTAACATAACTTATTCTGGTTTACATTTTTAAGAGCCATTCCAATTCATGTTAAAAATATTGTTGAGTGTTTAGAAAATTTTAGAAGTAATTCTTTCAAAAGTAATTTTTCTATTTCTGCCCCTATATGGTAATCCTTTGCCGTATGGTAACACTAGTGAAGTTCCATTTCAGAAAAACCTCTGAGTGTGTAGCACATTTTTGAGTGTTCAAGAGCACTGCTACTTTGGGTGGTGGGCACATGGCACAATATACAGATTTTATAACGTAGAAACCCACACCTGAAACCTATATGTTGATGTTGACCAATGTCACCCCAATAAATTTAATTTAAAAAAAAGAAAGAAAGAAAAAGAGCACTGCTGATGCCCAAAGAAGCCACGGAGTGGGTGGAGCTGACAGATGACAACTGGACTCACAGATACGGGAGCTGACTACCCCAGCGGTGACCTTACATTCATGTGGCAGTCTGAGATCAGAAGAACACTGAGTAATTGGAGAACGTTCAGTATGAATAAACACTATGATAAACTTACTCTGATGATTCAGTGATATACCACAGAGTAGGTCATTTAGGACCCAAGTTTTACTTTATGAACTGTATGCTTTAAATTAGCTGTTTATCTTAAAGGTTATGATGTCGCTATATGTAAAGAGTAGGCATTGTTATTCTGATCATGCTGTTTTACTAGGTTTGTGATTTTTACCTCTTGCATCTTTTCCAGAGATTTTTTTTTACTGTGGCAGGAGTAAAACAGGACGGCCAGTGTGTGCTTCCATGGGGATTAGAACAGGTCATCTGCATAGAGCAGAGGGAAAGTGGAAATAGAACAACATAGAAAATAAAAGCCAAACTTAATTTAATCGTTGGCCAGTGTCTTGATTTTTTATGGGTCTTTGGTTAAAAAGACTACCTACCCTCTCTGGAATTCATACAGTTTGATTACTGATATTACAGTTTCTGATTTTAGATCAGCCAACAAGAATTTATATGCATTTCTTTTGCCTCAATCCGTCAATCCATCTGCCCAGTCATTCAGCGAGCCAGCAAACATTTACTGAGGCCCAGTAAATCCAAGCTAAACATTGGCCAATACTTGATTATAGAAGCAAAACACAGTTACTGTTTTTAAAGAACACAGAGTCCATGAAGGTTAGGTATTTCCTTTCTTTCCCAGGACTTAAGGTGATAGTGTAAGGACAGGAGGTAGTATAAGCAGATGCTGAATGGTGGTAATTCTTCAATAAGGCCATATTGGTCTCTCTTTTTTGGTTATTTAAAACAATTCATGGGGAAGAGAGAAGCGTCACCCTCATCATCCTCATATCCCAGGTTGTGTCTGATTTCATGTTGAGCTCACTGGAACACGCTCTGAGCAGTGTGCATGCTTTTCCAGGCCGTGGCTCACATAGGAAATGATATTTTCATGATGCACCAAGGTCAATGGACAAGGCAACTTTTAGCCAGATACTACCTCTGGGGTCTTGTGCCCCTGCCTTGTGTGGCTCCCAGAAGGTTGAAGAGAAACAGTGACTCCACACACCTGTGGCACCTTTGCAGCATCCAGTACATTGTCAGGTCCATCACAACCTGTGCACTCTGTACTGTGTGATCCCCGGGATGTGCCTTCTTTGTTGAACCAGGACCCCACTAATTTTATTTTCTCATGAACAGTTTGGGCATATTAATTAAAGGGGCTACAGAACATGTTTTAGTAACACAGTGTATAGAGTTTACAGAATTCCAAGGAGAATTATTGGAGGTATAAAGTACTACAGGTTAGAGACAGCTTTTTATAATGAAACTAGGCTGGCTCAGGAATCAGTAGGCCTCGGCTTCTGACTTCTCTCTGAACCTCAATTTCCTTATCCTTAAAATTAGAGGATGGAACAAGGTGAAAGTTAAGCCACCCTCTAGCTCTAACATGCCACCATTTTGTATGCCTGTAAATCTTTGCTGTTGAATTAACTGCTTTGCACTGTTTGCTGTGTGCTAGGCACTTAGTGAATGGTTCCATGCATTGCCCGAGGGCCAGCTTCATGGGACTCCGCAGATCTAAGGTTACTGCTTAGGTGACAGAGGAATTGAAATCAAACTAAGATGCTAAATGAAGAAAAGAGAACAGACACTGAAGACAGTGTGGAAAAGGAATGAAGCTAGCTGTAATCGTTGAAAGGCTTTTAGTGTCTCTTAAATGTAGTCAGATGATAGGCTTTGCAGCTCAGAATCTTCCAGCTAGCCACACACCTCAATTACAGCTGGCAGCCTGGCAGCCTTAACCTCTTAGGATCAGTACTCCCACTCCCATTTCTAGAAATCCTTACTGCTGGGACATCAGTGACCTAAGCATAGTTGTAAAAGTCAAATCTTGATTATTCAACTTGGTAGAAGAAAAGTTCATCTTAAGGATCCCGTTCAGAACTTTGTCTTTTTCATGCTTATCTAAGCCCTTTCTGTCCAGCACGTGTTGGGTGGATGAGGCTGCCTAGCTGGAGAGTAGCAAAGAAGACCAATAGTAATGCTGGATAATTACTATTTAAAAGACTGGCTACGTTATGGTGTTAGCCATTTTCCCTGATTCAGACTAAACTGGTAGCACTTGTTCATTCTGTGAATGTTTGTTTATTTACCATGTCAGATATTTTCTAGAAATTCAAACCTGAGAAGTTCCTGCTATAGTCAAACTCAGACAGACAGACAGACATGTCAGAGTATTATCAGCCTTTGAAGTATTTATAAACACAATAGTAATTGATTTATGTTCAAAACACAAAAATTACCCCATCCTTACTTCCTATTCTCCAGTAGCAAAGAATGTTGTTTTAGATACGTTTAAAAAGGACAAAACTAAATCATGCATTCACATATCAAAAAATACTTCTAAGTACATAAAAATTCACCAAGTATTATACCATTAAGGACCATGATGTTTCATATCCACACACGAGGATGCATACATACGTGTGTGTGTGTGTGTGTGTGTGTGTGTGTGTGTATAATATTTACTTGCATGTGCTCAGAAAGGATACTTGAACTACAGGGTAAATAAACAAAAGTCTTGTTTTGTGTCAGTGCATATATGTGTTTGTATGTGCGGGGAGATTAAAAAGGAAAGAAAAAAGAGGGAGGGAAGGAAGAGAAAGAAGGGGTAAAGTACTCAGTGGGCTTAGAAGGAACTACAGTAGTTAGTAAATGTTAACTTGCCTCCCACAACCCCATGTATATCTTTTCTGTATTGAGCCAAAACTGGTGTACCATTACTCATCCCATCAACTGATATATCATTGGAGTTAAGTTGATCACTCCCCCCAATCAAATGAAATGAAAAACAGAATAATTTTAGTTTTAAAAGATATAAAAATATCCACAGACATTGTAAGTGGTACTTATGTACTCCAACAACTATGATAAAGAAAACTTGCTGAAAGTCCTTCCAAAGCAGAAAAGAAATTAAAATCTCAGGGAATTTTTTTCCTTTACTGGCCAGAAATTCATTCCAAGAAGTACCAGCCTGTCTCATTTCAAAATGCTTCCCTTGCCAAGGAAGCGGAAGCGGTCGTATTCTTTCCCACCAAACTGTGGGTGAATTATAATTATCCTACCTCGTGTGGGACAATGAAGCAGCAAACATCTGCTCTACTGAATCAGAAACCCACGAGTGAAGCTATACCAAACTGTGAGTCATACCTGGACTCAGATGAAAGGATTTGTGTTGTGTTTACCTTTTTCTTTATTTTCTTTGCAATTTAAAATATGGATTTGTTAGCTCTGGCTTCATGTTCTAACTGAAGGGAAATCTATGGACCCCATTTGTTGACTCCTATTTAATATTTAAAAATCCCAGCTTCAGGGCAGATGGACCGTAATCATTAATAACAATTTTCATAAGTGACTGGTTATTGTCTTCTCACAGTTTTCTTTCTTTTTTTTTTTTCTTTTAATTAAAGGAGGGTACACTTTAGAAAATTTAGAAGTGCACAATCTGAGAAGTGAGGTCCTTTGGTTTCCTCTTCCACTATAATGACAATAACAGAGGAGTGGAAAATGGTATTTTAAACTTTATTTCCAAAAGAAACAAGCTTCAAAACTGTTACTTTTAATTTTATGTGTCATGATATTTTGGGTAGTGCTAATCTATTCGCCAAGAGTAAGGCAAGGAACATGGAACTTCAATTCTAAGTTTTAGCTGTGAAAACATATACAATAGTCTAGTTGCTTCAAAGTATTTTTGTGCCTTTTTATTTTTATCTATTAGAGAGCAGAAAGACAAACTCGAATTATGGATTCAGCCCAATATGCAGAATTCTGTGAAAGTCGACAATTGAGTTTCTGTAAGTAAGCCTTTAACTTTACTTCATTATATGTTTAAGAGAGTGTGTGTTACAGATATAGCAAAGAATGACACAATCTGTTCCTTGGAAATTGGTGAATTTAATATATGCATAGTTATAACTGCTACAGAAACAGCCTCCGCATTGTTGGGGAGCCTATAAAAGATTTTACCCCACTCTACTGTTTTGCAATTAATAGTAGTAAGAGATTTTAAAGGGTCTGAGTAATACACAGAGAGCTATGTTAATTATTCACATAGTCAGAAAAATTCCTTTGTCTTAATATTCCCATTTTTCATTTCAGTTTCTTAGTCATATTTGCTCTAGTATTGCTGATTGTACTTGATCCATAATGGACTCTCTTGGTACAGTAATGACATTTAAAAGCCCTTTATACATATTAATAGATACCAAATTTTCCATTTATTTACGCATACTCATATTGCCACAAGACAGACCAATGGTCTCTTCCATCTTTGTCCCTATTAGCCAAATTTCTTTATTCGTGCTCTTGTAATACTGACCTGGTGGTAAATTAGTACTGTCCTGACAATGCACACAGGCTTACTACAAGTACATTAAGGCCCATGATAAATAGGGGGCTCAATTGTGTAGCAAAACATCCTCCCAGTAACAGTTCAGTGATGACTAAGACTCTTGGGGTAAAGGTCAAAGAGTAAGTGTGATGAAAAGTCCAGTTAAAAATCTGACGAAGTGGCACATGACCCTGGTTTGAAGGATTATACACACAATGGTGTCTTTAAACAAAGAGCTATTATGTGGTCACAATAACAACGTATTTGAGTTGGAAAAAGAAAATGAGAGCTTCATTTATAGATCATAAAGTGCAAATAAATGACACATTTCAAATAGTGCCGCATGTAAATGTCAGTAAAATATAGGAAAACATGTTTTGGAAGATTTTTTTCCTAACTAAATATACTTTGCAGTCTGACTAACAATTTGGCATCATACATCTGTGAAGCATTAAGTAAATGACACTTCAGATCATGGCAATTTCAGCAAATGAAAGGTTTTTGTATTGTAATTTTTAGGTTTAAAAATGGCATTCAAGTCTTTTATAAGTATAAATCTCCAGTTTATAAAGTAACATTTAGTGCTATTGAACTATTTTTTAAAATCATATTTTAAATTTAATTCACTTAAAGGAACAGAAGTGCTATTTTCACATTAAAACATAGAGTCATTGAAGTGTTCTAATACATCTTTCATTTGATAGAGTTTTAATAACTCCACTTTTTTGTTTGTAATTCAATAATAGACTGTATCAGGTTAAAAGTTAATATATTTTCTTTCTTTACAAAATAATTATAGTATAAACAGTATATTATGCTTAAATTTTTTTTTAATTTAAAGAAGAGAGACTAGGGCCTTTAAAAATGTTTCTTTATATGTTACCCATGGGTGCTTCATTATGAAACCTTAGTGGGAGAATCTGTTTTATATGCCAAAGTGCTGTGGTTGGGAATGCTGAATCCAAGGGAGCAGCAGATTCAGAGCTGATACCCACACTGGTCAGACTGTTGGGCCCTCTTCCTTCCTCCCCTTCTGATAAACTACTGGGATATAGGAACTGTGATAGATATGTCCTCTTAAGTAGTTGATCATAGCATTCATGAATTGGGACTACTGCTGTGTTTTATCTTTTTTTCTCTCTCTTTAAAATATTTTTTTAATTGATCTTAGAGAGAGGAAGGGAAGGTAGGGTAAGGAAAAAAGGAGGGAGGGAGGGAGGGAGGGAGGGAGGGAGGGAGGGAGGGACATTGATGTGAGAGAGAAACATAGATCTGTTGCCTGCTGCATGCAACATGGGTATGAGCCCTGATCGGAAATCAAACCTGCCACATTTTGGTGTACAGGACAATGCTGCAGCCAACTGAGCCACACCGGCCAGGGCTACTGATGCATTTTAAGATAACAAGTCTATAACTTTATAGGCTGAAGTTAAGTTGTAGAATTGGGATACTGGTCAAATTCACTAGTCTTTTGTTTTATATTTATATGTCAATAGTTGTTTCCCTTAAAGTCTTTTAAAGTCTGATATTAACTTTAATTACAAAGCTTTAATTCAGTTATAATTTGATAAATCTTTTCCCAACCCCTTTCTTTCAACCTTTTGTTTAATATGTGGATTTTGTAAACAAATATCTAGGTTTTCTTTTTAGTCAATCTGAGGGTCTTTTTGTATTTTAATTGATGAATTTAATTTAGATGTAATTATAATCTGGGTTTATATATGCTGTCTTGTTTTATCTTTTAAATTTACTGTGCTTTTTTATTTACTTTTCTTCCTTTTCTTTGTTCTGTTGGACCAATTGAGTGTTCTTCATTCCATTTTCCTTAACCAGTTTGGATATTATGTATCCTATTTCGATTATTTTAGTTGTCACCTTTAATATTTTAATACACATCCCTGAGTTAGATTTTTTAAAGTTGGTAAATATGTAAACTTGCCTTCTCAGCCTTGTTAAAGCACTCATTTTTGTCTTAAAATGGCTTTCTATTCCCTTCATATTTATTGATTTTTTTTTTGAGAGAGAGAGAGGAAGGAAGAGGGATACAGAGACAGAAACATCCTTGAGAGAAAACCATCTATCAGCTGACTCCTGCACGCCCCCTACTGGGGATTGAGCCTGCAACCCAGGCATGTGCCCTGACTAGGAATTGAATCGGTGATCTCTTGGTTCATAGATTGATACTCACTACTACACCAGCTGGGCTTTTCCTCATATTGAAATGATAGGTTAGTTGGGTAGAAAATTGTAGACTAGTAGTTATTTGTTAAAACATGATTCCATTGTCTTTTAGCCTGCATTGTTGGTAAGAATTCTATCCACTTGTTCTATATTTTCCCTGTGGGAGAAACTAAGAGAACGAAGATGTATTACCTCCAGGCCCTCTGGTATATGGGGAAATGTAAAGGCTAGCAATCCATAGCTGACCATTGAATATTTATAGAAGGAAAGAAAGAAAGAACCTCTACTATAAAAGATCCCAGGGAAAACCATGTCCTCTAAGGAAGACTGTTCTCAAGTAACTCAAAAAACAGTGATTTTGAAGAGATTAAAGTTGTAGGAAAATTTCCAGAGTGACCTAAGAGGCTCTGTGGGAAGGATTAGGAATGAAAAAAACTGGTGAGAAGGGATGAGCTAGAAATAATAGAATAGTATGCAGGGAGGAGAAAATGGAAAATTGGGAGAAACTTGAGTTTTGCTAGTGATCTAGTGATCATTGATGAGAAAGATAAAAAAATGTATGAGGACTAACTTCAAATTTTTATGTGAAATTATTATATAACGTTGTCCAGCATGGACTGAAAACCCAGGTAGTATGAGAAAGCTAATAATCCTAAGAACTTTCAACTTTTCAGGATTCTATTTAAATGTTGATCAGTGTCCAGGGTTGCCTTTTCTCCTCATATATTGAGAAGAGGGGTGAAGGAGAAGGAACTCATCCATTCTGATGCCCCCTCACTTCCTGATGGAAACAAACTATCATGACTCAGAGCCTCTGTGCCTCCTCTTCTGGAACCAACAATACCCTGAGAGGGTCCATCTCTGTGCACTTTTGCTCCAGGTGACTGGGAGGGAGGGAATTAGCTCAGAGATCTTCACCTGCTGCTGGAATAGCAGTTACCCAAGTGGGTGTATGGGGCCCCTGTAGCTATTTTAGATGTGTAAAAAGGTTTGCAGCCTACCCTTCCATTGAAGAAATGTCTTTCATTTGTTTGTTTATTTTTTCATTAATTTCTCCTAGAAATATTTATTGTGAGTCTGCTAATGCCAGGCATTGTTCTGGGTGCTGGGGATATAATGGTGGACACATGATTCTTGTCCCTGTATTCTCAGTGCTTAAAATCTAGAGAGAAAGTTCTAATGCTGTTGCTTAGGTGAACAGATCTGATGGCATACTAAGAACTATTCTTTCTCTCACTTTTAAAATAAATTTTTTAGAGCATACTCACAAGATATCTGTCTCTGTGTTTTGAACAATCTGTCAGAAGGAAAAATGAATAAGGTACATTTTATTGATCTTGCCAAATTGCTGCCTGTTAACGTTAACTTCAGAAGTATTCCGCATATGTTAAACAAGTGTTTGTGAGCTATTGCAGCTTACTAGTTAGATGGAATGTTGCATGTCAGAGAGTATTTGGAAGATTGGTTACTTTAGGGAGATAGCTTTAAGGGGGATTACCATAATTCTGCCACAGTTGACAACTTTGCATATGCGCTTCGATAGCAGGACTTAAGGTCTTCTGTGATTTATTTAGGAAAAAAACTCTTCTGTATGTGGAATCCATGAAGACTGTATCTGTGAGGATCAAAACATCATGCTTTGAGTTACTGTTAAGTGTTTTATAGACCTGTGGGACCAGATTAATCAAAAGAGTAATTGTTGGGTTTTTTTTTAAGACGATTATGTTATAGACATGATAAAATCTTCATTATCAATCTTTTCCCTCTAGGTTAATAGTTAAATTAGTAATATCTAATGAAGGCCCTGTATCTAGTTAGACTCTGCTTAGCACTGTGGCACTTTAAAGAGATTTTGTGGAAGGTTCCCTGTGTATTTTATTGGTAGATATACTGAGAGACAGACCCATGGTGTTTGCCCACAAAGAACTTATAATACGGTTTGAGAAACTATAAGCAGACATGAAAGGATGGCTGATAAGTATTCAGTAAATGACTAGAGTGGGGAACTATATCTTTGGTCTGTATGGGCAGGATTCATATGAATAAAGAATGATAGGAGGGCAATCACAGGGTTAAACACAGAGAGATTATACTCAAGGCCAGGTGACATTTTCATAGGGAATAATATAAAGGCAGGTTGGATTAGTCCATATGGTTCTGAGAGTCAGGTTTAAGAATTTGGACATCTTTGTAACAAGGAAAATGTAACCACAGTATTAGATCAGGCCAGATATCAGTTTATTCTATTTAATTCTAAATTCGCTACCTTAAACCTATTCTAATAAGAGACACATGTTGAAAGGTATTATAAGTACAATTTCTGTATATTCCTTTTTTCATCACAGGTTGGTTTTTTTTCTTGCAGGGTCCCCCCCCCCCCCCCCAATAATAAGTTAAAGTTATGGCAAGCAAGTAATTCTTCTATTGTTATAACATAAGCTACTGTTAACTGAAAACTTTCTGACATATTGGAAAAAGTGCTAAACATTAAGTGGCTTTGTATACTATGTTATGTATCATGAATACAAAATAAAGGGCCCAATGCATAAGAAATTTCTTGGGGCTAGAATATGTAGATTAATAAAACTTCAAAAACATTGTATATTGTATGCATTATCTTTCATATGCAATTTTCAAGAGACATTTTTCACTTTGTGATAGTAATTAGCAGTATTAAAACAGTTAAAGCCCTAGCTGGTTTGGCACAGTTGACATTGCATCGGCATGTGGAGCAAAGGGTCCTGGGTTTGATTCTGGTCAAGGTCACATACCTTTTTTGTAGGCTCTTCCCCAGCCCTGGTGGGGGATGGGGTGGGTGGAGGGTCATTCCGGAGGCAGCCAATCAATGTGTTTCTCTCACGTAGATGTTTCTTTCTGTCTTTCCCTCTCTCTTTCCCTCTCTCTAAAAGATCAATGGAAAAATACCCTTAAGTGAGGATTAACAAAACAAAACAAAAAAGGCACTTCAAAAATTAAATTTTCTATACCTGTTTTTGTTGTTGTTTTTATTGGCTAGCCAAAAAAGCCTCCAAATTTCGGGACTGGTTGGACTGTAGCAGTATGGAGATAAAACCCAATGTTATCGCTATGGAAATTTTGGCATATTTAGCGTATGAAACTGTGGCACAGGTAAGAATTCTAATCTGTCATATCAGCCCTTACATGGCTGCTTTCTCCTAAACCCTGTCCATGATCAGTTCTTACTCCACCTGCTGCTCCACCAGGGATGAGAACAGACATGAGTTCTGCTATGACAGTCTTATCATTTTCAGAGATTTAGTTCAATTATGTTTCTTTGCATCCTCAGCTCTGATGGTGGTTAGGGTAAAAGTGACTATTTCATGCAATCTATTCCAACTAGAAATGAAACCATACATAATTTTTCTCAATATTGAATTCCAAGCATACATCTTCGATGTTTAGAGATTAGTTTTGATCTTCAAATACTTTTCTAAATATGTTCAATCTATTTGAATGGGTGCAAAAATCTGAGTCTAGACTCCACCCTCTAACATGGTCTTTAGACCACAAGCATCAGCATCTCCTTGGTTCTTGTTTAAAATGTAAATTCCTAGATTACATCCCAGAGCAGACCTACTGTATTAGAGTATGAGGGCTTTGTATAATTTCAATATTAAAAATATTCTCTATAAAGCAGCATATGCCTAAAGCCCAAAAATCTGTATTTTAAAATGATTGCTTAGTGATTATGAAATAAAGTTTGTGAACCACTCCACTGGAAGATCAGAACATATCATTTCTGTTCATGGGAAATTTGTATACCAGTCAATGAAAGTATGTGCTCATGTCCACAATACAGAATTTTAGGCAGACAATATTCTCAATAACATTTGGAATGTACTGCTTTTTGGTTTGCCACTTCAGTGACATAGATTATTATTCCCAGTTTTCTGACTTTGTTTCCATTGCTTTGGTCTCCTAGTTAGTGGATCTGGCTCTTCTTGTGAGGCAGGACATGGTAACCAAGGCAGGAGACCCGTTCAGCCACGCCATTTCGGCGACCTTCATTCAGTATCACAGCTCTGCTGAGGTAAGTATCGAAAAATCTGTCGGACACTTCTATGGATTTTTTTCTCATGTCCAGTATTTATACAAATAGTTCTTTGGAAAAGATTATGTTGGAATTTGTGGCCTTTACTCAAAGAATCTTAAGACAGTCAACATTCAAACAAATATTTATTAAGAACCTGCTATAATTTGATGAAAACTATAAACCCTTTCCTCATAAACACATTTGCAGATTTTGTATACAATTTCAGGGTGTTCAAAGACCCTCTGAAACCATTCTATGGACCCTAGGGACTCCCAAGTTTAAGTAACTCTGCTCTAGGATACCTAGTAAATCCATGACTATATACCTCGTATGTCTATACAGCGTATTATTATAGCCAAAAATTTGACATCTTTTTATGCTCCTTAAAGAATCATATTGGCTTGGAATCCAAGTAGGAATTAAAATGTTTATACCTATTAAAAATCCTTTTTTTCTTGGGAAAGGACATACATCATTATCAGTCATCATACTTTTAAAGTCCCTAAAGATTACCCAGTTGATTAAACATATTTGTTTATGTTACAAGCCCAAATTATGATGTCAAAGAACACCCTTTAAAAGGTCTTTGGTACATGTTCTCTTTATGAATATGCTTATAAGTATGCTTTTCATTAACATCACACAAATTTGTTGTAACATTTCTAATTGAAGAAATGTACAGTGAACATAACAAGCCTAGTTTTATCTTAACATTCAAGGGATTGCTTGCATGGCTAGGAACGTTCTTTATTTCTCCCCTTTCTTGGTTCTCCAGGGTGGCCAAGCAGCCCTGGGCAACTGCTCAGCAACCACAGCAGCTGTTCCCAGCTACCCAGCAGTTAGAAAAATGGTCTATGTGTGCTGGGTTCCTGGGCTCTCTGGGAGGTGCGAGCAGGAGTTTCAGAAAGCATCCTGACTAAATATGTTAGTACAAGCCCCAAACTATTCTCTTGCCTGCCAGACACCCATTCTCCTATGTGACTGGTAGTCAAATGAACATTCAAGGGGACTGGAAGTATTCAAAGGGCTGGTCACCTCACTAAACACAAAGACATGGCCACTCTAAAGTCAGAGTCTTACTCATCACCGTTACTAATCAGCAACCAACATCAAGGGCCTGCTTTAAGGACTTAACCTCTTTGGGTGCAAATGGGAACTCTGGAGACTGATATGATCTCTATTCAGGGAGGTAAAACAAACAAGGAAAGTAATGAGCAAGCAAACAAACACAGTTCAAGATAGCATATGCTAATTTCCAAATGCGTGGCATAGACAGTGTGAAGGTAAAAATCACTTCCTAATTACAATCAGAAGACTTCAAAGAGGAAGCTGGATGTTGAAGGAGAGATAGGACTTTGATGAGACAGTACAAATGGGGAGAATCTTGGCCTCAGAGGCAGCATCAGTATAATTGTACAAGGAAAGAAAAATCTCTGATTAAAATATTCAAGGAAAGGATTCATTGGGGAGGGGTAGTAGAAAGTCAGATTAGAAAATTAAGGCCTTAGACACTTAGTTATTAAGGAAGTGTTGAAGATTTCTTGGCTAAAGCGTCATGAGCTCAAACAGGTGTTTTAAGGAGATCCAAGTGGAGGTGCTATGTACAGTGGATTGGAATTGGAAACTTAAGGCATGAATTTAATACAAAATGCTTTCTATTTTAATGATTATCATTTCTTAAGCATTAAGTGTTATAAAGAACTGAGCTATTTAAGTTTGGGTTTCTCATATTAAATTAGCAAGTTTAATATTAATTCAAGTGAATTTTCTAGATTTTTTTTTCTAGCACATGGCTTATGCACAGGAAGCAATGATTTTTAGGAGCTATCTTGTTTTTCCTAAGAACAACTTATGCTAGATTAGCTTTATCCTTCCTGTTTGATAATGTTTCTAGGCATGCAGATAAAAGAAACCAATATCTGAATTTCAGCAAAACATTTTACAATGTTTTAGCATAATTTTTTTTTAAATTATAGAGAAGTGTAAGCGAGTAGATAGTATGGTTAGTATGTATGGTTGATGGGATGACAGGTTATAAGTACCATATGTAAAAAAGACAGAGACTTTTATTTGCCTATAAATTTCTTAGGAGCCGATATTATGATGTTACAGTAAGGAAGCTTTCTTTGTTTGGTTTTAGTGTTTAGGCATCATCTTATAGGGTGGACGTGGATGTCTAAGGAGAGTGAACAGGGAGTGAAGGAACCTGAAAACATGTACCAGTGGTTGAAGGAACCTGAGGTGTTTGACCTGTAGAAAAGGCTGTGAAGTATAGTGATTTTTAAATATTTGAAGTACTTCTAAATGGAAGAGAGAATAGACTTACAGTCATAGCCAATGGAACCAGATAGATAGGAGGGATTTGTGAAAGAAGGAAGGAATTAGATGTGGGAGGAGCTAGAGGTATCTACAGTGACCCTGAGACACTGGGAGAGGGCTGGTCAACACTGATATAAAAAAATGTCTGAAAGGTGTCCAGTTTTGTGGGGAAAGTTTAGAGGTTCCTTTTGAAACATGTAAGTTTTAAATGTTAACAGAACTTCCAGGTAGAAATGTCTGTATCTGACAAAATCCACAGAAAGTTTAGAAGCTATATCTGAGGACTCCTGATTATATCTAAATGATTAGACAGATTATAAGTGAAGATATTTAGATCCTTTAGGGGCAAGATAGAGGCACCATTTCTGTGAACTTGGTAATAATAAGATGTGTTTGTATATTTGTAAGCTTCAACTAGTGTTAAATTCATGATCTACTAAACAAAATCAAATGTTAGTAGAAGTCCTGTTCACTTGATTTCAAAGCCACATCTCTTTGGACAGGGATCTTGCATGAAGTCCTACCCAGACTCCCCTGAGAATACACCTCCTCCTACACCAACAGCTCCATCCTCTGGACCACAGCATGCAGGGAAAGCCACAGCAGGATCCCTTGGGAATGGGAATGCTGGACAAGACTCAGCTAAAACCAAGCAAAGGAAAAGAAAAAAGGTCAGTGATTTTTTTCTTCCTCCTTCCTCTCTCCCACCCCCTCAGAGAGGAGAAAGCCTTGTTGAGTTCTTTTCAGAGATAGGGAAAATGTGCTGTTTTTCTCATAATTCAAATTTTTAGAAGCAGCCAATTTATACTTAATCATACTTAATGACTTCTACTCAAACTTTTACAGCTTTCTTCTGGATAAAGCAAGATATTGAAAAATTTAACATTTTATTTTAAAATTTTCAAACATACAAAAGTTGAAAGACTTGTAGAATGAATATCATATATCTGCCATCTAGATGCTACAATTAACATTTTACTATATTTACTATGTTAACCATATATTTACATTTACTATATCTATGCATCTAATTGTTCCTTTATGTATCCATCAGTTCAATTTTTTTGATACATTGCAAAGACAGCTGCAGACATCAATGCGTTTCATGCCTAAATGCTTCATTATGTATAATTTGTTTATGGTTCTTTTTTTAAGATAAAACATATACACAGTGAACCACTCAGTTCTTAAGTATGCCACTTGATGAATTTTGACAAATGTGTAAGACTGTTGTTTTCTAAACCCTTTCAAAGGTATAAAACAGTACCACCAGTTGAGAAAGTTTCTTCATGCCTCCTGCCAGTCAATGTTTGCCATCTTTCTCAAAAAGGGAATGAGTGGTCTGATTTTTTTCCATCACAGATGAATTTTTCTGTTCTAAACTTCATATAGTGTGTATACTTTTTGTGTGAAATTTCTTTCACTCAGGATATTTTTGAAATTTATAAATTTCAGTAGAAGTATAATGTATTTCTCTTTATTGATGAGTAATGTACCCTTGTATGAATATATCAGTCTACTTATTCTCATTTTGGTGAACACTTAGTCTGTTTCCAGTTTTTAAGGTATTATGAATAAACCTATTATGAACATTGTGCAAGTCCTCATGGAAAAATGCTTTTTTTTTTCCTCTTAGGTAAGTAGCTAAGAAAGAAATTACTGGGTCACAGAGTAGGTATATGTTCAGTTTTTAAAGAAAAACTCTTTTTCCAAATGGTTCTATCATTTTTACCTCTACCAGCAATATCTGAGAGTTCCAGTTGCTCCATGTGCTCATCCACATTTGGTGTTGTCATTGTTTTTACTTTTAACCCTTCTAATGGATACTTAATAGTACATCATTATAGTTTGAGTTTGCCTTTCCCATGTGAGTAATGATGTTGAGCATTTTTTTTTCATGTGCTGATTGGTCATTCATACACATTTCTCAGGGAAGAATCTCTTCAAATCCTTTACACAGTATTTTTGAGGATGAGTTATCTTTTTTTACCAACTGGTAGTTCTTTATGTATCCTGTGTAACAAGACTGTGTTGGTGTATATTGATGAGCAGAAGTTTTGAACTTCTGATGAAGTCTCATTTATCCAGTTCTTTATTTTATGTTTATTGCTTTCTGTGTCCTAGGAAATCTTTGGCTACTCCCAAACCATGATGATGTTCTCTTATGTTTTCTTCTGGAAACTTTATAGCTTAATTTTCATGTTTAGTTTTATTAATCAAGTCAGATTAACTTTTGCATATTGTATGAATTGAGGCCAAGTTCACTTTTTCACATATGGATATCTAGTTATTACGGAACCATTTGTTGAAGACACTTCTCTCCCATTGGATTGCTTTGGTAGCTTTGTTGATAATCCATAACTACCTATCTATGTGGATTTATTTCTAGAATTTCAATTTTGTTTCATTGATCTATTTGTCAATCCTTTTGTCAGTATCATCTTTCTTGATTTCTGTGGCTTTTTAATAAGACTTAAAGTTTGGTAGTGTAAGTCCTCAAACTTTATTTTTCAGGTTTAATATGAATTTTCTGTGTCCTTTGCATGAATGTAAATTTAGAATCAACTTGTTAGTTTCTATCAAAAAGAATGAGAGAGAGAAAGGGAGGGAGAGAGAGAAAGGCAGGAAGAGAAAAGAGAAAGAAAAGCCTAGTGGGATTTTGAAAGGGATAGAGAGCAAGCAGATAGCTCTGGTGTTGGCAGGGGCAGGCTATGAGGTGGTGTTGGGGGGTAGAGGGATTGACCAGAAAAGGAGAGAGAACTCATGGATATGGACATCAGTGTGGTGTTTGCAAAGGGAAGGCAAAGGGGTGTAGGGGGAAGAGAGCATAGAAGGGATAAATGGTGATAGGAAAAATAAAATATAAAAGAATTGAAAGGGATTAGATTGAATACTTACTCAATTTGGGGATCTGAATGTTTCAACGATACCAAGAATTTCTTATAATCCATGAACGTAGTATATCTCCCCATTTATTTATATTTATAAAATCTCTCTTTTATAAATACTATTCATCCTGAACTCTTTTCATCTGATTAATGTAACCATTGCAGCCTAATGTTGTGCTATTTATATGATACTAGAGGCCTGGTGCACAAAATTCTGCACAGGTAGAGTCCCTAGGCCTGGCCAGCGATCAGGGCCAATTGGGGCCTTCAGTCTGCCAGCCGGGGCCTCCCTTCATTCCGCTCCACCCTCTGGTGGTCAACACACCTCAAAGCGAGTGATAGAACTCCTGGTCTCCCAGTTGAACTCCCACAGGGACACTTTTCATATTAGCCTTTTATATGTATAGATATGTTTTTCTATCCATTTCCTTTTATTATAGCTTTATCTTTAATATTTAAAATACATCTCTTGTAGACAATAAATAATTGAGTCTTGCTTTTTCTTTTTTTTCCTTTGTGTATCTCTTAATTATAGTCTTTAATTCCATGATATTTAATGTATTTATTGAAATGGTTGGATAGGGGTCATCTATTTTTCTCTTTTTTTTTTTCTGCTTATTCTCTCTGTTTCTGTTTCTCTGTTTTTCTCTCCTGTCTTCTTTTGGGTTAATTGTGTCTTCTTTTAGAAATCTATTTTAACTTATCTACAGGTATCTTAGTGATGTCTCTCTGCATCATTTTTTCCAGTATACATTCTTAAATTTTCAGTGTACTTGGAATTGTTATTATGCTACTTCACGCATGTAATATATAAGACTATTTGTATAGGTCGATTACTTTACTCTTGCTCTTTAAGCTATAATTGTCAAACAACTTAGATCTATATATGTTATAAACCATAATACTATTTTTTGACTTAAATAATCAAATGTATTTCAGTAAAACTAAAAGAAAAAAGAGACCTTAACATCTACCATTTCCACTGTTTTTCATTTCTTTTTTATTATCAGAATTTTCTGATATTGTTTTTTTGTTGTTGTTCTACTAGATTTTATTTAGCATTTCTAATAGTGCAGGTTGGCTGGTAATGGTTTCTCTTAGTTTTCATCTTTCTGGAAATATCTTTACTTCTCCTTTATTCCTGGAAGATGTTTTCACTGGATATAGAATTCTGGATTGGCAGTTTTATTTTCATGCCTTTAATGCTATAATTCCACAGTTTTCTGGCATTTATTATGTTTAATTATATGCCTATGGATTTTGTACTAGTGCTTCTGTGTATATAAAGTGTTATTTTCTTTGGTTGCTTTCAGGATTTTATCTTTAAATTTGTTTTCTAGCAGTTTGACCATGATATACATGGTTTGCTTTGTATTTGTCCTGCTTAGAGTTCACTGAGCTTCTTCAATATTGATTTATGTCTTTAACCAATTTGGGGGAATTTTCAGCATTTATTTCTTCAGATATTTTTTCTGCCTCATTCTTTCTGTTCTTCACTTTTGAGACTCCAAGTACATATTTGTTACTTTCATACTGTTCCACAGGTACCTGAGACTTTGTTTCATTTTTCTTTCAATCTTTTCTCTCTGTTCTTTAAGTTGGATAAATTCTGTTGTTCTTGCTTTATGTTCCTGACTCTTCTGTCAGCTCCAATCTGCTGTTACATCCATCAAGTAATGTTTTATTTCTGATAGTTTTATATTTTCCATTTGAGTTTTTTATAGTTTCTGTTTATCTACCATTATGTTTTATTTGTCATTTATTACAAGTTTATTTTATTTTATATCCTTGAGCAAAGTTATATTAGCTGCTTTAAAATGCTTGTCTTCAGTGAGTAAAAGTCACTTAGGTTGTTGCATGTTTAATAATTTTGAATTATATCCTGGACATTGTGAGTAATACATTGTAGAGATTTCAGATTCTGTTATATTCCTAAGAAGAGAGTTCTCCTAGCTGGGTGTTAAGCAGGCAGTTTACTTGATTCAGCTCTAAACTTCAAACTCCTCTTCCATGGCAGCAGCTAGAATCTCTCTTCATTTAGCTTTAGCAGGGTTTCTTACATTCAGTATCATACAGGAATGGTTTAGAGATTAGTCAAAGAGTTGGGTAGTTTATAAACTGATTCTTGATTCTGTCCTTTTTGGAATTTCCTTTTTCACTTTATAGGTATTGAGCTGCTAAGTTTGTGTGCCCCACTATACTGACTGGCATCTGCCCTTAGGCTAAAACATTAAAAACAGAAAACTCATCGCATTGTCATTTCATTCTTCTTACACACCCCTTTCAGTTCCCACCTGATTTTGATCAATCTCTATTACTTTCAGTTACTAGTGTTTTTTTTTTTACAATTTGTCCAGTTTATACTCTCATTTACAACTAGGTTGGTACAATAAGAACCATTTGCCGATGCAAGTAGTGGAACCAGGCCAAAATATCCTATAAAATAAAAGCCTAATATGCAAATTGACCCGAACAGTGGAACAACTGGTCGCTATGATGTGCATTGACCACAGGGGGGCAGATGCTCAATGCAGGAGCTGCCCCCAGCCCACCGGCCCTAGGCCAGCCAAGGCAGGTGCAAGGCCCCCCCCCCCCCCGCCATCACCCCACAGTTGCCTTGCAGAGGGAGCCAACCAGCGGCAGTGGGGGGGGGGGGGGCAGCGAATGGGTGGCGCCAGGCCAGCCAAGGTGGGTGCCAGCAGGGCCCCCCCCGATTGCCCCACCGATCACCCCACAGATCAACCCTGATCACCAGCCAGGCCTAGGGACCCTACCCGTGCATGAATTTTGTGCACCAGGCCTCTAGTAATTTCAAAATTGATAATAAGTAAATTTAAATTTCCACCTCATCCAGTTTCCACTTTCATTTACAAAATGGCACAGTCCACTGCTTATTTATTAAGGGGAAGTCTGAACTATTATGAAGTAGTTCTAAAGAATTTCAAATATAGTGCTCTCTAATTTACTAAGTAACTTAAACTATGGTAAAAAATGTTACCTAAAAAGCTTCTTCTGTTGACTTGCTTTACAAAGTATGTAAGAAGTTGTTATTAACCTGGTAGTTATGTATACAAAAATAATTCTTTATAAGTATGAATATTTTTGAAATTTTTTTCTCTTAAATATTTAAACATTTCACTCTGAATCTTATTGCAAGTTATTAAATTGGAGTTATTTTACAGCAAAGGTTTCCTGAATGAAGTATTAGCCAAGTGCATGTCTAAATTTCCCTAAATTCAAAATTACTGGCATCAAAATGAATAATGTCTCACTTCAAAGCTATTCTTTATTTTTCTATTTACTCATTCACATCTTTCTGCATGTATACAGTTTTGCTATATTTTTACTCACTGGAAATCTTAGCTATGGTGTGGTGGTAACATGGTAAAATTTATTCTACATAAAATAATAAAGTCTCTATTATATATCAGCTTTGTGTACTAGAAGCCAAGAGATTTTATGTATAGCCGTATTCTGATTCTATCATTATAATCTTGAGCACATCCCTTATCTTCACTCTCTCATCTATAAAAGGGGGTAGGAGTTGGGAAGGTTTAGAATAGATGATATTTTGTGTTCCTTCCAGATTTAATAATGTATAAATCCTTGAATTCAGTGATTCTCTCTTCTCTTCCCCTTAAATACCATTTCTACTTTTAATTTTTTTCATTAAAGTTTTTCCTAGTTATATAGACTGCAGTTTTAAAAATTAACATCTCAATTATACTTATTTTATTATTAAATTTTGGGGGTGACATTGGTCAACATGATCATATAGGTTTCAGGTGTGGGTTTTTTTATTATAAGATCTGTATTTTTTCACCGTGTGCCCACCACCCAAAGTCAATTGAACTGAATAAATTAACTACATTATATACTGTAACATTTGAGCAAGGAATGGTCCACTTTCCTCTGAAAAGAAATCCTCTCTAAGCACAGAGATCTGAGGAGAAAGACACTCGCCTGGCCAGTCAGATTATATATCAACCTTTGTGGTCAGTGAGTGACAGAAGTATTAGTAATAGTAGTACTAACCTTTCATTTGCTCTCATCTGAGATATGTGTTACTCCTTCAGAAGACTTAATACTTCAAGTGTAACAAAAGATCTAGCCACCATTTGTGTGGGGAAAGAATAAGAGGCAATTATCTGAGATTCCAGGTCCTTCTTAAACATTAGATTACCCTGGCAAGGGGAAGACTGAACAAGGATAGGATATTTTTCGTTGCCAACAACTTTTAAGTTGGAAAGAAAAGAGTCAGGACAGGTATAGACATTTATAAGAGATCCAGGGGCAACAGAAATTTCAATATAACTTCTTGTACCACAAGTGAGCGTTCAAACTGCAGGAGATTTTATTCAGTGCAAGACAGAAAGGACAAGTAAAAGGATAATACTCAAATCCAGGAAATATATAGGA
Organism: Eptesicus fuscus; assembly: GCF_027574615.1. Taxonomy (NCBI): domain Eukaryota; kingdom Metazoa; phylum Chordata; class Mammalia; order Chiroptera; family Vespertilionidae; genus Eptesicus; species Eptesicus fuscus. Next base: position 14,553,962 of record NC_072482.1, on the reverse strand, counting down.
CTCCAGCCTCCATTACTCAGCATCAACTTCTGGATGAAGAGACATAAATAGAAATGCAATGGAGAAATACAAGAATAGATTAGGAATTCAGCCAAGAGGAAGAGGACCTGACTTATGAAGAACTTGACAGTAGCTTGTACTTTATGCAAGGAAATAAAGAGTTCAGTCCCCACAGAGATTTTGGCAATCAGTATTTTGTCAAATAGATGGGTTCAGTTTTGAAAATTTAAAGAATATTCTAAAGTATGGGCACAATCAGAATAGGAAACATGAATTGATGCAAAAATTTAATACTCTTTATATGTGTTTTCAGCATATATAAGATTTTTAAAATATTAGATAACATATATAAATGTAATGCTAGTTCTTCTGAAAACATTTTGAAGAACATTGCAAAAATGCTAGAGTCACTTCTAAATTAAAAATTCTAAACTTGGTATGAATTTGGAATTTGAACAGGTTATAAGTACCTTGGTGAGAGACTGGATGTTGACAGAAATGTAATGGTACTTGTTGAAGTAGAAACAATACTGGGAATAAACATTTGAGATTTAAAGGTTCCCTTCCAAAGAGTCCAGTGCACAAATCAGTATAATGTAGAAGTTTACACGGTAACTTTACGCTAATGTTTGCAGTTGCTTACGTATAGTAGGTAAATCTGAAATTGGCAAAATGGAAAATCTAAAGACATTTTTCACAAAATTCAATATTTTTATTTTTATATAAGTTAACTTCATCTTTTTGTTAGATCTAGCAGGTTAATGAGTCTATAGGGGTAGGCAAAAACAGTTGTGAGTACTCAAAAAAAGAGTTTATTCTTGTATTATTATTTATTAACTAGAGGCCTGATGCATGAAATTTGTGCATTGGTAGGGTCCCTAGGCCTGGCCGGCGATCAGGGCCGATCTGTGGGGTGACGGGCAGGGTGATCAGGGGGCCCCCCGCTGACACCCACGTTGGCCGGCCTGGCTCCACCTACTCGCCAGCCCCGTTGCTGCCACCAGTTGCCTCCCTCAGCAGGGCAATCGGGGAGCCCCCGCTGGCACCCACCTTGGCTGGCCTGGGGCCTGCAGGCTGGGGGCAGCTCCTGCATTGAGCATCTGCCCCTGGTGGTCAGTGTGCATCATAGCAACTGGTCGTTCTGCCGTTTGGTCAATATGCATATTAGGCTTTTATTATATAGGATTATTGTGTTGTTTATTTAAATTACAACTGTAAATCTACTTTTTCCCACCTCTGAATATTAGTCTTATTCACATTTTGGAGCCAAATGAACTCTCAGAAGTGTCTTTACCTTACTCAGGCACCTGATAATTGCATTATTCTAATATAGTCCAACTGAAACAAAGTATTTGGAATAAGAATCCAGAAAGCACTCAATAAAAACCCTGTGCACTTTTATATCAGTGCCAAAGTGAGGGTTTAACCTGTGTTGTTATATAACTTAATCCGTGTTATTGTGGGCATAGCAGATATGTTATTTAGGATATTGTTGGAATGAAATTGGGAAAGATACCCTAGAGTAAATTTCTATTTGGCTTATTTCAAATCTTGTGAAAATAGTAAAAATAATCAAGATGTATTTTGTTTGAAATTTTAAGTCTTATTTCAGGTTCAGCTTGGATAATTAGCAGATGCTCTCGTTTTGTAGGAATTTTTAAATTATTTTACTAGTTTGTAATAGGAAAAGTGTGCACAAGGACAGAAAGTGTGTTTACAAAGTACAGAAGGATATACAGTGAAAAATTTCTCCTCTAACCCTTGTCCTCCAGTCACACATTTACCCTCCAAGAGTTAAGCACTGTTCCTGAGTTTTGGTGTACCCTTGCAGAAATGCTCTATGCTTTTATGACTATATCATGTTTAGCCCTTTTTTGCTTTTTTTTTTTAACAAGTGGTAACATGGTACCACCTAGTTGTATACCTTGCATTGTTTCACACAATAAATCTTAGAGATAGGATATGTTTGGAACTCAGTAGGAGTATGTATGCAACTGCCTCTTTCTTTTTGGTGGTTTCTGTTTCATTGAATAGATATAATTTACTTCAGTGTTTCCTCATTAATGAAGATTTAGTTCATCAATCCAGTGAAGATCCTTATATGTATATTATTTTATACTGGTGTGATATGTCTGTAGGGTAAATTCTTATATGTGAAATTACTGGATCAAAAATAGTTGTGCTATCACATGATCTCACTCATTTGTGGATTATAATGAACAACATAAACGGATGAACAAAAACAGATCTAGAGACAAAGAAGCATCAATCAGATGCTCAAACCTCAGAGGGAAGGTAGGGGAGGGTGGGGGTAAGGGGGAGAGATCAACCAAAGGACTTGAATGCATGCATATAAGCATAAGCGATGGACGCAGACAACAGGGGGTGAGGGTGAGGGTGGGTCTGAGTGAGGGAGGGTAGGGGGACAATAGGGGGGATAAGGGCACATTTGTAATACCTTAATCAATAAAGAAAAAAAATAGTTGTGCTTTTTCATTTTGGTAAGATTTTTTTAAAATATATTTTTATTGATTTTAGAGAGAGAGGAAGGGAGAGGGAGAGAGAGATAGAAACATCAATGATGGCAGAGAATCATCAATCCGCTGCCTCCTGCATCCCCCCTACTGGAGATCGAACCTGCAACCTGGGCATGTACTCTGACCAGGAATCAAACTATGACCTCCTGGTTCATGGTTTGATGCTCAACCAGTGAGTCACACTGGCCAGGCTGATAAGATTTTGCCAAATTACTGTACATGGAGGTGGTATTAGTTACATCCTTATGAGGAATTATGAGAGTGGTAATTGTAGTAATTATCAGAAAAAGAATACTCTTCATTATGTGACTACAAATGATTTCTAGACCATATTTATAGTAATATACAAGCTACTGCTTCCTTCTCTTGATTCTTTAATGTTCATGATCTGACATCTGGTATCCAATGTACTATAAAGCAATTACAGTAATTATCCCAGTTTTGCAACAAGGAAACTGAAGTGCAGAGATATTACACAACTTGACAGAGTTGGTAACTGACAGGATACAGACCCAAGTGGTTGGGAAGCTGGAGCCTGCGACTGAACCATGGGACTATCATGACCCTATTGTGCATTTAAAATTTTTTAATCATATTATATACATTTCTTGAGTTGGTATCCATACGCTCACTGCAAATAGTCTTTCTCTTTCTTGTGTCTTTTTGTACTATATTTTACAGATGAGACAAACTAAAATAGAAAATTTTTATTTTATTTTGCTTTTGCCCTGAGGAACACCTAGAAATTAGCACCAAGTTGAAATTATCTTTTATGACAGTCTTCATATTATAAATAAATATGTAGCAATATTTTCATTTTAAAATTGATGAACTTTAAGTTATTTCAGAAATATGCACAACAAGTTCCAAAGAAACATTTATATGTTTGAATGTTAAAAAAAATAGCTTCCTGTGGTTCTTTCAGCAAACCGCTGAGACTGCACGTGCGTGCAAGTGGCTGCATTCTCCTGTACCTTGACGCGGGCCTAGGCAAAATATTGTGAGCATGGCAATTGCATTTGGTAGGTCTGCTCGGAAGAGGTCATGTGCAAGTCATCTTTGTCTTGTTCATGGAATTTTTTTAGATGTAGTGTATGGCAGCAGTGATGTGCATCCTAAGGGGAAAAAAAATGTCCATTTTTATAAAAATTTATTTTCATATTTTATACACTGTAGTTCTGTTGTGTGTTTTTGATTTAGTAACAATTTATGTGTTTTTCTGTCGCAGAGCACTGCGGCCTGTGGTGTTGAGGCTCACAGCGATGCCATCCAGCCCTGCCACATCAGAGAGGCCATTCGGCGCTACGGCCACAAGATTGGCCCCCTTTCCCCATTCACAGTACGTAATAACAGAGTTATAAAAAGTTATATTTATAATCTGAAAGAATTTTGATTTTCAAGTGGTCAAATGAAGAAGCAATGGAATTGTTGAAAGCAATTTGTGGTGACTGTAATTTTGTTGTATAAAAGTGGCATAATTCTCTTGGGAAATAAAAGTTAGTCATTTTTGTCTCTTTTTGGAAGGACAATTTTTTTCTACAAAATATTATTTTCTTTCAATCACAAATTATGCTTTTTTCGTTGGAGCTTATATTTTCTATTTTTCAAAGCTTAGGTTTATAAAACATTTTTGTCAAATTATATGTATCCAAATATTGCTAGAAGCACTTTATATTTTAAAATTGGTTAGATTGGCAATACCACTTCTATCAGATGTCCTCCTGCTCCTAAACATACTTTGAGTTGGAAGAAGAAGAAATGATTTCTTTACTGGCTTTGAAGTAGGCTGAAATGCAGACAGTCTTTCACATCTTCAAATGGTTTTAAAGCTTGTAATCAGTGTTTGTTGTGTTTGTTTTTAAATAGAGAATTAAAGACTATATTTCAATAGTCTAAAGTGTGTGTGTGTGTGTGTGTGTGTGTGTGTGTGTGTGTGTGTTAATTAAATGCTCATCTTGTGGCCCTTTAAAAAAAAAAACTTTATTCATGTTAATAGAACTATCTCCAAATCCTCTGTTTATAAGGAATCGGTTTGATTTTCAGAAAGTGAGGTTTGATTTGTGACTGAGGAATAGTAGAATTTACTGTTTCCTTTTTTTAATGTACTTCTGCTTTAATACACTAAAGCAGAATATCTATGTATAATATTATACATATACATGTAAGTATAATATATAGAGTTTAAGCTAATTTTTATCTAATAAATATATAACCAATATGCTTTTAAAACTAATGATGCCATTTTTAAATGCTTAATTTAAATAGATCTGGAAAACAGAACAAATAAGCCATGACCTGGAAGGTTTACTTGGCCACTGCCAGAGCAGATGGCTTAAATCAACAGCCAGGGGTAAAAGCACTCCACCAGGAAGGGGCGCCCAGTTTTATCACTCCTCAGGAAGGACCTACCTTGAAAGGTTCGCTTCATTCCCTAGAGCTATAAGAATTTTCCCAGCCTAAGAGAATAAATATGCCTATTACATTTTAGACACAGTTTCTATATATCTGCCTCTTTAAGTTAAAAATTCTCTTTAAAGTGGGAGAGCTTGTCAGACCATTTATGCTGACAGTGTGGCCACCCTGCCCTGGCTTTCACATATCTTCACTGCCAAATGGAGGTGCTCCTGGTGTTGGGGTGCTGGTGCTCAGTCCCTGATATTGGGGGTGCTGATGCTCAGTCCCTGGTGTTGGGGTGCTGATGCTCAGTCCCTGAGGCCACTCCCTGAGGTGATACTTTATGCAGCACTAGAAACACTCTGCTACCTAGGCTGCGAGCTGCAGCTCCTAAGAGGAAAGGAGGCATGTAGGCTGCCTCTACAGTAGCCATTGAGTGAGACCTAAATTTTCATACAGAAAAGCTAAGCTAACTTACCTCCAATGTAAAATTCCCTTTGTAAACTAAAGTGCCCATGAACAACTAGTTTATATTTATGAAACACAGATCTTGACTTTGCAACATGTCATTCTGAATCTAGAATGCTTGTCTGATGTATATATATAAATATGATAATCTAACTTAGAGTATCTATAACTTGACTTGTATGAAGCCAATAATTTGAAATTGATTTGAAGAAGTAAAATAACAGTAGGTTACACAGAAACTTAACTCCAGCATTAATCAGTAAACTGATAAAATGCTTTTAGTGAGGCATCAGTCTGTACTCTCTATGACTTCAGAAATAATTCTATACAAAATCAAAACATGATTTGCTTCGGGAATACAACTCATTGTATAAAGAATTGTAAGTTCTTCACCTTGGGAATTAGTTGACATCATAGAAGAAATAAATTATTAAAGTCATGTTAATTGGAGGAAAGGAGAAAGTACCAATAATGCTTTGCACTGTGTAGCTGCTAGAGCAGAGAAGGAGGGTCGGAATGTGAACATCAGTTGCCTGACACTCAAGTGAGTGCAGTGGAGACCCTTGTAAACCATCCCCACTCAACCAATTGTAACAGTGCAGGCATACCTCATTTTCTTGCCCTTCACTTTATTGTACTTTATAGATGTGTTTTTTATATATTGAAGGACTCAATAGATGTGTTTTTTACATATTGGAAGACTCCATAGATGTGTTTTGTACATATTGAAGGCAAGACCCTCCCCAGCAAGATTACAACTGACCTATGGTGATACTCGCTCTCCTGTGGTGGTCTAGAACCAAACCCAAAATAGCTCCGAAGAATGCCTGTACTGTTTTTGGCATATTGGTTTTTATTGATTAGTTCTTTCTTTCCTGTATTCCCATTTATTTTCAATTCTGTACAGAAGATCAGAGAAAGTATCATACCTAGAAGATTTAAGTAATTTTCCTGAGGTTAAGCTATTGATTAGAGTAAGTGATGGAATCAAAGCTAAAATCCAGGCCTTCTAATTCCCAGCTTCAAAAGCTTTCTCCTAAAACAAGATATTTGCAACTGTCCTTTACCCCTATATGCCTGATATTCTGGATGCACATGCTAAAGAACATTGAAAGTGATTAGTAATTCTGAAAATCACTTCAGGGTTTGTAATTTATAGTAGTTATTTTAGAGTACTTATGTAATCTAGAATGTCCTAAGTTATTTTGATGCTTGACATCTTATATAGTCCTTTTACTCGTAGTGGTTGATATTAGGTGAGCTTAGATTGTGTGATGATTGATTTTATCCTAAAGACAAATGACAAGGGTTTATATAATAGCTGTGCCACCTACTAGTTAAGAAGCCTTAAGGACGATTCTTAACCTCTTTATGTCTCAGTTTCCCCATCTATAAAATGGGTATAATAATAGAATATTCTTCATGATAGAGTTTCAGGAGTACTATGAACTTGATGTGTGGTAGAAGTAGCGGTAGTGCCTGTAGAATATTTTCTAAAAGACAACAGATAAATATACAGATGAAAGTAGAAATGGTTCTTCCCACCACCCAACCACACACACACACACACACACACACACACACACACACACCTCACTTTGTAATCACAGAAGAAACTAAAACCTGAATAATAATGTAATTTCTTTTTTACAGACTAATTGTTTATACCAGTAAAGTTTAACTACCATTTAAAAATTATTGTTCCTGAGAATAAATATTCATTTTTACTTTGGGGATTAATAATGGTTGAAGAACATTAATGATTTTTGTATCATCTTAAAAAATGAGGTCTCGGTAACTAAATGTATATAGTTACCGATAGATTTTTGCATAGCTAGATTTTGTACACTAACTCTTATGCAGCAAAAATCTAATGTACAAATTACATGGCCTCAAATTTATGAAGCTTCATCAAAAATTCAGTTTTTATGAGTTCATAATTTATATAAGTTAATTGAAAAGGTTTTCACAGACTGATGACTAAATTAAAATTGGTAATTTTTAACAAAGAAATTCTTACTAGCCTAATTTTCCTCCGTTTTTAAAATTTCTTCATTTTACTGTTTATGAAAGTAGTGTTAGTGTGCTAGAAAATTAATAAAATATAGAGAAGTAAAGGGGAAAAAACTTATATTAAGAAGAACATCAGGACTCAAAACAAGGTGTAGCCAAAGCTTTAAGTGAATTGTTCTATTGGAAAATTAGTTGATATTTAATTGTTTGAAAGGTATTTTATTTTTGCAGCTTAAAAATTCAAGTGCTTTTGCTAGTTGTCTTTTAAAAATAATATTCTAGAGCCCTGGCCGGTGTGGCTCAGTTGGTTGGACATTGGCCCATGCACTGAAAGTTTGCCAGTTCAATTCCCAATCAGGGCACATGCCGGGTTGAGGGCTCAGTCCTCGGGAGGGGGAGGGCAGAAGGCAGCCAGTCTATGTTTAACTTTCACATCAATGTTTCTCTCTCTCTCCCTCTCCTTTCTTTTCTTTCTAAAAATCAATTTTTAAGAAATCTTTTAAAAATTAGTATTCTCAGAATTTACTTGTGCAAGTTTAGATGTAAAAAACATTTAAAAATTTTGTGAATAAAGTGGATTTTTATAGTTTAGAGCATTTTGTTTTTTCTCTCAGAGAAAATACCCGCAGAGCAACCCAGCATATTGGTTGTCTATCATATGGAAGGTGGTGAGACATATGTTTTATCTAGATCCTTGCTATTTACAAGCAGTGGGTGGTGCCCGTGGTTACCTACTCCGAAGCTCAATCCCAGCTCTCAATGGGAAGTGCTGTGAATGGCTGATGTAAAACCAGGTCTATAATTTTGAAAGCCAGAGAAAGGAAACTTGTGTTCACTGAGTGACATAACCCCATGTGTAGTGCCTACATCTATTTTGGTTTCTCCTGAGTGATAGAGTAGAAAAATATGTTAACCCCATGAGCTTGCATATTATCAGGTGCTTTCTACTGAACTAGGATAATGAAAGCATAAAATTGCTCATTTAAGCATGGTCATTAACCTAAATACTTTACGTGCATCCCTAGAACTGAGTTGCTTCAATATCCACTAAGCTATCTAAAATTCTTAGTATTTGGAGCTAGCTAAGACCTGAGGAAGCTCGTTAGTCTCGGTCTCAGAGAAGCTTTGCACTGTACCAAGAGGCACCTTGTAGGGGATGACAGGGCACTCTAGGATCCAGCCTCCAGACTCGCAGTTACTGTTCTTCCACTGCGGCCATTCACTGATGTGTATACATCTATTACATAGGGATACTCTTGGATCATCGATTATTCAGGTGCTCACAAGAGACAAATAGAATCAAAGATAGGAAATCTCCTTTAAGAATCTCTTACATTAAACTGTTAAAACAAAAATGGCATAGCAGATTGCTTTGACTGTTTTGATTTAGAATTTCACATTCATGAATAAGTCTTATGTCATAAGCACATTACCATTTGCGTCTTATGGGTTCAACCTGGAAAATATAATGTCACAAAATATTAGAATACTTTTCAAATGTAAATACCAACTAGAAATAGGGTAAGAATTCTTAAATATTTGTGTTTTTACTGGGAATAAAAATTTTCTCAACACATTTTTTGGAAGTACTAAGTCTATCATTATAGATTGGAGCCAAGTACCTTTTTATAGTTTTGGGCTACTGATTCTCAGGAAAAAAATTAACATGTGGCATACTTATAAGAATAACCTAAAACTGAGTGTTCTCTAGAAAAAAAAAAAAGTGAAACTTTTAATTTAGCTGTTTTTAATTTTAAAATGGTGTGTGTGTGGGGGGACCTTGCCAGTTTGGCTTAGTGGATAGAGCATCAGCCCTCTGACTGAAGGGTCCAGAGTTTGATTCTGGTCAAGGGCATGTACCTTAGTTGCAGGCTTGATCCCTGGCCCTGGTCAGGGAGTCTGCAAAAGGCAACGAATCAATGTGTCTCTTTCACACTGATGTTTCTCTCTGTCTCTTCTCCTCCCTTCCACCCTCTCTAAAAAAATCAATGGAAAAATATCCTCTGGTGAGGATTAACAAAAAATAAATAACATAGGCTGGAGGGTTGCAGTTACAAAATTTACAATGTCAGCCCTAGCCCATTTGGCTCAGTAGATAGAGTGTTAGCCTGCAGACTGAGTCCCAGGTTCCAGTCAAGGGCTGCAGGCTCATCCCCAATGGAAGTCATACAGGAGGTATCCAATCAATGATTCTCTCTCATCATTAATGTTTCTATCTCTCTCTACCTCTCCCTTCCTCTCTGAAATCAATAAAAATATATTTAAAAAAGAGAGAACAAATTTATAATGTCATATTAAGTGAAATTACAGTTTCTATGGGACAAAAACAGTTGAATACCAGAAATTTTACATGGTTCTTCTTAACACAGTGTTCAATTTAGGATTAGTTAGGGAGAGAATGTTTGAAATGTGGAAATAAAGAAGTTGGAAGACCTTGGGAGAGAAAATCATTAGACTCTGAGACAAGTATTGGTTGAGAAAATAATCCTATCTAATAAAAGGGTAATATGCAAATTGACTGTCACTCCAACACATAAGATGGCTGCCCCCATGTGGTCAAAGATGGCTGCCCCCATGTGGATACAAGATGGCTGCCACAAGATGGCCTGCATGGGAGGGCAGTTGGGAGTGACCAGGCTGGCAGAGGAGGGCAAGTTGGGGGAGACCAGGCCTGCAGGGGAGGACAGTTGGGGGGGACCAGGCCTGCAGGGGAAGACAGTTGGGGGGGACCAGGCCTGCAAGGGAGAGCAGTTGGGTGTGATCAGGCCTGCAGGGGAGGGCAGTTAGGGGTGACCGGGCCGGCAGAGGAGGGCAATTGGGAGAGACCAGGCCTGCAATGGAGGGCAGTTGTGGGGGACCAGGCCTGCAGGGGAGGGCAGTTGGGGAAAACCAGGCCTGCAGGGGAGGGCAGTTGTGGGGAACCAGGTCTGCAGGGGAGAGCAGTTAGGGCCAGCAGGGGAGCAGTTAGGGGTGACCAGGCTGGCAGGGGAGGGTAGTTAGGGGTGACCATGCCAACAGGGGAGGGCAGTTAGGGGCAATCGGGTTGGCAGGGGAGCAGTTAGGTGTCGATCAGGCTGGCAGGGGAGTGGTTTGGGGGTGATCAGGCTGGCAGGCAGAAGTGGTTAGAGGCAATCAGGGAGGCAGGCAGGCGAGCGGTTGGGAGCCAGCAGTCCTGGGTTGTGAGAGGGATGTCCGAGATTAGAGAGGGTGCAGGCTGGGCTTAGGGACACACACACACACACACACACACACACACACACACACACACCAGTGCATGAATTTCGTGCACCGGGCCTCTAGTAACTTATATAATACTTTAAAAGTAATTTTCCCCCTGCATTATATTATTTATTCTCACAATACAGCAAGATGGGTATCACCCCCACTTTTTTATAGATAAGAAAACTAAGATTTACAGGCAAGTTAAGTAACTAGCTTACGGTTGCCTAGTAAGAACCAGAGCTCTTTCTGTGGACAGGAACTAAATACTCTGGTTCCCTAGGACCAGGGCTTCATTTATTCTCACTAACTTACTCATTAAACTTCCTCTTTACAGACTGACCTGTTTTTAACTCTTTGAGTGGTCTCGTCCTGTAATGTGAGGTGGCATTTCCCAAACTACATTATATGGAAGACAAGTGTTGCAAGAGGTATTAAAAGATGTTCTACCAGAAAAGGGTTTCTTTATCAAATATTTCAGACTATCTGGATATTATATCGAGAAGATATACTCTTAAAATTTCATTCAGTAGGAAAGTGAAAGTGTTTCACAAAGTTATGGGTAACAGTTGGAATATAACCATCACAGTGTCCACTTTATTTCCATGTTTTATTTTATTTACACAGCATTGAGAAGTTTTGAGTCACAAATATAGCAGTATTTAATAATGTTCTACACAAGATGCAATGGCCATGGCTCAAAAGAGAAATTTTTTGCTTAAAAGTTGTTTCACTAACAATAGCTAACAAATGTTCACATTTTAAAACTGGTCATGTTTATAGGGAATCAATATAGGATTTCTTACCTAGGGTAATTCTTCATGGTTTTCTGGGAAATATTTTTAAGGTACCTTAAAACATTACAAGCTACTCAAAGATGTCAGAAAGAAAATGTCAGTTTCCGGCAGACCTTTCTGTTACAAATACTTGCTTAAGGTTTCTGGGTTAAACTTATTTTCCTTTACCTATTGAATCCAAATTTGGTAAACATCATTATGATACTGCTATTGTATGCATAGCATCATGAGTCTGTATTGCCAAATAGAGGTGGCACAATCGTGTTATATTATAAAATGTTTTTAGTTTTTAAATTTATTTCATTTAAATGTACCTTATGTTGGTCATATTAGTTTTAAGCATACCATATAGTGATTCAACATTTTTATACTGTACGGTGTGATCACCCCGTTAATTCTAGTAATCATCTGTCGTTGTGTACATTTATCACAATAATATGACTATATTCCCCTTTCCCTTTTTTTCCATCTACCCACCCCCTCCCTTCTGGTAACTGTCCTGTTGGTGTCTGTTTCAGTGAGTCTGTTTTTGTTTTATTTTGTTAGATTTCACATGTAAGTGAAACCATACAATATTTGTCTTTCTTCTGACTTATTTCACTTAGCAGAATAGCCTCTAGATTCATTTATGTTGTCTCACACACACACACCGCACATCTTATTTATTCACTCATCTATCATTGGACACCTAGGTTGCTGCACATCAACACCACAAGGAGATACCACCTCATACCAGTCAGAATGGCTGTTACCAAAAAGTCTACCACTGACATGTGTTGTCGAGGAGGTGAAGAAAAGGGAACCTTTGGGCACTGTTGGTGGGACTGCAATCTGGTGCACCCACTATAGGAAACTGTATGGAGATCACTCAAAGTAGATATGCCTTATGACTCAGCAATGATTCTGGGTATTTGTGCAAAGAAAATGAAAGCACTAATTTGTAAGCACCCCTAAGTTCATTGTTAAACTGTTTTTAGTTATCAGACAGAATTTGGGGAGAAGTGAAAAGAGACCTCTCATTTGAATTCTCTGCAGCAATGCCTTAAATTGGCACAGTCAGTGAACTATTTATAAGGAATTATCCGGCTCCATTTTGAAAAATTCTGGTACTGTTAACTGGTTTGCTTCTACAGTACACAGTAAGTAGTCAGACATATTTTGCTGTTCTCTGCCTTCACTTTTATATCAGTAGTAAAGACCTCACGTTTAGTTCAACGTGGGTCTAATACAAAGGTGATGTGCTCACTGCACAGTGTTGTGTAGAGCTTTTATTTGGACTGCTTAAATTATGTAAGAAATTTTAATAAACCAAAATTCCAAAACATAACTTCCTAATCAGCAAAACAGTTACAAGAAGTTTAAATATAAAACATGAAATGACAGAACTTTTATGTTGAATAGCAAAAAAACTGTAAATGGACTTTCAAATCAAAGATCTCTTAGACCCCTAGAAATCCTGCAAAGAATCCTAGAATTTTCAGGTACATGTTTTGAAAAGGAGAAAAGCAGTCTTTTCTAATGGGAGGATGGTCAGAATAGAAATGAAAGATGATACCCTAATTAGCCCTGTGTATTGTCTCCAAGCTTGTATCCTTTATTCTTTTTAAATTTGAAGTAGTTCAAGAAGTTAGTGAACATTCATTGTGAATGGTAGGCTAGATATCTTGGAGAGTGGAGGAAGAATTTGAACATGAGAGCAAGGAAAGATGAGTAATTGGCCACAGAGGGAAACTTTTTTAGCAGAATATTCTAAAAGATCCAAATCTTGAGATGTGAAAGTGTTACTATAGTCTAGGTTTTTGCAATCTTCTGAAGGAATAGGTACAGAATAGAAAATATTTTGAGTGACTCCCAAAATGAAATTATTTTTTCTTTAAAAAAAATCACAGGATTCTTTTAACTTACAAATTCATGAAAGCAGCAAAAGGATTAATTGCGAGAAACTAAACTAAGCTGAGATGTCTCAAAATTTAAGTATTGTTCTCTAAAAATGGGAAGGAACTTTTTTAAATCGATAAATAAACAAGGAGATGTTAAGTATTGAATTGTTACCAGTGGGGAGAGGTCCATGTCTCCAACTGTTGCTTGTGGTAGTGGATTTCTTGTAATATCCCAAGAAAAAAGAATTTTCTGAGATTCGCATGGGGGGAGGAAATATTGTAGAAAGCTTTTTATTTCCAAAGAATCAAACCCCTGAGTTTCCAAGATCTTCTTTCCCTCCTTCCTGCCATGGAAGAAGTATAGGGGCTTTAATAGGGCTAGAATAAGAGCCAGTGACCAGAGTTACAGTTCCATGTTGGAGCAGTCCAATACATCACCAAGCTAGCTTAGCTTATGTTTCCTGCTGTAGTCCATCAGTCCATTTCCTCTAGGGGCTGCATGGCCATAGGCCATCGGGGAAATGCAAGGAAACGGGGCCAAGAGAGTCCCAAGAGCCAAGAAAGAATTCCTTTGTTTAGGAAATTATGTATTCCCACATTTTCTGACTTGAATTGGCCATTCCCATTCTAGCCAATCCATGGTTCCCCAAGTTAGATTGACAGGCAAGTACCTTCCCTGTGTCATCCCAACTTCACTGTGCGTGCATCCATCTCCCCTTTGTGGGACCCTTGCCCGCAGTGATCTACAGGGAATGGTCCAGTGGTTCCCTGGGGAGTGCAAAGTTGCAGCTCCCTGGTGAAGCTGCTCAAATGGCCATGCTTATAATGTCTAGCCTCCTTTTTGCTCCTTTCCTATTATTAATAACTAGCTAATTACAATGGTGTCAGAATTAGACCACCCATTTTCAACTGTTGTGCCACAAGAAATTTTAAAACATGCAGTGCGTAACCATTTAGTCAGGGCACTGCCTCTTTTCCCTTAGACTGTCAAATAAAAAAATGACAATAGCCGTCTGGTGTGGATGAATCAAAATTATACCTGTTTTTTGTCAGATCAGCAAAATATATTTTTTTTTTGGTGTGCCACAGAATTTTAGTAATTAGTTTATGTGTGCCATGAGATGAAAAGGTTGAAAATCGCCGAATTAGACATATAACTCAGTCAGTATGTTAAATTGCTCATGTTCACCTAGCAAACATACTATTTACATTTTTCTATTAAGATTTCATATCTAAACTAAGTAAATACTAGAAAAGAATTCATTAGTTTTATTAAGATAGAGTTTTTATTTACCATTGCCAGAAACATCTAGCATTTGTAATCATGGTTTAAGTGAAACATTTGTGTACTTTTTTATTGATAGTGTGACAAAAATCCCTTCTCAGCCATGATGAGAACCTTTTACACTGGTGATGATTTACTTTTTAATGATTTCTTCAATAGTGTTATGCACTTTAGTCTCACAAATATAATTATTGAACTGTCATTTAATTTACTGATATAGTTGCAAAGTTAATCCCCCAACATAATAAGTGGATTGTTTTAAGTGGAAAATTTATACCTTCCCAAAATGGAACTGATACCTTCCCCTTATTGTATATTTAAGGCTATATTCAAGGTGGGGAAAATATGCAGGGAAAAAAATTATTATGCATTATTTTCCTGCCTGGTGTTTTAGTCATGATTTGATTTAAACCAAACCCCCTGCCTATGTATGCACAGATCAAATATTCCACCCCTACACAGTGCCTGTGTGTGATCCCACGCTGTGAGAAGAGAATTCATAGCCCATATGTCAGTCAGATGGTGATTCTTGCCCTGGCACCTGGATAGGCTCTCCCACCTGATTGGTGTACACTTGCAGTTCTGGGCATATACCCAAACTGTGGAGTAGGCTCTCCAGATCTGGATGTATTTTGGCTGATTAGTTGGCAGAGGTCATGAGGGCAGAGCCCAATGTCAGGCCTGAATTTGCCCAGGTGCATTCAAGGTGACAGTTGGGCAGCTGCACCCCTGGTGGAAATACCAGGGAGTGGGTATTTGAGTTGACTCTCTGGCTCCAGAAGTTTGCAGCCTGGCCTACAAGTCCCTGTCAATTCCAATTTAAACACTTGTGCAGATTTTATAGTTTCCAGTAGAGAAGTTAGAGACTACATTTCTGGCTCTGATTTAATTCTACATTCCTGATTTAACCTAAAACACCCATTCCCGGATTCTAGACTAATTAGGTAAGCGCCTAATAAGTAAATAAGTTATAGTTGACAAGCATTCCTCATCCAAGCAAGCTGTTGGTATTTTTAAAAAAGAGAGAGGGGAGAGGAAAGGAAGGGAAAGGAAGGGAGGAGAGTGGAGGAGAAAGGGCAGGGTTGGGGAGGAGAAGGGAGAGGAGAGAGGAGAAGGGAAAGAAAACCAGGCTGGGCTCTGCACTGTGCTTTTCTTCTACTATCCAAAGAAGACAGTAGGGTTGGTCCTCGTGTGGGTAAACTAACTTCACTTCAGTTTTAGGTGGCAAACAATATCTTTAACCCACACAATCAGCTCACAAATGGTTAAAACAAAAAATGAAGAAGAAAGCCAGGCAAGACTGTACTGCTACAGTCAATCTATCACCCACCACTGCTGGAAAAACAATTCAAAGCACATGCCTTCCTGGTAGGATGAAAGCACACTTCACAGACATAGGACAGCACTGGCTTTCCAAGTTTGGACTAGGTAATAACAGTCCATTTGGCAGAATCCATATTTGTACAATTGAACTACACATGATTTAGAAGTGGAAGGACCAGTAATAACATCCCTAACATGTCCTAGGATTCTTATGGCTCTGATATCTCCATTTATTAATTCAATAAGCATTTCCCAAACAATGTGTTAGAAATATGTTCACGTGGGGGTATGGCATGTGGAGGGAGATAAGCAGCTGCATGTTCCAGTGTAACAAAAGAGATGCGCCTGTAAGCAGTGCCCTGTGATTGGTGCTGTCACTGAAGAGTGACAGTGCCTCAGGTACAGAGAAGGGGCAAGATCAGAGAAGCTCTGGGAGGTCATTAACATTCGAACTGGGTTTATGAGGCAGAGGTGAGGGAAATGAGTAGGAATTCTAAAAGACAATTTAGGCAGAAGAAAAGCTGGAATAAAATGGGGGTGGGGGGAGGGGAAAGGGTAAATGTCTGAAAGCACTGTGGCTGTTAGGCCAAGGTGAGGAATTGAGTCCAGAGTACATTGAGGGGAGATGAAGGAAGTGTCGAAGGTGGAGTGATGGTGTTTGGAGAAGGCTTTGAATGCCAAGCCAGTTTACCTAGACTTTATGGTGTAGACATGCAATTATCTAACAGCTCTTTAGAACCCCGTAGGTATTTTACAGGTGTTCTGATAATTTTATATATATATATATATATATGTTTGGGTAGGATTATTTTGTTTGGAAAATTTCTTTTTAGACAACTAGTATGGTCATCAAGGAGCTATTTTAGGGTGTTTGAACAAGGGGTTGACATGAACAGATCTGTATTGTAGAAAAATAATTTCAATGATGGTGTAGAGGAGGGACTGGAGTTAGGATATATAATAGGCATGGAGACCAATTAGGTGGCTGCCACAATATTGCAGGCAAGAGGCCGGGAAAGCCTCTGCTAAGGCAATGGCATTGAGAATAGAGAAGATAGAATGTATTCAAGAGCTATTTGGCATAAATAGTAAATAGAATAAGACCTTGAGTAAAAGAAGAATAAAAGATGACAAGTTTATAATTTGGGTCATTACATAAAAGAAACAATTAAAAACAGTCTCAAGAGTCAATTTAGTGCTCAGATGCTTACGAAGAATTTGCATGCAGTTTAACGATTCAACAAGGAAACTACTTTCAAGGAACTCCCAGGGGGTGGGGGTGGGGGTGGAGGAAGCTCAGTGGATAGATCACCTGAACTTAAAAAAAAGACATTCTAGCTTTCTGTTTGAACTTCTGGGAGTGTTTATATATGTGGCCAGAAAGTCCCAGGTATTATTAGGCTGTTGATTAACAAATTGACTTTCTAAGGCATTAATGAACTTGGCCATGCATTCCTGAAAGATGACTATAATCTAACCAGATTGTTAAAATATTTGCATCATAAAAGCCACGCCTGCAACAGCTTTGCTAATGTTAAGTTCCAAAGCATCACTTTTCTAAACTTTGAGTAGAGGCTTTCATCTCTGTGTGAATCCATTGTCTTCACCACCACATAAACCTCTGGGAACAGAAACTCTAAGGAAAGTAAGGAGAGCAACCCTGACTCGGACATCACATTTCCAGGACTGATGTATTGAGAGTTGTTAGTATGTTCCTCTGGTTTAACGGGAATGAACTCTTCCTGGTTGTAGAGATGCTTCTAGTGGAGACGCGCCGTATGCCGTCCATCAGCTCCCGCACAGTTATTCCACCTCAGCAAGCACTTCCAGCTACTCGAAACTCCGTCTGTTTCAGACTTTTTGCCCTTCCCTGCTAAGAGTTCCTCCTTCAGATTTATGAAAGAAAGTATTTCTTTCTGTGAAAGGTTTTTGTACACCCGCATCTGGAAGTGTTTATTTCAGTGGCATGTAAGCTATCTGTGGATTTAGTTAGCACCAGACCCCCTTTTGTATACTCCTGCCTTAAAAATTTTATAAATGATCTCATTGAATTTGTGCCAGTGTGCACATGGTTTGGCTGATTGCTGCATATATCCTTTACCTGCCAGTCACCTTTGATTTATATTCCTTCTGCTAAGCTTTTACCTTCCAAAAATGGTGCCACTGAACTGTCCTCTAAATCATCTTATTGGTTAAATTGCTCCAAGATGAGTTGGTATGTTTTTGGTTGCCTATAGACAGATGAATTTATATTTTTCTGCCCTTACCCACTTCTAGTGGAGCCAGAGAGGAGGATTGGCCATGTTATGTCATCGATCTCCTTATTCTAAATGAATACCATCTGAAACTCTATGCCAAGTCAAGACTAAAGAGACAGAGAAGTGTTCTCTGGCACCCACTTCTCTTAGATCTTCTTTTAAATAAGTCTGTCCCTTGAACTGAATCTGATGTGGGGACTTTATATTTCTCAGGAAGGGGAAAATAAAGTTTCTTAAACAAAATAAGTAAACTTTGACAGAAAGATGGAGACTCTGTAGGCTTTACAGAACTTTACTAACTTGTGAGTTTTCTGATGTTTCCTAGAGAAAAGCAGGTGGGTTGGCAGGTATTTAAAACTAGAAGCCTGGTGCATGACATTCATGCACAGGTAGGGTCCCTAAGCCTGCCAGCGATCAGGGCCGATCGGGACCTTCTGACTGCCAGCCGGGGCCTTCCTTCGTTCTGCACCACCCCTTGGTGGTCAGCACACGTCATAGCGAGCGATCGAACTCCCAGTCTCCCGGTCTAACTCCCGAGGGGACACTTTGCATATTAGCCTTTTATATATATAGATTTTATAGATAGATGGATGGATGGATAGATAGATAGATAGATAGATAGATAGATAGATAGATAGATAGATAGATAGATGTTGGCTATTTGTGATAGTAGTTTCTAATTTCTAAAGAGAGATCTTAAAGAGCTAATTCTGACAAAATGATGCTTCAGTTTGAACTAGTTTTCTAGGAGTTCGTTGGCCATCAAGCATGCCATTTAGCTCGATGTTGCAGGTGACCAGCTCTCACCACTGATGGTAACCTTCATACTTCATGTGAATTGGCTAATGAGAGAGCCAATAGTGTGCTGATAGATCATGGCATTAATGATGTAATTTTAAAGTAGATTTTCAAATATCTCACTTGAGCTTTGCAAAGCACTGCTCTTTTTCTGTTCTATATAATGGTAGAGGAGTATTTTTAAATTTCATGATTGTACTTGAAATGGTGTGGAAGCACTTAAAATACTTGGATTACACAGATCTTGGTATCATAGTTCACAGACTATTGGAAGCAAAGGATACAACTTCTAGGCTGCTTGGCTGTGGTCCCATTACGCCTGGAGTTATTTATTCTAAAAGACTCAAGAGGCTTCATTTATACTCTTAAAATTTTTATGTGCAACTCCCTGTGTTCTATCAAGGTGAAAGATGTCTCAGGAGTGTGGCAGTCATATTTGCATGGTTTAGTCAGTCATGGTACTGATGTGCTTTTCAGAAAAGCATCATGAGTTGGACTGCTGTTGTTAGAAAAATCAGCACCAGAGATATGAGCACTGTATTTCCATTGAGATGTCACTTTTATTTAAAAGTAATAAATATGCATGTACATATAACCTTTTAGAGAGGTATAATTGTGTGTGTGTGTGTGTGTGTGTGTGTGTGTGTGTGTGTGTGTGTGGCTACACACATACACATACATATATGTATATAGTCTCATTTTAAAAGATTGCCTTCTAAGTGTTTTAATAGTAGGATATCATGTAATTATTACAACAACCTAAAAAGTAGTAAGATTATGAGTATCAGGAAGGAAGGAAGGAAGGAAGGAAGGAAGGAAGGAAGGAAGGAAGGAAGGAAGGAAAGAGAAGATTGTCTTATAAACCAAAATTTCACTGATACTGTTACATGTAATCATTAGCATCCTAATAGAATTCACAAGCAGAGATGAAAAGGCTAGTTGGCCAACAATGCCCCTCTGAATCAGCTGACTTGCCTAAGCCCCAGTTTAATCACTTATAAAAATTAGCAATTTTTAGTAAATATTTAGTAATATTACTTGGAAGCTTCTAGCAGAGTGCCTAAAATATAGAGCATG
This sequence comes from Eptesicus fuscus, assembly GCF_027574615.1. Taxonomy (NCBI): domain Eukaryota; kingdom Metazoa; phylum Chordata; class Mammalia; order Chiroptera; family Vespertilionidae; genus Eptesicus; species Eptesicus fuscus. Next base: position 14,533,913 of record NC_072482.1, on the reverse strand, counting down.
CTCAAAAAATGCAAGTGGAATGTTTTATTTTAAAATCATCATCATCCTAATAGAATTTAAAAGTAGAGATGACAGTGCTAGTTGGCCAGCAGCGCCCTTCTGAGAACTGCACAGGGAAACCCAGCATGACGTCTGAGTGTGGGATGGAAGCCCAGACCCACTGATTGGCTTTGTACCTTCAGAGAATTCCCTAATGTTTCTGTGTCCATTTTCATGTGTATAAAATGAGTAATAATGTGATAATGTGTTCTTTATAGCTTCAGATACCTTGAGATCCATGAACACTGGACTCCTTTCCTGCCACCCATTCTGCCCATGTGTGGGCAAACAGGCCCATGCTGAGGACCAGTTTACTTCCGGTGGTGGTGGCATTACTGACCACATATGGGAAATGAGGCTTAGATGCAGAAGGAGTATGGTAAAAAGATGAAAAGCTACAGAGATTGTGGGTTGCTACAACTGACTGCCAAAAGCTTTTCCAGGAATGAGAGCTTAGAGAAGTTGGAAGCCTTAGATTAAAGGAAAGAATGAAACATGTATTCCATTGCGAACTGGCTTTAATTATAAGTTTCCAACTTGAGGATCAGGGAAGGACCCTTACTCAGAAAATATTTTTACTCCTGCTTTCACTGATTCCTAAACTTCTACTAGTGAAGAGTCATTGTCCTCTCTTAAGTATATTTATGAAAAGTCAATGTTTCAAATATCTAGATGAGAGGATCCATAATTCAATGTGATTGTTGGGTGATGATATTTAAGTTGGTGACTAGTATGATCTTTAGTCAATTTCAGCAGGATTTTACTTGTTATTCAAGACAAATGAGAATTTATAGTGTTTCTAAAAATCTCCTAAGAATTTAACTGTGAAATCTCTATTCCCAAGTTATTTCAGTATCCAATAATTACACACTTTTCTTCCAACCTAAATTGAAATTTTTCTTTATTTCTCCTCAATGGAAAGAAAAATATTATAATGTTATATGAACAAACTCTCCAAGGCTCTTCGTAATTTTGGTAACAGTATTTCTTAGATACTTGCTCGGGAAAATTTTGTCACTGTCTCCATTTTAATCTTAAGACAGCTTCTGAATACTACACTTCTCTTAGAGGTCAGGGTCTAGAGAAAGAATCCTGATTAAACTGGATAGATCTAGGCCCAGGAAGTTCCTGGTGATAGAGGGCATGGAAGAGTCCAGATCCCACCTCTTATTTCCATGACTTACTTTCGATTTTCCTCTTCTTTTGAACCAAGTCCTAAACTTTGACCCACTTCCTCCAAGATGCTTTGTGCTTCCTGGTCTGACCCAAACTAATAAGGATGTATCCTCAGGTAGACCAAGGGACCATGCTTTAATCTTCTTGGTGTTCCCCTCAGCAAAATATAATGATCTTTGTTTATTTGGAGCCCAACAATAGATGCGCTCCAAATAAGCCCATGGATGAATAGATGGACAGATGGGTGGAATAATGGTCTGAAGAGAGAACAACCTTCCAGTGGACAAAGTTCAATCTCCTTGACCAGTTTTAGGCCCCCTGAACTTGGTATGCCCTATATAAATAGACTCTTCCCTACCTATGATTAGTTTATGGGTCACTGCAGGGCAGCAAAAAGAATGATATGGTTGCTTCATTTTTACAATCCAGTATTAACCATTGATTCCTCTAGAAAATCTGTCATATTGAATCCTTAGCATATTGGGAAAAGTATGAAGCTCAGCTCGTAGCATCATGCTGGAACCATAATTGAAGCTGACATATATATGTTTAATTGATTGACCTTGGCACTCAGCACCTGTCTGCACTGAGGAACAAAGGTTCACATTCTCAACCAATAAGAAGGAACTTTGCTATCAGTTGTAAGGCTTCAAGTATTATCTTTTTACATCACTCTTCAATTATTTTGCAGTGGTATTTAGCAAATTTGATCATGTGTATAAAAGAGCCAGTCCTCACAGCTGTTATTTTTATTACAGAAACCAAACTTATTTATATAATTAGTGGCCCAGTGCACGGATTCATGCACATTGAAAGAAAATTAATTAGAAGAAAGATTTGTGTGGTAATTACATTACTGTAAAAAATTACATGTCAAAATAGTATACATAATATAGTATTATAAAATTAAAATACAAAATATTTTAATATTGCTTTTCACCCTTTCTCTATAATAGAAGTGTCAGAGATGAAAGAAAATTAGTAAAATGTATATGAAAATAACATATAAATTGATTAGTAAATAAACAATAGCAACATGATATAAAAACAACAAAGACATTATATAAAAATAACAAAAATGATATAAAAACATTGATAAAAACAATGATTGATAAATTGATTAATAAATAAACAACAACATGATATAACAACAACAAAGACATGATATAAAAACAACAAAAACATGATAAAAACAACATTGATAAAAACAATGACTGATAAATTGATTAAACTTATTCTAATATCTCCCTATACACCACAGTAAGAGTAAAAACACTTTCAGAGTGCTTGACTAATTTCCCTCGTGATGAAGTATTTACAACTTTAACTTTAACGTCACACGCTCTTCGAACTCAAGAGAAAACAACATATAACTAACTGACTATGTCTGAAAATGGGTTCAGGTAGGAATATTCCTACTCTGTCTAGAGTTTGTCCTTGTGACTTATTAATAGTCATCACAAATGCTGGCATCACAGGAAACTGTCTTCAAATTAATTTAAATGGGAGGCCAGTGTCAGGGACAAATCAATTCTTGGAATCAGAACAACCTCTCCTTCTGCAGATCCTTTTAACACTTCAGCTTCGATTATATTAGGTCACAATCTTTTGATAATAAATCTAGTACCATTACAAAGACCCCATTTACTATTAAGATTTTTCAGTAGCATGATGATTATACCTACTTTCAGTTTTAATTTATGACACAGCATTCCCGAAGGAGTAATACTATTAAGAAATTTGATGGGAAAATTTTCCTTTTCGGCATCATACATTGAATCGATGGAATCATCACTCAAATAGGTGTGAAAATCCCTTTGAACATTTTCCATTTTTCATTCATGGACTATTTGGATTTTGTATTCCACATGGTCCATGTACCATATTTGATTTTACAATTTGAAAAAGTTGAGGACACTGGTCTTCATCTGGAATTTCTGCCTTAACTATATGGTCAATGTCATCTTCGGTTCATAATTTGGATTCACTGTCTAATATCAATAATATGTGAGCCTGAGGCAGTCCGTGTTTGTGAAATTTGATGACATGAATTTTAGCTATTATTTGCCAAATAAGTCGAATTTATATATATCATTTAAAAGAGCATACAGCTTCATATTAGAAACCCTGGTACATTGTGCCAATAGTTGGTCTTCAGATACATTCTGGCGTCACATGCGATTGGCACCAGTGAGAGCTTTATATGTATCACACATGCGCGAGTCAACATTTATTTTTAAATTGCCAGTGCACGCCATATGTACCGGCTGGTCGGTCAGTCAGATGGTTGGACGGACATAGGGTCGGTCACTTGGCCTTTTATATATATAGTAGTAGACTGCTCTTGATAGCAAGTTACACACACACGCACACGTGCACACACACACACACACACGCGCGCGCGCGCACGCGCACGCACACACACACATCCCAGAGAGCAATGTCCAACTATTGGGCTCTGGAACTAGCCTTGTTATAGAAAATTATTATTTGTAATGGTACTTGATAAAGTATGATTTTATGAGCTATTGAACTGAAAACATTTAATGAGGACTAAAGTTGATAGTTAATAAGCAATTGCTTTTAAAATGACAACAATTATAAATATGAAACTAGAGATAGCACTGAATCATCACTATCTATTCAGTAAGTTTTTGTCTGTAAAATTTTAGGCACCAGAAATAACCATTGGGAAAACAAGATTTGAAAAACCCAAAATAACAGAATTATTTGTCTATTATGACACATCTCTTTTTTAGATGATTATGTATTCTAGTTTTTCTGAAAGAAGTGCCTTTGTTAGTGCTATACTCCTGTATAGTTTCAGACACATTTTTATGATACATTTTTATGCAGGGCCATCAATTAGGACAAGAGTCTAGACATCTTGCTTTCAGATTTTGAAGAACTGCTGTTGTTGTTTTTTTTTATAACAACCTCACATGCTGCTGTGAAATGTCAGGCTCCCACACAGACTGAGGAGCTTTTCTCTCGCTCCATTAAGAAATCAGTTCCCGGCATATAATATCTGTGTTATATGGCCAAATAAAATCATTGGACAGCTTCAGTTTGAAGATGGGGCTTTCCTTGCTATAGAATTCATCTTTCTTTTTATGCCAAAGAAAAGCAGATATCTACAGGAATGCTGTGATTCTACTTTCCTTGGGGAAAAATAAAAGAATTCTCAGGATTGTACCAAAGAGAAAATAGTGCAATGGGGTGTGTCCTGATGGCAGGATGGTGATTCTGCTTCACAGGCGGAGAAAAGACTTGGGAAGGAGAGGAGAAGAGATCACTTCCCCATGTACAATCAGGAAACCCAGTTCTCTGTTCCTGAGTGTATGATTGGTTTGCTACTTCTCACTGACCAGGGAAGTTAGTTTCCCTAATGAGCAAGAAAAAGTAAAGGTCATGAGTAAGTCATGTATTTTGTTAGGAAGAATTCATTTTCCAATCAGTTAATCAGTAATGTGATTAGTACATGCTAGACACTGGAGAAGAAGAATAGTGACCATCAATGGAGCTCCATCGCCTACCACAGCAATTGGCACACACAGCCAGTGTTCCTGTTCATCCCTGGTAACCACCAGCACCAACACCTGGGAACAGAAAGGGAGCTTGACGTTTAATTATGGTGGTGGCAACAGTAGCTCACTTTGTAGGTAATTGTTAAACTTTTCTTCATTGATTGCAGGTGCTTCAGGAATTCTTAATGTGAAAGATCTAAAATAGTTAAATTCATAGAGACAGAAAGTATATTAGAAATATCCACAGGTGGGGGAAAGATGGAATTATTGCTTAATGGGTACAGAGTTTTTGTTTGTAGTCATGAAAAATGTTTGGAAATATATACTGGTGATAGTTGCACAATATTGTGAATGCCATTAATGCCATAATGGTTAAAATGGCAAATTTAATGTTATATATATTTTTACACTCTCCCCAGGCCACCCCCATAAAGGCAACCACTGCCAGATCCTATGAAGGTTTGTGGCTTATGCTACCCCAGAGTCTTAATGGACCCTGCTGGAGTGAGAGTAAGGGGAGGATTGGGCTGCAGAAGTTTGTAAATTACCTCATTAAATCCTCTCTTTATGTTCTAATCTACTCATGTATTAACACAGTACCTACAACAGTTGCACATGGAGGTTGACAAACAGTGACAACTCATATTCCTTTGAAATGTGTGTATATATAGGTCTGGATGTAAAGTGTGTGAAGTATGATAGTCATTCTTTATGTTGGCAACTAGGTGGGCATTAAATATTAGAATTGCAATTACATTTTAATAAATATTTAGGATTTCATTAAATTTTCAAAAATTTTAGCTTTCAGTAATTGTAAAGCATCTTAAGGGCAAGACTATCATAATGGTATTAACACTACTGGCAGAGGAAAAGGTATACCTGCCAGAATTTTGGCCAAAATTCCAGAAGTATTTTTTTGTGCTTTGAGCAATGCATACTCTTTTGAAATTGTTACTAGAAGTTGTGGTCACAGCTCTGCCAATAACGATGACATTCTTTGGAACAATTTGAAGGTTATGTTATTTTATGGATCTGCCCAAAGAGAGATCATCTTGATGAATAGATATCAAATTTGACCTTGGGAATGCTGCTGACTGAAAACAGTTAAAGTGATTATATTTAATTTTGAAAAGATACAAGATGAACCAAAAGAAAAATTAGAACCACAGAAATTTCTCAAATGAAGAATAAACCAAGGTCTTTGGAGGAAAATGAAATCAATTTTAAATTGTGCTGTCCAGTTATTTGATATAAACTATTGCTTGTTACAAATAGTGTTAGCAAAAGCATACAAATATAAGTTTGGTTATTTCACTTATAAAAGGAATTACCATTTTTTAATTTAAGGGAAAATAGTTTTTCTAAATCGGGAAAATTCAAACAAGAAAATGAAAACATTTGCCTATTTTTTAATTATGAAGCGGAAATTTCACAAACAAATAATCTTAAAAGTAATTTCTATAGAGAATGTATTCTGATTAAGGTGTGTTATTCTAAGAAAATCATTTCAATAAATCTCTTAATTTATTTGTTTTGTTGTTATTTCTGGAAAAGTTACTTAAATTCTATGGGATTAGTGAGGGGATATGCATTGTTTGAAAAAGTTTCTGTTTTATCATTTAATTTTAACTTGGAAAATGAGAACAAAATTAATTGTGGAATATAAACTATCTATAATAATAAAAGCGTAATATGCTAATTAGACTGGACAGCCGAATGACCTTCCGGACGAAGCCAGGGCTGCGAGGGCCAAGCCCCTTGCATGAATTTTGCGCATCGGGCCTCTAATATGAAATAAATGGTCGGCTCCATCAGATTATGTGAAAGAAAGAAACTTAGGAGGACATCTCAGACTGGGAAGGGAGGAGAGAGAATTAGAAGCTAATGGGAGAAGATGAGAACCAGGAGAGGTGGGGTTTCAGTGTGGCCTTGTCAGCCCTATGGTTCAGGGTTTAGAGGGAGGGGAAAGAAGGACAAAGGAAGGGATGTAGCGATCTGCAGACAGGCAGAAAGATGAGCATGATCACAGGCACTGCAGGACATTGGAGCAAAGGATATGCGTTCAGAGTGGAGGGCACTGGAGGCTGCAGCCCAGAAATCCCAGAAGCAGCTTCCTTCCTCCTCTAAAACCCTTTGGTGTGTGTTGCCCCAATACTAGTACTTTCCACAGGGCTGTGCCACTTTACTCTCCCACCTACAGTCTGTGAAAGTTCAGTCTTCACTGTCTTCATGCCTATAGTATTGTAAGTTTTAAACTTCATTAAAAGTTTAATAATTTGATAGTCTGCCAGCATTTCTAAAATATAGCATTGCAATAAAACTAAAACCATCCCTGTTTTTAAAATGTTCCTTGGAGACTCCCAGTGCTCTCTGCCTTTGGTGTGGTGGGAGAAGCCCTTTCCTCCCAGTCCTAAGGACAAGTCCATGAGTTCCTCTCCGTCTGTAATGTAGAGTCACAATATATGTCCAACTTAGTCCCAGAGTGCTTGAGAAGGTTAAAGGAGGTGATAAAAGTGAACATTCATAAATAGTAAAATTCTAGATAAATATAAAGTTGAAGATTATATATATACTAGAGGCCCAGTGCACGAAATTCGTGCACGGAGGGGGGTTGTCCCTCAGCCCAGCCTGTACCCTCACCAATACTGCCCGTCGGACATCCCTCTCACAATCCAGGACTCTGGCTCCCAACTGCTTGCCTGCCTGCCTTCCTGATTGCCCCTAAGCGCTTCTGCCTGCCAGCCTGATCACCCCCTAACCACTCTGCTGCCAGCCTGTTTGCCCCAACTTCCCTCCTCTGCCAGCCTGGTCACCCCTAACTGCCCTCTCCTGCAGGGTTGATCACCTCCAACTGCCCTCCCTTGCAGGCCGGGTACCTCCCAACTGCCCTCTCCTGCTGGCCATCTTGTGGTGGCCATCTTGTGTCCACATGGGGGCAGGATCTTTGACCACATGGGGGCAGCTATATTGTGTGTTTCAGTGATGATCAATCTGCAGATTACTCTTTTATTAGATAGGAGAGAGGCCTGGTACAGGGGTGGGGGCCAGCTGGTTTGCCCTGAAGGGCGTCCCGGATCAGGTGGGGGTTCCCTTGGGGCGTGGGGCGGCCTGAGTGAGGGGCCTGTGGTGGTTTGCAGGCCGGCCACGCCCCCTGGCAACCCAAGTGGAGGCCCTGGTATCTGGAATTTATTTTCCTTCTACAATTGAAACTTTGTAGCCTGGAGAGGAGCCAAGCCTGGGGCTCCGTCTGAGGCCCGCAGCCATTTGTGTTGGGGTTATAATTGAAACTTTGTAGCCTTAAGCGGGTGGGCCCGGCCAGGGTGTGCAGAAAACTTTGCTTCCCCTGTTGCCGGCGGCAACCCTGGCCTGCTCTCTCAAGCTCCATTCTGCCGCCATTTGTTTGAATTTGTTTCCCTTCTATAATTGAAACTTTGTAGCTTGAGTGGAGGCTTAGGCCTGGCCAGGGCAGGCGGAAAGCTTGGCTTCCTCTGTTACCTAGGAAACCTTGCTCTCTGTGGCTATAGCCATCTTGGTTTGGGTTAATTTGCATGCTCGCTCTGATTGGATGGTGGGCGTGGCTTGTGGTGTGTCAGAGGTATGGTCAATTTGCATATTTGTCTATTATTAGATAGGGGATATATATATATATATATATATATATATATATATATATATTATACAGTATATATATTATATTAGTATAGCATACAGTAAGACATAAGCTGAGTACCTACTTCACAGGATTGTGTGAGACTTAAATAAAGACATATCACTTCTGACTCCAGGTTTTAAAAATTGAAATTTGAGGTGAGGGGATGGGAAAAACCTAAAGTTCATATAGAAAAAACAAATATATAAGAATGTCCAGGAAAATTCTCAAAAAGTATAATCATGGGGAGAGAATATTAATTAGGCAGGCCAACTCTTAAAACATATTATAATGCTATAATAATTCAAGTTTCATGTTAGTACATACATAAAATAATTGAGCAGCCAAGAAAGGCCAGAAATATACTCAAATATGATAAAGATATAAAAATAGTCTCTAAAATATGTTGGTAACCAAAAAGAAAAAATACATAAACAACTATGATATAGAGTAACAGGAAGGCATATTACATTATTATTTATATTAAGAGGATAATCGGGGAAAATACCTATCTATACATATAGTCTATTTCTACACACATTTATGTATATGCTTGTATTATATATGCATAGAATTATCTCCAAGGACACATGAAACTGGTAAAAGTTATTATCATTCAGTGAGTTCAGAGATGAGAGGGTGGCTTACTATTTAATATTACACTTTGCTATATTTTGGGGCTCTTAAACCAATTTTAAATATTACCTCATTTAAAATATTAGCTCATTGTAAAGCAGAGACAGTAGGAAGTTCTACAAACCAATTATGTCAATGATTTTTTTTAACTTTTCATTCCACAATTTTAGTGTCCTGGTATCTAATATATCAGGAGTTGTATAAACCTACCTTCCTGCAATTCTTTCCATAGTCCTGGACACAGAGTAGGCTTGTAGTGAAGACTTTCTGGAGTGTGAAGGTAACGTTCCTTTTCTATGGAATGGGTCTAATTTGGGAAGCAGGATTGCATAGTTGGCAGTCCTCCTCAATGCTTCCCCCATAGTACCAGTGTGAAATATCATACTTTTGGCAGCCAGGCAGGTTTCAGGAATTCATGTGTAGCATTTCTTTTCTATTTAGAATTAAGGTCCAATGCCCAGTGCCTCGATTTTTTAAAATTATCTTTCTGAAGTCTCACTACATTTTTGCACTGGTTGAAATGAATTTGGACACATTAGGAGTTGTTAAAATTTCCTGCAGTTGGAAAGTCACTGATGGATTTCAGCAGAGAGATTTGTTTCTTGCTGCTCTTTCAAATCCTCCCTGTTGTTTTGATCCTCCACAGTTTATCACTCTACAGTCACAGACATGACATCAAAACTTATCTTCAAAAAGTAAACTAAGCAAGTTTTATCTTTTTTAAATGTAACATTGAAGAAAAGATAAGTATATTACCAATAATTTCATCAAATCAGGAATTTTGCAAGCCTATGAAGTCAGCATCTCACACGGTGGAAACAGCCATGTCGTAAATATGATTATTCTTAAAAAATTGCCTCCCAAAGCAATGATTCCTATACCAATCAGAGATAAATCAGAATGTAATATAACTGTTGGCCTTTAGCCCACTATGATCATTAATAACAACATAGTCTGTAATAGCTGATGGAATGATGGTGGTTTAGGAATTATAAGAGATTCCAGAAAGCTGTTGCATGCTCTCAGTGTTAGTAGCTGTATTCATTGTCTATTATTACATATCTATTATATCTGTAATAGGACTTAGTATCTTAAGATAACAGTAATCAGGATTTTTATAGGCTAGGAATTTTGGAGCAGCATTTGTGAGCAGTTCTGGCTATGGTTCCCCATGAAGTTGCAGTTGAAAGGCAACCAGGGGTTCATTTTGGCTAGATGATACACTTCTAAAGTGGCTCACTACCTGACTGAGATGAGCTCTGGCCATTGCCTAGGGACCGCAGTTCTCCATGTGACTGCTTAGTGTTCATATGACATGGCAGGTGGCTTATCCCAGAGCAAGGTGGGACCCTCAGTGCCTCCTGTGACCTAGCCCCAAAGGTCACATGCTGTTGTCACCAACACTGATTCAGTGTGGGAGGGAACTAGACAAGGGTGTGGATACCAGGAGGCAGGGATTATTGAGGACCATCTTGGAAGCTGGCTACCACAGCAGCTAAAGCAGGATCTAGTTTTTAGGAAAAGAGCAATTTAGGCTCAGTAAAAAGAAAAAAAAAAAAAAGGCAGGGGTGTGGGTGGGGGGCAAAGTCAAGAGCTTCATCTCTTCTCCATAAGCACAAATGCTGAAGATTAGGTTATATTACATCCAGTAACTGGTGATTTTAAAGGAGGAAATTTCTATTGAATAAAGGACCACAGTCAAGAACTGCTGAACATACTTAATATATTTAAGATATTTTTCCCCCAGTAACTCCTAAGTGAACATTTATCTAACATTAGATTTCTGTAGGATGACTAATGGATTGTAGTGTAATTCAGCCATTGTTTTTAAAAATCCATTTTGGCAAATAAACCTGAGATTCTGCTGAAAGAGTTGAGGTTAACCCCCACTCTTTCAAAAAAGTACTGAGAGGCCTGTGTGCATCCTCCCTATGGAGAGAAGGCTTCCATTCTCCATATCTAGCTCAAACTCACACTAACTAATCGGCTTGGCCTTCAGTTCATCCTCTTTAGTAGGACTTTGGGCTAAATCAACACAACTGGGATTTGGAATCTGGACTCCAGAAAGTCTGCATTTTTAAACCTCAGGTTTAGCTATTCTCTGATTTTAAAACTAGTAACATTTTAAGTTATATGCTCAGAAGTAGATTTAGCATTAGATGAGATCCTATATAATAAAACCCTAATATGCAAATCGACCAAGCGGGGAACAACAAGTTGCTATGACGCACACTGACTACCTGGGAGCAGATGCTCAATGCAGGAGCTGCCCCCTGGTAATCAGTGCGCTCCAACAGGGGTAGCGCCTCTCAGCCAGAAGCCGGGCTCACAGCTGGCGAGCGCAGTGGCGGTGGCAGGAACCTCTCCCGCCTCATCGGCAGCACTACAAGTAAGGACCCCTCCGGGGATGTCTGTAAGCCGGCAGGCTGAGGGATGCCCTCCTCCTTCTCCCCCTCCGCCCCCCCCCAGTGCACAAATGTCATGTACCAGGCCTCTAGTAATGTATATAAGATTCTTTGGCACAGTGCTGTAAAGAGAATCAGGATGCAATAAATGAGATGGCATCACAGCTATCCTAATCTCATCATCTTCATCATCATTCATGCAGTTGACCTTGACCTTCTGTCCAGCTATACTACACACTAACCTTGAAGTATGATTTTTAAAAAGTGGGAAAGACAGCCTAGAGGAATTTTATACATATAAGTGGAAGAATATATGAAAATTACTTAGAGAAAAGCAAAATAGGAAAGAGGTTCTTTTAAAAGACCACTAGAGTAAGATCTCAAAGAGATTCAGTGTCTTCAGTAACCAGCTCTTTTGTGAACCTTAGATGCCTCACATTTACAGCTAGAGTTTAAGACTAGATGATCTTAAAGATTCCTTCTATCACTAATCATCTTATTGATTTTGTATTTTTCTCACAACAACCCAATGGAATGTTATCTTTGGGAAAGTTACTTAACCTCTCTGTAACTCAGTTTCTTCATGTAGAAAATGAGACTAGTAATAATGCCTTTTCATGGGCTTTCTAAGGGTTAAATGAATTAACATATGTGAAACCCTTAGAACAGTGCCTGAAATGTAGTAAGTATGCTGTAAGTGTTCTCGGTGACCATAATGATTTAGTATTTAAGTATTGATTTTTCAGATGAGGTAGCTGAAATTCACAAAAGTTAATTATTTTTTTCCTGAGGTCACATAGTAGTAGAGCTGAAACTTGAATGTAGGTCTAATATTAATCCACATTATTTGCACACTAGAGGCTTGGTGCACGAATTCTTGCATGGGTGGGGTCCAGCTGGCCAACCCTGATCAGAGCCAGTCAGGGCCAGCCAGCTGGGGGGAGGGCATGTGGGAGGTTGGCCAGCCATCCCCACCCCCGATCAGGGTGGAGGGGCCGATAGGGGCCCGGGCTTGTGCAGGAGGGGCCACAGGAGATTGGTTGGCCAGCCCCACCCCCATCAGGCTGGTTGGCCAGCCACAGTGCACATCATAGTGACCAGTTGTTCCAGTTGTTCTGGTCATTCTGGTCATTCTTGGCTTTTATATATATAGATATGTTTTCAAACTTTATTATTTATCTATTTTTGAAATATATGATTGATTATCACAGCATCAAATAGCTAGACCCCTCCCCAATCACCCTCTGCCAAGGTCATTTTACAGAAAAACGTACAAAATGAGAAGATGTGACATTGTTTGTCCCCAGGATTCTGGATGTCTGTGGGACACAGGTGAGAGGTTCCTTCAAAACTAAGAAGTCCCACCAAATCCTCACCACCTAAGAAGGTGGAAAAGAACTCCACCTCATTCCCAATGACTCTGTCTCAGTTCTGCTGACACTGCCTGTAATCATTTATTTACCCTACCTTAGTTATGTCTCCACATTTCTCACTTACTTGGATAAAGAAAATGAATTTTATTTTACAATCTATAGCAATAATTAATGCTTTGATTTTAAAACAGATTTTTGCTCTCCAATTCTCCAATCTTTGCCACTAATTGTGATTCTGCTTTGGGTGAATGCACAAAAAGTAAAACCTCATGGTCTCCAATGCACTTATTGCATCAGGGTGGCCCATGGCCCCAGACAATGCAAACGCCATTGTAGCCATTTTAAAAAGACAGATGGGTTTAGAAAGTAATTTTACTAGTTTTATTGTTCTTGTTGTTTGTTTTATTTTCAAATATAACCAGACCATTATTTCTCACAGAGTGTTTTTCAAAACCAAATGTCCTTGAGTAGCTCTACAATTTCAAATAGTGCTGCCTTTTCTCGAAATATTTTTGAACTTACTCTCTAGAAATTATCTTCAGAGCTTGCAACACATCTCTAGAAGATTCAGGGGTGACAAATCAATCACATTATCTTATTAACACACCAGATAGTTGTAGATTCAAACTACTACTGATAATAAATATAAAAAGAAAAATTATAGAATGTGACTTGTGGCTCAATTCAGTGGTTATGTATAATAAAACTAAATTAATGCAGAAAAGTAAAGAAATGTTAAAGGAAAAAATTGAAGTGTTGATTGGTAATAATGGATAATTATCATTTCTGGATGTCATTGGGCACATTTACATTGTATCACCAACATTAAGAGTATTTATCATCAGCCCTGGTTGGTGTGGCTCAGTTAGTTGGGTGTAGTCCCATGCACCGAGAGGTCCAGAGGTCACCTGTTTGATTCCTGGTCAGGGCACATGTCCAGGTTTCGGGCTTGATTCCCCAGTAGGAGGAGCACAGGAGGCAGCTCATCAATGTTTCTCTCTCATTGATATTTCTCTCCCTTCCTCTCTCCCTGAAATCAATAAAAACATATTTTTAAAAAGTATTTATCTTCATATACTCTAAGTTTACCTAGTGGAAAAGTTAAATAAAAAGTTCTACAAGAGCCTTTTTAAACAAAATAATGTTTAGTTATTATATAGTTCAATTTTATATTTCATATTATTTTTAAATATTATAAATACATGATTTTATTGCCCTATAAAACACACAAGCTTATTAACCTGTTTTTTTGGTCTACTTATAGGAATGTTTTATCAAAATGGATATTTTAAATGTTATAAAGATGCAATACTGTGCTAAATTAGATTATAAATTAATTTGGAAAACAAATACATTTTTATTATTTTTCTAGAATGCCTTTATGTGTTATAATAGGCAACTATTAGGAAGTATGATGCCTCCTGTGTGCACATATGCTATCTTTGGGCACACCAGCCTCTGCTGTAAATGCATAATTTATTCTACATTTGTCCAAATTTAAATGTTGGTTTTTGTGTTTGTACTCATTCTTTTGTATACTTATACACATTTGTATTTGTTCAGAAGACTTCTCTTTAGCTTTTACCCTGTATGGGTACATTGATTTGTGATAAAAATAAATAAAGGGAGAGTGAAGGGTACAGAGTCAGAAAAATGGAGTTGAATTCTTGAAAGAGATTGCAGTGGAAGGGAAGTAATTAGAATTTTGGCTGCTGCCACTTGACTCAGGGGGTTTGATTCAGTGAGGCCACAATGTGCAGTGAAAAGAGCGGAAGTCAAGAGGCTTGGGCTTAAAAGTCCTTGGTTCTGCCACTAATCTCTGTGAAGGGTCAAGACAGATCGCTTGACCTCTGTGAGCTTCCTCATCACAATGAGGACTTGGGATACTTGGTTGCTAAAACGCCTTCCAGCTGTCACATTCTGTCATTCCAATTCTGAATGTACTGGTTCAGGTCTTCTTTTTCCTCTGTATTACTCGCATACAGACTACCTGAATATCCACAGGTATTTAATTTTGAGAATTTGTATTAGTCAGCTCAGGCTCCATAACAAGACACCAGACCTTTCTTTTCTCACAGTTCTGGAGGCTGGGAGTCTAAGGTCGGGGTGCTGGCCAAGTTGGTTTCTGGTGAGAGCTCTCTTCCTGGCTCACAAATGGCACTTTCTTGCTGTCTCCTAGTATCATCTTTCCTCAGTGAGAGTGTAGAGAGAAGGATCTCTCTCTTCCTTTTATAAAGCCGCTAGCCTATCACAGCGGTCAGCAAACCGCGGCTCGCGAGCCACAGGCGGCTCTTTGGCCCTTTGAGTGTTCTAACGCCACTTCTTCAAAATAGACTCGCCCAGGCCGAAAACCGACTTCTGCGCATGGGCCACCAAGTTTCGGTCGCACTGTACGTGCGCGCCCGCACGAGGTATTTTGTGGAAGAGCCTGCCCTATCAGATTAGGACCCCACCTTTATGACCTCATTTAACCTTAATTACCTCCTTAAAGCTTTACCTCCAAATGCAGTCACATTAGATGTTAGGGCTTCGACATACGAATTTGGGGGAAACACAATATAAGCCACAGCAGTTCCCCTTTATATTTCACTCTTTCATTCCAGATGGTTCATACTCATTATCCTCCTTTTTAAGATAAGAAGAAAAAAACTAAAATTTCATGAGCTTCCAAAATTAGAGTAATAATAAATATACTACCAACAAATGTATGAAAGAAGTAGAAATAGAAATGGCATTTTGATGAAACTTTTCTTCAGCACTTTATTATTGAAACTTTGTCACCTAAAACACAAAGGCTTATAGAAAAGCTGATAGTTTATAGTGAACACCCATATACCTACCACCTGTATCCACAAGTAGTATTTTATTCTTGTTTTGTCACAAATCTACCCATCATCCATTCACCCATCAACCTCTTTTTAAAATCTATTTCAAAGTAAGTTGCAGAAACCAGTGCTTAAGCATGCATATTAACTAAAGTTTTTTTTCTTTTAAGATAAAAATTTTATACAATGAAATGCACAAATTTTAAGTTTATCATTCTGATGAAATTCTTTCAGATCACCATTTTAAATCTTGCTATGTTCTAACACATGTTAATTGAAAGAGTTATGTTGTGAAAAAAAGGAATTCTGTTCCATGGGTAGAAGCTAATTATAGTTTGTGCTAGTTGTTGAAACCACCATTATTTAAATCGCTAAAAGGACAGAGCTCTGAAGTGGGAGCATGAAGAAAATTTTCAAAATTCTATTTTTTTTTTTTATTAAGGGCAAATTGACAGGTGGTTAGAGGCATCCGGATACTTCATACATACATATGTAAATAATTTGCTTTCTACCTTTGCTTTGCTTTGTAGGGAAATGGAAAAACAAAACAAAACAAACAAACATGCTGTTTCTCCTCTCTGCTCTCATCCCTAGAAATTCTTTCTCCACTAAAGGGAGAGAACCTCTGGTGGCTCCTGACACATGGTTGTTAAGGATGGATGGGTGAGTTAGTGAATGAGTTTAAATGAGTGACCATCCCAGCAGTCAGAGCGTCCTCTCTGGGGGCTCCGTAACTGGTGGTTAGGAGACAGTTCTGATAGATCCTCCATGGATGGAACACTGTGCTCTCCAGAGTGTTAGAAGGAGGGATACCAGGCAGTTTAGGTCGGGCCTTTCTCATTTATAGAATGCAAAGTCCGTTTAGATGTCTTTGCATGTGTATATATAATACTAGAGGCCCAGTGCATGAAATGCATGCACTCGGGGGGGAGGGGGAGGGTGTCCCTCAGCCTGGTCTGTGCCCTCTCATAGTCTGGGAGCCCTCAGGGAATATCCAACTGATGGCTTAGGCCCGGAGTGGGCCTAAGCCGGCAGTCGGACATCCCACCACCACTGCGCTCACCAGCCGTGAGCCCAGCTCAGGGCTTCTGGCTGAGCGGCGCTCCCCATGTGGGAGCACACTGACCACCAGGGGGCATCTCCTGCATTGAGTGTCTGCCCCTAGTGGTCAGTAGGCATCATAGCGACCGGTTGTTCCACAGTTTGGTCAATTTGCATATTGGCCTTTTATTATATAGGATATAGAACTATAGCCATATATACATTTGTATTTACATATACAGACACACCGACGTTATCTGAGCTTACTTGGAATATTTGTCAATGAGCTTTCTTTGCTAGTCTCTAAATTTGTTGTAGATTTCTCAAAAATCTACAAGTTAAAGTCTGTCCAAATCCACTGAAGTCTTAGTTGCTCTTTGAGGTTTATGTCTCAGCTTTTTCTTCCATCACCACTCAGAGTTCACCACTGTCTTAATGAGTTATCCCAGCGTTTAGCAGTGTCCATGGCTATTTTTCTCCAAAGTCACTTAAAGGGGGCTCCCAAGCATTGGAAGGAATTGTTTGTGCAGGGGACAGTTGGTCAAGAGGCTATTTTTTGGTATTGCCCCCATCCTTGGGGTGTGATAATTCTATTGTCTTTCCAAGCAGGCACTCTTGAAGGGGAAAAAAAAAAAGGCAAACCAACCAACATATTCTCAAGATTGAGAGTGACTTACTTTTGATGTTTGGACAAGAGTTGGTACTGCTACAGATGGTCTGCCTTGTTAAGCACTGCGCATGCCATCTGCAAGGCCACAAGGTCTCAGTAGCATTCCTGTCCTACTGCTGATGTCCCCCATGGAAACGGGCAATAGACTGGACTCATCAGTGAGATCTGGCCCATTTATTCAGAGTGATACAGTGACAGAGAGGAGCCAGAATCAGCAGCAAGTCTTCCATTTGGGGCAGGACAGATACCAAGCAAGTCTTGATCACAGAAGCCCAGCCTGGAGGCAAAGCATAGGGGCTACGATTGCATTGCAGCAGTCATCTGCAGTTGTGGGCCCCAGCCACAGAGTAGCATTGGAAACCTATGACTTGTGATGAGGAGGCAATCCATCCTGTGAGGAGGTTGGAGCAAACATCGGGAAATTTAGGAAGCAACGGCTATGGTGGAGTGCAAGAAACAGGCAAGAAGCACTGAGGAGCTCAAAGAAGGTGAGCCAGGCAGGAGTCAGTAGGGATGGGCCCATGGATGAAATGGCACCTGAAGAAAAGGAATCCCAGCAGCAGAGTCCTAGTGGGAAGCGGGGAGGGGTGGCAGTTAATGAGTCAGTGAATGAAATGACAAAGTAAACTGGGCAGGGTCGCAGCAGAGAAAGCCACCTTCTCGCAGATGGGTTTACCCTCTACAAGGCAGAAGCATTGTGAGACGCAGCCTCAACTAGGCAGGCGGGTGGTGACATCATCCTTAAAAGGCTGAAATGGATGGTTCCATGCTTAGAGTTTTTTCTTTAAAACGTATAATTATTGGGGCAAGAAAAACTGTTTTGAACTTGGTTTTTAAATTTTACTTTACATTTTCCTGGGGTTTAAGTTATATTTGCTTCCAGCACGGTCTAAATACCTACTTCAAAGCAAACATTCTACCAAGAACTTGTTAAAAGGAAGGGAAACCAGACCCTGTGGCTTCTTGTGCACCAGCTATGGAGGCACTCACAGAACCAGGCTTGTGAGCTGAGTGTAAATGAATCTGAAACCTACAAATTAGATTTCCCTTGAAATACACATGGGCTTAAGGGAAAAGAACTTGGCAAATCAAATCTGACCATATTCAGTAAAACCTCACTAATTTGCACTAATGACCAAGAGACCCATTGAGAATTACTGAATATTTGTGAAGATGTTAGCATGAGAACAAATACCAAAACGGGTGAGGGGATGAGGCGTATGGAGGGAGAGTGAGAGGGGGGAATCAAAGTTCCAGCATCAAACAAACATACTTTCTGGTACAATGAAGAATGTATTTGAATGGTTACTGGAATGAAACCCAATAGCTTAATGAGTGCCTTGCTGTGGTGCGCCTGCCCGCTGGGGAGGCAGCCATGTCACACAGCCTGCCGAAGCCAGCAGCTAATGTGCACTTAGGTAAAGAGGCCTTCGCTTTATTGAAAGTTGGGGGGTTGTGGTTTATGCAGGGGTGTGAACCAATGAGATTCTACCATGTGTCATACACATTTGTTACGGGCTTGCACATACAGGCTGTAAGTCTGCATTGAGGATGGGATTGCTTATTACTGCTTTCTAAAAACAAACAAAAAATAACAATCAAGAACTCGCTAGAAGAGATCAGCAAGGGAGGTTGGAATTCTGACTAGCTGAACCTGCCTTAGATGTCAGTGAATCTTACTTGTAGTAGAAGATACTTAATTTAAATTATTCTGAATTGAAGATTGACTAGTAGCCCTTTGTTGTAACAAAAACATCATTAATGAAAGCTGCATCTTCCTTTATAAGCAACTATCCAAAAACTTCTTTGAAAATTGAATTATGTATGGCCCAAATTTAGTAATTACAGTGACCTCTGTTGGACATGTTTTTGAGGAGGAAGTACTCATTGTTTTGTCAAGCAAGGTGCCTGAACTTTTCTTTTTCACCCCAAGCTCTCACTCTGCTCCTGGCCTCCTCTCTCTATGAGCAGATTTGGGGCTTGCCATCTTGAGTCCTGTCCTTGACAGTTCATTTCACAATTACTATAATTGCCCTTTTACAACAGAGTCCTCAGAAGGTTGGAAAACATTCTACCTCATACAAGTGATGTACTCCAAGTCTTTACCTCTAATGCTTTGCATGATCTTGCCCCTGACAACCTCTCCTAACTCATCTCCCACTCCCTACCCTCTTGCTCATTCTGCTGCAGCCACTCTGGCCTCTCTTCTGAGCCTAACCTACTCCCTTAGGCTCTCACCTCAAAGCCCTGCCACTTGCAGTTCTGGTACCTGGCTTGCTCTTTTGACATCAATCGGGATGTCTTACCCCTCATTTCCTGTAGGTCTCTGATCAAATGTTACCTCAGCTGACAGGCCTTCCTGAACCTTTACTCTAACAGTCTCTCCATCCCCTCTACTGGGTCCCCATTGCTTTTCCCAGCCTTTTTCCCACAGCACTTGTACCCCTACTGTGCTATATATTTCTTTGTATGTTTGTCATATATGACTCCCACTATAATATGTCGCATGAGGATATGGCCTTTGCCTGTTTTGCTCACAGATGCATCCTCAGCATCTAGAAGAATGACTGTTAAAAGCACTGGGTACTCGATAAATAACTAATGAATGGTTTCATGAAAGATATAGTATAGATACATAGAAATATCCTAAAAATATGTACTGACCCTTTCTTTGGTTAACTTACGTGTTTGTTTGTTTAAGTAATGATTTCTCTTTGAAGAAGTTATTAAAAGTCTTTTAACTGAGTGCTGTTCTGTCTGGCTATGTCCTTTTATTTCTTCACTAGAGGCCCGGTGCACAAAATTCGTGCATGGGGGGCTAAGGTGGGGGACGGCATCCCTTAGCATGGCCTGCACCCTCTACAATCTGGGACCCCTTGGGGGATGTCCAACTGCCGGTTTAGGCCCAATTCCAGTCAGACATCCCTCTCACAATCCGGGACTGCTGGCTCCTAACCGCTCGCCTGCCTGCCTGCCTGATCGCCCCCTAACTGCTCCCCGGCCAGCCTGATTAACGCCTAACTGCTCCCCGGCCAGCCTGGTCACACCCAACTGCCCTCCCCTGCAGGCCTGGTCACCCCCAACTGCCCTTCCCTGCCGACCTGGTCGCACCCAGCTGCCCTCCCTTACAGGCCTGGTTGCCCCCAACTGCCCTCCCCTGCTGGCCCAATTGCCCCTAACTGCCCTCCCCTGCTGGCCTGTTCGTCCCCAACTGCCCTCCCCTGCTGGCCTGTTTGTCCCCTACTGCCCTCCCCTGTCAGCCTGATTGCCCACAACTGCCCCCCCCTGCCAGCCATCTTGTGGTGGCCATCTTGTGGTGGCCATCTTATGATGATGTCACACAATGCCACCTAGGCTTTTATTATATATGATAGCAAACAGATATCAAGTCTAATGAAGGCTTTCTGAATTATTCTTTTTCTCCACCTCATACCCTCAAATCCTTGTTGAGACTAATTTCTTCATTTAACTTGGAATTACGATTTTCACAATAAGAAAATAAGCCTGCAAAGAGGTAAGCTGTGCATTGTCAAGGGCTTTTTCAGAATTTTTTATTTTTTTATTAAATTTATTGGGGTGACAGTGGTTAATAAGGTCATATAAGTTTCAAGTGTACAATTCTATGATACATCATATGTATATTGTATTGTGTGTTCACCACCCAAAGTCAAATCTTCCATCACCATATATTTGGCCCCCTTTACCCGTTACTAGTTCCCTTACCCCGTTTACTCTGGTAACCACCATACTGTGTCTGTGTCTATGAATTTCAGTTTTATATCCCACATATGAGTGAAATCATATGGTTCTTAGCTTTTTCTGGCTGACTTATTTTGCTTAGCATAATATTCTCAAGGTCCATCAATGTTGACACAAATGGCAATATTTCATCTTTTCTTATGGCTGAGTAGTATTCCATTGTATGTACCACATCTTCTTTATCCTGTCCTCTATCGTAGGACACGTCTTAGCCACCATGAATAATGCTTCAGTAAACATAGGGGTACATATATCTTTGCAAATAAATGTTTTCGAGTTTTTTTGGGTAGACTGTTTTCCACAGTGGCTGTTCCCAGTGAATGAGTGTTCCCTTTTCTCCATAACTTCTCCAACACTTGTTATTACTTGTCTTATTGATAATAGTCACTCAAACAGGTGTGAGGTGGTATCTCATTATAGTTTTTATTTGAAGTTCCCTAATAGCTAGTGAAGTTGAGCATCTTTTCATATATCTGTTGGCCATTTGTATGTCTTCTTGGGATAGGCATCTGTTCAGGTCCTCTGCCCATTTTTTAATTGGATTGTTTGGTTGGTTGGTGTTGAGTTGTCTGAGTTCTTTATATATTTTAGATATTATCCCTTTGTCAGACCTGTTGTTTGCAAATATCATCCACCATTCAGTTGGTTGCCTTTTTGTTTTATTGCCAGAATTTTTTTAATTAAAATTTTTGGTCAAGTCCAAGATTTTCTTTTTTTAAATTTCATCTTTCAATAAGTCTTTACAGCCCACTTGAAAGAGACAGCATAGTGTTATCTAGATATATAAAAGCCTAACATGCAAATTGTCCCCTCGGGAGTTCGACCGGGAGACCAGGAGTTTGATCACTTACTATGACACACGCTGACCACCAGGGGGTGACATGGAATGAAGGAAGTCCCCTGCTGGCAGCTGGTAACTGGGGAAGGGAGGCCCCAGCCAGCAGCCGGAAGGCCCAGATCGGCCCTGATCACCTGCCAGGCCTAGGGACCCTTCCATGCACCAATTTTGTGCACTGGGCCTCTAGTTTTATTATAATACTTACTGTGATAATCCTTCACAGGATGAAATGAAAGCAAGTAGAGGGTACTTCACCTCATTCTAGGGCTCAGAGAAGGCTTCATGGAGGAAGAATTGCCAGAGCTGCATTTTGAAGGACAAAAAGAGTTTAGCCAAGCAGAGTGGGAGGAGCTGCAGAGGGAATCTAAGTAAAAGTAGAGTTCTCAGGAGATGTGAAACAGCCTTACATGGTTGGGAAACTACCAACAATTTGAAATTATTAAAGCATTAAGTACATGGTGGGGAATGGCTGGAGATGAGAAGAAAAGGGTGGAGGCTCAGGCACAGAGATGCCATAGTTGGGAGCTTGGCCTTAATCCTTGGTGGGGGCCTTAAAGCTGGGAAGCAAGCATCAGAATTAGAGGGAATATTGTAGTGCTTTCAACTTCTCGGTGGTTTTGAAACTTTACCACATAACTTGTTCTTCAAACAAAATCTTACATATTAGCTTAATATCAAAATTAGATCAGAGCAGAGCTGCCCAGTTGAGGTTGGGGTGGAAAACTCAGAACATCTTAGCCTGGCCTCCCCATCACTCTTCTCCTGGCCCCTTTTGTCAACTCTTAGGACACCTTCCAGAACCTCCAGGGCTTCTCTGCACACACTTTAAACAACAACCCTTTCCATTTATACTAGAAAACTATGACTCAGAAAGTTAGAGTGTCTCAGTGAATTAATGAAAGAGCCCAGAATAGAACCACGTCTCTTGATTCCTAATATAGCGCCCTTTTTTTAGTCTAAAATACTGTCATTGGAGAAAATTTTACTATTTCATACAACAGAAATTCCTTGCTCCTGTTGCGCAGGTGCAACATATGAGACAAAATTTGTCCAAGTTAGAGTAAATATTCTGCCTGTAGTACATGTTTATTAGTCACTAGAGGCCCGATGCACGAAATTCCTGCAAGGGCCGTGGCCTCGGCCCCCGCCTACCACCGCCGCTGTGGCTGGGGGCCTCTGCCACCTCTGCCTTGGCCCCCACCCACTGCGGCTTTGTCCTGAAGGAAGGACATCCGGAAGGATGTCTGGTCTAATTAGCATATTATGCTTTTATTATTATAGATTATGTAGTTTTTTAAATATACCAGATTCTTTTAGAATTGTGTCCTAGTTCATACAGTTCCCTTGGCTTTTTTTATGTTGAGAGAATGCCAAGTTATCCCTCAATGTAAATGTATAGGAACTAGATATAGAGAGTTTTCTGTTAAGATCTCTTGTCAATGGGATACCTTCCGATGAAGTCTTTATAGTGTCTGACCTCATCTGAATAGTATATCCTGGCTGAAACCTGCTCTAATGGCTAAAGCAGTAGAATAAGAGTCAGGAGACCTGGTTCTACTCCCAGGCCAGCCATTAACTAGCTGAATAACATTTGGAAAAGTCACTCAGGCTCAGCTGTACAGTGAGAAGGTTGAATTAAATTACCTCAAAGGTCCATTCCAGCTCCTCCAGTCTGAGATTCTAATTACAGTATGTGTTGTGTTTTATCTTTGAAAGTGTTGACGTTTTATGGATGTCATAAGCTCTCATTTTTGGTGGTCCTAATGATTCAGGATAGTTGGATACATGAAGTAGTTAATTGTGAATATCTGCAAAAAGAAGTAGTTGTTTATTCATTTACTCATCAGTGCAAAGGATATATGCTGATGCAGTGTGTTACTTTATCTGCAACTGTATTTCCAATCTGGGCATTTGAGTAGCTTCACTGCAATTCGGGTAATACATTCCCCATGATCTGGTCAGTGGACAGCCCAGCCTTGGACAGCCCACTTAGCAGGTAGGAGGATGTTTCTGAAGAGCTCTGCTTAGCTCAGTGAACATCATGCTATATAAACTCTTTCAGGACTCTCAGGATCATAGAAGTCCAGAGTCCTTTTCTGAACTCCCCATTCCATATTTGGTTCCCTAATCCCATTTTTCTGCAGAAGCCCTTCCTCAGTGCGCTGTTGAAAGTCCTTTGCATCTAGCCTATTACTTTAAGAATAAGTGTGATATAACAAACAATGACATTATTATATTGTAAGGACAAGAAATAGGGGGTAAGTTATAAAGCAGAACATTTTTATTTACACAGCAGTGTTTTAATAACCAGTAAAATTTTGGAAGAGAACTAGAAAAATAGTTAAAAGATAAATGGACTTATGTTTCAATGTTATGATTTTTCACATACACTAAAGTTCATTTTTACTTTTTTGAAAATCCTTGAATTTCGGACAGGACCCTGGGAGAGTTGTTGGCGTCCTTTGGTCAACACATTTGTCAGGGTATTTTCTTTTTTCAACGTTCTTCTATGGTTCTATTAAGCAATAACCTCATTAGCAACACATTCTGAGTGGTATAATATGATAGCTGTACTACAAAGGGGTTCTGTATTCCATTTGCCAGGATATAACACTCTTATGACAGGGGAGAAAAAGAAAACTTGCTATGAAGGGGAAGCTTAGACATTATTTACTCTAAATATTGGAGCTTTCCATTTGAAAGTTTACAGAGGCTGAAGAATTGTTGAATTTGGAGATTTCGAAATAAAAATCTGCAGCGAACTCTAAAAATGTTTCCACCTTGAAAACAAGCCCTATTCCCTCCTGTGAGCATTTGCCGTACATAGCTTCGTATTAGCCTATAAGTTATTTTCATCACAAATACCTTTCACTGAGAGACACAGTATCCCCCTCTTCTGGAGTGAAACAAACAAAACATTCTGGCTCAGGGCAACTTGAGGACAGACTGTCTTGTGTTAAGTTAGGTGCACTTTTTTTTACCAATATCAAGTCTATTTTTTAGGCTACATCAGGTTAGAACGATGAAGACTCTGAAAGGCCCAATCCAAAGTAAGCCTGGCAGTATTCCAAAAGTGCTGGGAACTGGCAAATTTAAATCATTTTCAATTCCAAATTCTTTTTTTCTTTTACCTTTGGCTTTATGTCATCATATATGAGTTAAAACTATGGGAAAATATGTAATTACTGATTTTGCCTCGTTGGAACCCCTGACTTGCTCTACATAGACAGAATATATCACAGCCAACATCACTGCGTACAGAAGGGTCACACATGGCAGAGAG
The DNA here is from genome assembly GCF_027574615.1 of Eptesicus fuscus. NCBI lineage: Eukaryota > Metazoa > Chordata > Mammalia > Chiroptera > Vespertilionidae > Eptesicus > Eptesicus fuscus. The sequence goes on along the minus strand of NC_072482.1, from coordinate 14,508,692 downwards.
ATCCTCAGGCCCAGGCAATCATAGAAACAAGGTTCTGTTGACACAGTTAAAAAGAATTCATAATACATAAATACTTTCTGTGGTCCCTATTCATGTACCTATCACTGCCTAACATAACAATATGTAGGAGTGTGGTGTTTTTCCAGCTGGGGGTGAGTGGAGTAGGGCACATGGATTAAGACTAAGCTATATCTGAACTCACTATATGAGGTTGAACCATATGAAATTGCCATATTTGTAAGTCAAAACCAAATGAATGTCAACTGTTTCATATAATTCAACCTAGTGATTATTTTTATCTGTTATCAGTTAGCAATGACCCTTCAGTTCACCTTTGCTCCCTGCATAAACTAAATTCACCTAAGTTAGCAAGCCATTTTCCAAAACCAAGCAACTCAAAAAGATACAGAAGGTTCTCTGTGCCTCAGCTTCTCCCTCTATAAAAAGAGGATGATAATGGTACCTGCCTTGTAGGATTATCATGAAGATTAAATGCGAAGGTCTTAGCATATTGCTTGGCACATAATAAGCACTCAATAAATTGGGCCATTATTGGCATTGTAATCATTGTCAGCACCTTACTTGTTTGTTCAACAAATATTTATTGGCATCTGACTACATGGTAGGCTGAGTGTCAGGCACTGGGACCAAATTTCTGAGCAGGCTACATTCCCTACCCTGAGGAGCATACAAGCAAGTGTATGGCACCTATAACGTAGTAAATGCTACTGTGACGTCAACAGGTGCTCTGGACAAACACAGGTAAAGCCTAACTTTGTCATAACAATCAGGGAAGGCTTCTTGCAGGAAGTATCATCTAAACTGAAACCTAAAGGACTGGTGGAAGTTAGTTAAGCAAATGAATCAGAAAGATCAGTCTCATCAGCATGAGTGTGAAGTACAGAGGCCTGAGGGAGAGGGAGCATGATATGTTTGTTCTGAGATCTGCAAGTAGTTGAACGTGGCAGAAGCAGGGAACCAAAAGTGGAGTCACTGCTTCCCTCCTGCTCCGCATTTGCTGTGCCATAAATCAGCAGCTCGCCTGCCACTACAGCAGAAATGTGGGTGACTTCTACCGATATGATGAACTCATTGCCAGTTGCGAGTTTGGATAGCTTGAGAATTGCTTACTAACTATAATATTTTTGTCTATATGGAAGTGGCTCTTCTATACAGGTATCTTTGTATAGCAAAGGTCCTAGATAGGAAAAGTAGACTAAAACAATCTGGCCTCCAAAATAAAAAAAATATTTTTAAACAAATCTGTTCACAGCACCCCAAAATAGCAAGTTAGCTGTAGAAGCTAAATTACCTGTTTCTCTGAAAAAGGTCCATTTTTTTAAAAACAATGCCAGTTAACATTGAGCTAAACATAGACATTAACAATCTACCTAATTGATCTGGACCTTTTTTTCTCTAAAGCAGAGTAAACAAGTGAGCGTGAAAGACTGCAGCAGACAGGCCCTTCCAGGGAAGCTGCCCCCCACTCAGCCCCCCTCCCGCTCCCAACAGAACCCCTCCCAGCAGAACATCCCGTCCTCCATCAAGCCCAAATGTGTTCAGAAGATACGTTTTTCTTTCCTCCCTTGTCTTCTTACTCACGTGGAACTCACATGTCCATTACGCTACTTTATGTTTGATAAAAGTGTTATAAGTGATGCCTTACATTTCTATTGTATTTTCAGATTATCTGCCAAAAAAAAAAGATTAAAACTGTAAACAGTGTGAAAGAAAGAAGCAAAACCTAGACAATAAAAATGAAGACAATAATTTACCAATTAATATTCCTTTGAGAATCTGACTATTTAATAAATGGATGTATTTCTTTGAATCTAAAAAGATTGCTAAGTCTTCAACCTAAATTTGGGTTAGTTTATGATTTAGAAAATTGATTGAATTGAAATGTATATCTTTCTCCCATCTAATAACATACCTATAATTCTATGCTTATAAATGCTAAATCCCCATGATTTCTTTATTACAGATTTTATTCTCATTTATGAGTTCCATGTTAAACTGTTAAATCAACGGAATCATCACCTTAGCTTTAAATTAGCATAGCACATCATTAGGGAAAGCAATGCTATACATTTAATTGCTGTTTTTAAAAGTTATGTCATGTTGTCATGCCCTACATTTGTGTTCAGATGTTACCATGTTTAATTTATAAGGAGTTTGTTTAATTTACAACAAGCTCCTGGACTTCTTCCTGTTATTCATTAGCTCCCTCAAAGCCCAGCTATTTGGTAATAGCTGTGGCTATTGCTATGTGAATATTTGAAATACAGGGAAACTAAAGTGATACAGGATAAGAGGACACATGTTACAACTGGAAAAATAGAAGCACAGTGTCGCATGAAATGTCAAACTACATTTTAGGGCACTTTTACTCTATTTCCATAAATGCTTGCAGGAACTACATTGCAAATACTTGAAACTGTTTGTTTTCATTTGGGGCCTGACTTGCTAGCATTGAAGGAACCATGTCTAATGATCTTGAGTAGTCTTAAAGGAAAGAAATTATATTTTACATAATGCTTTGCACGTGTGAGTTCCCTCTGGCAGGAGCACTGTAATTAGTGTGTCGCCTCCCAGAGAAGAGACTATCTGTCTTAAAGGTGCAATGACCACATTTGACTGCCAGCGCTGAGTGCATGCAGAACGTTGGGATTTTGTTGAAGGGTAAACACCATCTCTTTCACTTTTTCATCCCCTCTCCTTCCTGCTTCTCTGGCTCAAGTAGAAGAAGCAAAGGACAGCAGAGTACAAACAGTTTTCTTCCTCATTCAGCAAACCAAGGAGAAAGCTCTTTGGCTTCTTGACATTAATAACTTTGCTTCAACTCTACTTGGAACTATTTGGGCAGCTTTTCAAAAATGAAAAGGGTACAATAAAAGAGGACTGACCTTCCTGTTTCACTCAAAGTAGCAGATTCAGCAAAGGCTCGCTCACCTTGGGGAATGGCCATATTCTTCCCGGGAGACCCGAGATTGGAGAATATTATTTTCCTGTCCAACTTTCACTGAAGCTATTAAAAGACAATCAGCTTATACAGGCATAGTGGCAGGCAGTTATGAAGCTTTTCATTCTTGTTATTAAATAAGAGTAATGGTAGTGTAAATGCTTGGCTGCCTTCTAGACAGTCAAAAAATGTTCCTGATCAGAGGAAGTGGGGGAAAACTAAAGGCTGTCCTTGAACCAAAATAGAAAAAAGAATGTGAACACACACAGATAATGAGAGTATATAATGCAAGAATATATCTGATATTTATCTACATTGTACATACATGCTCATATCATTTCTGTCAGAGTAGTCTTTGCTGTATATTAGCTTTTGATTCCCTGCAATATTTGAAAAACTGGCATTGATCAAGGGTCAAATACAGCACATTTCAGGTCAATACCTGTGGCTGCACAGTAGGAGGAGTGGAAAGATATGAAGAAACCATTCTACAAATAAAGATGACAGTTTCATTAGGAGAGCAAACTAAGAAAAACTGTGCTTTCTGATTCTGTTTTGCATTAGTTTGCATTCGTTTCTGAGTGCACTAGAGACAGGATGTCTGCTACCCCTTATCTGTTACAGTGTGGGCCATAAAGCCTGGGAGATGAAAAACTGCTGCCTCAGTAGAAGCATCTGCCAATCAAAACTGGCCAGCCCCATAAGGGGGGCTCCAGCCCATGATCACCTCCCTCCTCCATGGCAGAGAGACCTGGGTGGAGGGGCAGAGTTAAGCACACTGTGTTACATGACTCTCTTTAGAGAGAGCAACATGTTTATACACAGTTCCTTGTGATGGGAAAATCCTAAGCTTTAAAATCAGAGAATGTAAGTTCTTCATTCAGATCTGACTGTTCTTTGATAACCCAAGAACTTCAAGTTGCAGAACTGAATGGAAAAAATGAACTCAGTGGTTGTTTTCATTTTAATACTAGTATGTACCTCATCAAGAACACATTCTGTGCTTCCTCCTTTTCATTTTTATCTTTTAGATAAGAAAATACTGTGTTTTATCTCTGGGGTTTTTCTTGGAACTTAAGGGGTAGAGCTAATCCTGTTTCATAAGATAGACTTCAGGTATTTGAATATAGCTATTCTGTGTCCAGATCCTGTTAGAAAATCTTCAAAGGAAAAGAGAATTATCTAAATAGTAAATAAGTTTCTGTTTATTTTTTATATGAATAATGTTTTTTAATCACACTTCAGATACATCAGAATGCTTGCATTTCACCTTAGTGTGTTCCTGGTGATGAGCAGGGACTGGGTCATAGAGGCTAGTGGAAGCTGATTGGAGCTGAGTCTACAAGAGGTTTAAAGAAAAGAAAAGAGGCCCTAGCCAGTTTGGCTCAGTGGATAGAGCGTCGGCGGTCCCAGGTTCGATTCTAGTCAAGGGCACGTACCTTGGTTGCAGGTTCCTCCCTAGCCTGGGCCCTGGTCGGGGCTCATGCAGGAGGCAACCAATCCATGTGTTTTTCTCTTATCGATGTTTCTCTCTGTCTTTCCCTCTTCTAAAAATCAATGGAAAAAAATATCCTTGGTGAGGATTAAAAAAGAAAAAAAAGACTGGATGGGGAGGTAGCAAATGGGGACGGAGAGGAGCCCCAGGACTGGGAGGCTGTTCAGTGACATTGACCGCACTAAGCTATCCCACTCCAGAACCGAGCTCAACAGAGGAGCAGAATGACTCACAGTAGCTGCTGTTCGGAATTAGTTTTTCCCAATTGATTGACTGCTTCTTTCCCAGGTAGATGGTAAAGGATCACTTGGCATCGAAGAGAGTGTCCTATAGGCAGGAGGAGAAGCAGGCAGACCAGTTAGACGACGGTTATTACAAGAGGTCACAGAGGGATGATCGTACAATGTATTTTGCTTCAGGAAAGTTGATTTCAGCCAGTTCTTTTTTGCCTGTTATCACCATTCCTGCATTCCTTTTTATTCCCCTGTTTGGGGCCACCTCTGTTTTCACTTTTGTAATTTGCTTTCTGTGCATTTATTTCTAAGCCCCGAGCACAGTATAACTATTCATTTGTTTAAATGACTGCATGCCATGCCAGTGATGTCTGTGTCTTGTTCATTCTTCCATCTCAGTGCACAGCCCAAGGTTGGGTACAGCGTAGACATGCAGCACGTATTCATTACAGGCACCCATTTGTTGAGTGCATGTTTCTGTGATGATTTTGAACTTCCTGAGGGTATCAGTGAGTCCAAGGCCAGTCTGATCCAGAGCTTGAGAACGTGGGCTCTGGAGCAACCGCCTAGGTTCACAGCATGCCTCCAACACTTAGTAGAAGTGTGACCTTGGGAGTTATATAGCCTTTCTAGACAGTGCCCATCTCACAGAATTGTTATAAGAATTAGATGTGCCACTACAGTACAGTGCTTAGCACAGTGCCTGGCACAGGGTAATCATGGTGTGCTAGCCTTTATGATGGTCATAAAGAAACAAAAGCTTATTTCTCTTTCATCTCCAGAAAAGGAAAGCAGCATTAAGTAAAATACTTTCTACAGTCACTAGGAAATTATTTAGAAATCTTAAGCTATCAATTTAAAACTTCCAGTGTAGAATTGTTTTGAAGTACACTGAAGAACCTCCTCAAGACAAAATGTGAAATCAAATTGTTGCCCAGTGAGATTATGCCTGAACACACCATCCTGCTGCCTTGCCCAAGGTTAGCTCACAAAGACAAATATGTAAGAAGTAGCATCGTTTTATGCAAATTAACTTATAGTTTTGGGGAGAATAAGAGTATGTGTGAATTGATAGTCTATTTTATTAGTAAAACACTAAAAGGTAAACAATACAGAGAATTTACCATAGCTGTTTTTCTATAAAAAAATAATCTCCAAATTAGGAGAGTGGATAAATATAGCAGAAATATTTTTAATGTTTTCATTTTCTTCTAATGTTCATGAATACCATTTCTTGTGTGGGGGTTTGAAGGGAGGGTAGGGAAAGTAAGCAGAGGCATGGGAGATGAAAGGGTTCCTTCTCCATTCCAGAGGAGTCCTTCAACAGCCTTGCAATCAGAAGTTAAGTAAAAATGTAAACTTGAAGCCTTGCTGAAATTTGACCTCTCAAGCCATTGTGAGGTGAGTGCCATATTATATGTTCACAGCTCGATGGCATAGTTAATGAAGCCGAGCAAGGTCCAAGCATGTCACAGCCAAGCATAGTGCATAATTAGGGGAAAATAGAAGAGTGGGATTAGTTGAGAGGAAAAGAAAGCCGAATGGAAAAGGTAACTACAGTCGGGAGTTTGTCTGGTGTCACCCATAATTACTTTCCCTCGGGTGCCCATTTGCCTAATTCTGGCTTAAATACATTTAAAATAGTTGATCCTAAGCTCTTCCTTCCTCACTAGAATACAGTAAAAATTAGAAGCAAAGTCTTTTGAATTTCCCCAAGGCTGGAAAATAGAAGATATTGGTATCATTACCATGAACTGGTCTTCAAATGTCTAAGGATGATGGATTTTCCATTCCCTTTGGCACCCAAATGTATAGGAAATGCCTTAGGGGTCCCTCTTTTTTAAACAAGGAGTCAATCTTCATCCCTTTGGCAGGTTAAGTTCCTGGAAAAGGCCTGACAAGTCAAAATGGTGTGAATCAGTTTTCAGTTTTCCCATAGAAACAGTTCTCAGTAGGAGTTTATATTCTTGACCAAGGGCTTGATGCCCAGCTTTTTATAGAAATAACTCCAGACACCAAGATTTCATCAACTAAATCAATTAAAGAAGGCACTCTAGTATTTCACGAGTTAGGACTTTTATGTATTTTTACTATAAGGTCATAGGAAACCATATGGAATCTTTTTTAAAAAAAATTTCTATTACATTTTTATTTTAAGGAAACTAGAAGGCGACAACCTGTCTACATTAGTATGGAAATGTGAAAGGCTCTTTGGGGAATATTTTAATAAGTTTCTTCAAGGAAACGTATGGCCAGTCAGTGATGACTCTTTGATAAAGAAATCACAGGTGCAGCCACTGTGGAGAACAGTATGGAGTTTCCTCAAAAAACTGAAAATGGAACTCCCATTTGACCCAGTAATCCCACTCCTGGGAATATATCCGAAGAAACTAGAAACACCAATCAGAAAGGATATATGCACCACTATGTTCATAGCAGCACAATTTACAATAGCTAAGATTTGGAAACAGCCTAGGTGCCCATCAGCAGATGACTGGATCAGAAAACTGTGGTACATCTACACAATGGAATACTATGCTGCCATAAAAAAGAAGGAATTCTCATCATTTGCAGCAACCTGGATGGAATTGGAGAAAATAATGCTAAGTGAAATAAGCCAGTCAATGAAAGAAAAATACCACATGATCTCACTCATTTATGGATAGTAAAGAACATTATAAAGTGATGAACAAAAAGATAGATACAGAGACAGTAAAGCATCAAACAGACTTTCAAATTACAGGGGGAAAGTTAGGGAGAGGTGGGGGAGTTATGAAATCAAACGAAGGACTTGTATGCATGCATATAAGCATAAACAATGGACGCAAAACTCTGGGGGGTGAGGGCATGAATGGGTGTGGGGTGGGGGAGGGTAATGGTAAGATATGTACACATATAATACCTCAATAAAAAAATATAGGCTTGAAAAAAAAAATCACACTTTTTCTCATTGCTAATTTTATTAAGAGCCAGCACAAGTTTTAGAGAATGAGTGTTTTGGTTGATCAATTTGAGTTTGGATTCATTCCCTCATAACTTCCTTATAAGTTGTGCTGCCAGCCCTAACTGAGGTGGCCACTAAACACAAGCTTGCTCGTCACTGTGAGTCACACCTGTGTCCCTCCAAGACTGCTGTGTCCCTGGGAAAGAGGCTCTTGTATTTCCACATTCTATCCATCCCAGACAGTTTGGAATACTCTTTTTATTCCTTATATACTGATGTGGCTTTATTCTACTCCTGTACTTAGGCAAATTTTATATATGAATACTTCAAAATATATCTAAAAAGTCAAATGGAAGGTATTATTCAAAATTATTGAAACCATTCCAATGAGGAAAGCTAAAAGCTCCTATTCCCTTCTATGGTCTCTGCACATGGAAAAATCCTCAATTCCTTGAAGCTTACATCTAGAATTCCATCTCCTGAACTAAATTCATTGTCCATGTCCACTATCTGTCAGTGGTCACAGACTCCTCATTAGATTGAACTCCCAAAAAAGAGGAGATGTAGTCTCTGGGTACGATACCTATACTAGCAAATCTGGAACATAATCTGAATCTGCACCTCTAGCTGAATCAGTAGTTGATTAAGAAGACAACTGTGGATGTGCAGGAAGTAACTGAAAGCCATAGTGGTGGCTTCACAGCACAATAAATGTTTTGTACATACACACAAATACAGATACATTTGGATGGATGGACAGATGGGTGGGTGGATGTGTGAGTGGGTGGGTGGGTGGGTGGGTGAGTGGATGGATGGATGGGTAAAAACAATAGCAAAATAAACCCAGCTTCCCAAGACTCTGACAAACAGCAAAATAATTGGAGAGAAAGAAAGAGTTCAGTATTTCGGTCATAAATTTCCAAGACTTGTTTCTATTTGAGTGTTTTGTCTTGCTAACCACAGAGAACAGTTGGAGCGAGTGGATCATTTTTTTTCAATTGCTTCTCCGGCACTAGCCCTGAGGGACAGACTTGATGATCTAATAGGTCTTTTCCATTCCTAATATCTACAATTTTGGCTATTCTGTGGCAGCTTCTTATTGCTTTAAATAAGCCATCTTAATTCAAAAAACATACATCTGGATTTGACCTGCCTAATATATGTCAAGAAGTGTGTGTCCCTTCAAAGCCCCACTAGGGACTTTCTAAGAGACTGAACGGAAGGAAGAAAAAAGAGCAAGGAGAAGCGGAGAGACTATGAGTCAAACGATTTTCTGCTAATTTTATTTAAGTTTTTATTTTTCAGCAATGAGATTATCCCTTAGGCCTCTGTAAACCTTTTGGTTTGTTAAAATCTAATCTGAACATTATTAATACATTCTTACTTTAGTGATTTTTAAGAATTGTTGATTCTGTTTCTTAGAAGTTGTCCTCCCATTAACTAGCATTTTGTTTCTCAGCATTTGGTCATCATCTCTGACCAATTCTTGGCTTCATCCACTTTGCACCTTCTCAGACTTGAGCGTCTAAAGAGGAAGTGGTGTCTGTGCATTACTCCCATTGTCAACCAGGGGTGGTCCTCGGGCCAGGGGTGTTGGGAGCATTGTTACAAATACATAATAACTGTCTTCTCTCCAGCTAAATACATCACCAAACCTGTGAATTAGCTTCTATAAATGTACAGCTATGCAGCCTCGATAGCTATACTTCTGGTCATCCATCTGGTTGATCTACTGGAATAGCTAACCTTTATTCTTCCTGCACAGCGATTTTCATTTAATATGTAGGTCTTATAAGCTATTGTCAGTTAATATTTTCTCCTGCACATATTTAGTTACTTTCTGAGACTGTTCTTCCAGACAGGAAGAATAGAGGACTGTGTTTGTGAGTCCTATTGTCCATCAGTCTGCCTCGGTCTTCCTCCCAGACTGGTTCAGCCTGAATGCTGAAGTACTTTGCTAGACTCCAGTTTGTTACGATTATAGGCAGGTCAAACCAAGATGAAAATGGGGATTCATTTGGCGTGCTTATCTCTATATCATCCTCTATAGAAGGGCCACATATGTTGCCATAAATAAATAGGGTTTTGTACATTTATTCATTCAACAGATATTTGATGATCCTATACTATATATTCCAGGCACCTCATTAAATTGTGTTGAACTGATCCCAGATATGGTACCCAGGGCTTCAGCTATAAGGTAGTCTCTAATATCACATTTGAACTGAAATTATTCACAAGTTAACAAGGAAGTCATCTTTCACTCGCCTCTCTGTTCTTCTATAAAGGAAAGTCAGACGGAATGAAATAGTGGAAAGTATGCTGAAATAGTTAGATGTCCTGGCTCCTAGTCCTGCCTCTGTCACTGAACTCTAAGATTTAGATAAGTCATTTAACCTCCCTGCACCAGTTTTTCAACTAAAATGGGCATAGTAATCCTGCCTGCTTTCCAGAATTATAATGAGGTTCATATGAGATAATACTTATAGAAGTACATTGTCAACCATAAACCACCGTGCGAACATACAACATGTTGTTATTGATGCCAGCTGAAAGGAAATGATGAAGGCAAATCAAGGACAATGTATCAAGAGCAAGCAGTTTGGACTTCTGTAATATCGATCAGTGTCTAATAGAAAAGGTAAATGTATAAGCAAGCCAACAAAAGAACCCTGATTAGAAAAGGCCAGTTGCAAATATCCACACAGCATATGTACACAGAATATCACTGTAACATTTTTCTCATCACAAGGGATGAAGGCTGCAGGGAATTAAAACTCAGAATGAACCTGAGAGACAAATGAAGGTTGGATTTTTTTCTATACGAGTGGTTCTCCATTCTGACTGAACATTAGAATGGATGCCTGGGCCCCACTTCCAGAAATTAATTGGTCTGGGGGTGCCGTCTGGCCTCAAGGTATTTTAAGATTCCCAGGTGGTTCTAATGTACAGTCAGCCAGTGTTGAGAAAAATCACTGTGCTAGAGAGATCACAGAAAGACCTCCAGAAGTCTAGTCATAATGATAGAATTTATGGACACAACGAGATAACTGTCAACAGTAGAAGAATATATGTGTCTAATGAATGATAGAGAAAATTAGTGGGACCCGCAGGCCTCTTATATACAGTAGCTTAGGCTAACATCTCAACAGGTTAAAAAAAAAAATAGAGCTGAGGAAAAGACAGTTATAGAAAGCTTTCCATAACTGTTATAGTTTCCATTGGAAAATGAGTTTCCAACCAGTAATATGATAGCTACAGAGTGAGTGGAGTGGCAATAGGTATACGTAAACATGAGCATTAAGTGTTATTTTCACAATTCTTGTTCCCTGTAGTAAATATTTATATAATGGCTAATCTGAGTTGTTATAACTAATCATGGCTGGTTCCCTTTAATGTGCAGACACTTTGATTGTGTCCAGACTTATAGTCTCAGGTCATTTACAGAAATGCCAAAAAAAAAAAAAAAATCTCTCTGTAAGAAAGACAGTGGCATTTTATACTTAGCAAAATAACTGTATCAGCAATTGGAAAAGTATATAGTAGTTAGCACAGTCCCAATGCAAGGAAAAGTATTCGATTTTCATCACATGCACAGGGTCCAGAGCTTTGTTCTGGCTTAAGCGCAAGAGTTCAATCAGATCCTAGTGTCAGAAACCAAGAAAAAGTGCCATTTATGTGTGTTTTCAAGTTCTGTTTTTAAATATAGGAAGAGCCAAGAAAGTTGAAGAAACTGTAATCCTAAGAACTTTATTTCTCATGTGGAAAGTTATTCTTTACTCTTCAAAAATATTTTCAATTAGGAAAAGACAAAAATGTTCAGAAAGGTCAGGCCTCCCCTGTTCTCTCCAAAGACCCTTGTCCGTTTCCCTGCAATGTACATGTCCGTCTCAGCCTTGCCTCCTTTTCCCCACTGTTTCCCATCTCAAAGCTCCCTTTGTTTTGTTGTCTGCTCCACAGACAACATCGAAGGGCTCTGAAGTTCCTCCCCAAGGCTTCCTGGTGTCTGTACTAGTCTTGAGCCTCTTGTCACTATCTCTGTGGTTAGCTTGTTGAGATTGTTAGAAGTTTAGCTCTTGAAGAGATCAGTGAGCCCAACTGCTTATATCATGATTGTCAAGTCTACAGTTATAGTGCAGAAAAGGAGCAAGAGGAAAGCAAAGTGATGAAAGGCATCAAGGATCAGAGATGGTCTCAGAGCAGTTTTTCACAGCCTGCTACTTCATGCACCTTATCAAAGGGCAGTGCTGCAGAATTCTATTCCAGGCCCTCCAGAGAGAAATGCCATTTTAAAGCTTTTTACTGATTGCTGATCACTTCCAGTGATAGCGAATGAATGGGTGGCTCCTATCTGCTATATTGTGAGTCCCTGGAGACACTGTTTTATGTCTCACATATCTGTTTTCCTCCCACCTGGTGCCTAGTCCAGTGCCTGGTACTCAGAGAGCATTCAATAAATATGTGCCAAATTAAATTGATTTTATAGATATGTACACTTTTAATTTTGGTTTTAACAAAATAATTCTAGCCATATAATTTTTTGTATTCAACTAGACCTTCCTAATGAAGACCAACAACTTGGAAACTTGCTAAGTGTTATTTTTCATTTCCTAGCATTGTTCAATTCAAATATTCTTCCTGCCTGTGATGTACAAATCCTGACCATCCCCAGAAAAGCATAATTGTTTGTTTTGCTATACTGAATTATAATTTACATACAATAAAATTTATTCATTTAAAGTATATAATTTGATGTATTTTGACAAATATATATATAGTTATATAACTACCGTCACAATAGAAATTTAGCATTTCCATTGCTGCCAAAAAAAGTATCATGGCCCTTTATAATCAATCTTTTTCCTCTATTACCAGCCTTGTCAACCACTAATCTATTTTCTGACCTTATAGTTTTGCCTTTAGAATGTCATGTGAATGGAAATCATATGTACTACATATGTACTACTTTGAGTCTGACCTCTTTCATTTAGCATAATACATTTAAAATTTATCCATGCAGGCATCAATAGCTCATTCTTTATCTATGCTAATATACATTTTGCATTATTTCCAGTTTGGGGCAATTATGAATAGAGTTTACATTAAAGTATGTTAACATTCAAATGTGAGTCTTTGTATAGACATGTTTTTATTTCTCTTCAGTTTGTGATTCTGAAGAAGTTCAATTTTTCAGTTCTTTTTAGTTGATATAAATGTGTGAGCTGAGAAATCTTTGTTTATCACAAGTTCGCAAAGATTTTCTATTTGTTATTCTAGAAGTCTTATAGTTTCTAATGTTCGGGTCCATCATTAATTACTAACTAATATTGGCATTTGGTGTGTGCGATAAGGATTCTTTTTCTTTCCTTTCTGTATATCGACGTTCAGTTGTTCTGGCTTCATCTGTTGAAAAGACTATCAAGACTCTCCTTTCCTCCACTGAATTATCTGGGCACCTTTGCTGAGAATAAATACACCACATACATGTGGGTGTCTTTGGGGGCTCTCACTTCTATTCCATCGATCTGCATCTCTCTCTGTGTGCTGTTACCATACTGACTTGATTACTTTAGCTTTCTACTAACCTTTGAAATCAGGTGGTGTATGTCCTCCATTCCTTTTCAGAGTTTTTTGGCTGTTCAAGGTCCTCTGCATTTTCATTCAGAATTAGTCTATCACCTTTACAGAAAAGCTTGGTGGGATTAGAAAGTAATTGCAGTGACTCTATAGGTAAGTTTGTGGAGAATATCTTAACAAGATTGTCTTCTAATCCATAAACACAGGATATCTCTCTTTAAGATCTTTTAAAATTTTTCTCATAAGCACGTGGTTATTTTCATTGTGCAGATCTTGCACATATTTTGTTAAAATTTTCCTTAAGTATATTATATTTGCATGCCTTTGTAATTTCTTAATTTCTGTTTCTGCTTGTTCATTGCTAGAATATATAAATAAAATTTATTTTTATGTTGACCTCATGTGCTGACACCTTGCTAAACTCAATTCTAGTAACATTTTTAGATTCTCTGTTGGTTTCTATGTAGATGGTTGTGTTTTCTGTGAATAGAGGCAGATTTATTTTAGCATTTCCAATTTGTATATCTGTTTTCTTCATCATTGATGGTGACTAGGAATGGTGAGAGTGGGCATCTTGCTTTCCTTCTGATCTTATGGGGAAAGTGTTCAGATATTTTCACAATTAAGATTAATAATTGGGTTTTTCATAGATGTCTTTTCTCAGGTTGAGGAGCACCATTGTTTTGAGCCTGTCTTTTCCTGTGGAGGTGTGTCTGCCTCATTCATACAGGCCTCTGAATGTCACCTTATCAGAGGGCAGGGCTCCCACCCCATCTCTCTCTGTCCCCTTACTCTGCCTTAGTTGTTTTCATAGCACTTCCACTGCTGTCATATTGTGTATTTATTTGTTGGCTATCTCACCCCACTAAAAAGTTCAATTTAATGTACTCATGATGCATCGCCCACACTTCAAACACTGCATGGCACATCATAGGCCCTCAATAACTACGTGTGAATTAGTGAAGAAAGAAATGCAAGCCATTTTCAAACCTGTGAATCTGAGTTCCCCCGGAGCCTTGCAGTAAGAATAGGTCATTGCCAGGCCCAAAGGTGCAGTTAGTATTGTCTATAGAGAAGATAATTGATATGTCTTGATATGTTTTCAACTATATGTAGATACTGTTGTGTTAATAAAATTCATTTAGATACGTCATCGAAGGATTTTTTATCATTACGTATTTCCTCAGTCAGTAGCTACCAGAAGTATAACTCCCATGTGAGTGCTTTTACATTTTTTTATATTTCCTCATACTCAAATTTTTTCAACATAATGTATGTTTTTAACATTCCTTTATACATTATAAAAATGAGGATTACTACTTTGAGCGTTTACTAGGCCAAATATAAAGTAACTTGAACTTAGTAACTTAGGTTTGTCTTAAAGCAAAAGGACTGTGGTGTGATTCCATTATCAAGAGCTTAGCTTTTAAAGTATCTCAGACTCCTTTCTTTGAGGCCAATGCAGTCATCCTTTGGTATGGAAGGTTGGGGGAGGAGGGGCAGAGGGGAGAGAACCCTCAGGGATTCCAAAATCCAGAGATGCTCTTCTCTTATATAAAAGGATGTAGTGTTTGCATATGACCTATGAACATCCTCCTGTTGACTTTATTTTATTTTATTTTTTTTAATGAATCTTTATTGTTCAGATTACAATTGTTTCTCCTTTTTCCCCACATATCTACCCACCACCCAGTTCCTACCCCCCCCTTCCCTTACCTCCCCCCCCCCCCCCCGCAATCCTTATCCATAGGTGTATGATTTTTGTCCAGTCTCATCTCTAGTTTACTTAAAATACCCAATACTAGGTAAAATGCTGTGTAAACAGTTTAGGGAATAATGACCAAAGAAAAGTTTGTACATGTTCAGTAGAGATACAACCACCTTAGGCCTAACTGCATATTACACGTCAGCAGCAACATAACCTTTTTATTTTTTAATACGTGGACATGGGAGGCCGACTGTACTTGATTTTCTCTTATACTTTCACAGTGTTTGAGATGAAAGCGCCACAGTCTTGAGAATGCACCCTAAGTTTTTCCCCCTCTAGGTTTTTTCTAGGTTTAGAAAAGCCTTACTTAATGGTACACTTTGGGGCCAGACCTTGTTTCAGGTACTGTGCACCCCTGTACCTGCTGAAAAAGCCAGAAAGGGAAAATTTCCTGCCCAGGTGGAAGCTGAACTGATCTCATTTGACACTCTCAGCCCAGAAAATTCGATTGCAAAGCAGCTATTTCTACTTTATAGACTGATTTCGGTTTTAGAGGACTTCAGCACTGCCTTAGTTTCCAGACTATGTGGTTAAAAAAGATTCATACAAGAAAAGAGTGAAAGTGGGTGCGTTACCACCTGTACTACTTGCCTAAGACTGCTGTACAGAGTGCCACAAACAGGGTGGCCTAAAACAGCACAGATTTATTATCTCACAGTTCCGGAGGCTGGAAGTTTGAAATCAAGGTGTGCGCAGGGCTGGTTCCTGGGAGGGCTCCAAGGGAGAGTCTGATTCATGTCTCTCCCAGCTTTTGATGATGACCAGCCATGCCTGATGCTCCTTGGTTAAGATCCGTCGCTCCAGTCTCTGCTCTCTCTCTCTCTCTCTTTTTTTTTTTTAATATGTTTTTATTGATTTCAGAGAGGAAAGGAGAGGGAGAGATAGAAACATCGATGATAGAATCATTGATCAGCTGTCTCCTGCACGCCCCCTACTGGGGATCCAGCCCGCAACCAAGGCATGTGCCCTTGACTGGAATCCTGACCCTTCAGGCCACAGGCCAACGCTCTATCCACTGAGCCAAACCAGCTAGGGGTGGTCTTTGTCCTGTGTGTCTCTTAGCTCCTCATACAAGGACACCACTCATGTTTGACCATTGCCCACCTTAATGCCCTCATCTTAACTTGATCCCATCTGCAAAGACCCCATTTCCAAATCAGGGCACAGTCGCTTCTTCCAGGAATCACGACTTCAACTTAGCTTTATGGAGGACATGATTCAACCCATAACATCATTTAATTACTATTACATCAAGATAGTAATTGTAAATAAAACTAGCCCTAGCATAAACCCCATAAAAATAGACTTACTGATTTTATGGTGAAACAAATCACCAAAAAAAAAGAAAAATAAATTCAACAGAGCACATTAAAGTGAGGAGTAAACAAATATCCCATTATTATCTCTCCACTACTGGTAAGGATTTTCAAAATGTTTGAAAAATAATGTCAACGTTAACTCTAGAACAATAGGTAATGGAATATCTCCCCTCCACTTTCTCGTTTGTGGTAGAGGTTGGTCTTTGAGATCTTCTCATTTCTGCACCCAGCACAGAGAGTTCTCCAGTGGCCTAGTGACCTGAGAATCCCAATGGAGGGTTTTAGAAGCTTGTCACTCAGCCTACTCAAGGGACCAGCTATTTCAAGTTCCTTCTGCCTTTGATTGCCAGGACCCTGCCATTTCCTGCCATACCTGCCTGGATGGTTTACCCACCTAAACTCGGGCAAGGCCAATGATTCCCAACTGTTTTGAGTATGAAGACCCCATTTTACATAAATGTTTTTTGTGGGATACCTACCCTCTCCCTACTGATAGCAGTTGTGCAACCCTTTATCTAAGTAAAGCTACACTGCATTTTGTTTTATTAATTGCAAATATATTTGAAGATAATATATGCTTCAGAAGTTAAAATTCTCAGTTTATGAAATAAATTATTTTGCAAAGGAAGTGTTCATGTATACTGATTTTCCTTTATATACATACAGTGTATATATATATATGTGTGTGTGTGTGTGTGTGTGTGTGTGTGTGTGTGTGTATTTATTTATTTATTTATTTATTTCAGAGAGGGAGAAGGAGAGATAGAAATGTCAATGATGATAGAGAATCACTGATTGGCTGCCTCCTGTACACCCCCTACTGGGGATTGAGCCTGCAACCCGAGCATGTGCCCTTGACCAGAATCGAACCCGGGACCCTTCAGTCTGCAGGCTGACGCTCTATCCACTGAGCCAAACCAGCTAGGCTTGATTTTCATTACATGAGGACTATTCAAACCTGAATAGTCTTTACTCATGTACCAAATATTTATTGAGTATTTGAAGTAAGACATTTATACAAACTATAATAATGGCTTAGAGTTCAAGAGATAGAAGTTATTAATTAATGTAATTAATTATACTAACATTTACAAATAGAAGTATGCATCAGTAGAGAATTATAATCAAAGTATTTCCAGAGTTGAGAATATGAATTTCAATAAATATACATTTGCTAAAAGTTAAAATTCTCCCAAGAATATGATTTGATTATATGTTGTTATACTTATAAATAGATTACAAATACATATTGAATGCAAATATAAACACATTATATTTGCATTTTACCAAAAACTTTCATGTACATCATAGCCAAAGCTCTTTTCTCCAAAGTTAGATTATAGCATCATGTTTTAAGGTATTATAACCTTGCTTGACTTTCTTTCATTAGAAGTTTGACTCTAATATCACCATATAATTATGTTTACATGAAGCATTGGAAAGAAGGTGTGGAGTCCCCATATGTTCATTTCAGCCTGGGTGGCTAAATGGCTTGTAACAGTCAGTGCATGAAAATGGCCTAGATTGAATAAATTAGCAAAATCACAAAAGGAAACCACTGTAGGAAATAGTTTTACACATGTAATTGCTGAAATCCTCTAGTGAATGTGTCAATCTGTACTAACTAAATAAATTTGTTTATAGACATGTTCTGTATTAGCTTCCACTCTTTCACAGTCCTTTGCCAAACAAAATCCCACTAGAAGTAGGATGTTCACACCCGAGCAGGAGTTTCTTGGATAAATATTTTTACTATATGGAGACCAAAACCACTTCTACAAATTTCTGACTTTGATTGAAATAGTATATTTCTTTAGCTTTTTTCCTCCCATCTTTTCTCCTGGCAGCTACTCATGCATTAGCTTACCTCCTCTCACCTCCCAGGCCTGTGCTGAAGAAGGAGCTGGCTGCATGCAGAGGGGGCCAAGGGACCCTGAGAGTGATGGGACCAGCCTACTCCATCACTAACCCCACCACATGGATTGGACAGGCAGAGATAGATTAATTTAAAAAGGCTCTCTTGAAAGCTAGTTGAAATGATTCGTGGAATTAATTTCAGCATGAGGATTATACATCCTGAGGCTAGAATGCCATGAATAGAATACATAAAGATAGAATCCATTCAGCCCTTTCTCAAGAAGTCATGGTAAGAGTTACTGAAACACAACAGACAACTTCTTTCATAATTCTTTAGTCTAGAATTGGTGCTAATTTTTTCATAGGTCTTTGAAAGATCTATTTTTTTTTAATTTGGCTGGTGAATAATAAAACAAAATATTTTTAAAAGAAAGTAGAAGTGAAAAGAACCTTTCTTTTTAAGGTGCTAAGCCTAAACCTTCTCATTGTCTTTGAGAGACATTGCGACCAGTAAACAGTAGACTTGAACACTAGTGTGATGGGTGATCTGGGCCTCTTCAGCATCCCAGTTACTATGACCCAAATAGCTGACCTTTTAGGGTTAATTAGGAAAATACCCAATAAAATGAGCACTGTCGCTGCTATATAAATAATACATCATATCTGACAGGATAGTTTCATACCTTAGAAAGTTTAGCCATTTAATATGATAATTCTGTTCAAATTAATCTTTCATACTGGTGAACATACTCTGGCTATTTGTTTTGGAGGTAAATTTTCAAAATGGTTAAGGCAGATTGTAAATGTTTGTGGCAAATTTCATTAACACAACTCTATCATAGAAATACAGGTGTTTCTATATGTACAAGGTAAAAGAATATGTTTGCAAGAGCTCAAATACACCTTATTAGGGAGGAGACACAAAGGTATGAAGGAGGCATCCCTGTCAATGTCAATACAGAGCAGTTTAATTTTGAAATAAATGCCAAGAGAGAGTATTTCAAATTTGTATATACTATATTTCTTAGACTAGTTTTAGAGTCACAGCAAAAGTTAATGGAAGGTACAGAAATTTCCAATAGATCCCCTGCCCCACATATGCACAGCCTCCCCCATTATCCATACCATCCATCAGAATCATGCTTTTTCTACAGTTTATGAACTTACAATGACACATCATTTTCATCCTAAGTCCATAGTTTACTGGCTTCAAAGTTTTGCCTTTTCCAGAATGTTATATACTTGGAGTCATAAATTGTGTAACTTTTCAGGTTGCCTTATTTCACTGAGTAATAAGCATTTAAATTTTCCCCGTGTCTTTTCATGGCTTAATATCTCATTTCTTTTGAGAACTGAATAATCCACTGTCTGAATGTTACCAGTTTATTTATCCTTTCACTTACTGAAGGACATCTTGGTTGCTTCCAAGTTTTGACAAGTATGAATAAAGCTATAAATACCCATATGCAGGTATTCATGTGGACATAAGTTTTCAACTCCTTTAGGTAAATACCAAGTAGTGCAAATGCTGGATCATATGGTAAGAATGTGCCCTGGCCAGGAATGTAACCATGACTTCCTGGTTCATGGGTCAATGCTCAATCACTGAGCCACTCTAGCTGGGCTCTTATCTGAATTTTGATAAACACTTTAGTGGTAGGTAGTGTGGATGGTGTCTTAGATTTAATATTATGGCGACAGACATAGCCTATAGTCTAGCATTTAGAAACAAGCTAAGGCAAGCTCTCCCTCCTCTGGGTCTTACCTAGAAAACTCTCTATTCTGCTCACCATTTTCTCTTGTCCCCAACTCAGGTCTCAGCTGAGTGTCTTTTTCTTCAAGAAGGTGCCTTGATCACCAATACCACCTCTACCGCCTTCTTCTATGGTCCCATTATATGCTATACTCATTTTTTAAACTTGTATTACTTTTGTCATTTCTCATTCAATATGTCTTCTTTATTAGACTGTTGAATATGAAGGGCAGACCCTGGCCTGGTGGCTCATTTGGTTAGAGCAGCGTCCCATGCACTAAAAGATTGAGGGTTCAATTCCAGGTCAGGGCACATACCTTGGTTGCAGGTTTGGGGTTCCATCCCCAGTTGGGACGTGTATTAGAGGCAACTGATCGATGTTTCTCTCATTGATGTTTCTCTTTCCTTTCCTCTCTCTCGAAAAATCAGTAAAAACATAGCCTCAGGATTTTTTTTTTTTTAAAGGAGAAGAAAATGAGGGGCTGTGATCACTGCTGTATCCACTGAACCTTGTAGGCTGTATTGTTGAATGAATGACAATCCATACAGAAATATACCTTCTCAAGTAGCTTCCATACATGATTGATATTATTAACTACTATGTCCTGACTGTTTTTATCATAATTTTTAGTATTTTTTGTCTTCAAAGAATTCTTAGGAACCTTAATCATAACTTATTTACTAACCTGAATTGCTGTCTTGACCATTGGTAAACAGGTATTGCTACCCACGATCTTATTTTTTGTGTTGTGTTTTTTGATGTCGCACTGGCTGTTGAGGCAATATTTTATTTTTATTTTGTATCATTGTTGAAGATTGAAAATACAATTGAATATCACTGCCATATAACCAAGATTGTAAAAAAAAATTATTTTATACTACCTACTGTAAACTCGCTATTAATTATAATTTTCAGTAGCAGTATATTTGAACTTCAAATGTTTAGACTCAACAATATAATCACCGTATTTTCCGGCGTATAAGACAACTGGGTGTATAAGATTTTCCTGGGTTAAAAAGTCGTTTTATACTCTGGAAAATACGGTAGTCCAATATATCTAACCCATAATATCTAATCCCATCAATATAGTCCAATATACCATATTTTCCGGCGTATAAAACGACTTTTTAACTCAGGAAAATCTTATACGCCCAGTCGTCTTATACGCCGGAAAGTACGGTAACAGTGTTGTTTTAGATAACTTGGACTCTCTTTTTTTTGGCAAACAAGGCATGTGGGAGCCAATTTTTTTACTCCTAGCAGATAACAGTAAGGAGAAGCCCAGAAATGCTCCCAGTGGGAACTGAGAACCCATATCACAGTGACTTTTTTTTGCAGCAATGTTTATGGTTGAATTATTAAGGTCACTAATTTATTTTTCTTAACAATTGCTACTGATGGTTATCTTGTAAAATGATAAGTGTGTGGTCTAAGCCTAATTTTTAAGAGCTGAGACTATCCCAGCCCCTGTTCTGGTGGAGAACACATGTTAGCATTTCTCATTGTTGCCCAGAGGAAACTAACCTACTTGCTAATCAAATGCATTCATTCCCACGATGGGTATTTATTGAGCACCTACTTATTTTCTCTGCATTGGGTTATACTGTGGGCACACATAGATAAAATAGTAAGGTCCCTGCCTTCTGAACGCTATAGAGAAATGAAAATTAACTGTTGTTAGCCCTGTCCCCCTCCCCCCCAAAAAAGGAGATTTCAGTTAATAATTCTGCCAATTTAGCACTGTTTTCATATAGAGTTATATGTGTTTGCAGCTTGGAATAATTTCAGACATCTGTGTTTTGACTGTTGTTAATATAAGGTAGCTGAAGAAAAGTTTAACATTATAGGCATTAAATTATTATTAACCATAGTTGTGTTTAAGTATATACGATATCATGGAAAGAATAATTTATACATAGAAATGGTATACTTTTAGTCTCATATAAAATTGCTAAAAATAACTTTCACAAAACACTTTTGTGCTAAAAAACAATGTTGTTTTTATCAGTTACTTAATTATTTTGCTTAACAACAGAATTAACATATCTCTCATATAATTTGGTTGAGTTGTCTTGGACAATTATAAATGGCAATTTTTAATAACTAAATTTTAATTTAGAGGTTTTTGTATTCAGAATGCTGGAATAACTTGGTAATAAGAATATGACAGAGACATACAGGAAAGCATGCATAAAATGACAACTTCTTGAAATTTATATAGGCTCCCAGTTACTTGGACCAGAAGGACAGTTAGTGATATGTCTTTTTCCCTCCCTGTTCCTGTTCTTAAACCAGTGCCCTGCTGTCCGACAAACTGCCCTCCAGGTTTCCACAGGATGTTTCTAACACTGGGAAGTATACAAAGGGAAGATGTTTAATGAAGAACTTTGCGTGTTGCAGTGCTATTCATCATATGGTTCAATTTAGATTCTCTGAAATATCAGAGTTAGAATAAAATTATCAAAAGGGGAAAAGTCACATGGCTTTGGTGCAAACAAGATGTGCCTATTTGTATTTATGTTTGCTAATGAAATTCAGCCATGATTCCCACTTTGATTTTAAGAGTCTTAGACCACCATTCAGATTTATTCATTATAATTAAATCTCTTCCCACACGCAGACACAAGGGCAGCCAAAGGCCTGGGGGGGGGGGGGTGTCATATTTTATCTTTTAAAAAGCTGTTGCACAGCTTTGATATGAAGATCCAGAGCCTCAGAGATGTACAGTATTAAAGCAAAGCAGTATGTCTCTGGGGCATAGATACCTCCTGAGGCAAATGAAGGTCTAGGGGAGGCTTGGTCTCTGAATCCAGTGGCTCCATAGAGGGCAGGGCTGAATTGGGGCGTGTGGGAACAGCTTGATGTAGTCTCCAGTGTGGCTGCCAGAAGGGAGGGAGGGAAAGGCCAGATGCAAAAACAACTGGCTTTTCCTGGAAAACTTGGGTGTGAGGCGGGGCAGAGAGGAGGGCTCATGTAGCTTGTGCAACAGCATTTATACGTGAAATTCAGAGATGTAGCTCCCTTCCCAACCCCGATTCAACTGAGTATTCCAACAAATCACTTAGATTAACCAAATCGGTAAGGACTAGTGAAAGGCAGATGCTTCCAGTTTCCTCTGCTACCTCCCTGCCTCTTCTCCCAGCTAAGCCCCCGTGTGCCCTCTGTGCCCTCCATGCCCTCCGAGTCTCTGGAGTGGGGAACGTTTGTGAAACCACCAGGCCCTTGGTAACCAGGGCGGGTCCTGTGGCCCACAAGTCATCCTCTGCAGAAAGTCTGCCCTACACTTAGTTAATTGGGAGTTAAGAGTAGTTTGGGAGAGAGAATATATGCTCCAAATCTTTTTATTGTCCTTTTCTTACTGGATTTCATCCAAATGGTCAACTCCAAGCATATCCAGGCAAGCCACATTATTTGTTCAGCCCTAAGTCGGACACTGAGCACAGCCTTAGTAAGACTTGAATGGGAACACATGGTGTGTCGCCCCTTGAAGGTCCTAAAGATGTGTGCTTTCGCCACACAACTTTCCAGACAGGTTTATCTTAATTATTTTGATATTTCGTCCATTTATCAAAGTTATTATTTGGGGCACTTTGGGAAATTAGTGATTCTCCAAGGAAGAGCTAATCATGCAGCAGAAGAGCCAAAAGTAGAGCTAGCAGCTCATAACGGTCTTCCTTGTTCTGACTCCTCAGCTGTGCTGTTTGGACATCGTTAAGTCTCCCCTTCCCAGTCCCTTCACTTTTGTTCTGCTCCCAAGGGCTCTTAATCCGGAAAAACAATTTTCCCCCTACATCTGTTTTCCCCATTAAGGTCTGGGACGCTAAACACATAGCTTTGGACAGAATGAGAACCATCCATAAAGAGCCCTAAACTGAGTCAGGAATCCCAGGTTCTCCCCCCACATGACCAGGGATGGGTGGCTCTCTCTGGGCGTTCGTTTTCTCTGTTAAATTTGGAATTGGGCTTGAGGCGTTCACAAAGACACTTTCCAGTTCCAAAGTCTATTCCTTGATATATGCAAAGGGTTTGTTCAGCTTGGGTTAATAGGCTGTTTCCAAATTCCTTTTTCATTATGGAATTAAATATGGGGAGACAGTCTGAAGGATTATGTCCCTAAGAGTGGCATCCCAGCATCTAGGAAGGAAAAAGAAAAAAACAATGACTACTCTACAGATGGACTGCAGGTGAGAAATGTGAGAGAGACACAGGTAACCCATTTGCTGTCTGGGTAGAAAGGCATGGTCTGAAAACCTGAATTTCTCTTTCTTCTGTATTAAATTAAATGCCAGTATTAGGATTTCCACTAAGAGATGTTACTTACTGTATAATCATGACAGATTCTGAAATGGTTCCCACCGCTGACAAAACCATCTTTGGTCCTGTTGATGGTGTCCTTGTCCTCTCTGCCGCCATTCTCAGCCCTCGCTGCAGCCAGTCACCTGGGGGCTTTGGAAACAGTCCAGAGGCAGCAGAGCCAGAGGATCTGTTCTTTTTCAAAGCTCCCTCGGTGATTAGGTTGCACAGTGCTTTCTAGTATATACTGTTCTTAAAATTAGCCTGGAAAATAAGCACTCGTTGAGATGCCTCAAAACTGAAGATGACTTAGATTTAAGTCCCCCTCCGCACTTTGAAGTATCGGACCAGGCTGATTTAGTTTAAATTTGAAGTTAAATTTTCATTTCACCTTTAAGTGATGTTGAGTTAGCAAGAATTGAGTTTGTCAGGACTAGGAGACTTTGTATGTCTTCAGTAATCCGGGTGGAATGAATTATGCCAGATTTCAGAGGGTTTTTTCTTTTGTTTAGTGTAAGACAATGTGGTATAATGAAAAGAATACAGGCCCTGGGTTTTTAATACTAAATCTACCATTCACTGGAGTATGTAACTTTAAAAAAGAGAATAATAAGACCCTTTTTACTAGTTGTGGTAAGGGTAAATTAGATATGGGCATGAAAGTGCTTATCAACCATAAAACCATGTAGTGTTTTTTAATCTTTACCCCTTTCTCGTTGCCTTAAGAAATCTACAGATTTCGTGCCCTTTAAATGTTATTTGAAATTAAATATTGTGATTAAGGGGGGGGGGGTGGTCAGGAAGAGATTAACCAAAGAATTTATATGCATATATGCATAACACATGGACACAGATAATAGTGCAGTGAAGGCCTGTGGGGGGGGGGGGCAGGGTCAGGTGGAGGGGGTCCATGGGGGAAAAGGGGGACATCTGTAATAATACTTTCAACAATAAAGATAATTTTTTTAAAAAGCAAACAAAAGAGCTGCCTTGTTTTCTCCCTCCTCCCACCCTTGCGAATGACCTCTCATTGCATTTTACTTGTAAGCTGTTGGCATTAAATTGGAAGTTTACTGACTGCAGGGACTGTGTTACTTAGCTTTTGTCCTTAGACACCGAGCAGAGTGGTTTATATAGAGTAAGAACTCAGATTTTCTAAAATCATATCATACAAATGTATAGCACTTCAGGCAATAGAACCAAAATCTTCTGTCTTAGGACTTTGAGAAAGGAAATATTTATAACTGAATTTGGGACCTGCTACAATGAAATTATTTTTTTATTTCCAATTTTGAGGAATAATTGACAAATATAATTGCATGTATTTAATGTATGCAATGTGATGATTTGATATACATTTACATTGGGGAATGACTATCATGATCAAGATAATTAACACATCCATCATCTCACCGTTAACTCTTTTTGTTTTGTTTTGTGTGTGTTAGAACACTTAAGATGTACTCTCAGCAACTTTCAAGTATACAACACTGTATGTTTAACTCACCAGGCTGTACATTAGATCCTCAGAACTTGTAACCAAGAGTTTGTACCCTTGGATCTACATCTCCCCATTTCTCTGTCCCTATAGCCCCTGGCAACCACAATTCTACTCTGTTTTGTTTTTGGTGTGTGTGTGTGTGTGTGTGTGTGTGTTGTGTGTGTGTGTGTGTGTGTTTTGCTTTGATTTTAGTTTTATTTTGTTTATAATCCACTTACAAGTGATACCAAACAGTACTTGTATTTCTCTGTCTAGCTTATTTCACTTAACCTAATGCCCTCCAGGTTCACCCAAAGACATTTAGGTTGTTACCATATCTTGGTGATTGTAAATAATGTTGCAATGAACATGGTACAGTTATCTCTTTGAGATATGTATTTCATTTCCTTCTGATACATACCCAGGAGTCAGATTGCTGGGTCCAATTGTAGTTCTATTTTTAATTTTTGAGCAACCACTATACTGTTTTCCATAATAACTGTACCAATTTACATTCCCCCCAACAGCATATAAGGAGTCCCTTTTCTCCACATTTGTTATCTCTTGTCTTTTTTATAATAGCCATCCTAACAGGTGTTAGGTGATATCTCATTGTGGTTTGATTTGAATTTTCTTGATGATTAGTGATGTTGAACACCTTTTTCATGTACCTATTGGCCATTTGTATGTCTTCTTCAGGAAAATGTCTATCCAGTTTTTGTTGCCAATTTTAAAATTTTATTATTTGCATTTTTGCTATTGAATCATTTGTTCTTTATGTATTTTAGATATTAACCCCTTATTAGATATATGGTTTGCAAAGATTTTCTCTGATTCTGTAGTTGCCTTCTCAATTTATTATTGACTTTGCTATGCAAAAGTCAATCTAAGAAACCACTGTCAAGGCCAATATCAAGGAGAATATCCCCTATGTTTACTTCTAGGAGTTTGACAGCTGCAGGTCTTACATTGAAGTCCTTCATCCATTTTGAGTTGATTGTTTATATGGTGTAAAATAGGGGTCCCGTTTCATTCTTTTGCATGTGGCTACACAGTTTTCCCAGTACCATTTATTGAAGAGATTATCCTAATATATTCTTGGCTCCTTTGTCAAAAATTGACTATATGTGTGGGTTAATTTCTGGGCTCTCTATTCTATTCCATGGATCCATGCCTGTTTTTATGCCAATACCATACTGTTTTAATTACTACAACCTTATAATATAGTTTGAAAGCAGAAAGTGTGTTGCATTCTGCTTTGTTCTTTCTCAAGATTGCTTTGGCTATTCAGGGTCTTTTGTGGTTCCAAACAAATTTTAAGATTGTATTTTCTATTTCTATGAAAAAAATGCCATTGAATTTAATCTGTAGATTGCTTTGAATAGTATTGATATTCTTAATAATATTAATTCTTCTAATCCAACACTATAGGATATCTTTCTATTTACTTGTGTCTTCTTTAAATTATTTCACCAATGTCTTCTAGTTTCCAGTGAACAGGTTTTCACATCCTTGGTTAGATTTTTCCTGATTATTTTATTGTATTTGATTGCTTTCTTAATTTCTTTTGCAGATAGTTTATTGTTGGTGTATAGAAACACAATTGATTTTTGTGTGTTGGTTTTGTGTCCTACAACTTCACTCAATTCATACATTCTAACAGGTTTGTGTTTTTTTGTGTGTGTGTGTTTTGTTTTGTTTTTAGTGGAGTCTGTATGGTTTACTATGTATAAGATCATGTCATCTGCAAGTAGAAATAATTTTATTCTTCCTTTCTGATTTGGATGCCTTGTATTTCTTTTTCTTGCCTAATTGCTGTGGCTAGGACCTCCAGTATGTTGAATAGAAGTGGAAAGAGTGGACATCGTCTTGTTCCTGATCACAGAGGAAAGACTTGTAACTTTTCTCCATTTAGTATTATGTTAGCTGTGGGCTTGTCCTATATGTCATTTATTATTTTGATGTACATTCCTTCTATACCTAATTCATTGAGAGTAATTTTATCATAAAAGAATGTTGACTTTTGTCAGATGCTTTTTCTGCATCTACTGAAATGATTATATGATTTTTATCTTTTATTCTGTAAGCCCACCCCTATATTCTATTAATATAATAATTAATAAATAATACAAGAATAAACTCACAACTTTTGCCCAATGCTGTATTTGGTCTTTGTCCCTATTTTCATCACAGAGCTCCTAAAATCCCTGGAATTTCTTATGATGAGAATTATAAAGGTTTCTCTGATGTTAATGAGGTGACTGTTGGACTGCACTTAAGGATGGAGGCTAGTTGCCAGTGGAGCCAACCATGTGATTAGAAGGTTGAAACTTTCAGTACCACCCCTGTTCCTCTTGCCAGGGGAGAGGGGCTGGAGATGGAGTTCAGTCACCAGTGGCCAGTGATTTAGTCAATCATGTCCATGTAATGAAGCCTCCATTAAAAAACCCAAAAGGATGAGGTTTGGAGAGCTTCTGGGTTGGTGAGCACACAGAGATTCAGGATAATGGCACACTCAGAGCGGGCATGGAAGCTCTGCCCTCACATGCCTTGCCCTATGCATTTCTTCCATTTGGTTGTACCTGTGTTATATCCTTTTGTTAATAAGCCATTAATCTGGTAAATAAATTCGTGCATGGGAAGGGGGGGGGTCTCCTCAGCCCAGTCTGCACCCTCTTCAATCCGGGACACCTTGGGTGATGTCCGACTGCTGGTTTAGGCCCGATCCTGGGGATCGGGCCTAAACCGGCAGTCAGACATCTCTCTCACAATCCGGGACAGCTGGCTCCTAATCACTCACCTGCCTGCCTGCCTGGTCACCCCTAATTGCGCCCCCCCTTGCCAGCCTGATCGCCCCTCACTGCCTCTGTGTGCCAGCCTGATCGCCCCTAACTGCCCCCCCTGCCGACCTGGTCACCCCTAACTGCCCCCCGCTGCTGGCCAGGTCACCCACAACTGCCCCCTCCCTGCCAGCCTGGTCGCTCCTAACTGCCCTCCCCCACTGGCCTGGTCACCCCTTACGCCCCCCCCCCTACCAGCCTGGTTGCCCCTAACTGCCCCCTCTGCCGGCCTGGTTGCCCCCAACTTTCCCCTCCTCCTCCTCCCCCCCCCCCACCGGCCTAGTCGCCCCTCTCTGCACCCCCTGCCAACCTAATTGCCCCCAACTACACCCCCCCGTCAGCCTGGTCACCCCTAACTGCCCCCCCCCCCCCGCCGCCGGCCTGGTCACCTCTTACTGACCCCCTCCAGCCTGGTTGCCCCCAACTGCCCCCTCTGCTGGCCTGGTTGCCCCCAACTTCTCCCCCCCCCCCCCCCCCCCCCCCCCCGTGAGCCTGCTCACCCCTCATGGCCCCCCCTGCCGGCCTGGTCACCCCACGCAGCCTGCTGTTCAGTTGTTTGGTCGTCCCTCACTAACCCCCATGCTGGCCTGGTCGCCCCAGCAGCCTGCTTGTTCAGTCGTTTGGTCGTCCCTCACTACCCGCCCTGCCGGCCTGGTCGTAGGCAGCCATCTTGTGAGGGCATGAGGGTTAATTTGCATACTACCTCTTTATTATATAGGATTATGCCTTCTTTATCTCTTGCTATAGCTTTTGACTTAAAGCCTACATTTTCTGATATAATTATAGCTACCTCTATTCTCTTTTGTTTTCATTAGCATTTTTCCATCCCATCACTTTCAGCCTGTGAATGTCTTTAAAGCTTAAGTGAGTCTCTTGTAGGCAGCATGTACTTAGGTCTCTTTTTTTCTTTTTATCCATCCAGGCACTTCAATGTCTTTTCATTGGAAATTTAAAAACATTTATGTTATATATGTAAGGACTTACTATTGTCATTTTATAAATGTTTTCTGATTGTTTTATACTTTCTTCATTCCTTTCTTCCGCTGTTGCTGTCTTTCTTTGAGAATTGGTGATTTTTTTGATAATGGTATGTTCTCTTATTATTTGTGTACTTATTATAGGTATTTAATTTGTGTTTACAAAGAGGCTTTTATAGTACATCTTCTAAGTGTATTTTAAGTGGTAACAACTTAACTCCAATTCATTAAAAAGATCTACACATTTATTTGCTCCCCTACACACACTTTATGTTGTTAATCTCACCATTTGCATCTTTTTATATTGTATTTTCACTAACAAAATATTTTAGCTATAGTTATTTTTAGCACTTTTGTCTTTTAACCTATATGCTAGAGTCCAAAGTGATTTACATACCACCATTGCAGTATTATTTTGAATTTATCTGTGTATTTACCTTTATCAATGGATTTTATATTTTTCATATGTTTTCATGTTACTAATTAGCATCCTTTTAGTTTCATCTTGAAGAACTCCTTTTCGCCTTTCTTTTAAGGTGGCCTAGTGGTGATAAATTCCCTCCATTTTTGTCTATATCTCTACCTAAGAATTACTTTTCCAGGTAAAGTAGTCTAGATTGGCAGGTTTTTGTCTTTGAGCAATTTGAATATATCACCCCACTCCCTCCTGGCCTGCAAGGTTTCTTCTGAGAAACCTGCTGAGAATGTTGTCTGGGTTTGCTTCTATGTGATGACTCTTTTTAAACTCTTAATTCTTTCAAAATCTCTGTTTGGTTAACTTTTCAGATCCTTTCTCTCTCTTCTAGGACTCCCATAATGCAAATATTGTTTCACTTAATATTGTCCCATAATTCACATAGGCTTTTTTCACTCCTTTTCATTCTTATTTATTTTTCTCCTCTGAATGAATAATATTAAGAGATCTGTCTTCAAGTTTGCAGATTAATTCTTCTGCTTGATTAAGCCTTTTTTCAAGGTCTCTATTGCATTTTTCATTTTATTCATTGCATCCTTCAGCTCCAGAATTTGTTTGGTGCATTATGATTTATCTCTCTTTGTTGAACTTCTCATCTTATTCATGCATTTAGTTCCTGAGCTCATTGGGTTGTCTGTGGTCTCTTGAATCTTACTGCACTACCTTAAAATAAGTATTTTTAATTTTTTTTTTCAGTTGACTCATAGATCTCTATTTCTTTGGAGTTGGGTACTGGAAAATTATTGACAGTATCATGTTTCCTTACTTTTTCATGTTTCTAGTGGCTTTACATTGATGTCTGTGCATTTGAGGGAGCAGTCAGCTCTTCTATAGTTTTTAAAGACTAACACTGGTTAGGAAAGACCTTTCTCTGAAGGTGGCCATGAGGGCTTTGGCTGGGTGGATGCAGCATCTCTGATTCTGGGGAGAGCACAGTGGCATAGTTTCCATACACCCATCAACCAAGGTCAACATTGGTCAAGACTGCATGGTCTTTGGTGGCCAAGACTGTAGGGGTCCTGCAAGTGGCAGTGGTGCCTAGGACTCTTGGGGTCCTCAGTGGCAGAGCTGCTGGGTCTTCCTGGTCGCCCTTTTTGCCTGTAGGAAAATGCGCTAGACATGGCTATCCCACTTGGTTTCATGCACTCAGAGCAGCAGTAAAGCTGGGGTGCTTGGGTCAGGTACATGTGGAACTACCGCAGTGCCTGAGTCCTGGGGCACAGGTGCATTTGCTGCAATGGTAATGCTAGTGTCTTAGGTGCAGACATGTGCAGGTCTCCTGGGGAACCCAGGTCTGAGTCTCTGAGACTCACTACAGTATTTGGGCCCGAGGGTGGGGAACCCCAGCAGTGGCTAGGGTGCAGCAGCAGATGCCCTGGAATGGTGGGTCAAAGTCCCGACTCTGGCCCTAGGGGGCAGGGGGCAGAGCACCAGCAGTTCAGCCTCAGTGATGCCAGGTCAAAGTCATGACTCAGGACCCAGGGAATGGGACATAGAGCTGCAACAGTACTGCCCACTAATGGCAAGTGAGTGCCATGACATCAGACTCACAGAGTGGGTCTGCAGAGAGCAGCAGCTGCAGGAGCACCGCCCAGTGGTGCTGGATCAAAGCTGTGACTTGGGATCCGAGAGGCAGGGCACAGAGAGCAGCAGCAGCTCCCGTCCATAGAGGGTGAGGTGTTGTGGTGTCCAAACGCAGAGCAGAGAGTGGGCACAGCATCAGGTGGGGCCCTGGGGCAGGTCTCACAGCAGCAGCCCCCATGAGGAGACACAGCCGTGGGGATCCCAAGCAGCTCCATCAGCAGGGTTCAGTGTTGTAGCCAAGGCTGCAAATGGCCATGGCAGTGATGAGACTTTCTGAGGTGCTCCTATTCTTCTTTCCCCTGGGGTAACATTCACCTGAGGGAGTCCCTCTGCGCTGAGCTGCTTGAACTGGGGGTGGGGTGGGGTGACGCAGGTAAAATGCTTCCCACACTTCTAAGTGGCCAGGCTTGTTGCTCAGCTCCACAGGGCTCTGCTTCTTTGCTGTAGTTCAGAGCTTCCCCAGAGCTGTTTCTGCATGTTGGTAGTTGTTTGTTTATTGTTTTTGTGGGAGATGAGCTTTGGGACTCTCTAGCCTGCCTTGCTGATGTCAGTCCCTACAATGAAACTCTTGTTTTATTTCAAGTTTGAGAAAGTAGGAAAGAGTCAGGAAAGGTGGTAGTGAGAATAAAATGTACATCTGAACTGGGTGGAGGACAGATTTAGACTGTGGTATAAATAACACACACAAGTATATTCAAGTTGGAACAACAGGATATGTTTTGTAAAATACCTTCTTTTGCTTAAGATAAATGTTAATCTTTTACTTTGTCATAGTAATGTATATTCTTTAAAATGTGCAATTTAGGTGACCCACAAACAAAGCAGAAGTAAAACAATTTGAGATTTAAATGTTTTCTCTAGCTTATCCATATTCAAATAAGCAAAAAAAAAAAAAAAGTCATTCTTTAGAAGTACACAGTCATAAGTTAATTTCCCCACCCATGCCCCTGCAGTAGATAGAATCTGTGTCTGCTTATCCAGGTATATTGAGGTTCTGGTAACAGGTCATAATTTGGGGCTGAGTGAATAAATGAATGTAAAAGGTGGGAGCTCACTTGATCTTCAATTTTTTTAAAAAAGGCATAGTAACTGCAATTGGTACTTTAAAAACGACCTAACTATTATCTTCGCTGCTTTACTGGTAACATGCTAAAATGTCTGAGCTATTCAACAAATTCACATAGGAGCAACTAGTAGTCGAGTACAGACCTTTATTAAATCAATAATAAATCTTAAGTGGCATACGGAAGAAGCTGGTTTAATGGGGAAACCTGATTTGG
The DNA here is from genome assembly GCF_027574615.1 of Eptesicus fuscus. Classification (NCBI taxonomy): domain Eukaryota; kingdom Metazoa; phylum Chordata; class Mammalia; order Chiroptera; family Vespertilionidae; genus Eptesicus; species Eptesicus fuscus. The sequence continues at coordinate 14,475,854 of NC_072482.1, read as the reverse complement.
TTATTGATTGATTGATTCTTTTCAGTAGTGAGGTGTGGTCCTGGCTGTTTCCGGTCAGGGTCTGCAGAGTGTCTGTGAAGATATAGAAGTGGGAATCAGTCATAGGATCTGACAGTAGAGAGTAAGTGGGATACAAAGTGTTTCGTGAGAATGTGGCCTCTGGAAGGCCCTCACACCAAGCGATGTTTAAATTTAGTTTCAACATTTGCAACACAAATAAAGAGAAATTCACAGTTGACACAAAGATGAGTTGTCTTCATCCATCTTCCTTTAAAGTTGCTTACTCTGGAAAAGATGCCAACTTTTCGACGTTCCCATAATCACCCTACACAGACAGCACACATCCTTTGTACATCAAAGGGAACAGCAGTGACTCAGGGTGAGGGACCCTGGGGGATTGGTTTGCTGAAATTGCTCTTCGCTAATTATACATGCATGTTTGTTCCTCCTCTATTTTAGAATTAGAATAGGAAGACCTTCGTCCAGAAATCTGGGTCAGCTTGGCTACTGGGGATCTGTTACTAAATAAGCCTGCGATCTTTTCACTGTTTGCAAAGGTGAATTAATTTTCTAAAAGTGACCTTTTCAGTCCTGGGGAGAACCACTTCATACTGCCCACCCTGGAAAGATTAAACTCGGTAAATTCTTAGGTACCGTCAGCCAAGGCTCTTCTCCTGAACCAGACTTCTTTCTCCAGGAGGGCTCACTCTGCCATTTACCTGGAAGAGAAATCCGGCTGGACTCCAGGTCCCTTTATCTCCATGTAAACCGTCCCTGTGTTTAAATATTATGTTATGTTAAAGGTTGTCACTGTGGTTGTAAAATTTAAAATACCGAGGTCCAGAAACAAAGTATTACTGGGGCGGAAGCTTCCCAGGCAGCCTTGGTGGCAGGCTGTGCGGGGGCCTGAGGCTCCCGCCTGTGGTTGCGGGAAGACACTCTATCCATTGCTGCGAGTTATTTGTGGCTCTCTGAGGAATGCAGTTAACACTGCTCTCAGTGCAGGCTCTCAGGGGTGGACGTGGAACTTTCTAGTTCTTGTTAGGATGTTTGCTCCAGTCCAGAGGTGTCCTCTGGCACAAAAAGCCTGATGTCAGGAACGAACTCACGGGAGAGCCCTGAGGAGTGGACAGGCATGTGCCCGTTTTCTCATCCTTGCGCCGCTGCTCCGGAGTGAGCTGCGTGGCAGCATCGCGGCTGATGGAATTTCAGCCTCGCTCCAAACCTGACAACCACAGGAAATCCCGTACAAGCCGGCTGTTTGGAAGGGATGCATGTGAAGTGAACTGGTTTTATGATTAACAGAATGTTATTGAAAAAAAAAACATTTTTGTTTCAACTCATGTTGGTAGAAGTCTTTAAAAGCTTGGGGTTCACTTACCTTTTTTGCAATGTAATTAAAAATGTATTTGTCATTTTTTTTTTGGATAAAACTGTACAGTACGTCCATGGCATTAGCTTAATCATAAAAGCTTATTCTGCATTTCTGACAATATGCTGTTGACGGTAAATTTATTGGACTGAAAGTGTGCAGATTCCAGAATAGCCCGAGTTATTACCTTAGAGGGGAAAATCCCTGATACAGATTCTGTAATTGTTTCCATTTTTCTGAAAACATTATAGAAAAATGGCATCTAATTGAGGGTTATGAATTGTCTGAATGTGACTTCATAGTTTAAATATTGAGCGCTGTGGTGGTGAAAGGGCTCATTTTACTCCTGCGCCGTGGGTTTCAGTTCTGCTCCACGCCGGTCTCGCTGCGAGGCTCAGGGCGAGTCACAGAGGCCTGGGTAGCCCGGCTCTCCCAGCTCCGGGGCAGAGACAGCTCTTGGGATGAAAAGTCATGCATTTTACTTTGTCTGAAGAAATACATTGTAATTAGCATCCACTTTCCCAGTTTCTTTCATGGGACTGTTTATCCAATCATGAAAATCCACAGTTACACTGCATGTGCATGCGTGTATATGAAGTTATGCGAGATTCGAGCTTTCTATAACATCTGTAATGTACAGAACTCCTTAGAGACCGTTTTCGGGGGGAGGAACGGCCTCTTTAGTGCCTGTTCCCAGAGCGTTGCCCGGAGACTATAAATTAGGCCTTGGAAGGCTATAATGAGCCAGTAATTTATAGACTATTAAGATACTTAGTTAGAAATGATTCTTGAGCATGTCCAATAGGGAACACATGTTTACAAAGGACAAACAGATTCAACACAACATGTCTTTAACCTAACCAAGTCCAGGCAATTAACAAAACGGGATGTCTTATTTTGCCTATCTCCCACTCCCCCAAAATAGGATCACTAGCCACTTGTTAAACCACATTGACTTTTTAATAGACAAAGCAGCTGCTAGAGCTTTGCCACCAGAACTGTTCGGATTAAGCCCCCGTTAGAGTGCGGCCCGCCGGCCACAGCACAGGACGAAGCTCTCCTTGCGTCGTGCCTCCTTTCTTGGCCGACTTGTGATAATTCACTGCAGATTTCTTCTTCTCGACAGAGTGCCTACCGCAGGAACGGGATGGCTTTTCTGGCCTGCTGACGTGGCTGGACCGGGCCCACAGGAAGGCGATGCTCCGTGAGGTGACTTCTGTTCCCCGGCGCGGACAAAGGAAAGCACACGTTGGCCTTCGCTGCACCCTCGGGAGTGGGCTGGTTTGTTGTGACTACGGAGGGGCCGACTCCAGCTCTTCCCCAGCCCCCTCAACGCCGAGTCTTGTTTACTAGACGGGCCGTTGGCTAATTAATGGCAGGATGTTTGGGAGAGTGTGTAGGTGGACAAGAATGCGGATCACACAATTTTGAAATTTTAATTTGGAATGGATTTACTGCCCTCAGCTCACATATCTTAAAAGCAGTGTCTTTTTTTTTTTTTTTTTTTTTTCAGTGTTTAGTCTATGTTTTAGTTGATGCATTTAGTAATCCAACTTTGGGACAAAGGAAACAAAATTAAAAGGACAGTCAGCTTTCCCTTTGCACTTCACTTTCCAACTTCGTTGACTACATCCACATGGACTTTAGAGACAGATGTCTATTTTATAAACTCACAGGAATCAAAGTTCGAGGGGACCTGATGAACTCTATTCCCACCCTCGCCTCCCTGCTCCCACTTACAGTGTATGTCATGTCCATGCCTTCTTCCCAGCTCTCTGCATATCTGCCTGGCGTGTGTTTTCCCGCACCCAGACCCTCTCCCCATCTTCAGCTCTCTCCTTCCCTGTCCCTGTCGTCCCAGCCGACCACTCTCACACCCACCCTCCCCTTCAGGAGAGGAGCGAGGATGTGCCTTCTCCCAGCACCACCTCCCTGAGGCTGCACATGTGGGCAGGAGCTGCCGGTAGCAGCTGAGCTCCCCTCTGGCATCTACGCTCTCCAGTAAGCGAGGACCCGGCACCCTCGGGAACACGTCAAAATAGAGCAGACGTAATTGTACAGTTCCTGATTAGACTTGAATTGCAAAAGAACACAGGAAGTTATTCCTTTAAATTCGTAGGAGTTTTGTGTAATTTTGCTTTTATCATGGCTTTTACTCACACTGAGACAGCCTTTGTAAAGAATTAATAGAAACAGAAATGAGAAACATGAAAGGTTTCGTCTGGTGACCAAAGTCATCGTGCAGCCCAGTTAATATGATTGGGCCATATTATTCCCATTTGTTAACTATCACTTACCTGTTCTATGTTAGTCCTTCTGGAAAAAATCTTTATGTCAAGGACAGAAAGTGCAGATATGTAATATCAGAAATTTCCAAAGGGTTTTGATGTTCCATCTGTGTTGTTAAAATGTATGATTAAACTTTTCTTTTTATCATCATTCTTATTTTTCTTGGCATCCCTAATCATAGAAAATTATAAGCTTGCAGTAAACATCCTAACTTTTAAAACGACAGCATTTATTGTATTTGGTTTCAATCTGCCTGGCTTATTGATGTATAAAATTTTCAGGGGCTATTTTTTCACATCAAAATTCCTTCTCTTCCCACATTATATATGTTAAAGTATGCACAAGGCAGAAAATATAGGGTTTAGGGTTTTCCCCTTCATTTTATTCTACCTGATCTCCTTATACTCCCAGAGAAGGAAGACTCAACGTACATTTCTCTCAGAAATATGACAGGTCTGTGTTTTTGTTGGTCTGGCGTATGTTTGTCTATCTTGAACAGTCTGACAGGTAATTATTTATAAAATCTGGTTTTGCCCAGTAAGTCCATATAATAACCTTTCACTTTCCATCATAAGCCAGTGAGCTGAATTTAGAATCAAACAAGGTCATTTATGTCTTTCCTGAACCAGCCTACATGTCCCCATAATTGCTCAATATTAATATTTTTAATTCTTTTTTTACTTTTCTACCCATAGGTTCTTTCTCTGACTCTTTCCACAACACTAAATTCGAAGTGAAATAAAATTTCCTTAAGCGGTGAATATAGAAAAAAAGAAGGAACATTTCAGAAAATGTGACTTCAACAAATTTCTCTCTAAAGATTAAAATGTTACGTAGATTCATAAAATATTAGGGCAGAAGATGGTCTTAAAGATCATTGAAAACAACCATTTGTTTCACACATTAAAACACATGGCCCAGGGAGGGAAACCAACATCCCCAGATGGCTCAGCAAAGGCAGGGAGACCAGAGCCAGGTCCTGGCCCCAGGTCCCAGGCTCGCGGTGTGCTCCGTGCTGGGCTTGCTACGACATTACCAAGACACGTCGCTTCTGTGGCATGTGTACCTTAGATGTGTGATATTAAAATCTTCTTAAAAGGGACTGATATTAATTAAATAATCTGTCAATTACACAACAATGTTTTTAAAAAAGAAGTCTGCAAGCAAGGGAGAGGGGAATTAACCTACTTCGTGTCAGGAAGCAGACCTCTGGCATTCTATCTTCACAATGACTTTATGAGGTACATGCTATAAAACAAAGTAAAACACAAAATAAACACAAAAATCATGCTCTCTAAATCAAATGTGAATACACAAAATAGTTCCTATTTTTGTAGGCTTGTGTTTTGGAGATAAAATTTGAAAATAAAATCAGCAAATCAGTAAATTGCTTCTCTAGTGGGAAATGGACACTGCCTCATAGATTTGAGAGTAAAGGAAATAGAAAGATTTCTCCTTTCACCTGAATTTGAAAATTCAACTTTGTGAACATGACATTTTAAAGCTATGTCTTTAACCTTCCTGTCTTCACACATTGCAATAGTTGAGATCCAAAAATAATGTTCCCAGCTCTGGCCAGGTAGCTCAGTTGGTTAGAGCGTCCCCCTATATGCCAAGGTTGTGGGTTCCATCTCCTATCAGGGCACAGACAAGAATCAACCAATGAGTGCATCAGTAAGTGGAACACCAAATGGATCTTTCTCTCTCTTTCTCTCTCACATCAATAAATAATAATGTTCCCATTTTAGAACTAAGAATTTTTATTTAAAAACAAAAGTACAAATATTTTTTAAATTATGTACGTACTTTCTGTATGTGGGGAAATTCTTCATTTATTACTGTCTGTCCTTTGTTTCTGTAAAATAAGAAACAATTCATATTTAATGCTTTTACCATGTAGAAGACAAATAAACATAACTGGTGATTCTTGTTCTGAAAGAAAATATGTTTACTTGTCTAGAAATTATAAAGTTTAATTTCATGAAAAAGAATTTATATAGTTCCCATATCAGATATTTCTTCCCAGTTAATGTAACCCCTTGTGTAAAACGGAATCACTATAGAGAAACTATTCCCTCATCTGTCCTCCTGGAATTTAGATAGAACCGTCCCAGGTTGCGTTTAAAATTTTACCATCAACCATGTACACATCTCATAAAATATTTTACAGTTTCCTGTATGCTCTGGCTGAACATTTCATAGTACATAAACACTTCTGCAAATAATATCAGGCATCAAACTGAACATGTCATGGCAGTGGCCCCCACATAAAGCTGAGTGTCCAGCAATTTATTTTCTTATTTTTATCTATTTATTTGAAAGCCACAGGGAAACTGTGTGCTCTGATTGTGCAGTGGCAGGGGTGGGGTCCGGCAGTTTGAGGGGAGCTGTGTTCATCAAGCAGGGGCTCTGCAGAGGGCAGCCAGCCGAGCTTCAGCAACAGAACCGTGCCTGCAGGAGCCGGAGGGAAATGTGACGCCTAAATAAGGGCCAGATGCCTTTAAAAACTCGGATATTAAAAAGTCATATCTCTTCAAGCAAGTCTCTCGTGTTGTGAATAGGACAGTGATATCATAGCACTTAAAAAGAGAAACAAAGAAAGAGACTGGCATTTGTGTTTTGGAACAAAATAGCAAATATTTAAGCTGTCATAAGTCATGGGAATTTTGACAATTGAAGCAGATTTTAAAACAATTAATTCTTACAAAGTCACGAGAAGCCCACATACAGTATTTCATTGTTGGAAACCATGGTGATTCTGTATGCAGCGTCATATTCATGTTCTCTTTTCTGCTCATCACCACCCAACAATATCCACTATTCTCATTTTTTTCCAAAGGAAAATAAAAATAGAATAAAAATATAGGAAGAATGAATAATCAAGATGATTGCTTACATAATTTTACTAATACCAAGTAACACTGTACTTGCTATTAAAAATGATGATATATTGTATCAGTATTTTAATAAGTTTGACACACTGATGGCACACCGTATGCCACCCTGTGCGCTAAGCACTGTGTGGGTTGAATCACTAAATACAACCCCGCCACCAGAAACACACATTGCTCTCCCTGTCACCTTTGGGCAGCAGGGGGGACACTGAGGAACAGAAAGCTCGGTGCCTTATGCGGAGGCACCCACGGTGGAGTTGGCGTCCACGCCCAGCACGCTGACCCCGAGGCTCACGCTCATAACCACTGAGACACAGCATGGAGTGTTCGCGAACAAAGAGTTCTAGCGGCTTGTCGGAGAGGATTGCTCCCGAACCTGGCAGCACTTGTCAGCACTAAAAATCCTGATTACAAGAGAAATCCATTTTAACTTTCCTTCTTTAAGGCCAAGTAGTGTGTATATAATAGAATATCATATCATGTATAATAGAATATAATTACATAGAATGATGCCAAGTCCTCTATAATGTCTTAAGCCGTAAGATAAATAAATATGATGAATGCACATACTAAGCATCATTATACAGATTATGAACGAAATGGCCTCAAAGATCCATGTGTTCCAAGCCTCCCCTTGCGAAGAGGAGATCTCTCCAGGAAGTTCTCGTTACTTAGGCTGCTATTGTATTCTTTCATGCAGGTGTGTACCTCGTGTTATAAAAGTCCCACCTGTGTACATGTGTCTGCCGTGGCACAGAGTCCCCACGCAGTCCTTGGAGCTCTAGCCACAGCCCCTGGCCGGTGTTTGCTCATTACTTAGGTCATCGTTTCTCCAGGCCCAGGAGGCCCGTGAGCTGGAGGGGCGCGGTGAGCAGAGGTCAAGAAGAAGGCGGCTGGGCACAGCTTGAGTTAGAAGTGATCCTTGTTCCTCTCATCAGGGCTTGGCAGCCTTTTCCCATCAAGCCCTAGGTCTGTGCTGCCTCAGCACAAGTCATTTTCGGATGTCTGCCTGTTCAGATCCCCTAGCAGCGCACCGGCCACCGGGCCTGCGGGCCTGCAGCTGGCTGTTCTGAGTGGCCTTGATGGACTTCTTCCAGCCACTTTCCTTGGGAGAAGTGAGTCCACCCAGCAGTGCAGTGGCCAGTACCCGTCACTCCTCCCTGACCTGTATGTGCCCATCCGGCATGCAGACCCTACGCGGCAGCGACACTTCCACCCTGGCAGCAGCATAAGCGAGATCCGCATGGCGTCAGCCTCCCATGTTCCTAGGCCACGGGGAGATACCCGCCCAGCCGGTGGGCCTGATCCTGATGATGGAGTCGTGAGTCAGGGAGGCTCCCGCCCCGAAGGGCAGCCACGCAGTTCTTAGTTTGCATCCATACCCAAAAGGAGGTGGCGACGGACTGTGCCATGCCCCCCTCCCTCCCCGCAAACCAGGTGGGAGGTGAGAAACTACCTCAGGCAGCTCCTCCCAGGACTGGCTGGCTGGCCACTTCCTCGGGTGATCACAGACGGCCGTGGAATCTTACCCAGGCGGCCTGTGTGGGGACGTGCGAGATCACTGGGCGCCTTTCCCCTGCCATGTGTAGTGTGAGTTTCTGTGAACAGGAGGAAAAATCAACCCGCTTCCTCTTTCCTAGGTTTCCACGGTGACCTCCTTCCCACCAATAAACCTCCTGCCGCCTCAGTGCCTAGACCTGCTGCTTGCTCTCACCTCTACCTCCCTGTTGGTCTCCATCCTTCCTGTGAGTGTCCCTAATCACCTCTCCCTGGGCTTTGCAGCCTGCCCCAGAGTAAGGGTTTCCTGAGGGCAAGTCTTGAATGTACACATCTCTAATCACCACATGCACACACTAGGTATTCAATAAACATTTGTTAGTTGGTTAACAGAAAAATTCATTTAAGCAGAAGCGCAGAATCCTTTTCGTTGTTGTTAATTCTCTGTGTAATCTCTTATCCATGCTTGTTTCACTTATTTGGCTGCAAATCTGAACTGTAGATGATCACAACCTTTTTCTTAAAAACAAATACAGTGTCTCCGGGAAACCAACTCAGAGCGCCCCATGCTCAGGTCCACTGTGGCCTTTCTGAGTGGGCATTGTGACTTCAGGCTGTTTGAAGGGGTTAATGGTCTCAGGAAGAGAGGAGCTCAATCTCACTTACCCTGCTCAAGACTTAAGGAACCGCCCTGTCCCATTCAAACGCAATCCACACAAACGTAAAAATGAATCCTAGACTCACTCGCTACTTTTGTATATAGCACCGTCTTTGAAAACCTGCTAGCTCTCCCATTGTTTCCTGTAAGGACAATGAACCATTTTAGGATAAAATGTCCTTAAAGGTAATGGAAATAACATTTCCACCAACCTTAAAGTAAATATGATGATCTGTTCAGACTGAAAATAATGATATTTTTGTGAACTGGAAGCAACAGTTTATCACCCAAGAATAGCTTGCGATAAAAATATCTGTTTTCTGTCTCTCTGTTCATTCATTCATTCATTTATTCATTGTTTTCATTAAAAAAAAAAATACGTTAGCACCTATGAAAGCCAAGCAATCACTATGGAGTCTATAAATTCCCAAACAATGAGTCACGGGCCTGTGGGGAACATCAGAAGTCTTCAAGGGGCTCATGAGGCTACTTAGATTAAATTATGTGTAGGTTAACTATGCATGCTTTGCCCACATGGGCACCACTCTGTTTCAAATATACATATACAATACATATGATGTGTAATATACATTAAATAAGTACATATATGCACCATTGTGATTTATAAAATATAAATTCATTTAAAAGTGATCGTAGAATCCTGGTAGCTTTTTAACATTACATATTTTTTTTAATTCACAAGGTAGGAAAAATGCAAGTTATCGAATGCATGGGTTAGTGAGTGTGTTTCTGTTGAAAGTGACTCTCAGGCTCAGGGCACAGGCCCCACTGCTTTCTGTGCTTGACAGTAACAGCCAGTCGCCTCAGCTCTTCAGCAGCGAGGGGCTGTGCCTCCTGAAGGCTTGGGGCCGTTTCACTCAGCATTCAGGGTGTTTTTCCTTTGGCATAACCTGTCACCTGAACTTATTTCAGACGTCTTATTTTTGGAAAAATTTATGATCTTTTTAACAGTAGGAAGTTTTGCGTTTCCTGGCATTTTATTGCTTTGCGTATTTGAAACATTTCAATCCCAGACAATAAATATTATGTGATTATTGTTTTCATATGGATAGGTTATTTCCTCTCTGTTTTTTCTAAACCCCTTTCCCAACTAATAATACTCAACAATGTATTAACATGAAACTGTGCCATTCAGCTTTTCCAGAATCAGGCATAATGAAAATTGAAAGAGGGGCAGGTTAGAGAGAGGAGGGTTAGTCAGAGTTAAAAATAAATTGAGGTGGTGGTTTTCTTTCAGCTGGATTTCAAATGTTTCTTGTTCAGTTGAAATCAAGATTATATGTATTCTATAAATCATGTTTATAAGCTCTCATAATCAGTTATCACATTAAGTGGTATCTTTTTATAGGATTATTATGGGAACTAAGTGGATCTCAACAAAGTAGATGATATTAGCCGAGCACCCCATGATTACTGCATGTTCAAAAGCACCCCCCTTTAAATGTCTACCCTCATGGCTCTCTCATCTTCTTTTTTTTAAAATATATTTTATTGATTTTTTACAGAGAGGAAGAGAGAGGGATAGAGAGTTAGAAACATCGATGAGAGAGAAACATCGATCAGCTGCCTCTTGCACACACCCTACTGGGGATGTGCCTGCAACCAAGGTACATGCCCTTGACCGGAATCGAACCTTGGACCCTTGAGTCCGCAGGCCGACGCTCTATCCACTGAGCCAAACCGGTTTCGGCTCTCTCATCTTCTTCACATCTTTTCACACTGTCACTCAGTGAAGTCTTCACTAGCCACCCTTTTAAATATTGAAACCCCAGCCTCTGCGCTACCACACTATTTCCCTTCCCTGCTTTTGGTTGTTGCTGTTCACTTGAACACGTACCATTTCCTATACTTATTTACTTTGTGTATTGTCTCCTCCTTCTAGAATGTGTCCTGTCTAAGATTAAGGATACGGCCTATTTTGCCCACTGCCCCATCTCCAGCACTTGGAACGGGCCCGACACATAGTGCACTCGGTCAGTATTTTACTGAGTGAATCATGGATTGATCAGTCCTTAAATCTACAGTTTTTCACAACACTGGACCCATGTTGCTGGACTTTCATTTCTTCTCACTTCTGTCCTGGCTGCTGTTGTTTTCCTCCAGCCTCAACTGTGAGCTTCCCCTTGACCTTCCTAATTCCTCTGAACTTCAACTGTGTTCCTCAACAGCACTCTGTTTAAACGGCTTTACATCCAGTACTTCCTAAATCACAGTGCATCTTCAACAGAGTAAGAAATTTGGCCACCACAAGCAAGAGTGAGTTATGATTCAGTGATGTTTTCTTTAATGATAGGGTGAATTTTTAATATATCTATTTCACTACTTATTTAAATTTTCTTTTTACTACAACTCCAGGTTAATATTTTTAGTGCATTTATTTATGACTTCATATATTACAATAGTATTTTCATTTTTCAATTATTAATTTGAGAGAGAGAGAGAGAGAGAGAGAGAAACATCTATCTTTTGTTCCAGTTATTTATGCATTCATTGGTTGATTCTTATATGTGCCCTGATTGGGGATCAAACCCGAAACCTTGGTGTATCAGGATGATGCTCCAGCTAACTGAGCTACTCGGCCAGGGCATAGTGTTTTTCAGAAAGGACAAATAGAATATATTCCTTTTTTTAGATATCAGTTTACGTACAGTACAATTCAGTGGCTTTAGACAAATAAACACATTTTTGTAACCACCACCACAGTGAAGGTACATGAACATCAAAAAGTTGTTTCCTGTTTCTTTGTCATTGACCCTCTCCCCTTACCGTGGCATCACTAACTTCTGGCAACCACTGATCTGATTTCTATCTCTCTAATTTTACCTTTTCAAAAATAGCAAATAAAAAGGAATCATTCTACATGAATTTGGATTTCAAGGCTTTTTTGTTGCCTGGCTTCTCTCACTTGGCAGAATGCTTCTGAGATTCGGCAGTGCTGTGTGAATCAGTAGTTTATTCCCTTCCATTGCTGAGTATTCCCTGTATGGATGCACCACAATGTGTTTACTCATTCAGTATTGAATGGACCTTTCCATTGGGTGACTGGCTATCTATAATAATAAAAGCATAATATGCTAATTAGACCGGACAGCGGAACGACCTTCTGGACGTCATTCCGGACATCCTTCCAGATGAAGCCGCCGTGGCAGGGGCCAAGGCTGAGGCAGTTAGGGGTGATCAGGCAGGCAGGCAGAGTGGTTAGGGGCGATCAGGCAGGCAGGGGAGCAGTTAGGGGCCATCAGGTAGCCAGGCAGAGGCAGTTAGGGATGATCAGTCAGGCAGGCAAGCGGTTAGGATCCAGTGGTCCTGGATTGAGAGAGGGATGTCCGACTGCCAGTTTAGGCCCAATCCTGCAGGGATCCCTGAGGGATCAGGCCTAAACCAGCAGTGGGACATCCCCTGAGGGATCCCAGATTGTGAGAGGGTGCAGGCCGGGCTGAGGGACCCCCCATCCCCATGCACAAATTTTGTCACCAGGCCTCTAGTTAAGAATAAAGCACCAATTAAAAAAAAGAAGAAGAAAGCTGCTATGAACATGGATGGACAGAGCTTTGTGTGGACTTAAGTGTGCATTAGTATTGGGTAAATACCTAGGAGTGGAATTACTTGGTTATGTGGTAAGTGAATATTTAATTGCCAAAATTGCTGTACCATTTGATATTCCACCAGAAATGTGAGATTTCTAGTTGCTCCATATTTTTGCCAGCATTTAGTATAACCTATTTTTTTGTTTGTTTGGTTGGATGTTTTAGTTTTAATTTTAGCAATCCCCATAGGTGGATAGTGGATCTCACGGTGGTTTTACTTTGCTTCCCTCTGATGACTAACGATAGTAAGCATTTTTCATGTGTTCATTTTCCATCTATATTGTTTCTTTGTTGAAGTGTTTGTTTGAATCTTTTGTCCATTTATTTAAAAACCAGAGGCCCAGCGCGCACGAAATCGTGCGCAGTTAGGGTCCCTAGGCCTAGCCTGGCCTCCATCGCATGGCTTCTGCCGCCCTGCAACACTACGTGAAGCTCCCCACCCTGGGACGCTCCGCGATGCTCGCGGCCCCTCGACTGCTCCGTGAGGCTTGCTGCCACCCCACGAAGCTCACTGCTGGATGGTCCGCAAAACTGCCCCCACACCACCACTGCTCCGCAAGGCTCCCCTGACCCTGCAACTGCTCCGTGAAACTCCCTCGCCCACCACTGCTCTGCTAAGCTCACGGCCACCCCACAAAGCAGCCCGCCACCGCCGCTCAACAGTCCCCAGCCCCACCCCGCCGCCAGCGCCCCCTCATGGTGAGCGGCTCAGGGGCTGGGGGAGAGGGGGGACCAAGAGGTGCTCCATGCACTTCATGGTGACCGGTTACCCGTTCAGTGGTGGCGCCGCCTAGCTCACTATATGTGTTAGGATTGGTTGGTTGTCTTCTTATTACAACATCAGAGTTCTTTATATATTCTAGAGACAGAAATGTGTTTTTAACATATTTTCTCTAAGTCTGAGGTTTTACTTTTCTTAAAGTGTCTTTGGGAGAGTTGAAGTTTTTAATTTTGAAGAAGTCCAATTTATCAATTTTTGTTCTTTTATGGCTTATACTTTTTGTGCCTTAGCTAAAAAATATTGATCTAACCCAAGCCACAAAGGTTTTCTCCAATGTTTTATTCTTATTATTTTAAATTTTAACTTTTACTTTGAAGTCTTTGATTTATTGTGAGTTTATTTTTTATATGTGGTGCAAAGTAAGCGTTGAGGTTCCTTTTCTGCATATGGTTTTCTGATTGTCCCAACACCATTTGTTGAGAAGATTATCTCTCTCTTCATTAAATTGACACTTTGTCTGAAACCAATAATTGACCGTGTATGTACGGATCTATTTTGGATTCTATTTTGTTCCATTGGCCTATATGTTTATTCTTGTGCCAGTACCTCCCTATCTTGATTACTAAATCATGAAATCAGTGCAATGAATACTTCAGCTTTTCTTTTGAAAAATTATTTTTTATTCTAGATTCTTTGCTTCTCTATATTTCTGCAAAACACTTTCTGGGATTTTGATTGGAATTGTTTTGAATCAATAGCTCAATTTGGGAAGAATTTAGCAGTAGTAAGCCTTCTAATCAAGGCGCATGGCATAGTTCTTTACTTAGGTCTTTTCTAATCTCCCTCATCAATGTTTTATCATTTTCAGACTATAAATCTAGTACATATTTTGTTATATTTATCCTTGGATATTTTATGTTTGATACTATAAGAAAGATTTAAAATTATTTTCCATTTCCAGTTCATTGCTAATATAAAAGGGAAAAAAATCTATTTTTGATAGGAAACTTTTGTCCTGCAATCTTGACAATCTCACACTTGTGTGTTTTTTTGTTTTTTGTTTGTTTTGTTATTGTTTTGTTCTGTATATTCTTTGAGACTTTCTACACAAATCACCATGTTTTTCAAATGCAGACAGTGTTCTTACTTTCTTTCTAATCTATATGCTTTTTATTCTTTTAATCCTCACCTGGGGATATGTTTTTATTGATTTCAGAGACAGAGAGAGAAACATCGATCAGTTGCCTCCTGTAGGTGCCCCGACTATGGATCAAATCTACAACCTATGTGTGTGCCCTGCCCGGAAATCAAACCCGCAACCTTTTGGTGTACAGGACAACACTCCAACCAACTGAGCCTCCCAGCCAGGACTATACTTTTCATTTCTTCTTGCCCCAGTACATGAGATGCTGTAGGAACTTAAATCTTGTTTGTATCAGTTAGCCTATGGTAAAGTTGTTTTTGGTATACCTTGGTTTGCTCAAAGTCACAGAACTTACAGATGAGGTTAAGTGAGAGTTCACTATCACACGGTTTAATAGGAGTGGTGAGAACAGACATCCTGATTTTATGGGGAAAACATTCTTGGTTTTCAGCCACTTGGTTCTGTATCTTGCTATACTTACGAGTTTTTATTGGAGGCCAGACATTGTACATGGAAAAATATAGAAGCAGTGGATGGTGATGTCCTCCAAAGAGGATTTAATTCTCTGACAGATGGGGCCACAGTCGGATATATTTCTGTTTTGCCCTTATTCCTGGAAAGTATCCCTAGGGTTTGAGCTGAGAGCCTGTGGGGTTCACCAACCCCCTTTAATCTTGGTGATCCTTAAAATCTGGCCTCTGACTCCCTTACCCCCTCGAGATTGATGAGATGTCTTCTCACCTCTTTAACCTCCCAGATGCTGCTCTCACACACATGTGCAGCCCTGGAGCTGACATATACTCAAGGGGAAATTGCATATAGAATTATAAGCTGACTTCCCTGCAGTTTGCTCCTCTTCGAGATCTCAGTCCCTCAACTGCCCTGGCGGCCCCAAGCTCCCACCCCTGCCTCCCCAGCCCAGCGAGGCTGCTGCAAACTCGGACCCCTCTTTCTGCTTGGCTTCTCTTCTTCTCACATTTTATTGGCAAATTCCCTGAAGGAGGAAAAAATGAACATTCCTTTTCTTCAGTACCTTGGTCTCTCAAATCCTGACTACCTTGGCTTTTTACTGATGCCTCCTATTCAATGTGCCCCACCAAAGATGTCCACACCCAAATCCCTAGCATCTGCGGATGTTTTACATCACATGACAAACAGGAATTAAAGTTGCAGATGGAATTAGGTTGCTAATCAAGTGACTTTAAAATAGGGAAATGACCCTACATTATTCACCCAGGCCCATTCTAATCACATGAGCTCTTCAAAACAGAAAAGGGAGGCAGAACAGTGGGTAAGAGAGATGTGACATGAGGACTTGACATCGCCAGCTTTGAAGATGAAGTAAGGGGCCCACAAACCAAGGAATGTGGTGGCCTCTGAAATGGCTATTAGTTTAGAGCCAGCAAGAAAATGGGACCTCAGTCCTACAGCCACAAGGAACTGAACACTCCTGATGATCTGAATGAGCAGGAAACCGGTTCTCTCCTACAACCTCCAGAAAAGAAGACTTGGTTTTAGTCCAAGAGACCCATACCAGACTTCTGACCTACCTGTCCGTTTTATGTAAGCTGCGAAATTTGTGGTAATTTGTTGTCGCAGTATGGGGAACTATTACACAATTGTTCTGTATGTTGTCCAGCTTTTATAGTTGTTCTCAGGTCAAAGATGAGCCTCTCATAGCTTGCTGTGCCCGTCAAGAGTTCATTCACAGAGTCAGAACCACTGTCTTTTGTGGGATAAAGATTTTATTACAGATCTCACCTAGTTATGGGAGGAGCTGGGAAAGTGAAGGCCTAAGAAGAAAGTTGAAGAATCAGAAAAACATCACTAACCCATCAATTTGAGAAGCAAAGCACAGCCACCTGGCAAAAGAGGCTGCATAGGAAGGCCCATAGGAAGCCATGCTTCCGTGTACCTGCCACCCTGGGATCTACCACGTGGCTGGCCGTGAGTGGGAGCCACTGTGGGTAAGCAGGGTCTTCATCCAGGAAGAAGATGTAGAGTAGAGGAAGGTGAGGACAAGCTGGAACTACCAGCATTTCCATGTCTGCAGCTACACCCAACCCCAATGAATGAGTAACTGCTTCACTCCCATCTCCCAAATCTTCCACAGATTTTTCTTTTGCCCAGCCATAGAGGCCAGGGGGTCGTGGAAAAGTGGTTTCAGTTTCACCAAGTAACACAGTACCAAGAACCACAGTCTACCCTTTGTAACTGTATTAGGAAGCCTCCAAAGAAAGACAGTAACACAATGCTCCTACCTAACATGATGCACGCTGACCCTGTTCTCCAAAGAGGACATGAATGTCTTTGTGGTCTTCCTTACAAAAACCATTACCTCAGTCTAATCGTGAGAAAAGCATCAAACAAGTCGCAATGGAGAGACATTCAACCAAATATCTGAGCAGTACTCCTCCAAGCTGTGCAGGCGACAAAGAACAGGGGAACTTGGAGGAACTGCCACAGCCAAGAGGAGCGGAGGAGACATGACATGAAAGTGATGTGGGTCCTCGATGTGATTCTGGAACAGAAGAAGGGCAATAGGTAGAAACTAAGGAAATCTGCATGCAGTATGGACTTTAGTGAATGATAATGTATCAAAATTGGTTCATTGATTATGACCAATGTACCATACTAATGTACGTTATTAACGTAGGAGAAACCGGGTGTGGGGGTACACGGTGATTATATTCAGATTTTGTATTATCTTCCAATTTTCTATGAATGTAAAACTAGTCTAAAATAAAAAGGTTATATTGTAAAGGTTATAAAGTATGATGTTGTCCATTTTGGTATGGTATTTGTTTTTTTCTCTGAGTCGTACTTCCCCTTTGATATCCTATAACTTAACTACTGAGATAACCACTATCAATACCTCATATGCTAGATAATAGGGGAATGGGAGAGGGGGAAAATAAAGAAAAAGAATTGTTTTGAAGCATAGTAATCTCCATCTTGTATAAAAAACTGCTGTTTGAAACTCTCTGCTATTGTTAGATAGTCCCTAGTCCTGTAAACTCTGTCATTATAAACTCTATCACTTTAAGACAGTCTGTTATTCTGTAAAATGACTTTGTTTTTAGTTCAAGTAATAGAAAAAGATAAACTTAACTGTCTGACCTTGCAAGCTAGCCATCCAATGTAATAGACTAAAATAGACTAATACTGATAACAATCCCCAATTTCTTATGCCAAGCACACACTCCTTATGTATGCAAGGTTACAACTGTCTGTAACAATAACTCACACAGAGCCCTTTGTAATATCTGCAAACAAAGAGGCTCGAAAAGTATAAATACGGGAGACTTCCTGTATGGGATGCTCAGAGATTTGGAAGAGACACCTTCCTCTGGGTCTCGAGCAATAGATGACTCCTAACTAATTGGCTCACTAAGGCGTCTTGTATCTCATTAGCTAATTTACGATACAACAGTTTAATACCTAAATAAATGTGTTGTATATTCAGGTAAGGAAGAAATACCCATAGCCACTCTGTCGTCATTTCTGGAACTGGCCATGGCTGGTGTTTATGGCTTCCTTCCTCAGCTCGCCAGTCCTACTCCCTGTGCCCTCAGTGAGCAGCTCGGCCAGTGATGGGGTGAGCCTGCCTATTTGTTTCAATTGTCTTTTGCTGCATAACAAACCATCCCAAAACTAAGTGGCTTAAAGCAGTGATTTCTTATTTCTTGTGATTCTGGGGTCAGAGATTTAGGCATCACCTGGTCAGCGTTCAGCCAGCATCTGAGCTGCCCGGAAGGATCAGAAAGGTTTTGCTCATCGTTTTGGAGCCTCGGACCTCCACCTCTTTCCTTTCGCTTGAGACAAGCTTTGGTTTCCTTCCAGCATGGTGATTTCAGAGCAGTTGGGATTAAAAGCCACCTGGCTTCCAAGAGAAATGAAACAGAAAGTGCCAGTCATCGTAAGGCCTGGCTCAGAAGTCCCACCAAGTCATTTTTGCTATAGCGTGCAGTCAAAGCGAGCCACCAGGCCAGTGCAGCTTAAAAGGGGAAGGACAAAGACTCTACTTCCTGGGAGGAGGGCAGCAAAGAATTTGTGCCCATTTTTAATCCACTAAACTGGTTGTGGAAATCTGTTTATTTCCTTTACTGTAAGTTCCTAGAATCGGAATTGCTAAATCGAAGTTAGTCTTCATTTAAAAAAATTTGACGCATACCCAAAAGGCCCTGTGTTTGGGTTTTACCAGTTTGCATTCACATCGCAGTGTTTGAAAGTCAGTTCCTCTGTGCCTTCCCCAACACTGGATAACATTACCCTTTTTTATTTTTTCCAGTTTAAAGCAAAATTTATTTGCATTTTTGGATGCTGTTGAGGTTGAACAATTTCCATGTGTTTATTGGCCATGCGTAGATGTTCTTCTTTGAATGGCCTAATCTTGTCCTTTGCCCATTCTTCTCTTGGGCTATTCCTGGTTTGAGTGTTGATGTTGGTCTGAAATCTGGGTTATTAAAGTTTAATTGACCTCAGACAACCCTGCTAGGTTTAAATATTATGAATTACCCTTGCCCAAAATAATCTATCCTCATTTCTATTCGTTTATTCTTTACTTCCCTAGATCATATCAGCATTTTCAGTCCTTTCTTTTCTCAGATTCACAATATTAGAACTGCAAATTGCCTCACTTTTCCGTTGAAGCCATTGACATCAAAAGAGGAAAGGGTCTTGTCCTTTCTGAAGGTGGAAGAGTCCACTAACTTTGGACCCATAGGACCAAGATTTTGGCTTCTGGTCAACACTACACCAACAATGCATTTAACCCCTTCACCAAAAGGTTTGTGTCCTTAGGCCTGGCACTAAGAAACTCAGTTCATCTATGACTTTTGCTTCATGAGTAACTTGGATCATAAATTCTCCCTGCCCCGACTGGCTATGTGGCATTTGATAAGTTGCTTTAACTTTGTGGCCTTGGATTCTCCACCCATTAAGTGGGAGCATTGAAATTCTGCTAAATGACTCAAAGGCACACTTTTTACTCTTGAAGTCTTATTTAAGAGGGACGTTTATAGGGTATGGATTAGGGAAACAAGCCTAAGTGGAAGTCAGACCTTTAAGAAATTTATTTCAACCAAGAATGTCTATTTTTGAAAGGAACCTAATCAAAGCATTTTTAAAATAGTTTTTAATTACAGGTTTTAAACTTTGTTATTTGTAATACCTTTTTAGAAGCATGAAAATAGCATTTCTCCCTGTACCAACTTTGTGCTTTTCCATTTGGTAAACACTGATTTTATTTCTCTCTGTGCCTGTAGGAGTAAGCCAAGCCAACTCAGCACTTCCTGTTTACCTCCTGGTAATACACATTGTACATGGTGACAGACCTGCTCGCAAAATAAGCTTCCTTGGTTTAAGTCTGCATTTTCTGGTTAGGCAACCAACCTGACGATATTTAAACAATGAAACAATTTGGCTTTGGAAGCCTTGTCCTGACCTTCCCCCCCCCCCCCCCCCCCCTTCAAATTGTCAGTGGAAAGTAATAGGATTTAAACAGGGCATCACATCAAATTTTCATTTGAGAAGATCAAAACATTGTCAACTCTTAAACTTGAAGTGTGCAACATGGGCGACTACAAAGTTAGTAAATAACCTGATTTCTTCGCAAGTCTCAGTGCTCTAAATATCTATTCTTAAGGAAGAAAAATGCGTTTTCTGTGTATTGAGTGACTAAAATGTAAGTTTGGAAATATTTTATGTTTCCATCAGAGTTTATTCTGCTTAGCATAAATCATCAGAGCCAGCCACAACTTGCCATTTACCAGAGCCTTTTCAGTTGTATTACACTCACGTCAGACACACCTTCGTACAAGTCCCTCCAGGTCAAAGTTTAGAAATTCTGCCTCTTCCTCCCCCTTCCCCAACTCAACACTTACGGAAACATATGCTAATTGGAACAGAAGCAGCCTACCCCACTAATAGGGTTAGAACGCTCTTAACACAAGATTAATGAGATAGAAGTTTAGGGGGGAAATAGCATTCCTCAAGCAGTAGGAATGCAGGTGCCAAGTGAAAGCCAACAACTTTCCTGAATCCGTCAAATCCCAAACTTTGCTTTCCCTTGACCTCGCTCAAAGGCATTAAGGAAAAGAAGAAACTCTGTCCGACCAGCCTTGCTCCGGCCACTGTTGCCACCGCTGACTCAGTGGCTCTCCCAGTTCCCTGAGGCCTGAGCTCAGCTGTCACTGTTGTGGAAAACAAGACCACAGACTCAAGGTGTAGAAGGAGACTCTACAAAAGGTGGCACAGACATGCTGCAGGTGGCCACTTGTGTTTCTGACTGAGCTTTGTAGGTGTGTGGTTTACACACCTGCTCTCAGAGACCATGGATACTGAAGGCCACAGATATTGGCAAGAGGCTAAGTTTGTGGAATATTCTACCTGGTTGGTGTGTGACTGAGTCATGGGTCAGCAGACGGCAAGAGCTATCAGAGGCTTGGAGAACAGTATTTGATTAGACTTAGAGGGAGAAAAAGCCTAAGGATCTTAGCAATTCGCAGAAACCGCGTGACAGGTGTGTATTATTGGAGGCAAGGGGGCTGATTTCCTCTTCAGTTTCCACCTCTTTCAGGATCCTTCACTTCTGGTGCATGCCCGGCTCTTTATAAGACCCCCTACATCCTTCCAAAACTGACGAATCACTCTGGAAGTAAATTTTACACGTTTACAAAGGGATGTTCTTACCTGGAACCCAGATCTTAGCTTGTAAGCATTCTGCACCGGTACTCAGGCTCCTTGGAGAAACGGCTGATTCCAGGACTAGGGCAGGGAAAGAGCCTGGGAAAATGAGCCTGGAACATCCTAACTCACCAGAAAGTAAGAAATTGGTCAAAGAGCCATGGGTACGTGTCAGACATGGAAGGTTGAAGAGACTCCCAACTGGCCAAGTCTGCAACAATTTGAGCGTAAATGACAATAATGGGTTATCACCACAGAATAAAATAAATATCCCCGAGTCCCCACAGTATAAGTAAGTAGATAAATAGAGGAGGAAGTGGTAGCTCTTCTTTGACACAGAATGACAGCTAATAAACAGATGGAGTCACGGCACTGAGAGACCATCAATGGGAGAAGGACAGATAGGCGTGTACATTTACATAGTCTCACATCATATCCCCACAAACCACAGACACAAACCTAGTCCTCTTTTAATTATTCATTGTAAATATTGTTAATCAACGTATTGTTATTGTTTTGGTTTGCAAATGTTTAAGCACTTCTTTTGCTTAAATGTTGTGTTTAGATTTAAAAAAAAAGAAAAACAGACAGAAATGTATAACAGATCAAAGAATATCTCCAGCGATGACAGATAGACTTAGAGGGAGCCAAGCCCTTTGATAAAATAGACTTGGGGGAAATGCCTAATCCAGCTATTTTTGTTCAGACTCAATCTGGAAATTGTCCTCCCCTTGGAAAGCCAGAGCCGGGCAGCCCAGCACAGTCCTGAGAGCAGAGCTCCCAGCGCCCTGTGGGCAGATGCCGCTGCTCCCGGCTGGCACCTGGGCCCCATCTGGGCCCTCCCCCCGCGAGGACCTGGCCTTCTTTGTCCCCCTTTCGCTGTCTGTAGAAGACCAGAAACACTGTGTTCAGTTTCTGCGATGGTTAGGTATCCGAGGCAGGCAGGATGCCAGTGTCCAGCGAGGGCAGACTGGGTAAACAGGACGCCCAGATAGTGCTGGCTCAGCTGGGCTCCCGGCCACCTGGGTATGTGCTGAACTGACTGCACCAGCCGCCCCGGGAGACGGGACAGGCACCTCGGAGACTGCATTCAGACGTTAAAACACACACCCACAAAACAGCCATCCCAGACCTCTAATCTCACTTTATGACCAAGCTATAATTACA
This sequence comes from Eptesicus fuscus, assembly GCF_027574615.1. NCBI lineage: Eukaryota > Metazoa > Chordata > Mammalia > Chiroptera > Vespertilionidae > Eptesicus > Eptesicus fuscus. The sequence goes on along the minus strand of NC_072482.1, from coordinate 14,453,817 downwards.
TTACAGCAATTACTTGAATATTACATTTTTATTACTGTTATGTCATTATGTCTACTAGGAAAAAATATGCCTACTCTAACCAATAAAATTCTTAATGACTCATTTAAGCTGTGTCTACACGAAACCCCTGACTTAAACATTTCGGTCCAAATAATGTTTAGGGCCTGGGGGAAGAAGAGGGTTAATCTCCATCTACGTGACTGCCCAAAAAGCAAGAAAAGTTCCGTTTGCAGATGTACCTCTGGCGATTAAAAAGTTCCAGCTGAGGCTAAATTAGAAAGTCACGGTTACCGTTAAGAGCCATCCATTCTTTATCATCCGTTGGTCAGTTCCAACCACTAACAAAGAATGGAGCTGGGGGCTCGGGAAATATCCGTGTCTCCAGCCTCCGAATGCACAGAGGCCCATTTTCTCTGCTTCCAGGACGTCGAGGGCCCGGTCTGGAAGGATTCTTTACAGGCCAATTAGGCCAGTGCGCGCAGCCCTGACGCTGGCAGGCAGCCGGTGGTTTATTTGGAACTCGCTACGGACACTCCCCAAATAAAGTTACTAATGTGTGGTACTTAGGTTTTTTAATCATTATAATTAAGTTTTACTTCATTCCCTCTTTTTAGGTAGCGTCTCATTCTCCGTGGGCCTTATCTTACCTGGCTGAAAAATCCCCGGCTGTCGGACTCCGTCCATTTGCTCAGCAGGGAGACTTCTGACCCTGACCGCGTCCCAGCTGCACCCAGACCGGGCCCCTCTCCAACCGCTGCAGCCCAGACAAGCACAGGGCGCCGCCGCGTCACAAATAATTCCATGCTTAGAATTCAGGCCCCTGACTTGGGGGAATTTACCGTAGGAGCTGACTGAAACAAAATGTCCAGATTTAACCACGTTTGAATTTAATTTCACACACGCGTTTTACTCCTGATACTCTCTGCAGTGAATACTTTCCTACAAGAAGATGAAGTGGCAAACACGTTGCGCTTCCCCTGGGTAACCCATGCCCAAGGTGTGTGTGTGTTGCTTCATTTCTTAAAGAATTCTTTTGGCCAATACACACCCTCCGAGGTACTGTGTAAAATTCAGTGCCTGCTGCCGAAATTGTGTGCATCTGCTGGACATACACCCTGTTAAACGTTCGTGACTGCCTACAAATGTGAAAAGTATTACCAGGCCTCTTTTTAACATTGTTTTGGCAAGGCTGCTGCTGTGGGGGGAAATTCCTATAGAATCTTAATGAGCAAACCGAATGATTCTTTGAGATGTGGTTGTGATTCCCTGACTTATTAAGGGGTGATGTCAGTGGTGTTGAGAAGCAAGAAACAGTAGAATCGCTCATTTGCCAGCAGGCTCCAGAGAGACCCCAGAAGATAAGTGGGGTGCACCTTGGCAGCCTGTGCAGGCCTGCGCCTTCCCTACAGCTCTGAGGGCCACATGTGTCCCCGCCCAGGGCACAGCTCGCGCGCTGAGTCTGCCATCTCTGCGAGCCTGTGTCACAGAAGGGCACACTGTTCATGTGTGCTTTCATGGGACCTGATCCCCCGCTGGCCTTTTTCTGTTTGTCACCCACATTTGTTTTCCAGAGAAGAACCACCTGTTCCGGCTGTTGGAGAAAGACCTGGGTGTTCTCCTGCTCACCCAAGTCCCCTGGGTCACTGAATGGCAAGGGACAAGAAGTCCAGACTCTGAGGACAGGGGAAGGGAAGCCTGAAGGAGGCCTGTCCATATGTCCTCACGCACACATGTTCTCATGCACACTGTCTCTGCGGCCTCCTCGCCACCCAATCGGAATCCTACGTGTCCTGTCCTCAGTGTGCACAGGCCCCATTGGAACGAGGCGTCAGGCTGTTCAGTCCTGTGACTTGCACAGGCTGTGCCTTGCACAGAAGCCGGCCAGGGGCCCGCATGGGGCCTTCACCAGCGGGGGCTGCCTGGCCGAGCCTGGCGTCGTGCTTGGGGACACGTGTCAGCCTAGAGCAAGGTCACTCAGAGGGAGCACTGATTCTCACTTCTCCACCTAGAGGAGGCACTGTTGTAATTCTTCTGCCCTGAGAGGACACATTTTGGGGGTTTAGGGTGTCACTGTGAATGCTCACAGGAACCTGGGCCCAGCCCTGGAGGGTCAGGATGTGGCACGCCGACGGAGCAGGGTTGGCTGAGTCTGCTGTGAGAGTCAATGGTGTCGTCACTGCTATGGAAAGAGTGCCCCCCGATAAGTCATTTCACCCTGGACAGTGAGTCTGGAGTCCCTCAGCGTTCCAGGACCAGCCATCGCTACGGGGGGAATGACTGGGTTCAGCCCAAAGCCTGCAGGCCCAGTGTCTACAGAGAGAACTGTGTTTCCTTTAAATCAGGGGCCAGTTTGGTTCTGTTCTGGGGGAAATGAACTTTGGAGCTGAGGAAGCCTGGGGCCTAGTGAGAGCCAGTCTGCACTCCCCAGGAGGGCCCAGGAGCGGAGGCCCCCGCCCGCCCACAGGTGGTGTCTTCTCCGCCCAGAGCCTGCTCCCCCCTCTACATGCATTCTTGCCGAAGCCCGATGCTCTAGATCTTTGGGGAGAGGATTCCAATTTGTGGGCATTGACCCCTGGTGCCCGCTTCCTTCTACAAGTCTTTTGGGAAAGGCCTCGCTGCCATGGATGACACAGAGTGACATGATGGCTTGAGTCCTCTTCACTGGCCGTCCATGATCACCATAGGCTTCCGAAGGAACTCAGCGTCATCAACCTACAGCCATGCTCGGCCCTGCCCCAGTCCCAACCGAGCCTGCGTGGCAGCCGTTCTCAGCAGCGCCAAAGGCCTCTGCATGGCTGCCCTGGCTTCCCGGGGCCTTTCCACTCCACTGCGATGATATAGGGACCATCCTCTCAAACCCGCCCCCCACTTCCCCCAGGACACCCTTGTGTCCTACCCCTTCTCCCTGAGGAGATCCAGCTCCCGCGGGTGGAGGAGGCCCCTGGAGCCAGCTCCTGACCGTTGCCTCTGCGAAGACCCCGCTGGCTCCCCACAGCAGCCTGGACGTGGGCAGATACCCCTGCCTGGAGCCCCGTTTACCACGCCCCTCAGACGGTGACGGGGACTAGTGCCCATCTTCCACGGGACAGCCTGCACTCTCTGTAGTCGTGTGAACTCCAGCACGTGCTTGTGGGTTCCTTCTTGCCCTGCAGCCCCCGCTGAGGTCCCCGATGCCCACCGCAGGGCGGCTCTGCAGAGGACGATGGCGATCGAACCCACTCCCGGGAGCTTCTTTGTCTTTGCAAGAAGGATGTGATTTGGTAAATCTATAAATCAAGAAAGGGGATTCTGACTTGGCACTATTATATTTACAACGCTGCATATTAGTTCAACCGATTCTACCGAAGGAATTCACTGGTTACAATCACGCTTTTATACACCCTCAACAAACACTGGTTTCCCTTTCAGAGACTGCCTCTCACACTAACATGCCATGATTCTTGCAATGTCACCAACCCCCTGAGACCTGACAACACTAGCGTATCATTCCATGTGCCATTCCATCCTCCTGCCCAAGAGTGTGACTGGGGGGGGGGGGGGGGGCGGGGAGGGCAGGCGGGGGGGGGGCGCTGGCCTCCAGACTGCTCCTCTCCGTGACCAACCGCCAACGCCACTGCCATGGTCTGAGATGTTGACCTCAACCTGACGATTAGTTCTGACTGACTTATTTGTGGCAAAGTTCCCCACAAGCTCTGTATCAGTTAGCTCTCGCCACAGAAACACTCCAAAATCAGTAGCTTAACCCAAAAAGCACTTGCTATCACTACGGAGCTCAGAGGTATTCTAGTCCAGGCCAGCGTACCGGTGCGTCTGCGGGCAGCTGCGGGTGGGCAGGCAGTCTGCTGTCTCTGGCTGACACTGGCGGTCAGGGGCCTGCATCTGGCTTAGAACGGCCATGGCGGAAACAACGGGGTTCTTCTCACCCCCTCTCCGAGGTTGGTCCTAGAGAGGTGGCCGGGTTCCAGGAGCGAGAGGAAGCACACCAAGTCTCCTGGACCTTGGCCTCAGACCTGATGACAGTGTCATTTCTGCCACATTCCATTGCCCAAGACAAACCAGAAGGCCTGCCCAGATTCAAGGGGTGAGAACATGGCTCTGCCTCTCCTTGTTTTGTTGTTAATCCTCACTCCAGGATATTTTTTCTATTGACTTTTAGAGAGAGAGAGAGAGAGAGAGAGAGAGAGAGAGATGTGAGAGAGACATATCAACTGGTTGTCTCCCCTACAAATCCCAACTGGATCCCGGTGATCGAACCTGCAACCCAAGTACTTGTCCTTGATCAGGAATCAAATTGAGACCCTTGAGTGTGCAGGCCGACACTCTAACCACTGAGCACACCAGCCAGGGCACGACTCTTAGTGAGAGGAACTGCGAAGTGTCACTTCGAAGGCTGTGGACAGGGAAGAGTGGCCACGTGTGGCTATTTGGCATCAGCCTACCCAGGGTCTGTGAATAGCTTTTATTTTCTTCACTCTAAATGTAAGCGACAACATGTCTTTATAATTTCAAAGCTCTTGATCTTGCATTCCGTTACATAACCCGCTGGCGGAGGGCACCAGAGGCTCTGCGAGGCTGGGTCGCCGGCCGAGATCGGGTGAGTGCTGCCCAGGACTACAGCCAGGGCCTCCGCCGTGAGGTCAGTCATTTCCGACCCTCCCCTCAGAGGGTCCCCTTCGGCCTAATGGCATGCATTTCAAAATGGTTTCCTCCAAAGAAGAGAGCAATCAATCTGTGGCCACGGGATGGGGTACGGGTGGGGCACATGGATCCCCACGGAGCCTGACCCCCGTGCTTTGGCCCCTGTGTCTCCTTGGGACAACGTTGGAACCCCCCCGCCCCCTCAGGCAAATAATCCCAGCGAGAGGCTGTATTCTGCACATCCTCAGACACTTCCCTCCAGGATAAGTGATTTCACGGCCCGGGCTCACTCTAATGTCCTTATTTCTTGCTAAATCCGGCCTCCCAGCTGGCCCTACCTTAGGACTGTGTCTGTTTCCACCGTTCCACTTCAACCTCTGGCCGCATAGCCCGCCTCGGACCTGCCGCTTGCACCCTGAATCCGTGTTCCTTCCTCTCCTGATGACTTCCTATCTCAGGGCTGTTGTTTTTTCCCCAGGACTTATAGCCCTCATCCAGGTTTTATGGGACCGGCTGGTGACCTCACACGCTCCTCGACTGCGCTGCAAACTCTTTAAACGCAACCACCGGCCCCGGAGTTTTATTAAGAAACTTGACCTGGAGCTCCTGGTTCTGTAGCAACTTGGTGGCGGCTCCGTACCTGCTAAAGTGTTGCTTCCCCCGGCCCCACAGAAGGATTGTAAAAGGTTAGGGCCCTGAGCGTTTGGACAGAGGCTGTTCACACGGCTCCTGGGCCTGGAGAGGACTGGCTGCCGCTCTCCAGCCAGCCGGCTCCTTCCTGCCCCGGCACACGGCACATGGCACACGGCACATGGCACACGGCACACAGCTGCTCTGCTGGCCCTGCGCTGAGAGCTCTGGGCTCAGGACCAGCAGCGGCACAGAGGGCGGCCAGGTGGGGAGTGGAGGGCGGGTGGCCGGGCTCTCGGGGCTGCCCTGGACGCCACCCTTCCCCTCACACAGGCACCACCAGCCTGCCCAGCTCCGCCCTGAAGACTTGGGGTGACCACGTGCAGACTGAGGCTGACTCAGGAAGACCCCCTGTGCACTTTTTTTTTTTTTTTTTTGCAAAAAGCAGATTGTGGGGGGAGCAGAACTTTATCTTTCAGGAGCATCTTTGGGAATGGCCACGTCTTCTGCTTTTAATAGCTAAGTAAGGGGTGTCCCCTTATAAGAGCAAAAATGCATCTTCAAGACTTGCTCGGGAAAGACAACGCTTGGCAAGCCTGAAGCGAAAAATGCTTAGCTTCTCACTTGCTGCTCCCAGATTTTCTGGTAGCTCAGCCACGGTGCGGACACAGCCAGGCCCCGCCAGGGAGTGAGAACTGCTTGTTTATTTGGAATTTCCTTGGGGGTTATAAAAAACAAACAAACAAAAACACACAAAAAGCTTGACACTCCATAAATAAACCATGTGCAGGAACTCAGAGGCAGCTGAGCTCTGAGCCCTTCTGTGCGATGCTGCTCGCCAATTAGCCGAGAATGCCCGCGGATTGTGCGAAATCTGCTAACGCAGCACCGAGCCCCGTGCCAGACACCTTCTCAGGTTTTTTCCCCTCTGCATTTTGCTAATCCCTGGATGAAACATAATCGCAGAGAAACGTTCAAGGTTGGACACAACAGGGAGGAACTCGGCGCTGGCTCCCACCCAGTGGAAATAACACGCCATTGGACTCGACAAGGCAGGAATAAGGATGTTAAACAAACACTCTGCGGCCCTCCTAGCAACGGCGAGCTGCTTTCCGCAGAAGCCCCGCGCGTCCTCAGGTGGTTCCTCCTGCTCCAGGGCTTCATCACCTGAGATATGTTTTATGAGAGATAAACAGGCAGGGAAGTCAGCGAGCAAAAACTCCAATCAGGAAAAGAATGGAAAGAGAATTAAGTCTCTTATTTCCCTCTAGGGCAAAATAAAAGTAACAAAAGCATTTATATATAATAAATATGTAATTATATGTAAGAATTAAACTCCGGCAACTTGCAGTCATAACTCTTCTTGCACTTTCGTTCAAACCAGAGGAAAACACTTCCCCCTGCTGCGGTTTCAGGTTAAGATTTCGGAATTAGAAGTTCCAGGTTTCCACGGACTCCCGTCATCTTGTTCTGATGATGGGACAGGGAAAGAAATCAGAGAACGGGACAGAATTTTCTGTACTGAAAAGAGGAAAAGCTAACAGTACGTATAATATCGCACACAGTGCTATCTGAAATATACATACACTAGAGGCCTGGTGCACAAAATTCATGCATGGGGAGGGGGTGTCCCTCAGCCCAGCCGGCACCCTCTCCAATCTGGGACCCCTTGAGGGATGTCCGACTGCCCATTTAGGCCTGATCCTGGTGGGATCGGGCCTAAACGGGCAGTCGGACATCCCTCTCACAATCCAGGACTGCTGGCTCCCAACCGCTCACCTGTCTCTGCCTGATTGCCCCTAACTGCTTCTGCCTGCCAGCCTGATCATCCCCTAACCACTCCCCTGCCAGCCTGATTGATGCCTAACTGCTTCCTGGCTGGCCCGATTGCCCCTAACTGCCCACCCCTGCCGTCCTGGTCACCCCTAACTTCCCTCCCCTGCCAGTCTGGTTGCCCCTAACTGTCCTCCCCTGCAGGCCTGGTTCCCCACAACTGCCCTCCCCTGCAGGCCTGGTCCCCCCCAACTGCCCTCTTCTGCCAGCCTGGTCACCCCTAACTGCCCTCCTTTGCTGGCCTGGTCACCCCTAACTGCCCACCCCTGCCATCCTGGTCACCCTAACTGCCCTCCCCTGCCAGTCTGGTTGCCCCTAACTGTCCTCCCCTGCAGGCCTGGTCCCCCCACAACTGCCCTCCCCTGCAGGCCTGGTCCCCCCACAACTGCCCTCCCTTGCTGGCCTGGTCACCCCTAACTGCCCTCCTCTGCTGGCCTGGTCACCCCTAACTGCCCACAACTGCCCTCCCCTGCAGGCCATCTTGTGGTGGCCATCTTGTGTCCACATGGGGGCAGCCATCTTATGTCTTGGAGTGACAGTCAATTTGCATATTACTCTTTTATTAGATAGGATATGCATCTATATTTATCTAGCTCTCACGTAATCTTTACAACAACCCTACGGCATGGATACTGTGATTATTTTGCAGCTGAAAATCTTGGGTGCAGAGGGGTTGAGGATACCCGATGGGACCATGGACTGAATTGGGAATCCCCATGTGGTTCTAGACAGGAAAGGGGGCTCGTGCCATTAGGAAGGCAAAGCCAGAGGTTAATGACATCACAGCAGCGAACCTCTGCTTTCAGGTGGTGAAAGGCAAGTAAGTCATCGAACCCGGCCAAGGTTCTGGACCGTTTCTGGGGGCTTAGGGAGTGCTCAGAGGTGACCGTCCCTCTCTGTCCATTAGCGTGGAGAAACCGGAAGCCTTGCAGGGGAGCTTTGTCCGAGGATGGGCCACTGTCATGCTGACCCCACACCTGGAGCAGGCCGCCCACCCCCGCTGAACCAGCTCTGGTAAAACCCACGTGATGGAGCCGGGAGGAGCACCAGCATGTTTACCTGGTCCTGGGGCGGTGAAGGTACGTGGTGGCCTTCGGTACTGCCCCTCCCACGTAGTCTCTCATTGAGTTGCCTGGGCTTCTCTCTCCCCAGAGCCACGAAGCCAGACACGGCCGGCCGCTGGCCCAGCCCTGCTCCGGTGACTGTTACCAGCATCTCCAAACGTGGTGATTGCTCCGTCTCCCTGCAGACTGTCTAAGACCCTCTGGAACAGCCTGTTTTCTCTCTTCCTTGAGCCCTCGGTGCCCAGCTCTGTGCCACACGCAGCAGCACAGGGAGCTGCTTCAGGGCCTCGCAGGCGAGCGAAGTGAAGCTGTACCTGGTATCGGGTTACTATTAACTGTGCGATTCTCTCACCCCCACTGCCTGGTCGAGTTCTCTGACCCTCCCTGGGCGAGGGCGCATTAAGAACCAGCGAGCCCCTCCCCGGCTTAGAGTTCTGGTTCTGGGTCTGGTCAGATGTCTGCTCCTGGGCGTGTCACCTGACCTCTTCGAGCTCAGTTTCCTCATCCATAACGTGGGGTGATCATCTCCACCTGGCAGGCGGGGAGGCGGTGCCGCGGCCGGCGGAGCCCGAGCCATGAATGCGCTCCACTGTTACACCTCCGGTTCTCAGCACTGTATCTCTTACGCTTTGTTTATGCTGAAGATTTTTTCCTGCCACAGTGAGTAGTCACCAAAAGCCAAATGTTCCATCTGCTCCCTGTTTTTTGTTTTTCATCTGATGATTTCCTCCAGAAAACTGTTTGCCTGTCTCCCGGGTGAGTGTGTTCTGGCCAGCTCCGAGAGCCTGGGCAGAGAGGAGCCGCTTCTGCTAAAATGCCACCAGGAAGGAGATTGGAGGGAGGAGCAGCCACACGCCTTCTATCTGAAGAGCCCTTCACGAGGTGCTTCCTCTCTGCGGCCAGAGCTCCATCCACTGCAGCCCGAGGAGTGGTCAGAGCTGAGACCGACCGTCAGCCCGTCTTACAAATGGGGAAACTGAGGTTCCCTGAGATTGCGTGGCTTGCCAGGGGCACCCAGTGATAAGTGTAGCCAGCAGGCCTCTGACGCCACACCAGAGCTCCTAACACCAGGAAGCTCTTCTGGGAGAAACCTTTCTTCTGGGTGAATACCGAAGGCAGGGAAGGGTTTCTCACTGTGGCCCAGGGTGTGGGCATAGGCGCCAGGGTGGCCCAGGCCTGCCTTGCTGCCTGCATTTGCTGGAAGGCTCTTGCTATGGCTTTCTCTTCCAGGGACACAGGGTTGGGGCCTCTGTTTCTACACTCAGCAGTGGGATTAGTCCCAATCTGGAGTCCTTACAAGTCCAGGATTTTCTCCACCAGCCCACCCTCACTCAAGTCTCCATTGTTCCCACATGTGAAGGCTTGGGTGAGGAATTATCCTGTTTGAGCCCCAGTCTCCTCATCTATTAATTGGAGATAATGATGCCTACTTCTCACTGTTGGGATGATGAATTCTCATACATCTGTATTTCCATAGTGTGGGCATCTTATGTATTACTAGAAGCCTGGTGCACAAAATTTGTGCACGGGGAGGGGAGGTCCCCTCAGCCCAGCCTGCACTCTCTCCAATTTGGGACACCTTGGGGAATGTCCAATCCCAGGCCTAAACCGGCAGTCAGACATCCCTCTCACAATCCGGGACTGCTGGCTTCTAACTGCTCACCTGCCTGCCTGCCTGCCTGATCGCCCCTAACTGCCACCCTGCCAGCCTGATCACCCCCTAACTGCCTCTGCCTGCCAGCCTGATTGCCCCTAACTGCCCCCCCTGCCGACCTGGTTGCCCCCAACTGCCCCCCCCTGCCGGCCTGGTAACCCCCAACTGCCCCCCTGCCAGCCTGGTCGCCCCATGCAGCCTGCTGTTCAGTCTTCTGGTCGTCCCTCACTAACCCCCCTGTTGGCCTGGTCACCCTCAACTGCCCCCCTCTGCCAGCCTGGTCACCCCTAACTGCCCCCTTGGCCGACCTGGTTGCCCCTCACTGCTCCCCCTTCCAGCCTGGCTGCCCCCAACTGCCCCCCTGCCAGCCTGGTTGCCCCCAATTATCCCCCTGCTGGCCTGGTCACCCCTCACTGCCCCTCTGCCAGCCTGGTTGCCCCCAACTGCCCCTCCTGCTGGCCTGGTCACCCCACGCAGCCTGCTATTCAGTCATTTGGTCATCCCTCACTAACCTCCCCTGCCGGCCTGGTCACCCCACACAGTCTGCTGTTCAGTTGTTTGGTTGTCCCTCACTAACCCCTTGCTGGCCTTGTCGCCCCACGCAGCCTGCTGTTCGGTTGTCCATCCGGTTGTTTCAGTTGTGATGGCCCCTGACTTTTTATATATTAGGATTAGGATATGCCAGGATTAGTCTGGGTGCTAGGGCTAAGCAGCAAATAAGACAGGAGGAGAGTTTACCTGCTAAAGGGGGAGGTAGGTAATAAACAATATAATAATGAACAAGAGAAGTTCCCAAGAGTAATGACTGCTATGGGGATATATGATTGAGCATATACATGAGTATAAAAAAATTTTTCAAACTGAGAGAAATAATCTTAATTGTATATAAAGTTGGTGATACAGACACACAGAAAAAATAATTACTTCAGGTCATTTTAAAGTACAGTATTTTTACTTATACATTGCTAGTAAGATATATTCCCTGGAGAAAAAGAACAAAGAAACCTTAAATTTTATTCAGTGGCCTTATTATAATTTTTAATCCACATTGGAAAACTACTATAAGTTTACAATTCCTTTCTCTTTTAAAAAGTAACATTTGCTAGCTCTATCCATTGAAAAGGCTTAGAAGCTGACAACCCACTAGCAATAAACTCCTAGTTTTATGGACTTTAAATGTGATTTTCTATCAAAAGGAACCAAAATTTTATGAAGAAATGGTTGATTCCAGGTCTAGGACAAGAGATATACAGGATGAGCCTTGGATGTCTTGTACAAAAAAGTAAAGAAAACATTAAAGATGAATTTTAATGAGTCCACGCAGTAGAACATAAGACATAGAGACTACTTGAAGGGGCTCTTGTTGGCCTGAGGACAATTTGAACATTAAAAAGATCTAAGCATATCCATGAGCTCAAAACAATTCTAAAATGAAAATTCACATGTTACCTTTTTGCAAGTTACTGAGCCACAAATTAACTATTCTGAAATTTAATTTTTAAAATTGGGAAGAATTATACATTTATTTCATCTTTGCTATGTAAACTGTATATATTTTAAGAGTTTTTTCAAACTGAATTTTAGAGAGAAAGGAAGAAAAAGGGAGAGAGATAGAAACATTGATATGAGTGAAACATTGATTGGCTGCCTCCTACACGCCCCTACTGGGAATCAAGCCCTCAACCCAGGCAAGCACCCTTATGGGGAATGGGACCAGCAACCCTTTGGTGCCAACTGAGCCACACTGGCCAGGGCATGAACTGTATTTTTAACCAAATTGTTGTTAGGGGGAAATTTTTCTTTGTGGAGGAATTACAGGTAATAAATGCAAGAAAGACATAGCGGTATAAAAGTCACCATGTTACAACTCCTAATGAAATAATATATCTAGCACCAATCATTGAAAGTTGCCAAAATCACTGGGCAAAAGGTTGATGGGGAACCTTGTGATGGAAGAGTCCGGGTGGCACCGCCTGAATCCCCCAGTTCACCCTAACCTCACTGACGGTGGGACAGCTGAACATGGTGTGTTTCATGTGATGTACTCCTACAGAGCTTGGATACAAAGCCCAACCAACTTGAATCTGATCCTACTGAGCCTGTAGCTCTAACTATCAAGATACAGGAAATCTAAGAGGTAGAGAAAGAAATCAAACAAATCCACAAGAAAGCAATCAGTCAAGTTAAAAACGTAGGACATCCTGCAGGTCAAATAATCTGATTTCTCCACCAAATCAATAGCATTCAAATGATGGGGGGAGGGGAAACAACCTAAGTGTCCACCGATGAATGAATGGGTAAAGAAACGGTGATATATAGTTTGCCACTGTGATTCAATTAAGGATCTTCAGGTGGAGGGATAGCCTGGACCATCCGGTGAGCCTGATCTAATCACATACGTAAGTGATGCAGGAAGGAGGCCAGGACCCAAAGAATGTGGGCAGCTTCTAAAAGCTGGAAAAGGCAAGGAAACAGATACTCCCCTAGCGCCTTTAGAAAGGAACCCAGCCCTGCCAACACCTATAAAATAGTCAATTTATATTCTTTTAAGTCACTAAGGTTTGGGTAATTTGTTACAGTAGTTATAAAAAACTCATACATATGGGATCTGTTTTAAAACGCTTTAGGAAAACAGTGGTGGGGGAGAGATGAAAGATGTGGAAACTGGGAGATGGGTACTATGAGATTCATTATACTAGTCTGTCTACTCTTACGTTTGAAAATTTCCCTAATAAAGGGGTTTTGAAAAACTACAGGTGGTGGGAGAGAGTGGGCAGGGGAGAAGAAGAGGGCTTAAAGGACAGGTTGGGAGGGTGGTTTTGTGGTGCAGCATGAGGTTGGAGGGCTCACCAAGAGTGACACGTTGCGTGGCTTGGAGGGGTGGCTCCCAGTCACTAGCTGATGCTGAGTGCTCTCCATGTGGACTGAGCCAGAAGTAAAGGACTCTCTCTAGAAAAATAAATTACATGTCATTTCTTTACTGGATGTTTTTTGAGCATCTACTGTGGCATTGATCACTAGGCTCTCCAAGAGCTTGGCTTCTACAAAAGAAATAACAAAGAAAACCAGGAAGATGGGAGAATTCAAGGCCTATCCGTTGAAATCACACACTCCTTTGGAGGTGGAAGTAATTGTGAGGTCTCTCTTGTGTCTAAGAGTGAGAGTAACTCGTGTCCATTCACCACTGGCTGCACCCGCCCCCATGAAAAGTCTTCGTGTGGCCAGCAGCCTCCTTGGCACACATTCCAGCCAAATGAGCTCCCTGGACCCTTCACACTTCCTCAGGTGGGAAAAAATAAACATCCTCCCAACTGCCTCAAGGAAGAGGGGGTTTGGTGTGAGGAGTCAGGGCAGGAAATAGGGCAGGTCTAACAGGGATTGCAACTGGAACCTGGCTAGTGACAGGAAACACGGGAACGGCTCTCCCTGCCGGTTCTGGCCACCAGCGTTCTCTCCCTGACGCGGTGGGATAGTATCGTGAACAAGGTGCTTTCTCTGGACCTGATCCTACTTATGCGGTGGCATCCATTGTCTCAGGGAGCATTGGGGCTCTTAACCCCAAGGAAGGGAATCAGACAGAAACCACCAAAGCCCATTTTTGAAACAGAGACTTCTGACAGGAACAGCCAAAACAGTAGTCTTGAAAGACAGGGCTTTTGATTGGCAAAAGCCAAGCTCTTGTGGGAGCAAAAGAGTCTGTTGAGTTCTAAGCACCAGATTATGGAAACACAGAGGCAAAACCCTGAAGAGCTTGTATGCCATAAGCCATAGATTGGTGACCTGGAGGATTAGGAGAGGCAGAGACCACCGATCCCAGAGATCAGCTGCGCCACAAGCTGGGGAATGGATGGGACAAGCAAAGGGGACATGACAAAGGGGGACTGGCAGGGTCCGGGATGAGAGGCTAGGAGGCTCATTACCTAGAGACTGCCAGGCAGCACCCACAGCCTCCTGGACCCCATTTTCCATCCAACTCGGAAGCACAGTGGGGAGTCTCACTGTGAGTCACCATGTATCTTCCACCGGTGGAACCGGCACAAGGCCTGGTGACTGTTCTGGCACCCAAGACACTGCTCATTCCCATTCTAATGGCATCGACTACAGTTCCTCACACAGAAGTGATGCACAGAAGGGGGTCTAGTGTGGAAATGAAGCCCCCGGCCTCCCGCACCTTCCTTTGCTTGGGACCGTGGTGAAACTTGCTCTCTTATACTTACAACAAAAACAGTCACTCCAGGCCCAGGAGCACCAATCGATCAACTGGAGTCACTGCATCTCCAGGTCTCAGTCAATAGGCTCAGCTTGGGGGAAGAGTCTACTCCTGTGCCTCTCACCTGAGGCCAGGAGGCTGGAGTCACATGGCTCACAGCCTCCTCCCTAAAGCACCTGGGGCACGTGCCCTGACTCCTTCCCACTCCAAAATCTGTCCTCCTCCAACCCCCAGCCCCCGTTGTTGAGGTCATCAGTGACCCTGCCCAATCCACTGTCACTTTTTCTCCTTTCTTGGCCTCTCAGTAGCTTGTGGCACAGTTGACCAGTCCCTCCTTTTTCATACTCTTGTCTCTTGATGTCAGTGACACCAGTTGTCTGGTTCCCCCACCCGACCCCGACATCAGCTGCTGCTCCTTCTTGGTCTCCTTTGATGGCTTTTCCTCTTCTGATCACACATGTAATGTTGAGATGCCTTAAGAGTGGCCCTAGGTCTTTTCTACCCACGGGCTCTCCCTAGAAGATTACAGCTAGTCCTCTGGCTTTGAACACCATCTCCTGGCCAGGGACTCCCACATTTATGTCCCTAATCCTCACTTCTCCACGGAGCACCAAATCGATATACCCAGCTGCTTACCTGACGTCTTCATTTGGATATTGAATTCGAACTCCCCATGGTCAAAAGATACCTCTATCGAATTTATGCCAGAAACACCTTCTTCCCAATTTCAGTAATAACGGGTCACCCTCAATCATCCTCTCTCCTCATATCCAATACATCAAGTCAAAATATGCCCCCTTCCTCATCCACTTCTCTCCATCTCCACAGCAACTGCCCTAATCCAAGACCCCATTACTTCTGAACTGAGCTCCTGGGTTCTCTCACTAACTTCCGCTGCCTACAGAGAGAGTGTGGCCCGCTCCCTCCTGTCATTTATATCTCAGCTCCGTGTCACCTCCTCAGAGTCCTAACCTGGCTTCTAGTAGCTGCCCCTCCCTGACACTCAATCTCTGCCACATCGCACTATCTCCTTTCTTTATATCATTCAACATTAGCTTGTTAACTTACTTGATTATTTTGTCTCCTCTCACCAGAATATAAATTCTATGAGAGCAGGGACCTTGTGTTCCCAACACTTAGCACAGTACCAGGCATTCAATAAATATTTATTGAAATAATGAACCCACAAACGTATATATAGCTGGGGCCGGTTTCTCTGTTTTGAAAGAAAGTGTGGTTTACAAGTAGAAAACAAGAGTGAGCAGAGCACAGAAGGAATCTTTAGTCCGGGCTGGGTGTTTATAGAAGAAAAATCAAATCCGAGGATCTGGGAAAAATGACAAAAATAACAGTGCCCCTCATTCTATAGCATTTCTCCAGATATTGGCTTATTTGGCTGTCACAAGCTCCATCCTAAGGAGAACAAGAGTAATCCCTCATTTTCCTCTCTCTTTTTTTTTCACCAATCAGAGGATCAGGAGGGGTGACGTGATTTCCCAAGGTCACACAGCCAATTAATAGGATCCATTCAGTGCTCCTTCACGACCACGTACCATACACTGTCCTACTCTGGGGCCTCTGAGAAAGCTGAGCAGTAAACCACCTGAGTGTACTCCACTCTGGGTGCCTCCCCAGTCGGAGGACACAGGCGAGCTTAGGAAGGGCCCCTGGGCCTCCTTCCCGCTGGAGGCCTTCCATAGCGACTGTCCTCAGCCTCCTGGGACACCTGCTCAGGATCTCATGGCATAGTTACCCCAAACTTCCTATGGGAGCTTTGAGCCACAAAGGGGACATTAGATAACCTGGTCCAAGCCTTTCATTCTGCAAATGAGGCCACGAGACCCGGAGAGGGATGTGACTTGCCCAGAGTCCCCCGGAGAGTATGCGCAGAGCTGGGGCACAGCCAGGCTCTCTGCAGACAGAAGAGCGTCGTGAATAACGGACCCCTGTCCCAGCTCTGCCAAATTCTTCTATTTTGCAAAACAGTTTTTGTTTTTAAATAAAATATTATGACAGAGTTGAAGTTCCCCGCATACCCTACTCCGATTCCATTCCTCTCTCCTCCTCCCCAGAGGTTACCACCACCTGAATCTGGTGTATATCATTCCCACACATTTTGGTACTTTTCCAACATATGTATACAGTTGTTCATATGGAAAATAATACAATAATTAACAAATAATAACACAAGAATAAACTCTGTGTTTCACGTACTCACAACTGTAAACCTACCTTTGCTCCACCCGCTATATTTATAAATAGTACATAGAACCATTTTGTATGATTTTGAACTTGATATAAACAGCATTATGCTGTACAAGTCCTGCAACTTGCTATTATGTTCTTTATATTTAACCATGATAATAAATGGAGGGGCCAGTTCATTCATTTTAGCTACTCAGATACCATAATTTAGTCATCTTTTCATCGATGGACATTTAAGCTCTTTCTATTTTATTTTTAATTTTTTTTTTTACTGTTTCCAATCATGTTGCAATAAGCACTGAGGGACATGGTTTTTTCATTCCCCAGGGAAGCACTCTTCTCCCAGTGTGCTGACCCCACGGGTGCTGTATGATCTCCTGGACACGCGGCCAGGGTGTCTCCGGCCTCGCCTGAGAGGAGGAGCTGAGCTGTGGACACGCACGGCCTCAGCTTTACTGGATGATGCCAATTTGCTCTCCAAAAGTGGCTCTACCAATTTACACTCCCACCCGGTTCAGTAATCTTTCCATTATGCCAAGCTGCTGCCTTATTCTGCTTTCAATTCCTTATAATTTATGAAAGGAAAATATAAAAGAGGTGCTATTACCTTATTAAAAAATCCAGCTTCCTTTCGTTGCAGAAAGGAGAGGAGAAAAAGAAGGGCAATTGCATATTGGATTAGGGCCTGGCACGCATTCATCAACTTTATAGTAGCGCCGGCTTGGAATTCAGGTCTCCTGAGGGGGGGTGGGGGCCACTGGAAACAAGAGACACTTTCACCACGGCTTCTCCGGGAACGCAGATCTAATTTACTCTAAGGTACAGAAACGTTTGCACTTACAGCCTCCCTGGTTCCAATCAGGACATGAAGGGAAAGTGCCAAGACACCAGAGAATAAGCCAGTTCTCATAAACTTTCCAGCCAAGCTCTGCAAACGTTGGAGGGTAGAATCCAGGCTGGTAACGAACTTGAGCACTCAGGCCAGGTCAGCTCCCAGATCTTTTGATTGGCAGCCCCCCTCACTGCTGGGGAGGGACCTCACATCCCTCCCTCCCAACGGTGCCGCTCGGCTGCTCTGTACCCTCCTTACCCACCCAGGCCAGAGTCCCTCTTCCCCTGGGGTTTATCTAAGAGAAATCTCTGCCCCCAAAGGTATGTGGGGTTCCTGGGTCATCCAGTCTCTGGGCCCTTCTCCTCCGCAGGCTAGACTCATCCCTCCCGACCCTCGGCCTTGGGGCACCGGCTCCTCACTAGGTCAAGTCCTTACTACAAAGCTGGCTGCCTCCATCTGGACTTGTGAGTGGACCTGCTGTCCCCCAAGGCTGTGGTCTCCGGAAAGCAGGGTTACATCTTCCTCAGCCTGGCTCCTTCACCCACTGGCTTGCTCCGGGAGACAAAAAGAAAGACAAACAACAGTTAATCCGGCCTTCTTTGTGCTCCCTCTGCTCCTTCCCATCACGATCTGTGGCTCTCATCACTCTGTATTACTGTTATTTGCTACAGTTCTTGTAGAAAAAAAAAAAAAAAAGATAGTGGAGTTTTCTATTAACCTGTGCTTCCCCCGAGAGCAGGGGCCACACTGTGGGCCAATGTTCGGGGAGGGAGGGGGTGGGCGACTGAATTCCTTATAGAGCATTAGGTGAAATTTAAAAATTCGCAATGGAAAAACAACTCTTTGCAAACTAAAAATAGAAACACTCTTTTCAAATACGATTTTTACAAAATTTCCCCAGTAGGTGTGCATCGAACTGGGAGGCGCTGAAATTCCATTTTCAGTTTGAGATTCGACCCAGTTCCTCATGTCTAACGGCAGGTACCTCTTTATTGTGGCAAAGAGAACGGAAGAATGAGCTCATTAGAGTTGGGGTAAGAGGGGAAAGTAAGAGCCCTGCTGATGCCCGGAGTGGAGACCGAGGATGAGAGAATGCCTGAGGGGAGGAAGAGAGAGCCCGTTTTAATTGGAAAGCTTTTTAAAATTTTCCTTTTCTTCTTGTTTTTAAGTTCCCGTCTTGGATCCTAGAAATTACAGGCTCCTTCAGCATCGCCTCAGTGGTTGGAAAAAATGCTCATTTCACTTTTAAAACAAACAATGGAAAGTTCCTTTTAAAAGAAAGATCTTATTAGCCCAAGTCCAAGGAAATCTGTGAGGGCTGCAAGGATCTGCAGGGATGGCCTACAGGGCAGAGGTGGCCCCCGGGGGCAGCCCCAGGGAGGGTCCGGCTGACCGCCCTGCCCAGGGCTCCCTCCACAGGAGAAGCACCCTCTCCCCTCCCTGCGGGCCAGGCGCACAGAAGACCTCACAGCGAACAAACACAGAAGGAAGCTGATCAGACATGAAAGGGAGAAGACTATCCTTTACCCAAATAAACAGCCAGAGGGAAGCCAATCCCATCAGACAAAGCCACAAATTAGGATCACAAGAGCCTGGCCTGGGAGTTGGGCTCTGTCTTTAAAACATCTTCCAGGAAGCTGCCCGGGGGCAGCCCTGTCATCTCCACGGCCCCTCTGCTGGACCTCCAGTGGCCCTGCAGTGGCATCGGGGCCTGTGCAAACTCATCAGTGACAGTGGGCAGTTGCGGGGCGGGGGGGGGGGGGGCGGGCCTGAGTGGGGTGAGGTGGGGTGAGATAGGAGATAGTTTAGGGTCAGTGATGTGTCAAGGAGACCATGAGGGGGAGATGTGGCCCTTCACACAATCCTTGGTGGTACCAGACCAGAGGAAAGTGGCCGGTGCTGAGCTCCCGCTCCATCCCTGACACAGCCCTCTCCACCCTCTAGCAAGGCATCGGGCCCTCCACAAAGATTCCAGATTTTAAAACTGGCTCTGCCTCCCCTTTCCCCATCACAGCCTTTGCCGAGGGCTGGCAGTGAGTGTGTGGCGAGTCTCCTCTGGGATGCCAACCAGCTGGCACAGTGGGAAGGAACGTGTGAAGGCATTCAATGCCACCTGAAGGCTCAGCTGGTCTCGTTTAGGAATGAAAACCAGAGCGTGCCAACATATACTGTGCTGGAGAGATTAAGCAGATAAGAGGAAGTTATGAACAACTTTATGTCAGCAAATTAAAAAAATTAAAGAAATAGATAAATTATTCAAAAAATACAACTTGACAAAAGTGACCTAAGAGGAAATAAAGAATCTGGGTAATCCTGTAACTATTTAATGGAATTACATCACAAGTTTAAAACCACTAAAAAAAAAAAAAAAAAAAATCAGTCCAGAAGGCTTTACAGAGAGTTCTATGACTCATTTAAAGAATTAATAATTCCAATATAAACTGAGGAACAAATAAGAAAAATTTATTCCTTCCTCTTCAATTCTCCACCAAGGCCAGATAGGATAGTACAAGAAAGGAAAATTACAAGACATGCTTACTCCTGAACACAGACACATAGATCCCGAATAAAAGGTTAGTTAGTAATCAAGTCCCAAAATATATTTTAAAATGTAGTACATCCTATAGGAGCTATGTATATTCTAGTATATATAAAAGCCAAGCGACCGGAACGACTAGTCACTATGACGTGCACTGTGGCTGGCTAAAGGGCCCGATTGGGGGTGGGGGCAGGGCCAGCTGGCCAACCTCCTTTGGCCCCTTCTCCCAGCTGGCCTGGCCCTAATCACCCCAATTGGAGCAGGCCAGCCGAACCCCACCCATGCACGAATTCATGCACCTGGCCTCTAGTTGGAAATAAATGAGAACGTGAGTCAGACAGAAGGAGAAAATGGAATTAAATAAAATGAAAGAAGGATCTTGCTCAGGCTGGTGAAGATAGTGCAGTATGAACTAGTGCATACGATATCTCTGTTCTGCTTCTAAAATCTACTATGGAAAACAAAACAAATAAAAGCTGCCAACTAGGAGGCCCTGAATTTGACATCAAGGCTATTTTGCTCTTCTTTTACCTGGTACCCATGATGATTTCACAAAACATCCCAGATTTCCATTATAAAGTGAGCATATATTGAATGAATACCACTTCATAATTATTAGGTGTTTTTGACTGAGTTTCCTAGAAGCGGAACATGAGACAAGGACTCTATGTGTAAGTGTGTTATTGAGGGAGTAAAGAAGGTATGATAGGACAGTGGAAAAAGCTTGGCAAGGAAATGGGTTCAACTGAAGTCTAACTTCAGTCTGATTCCAGGGGAGTTCTGGAATATGAGTTATAACAAAAAGTCATTCCTCTTACAAGCAAAGAGACTATCCTTATGTATCCCGGTATCAGTCGGGGGCATTGTAGGTCACACCCAGGGGCAGGTGTAAACTCCCAGGCATTTCCCAAGGTAACTCCTAACAGGGGGACATCTTTGAGGCTAGCTACCACAGTCTTCCCTCTGCCCCCCCACTGATTCACATCCCCCCACATGCAAAACATGCTCACCCCTTCCCAAGGCCCTTCAAAGTCTCATTCCATTACAGCATCCACTCAAAGTCCAGAATATCGTCATTTAAATCAGGTCTAAGTGTAAATGAGGCTCCTCAAGTGCAGTTCCTTAGATAAGCTCCAAACAAAACAGACAAAGTATCCCCTCCAACTTATGCTGTTGGAGCATGGATAGGTTGACTGCTCTAGGCATTCCTGTTAAAGAATGAAAAAGCAGGAGGTACAAAGGAGTCACTGGCCCATAGCAGTTCTGAAATCCAATGGAATTGTGTAGGCTCCTGGGTAAGGACTTAGTTCTCTTTCTGCCAGGAAATAATTCTCTTTGGCTTTTGACTCTACTCTCTAGGCTCTTCATTTTAGCTCTGGGGCTCTTGCTTTCATTCCCTGAGTCATCCTTTACCTTTTCCCTGCTTTGTCTGGGTCCTGCCAGTAAAATTTTGGAGATCCAAACCTCTATTTATTTTGTACTGTATCTGTCCCTTTCAATCCAATCTGGAGATTTTTGTGTGTGTGTGAATTTAATTATCTTTTAAAATTGGTGGTTTTCCTATCAATGTTCCTGGGGTTTTCTCCATTAGACAAAAGCCACACATAAATCTCTTTGAGATAAGCCCTTCTCCAACGCTGGGCGTCTATTGCAATGGCTAAGCTTGCCTGTAAGCTCCTCAGAAACTCTATTGTTTGATTAAGAGAATCTCTGAGACATATTCTTAGACACTTTAGAGCACCTTTTTCCTAGCTGAATGGTACTCTAATGGCCTTCTAATGTACCCAACTTTCTGGGATCTTAACAAAGGATTCCACAGCCATATCCCCAGCTTTAGTTGAGAGTTATTTAATTTTATCATCATTTGGCCACTGGAGTTTCTGGAAAGCTTCTAAATCAGAAAGTCTTGGTTTCTTTTTGTTTAACAGTGTTTCCTTTAGCTTATCTCCCTCCTGTTGCATTTTAGCACAAGTAGCAAGAACCAGGGGAACTGTTAACACTTTGGCTGAAAATATCTTAGCTGGATGGCCCAGTTTATTGGGTGCCTTTTCTATTGCCACATAACATACAGGCGACACTAT
This sequence comes from Eptesicus fuscus, assembly GCF_027574615.1. Taxonomy (NCBI): domain Eukaryota; kingdom Metazoa; phylum Chordata; class Mammalia; order Chiroptera; family Vespertilionidae; genus Eptesicus; species Eptesicus fuscus. Next base: position 14,432,131 of record NC_072482.1, on the reverse strand, counting down.
TGCTAAGCTTTCAGCTATTACATATCAGGAGTCCCTTTTATCCAGTTTCTAATAATAAATTTCTTATTTGCTTTTAAGCCCACACCAGCAGCCTCCTCCACATCCAGACTGTTCAAGGCACTTAAGGTTTTTATTGGCCCTCTCATCGATATCCTTCTACTCACTTCCTGGTTCCAAAGCCACTGCCATATTTATGGGTATTTGTTATGACAACTCTCCTCTTCCAGGTACCAACACTTGTATCAATTAGTCACTGATTGATATGGAACAAACTACCCGCAAACATTTATTATCACACAGTTTCTAGGATTCAAGAATCCAGGGCCAGTTGAGCTGAGAGGTTCTGGCTTAGGGCCTCTCATGTAGTGATTGTCAGAATATTAGCAGAGGTTGAAGCCATTGGAAGGCTCACCTGGACTGGAGGACCAGTTTCCAAGGTGACTCACTCACACGGGTGTTGGCCGGAGGCCCCCGTTCCTCTCCACATGGCCCTCCTCATTGGCTGCTTAAGTGTCATCATGACATGGCAGCTGGCTTCCCACAGAGCAAGCGATACAAGGGAGAGTCTAACTTTACGTTTTAACCAGAATCATTCCAGTGGCTGTGAAGGGAATAGACTGTACGGTGCCGCAGGTAGAAGTGGGGAACTTATAAAGAAGCTAATAAAATTATGAAAGATATGATGGCTGGGACCAGAAAAGAACCAGTGCTCAGATCCTAGATATATTTTTATATTTTGCAGTGGGGCAGCTGGCAAAGCAGAATGGTTTGCTGCATCCCAGCCAGAGGATCACAAAGCAGAAGAGAGAAGGGTGAGTTTGGAGCTAAGAGTGAATAACATCTTATCAGGCAAAGCTGATAAGATTGAGTGATCGGTTGGATAAGGAGTCTGAGAGAAGGGTCAAGGTCTCTAAGGTTTTGATCTAAGCAAAGTGGAGGAACGAAGTCATGAAATGAGATGGCCACCTCTGTCTAATTCAGGATTCTTTATCATCCAAATTTTACAAGTGAACGAAGTGGTATTTTGAGCATGTAATTAACTTGCCAAAGTTCTCCCTGGTAGTAAGTGACGTGGCTGGTTCTTAGCTACCGTACACTCTTGCCCACCGAGCCAGGAATATTACTCGATGGAATCACTTGTCAACATTCTTCACTAAAAGCAGAAGCCTATGTTGCTTCCAGATGGCGGGGTCAGCAGTAAGGCAGGGGCCTGGAGAGGATTCACCCCTACAGTACTATGCATGGGGACACTTGCTCACTGCCTGTGCCCTTCTATCCTGGGTCCCCGGCCAGGATCTGGTGCTGGAGGTGAGTCATACTGATGTAGAAGCTGCCAAAAAATGCACTGAATACCCCAGAGCGAAGGCCAGGCCAGGGGAAGCCTGTCCCCCACGTGCCGCCCGGCTGCCTGCTTTTCAGCTGGAGGATGTTAGCACCATGTCAGGAATCCACCACCAGGGCCAACTCTGTCGTGCAAGCTGGCTTTGCCCTAGAAGATGCCAAGGGCAGGAGCTGCAGCATGGGCCAGGGCCCCACCGCAGTCATTTCTGCAGCTGTCCTCATCTGGACTGCCAGGGGAGGCGGCGTTCAGCATTTTCTATAGCTTGGATCCTGTAAAGACAACTTGGCTTTTCTCTTTCTTCTCTGACTCCATTTCCACCCTCACTTCCCTAGCCACATTCCAGTTCCCGAGGAGGCACCGGAAAATCCCGAGTGGCTGCCCCGGGGAGGAAGGGATCCTGTTTCCACCTGGACCCGTTCACTGTGTCCTTGACTGAAATTCCCTTTACGGTTTTGGGGAGTGAAAATGTTTTCCTTTTACTCTTTCTTTTCTTTCTCCTATTTTATAGGAGAATATGTATTGGGTGCTTTCTGTACCGGGTGGAATTTGTAAATAAGCCTCAAAAGAAACAGTGAATGTGCTTCCTCTTGCATTAACGAGGGGAAATCCTCTCCAGTGGAAGCAAAGAACAGTGGTTGCACTTGGGGCTGATTAGGAAGAGTTCCCTTGGGGGATTCGGAGTGGGGGCCCGGAGTCTCCTGCTGACCTGGGAAGGCGTCTGGGTGTCACCACCGTTTCATTTCAAATAGAAAACACAGAAACCCAAAGGACCTGGGTGGACCCCCGGTCCCCCCTGCCCCTGACTGCAGCTTCGATCAGCACTGGGTCAGGACACCATGTCCCCTCAGTTCCTGTTCTGGTTCTGTAAGGGCCTGGGGCCCAGTCCCTTTAGTACAGGCTGTGCAGGAACTCTTCCTGCCAGAGCACCCATGGGCAGGCGACGTGCTTGTCACTGCAGGGGTAGCAATGAAGTGCCGACTGAGCCAGAGGTCCTCACTGTACCCGGACCACCGCGTTCCTTCGCCCCAGTGAGCTCCCCTCCCTGGAATGCCACTGCCCCTCATCTTCTCTCCCCACTGCTCACCCTCTGCAGTCGTCCAGGCCCAGCTCAAGCCTCACTGTCTCTGAGAAGTCTCCTCGGGCTGCCTTGACTCCAGTCTCTTCCTCCACTGCATCCTTCCAGGACTTCCACCCCACCCCTGCCTTAGGACACGACTCAACTCCTCTGCCTGCATCCCAGTAAATAAACCTGGCTCCAGGCTTACTACACGTGCGCCCTGCCACAAGTTACCTGATCCCTGTGGGCCTCCATTTCTCATCTGTAAAATGGGGATAATCACACTGCCTTGCCAGCTGTTGTAGGCATCCTATATAATAAAAGCCTAGGTGGCGTAGCGTGACATTGTCACAAGATGGTCGCTGCCACGTCATCTCAAGATGGCTGCTACAAGATGCCGTCAAAAGATAGTCACCATAAGATGGCCAGCAGGGGAGGGCAGTTGGGGATGACTGGGCCTGCAGGGAAGGGCAGTTAGGGGCAATCAGGCTGGCAGGGGAGGGCAGTTGGGGGCAATTGGGCCAGCAGTGGAGGGCAGTTGGGGGTGATTAGGCCAGCAGGGGAGAAGTTAGGAGACAATGAAGCCAGCAGGGGAACAGTTAGGAGCCAGCAGTCACAGATTGTGAGAGGGATATCCCAAGGGGTCCCAGATTGGAGAGGGTGCAGAACAGCCTGAGGGACACCCCTCCTCCCATGCACAAATTTTGTGCACTGGGCCTCTAGTTAGAAATAAATAGAACTCGCAAAGCAGGTGCCACTCGATAGCAGTCACTCACTAAACAGCAGCTAGTACGAGTCATAGCCAAACCTCTCTTTCCCTGTGTGGTTCACTCCCCCTGCCTGTTGGGGGTGAGCAGGCTGTGAGCAGAGGCCCAAGGAGCTCAGCAGTGTGAGCCCAGCGCATGACCTCTGGGAGGTTCCAGGACTTTCTGCTTCCTCCCTGATTCTCAGCTGCGTGTAGTTGAGGGGCTTCCCAATCTGTTGTGTGACCTACCCATTTTATGCAGGTTCCTGTTCTCCTGGGAAAGTGTGTTTCACGTCCAATGTCATATACCCCGAATGCGAGGCAACTCTCCAGTACTTTCCAGGTTTTGAAGAAACTGCTCTGTGACAGCATTTCCCACCTTGGGTGAGTCTGTTGAGGAAGTGGCATTGGCAGTGACCACCCGTATTTCAGGCACAAATAAGGATCCAGCAGGCCCAAGGGCCCACCACGGAGACCACAGATGTACAAACAACTGTGTAAGCCACAGTCCAAGATGGCCAGAGTCCCAGGGGGCTGCTAGGTCAGGGCCCGAGTGACACAGGGATATCACTCTGAGCTATGAGAGTGTGCTGTGAGGGTCACTCGGAGGCCTGATGGTCAGCCAAGCTGGGTTTTGCTATGCCCAAAATTCCCCAGAAAGCTTCATTCCCCTGGGTTCCTCTCCCTCTCTACATATGAACTTGCGCTCGGTAGACAATCACTCGGCTAACTGCTCATTTGCACGAAGATGTTGCTGAAAAAGATCGACAACTCAATGGAAAAAATGGCCAAATGGTATGGCCAGCAAGTTCACAGAAAGATAATATAAATGGCCCCCAAACTTATAAAGAAATGGTCCATCACACTCAGAATAAGAGAAATGCAGGTTTAGACTCCATTGAGATACCATTTCTTACCTACCAGGTTGGCAAAAATGCAAATGTTTGACAACACACCTTGAGGTGTTCCAATGTATGTTATTCACTCTCAGCTCCAAACTCACCCTTCTCTCTTCTGCTTTGTGATCCTCTGGCTGGGATGCAGCAAACCATTCTGCTTTGCCAGCTGCTGCCCTTACTCTGCCATTAGGGGGCGCTAGAAGGAGACTGCAGGTCTCTTTGAAGGGGACTGGCTAAATAAAATGGTATATCCACAGAGTGGATATGCTGGCTCTTCCTGTATGTGTCCAGCAGTGAGTGACAGGTGCCTCTTCGGTTCACATTGCTTTGACCAGGGCATGTCACATAGCCAGCCTGGCTCCGAGGGGCAGAGAAATATAATACCATGTGGAGGGAGAATTGGAAATCCCGGGTGAGTGACATTTGTGCTGAGTGAGTTTCCTCTGGCTCTGGAAGTCAGACCAGCCCTTCAAAATACGGCATTTGGTTCACTTAGAGGAGGTGCATCGAAGAGCAGCTTTAACCGGGAGGAATCGGGGAGGAGGAAAAGGGAGCCTGAACGTGGGACCCAGTCCCCAGGCCACAAGGCAGAAGGCTGAGATCCAGGGAGCATGGACCAGGACCTGGGTCCCCAGCACATGCCCCACGCCCATGAGTCCAACAGGAGAGGTCCTGCCAGGTAAGGCTGCAGAGCTGAGCTCTGGAAAATGAAAGGAAGGCATCTCGTCGGTGGGAACGTGTGGCCGGGTTCTCCCAGCTGACCAATGGAGGGCCCACAGCATTGCTTAGGTGACATCGGGGAGGCCCGACAATCAGGACGCTCTAGGTGCTTAGAAACGTCCCTCATCTCCCGAGGAGGGATGTCACCACATCGCACAGCCATGTCCCCCTCACCCTGCCCTTGGCCCTGGAAGTCAGAGAGGCACCTGTGGGGACCTGGATGGCAATGCTTACGGGCCTGCTGCTTGGGAACGCACTGGCCATTAACAGAATGCATTAAAACCCCCAACTACAGGCTGTTTTAAAGAAATCGAACACTGTCTAAAGAAATACGGCTTATTCCCTCTGAGGGCAGAAAACAGCCTGACAGGGCTACTGGCAGGAGCTCTGGAGCGTCCTCTAGTACAGCATGAAGAATGAGGTGGACTTAGTGCGTCAGTTGGTTACACGTAGACAGCATGTCCGAAGTGCTTACAGTTATGTGTTCTCTTACCTGGGTTAAACATCTTTCTGTCTTTTTTTTTTTTTTTTAACATCTTTCTGCAGCTGGTGAAACAGACATGCTCAGGCCTGGCCGCTGGCCCGTTACTGCCCCTTCCCTGCCTGTGGTTCTCGCAGCCGTGGTGTTACCGGCTAATGAGCATCATTTTCTCCAGGCTGGTTCTTGTACCTTGCCCAGAACTGTCTTAAATCGTAGACCATTTCTGTAATCAGCGGCAAACCCAGATGTCTGAGGCTCCTGGTCTTGATTTTCAGCAAATTTAAAGCATCGTGCCCGGGGAGGAGACCCTTCCTGCGGGGAAAGCTGGGGAAGGTGCTGGGGAAGGGGGCTGCGGTCCCTGGCGCTGCACTCTCGCAGCCTGAGGTCCTTCTCTCAGCCCTGGGTTCAAGGAGCTGTGCTCCCAGAGCTCCGGGAAGAGCCTGCCGCGGCGGCACAGACTGGCAGCAGCCCCCCTGGTCTGAGCACCTGAAGGCCTTCACATGCGGACTGTTGCAGGCGACACCACCGAGATGTCTATGAAGGCTGGTTGTCTCTGTTGCATTAAGAAGCCGCTGTGCTCCTGCCCCATTGGGGAGGCCCCTGGTGCAGGCTGGGGGGAAGGGCTGCTGGGGACCACCCTTCTCCGGGCCTTTGCCTCCCAGAAGCTGGAGAAGCTTAAGTGGATCATGCAATGGGAGCAAGGGCAAGAAGATGGGGGACAGGGGACCCACACAGAGGAGCCATGGGCTTCCCTAGTCTGTAACCCACCCCCTAGGGAGGTGACGGGCCTCCCGGGGCATGGCCACCTGGCGCACCTGAGTGATGCAGATGAGAAGAGGGTGACTTACCATCCCAGTTGCCCAGAACTGAAGGGTTCCCAGAACAAAGGACTCTCAGTGCTACAGCCGGGAAAGTCCTGAGCAACCCAGGGCAGGCTGGTCCCCCGGGGTAAGCAGAGGCCCCACTGGCCCATGTGAGAGCCCCTGCCCAGAGCTTCCACCAAGAGGAACTGGAAGTAAGGCTGCCCTGTTTTCTGCCCCATACATTTCCCAATGCTTGTGCCATCCCAGGAGAGGGCCCCCGACTGGCAATGGGGGATCAGGGTCAGACTTGATTTAATTTAAAGCAAATAATGCAGCTTGATGGCTTTTTTCTCCCTCTGGTGGCTCAGGGGCCACAGGATGAGCAAAGACAGCGGTGGGAGGGGGGGGGGGAGGACGGGGGGAGGGGGGCGTACTTTGGCAGCGCTGGCTCACTCAGTAACTGGCTGGCCTGCAGCGCGTGCCTGCGCTCAGAGCAGAAAGGAGCAGAAATCTCTGCAGAGTGTGCGGCTCATTTCCCGAGGCGTGGTCTCTGACACTCACGGCCAGCAGCTGGTGCGGAGCTGTCAGGCTACATGAAGGCGCCAGCCAGGCCTCCCCCGCTCTGGGGAAGCTGCCCAGCCAGTTCTCCTTCACAGAAATCACCAGACCCTCTGCCTGGCCAGGCCCGGTGAAGGAGCCATGATGGGGCTCAGCCCCCAGAATGCCAGCTGGGACCATGGACTGGGCCTGTGAGGGAGCCTTTTAATACAAACCTTTACAGATGCCACTGAATCTCCCTCAAGACTTGCAAGGTGGCATAACCCTCTTGTCACCCAGGGCCACCTGCCCCTTAAGATGCAGACCTGATAGGCTTGACCCCCTCCGATGGCATGTCCAGTGCCTGGCCTAAGACTCCTGGGAATTCTGGGAGGTTCGCACTTTCTCTGGCTTCCCTGGGCTCTGATTCCCGGCTTCTGCTGAATTGTCCTCTCTGTATTGTGTCGCTCTTCCTATGACACCCCCCAGCACTGACCCAGGAGCGGGATGGCCCTTGCCCTCTGTATTCAGGCAGGCACGGAAGTTGAGTGGAGAGGTTTTCCTGAAGGTTTGTGGGCAACAGCAAGAAGCATGCATCTTCTCAGAGATGCAGAGGAAATAAGCAGTGGGCTTTGAAGTTCTTAAGAAGCTCCCAGGCAATTTCCCTCCCCTCAGCTTCAGGTCCTGTTGCTCCAGCCCCCCCTCCCCTTTTCCTAAACTAAGGTTGTTCTTTTCCTCCATGAAACGGATGCAGGTTGTGGTGAAGCAGTACCTTTCTTCCTCTGAAAGGACCGTTCCTTAGGGATGAGGACATGGGGGCTCAGACAGGCTAAGTAACTTTGCCGGGGTCACACAGCAGGTAAGAAGCAGAGCTGGGATGCCACTCGGATCTGTCTTCACTCACCGTGGCATTTCCTCCTGGGCTGACCGTGGGCTTGGCCTGCAGGAGGGGTCTGCAGAGGGAGGAGCGGGTGCTTCTGAGAAGGGGTCCGCATGGCCCCGGCAGGAAGCAGTGGTGCTACCTCCTCGTCATAGTTCCAGCAGCAGTGCCTGGAGTCCCGAGAGAACAGGCCATCCTGAGAGCCAGAGAGACTATGGGGTGGCTGGGCCTATACCAAGCCAGGGTGTGGGGTAAGGGCTGGCACAAGGCAGGATTCAGAAAGCAGCAGGCCCGGGAGGGTTCGCCATGCTAAAGTCTGTACAGCCAGCATTGCTTAACCACACAGCCAGCCTGAGGGGCAGTTATCCTCCCAGTTAACAGATAGGGAAACTGAGGCTCACAGTGGTCGAGTGATTTGCTCAGAGCCACGGCCAGTGAACAGCCAGCCTGGGCTCCCATCAGGAGTGTCCCCTAAGTTCTACCACTGGTCCTCTTCTCGGCATAGCCCGAGCCAGACGGGGGTGAGGGGCCGAGCTCATCAGGCCCTGGGTCCCGGGAGGGAGAGCTCAGGTCAGGCCTTGGCGCCTGCTCCCCGCCTGGGGTGGCCTCTGCTGCTGACCAGTGTCCGGTCTGCCATGGTGGCTCCAGGAAAATGTTCAGTTGCTGGCGGTGGTTGGTGAATCGGGTCTGTCCATTCCCACCTCAGGGACTCTGCCCTGTTCTGGAATATTCTCTCCTAGATTTCAACCTGGCAGTTCCCATCCCATTTTGGGGCTTCATTTCAGGTGGGTGGGTCCTCCTTGGAGAGTCCTGACCTCCCAATCCAAAGCACCCTCTCTACCTCCTCAACCTGCCATAGATTCTTCAAGGCTCTTGCCTGACATTCCTTCCTTCATTTATCCAATTATTATTCATTATCTGCCCCCTCCCCAAGCATGACAGTGTGGCCGAACCTGTGCTGTCCTCCGGGTCCCCAGCACCTGGGTCACGGCTCTCGCCAAACGTTTGGTGAAGGACTGAATGAGGGGCCGGCTCTGAACACCAGCAAAGGTGTCCATCCCAACATCCCTGTCTCTGTAGCCACAACCACCTCAGCGGTCACTTTTCCGCCCCATTTCCCCGTGAGAATCGCTGCGGGGGAATTCACATCTCAACCAGACGTCACCCAGGAACCCAAGACCCACCTGGTGGCCTCCGCCCTGGCTGACCAGGCCTTGACCCCGCCCTGTGAAGCCCTTCCCACCAGCCCTGCCCCGGATGCCCTCCCAGCGCTGCCATCTCCTCTTCTGCTCACCCACCTCGAGGCTTCAGGGAAACAAAAAATAGCTTTGGCCCATCACAACCTCAGGCACCTGGTTCCAGGTGGCCAAACCCTCACCAGGAGACGGAAGGAATGCGGGGCCCAGCGTGGGAGCCACTTGGAGGCCTGAGTAGGAGACCCTGACCTGGACCTGGGCCCCGAGGCTCCCGGCTCCATGTGCAACATGCTTGCCACCCCTGGGCCCCCATTAAATCCCTCTTCTGTCAAACAGATTCAGCCCCTTGTTCCCTTTAAGTGCCCTGCAGGGGGGCCGGGGATCAGTGAAATATAAAATCAGAAGCAAGCTGTGCTTCTCAGATGAAAAGTGCCCCGATCGGAGAGAGAGCCCCGGCCATCCGTCGCTTTGTCTGGGAGGTTTTTATGTGGGTGTGAAGCTTAGGGCCTGAAGAGAAAAGCACGGCTCATTCCATAGCGCTGTTACGGGCTTCCCCTGCAGAAGCAGACAGTCTGCGCAGCCCTGAAATGTTTTGACAGCTCAGGCAAATCCTCAGGAAAACCTGAGGCCGGAGCGTGCCAATGAGATGCTTATCGCTCACTTCCCACACCCCCTCGGTCCCAGGAGCTCCCCCCTGGCTGCTCCACAGGCCCCGCCGCCACCCTGCCCTCGGGGACCGCCGCACACGGCCCAGTTATGAATCAAGCTTGTCCTCCGGTTACGATGCAGGAAAATGGGATGATGAATTCATTTCCATCACCACACTGCCCATAAGTCACGGCTTGAAGGCCCTTTTTTTTCTTTTGGAGTTTCCAATGACAAAGATTTCATTATCCGAAGCAATAATTTTTAACCAGAGCAATGCGAGATTTCACTCTACCTGAATTAGGCCCATATGTGAGAGGGAAGCCGGAGAACCTCAGCGTTTGGAGGGGCAGAGAAGGGGGGAGGCCTCCTCTGTGCTCTGGTCCCCTCCCCCCATTCTTTTCCCTTTCTCTCCGTGAGGGTATTCACTCTCTTTGTTCTCTGTCCCTGCTCTTGAGCCAGCCCACCTCCTGGTGTTCTGCACCCCCGTGATCTTCTCCCCAGGCGGTAGCCCCTCCTCCCAGTGACAGCCGCCATACCTGGATTGACATTCTCTGCCCCTCTGCCTGCCTGTTCTCCCCTCCCCAGCCCCAAACCCCATCCTCACAGCCAAAGAGAGGCAGAGTGGCCTGTCTTAACCCTTCTCCTGATGAGGTGCCTCCTCAGTGTTGTTTTCAGATGGATCCAAAGGACTTTCTTCTACATGGAAAAGCAATTTCAAAACCACTGCAAGAGAGAAGATACCCAGGTGTTGGGCTCATCCTAACGCTCTGGATGTGCCACCTCCCACCAGGCCCCATCTGCATTTCTGCTCATCTTCAGCCTGAGGCCTCGAAGCCTGAAGTCTTAAGAAGCATAAGTAACAATATAAAGAGGGAACTAAGGGGACCTTCTACCGAAGCCTGGGAGGAGCCAGGACAGGGCGCGTGGCTCTCAGCCCTCCTGGAAGCTGGGCTGGCCTGGGAAGATGGGAACCCTGACCAGAAGGGCTCGCCCTGGCTACACGGGGTGCCTCTGGCATCCCCCTCCATCCACAGAGCCCCTGCTCCCCCTTGCCTGTCATCACAGCCCTGCAGGCCGCTGCTCTCCTCCACAGTCCAGGGACAAGCCAGGGTCAACTCACCCATTTGTCAAGTCCTTGGTGTCAAATTTGAAAGAGCCACATGCAGCAGGTCTGTGTTTAAACAGCAGCTAGTATTTATTGAATATTGACCAGGAGCAAAAGATAAAATCAATGCATAAGATGCAGGTCACTTTCTCAAAGAGCAAATGCAAAGTGTGGTTGATGCTGGGTTTTCTGAATTGCCAAACACCAGCTCCATATGTCCAACCTGTGTCCACACCTGGTAGAGTAAGTACCCAGGAAGAGGCCCCGACAGTTGCTTCAGGAGTTCAGGGGAGGAGGGGTCACTGGAGGTTGGAGTACCTTCACAATGTGATGCATCTACTACTTCTATCTCGTTCCAAAACATTCTCATCACCCCAAAAGGAAACCCGTACCCATTAAGCAGTCACTCCTCACTCCCCTCACCCCCCACCCACCCAGCCCTGGCAATCCTGATATGCTTTCTGCCTCTGGACATTTCAAATAAATGCAGTCGTGGACGTTAAAAATAAAACAGCCAGTTATTTTATCAGCAAAATGGCTTTATTCAGGAATGGCAGAGGAATTGCAATTCGAGACCTGAAAATGATGGCAAGTCAAAGAACAAAGAAGAGGGACCATCACTTTATGGAGAAAAAGGGGAGTTGGGTTGGGAGGAGCTGTTATCAATTAAATGTGCATCGGAGAAAACCAGAGTTCAAAGTATAGTCACTTCCCATTGTCTGAGTCATGGCAGTTTCTCCTTGGCTGGGTCTGTTGCTAGGCAAGTAGAAAACCATCCTTTCTCCTGAGAGTAGTGCAGTAAGCTTTTTTCTGTTGCAGTCTGCAGGGTGCCGTGAGCGGTGGTGTGTGAGAGCTCCCCCTTCATGATTCCCAACTCCATTTTCAATGACGCGCCCTTATTCACTTTCACAGAGTCATACCCAACGTGACTCCTAGTGTTGGCTTCGTTCACTTAGCATAATGTTTTCAAGATTCATCCATGTTATAGTCCATTCCTGTTTTATGGCTGAATAATATTTCATTTTATGTGTATGCCACATTTTGTTTATCCATTCATCTGGTGTGGGACAATTTTTTCCAGCTTTTGGCTATTCTGAATAATGCTGCTATGAACATGCATGCACAAGTATTTGCTTGAGTCCCTGCTTTCAATTTGTGTACACCTTGGAGTGGAATCATTGGGTCGTATAATAATTCTATGTTTAACTTTTTGAGGAACCTCCTGTTTTCCACAGGAGCTGCGTCATTTACATTCCTATCAGTGGAGAATCCTCAGACAGCAAGTGGTAGAAGATTCACCTGGGGGTTTTACGTTTTGTGGGGGAGGCTAAGATGTAGGGTCCTTCCTGCTGCTCCTAGGGCACCCAAGTTTCCCACCCCCAGCACCCAGAACAGTGTGGACTCAGAGAAGGCCCTCGGAGTCTGAGGCATGAAGAACGAGGGAGGGAGGGGCACTGGGAAGGTGCTCATTTAGAAGGCTTTGAGACCCAGAGTTCTGAGACATGACAGAGCCGCATTGAAAATCAAGGCCAAGCGCCTGAGACTGGGCAGGTTTCCCCACTCGGGCTCCTTCTGCGGGCAGCAGTCCGGGAGCGGACACCTCTGCAGATCCCATTACTGGAGATCGGGCTGCAACATGAAATGATGAAAATGTAAAACATGAGGAACATGCTGTAAATCACTTATTGGCAGCCGCTCGCCTCCCAGCCACGCCTGATCCGAGCGTGATGGTGCACCGCTCAGGATTTCCTCAAGGCCTGGACCAGGCTTTCCCCGCGGGTGCCAAGATCCTGACCTGAGAACTGAAACCATGTGAGGAAAACACCCCGGGGCCTGACTCATCCTGTCCTCCGCCCGGGAGCATCGCCCCCCTGTCTCTCCTTGGCGTCGAGCCCGCCAGCCCCAGGCCTCGAGGAACCCCCTGCCCCTCCACGCCTGCACTTCCTGGTTTTGCGAAATGATGACACTTGGCTGGACTAGCCGCCCAGGCTCTCCAGCTCCTTCCAGATGTGTGCTTGAGTCACAGGATTCCCTTCAGTCCTGGCTCTCCTCACCTGGTCCCATGGAGGAAATTGGGAAACAGCGAAGAAGTGAGCAGCTCAATGAGGCCCGGCAGGCTGATGTCTGCAGCGAGGTGCCCGATGCCCTGCCACTCTAGGCTGGGTCAGTAAGAAACAAGGACGCCTGGAACATAGGATTCCAAGCACTCGTGGCCTGCCCTCCAATGTGCAATGGCTCCCTGGAAGCAACACCCAGATTAAAAGTCAAGCGAAGAAGGAGAGCAAAAGGATGGACTGGCTGGCTGGTTTCTAAAGGGACTCCCCCTGATGCCTCTACATAGTTTGTCTTAAGTGGGATTCTCTCTCCACACACTTGTGCCATTTCAGAGTATTGTCTGATGTGGAGGTTAACATTTATAGCTTTGCTCACAAGCTGGACTTTCTCACTCCCTGATTGAAGCTGTCCCCTTCAGCCCAGCTTGGCTTGGCCACCAAAGCAAGCCCTGAGCAGGAGGAGGGCGGGGCATGAAGAGAGAGAGCAGGGGAGCTGAGGGCCAAGCGGCCAGTGGGCTGCAGCTGAGCTCTGGCCAGGAGGAAGGCCAGCGAAAGAAAAGAAACCCTGTGCGCTCCTCTCAGCTCTGGGCCTCAGTCTCCTCCTGTCTACAATGAGGACCTCAGACCAGGTGATCTCTGAGTCTCCCCAGCTCCCAAGTTCTAGGTTATGGGCTTCAGGGAGCAGCTGCATATTCATGAAGCTCTGGGCAGGCCAGAGCCAAGAAGCACAACCCAATGCCCCTCCCACCCGCTATATATAGAGCAGTGATGGGCAACCTTTTGAGCTTGGTGTGTCAAACTTCGCCAAAACACTGAGCATAACTCGGGTAGTGTGTCACTTTGAGGAAAAAACTAACTCCAAGACTCTAGTCGCAAATGTTTCATCCTCAGGAGCAGCAAATGTTTCATCCTCAGCATGCGGCCGCGTGTCATCAGAAATGGCTACGCGTGTCAGTGCTGACACGCGTGTCATAGGTTCGCCATCACTGATATAGAGCAGTGATGGTGTCGTGGTCCACACACAGCTGGGCAGAACACTTAGTTCCCCATCTCTTCTCTCCTCTTTGTTCTGAGGGCCCAGGACCCTTCTAAGTGCATGGGGTGGGGGTGGGGGTGGGGGTCAAATCATTTAGCAAAGCAGGGATCCAGGACTGTCAGTAAGACTATGGCTATAATGAAGTAAAAGGTCAATGCATCCAAAGATTCCATCCCTGTTCACCAAATATATCGGCTAGAACAGCTTTACCATGTGAGGAAATGTGGGGAAAGCAACTGTCTTAGAGTCCTTTCATTATTAACCCACAGTGCTGGGCACAGAGTAGGTTTTAATAAATGTGTGTGAGTTTGTTCCCAAGAGTTGTCCCAGGAAAGGAAAACCAGTATGTCCTTTACCTGTGGCTGCAAAACAAACCAGCCACAATGCAGTGGCTTAAAGTAACAACGATTTATTCTTTCTCATGAATCTGTCGGTGGACTGGGCTCAGCTGGGCGGTTTAGCTGGGCTCGCTCAGCAGCTGCATTCACCTGGGACTTGGTTGTGGCTGGAATGCCCAAGATGACCTCTTATTCTCCAGGGCCTCTCTCCATGGCCTCGCATTATTCAGTGGTCTAGCCTGGACTTCCTTACAGCATGGCGGCTGGGCTCCAAGAGGAACCATTCTGAGAAGACAAGCCCTTTGTGCAAGGACTGTACCAAGCCTCTGCTTGCCTCAGACTTGCTAATGTCCCATGGGCCAAAGCAAACCAGATGACCAACCCCAGAATCAATGTGGGTGGGACCACACAAAAGTGTGAATTCTGGAAGACATGGTCCATTGGAGGCAACCAATGCAATAATCTACCACAGCTGGCGAATCCCTCCTGGTGGGGACAGAGCCATGCCGCCTGGAGCCATCCTCCCTCTTGCTGGGATTCCTTTTCAGATCGTGGAGGATAAGCAGGGGCTGTCACTGGCATGCATGCATTCATTCCTTAACTCATTCATTCATTCACTGAGCACAGAGCCTGAGCACTGCCATTCTGGGACACTCAGTGGGTCAAGGGGTATCAGGGACACTCAGTGGGTCAAGGGGTAGCCCCGACTACCAATAGCAGCACATGCATGTCATCCTACATTCTTGTGAGCCACGGGACCACCTTTTCCTCACTGGGGCGCAGTGGTGTCATGCAGTAGTTCAGAGCATGGACTCTGCAGGCAGAGGGCTTGGCTTCGGGTTCCAGCTGTGCCTCATCCCAGCTCTGTGAACTCGGGCAACCTGCCTGACCTTCCTGAGCCATGGTTCCCTCGTCTGAATTCTCTTGAGGATTCCATTCTTTAATTCCGGTAAAGCACTCGGAACAGCACCTGGCATGAAATAACCAGCAGGCTAGTAGTTGCTAATATTCACGATGCATTCCTACAGAAAGCAATTCGTTTCAAATCACAAAAACTATATCCAGGGGTGGGCAAGAGTAGTGTACAGCTGCGAGTATGCAGAACAGAGTTAATAAAGATATTGTAATCATCATCACCCAGATGCCTTTTTCCATAGGAACAACTGTAAACCTACTTTTACCCACCACTGTATGCTCAATGTAAGAAGAAAAAAACCAACCTTGAAAAGTGAAAAAATAAAAGAAAGAAAAAAAAACTGGCCACCACGATCCCACGATCTACCAACTGCACGGCACGTGTGCTGAAATATACACACATGTCCCTTCTTGTCTTTACAAAAAAATTGTATGTAGCTACTCATACTATTCATAGCCTGTCAATCAAAACTTAACAACATGTCAAAAACATTGGCCATAAATGCTATTCTACGATTTGATCTTACTAGTACTGGCTGCTTGCATTTCATTGTTTGACCAATCACTTATTGTGAGACATTAAATGTAAAGGGTGCTGTGATGAACATCTTCATATATGGCCCTGAGTATGTCCTCAGGAGAAATTCCTAGGAGAGGACACACTCCATTTGAAGGGCATGTCCCGCTTTAGGGCTGTTTGATTCAGATACTGCGGGACTGGCCTGGAGAGAACGCGTGAACCGCCCTGGAAGGCACACCACAGCAGAAGAACATGCGCATGTCCTCACTGGCCATGGGGTCAGCCTCTTTCTCACTGGAGAGCAACTGGCCAGCCTCAAGAGCCATGATACCCTGAGCAGGGACATCTGCTGTGGCCTGGCCTTCCCTGAGGCAGCACGCAAGGCCGGAGCCACCTCCAGAGCCTTCCGCGCCATAACCACTAATGTGCTCAGGTCTCCACCGGACCCTCCAGCACCCCTCCCCATGCAGGAACTTCTCTGGATTTGATATCTACTCTCCAGCTGGTGACCCCCAATGCACACACCAATCTATGATGCCCGTCTCCAACCCGGACCTGTGTGTCTGCCTGACTGTCCCACCAGGTCCTCAGACTCGTCTGGCCTAACCCAGCCTCCTTGCCTTCCCCATAACCTGCTCCTGGAGCAGCTGTTTGGGCAGGTGCACGGGCTCCGGGGCTCGGGCAGCCTGGGTTTGACTTCTGGCCCTGCCACTCTCCAGCCAAGTGGCTGCAGTTTTTCTCAGCTGAGGGATAGGGATGGTAATCCCGGCCTCTCGGGGCTGTGAGGATTCGGTGGGTTGACTTCAGATCCTGGCACAGAGTCAATTCTACCTAATAATAGACAAATATGCAAATTGACCATACCTCCGACACACCCACAAGCCACGCCCACCATCCAATCAGAGCGAGCATGCAAATTAACCCAAACCAAGGTAGCTACAGCCACAGAGAGCAAGGTTTCCTAGGTAACAGAGGAAGCCAAGCTTTCCGCCTGCCCTGGCCAGGCCTAAGCCTCCACTCAAGCTACAAAGTTTCAATTATAGAAAGTAAACAAATTCAAACAAATGGCGGCAGGATGGAGCTTGAGAGAGCAGGCCAGGGTTGCCACTGGCAACAGGGGAAGCAAAGCTTTCGCACACCCTGGCCGGGCCCACCCGCTTAAGGCAACAAAGTTTCAATTATAACCCCAACACAAATGGCTGCAGGCCTCGGAGGGAGCCCCAGGCTTGGCTCTGCTCCAGGCTACAAAGTTTCAATTGTAGAAGGAAAATAAATTCCAGATACCAGGGCCTCTGCTTGGGTTGCCAGGGGGTGTGGCCAGCCTGCAAACCACCACAGGCCCCTTGCTCAGGCCGCCCCACGCCCCAAGGGAACCCCCACCTGATCTGGGACACCCTTCAGGGCAAACCAGCCCCCAACCCTGTACCAGGCCTCTATCCTATCTAATAAAAGAGTAATATACAGATTGATCATCACTGCAACACACAATATAGCTGCCCTCATGTGGTCAAAGATCCTGCCCCCATGTGGACACAAGATGGCCACCACAAGATGGCCAACAGGAGAGTGCAGTTGGGAGGCACCCAGCCTGCAAGGGAGGGCAGTTGAGAAGGACCAGGCCTGCAAGGGAGCGCAGTTGGAGGTGATCAACCCTGCAGGAGAGGGCAGTTAGGGGTGACCAGGCCGGCAGAGGAGGGAAGTTGGGGGAAAACAGGCTGGCAGAGGAGCAGTTAAGCATCAACCAGGCTGGCAGCGGAGTGGTTAGGGGGTGATCAGGCTGGCAGGCAGAAGCGGTTAGGGGCAATCAGGAAGGCAGGCAGGCAAGCAGTTGGGAGCCAGCAATCCTGGATTGTGAGAGGGCAGTCAGACATCCCTTGAGGGGTCCCATATTGGAGAGGGTACAGGCTGGGCTGAGGGACAACCCCCCTCTGTGCACGAATTTCGTGCACTGGGCCTCTAGTGCTTAATAAATGGTAGCAAGAGCAATGTTGTTGTTTTTTATTGTTACTACCCAGTGTTCCATTTGGAAACCTCCTCATCATTCTATCTCCTCTGGGCTCTCTGCTCCTTCACAAACCCAGGAATTAAACCTCAGAAGTGGCCCCTGAGGCTCTCCAGGCTGCCCTGCCCCAGGCATGCCCGCATCAGTGGGCTCCTGCATCCTACCCCACAGCACACAGCACACAGCGCATGCCTGGAGGGAGAGCCGCCTGAGTGAAGAGTGCCCCGGTTCCAGCTCTAATGACCTGTGTGACCTGGCAGGTCACTTCCTCCACTTTTTCTCGCTGGGCCCTGCTTCCTCATCTGTAACATCATCCCCAGGGGCCCCACAGTAGGGAAAGGCTGCGACTCCCCCATCCCTTCCCAGGTTCCTGCTGGGGGGAGCTCGGGAGCCTGGCCACGGAACTCAGGCAGGCAGATTCTGAGAGGGAGGGGAGGGAAGTGGCAGCTGCAGTGATAACTCCTCTTTTATCTCCTAAACCATCAAACCCTCCCCGAGATTTCTGGACTACTGTCCCTCGGCTGGCTCGGAGATTTATTGGCTCTTCCAGTATTTTCTTTCGTAGATCTGTAGAGCAAGCTCCAACTCGGCAAGCACTGCCTATGCAAAGACCTTAAACCACATGTTTGTTTTCCTAAGCTATAAAAAGTTTATAGGGGGAGCCGGCTCCTTGTCCAACACCATGCTCAGCGTTGCTACTGCATTCCACTGGAAGACAGAGGACTCTGTGTCAGCCTGGGGCCGCGGAGTAGGGGGAGTAAGGCTGTCCAGCCCCCAGTGGGGAGGGCACAGGGCAAGGGGCAGGACAAGGTGCAAACCCATGGGGTAGAAGGTGCAGTGGGGAGGAAGGTTGTGGGGGGGGGGGGCGGTGCAGGATGGGGTGTGGTAGCAGCAGACAGCAAAGCAACATGATCAGAAAGCAGAAGGTGCTGGTTTATCCCAGCGTCTGCTCTTCGGGTCTCACTCCTATTGGAGCAGCTCTGGGGACACTGAGTCAGCAGAAACACTGGGGCTGGCTCTGGCTGAAGCCCACCTCTAACACAGTCCCTTTATCCGAGAAATATGGAGTCATGGATGCTTGACTCTGGAATAACCTACCAAGAGCGGACACATTTGCCTAGTTGTTCTCTAGGTTTGGACTGATCTCAGCCATCTGTTTACTCATTTCCACAAGCCCAGTGCTCTATGAGAATCAGATGTCCACCGTGTCATTCGGAACTCAGGCACCAGCATCTGTTCTGAGACATGATGCGTGTTCCACCAGCTTGGCATTTCGGGGATCCTGATATGGACTGAGCCTTTGAGAGGAGACTATTCCTACTTGGAATGCAGGTCCAAGTTTTCCCACTGAGCTGATGCCCAGAGCTCTCAGTGGACAACGTAAGTGGCTCTGGGACCCCAGCATCTATAACACCTCCTGTCTGGACCCATAAGGCTTGCTGAGTCTGGGTCCTTAACACTCCAGGCCCATCTCTTGTTTTGCCTCATCCTGAGACCGCACAGGGGTCGTATCATCGGAGGAAGGAAGCAGGAGGTGTGTGAAGTCCCTTAGTCCTTACTCCAGCTGCACAGTTTGAACACAGCGGAGGCAGGGGCAGAACTGGGTGACCTTAAGGGTCTCTTCCAACCCTGAGTGGTTCTTAGGAAAAGAAGAAAACTCAACCTTCTCTATTACAAATACTAGTATTTCATATGCTCCTTTATTGTCCTGAAAGGAAAGGAAATGGTAATATGTATCTACACACACAATTTTAGGTCAACATCATAACTAATTAGAAAGAAAGAGATTTAAGATACATTCATATGTATTGCCATATGCAAATGACTACTCTGGGAGAACTGAAAAAGCACAGCGGCCCCCGTGAATAGACCCCTGTGCCTGCTATACCACCAATGCCAGGGATGCAGGTGGGTCATACTGGGATTCAAAAACCACGAGCAGCACCCAGCCAGTGTGGCTCAGTGGTTGAGCATCGACCTATGAACCAGGAGGTCACAGTTCAATTCCCAGGCAGGGCACATGCCTGGGTTTTAGGCTCGATCCCCAGTAGGGGGCGTGCAGGAGGCAGCCGATCAAGGATTCTCTCATCATTGATGTTTCTTTCTCCTTTTCCCTTCCTCTCTGAAATCAATAAAAATATATTTATTGAAAGAAAGAAAGAAAGAAAGAAAGAAAGAAAGAAAAAAAGAAAGAAAGAAAAAAGAAAAGAGCTATCTATAGCATGTCTATGGACAACAAATTTTAACTAAACCTTGTATATTGTTGAAGTATAATCTTATCTCAATTTATGTACACGTTGCATTCCTGGGAAAAGTCAATGCACTCTAAAACCATGGGAAAATAATTTTATTGGGTTCTGGTATAAGATGAGGAAAGCAGGCTTTTCACTTCCAGGAACAACTGTCCAAGCTGGACATTTGCCAGCTGTGCAGGCCACGGAATAATTCCTCTTATAGGACAGTCTCAGGAATGGTGTCCTTTGGCCCACTGACTAAAATGCCAGCTGTGGCCCCAGCTGGTGGTACCACCCTGTTCAGAATGGCTGAATTGGAGTCTCCTCGCTGCCCAGGACTTCTGGAGGCAGGAGGCGGGGACACTGGACCTATAGGATTAGTTAGGACATCACTCTGGTTTGCTGGAGTAGACGTGGTGGTAGCTGTGTTGGAGCACCAAGGACATCCCCTGACCAACCCCCAGCCCCAGCTTTGTCTGTCACACGGTCCTCCGCCTCTACACCAGCCCCAACATCTCAGGTCTCGTTTAGCTTTAGATCCATTTATAAGCCGGGCTGGTGGCAGCACTGAGGGCCCAGGAGTGGCCTTCTCTACATGGGATGCTTTCAGAACTTTTGGACCAGACAGTGTCTGTATGTAATACTTGCAGTGGCTCTTCTTTAACCCTCTACCCCCAGTCTAACCACAAAGGCTTATAATCAGGAACCTAAACAGAAAAATAAACCAAAAGATCCCATGACCTAGGCAAGTTGCTTAATAATTCTGTGTCTCGTTTTCCTCATCGGTAATGGAAATAATATTATAGGGATAATATTAGCCTTATAAGATTGCTGTGAGAATTAAATTAGATAATAGTGATGCAAGGGCTTTTCAGACTTGAAAGCACAAATGTAGGGCATTGCACCTCTATGTTCTTTGCAGTGCTATTTACAATAGCCAAGATTTGGAAGTAAACCAAGTGCTCATCAATAGACAAATGGATAAAAAAGCTGTGGTACATACTAGTATATACCATGGAATATGTCCCAGCCATAAAAAAAGAATGACATCTTACCACTTGCAACAGCATGGATGGACCTAGAGGATATGATGCTAAGTGAAATACATCAGATAGAGAAAGACAATACCATATGATTTCACATATATGTGGAATTTAAAGAACAAAATAAACAAACAAAACAGAAACAGAGTCATAGCCTCAGAGAACATGTTGATGGCTGTCAGACAGGAGGGCTGGGGAGCTGGGTGAAAAAGGTGAAGGGATTAAGAAGTACATATTGGTAGTTACAAAATAGTCACAGGATGTAAAGTGCAGCTTAGGGAATATAGTCAATCATAATAATAAAAGGCTAATATGCAAATGGTCATCATGCTGTGATGTTGTAACAACTGATCAGCAGGGACCTGAGGCTGCGTGGTGCCGGGCCGGATGGGGGACCTGAGGCCTCGCCCCCCACCCTGGCACCCAGCCGGGAGACCTGAGACTGTGCCCCCTGCCTGGCAGGGCTTGACAAGGGACCTCAAGCCTCACCCCCCACCCGACGGGGCTTGACGGGAGTGGGGCCAGCCGGGTCTGGGTCTCACCCAATGGGGGTGGGGCCGGCTGGCTCTGGGTCTGGCGTGATTTTGAGGCACATGTGGGAGGGCGGGGACTTGACTCTGGGTCCCACCATGCGCTCCAGACTCTGACAGGAGGGAGATTTTCATATACAGTTTACTAATTTTCTTTCATCTCTGACACTTCTATTATAAAGGGCAAATAGCAATATTAAAATATTTCCTTTAATTAATTCCCTTTTAATGTGCACGAATTTTGTGCACTGGGCCACTAGTAATATTATAATAACTTTATATGGTGCTGGTTGGGTACTAGACTTATTAGGCAGGTCACTTTGGAAATTATATAAATGTCTAACCACTATGCTGTACAACGGGAACTGTTATAAAATAATATTGAATGTCAACTGTAAATGAAAAGTAACATAACAAATGTAGGGTGATACTACTCTTTTATTTTACAGTATTAACACTAGTTCACTGAGAACATCTAAGAAACATCCAACTAGTGCTGACCACAGCCCATCCTTTGGCCTCAGGGGAACAAGCCAAGCTCCCCTGGCCTGGCCTGCACGCTCTCCTCCTGCACAGGGCTGGCCCGCAGGGGGCGCGCCCCACCTGT
Source organism: Eptesicus fuscus (assembly GCF_027574615.1). Lineage (NCBI taxonomy): Eukaryota > Metazoa > Chordata > Mammalia > Chiroptera > Vespertilionidae > Eptesicus > Eptesicus fuscus. The sequence goes on along the minus strand of NC_072482.1, from coordinate 14,410,439 downwards.
GGGAACCTGAGTGGGCCGCCAGCAGAAGGGGGAGCTGGCTGTTCTGGAACATGAGGGGCTCCCCAGAAGGTGGCACAGCAACCGAACACCAAACAATGACAATGGCTTTCATACAGCTTTGCAGGGTATAAGACTTTGATTCTATTTCCTTTTTCAATTCTCACTACAGCCCTGGTAGAGAGGCGGCAGATATAAAATCAGACCCATTTTACAGGGTAGGAAACTGAGTTCTGAAATGATTTCTGACCCCCAGGAAGGGGCAAAGCCAGAAGAGAACCCAGGCTGACCCCCTGTCTACTGCGCTCTCTGCCCTGAGCAGAGGGCTTCACCCAAACAATTCTAGATGATTGCCGTGACTGAGGCGCCGCTGACAGTGGAGTGGGAATCCCGGGGATACTGTCAGGTGACCTTACAGCTACTCCCAGTTGCTCAGGTGGTTCAAATCCGAGCTCTGCCTGTTACAAGCTGTGTGACTGGGGCACTTTACTTACCCTCCAGGGCTTCCCCATCTGCAAGCAGAGGTAGCAATGTCTACCTCATCAAGATATAAGACACCTGCTCCCTAGGGGGCTCAATACATCTGAGCTTCAAAAAAGCAAGGCCAAGTTCCAAGGGGGCAGAGCCAGGCCTGGGACATTCAATCCAGGGTACAGTTACTGGGGAGTCTTCCCCAACCCGAGGGAGATGTCTAGAGCTGAGAGTGTGACCGTGACATAGTGAGAAACAAGACTAAAGAGGCAAGCTGGGACTGGAGAGTGCAGGGCTTTGGAGCCCCAAAGAGAAACAGAGCTGAGACTGGCTGTTCCATTTGCTTGCAGTCCTCCAGCGTTCCTACCCGCTCACTGCCTCAGGCTCGCAGCGGGCTCATGGCCCCGCTCAGGCTACTGGTTTCCCTTCCACTCATCCTGTCCTTCCTCCTGTGGCCTGGCCCAAGGTCCCTACCCTTCCGGCCTTCCCCCTGGGCCCCAGGGGCAGCGGGGAATTGAGGGGTGGCACCTGCTGCCTCTTGAACAGCCTCACACCACGCCTGTGTGCTGCTTTAGGCCTGTCTGGAGGCCACCCCTCTGGCCTGGGTTGGGGTTTCTGCGGCCTCGTTCACTGGCTGACACGTTTTTGGTGCTGATCTCTGTCCTGGTAAAAGCCACGGGCGCGTGGGCCTCGCCGGGGCCCCCTCAGCTCTGCGACCTTCCCATGGCTCCGCTGCGGCTGTGCTCGGCCAGTTTGGATTTGCGATCAAACTGGAAGCACTGGAGAGGATGCAGCTCGAAAAGACCGAGGGCCCCACGTTCTGACTGAGAAAGAAGGAAACGCAATTCAGGCTCCTCTCCCAAGCCTGTTTCCTGGACCCCTCCCTGGGGCTGGGGGTGGAGGGAGGAGGTGAGATGAACATTGGTGCCCAGCCATGAAATCCCTGGGAGAGTGGGTCCACAGGCAGAAAGGAACTTGGCCTTACTCTTTTGAAGCTCAGATGTATTGAGCCCCCTAGGGAGCAGGTGTCTTATATCTTGATGAGGTAGACTTTGCTACCTCTGCTTGCAGATGGGGAAGCCCCGGAGGGTAAGTAACGTGCCCCCGTCACACAGCTCGTAACAGGCAGAGCTCAGATTTGAACCCAAGTTTATTTCCTGCAAAAACGTTTTCCTTTTCAGCCATTCTGTGCAGCCTCCCTGATTTAAAGGGCCGCAGGCTAAAGCGGGACCTGCGGCCTTCCTCACAGCAGGGCTTGGCTGGCATGTTCAGGGCTGGGCCACGCCGGGCAGCACATCTGTCTCTAAGACGGGAGGAGGCTTACTGTGGGCCTCTGAAGGTGTGGAGGCAACGCCCAGACAATCAGCCACGCAGGAAATGCTTTCAACACTTCAGGGCTTATCCCCAAAATTCCCGCAGTGTGTGCTTTCTACCCCATAGTGCATCAGATTTGCTTTCATAGAAAAATGTTTGAAAGGTGCAACGCTTGAATGAAATTGACCTTCCAAGGGCCTTCCTTATTTATCCAGGACCTGGGGCTGGGTCCTCAGGTAGTGTTTTAATAGTAGCCATCCTAATGGGTGTGAGGTAGGTGATGCATAGTTTTATATGTGCTTATTTATTAAGACCTTAAATAGCAAGCTGAAGTACTGATGGGTGTAAATAGTATTTTTTAAATATATTTTTACTGATTTTAGGAAAGGAGAGAGAGAAACATCAATGACAAGAGAGAATCATGAATCGGCTGCCTCCTGCACGCCACACATTGGGGATCGAGCCCGCAACCCAGCATATGCCCTGACCAGGAATCGAACCATAACCTCCATAGGTCGACGCTCAACCACCGAGCCATGCTGGACGGTCTGTAAGTAGTATTTCTTGATACACACAACTGTCATTTAAAAGTACCTGTGAATTCCACTGATGATAGAGACGACATTTAAAAAGAACACTAAAGAGTGGGGGTTGGGCAAAACAGGGGAAGGGGGGCGAAAGGTGCAAATTTCGAGTTCTGAGATAAGGAAGTGCTGGGGATGTCATGTCCCCATACAGCGTGGTGACTACGGCTAACAATGCTGTGCTGCACATTGGAAAGTTGCCAAGAGAGTAGATCTTAAAGTTCTTATCACAAGAAAAGAACGTTAATTATGGTGATGGGTGTTAATTAGACTTATTGTGGGTATCATTTTGCTATATGTACGAACATTGAATCATTATGTTGTACACCTGTTACTAATATAATGTTAAATTTCAATTATATCTCAATTTTTTAAAATGGAATGCTGCCCTGGCCGGTTTGCTCAGTGGTTACAGCGTTGGCCCTCAAACCTGGGTTACAGGATCAATCCCTGGCCATGATCGGGGCTTGTGTGGGAGGCAACCAATCGCTGTGTCTCTCTCACATCAATGTCTCTCTCTCTCTCTCTCTCTCTCTCACCCTCTTCCTCCCTCCCTTTCATTCTCTCTAAAAAAAAAAATCAATGGAAAAAATACCCTTGGGTGAGAATTAACAAACACACACACACAGAATGCTGAATTTCAATTTGAAGTGAGTAAAAGTAAAAATGTACTTTTTTTCTCATCCAAATTCGTGGGCCCCTTCAAATCGTGACCCCAGGTTAAGAAAACGTGTGCTGGAGAGATTCCTGGGGGAGGATCCGGAAACCTGACAGGTTGAAGCTACAGGGAAAGAGCTGCTAGAGTGGTAGGCCCAGCCTCCAGCCCCCCGGTTACCTGGCAGCATGACGTGGGCTGAATACATCAAAAAATCCCCCCATGGCCAGGGATGGACTCGAGCCCTGATGACAGTCACTGAACAGGGTTTGCACACCCAGCGTATTCACACACTTACCCTCTACAGCCCCTCGCTACCCCTCCCCACCACTCTGAACCTTGACCTCCAGGTGCTCCGGAGTATGGAGAACATCACCCTCCAGGTCACATGGTCCCCCTGGGAACTCCTGGCTGCAGAGGAGGCGAGGGGTTGCTCTGTCCAGAGGGTCACTCCACTGTCAGAAATGAGGCTGAAGCCAGAGGGTCTTTCAAAGCCCAGAAGTCAACCACCCAGGCCTCCGCGCCACATCTTGAAGCATTTTTACTATCAAGAAGGATCTGCATGCAAATTTCACAATCTGTCTGCCGGATCTCTTTGGCAAAGAGTGTTGGAACCATGGCATGAAAGGAAATCCAGAGAGACAGGGGAATGGGTGTGGATGACTGCTAATGGGACCCCGAGTCCCGGGGCTGTCAGCCCTGTCTCTCTTAAGCACACGTTTGGAGTTCAAGTTCAGCGAGGTGAAGGTGTGTACTGATTTGTTGATTTTTGGGAGGAAAACAGAAAGGAAAGACCAGAAAAAAACCAAATCAGTCATCTTTTGGAGCCTTTATTTAAAAAAAAAAAAAATCATTATTTTAACCATTCATATATTCAGTGAGGGTCAGAGCTTATTTTCAAACACTAGGTTGTGGGAATGTTATAAACAATTTTCCTCATATGCTAAAAATTATTTCTTTGTGTTCTGCTACACACAGTACGTATTTGAAAGGAAAGTGACTCTGAACAGGAGGATTTTGCTGTACAACTCCTGTTACTGATGTTTTTTTCCCAACAATTTTTTCTTCCTCAAGATGGAAAATTAAGCTGAAAATTATAATAGCAACACACCCAATATACCTGGGATAGCTGGCTTCACAGTTTGGGAGTAAAAATATAATTCTCAAAATGTCGTGAACAGCGGTGCTTAAGGCTCCAATGTGTTGACTCTCTCTCTCTCTCTCTCTCTCTCTCTCTCTCTCTCTCTCTCTCTCTCCCTCTCTCTCTCTCTCCCTCTCTCTCTCTCTCTTCTTTCCTTCCTTCCCATAACCTCCCCTTCTTAGAGAAACTCCAATCTGTCGATCTGGCTGTTCTTAATGACCCCAGCTCTGTAGGGAATTCGAGTCCCTCTGCCTGTGGCTCCTGCCTTCGTACAGGAACCGCTGGCTGGTAATGAGGGTCTGAGCTCTGGTCACAGCCACTCCCCCAGTTTTATTTCAGGATTAGAGTTCAGGCTTCAGATTCCTCCATGACTTGAAATCTCCAGGAGGAACTGAGGTTTCTCCCAGAAGACCCGAGCCCCTTATACAAATTTGCTCACATCTTCCCAGTGTTTCCTGTCAGTCATACGCCAGCTGCCCGAGTCATCAGCTTGCTGCAGATGGCGTACCGGTTATCTTGGCCAGGTAACAAGCCACCCCGTCGTGACTTCAAACAATAACCATTTATTTGCTCATGATTCTACCGTTTTGAGGCTGTGTTGAGGCTGAATACATCAAAAAAGCCACACTCGCACGCCTGGTCCTTCAGTGGCCATGGCTGGACCAGCCCAGAGCCGGGGGGTAGGGAGGAACCTTTGCCCCTGGAGGGGAGTCTGACTTGCATGGAGCAGCTCAGAGTGTTAAGTCTCAGAAGCTGCCAGGCCTCTTCACGCCTGCACTCAGACATTCCAGAATGTTCCTTCCACAGGTCAGCCCAGAAGGCACCCAGCCTTTCAATGCCCGGAGGGATGGGAAGAACTGTGACTGGTGGTGTTTGCAGACAGTCTACCCCGGTTAGAATAAGTCTTACCCCTGGACAATCTTCCAGAAGTGACAGCTGCACTCCAAACTGGCCGTTCCCACGATGGCGTGAGAGGAGGCATGAGGGCTCGCTCCCAGGTGTTTCTGAGGGCAGGGCACAGGGGCAGCTGTGGGGCAAGTGGGGCAGGAGGGCACCAGCGTTGTTCTGAAAGGCAGCTCTCTGGACCCTCTCTCCAGGGGCTCAGCCCCTCTCCCCCGGCCGGCCGGCTCAGGGACTGGCTTTAGGAAGCCTCAGCAAAACTGGAACTGAAAACAAGAAAACGCTCCCCTGAGGCTGCGGAGACCACCTCACACAGTGTGAATACCATCAACATCGTAAGTAGTTCAGAGAAACAGCACTTTGGTTGGTAGGTCATGGGGCCTGATCAAAGGCAGGGGTGGGCGCGGAAAAGTGGGAAGGACAGCAGCTGCCTGCTGTCTGCAGGGCACTTGGAGTCTTTCCTGTCACTTACTCAACCCATCGCATCAGCCCATAGCTCAAACCCTAACTCATGACATTTGCACTTCCCCACGGCCACTGTTTATCTAAGACAGCAGACAAGTCCTCCACTGGAAATGGGACTCCTCTGGGTGTGGCTGGGATGCACGGGGGCAGGGTCACTAGGAGCACCTGTGCCCACAGGAGCAAGGCGCACCTGGGAGAACACAGCCCTGGAGACAGGCAGCCCCAGGGCCCAACGTGACGGTGACCGAGCCACCAAAACAGGCCTCACAGAGGGCAGCCTGGGTCTGAGGAGAGTTCGTGCTTGGTTCGTTTCTGGGACCTAAGAAGATAGAAGGCTGAGGGCAAACAAGCTGTTTCAGTAAAAGACCTGGAGGCAGAGCTGATGGGAGCCTGCAACCCAAACAAGAGGGGCTGCTGCCCCACAGCCCAGGGGCTGTGTCTACGGGACGACCCCCAGAAATCCTCGGGGGAGGGGGGGGCAGTGAGATGTGGTTCTTGTCGTTAATGAGCTTCGAGCCTGGGGAGACCGGGACCCCAGGGGAAACGATCAGTTCTGGAAAAGCTCCGTAAATGAAAGCAGGGCACATTCACTCGTAATTGTCGCTCTGGGTTATGGACCTGCGTTCAGGTTGTGAGATACCCAAAGGGAAAGGGAGAAAACTCCCTATTCACTTGAGCGATTGGTGACCACAGACCTACCCATGAACTAAGGGGTCCCACTGAGACTGGTGCCAGCCTTCCTGAAGACGAGGAAATCCTGGAGCTTAGGGCGGGACACCAGACAGTGGCTCCCGCTGGCATTTCTCATGCCCCCTGTGCTGTCAGGTGACTTGGGAGTTCACGTGACCTCCCTGTCTGAAAGTCGCTGGGGAATGTGTCTAAAAGCAGTTTTCAGTGATGACTCCAGCATCTCCTACCAATTTAGTGGCTCTCAAACAGTGTGAGGCCAGAAGTCAAAATTCATCAGTGGACAGGAACTCAGTGCAAATATCTGCTGAACTTTCAGGTTAAGACCTGATTCTGCTGCAGGTTCTTCCAAGTGCCTGTGGGTTTTGGGTAAAGCCGTTATGCTACATATTTTTTAAAAAAACAATAAGAGCCCTAACCAGTTTGGCTCAGTGGGTAGAGGGTCGGCCTGCAGACTGAAGGGTCCCAGGTTCGATTCCGGTCAAGGGCATGTACCTTGGTTGTGGGCACATCCCCAATGGGAGGTGTGCAGGAGTCAGCTGATCAATGTTTCTCTCTCATCGATGTTTCTAACTCTCTCTCCCTCTCTCTTCCTCTCTGTAAAAAAATCAATAAAACATATTTAAAAAAAAAAAAAGAAAGAAAAACACCTGTCTCCATCATAGTCCGCACTGTGAGGAACGTGGCTCTGAGACCTCTGGATGGTCCTGTTTCAAGATGCGCATGAGCCACTCTTTTCAAGTAATTTCTTTGCCGAATGTGCAGATGCGCGGGCCTCAAGGGCATTACTATCTCTTTTTATGTACATCCCAAAGGGCAACAGAGAAAGAGAAACAAAATCCCACCGTCTTCCCTGGCCAGTTTCGCTCAGTGGATAGAGCGTCGGCCTATGGACTGATGCGTCCTGGGTTTGATTCCAGTCAGGGGCACCTACCTCGGTTGTAGGTCAGGGTACAGGCGGGAGACAACCAATCACTGCGTCTCTCTCACATCGATGTTTCTCTCTCTGTGTCTCTCCTTCTCCCTCCCACTCTCTCTAATAATTAATGGAAAAATCTCCTTGGGTGAGGTTTCCTAACAACAACAAAAAAATCCCAAGGTCAGTCTTGGAGCTGACCCCAACTGTGCACCCATCTCAGCCCAAGCTCCTCTCTTCCATGAAAAATCAAGCCAAACCCAAATGCTAGTTTTCAAAGTTTGCTGCTAACCAAGCCAAAGGTTTTACATTAGCCCAGTAAACCTAGTTTGAAAAAGTAATTAGGCCTGCATAAATTTTTAAAATGAAAAAAAATTTTTTAAATTAAAAAATAAAAACAAAAAACCTGACTAGTGGTCTACCCTGTTCAGCAAGACATGCTAACACTGAGACATCCTAGGAATGAGCCTTCCTAGCACCGCGGGAATCCATTATCCAACCAAAAGGTTGGTCTTCAATGCATCCTTTGGATTGATTTATAACCAAAAGGGGGATGTGTGGACGAAAGGGGCCGCATGCTAACCTGATAAGCTCAGGGAAGGCCTGCATGGTGGTCTTGCAAACTCAAAGACCTAAAGTAACCACAAAGGATGGTCTGAAATTAAATTTTAATTAAAAGCCGTTATGGTGGGTAGTCACCTCCTAGGCTGTATCTTCCCTGACAAGGTCAACCTTTACCTGAACTGAGCCTATCTGTCTTTTTGCATCTATGATAACATATCCTCGAAATGTCAAGGTAACTTGTAACTTCCCTTTTCCCAGACCCCTTGGGGCACAACTTAATGTGCCTGGGAGCCAGGACAGATACCACAAATTCCTTCATTGTTATTGTTATCATGTTAATTGTTGACTGTTAACTATCCTGCACCCACCTAAGTATGTGTCTATCATTTTACTTTTTATCCAATCCCAGAGGTTTCCCCGCTTTGATTTCTTCCACCTCTCTAATCTATCACCAGTGGATTTCATGTAACCCACCTATGTCCCTTCCTTTGATTGCAATGTATAAAATAGATGAAGAAACCGCCATTCTCTGGAGCAGCGGTCACCAACCTTTCGGACCTCACGGACCACCAGTGGTCCTCGGACCACCGATTGGCAACTGCTACTCTGGAGAATTATCCCAGTCTGTGGAGATACTGCTTCCCGGCAATTGTTGACAGTTTGTTTCAAATAAACTCACAAAAATTAAAAAACAAACAAACAAAAAATCCTGAACTGAAACAAAAAACAAAGCATGGAAGTGCTCTCCACATTGGATAGTGATTTGACTTTGTTCAGGTGTCTGGTAAGTAGAAGGTCCTTCTCCATGTTACACTGTAGATGCAGCCAGAGAAAGCTTGTTTCTTATAACCTCTCTTCCAGGCAGTTATGTGACTGGATACCTGTGGGACAGGTCCCACTTTGTCCCCATCTTGCAGAGGAGGAAACACAGGGAGGTGAGGAACTTGCCCTCGACCAGCTGAGCTGCCAAGCTGGGGTTTGATGACTTCACTGCAGCTCCCCTTGCATCAGAGCAGACTCTGAGACGGTGCAAGTGGGACCATCTCAAGAGCAGGAGGCTCCTTCGTGGAAATGTTGGCACTGAGGAAGCTTTCATCGTATGTGGAATATGAAATGATTTTTTATTACTCAGTCATTGATGTGGGATTTTAAATTAGGCAGCTCAGGAAATAGCACCTTATAATTTGGGGCACATGTTTAAACAGATTTGGCACCTTGGAAGGCCCTTAGGCTGCCATGAGTCCTACTCCAGAGCTCCCAGGAACCTCCGGGATGGGTTGCCCCGCCTCTGCTCCATCCTGCCCCCTCTGCCTGCTGTCTCAGGCTACCCACTGCCTCCCCAACCCTGCCTCTTGGTTATCCTTGCCTTTGCCTTGGGCAACGCCATTCAGAACTCCACCCCACCACCACCCTCTGCCCCAACTCCATCCAGCAGTCTACGGGTCCTATCTGAGCCCATGGAGCCCCTCCAGGGGATAGATCAGAGGAGGTGCCTAACCCCTTTGGCCAGGTGGAGCCTCTGTTAGATGGTAATAGAAACAGGGTCCCGTTTTAGATGCGTGTGAACTGGCACATTAGTGAATGCTTTGGGTTCCCTGGGAAGGACCGCAGTTGGGCCTGTGATGCAGTGTCTAAATTTTTCAGTGGAACACTATTATCAGGACAGATCCCCAATTGCTCTTCCTTTTGGTGTCGGATATCATGTCCCAGGCGGGGAAGTAGACTCCTCTTCTGAACAGACCAGTGTTGGAGAGACGGACACCAAAGCAAGCAGGCTGGAGAGCCACGTGGGTAGCACCTTCTCGTGCGAATCCTGCAAAGCCCTCGGAGGTGCGACTGGCACGGCCATGTGCTTGGAAGGGCGAGGACCTGCCCAGGAGCCACCGCCGGGACCATCACCTTCTCCAACCCCGTCCCCAGTTTTGGAGGTCAGCAGAACTCCAGAGGCATCTGAGCCCCGCACGCCCTTTCTTCTGCATGGAAGGCCTCCATATTCCAGGAAAGTCTGTAACCGATTTGTGAGTAATCTGCCTACCCTGGAGCAACTTTGTCACAGAATACAGTATTTTCGCATTCTTGTTGAAACCGCTGATGTGCCCCCCCCCGCACCCCCCCCCCCCCCCCAGCACACTCCCACCCCACCAATCAGGGCCTCTTTCCACACATGTAACTGGTGCAGAATGGATGCCAAACCCAGCAACTGGTTATCTCCAAAATAATTTCCATCTTCACGGAGCCATGTGCTCCAGGGGAGTCGTTAGAAGGTATACTGTAAATTAGAGCAGCTTATTTCCAGAAGCCCCGTTTCGGAAACCCGATAGCAGCTCTGTGTTCTTGATAACTGGGCTCCTTGGACGACCGCACACACGTCTCTGTTGACGCTGGACTGGGCGCTCCCAGATTAGCTGGTTGGATCAGTCAAGTGGCTCAAGCCCCTTGCCTTATATTTTGGGTTCATGGAAACCCCAAGCACTCCCCCCCACCCCTCCCTCTGGGTTGAAATTCTGTGTTTCAGATACATTTTATCCATCTGTTTCTGATTCATTTACCCCAACTCATCACGATGTTTGTTTTGCCAGAGATATTCAACAACTAAAAAGTCATTTTCTAGTTCTTCAGAGAGAAAGCCTTCTGTCTTCTCTTGTACAAAGGGAATGTCTGATCTTGTGAAAGGGCTGGGGTCTCTGAAATGGAGCCAGTGGGGACGCCAAGATGGTGAGAACAGAGGCTCGGGATCTGGCCACATGTCGACCCCACTTTTGGTAAGCCCCTGCTGTGGAGAAATGAGGACAAGACCCGTTCACGGGGCATTTCGGGCGTCATTCCTGGGATGCAGGGTGCGGGAGGGGGAAGAAGACAGAACACACTTCCCAAAGGGAGCCAGACCCAGCAGAGGACGTGAGGATGGCAACGTGAGGTGAGGGAACTCTTAGCAGATGGGACAGCGAAGCCAGCTGAGGGCAATCCAGAGGGACAAAGCTGGCATGAGCCGGTTTCTCGCATGACGACGAGCACCTGCCTCATTTCAGAGGGGTTTGAGGCTGCCTGGGATAAGTAACCAGCCCAGACGCCACAACGCTGGCCGCGCATTGGAGGGGCTAAGGCCTCCTGAGTTAGGAGAGGGCCTCTGCCCAGCCAGGCCCCTCCTCGGTGACGGGACGTTGGTGGGCCCCAGAGCATGGCAGTGAGCCAGTGAGGAAAGTGACCCCGAGAGAAAGGGGGCACGGGAGCCCTTCTGAGGGGGAGGGGGGCATGGGTGCTGGCTAGGGCAGAGCCTCCTTTCCATGGTGGTGATGGGTTTTTCCTGGCCGTCTGCTCCTCCCACCAATGGCCCTGACCTCCTGCTGCCCCTCTACGTCTGGCTGTGGCCAGAGCCACGGGGACCAGTGTCCAGCTCCCGTCACCAGCAGCCCGCCTGGCAGGCCCGGCTGAGGCTGGGGAAACACCACAGCACGGGCAGAGGCGGCCTCATCTGGGAACAATTAGAGGCTGACTTTTATCCCGAGGCCTCTATAAACCATCCATCAGGGAGGCGAGGAGAAAAAACACAGCCTTCTTTCCCTTTTTATTTATTTATTCTCGTCTTTGTTTATAGTGACAGTGGTCAGTTTCCCTGAAAGGAAATCACTGAAAATTACAGGGTGTTCGGTTGGACTTTTTAAAAATTAATTTCCTCTATTTTTGCATGAATTTGATTTGCTCTCCTTCCCTTGCACTAACTCATGCTTAGTGAAAAATTTCTTTTGATTTGTTCTTAATGTGGAAAATGTTGGCAGGTCCACATGGCGTCTGGAAAAAATTCGAGGAGCACAAACCAGGTAGCGCTTCCGCTGGCTTCCCAGAGCGAGGGGCAGCCTCCGAGGGCGGCCCGACGGCCCTCCCCTGGCCTTGGTCCCGGAGCCTGTGCTGGGGGGCCTCTCCTCCAGCGCATCCCCCCCGCCCCCACATCAGGTCCTTGCCCAAAGGCTTGCTTTGTTTCTTCCCCCTCTCACAGCTCCCTTCTCTTTCTATTGCTGGTCAAATTTCTTTCCATTAAAGACCCACTTCTCCAGCAAGGTGTCTGCCGTTGTCCCTGATCTGGAAACTCACGCTTCTGAAATCCACTCAGATTGGGGCCTCCTGAGCTGGAGAGGCTTCTACAGGCTAAAAGCATCAGGTCATCCGGATTCAAACAGGTCCTACATCCTACTTCACCACAAAAACGAGACTCCAGGACACTGGGCATCGAAGGACACGGTGGCGTCCAGGGCGGGTGCCAAGAGCTGGGAGAAGAGCTCTGAGGGCGGTCAGCAAACCTGCCTCTGACCCAGTCCTGCCCTCACCACCTGGGTGACTCGGACAGGTCACTTGACCTCCCAAAGCTTCAGCGTCCTTAAGGTGCATTATCATCATCATCATCGTTATTGTTGTACCCTCTACGTACGGGGGCTGTGCTGCGCCAACTCCGTGCTCAGCTCTCAGCTCACCGTGTATTACTCACCCTCAGAACAACCCAAGGGGTAGGTGTCTTTATCCTTACTTTACAGATGAGGACACTGAGGCTCTGGGGGACTAGGTTGGTTTTTGAGAAGTAGAACCTGGGGTTCAAACCCGGGTTACCTGATTCTAAACCCGGGTTACCTGATTCTAAACCCGGGTTACCTGTGGCTCATCACCGCCGCTGTTTTATCCTGGCACCTCCCAGAAATACGAGCGAATATTTCTTGAGCATGCACACCTTTCCCTGCGTCTTACGTGGCTTCAGGCCTTTAGCCTTCGCAAAGCCCTTTGAGACAGACTCCCAGGAAGGGGTGGGACCAGAGGGGACACACCAACCACCATGCTGAACCGTAAGGTGTGGGTGAACAATGTTTCCCTCAGATTATCTGAACAACAAGGATGATCCACCCTGAGCAGCACCCAAGAGGCACCAAGGGGTCTTGTCAAGGCTCTCCTGCAGAAGGCGGTTTAAACAAGATGCTCTCATGGCCCTGGTTCTCCCTTTCGTCCTTGGCACCCACCCCTCAGAGCCAGTCTGAGCTGCGTCTGTGTGACCCCGTGGCTCGCTTTGTCAAGCTTCCTCTTTGGCAATAGCTGAGCCCCTGTGGCAATGTGAGCTGTGGGCTCCAGGGGCTGAGGGAGAGCCACAGAGGTGTCTGCAGGCCCTGGGAGCTGCTCTGGGAGGTGGGCTCTGCTCCCTCTCTGGGAGACGGCCAAACCCCTGGCCTCGTCGCCGGGCTGGCTGCCGCTGGTCACCTGGCCCCTGCATTTGAAGTCTCATCCAAACAGCTTCTTCCCCCTGTCACTCAAACAGAGAGAGCGCTCTGGTCTGAGCTGAGCACTTCTCTCCAGTTTTTCAGTCCATTGTATTATGGTGGCGCAACCCACACTGTGCCCAAGGCTAAGCATGGTTTGGTCAGTTGCAGGGACATGATCCAAAACCTAGGCCCTGGAAAGAGACCCCCTCCTGGGCTGGGACAGTGCTGAGCTGTAGGGGTCACTGCTCCATTTATGGGCTCCGGCCTCAGCGAGCATGACAACATTTGGGCACAAGCAAGTTACTGAGCTTCTCAAGGCCTCGGTTTCCTCACATGTAACATTGGGACTAAGATGAACTACCTGTTGTTTAATCAACACGTACATTGTGCTTACTTAATGCCAGGCACCATTCTGTGTGCTCTACATACCAGTACAGTAACTCATTTAGCCTCATAGCAACACTATGAGGTAGGTGCTACTGTTACTCCCATTTATAGCTGAGAACACTGAGGTCCCAGAGGTTCAGTAACTTGTCTGGAGATGCCTAGCATGACGATGGCTCACAAATGCTCAGTAAGTGGCCCTTCTTGCCATTTCAAGATGTTGTCTGAGCATGGCAGAACATGGCAGGCAGCATGTGACCGGGGGTTGGGGGGTGGATGAGATGGGGGAGCAGAACCTGCTCCCATAGCTGAGCAGGAGGCAGAGATGAGCTCAGAGTTCTGGAACTGAAGAAGGGTAAGGCAAGGCAGAGCTGGGATGCAGATGGGAGGGGTGCGTGGGAAACAGACAGGAGCTAGAGCTGAGCTGGCAGCCAGCGCCCGGGGAGGAGAGGCCAGGCTGAGGGCAGGGTTCCGAGTCCCCCTTGCTATGTGACTCTTTCCAACTGCTGGGTGACACCGAACCAAGGTTGAGTTAGCAAGTCTTCGGCAAGGAAATATGTCCATTTCCTCCTCGTGTCTTGTATTTACTTAGGACTAAACCAGGAGAGTATTTTTTCAGTGGATAGAGCGTCGGCCTGTGAACTGAAAGGTCCCAGGTTCGATTCCGGTCAAGGGCGCATGCCCGGGTTGTTGACTCGATCCACAGTGGGGGACTTGCAGGCGGCAGCTGATCCATGATCCTCTTTCATCATGGATGTTTCTGTCTCTCTCTCCCTCTTCCTTCCTCTCTGAAATCAATAAAAATATATTTAATTTAAAAAAAGGAGAGTATTTTTTAAATGTACTACTTGTCCTTCACACTGAAATGTAGGCTGCAGCTGAACCCTTCCTCTTCTCTTGGAGACAAGTGGTGAGGAGTTCTTAGTTTTCCTGTTACACATTTTCTTTCTATCCTTTAAATAGCTGCCCTAAACATGCCAAGAACATATCCTGGCCTAGCAAAGACTGAAGCTAATCAGTATCCCTTCCCTCCTGCCAAACAAAACAAGGGCCTTGAAAGGCTTTAATTCTGATTACTACTCTCATCTTCTGTCATTATTTTCTAGTATGTTTTTGTTTTTAACCCCCCCTGCTTGTTATTATTACTATATGAAAAGCCAGTAATTATTTAGACTTAGTCAATATGTACCAGTTTCTTTGCTCGCCATTTTTCCTTGCATCTTCTTTCCTCAGATTCAATTTTCTATTTCCTGGAGTTTGTCCTTTAGATCTTTGAGTGAGGGTCTGTGAGTTATAAATTCACTTAGTTTCTGCAATACTAGAAAAATCTCTGTTTGACTTCCGTGTGATAGTTTATGCATAGAATTTTAGGTGGAGTTGTTTCCCTTCAGCACATTGAGAATATTATTGCATATTTTATGGCCTCCATTGTTGCTGATGAGAAGTCTACCTTCAGTCTGTCATTCCTTTGAAGGTGATCTATGTTTCCTTTCTTTTGTTTTTGTTAAATTTTCTTTGACTTTGGTTGTTCTGGGTGGTGGGTTTATTTTTATTTAGTCTGCTTGGAAGTTGAACATGAATGTCTTTAATAAATTCTAGAAATACTTTAGCAATTAACTCCAAACATGTTCCTCCATTCTGAATTTACTTTCTCTACAGCTCCTATTATCTGTACAGTATCTCTGTCTTCCATGACTCTTCTCTCTTTTTCATATTTTCCAACTCCTGTCTCTCTGTGCCTTAATCTGAGTAATTTCCTCAACACTATTTTCTAGTTCACCAATTCTCTCTTCAACTATATCTAATCTGCTGTTTCATCTGACCATTGAGTATTTTTGGATTTTTTTTTAATGTCTATTTTATTTCTAGAAGTTTCACTTGGATCAACACTGAGGGTGATTTTTTTCTTAGTCTTATATTTTGATATGCTGCTAGCAGATAATAATAGATGATGGTCATGCAGGATTCTGGCAGGGAGTGTGATATTCTTGAGTTTAAGAGGTTAGTTCATTGACTTTCTTATGTTTAGTGGTATGATTTTAGAGTTTCCAATAAAATTATACCTGTGGACTCACTTCCCATAACCACACCTTTCTAGTGTGCCTCCCCATACTACAGAGTCTGGGAGGCTAAAAACTACACTTCCCAGACTCCCTTTCAGCCAGAGTTCTGGATGACAGTTATGTTTTGCCACCTGGGTGCAGAAATGAGCTAGAAGCCTCCTTCCAGATGCTTTTGGCTTTTTTTTCTGCTAGCAATCAAGGTCATGAAGATGCAGGGTCCATTCCACTTACATGGTCTTAGAAAGGCAGCTAAAGCACTGTCAAGTTGAACACAGCTTTCCAGTTGTCCAATCACCAGCGTCTTGGGTGTGTAGGAGCAATATTGGTCATGATGACAGCTTCTTGGACTGGCTTCCTGATTCCTGGTTTAGTTACTGAGGGGTTCCTGATCTCCCATCTTCCCCACCTTCCTGACTGGTATGTCATTTCTGCAGCCTTCTGGGAGTATTTTATGGTGGTTCAGCTGAGAGCCTGCCCCTTCAACGCTTCCAATGATTTCATAAGCAACTACTTCATGCTGTTAGATGCCATTTCACTTAAAATACAGCATGGTTTCTGTTTTCCTGTACTGCATACCATATAATAATGTCAAAAAGGCCTCTATACAAGCATAGTTAAGCTCAAATGCCTTTTAGTGGACACGGAAAGAAAGAGCAGGCGCTTTGGAACTAGTCAGCCATATCTGGGTTGAATCATTCTCCACTTTCTGTTCTCATGGCCTGGGAAAGGTAACTATACCTTTCTGAGCTTCAGATTTTTTCTTCTGTATAGTGAGGTTCTGATATCTCATTCACAGGATTGCTAGAGAATGAAATGAATCAGTGTATGGATCATTCTTTTTCACAGAAAAGAAACTTAAGATCTAGAAAGAAACCTTGAGATAATATTTCTCCAGGATACATTTTAAGATGAATAATACTTTAAAAATACAAATTTGCATCAATCCTAAATTATATTTTGTTTTTTGTTCTTTTCTCTCTCTTACCCTTTTAGCAATCTCTAAGTGAGGCCTTCGAGCTCTTTCTCCAATTTACCTGTTTGGTGTTAAAACCTCTCAAAATGATCAACTCTTGCTAAAATACTCATGCTTAGCAGCATTGTTTTCCAACATCCAACTCTGAAACTACCTCAGGCCCCAGTTTTCTAAGACATATGAAAACGGACGAGATGTTGAAGACATAGTGAATGAACCATGGATCCAGCAGGTCTAATGTACTAAACCTCACTGGACTCACCAGAATCTCCTTAGAAGGATAAATCACTCCAAATTTGCTTCTGTGTAATCTCAAAATAAATGCCAAGCATGGAACTTTCTTTTACACACAACAGGTTTCTCTTTCTCTCTTACCTGCATATGGACCACAGGTGGAGAGCATCACACTCAGTTCACAGCACCTGTCAGTCTGCAAGGTCTAGGCCTTATCCCACTGATGCCCCATTTCCTGCACGCATCCTCTCACCCCATAGGCTACCACTCTAATGTGTTTCCTATGTTTTCTTGAATTTGTACACATGCTTCTCAATGCTTAGTATGATAATTAAGCATGCAAGTATTTTCTTTGTATAAATGATATGGTCCTATGAACCTCATTCTGTTTCTTAGTTTCCCCCTCAGTACACACCATGTTCTTATGATATATCCATGCCTCTCTGCTTCTCGGTACTCCATAGCACACGTTCACTCCATTTTACTTGTTTACACCGAGGTTTCCTCTTCCTCCCACTGCCACAAACGATCTGTGGTGAACCTGCTCATACATGTTCCCTTATAGATCTGGAGGAGCTACGTGTGCGGAAGTGGCACTGCTCAAACACAAACACACCAACACACTTCACTGACTGACTGTGGCCAGGTTGCTTAGCAGTGTGAGTGCCCCCAACTGTACTTCTCCAGGAGCACACAAACTTCCTGTTTCCACAGATCCATCCAACCTTGGCTCTATCCAACTTTTCCATTTCAACATCCCATTGTGTGTCAAGTGATACAGAATTCTTAATTCACTTTGAATTTCTCTCATTTCTGAAGAGTCTGAGCATCTCACCACATGCTTCTTTAGCTAGATGGGTCTCCCTTTTCCATAAATTGCCTGTTTACATCCTTTGCCCATCTTTTTCTATTTGGCTTTCCTTTGTAATATATATTGATGTTTGGTAAAGCAAATCTTTTATAGACTAATTATTTGTGGATTTCTATGTTTCCATAAATATTTTAGAATAAACATATTGAGTTTCTAAACATGCAATGTATTTTTATATTAGGATTATACTGCATTTGTAGATCATTTAGGGCAGCGGTCGGCAAACTCATTAGTCAACAGAGACAAATATCAACAGTACAACGATTGAAATTTCTTTTGAGAGCCAAATTTTTTTAAACTTAAACTTCTTCTAACACCACTTCTTCAAAATAGACTCTCCCAGGCCGTGGTATTTTGTGGAAGAGCCACACTCAAGGGGCCAAAGAGACACATGTGGCTCGCAAGCCGCGGTTTGCCGACCACTGATTTAGGGGATATTTCAACCTTATAATGTTGTGCCATCCCATCTGAGTGTGTGGAGTGTCTTTCCCAGTTATTTAGATTTCTTTGGTATCCCGTAGAAGAATTTTAACGTTCTTCCATGGTGTAGTCTTTAAAATACTAACATGGCCTTCCCATACTAGCAGTTAGCAGCTGTGCATCCCTGCAGGTTGCCCAGGACCAAACCAGAGAGAGTCGGACCTGCATTACCACCATTTGTCCACCATCCAGAACTGTAATGTCAGTGCTGAAATGTACACATAATGAACTGTTGGACATTGAAATTGGGTTTCAAAAGAACTGTTGGCCCAGAAAGAAACTCACTACACACTGATTCATTTGCCTGTCACCATAACCATTATTGCTTGTCTCATTTTCGGTTCTTATAAGTGTATTTCTAATAGCACATGATCTCACTCATCTAGGGGAAATAATGAACAACACAGACTGATGAACAAGAACAGACCCAGAAACAAGGAGGCATGGATCAGACTGTCGGGCCTCAGAGGGAGGGTAGGGGAGGGTACGGGTAAAGGGGAGAGATCAACCAAAGGACTTGTGTGCAAGCATATGCGCCTAACCAGCGGTTAAGGACAACAGGGGGGTGGGGGCATGTGTGGGGAGGGGTGTGGGATGGGAATGGGGGGATGAGGACAAATATGTGATACCTTAATCAATAAAGAAATTTAAAAAAATAATACAAAAAAAATCCTGGATACTTCAGTTTTTCTATTATTAACAATAATATTTTATATTATATTTTAGTTTTCTATTGCCAATATAGAAAAAAATGTTATTAGTTGAGTTTTTTGTAAGTTAAACTTGTCTCTAGCAACCTTGCTAAATATCCTTATCAGTCCTTATCCTTATCAGTTCTGATCATTATCAGTCTGTAAATTTGCTGATTATTTGGGGTTTTTTAATTTTTCTTATTTGCAGTTAAGGACAGCTATTTCTTCCCTGCTAATAATCTCTGAAATCATCAAATTTTCTTTTTCCAGCTATGACTTTAAATGATCAAGCTCATGATTTTCTAATCAAACTTTCTTTTTTTTTTTTTTTTAAATTATTATTATTTTTTTTAATCTTCCTCAAAGATGTGGCAAGATTGCCATGAAATTTCAGTTTCCACAGACAGGTGTCTGGTTCGGCAGAGATAAACTCTGCATCCCCAGTATCTCCAGGAGCCTGGCAGTCTCCACCCTGTGTGGCTCCTTCCCTGGCCTTTGAGGCTCCTCAGACCTATTGACTCTTCTCTGGCCCAAGGTCAGTGCGAGAGGATGGAGCCAGCAAAGCCTGTCCTATTCTCTCTTTCCCTGCAGGAGGGAAGCCCTCTCTGGCTGTTGCCAGCCGTTCCGTGCAGTGTGTCCTTGGGCCAATGGTGGAGAGATGCAAACAGCTTCTTCTGAGAGGCCAAGGACCTTGAGCAGTTGTGAGCATGCCATCCTCACATCACTCCATTCTAAAGAGAAGGAAGAACCATAATCAAAGATCTTATTTTTCTTTCTTTTTTTTTAAAAAAAAGTATATTTTATTGATTTTTTTACAGAGAGGAAGGGAGAGAGATAGAGAGTTAGAAACATCGATGAGAAAGAAACATTGATCAGCTGCTTTCTGCACACCCCCCCCACCCACACACACTGGAGATGTGCCCGCAACCAAGGTACATGCTCCTGACCAGGAATTGAACTTGGGACCCTTGAGTCCGCAGGCCGACGCTCTATCCACCCATCCAAACAAGCCAGGGCAAAGGTCTTATTTTTCATTGGACATTTATAAAAGTGTTATTTATGGAAAATAATAGGTATTTTTCTCCCTAATTTCTGATCCCACTCACGTCTCCATTTTTTCCAATACTAGCTTCCATTGACCCTGTAGACACCTCTGAGAAATGACAGGAAGTGCTTAGGAAGCTGGAGGGGGTCACACAGGAGAATCACCTTCCAGGTGTGATCAAGTCATGATCTCATTCATTTAACTGGCCAACCTGTTACTGAACTCAAGGGGTTCACTGCTTGGGGTGCTCTATTCAAAAATGAGAGGTGGTTGTCCCAAGGTAGTTTTATTTACTGGCATCAGGTAACGGAGAGGTGAGATTTGTATCCAAAGGATACCAAGGGAGGCTTGGCCATTGCTCATTTGGTCAATTACATGTTGATTTCTTCTGTGCAGTTGACTACATTGATTCAGTTCAGTTTCTGTCAAGCTCATCCTGTTTAGAGCTGGTCTGCAAAATAGTGTACTACACTTTAACATTTATCAAGAATAGCATTCAGTAGGGATGGCTCAGACCTTGAGACTCCTGTCCTACCTAACAACCCGATAGGCAGGCCTAATGATCCCTGTTGTATAGGCAGGGCAACTATCGCCCAAGATCATGCCTCTGTGTGTGGTGGAGCTTGGATCTGAATGAACCTGGCCTTAATGAAGCCTGTGTTACTGCCTTCCTGAAGCTTTTAAGCAGCATGACGGAGTTGTGCAGACATCTCAGAAAAGAGAGCCCCAGAAAGGAGGCCTGGAAACACAGGGTCTCACTACCTCTGCCCCCCGGCTGGCTAGGGGACTTCCTGAGCCACGGCTTCTTCACCCACCCAGTAGGCAGGAGGAGAAGAGGGCCTTCAGAGGCCCTTCCAGCCGTGCTTTGAGGGCCAAGAAAACATCGCATGCTATTTCACACGAAATTCCACCAAATTCCTCACACCCAGAACCAAACGGCCCACATGCAAGAGCCTCCAATTAACAGCTTTGTGGGTCCAGGGTGTGGACGAGCAACTACACGGGCAAACAAGCCAAAACCCTCCCACAGCCAAAGACCACCAGCGTGCTCTCCAAACCTGTGTTCTGAGTGGCTGGCCGTGATGGAAATCTGCAATTAGCTGCTTTCATCCCTGAAATAGCTTTGCTACTGTTCTCCCCTCGTGTAGGAAAAGAAAAAACCAGGGGCCACCACAGCCAGGTCAGGAGGGAGCTGGGGATGCAGGGCTCCGAGTGCCAACCTGCTATTTGAGTTGCGTGTGGTTGCAGATAATGTTCTGATTTCCAGCGAGCTGACAGCCGGGATGAACGGCTGTTAACCTGATTAGATATGCCTCAGCCACAGGCTCGGGCCACAGACAACTGCTCATTTGAAATGCATGCCACTGGCACCCGACTGAAAGAATAAAGGCCAGCCTCAAACAGACAACACATTCTTGGATGCAAACCTTATGGTTTCTACACAGCAAAAAAGGTCTCTAACCGCCCAGGGTTCCTTTTCACTGAATAGAACAACCTGTAACTTTAGCACTTTACTGTAATTGCAGCTTGTCATCTAGGGCCTCGTGGTATGTGGGGAACCCAGGAGGCAGGGAGGGGGGTGACCAAGAGCGACTGAGTTCCCATGTTGAATCCACTCTGTGTTCCCTCAGACCCGGGGAGGTAGCGCCCGACAGTTCCCATCAGGACCCCAGTGTAGGCAAGAAGTCTGCCATCTTCCTGCCGGTGGTCAGGACTGTATAGCACCTACTTACACTCGCTGCCCAAGGAGAGCTCCTGCTGATGCCCTGGGCCCTGTCCGCCGCGGTTCTGGATGTGGTTCTGAGTAGCACCGGCCTCTCCAGTGCTAGGAGCCCTATCAGCACTGTTTCAGCAACCACTCTGACCCGCCCCCCCCCCCCCAACAACCACCACCACCACCAGGAGGGGAGGTCGAGTCAGAGGGACTTCTTCTCTGAGTATTTTATGGTGCATGTAAATGCAAGCACACATTATTATGGTATGAGCACACACAATTGGCCTGGTACTGAGAACAACACCTCTTTAGACTCCCTCCTGGAAAGACAAGCTCTTCCTCTCTGCGCCTCTCTGGGGAGCACTGTGGCCCGCGGTCCATGGGTTGGAGGCATACGTTGCACTCAGGAGCTGCAGGGACTCTGTGCCTTCGCAAGCCACACACCAGAGCCAAGTACACATACTGAGGCATAGCAGTCATTCTTCTACACTTTGACATTGTTTTTCAAAAATTGGAACTTCCTCAAATACTAACTCTAAACTGTGAATCTTAAATCCTCCTGTTTGCTTCTCTCCAAATGATAGACTTTTGCAAAAGTCCTTTAATAGGCCTCCGGGCCAAATGGTGAAGAGCATGGGTGGGAGAATCTAAGATGTATGTTTGGAGTATGGGAGAGTCTAACTTAGGTTTGAATCCCTGCTCAGTCTGAGCCCCCACTTCCTCACCAGGTAATTGGGATGAATATTTGCTCACAGGATTGTTATGAGCTTAAATGAGAGGTGTGTGTAAAGCACACACCTTATCAGAGGAGACGCATACCGTGGGCCGAATGAATCCGTGCAAACATTAATCCATCCTCCACCTGATCATCAGCTTTGACTTTGCTCAAACCCCTCTTTGATCACTTTCCTGGTTTAAGTGTCCCCCGTGGAGGTATTATTCTACCCGGTACCGTAATTGTTTGGGTACCTGTCTTATTCCCTCTGTTAGAGTCAGACACTCCCTGATGGCAGGGATTGGGTCTGATTCATCTGTGCATTCCATGCGGCGCCCCTCACACAGCATCTGCTGATTATATGTCCACCCCTGCTCCCCCCCCCTCACATTGAGGCCCCTGCCAGGCCCCTATCTTGCTGTCTGAGGGTCTTTGCTTAGAGCCCCAACTGTGCCTTGAATTCCTGCTGCCTCACACATTTGTTCATAACATTGATGTTGCTTAGAACCCCCTTTCCCACCTCTACCTGTTGAACTCTTATTCATCCCTAAAAGCCCAGCTTAAATCACATGTTCTCAGTGGCATATCGCAGAAGACAATAGTCAGATGGGCTTCTTCCTGGCTCTCATCTCCTATGTAATTTGACTGTAGTCCAGGGGTCATGAAATTTTTTCTCTAAAGGGTCAGATAGTAAATATCTTTGGCTTTGTGGGCCGGACAGTCTTTGTCACAATTACACAACTCTGCAAAAGTAGCCATAAATAATACATAAATAAATGGGCATGCTTATGGGCATGGCTGTGTTTCAAGAAACTACAAAAACTTCATGACTTTAGTTTGCCAATCTCTGCTCTAGCCTTTCATGGAGTTCATCACAGGGTGTCTTTATATTATGGCTATTTGAGGTCAAATTTCCTCTCAATTTCTAGAATAAAAATTCCTTGAGAACAGGGACAGCATTTTTCTGTTGCCATCAGTCAGAACAGGCACATAGGAATTGCTCTTTAGATATTTGAAGAAAGACCAATCGAATGAGGTAGGTGAGAGGGCCTGGGTAAGGGTGGAAGATACCCAAAGAAGAACAACCATAGAGGAACTGAGGATACATAGAGAATTAGAAAGACGAAGAGATGAGACAGGTAGACTAGACAAGAGACAAGAGAGCTAATAGCAGAATCTTCCCAGTGCAAAGGTGTAGAGATTAAGAACAAAGTGTTATGGGCTGAATTGTGCCCCTTCCCCTGCCCTCTCCCCACCCAATTCACCCATTGAAGTCCTAACTCCCAGTACCTCAGAATGTGACTGAGGGCCTTTAACCAAGTAATTAAATTAAAATGAGTTAGGGTGGGTGTTCATCCAAGCTGAGTGGTGTTATTATAAGAGGAGAAAAATTAGACACACAAAGAAACATCATGGATGCAAGCACACAAAACCCCAATCATGTGAGAAAGCAGCTGTCTGCAAGCCAAGGAGCGAGGCCTCAGGAGAAACCAGACCTGCCAACATCTTGATCTTGGACTTCTAGCCTCCAAAACGGTGAGAAAATAAATTCCTGTTGTTTAAGCAACCCAGTCTGTGGTATTCTGTTTATGGCAGCCCTAGCGAACTACAGAGAAAGGCCAATTAGAAAAACAGAGAAGGAAGGCCCCAGTAAATGTTAATGATTTCAAATATTTTGCCTGTTATTTCTCCACACTACAGTTTTCTGAAGACATTAGGGTTCTATTCTGTTGGGAGGTGAGGGTAGCGGGGAGTCAGAAGTGGATTCAGTTTCCACGCCCTGGGTTTCAAGTTCATAGCTCCAGGCTTGCATTTCTAACGCTGTCAAATCCTCATAACTCTGATGAGTGCTGTCCCCGCCGCTTGCCCCAAGGTTCTCCAGCACCATTTCTTGCATAGCCACTCAAACTTAATCACCTAAATACCTGCCAGTTCTCGTGGACCTTTGAAAGGCTTTATTTGCTTTGTAGAGTTCAAGGAAAGCATTTGATTTCTCTCCCCTTGTTAAAACTCCAGTTGGAAGAAATAATTTTATTTTCCCCTCTAGGTTTATTTTGCTTAGCTAAAGCCATTGAAATAGCTTCAGTGTTACATTTTTCTTGTCTGCTTGCAAAGTGTGTTGACACGGTGGTTGAATTTCAATGGCTTGGATTGTTTTGAATGACTTCTGTGTTTTTGTTCCTGATTCCTCAAATATTGGTTGCTATCTAGGTGACCAGGTGAATGAGTGAATTAGTCGTAGGTATTTTCACGAAGCATAGATTTCAATGTGTATATTGAAGTTGGAAACAGATGTTCCCTTAGATACTAGACAACTTGTCTACCAGGAGCCCCAGCAGCCAATACTGCCTCTCTGCACCAAAAGACTCTGAGACCTCACAAAGCCAAGTCTTTGGGACACATCCTGTGGCCTCCATCCTGGAGAGCCTGTCCTCTGCTAGGTCAAGGACCAAAACCATGTGGAAGGGTCTAACAGAGTTGTACTTCCCTGGACCCCATCTTCTGGCAAATGCTACATTTAGGAAGTTTCCACTTGACTGTTTTTATACTTTTGTGGTGCCCATGCAGATTTCTGGACTTCATTACATTTTCCTACCAAACCTCTGGAGTTAGGTGCTGGTTTTGTTATCCTTCCCATTGTAAAGACGAGGGTCAAAGGTTGTCACAAGCTGCCATGCGTGTCAGTTCTCTTTCATGACAGCCAACCAAGAGTTTGCTGGTGGAGCCACTGGCAGCAGGACCTGGGTGATGTCTCTCCTTAATGTCCCCTCTCGGTAGCTTGTAATATCAGAAACAACATTATGCGTTATGACTCTCAATAGTACCTGCAATAGAATAAAATGTTTACCAAGATTAATAAACTCCTAACTGAGGGATTTCAGGGATCAGTGTGGGAGAAATGTTTTGAAGTTCAAACTTTCCTAAAGGCACTCCTAAAATCACACTGCAGCGTGGCAGCTGATCCTGCCCGGAACCTAAACCTGTTCCTTTGTCAGAAAAACATGCCCTGAGGTGCACTCACTTGCCTAATAAAACTCTGAGATGGACTGGGAGGGAGAGCTCCCCAGGGAAGGTCCCCTGCCCCAAGCAGAGATGGTTGTGCTCCAGCTGCTGAAGTTGGTCCACAGGAAACAGCAGTTAGGACTGATCCCTAAGAGGAAGGTAAGTTGTGTTGTTGTTGTTGTTGTTTTTTGGGGGATGAGAGTCAATACTAGGAGATTCTCTCCCTTTTGAGGTACCTGCAGCTCAATTTTGTTGAAGAAACCAAGCGTTTATACACACACACACACAAGGAACTCCGAGAACAGCCTCTGACTCTTGGCCATGAAAAGAGACTTCTGCCTGAGCGTTCCTGCTGAATTGGCACTGTTCCCTTATCGACTTGGACAGCTGCCCTAACCTGACAAGGTCCCTCAACTGACAGAGCCCCAGTCCTCGGCCGGATTACAGCCCCCACCCCAGCGGCCTTCACACCTGCAGCTCCCAGATTTAATGAGGGCTGTCAGGGATTATCAAGTCATGAACTCGCTGGCATCCGCCAGACTCTCATGAATGAGGCATTTTGTTCAGCTACCGCGTGCTCCGTGTTTCTTGGAGCCAACACAAAGGGGAAAGGCAGTCAGGGAGCAGCTATTTTGGGCCAGGGTCTAATATTTGAATATTGCATGATGAAATAGTGGGCCTATGGAGTCTGTTATTTTTGTAACTTTCTTTTCTCTCAGCCTTCCTCCCACCTCAGCTCACCCCTCTCCCACCCTCAGCCCGGCCTTCTAAACCCTGCGGTGCCCTTGCCGGTGGGCGGGTAACTCTGCAGCCGGTGAGTTCAGCCGGTGAGTCACCGCTCAGTAACCGAAATGGAAAATACTGCTGCCGCAAATCCCCTGATGAATGGCCACCGGAAGCCGGACCTGCGAAGGAGGGGCCGTTGGCCAGCACTTGAGCTCCCTGAGCCGTGCAGACTTAGAGTCTGACCCACACTGAATCCTTCTTGATCCAAGTTAATTTTCTGAAGGAAATCTGGTGGGGGAAAGCCTCATAATTTAGTGGTGTTTTGAGTCTTAAAAAATATTGGCCCATAACGAAGAAGAAAATGGTAGTTCGGGTATTCAGTTGCTTCCAGTTGACAAGATTTTCGATCACAGGAGTTAGAAATGTTCAATGTGAGGCCCTCTCCCGAGAGAAGCCGGGGAGCTCAGCCTTTGGCCTTTAGGCAGGAATCTCTTTGTCACAACAACCATAAGTGCCATTACTAACAACAGTTATAAGAGACGAGAGGCCCAGTGCACGAAAATCGTGCACGGGTAGGGTCCCTGGCAGCTGCCTGCCTGGGGGGCCTCCCTTCCCTCAGCCTCCTGCTCCATCACCGATGCCCACCATGTTCCGTGCCGCCCCCTGGTGGTCAGCGCACGTCTAACACCTGATGGTTGAAATCCTGCCCGAAGGGACAATTTGCATATTAGCCTTTTATTATATAGGATTATTCTTCACCCGTTTCCTAGCCATCACCCCAGACTCTCCCAAAGCCCTTGGCTGTCTTTGGAAAAGAGAATGTGGTAATCATGTCCTTACCCTTCGAAACCCTCCTCACCGTGGCCTGAAAAAGCCTTGGGTGGGACTTGACACTTCACGGGATCCTCTCACATGTCTCCCAGGCAGGAGAAAAGTCCTATCTCGGTTTGAAAATTTCTCTCTGGCATCAACACGATTTATCTGTCTACATTATGAGGCAGTGTTTCCTTCTCAAAACATGCCAGCCCCTGGGACCCCTGAGAGAAGTCTATAGACTGAAAGACACATGGAAGATGGAAAACAAAAGGTGAGTCTGCCTGGAGGCTCCCAGGTGAGAAGTTTAGAAGAGAAGGAAAGGAACCATGTTGAGTGGGTGACCATCAAAACAGGGTTGGAGCAAGACAGCTTTCAACAAAGTCGCTCCTTGTGGCTATAAAGAACTCTCCTGGACTGTGTCCGCCACAAACCACGGGAACATTCAACTTAGAGGCCCTTTGAAGGATTCAGACAGGCACCCTGAGCCTGGCGTCCTCCTGCACAGGCAGAGGCTGCTGGCTACAACGGGCCTCACAGGGTCGCTTGGACAGCCCGAGGGAGCCGCCGCCTCGCTTCTCCGGGGTGGGCCCTGGAAGTTGACTCTGTAGCTGGGGCCCGGGTGTCCGGGGTAAGGATGAGTGTGGCCATGCACAGCTGCGCATTGTGGCTAAGCTTCTTGGGATTGCTGTGGACGGAGCTGAGTTGACTGTGGTGTCCTGTAACCAAGGTTGGTCTGCAATGCCGGAAATCTGAGGGTAAAAATAGCTGCCGCGCCGCCAGCCTCTGGCTGGTGCCCCCACGGTGGAGAGGGATGGCGAGCTGGAAAGTGCTGACTCTCCTGATCTTTTCTTCCTTCCGGTGGTGGAAGGTTCTCAGAATAAGAAGATCTGGGCTTTGGATTTCCCCCAAAGGGTTTCTCGGTGCTTCCCGGGCCTGCTGAGTCAGTGTAGTTGGGGTTGGGTGAGCTTGCGAGGCGGGCTGTTGTTGGGTTTTGAGAGGGGGTGTGTGGATCGGGCCTACGCAGGCCCAGCAGCCCTGGGGGGTAACCGCCGGGGCGCCTTCTGGTTGCTGCCGACCTCCCATGGCCCCAACATCCTGCCACGGTGGGTTCATGGCCTCACAACCTCCTTCCAAAGTAGACCCTTCCAGGCCAAGGCCTATTCTTGCTCCATCTTTTTTGCTCCTTGCCAATTCTGCCTCTGAACGTTGCCATTCTTTGACTAGGTCCCTCTGCCCCTGCCTCTCCAGGAAATCTAGTTAAATGCCAAGTCCATGGACTGGTTCCCTCCCTCTGGTGCCATCGCCTGCGCCCTCCCTTTCATCTTAGCCCTGCATCCCCTCTGTACCACCTTCTCCTCATTTTTATGGTAAATGTCATTGCAAAAAATGGACACCAAAGCAAGCAGGCTGGAGAACCACGTGGGTAGCAACTTCTCGTGCGAATCCTGCAAAGCCCTCGGAGGTGCCACTAGCACGGCCATGTGCTTGGAAGGGCAAGGACCTGCCCAGGAGCCACCGCCGGGACCATCACCTTCTCCAACTCCCTCCCCCAAGAAATGGAACGCATAACCTTTCAACACACAGCCCACAGAGAGGCTGGACTAACTTGGACTGAGAGGAACACCTACTTGAACTAAGCATACATCTGAATTCTAAAATGTCTCTAGAAGAGGCTAAATCTTAGTGTTTTAAAGCTTCCCTAATAGTTTCCACTAGGCTTACCAAGGTTGAGGTGGTATCAGCCCTTTGATATCCTGCTTTAATAACTTGAAGAGAATCATTTTTAAATATATTTTATTAATTTTTTACAGAGAGGAAGGGAGAGGGATAGAGAGTTAGAAACATCGATCAGCTGCCCCCTGCACACCCCCTACTGGGGATGTGCCTGCAACCAAGATACATGCCCTTGACCGGAATCAAACCTGGGACCCTTCAGTCTGCAGGCCGACGCTCTATCCACTGAGCCAAACCAGTCAGGGCTGAAGAGAATCATTGTAATCAGCAGGTTAATCTTTCCAATTGAAGGTACTTCTGAAGGAAATGGGTTTCTGAAAATAGTTGGTTGAGTCTTACGCTTTCTTGGACCTTCCCAAACTCAATTCATCCCTCTTGTCACTGGGCTCATGCAGAACTTCTTTTTTTTTTTTAATTAAAATTTTAAAATTTATTGGGTGTGTATATGAGCACTTAGATGCCTGCTTCTGGGCTGGCCTGTGAGCTCCCTTTGAAAGAGACCGATTCATTCAGTTCTGTATCTCTAGTACCCGTATGAAATGTTCACTGACTTGAACAGGATTATATGGATTAAAGATTCTGGGAAGGCCTGTTTACATTATTAAGTTCTTTCTCTCTAGATAGCAACAAGACTCATTCCAGCCCCTGTCCAAATTCAAAATTCCACCTTTTGCCCAGCTGGCATGGCTCAGTGGTTGAGTGTCGACCTATGAACCAGGAGGTCACAGTTCAATTCCCAGTCAGGGTTGCGGGCTCGATCCCTAGTGTGGGGTGTGCAGGAGGCAGCAAATCAATGATTCTCTCTCATCATTTATTTGTGTTTCTCTCTCTCCCTCCCTCTCCCTTCCTCTCTGAAATCAATAAAAATATATTTTTTAAAAATTCAGCCTTTTCATAACTGTGACTGGGAGGCTCCCTTTGGTCTTTATCTCTTCCCCAGGTGTTTTCAGGAGGGCTCCATTGCCGGGAGCACGATGCCCATATGGCTGCCCTGTCCACTCACACCCATAGGTCTGGTCCTGCCCACTTGGCCGAGGCATTTGGTCTCAGAGGGTGAGGTGAAGGTGGGAGGGCCTATCTGGTACCCATGTGGGCATGGGATTCTGTGGGCTTTGACACCAGATCCAACTGGTGCAAATCTTGGCTCCAGAACTTGGTCCATTCTGTTACTTTCACTGAGACTCGGTCTCCTTTTCTATAAAATGAAGAAAGTGATGCCTTCCCTGTAAGAGTGCTGAGAATTGGAAATAAGTATGCACAATGGCGTGGCAGTGCCGGTGGCGGTTGAAGAGAGGGAAATCTTTTAAAGATGTGCTTCCTTCGCCGCGGATGGGTGATCTCACCATCTTCAGGTCAACACTGAATTTCAGAGTCAGAGGCCATGGGGCGGCCATAGGACCCAGGGGCCAGGGCTAGTTGCAGCAGGGAACCTTGGCCAGAGAGGAAAGCGGGAGGGAATAGCAGTAGGAAATGTGAATTGAGTGCTCACTTGGTAAAGCATGAGGGTCACCAAGCATTTTGTAAGACACTTTTAATTTAATCCTCCCACCTCCCATTTTCCAGCTTTATTGAGGTATAACTGACAAACAGAATTGTGAGATATTTAAAGTGTACATCATGATGATTTGATACAAATAAAACTATATATATTTGGATGACAACATTTAAGTTCTACTCGCTTAGCTAATTTCAATTATACCATACGCTGTCATCAACTACAGTCCCCATGTTATACTTGCGATCCTCAGACCTTATTCATCTTACTGCTGCTAGTCTATACCCTTTTACCAACCTCTCCCCATCCCCCCCCTACCCCCAGTCCCTGGCAACCACTTTTCCACTCTCTGTTCCTACAAGTTTGATTTTTTAAACATCCCATATATAAGTAATACCATGCAGTCCTGGCCTGCCCCTGAGTGGCTCCTACAGCTTCCTGCCTCCCTGCCTCAGCAGACCCTGGTCTCCTGGAGTGGGGGCGGGGGGGGGGGGCCCACATCCCCAGCTCCTCAGGAACAGCATCCTCTCCCTGACTCACGCCTAACAAGCTTGTGGGGCGGGGGTGGGAGGTGGAAAGCTGACAGAACCAGTGATAGAAAAAACCGGATTGGAACGTTTAGCTTCATTCAGGAGCAGCTATAAACCGCACCTCTGCCTGCCAAGCCCTAATCGTCATCCGTGGCAGAGTCCCTCTTAGTCACTGTCTACCCTCCAGAGGGGCTTGTAAGACAGTTAGAAGAATTCAGTGATAATCTCTTCCTATTTGCATCTTTCAGTTTTTATTTCCCGGGTTTTCCAGAATTTGCCCTCATTAAACATCTAAGCCCAAAAGCCAGCCGAAAAGGGTTTTCAGCATATGTTACTGTCTCCCTCTGCCTGGTTCTATTACTCGGATCAAAGTCCCACTGCAGTGCTGGCGCTGGGTGCCAGCTTCGGGGAGATCAAAAGGGAGAGAGACGAGGCCTGTGGGAGTGAACAGCGGTGAGGAACTGCGAGCGAGAGGGGCTACTGGCTCTGTGGCATTTCATGTTGGAGTCTGAGACGGAAGGCTTAGGCCGAGGAGGGGTTGCTCACAGGTAGAGGAGACCTACACCCTGTGGGGGGCATAACCCAGTAATGACTGTACCCTGAGGTCTAGGTGAAAAGCTGACTCCAGTGTGAGAGTCACATCCATCACAGCTGGACGATTGGCACAACATGCAGAATGGAAGTTAGAGCATGCCTTCCAGATGGGGCCTTGTTTAAATTCTCAACCTCCACCCCTTCTGTCTAGCCCTCACAGCACCACACATGCCCACTGTACGTGCACACACATACACACACATGCATCCACATATGCACACACATACATGCACACATGCACCCACACATACATACATCCATGCATGTGTGCACCCACACACGCATGCATGCGCGCACACACACACACACACACACACACACACTCTTCATGAAGAAGGAAGATGGAAATTGTCAGTCAGAGGTGTGTCCTGGGATGATGAGGACCTGAAGACACTGCTTCTTTGAAAGGCTGCTCCTATTGGTCGGAGCTGAGGGCGAGGGGTCAGAGCTGTGGCTATGGAGGCCCTGGTGCCTCTCCCCAGCATCACTGGGAACTGCTCCCTCTTCCACTGGTGTCTCGCCACACTGGTCCTTGCTACGTGTGTCCCTGGAAGGTTGGATGCTGGAGGAGAGGGCTCTAATTTTCCCATTTAGGTTTCCACATGCCATACCCTGGCTTGACCTTTTATGGTTTTAGCAAAATACATCCTCTGCAAAAAATGATTGTAATTGAGGAGTAAATCCTAGACTGATGTGGTAGGTAGGACGCAGGCTGTATAAGCTGCTAGATCAGAGACCCTAATCAGACTGAACGCTATTTCTCTGTGGCATGAGGGTCTGGAGGTGAGTGGCCAAGGCCAGTCCGGGAAGCTCTGCTCCACCCGGTCACTCGGCACCCAGGCTTCTTCTATCTTGTTGCCCTGCTGTCCTCTGGAGAGCTGTCCTCAACCACGTGGTCAGAGCTGGGCCACCACCACACCAGCATCCCTGCTCATAGGGAGCAAGGCAGAGCAGAGGAGGGTGCTGTATTAGCAAGTGATGCAGGCATTACAGACCTCGGTTCTGCTCACATTCCACCCATGAGAATTTAGTTAAATCGCCAAACGTAGCTGCTAGGGAGACTGAGCAATGCGGTTCTAGCAAGGTGAACATCTGCCACCACAGAAGGCAATCTTTTTGTATGAAAATATAAACGTGGGCTTTCCATTTAGAATGATGACTCTGAGACACTACTAGAGCCCTGTATTTCCATCCATCCACTCATCCATCCATCCATCCATCCATCCATCCATCCATCCATCCATCCGTCTTCACTGAGAATATGGTAGACAGTTTGGCAGGAAGATAGATTCAAGATTAAAACATCAAGTAAACTAACCATTGATTCATTCATTCAACGAACATTTATCAAGTTCCTATTATGAGCCAGGTGCTGTGCTGGCACAGAGATACACAGATGTGGAAAGCATGCTCCATGACTGAGTAACTTTGTCTGTAGTTCCTAAACCTGCCAATCCACCCCAACTCCCAGAGAGACACAGGTGAACTCATTCTTCAGCAGACTCAAATGATGCTGCTTAGCCATCTCTAATTGAAGGGTATCCTAAGATTGCAGGCTAATTAAAACATATTACCATCTTCAGCTACTTATCTTCTTAATGATCTGCAACAACACCACATGTAGCCCTAGCCGGTTTTGCTGAGTGGGTACAGTACAGCGTTGGCCTGCGGACTGAAGGGTCCCAGGTTTGATTCTATTCAAGGGCACATGCCAGGATGCAGGCTTGATCCCCAGTAGAGGGCATGCAGGAGGCAGCCGATGAGTGATTCTCTCTCATCATTGATGTTTCTCTCTCTCCCTTCCTCTCTGAAATCAATAAAAATACATTTAAAAAAAACACCAAAAAATACACCACATGCAGAAATAAATCGAATGCTGATGTTAATGTGATTATAACTGTCACCCCTAATCCTGAATTTTTCATTTTAAAGTCCATCTAAACTGCATCATTGTGTTCATTTATTGGCTATATAATAAGCCAATGTTATAAAACTGAACTTTAAAAGTACCGTTTGCGGTGATTTCATTTTCTTTTAATGAAACTACTGAAAAGATTGGAAGACCAGAGGAATCAAGTTTCTCTAGATTCTTCCAGTGCAGAGGCTCCGTGGCTCCCTGGTAGCCCTGTGATACCTTGTGGGGTTCGTATATGATGTGGAACCGCTGGGAGGCAAAACAGCACAAAACAGCAGGTCCAAAGGTGGGCTCCGTGTGGCAATGTGTGGAGAGTCCCCACTGAGGCCTGTCGGGCCTGGGAGTGGGGGAATCAGGTTTCCCTCCTGCGTCTTTGGCACAAAAGCACCCTGGGTAGGAGCCAGAAGTCTGATAGGGCTTGGAAAACCCCTGGGCCGGGGATCCACATCTCCTGCAGCTGCCAGATTTATTGCTGAAGGAAAATGATTTTCCCTCTCAAATATGTGCTTGCAGCCCCACAGCTGCCTTGCACGTGGGCCGTAGCCATGCCTTGGGCAGCCCCCCACTCCTTCCAGGCACCTCCAGGGTGACTGACTGCCAAGAGCGTCGGCCTAAAGCAGCCAACTAGAGCTTTGTCAACAGATTGTCACTCTCCAAAGCATCGAGAGCTGGAGTTGCGTTTGCTGCGTTTCAAAGTCATTCGTGTCTGTTCACAGTCATTAGCCTTCAAGTCCCAAAGCGATGTGACAGGTTAACCAGCGCAGACTCTGGGTCTGCAGAGTGGGCAAGGAGATGCCCAAGGTCACACACAGGGTTACCAGCCGTGCCCAGTTTTAAGCTGGAGATTCCAATACCTTGCCCCGGTGCCCTGATCTTTCCAACATGACAGCGGTTTTGTTTAGCACAAATGTGCATGTGGTTTGAGGTGCGATAGCAGTAACGGTGCCAGCCCTATTGTCCCAGCTCTGTGAACTCTCTCTGTCATCCTAGTCACGCCTGTATGAGGCCCCAGTCCTTGCCAACAACCTCAGAGAGCAGATGGGGCAAGGATGAGCCCCACGACCTCGGAGGAGGCAGGGCTGGACACCGAGAGCTGAGAAGCCTCGGCGCAGCACACATGTGGTCCGCGATGAGTCTGTGATTTGAACCAGATCTCCTGGTCCATCCAGCGTGCTCCCCACGCTTCTGCTCAGCTTCCCTACTGGCACGGTGCCACCTCCTCAGGTCTTGGTTTGCTCATTTGCTAACAAAAGAGAAAAAATTAAAACAAAATGAAACAATGACAGTGTCTCTAAGGCATCTGCAGCTGGAAGACTGGTACCAGGATAGCAAGACGCAGTGAGACCCCCGCGCACGGCACAGGGTCATTCCTGTGTGCCAGCTCGTCACCAGGCAACGTCTGGCGTCTCTCCCCATCTTTGTGGAGTGCTACATGTCTGCCAGGTGCTGCTGGGCCCTTGGGGAAGCACAAAGCAAGCCCACTACCTTCTAAAAAGGTAGAGAGAAGTAGGAAGAAGACTTAGAGTTGTTGCCTATTGTGCTAAGCACCTTACACTTATGACCTCACTTAATTGTTACAACCACATTCTAAGGCACGTGCAATTGTCCCCCTTTACACGACGCGAGGCTCAGGAAGGTTGAGTGATGTAAGTGGCCATACATCATACGTGGTCTGTCTTATTTCATGCATGAACTTTCCCGGCTTAGCTCTGGGTCTGGTATGTAGCAGATGCTCAATAAATGCGCTGAGAAAATGAAGGGGCAGAGTGAAAGTAGACCAAGCAGAGGAGAGAGACATGAATTGGTGGTCCATGGTGCCATGGGTGTAAATTGTGGTCATGGACGTGGTGGCTTAGACTGTGGTCCTAGGGAAGAACATAGAGGTGACAACCACAGCCCCCAAGGGGAAGGCCAGCCTTCCTGGCCGAGGAGGACATGGCGGGGGAAGGCAGTTGGATTTCTCTGCTCCAGGCCCGTCCCGTATGCCCACTGGGCAGGGCACCACGTTCGTGGTCATCACCCAGGAGTGGAGGCAGCTGGCTGCCTTGACTACCTCCCAACTCCCCTTACCTAAGAGGGAGATGAGACCATGCCCAGCAGTCACGCCCAGGAACCCGCTGCTCTTACCACCCTGCTCTGGCTGTGCAGGCCTGGCTTTCTTTCCCGGGCTGACGTCAGAATTAGCAACCTGAGAGGAGCCCACGTGGCCCGGGCCCACTTTCTAGGCGGCTTGACACTCAGGGCTGGGCGCCGACAGCCGGCTTAGCCGGGACACATCTCCAAACCGCGGCTTCAGCCGCCGGGTGTGACCTGTCTCTGAGCCTCCTTTTGGGGCAGCCACGGCCCGACACTGTGGTTCCTAAATGGCTGACGGAATCTTCTGTGCGCGCCGGAGAGGCAGGAGGATTACAGCTGTCTGCCCGCGCTCCTACCCCGCTGCCTCTGCGCCGAGAATGCCTTCCCCGTGCGTCAGGATGTCATCATCGCAGCCACATGAAAATCACTTATAAATGACACTTTCAAAACCGGAGCGTGACTGAGTGTGTGTGTGTGTGTGTGTGTGTGTGTGTGTGTGTGTGAGAGAGAGAGAGAGAGAGAGAGAGAGAGAGAGAGAGAGAGAACATATATCTCCTGGGATGGGTTTGCAGGGGTGGGAGAAAGAAAGGGTGGAAGCAATGAATGAAATCTCCTTAGGGTCCTGTCCACTTCTTGGCCGTGGCGGACTTTTTCTCTCTCAAAAATCCCCTGTCCCCAGTCCCGTGGCATGAAGGGAATCTCGTGGTCCAAGAGGGACCGTTGGCAAAGGCATGTCTGGAGACCAGCCTTGCAGGCGTGCCACGGCCTGAAGGCTCGCACGGCTGGGCCTGGCTGGCAGCAGTGTGCCCGCCTCCCCCTGGCCCCCCCTACCCCAGGATGCTGCATTCCGCCCTGTGCCCTGCCCGCAGCCCGCTGCCCCCACGCTGCGTGTGTGTCAGGCCCCGGGGTCGGAGCCCTCTCCCACTCAGGAACTTCTTAGACCTGACAGGTCCAGCTGAGCCTCGTGCAGTGGCTGCAGTGGCCCCGGTGTGGGGTTTCGTGTCCATGTCGGTCTCACTCCGGTTTGCGGGGGGGCCCCCTGCGAGTCCGGCGGGGCTGCCGACAAGACCTCTGAGGCTGGAGGGAGACTCCTGTCTAAGGAGGGCAGGCACCTTCTCACAGCTGGTGACACCTCGTCACTGGAGACTAACTCCTCTGGAGGAGTGTGTGCCCTCCCAGACTTTAGCCTGGGTCTCTTGTCGGGGTGGGGGAGGGGGGGGGAGAGGATGCTCACTGACCCAGGGAGCAGGCGAGGGGCGCTCTCCGGGGTCCTGCCCGCCATCCCGAGACCCTGCTGTCCTTGTAACTGGGCACAGCGATCTGGGCTGAGGCCAGGGCACTGTCCTCATGTCCCCGCTAAGACATCCCAGGGAGGCAAGAGCTGGAAAAAATCGTGGATCCTCTTCCTGTGGCTATTTTCTAAGTTATATGAAAAACAAAAACAAAACAACAACAAAAAAAAACAACTGGTTATGATTCAACCCCAGATAATGACCAAAGGAAATCAGAATATTGCTTTGTTAAAAATAAGGTCTGGATTGTATTATTGTCATTTAAGTTGGTTTCTACCTTCTACTGTTCATTATTTATATGAGGCGCACCCTCCATGTGGCAGATGGTGTGGCCACTATTAAAAATATACAACCATTCATTATACAGTATATTACAAATTAAAACATTGACTTTTATACATTTAACATCTCCATTATTGGCATCATTTATTGGAATGTCATATTTAATTAATTGGCCTAACTTTATTTTGTTTACATTTAACCCAAATATCATTTAGTCGTACTTCAGGAGTCCATAAATTGAAAAAAACATAAACATTTATTATATTTTTATTTTTTGTTGTCAAACAATAAACATTTTTTAATCTAATTGTTTTTTTCACAGAGTAAATACTCTTTATTTAACTTTTTAAAATTGATTTGAGAGAAACATCGATTTGTTCCACTTTTTTTTTTACTTTAAATCAACTTATATTTTAATTCAGAAATTTAAATACACACATTCATAGCAACTATAAAAATATACACCTTGGTTTATTTTAAATGGCATTCTCAAGAAGGGAGTTAGCCAACAGAGATAGCCAAATTTACTTGCACATTCATTGGTTGATTCTTGTATGTGCCCTGACCTGGGGTCGAACCACAACCTTGGCGTATCAGGACGACACTCTAACCAATTGAACTACTCAGCCAGGCCTAGATATTCTTTTTAGTTGTTGTTTCAAATGGGATATAAATCAGTCGAATTCGGTAATTTGAGGAGAGTTTGATAAAAAGGACTCTTACTAAAGGTGGCCAGGGTCAGTGCAGCACAAGGGCTGGCCGCGGTAGGGAGTCCTCACTCAGCCCAGGTGTGGGAGTGAGCGGTTCCCAGCTTCGGAGAGAGAGCCGCGCCGAAGGGCAGCCCCAGGCCCTTGTTAGAATGCAGTGAGGGAGAAAGCCTGGCTACCTCCCTCAGACCTCAGATTCCTCCCTTCTCAGACCTTGCCGATCCTCCAGTCTGCTAAGCCCGGAGCCTGTTGGTGAACCCATCCTGGTCAGCTTTGCCTGGCCAGAGAGCAGAGCCCCGCAGGAAGGAGAGGGGGTCTGTGGGGCGGACAGGTGTTCCCACTGCCTGGTGTCTGTAAAATCCTCTGCCTCCGTCTCTGCTGTCCCCAAACCCACCATCACAGAAACATTCTTTTCTTATGAAGCTCAAGAAAGAACTGATATTTTTGTAGCATGTCATTTATTAAAGCTGAATCTCTAAAAAATATTTTCAAAATGTCCAACTAGTGCTATTCATCATTTCTGTTAAAACAAATATCCAAACCTTGGCACAATCTCCAAGCTGCTTTTGGAATTTGACACTGCAGGCTGCTCTTGAGGTCTCAATAGTTTTCCACTTCTTCTTATTTAAATTCTAAGCTCTTCCAATGTATTATTTAATCCCTAATAACGTTTTACTTGAAGAATGGTGGCAAATATAAAATTTATGGAAGAGACATTTAAGGCGATTGATTGTATTGTATCTTTCATCGCGTCTTTCAAAGAGCACAGTGACTTAGACAATATCAAATTAAAACATCTAGAAAGTTTTCTAAATTTTGGATTGAAATCTCAAACATCCTTTCTAGCATTATACTGGTACTTTCAAAATCCAATGAGATTTTCATATAAATAAAGGGTATCCCCAAAAGATGTATACACACACTTTGAATAATT
The DNA here is from genome assembly GCF_027574615.1 of Eptesicus fuscus. Taxonomy (NCBI): domain Eukaryota; kingdom Metazoa; phylum Chordata; class Mammalia; order Chiroptera; family Vespertilionidae; genus Eptesicus; species Eptesicus fuscus. The sequence goes on along the minus strand of NC_072482.1, from coordinate 14,372,233 downwards.
ATGAAGGCAGTGTTTATTAAAATACATTTCATTTTCAAAATTGAGCTATCAGCTATTAAAGTATGTACACATTTTTGGGAGGATACCCTGTATTCCTCAGTGAAAAGTTATTTTTCTCAAACGTTGATGATAAACTTAGATATATTATCTCAAATGTTACTACTTCCAGTTCCATATGATAAACAAAATCTATTGAAATAGCTTCAAAGTATTCAATTCCACACATAAGTAAATTATTCACTCCCATGTGAGACAGTTAGGTTCTGTAGTAATGGTTGACATTTTATTGCCTTGATGTATATAAGTTTTCCAAAAAGCAGTTTTCCTATGTTAGTGGATAAATGTTTTATAACAAGCAATACCATAAATCTAGACTATAATAATACACCCATATTGAAATTATTATTTTTGAACTTTATTAAGGATTTTATATCTGAGAATGCTCCGTTGTTTTTAACTAACCACTTGATATTGTTATGAAATCTGGTAGTACTTTCTAAATGTTTGACGGAATCTTCTGTGGGTCTGGTTTTATTGACAGCCATTGATGAACAAGTTTTCAGACATTTTGATGATTTCAAGTGCTACTTTATACAAAATTAACTCACGATAATTTTTTATTCACTGACGATTTGGACCGTGACCTTCCCCGGAACAGGATTGCCACTCTGGTAACATGTGTTTTGCACGTTCAACTTTTAATGATACCATTTTGAGCATTATTTGTATCCCGCGCTTCCATTACTGGCAAAGTAAGCTGTTCATTTTTTGTTGAAATAATCAAGTTGTGAGCTGTCTTTCATCCCAGAAATATGACCTACTTGGTTTATTTTGTACCAGTTCTTCTGTGGACCACAAGGCAAGCTGTACGGGCTGCTCACATGGTGTGGGGAGGTGTTCCAGGCTACAGCTGATGACTAATATCATTTCTTCTTTGCTTTCCTCGGAGTCAGAAGATTAACGTTCATATTTTAAAAAGAATATTTAGAAGCCTATCTCAATGTTGATGTTTCTTCATTCTGAGTGTTTGGTTTTGAGCAGGCAGGTTACCACTAGTGGAACCAGCAAGATGGAAAGATTGATTCACAGAAAATTGGAGTGAGCAAACCATACTGATTAAAAGAAAGAATGTTTGTGTGTCGCTGCTAATTTAGGTACATCAGTGGTTAATATTCCACAGAACGATAACTAACACTGCAACCTTTAGAGTTATCTTTTCTACCCCACAAAAATAATTGTCTGTCTTTTGAACAAAATTCATTTACATTGCGATTGGACACGATTCATTTACAACATTCTCCGTTTTCTACATGTTAACACCTATCTTTAGGGAACCATGGACGAGGCTAAATCAATAGTACATAGCCTTGTTCCTGTTGGCTTGCATTGTGTCCTTTTCCTGTACTAAACCTTAGCTGTGATTATAACCTGACACCAGGTTTTGTGAGTTCTCCTCGCAAATCAGCAAACCTGAAGATGGTCTTGAGACCCTGAAAACAACTCTTTTAATGAAGCTCAGCTCTTTCCAAAGCAAGAGAGTTCTGTAGTTTGCTACGTTAACTTCCCAGTTATGAAATCAATAAGTCACAGGGATGTGCTGTACAGCACAAGCAACATAGTCAGTAATATTATAATAACTTTGTACGGTGACAGATGGTTACCAGACTGATCGGGGTGATCACATCGTAAGGTATATAAATGTCGATTCACTATGTTGTACACCTGAAACTAATATAATATTGTGTGGCAACTATACTTGAATAAAATAATAATAATCAAAAGCATGAAGAAAACAGCACAAAGCACAGAAAGTCACTCTGAAGTATGGAACCTCTGCTGTCCAGGTAAAGAAAAATCTTTTATTACTAGTTGTTAAGAGCAAATTAATTTGTCACTTTAGTAGAGAGAGAACAAAATTCTGACTTTTGCATTCATATATTTGGCATAAATGCTTAACAATTTCATTTTTAAAAAATCTTATGAATTAAGGGTTTCCATAAAAACTTAGCCAGCTTTGGCAAAATTTTATATTTCATTGCCTTTTTTGAAACTCATTATTTGTAGGTCTTATAATTTAAGGCAAATAAAATTCCATTTTCACAAAGTTCTACTATTTCTTATATTCATAGAGGTTTTATACTTTCACATTCTGGAACTACCAAACTCTTTATTTTAGGACACAATTACTTTTCCCCTTAATTAGCAAAACACCACTAACTACTTCTCTGTCACTATTACCTGTGAGATAGTCTCTATCACCATGTTAGTTATGGCTTTTTCCAAAGTAGGCCAGTTCTGTTCCATGATGACACCTGGAAGAAGGCTGTGTGTGTGTGTGTGTGTGTGTGTGTGTGTGTGTGTGTGTGTGTGTGTGAATTTGTGACCCTAGTTTACATATAACAGATTACAGGTTGTGAGTTTTAGGTAGGCCTTATAAAGATGAAAGAAACACATTATATTTTAGAACTGAGTTCGTTTGATTAAGAGATTCTAGATAAAGCCCATGCATGCTTTAATGCTAGAAGGTTTGTGTCCTGTGTCGTAGATGTTTGTGTCCTGTGGATGCAGATGTGCCTGGACATGTTCAGAAACTATCAAAGCAACCCGAGAGCCCTGAATTTGCATGAGAGGGCAAGGAAGGAATTCTGCATACACAGACATCTGCAACCAGTGTTCTCTCTCACCATGCCTGAAGTATGTGGCTTAACATGACAGTGATCCCCAGAGGCTGAGTAGATGGGTAGAAAATTAATTGGGACTGCTATTGGCTAAAAGTAACAGGAAGCATAACTGAACAGTGGTTAACATGAATTGAGGAGAATTTTTCCTCACAAAGCACGAAATCCAGAAGAAGCAATGCCTACTATTAGTTCAGGGGTTTAAGGTCCCAAGGCTGAGGTCTCTGCAATTTCCTTGGCCTTTTCCTCATGGTCACAATATGGCTGCTGAACTTCCAGCCACAAATTCCAAATTCTAACCAGGAAGTAGAGAATAGGAAAAAAGAGCAAAAAAAGGGAGGCAATACCTGTATCAGAAAAGCAAAGTATTTTTCCCAAATGCCCCGTTGACTTTTGCTATGGTTTATCAGTCAGAATGATCACATTTGGACATTTTAGCAGCAGGGTAAATGGCTGTCCTGTTACAGTCAGGATTCTATTCATAAGGAAGACGGTATAAAGCATAGTTAGAAAAGCAGAAAGGAAGTTGATTCAGGGAATTGTGTTGAAAGGGCTAAAGGCGGGAAGGCCGGTGCTGGCTCTAAAAGCTACGCCCACAGGGCCCACCACGAACTCCAGAGCTGCCAGCTACTAGAACGGCCTGTAGCCCTGAGGCAGGTGATTCCCACGGGAAGGACCAGAGGTGGCTGCAAACCCCACACCTGCCAAGACCAAGGTGTCTTCCCACCACTGCTGGGAAAGAATATGACCTGCGCTTCCCTCTGCCTTCCAATTCTCATATGAGTGCCCCTCACTGGGAGTCTAAACCGGAAGCCTGCTGGCAATGCCTTTCCGGGAATGCGGTGCCCTGGGGTGCAGCCCCTGCATTACAGAGGGTGGGGCCTGAATGGTGCAGAGTCACAACAGTCAACGTGGCACAGTAGGCAGCCAGCAGCCATCACGACCCCCATGCACAGTGGAGGCATCAGAACCTCTGTGTGTGAGACAGGGCTGGAAATCTCCGCCCCCCCCCCAGGGCCGCCTTTGAGGGTCACTTCTCTACGGGAAGAGAGGTACCAAGGCACATGCTTGATGCAAGGACCATGGTTTATCTCCAGGGGAGCAGAGAGATTCTTAAACAATTCGCATGTGTGCACTTCATCACCCTCTCCTATGGCGGGCTCCTGCACCCCAAGCCTCCAACACAAGTGACCTGGACAGGTGCTGGGGTTCCAAAGAAAGGACTGTAGGAGAGGAAAAGGGCTGTGACCAGGATCGAGGCTGATCACCTTGGCTGTTGAGGGGGTGACGGATGTTCTCAGGCCATCAGCCCTCAGAACGGAGACGGGCTGGAGAGAGTGTGGAAGCTGCGGCGATGTGGGCGCCACCGGCCACTGTCAGGAGGGGCCAGGGTCTCAGTAAAAGCCACTGCGTCCCGCAGGCTCTGTCCGCAGCAGCGGCCTTGGAGCTGAGACACAAGATGATGACAGGCCTGGGACTGAGGAGCTGGGGGCGGGAACTGGGCAGGGCCGCCACAGTTCTGTGCTATAGACGTAGTTTTATGACTTTGACTGTGGCCTTCATGGCCCCCTCCCCAAAGATAAGGATCAAAACTCACCATCCAAGAACCTGACCATGTGACATCTAGTTCCTGGCAGAAACAGCAGGGATGTACTCAGCGAGGGGTGCGTCCTGCCCCGTCCCCTGATGAGTCCACGAACAGCTTCTCTCGCTGTTGCTCTATGTTTTGGAAGCATGAGCATGTTTAAAGGGGTTTTGAGAAATACTGCATTTTTCCGTGTATAAGACGCTCCATGTATAAGACGCCACCCACTTTTCCAACCCATAATTAAGAAATCAATATTTTAAACATTTTGCTGGTTTTCCTCTTAAGGCCTTCTTCTTTTTGGGCATCTTAAGGAGTTGTTCTTCCTGTTTTCTCCACTGTCTGATCATACACGCAGTGGGAGGAGGTCCAAATGGTCTCTCTGCAGCTCTATTTCCATGCTCTATTGCATAGCTGATTACATTCAGTTTGAATTTTGCAGAGTAAGACAATCGCTTACTGGGTTTATCTTTTTATTTTTTGACATCTTTATGGGCTCGGAACGCTCCGGACCCTGTTGAATCTGCGCACTCTCCACCTTTAATTATGGCATCAGCTGACATCAGTAACAATAAAGCTCGTGATTGGAGGAAGCCTGTTTGACAAGGTATGGGCAGCTATGCACCCCCACTGCTCCCTCCTCGGCTGACTTCTGTGTATAAGATGACCCTCAATTTTCAGTCTAAGGATTTTAGAAAAAAAAAATAGTGTCTTATACACAGAAAAATATGGTGCTTGGTTGTAGGTTGCAGGGATTTCCACAGGACTCCAAGGAGCCAAGAGCATCCTGGCCTCGGTCCCTCCCTCAGAGCCTGGAGCCTGGAGCCTGGACCGGGGCTGCCGCTGAGCTGGGGCAGAGGGTTTAGGAAACATGGAGGCAGTAAGACCAGCCGCTTGGGAGCCAAACCCTAAAGTGAACTCATCAGAGGAGCCAACGTGGAGGTTTGTAGAACAAGGGTGATGTCACAACTGCCTGGAGCTCCCCTCAGTTACATGGTCATCTGGTCACAATTCTGAGTCCAGCCTCGGCTTCCACGGAGAGAGTGGAGAGGGGAGGGAGGAGGCGGCAGCAACGCAGCGGCAGGAAGGGGCACACGGGCGCCGGGGCTGGTGTCCTGGCCCCCATCCCTGAAGCCTGCTGCTGAGGGGCTTAGAGGGGTGACAGCTGGCCCCGGGAGAGGATGGCCCAGGTCCACAGGGAATCCTAGGCCTGGGGGCCCAGGGTGGCTGACTCCTGGCCAAGGAGCGTCTGGAGGTCATGTCCTCAGGGTAGACAGGGCCGGCAGCGCAGCCAGGAGGGTTTGCCAGGGTGTCTATAAGCACAGGGCCTACCTCTGCTGGCCCCCCTTTTCCTTCTGAGGAACCAGCGGTCGCTGGGCTTCCTATGACTCTTCCTGGAAAAACATGGGGCTTTGAAATGGACCCAGGTCTCCTGGCCCCGACTGCTTCTCCCAAGTCAAGAGGTTGGCTGATACATAGTTGAGCTGAAGCATAAAAAACTCAAAGGACAGGGACCCTTCAACACGGGGTGCCTCCTAGATATGTGCGTGGGGGTGGGCCCCGTTGGAGGAAGGAGACAGAGCTCGGGAGGGGTGGCTCACTTGGCACACTTCACTGAGCCCTCCTCCCCTCCCCCCGGCAGCATTTGGATTCTGCTTGGACTCATTCGGTTTGACCTTCCACAAACCACAGGGTGACCCAGAGACCGCAGGGCTGGGATTGGAGAGCGGGGACAAGTAGGGTCAGAGAATGTGCGTAGACTTGAAAGAGCAGCCTGTTGCAAGGGGACTGCATGCCAGGAGTCAGGTTGGGGCAGCTGTTGGGGCGTAAATTGCAGCAAGGACCCCAGGAGTTCCTGGGTTGTGGACGGCAGAGAGTGAATAATGGGACCCAGCTGACTATGCTACTGAAAGCAGAGCAGGGGGGGTGGGGGGTGGGGGGGGCGCGGGAGAGCTACCAGAAAATCTCCCTGTTCCCGTGAAGGTAAGTACCGGTAACTGCTCTCAGACAGCTGGATACACCACACTGGTCTCTCCATCCCAGAAGCAGTAAGCACCTACTATGTGCAGAGCCTGTTCTAGATGTTGGGGAAACAACGAGCAAAACAGACGAAGTCCAAGAATGAACGATATAATGTCTTGTGGGTACAAGGAAACAGACCCCTTTCACCCCATCCATCAGGGCCAAGCGCACGAGTCTGCGATGCTCTGTGCCCTGCCGTGTGCCACTTATGGGCACTCTCTCCTTAACTGCCACACCCGGCCTCTGAGGCGAGTTTGTTGTCCTCATATTGGGGATGAAAATTGAGAGGCACAGAGGGAGGGAGGAGAGAGAGAGAGAGAGAGAGAGAGAGAGAGAGAGAGATTAGAATAATAGGCTCAGCTAGTCACTGGTGGGGCTGGGAGGCCTGTGCTTGACTTAGTTTAACAAGTCCATCTCCAGCATCCTATCTCGCTTTGGATAGGAAGGTAGTAAAGAGCAGGCTCACACCACCCCTCTTCTGCCTTCTTGCCTACTTTCTAGAACTCTCTTTTATACTTTTACAATAAGTAACTAAGCATTTGGGATTTGTCTCCAAGCGCCAGTCTCATTTTAGTGTTCTCTAGGAGTTACACATGATAATAATCATAGTAATATTGAGATGTACTGGTACTCTCTGACCTGGAGGAACTTATAATCTATTGGGAAGTCTGATTGCACACCTGTGAATTAACCTGAGGCTGGTTACAAAGCCACCAACCTTGCAGATAGGAATGAAAAGCATATCTGCTAATGGTAACCAAATAATAGAGCATCAAGGTGGAGTTGGGGCAATCTGAGAAGGCTTCCCGGAGGAGGTGGGTTTTAAAGAACATTTTAGAGGCTACAATATACCTAATTATTGGAGATATAAGAAGCCTACATTCTGAGAAGGTGTGAACTAGTTAGTCACAGAAGGAAGGAAGGATCTGGGGAGCAGGGTAAGGGGGAGGGGCTGAATAGGAAGGAATTTGTTGAGCTTTACTTTGAGCAGATGATCTGCAGAAGAAAATAACCAGGCATGGGCTTGGGGAGACTGCAGTAGCACTTGGAGGAGAGCTGTGAGTCTTGAGGAGACCTGGAGAGCACTCTGTGGATCAAAGGCCATCCTCTGATGGGTTGTGGCCATCATCAGGCCCATCAGCATTAAATGCCCACTCACTCTTTCTCATCAGACCTCAGTGCTCTCAACCCCACAGCCCTAAATGTGGGGTGGTTCAGAACTGTGCTCATGATGCATCTGACAGGAGAGAATCTGTACCTCATCTGCATGAGCCTGCAGAACTTTGTGTGAAGAAATGATTTTAAATATGATTATGGGCACCTGGTCTCTGCGTATGCCCAGAAGTCGCCCTTTTGCCCAGTGGCATGCTGGCAAATGCTCCTGGCTCTCCAGGAAAAGCAGCCCTGATTTGTAGCAGTTGCCAATTTCTGCAGTGTAAATACTCCTATTACGGCTTATCTCAAGCCACCGATGGGAAGCTACCGAAAGCAGAGTTGGAAAGTGATCCCCACCATAGATTCTAGCAAGCTAGTACCCACCCCGTCAACTGCAGCACACTCTGCCTGTGGCCTTCCCATTGGCCTGGCTAACTCCCAACCCTCTCTCAAATCTGGCCTGTTCTCACCACTCCTCCACCTCCCCCGCCCCCGCCACCCCCAGACCAGACCAGATGCTCTCAGAGCCCACAGCAACTCTGTAATTGTCCTGGCTAGCATCTATCACAAAGTGTGATGATACGTTTATTTGTGTGATTCTGTTATTATCTGCCTCCCACTAGATGATAAGTTTCACGAGGACAGGGCCACGTCTGTTCTCAAGCACAGGGCCTGGCACTTATATAAGACTAATATGTAATTGTTCAATGAAGGAACAAATGAATGAAGGAATTGCAAACCAATATTCCGTATTTGCTGAACACTTCATTTGTTTATGGGTAACCTTGACTCCCACTTCTCGGGCTGCCACATAGAGATGTGGGCAGAGAAGGTTCATAGAAACAGGAGTAAGAGAGGCAAAGGGAGCAGGCATGACTGGTGAGAACAGGCAGGAAGAAGAACACTGGCCTTCCTTGGCAAATTAGTTGAGAGCATTAAATCTTGACTCTGACCTTCTTTACACAGGGACAAAGGAGCCAAGGACATGTTAAGCTGTGGGCTGTAGCAATCCCTCTTGGTTATGTGGGCTTGCCAGATCTGAAAGTACCTCATACCTGAAACAGAAATAACGTGAATGAAAGCCCCTGTAGCACACCCTTCGATCTGCCTTGAACGCTATGCTCTGAGGATGTCATGTCTGGAGCTGTGGCTGCCATTGTGTGACAATGTGGAGACCCAGGGAAGTCGGGCTGAGGGTAGGACGCTGGGGAGCGCCTGGGTCTCAATGACACCACTGAGCCACTATGCCCTGGGACTGCCTACCTTGGCTTCTTGTTCTATGAGATAATTAGATGTCTTTGGGGGTTAAGCTTTTTGCAAGTTGGGTGTCATCATGTATAGCCAAGACCATTTGTAATGGGGGCATCCCATTAAGTGGAATCAAATGCCTCTAACACTCCGGAGAGCCTTCTTCCTGATGCTGGTTTGCATTGCTGGGCCCTCTGGATAGGCAGGGACTGGGCTTGGATGGAGCCTTTATCACTGGGTAGGAGAATGAGGAAGGCAGAGAAGGGGGGCCAATGGGGAGCTTGGGCATGAGGCAGCTCCACCCAATCACCGGAGGCTGCAGGCCTCTGTCTCACTCTTTCTCTCTGAAACAAGTGAGTCATGGAGGTGAGACCCTAGGCTGAGCCACACCACGCTGGACTTCTGGAGATAATAAATGAAGTTTGTGTAACTTGTTACTGCTGCATTGAGAACCAATACATCCACCCACCTGCCTTTGCGGGACCCTGATGCAGCCTATGTCCTGGCTGGTTCCTTATTCCTCTCCCTTAGGAAAACAATACTACCTGCTCTCCTTTCTACACTTCTTGGTCCTTGGCCTGGGAACCAAGAAACCAATTCCTGCTGATCTGCAAATGGCAGTAGTAGGATGTCTCCTGGCTGAGCTTTGGAGTGGATTGAGTAGGAGACATCCAGTCCTGGCATTCACAGGCGTCGGGGGTGACGGTGCGAGCCAGCCAGCAGAGCAGATTCCAGTTCTGCTTACAAAGCTCACAACTGACGTCACCTCCGAGGGATCCAGTCACAGGAAACCGCCTGCAGGCTGGATGAGGAGCCCTTTCAGGCTGAGTCAGCCAGGGTCTTATGGGATTTGAACCCAAGGCTCCAGGGTGTCTAGGACGGGCACAGGAGACCACAAAACCAGCATCCCCACTGGATCCAGCCAGGGCCTCCTGCAGGTAAAGCCTCCCTCTGCTTAGCGCTCATTGCTGTTGTTTCCCGGAAGTTGTCTCCTCAAAGCCTCTAATCATCTCCTCTCGAAAAGACCACCACGGCCCACGCTGGCTCTCCATCCCGCATCCCGCCGCTGCCCGCTCATCGGCACAGCCGCTCACTGTTCATCCAAGTCACCGGGGCAAATGCTCAACAGGACAAAGCTGAGGGCAGCTTTGTTCAGATGTTTGGCTCCAACATTCTAGAATGTGGTTCTTTTCTGGAAAGTGCCCTCCGGGGGGAATACCCACCCAGTCTGCACCCCTTGAATACAGTTGGTCAGCCAGTTACTCTCCTACCCAATTGAATCTTCACGTGGGCAGAGTTCTCGGCCTTGAGCAGAAACACAGTCCCTACCGTCTTTCACTGACGTTCTCGTCCTGGAACCTGGCCGAGGAAAGCAGCATGGATGGACTGGCATACTTGCTCCTCGTGGGCCAGGCTCCTCCCCAGGAAGCTCTCACCAGGTGAAGAGGGGTGCAGTGGTTAGGGCACAGGTTCTGGAATTGGGCCGCTTCGGTGTGAATCCAATGCTGGATGCTTGATTCACATTTTGATGGATGAATGAATGAATGAATGAATGAACCAATGAACTGAGAAATAACACACAACAAAGACAAGTGCTTTGGAATCTTTCAATGGAAAGCCTACATCTTTGTCTTTTTTTTTTTTTTTTTTGTCATTCTTTTAAAATATATATATATATATATATTTGTATTGACTTCAGAGAGAGATTGAGAGGGAGAGAGAGAGAGAGAAACATTAATGATGAGAGAGAATCATGAATCAGCTGCCTCCTGCATGACCTACACTGGGGGTCAAGCCCACAACCTAGACATGTGCCCTGACCAGGAATTGAACTGTGACCTCCTGGTTCATAGGTCAATGCTCAACCACAGAGCTAAGACGGCCAGGCTTTCTGTCATTCTTTTTGAGAGATTGAACTTTTGGTAAAGCTTGCTTCTGATTTGTTGGAGATTTCTTTTTTCCCAGAGGTACCAGAGTGCAAGCCATTTTGCAAATATTACCCATTTGGGTTATTTAGCATCCAGAAGTTCCCTCAGCACCAAGCGCAGCTCTTAGGCTTGGGTCTGTGTCTCCATAGCTGAGCTTTGGGGAGAGAGGTGCTCAGAGTGCAGCTATCCTTCAGGGGAAGGTGGCCTGTCTGCCTGGGGCCAGGGTGGTGGCCCGTTGTTGAACCCTGTGGTGGAGAAGAGGGGAAGTTGGTCTGTGTGGAACCCTTGCCTCAGGGGCACCAGCTCCAGCCTGGGTCACTTCTGTGGAGCAGAAATACGTTTGGAAGCCAGGAGACACGGGTGACTAATGGCTCTGACCTGAAGGGTGGAAGGGAGATTTGCATGCAGGCAGGGTGTGCCTCTGCGGGTTGGATTAAGGCAGTTCGGAGGTCTAATAATAGGCTTTCCAACAGGTAAACTTCTGAGGCCAGTTCAATCCACCCAGACTTCTGGTGCCTGGGATTGGGATTGACTCATCTTTCCAGGGCCCCGGGGCAGCTTTCCATACAAGCACCTTCCTTTGTGGAATTCAAATGCTGGGTTTGCTGTCACCTGTGGGCGAGGATGGCTGCTCTGCTTTGAGGATCCCAGGAAGTTCATGGCAGAGGCATGCCCTGGACTCTGAGATCACAGCATCTTTCTGAGTAGAGCCGTTGGGCTGGGGTTCTGTCCCCACGCCCCTTTCTCCGCGCCGCCTTGTCTGCTTGCCCTTCAGAGCCCAGCTCTTGCCTCTGTGGAGAAAACTCTAAGTGTCCCAACACATGGAAATATAAGGCTCTTCATAAAGTCCTTCACAGATTTTGTTAGGAAGTTTGGGGAAAGCATGAGCTTCCTCCCAGGTCTCAGAAAAACTCACCAGCCTCCATGGAGACCTTCCTCTCCCACCCCAGCACTTGACTTTGTCTCTCCTTTCGATTTTTCTGCTGCCCTGGTCCAAGCCATGACCATCCCTCTCCCCTAAAAGCCTCATGGAGGACTCCCTGCTTCCACACTTGCCCCGAGAATCCATTCTCTACACTGCAGTCGGAGGATATTTTTTATTTTTTTTAAATATATTTTATTGATTTTTTTACAGAGAGGAAGGGAGAAGGATAGAGAGTTAGAAACATCGATGAGAGAGAAACATCGATCAGCTGCCTCCTGCACACTCCCTACTGGTCATGTGCCCACAACCAAGGTACATGCCCTTGACTGGAATTGAACCTGGGACCCTTGAGTCCGCAGGCCGACGCTCTATCCACTGAGCCAAACCAGTTAGGGCCGGAGGATATTTTTTAAATGCAAATCTGACCATGTTGCTCCCTTTAAAAATTCTCAATGGCTTCTCATTGCTTCAAGAATAAAATTCCACTCTTTAACCCAGCCAATACGGTCCTGCATGGTTTGCCAAGCCCTCCTTTGATAAAAATTTCATCATACCCCTTGCTTTTTTCTTTATTGCACAAATCTGAGTTTTGATTATATAAAGGGGATGATGTGAGCACTATAGAGAGTGGGTAGACGCTCTGTGTGGCCATGCAGGAAGGTGGTGCCGTACCCCGATGTGATTGAGATGTGACTGGACGCCTGGAACTGTGCAGTGCACAACCTGTACAGCCATGCATGGCAGCCCCTTGTGTTTCCGTTCCTGGCAGAGTACCTGGCACTTAGTAGGCGATCAGTAAATATGGGTCAATGAAAACATGTTAATGCAACTGAAACTAACAGAGGATAACATGAGCATCCTACAAAACATAGTGAACCCCAGATATAATCAAAAGGTCCTTGAATATTAGAGATATAATGAAGATAGATTCTTCAAATACAAATATTTTGTTGGCATTTGATCATCATCATCATAATATCCTATATAATAAGAGGCCAGTGACCACAAGCGTAATGACCAGAATGACTGCTCGACCAGTCACTATGAGGTAGGGGGCCAGCGAGGGGAACCGGCTGGCTGGCGGTGGCGGCAGGGCAGGACCGGGGACTGGCAAGCCGACAGAAGATGGGCCTGATCACAGGCTAGGCCTAGGGACCCTACCCATGCATGATTTCGTGTGCTGGGCCTCTAGTTTATCTATAATCTTTTACTCCTTGACAGAGTCCTAGGCTGATTGCATACTTTATTTTACTCAATCCTTACAACAAACCCATGAAGTGAGCCCGATTCTTATTTCCTTACTAGTGGCCTGGTGCATGAAATTTGTGCATAGGGGGGGTGTCCCTCAGCCCAGCCTGCACCCTCTCCAATCTGGGACCCCTCGGGGGATGTCGGACTGCCGGTTTAGGCCCGATCCCTGTGGGACATCCCTCTTGCAATCTGGGACCCCTGGCTCCTAACTGCTCACCTGCCTGCCTGCCTGCTCGCCCCTAACCACTCTGCCTGCCGGCCTGCTCGCCCCCAACTGCCCCCCTGCTGGCCTGCTCAACCCCAACTGCCCCTCCCCCTGCCAGCCTCATCACCCCTAACTGCCCTCCCCTCCTGGCTTGATCACCCCTAACTGCCTCTGCCTTGGCCCTGCCACCGTGGCTTTGTCCAGAAGGTCATCCAGAAGGTCTTCCAGAAGGTCTCCAGGAAGGTCTCCCAGTCTAATTAGCATATTACCCTTTTATTAGTATAGATTATAACTCCTAAGTGGCAGCATGGGGATTGGAACAGGGATGTCTGACTCCAAAGCCTATCTCATCCCCTAAAGCCTGACACCAATGTCTGGGGTCAAGACTGTCTTTGATTTCTTCCCAGAATCTTGCTTGGAACTTTTGAAGCAGACAAGAAGGTTTTCAAAGCCTTGTGCCTGCCAATTCTGAGTGTGTCTCCTGGAACAACCTCTCCGTGCTGCCCGGAACCCATGGCTGAGGACATCGGATGCATCTCGCTGGGTCCTGACTCACAGACAATCAGAGGGACAGGGAGGAGGCTCTGATGGTCTCCTGAGGCTTTTGTATTGGCCTCTGACTCAGATGCTACCCAAAGAGCTTCTTTCTCCCAGCAGGGGGGAGTGATGGATGGGCAGAGAACAGACAGAGCCTGCTCCTGAGCTCAGGAATTTAAAACTTTTCATATCATAAGCATTGCTGCCACCTATAAAGTGCCTACGGTGTCCAGGCATCACGCAGACTCTTCGCATATATTACTCTTCTGGAAGGCAGGTAGAATTATGTCCATTTTACAGCTGGAAAAACAGAGGCTCATTAAGATTAAGTAATGTATTAAAGGTTCCTTAACCTGAAAGTAGCTGACCAAATTTTTTGAGCTCCAATGATTTGGGTCTGTCAGGACCAAAAGCCCACGCTCTTACTAGGTTGCCCTGTGGCTCATATTGTATCTGAGACCAAAGACCAGCTCCCTGCAGAGGCAGATAATGTGACGGCCTTCCAGCCCCTCTCCAGCCCACTCCTACAGTGGGGCAGCATGCTTGTTTGGGAGAATTAATCCTTTTCCCAGATTCATGAGCCAATCAGCATAGTCTCATCCTCCTTGTTCAAGAATGGAAGTAAACCAGGCCTAAGCCAATGGGTGCTCAACCTTCTCCAGGCCATAGTGATTGACTCAGGCTGACCCAATCAGAGAAAAGTGTGAGACCACCTTGAATGTTTGGGGGTGGGGTGGAGAGCTCTCTCTTTTGCTCTCCATGGTGTGGTATGTGGATTTGAGGCCTGGAACTGTTGCAGCTGTTTTGCCACCATTTGGGAAATCGGGCTGCTATGAAGCCAAGCAACCCTAAAGGGCAAGGACTATAGGATCACAGAGAAATGGAGACATAGCCCTAATCAAACCATTCCTGAAGGTTGAACCACTCCTTCCTAATGTACTATTTCCTTACAGTCAAGTCATTTTTGAGCTGAGTTTTCTATTAATTGCAATAGAAATGATCACACTCAGAATATCCAAGAAGTTGGCCTGAGTTTGTTACTTCTAATAGAAGATTTCGGAAGGAGTGGAGTAGCTATACGGGGCACCCAAGATTCAGGGAAGCAAAGGGAGCAGGGTGTGAGCAGGTGAAGAATGAAGGAGGTGAGGGTGAGGGATGAGGGAGGTGAGGGTGAGAAGGCTGATGGGACTGAGGGGGTGAGGGGTCCGAGGAGTAAAAGGGTAGGAGACATTAGAAGAGTATGAAATTGGAGGGGGATGAGGGAGAATAGAGAGTGGAGGTAGAGATGAGGAAGGTGAGGAATGAGAGAATAAGGGGGTGAGAGAAGTGAAGATTATGATGGAGGCCGAGGGCAAGGGAGTGAAGGGGCTGAGAAACTGAAGCAGTAGAGGAAGTGAGGGAGATGAGGGAGGGGTGGTGCCTCCCATGGGCTGTTCCAGGTGAGCTAAGGGCCGGAAGCACCTCCCTGTCTGCTGGGCAGGGGGGCCTGCCTCTCTGGGGATGGTGGTCAGACCTGAGCCCATTAACCCAAATCTTTGCCTTCTGTGTTTTCAGGTCTTTGTCACTTAATTAGAGGAAGCAAACCTAGGTTTCTGAAATCCTTGTGGCAGAGCACTAACTATAAAAATTCACCTGCTTCAAGGAGAGAGAAAACCGAGTTAAAATGCTCTCAGCCCTCCTGCCTCAGCCTTTTGTCCAGAGAGCTCAGGGGAAGAGCCTGGGGGGGACCCAGGGGCAGATGTGGCCCCATGGCCTGTAGACTCCTTCTATGAAAATCTCGAATGACAAAGGAGAGCTGAGCATGCAGCATGATTACAAAAGGCTTTTCCTGTGACAAAACAGGCTGCATCGTAGTCCTGTGAATAGTGAGTAGCTTCAGCCTCTGGCTCTGCCATACTGTGGACCTGCTCCAAAGCCTCCAGAAGCAAGCCCGACCTAGTCCTTGGGCCTGGCCTTCCACCTCTTCTCTACAGGTGCCCCCTCCTCCAGGCAGCCTCCACCTCCTGAGACACCATTGGCCCAGAGGGGACAGTGGGCCCTGTGCACACAGGGGCACGAAGCCTTGATTTCAAGTCCCAACTCTGGGACTTGTTTGCCAGCTGTGTGACTAGGAAGCCTGATTTCCTCTGGGCTTCACATTCCTCATCTCCAGCCTGGTGATCACCATTATGTCCGCCCCTGGTGTGAGACTCCAAAAAAGGAGTCGGTGGGGAAAGCACTTGGTAAATTGCAGCGTGATCCTAACGTTACTCAGAGCCTTCCTCTCCTTCAAGGCTCAGCTCCACACCGGCCTCACCCTCCAGCCCCGCCCGGGGTCTCCATTCTTTTGGAACGGCTCCCAGAGCCTGCTCAGCATTCTTGGAAATGCCCTGCTAGTTCTCACACTGGTCGATCTGATATTTAGAAGTAATTGAAAGCCATCTGAGGCCAATCCTGGGGAATTAGGTGAGTAATCAAACTGGTAATAGAATTTTTCAGTCAATAACGAGGTGGGGTGGAGTGGTTTATTTTTTTTTCCATGTGGCCCACACAAATGGACTCTGAAGGTGATTCCAAAACGAGATGCCTCAAGGCCCTGGAGCGATGGCAGCGTCTCCGGAATGGGATGGAGCTTTCCAGTGGAATGTCTTTGGAGTCCTCCTCTGTTTGCTGAAAAAACACAGTCATTATGTTATAATCACATCTTGCACACACATCAGCTTTTCTCTTCTGGCTCTGAAACTGGCATACACAAACAGTGTTCCCTCCGTTTATTTTGAGCAAATGGCCATACTCAACAAGCAAGAAGCTATAGAAGCGGAATAAATGAATGTAGAATTCTAGTGTTGTGATTAAATCAAACTCAGGGTCGGCCATCTGATGCATGTTCAATCATATACGTAGGTGTTGCTGTGGCTTGGTGACAAGGCACACATGTTCTTCACCTAACTTGGGCACAACAACTTCACGCATTCTGGAGATTGGCTGGGATGGGGCGGAGGCAGGAGCCCTCTTCCCTGTCACTGCCTCCCACCAGGTCTGAGCTGGACACAGGAGGCAGCCCAGCCCTAAGCTAAGATGCACCCCCAGTGCGGAGCCTGCGGCCCCGGCCGCTGAGGACAGTGGGCTGTGGCTGCTGCCAGTTCTGTCTCCTGGAAGAAAAGCTAAGTCAGAACTTGGGAAGATGCTTGAGCCCCCAGGAGACAGGCGGCTCCTGCCCAGAAGACTGAGGAGTCCGGTGTGAGCTGGGCATGTGACCTTTGGCTGCTTATTCACCCCCAAAGGCCTCAGCAGTCTTCATGATTCAGTCTCAGAGTCTCTGGGTGCGCAGTAGGTGCTCCATGAAATAAGTCTACGGCCCCCTCTCTCCTCGGAGGAGAGGACACAGAAGCCCATGAGCACTGACAAGGAGGCAGGTCCAGGATGTCTGTTCGCCACCGTCAGCAGCAGCTGCCCAGGCTTCAGGGGGCTCCAATGAGGGGTCCTCTAAAGAGCTGTTTAAATGGGAGTCCCTCCTCCTTCCCCTCCTTCTGTTAAAGCAGTGGTTGGCAAACTCATTAGTCAACAGAGCCAAATATCAACAGTCCAACGATTGAAATTTCTTTTGAGAGCCAAATTTTTTAAACTTAAACTGTATAGGTAGGTACATTATTATTAACTTAATTAGGGTACTCCTAAGCTTGCCTTTGCTAAAAACTCAAGGGGCCAAAGAGCCGCAGTTTGCCAACCACTGTGTTATAGTAATTCCTAAGGCCGATGTTAAGGGAAGAGGAGCTTTTGTTGGAGTAGAGGAAAGAAGCTGTTCCCTCAAGAAATAATTATTGAGCAAGAACTACTTCTGAGGTGTCCTGTGGCTAAGTGATGCCTGGGCAGGGTGTCAGGCCTGTGGGCATGGGGGCAGGCCTGCTTGGCAGGGGGTCAGGACTCGTGGGCAGGGAGGCAGGCCCGGTAGGCAGGGAGGCGGGCCCGGTGGGCAGGGGTTCAGGCCCAGTGGGCAGGAGGTCGGCCCGGTGGGCAGGGAGGTGGGCCCGGTGGGCAGGGGGTCGGGCCCGGTGGGCAGGGAGGCGGGCCCGGTGGGCAGGAGAGCAGGCCCGGTGGGCAGGGGGGCGGGCCCGGTGGGCAGGAGGTCAGGCCCGGTGGGCAGGGAGGCAGGCCCGGTGGGCAGGGGGGCGGGCCCGGTGGGCAGGGGGGCAGGCCCGGTGGGCAGGGGTCAGGCCCGGTGGGCAGGGAGAAGGCAACTGGACTGTGGGCCCAGACCGGTGGGTCATGGAGGTACAGGAGGGAGAGAGGGAAAGGCACCAGAAGCAACATGGAGACCTTCTGTGCTTTCTAAAAGCTAAAGGATTGTTCTTTAACCCTGTGATAGTTCTACTCATCCTGAGGGAGTGCCCTCGGCTTGGGGAGTTGACAGAAGGCAGGCGCTTCGGGAAGAATCAGAGGTGCGTGGTGAGAAGCCAGGGCTTTTGCAAGACCCGCCCCACTGGGGTGTCAGATCGTGGGAGCACCCTGTGCACACCCCTGGATCTGGGCTGGGTTGTATTCAGGGTAGGCAAGGCGGTCTTGACCTGGGAGTGGGAGGAGGGACGAAAAAGATGTTCAAGTTGTATTGCTTATTAATGGGAAAGAGCCTTTCTCTGGAGAGAGACAGAAAGAGGAAGAGAAAACCAGCAGCAGTCTGAACAGTCCAAAAAGCCAGAGAAAATGAGATTGTCAGCCCCCCTGATTCCCCCTCTGGAGCATTCTCCAGGCCTAGAGACGACCGTGACTCATTCATTAATGTGAAGAGAAAACGGGAAGAAAACAACAGAAGAGTCCAGACACGAGCATTCTTCTAATGCCTTCCATTCCCCAAACGCACATTTTAAACCAGATTCCTCTGGCTTCCCAGAATGTCTTCATTTTAGGCTTTCGTGAGTAATTGGAGAGAAGCATCTGAACCCTGTGGAAGGAGCAGCCGTCAGCAAGGACTGAGGCAGGAAGACCCACGTGGGAGAACACCAGCCAGGGTCCCCGGGGTCCTTCCAGCAGTTCCCATCAGACGTGCAAGGCCTGATGGCCAGGCAGTTAAGAGGCCTGCCCCCCTCCCCCGCCCCACACACACACACACACCTTCATCTCCCTACTCCTTTATCCCCTTCTCTTCCCTCCCTTCCTCACACCCTTTTTGCTACCGCTGTCCCTGAATGGAAAGGTCACTTTGGGTCACCGGACACAGCCTTTTCCTTCGTCCTACAAAGCCCTGGTTCCCCAAATCCCACCTGTGCCAAGAAGCACGGGCCCTGCCCAGGCTCCTTTGCAATGCAGAACAGACCTACCTGGCTTCATGCACAGCTTAACCAGTGACTTTAAAAAGAAACAGCCAACTGGGAACACTGTGTGAAAGAACTTTTCTTTTTGCTTCTGCTTTTTCCTTTTTTTCAACTAGCATCTTCTCCTACAGTCTCCAGCCCCGCCGGGACCTCTCCTCCCCCAGATGCTTGCTTTGGCTTGGGGCGGGGCCGGGGGGGCGGGGGTGAGGGGGATCGATATCTGACACCTCTTGAAAGTGTAGTTTGGCAAATGAGAATCGAAATCCACTCCAGCCAGCGGGCCAGGCCTGCACTGGGGGCTTCGTTTAAAACACCTGGGTACCTCCTCTCACCGATGGAAACCAGGCCTCCCGGCTACAAAAACAACACCCTGCTCTTTCCGCCGCTCCCGGCCCTGCTCCGTGCTCAGCTGTCCCTGATCTTTGGGAACTGAAAAACCCAGGTACTAACCGCAGCTGGTGGAAGCAGGCAGGAGGGGCCGGGGCAGATGGGGGTGTCCTGCAAGAGTTCAGACAGGGGACTTTTGAGGCTGGGCCTCTGGGCTTATTCCCTACCCCTCTCCCTCCTCTTGCCTCCCCTCCCACATCTCCTCCTACAGCCTCACCCAGACCCTGCCACATGGTCCTCAAAGCCTCGCAGATGTTCAAACTGATTGCGGACATTCCCGGGAATGACAGGGAAACTGTCAAGGTGTCTCAAGCAGGCCTCACCGAGAACCCCCTCGCCCCCAGCCACTGGGATTGGTGTACCTCCCTCTCCCTGGGAAGCAAAGCTATTTTCCAAGGCCTAGATGTGGGCTGGTGCCAATGCCCACGTGAAACAGCAAACACCCTGCCTGAAGCAGACAGTGTTTAAGGCGCAGCAGAAGCCAGCAGGGAGAAAACTGTGGACGGGCAAGCCACGGGGTGGGGGTGTGGGGGGGGCGGGCGCGGGCAGATGGAGACACGGGCCCCAAGTGGGAACTGTCACCCCACAGGCTGGTTAACACGTCCTAGTGCTGGGCTGAACGGGACACCGCTCAGACGCACACAGACCCACACACAGAGCCAGGCCCCATCACGCTCCCGTGCACACACACGTGCAAACATACCCCTACATGGCAACAAAGGAATTCTGCATCTTGCGATCTATACTTGCCTTGTTCACATTATGTATCGTGGGGATTTTTAAAATTTCCAATTATTAAGGGGGAAAGAAAATGAATTCCACTTTCTCTTTTAAGTTGTGTTCTCAGAGAAGAGTCCTACTGCTGAGAATCGTGGCAACACCCGCAGCCTTGCTGTGCGGGCAGGCTGGCCCTGCAGAGGCCCGAGCTGGGCCGGGCGCCTGGGCTCTGTCTTGGCCTCCCCACCAGCCAGCTGGGTGGCCTCACAGCAAGTCCCTCTCCCTGGACCTCAGTTTCCTGCTCTGCTGGAAAGTGGAATTTTTAGCGCATGAGCATTGGTGGACGGTTAGGCCATTAAATGCAAGCTTTAGTTCCTTGCAATTTACCCTTTTGCCCCCTTGCCCTCCCAGCCCCGCGCACGGCCTTTGCTTATTGGGCTGGAAGGGCCAGCCTGGGAGTCTTCTCTAGGGAGGTCTGTCCTCGCTGGTCTGGGAAGGACCCAGAGGAGAGCGCCGGGCAGCCTATGTGAGGACCACGCAGAGCCCCTCTGTGCACCCGGGTCACTAGCAGGCACAGACCCCAGAGGCTGATGGTCTCGGAGCCACACTGCTCACTTGCTCAGCTTTAAGGCTGGACCATCTAGTGACTAGATTCTAGTCTGTACCTGGGATTTCGTATTTATCTGACTCAGGAATCTCCACACACAGGGCTGGGAAATAAAAGATTGTGAGCTCAGTCTCTCTCTGGCTAAGTGCTTAACTTTTCTTTGGCTCCAGACGCATGTTCCAAATGCGAGGGTTTACATATAGACATATCTATTTGCAGATAATTTGTCTGAGCCCTTATTATCCTGTAATTGGGTTAAATACTGCTGTGTAGGCAGCAGCATACCAAAGCCATTGCGGAATCCTTGCAAGGCATCAGACCTGCCCCTCCCCCCCTCCCCCTTGTTCCTTCTGCAGGGCTATTGGAAGAAAAAGGTAGAAACATAAATTAAGGCAAGGAGAACATACTTCTTTCTTGGAATGAGCTATTTAAAGAACAAGCCAGATGGTGCAAATAGACATTTTCCCCTTGCTTTTTACATTTAAACGAGTGTGTATGTGTGTGTGTGAGAGAGAGAGAGAGAGAAACTGAAATATACCATTCTTCTCCCAGCAGGGAGACCACACTTTTCAATAAGAGCCACGTGGTAGGTGGCTCTGATGTTGGCAAGTTTCGCCGGGCAAGTTCCTTGCTCATGGCAGCAGCCCTGGGTCTGCACTCCCTACCATCCTTCTCTCCCAAGGGCCATTCACCTTCCCATGAGTCTCTAGGTCAGACACGACTTTTCTAGGGACCAGCTCACTGCCCTGGCGCCGCCCCTCTTCCCAGGGAATGATGGGCCTCTCTGAGAGCCGGGTCCCCAGTGGCTGGGATACAAGTTTTTACAGTCCCCACTCAGCATGGGAACACCCGCTTCATGAGTTACCAGGTTCTCCCCAGACAATGCACTCTGATACTTTAAGGGAATCTTTCTAAAACTATTGTGCTTTCCAACCTAAAAAACAACAACAAACAAACAAAAAAACACACAAAACAATGCATATTGTGTTGAGCACAATTTAACTTGAAAACATAAAATGAAGGATGACTCTGGTAGCTGGAACCAAGCTTAGAGTCAGGAGTCAGAGCTGTGTTCGGATCCAGAGGGCATCGCTTACTACCTAAGACCTTGACAGGTCCAGCAGACAGCCTCCTAACAAAGAGATGATTTTGACCTCTGGTGGTGTGGGAAGGATTAAATGATGTAATCCTTTAATCACCCCCTTTCCCTCCTCTTCATCTCCACCACCTTCCTGCACACTCCTCCTCGCTTGCCTGAGTTACTGCCAACCACTAAATAAACCTTTGTTTTAGCTTCTGTCCCCTCCTCTCCTCTCCCTGACGCTTTCAACCAAAAAAACCTTTCCAAAATGTAAATCACACTATGTCTCCCTCCTCCTTAAAACCTTCAGAAGTCTCTAGAGCCGTGGTCGGCAAACTGCGGCTCGCGAGCCACATGCGGCTCTTTGGCCCCTTGAGTGTGGCTCTTCCACAAAATACCACTGCCTGGGCGAGTCTATTTTGAAGAAGTGGCGTTAGAAGAAGTTTAAGTTTAAAAAATTTGGCTCTCAAAAGAAATTTCAATCCTTGTACTGTTGATATTTGGCTCTGTTGACTACTGAGTTTGCCGACCACTAGAGCGTTGAGAATTTGATTTGAGCCTCTGGTTTGCTGCAAAGCATCCTAGCTGGGCCTCCCTCCCTCCACCTACCCCTCCCTGGGCACTGCACTCCGGGGCATCCCTCCCCTCCCGGGGCACTATGCTCCGGGACACGGTCCTCGCAGATCAGAGCATCCAGGTACTCTGATCCCCTTCTACTTGGCTACTCCTCTTCTAAGCTCTCCTAGTAGCTTTCCCAGACAGCATCAGGCCCACCTATATGGGGCTCCCTTGTCCATGGAATTCTTCTCATCCCATTAAAACCCTGCCTGTGTCCCCCATGAACCTCCCAAGGGCCGGGCTGTCCTTTCCCTCTGCTCCCAGCGCCCACAGTGGTGGTGATGAATAGCCAGCCCGTGCCCATTTAGGCTCCATCTTGCTTCCTTTCTTACTCTTTTGCCTGAGACTGAGCCCCCAAGGCTGGGGGTGGGGGTGGTGATTACACCCTTGGGGCTACGTGAATAAAGCTCTTTATCTCCACCCTAAGTGGGCCCAGGCCACTGGGGGTTTAAATTCTCCTGTTTGTTCTTCTGCTGTCAATCCTCAGCTCTGGCTGCTGATGGTGGGCCTAACTTCATGCACAATTATTGGGCGAGGGCATTGCCTGTCTTAAAAATTAAATTGCAGGGCCCTGAGCTGTTTCCCCACCAGGCAGGGGTCTTGTTCCTCACCTTTGTCTCTGCTTTGCCCTCAGCCCTTGGAGGGGGCAGGAATCTGGCCTTTGGACAAGTGGTGGGGGGCACAGTGTGGGCGTGTGCAATACCTCAGCTCGTGATGATTTGGGGAATGTGGTGGACAGCATGCCAACTGCAGAAACCAGAGCTTCCGTATGGCTTCCAGGGCTAATTTGATTAAGAATAACTTGAGTTCCTGGAACCTGCTTTGAGAGCTTGCATCTGTGTAAATGTCAAGTTTCTTAGTGTCAAATTCAAAACCACAGAGAGATGTTTTGCTTAAGCTGAGGGATGACTAGCCCTCTGGAGAGAAGGATGCCCAGGGAGGCCATCTGGGGCCCCAGGACAATCCGTGCCCTTGAAAACGCCTCTCCTGGGACAGCAGGCCTCACACAGCGTTCCCCCCAGCCAGGCCCTGTGTGTGGGGGAGGTCAGCCGCCAACACAAGACCCAGCTAAAGGCAGGGGGGCACCCTCTCAGGAAAATGCCCACATGTGTGAGAGGCCATGCACAGGATCCGCCTTGAGAAAATGTGGGGAGATTGAACCACCAAGTTTCAGGAAATTCAGAACCAGGGACGTATTGAAATGAAGCGCTGAGGTGTGAGGAGCCCAGGCCAGCACGGGGGACGCTCGGAGCCTCCACAGGCTCTGCTTTCC
Organism: Eptesicus fuscus; assembly: GCF_027574615.1. Taxonomy (NCBI): domain Eukaryota; kingdom Metazoa; phylum Chordata; class Mammalia; order Chiroptera; family Vespertilionidae; genus Eptesicus; species Eptesicus fuscus. The sequence continues at coordinate 14,348,728 of NC_072482.1, read as the reverse complement.
TCAACAAAGAAAAGGACAGCAAAGTGGAACCTCTAGGTCAGGGTTTCTCAGTGCCAACACCCTTGATATTGGCACCAGATAATGCTTTGTCACAGTTGCTGTCCTGGGCAACAGAGGATGTTAGCAGCACCCCTGGCCTCCACCCTACATGCCAGTAACACCCCCCAAGAAAAATGTCCCCAGACACTGCCAAGGCCCCTCGGGAGCGAGACTGCCCCGAGGTAAGCACTGCCACCAGGAGTTAAAAGAGACTAAAGAAGCCCTGACTGGTTGGGCTCAGTGGATAGAGAGTCGGCCTTCGGACTCAGGGGTCCCAGGTTTGATTCCGGTCAACGGCATGTACCTTGGTTGCAGGCACATCCCCAGTAGGGGGTGTGCAGGAGGCAGCTGATTGATGTTTCTCTCTCATCGATGTTTCTAATTCTCTATCCCTCTCCCTTCATCTCTGTAAAAAATCAATAAAATAATATTTTTTTAAAAAGAAGCTGAAGAAGCGCGTTGACCCATCATCATGCATGGACTTTATTTGGATACTGAATCAAACAAGTAAAAATTTAACTGTTTAAAAATAAAAAAGGGCCCGGTAGTGTTGCTCAGTGGTTGAGCATCAACCTTTGAACCAGGAGGTCATGGTTCGATTTGGATCAGGGTACATGCCCGGGTTGCCGGCTCAATTCGCAGTGTGGGGTGTACAGGAGGCAGCCAGTCAATGATTCTCTCTCATCATTGATGTTTCTATCCCTCTCTCCCTCTCCTTTCTTCTCTAAAATCAATTAAAAAAATACATTTTAAAAGAAAAAAGAAACATTCATTCATGGGACAATTGCAGAACTGTATATTTGATGTTATTAAGGAATTATTAACTTTTAAATGTATAATGACATTGAGTATCTTTTTCAAATCCCTTATCTCTTGGCAGTACATACTGAAACATCTGAATAAAATGGTATGACAACTGGGCTTGGCTTCAAAATAATCCAGACTTGGGGACAGAGAGTGAAACAAAGACGCAAGACTGGTCGTGAGTTAAAGGTTACAGATACGTGATGGGGTCAAGGAGTTCATTATACTCTTCACTTGGGTGTTGGTGAAATTTTTCACATAAAAAATATGTACAAAGAAAGAAAATGAATTGAAGGGAAATGATGGCCAGGATTCTGAAGCTGGAGGTACTTTCTTCCTCCTCAAAGAACAGCTACTGCCTCCTCCCCAGCTTTTCCCAATCTGCCCTTTAATCAGATCCCTCTGGAACTCGGTGCCATGCGTCCACCACCCTAAAAGGCATCAAGCTGTGCCATGAAAAGTCACATCCGGCGGAGTCCTTGCTCCATGAGAACGCTAACGGTCCCCGGGGTCTGCATGACCCACCTTGCCGGAGCCGTTCTCCCCAGAATGAGTCCTGTGGTACAGAGCGGGCCCTTCACGGAAGGTTTGCATGCGGGCATATGTGAATGAATAGACTATGAATGAAAGGCCAAGTTCAAGGTGTCGGCTGGGCTGTGGGAGAGGCATAGTCATAAGTAAGTCATGGCCCCTGCCCTTGAGAAGTTCACTGTCTACTGGGGCTGGAGATGTTTGAACAAGTGACAGGAAACCATTCAGAATGGAGTCCATGCTAAGTAGACTCCATGTGACAGGGCATGGCCAACTTCGAGGAATTAAGAGAGCCAAGTCCCAGCTAAAACCTTGGGGACTGATCTCAGTGAAAGCAGCACAAATTCTTATGACATCGGTTGCCTTTTTTTCAACTCTTGCAGCAGTGAAGTCATAAAAGCCACCGTGCTCTACCAGATTCGCCAGGGGGACTTGGCTGGCTACAGAGGGAAAGTCTGTTTACATTAAAAAGCAAAAAAATCAGTTCAATTACTGCAAGAAAACCGAAAATCAGAAAAAGCTGTCGATGGCTTAATATGCTCTTTAGCGGCTTCAGAAGATCTGAGTCATGCCTTTTCCTGCTACAGTGTGTCTTCCCCTGTCAAAATCCACCACCACAAAGGGAAGCGGAAGATGGCCTCCCGGAGACCGCGCTCACGGCGGCCGCGTGTGCCTGGTGCCAATGTGTTAGCTCATCGCCCAGAGCGCGGAGGGAGTCCTTTTAGGAAATTGATTTTCCTTGGATAAAGGCACTTCCCCTCTCGGCACCTCAGTCTCTTCCACTAAGATGAAGCGGTTGGATGAGACCAAGCATGGCAAATCTGTGCACACTTGCTGCCCCCGACTGCTCAGAGCCGCAGCAGACATCGCTAATTGATCTAAGCACCCTTCCCCGCGAGCCAGCCATGCCGGCTGCACTCAACAGAGCATTCCAGCCACCCACCATCCATCCGGGGAACCGATGCTTGCCTCAAACCTACTTGTCATCTCTGACCTCCGATTTCCCAGAATTCTGAGTAAAAAAGCCCTGATCGAGAATACACCAACAGGGAAAAGCCAAAGCAGACAATGACTTCGCACCGTTGACGTCAGCAACCAAAAAGTCATGGAGACACTGAGGCTCCCCGAGTGTCCAGCTGGGAGCTGAGATGCCCGCAGAAGACCTGGCCCGCGCACCCCCTCCTCCCTTATGGGGCTTATGAGTTGGGTAGCGAGACAGAAATGAGAGAGGAGAGACAAACCACGGTGCAACACCAAGGGTCAGGGGAGCAACCACGGGTGGCTGGGCTGCAGGAGGCAGAGGTGATGGGGGTGGGAGGGGGCGGTTGGAACAGGTTTCCCAGGAAATGGAGACTTGAGGAGACTTGAGTGGAACCTTGAAGGATAAGCAGAGTAGACAAAACAGTGAGCCAAGGTCACCCAGAAATCAGGACCCTCCTCTGGGCTCTCACTCTGCTCTCAGGAGGGATAGGTGAGCCCGTCTCCTCAGCTCTGTTTCTTTGCAGAGATCTCGATTCCTAACCCATTTATTTCCCCAGGATGTCATGCCCATGGGGACGGTAGGTGGTAAGTTGTCCTAACAGCATCCTTAATGGGAAAGGAAATGAAGAAATCCGCATTCCAAGACATCGTTCTCCCCACAAAGGCAACCCCCGGACGAAGCGTACCGGTGAGTGAGCGCTTTATCCACTTCCCCACATGGGCCGTGCTCAGCACAGAAGGTGGAAATGAAAGGGCCACTCCGGTCCCCTAATTTTAACTGCGCAAACACAGGACGTAAAAAGGCTGGGTGCCTGCAAGCTGCATTTCTTTTACCTGAATCTTTTGTTTTCAAAGAGGCTGCCCCAAATCTTCATCTCAGAAATTGAGCAAAACAAGTGAAAAAATCTGCTTTAGCGGTGTGGGTAGCAGAACGGACAGTGGAACAAGAAAAGGCACAATTCGGTATATGTGCAAAGGGAAATACATTTTGACCTGCCACTGACTTCTAAAGAGGAGCACTTTGGGGATGCGCCGCAGACAAGCTGTACGTGGGTGTAGTGGAGGTCTCCTTCTGTGCCTCTCTCCTGGGTCTGGCCTCACGTCAGTTGGACAACAGACTCACGGCAGTGGGCAGGTTGGAGGGAAGCTGGAGCTTGCTGGGTGCCAGGACGGTGAGCCCCGCGCAAGCCCAGATCCGTAACAGACTGCCTGAGCAGCCCCCAGACCACCATCGTCCAGTCAGACCTTCTCCCTGCTGTGTGCCCAGCTCTCTGTACTTCTACATGACACAGTCACAGAGGAGGGATGGTCAGGTGGGCCTTGAGGTGTGCCCTTGTGGACAGAGGAAGCCGCTGTCCATTTGGGGTCCAAAATGGGGGTAGAGGACAGGTGTTTATGAACTCTGGAAGCTAGTCTGTTTTTTGTGTGTTTTTTTCTGACTCCATGACCCTTTACCCATGAAGACCTCCAGTTTATTTATTTATTTATTTTTAAACATATTTTTATTGATTTCAGAGAGGAAGGGAGAGGGAGAGGAAGAGAGAGAAACATCAATGACAAGAGAAATCATTGATTGGCTGCCTCCTGCATACCCCCTTCAACCCCCCCCTCACTCCCGCCGACTGGGAATCAAGCCCACAACCCAGACATGTGCCCTTGACCGGAATCGAACCTGGGACCCTTCAGTCCACAGGCTGATACTCTATCCACTGAGCCAAACCAGCTGGGGCTCTCCAGTTTATTCAGAGAGAGGCCACTCATGGGTGCTTTGTTTCTGTTCTACTCTTTCTCACTGTGCCTCAAATCATAGTATGCCTGAACTATTGAAAACCTCAGGGACCCTTTAGTGCAGCCCCCTGCCCCAATATGTCCCCATACCTTCAATTTTGATGCTTTTATCTGCTATTATCTGAAAAAAAAATACACTCAAAAGCTTTGTTGGGCTTGAATGTCAATTAAAATATATAGCTTGGGAGCTGGAAACTACCCAAATGTTCACCAACAAGGCACACAATGGAATACTATACAGCAATGAAGACGGACAAATGAAAACCACACACAACAGTACAAAGTTAGGTAAAAGTAATCCACAACACAAGAGTCAGGAAGGTGGTTCTCTCTGCAGAGTAGGGCTGGGCGGTGGTATGAGGGGGCTTCTGGGGACTGGCCATGTTCTGTTTCTTGATTTGGCTGGTGGTTACTTGGGTGTGGTCTGTTTATGAAAATTTGTCAAGCTGTATGGTTGGGATCTGTGTACTTGATGCATATCATACATCAATAAAAGGTCCTTTAAATCTGTATCTTACATTAAAAGTTACCCAATGTATAAAACACCCAGAATAGGTAAATCCGAAGAGACAGACGGCAGACTGGAAGTTGCCAGAGGTTAGAAGGGTGAGGAGTGACTGCTTAATGGGTAGGAGGTTTCCTTTTTGGGGTGATGAAATGTCTTGGAACTAGACAGAGGTGGCGGTTACACAACATTGTGAATGTACTGAATGCCACTGAACTGTTCCCTTTAAAATGGTTAATGGTTAATTTTATGCTATGTGAATTTTACCTCAAGAAAGAAAGTGCTATAGGATGGGCCGCCGTCTAAAAGCCATCTTTGTTGCTGTAATCCCTGCTGCTTGGCAGCTTGGCCGCCCCCCCCCCCCCCCCCCCCCGGCTCATGCTGTGGTCGCGGACGCTGAGGTTGAGGAGGCTGGACTCTGAAGCTCCAGATCCTGAGGGTCCCAGGATGATGCCATCAGCTATTATACTGAAGGGGCTCCCGAGACTTTAACAAAAAAAAAAACCTGACACCTTCTAGGGGCCCTCAGGTGATGACGCCTGGGCTTGCAGAGTGCCAAGCTTCGTCCCACGGCCCGGCCCGGGCCAGCGCTGCTCCAGAGCTGACGTCCCACCCCAGGCAGAGCTGGTCTGGAGGCTCCCCGCCAGCCTGTGTGGAAACTCACACACACACACCCCTGTGTGCACCCCTGTGTGCACCCCGCTGCAGAGCGAGGGCCGCTCACACTGTTATCCCTTTCTTAGCAATAATGTTTAGGTTCGAGAAAGAGTTCCAAGATATATATAATCCCTCATGCTGAGTAAGGGCTGCAGGCCTGACTCGGGAGCTGCCCGGCTACTGCTCTCTCCAGGAATGTTATTGCACCCGCCGGTGGCCGGCGCTCTAGATGGGTGCCTCTCAATGTCCTCATTATGCGCTCCGTATTTTTCAGGTCGTGTAATTCAGCTGTAAAAATGTGCCCCTGGCTGCACCTGGCATAGGAGTGGCACAGAGGGGTGTGTTTATTTTTTTTAAGGTGTGTTAAAAATAAATTTTAATAAGAGAAAGAGAGAGGAAGAGAGAGAGCCAGGGACCGAGACTGTGTTTAATTTGAACTACGGAGGAAAAGGCATGAAGAGGAGGTCTGAGATCCGGTGCTGTGTGTGTGTGTGTGTGCATGTGTGCGCGCACACGTGTGTGTGTGTGTGTGTGTGTGTGTGCGTGCACAAGCGAATGTATGCTCTCCTGAGTAACTCAAAGCCAGCTTTGTTTATTAAACTGAGATTTTCCAGATCGTTAGGCTGTGATGTGGCTTAGTTTATATTGTATAATATCCCATTTTAAACACACACAGGTACATAAGTGAAAACCAACTGAGCTACTTCAATTAGTAAGCGTATGGGCGGCAATTAAGTTTAAATGAACATTTTCATGGGTTTTTTTCTCCCCTTCCTTCCCTTGGTCGTGTAGTTAAATGAACTCCACCTCTGTCTGCGAGACCAGAAGCTTAGGCTCTGGCTCTGGAGCCCACAGCAGGCAGAAGGAGGACCGCAGGGCCCAGACGCCACGCCTGGGAGGCAGGGGCCTTCCCCGTCCGCACTCCACGTGCAGGAGAGAGCCAGCCCCCCTGCCCGGCAACCCCCAGCCCCGGGGAGTTAAGATGCACCGCGGGTGACCTCATCATCTAAACCAAACCCAGAACATCGAACCCCCCAAAATGTCCCGTCCCACTTCTGGCCGAGAGAAGCTGTTTGGGAAAAGCCATGAGGAATATTGGGCTTTCTAGACTATTTTCAATGATTTATGAGAAAAACTGGGATGGACATTCCTGGAAGGGCTGAGATAGTGCCCGTAATGAGAAGGGGGGGGCAGTGAAGGATGATAGTGACACGCCCCGTATCCGTTTGGGCTTGTCCATGTCCCTGGGCCCCAGGTATTGTGTTTTCACCGAAACACTGTACACACCGAGAGCAAGACAAGGCTCCATGGACCACGGGAGAGGGGGCGGGGCCGTGGGTAGAAGGACACAGCCTCTGTGGGCAGCCCCAAGGTCAGAGAGCCCCCCTCCCCTCGCTGCCATCAGACCCTGGGGGTCTAGGGATTCCTCAATGTGACCACATACATCGGCTGGTGCCCACCCGGGGCGCCATCTAGGGCCACCCAGAACTGAGGGTGCCTTTCTTCCATAAACAGAAGCAGCCCCCACCACCACACACCTTCCGTGGTCTGTCCCTCCACCTGCCTGGCAGACCCCTCCAACCCAGTGCCACACCTTCTGCCAGGCCGCTCTGCCATCGCAGCCAGAGTGCAGCCAGGACATCTTAGCCCTGAGATCGGAGTCTCTCTCCAAAATGCCACCGGCAAGAGGCGGGAAACCTCTCTTTCGCTGGTGGTCAGTCTGACCCACTCGAGTTGACAAGTGTGTAGGCACCGCTTCCCCTCAGAAATCAGCCCGGCCTGCAACTCCCCATTTGGCCTTACTCGGGCGCCACCTGGTGTCCGAGAGGGTCCCTGCGGGTGGGCTCCTCCAGGCCTAAGGGAAAGGGCACAAGTGGTTTTTGCATTTGTCTTTGTTTTCCCTGCTCTTCTTTTAGGCCCAGAAAGGTTCGGTGGTGAATGCTGGGGTCTGTCTGGATTCCAGCAGCTGAGCAGACACAAGCGGACGAGGGACATTTCCTGCCTTGAAGGACTAGCCATGGTCAGGGCCGGCTTTCACCAGGAGCTCTCCAAGACCCTCAGTGGGTATTCCAGAGGTGTGTTTTGCTTTTACTATGCTGAGAGAGAAGGGATTCCGGGATAATGGATTGGTTGGGTGCCAGGTGGGGTTTCTGCCTTATCTCAGCCACTTACAAGCTGTGTGATCTTGGGCAGGTTATTCAAATCTCCCGGAACCTCCCTTTCTTTATCTGTGAAATTGGAAGGACGATACCCACTTGAGAGCGCTGTGCGAGATTTAAAATGAGAGAAGGCCTCCCAGTTCTTGACAACTTGTTCTAGCTCAATAAATGTTGCTATCTTCTTTTCTTAGCAGGCATAAGGAAACGTAAATAAAAATATGGTTAATGGTAAAAGTTCGAGACACGGTGACAGTAGTATTTGTTTCTCGGGGTGTGTGGGGTAATGTGCAGAGCAATTGGGGATGGAGGGAACCTCTTCATTCTCACTTTCCTCCAACACCCAGAGTCTTTAGCACTTTTTAAAATTAATTTTATTGGGGTGACATTGGTTAATAAAACCGTGTAGATTTCAAGTGGGATATAAAACTGACAGCAATAAATGAACAAACAAGACAAACGAACAAAAGCTTATGGGCACGGACCACAGCAGGTGGTTCCGAGTCTGCAGGGCTGGGAAGGGGCGTCTGAACGGACCACTACTCGGTGCTCAGCTCCGTCAAAGAAGCTAAGGGCTCCTTTCCGCTCCAAACCCTACACGAGGCTGGTTAATAAGTAACAAGACAAGTCACTGTTGGCTACGCTTTGTGGGGAAAACCTCCAGGGCCCAGTGTGCCCAGCACAGATCCACTTCATGTCCATCCCCATTTACTGAGCGCCCACCTAGGGGAGGCACGGCCAGGTAGTTTACAACCCTCTGAAGTCGGGATTGCTGTCCTATGACATCGATGGGACCTCAGGGCAATCTGGCCGTTTGCCTGAGGTCCCACATCTAGGAGCAGTGAGGTCTGCACAGTCCCAGGTCCAGGGCGCTCTCTTCCTGCCTCTCCCCACTGCCCTTCAGAGCCTTCTGCTCTTCGGGGCCTTCTCCCGGAGCGACAGCCTGTCCCTCAACCAACCAAGCAACTCTCTCCCGCAGCCCCAGCCCCGGCATAAATCACGTCCTGGTTCCTGCCCACGGGTCATTGGTTGGGCTCCCAGCTGTCTTCCGCGTAGTTCCTGGCGTGTGGCTATATTAAGAATGTGAACCGTAACATTAACACTTAAAAAAGTCAAAAAAAAAAAAAAAAAAAAGGAAGAGAGAACGAAATACCCCTAAAGAGTCTAATGTCAAGTCCAGCCAAGGGTCATAAATCAATGTCGGTAAATTTATAAACAGTTCATAAATGTAAGTGCCTTTTACAGGCCTGTTTGTTATTGTGTCGGGGCTGAGATGGGGGCAGGGCTGGGGGCAGGAGGAGCACTCCACCCATCTGTCTTCCAGCGGGAGCCGCTCACGTGGCTCCTGCCCCTGCAGCAGCAGGAGGAGCCAGGAAGGGACCAGCCCCAGCCCAATGCTGACGCCCAGGTGGCCGGGCCCTGGCGGAACCTCGAGGGCGGGAAAGAGCTGGCCTGGAGGACAGGTGAGCTGAGCCCTGACCTCGAACAGAGGACCGGAGGATATTTGCAGCAATGAGGACATCACAACTATGGATTTCTCTCCAGGTTCTCTTGTTTCACTTTTCTAAGGTATTTTGCTCTTAGGGGCTCTGGTGTGTGCTAAGCTAAGGGGCGTGGTCCAAAGGGAATACTATAAAGCAGAGAGCCAAATTCTTCACACGTAGTTCCTCCTGCACACGCTGACGGCACCCCACCCTTGCCCGACCTTCGCCCGGCCAATTCCAGAACCAAGGCCCAGATTATGGGTTTACTGCGAGGCTTCGTCATGTCGCAGCCTCTGCCACTGCAGGACAGTGACTCTGACCACTGCAGGACGGTGACTCTGGCTAGAGAGTCTGGTTTTGGAAATGAAAGCCAAGAATGGCTGAGCCCGGCCCCTGCCACCCGGTCACCGTCTCACAAAGCAGGTCTTCAAAGGAGCTCCTCAGCTTTTCTCCATCTCTCCATCAAGACTAGGAAACACACAGTACCCCCTCCATTTCCTTTATTTTTCTCTCCTCCTACATATCCCTTCACTTGCACACATGCCACTTCCCTACCCGCCCCAGACCAAGAGACCCTATGCAAGTGAGCTCTTGCCGATGGGGTCCTTGGGGTGCAGGGCAAGGTGCGGGGGTGCCTTCTTCTTCTCTCCAGAAGCTCCAGTTTCTGGACCCTCAGCGCTGGCCCAGCTCAGACACCCTGGGATACAGCCACCTCAACACCTGAGGGCCAGGTAGCTGGTGGACAAGAGTAGAGTGTGTGTGGGTATTGACCTCTCGTCTCAGCCACCCACTTACAAGCCCCGATCTCTGCGCTATCATCGGCGATGAGCTCAAAACATTCGTGAGGACACAGAGGATCCATCGCAGCCGGGCCCCCTTGTAACGTTGCTGTTATACTTTACCAACTCAAGATCCACGAGGCTCTCTGGAACGGCACCTGATGATGGTAGGTGCATAGACCCGGCGCCTTCTGGAGGCGCCTCCCACCCCAAGTCTGAGACACATACATTTCTAAGCGTGATCGTAATTCTGACACAAAGCAGCTCTCCTTTTAGGGAGACTTTTTAAAAAATGCATTGGCCCATTTGTCATAAAGGCTGTTCTATTACTCCGTGACCCTGCCCCCGGTTTTCAGGAGACTCGGTCACTGCACACTCTTCCTGAGGCTGTGGGCTGACAGACCCGCCGTGAAAAATCTCAGCCAGCGGCACCTTTCCCGGCCGGCGCTAAACAGGGATTTCATTTATTTGAAAAGTAGGTATTAAATATGTCAGATAAAGGAAGTTAAATGTAATGCGGCCCAATTCCACACTCGGTTCCATATGCGTAAATCCCACTGATGGAGAACAGAGTGCGGCTGGAGGAGCACGAGGTCCCTGGTCTGCGGGAGGAAATTGCGCTCTTGATGGATCTTAGCTGACACTCTAATGGACCTCAAATCGCGACGGCTAAAGCGGGAAGGGGCCCCGAGCTCCTGATTGGGCTGCTTTGGGTTGGTTGTTTTGTTGTTGTTTGAGCTTCACGAGCTGTCACGCTCTCGCTTTATTCCCTGATTTGATTCTCTAACTCCCAGTAAACATCTGCCATTTCTCCCGGAGCCTTTGTTTCAGTTCAACTTTGCTGGCGTGGAGTTTTCCGAGAGGGTGGCTGGGTGCTTGGCCTGGGAGCAAGCAAACAGTTCAGAGCCGAGGGATGGGGAGCAGCCGGAAGGCCCTGAGCCCCTGGAACTGCATGGCAAGGCTTGCTCCTCAGAGTGTGGCCCCGGGGCCAGCAGCAGCAGCAGCCCTGGGGAGCTCGCTGGAAACGTAGGGTGTCAGGCCCCACTCCGACCTCCTGAGTCCAAATCTGCATTTTAACACGATCCCGGGTGATTGATGTGCACATCACCATTCGAGAAGCCCTGGATTAGAGAACAGAAACTGGACGTGACCCCTCCTCTGACACGAATTTATCACCAGGCATTATCTGAAGAACTGCAGGAATTCGGTTCAGATGTTTGTGATCACTCTGCAGGGGTAACTCCCCAGCCCTGGCTGTGTTAGAATCACCGAGGAAACTTTTTAAAAACAATAAAAATATGGATGTGCCGGCCCAACCCGAGACTGTGATTCAACTGGTGTCTGGGAAGGGGCCCTGGCCTTGGTATTGACTTATCCCGGTCATTCCACTGTGCCGCCATGGCTGGGGGCCCCGGATAAAATATCACCACCGTAAATGGGCCGCTTTAGGGGTGGGAGTCATGTCGCTTTCTGACTCACCCATCATGTGCAGCGTGCCGGGCGTCGCGATGATACAGAAACGAACACCGTGACCAATTCTGTGTAGCCCTCCCAAGGTGCTCCACAGCGTGGGGTTGAGAAGTGACCGTGTCCTGTGAGGCGAGTTGAGGGGGTGAGTCCCCAGCAGGAAGCGATGGGACAGGACTGAGCAGAGAGAGACGGGAAGGGCTGGATCTGAGAGAGCAGGCCTGAGTGACGTGTTAGAGGTGGAAGGAACTGGGGAACCTTCTGGTTTTTCCACAGAATACCACGCAACAGGATTTTTTAGCCTCGGCACCAAAATAATAATAATCTGGGGGCTAACCTATGCATTGTAGGGTGTTTAGCCACATCCCTGGCCTCTACCTGCCAGTATCATGCTCCCTGAGCTGGGGCAACCAGAAATGTCTCCAGACTTTGCCCAATGTTCCCTGGGAACAAAAGCACCTCTGGTTGAAAACCACTGGCATAGAGCAATGAAGGAAGAGGGTGGAAAGCCCGGACACTGGCATGTGTTGTTTAAGAATGAAAAGTAAGTTGCCAATGACAAGAGATATTAGTCCCAATAAAAAGGCGTGTGTGTGTGTGTGTGTGTGTGTATGTGTGTGTGTGTGTGTGTGTGTGTGTATTTACGGGGGTTGTGTGCCCTCGTAACACAAAACAGTGGAAGTGGTTAAAGCTTGGATGCTGACATTCAATTACCTGGGCTCCAACCCCAGCTCTACCACTTATGACCTACCCTGGCCAATGTCCTTAATCTCCATGTGCCTCAGTTTCTTCATTTGTAAAATGGAATTTGCAGTGCCGACCTCAATGGATTGTTCTGAAGATTAAGTTCAATCACTTAGTAGAGATAAAGCATTTCTGGCCAAGCCTGGCACAGGGTAAGCAGTTGCCAGGTTTGAGCCATAGCTGACATTATTAGCTCCGAGGAGGAAGACAGGATTATAGGGTGGAAGGGAGACTTTTGTTCTGTTAAGTCCTGTTTGCTTAAAGCCTGCATAATGAGACATTACTTATATATTAATTGTATAATAAAGCACACACACAAAAAAGAAATAAATGTTCTGGTTTAGCCCACCTCATCTTTTTAAATAAACTTTTTATTTTGGAATAATTTTAGATTTATCCCCCCCAAAAAAAGTGGCAAAATAGCACAGCATGTTCCCTCACCTAGTTCCAGTTTCCACTAATGTTATCATTTTACATTTCCATCGTGCAATTGTCAAAACTAAGAAACATCGATGCATTAGGATTCACTAAACTCCAGGCTTCATTGGGATTTCCCCCCCAATATCCTTTTTCTGTTCCAGGATCCCATCCGAGACACCGCAGTGCATTTAGTCATCACGTCTCCTGAGCCTCCCTGGCTGTAACAGTTCCTCAGTCTGTCTTTGTTTTTCATGACCTCCTCACGGCTGAAGAGTACCGGGCAGGCATCTCGTAGAAATCCCCTGAATTTGGGCTTGTCTGGTGTTTTCTCATGACTAGACGGGGGCTGTGAGTTTGGGAGAAAACCGCAGGGTGAAGTGCCCTTTCAATGCATCGTACCAGGAGCAATGCTGTCATGGCAACCTATCACTGGTGACGTTGACCTTGACCACCTGGCCAAGGTAGGGTTTGCAGGTTTTTCCATGGAAAGTGAACCCCTTTCCACACTCTATTCTTTGGAAGCGAGTCACTATGTGCAGCTCAGACTCCAAGTGGCGAGAGATGAAGCCCCTTCTTCGGAGGAGGGAGTATGGACATGTTATTTGGATTTCTTCTGTGTAAAGATTAGCTTCTCTTCCACCACTTACTTATTCAGTCATCTGCAAGTATGGACTCATGGATATTTATTTTAGACTTTGGCTTATAATACAATAGTGTATTATGTATTTTGTTGCTCAAATACCCACTTTACTTTCATCAGTAGAATGGCCCTGGATTGGGAGCTGGGGGTTGATTTGTGGATCAGGGGCTCCAACTGGGACATGGATCACGAGGTACAGGCACAGCGTGGGGTCTTTGGTTTTGGTTGGTCTCTGTGAAGGCCATGGCCAGTGGGAAGCAGAAAGAACAGAGGCTGGGTGATTTGTGGCAAAGCCACTGCCCGTGCAGGGGGAGGGAAGGGAGGCCCCAAGGGTGAGGGATGTGGACAAGGTGACCTAGATGTGTGATTTCAAGGCGCTTCCCATCTGTAAAAGCCTGGGCAACCAAGGCCATCATGTGGTTGAGAACGTGATGCTGCGGAGGCCCAGGACTTTCTCAAGCTGTGGGCCCTGTGTTATTTGCAGGGAGGGGAACACAAGTGTGTTGAAATCCCATGTGTGAGGTGGAGAACAAAATGTGACGTAAAACGGTGTCATCACAGGCTCTGACGTTAATGGGGGTGAGGTGCCAATCAGTCAGGCCTGAACAGGGAGTCCCCAGATGTGCCCACCAATCCTGACGCCAAGGTTGAGGCTTCTCTTCCGTCCTGTAAGGAGTGCAAAGGGCTGTGGGCGGCCCTTTCTTCTCTCTCCGTGGCTTCATGTGCTTTTGGCCCTTTATTCCTTTCCCCAGGATCCTGTCTCTTCCTTCCCTTGGGCTTCCCATGTGGGGTCTCAAGCTTTCTGTTCATCCTGGCCCCGCTCACTGGTCTGAGGGCAGGGACTGGGCGAGGAGAGGAGGTGAGTGGGCCCTGGATCCTGTGAGCAGACCTGTGACTGCCTGGCCTCTCCCAGCACAGCTGGGGCATAAGGATCTAGGGCTCCTCTCTGCCTAGAGTCACACCGCCCAGTGCCCCATTGTCCTGGCCTCCATAGGTGTATTTCTCCAGGAAGACAGGGCACGGGGTGAGGAAGGAGCACCTGTCCTTCCACAAACACTTGTTAGACATCCTGTGGGAAGAACAAAAGACTATTGTTTCCACAAATTAAGAAACAGAAAGGACAGTTATACAAAATCTTCTTGGCTGGTGAGCATATGCCTAGCCAGAATCTATCTACAAGGTCATTGTATGTAAAATCATTATTTTTTCTTGAAGCTGTTCAGCGTATCCTTTGGTGGCAGGAGAAGTCTCATGATTTTAATATTTATCAGAAGGTGAAATGGGTAACAAATGGAATCTGAAAACTCAGCCTAGTCTGACCCACAGATTTGGGCAGCTGAGAGTACAGGCCTGGTTTGGAGGGAGGCTTGGCCAAGGGCACACCCAAGTCCTCTTGAGGTGTCCTTCCAGCTAACTGGAAGCCATGGGCTTCTCCAAGACTTCTTCCCATGTGGTCTGGCTGGTCAAGGCAAGAATAACTCACACTGGAAGAAGACATGAGTCAAAGAGAATGGCCTCCAGGAGGAGAGAGAGCAGACGGCCTGACCACAGGCAGGCCCCTGGGGCCGCTTCCGACTCCCACAGGCCACGGGAGAGCCTTCCTGGAAACTGAATCCTCTGGCCAGGACATTTACTTTTTAATACCAAAATGAACCATATGTGGACCCTGGGACTCAGACCATCAGAGAGGAAGAGGAAGAGGGATGAGATGCAAATACAGTGTCTATAGATCAACAGCCTGAAACCACCCAGGTGGTGACATGTAAATGGAATAACACTCTGGCCAGGTGTGGCTCCCCCTCCTGACCAGTGCCCCACAGGACAGAACCCACCTGGCAAACCTGGCAACCTTATTGCGAGATGCCTTGGGTTCTGTGAAGGTGGGAGAGACCGAAGGTTGTCCTCTCTGGCAGGTTGCCATGAGCAGGCAAACAGGAAATGCTCGTGGCTGATTCTGTTTCCCACAGGAGTTTGTACCAGGGCAGCACAGAACAAGGGAGACACGGTCACTGCCATCCATGAGTTGACTGTCTTCTTGAAGAGATAAATCTTGCCTGGGAAATAGAGCAGCCCAGGGTGTGGTGAGGCATCCCATAATGTGGATTGGAGCCTCAGTTGGGCTATTTATGGGGTGTGTGTTAGCATCTGCGTTGGTGATGTCATTATTATCTTCCTCATGATACAGTTGAACTGATCAAGGACGTGTCAAGAGAGATTGGTGGGACATGAGGAATGGAAAGAGGACAAGCTCATGAATGACTTCCTAAATGGGCTGCAGAGGGTCAGCTCACCATTGACATCAATCCGGTTGTAATGTGAACAATTCCTTCTGCAAAGCAGGCAGCGTCACTCCCTGGGGACACACCCAATAGTCCTTTCAGGCGTAGGGCAGGTGTCCTTGCATTCATGCTTAGCTCTACTTGTCAGGTCCTCAGCACCCTAAGTACACCTCCAGGCGGTGTCTGGGCAGGAGACCTGACTGCCCAGGAAGCCTGCTGTCTCAGAGCTGTCATTCCTCAGAAGTGGACCCGACAGCTTCCTGGAGCAGGCCTGGAGCAAGGCTGTGCTGTGTCTCCTTTCTTCTCCCATGTCCCAGGGAGGAGAACCAGGCCCTGTCTGCGGTTCCTGCCCAGCTTCTCATCCATCCTCTCCTGACCGCAAGAAGCCTGGCTTGGAAGATCCAAGGGGACTCCAGGACAGGCCACAGCCCCCAGACTCAGCCCAGAGGCAGAAAAGGACCTTTGAGATCCCTCAGTGTGTTTGAAACAGGAATGTGCAGGGAGCCCTGGGCCCCAGGAGGAGCCAGAAGCAGCATGTTTGGGCAGAAGTGTCCCCACAAATGCTTCTCGTGGGTTTGATTTGCTGTTGCCTCACCCATCTTGGAAACCACAAGGGCCCTAAAGGGAGATACATGGACAACCTCTAGCTGACAGATCCAAGATCAACCATTTCCCAAGCTTCCATCCACGTTTATCTTTCTGTCTTTCATTCTTAATCTTCTGGCTCTGGCCCTGATAGAAGTTTGGGAAGCTCTCTAGCAATCGTAAGCACTGTGTTAGATGATGATGATGGCTACCACTTATTAAACACCTGTCCATACAAACCAGCTCCGAGGCTAACTGCTTCATAGGCATTATTTCTATCCTCAGAAGAACCATGCAGAATAGGTGATATTCTCACTTTATAGATGTGGAAATTGAGGCCAAAAGAAGCTTAAAAACTTGCTTAAGGTCACATAGTAAGTCAGTAGTTGAGAAGGGGTATAAAATTAAGTCTACCTGACCCAAAATTCTTTTTTCCCCCACTAAATCACACTGCCAACCAAATCCTATGGTACAGATATTCCATTTCAGGACCACCCATATCATGGCACACATAGGAAGCATAACATTTGTATGGCATGGGCCAGCAAACAGATGTTGCTGTTTATGGAGGTGTGACATGCCTGGGGGCTCTGGCAGCTTCACATCTGGCTCAGCAGTGAGGGGTGAATGGACCAAGATTTCCACACTTTGTGACCCATCCCCAGACCCTATTTTTGGAAATTCTCTTAAGTTGTTGATTAAATTGGTACTTTCCAACTTTGGGTAGTCATTAGAATCACCTGTGGAGCTTTAAAAGCTACCTAAGCTTAAGCCATACACACTCCCTTGGAGTGGGGCTTGGGTGTGGGTATTTTGGGGAAGGCCTGCTGCTCTTGCTGATGCCTCATCCACCCAACATTCCCCCTTCACTCCCCAATCCTGGACCAGCCTCATGTTCCAACCCTCATCACGTACACACACACTGCATGCCTTAAAGAGCAAATACCGCAAAGACCATGTCTGTCTTATTCATCCCTAGACACCATGACTAGCATAAGGTCTGGCATGTAGTAGATGCACAATGAATTTTTTTTGAATGAATAAATGTTGATTATCTTGGAAAGAGTTTAGGCAAGGTTCTTACATTTTCCTAATTGAATGACAACTTTTCACATAGCATGATAGTGTCACATAAGGGACTAATATTTGTTGAGTTAATTTTTTTCTTCACAGTTACTAGTAGAATTTGAAACATCAGTTTGTACTTTAACACAGAGGTCTCCACACTGACTACAAATGATAATCATGTGAGTATCTAAATATACTACCCCAGACCAACTCTTTCCTTCAGTTCAGAAAAAAAGAGCTTTTGCTCTCCTCAGGCTCATATGAAAGTATTGCATTGAGACCCAAATAGAGGGAGTGACTTTAGCTCAGTGACAGTCATATGTCCACTTACCTGGAGGAGAGCACCCAGGGAGGAACCGAAGGAACAGGGAAATGTAAACTATAGCACATGAAACAGAAGGGAGACTGAGAGGCTCAGCATCCTTGTGCCAATTGCTCAGCTCTGGGTCTTGGATAGGACAGAAAGGCTCAGATGGACCCCAGCGTCTCTCATGCTAAATGACCACCTTAGTTAGCTTCTATCACATTTCTGAGGAGTAAGAAGCTCTGTCAGATGAAAAGGTTGTAGAATGGTTCCTGGAAAAGGTCAACATTAACTGAGATTTCTGCTACTAGAAATGTGGTAGACTAGGTGTCCAGAATAGCCCCCTCCTCAAAACAACTAACAATTCAGGGGAAACATATTTATTATCTTCAAATGCTCCATGAATTTGCAAGAAAGAACTGAATATTCTGGCCAAGGGAATAAATGAAGGTAGAACTCAGAAGGTGAGAAGAGCATTGGAAAGCACTTCAAGGAATTTTCTGGATCTAGTGAACTTGAGAATTGATATTTTGGGAACCTTTTGAGGTTTTGTGGACAGGAAACCAAAGCCAGGTCTGTCTAATAAAAGATGTCTCATAAAATTAAACTCTCCAAGGACTATGCCCCCCATGTAAGAAAGGACCAGAAATAAACCCAACCTCTGTTTCAGATTTGGGGAGCAGGTAGCACCTGCAAGGCGAATCTCTTATCTGAATTCTTGGCAGTGGAGTGGAGGCAGAAATATCTTTCTTGAGAACTACAAGCCAGACTTCTTATAAAATTGTAGCTGGAATTCACTCTACATGGGTCATCTGAAAAAAAAAAAAAAGGCAGAAAATTTAGATTAAATGATATCAGATTAGACTATCAACAGGCACCCAAAGAGACAAACCGAAATCTTCTCTGAAAAAATTCACCTTTTCCCTAGTCCTCAAAGAGTTTCCAGCAATTTCTTAGGAGGATGAGATGCTCACAGCTAAAAAATCACCACCAGTGTAAGGAAACAAGGCACCAAGAGCAAGAGCCAGCAGAAGTGGCAGGCAGCAGAATCAACTTGCAATGACTTCTGGTTGTGAAATTATCAAACAGAATATCAATGTTTTCCACTAAATGAAAGATAATCTTTAAAACTTGAGGAAAGAATAAGCAGATTTGTAAAAAGAATAAATCAGAACTTATTGAAAATAAAAGTCTGGAAATAAAATAGAAATTAAAAACTCAATGGATATATTTAACAGCAGACTATATACCCCATGAAGGGACACTTTGAGACCTGGATACATCCCAGAGTGATAAAGAGGCAGAAAATGTAAAACAGATTAAATAAAAGCCGTAGAGTACAGAATGAAAAGATCCAAGATATGTCTAACCAGTGTTTTAAAGGGCGAAGAAAAAGGAAATGGGGAGGAGGCGATTTGACGGCCCAATAGCTGAAGATGTCTCGGAATCTATGGCTGACACCAAGCCACGGATGCGGAATCTGAGCTGAGTTGCTAAGATAGAAAGCGTGGAATTCGGTTGCTCTGAGATGAGGTGCTTGGGAAGTAGGGCGGCCTCAGAGTACGCTGATGGGACAGCACCCTGGGAACTAGCCTTCTATGCACAGGCAGAGGTTCTGAGCCTTGAGGAGGCTTTGAGGAGGATGGGAAGCACAGAGGGGTGCCATTGCCCCGGGCGGAGATCCCGGGAAAACATGGCCTGCTCCCGGGTGAAGTGGCGGGAACAGCAGGGTGGTCCTGTTTTACCATTTGGGGTCAGTATCCTTCTGAGAAAGGGAGAGACGAGATAGTGTCTGTCCATTGTTTGGATTGGGGGATTGAAGCACGAAGAACAGAGTTCTAAAGGGCAGGTAGGTGGCACCCCGGGGTCTGGGTCTTTCTGTGGTTCTCCAGGGCAGGCACCACTAGGTGATTCACACAGACACTCTGCTTCACTGTGTTTGGCACATGAGCCTCAGTGACAGATGGAGCCTTGATGGGACTCTCAAAAGTAAAACTAAACCACCAAAGGATGTTGTGGCGCAACAGTCTCTCCTGGGCCCAGGTCTGGATGCCTTCCCTCACAGGCAAAGTCCCAATTACCCACGACCATCTATCCCTGATGACAGAGGCCTGGCAGAGGCAGCATGGTGGCATCGACGAGTAAAGCTGGGCACAGCAGCTGTCCCTGGGAGCTGAAAGTGGGTCTGACGCATATTGCTCTGCGTGCAATGAGGGGAAACAGAAACTCGGGCGATGCTGGATTGTGTGGGTGCGTCGGTTCCCACCCCACCTCCACCTCTACCTTCTCCCGGGTCATTCCAAGATGATTTCGTTTAAAGAGCCGGAGACAGGGCTGGCACTGGTTATGTTCTCCAGCTCATCTCAAGTCCAATTTCAGGCTTATCATTGTCCCAGTTACTTAACATCTCTAAGCCTCAGTTTTCTTACCCAAACAATGGGCTCTGTACTAACTATTGGGATTAAATGAGACTGCATATGTCTGTATACATTTATCAATAAAAGGTAAATATTATCATCAGGCTTATTTCGGGTATTCCCATACTATGATTGAATTCAACAACCAGGAGTTTCTATTTGCCTATGATTAGACATGGTTGCTTTTGACTTGAGGTTTTGAAGGAGGACTTAGAAAATTGTCATAGAATTTTCAAAATAAAGTAGCAAGAATGTTAAAAGGAAGAGTAAAAGTGCCTATGGGGGAAAGTGAGTTAAGAGCTCTACCTTTTGCTGAAACTGGTTTGGCTCAGTGGATAGAGCGTCGGCCTGCGGACTCAAGGGTCCCAGGTTCAATTCCAGTCAAGGGTATGTACCTTGGTTGCTGGCACATCCCCAGTAGGGGGTGTGCAAGAGGCAGCTGATCGATGTTTCTAACTCTCTATCCCTCTCTCTTCCTCTCTGTAAAAAATCAATAAAATATATATTTTTTTAAAAAAAGAGTTTTAGCTTCTTTAGCTTCATATTCAGTAGTGATTCTCAGCTGGGCAGCCTAACCTTTTTTCTGTGTCTCAAACACATCCTTCCTGTTTTGCCACTTTCTTACCCCACTGTGTGAAAGGTGGCCCAAGGGGTTGAGAGTGAGGTGATGGGACCCTGGCACAAAGAGACAATGTTTTCATGAGTGCGTAGGAGAGAATCAGCAGTGTGGTCAGAGGGCAGGACCTCCGGTGTATCTGAATCTAAGGGATGGGACCCCAGTGCCACAGCCAAGACTGCAGACAATTCAAAAGTGTGTCATAGACCAAATCATGTTGGGAAATTCCATTGTACACGTTTGAAGAGCAGGCACCGTGGGTGGTCCAAAGGGATCCAGCAAGAACATGACAGTGGGAAAAGAAGGAAAGGAAAAATTAGATTCAATAAAAGGGAAAAAAATTTCCGAATGGTGAGTTTGTTCTATTTGGCTGCAATATCAGCCCTCCAGGGAACATGGTGGAACTTGAGTCATTGAAACCTTGGCTGGGGAAAATCGTGGAGGATGTACAATAGACAAAGCTGGAGTTTGGATTAGTCTGGTGGTGGGAGCAGGAGACCCACCAGGTGATTTTAATCGGCAGGGCTCTGATTCACCAGACATGCCCCCTGCTGTTAGAGCCCAGCTGCTGGGGGCCGACGGGGCCGAGGTGACGGGCGGGCGGTGCCTGGACACAAGTGAAGGGCTGTGTGCGTAGAGGGGGGCGTTTTCCAGGCCATCATTGCCTTGTTTCCTCAGACCGACTGGCTGTTTGGAAAGTTAGCATGTTCCCTCTCATAATAAATTTCACATTTCTTGCAAAGAGTTTGTTTTATGGAAAAAAGAACAGAGGCAGGGGGCGGATATTCCATCTGAGTTTGCAGGAAATAATCTTTTTAATTAGGAGGCTGCCACACATTTCGGATTTTCCAATAGTGCTTAAGTTCACTGCCGTCATATATTTGCTTTTTTTTTTTTAATGAAATACACGGCTATTAATTATTTGTTTTTCCTAGAAAGTACTGATTAAGGTTATTTCTGTGAAATGTGACCATTTTTGGTCACTCATGTGATCAATATTTGGTTCAATAGCATGTTCTATGGGGTTTGGTTCATAAAGTTATTTGACATCTGGAACCATCACCATACACTTAGTATACACCAGGATTTTACATTCAGCAGCATCCATAGCAAGTCCAATGCTAGGTAAACAGAGAGTGCTCAGTAATTGCACAGGGAGCAACTTATTTTGTAAGTTGCCCGAAGTATAGCAAGAACTCTACCAGGGCCCCTGCAGGGAGCAAACCTATGGGTGATTAAATCCAAGCCACTTTTGTAGAACGAGGTTGCTTTCCATTTCAGAAACACAAGAATCCAAGGTGGCGGGGGTGTGGGTGGCGGGAGAGAGGCAAAGTAGATCTTACAGTCAAGAGGCCTGGGTTTGAATGCCACCCATCTCAGGTGTGACTCATCAGAGGATGTAAGCAATATCCCAGCAGCCCACCCCACCTTGGCTTTTGAAGCTGTGTCATCGGGGAGCTATCTCCAGTGACTCTGCAGGTCCCCTAACTGGGCAGAACCTTGCCCAGCACCAGCCAGAGCCACGCTGCCCCGAGTCAGTGATGGGTCTCCTGGCTGCTATTTCTAGGAAAGATGAAATGAGAGTATTCTCATTAACTAGTAGCTTGTCCAGGTAGTTTTGCCCACACAGCAGAACCAAGAGAAATCAAGACGGAGGTTTTGGTTCGCATTCTGTTTTGGACCTGACTTGCCATGTGATCTTTGACAAGTCTTTCAACATGTGTCTGGATCACGTGTTCGGTAAATATACACTGAGTGGCCAAATTATTATGATCTCTGAACGCATAATAATCTGGCCACTATATATATATATATTAGAGGCCCGGTGCACGAAATTCGTGCACAGGTGGTGTGTGTGTGTGTGTGTGTGTGTGTGTGTGTGTGTGTGTGTGTGTGTGTCTCAGCCCAACCTGCACCCTCTCCAATCTGGGACCCCTTGGGGGATGTCCAACTGCCTGTTTAGGCCCAATCCTAGGATTGGGCCTAAACAGGCAGTCAGACATCCCTTTCACAATCTAGGACTGCTGGCTCCCAACTACTCGCCTGCCTGTCTTCCTGATTGCCCCTAACCGCTATGCCTGCCAGCCTGATCATCCCCTAACCACTTCCCTGTCAGCCCCTGATACCCCGGTCACCCCCAAATGCCCTTCCTTGCATATTCCCTCTTTATTAGATAGGGTTTTTTCTTTAGCATATTGGACAGTCCTAACTGTTTTGGCTCAGCGGATGGATGAAGCATTGGCATGCAGAATCAAGGGTCCCAGGTTCGATTCTGGTCAAGGGCATGTACCTTGGTTGGAGGCACATACCCAGTGGGGAGTGTGCAGGAGGCAGCTGATCAATGTTTCTCTCTCATAGATGTTTCTAGCTCTCTATCCCTTTCCCTTCCTCTCTGTAAAAAATCAATAAAAATATATATTATATAAAAAATAAACATTTAAGATTCCTCCATATCTGCCTGGCTGGTGTGACTCAATGGTTGGGACCCCAGGCTGCCACCGCTGGCAGGGGATGGGGCCCTGGCCAGGCTGAGACCCCAGCCCAGGCTGCTGCCTCAGTCCAGCCAAGCTGAGACCCCTGCCCAGGCTGCCATCTCAGCCTGGCTGTGGATAGTCCGGTGGGGGTGTATGTCTCCAGCCCAGGCTGCCTTCACTGGCCTGAAGATAGCTTGGTGGGGGTGCACCACCCTGCCGCTGCTGCTGGCTGGGTGATCATGCAGTTGGGTGCCCGGCCCTGCAGGAATGAGACCCCAGCCCAGGCAGCCACCTCGGCCAGGGATCATGCGGCTTGGGTGCCGGGCCCTGCAGGTCTGAGACCCCAGCCCAAGCTGTCCTCATGGCCAGGGGATCCTGCGGCTTGGGTGCGGGGCCCTGGCGGTCTGAGACCCCAGCCCAAGCAGCTCGGCTTGGGGGCGAGGTCCTGGCGGCCTGAGACCCCCAGCCCAAGCCGGTGTGGCTTGCCAGCCATCACACGGCTTGGGGGCGTGGCCCTGGTGGCCTGAGACCCCAGCCCAAGCCGGCGCAGCTTGCGAGCCATCGCGCGGCTTGGGGGGTCCCAGCCCAAGCCTGTGCGGCTTGCCAGGGATCACTCGTGCGGATTGGGGACGTGGCCCTGGCGGCCTGAGACCCCAGCCCAAGCCGCCACGGCTTGTGAGCCATCGCGCGGCTTGGGGGCGAGGCCTGGCGCCCTGAGACCCCCCCCAGCCCAAGCCTGTGCGGCTTGACAGGGATCACTCACGTGGCTTGGGGGTGTGGCCTGGCGGCCTGAGACCCCAGCCCAAACTGGTGCGGCTTGTGACCCATCGCGCTTGGGGGCGAGGCCCTGGCAGCCTGAGACCCCCAGCCCAAACCTGCGTGGCTTGAGAGCCATCGCGCTTGGGGGCGAGGCCCTGGCGGCCTGAGATCCCCCAGCCCAAGCTGGCTCGGCTTGCCAGGGATCACTCACGAGTCTCCGCTCCCAGCTCCTCCTGCCAGCGCGATTGGCCACCCCGAGTCCCGCCCCCTCGCCTCCTGCTGGCCCAATCGTGAGCGTAGCGGAGTGATGGTTAATTTGCATACTTCCCTTTTATTATGTAGGATATATATATATATTAGATGCCCGGTGCATGAATTCGTGCATGGGTGGGGTCCGGCCAGCCTGGCCAGGGGGAGGGGACATGGGTGGTTGGCTGGCCTGCCTGCTGGTCGAACTCCTGGTCGAGGGGACAATTGGCATATTAGCCTTTTATTATATAGGATATACACTGAGTGGCCAGATTATTATGCTTTCAGAGATCATAATAATCTGGCCACTCAGTGTAAAGGGGCAGTATTACAGTTGTTACCAGCAGTAATTCCTGCAGGATGAGTTTGTCTGTAGGCTTGTTTATTTGTTTGCGTGTTAGCTACCCTCAGGTATCTTATTCCTCAAAGAATTTATAACAGCTTAAAAATGAGGTAACACCCTGAAGAAAGCTGCCCAAACCAGACCCCTTTCTCTGGCTCCCTCAATATTTAAATGCTGGTCATTAAAAGACAAGGAGCTGCTGGGTCTGCTGCTCAGATCCTGGTCCTGCTCATCCTTTACCATGTAACTTGGGAAGATCACTCTCTGAAACTTGGGGACTGCAGCGGTTTTAAAACAGGTCCACAAATTCTTCCCATAAAGAGATGATGCCTGCTTGGCTGGTGTGGCTCAGTGGATTGAGCATCATCCCATGCACCAAGAAGTCACTGGTTCGATTCCCCGTCAGGGCACATTCCCGGGTGACCAGCTCAATCCCCAGTAGAGGGGCATACAAGAGGCAGGTGATTAATGTTTCTCTCTCATAGATGTCTCTCTCTCTCTCTCTCTCTCTCTCTCTCTCTCTCTCTCTCTCTCCTTCTCCCTTCTTTTCTCTCTAAAAAATCAATAAAAAGGATATATTTTTAAAAGATGTTGCCTAATTCCTCTCCCTTTGAATGCAATAATTCAACGAATTCACTTCTAACTCATTGACGTACAAGGGCAGTGGAGGTGACTATGTGTGACTTCCCAGGCTAGGCCTGGTGCTCTCTCTCAAGACACACACTTCTGAAGCTCAGCCGCCTGGAGCCACCTTGCTGGAGGGGCCACACGGAGACAGAGACAGTGAGAGATGTCTGGGGCCCCAGCCATTCCAGTTTCCCAGCCAAGGACCAGGCTCATTAGTGAGGAGCCTCCAAGATGATCCCGGCCACATCCGTTCAGTGACTGCAACCTCACGAGAGGCACTGACTCTCTCTCCCAAAGTCCTGACACACACACTGAGAGGTCATACACGGCCAGGGTCATTCTAAGCCATTCAGCTTTGGGGCCGTATGTTAAGCAGCAAAGATACCTCATACGGGGGCTTTCTATCCTCTCCTCTCCAGGGAACCCCTGAAGACTGAACATTATTCAGGGAGGTCTCAGATGGCAAGCCCAAATGCATCTTGGGAAGTGTTTCCATTACTGGAACCCACATCCTATGGTTTTCCTGAAACAGATATGGGAATCTAAGGAGCTGGAGACTCCCAACTTCAATACTGATCTTGGGCAAATCACTTCAGTGCTGTGGGACCTCAGGCTTACCTACTATACATAGAAGAGCTTTTCTCCACTCCTCGTACTTCCCAGGAGTATAAAGTCTACAACCTGGAACTTGCAGGTTGATAAAGCACTTTGAATCCCACAGAAGACCCTGTTTAAACGCAAGTACTGTCACAGCACATCTTCCTCATAAACACCCCTGTGTGGGCTCACCGCGCTCCCCAAAGGCAACGGGAAGGAAAGGCCCTGCTGTGGTTCTCCGGCCCCTCCAGCCCTTGGCCAGTCACCTCGCCCTGCCTGAACAATGAGCGGATTGGCCAACATGCTGTCCATCTCCTCGCAGCTGTGGGATGCTGCTAACAAGACAAGAAGAGATAGACTCACTGTCATCAGATGTTACCAAACCAATGAGGAGGCTGACCCAACCCTGCAAACACTGGAATACAACAGGCAATAGTGTTCATTGGGGTGGCGCATTTGAAGACAGCCACATCTACAGAATCTAAGGCCCAGGCAGGGAAAAAGTCATTTCTTCGGCTGCTCTTGAAGGATGGTGCTATAGCTTGAATGTTTGTGTCCACCAAGATCCATATGTTAAAGCCCAACCCCCAGTGCGATGGTGTTAGGAGGCGAGGCCTTTGGCAGGTGATTAGGTCATAGGGTGGGGCCCCCATGAATGGGATTAGTACACTTAGAAGACGAGAGATGCTCTCTCGCCCCCAAGTGAGGATAGAAGGAGAAGATGGCCATTTGCAAACCGGGAAGAAGGCCCTCCCCAACATGGACCTGCCGGCACCCCAATCTGGGACATCCCAGAACCTTGAGAAATAAACGTCTGTTGTTTAAGCCACCAGTCGATGGTGTCTTGTTATAGCAGCCCAAAATGACTAAGATGGTGTCATAGTCGGTATTCTTACTTGACAACAAAAGAAGCCATTCTTGTTCATTTAAGAAAAAAAAAAAAAAGAGAGGATTTAATCAGGACTCTAAGCAAGGCCACAAAATGTCCAGGTGAGCCAAACTCTGAAGCCATTAGCCATAACGTGCCCAATTGCACAACGGGGTTTTTTGGATGACCCCACAGCCCCTTGGCACCTGGGACCCTTTGCACTGGAATCAGGAAGCTCAATCCTTCCATGTCCTCGGGAACCAAGTGTCTCTGCTACCTCCCTGATGGGACACGGCCTCCAATCCAGCTCTCATGTGGACACAATGCAGGGCACAGGGGTCTAGAGATGCAAGTTTTCTACCTTCTCCCTTCATAATGTGGTGTTTGGAATGCAGGAGCTATCCAAACTGTAGGGACAGTATGCAGAGAGGTGACAAATGCCGGCCACAGAGGGGGTCAGTGTGAATAAGCCGAGGAGGAAGGAGGAGGAGCCCCGTCAGGAGAGCAAGCAGCATGTAGGAGGGGCCAAGCCAGAAAGAATGTGGACACTGGACGCCTCTCCTAACTGGTGCAGAAAGGCGGGTGAGTGGCTGAGACACAGGGGAGGGGGGTCAGGCTGACAAGCCACGCGCCCCACAGAGCCCCACATCTCGAGGTGCCTGTCGCCTGGCTGTCTGAGCCCCTTCCTCTGGCTCCAGCCAGTCCTGCTCTGTCATTTGGAAGGAGCACCCTGCTTTCTCTCCACAGCCGTCCGTCATCTTGTCTTCCCCTTCCCAACGGAGCGAATGCATTTCTCTTCTACTGCACGTGCCAACATACGTGGAATTTGCTGGCAGCAGGCACTTCTCCTGTGTTGGTTTTGGAACCCGTTAGCAGGTTGTCCTTTTCTCTTCCATCTGGGCTAGAAGCATGCCATCCAGGGTTTCTCTGAATTTTCTTAACTCTGGGCTGCAACCCAGGGGAGAGTGCATCCAGACCCTGGGGCTCAAGCCCCATCACCACCTCACGCCTGTCTCCCTCCACACCTCTCGCTGGGCAGCATGGCAGGCGGGGCCCTGGGTGTAGTCCCAGCTTGTGGTGACCCCGCCACTCAGTGCTCAGAGGCCAGGTTAGTGCAAAGGGACATCTGAGCCCCCACTGGAAATTGGTAATATATATTCTGGCAGCAGTAAGGACAGGCTGCGAAATTCTTTTAGGGTTGAACTTCTTTTAAGGAGTGGGGTTTTCCGTTAGCATACTCACAGGCAGCGGAAGTTAGCGGGAGCTGTGAAAAGGGAAAAAGCAGGAGAGAGCTGGAGAGGTGGGAGGGTGGCAGGTGGAATCGTAGCCATGTGTCCAGAGAACATCAGTGCCCGCCACCTGGTAGGTGCCCAGGAATGATCTGCTGCACAGACTGCTGGGTAAAATGCAGGAGCAAGCGAGACATGGAGCATTTCAACTGCAATCACCGATTCATCAGCCAGCGTCAATCTAGGAGTCCCGTCGAGTCTACATCCATAACCTTCCTGCACCGGTTAAGGGAGGTCCCCACATTCTTTCTTGCCCGGGTATCTCCTCCATGCTGCTCCCTCTCCTGCTTAAACCTAGGGTGACCAACCATCTCAGTCTGCCCAGGATGGAGGGGTTTCCTGGGATGCAAGTTTTTACTGTTAAAACTGGATGGTGGATCACCTTAAACCCTCAAACGGTTCCTCATCAGCTAAAGATAAAGCCCAAGTTCCTTAACAAGACTGTCCATAGCCTGTACACACACACACACACACACACACACACACACACACACACACACCTGGCCTCTAGCCAGAGAGCCCATTGGGATCCTGCACCCCACCCATCACCTTGGACCCTGCTGTGTGGGCTCCAGCAGGCCCGCAGCTGCCCCGCCCCCTGCGCCTTTGTCCATGCTGTTTCTTGTCCCTCTCATCCCCCTGCCAACACTCAGCTCTCCTGCTTCAGGTGCAGCTCCTGAACAACGGTTCTCTACCCAAAGGAGTTGAAAACTTATGTCCACACCAAACACGCAGGCAGCTTTATTCATAGTTGCCAAGACTTGGGAGCAACCAAAATGTCCTTCAGTAGGTGACTGAATCAATAAATTGGCACATCCGGGCAATGGAATTTTATTGATGCTGAAGAGAAATGAACTCTCAAGCCATGAAAAGACATGGAGGAACCTTAAATGTCTATTACTAAGTGCAAGAGGCCAATCTGAAAAGGCTACATACAGTATGATTCCTACTACATGACATTCTGGAAAAGGCAAAACTAAACGATCCATCAAAGTGATTTATTTTTATTTATTTTTATTTATTTTTTTAATCCTCACCCAAGGATATGTATATTTTTTTATTGATTTTAGAGAGATAGGGAAACATTGCTGTGAGAGAGAAGCTCTCTATCAGTTGCCTCCCATATGCACCCTGACTAGTGATTAAACCCACAACCTAGATATGTGCCCTGACTGGGAATTGAACCCACAACCTTTTGGTATGTGGGACAATGCTCCAGCCAAGTGAGCCTCCTGGCCAGGGCCACTGGGGAGGCATTTTAAACAGCAAAATCACCAACATAAAACACAAAAATGCAAAAAACGTGACACTAAATAGATTGAGAAAGGGATACTTGTTTAGACTATGAGAGCTGAAACACATGTCATCTTGTTTGACCTCACCTGGGATCAAATTTTTTGCCAATCTGCTCATGTGCACAGAGGGCTGCAGAAGCACCACATGTATTGATTTGTGGTTTACAAACAAGTTTTAGTGAGTCAGTAAATTCGCAAATATGGAATTGATGAAGAAGGAGAATCAAATATCCTACCTAATAAAATGGTAATATGTAAATTACCATCACTCCGTTACGCCCACGATTGGGCCAGCGGGAGGCGCAAGGGGCGGGACTCGGGGTGGCCGGGGTAGCCGATTGGGCCAGCGGGATACTGAAACATGGCTGTGCTGTGGCACAGAAGGGGCCTCTGGGGCAGCGAGCTCACATCCCACCGCGGACCATCAAAAGCGGGGGAGCTGGGTGCCTGTCTGCTCCGGCACCAGGCCTTTCAGAAGCCTCCACTGAGCCGGAGGCTTCTGAAAGGCCTGGTGCACCAGCGGACAGGCACCCAGCTCCCCTGCGATCAAAAGCGAAAGCATGTAGGGGACCCTACACATGCATGATTCAATCATGCGCTGGGCCTCTAGTCTATATATATATAAAAGCCTAAGCGACTGAATGACCAGTTGACCGGTTGCTATGATGCGCACTGACCACCAAGGTGCAGACGCTCAATGCAGGAGCTGCCCCCTGGTCGTCAGAGCACTCCCACAGCCAACCTCCCACAGCCGGCCAATCTCCAGTGGTCCCTCCCCCTGGCCGGCCCTGATCAGCCCTGATTGCCAGCCAGGCCAAGGGACTCCACCTGTGCATGAAATTCATTCACAGGGGGGAGGGGAAGGGGTCCCTCAGCCCAGCCTGTACCCTCTTGCAATCCGGGACCTCTCAGGGGATGTCCAACTGCTAGTTTAGGCCTGATCCTACATCCTCTTGCAATCCAGAACTGCTGGCTCCTAACCACTCATCTGCCTGCCTGCTTGATTGCCCCTAACTGCTCACCTGCCTGCCTGATTGCCCCAACCACCTCTGCCTCGGCCCCCGCTGCCACAGCTTCGGCTGGAAGGACATCCGGAATGACGTCCAGAAGGTTGTTTGGTTGTCTGGTTTAATTAGCATATTGGCTTTTATTATTATAGATATACAATGTTTTTCTACTTAAACAATCAATAAGAATATGTTTAATGTTTGCCCTTGACCACAAAGTTGTCCCCAAAGCCTGCCTTTCGGCAGCACGCAGAGTCTCTAACCAGCCCTCTAATGGACAGAGATGTTCATCTTTACAGAAAGGAGCCAATCTTTCACCAGGACACCCACCCAATAGGGCAGAGACAGCACAAAGCAGAGAACATGTCAACCCTTTCCTATTGTCAAAGGGTTGACTTCTTGGGAGTCTATAAACAGCTGCTTCTTGGGGGCTGGCAAAGGCACGTGCCCCCTCCGAGGCACAAGAACACAGGTAGCACACACCATTGGGCCAGCCAGGCCTATGGAGAAGTTCATCTCTCCTCACCGGGACTTCCATGTCTTCATTTACTCATTTATTCACACCACCCATTTATTCACCATTCATTTATTCACCCTTCATTTATCCACCATGCATTTATTTACACCATGCATTCATTCACACCATGCATTCATTCACGCCATGCATTCATTCACGCCATGCATTCATTCACGCCATGCATTCATTCGCACCATGCATTCATTCACGCCATGCATTCATTCACGCCATGCATTCATTCGCACCATGCATTCGTGCTCTCTTTACATCCACTTCATAAACCTATATCTAGGGCAGAGTGTCTTATTCTGTTTTGTCTTCCCACCCCCCTCAGCATCCAGCCTTCCAGGGCCAAGTTGGAGTGATAAGCACAGATAGTGGTTATCATGAAGGGAATGGATTCCTCAATGGACTCCTGGTTGGCCAGCTCACAAGAGTCCCCTGGCAGTGAAGGGACCAATGGAGCGGGATCCTGGGTGCGATGCTGTGGCTCATCCACTCTCCCACTCCAGCTTCCCAACCTCCTCCCAGAGCTGCCAGCCAGTGTGCCTGCTGCTGCCAGACATGGCCCAACGGGAAGGAGCGCTCGAGAGCAGAGGCGAATGGGAGCCTAGGGGGCTGCTGGAGAGAGGTGCACAAGCTGGGCAATGTTGCTTCCAGCTGGAAAAGCCACTGTAAACCTCTTCTCCAAAGTGGAAAATGCACATCCACACTGCATATGGTACTAAATTATATCTAGTTGTCGATGGTCTAACGGGTTTTCAATCTTTGGCTTGTCTTCCCAAGGGCCCTTAAAGTCTTGTGAGTAAAACTGTGTCCTCCTGCCACCCACGCTGCCATCCGGCCACCCACGCAGCCACAGAGCTATAGAGGCGCTAAGGGACAGCGATCAGAACCAGTCAATGGGTGCGTGTCAGAGCAGCAGTCCAGGGCTCAAAGCAGCATGCAGAGACATACCCAGGCCCACATCAGATGGACTCTCAGCCTGAAGTGAAGACATGGAAGGAATACTCAGGCCATCAGAGTTGGGGATGTATGAGTCCCCAGAGAATACTGCCCTCTCTGCCCTCCGTCCCCCCTCCCCCGCGCCAGGGAGCATACAAAGCGCTGTTGCCATCTTGTGGTGAGCAGAGGTGGGCCTCGGAGTCCTCGCTGACTTCTCCTGGCTGGTCTTAAGTAACAAGCTCCCCAGGGGTTTACCCATGTTCCTGGAAATGCAGTCCTTCCCTCTGGCTTGGCTGCCCAACACCTCCTCTGACCCCAGGGCCTGGACCAGGAGCCATTGGAGATCAGCTGTGTGCTGGAGGAGACTCCTGTCTGGGCCCATCCCTCCTCTGTAAAGCTGTCCTGGCATCGCAAGCCCCTAAGATCCTTGCAGCGTTTACATGCGGTTTATACTGCATCACTGTTTTGTACAAGGCACCGTGGGGGACCCAGAAAGAGATGGCAGCCACTTCTCCCCTCAAAGCACTTAGCATCGTGTTGGGCTGCTGAGAGACTGTGCCGCGGATGGGCCTAAGGTAGTAAGGACCTCTACTGCTCTTCCTTTAAGAATTCCCCTGTCAGTCCCTCTTAGTAAGGAAAAAGCACTTGTGTGTGCCTGTGTGTGTGTGTGTATGTGTGTGCATATGTGTGCCTGTGTGTCCATGCGCCTGTGACGTGTGCATGTTCCTGCATGTGCATATTTCAGAGTCTGTTCCCATATGAGTAGAGACAAGGCCTGAAGGAAGACAGAGGGTGCAGAGGAGCTCCTGGCCTCGGGGGAATGAATACTGGCTTTTCTTCCTGAAAATCCAGGCTGGGCCTGGGGAAACAATCAAGTGCACTTCTCAAGGGCTGTCCTCGGGGCTGGAAGCTGCAGCCTTCAGAGCCAGTTTCAGCTCTGAGTATTGTATTGTCTGTGACAAAAGGAGTAGATGTCTCCCTGTGTCTTCCTGTGCTCCTCTCGCTCCCTGTGTCACCACTCTAGAATACCCCCTTCACCCACTCTGTCACCCTCTAGAATACCCCTCTCACTCACTCTGTCACCCTCTAGAATAACCCCCTCACTCTGTCACCCTCTAGAATACCCCCACTCACTCTGTCACCCTCTAGAATAACCCCACTCACTCTGTCACCCTCTAGAATTACCCCACCCACTCTGTCACCCTCTAGAATACCCCCTACTCCCTGTGTCATTGCTCTAGAATACTCACCTCACTCCCTGTGTCATTGCTCTAGAACACTCCCCTCACTCCCTGTGTCATTGCTCTAGAATACCCCCTCACTCCCTGTGTCATTGCTCTAGAATACGCCCCTCACTCCCTGTGTCATTGCTCTAGAACACTCCCCTCACTCCCTGTGTCATTGCTCTAGAATACACCCTCACTCCCTGTGTCATTGCTCTAGAACACTCCCCTCACTCCCTGTGTCAATGCTCTAGAATACCCCCCTCACTCCCTGTGTCATTGCTCTAGAATACCCCCCTCACTCCCTGTGTCATTGCTCTAGAATACCCCCCTCACTCCCTGTGTCATTGCTATAGAATACGCCCCTCACTCCCTGTGTCATTGCTCTAGAATACCCCCCTCACTCCCTGTGTCATTGCTCTAGAATACGCCCCTCACTCCCTGTGTCATTGCTCTAGAACACTCCCCTCCCTGTGTCATTGCTCTAGAATTCGCCCCTCACTCCCTGTGTCATTGCTCTAGAACACTCCCCTCACTCCCTGTGTCAATGCTCTAGAATACCCCCCTCACTCCCTATGTCATTGCTCTAGAACACTCCCCTCACTCCCTGTGTCATTGCTCTAGAATACCCCCCTCACTCCCTGTGTCATTGCTCTAGAATACGCCCCTCACTCCCTGTGTCATTGCTCTAGTACACTCCCCTCCCTGTGTCATTGCTCTAGAATTCGCCCCTCACTCCCTGTGTCATTGCTCTAGAATATGCCCCTCACTCCCTATGTCATTGCTCTAGAATACTCTCCTTATCCCCTCTTCACCACTCTAGAATACCCTCCTAATTCCCACTGTCACCAGCGCTGCTTTGTCCTGGGAACCAGCCAGCAGGCTCCATCCCCATCCCTGTCCACCCCATCTCATACTCATAGCCAGGCTTCATCTCTGTGACTGTCCCTGATCAGTCACCTGGGGACTCATGGAAAGAGGCAGGTTCCTCCTTGTGAGTCCTATGATGAGGTGTTTTAGATCCAGGAGACCCAGCCCTGCCATGTTGAGCAGGACAGTGACAGACAACTGTGGGGAAGTTTGTTTTTCATACTTTCCAGAAAGAATGTTGCTGAAACCTCATAGGTCCAGGTGATGGGAGGCAGGGAGAGAGTATCAGGAGGCTGGAGTTGTCACCGTTCCACTGTGGAGGAGGGCAACCCAATCTGGGGGTCTAGCAGGTCTCTAAGAGCACTGGAGTTAATTCATGAAACTTCCATACCCTCTGCAAAGGATGATACTAGTAAGTCAGAATTACTGCGTCCATTTCACGTGAGGGAAAACCAAGGTATGAGGTTCATCTGTGAAGTTCACAGCTTCAGTATTAATACTATTCATGTACATACACATTACATTATATATAACTAGAGGCCCGATACACGAAGATTCGTGCAAGAACGGGACTTCCTTCCCCTGGCTGCTGGCACCGCCTTCGCTGCTGCCTGAGCTGCCTTTCTGCCTTCCCATGCTGCTCAGAGGCCTGGAGCAGCTGGGGCGGTGCGGAATGCCCCTGGCCACTCCATATGCAAATTAACCCGCCATCTTTGTTGGGTTAATTTGCATACTCACTCCTGATTGGCTGGTGGGCGTCACAAAGGTTTGGTCAATTTGCATCTTTATCTTTTATTAGTGTCGATGCTATTTACATCTATTTCCCATTTTTTTCTTTTCCTTCATCCTTCTTGATCCCCAGCAGCTCTGGGAGGTCAAAAGGCAGGGTGACAGCCTCTCGGCCCAGGGCATAGCTCTGCTAGCACTCAGTTTCTCTTTTTCTGGCTGGGAACTCTGTTGGTTGATTAACTGCTTTCATTTCCAACTCACTCCTTTATTGCTTTCCTTACAAAGTCTTACAAAGTCCAAGTAAAATCTGCCCCGCCCCCCTGCACCCACGTAATGCCCATGTCTCTGGGGAATCCCATCCAAGCAGTTAGAGTAACTAAAATCTCTTTGCTTGTGTTGGGCCCCTAACCCTGAGTTAGCCAATCATCCCAGGATGTCAGCCTAGTGTAGACTGAAGGGAAAAAGGGTTCCCCTCTTCTTGCCTGGACAGGACCTCAGAAGCAAGTGTCAGCTGGTGCAGGCAGCCACTTTGCAGCCCTGAGGGAAGTCAGCCTAAGGAACAGAATTAGAAGGCAGAGATGACAGGAAAATAAAGTTAGCTCCCTGATCGTACCCTACCTGGAAGCCTGGCTCTGGGCTGCTTTTTAGATCCCACGGTAAACTCCTTATTGTTTAAGTCACTTTGCATCGACTTCTCCCTTTATCCAAAGCATCCTAATGGGCACATCTGGACGGACACACTTTCCCCCACTTCCACTGTTCAACGTCCCCTTTCCTTCCCCTGGCCCCTGTCAGAGCCAAGTCAGCACACACTGAAGGGGCCAGGGCATACTAACCGTGCCTTCTGGACACCACAAATGTCTTTGCGGTATCCTAAGGCTTTAAAAGCTGTGCAGGGATCTGCGGCCGAGCTCGGTCCTGCTTCCCATTAGGATAAACACATCCCTCAGTGAGGCGAGCCATGCTCAGCTCCAGAAATAGCCTGCCCAACGGAGAAAAGGCACTTGATTTGACAGGCTCCCACCGCCATGTCATTATCATATAATCTCTTTTATCCGCCCCCTTCCCCTGCCTGGAACTCAAATTGCATCTTTAAAATGTCTAAATAGCAGTTTGGTGATCTCCAGTGATGCTACCCTTGATCCGGAGCTGGGAAAATCCATGTCAAAAGCCCAACTTCGGAGAAATCCGGGTGGCGGTGGAGGGATGTTTTCCATCCAGTTATTTTCCTGTGAAAAAACAGATGGGTTGAACATACTTGACAATCGATTACATTTCAATGTCCAAAGGTCCGGCTTTCAACTCCTGAATCAGTGCCAGCAACCCCACAGGCCTCGCCTGAGCACCGGTGTGGCTTTCTGCCCTTGGAACTGGCTAAGGACTCCTACTGCTGGCTTCCTGCTCCCAGGGCCAGCACAGCCATGCGTGGCGCAGATGCCCAGGGCTCCAGGAGAAATCAGGCGAGATGCCAAGAGGCAGTCCCCGGCACAAATAATGATGGCATCCCCAAATGCCAACTGGTAAGGGACCGCGCCAGATCTACTCCTGTGGCGCGGCTCAGGGCGGTCAAAGACGGTATCAGAGGAAAACAAAGGAAGCTCTCCAGAGAAGAGAGGGAGTCTGCACACGGGCTTGTTGGGGGCTGCAGGCATTGAACTGGCTATTTGGAAAATGGGTGAATTCCACATATCCAGGGCTGGCTCTGGGCAAAACTGGGCAGCAGGTGGGAGTTTGTCTCCCGAGCCTGGCCGACCCCATCCTGCCTCAGTGCCCTCCTTCCACTCCTCCTCTTCCCCTTACTGAAACCTACTCCAGCTCCAAGTGCTGAGGAGATGCCCAGGGAGGCGGCCAGGGTGTGGGAAGATGGGGTGGGGCTTTCTAAAAGGGAATAAGCCTCCCTTGACCAAGTCCATTTCCAACAGCAGACTGGAGGGCTTGGTGAGAGAGGAGAGCCGGGCCGCTATCCCTTGAGCACTCACTGTGCACCAGCCACTATGCCTACACTATCTCCTCACAGCCTCACAAGAATTGCATATTATGGAGATCACTGGCCCCAATTTACAGTTGAGGAAGCTGAGGCTGAGAGAGTCAGGGTCACACTGCTAATCAGCGGCCAGCAGGATTCAGCTCTAGGTCTTTCTGCTACTCGAGGCCTGGCTTGTTTCACTACCGACCCTGCCTGCCTTAGGTGAGGTGGGCTCTGACCTCTCCTAAACTGACCTTGGAAAGCAACATACTACTCCCCTGGTGGAGCCCAGAATATGCAGGATTGGGCAGGGGCTGGAATTTGCAGAACTAGCATCAACCTTTTCTCTTCCTGCAAGTTGCTCCCAATCAATACTGGGCAGCATGGGCCACCCCAGAAGAAAAGACAATATGGAACTTTCTGGAAGTCCACTAAGTCCTCAAGTTTACAGGGACTTGTTGGAGTAACCCAGATTTCCACACTTCATCTCCTGTCATTGTTTCTCTTCTAGAGTAGCAACTACTACCTTAAGCAGCCTGTCAGACCCACCATGTTCTCATCTCTGTAGAACCTTCCTCGCCCTTTTCTTCTGAGGCTCCCCCCTCCTGACACACACACACACACACACACACACACACACACACACACACACACACCAGTTCCTCTTGAGACCAAAATATATGAATTTATTAATTATGTTTTCTCCTAGATTTCTGGAGTATTATTTTAAAAAGGTCATTGTTCCTTCACTTTTGATTGAGGAAAATTTCCATCATCAAAATGAAGTAACAGAGAAGCAGAGCGGATCTGTTTCGAATGAAGAAGGTTTGGGGACAGCGGCTTTTCTAAGGGCACGTCTGTGTCCGGGCGGGTTGCACTGTGTGTGCTGTGGGTGGGTGTGTCCTTGCGTGTGTGCCTGAGTGTGTGCTGGGAGACCTCGGAGCACCAGAGCCCCTGTCCAGTCAGAATCTGGCAGCAGAAAATCTGCATTTCATTGCAAATGTTGTAAAAATAATCACACAGAAGACTCCCTAGCATTGAAACTATGTGCCCTTGACTTCGTGCCCAAGTGCGGGACATCTCTCTGCTGAGATGCTTATAAAGCTGTAAACTGTAAGTCAAAATTTCTTCAAGAACACGTCTTCTCTCATTAGGGTGATTTTACTTCTGAGGGTGTTCCCGGCCTTTTCCGGGAAAAGGAGAAGGGGGTGGGGCGGGACTTGGGGGGTTGGCAGGGTGAAGGAGCGGCACAGGGAGGCTGCCTTAGATCTGTCTTAAAGATGTCTTTGTTTTTAATTATCCCTATCTTGGGCCACAGCGAAATCAGCCTCTCTCTGGAGTTTAAGCTCCGATAAAGTGTTCGGCGTGGCAGCCTTCTCTCTACCTCCCAGAAGGTCGCCTTTCCCCATTTTTTTTAATTTTAGTTTTTTAATTTTTAGTTTTTATTGAATGTATTGGGGTGACATTGGTTAATAAAATTATATAGGTTTCAGGTGTACAATTCTATAATACATCATCTGTATGTTGTATTGGGTGTTCACCACCCCACTCCAGTCTCCTATCATCATTTATCCTCATCTTACCCTCTTCTACAGCCCCCGCCCGCCTTTCCTTCTGGTAATCAGCATACTGTTATCTGTGTCTATGAGTTTTTTTCTTTGCTTAATCCCTTCATCTTTTTCACCCATCGCCCCAACATCCCTCCCCTCAGACAGCTGTCAGTCTGTAGCTATGTGTCTGCTCTATTTTGTTTGTTGGTTTGTTTTATTCATTAAATTCCACATATAAGTGAAGTCATATGGTACTTCTCTTTCTGTGGCTGGCTTATTTCACTTATCGTAATACTCTCCAGATCCACTCATGCAGTCGAAAAGGGTAAGATTTCCTTCTTTTTTACAGCCGAGTAGTATTCCATTGTGTAAATGTACCACAGTTGTTGTTTTTTTAATCTATTCATTGCTGATGGGCACTTGGGCTGCTTCCAAATCTTGGCTATTGTAAATAATGCTGCAATGAACATAGGGGTGCATGTGTTCTCATATATTCGTTAGAATTAGTGTTTCAGGAGTCTTTGGACATATTCTCAGGAGTGGAATAACTTATCTCAGCAAAGTGGGAATAGAGGTAACATACCTCAACATAATAAAGGCCACATACTAGTATATGACAAACCCACAGCCAACATCATATGGGCAAAAACTAAAAGTGTTTCCCTTAAGATGGGGAGCAAGACAGGGATCACTTTTATTTATCATAGTACCAGAAGTCCTAGCCACAGCAATCAGACAAGAAAAATAAATAAAAGGCATTCACATTGGAAAGGAAGTAAAACTGTCATCATTTGCAGATAACATACTGTTTATAGAGAACCCTAAAGATTCCACTAAAAAAACTGCTAGAACTGATACATGAATTCAGTAAAGTAGCCGGACACAAAACAAAAATCCAGAAATCAGTTGCATTTTTATACACCAATAATGAACTATCAGAAAAGGAAACTAGGAAAACAATTCTATTTACAATTGCATTTTAAAAATGCCTTGGAATAAATTTAACCAAGGATGTAAAAAACCTGTGCTCAGAAAATTATAAGACACTGAAGAAAGAAATTGAAATGAAGACAAATAAGTGGAAGCATATACTGTGTTCATGGATAGGAAGAATTAACATCATCAAAATGTCCATGCTACCCAAGAGAGCCATAGATTCAATGCAATTCTAATCAAGATACCATGGCATATTTCACAGAACTAGAACAAATATTCCAAAAATTTATATGGAACCACAAAAGACCCTGAATAGCCACCGCAATCTTGAGAAAGAAGGACAAAGTTGGAGGAATCCTGCTACCTGATATCAAACTATACTACAAGGCCATAGGAATCAAAACAGCATGGCACTGGCATAAGAATAAGCATACAGATCAATGGAACAGAATAGAGAGCCCAGAAAGAAACCCACACCTTTATGGTCAATTAATATTGGACAAAGGAGGCAAAGACATACAATGGGCAAAAGATAGGCTATTCAATAAATGGTCTTGGGAAAACTGGACAGATACATGCAAAAAGTTGAAACTAGGCCTTTCCCCAAGTGCAGATTATTTATTGCTTCTCAACCACCTTCCATGCCGATAAATGATTCTCCATGCTCAGTGAAGAAAACAGCCCAGGGGGATTTTATATTTATTCCCTGAATGCCGGCTTGTCCTCCACCTCGTCCCAGGGGGCATCTGAGGCTGGACAATCTGCCGGGCTCTCTGTCCCCCGGGGGCAGCTCTGTGTCCTTGGCCTGGGGCCTGGCCAGGAAAAGGCGTCCAGCGTCCACTAGTCACTGGGCCTGCAGGACTGTACTTTCAAAAGATGGCGAAAAACAAACTGCTTCTAGAAGTTTGCTGAGAAGGAGCTCAGGCCCCAGCGCTTCCCTTCCAACGCCCCCACCCCTCAGGCTATCCAGTGGGTGGGCACCCCTCCTGGACTTTAAAACGCAGCTTTAGCCTAAGTGGGTTGATGCCAACCCCCCTGGCTCCCCACCCAGGTCCAAAATAAATTCACACCTCCTCATGTCCGTCCTATTAATCAGTCAGGCTGAGGGGAAACCAGCCAGCCACGCTCAGCCAGTTGGACAAGCCACAGAATATGTGTTTTCAGATATTTTTAAATTAATTTTATTTCCTGCTCATATTTTTAATTTCGCTTCCGTTACCACAGTGTAACTGTGCTGCACCCCTTGTAAGGAAAACTGCAAATTCTATAGTTAGACTCCCTCACTGCCCCTCCCCCAACTCAGGCTTTCTTTGCAGACCCTGCAAGCCCCGGCTCGGCTGTGGCCCTGGGGGAGGCCCACCCTAGCCCCTTTCTCCTCCAGGTTCTAGTTTGTAGCTTCGCTGCCTTCCCCTCCCTTTCTGGGCCTTAACTCTCACTTCCTGGCCCAGTTTGCACAGTATGTAGGGAGCCCTGAGACCAGCACCCACTCCCCAGCCTGGGGGGTTGAGGTGCCCAGGGGTCGGCCTGGCTCCCTCCTCCCCTGCTCTCGTCCCTGCTACTCCTCTTTTCCCTCCTTCACTCCTGAGCCTCTTTAAAAAACTGAAGGCCTAAAGAGCAGGTCAAAATGTTTAAAAGAAACTTTTAAATGCTCTCTATACTAGTAGACCATAATAATAGCAAACATTCACTAGAGCGGCTCAAGCACCAGGCACTGTCCTGAGACCTTAACACAGATTCATTCCTTTCCTGTTCACAACAACCTGAGGCGAGTACTATTATCATCCAGTTCTGCGGGGGACTGAGGCACAGAGAGGCTGAAACTTGCCTGCTGTCGCCCAGCCAGGATGGAGGGCTGGGATTTGAACACTAGGGCTCTGACAATTGCATGTTTCTACCTCTCTAATGAGAAGTTCTCTGTAATGGAGGGAAAAGTGGATTTTTATGATTTTTACTAGTGCAGTAGTATTTCCATTTAAATAAGTCCATTATTTGATAGTCTCAACCATGCAGGCCTCAATCAAGAACTGAAAATGTAAGAAACGGGGGTCTTTGAGACTCAAGACTGTGTCACAAAATTCAAATCCAAAGACTCCCAAGGAAAGCCCCTCAGGCCTTCCCAAAAGATCACAAAAACGGATTAATTCTTATTTTACAGGCAGTTCTAACAGGCTTGGTGGGTGGTTTCCCAGCCACAGCCCATTAGCAACAAATTAGAACCAAGTTAATATCAACCTTGCAGGGAGGCGGAAATCAAAATATAGCATCGTGCCCAGCCACATTGGCAGTCAATATAGATGATGTTAGAGATGAATTTGAGGTTAACATCGGGAAGTGCTTATATGGTCGTTATAACTAAAAACTGGCCAGGACAGGGGTTGAGTGTTAACCTATGAACCAAGAGCTCACAGTTCCATTCCTGGTCAGGGCACATGCCCCGGTTTCAGGCTCAGTCCCCAGTGGTGGGGAGGAGGGGAGGGGGTGTGCAGGAGGCAGTCAATCAATGATTCTCATCACTGATGTTTCTATACCTCTCTCTCTTTCCCTTCCTCTATAAAATCAATAAAAATATATTAAACTTAAAAATAAAAACAAGCAGGATAAAATTAT
Source organism: Eptesicus fuscus (assembly GCF_027574615.1). Classification (NCBI taxonomy): domain Eukaryota; kingdom Metazoa; phylum Chordata; class Mammalia; order Chiroptera; family Vespertilionidae; genus Eptesicus; species Eptesicus fuscus. Next base: position 14,307,613 of record NC_072482.1, on the reverse strand, counting down.
ATCTACAGTAGGACTTCAACATGGCAAACAAGCAAACAAAATTCAAAACTATGAAAAGAGAGATAAAGTAGGAAGATACCCAAATGTGGTTTTCTCTGAATGCCATGGGTGAGTTTGTTTCCTTTCTACATTTTTGTCATAGTTTCCCATTTTCAAATTTTCTGTAATGAGTGTGCAGTCCTTTTATAATGAAGAACACCCAATGAACTTTTAAAAAGAGAAATGAGGAAAGAGGAAGGGAGAGAGAGAAAAGGAAGGTTAGGTTAGGCAGCTGCAAGCCATGTAACGGGTAATGGGGGAAAGGAAGAGAAACTATTTAATTCACATCCAAAAATTCAAAATGCCTGACAGTCTAGAAACCACTTCCTAGAAGGGCAAATGGCTCCACATAAATCAGTCTTGAATATATCACCATATACTCAACTGGCGATTAGAATAATAACTACTAGTAACTAAGCACTTACCTCTTTCCAGGCAGGTGCTTTAGTTAGAAAATCACTGGGCTTCAAATGGTATGCTTTTCCTCAATTTACCCATGGAAGCATGACAATTGATTTTCCTTAGGGTGGGGGTTCCATTCTGTTCATGATATCCAACTAAAGCAAGAGGCAAGAACCCCAAAGTAGACATATTTCCATGTAAAATAGCTAAAATGAATGAGAGCAGTTTCATCTAAAGGGAGAGTTTCAGGCATGAAATGCCTTGCAGTGCTCGGCGGTGACTACAAGACGGGTGCCATGTTGTTTCCTAAGAACTTATCCAGCCCCTGGACTGGGGGTACAGGGGTCACAGCAGGACGGGAACTCTCTGCCTCCCCTGTTGGAGGACCTTCTAGCACCTGGAAGCAGCGCATTGCCTTCTGTGTGGATCAGGCCTGACATTGCCCCAACACAGGGCATCATGCCAGGGAAGCACCCAACACAAGGTCTACTGAAAGGAAAGAGGGTGTGGGGGGGGGAGGGGGGGAGGGGAGAAGGGAGGCAGGACGGCTCTGTGATGTGTGGGCCCACGATTCTATTATTACACAGCCCCAGTCACTAAGGGAGCCTCAGCTAATGACAACAAGGCTCCTGTTGAAATATAAATGGTGTCCAGGAAGGCTGCTTAAGCTATTAAGTTAGCTCTCCAATGAGCATCGTGTTAGCTACCTCCCACCCAACCTCAGGGAGTGGCACGAGGGAGGGATAAATTTCGATGAAGGAAGAACTGGGTGTTCGACTGGGGAAAGGAGACTTTGAGTCTTCTCCTTAGAGACATAGTTAATTTAAAATAAAGTTATTTTCATAGTATCATACCATTTTAGCTCTGAAAGGTGCCTCGACCATCATCTAGTTTCCAGTCCAATTTCCTTATTTACACATAAGAAAACCGAGTCCCAGAGAGGGGAATTGATTTACCTGGGGTCACATGGCAAGTTTGTGCCCAAGCCTGAAGCAGAAATCACTTTCCTGACTTCTTGCTACAGTGAACTCATTTGACATTGGGAACCTAACGCTCTACTGCAGGCCCAGTTTCTCCTCGGAGGCTGCCGGCTGCTGCTGGGCAGGGGAGGACAGGCTGTGTTCTCAGTCCAGTGATGGACGATGCTCCCCGAAGTGGGTTCCCAGGCCACCTGCCGCTGCCCTTGCAGCTGGGCTGGCTTGAGACGGGGTCTTATAAATGATCACCCTGTAGCCCTAGCTGGTTTGGCTCAGTGGATAGAGCATCAGCCTTCAAACTGAAGGGTCCTGGGGTTTGACTCCAGTCAAGGGCACATGCTGGGGTTGTGGGCTCGGTCCCCAATAGGGGTGTGTAGGAGCAGCCAGTCAGTGATTCTCTCTCATTGATGTTTCTATCTCTCTCCCTTTCCCGTCCTCTCTGAAGTCAATAAAAATACATTAAAATTTTTTTAAATGATCACCTTATAAAACCCAAACCAGAACAAGCCTCGCTCCTAGCCTAATCCTAACCTGCCACCAATCCAAATACCAGTGTTTTCACTGAACCACAAAGAAACTCCAGTCCCTCAGAAAGGTTCCTCGTGGAGCACTGTGAACCAGAACCACATGGATTCACTTTCAGTGCAGCCAAAGCAGAACAGGACCTGGCACCTCGGGATGTTCTGACCCTGGAGTTCCAGCTCGTGGCCATTAGAGTGCTGTGGATAAAGAGGGGGAGTGGGGTAGAGAGAAAACTCTCTCCTGGTAGAGAGAAAATAGAAGTTAGTGGCCAACTACCCACAATGTGAACTTCCCTGTTCCACACCCTAGTAGGGCATCTGAGGCTCCTGTTTATGGGGCGGGACAGAAAGCTGAGCTACCTCCCACCCAGCCTCAGCAGCAGTGACCCCTTGAGGGTCAGAGACCTCAGGGAGTCCTCATGACAAAGGTGAAGACTGAAGACAGGTAGGACGTCTTGTGTGTTTTGTATAAATGGTTCAACTGTGATTCGTGTTGTAGAGGTGTATTGAGCTAGGAAGAACACATTTGAAGAACAGGATATGAATTACATCTGGCTTCTTATCAGTGGAGCCGCATTTTAAGAATCTACCAACTAGTTTCATTGAAGTGAAGGCAAATGCCGGCAGATTGACATATGCGCACTCGTGTGAGCTGTCAGGAAGGGTACTTAGAAATGCCAACATGTTGTTTCAAGCCAAACTTTCATTCATTTTCCAACACAAATATCCTCCCCTCCACAAACCCCTCTTGATTCCTCTGCAAGTACTTCTGCTTCTGATTACAGTTCTTGATGCCTATGAGCAACTTGGGGAAAGGTCTTCTGTCTGACTTTTCCCTGACTCCCTGGCCTTTCTTGCAGCACCCAGAATGTGACAGCCACACAATAAATGTTTAATGAGTGAACAAATGAATTTCTGAGGCTGCTGCCTCCCAAGTGAGGGTTCTTAGCCTCCACGGACGGACTGAAGAGGAACCATAGCCCTCTGAAATCACACACAAATCGGTGTGGGCAGTCCACACACACGGGCTGTCTGGGAAAGAGAGTACACAGATTCTCAGAGGGATCCAGTTCCCAAAACAGTAACGAACCACAGCTCTGGGTTGGTTGCAAGGATAAACCAAACAAGGTCTATGAGGGAGCTTGGGATTCTGTCTGGGGGGATGTATTGTGTTGAGCTCCTGGAAGCTGGCAGACACCAATGCTTCCACTCTCTCTCCCTTTTTCCACACCTCACTCAAGAGTAATAACATTAATAGCTACCACCATTCAGTAGTAATGTTAATAACCGCCACCACTCAGTAATAATGTTAATAACCGCCATCATTTTTTTCCAGCCTCTATTAAGCCCCAGGCTCTGCTCTAGTATTTGCTGTGTGCAAATGAAGAAACCAAGGCTCCAAGAGGAAGAGGTCACTGAGGTCACCCAGGGGGTACATAGAGGCTGAGCTCTGAACCCCACTTCACTCCTCTGAGGTGTCTCATAGGACACATGCAGATAGGGCTCCAAGTAGTGCCCCTGCCATGGCAAGGAACCTCCAAGTGGGAACTCCCCAAGTCCCAGCTATATAAAGTGTGTGTGTGTGTGTGTGTGTGTGTGTGTGTGTGTGTGTGTAACAAGAGATGGATGGATGGATGGATGGATGGATGGATGGATGGATGGATGGATGGATGGATGGATTACTGGGAGGAGGGGGAGAGAAAGGAACCCACCTTTAAGTTCTTCCAGATGCTTACCATCCAAATTCATCATAGTCGTAGCACAGACTGAATCAAATTGATACACCCGGATCTGGAGAACAATAAACTCAAACAAGAAGACTATGTTCTCTATTATCAGTTGAATTGTACCCCCTGCCCCTCAACAAAAAAAAATTCATATATGAAGTCCTAATCCCCAGTACCTCAGAACGTGACCTTATTTGAAAATGGGTTACTGCCGATAGGATTACTTAGGGTGAGGTCATCCTAGAGTAGAGTGGGGCCCTGCTCCAATATGACTGGTGTCCTTACACAAGGGAGAAATGTGGGTACAGAACCCCCCACAGAATGCCATCTGAAGATGAAGGCAGAGCCCTAGAAGCCAAGAAATCCCAAAGATGACAGCAAACGGCCAGAAGCTAGGTGAGAGTGTGGAGCAGGTTTCCCCCTGACCAGACGCCTGGCCTCCAGAACCGAGACAATAAATTTCTATAGTTGAAGCCACCCAGTCTGCGGCACTTGGTTAAGGCAGCCCTAGGAAACTAATACCCCCCACTTTCTCCAAAGGAAGAGTGAAGGGGTGAAAAGGCGCTTGACTTCTGAAGTCTAGTTCTGCCTCGTGTGCCAAATTCTATCCCTTTATTCCTTTAGTCCTCCCACAACATGGAGCTAGACAAGCCAGGCAGTCCCGCATGGCGGAGGTAAGGGAGAGCTATTCTGAATTGATTGAATTTTGCCCAGCATCATGGTGTGGTTCTTATCAAATTTTTCTTAAATTGTGTAAAGTTCTTCATTCAAACCACTGTTCTCAGACGTCTATATTGCTATTTACTTGTTTATTTTCAATGAATAACTAACCAAATCAGAAAGCCAAGGCTCTGGAAATCTGGTTGGAACGCATCTTCTCCCAGGTCCTAGCTTTACAACTGAGCAGCCCTCAAGCCCCAACTGTGACCATGGCTTGCTGGACCCTGGGCAAGGTTCACTGAGGGAGAAGGAAAGAGGTCTGAGGACAGCCCCTGCCACAAGGGGCCTCCAGTTCAGCAGAGGAAAGAAGATTAAGGGGAGATGCACGGTGCAATGTCAGAGCATTGGTAACAGCCAATAATGTGAGCGAAGTCCATCAATGGCCAAATGGAAGCTACGACAACCAGAGCAATGGGACTGGAAAAGGGAGGGAGATGTTTGGGGGAATCAAGATGAGAACAGAAAAATAAAAAAGTGCAATAGCTCGAAATTCAGGCTTTGCCCAAGTCAAGGGGAACTTGAAACTTAAGTTTCCAGATCACGTCTAAATTTAGAGCTGGAGTTTTAAGTGGGTTTGAAACCTGGCCAAATTGCCTATCTTTCAGGTTCAATTCTCTTGATGTATTTGAAGCCACAGACATGACATTTCTAAATAGAGGAACCGAAAGTCAAAGGAAGTCAGCTGGGTTGGGTCCCTTAATTATCGTTAGTGTACAACAGCCTTGCTCCTTTCCCCACTGTGGGTAAAAGACTAAGGCTGTTGTGCTTCAGATGGGTTTTCCATTCTGTTGTCACTCCCCTGGGCTGGGGTTCATTGAGCACTGGGCTCATTGGGGTTCATTGAGCACACGTGCCAGGCACTGGGCTCCATTAGGGGGAGCTGCCTGTGAGGCCTGCACCATAACCTGCCTTAACCCCTCCCCCACCCCGGGCCTTAGCTCAGGGATTAAATCATGTACAGGTGCAAAGTCAACAAATTCGCTCTGTGGGATGGAGCCACAAAAATGGGTCAACAGAGATCCAGAAACAGAAGATACCAAAGGCAACAATTTCTATATGTTGCAGTTAAAAGTAAAATCTGGCCATTGAGGTCGTGCTCTGTGGAGGTTCTGTTACCTCTGACATTCTAATTCTCAGTCCTGGTGAGGTGGATGGTGAGATTGGCTTGTCCCTAAGGAGTCCGCAGGCAAACCAAGTAAGTTGAGGTGTTGGTGTGGGGAAGGGAGGGCTGTGATCAGCCCTGGCTGCAGAGAGATTGTTCAGAGAGCACAGATGCTGTGTGCCTATCTGGGCATGTGTGTGATGGATGAAATCTTCTGCCAGGCCTTCCTTGACCCTCAGAAGTGATGTCTCTGCAATGTGTCACCTGGATGGGGTCCTCCAGAGGATCCACTGAGGCTGCCATGGGTATCAGCAGTGCCACCCCCACTCCAGCATCCTGAGGGGGGTGCACCAAGCAATCAGAGGAAGTAAAACAGGAAGCTGGAAGGGCAGACATAATGGAGCCAAATGGATTAAGAATTTGGAAATAAGATGAAGGCCCATGACCCATTCCTGCTGTTTTGTTGCAGGCTGCTTCCCAGGGGAGCTCAAGCTCCATCGGGTTCACCCCAAGGTGTGCAGTCAGGTTCACACCTTGATTTTTCAGCTCACTCAGGGGCACACGGGCCCTGGGGAATCAAGTCATAATCACTAACTCACAGGAGGACAAAAGGGAACCAATGTGCCTGTATATGGCAGGGTAACTGGTGTGGTGTTTCTTCCCAGAGGGGTAGGGCCACTCTGAAAATAAAAACCCCAAGCCTTTGAGTGACCAGAGAGTTAAAAAAAAAGTAAGTTAGTGGCCTCTACTCTTTGGATCCCAATTTTCTCACATGTAAAATACAGGGATAGGATATGATGGCTTCTAGAGTCTTTTCTATTCCCAAACTCCTATTCTAAGAAAGCTACTGTCTTTATCTAGAACCAGGTTCCTTATTTATTGGGTACCACAGCTGCCTTAGTAGCTCCTCAAACTGTCTCCGTAAAGAGGGAGTGCCATATAAATAAAGTAGCAGGTCTATGCGATGGGCCACTTGGGCAGGGCACCATCAGGAAAGAGCTCCATTTCCGTCACCACAGTCTCTTGGGTCTGACTTCTCCAGCCCTGGATGACAGCTTTTCTCATCCCCTTGAGAAAGTATAAGAGTCTGATTTTCAACTGAATGTCTAGGACAATGTAAATCAAAACTTCAATCTCTTACCAATTCAGACTTCTGTCTTCCTTCCCCACCCTCCTTGCTTTGGGGTCTCAGCAGAAATTCAAAGACAACAAGGATGGCACCATCTAGCACCCTCTTCCATATGCAGAAAGTACAACTGGTTCAGTGCGGTGTTTTGTCATGTTTCCCTAAGTCATGCGTGGTATTAATCAGCCCCAGATCTCAGTGGCTTCAAGCAACAAGGTGTACTTCTCAGTCGCATTGTATGTACCTGCAGGTGTGACTCTGCTCCACATGTCTTTATTCCAGAGCCCAGGATGAAGCAGCAGCCCCCATCTGGAGCATGCCATTCTTGTGGCAGAGGGAAAATCTCAATGGCTTTTAAAGTGTCCAATCAGATGTGGCGTACACCACTTCCTACTCATATTCCATTGGCCAAAGCAAGTCACATGGTTATTCCTAACAACAACAACAACAACAACAACAACAACAGTACCAGGCGGTCTACCCCTCCCAAAGGGGGCACTGTGAATCACATAGCAACATGCAGGGATGTATGGCCCTCTTATGGGCCAGCAGCAAATAACCGGAAACAGTAAGATCATCTACCACAAGTAATCTTTAATAATTTCCAAGAAATGCATCATTTGATTGGACTCTATTTAACTGATCTGAGATCGATCACAGTTTATCTTATACTAATCACATTTTAGATAGTGTCTACCTTCAATATTCTAAAGTTGTCCCAACCCCCAATTTACATCTTATGGTAGGCTGTTCTCAAGATGGACAGTCGCATATCTTATTCTAGTTTATATTTCTTAAAGACACATTTTCTTATCTTGCCCCCAAATTTGGGGATGTAAGGCCCCTCAATTCTGACTGACATTTACTTTAGGAAGGAAAAGGTAGGGGGAGGGGGCTTCAGGTCAGTGCCTTACTCACTCCCTGGCACATGGTAAGTGCTCAGCTGCTTGCTGAGTGAGTGAATGAACTCATGGAAGCAAAGAAATGAGTGGTAAGTATTGACTGTGTCCCTAGAGGGCCTGAGACGAGAACAGTCAGGCTCTGATTTCCGCAGGAAGAAATGGTGCTCAGGGTTTGAGCAAACTTCCTGGTCTGGAGCAGTTTGGGGCTGTGGAGGACAGACTCCTAAGGTGGCGTACATGATTCTTACCTCCTGGTGTTCATGTCCTGGTGTGATCCACCCCTTGAGTGTGGGACCTGTGACTTGCTTCCAACAGCAGAACATGACATGTTGTATATGATTGCATGGCTGAGATGGCATGATTACACCACATGATTGTAACACCTGTCTTATGGCATCTCTCGCTCCCTTGCTGGCTTTGAAGGGGCAGGCTGCCAGGTGGGTTGCCTTGGTGGGAAGGCCCACTGTGGCAAGGACCTGAGGGCGGCCTCTGGGAGCTGAGGGTGGACTTCAGCTGACAGCCACGAAAAAAGTGCCCTTAACCAGGAATCGAATACACAGCCCTTCAGCCTCACGGAACTTAGTTCTGGGTCCTGGCTGACTGCAGGATCACAGCCTTGTGAGACCCTACGCTGAGGACACAGCCATACCATGTCCAGACTCCAGACCCACAGAAACTGAGGTAAGAACGTGTTTTGTGAAGGCAGCACCTGAAATCAACAACATAACTGAGGAGGCACCAGAATCTGTCGCACAGAACCTTTGATCGCCGGTGGGTTTCTGGGATCCTTTAGGCGAGGCCTTGCATCTTAAGGATCTGAGAGTTCTACCTCAGAGGAGTCACCTGTGAGAAAGGAAGTGGTGGTGACAAGGTGGTCTCCCAACATTTACACACCACCAGACTCTGCCGGGCGACAAGAAACAGCTGGCTGGACAATATCAAACCCACAGCTTAGCATCTTGCCGTCTGAAGTTCGGCAGATTGGTACCCAAACAACCTATAGGGCACGTGTACAATAGTATCCTGAGCAAAACACGGCTGTCATTCATTAAACCAGATGCTCTTCATTGTGTTTGTAGTGTAGTGCCAATAAATAAAAATGTGTATGATTTTCTTAAAAGAAAACTGTTTTGTTAAGCTGTGTGTGTGGTGATCTGTTATGTGGTAACAGCAAACTAAACACGTTAGCTCTACAGGGTCCTCCCCCCAGGCTTGTGAGGAAGATGTGACCCACATCGGGCACCAGAAAACTGCGCTCTTGAGGTAGAAGGACTTGCCCAAAGCTGACAGCTGTCGGCGTCAAAGCCGGGATGACAGTGCACCCTTCCCACCTTCTTCCTCAGTGAGATTAGGAGCTTCCTCAGGAGCTCCCTGCCTGGGTGCTGCGAATCCACTTCTCTAAGGAGGAGCCTGGGATTATCTGATTAAGGACTGTCACTTGGCAGGCAGGGCCCTTAGCTGTGTTTCGCCTGCTGTGCCCTGAGAACAGAAGACCCAACTAAACCACCTCTGGTCCAAAGGGCACCCTCTCCTCAGGCCCAAGAGAATTAGTGGGAAACTACTTTTAGGCCACAGAGCATCACAGCCAGTAGCTGGGGAGCTTTGCTCCGTTTCCCCCCGCCCCTCCCCAATCCCCATAGCTTCTTAGTCACCTCAACAAGTAAACCATACCTCAGTCAGATGACCCAATAACTTCTAGAAAACTGAGATGGTGTTGGTATCAGAGGGCTATGGGAGCGTCTCACAAGGAGAAAAGGCACATGGCACAGGCAAGGAACCCAGGGTAACCAGAACACCTGTGCTTTTCTGAGCAGCTCCGGGCTGTGGAGCAGAGGTGAGCTTGCACGACCCCCTGAGAAGTGGGGACCCTAGCTTTCATGTAGGAGGGCCCCTTTTTTTGTTTGTTTGTTAACCCTTACCTGAGGCTATTTTTTCCATTGCTTTTTCAGAGAGAGAGTGGAAGGCAGGGAGGGATGGAGAGAGAAAGAGAGAGAGAAACTTCTATGTGAGAGAGAAACATTGATTGGTTGCCTCCCACATGCGCCCAACCAGAGGCAGGGAGTAAACGGCAACCCAGGTACGTGCCCTTAACCAGGAATCGAACCCACAACCCTTCAGTGCATAGGCCACTGAGCCACACCGGCCAGGGCAGAAGGGCCCCTTTTGAAAGTAGAAGTTGTTGGGAGTAGTTATGCTTTTACATCTGTGGTAGAGAAAATTCCTAAAGATGAAAAACCACTAAAAATTCATAACATTTTTCAACTAATTTGCATTTCACTCCTCACAACAGGGCTCACGTCTGTCATGTATGTGAGCAACACCAATATTTCTCCAGTCCATGTCAAACACTGGCCTGACTCTCTTGGCGAACTCACTGGCACAGCTCGGTAGCTTTTGTCAATTTGAAGTTTGGTTGAAATGACGAAAGTTTCTACCTTAAATCTGGTCACACATCCAGCTTCTTTCAGAATTTAAATTTTGGTGCCACAGAGTTCAAAAATAGGACATCACTTTACAATGGGAAGCCCGCAGAAGCATAGAAACGCCCCAGTGAAACAGAGCAGCTGAGGTATCTCATTGCAGGTAAGAGAAAAGTCATAATTCCTGTTCCAGAAGCCAAAAACTATTTCTTTTCTATCAGCACAAAGGAAGAGCTAACAATAAAATAAAAATAACACCAATTCTATTATTCATGCTTGTCAGTGGGGAAGAAGCAGTGGTTCAGAATTCAGATTTGGAGACAGACCTCAGTTTGAATACCAGCTCTGCCCCTTATTAGCTCTCTGACCTTGGCAGGTTTCTTAGGTTCTCCGAGCTTCAGTTCTCTCACACTGAAGTGTATTTGTTTTCTATTGCTGCGTCACAAATTACCACAAACAGTAGGCCTTAAACAGACTCATTCATCCTCTCATCGTTTCTGTAGGTTTTTGAGGCTAAAATCAAGGTGCACGTTCTCCTCTGGAGACTCTGGGAAAGAATCTGCTTCCCAGCTCATTCAGGGGTTGGCAGATCTCGGCTCCTAGCAGCTATATGATTGCAGTCCCCTCTTCTTGCTGGCTGTTGGACGGGACAGCTCTTGGCCCCTAGAGGCTGCCCTGAGCTCCTTGCCATGGCCCCTCCATTGGCAGTCCCCAATAGGGCAGGCACTTCTTCAAGGTCCACAGGAGAATCTCTCTCCCTGTCTGCAAAAGGTGACATTTTATAACCTACTCATGGGGCTAACAAGCCCATCACCTTTGCCTTATCACAGAACCCACGCACGAGAGTGACATTCACAGGCCCTGCCTCGGGGATTAGGTGGGGCCTGTACACCAGCAGGCGGAACTCTCGGGGACCATCTTAGAACTCTGCCTGCCTTGGGGCTTCGGGATCAAATAAGACACTGTGTGTGAAGTGCCGACTTCTGCACGTGTCCCGCAGAAGCCTCAAGGAGCAGAAGTCATAGGATGTGTGACAAGCAGAATAATGGCCCGTGGAGGTATCCTTGGGACCTGTGGATATCCCTGGATTTGTAAAGGTTACGGGTGGAATCAGGTTCCTGTAAAATAGAGATATTATCGTGGATCAGCTCCTTATATAATCATAAGAGTCCTTCAAGATGGAAAGAGGGAAGAAAAAGATTCAGAACCAGAGAGATGGCGGATTTAAAAGACTTGGCCCAACATTGCTGGCTTTGAAAATGGAAGAAGAGGACCAAGAGCCAAGGAATGTGGGTGGCAAGGAATGTGGCCAAACTGGATGGGGCAAGGAATGGATTTTTCCCCTAGAGCCTCCAGAAACACACACACACACACACACACACACACACACACACACAGGGCCCTGTTGTCACTTTGGTTTTAGCCCAGTGAGACCCATTTCAGACGTTGGACCTCCAGAACTGTAATAATAAATGTGTGTTGTTTTAGGCCACTATCTTTGTAGTAATTCGTTACAGCATCCATAGAATATAAATGTAATATATATTTTATTGGGGCTAAAGAGAAAGATTAAAATATATTGATTTATTAACCACTTACAAAAGCTGATTGAAAAACTGTGAAGTGGAAAATCTAAAATGGAGTGACAGTCCCCTCTGTGCCCCCGGCATGGCCTGAGCATGCCTGGTGTGAGGCCTAGGGACCATGGAGTCAGGGCAGTTCCAAAGGAAACTGGCAGGTCCCACAGAGAACAGTGGAGAATCTAGAGCTGAAAAGACAGTTGTGATGTGGGGATTGGATGGAGCTGTTGGGAAATATTTGATGGGCTGTCTTTTGGAAGAGAACTTAGAAATGTCGTGTACAGTCCCAAAGGGGGAATCTATTGGGTAAAATCTACTGGAACTCAACACTCAGCTCACTCTGAGTAATTCCTTCCTGGAAATCTATGATTGTATCAATTAGTAATAACAGGGACAAGAACAAACAGTGGTTTAAATGAGAGAAGTGTCTTTTCTATCCTGGTAAATGCCTCTGGAGGTGAGCAGTGCAGGGCTGTTTGATGGCTTTATGATGTCATGGTCCCAGGCTCCTTTTCACTTGACGCACTGCCTCCCCTGGCTTGATGCTCTTGCCCACTTGGTCCTCAGCAGAGAACACCACATCCACATTCCGGGAAACAGGAAGAGGGAAGGGGGCAACCTCTAAGTTCACATCCCATAATGCACATCACTTTTGCTCTTAGTCCAATGACAACACAGTGATATGCCCTCTCCTTGCAGCAATGGAAACTGGGAAACTCATCCTTATTCTGGGTGACTATGTGACCTTCTAAAAAATTGGAAGTTCCAGTACCCTGGAAGGTAATGGAAGAGGAAGGGAGAATTGAGACTGGGGGAGGGGCAACTAGCAGGCTCTGATAGTGATGATTGGTTCATTTGGACAAAGGAATTTTCCTGTCTGCGATGGACCCTCGCTGTTTTGGCATTCCAATAGCACCTTGATTTCCTATTCAGGGATGGACCACTCTTCCTCGGAACTATCTGCAGAGACTACTAATGCAGGTGCTGTTCTCCCACAGCCAAGAGCTCCATCATTCATTCTACCTCCAACCTCAGGGAAAGACTGATTCCCATTACCCCTGGAAATGCCTAGTACCTGCCCTTTCTCATACCAGTTCTCAAACCTTTCCTTGTCATTCCAAAAATTTCCTTTCTGTCATGATCAGAAATAGAGAGGTTTTCTACTGCTTACACCCATGACCCCTCACAGATACACTGTCCCTGAGTCTTCCAGCAGAAGTTGCAACATCTTTGAAGAAGTAGAAGCAATGCTGTCGTAGGGCCGTGCGTGTTCTAGTATTACATTGGAGAGTCAGAAAGCATAATGCCCACTAAATGACATAATTTATACAAGGATTTATATGGCATCACTAAGATACTCAGGGGTAAGCAATCCAGAGTTGTACAGGACACACGGATCCCATTAAGCAGGGGTTGACTATTTTTTCTCTTCTTTTTTTTTTCTTTTCAAAGGCCAGATCATAAATAGAGCCACACAATCTCTGTCATAACTACTCCATCCTGCCGTTGTAATGTGAAAGCAGGCTCAGATAATACATAAAGAAATGGCCAGGCCTGTGTTCCAAAAAAAAGCTTATTGACAAAGACAGCAGGCTGGGTTTGGCCTGTGGGTCCTATTTTGTTGACTATGCCGTTAAGGATTCAACTCTTTCTCTTTCTTTCTGCTCTGCCTTAACACGTGGCTTCTGTCATCATGCTTATCCCATTGTTGTCAGAGGTGGCTACCCCACCTTTAGCATCATCTTCTTTTAAAGCATCTTGCTAGATCCTACCCAGTCACTCCCACCTACATCTCATTGGCTCAAACCACATCACATGACCACCTAGATCATGTGGTTGTTTATAGAGGAACTAGGGGCCCAGCCCGAGAAATTGTGTGAGACCCAGACCCAGCGTGCGGCAGGATGCAGCATCAAGTCCCGCTGGCGCTGTGGGATGCACACAGGACCCATCAAATGCACCTCCTGGTGACCAGTCTTTGGTCGTTATGGTGTTACAACCACTGGGTTTTTATTATATAGATACTTTGCCACTATGAATAAACCAGGGCTCATCGTGGAAGGAAGAGTGGAGAAAGGGAAAGAGAGAGGAGGCAGGGTGGAGGACAGTGTGGGTAAAGAACAGGCAATGAGCAGTGTCTACCACAGGCCAGGCATAGTTCACTCCAGAGTCCCCACACCCAACACAGCTCCAGGCACACGATGAGGAAGAAGAGGGTGGTAACAACTATGGAGCCAGGGGCTGAACTAATCAATTTCCATTCATTTGTTTGTTTAACTCTAAAAGCAACCCTGCACCAGAGGAACTATTATTCCTCCAGGTTTACACACTGTGGAGATTGAAGTTCTGCATCTTGCTCAAGGTCACAATTAGGAAGTAGCACAGCCAGGATTCAAACCTGCGTATATCTGACTTTGAGCCAATACTCAAAGCCACCAGGACATGTTTATGGAAAGACTGAGGCTGAACCAGATGACCTTGACGTTGATGGGCCCCTCCACCCTGATAGGCTGTGATAGCTACAGTTGCTTAAGCAAACTGAAATGGAGCCTTTCTGTGGTTTCCATCTCATGCCCAGGACCAGGCTCCAATTACTGTCCTTTCCAATTTCTTTCTCCCCAGTTATGCTGACCATAGTTTCTGAAATAAAAATCAGGACACATTCATCTGGCACTGGCCTGACACATGGTCTCCCAACACAGCAGGCTGTTTGAAATCAAGACTTTCTTAGAAATTCTGGGACACAGAGTTGCTACCCTGGGGTCCCTCTCAATTGGAAATGCAGGCTTCATTTGGCTTAGACACCAGGACGAAGGTAACTATCTCTGATTCCTGTGTTCATTCAGGACTGAGAAGATGGAAGGGAGCTATGGGCATATTGGAAATAATGGAACCTATAGATTTTTCTGCCTCAGAGCAGGACTAGTAATCAGAAATCTGGAAAATTTGGGTTTGTGAACAACAAGTCTAGAGTATGGGCCTGGACCTTCTTCACTGAGGCTAAGATTCTCAGAGAATTGGATGTCAACACAGGTTCTCGCTGGAAAGCCAAGAATGAAACCCACAGAGGTGAGTTCAAACAGGAGCTAGTGGGGATGGATTGGCTGGTTTCAACTCGCCCAGCCTGCTGATCCCAGGAGTAAGAGTGACTAGGGCACCATGACCACCTCCATTTCTCTGCCGGTGTCCTACTCCTCCCCTTCAGAGACCAGCCCTCTTGTGCATCATCATGACTCCGGCTGCCTGCTTATTGCCCCCACGGAGCCCAGCCTCCTCCTGGAAGCTACCTAGACACAACACCTCTCTCCCAAAAAGCCCCTTCCTGAATCTCAGCTGCCCACCCCATCTACCCTTACACCTATGCCTCTTTTATAGCTGGGGACACAGCGTCACTAGAGATCGAGTGACATCCACTCTAGCTCAGAGGAGGAGCTGGAAAATAAGTTGTTGACTTCCCGTACCCTCACTCCTGGGACCATTGGTCTCCCTGAGCCCACCCTGAAAGCAGACTCAGGATCACCACAGTCTTCTGTGCTTGGGCTCAGCAAAGAGAAGGTAGTCCAGGCCTCATCTCTCCCTGAGTCCCCCTCTCACCATGTGCCAACCACGTAGACACTTGTAAATTCCCCAAAGGGCTGTGCTGCCTCAGAGCTTCTTCCCATGCTGTTCCCTCAGGTGGAACATTCTCCTCCAGAAAACAGGACCCTTGAGGAAGGGAGGCCACATTGGGTGATCCAGAGAGTGCTACTTCCTATCTGTAAATTGGGCAAGGATGGTCACCAGAGCTGCACAGAGGATGCGATGAGGAGATGTAGTCAGAGCTCCTCAAACCGCACTGGGCACACAGGAGCCAGGGGCGGGAACATGGGAAGGTTGAAGTGTTCTTGGTGTCTGGACCACCACAAAAAAAGGAACAGCCCAGTGAGGGAGGATGGGGACTCCTCCATGGCAAATTGTGTCAATGCCATGAGTTTTACTAGGGCAGGAAGGATGGGGTTTATTTCTAGCCTTGATATAAATTGTCAGTGGACAAAGTCAGCAGAACAAGTGTGGACTCTGGCGCCCACATGGGGTCAAATCCCAGACCTCTACACATTAGCAAGCTATTGAACCTCTCTGTCCTCTATTGAGCCAAGCTGTATGTCAGTTTCCTCATCTGGGAAATGAGCTGAGGGCATTAATGGGCTGCGGTGTGTAAATTGTTTAGCAGGACTCCTGACACCTGGTAAGTGCTCCCTATTATTACTCAGACCAACATGAACAGCCACCATTTCTTGAGCACAGAGCCAGGCCACATCCCTTATCTTCAATCCTCACACAGCCGCCATGCGATCGCTGAGAAGAACAAGGCTCAGAGAAGTGGGATGACTTACCCAGGGCCATCCTGGTAGAAACTGACTGAGCTGGGATTGGACCTCCTATTATCTGGCTCCAGAGCAGAAGCCAGGGCACACAATTTTATGGTCACTTTGGGAGGCAGGTTATGGGGAACTGAAATCCCTCTGTCCACGTTCATCTGTTTTCACCATCTATTTCTCGCCTCCCCACCTGTAAAATGATACAGAGCAAATAGAAACACCTCCCAGAGCGCTTTGGGAATTAAAACAATAAATTTTTTGAAAGCTGATCGAAACATCAGAACTGATTCCCAGATTCTCCTTCTGGCCCCACCACAGGGGCTCCCTGGGAGCCGCGTGCTCCCAGCTGGGGAGAAGCTCTATCCCATCAGCAGGAGTCTGGGCCGGCCACACGGCGCCTTTGCCCTGTATGAGGAGATGCCCTGTCTGCTGCTCTAGGCCCCGCTCCACCCCCACCCCCACCCCATGAGTCCTGTGACTCATCTTGGGCAGAAGGCTGGGGTTGTGGGGCCACTTTATCAAATACCACTTGGCCTTATATGAGGAGCCTCCACGTAGCAGTGTCCCCACGACCTGTCCTGGGATGAGATATGCTCATATCTGTTTCCCCTCCTTCCACCAGCCCTGCCTCCAGCTGCACACTTCTCTTTCTAAACCGATGCGATACCCTGGCGGCCAGGGTATTGGCCCGGCCAATCCCAAGGTTAACACTGTAATCAACCCTCAGAAGGCCTGATATGAGGCCAAGTCTGGGGACATGCACTCCCTGACCTCTTCCCTCTTGCTTGCTCTCAGCCCTGTTGGAGAGGTTTGAGATGGGGACATTTTAATCAGATGATGGTGGCCTGTAGTGAGGGCCATGAAGAGAGTGATTCAGCTATCTCTTCTTCCAATCAGAGGCCCCTCCCCTCTCATTAGCAGCTCCCAGAATTGCAACCTGCCCCCAGCAGAAGCCCTATAGCCTGGGTTTATTCTCTATATCAGAATCGGCACCTCTGAAGAGGACCCAGCCAATGGACATCGTAAAACCATAGACTGTGAGAGCCACCCATCATGGCACTGCCCCTTTAGAAGGTTCTGACCTCCCACCTGACCACAGGTCTACAGAGGTAGAAACTGACTGAGCTGGGATTGGACCTCAGATTGACCACAGGTCTACAGAGGTAGAAACTGACTGAGCTGGGATTGGACTACAGAGAGGAGAGACCAGAGGTTCCGATCCCAGCCCACATGTCAGAACCCCACACATGCCAGGCCCCATCATCGAGATGCCGATGCCATACACCTGTGAGGGGCACTCAGGCACCCAAGTCATCTTAACATCTCCTTAGCCACAGCTGAGAACCACTGGGTCAGACCATCTTCATGCAGGTTTGGGGCCCATGTTAGGGGTTGATGGCTAAATCTGGCTCAGATCAACCCACAGGTATTGGAGAACTTCTCCATTGCATAAACTTGTGTCAAGGCATGTGAAGATGAAGAAGGTAAAGCCATTGCCCTGGGATGCTGGCAGGCTTCCAGCTGAGCGTGAACAGCTGGAATAAGACAATGACCTCTCAGCCCCTCCAAACCCAAGACCCAGGGAGCTGTGATGCACAACTCTAGGGGGCACCCTTCCCAAGTTGACCTTAGGGATGTCCCCCGAGTATGTTTCCTACATGGAATGGTGCATATGAGGTGCCATAGCCATGCCACCTGGAGCTAATGCAGGAACCTAAACAGCAGATGAAAGCAAAATGTCAGCTCACTCTTTGGACATGCATGGATTCCAGTAAGCAACTCCCTACCTGCAGCCCAGCTTTATCTCACCTCACTCATTCCAAACACATGAGCTACTTATTTTTTTTAACTAGATTGTGAGCTCTCCAGGAGAGCTTTTATTCTGGGGATGGACATACAATGCATTGTCCAATCCAGGGTGCTCCTGAGATTAAGAGAGGGAGCTATGGGAATTACATCACAATAGCCAGAACTGCCCCCAGAGGTGTGGTCCCTCCCTTACGTCCCTGCTGTATCCCCTCAGTACCTCGCACAGAACTTGGCACATAAAAAACATTGAGAATATTAAATATTTTATTGCTTGTTGGTTTTTCTTCCCACTTGTCAGCTGAACCAAGTTCAGAAACAACCTTCATTCTGAGAGTGTCTCACTTTACAGCAACAAAGAAGTAGCCTCCTCAGGCTGTCTGCATTGAGTTAGGGTCCCTGGTAGACAGAGCAAAACCGGGCTGCAAGGTCCTTCATCAACCAGAGAGCCTGACACGCGGGCTGCATCTGACTCGGCCCCACCCCTCAGAGTATTCAAATAAGCAAAGTCATGGCCCTGCTCTCCAACCTGGAGCCTAGCTAGAAGATTGCCTGGCCTTGTTCCTGATGTTTGGGTTCAATTGGGGGAAGTGGGAGCAGGATTTTGCTTCCCTTGTAGAACACAGAAAGATAATAGGAGAGCACTGGTAGAGTCGTAAACGAATGAATAGCTCCATGAACTTTTGGACCAACACGTGGTCC
This sequence comes from Eptesicus fuscus, assembly GCF_027574615.1. Classification (NCBI taxonomy): domain Eukaryota; kingdom Metazoa; phylum Chordata; class Mammalia; order Chiroptera; family Vespertilionidae; genus Eptesicus; species Eptesicus fuscus. The sequence goes on along the minus strand of NC_072482.1, from coordinate 14,289,231 downwards.
TGAATCCAGTCAGTGGCCAAGACAGTGAAGTCAGTGGAATCAGGACTTCTTGCCTCTGCACTTCTTACTACAACTTCTCTAGAAGCCAGGTCCCCACGCTGCTCCTCCTACCAGGAACTTCCTCCCCTGGCCATCCACATGTTCCTACACCTGCCTCCATATCAAAAGGCACCTGTCCTATATTACATGCAATTTACCATGAGCCTTCCCCTCCAAAAACATAAAAGCCTACTCGGGTGCTGGTGCCTGCTGGTGGGTAAAGCAGGCTGCTCCTCTCTGGTTAGCTATTTCTTTTTCACAGGAGCCTTCTCAACCCAAAGGCATGTCTCCTAGGAGGAGAATTTCTATTTCAGGCCAAAGGATGGTTGGACATCTCAAAGCTCTTTAAAATTACATCCTGTGTAAGTGGACACTTCTCGGCTGACCCACAAAAAAGAGGACTGAGGCCAAACCCATCAGTAGCTGCAAAGTGGTGTCTGGGGCAATGGGCTGTGTTCTTTGGTTTTGTGTGGGACTCGCTTGCAAGTCCCATGTCTTGAAAACAGACCCACTGTCATCCCTGTGGATCGCGTCTGTGGGATTGTCCGGTCACAGAGTCCATGTGAAATGACAGACACCCACACACAGCAATGCAAAGGGACAGGCCCCGCCCGGAACCTGGAGGGTCGGAGGATGGGGGCACTCGCCTGTTGGCAGGTACCATGCTCCCTGGCAAGCCTGGAAGAGAAAAGGGAGAGGAACGGTGGCTGAGATGGCCCAGTGTCTCCCAAAGCTGCGGTTGAAAGGCAAGGATGTGGCTCTCCTGTTTCACTGGCTCGCTTCACAGCTGTTTTCAGTTTGCCAAATGTCCTGGAATGAAAGTGCTGATTAGAATCAGAGTCTCCGTTTGAGCTTCAAACAGCACTCTCTCTCGCTCTCATTAAGGGGACGGCCTCTCGTCAACCACCTGGCAAGGAACACGTGGTCACCACTTGCAGGGCCTGCAAATGCATCCAGGAACCCCAGTCTCTGCCCAGAGGTGGTGCTTCCAGGGGCCAGGAAATACCTGTCCCTAATCCCCTGAGCCACTGAAGATGGCCTTATCACCCGGGCATAGGACAGCCTCGGCCTGTCAGCATCCTCAGGTTATAGACCATCAGTTCATGCCACAGATGTTTGCTAGGTGCCTACCATATGCCAGACACTTTTTCTAGGCACTGGGGGTGTATCCATGAACATAATAGAGAGAAACCTTTGCCCACTTCACACTCTGCAGCTTCAGCCTGTGTTGCCTTGACCTTTGACCTGCCCGGACACCACTTTCTGGCTTCCCCTCTAATTGAGCCTCACATGGTCCATATCCTTTTTTACTCCTGGCTGGTCAAGCACACATGCCCTTGACCTTCACAAATATTCAAACTCCAAAGTGTTTTTACAGGCCCCAGGCATTGAGAATCATGGGTTTTCTGAATCTGTCTTTCCACCCCAGGGTAACGCCTTTTAGACTATTAGGAACACTTTCTCTTTTGATGAGAAAGCAGAGGCCATTCAAATGGACCCTCAGCGAATCTCCTGGTTACTGGCCTCGGGAGGAATCAAGCCTGGAAACTACTGATGCTCTGTCCGTGGACACCAAGGTGCCTGGTACCCCTTGTGATGGACAATTTGCCAAAAGTCCTGCTCATGCTCCCCTCCCCCGGAATCTGGGTCCCACTCTCCGGTGCACAGACATTCTGGGCTTGGGTGGGACCACAGTGCAGGATTATCTTAGTTCTGGGGAGTGGAAAGAACCCCACTTAAACTAGGTGGGACTGATGGAGAGAGCTCTCAAATTTCTTCTTTTAGGGAAGGGAACTAAGGCATGGAGGGCACTGGGGATCCAGGACTGAAAAATGTCCTGGTGCATAAAGAAGGCTTCTCTTGGGTCTTGGGCAAGAGGACAAAGTACCCCCCAAAAGCAAGAGAGGAATGGAGCCTACAGAAGCACAGAAGGAGACCAGCAGCTCACAGAGAGGTCTAGAAATCCACACTCTGGATTTCCCCTTGGAGACCTGGGACCAGCTGGGCTTCACCCCCCTTCCTCAGGCTGGCCCCCCAGGCCCTGAATGTTTGTGCACAGATGCTGCTCCCAGCTGTCGGGCTGGCCTGGGCTGCCCACGTGGAGCCAGGCAGGTGGAGAGCCTTCGGGCTGCCACGACCCACATACCCACGGTAGCGGCTTGCTCCGGACCCCTGCTCCAGGGGCCTTGTCTGCAGGCCTGCAGCTTTGCCTCAGTTTCCTGATTTGTCTTCCAGGTCTCCTTTCTTGGCCTAGGTTTCAATCTTCTTTCTAGCACATTTCAGTCCTGGTCTCTCATTTCTCAACATTTTTTTTTCTTTATTATAATAGCAATTGTCTTCTGATCATAAAAAATCAGGACCTTGGTTACCTCTAGGAGACACGTGAGAGGGAGTTTCTGGGGTGCTGACAAGTGCTTCACTTCTTGATCTGGTGGAGGCTGAAAGGGAGTTGACTTCATAGCCACTTAGTAAGCAGCACATATATATTTTGTACATTTTATATGTATGTTAAATATCGCATTTAAAACAAGATGTTGAGCCCGGCCAGCGTGGCTCAGTGGTTGAGCGTCAACCTATCAAACAGGTCACGGTTCGATTCCCAGTCAGGGCACATGCCCATGTTGCAGGCTTGATCTCTGGTGTGGGGCGTGTAGGAAGCAGCCAATCGATAATTCTCTTTCATTGATGTTTCTGTTTCTCTCTCCCTCTCCCTTCCTCTCTGAAATCAATAAAAAATATATTTTTAAAGGAAAAGAAAAGAAAGATGTTGACACTGAAGACATTGCCCCGGCTCTTGAAGAGGGTGCAGTCTCTTTAAGGTCTTGCTAGAACGTACTCCTGCTGAGATGCCTTCTTCTCCTCCTCCTCCTCCTCCTCCCTCTCCTCTCCTCCTTCTCCCACTCTTCTTCCTCTTCCTCCTCTAAACCCACACTCGCTCTTGCCCTCCCTTATGGTTTCTCTTCCTCCCTGCCTTCCTGCAGACCTCGCCAGTTACCCGCAGTCCTCCACGCCTGCCTCTTTCTTTCTATCTTTGTCCGAGATTGCTGACTTTCAGTTCTGGATACACAGATGGTGCCTCTCTCCACAGGTCCAAGTCCCCTCCCTTATCTTGCTATCTGTTGGTGACTATCTCCCCTCTCACCCCTCAACCTCCAACCCAACACCAGTGAGGGAGAGGCCAGTGAGCGGTGACCCACAGGGAGTGAGTGGAGGCCAAGCAGGCCCTTAGTTACTGCTGTCATGGCGAACACTAAAGCGTACGTGTGAATTTGGAAATGTTTCCATCTCCCAGCTGTTAGCAGGACCAAATGGGTGGAGAGGCAGAAGGGAGACTCAGACCGTGGCAAGTCACACCACAATCTTGGATAGGAAGATTCAAAGTAAAAAATAGGAGGTCAATCTTTCCTCTCTTACTCTTCAGGATATTCTGATAAAATACTAACATATATTTTGAACTGGATTGTCTGATTCTAAATTCTATATGTAGAAATAAACAAATTTTTAAAACGCTGGCAACTCTGAAAAATAAGAGAGATAAGAAGGTCCTACCCTACCAGATATAAAATGTGTACAATAATTTAAAGAACTGTGATATTGGCATATAAACAGATAAACCGATGGTACAGAATAGAAAGAGAATCCAAATAATATAGAATTTTGTTATGATAAAGGTGGCATTTCAAATAATTAGTGAAAAAATAGATTATTCAAGAAGTGGTATTAGATATCTGACTAGCAAAAATAAACTTGGTCTCAATTAGATCATTCAAAATTGATCAAAGACTTAAACAAAACATAATAAAACCATAAAAATGCTAGAAAAAGACTTTGAAGAATTATTTTAAAACCTTGGAATAGAAAAGGCCTTTCTAACTATAACAAAATACTCATGTTATAAAAGGAAAGGCTGATTTGATTACATAAAAATAAAAAACTTCTGCATGACAACCAAACAAAACAAACAAAAAGAAAGCACACATCCTAAGCAAAAATTTTATTTTAAATATCAAACTGGGGAAAAACATTTGCTACTTATTTCATTGACAAAAAGCTGACCTATCCTACCTAATAAAATGGTAATATGTAAATTACCATCACTCCGCTACGCCCACGATTGGGCCAGCGGGAGGCGCAGGGGGCGGGACTCGGGGTGGCCGGGGTAGCCGATTGGGCCAGCGGGATGGTAGCTGATTGGGCCAGCGGCAGCGCGAGCTCAGTGTCTGCACCATGGCTGTGCTGCGGAACAGAAGGGGCCTCTGGGGCAGCAAGCTCACGTCCCGCCGCGGACCATCAAAAGCGGGGGAGCTGGGTGCCTGTCCACTGGTGCACCAGGCCTTTCAGAAGCCTCCACCGAGCCGGAGGCTTCTGAAAGGCCTGGTGCACCAGTGGACAGGCACCCAGCTCCCCCTCGATTGAAAGCGAAAGCGTGGGAGCTGGGTGCCTGTCCACTCCGGCACAGCAGACAGGCACCCAGCTCCACTGCGATCGAAAGCGAAAGTGTGTAGGGGACCCTACACGTGCATGATTCAATCATGCACTGGGCCTCTAGTCTTCTCTAATAATAGAGAAATATGCAAATTGACCATACCTCCGACACACCCACAAGCCACGCCCACAAGCCACACCCACCATCCAATCAGAGCAAGTATGCAAATTAACCCAAACCAAGATGGCTACAGCCACAGAGAGCAAGGTTTCCTAGGTAACAGAGGAAGCCAAGCTTTCTGCCTGCCCTAGCCAGGCCTAAGCCTCCACTCAAGCTACAAAGTTTCAATTATAGAAGGTAAACAAATTCAAACAAAGGAGCTTGAGAGAGCAGGCCAGGGTTGCCGCCGGCAACAGGGGAAGCAAAGCTTTCCGCACACCCTGGCCAGGCCCACCCGCTTAAGGCAACAAAGTTTCAATTATAACCCCAACACAAATGGCTGCCGGCTGGCCTCGGAGGGAGCCCCAGGCTTGGCTCCGCTCCAGGCTACAAAGTTTCAATTGTAGAAGGAAAATAAATTCCAGATACCAGGGCCTCTGCTTGGGTCGCTAGGGGGCGTGGCCGGCCTGCAAACCACCACAAGCCCCTCGCTCAGGCCACCCCACACCCTAAGGGAAACCCCACCTGATCCGGGACGCCCTTCAGGGCAAACCAGCTAGCCCCCACCCCTGTACCAGGCCTCTATCCTATCTAATAAAAAAGTAATATGCAGATTGATCATCATCGCAACACACAATATAGCTGCCCCCATGTGGTCAAAGATCCTGCCCCCATGTGGACACAAGATGGCCACCACAAGATGGCCAGCAGGAGAGGGCAGTTGGGAGGCACCTGGCCTGCAAGGGAGGGCAGTTGAGAGGGACCAAGCCTGCAAGGGAGGGCAGTTGGAAGTGATCAAACCTGCAGGAGAGGGCAGTTAGGGGTGACCAGGCTGGCAGAGGAGGGAAGTTGGGGGCAAACAGGCTGGCAGCAAAGTGGTTTAGGGGGTAATCAGGCTGACAGGCAGAAGCGGTTAGGGGCAATCAGGAAGGCAGGCAAGCAGTTGGAAGCCAGCAGTCCTGGATTGTGAGAGGGATGTCCGACTGCCCGTTTAGGCCCGATCCCGGTAGGATCGGGCCTAAACGGGCAGTCGGACATCCCTCAAGGGGTCCCATATTGGAGAGGGTACAGGCTGGGCTGAGGGACAACCCCCCTCCGTGCATGAATTTCATGCACTGGGCCTCTAGTATATTAAATAAAGAGCTCCTACAAATTAATAGACCAATCTATATAATAAAAGCTTAAGCAACTGTTACGGCAGAATGACCAGAACAACCAGTCGCTATGACGTGCACTGACCAGCAGGGGGCACACACTCAATGCAGGAGCTGCCCCCTTGTGGTCAGTGCGCTCCCACAGGGGATTCGCTGCTCAGCCAGAAGCCAGGTTCAGGGCTGGTGAGAGCAGCAGTGGTGGTGGGAGCCTCTCCTGCCTCTGCGGCAGCACTAAGGACCCATCGGGGAGGGCCTAAGCCTGCAGGCAGACATGCCCTGCAGGGTCCCGGACTGTGAGAGGGTGCAAGCCGGGCTGAGGAACCCCCTCCCCCAGTGCACGAATGTCGTGCACCGGGCCTCTAGTAACAGTATAAAATTGGCAAAGGAGAGGAACAAAGAGTTTTTAAAAATCACCCTGGCCAGGGTGTTTCAGATTGGTTGTCGTCTCATACACCAAAAGGTTGCCAGTTCAATTCCAGGTCTGAACATATGCCCAAATTTCATAACCCGATCCCAGGTAGGGGGTGTGCAGGAAGCAGTCGATCGATGTTCCATTCCCACACTGATGCATTGATGTTTCTCTCTCTCCCCCTCTCCCTTCCTCTCTCTCTAAAAATCATAAAAATATTTTAAAAGAACTACAAATCTCTCATAAACATTAAAAATATGTACAATCTCACTCATAGTAAGTGAAATGTAACTTAAAACAATTCTACTTTTCTCTATCAGAATAACAAAGTCTGGAGGTTTGAACATGCATTCTGTTGGTAAAACTGTACAGAAAATATCGCTCTTATATACTGCATGCTGATAGGAATAATATTGTCACAATAAACCCCTGTAGAGGGCCATTTGGCACCTATCACAGTGTAAAATGTATGTACCCTTTGACCCAGAAATTCCACTTGAAGAAATTTATCTTTTGGGTACACTTGAAAATATGCAAAATGGCATGTGTAGAAGATATGCATTGCATCATTCTGTGTAATAGCAAAAGGTTGGGAACAACATATGTCTATCAACGGGGAACTGGTTAAATAAATGGTGGTACTTCCTTACCATGGAATACGTACTATGTATCTGTTGACAAGATAAAGCAATCTTTATACTCTTCATTATTGGATAGAAATACTTCCAAGATGTATTAAGTAAAAAAAAAGCAGGATGCTATCTAGCGTGACACTATCCATGAGAAAAACAAGGATAAAAAGAATGCATATCTCAATCATCTTGCAAATTTCCAAAATAAAATATGAACAGACATAATGAACTAGCCACATGGTTCCTTGTCAGGTGGAATGGGAACTGAGCAGATGGGACAAGAGTGGGAGAGTACACTTTTATTGAATACCTTTGATGTTTTTAAATCTCTGAATCCTGTATTTCTTATCTATTTAAAAATACATTGAAAACAATACAGAAAGAGAACAAACAGAACCAGCACTTAAGTGGCTTAACCCTAAAGGATGTGGCTAGCAAGCAGGCACACCCCAAACAACAGCCTAGTTAGAATGATGGGCAGCTTTGGGGCAGAGCCTTCCTTGGACGTCTCTATTCTGCCATGTTTAGTTTTGTGCAGCGTCTCAATGGCTTTATTGCCACTCACCCTGCTGTCTAGCTCACACCTAGAACCAGGCACAGAGTCCCCAAGGTCATATTTCTCTGGTTCTACCTCCCTGGTGCTCGGGCCTCACACAGGGCACCCCTTGCCTCCAAAGTGTCCTGAACTGGCCTGTTTCCCAGAATAGCCTTGGGGAAGAAAAAAGGAATGGGTGGAGAAGGGCGCCTTCCCCTCCTCCCCAACCCCCGCCCTCCGGCTCCCTGCAGCTGCCCGCTGCCCCCACGGCCAGCTGTGAGGGGCTGCTTCCTCTCCTGTGGGCAAGTCCCCACCACGCTTCCTGGGAGGGTGCTGACTCGTTCGGCACGTGTGGGAGGAGCACCTCCCTCCACATCCCAGGCCATCCTCCCTCTCCGACCTCCTGCAGCCTGGGCCCCCCTGGCCTTCCTCTGACAGCCAACGAAGTGACTCCAGTCTCATCCCAAGTAAATGTGGGTCAGCAACTTTGTCCCCAAGACCCAGAGGCTCCTGGGTAGTGGTACCCTCAGGGTCACCCCTCCTGTGGCCTCTATCCTCTTTCTGAGCCCCATATGACCCCCATGGCTCCTCCTCCTTTCCCTAAGGAACCACAGATCCACACCTGTCCAGGACCCAACATGTTAGCCAGCATGAGACCTCACTGCTCCAGAGGGCCTTGATGCGATATCCACCCAGACACCCAGCACATGCGCACACGCGTACACACACGTGCACACACACAGTTTCTTGTGCTGTGCCCTTCTCCTTAGGCCTGGCTGCATCTGTTCTTGCTCTTGTCAGAGCCCTGTCCCCTAGGTCACATCTTTTCTCCTTTCTAGGACCCAGCATCCCCTCCTGCCCGCCCCTGCCCCTCTCCCCCCACCCCAAGGGCGCCCATCCACTAAGGAAAGGTTCCAAATTCCAGGATTCTTTATCACCCAGAGTGAGTTCTCTCTTCAACATCAAGAAGAGGTGGCATCACATGATGGTTAGAAGTACACAGACCCCTGAGCCAGACCACTGGGGTCCACCTCCCAGCTCTGCCACTTCCTGGCCATGTGCGTTTGAGTAAGTTAGTTAAGCTCTCTGAGCCTCAGTGTCCTCATGTATAACACCAGGAAAATGACATTACTTACCCCATAGGAGAAACACCCTTTGAGGATTATATGATTCATGTAGATCACTGAATGGTAGGTCCCCAAAGATATGACTACATGCAAATCCCTAGAATCTGTAAACATAAATTTATCTGGAAAATAGGTCTTTGGAGAAGGAATTAAGTTAAGGATCTCAAGGCGATATCACCCCAGATTGCCTGAACAGACCCTACATCCAATGACAAGACACATAGAAAAGGCCGGGTGAAGACAGAGGCAGAGACTAAAGTGATGCATCCATAAGCCAAGGCACATGTGAAGCCACAGAAGGCGGAAGAAGCAGGCAATGATCCTCCCCTCAGAGCTGACACCTTGAATTTGGACTCCTGGCCCCCAGAACTGTGAGAGAACAAATGTCTGTTATGCTAAGCCACCCAGTGTGTGGCAGTTGCTGGGAAATTAATACAACTACTCAAACAGCACCTGCCATGTAGGAAATGTTCAATGACTGTTAGCAACTATTATGACTGGGCCTAATTATTGGACTTATTATTGGACTTACTGTTATCTGAACCTACTTTTTTTATTAAAAGTAGTAATTATAGGGGGAAACTCACCCACCTGTTTTGGTAAACCAAAGGGACAGTTGCCCAGGTTTCATCCTTAGTGGTATAAAGATGCCTCCTGAACCTCTGAGATTACATTCTTCTTAGATCTGATCCTTAGACTGGGCTCCCTCCTGTCACACTCACAGAAACTTCTAGTCCATTCTGTTGATGGTCTAGAGGCTGTGCTTTTGGTCCGGACACTTTCTGATGAATTTTACTTTCCCCCATCCTTTGCTCCGGTCGAATGAGAGGACTTGCAGTCTCTCCCGCGTTCCCCTGTTTTCCCGTCTCCTCGCCTGTGCCCTGGTGTTTCTCCAGCCTGGCATTGTCCTCCACTGTTTCCATTTATCCATCTTACCGACCCGTCAAAACCCAGCGCACACACTGCCCTTCTCTGAACGCTCCCTGACGGGGAGAATGTGCACGCTCCTGCCTCCTCATGCCTTCCTGTGGGCACTTGAGTAAGACGCCATGCCTACATTCTGCGCTGACACCAGCAAACCACCCCTCAATGGCTCTGTCTGCAAAACGGGGCTACTTGTACATCTTCTGGTGTGAGAGGAGCATGAGCAAAAGCCAATGTGTCCAGGATCCTACTTATAAATGAGCATCAGCAATTTCCATGCAGTTTTAACGAACAAAGCTCTCATAATTAAACATTTTACCAATTATTTCCCTGAGTTAGCCTATATCCACGATCCCATTTGAGGTGCTTAACCACCCTATCAAGAAGGCAGGCAGAAACTACGATCCCTCTTTTACGGATAAGAAAATTAACTCCTGCTGAAACCGGTTTGGCTCAGTGGATAGAGCGTCGGCCTGCGGACTGAAAGGTCCCAGGTTCGATTCCGGGCAAGGGCATGTACCTTGGTTGTGGGCACATCCCCAGTAGGGGGTGTGCAGGAGGCAGCTGGTCGATGTTTCTCTCTCATAGACATTTCTAGCTCTCTATCCCTCTCCTTTCCTCCCTGTAAACATCAATAAAATATATTTTAAAAAAAAGAAAATTAAGTCCTAGAAAGATGCAGCTGATGTTTATAGAACATGACAGGCATTGAACTTAGCACAATCACATATTTTCTCAGGTAGATACTAAACGCCCCCCCCCCCTCCGTTTCATAGATGAGAAAAGTAAGTGGCTCAGAGAGGGAAAGTGTCTTGACCAAGGTCACTCCGCTAGTTAGCATCAAAAGCAGGACTTGAACCCAAGTCTCCTGAATCCCTACCAAAGCAAGGGTCTTTTCATGATCTGTGTTTCCACCAGGAGAATCCAGTGGCACAGGACATGGGCAGTGATTTAGAGCGAGAAAGGAGCAACTCTACTTCTGGGTCAACTCTGTTTAGGAAAGTTGCTTCCTGTGATTCAATTTCTCCATCTGTGACATGAGAGCGCTTGTAGTAATACCCATGGAACACGGGCTTCCGTGGAGGGGGTGACATCCTGGGTAATTGGCACACTTCGCACTGGGGTGTCTGGACCGAATAAGACAAAGAAGGATGTGAAAGTGCTTTGTAGAATGGAGAGAGTTCAGTGACTGAACACATAGTTTCAATTGCTAATTAAATCCTCTAGTTAACAGAAACACCAAATATGGATTTCTGCTTTTTAAAAGAATCAGAATCTGCAACACTAAATTCATTGTGAATGTAGAATAAAAGTCACGAAACCCAGGCTTGGAAACGACCCCCTGTGGGTAGGTCCATGGGTGAGTGTTCAGGCCTCTGAAGAAATGGCTTCTCTTAAAGGCATTTCTTTAATGTTTGAGAGGCCCATGATCTTGGGGTCATTTTCCATGGGCGGTGGTGCTGTAACTGGCCCCGCCCTGCATGGTCCTGGATGGAAACCTGACCTGCCATTCCATATTAGCTATTTGCAAGCTGTGTGACATTGAGCAAATCTCAGTTTTCCCGTCTATATAATGGGAATGTAGTCTCTCCTACTTTCCTCACAGAGCATTGGGTGGGTTGAGAAGAAATGACCCCATGTCTGTAACAATGACTCATTTTTTTAAAAAAAAAGAAAAGACAAGAGACATTTATTGTAATGACATCACCCCTTCTATCTCTGCTGCCATAAGAATGTCTAAGGATGAAACTGCTTCTTACAGAGGCTTCAAGATTCCAGTGTCACCAGACCCCAAAGAGAGCAGGAACAGAGCTGGAGGGTGGTCACGGGGTGGAGCAGCAAGACATTCGTGTGGCTTTGATTTCAACAGTTTGCAATAGAGAAGATGATCCTTGCAAATGCAGGGTGGCCTCACCAAAGGCTTAAGGGGCAGGATGCTGGGACTGAGAAGAAATGCAGCATTCTTGGAGTTCTGAAGTCTGACACTTTTTATGTTCTAAATCCTCTCCCTTATTTCCTGTTACCCTGTTCTTCCTGACTGTAATCTTACCCATTAACTCAGGAGCACCATGATTTAAAGGGGAAGCAGGACTTCAAATAGTTTCAAGGTGCTCAGAGTTTTAAATAAACCACTCAATCCCCCCTTTTTTTAATTTTTATTTTGCAACCCAGAAGAAAAAAAAGATCTGGGATTTTTTTTTCCTTTCAGCACTTTTTGATTAAAGTCAGATTGATAGAGTTTCTTAAAGTAATCTTTTAAAAACCAGGCTGAATAATGTAATTTAACTTTTCCCCAAAGCTGATATATGGACTATGTTCCATGTTTCCTGTGTCTAATGGTTATGGCCATCGTTCAATGCTGTTTTTCAGACAATCACTGTACACAGCATTTGGTAAGAACTTTCACCTTCATTATTTCAGTTATTGTTCACCACCACATCATTCCTGTTTTCCAAAAAGGAAACTGAGGCTCAGAGCCCAGGGCCACACAGCCCTGACATTTCCAACTTAAACTGCACTCTTTCCCGCATAGCTCCAAGGTCTGCCCTTGGAATTGTATCTCTGGGCTGTGGGTGGCAGCCAAACAGGACTGGCTTGAAAATACCAGATGGAAATGACAAGATGTGAGTTCAAATGACACAGGGGATGGAAGATCATGAAGGTGAAAGGTGAAATCCTAGGAAATCCGCCAAGGCCCCTGGAGCCAAGCACTATACCCCCAAGTGTCCTGGTCCAATGCACTCATCTGGCTCCTAAGAGGCCACAGTGTAAGACTCAGGCTAGGGTGCAACATGGGAGCATGAATGAACAGGCCTGCAGTGATGAGGTATTAGTTGAGCACTTATTATGTCAAGCACTGGACCAAGTGCTGTGGGAATACAAATGGCACATAAGACAGGTACACTGTCTTCAAAGGGCTTCCAGTCTAGTTAAGAAGACAGGACTAACACAGAAGAAATAATGCTTGTATTCAATTTCATAGCATAAATTAGATGTTGTGCAAGAGTCCAGAGCAAAGGAAGTCAATAGGACCAGAAGCAGTTAAAAGATGTGGAAGAAAGAATAAAGACGGCTAACATTTCTAATCAAGAGTTCTAGAATAAAGGAAAAAGATGGGAAAGAGGCAATTGTCAATGAGATAATGGCCTCACTTTTGCTAGAACTGATAAAAAGTCTGAATCCACAGATATAAGAAGCACAAAATATATCACACACACACACACACACACACACACACACACACACACACATACCTGGATATATGATAGTGAACCATAGAACATCAACAAGAAAGAAGATTTAAAGATATTTAAACATTTTAAAGCAGCTAAAGAGAAGGCTGATTATCAAAAAGACATAAAAATTAGAGAGCATAATTCTCAAGAGCAAATCTATATATATAAAAGTCAAGCGACCCATTGCTATGATGCACACTGCGGCAGCCAACTGGCCCAATCGGGGCCCCAATCGGCACCCCGCCCCCCTGCAACCACCCATGGCCCCTCCTCCCAGCCGAACACCCCCCACCCCAATCAGGGCAGGGCCAGCCAGACCCTACCCATGCACAAATTTATACACTGGGCTTCTAGTATAGAAATAATCTTCAAAATGATTAGAGAAAATCATTGTCTACCTAGATTTGTGTACTTGAAAAAATTATCTTTTAGAACTAGGGTGAAGTAAAGATATTTTCTGATACAGAAATAACAAACCCAACAAGCCATTAGTTTAAAGAAAAAGTGCTAAAGAACATACTTTAGAAAGAAGAAAATAATCCCAGATAGAAGGTCTAGGATGAAAGAAGAATTGATGAACAAAGAGATTAATAATCATATACATACATCCAACCAAACACTTTTATAGAGAAATTATAATAGTATCTATTGGAGAAACAGAAAGAGACAGAATTATATACTGAACATAAATGCATATAAGTCTGGAAAGTGTGCACAAAAAGTCAAAAACATGCAAGGCTCTTGTATTATTTATGAAGAGGCTTAAGATGTTGATTAACTTCAAATCTTTTTATATGCATTATAAAATTTCAATGAAATAATAGAAGGCATTTACAACATCCAAATCAGTGGGAGGTTGGGGGAATAGAATAAGAAAACAAACTTAATCCAAAAAGGGGAGGAAAACAAAGAATCATAGGAAAAGACAGGACAAATAGAGAGTTCAAAGTAAAATGACTGAAACAAGTCCAAATATGTCTGCAATAACAATAAATGTAAAAAAAATAATAATAATAATAACCTCTTACTTAAAAGACAGAGATTATCAGACTGGAATTTTTAAAAAATCAACTACATGCTGCTTATAAAAAATACACCCAAAACATAAGGACACAGAAAGGTTCAAAGTGAAAGAAAGGAAGAGAGAGAGAGAGAGAGAGAGAGAGAGAGAGAGAGAGAGAGAAAGAAAGAAAGAAAGAAAGAAAGAAAGAAAGAAAGAAAGAAAGAAAGAAAGAAAGAAAGAAAGAAAGAAAGAAAGAAAGGGAAAAAAGATGGCTGGGAATGCAAACTAAATATTAGACAATAGACTTGAGGACCTGAGGAGTCCAGGAGGGCCCAAAGGGGCGATCACATGACCAAAGGCCCTTTAAAGCTGGAGCTGAAGAAAGAAGCCCTTTCCTTTTCAGTGAAAAATCTGGGAAATGTGAGTCAAGATCAGGCAGCAGCCATGGCCGCAGTGTGTGGAGAAATCTCATCTGAGGCAGGAAAAAGTAGAACAAAAGCCACAGAAGACTTCTGATGACTGCAAGTCCCTGATTGCTACCTTCCCCGGCCCCACCCCTGCATTTCCAGAGCGCATGAGTGAGTAAAGTCCCTTTTTGCTACGGTTAGCTCCAGTTGGGCTTCTTTCACTTACAGCCTGGAGTCCTGACTAGTACCGGAAGTGCCTTGTCAAGGGTTCAGTCTCGTTTTTTTTTTTTAATTTTTTTTTTTCAAAGAGAAAGGGAGAGGGAGAGAGAGAGAGAGAGAGAGAGAGAGAGAGAGAGAGAGAGAGAGAGAGAGAGAGAAACATCAATGATGAAAGAGAATCATCGATCCACGGTCCCCCACATGCCCCACACTGGGGGCTGAGTCTACAACCCAGGCATATGCCCCGACCGGGAATTGAACCACGACCTCCTGGTTCATAGGTCAATGCTCAACCACTGAGCCACGCCGCCGGGCAAGGGTTCAGCCTCTTAGTAGCTAGGCTGAAACAAGAATGTAGAGCCTCTGATTCCATCTCCTCTGGTCACAAGGGTCTTCAGCTTGATGAGTGATCTCAGACAAGCCACAGCCCCACAGCCCTGCTCTGGGCTAGATATAGGGTTAGATTCCGTGATCTGGAAGGTTTCTCAAGAAGTAAAAGTCTGTGGTTTTATTTGGCTTTAAAGCAATAAAGAATGGTAAAAAAAAAATAATAATAAAGAGTGAGAGACGGAAGATGTGTGTGTATGCATGTGTGTGGAGGTGGAGAGAGAGAGAGAGAAGGAAGAGGAGGAAGGAGGAGGAGGAGAAGGAGGAGGAGGAGGAGGAGGAGGAGGAGGAGCAGGAGGAGGAGGAGGAGAAGGGGAATGGGAAGGGGAAAGGGAAGGGGCAGGGGAAGGGGGAAGGGAAGGGAAGAGAAAGAGGAAGAGAAGAGAGAGCAGCTGCTTGAAAAACAGCCCTCATGGTACAATTAACCTTTATTTCCTACTAGAGGTTGAAAAGGTGAGATTATTAGGAGTTCTAAGACAGACTGATATCAATAATTTGTATAGAAAAATAAAAATTTTAGTTAGAGAATGTGCCACCCCAAACTCAGTTTGTGGAGAATCGGATGACTCAGCTTGAGAAGAGCTAACAGTGGTAGCTTGAAGTTTTTGTGGCCAGAAATAGCAGGGGCCTCTAGGTATTTATTACTTGGTGAACAGAATGTTGTCTAGAACCAAGGATCACCAGTTAAGGCCAGAAACTTCTGTAGACTGGGGATTTCCATTCTCATCTGCGTGGGTGATGGCAGAGGTGGAGTGATTCTAGGTCATTTGTGAGGGAAGCAGTTTCCAGTTAGGGTCAGTTCTGCAGCATGGTTCCAGGAGTGTCCTGAAAGCTTGGTCCTGAGTTTGTTTCTCCAGCTTTCCCACCGAGTCTGGGAGTTAGTCACTATCTCTTACTACAATCCTTTCTGCTCAAACTGGCCCGACTAGATTCTGTCTATTGCAACTGAGAACCATTATATGTAGGTGTTTATGTGATAGAGCAGAGCTTGGTGGGAACTGTAGATAGTGCAGACATGGTCTTTTGTATCACCTTCTAAGAAGCCCATGAGATAGGCACTGCTGACCTTACTGTACAGATGACAGAAACTCAAACCAGAGAAGTTAGGTAGCCTGCCCAAAGTCACCCAGCAATTAGCAAAGCCCAGGTTCAAATTCAAGTCTGAATCTAAAGCTTATGTTGTCTTCTTCTCAATATTTATGTGAGTTCAATAACTCACTTATTAAAAAGCTGTTTTATAGTGTTTAAAACTGACTTAAGAATTCAATCTGATGAATCCAAGAAATGACCATGGGCTACCCCAATGCCACATGGCTTTCCTCAACATATTTTTCTGTGTCCACTTCCCTCAGAAGTGTGGGTTGGTAAAGTGAACTCTGGGATGCCTAGACCTTGCATGGCCTGAGCCCTACCTACCTTTCCAGACTTGTTCCATATCACTATCCCACACACATACTTACAATTGCTCCTTTCTGTGGTCAGAATGTTGGTGTACCCCCAAGTTCATTGGCTGAAATCTTCATGCCCAATGTGATGGTATTAGAAGGTGGGGTGTTTGGGAGGTGCTTAGGTCTTTAGGGTGGAGCCCTCATGAATGGGATTGTGCTCTTATTAAAGAGACGGAGTTCCCTTGACCTTCCACCAGGCAAGGACACAACAAGAAGTCTACAACCCAAAAGAGGGCCCTCATCAGACCTTGTTGACACCCTGATCTTGGACTTCCAGCCTCTAGAAGTCTGAGACATAAATGTTTTTTATTCACAAGCCATCCAGTCTGTGGTATCCTATATAATAAAAGCCTAATATGCAAATTGCCCCCTGGGGCAGTCGTTGGAAGGAGAGACCAGGGGTTTGACTGCTCACTATAACGTGCGCTGACTACCAGAGGGTGGTGCAGAACATGGCACTGGCAGCAGGCAGCAGTGGAGGCACTGCCAGCTCCGATGGGCCCCAAGAAGAGCAGGACTGAGGCGGGATGGTGGAGCAGGTGAGGGGGCGGCGCCAGGCCAAGGCAGGGTGCCAGGAGGGGCTGCAGGGCTGTGAGGCTTGGGGGCACAAGCTGGGGCTGCAAAGCTGGGGGCGTGATCTGGGGCCTGATCTCCACAAGCCAACCCAAGGGACCCCACCCGTGCACGAATTCATGCACCAGGTCTCTAGTGTTGTTATAATAGACTGAACGAATGAACTAAGGCACTTCTCACATTGGTCTTCTTTCATTTCCTAGAATAACCTAAGCTCTTTCCTGACTATTGGCTCAGCATTGTGTCTCCAGGACTAGCACCAAACTTGACAGTAAGTGCTCAATAAATATTGATTGAATGAGTGGATGGATGGATGATTCTTCTGAGGGGTGTATTATGTTGTCTTACAACATGGCAGAAAGAGTTTGGAAGAACTCAAGTTCCCAGAGCCCCATGACTGAAGTGCTATGAGGTGCAGAATCTGAGCCATCTCCCCTTAGTGTAGGGGGAAGACATGGAGGAATGCAAAAGTCAAAAACCCTCTGGGACTTTCCTAAAGGATCTCAGTGGTCCCTTTCCACTGTCCTGTCACTTTGAGCTGGGAGCTTGGTTGGAAAGGTTGGAACTGATAAAGAATGGATCCTAAGACACCTGCATTGGAGAAGTTAATTAGAACACCATTCAACTCTACCTACCAATTGTGTACACACGTGTGTACATGTGAATCTGTGTAAGTATACACATTGAGTAGCTGATCCACAAATCTCACGCGTGGGTGACAAACCTTTAGGAAAGGGGAGGAGAAATGAATAGGTGGAGAACTTAACCGCTGGACAGATGAATAAAAGCTGCTTAGCATTTCTCAAGAGGACTTTGATGGCACCTGGTTTTCAACCAGCAAACGTTAGCATCTGGTCCCAGATGGTTTGGGTGTCCCAGGAGCGGCCTTTTCGTCCCCACACTTTTGGCGGTGACGTTGTGAAGTGAGCATCATCATAATTCTATAACCTATCTTGGTTCTTTTGTGGTTGCTTCCTCTAAGAATCACAGATTCTTTGGAGGTTAACCAATGATTTACTTTCATTCTTCTTAAGTAATAGAACAAATCAGTCTAAAACTCACAAATTACCTTGGAGACCACCAAATGTGGTCCCTTCTTGTTTGAAAGGATGGGGGAACTGTATCCCAGAGAAGGGAAATAGGTTGCCCTCAGCCACAACTGCTGGCAGAAGCCAGCGTGAAGCCCAGGTCTCCAAACACCCGGTCTAGGTCTCTTGTCACAGTACCGCGTGTCCAGCCACCCAGGACCACAGGCATGATTTACGCCGCAACCTGTGGGTTCTTACAGTCTCCAACCTGGGCTCCCCATCACGCTTTTGGGGGCTGGATGTGCCCCATACCTCACACGTTGACTCGAGAGCAACACCACCCGATTGGTTGCTCTGCCATAGAGCCCAAGTCTCCCATTGTTAATCATCTTTTAAAAGAGTTTAACATCTGCTGCAGGGAAATTTACTGGCCTCAAGTTACCGGCTATAATTTTGGTCATTTGGGGGAAATAGTGATGCTATAGTCGTCACTTTCCAAATGTTGCAGGAACCTGACCCAAATCAAGAAACCTCTCAATAAATCAACTCCAAAACGGCATCAATTTCTAGCCTTGCTATTTAGAATGTTGCAGCTCTGAATCAGTGTCTGGGCTGGAGAAAACATCCAACTCAAAGTCTCTAGATTTTAATAATAGCTGCCATTGTTCAAAGAGGAATTCATAACTCTCGATGGACTCCAGCCAAAAACCTGGAGCCAAACTCTGTATTTATGTATGTTTGGATGTACTAAGTGCTCTACAAGTTTTGTGAGTGGTTCTTTCAACGTGGGAGCTACCCAGATCTCCAAACCATGGTCCTGCTTGTGGACATCAACCTGGACCAAACCCTCCCTGTTGACAAGTCTTCTCTGGCCCTTTGATTTATGTACAGATGACTGGGATCATTGGTCCTCATGACATCGGTCATTAATAATTAAAACAACAGCAAATCTGTATGCAATGCTTGCTCTGTGCCAGAACCATTTCATTAATTTACGTGATCTTTACAGCCCTATGAAGAAGGTACTACCCTTATCTCCATTTTACACATGAGAAAACTGAGGCACAGAGTGCATAAATGACTAGCCCAAGGTTATATAGCTATACAGTTATCAAAAGATAAAGTAACCAAAAGAGCTGGGGTTTGAACCCAAGCAGTATGGCTCCAGAGACCTCCTTTCTTTCTCTTTTTTAAACAGCTCTATTGAAATAAATATAATTTACATACCATAAAATCAACGCTCTTAAGGTGTACAATTCAATGGTTTTTCATATGTTCACAGAGGTGTGCAATTATCATCATTATCTAATCCCAGATCATTTTTATCACCTCCAAAAGAAACCCTATACCCATTAGCAGACACTCCCTATTCCCCCCTTCTTCCAGCCCCTGGCAATCACTAATCTACTTCCTGTCTACTTTCAGGATTTGCCTGTTCTGAACATTTCATATAAATGGAAACATGCAATATACAAACTTTTGTGACTGGCTTTTGTAACGTAGCATAATGTTTTCAGGATTCATCCATGTTGTATCATCTATCAATACATCATTTCTTTTTATGACTAAATAATGTCCCATTGCATAGATGTACCATTTTTGTTTATTCAGTCATCAGTTGATGGACATTTGGGTTGTTTCCACTTTGGAGCTATTATGAATAACGTTGCTGTGAACATTGTGACAAGTTTTTGTATGGGCCTATATTTTCTTTTCTCTTAGGAATGCAGTTGCTGAGTCATGTGTTAACTATATGTTGAACTTCTTGAGGAACTGCAAAACTGTTTTCCAAAGTAGCTACACCATTTCACATTCTTACCAGCTATGTACGAGGTCAAATTTCTCCATATCCTCACTAACATAGTCATCATAGTGGATGTGAAGTGGTATCTCATTGTGGTTTTGATTTGCATTTCCCTAATGAGAGCATCTTTTCATGTGCTTATTGGCCATTTGCATGTATTTTTTTTTTCTTTTGGAGAGATATCTGTTCAAATGCTTTGCTCATAAAAATGTTTATTTGTCTCTTTATGGTTGAGTTGTAAGATTTCTTTATATATTCTGGATACAAGTCTCTTATCACATAAGTAATTTGCAAATATTTTCTCCCATTCTGTGGGTTGCCTTTTCACTTTCTTGATGATGTGCTTTGAAGCACAAATATTTAGTTTTCATGAGGTTCAATTTATCTATTTGTCATTTTCTTCTGTGGCTTATGCATTTGGTGTCATATTTTAAAAGGCTTTGCTCAACCCAAGGTCATAAAAATGTGCTCCTATGTTTTGTTCTATGAGTTTTAAAGTTTTAGGTTTTATATTTAGGTCTTTTTATTTGTTAATTTTTTTTAGAGAAAAAAAATTGGTCTCCTCTGAAGAGGAGAACAGAGAGAGAGAGAAGCATCAATTTGTTGTTCCACTTATTTATGCATTCATTGGTTGCTTCTTGTATGTGCCCTGACCAGAGATGGAACCTGCAACCTTGGTGTATCTGGACAACACTCCAATCAACTGAGCCACCCGTCAGGGCTATATTTAGGTCTTGATATGGTGCGAGGTAGAGGCCTAACTTTATGTGTTTGCATGTGGCTATCCAATTGTCCCAGTACCATTTGCTGAAAAGACTATTTCTTCTCCATTGAGTAGTTTTGGCACCCTGGGGGCCTCTCTTGACTACTACACTCAACTAACTGCCATCTTGAAAGCTTTTGAGGGATGAATCCTTCTCTCTCTCTCTCTCTCTCTCTTTCTCTCTCTCTCTCTGGGTGTGTGTGTGTGTGTGTGTGTGTGTGTGTGTGTTACCAAAAGCAGCTTAAAGAAACTAAGGCAGTAACATAAAATGTTAGCCTCTCCTGAACTTAAATCATCAGATGTCTGAAAGTCTAAAGGGTAAAGACAATGAAATAAGACCAAGGCCAGAGTATCCATCAGACCTCTGAAAACTGAAACACCATTGGAAAGAAGGTGAGGTATTAGTAAAAATCTGAAAAATTCTTTCAAGGAGGAAAAACGACAATTCCATGGACAGAAGATGCTGCCGAAACTAGCAGGCATCCTCAGGTCACCTCCGAGATGGGTTCAAGTGTTCTCTGCCCAAGATGTGAATGAGTGAACATACAGAGTCAGATGGAGTCAGCCAATGGTGAGATTGGAGTTTCAGATCTGTGACAATGTCTATGAGTCCTTCCTCTGAGAGCTTAGAGTTATTGCCTTCTTTGCAGCAACTGTTAATATAACTTCCTGCCCAACAGGCCATATTCAGGCCTGACCTAGAGTAGAGGGGCTTTGATTTTACTGCCCTATCCCTTGCACAAACATCTCTTCAGCCTCAGAAGGAGGCCTGGCACCATCCATTACCTCCAAAGGCAGCACCACACACATGAGGGGTACTCGGGTAACTCAGGAAGTCTCTATAATGAGTAAGGTCCGGTAGCAAACATACATTATAATGATTGTTATCTTCACTGAACTATAAGATTAGAACACTAAGGGGGAAGTCATATTACTAACATGGGTGATTTGACAATTTTTTGCCTTTGTGGATGAAGGGGAAACAGAATCCATAATCTGGGCCACAGGTTCGCCTTGGTCAGGTGAGCAGATGGCAGCACCAGAGAGTAGGGCCAGACAAAGTGCTGAAAAGGGAAGGAATGGTGGTATCCTAAAGCCACACCTATATGCATCACTAGGGTCTGGGCTCATCTGTGTGACTGCATGGATGGTGGAAACACTCCCCTGAAAACAGCTCAGAGCAGAGGCTGCATTTTCCAAGTCTGTGCTCCTGGCCCCTCCAGTAAGCTGGAGCAGTCGGGTGCTCCTCGCTCAGGCCAGTGGGCTTCCCTGGGAGGCTGCGTGGCCATGAATGAAAATCACACGGGGCCTTGGACTGAGTGGTGCCAAGTAGGCCCAACCAACCTTTAGCATTTCTGGAAGCTCATCCTCAAAACCTGTGTTTCCCAATAAGCTATATGGGGAACCCCAGTACTTAGGAATATCAAAAAATGATAAAGGGAAAGGGTTTAAGTGTGGGAAACATTGGGTTAAATAAAATGAAACAGATTGGTTCATTGCAGAACGTTTCAGAGCATTGAATAGGTTAGCGTGTTGTCAATCTCCAAGAAGACGGGTAGCGTTTCCTATATATTTTGGATCTAGGAGGCCTTTTTCATGAAGCATCTTATAGACTTCATGTGCCAGGGAATGGTTTTCATGAAAGACTGGTCTAGGTGATGCCAGAGTGTGTGTGTGTGTGTGTGTGGTGGGGGGGGGGAGGTGGGGGGGGGGAGGCTGGAATGTTATTTAGCCTTAAATACGGTCTTGGATGGAGGGATTGTGTGCAATCACATATCTAATATTCGCATGAGCTACCTGCTTTGCCTCCCTGCCCAGTGCCTGAGATGGATACTTGGGTTGGAGAATCTCCTGGGCTCTCAAATCTGGCCTTACCTTCTGGCACCAGAGGGAGGCTCTTTGACAAGGCAGATCTTAGGACACCAGTTATTTTCTCTCTCTGAATACGGAACAGGAATGTACTGCAATGGCTCAGTGATTCCCAGACAGCCGTGTGTGTCATAGGCCGCCCATTCCAAGGCCAGAAGCCAGGGCTATCTCAGACCAGGCTGGTGCAAAGATTTACTGTCCCACACACGTGGGGGTCTCACAGCCCAGGGGGGTGGGTAACAAGAACAGTCCTGGGGTAATTTCTCAATCTTCCAGTGGCCAGAGGCACATATAACAGTAGTAGCAGTTCAAATCATCTCTGAGCAGCAATCCCTCTCGCCTGTGAGGCAGGCTGTCCGTGGCAAGATCTACAAGGTGGTATCAGAATTTCCTACCTGTGAGTCCTCTGCTGTGTTCCCTAAGACTTAAGAATAACATCCCAGCCCTCTTTCTGCGACAAGCTTTGGAAAAAACTGAACTGAGACTGGGCTGGAAGAAGGTCCGTGAGCCACGTCCCACGGCCAGGTCTGCAAGGAAGTGAGAGAGAACAGCCAGTACCAGCTCCGCCTCCTGCTGCCGCTGGGTCCTGTTTGCTCAGCCACCTCCAGCAGTTCCTCCTTTCAGCGTGGCTCCGGTGAGAATTATGGAATTGCTATTATTACCCCAGCTCGGTGTCCAGGGCTTGAGGGCTGCTGCCCTGGCAGCTCCCATCCAGAGGGAAGCCAACTGCAGTGACAATAAAACAAAGTCCTTGGCAGCTGGAGGCCTCTCCGCTGCGTGCTGGGGCTGACGAGCGGGATGTGGAGCCAGGCCTGACTCCGGCTCCTTGGGAAGTCTTGGAGCTGGCCCATCGCCTCCCGGCACTGATTCCAAAGGCATTTTTCAGCCCAGCGAGGAAGGCCGTGACAGTCTCAACAAGGCTCACTCTGAAGAAATC
This sequence comes from Eptesicus fuscus, assembly GCF_027574615.1. NCBI lineage: Eukaryota > Metazoa > Chordata > Mammalia > Chiroptera > Vespertilionidae > Eptesicus > Eptesicus fuscus. The sequence goes on along the minus strand of NC_072482.1, from coordinate 14,266,152 downwards.
AGAGTCTCCAAGCCTCGGCTGTCTGTCCAAGGACCCTTCTAGAAGAGAAGGAGACGGGTTTGCTCTAATTTGGCAGGCTTTCTCAATTAACAGAGCAACCAACAAAGAGCATTTAGAGAGCACCCCTGCATGCAAGGGCACTGCTCAAAAGTCATTCATTCAGCACATCTTTCTGCAACACCTACTCTGCGTCAGGCTCTGTGCTAGGTGCTGGGGGGACACCAGGGACAGAGGAAACCCAAAGCTCTGCCCTTTGGGAGCTTATATTCTATTGTCAGGAGAGAGATGAGAAACAGAATGAATACGTGATTTTGTGAATAGAAGGTAGTGGGTGCCATGGGGGAGACTGAGCAGAGTTAGGGAGACTGGGTGTGTAGGAGGCAGAAGTGAGGTTTACATGAGTGATCAGGGAAGGCCTCGCTAAGAAGGTGACATCAAGACTGGAAGGAGGTGAAGGGTCAAAACTGCCCTCCGGGAGTTGACCAGCTCTTAGGGAGAGCAGACCTGCTCCTAGAGCGCCATAACAGCAGATGCCTCGTGAGGTCCCAGACTGAGGGGTGGTGGGAATTCAGAGGAGGAAACTGTTAGAAACCACTGTAACCCTTGGGGTTTTTCCCTGAAAGCACTTCGTTGGGTGAGATGCCTAAGACAGGTGGAACTGAGCTGAGTGTGACTGAAATATGAGGGAAGGGCACACCTAGAGCACAGGAGAGCAGAGTAGGGACATCCAGGGGCAATGGCAGGGCCAGAAGCCCATTCAAGGCTGGAGCAGATCAGGGAAGAGAAATACTGAGGGAGGTTTAGCAAGCTGAACCTGTGGGAAATCTCACTGCCCAGATGAGGTTGCAGAAAAGATCATGACGTCCTTCTTGGGTGCTCACTCTTGCTGTCGCACTGGCTCACTCCAAGGGAAGCCAGTGCCATGTCGTGAGCTGCTCCATGGAGAAACTGACATCTCTGGCCAATAGCCAACGCGGACACCTGAAGCCTTAGTCCCAACAGCCTGTGAGGAGCTGAGTCCTGCCAACAACCACACGTGTGAGCCTTCGAATGAGACCACAGCCCAGCAGCCATAGTGACTGCACCCTTCTGTGACCCTGAGATGGAGGGTCCAGCTAAGCTGCACCCTGATGTCTGATCTACAGAAGGTATGAGGAAATAAATGTGTCCCTTTAAACTGCTGGGCAATTTGTTACTCAGTAATAGATAAGCAGTACAGGTGGCCCTCAGAGTTTTCAAGCCTGAAAGTGAAAGAATCAAACCTAATCTTTAACAATTCAGTTGATTGGTAGTGAGGGGCCTCTGTAAAAACCCCAGCAAGGAGTGATGGGAGTCTCAACAAGGTGGTGGCTGGGGGACAGAAAGGAATGAATGAGATCTGGTGAGGTACTGTTGGCAGGACTTGGGTCCCAGCAGGCCAGACTGATCACTCTTCTGAGTACTCAGACTGAGAGCCTCAAACTTGTCATTTCCTCGCCCCCCACACTCAATCCACCAGAAAATTCTGTCTTCTCTCTCCTCTCCCCCAGGACTGCTCTCCACACAACAGCCAGGCCATGCCATGCCACTTCCCACACAGAACTCCCCAGTGACTTCTAACTGCACTTAGAATTAAATCTAGAGTCCCCCATGGTCCGCGAGGCCCTGTGCAACCAGACCCTGGCCGCTCACTAAGCTGTCTGCCCACCCTCCCTGCTCACTCAGGCCCAGCCAAACAGTCCCCTGCTAACCCTCTGTCGGGAGTTCTCTTTCTGCGGTTGCTCTGTTTGCTCCACTCACTCTTTTAGTTTTTTCGGTAAAGGCTTCCTGAGGGGGAGGCATCTAAGCTGGGCTCCTAAGGAAAACCATGGAAGTTGCACCTTGGATGGCTTAGGGAAATGGGCCTCGCTCCTTCAGAATCCCATCACCTGCAGCAGGAATAGTGGTGTTAGGTGGGGCGAAAGCTTTGCTGGATGATGCCAGACAAAAGGACGGCCAGAGAGAATGGGAGACACTCTTTTTGGAGGTCATTGTCCATGCGGAACATCTCACGCCTATCACAGCCGCTTGAATGGTCCCTCCCACCACCTGGCTTGATCCCCAGCCAGGCCGCAGGTGCTGTTTTCATCACCGCTGCATAGTCGGGCGACGGAAGCACAGGGAGGTGCAGTGACTGGTCCCAGGCTTTCTTGGTCCCAGTTCAAGTGCACCTCATCATCCTTGGGCCTTTGAAACAAGTGCTGGACAGGAAAATCAATAAATAAATCTCAATAAGAAAATAAGTGACATGTAAAAAGTGGCTTTGTCAATTGCTATTCATTTAATAACTATTTGAGCTTAATACGTTGTGGGTTTGAAGCAGTCATTCATTAAGCTGACCTTCACTGGCCACCTACCAGCCATGTGGCCAGGCGCCATGCTAAGCAGCAGCTATTTACTCTGAGTGCCCAGTACGTGCCAGGGTGTGGCCCGTGGGGCTTCTCAGTCTGCAGGGGTTGGGGCCGGGGGGGCGGTTGGAACTGGAGAAAGGAGGCTTTCTTGGCCAGTTGCCTGGACCTGATGAGAACCCCAGCCCCACAGAACGCTTCGTCGTCTTCCTGATGAAGAGTCTCCGCAGCCCTCATCAGTTACCCATCCTCCTGCCACTCACAGCCAGCATCACTCTGGGCTCCTGGGAGGCCTCCTGCAGGGCGCCGGGCCCAGCCAGCTGGCAGCGAGTCCATGGCAAATATGGCGATCGTCTTTGGCAGTGGGCAGGGCTGTGGTGGTGTGAAATGGTTTGGTAAGTTGTGTGCCCCTCCCCCCAGTCCTCTACCGCATAATCCCCTTACAGGCCACCCACAATGTCCTGGAAATGCCAGCTCTTCTATTTTCACTTTTTCCCTAAAGACAGAAGGAAAAAAAGACGGCGTTGGGAAAGCAAAGGGGCCAGGTAGGGAGCAGGGAGGCCCCATTGGGAGGAGCCAGACAGGGTGGGGCCAGAGGGCTTTGGGGACAAGGACCTCAGACCTCAAGGGCAGTGGGCCCCACTCCTGTGCTGACAGGTGTCCCCCAGACCCCCTGGGCCAGACCTGGAAGGGGCTTTAAACACCATCGCACCCAACCTTGGTTTCAAGTTAACTGATGTTCAAAGAGGTTAGATGAACTGCCCATGGTCGTAATTAAGCCGGATTTGTTCTGGCCTTAGAGAACGGAAGAGAAAGTTGAAAAAATAGTTACCTTGGACAGAAAGCCTGCGTTTCAAGGCACTCAACCATGCAATGGCACCTAATCATTTACCTATCATTCGTCTCCATCTGTTTTCCTCTAGGCAATCCTAAGGTCCTTAAGGACGGCTGTTTCCGAGTCCTCTGTGTCACGGACACCCAGGAAGTGCTGACTCAAATGGATGGACAGAGCGGGGAAGAACAACCTAGGCAATGAAGAGAATCAACGATGAGCCAAGAGCACCACTGAAGTTGCCCACATCACTCCTACTGAGAAGTCAAAGCCAAAATTAAAAAGCAATTTGGTCTAGTGGAAAAGCACAGTCATAAATAATTATAGTCATATTAATAACAATATCATAAATTGTTGGCCCTAGTCCATCTTGCTCAGTGGATGGAGCGTCGGCCTGTGGACTGAATGGTCCCAGGTTTGATTCCAGTCAAGGGTACATGCCTGGTTGTAGGCTCAATCCCCAGTAGGGGGTGTGCAGGAGGCAGCCGATCAATGATTCTCTCTCATCCTTGATGTTTCTATCTCTCTCTCCCTCTCCCTTCCTCTCTAAAATCAATAAAAATATATTTGTTTAAAAAAACACATGTTGCATGGCACACCGTTTTGCCACAGAGCTTCTCCATCATGGCCAGGGAGCTGGCCGGGGCAGGTCGTGGCCACACTCACTCCACTGGCCCCAAAGGTCTCACAGTGAGAGGCGTCTCCAGGAGAGGAGCCTTCCTTCTTACCTAAAGGCCAGGCAATGCCCGACAAGCTCAATTTCCACACCTGCCTTGAATGAAAAATAGCACTTTTCAGTGCCTGCCTCATGTTTATCAGACTCTCCAGGGGACATGAGAAGTTTGGAAAAAGCATGATCTAAAATTACCACTGATTTTTTTTTTGAAGTCACTATTTCATTTATTTTGAAATTTCAAAAAACATCAAGAGAGGGCACAGATTTTTTTAACGCTCATGATGACGGGGTCCAAGTGTGAAAGGCTGAGAAATCCCACAAACGTGTCTGCTTCTGCTGGGGGCAGGCTCCCCACGCCCACGTCTCCTTGCAAAGAATGCAGGAAGGGTGAGCTGGCGTCTCCTTTCCTCCTGTTCTCTTGAGAAGGTAGCAAAGAGTCCTCCCGCTGAATTCGGCCATGACTTCCATCCTCCTCGTTTTCTGTGAGCCTTGTAATATCTCTGTGAGCCCGGCGAGAGCCCAACTTAGTTCAACAAATACTCACTGAAGGCTAGTGAGCCAGGCACGATACTCAACGCCCACACGGCTACATGTCTTCTCGCGATGGCTCTGGAAGAGTCAGGGAGGCCTCTCATTTCCCAGAGAGGAAAAGGCCTCTGTCGCCCCGTTAACGCTGGAGTCAAGACTTGAGCCCAGGTCCCCCAAATTTTCAGAATCCAGTGTTCCATCACCACACTACACAGCCCCTTCGTCTGTCCTCTGGCCAAGAGAGAAACTAACATGGATTACGCCAGCAGTGTGCCAGGCCATTTACTGGAGAGGGTTTATTTTTTATTTTTTTTAATATATTTTATTGATTTTTCACAGAGAGGAAGAGAGAGGGATAGAGAGCTAGAAACATCGATGAGAGAGAAACATCGATCAGCTGCCTCCTGCACACCCCCAACTGGGGATGTGCCCGCAACCAAGGTACATGCCCCCGACCGGAATTGAACCCGGGACCCCCGAGTCCGCAGGCCGACGCTCTATCCACTGAGCCAAACCGGTTTTGTCATGGAGAGGGTTTATAACTACAGCCTTCTGCACGCTACCCTTGCATGGCCCTTTCCTAGCTGTGGGTCATCCCTACCCCACCCCCACCGGCCTCCACCCTCCAAGCTCGGTGAGTCTCCTAACCCCTTAATGCCTCTTCCTCTTCATTTGTAAGTGGCCATGACCACACTTGCCACCCAGGGTTGCTGTGAGGATCGGTGACATCAGGGTCTTGCAACACCCACCCTCTACTTCTAGGCTGCAAGACATCTCCTTGCCCAAATCACAGAGATATGACGTGCCACTGCTGGCTGGTGACACAGAAGCCCCTGGCTGCCAGCGGAGGGCCCTTCCTTGTCCTGCGGTGGGCCCAGCCTGCAATGCGGGTTTTCCCTGTATGAGAGCATAGGGAAATGCTAACGAGAAGCAGAGCTCCAGGCCCCGGTGCCCTGGTGCCCCCACACAAGCCAACTTGGAAAGCAACCACCGTCAAATTAGACCAGGCACTTTACTTTGAAACCCCGGATTTTATTTGTGAGGTTTGCTTCTCCAAGCAGTCTGTCCCAGGCATTTGCGATGGCATTTAGGGCTTGGGAATCCTGCTGGGCACCAGAAGAAGCTCAGGGTCGAGGCTCCTGTGTGCACAGCAATCTGGGCTGCGAACCCAGCCGATGGCACTCGGCGCTTCTCACATGGGCACCAGAGCGTCTGCTTGTGGCAGACATGCCTCGGGGGTGCCCTGTTCCACAAGCTTCACATCTGGGTGGGGAAATTGGTAAGCTCCATATGACATACATGGGGCATTTCTATTTACTGAAACATGTCTTTAACTTGGAAAAACTCATTCCCACTCACTAATTCTAGAATGCTCCCCCAGCTTGCTGGTTTGGGGGTATTTTCTTTCCTTAACCCTCTTCATGGTTCCTTCTAGGGCTGTTGGGTGGGTCCCTGTGGAGTTCATCACACACAGGAAGTTTCCAGATGTCAGAAAACTGTTCTCACTTCACTGAATTCTTCAAATATGAACGAGGGAGCTCTAATCCCAGCCTCGCCACTTTGCCGTGTGGCCTTGGGCAAGTTGCTTTTCTCTGAGCCTCAGTTTCCTAGTTCGTAGAATCACCTGCTTGTTGGACATGAAGTCTGGGTGGCCTTTGTGCTCAGGGTGCATAAGATTCCAGGGGTCCCTGAGGCCCCGGACTCAGGAACCAGAGAGACCGTGGTGCCTGAGTAACAGGAAGTGATGATAATAAAACACCTAGTTCTTTGGATTTTGTGAGGAGCACATGAATGAATACGCATGTGCTTAGGACAGTGTGGCACGTGTCCTAAGCACCCACTAAGTATTAATTCAGACTTTGGTTGTGCCCACAAAGGTTGTGTCTTTACTCAGCACCTGGTGTGGGCCCTGGCAGGTGCTGCTGAAAAGTGGGCTAAACTAAAACAATGAGTAAAAAAATATCTAGCTCCGAACCAAATATATGGAAAGGGAAGTGCGGGGGTGGGGACAAATATATCCCCTGTCCCCAGCCCTTTGAGATATCTGTGTTGGCATGGGATGGCGGTGGAATATAATGTCCCAGCCCCACTCACCCCCAGCCCCACCCCACTTCTGCCGCCTGAAGAAACCGTGGCCCCCAACTCAGCCCATCTCAAATGCCCCAACGTCTTCTTTCATCCCATAGTTCATCTCCAAACTCAAGGGAAACAGTAGTCAAAAAAGAAACAGCCCTCCGCAGCCCCTCTGCCCCTGGCCAGTAACCCGAGCTGCAGCAGGAAAGGGGTAATTATGGTTTGGGGTTCTCCCCCTTCTTTTCCAGCTCCCTGACTCACTTTTCATCTTTCTCCCGCCTTCGGAGAGCTGGGCATTGAGCAAACAGGGCCTGCGTCCTAGGGGTGCCTGGAGGTGGGGGGCACAGCCAAGCCCTCCGCTTCCTCCCAGGAAGATTGGAGAAGGAGAGCAGCAGCCCTGGGGAGCCCTAGTGCCCCTCTGCTAATCCGCAGCCCGGGGCCTCTTGCCAAGCGCCTGGCAGGCTCACCCTCCGCCAGAAAGAAATTTATTAGCAGAGGTTGCCGGGAGGGCTGGGGTTACCGGGACTTCATTACTCTTACAAAACATACTATGGGACATTTACTAGTGTCCCGTGAAGTGCGGCCATAAATCAGGGGCTCCACGGCGCTTGTCAGAAGGAACCAGGAGAGTGTGTTTGCTCACGCCTTGCCGTTGACCCCACACCTGAGCCAGGCCACAGCGCTGGGGGCAGCCACGCCGCGCTCGGGGCTGGACACACGTCCGCACCACCTTGAACATCCTGAATGAAAATGCCACCCCGTTCCCAGTCCGCACATTCCCCACGCTGAATCTCTCCTGGAAATAGTATTTCCTCTGCCAATTTTATTCTCCCAGCCCCAGGGACCTACAAAACTTCTGTGCAGCGTGATCCTGCTTCGTGTGTGTGTGTGTGTGTGTGTGTGTGTGTGTGTGTGTACATACACTAGTGTCTATATAAAGGAAATACACCGGAAGATTAACAGTGGCTCTGGACAGAACAATTATGGATGATTTTTATTAACTTCTTCATACTTTCCCAGATTTTCCACACTTTAAAAAAAATAAATAAATATGAGTGACTTTTATAATCAGAAAATTGTTACGTCTTTTAAAAAGAAAATTCAAGAACCAATCATGGGGAAATATAAATATGTTCGTGTTATTTATAAAAATCTGGAACTATGAACAACCTAAATGTTAATGATTATTCCACATTACCAGGGACAGAATATCGTACGGTGCTTAAAATACTAGTTTTGAAGAGGTGGGGAAATGCTTATAATTTAATGCATAAAGAAAAAAGGGGCCATATATATATATGCACCCACTAAGTATTAATTCAGACTTTGGTTATGCTGGTTAGTAGTATATAAAAATTGCCCATAAGAAAAATGCTTAGAAATAAATATTATTGTATTAAGGTATGGGCTTCTAGAATATTTTCTTTTTCTCTTCTCTTTTTTCCAAATTTTGCATAATGCAGTTATAGTTCTTTTGTAATTTTTAAGTGGTTGAGAAGAGAAGAGATAATGCAAACTGGGTCTGGGGCTCCTGCCCCCCCCCCCCCATAGCTCAGTACCACACACGTGTTCTCGCCTCACTTTAAGACATGAGGCCCGGGGTGCCGTGGTGGGTTCAGTTCCGTTGGGACAATCTGGAACAATCGGCTCCACCAATGAACTTTTTATGGACTTTCTGGCTTTGAAGCTAAGTAATGAGACTTGGCCTCTGACCAGGCCTTGAAATGTTCAAAGTCATCTCCCCCCATCAATTAGCTAATCTGAGGCATCGGAGGCGGGTCGGCGGGCAGCGAGGCCTGGTTTCTGGAGGAGGACCGGAGAGGTAGGTGTCCGCGCCCCAGGGCCCTGCTGCAGCCTGTGGCCAGGCCCGGGGGTGGGGGTTCCTTCTATCGGACCCCTCCCCAGCTCAACCTGGTTCCTCCTGACTTCCATTTGGGGGCGACCCCAGAAGGGGAGGTTGGGGGAGAGCTTTAGGATTCTTGGGGCTGGGATCTGTGAAGAGGAGGGCTTCATCTGTTTGAGGGAAACAGGCTGGTCTCCAGCACCCCCTGGCTGGCCAGGGTGTCCACTGCTGACTACCACCACCCCAGGCCTTAGCAAAGTGCCTGCTCTGGTCTCTCTTCAGAGGAAGTCTCTGGGAGTTTTCTAGATGTGGGGTACATAAGAACTATCCCTCGATCTCAACCCAAGAATTTAAAAATAAATCGACTTTAGTGAAGGGGTATGAGCTTTGGCTTGCGGGGGGGGTGTGGGGGGGGTTGGTGGGCTTCCCCCCTTATTTCTGATAGAAAGTCACTCCTACCTTGGTGGGGGTGGGGCAGGTGAATCTCTGGCCCACCCCCTCCCCGCCCGCCCCTCCACATTTTGAATGGGTCTCAGCATTTGGAATTTCAGTGGCATTTGGTTTTGATTTTTAAAAGGAGAGAAGAAAAAAAAAAAAACCTTTGCCTTGAAGCAATGATTTCTCTTGGCAGCTTTAGGGGGCCTGGCAATGCTGAGACCTTTCCTGGCAGGGCTGAGAAGATGAGCTGGTCGGTTGTGGTGTGTTTAGAAGTTTAAAACAGCAAAAAGACAGAGCGAGGGTTTTCAGGAGGGGGGCCTGGGCCTGGGAGGGGGGGGTGACAAGACCTCCAGATCTGTTCTCTCTACTGTAAATTACAAGCCTGCTTTTTTTAATTTCCTTTCCCAGAACAATGTTATTCATTCAATTCCAAAGTAAACATTGGGCTTAGATACTCAACAGTTTGGGAGAACAAACTGTCCTCGTTGTTAGGGTCTTTACCTGTCAGGGGCCTGATTAAAATCATATATCTTCATGGCAGCCATCAGCAGCCATAGCGGGCTGCGGGAAAGTCCCGGGCACCGGCCCCCTGTGCCCACACGAGTGAGGGCAGCCCCTCCGTGCCAGCCCTGGGCTCAGGGCGTCCCCTCTCTCCCAGCCCGGCTACAGTAAGGCGTGTGTTCGGGGCTCTGCCTGACCCTGGACCTCTGGGGTAAGGGGGCAGATCAGAGGAAATGCTGAGGCCTGGAGGGCACCAGGGAGGGGGGAGGGGAGGTGGCGTTTGAACAGCCTTCAAAGTGATAGATGTTTGCACTCTAGAGGAGCTGATCTGGGGGGAAATGTAGGCCTTGGGTAGTAAATCATGCCATCGATGTCGGTGCTAAGACTATGGAAGCCCATTTCCTTTCTCCTGGGGGAAGGCCGCTTAATTAAGAGATCTAGGGTACTCGACTCTCCTCATAAATTTGCGAGCTGTAAAACTCAGCGCGCACGCACAACCACAGGGTGAAAAGAGCACATTCGGAGCTCTGTTCACAGTGGCATCAACAACTGCTCACCCTTCTGTGCCTCAGTGTCCCTGCACTGGGACTGGCGGTGATGTGCCTCTCACATCCTCCCTTGCCGTCAACCTCGGGCCTCTGAGAAAGTGCCTGGCGCTCTGGCTGTTCAGTGAGTGGAAGGCGTCGGGCGCCCACAGGGAGCGAGGACTTGACCCCATTGCCCGTGTGGGGTGGGGTGGGGTGGCATGGATGACAGTTGCAGATGTTGGGAGCAACACTCCCTCCTTCCAGCCCTCGCCCGGGAACCCGCCGCCTCTCTGGGGGGCCTTCCTCGGAAACCGTGGCGGGAATCTGAAGTTCCCTGCTCTGCTCTAAGGAATATTTAATTTCCAAAGTACAGGCTGTTCCTCTCCTACAAGAACTCACTTTTCCTCCTGGCTTATCTGATCGGGGGCGGGGTCTGGGGAGCTACTTGTCACCTGTCATTTTCCACAGAAGCGAACATTAGCAGTCGGGAGCCAGCGAGGCTGGCAGGGGGTGGGAGGAGCCAAGCGAGATGCAGGAGGCAAAGGAAGGAAAGACAGCCGTCCATCCTAGAACAGCGCGAGCTAAGTCAGGGTTCTGCTCACATCCTCTTGGGCGGCATTTTCCCTCCCTAGAACCCTCATGCCCTGGTTCCCACCCGCCCCAGAGAGCGGACAGGGAAGGCCGGGTTATTGCCCCGCGTTGCAGAAGGAGCTCAGCTAGAAAGGTCAGAGGTCACACCGCCAGTCCTCCCCCCACGTCCGCCAGGCTCTCATCACGCATCGGGCCAGCCAGTGCCAGCAGAGCACACAGCTGCCAAGGGCTGGCTGACGGCCTGTTTTCTCATTTCAGGACTGCTGGTTCATGGCACATGAGACAGCATGTGACAAACGGATGGAAGCTGCTCTGACTTCTGTGGCTCCAACGTCCTTGGCCTGGGATGGGTCCCGGGCAGTGACTGCCAGAGTCTGGGATAGTTTGGGTACACTCTCCCGTCCCAGCTGACCTGTTAGTTCTTTTAAGCCCCAGATTCCACGTGGTGGGGAGGGTAGCATTGGGCAACGTCTGTGAGCACGCCAAGTGGGGAGTGGTCTCTCAGGACATGTTCGTTTTGCTCTTGCAGAAAATGGGAATGTGCATCTGAGCTAAACACCTGCACGCTGCAGCCCCGCCCTGAGCTGGACTTGTTGCCGAAACAAGATGAAATGCTGGGACAGGGTTTGTTCACGGGGCTTCTTCCTTCAAAGATGCTAAAGCCAAGGACACAGAGAACGGGGCATCAGGACCCAGAAGCGAGATCTGGGGCGGCAGGGAGAGACCCGAGAGATCCAAACTACCCCAGCCCGCAGCATGCTCTCTGGAGGTCCATGGCTCCATCGTGGTTGAAATGTTCATTTTTTGGCTTACTTAGACTTTTTCTACAGTAAATATGTGTTGCTTATATAATGCATGAAATAATAAAATGTCTTTAAAAGAAGGTTCACATCGAGGACACACGAGACCCCTCTTTCCACCCTTGCCTTGCTCTCAGGTGCATTATAAGGGAGGCTAATGTTATTACAAGTCCATTTAGATGCTTTTGGAAGCATCACTGTGACGTGGTTCACTTAGCAGACATGGACTGAGCCCTTCCCGTGTGGGAGGCATTGCACCATCTCACAGTGGCTCGGAAATGATTAAAACACCCTCCCTGACCCACATTCACAGCTTCAAACAAAGCCATGTGTGTTCCTCACACCTTATACCTCTAGAAAGTGTGGGAGACCTGAAGAGCCACCCCGAATTCCTGCCTGGCCAATGCAGTGCTGGAAAGAGCCAGGGGCCAGGAGAGGAGGACTGCAGACCTGGCTATGTGACTTTGTGGGACTGCAAAATCCCTCCCCGCTCTGGGCCTCACTTTCCCCATCTGCACAACAAGAGATTGACCTGTTGGATTCCCAAGCCTTCCTCTGGCTGTGTGGTCCTGTGAGCTGAACCCCCTCTTGCCCAGGTCTTGTCCTGGAGTTCCCCATCTCCCATGGTGTGCTGACCGGGCCTAGGGCTCACCCCTCTGTCCCCCAACCCTGGCTCGTCCATGCCGGTGATCTGGGTAGCATGGCGGGCTCTCCTGGTGTGGCCTTGATCTAGGTCCAGAACACACAGCCTTTCCAGAGGGGGAGGGGAGGGGCTGTGCTCCTCCTTGCTCTCTCCATCCCACCATGAAGAATAAAAGTGGTGAAAAGCAGTGTAAGAAAGACCCCATGCCCGGCTGGCTTGGCTCGGTGGTTGAGCTTCAACCTATGAATGAGGAGGTGACGGTTTGATTCCCAGTCAGAGCACATGCCCAGGTTTCGGGCTCGATCCCCCGTGGGGGACATGCAGGAGGCAGCCGATCCGTGATTATCTCTCATCATTGATGTTTCTGTCTCTCTCTCCCTCTCCCTTCCTCTCTAAAGTCAATAAAAATATGTTTGAAAAAAGAAAGAACCCAAACATTCCCAATTTGAAGGAAATGTGAATCAAAGGCAGAGGAGGATGGGCATTCAACTACAACACACAGGTCCTCTGTGAACTACTGGCTACAAAGTTTCAACAAGGCATCATGCCCGTCTTCCTTATCCGGATGAGCAGTAGGTGATGCCTGCCTGCCCTGGGGTGATACACGCCCCCGAACATTTAGCAGAGTGTCCCTCTGAATTTACATACGTGCCCAATTCAATGTGCCTACATATCGATGTAAATGGAACAACCTCTGACCTGGAAAACCTGGTTCGGGTCCCTCTGCTAACCAACTGGTGACTTGGAGCACAGCCCTGCCCCTCTCAGAACCTCAAGTTCTTCTTCCACAATTGGGGAGGCCCCAGCCCTCCTTGCAGGATCTCCAGTCCCTTCCAGCCCTGACTGTGGGGACGTACAGGGCAGATGACAGCACAGCTTCCCCAGGGCACGGAGCAGGGGCCCCAGCTGGCCCCCGAGGCGCCCACCAGCTGGCCCTGGGCTGCCTGCATGGTCACGGCTCTGCTGGCTTCTGCTCTGCATATTTTGGAAGCCTTTGGGGTGGACAACATGGCCCCCTCCCTTCCTATGATTCCAGTGGACACAACGTGGCCACATCAAAAGGCCTTGGAAGGAGGCTTAAGGCTCCACGTGGGCCCAGCCGTCTTCGCAGAGGCCCGGCTGCCCAGCTGACCTCCCATGGCTCAACTTTCCACAGACAGGCCCAGAATATGCCTTTTGTCCCCCACATACATGTAGCACCGCCTCCTTTCGTGCTCAAGTGTGACCCGTTGGGAAGATGATAGATGGTGACTCTCCCCATTGGGCAGAGTGGCCTTCCCAGGAACAGAAGTTTGGGTCTCACTGCACTAAGTTCAGGGGCTCAGACCCACTCTAGGCCAAAATGTGGAGGATTGTGGGGTTGGGATCTTCTGACATCCCCCATCTAATTTGCAGCTGCCCGATCTGAGGCAAAGTCTCCTACCTTTCAAGTAATAGATATCTCTCAAATGGACCCATCCTCCCAGAACTGCGGTTCTCAAAGTGTGGTCCCCGGATCAGCTGCATCAGCATCCCTTGGGAACTTGTTAGAAATTCAGGGTCTCAGTGCCACCCCAGACCTACTAGATTTGGGAACGCAGCGGGGAGGGCAGCTGTGCTGGAACAAACCTTCCAAGGGTGCTGACACCTGCTGGAGATCGAGAACCACTGCCCTGGATGGTGTCCCCAGCTGACCTAGAAATGCCGAGGCCTGTGCCCCTCCACTTCCTGTTACAGATGGAGAAGCTGAGAGCCAGTGGAGGCGATACTGCACCTGCCTTCCCCTGGAATGATGCCTATCCCTGGCCTGGGTTGCATTTGATGCCAACACTCCAGTCCCTCAGAAGTAAAGTGTCAGACCTGTTAGTTGAGCGAACTGTCATCTTAGCAAGACACTTTCTCCTCTGGGCCTCAGTTTCCTCATCAGTACAACTGAGGGATTTGCTTATCAGTGGTCGGAAAACTCATTAGTCAACAGAGCCAAATATCAACACTACAACGATGAAATTTCTTTTGAGAGCTGAAAACTGACTTTGGTGCATGGGCCACGAAGTTTCAATTGCACTGTACGTGCGCGCCCGCACATGGTATTTTGTGGAAGAGCCACACTCAAGGGGCCAAAGAGCCACATGTGGCTCACGAGCCGCAGTTTGCCAACCACGGGCTTAGATGATCTGTAAGCTCCCTTCCAGGCGTGACGTTCTCTGTTGTTCATAAATCCACCCCAGATAATGTCCACATTTCCTGGACACCTCAGGGCTCAGGCCTGACAAGATGATTACAGATGATACTTCAGGCTCTGGTGACCCTCAAATCCCTCGTAGAACCAGACTCTTAAACTTGACTTGGCTTCCAACAGGCTTTCTCAACCTCAGCACTACTGAAATTTTGTTTTGCTAATTCTTTGTTGAGGGGCTGTAATATGCCCCCAACCCCGGTCATGACAACCAAAGGTGCCTCCAGGCATTGCCAAATGTGCCTGGGGCATGTCTCTGTGGTTGAGATCCACTGCTCCGCAGGCTCTCTGAGCAGGTGAGCACCCACGCTACACCTCTCAGCAGCTTTCTTGAACAGAACTTAGTATATGGCTCTCTACCCAGCCCAACCTGAGGACCTCAGACCACAGACTCACGCCCTCAGGGCCAGACAGGACATAAAGGAAGGGCCCCGCCCTGTGCAGGATGGGGCAGGAGGGCCCCGACACCTGAGCAGGCACCGGACATCTTTTCTAAAGGGAGTCACTTCTACTCAGCTCCAGACAGTGCCGCCTGGGACTGTGGACATAGGGTGCCGTGTCTTCCGGAAACTGTACCACCAGAGCCGGCCTCACTTGCAGGGTCCTGCCGGGTGTGTCCCCACGGTCAGGGCTGGAAAGGCCTTGGAGATCCCTGCGGGGGGATTGGAGGCCTCCCCGATGTGTCAAAGAAGAATCTGAGGTGCTGAGAGGGGCAGAATGTGCTCTAAGTCACCAGTTGCTTAGTAGAGGGATCTGCTTCATAAGAAGCTGAAACGCTATAATTTATGTGAAATTTACAAATTATTAAAAACTAGAGGCCCGGTGCACAGATTCATGCACTGGTGGGATCCCTTGGCCTAGCCTGCATCCTCTCGCAATCTGGGACCCCACCGGTGCACAATCAGGGTGGGGAGGGACCATAGGAGGAATCTAGGGCATGTCTGGCCAGTCTCGCCCAGTCCCAATTGGCCAGACCCCAGCAGCAAGTAACCTACTGGTCAGAGTGACTGCCCCCTGGTGGTCAGTGCATGTCATAGCTACCAGTCGAATAGTCAAACAGTCACTTAGGCTTTTATAGAGAGAGATAGTGTGTCAGTATAAAGCCGGTACAGAGAGATCCTAAAAGATCCCAATAACTTAATATTCACTTGAAAGAATCCTATGAAATATGTACTACGGTTATCCTGACCTTATCCTGAGAAAATTGAGGCACAGAGAGCTTAAATAATTGGCCCAAGGTCATACAGGTAACTAGGAAGGGGACGAGCCCTGCACAGGAGGGGTTAAGAACTATAGGCCCTTGTATTGAATAAAAGGAGACAGAGCCAATTTTTCTACCATAACAGTAAATTGCCCCCAAATTAAGCCAATACCCAGTTCTTATTGCTTCTGCAAAGAATTAATAAACCATGACATCTTCTGCAAGAGGGGAGGGCCCGCTGCTCCGAGAGATGTCAGAAAGCCCTTCACAGGGTCGGACTTGTTCTGCCTTAGCGAATAAAATGATTATGCCACAAGCACGCAGACAGGGAACAGGGGCGGGGGCTGCCGACGCCTGTGCCCGCCGCTGGCTCGGCTGAGAAGTGTGCCCACCGCTAGGAGACAGGGTCTTGCAGTAGCCGGCTCTCGGGCGTTAATGGCTGTGGCCTCCCAGAGAACACTGGAATATTTTAGGTTTATATTTGGCAGATGGTGTGCCAAGTCGTTCCCTCATTCTGCCTATTAGATGGTTAGTTTCCTTTTTCTAGTTAAAGGATTAACTAGAATTATCAGTAATCATGAGCTTCCCCCAAGGACAGGTCAAAGGAAATTAATGGAAACTGCAGCAATAGGCACACGAATTAGTTCCACCAGAGGAACTCCTGACTGGGAGAATTACCCCTGGCACGGTGACTGCCGAGTGGAATTAGAACCCATCGTAGGAATTCCTGCAGGCCCTGGCTGGGAGGAGAGGGGAGAGGCAAATAAGAGGGAGGGAGGAGGCTGGGTAAACACTTTCCCGTGAAGATGCCAGAAACCGGGAGCTGAAGGGGGCCTTTGAAATAGTCCAGCCTGACTTCTTAATTGACAGATGAGAAAACCAGGGTCCGGAGTGGGACAGGGCCTTGCTAAGGGTCCCACAGCTATGTCACAACAAAGCTGGAGCCAGGGCCCAGGTGCTGGTCAGAGTTTCTCAACTTTGAGCTAGTGATGCCCACTGGAGATGAGACTGCAGACCTCTCGGGTTCTCAGCTTGTCCATCTAGAGAACGGAGCGTTAGCCTTAGCACATCATAACGCAATCGTCTTGTCTACACTTCTGTCTGTTTGCATGCCAGGCTGGAGGTGCATGTCTCAAGGATGGGGACATGGCTTCTTCATCTAAAAAGAGAAGGTCATCGGGGCCCTCCACGTGGCCTGACACATCGAGCACCCTCGGGGAGCTGTGCGGCATTCTGTGAAGGCCAGCTCTGGAGGTGCCGAGGCTTAGCGCCTGCAAATGCAACCTCTGTGCGTGCCGGACAGGGTGTCCTGCACAAGGTGGCCTTTTACTGCAATCAGAGCAGATGAGAAACCTGGTTCTGGGAGCTCCATCAGATATGGCAAATGCTATTTGTTCAACCCAGGCGATGGGTGTAGGGGCGTTCATTACACTATGCGTTATATCCAAAGGTATTCTTTATACTTTTCTGATAGTTTGAACATTTTCATGAAAAATAGTCAAAAAGTTTAATAGCGATCTAAAGCTTATTCCTAAAAAAGCGCATGCTCGTGAAGCTTGGTTCTGGAACAAAAGTCATGTAGTTCATTGAGGAGCTGTCTACTGTTGCTAGGGGAAGTTCCCAGTTCTACGGTGAAGTAGACTCAGCCCCTGTCCTCAAGAAACAGGCGTGGAAATGAGACTCGGGCGACATGGCCACAAAACAAGACAGATTGGGCTGCAGGGGAGACCTGTGGAGAGCTGGGGCACACGCATGTGGAAGGGAAAGTGCGGGGTGCCCGCTGTGGGGACCTGTTTTGGAAGGGGCAGGGGAGCGGTGTGTATGGTTAAGAATGCCACTGTCATCTGCAACAGCGGGATGGACCTAGAGGGTCCTATGCGGAGTGAAGTAAGTCCGTCAGAGGCAGACAAGTGCCATCTGACTTCATTTATATGTGGAATCTAAAGAACAAGGTAAACGAACAAACAAAATTGAAACAGACTCATAGATAGAGAGAACAGACTGACGGTTGCCAGAAGGGAGGGGGCTTGGGGGGGCTGGGTGAAAAAGGTGAAGGGATTAAGAAGTACAAATTGGTAGTTACCCAATAGTCGCAGAGATGTAAAGCACAGCATAGGGAATACAGTCAATAGCAGTGTAATAACTAAATATGGTGCCAGGTGGGTACTGGGAATGTGGGGGGAAACACTCTGTAAAGTAAATGGTTACCTAACCACCATGCTGTACACCTGAAACTCATATAAAATGATGTTGAATGTAAACTGTAATTGGAAAGTAAAAATTCAAAAAAGCGTGCCGCTGCCAGCCGCAGGGCACCCCCGGTCCAGGGTCATGGCTGGAGGGCATATTTTTAAGCTCTAGGCTGCCGCAAGACAGCATGGAAGAGCACCAGGTTTGGAGTGAGACAGCACTGGATTCGCATGTGAGCTCTACCAGGTTCCGGCAGTGTTCAGCAGGTAGCTTAGCCTCCCTTTTCCCATCTGTAAAGTGGGGTTAGCAAGGAGTCTCTACCTCACAGGGTTCATGCAGGTGGCTGCCGAACACAGCCTGGCAGAGCATGGGTGCTCAGTAAATGCTTCCTTACCCACCCACTCCTGCCCCTCTGCAAGGACAGCTGCATGAGGTCGGGTGCACACAGAAGAGTGTGGTCACTTGCCCAGTTGCACTGGCTCAGAGTAGACATCGAAACCATCTTCTGTGGGTTTTCACTCTGAATCCTGTGTGATCACAACCATTTCTCCCTGGGAGGCACCGTCTTGGGCAAGCGCTCAATGGGGCAGTGAGTGATTAGACTTCCTGAGTTAGCCTGGGTTCCCTAAGAGGCTGGTCTGCCATGAGGAGTCCGGCGTGCAGAGTTATTTGGGAGGTAAGCCCAGCAAACGTGGGCAGGGAAGGGACAGAAGCCAAGGAAGGGAGTGTGGATGAGCATGTTAACGGGGCAGCTGGGCAGCTGGGGCTCAGTCCCAAAGGGGAACTTGGGGACACTGTGGAACACACCTTCGTCACCCACCCTAGGGCTGAGGGAGCGAGGGTCGCTGTCCTCCAGCTCCCATCTGTCTTTGGCTGGGGTGCTCCTGCACATGGAACTCCTAGGAATTTCCCACCTGCTGCCCAGCAGGCTAAGAAGAGCCTCGGGCCCCGAGCTGCCGGCACCGGTGCTGGAAACGGTGGGATGCTCTCGGCACATTTTGAAAGGAGAACCAAAGGGCACGGATGGGGTACTAATAGCACATGTGTACCCCTTTCCATGGAATTTCTTCTCATCACAGTATTTCAGCTTGGGTTTTGATGGATTTGGGCCTCTGTTTACATGGAGTTCCTACCTATAGTTCCTCCTAGTCTTCTCAGATCTTCCCGCTCCAAATGAGGAACATGACTGAGACATGCACAATGCAAACTCCTATGGCAAAATCCTTTAAAGCAGCAACTTTTCTTACGTTTCTCTTTTCCCGTGGCTTTGGGCTAGTGGTGTGCCCTCTCTGGCCTTGGCTTCCTCATCTGTAATATTGAGAGGGTGGCTCTGCCGGCCTCAGCGTGCCCTGCCCTGTGATTCTGGGGCTGTGTGCTCCCAGCCCAAGCCCGTGGAGCCAAGTGGAGCGCGCGGCAGGCACCCAGAGGCGCTATGCACACCCCCTCCGCCCCAGCTGGGGGAGCAAGAGACCCAGCCCTCTTCCCAGAGAGCCAGAGAGGCCTATTGGGCAAGAAGCAGCCAGCAGAAGCTGAACGGAGGAGAACTGAATTTTGGGAAAGAAAGGTGAGGGCAGAAATGGTAACGGCAGACCTGTGTGGCCAGAACCCTCAGAGTCACAAAATCCATCCCACTGAAGACCACCCTTAAGCCCTTCAGATGAGAACAGAGGCAACTTTAAAAAAAAAATACATTTTTATTGACTTCAGAGAGGAAGGGAGAGGGAGAGAGAGATAGAAACATCAATGATGAGAGAGAATCATTGATTGGCTGTCTCCTGCACGCCCCCTACTGGGGACTGAGCCCACAACCCGGGCATGTGCCCTGACCGGGAATCGAACTGTGACCTCCTGGTTCATAGGTTGATGCTCAACTACTGAGCCACGTCCAGTTGGGCAACACAGGCAACTTTTTTTAAAATATATTTTTATTGATTTTTTACAGAGAGGAAGGGAAGAGGATAGAGAGTTAGAAACATCGATGAGAGAGAAACATCCATCAGCTGCCTCCTGCACGCCCCCTACTAGGGATCGAGCCTGCAAGCAAGGTACATGCCCTTGACCAGAATCGAACCCAGGACATTTCAGTCCATGGCCCCACGCTCTATCCACTGAGCCAAACCGGTCAGGGCAACACAGGTAACTTTTAAAGACCTACCAAGAACTAGCCAACCCCTGGCCCTCCCACTTAAACTACCAACCACGCCGTCCTGAAAAGTCAGAGACGGAGAGAAAGTAATTGTTCGATAGTTTCAAGCCAAATTATCCACAGCCCAGGTAAACGGACAGTCCAGGTGGCAGAGGGAATGGGTTTCGGCCAGGACCCTCCGGGAACTGCCCGTCTTCCCCAGGTAGGACCAGAAGTTGCCCAGAGCTCCAATCGCATCGTCTCCTTCCTCTGGCTGCAGGCTCGCTGGAGATGGTGAACAGCTGTTTGCTATTCTGAGTGGAGGAGCCTTTTATATACTTGACGACATATTAAATCATATCTTAATGATGACTGGGAAGACTTGTTGTTACAGCTACCGCGTGGGTAAAAAGTGATGGGTCATACGGCACTGGAGTTAATTTTATCTGGGCTACAGGCACACGGGAGAAATTGAACAGGGAGAGACTGAACAAGTAGAATAGTTTTAACACTTTGCCTCCAGGCAGAGAGACTGTTAAAATGTGAACCTTTCTTTAAAAGACTGAAATACTAGCAGCGGTCTAGTTCTGGGGGGTGGGAAGGTAGGTGGATTTTATTTCTATGTATTTCCTAAGTTCTCTACCATGAACATGAATAGGTTTTATAACCAGGAAGACATTAATGATGTATGCTTCCAAGCACATGTGCATTGTTAAAGTCGGCGGTGAGTTTATAGCTGCTGAGAGTTTCCCTCGAGCTCTTTGTGAAGTGCCGGTGAGATGAAAGGAGCATAGAGGCTAAAGGAGAAGAGGACAGGAGGAAAGGTAACAGACTCCCTAGCAAGTGCCTAACACATAGTAGGATGCAACAATGGTTTGGGGGCATGCTATTACTTGCCCAGTATATCCTAAACTCTACCAGCTTCCCTTTATCTCGAGAAAACAGTGGTTGGCAGGCAGACACAGCCTCCCCTAGGGAAACTGTACAGGGAGCAGCGTGTTGGAGCTCTGGTCATTCCTGCCACCGAGTTCATCGGTTTTCGGCTTTGGAGTGTGACTGAGCTTTGAAGGGGATACCCACATTTGCAGGAGATAGAAGGAGTTCCCCACCTGGGGATGTACACACCAAAAAACATGAATTTGGGGGGATTTTGATAATAAATTGTTAAATGGAAAAAAAGAAAGCCATAAAATACTACGTGGACTATGACCACATCTTTGAAAACACCATATTCTTAGTGATAAAGGCTTTTAAAATTTTTAAATACTTGTAAAAAAAAAAAAACAAACATATCCTCAGGTAAGGATTAAAAAATAAAATAGTTGTGTTGAGGTGGTCAAATTATTGGTAAGCTTTTCTTTTTTTTAATGTAACTGTTGGCCATTCAGGACTTTTATCTATTTTTTATGTTATTTTTTTTCTTTTAATCTTTATTGTTGAAAGTAGTACATAGGTCCTTCTTTTTCCCCATTAACCGACTTTTTTTTTTAAATGAATGTATGCCCAGAAATTTCTTTTCTTTAAAAAACAAAAAAGATTTTTTAAATTGATTTTTAGAGAGAGAGAAAGGGAGAGGGAGAGAGAGAGAGAAACATTGATGTGAGAATGAAACACAGATCAGCTGCCTCCTGCATGCCCCACACTGGGGATCGAGCCTGCAACCTGAGCATGTGCCCTGACCAGGAATCAAACCGGTGACATTTGGATGCACAGGATGATGCCCAACTAACTGAGCCACACCAGCGAGGGCCCAACATTTTATTAGGAAAATTTTCAAACACACAGCAAATTGGGAGAATTTTACAGTGACCACCCATTCACCTGCCTCTAATGCTGCTTAGTTTCTAAACCATTTTAAAATATTTTAAACTTTTGTATTATGTAATATTTGGCGCTCACATTAACATATGGAAATTGTAAGCCTAATTACAAATGAAGACCTATGAACCCATCACCCAACGGGAGAACCAGACGTCACCTTCAGTCTCACATCTTCCTGGGCGCTCTGTCCTGCTCCCACCCATTCGCCTTCCTCCAGGAGTAGCCAGATCCTGAACTGTGGGTCGGGCACTGCTCCTCCTCACCTTTCATACAGCTTTCGTGTGCATCGGCACTGGCCGGGGCAGGCTGGGTCCTGCTGCAGTAACATGCAGGCACCCTAAAAATCTCAGCGGCCTACCTCATCATCAAAGGTTTGCTTCTTGCTCAAGCAAAACCTACTACAGGTCCATCTGACTCTCCAGGACAGCTGTCCATGCAGCAACTCCACAGTCCAGGGTGCTTTGATTTTATGGTGTCACCATCTACCAGGTGTACCGGTTAATAATGCGGATTGTTTTTCAATAGATGGAGTTACACATTTGTTGATATATATGCAATTTGATATGTATGCTATTTTGTTGTATTGATAGCAAGCTTCAAAACATCATATGTCAAATTTGCTGAAGGTGTTAACATCATAAATATTTTTACACTTAAAAATGTCGAATTTCGTGCCCCCCCAAAAAAAGCATTTGCGGGAAGTTTTAATTCATTAACTTTATTTTGAAGAAAAAGTTATTGTATACTTTGGGAAGCTTATGGTGAACATGCTCCATCTCAACATACTTGTGAATGCTGGTTTAAATGTTTGAAAGTGATGATTTTGATGTGAAAGACAAAGAACGTCCAGGTCAACCGAAAAAGTTTGAGGACCAACAATTACAAGCATTATTGGATGAAGATGAGGGTCAAACTCAAAAACAACTTGCAGAAAGATTAAACGTTGCTCAGCAAACAATTTCCAATCATTTACAAGCAATGGGAAAGATTTTAAAGGAAGGAAAATGGGTGCTACATCAACTGAACGAAAGACAAATGGAAAACCGAAAAGTCATCAGTAAAATGTTGCTTCAATGGCATGAAAGTCTTTTTGCATCGAATTGTGCCTGGCGAGGAAAAGTGGATTTATTTTGAGAATCCCAAATGCACAAAATCATGAGTTGATCCAGGTCAACCATCAACATCGACTGCAAGGCCAAACCGCTTCGGAAAGAAGACAATGCTCTGCGTTTGGTGAGATCAGGAAGATGTCATGTATTGTGAGCTTCTAAAATCAGGTGAAACCGTTAATACTGATCACTACCGACAACAAATAATCAGTTTGAACCACACTTTGATCATAAAACAACCAGAATGTTCCAGAAGTAATTTTGCTTCATGATGACGCACCATCACACACTTCAAAACCAGTTAAAGACACGTTAAAAGATCTTGCCTGGGAAGTATTAACCCACCCGCCGTATTCACCAGACCTTGCTCCTTCAGATTACCACTGTTCCGATCAATGGCACACGCACTTTCTGAGCAGCACTTCAAAACATACGAAGAAGTGGAAAATTGGGTCTCTGAATGGTTTGCCTCAAAACAAGAAAAGTTCTATTGGGACGGTATCCACAAATTACCTGAAAGATGGGGGAAATGTGTAGCTAGCGATGGACATTACTTTGAATGAAGCACTTTTGATGTTTCTCTTGAAATTATGGTGTTTTCTTTTATTACAAAATCCGCATTATTAACCGGTACACCTGGCAAGCATAAGGCCTCCCAACATCACGTTACAGGCAGGAGTGGCCCAGGCCCCTTTTACTCACAGTCTGTTGGCAGAACTAGTCACCTGGCCTCACTCACTGCAAAGGGATCCTTCCATCTGCCCAGGAGGAGAGGAGAACGGGATAGGAGTGAGCACTAGGAATCTCCTATGTTACCCCCAAGCAACATAGGGTTAGCTTTTGCTCTGGCTCTTTTAGTTTGTGAGCTTTACTTAAAATATATATATGGCATACAGTGCTCTGCAACCTGCTTTTTCTCACTCACTCACAGCCATGTCGCTCAGATTTCTCCATGTTATTGTAAGTAACTGTATTTTCACTCATTTTTACTATTATATAATTGTGTGGGTGACATGTCTCAATGTTGCGTCTGTTCTCCAATTGAGGGCCATTGGTGTTTCCGGGCTTTTCCTATGACCAGCAGGGCTATCAGGTACAGGTATGCTGGTGCGCGTGTCCAGGAGTCTCTCCAGGGCACTGGTTGTTCAGATTCTTTAAAGCTGCATTTTTTATTGAGAGAGCAAAGAAACAAAGAAAGAAGCCAAAAGTGGCAAGTGTTGAGTTGGCATTTTTTCGTTTCGCAAAGGAAAGTTGGGACACAGGATTATAAGAAAGAAAAGGCAAATGAAAGCCGGCAAATGCCAGGGTGCAGAAAGATCACAGGTTTGCATGCTATTCTTCAACCAGGCGCGGGTTGGACTGAAGAGGAAAGTCGGAGATTAAATGTTTTTGCATAAAACTGCACATCTGCAAAGAAGAAACCAACGATGAACCCAAGTAGCTGTTTCTTTCACAGAGTTTGTAGTTTCTAAGGCAATGTTTCTCAGTGTCCAGATATCACCATTTCAAGAGACAACCTGGCTCTCAGACCATTTCAATGCAAAGTTCATTTTCACTTGCTTCCATTTTGAAAAATAAATAAATGCCATACTGTGATCATTTTTTCCTTTTTTGCTGGAGGGAGGCATGTCTTGGAATCAAAGAAATAATGACAAGGTATTTCAACTCCCCAAAGATCGGTAATCACCAGCATATGGCCCTGGAAGGAAATGCACGAAGCAGGGGAAATAAGGCTGTTGGCGGCAGAGCCTGACCTGGGCTAACGAAGGAATAATGTTAATCGTGTCATTTATCCTACTGGTTCCTACTAGGATTCCTCACGTTAGCTTTGACCAGAAGCAAGAAAGTGTGGCCTTGATGAAAGGTGTTTGTATTACATTCAACGTCTTGGGGCAAGAGAGGGAATCTGGTAACCCACCTCTTGACGGGTCAAGAAAAAAAATCGAGAGATGGTCCAAAACAGCTGTGGAGTAGGTTGACTCATGGGAAAATTGGATGAAATGCTTGGAGAGGCCTGGGGACCTGTCCTCCCTGGTATTGCTGATAAGAAGAGTGGATCTTAGCACTGACCTAGAAGACAGGACCAGGATGTGCAGTCAGCCTCTGACCAAGGGCATCCAGGGGGTGGGGCTCCTTCCCGCGGTACCGTAAAGAAGGCCAGCTGTCCATGAATGAGCAGGAGCCACGGCTTGTAATTCAGTAATCAAAGGACGGGGCTTAATCAAAGTGAAACAAGAGTAGATGCATTGCTCATTTTTGCTGTCATTAACGGGGTGCTTCCAGGTCTCCTCACTTCTCAGAGCAAGCTAGTCAGGTAGGCGGGGTTATCACTCAGGCTTCTTGGCAGCCGGTGACAGAAACCAACTCTGGGTGGTCTCAGCAGAGAAGCAGTTTACCAGGAGGATACTGGGCATCTCAGAGAATCACAGGGAATGTCCAGAAGATGGGCAGCGGTCGCGGGAAGCCAGGACACGAGTTCAAGTCACAAGCAGCTAATGCCATCGCTCAATGGGCCGCACGCCTGCTGCCCCTGCCACCCCTGCAGCTGCTGCTGCTAAAAACTCCTCCCCCATCCCTGTCTCTGCAGCCCGTGTCCCAGATTCAGAGTCCTGGGCAGGAAGGCTTCGTTGAGCCCGGGGTTGGTGCCAGTGTCCTGGGCCAGCAGGTGGAGGGGGAGGCTGCAGCCCAGCCAGCAGGGAAAGGAAGCATCTGCTTTCAGGCTTTGTTACTTTGAAGCCCTGCTTCCCCCTCCCTCCTCCCTGCCCCCCAGACCCATATGGGTCAAAGTTCCCCGACCCAGGACCTGGAGGGAACTCCATAGGAAGCACCTTCAGACGCTGGGCAAAGGCAAAAAACTGCTAAGTGTCCTCTAAGGTATTGTTGTCCCCATTTATGGATGAGGCGGTCTCATATTTCCCGCCTGGTGCTTGACCCCTCACGATTTACACCTGCCTTAGGCTGGCTCTGGAAAAGGAGGAACTAAGATGCTCCCAAATTCACATGAAGCGGTGTGTAAACTCTAACAGCTAGCATTTTATGATGCTTCACACAGTGCATTAGCCCATTTGTCTTCGTTCATCTTTACCCGAGATAATCCTTGCCTGGGCCCTAACAGGTAAAGAGGGCAGGCCTTCTTGTCATCCTACTTGTCACCTCCAAACCGAGTAGAGGTTGAAACTAGATATTTCACCACAGTTTTCATGTTGTGATTAAGTAATTGGGTGATTTTCTTACTTGGTTTAATGCTCCATTTAATTCTTTGAAAGGTTATTAAAGCAGGACTTCTCCCATTTTAATGTGCACAGGGTTCACCCAGGGATCTTTTTTAAATGCAGATTCTGACTCTGGAGTGGGGTCCCAGCCCCATTTCTAACCAGTTCCCAGGGGACACTGGTGCTGCCCGGCCAACAACTGAATTTTGAACAGCAAAGATTTCGAGGATTAAGAGTAGTAAGTGTCCATCTATAGCACACAACTGCAATATCTCAATCACTTAATGAATTGCTTGTGATATAATTGAGATTTTTTTTAGTTCTTCCCTGTTTTGATCTTTTGTGTTAGCTCTTCAGTTTAAAGGTTTGAGGAGAAAGGTGTGGTGCAGATGACTTGCTTCTTGTTTAACTCTTGTCCTGCTCTAGAAAGAGGCCGTGCAGACGGTAACAGCTCACGGGACCAGGAGTGGCCAGGTTTGAAAGGCAGCCCCCTGCTCAGAATCTGCGGGTGGGTCGGTCGTTAGAGCAGGAATTTCACAGATAGTCTATGTCAGCAGGCAACCAGAGAAATTCAGAATCAATTCTCTCATTTCAAAAGTAAGCTCTCCTAAAAAGTTTATAAATACCCAATAGCCCTGCTTGGAGAAACACAAATAGAAGAGAAGAAAAACAAGACAAAACCAACGGAGGGGGGGGGGTCTTCTCTCAGTGAGAAATGCGAGCCCCACGCAACTCTGAGGGCCCCCCATCTGGCTTGCACAAGCAGCTGAGCCAAAGGCCAGCATCTTACTGGCCCAGGTCACAGACAGCCCTGCAGAAAGAAGGGACGTGGACAGACAGACGGGAGGACAGTTCAACAGGAGATGAAAACAACTGCGAAACAGAAAGAAAACAAAAGAGGGTAATAAAAGCAACCGTCTCCTCATGAAAGCAAACAAAGACAAAAGCAAAAAAGAAGAAAAGGGAAACCAGATGCAGGGTTTGCTGAAACCCCAGCAGCAGGGGCGGAGTGGGGGTGCTGGAGCAGATGAAGGCTCTGGGAAGCGAGGAGAGAGCAAACCCGGGGCCTGGAGGGGACGTCAGGGCAGGCGAGCGGCACAGGGCCTGAGTTGTGAATAGCGATTGTGATTGGCACCAACCAGCCCTCGACAGTTATGCTTGGGGACAATTATTAGAAAGCTATTTCCGTGGTTTCCTTTGTCTCTCTGAGCCATCATCTGTTCGTGTGTTTTGGAGCCCGAGAAAACAACACTGATTTCACCCAAAACCCTTGAGCCTTTAAAAATAAGAAAAGAAAACAGCCCTCTAAAGCGTCCGCAAGTTGTTTCAGTCCTTTTTCAAAATACGTATTTCTTTCCAAAAGGATATTACTCAGCAGTTTGGTTTCTTTCTCTCCTCTCTCCAACTCGATGGCCTCGTGTTTGCACATCAAAGTAAGAAAACACGAGTGGAATATTTTTAAGTCCCTAAATTGTAGGCTTGGAGGGTGGAGAGCATGCTGTCCATCTCAGAAAGGTTATCCCTTCCCCGCAAACTCCAGACTCCTCAAAGCACCTCTCCGCCCAGCTGGCATGGTGCAGTGGTTGAGCATCAACCTATGAACCAGGAGTTCATGGTTGGATTTCCAGTCAGGGCACATGCCGGGGTTGCAGGCTTGATCCCTGGTAGGGGGCATGCAGGAGGCAGCTGATCAAAGATTCTCGGTCATCGTTGATGTTTCTATCTCTCCCCCCCTCTCCCTTCCTCTCTGAAATCAATAAAAATAAATAAGGTAGAT
Source organism: Eptesicus fuscus (assembly GCF_027574615.1). Taxonomy (NCBI): domain Eukaryota; kingdom Metazoa; phylum Chordata; class Mammalia; order Chiroptera; family Vespertilionidae; genus Eptesicus; species Eptesicus fuscus. The sequence continues at coordinate 14,238,684 of NC_072482.1, read as the reverse complement.
TTTTGCTCCCATCTACCTCATCCACAAACCCTGTAAACCCCACTGATGTTTTTCATATTTAATAGCTCCCAGACTCTGCCTGTTGGTCAATACTGATGGGTGTTATTGTTCTAGATCCTTCTTCAAACGAAACTTCAGCCTCCTGCCTCAAGGTGTCCAGAGAGCAGGCCTCCAGTGAAGCCTGTGTGGGTGTCATTCATGAGCTTCCCTCACACACTCTGTTTGTGTTTCTCCAAGCGGGGAAATGGGGTATTTATAAATTTTTCAGTGGGTCTGCTCACAGCACTATTCCCACCTACCTGTGTATACCTGCCTCTTATTCAAACCCTGTGCATGACAGGGCACAGGGCATGCGTAGTCCCTGCTCCTGAGAGTTCTCGCATGTTTAGTGGAGAGGTGAGATACGACGCAGACAGGCACCAAGTCCTGGTGTCACATGGTGATGGGAGGTACTCTATGGCAGGACGTTAGGAGGCAGCTGTCTCCGCCAGCCATTTGGCCCCAGCTCCCAAGACCCTGCCCCCTGGCGGTGAGGCCCAGGAGCCTCTGGCTTTGGGAAAGACCAGAGCTTACCTCCCGTGAGAAACACCAGCCCTCGACAGTTATGCTTGGGGACAATTATTAGAAAGCTATTTCCGTGGTTTCCTTTGTCTCTCTGAGCCATCATCTGTCCATGTGTTTTGGTCTCCATCCTGTGCTGTGGTCTCCACACTCCGATTTGAGGTCTTGTGCCTATATTGCTAGGACTGCCTGCTGTGTGCTTGTACATGCCCAGCCCTACCTCTGGCCCTCCGCATAGGAGGCAGGCCTGGCAGGGGTCTTTCTGTGTGTGCCCCCTCACCCCAATATTTGATCTTTTCTAGGGGGATCACGAGGAAGCGGAGGAAGAGGGACTGCAGAATTGGCTGGACCTCCAGGGGAGCTGTCGGGTGTGGTTATGACATGTGCTCCGGCTTTTTCTTGTCTGCAGTCACCTCAGTCCGTGGAATGGCATGGTCTCTACAGGCACACGTGCAGAGGCGTGGCCGACCCATGTCCACCCTGCCTGCCCAGCACCCACATCCTGCAGGACTCCCAGCGTGCCCCCCCTCCCTACACATGTCTCCTTTCCAACAATGGCCACAGGCCAAACCTGGCCTGCCATCCCTTCTTTGAAATAAAGTTTTATCGGAACACAGCCATGTCCATCCATTTGCATCTTGTCTAGGGTTCTTTTGTGCTACGAGGGCAGAGCTGAGTAGTCGCAGCAGAGACTAGAATGTTTTCCATCTGCCCCTTTATGGGAAGAGCTGACCGCGTCCTGCCATAGAGTATCTCCCATCACAATGTGACACCAGGACTTCGTGCCTGTCTGCGTCGTATCTCACCTCTCCACTAAACACGCGAGAACTCTTAGGAGCAGGGCCTGTGCATGCCCTGTGCCCCGTCATGTCCCCTTGCTGCTTGGCACAATGCCACTAATCACGAACACTCATCAATGATTAAGGAGCTGTGTCAGAATGCTTCCCCTCCGGGAACAAAAACTCTCTCAGACTCACTTAAATAATCATGGCCTTCATGGAAGTCCAGAGGCAGGGCAGGGGTCGGCGTTGGGAGATTCAGCCACTCAGCCCATCAGCAGCTGTGCTGGCTTCATCCTGATGCCGGTTCCTCTCGTGGCCGCCTCCTGGGAGAAGCACATGGGCCTGGCTGCTCCTTCCCAGGAGCCTGAGCCAGGCTCCCCACGGACTCACCCGCCCACATTGGTTGACACCTGCCTGGCACTGAGCCAGTCGCTGGCATGGGAGTGGAGGTGGCACGGCTGACTTGGGCTGCTTAATCATCTGGGGTGTCAACCACAATGTTCCTGCAACTGGAACCCACAAAAATCATCTTGTCACCTCTCCGTATACTGTTTGACATATTTCAAAACAATAGCCACGTTGGAATTTAAGCACTGAGGACGGTGGTGTGTTCCAAGTGTCACCTGTTCCTCGTGGCTTTATTGAAACCCTTGTGCTGTGATCCCGGGCACACACCGGCCCTGTAATTTCTGGAATTACACCTAAAATGACCCCAAAACATAAATTCTCCCTATGCTGCACATTTATATTCCAACCCAAAAATATCTAAACCAATAGACTCTAGAACTTTTAATTTACTAAACCACAGAAATTTCCCCTAAGACTTTCATTTCTAGAACATGAAAACAGAAGCCGTCTCCCCCACAGCCCCACACGCCAGCTAATTGGAATCCCAGAGGACCCCGCGCACCACTTAAGGTCATAGAAAAATACCTGATACGTCTCCGAATGAGATGTTCCGCCTGCTTTAACTCTCTGCTAACCAGCTCGGATGTTTCCCAGAGGTTGCTGGGAAGTTATTTCATTCCTAGAGGGGGGAAAAAAATAGAAGAAGAAAAACACCAAACAGAATAAAACAAATAATTCCTTCCCTTTGCCCCATTGCACAACGACAGGAAGGAACAAGGGGACATGGCTTTAAACTGCTGCCATGATTTCCGATTCGTGCCAAGAAAGCTGTGGATGCCTGTGATCACTCTATCAGTACAAAGCCGGGGGGCAGGGGCGGGGAGGGGGGCGGCAGGGCCTGACTGAGCATTTCCGTCCAGGAACAGCCCTCACCCACAAATAGCAAGCCTGTGATACGTAACTGTGCAGCCCTTGCCAGAGTGTGTTACACAAGTGACAATGCTCATTGCAGTGCTGTTTACGATGGCCAAGATACGGAAGCAACCCAAGCGCCCAGCGATAGACAAGTGGATAAAAAAGCTGTGGCACATACCTACGATGGAATATTACTTGGCCATAAAAAAGAATGAAATGTTACCACTTGCGAAAGCCTGGATGGACCTAGTGGGTATTATCCTAAGTGAAATAAGTCACAGAAAGACAAATACCATAGGATTTCATGTATATGTGGAACCTAAACAATAATATAAATGAACAACCAGGACAGAAACAGACTCATTGACACAGAGAACAGACTGAGGGTTGCCAGAGGGGAGGGGAGCTGGGGACATGGGTGAAAAAGGTAAAGGGATAGAGAAGTACAGACTGGTAGGTACAGAATAGTCACAGGATGTAAAGTACAGCACAGGGAATATAGTCAATAATATTGTAATACCTCTGCATGATGCCAGGTGGGTACTGGAAATACTAGAGGAAAGACTTTTTAAAGTACATGATTGTCTAAGCACTATGCTGTACACCTGAAACGAATACAAAATAATATTGAATGTAAAAATATATATACATACTTTTGGGGGGGGAAATCTACCTAGGAGCTGCCGTCACCCATCTCACCAGCTTTAGGGCGGGGGGCCACCCTGACAGGCCAGGCTGAGCCATATTTCCTCCTTAGCGTCGGTGGGGTCGGCGCGTGCAGGAAGGGAGAGCTGAGCTGCGCTGGTCCGTGTAATAACATGTCAGTGGCTGGGCCCAGTGAATTATAGGTCGGGGACCCGACAATGGTCTTCTCATGGAGGAAGGGCATGAACCTGCCTCTGAGAGTCCTTCCCCCTCTCCCAGCGAAGCCGTATATCTCCTGCACCCAGTGAGGCCCGGCTCGATGAGGGAGAAGAGTGCTATTAAACGATGTCACTTTGATATAAGGGCCTCTGTCTAGGAATTCGGCGTTGAATCATGGCGTGCTTGGCTTGAACAATGCTGAGGGGGCCCCGTGTCCCCTGGGCGGGTCAGCCCAGGTCCGGACTTCCCCGCAATGATGACAGTGCTGCTGACGTGAATAATAAGTGTGATTTACTCATTATTCCAGGCAGGAGTGGCTTGTGGGGCTGACGACCTGCAAATGGCAAAGCGGAAAGTTGACGGGGCTGATTTAGGGAGAAATTGAAGGGCCACCTTTCTGCACAGAAGACAGTTCAATGCCTCCTGAGGCGAGGTCTTGTTCCTCTCGGGCCGGCGTGCACCTCGCAGAGCCTGCCCTGCCTAGAGAGGAAGGAGGCAGGAGGTCCACAGCACTCCCCCGAGTCCCCAGCACTGATGTCAATATCTCTCTCGGGAAGTCCCCATCGCTGCCACCCCCTCCCACTGCACCCCTGCCCTCACTGCTCTGTCACTCCTGTTACCACTCTCGTCACCACCCGCATTGTCCACGCCTTCACCTGCAACTCTAGGGACAAATGTTATACATCACTCTTTCCCTTCCTCCTCCCCAGGGCCCTGAGGCACAGGATCAGGGGAAAGGCATGAGGTTTGGCTTCAAACAGCCTTGAGTTCAAAACCAGGCTTCGCTTCTTACTAGCTGTGTGACCTCGAGCAACTGTCATGCCCTCTCTGAGCCTCATCCATAAAATAAGAACATGAAGGCTGCCTCCTATGTGGTAGACACACAGATGCGCCACCCAGGTTCCCTTCAAGGACATATCCCTGCCCTGGTCTGTGGGTGCAGTCAGCAGGCAGCCTCCAGCAGCTGGCTTCTCAAGATCTGGCTCAGCTGCAGAGAACTGCCTCCTTCCCCAAGGTCACCCCCTCCCCCAAGGTCACAGCCTGCATTGGATTACAAAGCCAGGTGGCGGTGTATAACCCGGCCATTTCAGCCCAACACTGGACATGTTGGTGGGCAAACCTTGCTCTGTGCTCCCCACCACTCCTGGGTCACAGCCCAACGTCACCCTCAGCACATCGGCTTCCTCCACACCCTTCCCAGGTGTTAATCCTGATAAACGCCTGTGCCCCGAACTCCACCTCAGCATTCACTTCTGAGAAACCAACCCTCGCAGAGATCGTGAGAATTACCATTTCTGACCCAAAAGCATCGGAGGCGCTCAGAGACCTCGCTCCCTCCTTGCCCAGCAATGAGAGTGAACGGAAGGCTCCGTGGAGGCACTTTGTGCTGAATCTCTCTCCCGGGGGAGGAGAGCCCGAGAACACCACATGCCGAGTTCCCCGAGAGGCCAGGCAGGAGGCACCCGGCCCTGTGATTAAAGAGACAGAAGTGGATTCAGATGGCCAGGAAGTATCGGAACTCAGCACGGCGAGGAGTAGCCAGGGATGAGTGGAAATCTATACGCGGAGTTAATGTTTTCCAGCTCCGCCAGGCGCTGCGGCCCTGCAGGCTTCTGCTGTCTGCCCAGGAGTGGAGGGCCGCTCCGCTTTGAGGAGTTTTTCCTATAAAAATAGCCCCCTGGCTATTAGTCTTTGCAGTGTGAAGTGGAAAATTACCTGGATGAGGTTTCACATGAAGCAGCAAGTTGTTGGAAACGGGTGGAGGGACTCTTGAGCAGAGAACAAGAGATGAAGCAAGTTCTTGGGTTGCAGAACTAAGGGGAGGAGAGCAAAAAATAGGGGGTGTGCATCTGGCCTCGGGGGCCTGGTGCCCAAGTCTCCTTTGCACGAGAATCTGAGGTTTGACGGGCAAAAAGCCCCTTTGCCTACCTTTTAAAATCCCTTCACCTGCCCTCACACCAACTCTCCAACCTGAACACCTGGGGGGTGGTTTCTGTCAGGGGCCTAATGCAGTACGAGTGGCCCAGGGAGAAAGCACAGCGGTTAGGAGCACAGTGTTCAGACCAGAGTAGCTGTGCAACCTAAGGCATGTTATTTAACCTCTCTGGGCCTCAACTAGCTATTAGTGTCTTTATTACCATGTGATTTCTTACAATCTCTGGGCAAAAGGATGAACATACCTTGAAACCAAAGCAAATCATGTGCTCCGCCTACTGGGGTTCACGAGAACCAGGACAGGCTGGGCTGGCGCAATCAAGGTGGACTTCATGCAGGAGGTGGCATCTGAGTAGGACCTTGAAGGGCAGGCTTTGGATGGGCCTGGGAAAGAGAGAAAGCAGGGGGCATAAAATATTCAGATGAAACCACAAAGGCAGGAATGGTTGTGGGGTGCTTGTGGGAGAGAGGAGTCGGGGCCCCACATGGATGCCGCATCTCCTTGCTGGCCCTGAGAACTCAAAGCTGAGTGATACGTGGTCCGGAGGAGCAAGAGACGTGAACAGTCCCGGGGAATCAGGGTCCAGTCAGGGAAGCAGAGACCCCCGGAGGACAGTGAGGCCACCTGATTGGCAACATCAGGAACCAGAGCCGCCCAGGGGTGCTGAGGCCGTGGAGGAACTTTGGGCTCCACCAGAAAAGAGGGTAAGAAATGCCTGGCTCCTCCCCTCCACTCCCTCCAACCACCTACCATTGCCCCCGCAACAGACTTCACCAGAAGCCATAACTGGTGAGGGGGCCTGGGAAACGTTGACTGCAGCGATGAGCCCCCTGAAGTCTGGGACAGAACAGATAAAGGCACAGACGACACAGTGATGCCCATGACAGAAATAGTCACAGATGCCACAAGAGTGGTCGTCAGGCTGCCTCCCAGGGCTGGGGGTCAGTGAGGGCTTCTCAGAGGAGGCAACAGCTGAGACCAAGCTGCCCGAGGAGGGGGGACAAGGAGAAGAGAGGGAGGCTCTGTGCCGGGCCGAGGAGCAGCGCGTGAGGGCCTAGACGTGAGCAGGCCTGGTGCCTTTAACCCAACGTGCCAGGCAGGGCGTGGTCCCTGGGGAGGTGGGGAGGCAGGGTGGGGTCCGGCGCAGGGAATCTTCCTGTGGCATCGAGCCCCCAACCCGAAGGCTCCTGGGAGCCTCAGAAAGTCTAAAGCAAGAGCGACTCAGGGGTGCCTGTGTGTGCAGCACACTCTGGCCACACTGAGAGGCCGGGATCTGGAGGGGGCGGGCTGAAGGGGGCGGGGCCAGGGCCCAGCTAAGGTGCTGCAGTGGGAGTGGGAAGGGAAGGGAACTTGCACAGACGTTTCCAGGGGGAAGTGACAGGGCGTGAGGGGCGACTGGATGGGAGTGAGGCAGGTGGCATGGCCGGGTGACACCCAGGTTTCTGGCCTGAGCTTCCAGAAGCTCCAGCCTCCCACAGCACCTGCTCAACCTTCACGAAACACGAAGTCTGTTGGAGTTGTAATGCCCACGTTCCAGAAGAGAAACACGGCTCGGGAAGGCGGGCTTGCCTGCCGGGTTCACCAGCGAGTCCCATGCCCGCGGCTCTGCACGGGCCTCTTCACCTGGGCTCCCTGCGTGCGGAAGGCACACCGTCCTCCTTACTAGGCCCCTTCCGAAGGCTAGCATTTGGCGCCACACGCTGTTCGGGGCGCCTGGGACGTTGTCAGCTGTGGACACCCTCCTACTGCCACCCCACGGGTCAGTCCCTACAGTGATCCCAGGTGCTGCTCGCGCTCCTCGGGGTGCATCAGGGCCTGCTGCGAGGCTCCTCACTGCGGTGTTAGGATGAAGCATGCGTAGCGCTCTAGCTCAGCTTTTATAACTCTTCCCATGTCACTGGTGTCCTTGCCATCTTTCGTTTTTATCTCACACGTTTGAAAGCAGTGCTCTCAAAAGGTCCACAGGATTGTCCTTCACCAGACAAAGAGAAACCTGCTCTTAAAAAAATGGGCCCTTTGCACTGCTCAGGGTTCTTTAGCTAACGGCCCATCAAGGCCGGGAGGACGTTAGTGCCCGGGGGAGCCCTAATGCCTGTAGGTGCTCCGGAGAGAAGGGAGGACTTTCTCATTTTCCCTCAATTAACACCACATGGATATGCCCGCCCGCCCGCTCCGGCCCTTGGTTTCTCAGCACAGCCCCTAATTAAATCATATTTGTCTTTGTCAGGCCATGGGTCCCAGACTGCGGCTCAGACACCATGGCCACGGAACACCGGGGCCCCTAAGTGCACGACTAACCCCCCACAACAGCCAGGTGGGCTGGGAAGGTGGAGGAAACCAAGACTGGAGCGGCTTTGAGATGTGCCAAGGTCAGAACCAGGTGGGGGACTTTCGCCCAGGGCTCCCCTAGGATGTGACGAGCAGGCCAATCTGGGCTCCCCCTGACCTAGGGTGCTCCCGCCACCACCCGGCTTGCCCACGAGGACCCGAAGCCCCTCCAGGCGCCAGCCCTGAGCGACCTGCACAGCCACAGCGCATTCCTCATGGCGGCAACCCCAGCTTTTCCCTGGCCGAGGCCGAGGGGCTGTACAGGGACTCCCCCAGAACCATGCATCTTTGTCCACAGCCTGTTTCCCTGCAGAAGGAAACGCTCATACAGGCTGAGCCCACATTCCGTCACCATTGCTCCAGCCCTGCATGGCCTGAAGCCACTCCGCCCGAGGACCCATAAGCAACCCCCTCCTCCTTCTCCAGATCACTCCCAAACCCCAGAGGGTTCCCTGGGGTCCAAGGCCCAGAAAAGAAAATGATTTTGAAATTACAGGGTCAGAGGCCAAAACAAAGGCAGTGCCTCACAGGCTGAGTGGACGGCCCAGAGGAAGGAGCGGGGTCGTGGGGTGGGAGCAGCAGGGGGGGTGGGGAAGGGCAGGTGCTCTGCACGCGTTGCAGGGGTGGGGACACCTGGGTGAAGCACGCGTGCATCTGCAGACCCTCTCCTGGGTGCGGTGCTGGAGACATTCACACGGCTGTGGCATCATGATCTCTGCCCAGCCATGGCTGGCAGGCCCACAGCCCGGCCACAGATGCTGAAATCCAAGCATGTGCAACATGTGGAGGAGCAGAGCAGGGAGTGGCGCATGCTCCGGGGTGCTCGGACCCCCCCCCGCTCCCCATGGTGGGCACTGCCAGGTCCCATCCACATCCCCCTTCAAGGAAGGCCTGTAGTAACAGCCTCCCTGGCTCTCCCTCAGGTCCCGCAGCTGGGCTCCCCCTTCCATCCATCGTTGCCACCCTGGTTATCTCCCCAGAAGACAAACCCGATATTGATGTTCACTGCTTAAAACCCTTCCAAACCTCCCTATTGTCCAAAAACTCGAGTCCAAACAAAGCTCTCGCGGTCTGGCCCTGCCTGCCTTTCTGGGAACATCTCCCCGATTATCTCACAATTTCCCGGACAGGCCTCCAGCAGGCCTCCTTCCGCTGTGCATCTGTAACAAAGCCCATATTCAGGGTGGGAGCCCTGCCACTTCTCAGCGTTCCACTTGACATCGGACGCTCTCTCTGATTCTGCACTCTTCCCCTCGTCGGCACATGCCTCTGTCACAGCGCTGTGGGGAGAGCAAATCACACTCCGTGCACAAGTGCTGACGGGCAGGAAGTGCTCGGCTCCTCTCCTTTTTAGCTCTTTACTTCCCATACGAGGGTTTTCTGCCATCCCAGGCTGCCGAGGAAGAAGCTGAGACCCCGGGAAAGCTGAGTTTGACAGTATGGAGACTGCGTAGCCAGGCTCCAGGCCTACCCACTCTGCCCATGGGGACCCCGCCCTCGCTGCCTGGGCCAGAGGTCAGGGCTCAGAGGTTCCGGAACACTCAGTTTGGGAGGAGAACAGTCACACCCCAGGAGTTGCTTCTGGCCTAGTGTGTAGCACAAAAGGGTGCAAAGATGGTCACCAAATAGTCGCAGGGATGTAAAGCACAGCGTAAGAAATAGAGTCAAGAATACTGTAATAACTATGCATGGTGCCGGGTGGGTACTGGAAAATGGGGGGAGGGGGCACTGTGTAAAGTATATGATTGTCTAGTCACTATGCTGTACACCTGAAATGAATGCAAAATAATACTGCGTGGAAACCGTAATTGGGGGGGCGGATAGGAAGGTTTGTGAGCACAGGTATTCAGAGCATAGTGAAAGTTGAACCAGAGGAGGGGGCGGAGGGAGGGGAGGGGATGGGAGGGTTTGGGGGGCGCTCCTGCCACTGCCTATCAGCAAGTCTGGGAGTCAAGGAACATGAGGGCCCCAGGATGAGAAAGAACAAGGGGAGAAATTAGAGGCAAAATGTGAAGTTAATAAAAATACTTTTTCAATCAAACTCCAAAAGCAGCTGCAGCCCCGTACCGGCCGCCAAAGCGGCTTTCTGATTTTTCACTTGGCTTAATTATCTGATGGTTTGCAGGACTCCCTGCTGCTTGAGGACTTGCACATTTTTTGGTTTCCTCCCTCCCCACCCCCACCTTCCAGCTCTTTTCTGGTCTTCCCTCTCTGAAGTCCACCTCCCCTCGAGACCAGCCTCACCCGTCTCCCTTTGTCCAGGGGATGCTGAGTCATCGACGGGAATTTTCTGGACCCCAATCTGTTCTCGTTGATCAGGTGCCTCCAGGGAACACAAAGAATTCGGGATCCGGGCCCTGTCTCTCTAAGGTTGTGGTGAAGGTGGGCGGCTATTTGCTCGTTCACACACCAGGTACAGAAGGAACGTGTCTCGGGAACCAGCTGTGTGGTGGGGGCTCGATGCATCCTGAGGGGCAGAGGGACATCCCCAACTCTGACTGGAGCGTGGGTGCCCTCCCGGCGGCTCTGGGTGCTGTGGGATGTGCAGGCCAGTGAGGAATGGCAGGGGCTGCACTTGTTCCCGGGAGACGGAGCAGCTCTCATAAAGATGCATGTTCGTGGGCTGGTGGTCAGAGAAGCAAGCGGCCAGGGCAAAGAGACCGTTAGCCAGCCTGCCCTTCTAAAGGAGCCACGGCCCTGGGCTGGAAATGGAGGTGGGGCTTGCGAAGGAATATGGGTGTTGACCCTACGGGCCGTGGGAATAACATGGTGCCTTGGGGTGGAAGCAGAGCCTGAGATGAGGGTTTGGGTACAAATGGTTTACTGGGGAGGTGGCCCCCAGAAAGCACGGATAAAGGAGTAGGGAAGTGAGACACGGAAGGGAAGGAGGCCCATTTGGGGTGCAGTCTATGCGCAGGTTATCACTGAGGGCACCAGGGACTCCATGCCACTGGGACCTCTGAGAACCTGAGGGGGCCATGCCTCAGAGCTGTCCCACCTAAGAGGCGGGAGCTGGGGCATTTACACGCCACTGGCATCCCTGAAGTGTAAGTGCCGGTCATTTCCAGCTAAGTCCCCAGGGGGAGTCACAGGTGCTGCGGAAGGCGGCCACCACCAGCGTGCGGGAATGGTGAGTGCCAGGGGCTGTGGGCAAGACACCCCCTGTGTCCCCTACAGATGCGACCAAGTGGAAATCCAGCTCCTTTTACCACCTATAGCGCCCACGTGTCCCATGAGCGCTGTAGTGAGAGGGCTGGGGCTGGGGGTGACTGAGGAAATGCATAGAATTCGGAGATTCGGGAAGGAAGAGGGGAAATTCCACACAAGAATGAAAGTCATTTTTTAAAAGGCTTGGACCAATGGTAGGATGTGCAAGATTGTCACAGAAAAGACCACCTGTGGTTCATGCAAAGTGGGAGGGAGGGCTGGGTGAGAGGGATGCTGCCAGATGCCCCCAGGCTTTGCTCTGTGGACCCAGACACTGTTCCTGAGGCTGAGAAAGGCCAGGGCTCCCCCACCCCTGGAGGGCCCAGCCCCCCGCCCGCTCTGGGCTGCCTGCTGGATAAGGAGGTTGTGCGTGAGAAAACTGGGTGAGTGGCTTTCTCCCCTCACCCCCCCAGCCCCTTGCCGGGTCCCTCCGTGACATCGATGATGCCTTTAGAAGCCAAGGGAACCAAAACCCCTGACCGCAGTTGCTTCAATAAGATTCACAATCTCTCCTGACAAGAGGTCTGGAGGCGGGCGGCCCTATGTGGGCTCATTCAGCCCCTCAGTGATGTCAAGGGGTTTGGGGGTACATCTTGGCTTTTCTTGGTGGTCATAGATGCTGTCACAGGCCAGACATTCCACCTTCACACAGCGTGCTGAGGCGGCTGCAGGGGAGAAGGGCGTTTCTCCTCTCCTCTTATGAGGGAAGGAGGGATGGTACGCTCCCCTACATCCTCTCAGCCAGACTGATCACACGCCCACACCCACTCCTGAGTAAAATGGGGTTCTGCAGCAGGAGGGGGTGCCTGCTGGCACTCTGACTGCAGAGTTCCCTCACGCCGCGGTTTGAGGGTGCGCACCTGACCCAGTCAGGCAGGGTGAGAGGAAACAGCTCCAAATACTGGCCTCGGGGCTGCTCCGTCTCCCCACATCGTCCTCTCCTCCCCACTCCCCATGGAAACCTGCTCGTGGGAAGACCCTAAGAGCCCGTTCACTAAGGTGGAAAGAATCATGTCAAACTGTTACTCCTGCCCATCACGGGACTTGCGTTTTCACAGAAAACAAGAATCTTTAAGCCAGACATTTCCAATTAAGCTTTCAGGGAGGCCCTTCGTTTCCTCCTAAAACTACGGAGACATTATATGTTTGTGGTAACGTCAGAGGTGACGGCGCAGCGGGCGCGCCTCCTCTCTGGCCCTGCGTGCCCTGCAGTATCTCTAGCCTTCTGCTCTGAAGCTCTCAGTGGCAGCTACACGGGCCTGTGGGTGACAGAGACAGCAAAATAAATTAGTCAATAAACGCCGTTTGTTTGGCAGATAAAATATTCCCAATCCTACGGTCTATGAGGTAGAAAATTGAATAACGGCAGTCTCTGTGGTAATGAATTTGGGAACGACTGTACTGCGTTCAAGCCAATGGCTCATACCATGGAATCGCAGGCAACCTGAGTGTGGGGTCCCGCCTCCCATTTCCACACAGTCGATAAACTCAGGGTTCCCTTCTATGCACAGGTGCTGTAGGGAGTACAGAGATGCAGGCACTGCCCCCCGGATGTGGGCTAGGATGAGCTACAACCAAACAAGAGAGGGCACAAGGGGCACCTCAGAGAGCAGCTTTGGGATGCGAGGGGAGTGTGGTTCCCACCCAGCACACACAGGGGGGCAGTAGGAATGACGATATGGAGCAGGGGTTCAGGGCACTTTCAGGAATCAGCAAGGAGTCTCCAAGCAAAGAGGTGGGAGCAAAAGCCACATGTAACGGTGGAGGAGGGAAGAGTTTGGCAAAGTAGATTGGGACCAGATTGCAAAGGGTCTGAAATTCCAGACTGAGAAGTGTGTATTTAATTCATCAGAAAATAGGAAAAAGTTAAAGGGCTATTTTTTTATTTTATTTTTTTAGTTTTATTTAAACAGAAGAAATAAGCTCAGAGCTATGGATGTGGGGAAGTGCTGTGACAGACTCCTCAGGAGTTCTAGCTCTCAGATGGCCTCATCTCCAGCTCATCTGGTCAATGTGAGTAGGCAGGCGATGCTTTGTGACCCTGTGGTTTTATTACCAGTGGAGGCCAGGCCAGAGCAGGGAGGACACAAAAAGAGCTGGAGATGGACACACTCTGGGGCCACAGGCCAGGGAGGGTAGGCCAACCAGGGAAGGTCTTCGCCTCGCAGGCAGTTCAGGTGGGAGAGGACACCATGTGGCAGAGAATCCCAGAGAAGATGGGGGTGGCGTGCAGAAATAGAGCTCATCGCACCCATGGGGTAAGAAAGTCAAAGTGTGGCCCGGCCAGAGTGGCTCAGCGGTTGAGTATCGACCTATGAACCAGAAGGTCATGACTCGATTCCCGGTCAGGGCACATGCCTGAGTTTCGGGCTCGATCCTCAGTGTGGGGCATGCAGGAGGCAGCTGATCAATGATTCTCTCTCATCATTGATGCTTCTATCTCTCTTTCCCTCTCCGTTCCTCTCTGAAATCAATAAAAATATTAAACAAAAGAAAAGAAAAAAGAAGAAGAAGAAGAAAGTCAAAGTGTGCAGACCTTGGGAAGGTTTTAGCAGCAGGTCACAGGACTGCGCAGGGAGGATTCACTGAGCCATCTGTGACAGGGCCCGCTCTGGAGGGAACCATTTCTCCAGCCCAGCCATGATCCCCGTACCACTCCTTCTAGCCTCCCCAGCCCCTCGGGCAGGGCCCGCCCCAGGGGCTCCGGCTGGGCCAACAGCCAGGCTCCAACCAGCATATCAAAAATCCACCAAAGATTATTAGAATCTCAATTTCAGATGGCATTCCTCCCCTTTTACTCCTTCGGGTAATTCTAAACCTTACGACGTCTACATTATTATGCTGAAAGCAAAATCAAGTCCTTTCTAGCAGCAGGCGAATGCTTCCCAGGGAGCCATCACCCTGCGAGCGGTAATGGCTACCAGATGCAGGTGCGAACGCTCAGCCTGCCCGAGTCTGTGGCATCCAGGCCCTGTCCACACTGCCGGCCACCTGCACGCACTGGGGCTCTTACTTTACACAAGGAGAGTTGGGGCTTGAGGAGCACCCCAATTTAGCACCTGGTGGAGTCATGTTTAGCTCTGGCCTGGTCAGAGAATCCATGAATGTGAGAGCTGGAAGAACCTTTAAGTGCAAGTCATGCGCCAGCTTAACAACGAGGATGCTTTCTGAGAAATGCGTCGTTAGGTGATTCCGTCTCTGTGCAAACATCATAGAGTGCACAAAGCTCCGTGGTATAGCTACTACACACCGAGGCTATATGATACAGCCTATTGCTCCCAGGCTACAAACCTGCCCAGCATGCTACTGTACTGAATACGATGAGCAATTGTAACACAATGCTAAGTATCGTGTACCTAAACAAATCTAAGCATAGGGAAGATACAGTGAAAATATGATATGAAAGATAAAAATGGTACCTCTTTACAGGGGCACTTACCGTGAATGGAGCTTGCAGGACTGGAATTTGCCCAGGTGAGTCAGAGTGAATGGTGAGTGAATGTGAAGGCCAAGGACAATACTGTATGCAACTGTAGCCTTTATCCACACTGTACACTCAGGCTACACATCATTTATAAAACAAGAGATTAAATTGAGCACAAGAGGATCTGATGCAATCAAGAGACGTGGTAAACATGAGATGGATATACAAGGCTAATGCAGGGTTAACACGCTACTGTTATACAGCAAACTCTAGGGTACGCTCTAAAATAATAAAAGTAAGGTCTAAGAAATACATCAACCAGTAACAATCATTTATCATCATTATCAAGTATATGTACTGCACATAATTGCATGTGCTATAATTTTATACGACTGGCAGTGCAGTAGGTTTATTTACATGAGCATCACCATAAACATGTGAGTAATGTGTTGCGCTACAATGCTATGAAGGCTACATCACTAGGAGACAGGAATTATAATCTTTCAGCTCCATTATAATCTTATGGGACCACCATCATACATGCGGTCCATCGTGGACCCAAACGCTGCTATAAGGCATGTGACTGTATAGAGTCTCATCCACTGGTTTGAAAAGCCTTGATTTTAAAAAAAATGAAACATTATTTCTAGATCTCAGGGTGTAAGACAGAGGGACAGAGTTGGGGCCCCACACCCTCGCAGGAGGCCTGGAGACAGCTGTGAGGAGGATGGTGGAACTGTTCCTTGCTCAGCTCAGAGAGAAGCAGGGAGTTGCCTGTGATCACGCAGTCAGTTAATAGCGACTCTAGAACACAGACCCAGGATTCAGACATCCTAGCGCCAAACTCTGTCTACACCACCCGAACTGCACACCAGGCCACTGAAGAGTCAGTCAGTCACCTGCTTTGTTCCTGGGGTCTGAGAATTACAGAGCATCCGGAGAGAACTAGCTGTAAGCTCCAGCAATGTGACAGAGGACAGATCCCATGAGGTGTGTGTACACTGCGCCTCCAAAATCAAGAATGGCAATCATTTCTTAACCATGCCAGTAACTGATCATTGCAGTTTATTTCTTTATTCCTTTAACGGTAGTAAAATTCCTCAACCCTCCTCTGTCTTTCCAGAAAACGACCTTATTTCAAAGCTGATAGGACTGCAGTGCATCTCGCGTTCCTTAGCCTACAGTGTCAAGCTGTTTACCAAATCCAGAAAAATCTTTAAAAATAGCTCTCATCTCATCCCCACCGCCACCCTGGTAGCTGCCCCAGCCCAGCTGTCATTTCCCTCCGATGCTAGCTCCAGCCTCCTCCCAGCCCCGCCTGTCCTGTGCCCAGGCTGGGATCGGGCTGTCCCTGACCGTGGATATCTCAGCGCACCTTCGTGGAGCCATCTCTGGTCCCAGACCAATCCTCTTGTCCAGGTAGTAAGCTGTCAGCATTTATTCTCATGTCTGTTTCAACTGTCCACGCCCACCTCCTCTGAGGTCCAGGCAATGCAGGGTCTGGGTGGGGCCAGAGGTATCTGACTCCACTGAAGACGTTTATAGCCCCCTATCCATTTCCTTCCTGATGGTTTCCACAGCTGCAAAGTGGAGGTAAATAGTAGCTACTTCTACTATTAATAAATTAATAATGTAATGTACGGCATAGAGAACACAGTCAATAATTGTGTAATACTGGTAGCTTTGTACAGCGATGGAAGATTATTAGACTAGTTGTGGTGACCACTTCGTGAGGTATAGAGATGTCAAATCATGATGTTGTACATCTGAAACTAATATAATATTGTATATCAACTATACTTTAGTTTTTTTTAAAAAAGAGGGGAAATGGTAGCTACCTCTTAGGATTGTTGTGGGAGCTAAATGAGATTATGCATTCTAAGTACCAAGTACAATGCCTGGCTCAGAGCAAGTCCATAATAAAATATGAGCTTTAAAAAATAGCACCCTGAATGCCTGTATAAAGCCAAAAAGAAAGAAAA
The DNA here is from genome assembly GCF_027574615.1 of Eptesicus fuscus. NCBI lineage: Eukaryota > Metazoa > Chordata > Mammalia > Chiroptera > Vespertilionidae > Eptesicus > Eptesicus fuscus. Next base: position 14,222,337 of record NC_072482.1, on the reverse strand, counting down.
TAATGTTTCTTGAGTTCCCTCATTGGCAAGGCATGGTGCCTGGTGGACTCTCACTTTATGCCACTTGATCTGCTCAGCCACTCCTACGGCTGCCTATACATTTAATCCCAGTTTTTATCATTTTATAAATCAGGAAACTGAGGGACTGTGAAGGCGACTTGCCCAGGATTTCTAAGTGAGTCAGACCTCTTTTGGTTGCAAGTAATCAAAGCCAACTTGGTCAACCCTACACAAAACGGTCTCACTGGTTCAGAAAGCACAACGAAGTGTTTAAGAAGCAAACCATGATGGGTCAACCAGCCTCTGAGCAACTAGAATCAGGGCTCAGATACCACCCGGCTTTTCTCCACCTCTAGTCTTTGCTCTCCCTGCAGACCGGCTTTCTGCATGTGATAGGAAGTATGTCTACCTACATTCCCAAATGCCTGTCATCTACAGCCTTTGCCAGAAGAAAAGAACTATCTCCATTCTTCAGTTTCAGAAATCCCAGGGAAAGATTCTGATTGGCTCAGTTCGGGCCAGATACCCACCCCTTAACCAATCAACTATGGCCAGGGGCGTGTGGCCATGTGAGATGTGAAACTTCCCACAGAACCACATGGAGAGAGCAGAGGTGTGGGCAGTCTCCAGAAAGTGAGTACACAGCTCCCAAAAGACAGTGGTGTAGGGCAGGCCACAAGCAGCAGCACAGTCCAGTTCCATCGCCAGTAGTGAAAGAGTCTGGATTTATGCCCAGGTCTTTGGGGCTCCAAAGCCTATATTGATTCTCTGACACATGCTGCCTCTCTGAGGCTCTAAATGTCTACTCCTGCGTTAGGAAAGCAGAGTTGGCCGGTCAGCCTCTCCAGAAAGCTGAAACAAATGTATTGTCTAGGCAACAGTACCCATGGATACTTCTGGTATCAGGAGCCAGCTAAAGAACAACCCTAGCCAGGGAGGCATGTTTTCCATTTTCTATTTCATAGTCATTGTTATCACCATCCCCAACATCCCTTTCTTTTTTAGCCTCTTTTTAGTAAATTATGTCCTCAGCCTCGCTGGAAAATAGGGTTTTCTGGCTAATAGATAATTTCTTTAGGTATTACATTTTTGGGTTACCAATTTTTTAAGAAATCCTATATAATAAACAGCTAATACGCTAATTAGACCGAACAGCAGAACGACCATCTGGACAACTGTCCGGATGACCTTCTGGACCAAGCCCAGGCTGTGAGGGCCCAGCCCCTTGCAAGAATTTCATGCATTGGGCCTCTAGTAAATAATAAATTGTCATAGCTAAAAAAAAAAAAGAGAGAGAGAGAGAGAGAGAGAGAGATCTCAAAATTATTAAATATCTCCATATTCCTCTATTTACCGATGAGGAAATGATGTTCCCACAGTCAGTTGGTGGAGAGCTGGACCCCCATCCAAGTCTCCTCCTTCCTGAGCCAGTGCCCAGCCCCTCCCCAACTCTTCCTTTTCTGAAACACACTTCAACACAATGTTGTATTATGTTGGACAAAACATAATTTTGGTACAAACTTTTATTTTAAGGATCCGATAAGCACTTCTGTTTTCATTTTTTGTTAATCCTCACCTGAAGATGTTTTCCCATTGATTTTCAGAGAGAGTGGAAGGGAGGAGAGAGACAGACAGAGAGAAACATCGATGTAAGATAGTCACATCGATTGGTTGCCTCCCACAGGTGCCCTGACCAGGGCCGGGGATTGAGCCTGCAACTGAGGTACATGCCCTTGACCAAAATAGAACCCAGGACCCTTCAGTCCTTGGGTCAACATTGAGCCAAAGCGGCTAGGGCAGCACTTCTGTTTTTAGTAGGAATTTAATTTAGGAATTAATTCCCTAAATTCTTCACTTCCTCATAAAAGTTCTTCATCTCCTGACTGTGCCTAAATTCCTGCTGGCCTCTGAGGACACCACTTATTTTGAGCCTTTTAGAGTAAAAAACATTCATCCTCACTCCCAGTGGACCTGGGGTTTGAAAGTGTTAGCAATTCTTCATGGGCCCTTCCCAGTTCTGTTCCTCTTGCCAGCAAAGGCCTGCCTACCTTCATTCTGAACTTGGCTTTTCAAGGTGTTTGTATGGTGCCCACGCTGAGAAGATAGACAATGTCTCCCTCAGGAGCAAAAGGCAGGCCTGCTGATTGACAATATAAACAATTCAGAGTCCCTGAGTTCAGTGTTCCTCTCCTGAAATAATAACCTACTTCCTGTGCTTATATCACTTGACCCTCTTCACATGACCTTGTAGGAATTAAGGCTCAAAGAGTCAATGCAAGTGCTAATACTGTGAGTATCCACCTGTCCTTGCCCTCTGATCCAGGAGTTTCAAGTCTCCTGCCAGCACCCATGAACCTGTGTCAGGCTAGCTTGGTAGCTTGTAAGTGGGGTTAAATCCCAGACCCTCCCCAGTTCTTGACAAAGAGGAGAAATCCATCTCCTCACTCCCCATGCCACTTCCAGATCACTTCTTCTCCACTCCTATTAGAATTCCTGCTCCATGATGTTTCAGTCTTACCTGGCGAGACCATTCTTCATCTCTGTCATCTACTAACCATCCCGTGATGTTGTTGGTACCTGCCTCCCCACCCCAAGTCCTGCCACAATTTTGGATGACTTCACAGGTCACATGACCAACCCCTTGGCCTCTCAGTTTCTTCATCGTGTCAGCTCCTCCTGAATGACTCCTCCGCTCCAGCTTAGCCACAAACTCCTACTGGCCTCACTCTGGACAATCCCAGACCCTCCCCGGTAATTGCTTTAACTCTGAAGGTAGATCATTCTCTATTTTGATTATTGTATTCTCAATTCTAAGAATTCTATTTGATTTTCAAATCTGCTGTGCTATTTTTATAGTTTCCTGTTCCCCACAGATATTTTAAGCTGAATCTTATTTCTTTAAACATAGTAAGCATAGTTGTTTTTTATAATCTGTGTCTGATAATAATATCTAAAATCTATGGGTCTGTGACATCTCTGGGATCATAAGATAACTTATTTCCATGCTATTTACTTATCTTTGACTGTATACTGGCCATTACACTTGAAAAAAAATTATTTATAGAGGATATGTGCCTAGTAACCTTAGCATAGAACCCACTTTTAATCCAAAATCATAGCTTGAGTTCCTTTGGACCACCCAGTTTGTACAAATATGAGCCTCAAGACCATATAGGAGCTGGTTTAATTCAGTTCACCCTGCTTTAAGGCTTCTTAGGAAGCCCAGCGTATGACGGAGAAAGCTTCCTACTAGATGCTATACTTTGAGGTGGTGTTTGACTTTGATTTTGGTAGACAAAACAAAAGTTCAGATTTGCTAAAATGCCACATTTCTTCAGGGCAAAAGCAGATTCTGTGCTTCCTTACCTCTCTGGCTTATTTTTTTTCTTTAAATGTTGGTCTGGTAATGCCTTAAAATCTTGTAAAGTCTTGCTAATTTTAAGATGCTTTTACACTTTATCCAGCATCCTTGTTTGTTTACAGCAGGCAAATTAGTCCGAATAACCTAACTCACCATTTCCTAGAACCAGAGTCCTAATAGTTCATTCTCTATCAACAATTACATGGCCCTGGCCAGTGTGGCTCAGTTGGTTGGAGCATTGTCCCATATACCAAAAGGTAGTGGGTTCAATTCCTGGTCGGGGCACAGACCTAGGTTGTGGGTTCGATCCCTGGTCAGATGTTTCTCTATCTATCTATCTCTATCTCTCTTGAAAAAAATAAAATCAATAAGCATATCCTCGAGGGATGAGGATTATTTTTAGTTACATGTATCTTCCACCACTTTTCCTCCACTAATCCCACAGCATCTGTACTTAACCTTACTGAAACCTCCCGGCCTTTGGGTACTTCATTTCTCCCAACCTGTCAGCCCCTTCTTTCTCCACTCCCTTCTTTATACCCCATGATGCATCACTTCAGCCTCTATCTTACAAGAACTCTTTTTTTTTTAATTTCTTTATTGATTAAGGTGTCACATATTTGTCCTCATCCCCCCATTCCCATCCCACCCCTCTCCCCACGCATGCCCCAATCCCCTGTTGAACTTAACCGTTGGATAGGCTTATATGCATGCATACAGGTCCTTTGGTTGAATTCTCCTCCTCCCCCCACCCTCCCCCTACCCTCCCCTATCCTCCCTCTGAGGCCCGATAGTCCGATCGATGCCTCCTTGCTTCTGGTTCTGTTCTTGTTCCTCAGTCTATGTTGTTCATCATTTCCCCTAGATGAGCGAGATCATATGTCACTAGATATATACTAATAAGAACTGAATGTGAGACGAGCAATAATAGTTATGCTGACAGGCAAATGAATCAATCTGTAGCGAGCTTCCCCCTGGACCAACAGTTCTTTTGAGACCCAATTTCAATGTCCAGTAGTTCCTTATGTGTACATGTCAGCACTGACCCCTCAGCTCTGGATGGTGGACAAATGGTGGTAATGGAGGTCCGACTCCCTCTGGTTTGGTCTCGGCCGAACCCAGGGGCACGGCGTCACCCGGATTAAGGGGCACGTGGCCTCACCCATACCCAAGGGGCGCGTGGTCTCACCCGGGCCTGGGACCCAGCCTCACCCGGATGGATCCAGGGGCGCATGGCCTCACCCGGACCCAGGATCTGGCTTCACCCGTACCCAGGGACGCTTGGCCTCTCCCAGACCCAGGGGCACGTGGCCTCACCCGGGCTTAGTTGCACAAGGCCTCACCTGGATCCAGGGACACATGGTCTCTCCCGGACCCAGGGACGCTTGGCCTCTCCCAGACCCAGGGCCACTTGGGCTCACCCGGGCCTAGGTGCACGAGGCCTCATCCGGATCCAGGGACGCATGGTCTCACCCGGACCCAGGGACGCTTGGCCTCTCCCAGACCCAGGGGCACGTGGCCTCACCCAGGCCTAGGTGCATGAGGCCTCACCCGGATCCAGGGACACATGGTCTCACCCAGACCCAGGAACGTTTGGCCTCTCCCAGACCCAGGGCCACTTGGGCTCACCCGGGCCTAGGTGCACGAGGCCTCACCCGGATCCTGGGACACATGGTCTCACCCGGACTCAGGGACGCTTAGCCTCTTCCAGACCCAGGGGCACGTGGCCTCACCCGGGCCTAGGTGCACGAGGCCTCATCCGGATCCAGGGACACATGGTCGCACCCGGGCCCAGGGACGCTTGGCCTCTCCCAGACCCAGGGGCATGTGGCCTCACCCGGTCCTAGGTGCACGAGGCCTCACCCGGATCCAGGGACACATGGTCTCACCCGGACCCAGGGACGCTTGGCCTCTCCCAGACCCAGGGGCACGTGGCCTCACCCGGGCCTAGGTGCACGAGGCCTCACCCGGATCCAGGGACACATGGTCTCACCCGGACCCAGGGATGCTTGACCTCTCCCAGACCCAGGGCCACTTGGGCTCACCCGGGCCTAGGTGCACGAGGCCTCACCCGGATCCTGGGACACATGGTCTCACCCGGACCCAGGGACGCTTGGCCTCTCCCAGACCCAGGGCCACTTGGGCTCACCCGGGCCTAGGTGCACGAGGCCTCATCCGGATCCAGGGACGCATGGTCTCACCCGGACCCAGGGACGCTTGGCCTCTCCCAGACCCAGGGGCACGTGGCCTCACCCGGGCCTAGGTGCACGAGGCCTCACCCGGATCCAGGGACACATGGTCTCACCCGGACCCAGGGACGCTTGGCCTCTTCCAGACCCAGGGCCACTTGGGCTCACCCGGGCCTAGGTGCACGAGGCCTCACCCAGATCCAGGGACACATGGTCTCACCCGGACCCAGGGACGCTTGGCCTCTCCCAGACCCAGGGGCACGTGGCCTCACCCGGGCCTAGGTGCATGAGGCCTCATCCGGCTCCAGGGACACATGGTCGCACCCGGACCCAGGGACGCTTGGCCTCTCCCAGACCCAGGGCCACTTGGGCTCACCCGGGCCTAGGTGCACGCGGCCTCACCCGGATCCAGGGACACATGGTCTCACCCGGACCCAGGGACGCTTGGCCTCTCAGACCCCGGGGCACGTGACCTCACCCAGGCCTAGGTGCACGAGGTCTCACCCGGATCCAGGGACACATGGTCTCGCCTGGACCCAGGGTTGTGTGGGCTCTCCCAGACCCAGGGGCGCTTGGCCTCGCCCGGGCACGGGATCCAGCGTCATCCGGGTCCAGGGGCACATGGCCTCACCCGGACCCGGAGTCCGGCCTCACCTGGACCCAGGGGCATGTGGCCTCACCTAGACCCAGGGACGTGAGGCCTCACTTATACCCAGAGGCGTGTGACCACACCCTAGCCCAGAGGCGCGCAACCCCGCCCACACCCGGGTCTCAGCGGGGCCCCGTCTTCCCGATCCCAATTCCTGCCGGTCAATCCCCCCTCAGCAATTCCCCTGGCCATCCTTCCAGAGCTCCAGTATGGCTGCTGCAGAACTCGTCGGGCAGCAGCTCGGCGAAGCTCCGGTGCGCCCGGTGCATGGCGGTGGGCCGGTCTGGCGTCGCTGCGTCGGCCCTTGGGTCTGCATCGGTGGCCGGTCGCCGAGCATGCGCACCTGGCCGCTTCCGGGGCGTTGAGATTCTTGACAGACTCGGAGGTCAGCAAGCGCGGAGTCTCCCACCCCATGTCTCATAGGGGCTCGTCTGTCCGTGCTTGTCTGCCAGTGGAGCCGTCCCCTCAGCCGGAGACCGCCGGGGGAACTGCGCCGAGCACGTTCCAGGCCGCTGTTGTATCGCCTGAGCCATAGTTCTTTTGTGTCGCCTGAGCCGTAGTTCTTAAAGTGTGGTCTTTGGGTCACCGGCATCAGCATCATCCCACATACCCCTCTTTTATTCTAGTTGTAGAACATCTACTCAGCCAGCCCTATGGTGGTCTTGGATGGTGTCTGCTCTGCTCTCTTGTCGTAGTCTCAAAGTTGTTGTGGTAGGCAACAATCAGGCTTCCGCCCTATGCCTCCATCTTGGTCCTCCTTTGTATAGTTAAGTCTTGATTGTTGTTGGTGTCACTGGGGGGGCTCTCTTTGTCTATAAAGGAAGAGTTGCTGTGCAGGAGACACGTTTATGGGCCGGGTCTTGGTGCAGCAAAGCTTTGGCGCTCACTGAATATTCCTGTTGAATGTGTCCCTTATGCACGTGGTTGAAATCTGGTGTCATCTCCCACAGACCACTAGATGCCCTCGTTTCTGGGTCTCCAATGGGGTGTAGATCAGCTACTGCCTTAGGCACTCAGCAAGGATTACAGCAAAAACTGTAGTTTCTTCCTCCTGTCTGAGTGGCCCTGGAGCAGTCCGACTAGAACAGCAGTTCATCTGGTCCGCTGCCAGAGGGCAGGCCACCCACATGCATAAGCCGTTGCTTGGGGCGCAGGTGTGCCTGCAAGACTTGCGGGGCAGGTCTTCAAAACGTGCGGGGCGGGTCCCAGGGCGGGGCGGGGTCTCAGGGCGCCAACAGGCCATGGTGCGGCGAGCCGCGATGGCTGTGAGTCTGGTCCTTCTGCCTTCCACGTATCTAAGTCCCCTCGTTCCGCACTCCAGCGCAGCAAACACTGATTGCTGGGCGCACCTCTGCAAGAGTCCCGCCTCTCCCTGCAGGCATCTGGGTCTCCCGCGGTTCGCCAGAAGATGGATTTCAGGGTGATGGAGAGCTAATCTCCCCTAGGTTTGGAACAAAAGCCCCTTTCCCCCGCCACCAGCCAGACCCACGCGCCTCCACACCTCATCCCCTCCTATTTCGCTGGGTGCGAGGCAACAGAACAGCCTTTAACCTCCGCCGCCATCTTTTTCAAACTTCCCAATTTGTACTTCTTAATCCCTTCATTTCAGTCAACTCTACTGAAGTCTAGCGCCGCCGGGAGGTGCACGGAAAGGGCGCCCGGGCCTCCGTCCGGTGCGCGGTGCGCGCATCCCGCAGAACCAGGCGCGCGAGGGCCGCGCGGCTGGGACGGGCACTGGGCGGCCGCCGAGCTCCAGGCACCGCCATCGCCGCGTTCCGGGCGTCGCCGCCGCGGCGTCCCCCCAATTTGTACTTCTTAATCCCTTGAATTCAGTCAACTCTACTGAAGTCTAGCGCCGCCGGGAGGTGCACGGAGAGGGCGCCCGGGCCTCCGTCCGGTGTGCGGGGCGCGCGGCCCGCGGCACCAGGCGCGCGGGGGCTGCGCGGCGGGGACGGGTGCTGGGAGGCCGCCGGGCTCCGGGCGCTGCCTCTGCGGCGGAGTCCCCAGCGTCCCGCGCCGGGCGGCCTGCGGGGGCGGCGGAGTTGCGAAAGTGAGTGAGTTTCCCAGGGTTTCGCCCGGAATGGGATTCAGTGCAATCGGAGCCGGCGCTCAGCGCACTCCGGAGCCTTTATCTCCTTCCTGCCAGTGAACGCCGGCCAGGTCATCAGCCGCCCCTTCCTCTCCGGTTCCATCCTCCCCGCAGGCGCGTGTGCTCGTGTCTCCGCCCGTTTCTCCATACCTTAGGCTTTTACGGCTTCCCCGACTGTCCCCGTGGCCTTCTCCTTCCCCCCAGCTGTGGGCATTTCAGTCCACCAACTTTCCTGTGGTTCTGGACGATGTCCGTTCTGACCTCTAGTTGTATTTTTGAAATTGTTGTGCCTGGCTGCAGGTTAGGTGTTTAACCTATGGCGCCATCTTGGTTCCTCTATCTTACAAGAACTCTTAATCCCTTTGCCCCATTTTTCTTCCCTCATATCTACCTGGAAAATTTTATTCTAAATTGAACCAGCCTTCTCTGTTCCTATTGTACTTGCGCTGCTACCTCTGGAGGAAAGCACCAAGCACTCATTTTGGTGCCACTCTTCTCTCATTGTCCTTGACAGCTGGGACCATCACCACCCAGAGAACATTTTTTAAAATATATTTTTTTTATTTCAGAGAGGAAAGGACAGGGAGAGAGAGAGATAGAAACATCAGTGATGAGAGAGTCATTGATCAGCTGCCTCCTGCACACCCCACACTGGGGATCAAGCCTGCAACCCGGGCATGTGCCATGACCGGGAATCAAACTGTGACCTCCTGGTTCATAGGTCGATGCTCAACCACTGAGCCATGCCGGCTGGGCATGGGAAACATTCTTTATAGCACAGTCAGCCTCCTTGCCAGTTCTTCCCAGCAGCTTCGCCAAACTTTCCCCTCTCATAAAGCCCTTCACTTTCTCACCAAGCCCACTCTCTCAGCACATGTCCACACCTCCTAGTTCACCAAAGTGCAGTCTCATCTCCTCATTTCTCCTCTGTCTGCCAGCTCATCCACATTGTGTTCACCCTTGTCTCTTTCCCATCTGTTTCACAGGCAGGTTGCTTGTTGCTCTGGCTCCTCTCCCAGCCTGGCTCCATCCTCTTCCACCTTCTTAAGAAACCTAGGCCTGTAACTGACCTCAATCCTTTCTCTTTGTGGTGGTTCCTTCCCATCATCTCATAAACACACTCAGGTTCATCTTAGGTTAAAAAGGAGCTCCTTCCTTCAACCCTACAGTCCTTCCAAGATAGCATCCCTGGCCCTGCTCCCCCAATATGGAGCAGTTACTCCTTCTACAAAGTCCACTGTACCCCCGGATTAGAGTCTGTTTCCTTATACTGCAATTCCTCCCCCAAAAGACAATGAGTTCCTTGAGGGCTGCGACTTTGCCTTAATCATTATGGAATCCCCAACATCTAGCATAGGATTTGTGGGAGGAATGAAAGAATAAGGCTTGGGGTCATTGTTAGGCCCAGCCACCCCCATTAATCTCTGTGTACTGGTTACCAGGGAATTTTCCTTTGATGGGAGGCCAGTTGGCAGAATGCTAACTTTCAGTATTACTGATGCTATGCAATTCTTTTCAGACTATGGAAATTCTGGCTTTATTTAGTTAGTATCTAATTTGCAGGTTAATAAGTCTTTGTCTGAAGGTCTTGGTGCACAGCACAGGGCGAGGATCACCTTTCTCAGACTCCCCTGGGGTTTGGGTGGGGGGGGATGAGTGTGTTTTAAGGCACGGCCTCTTTGTATAACTTACAGGATCTCAGTCTGGGCATATTACTCATTAGGGCTTATTTACCTTTTGTGGTGGCCTAGAAAAGCCAAGCTTAATGAAGTGGTTACCAAAAGCCTTTAACATCATATTTTCCACAGAGTTCATAAAAATATTGACAGTGGACTTTACTGCCACACTGCATCTTTCAAAGCGATGCACGAAGATGTTGCTGAGCGTATTGATTTGGTTTCTTATGACGCCTTCAGAGCAAGAAGCCTGGTGTGCTCCCATTCCCCAGGGCAGCAGGTAGGGGCTTCCCGGGGGTGATGAGCGAGTTGGTCACATGGCCTTGAGCATGTCACTGTCCCTGTCTGGGTCTCAGTTTCCTCACTATAAACTAAGAAGCTTGGATAAAAATGAGCATTAGCCCTAGCCAGTTTGTCTCAGTGGCTAGAGCGTCGGCCTGCGGACCAAAGGGTCCGGGGTTTGATTCCAGTCAAGGGCAGGTACCACGGTTGCAGGCTCCTCCCCGGCCTGGGTTCTGGTCGGGGCATGTGCAGGAAGCAACCAATCAATGTGTTTCTCTCACATTGCTATTTCTCTTTGTCTATCCGTCTCCATTCCACTCCCTCTAAAAAAAATCAATGGAAATATATCCTCGGGTGAAGTTTGTTTTTTTTAAAGAGCTTAAAGGTTGTGTCTGTTTCAAAATAGAATGATGCTGTTCTTTCTAAAGTCACTCCCAGGACAACACACTGCCTTGCTTTAAAGGGAGGAACAGTGGGGAATATTATTTTTATCTCTAAGATGCCCCACAATCAGCAGAGATGGCCATAAAGTGGAAGGAAATGGTGATGATTGTCAGGGCCCAAGTCTCAAGTTCTCAGTAGGCTTTCCTGGCTCCAGCCTTCTTGGTTCACAGCCTGGCCTGCCCCAGGACTGGCTTGCATTGAACCATTCCAGCTCTCCTCACTTCCTGCTGAGGTGTTCTGCCAGCCTACCCTGCAGACGCCTTGGTCAGGAGAAGAGAGGATGGTCAGAGATGCCTAAGACATCAGTGCCAGGTAAGCCTTAGGGATCCTCTGGACTACGTGGTTTTCAAAATTACCTGAATAAAACATGCTGATACCCAAGCTTCACCCTAGACCAACTGGTTCTGAATCTCCAAAGTTGGGGCTCAGGCCTCAGTATTTTTAAAGAGCTCTTTAGTTGATTCTGACATGTGGAGAAGAATAAGAGAACTCTTTTGAGCTTCCAACCCAGTTCCTCCACAAAACTGTGATGCCCATAAGGAGTGAAGAGCATGGGCTGTTGAGTCAGCAGACCTGGGCATGAGTCTTGGCTCAGCACTTACCACCTGTGTGATGCTGTTATGCCCTTATCCTCTTTGCATTCCATCCCTCCTTCATGAGTGTGAGATGTTTTCACAGTGCCTAGCATATAATGAATGTTCGATAATTTTGGCTTTCACCCTGTTTGTCTTTCTCATCTTCACCAACATTATCAGCTACATCATCATCTTTATCATCACCAACATTATCACCACATACATCATCATAATCACTGACCTCATTTTCTCATTTTTTCTCTCCTCCTCCTTCATCATCACCATTGACATCATCACTAACATCATTGTCATTACTAATACCATCTTCTTTGTCTCCTTCTCTTCCTCCTGCTTTTCTTCCTTCTTCTCTTTCTTTCTCTTCTCTTCCTTCTCCATCATCATCATCATCATCATCATCATCTTCATTATCATCTCATCATATCACCAGCAAGAGAGCTTGATTCAGCCCCTCTTAGAACATGATTAGACATTTGTGACTCATTTAACCCAACTCATTTTCCCAATCTGAAAACCTATAGCATTAATAATAATACTACATTTATTCACTAGTTGGTATGTGTCAAGACTTTTTCTAAGTGTTTTACATAAGGAAGATAAGTTATTACTATCCTCATCTTACAGAGAAGGAAACTGAGGCACGGAAAGGTTAAGTAACTTGCCCAAAGTCACACAGCCAGAAGTGATCAAACAAAATGGGGATGATTATAATAGCATTGATCTTATAGGACAATTGTGATGATTAACTGAGACACAGGCATAAGCACCTACTAGCAACTGTGACATATGGTAAGTGCTCAATATGCATTTTCAGGTTGCCCAAGCAGGGGTGAAGGGCCTGTATTGGGAGGAAAATGCTGCCCCTCCTCATGTCCCTCCTACCCCACATCTACACATTCTGTCAGCTGAGTCTGAACTTCCAGGATAAGCTGCACATCCAGAAGGAAGGGAGAAAGGACATGCTGGGCTCCTTCCCCACCTCCAACCACAGTCTCCTGCCCAATCCCTGGCTCCCCAGCACGTATACACACACACACACACACTCACAAACACATGCACACGTTTCTGGAGTAGCACTGGACTTACTTGGTGATTAATAGTCAAAGGGAATTGAGATCCTTGGGTGCCACCCAAGGGTCAAGGATAGGGTCCTGAACCTGAGTCTTCTCCCCCTCCCTTGATAAAGCAGACATGCTGGGCCAGGCCTGGTGCGGTCTCCCCACCATCCACTCCTTCTTCAAGCTGACCGAACCCAATTTGGTTCAGCGTGTTTGGTTCTCAGAGATGAACACTGGTTCCACTGAAACCAGTTTATGGCTGCCCAGTTTCCTTTGCCAGGGCTACAGTGGGGATGCCCTGAGCCCCCTTTCTGGTCAATGAGCTATAAGAGGAACTCTCGGGGTGCTTCTGTATGAGATTTTCCTCCCTGGTAAAAGGTGAGGGCAGTGTGAGGGAAAATGCTAGTGGCTCCACCCCCAGCTTCCTGTTCTGTAAGCTGTCAGGCCGGGGAGGGACACTTGAGCTATGGGAGCCACAAGTGGAAGGCCAAGGGAATCTCAGACTCACTGACTCAACACCGTGATGTCACTGGGCTTCTGTCTAACCCAGAACCCCTACTTCAAGACCTGGCGTGATAAAGCAGCAGGAGGACATAGACCCTGGAGCCATACCACCTTGGAACCACTCAAGTCCTGGCTCTACCACTCACTTGAACTTGGGCACAGTGCTTAACTTTTCTGAGGCTCAGGTTCCTCACCTGCAATACAGCACTTCCCTCAGAGGAAGGATGTTCTGATGAAATGTATGAAGGAAGTGAATAGAACAAAGGTTGGCAGGTAGAAAGTACTTCATAAGGGTTTACATTTGTGATGTGAGATCATTCAATATATTTATTATTTAAACAATTACAACTTCTATTATTTGCAGCCAAGTGCATCCTAAGTGACACACATGCCTAACAGCTATTACTTTTTAGTTAATTTTGTAGTGGTCAGTTGGGCAGGCGATTCTTGCTTAGAAACAGAGTTCTTTTAGTTAATCAGTCTATAGCTATCTATGAAGGAGTCAAAAGAGGCAAGAGCCTTGGAGGGTCACAAAGACATGTCACACCCAGTCACCACTTCTGAGGACCTCAGGGATCAGTTTGGGAGAGGAGCCATTCCTGCAGGAGGAGCCATCCCAGATGTGTGGCCCCTTCCCAAGCAGACAGGATTTCTCTCACTGAAACCAGCTCTGACCCAGAGCCCACAGAGCTCTGCCCTGGGGAGACAATGCTAAACATGCTGGCAAGATCCTGCCCTCAGTCTGTTAGGCCAGACAGACCAAACAAGTATATCTACAAATAGGCAGAATAATGGCAAATTGCCTTGAGTGCCATGAAGAACCCAGGCAAGATGCTGCGGTAAAGACTTAAAGAAGGAAGAGTCAAGGAAGGCCACCATGAGGAGGTCCCATTTAAACTGAGACCTGGGCCCTGGCCGGTGTGGCTCAATTGGTTGAGTGTCATCTCATGCACCAAAAGGTGGCGGGTTTGATTCCTGGTCAGGGCACATGCCCAGGTTGCGGGTTCGATCCCCAGTGGGGGTGCATGCAGGAGGCAACCAATCGATATTTCTCTCATTCCCTAAAAAAAAATAAATATATAGAGACCTGGAAGGTGAGAATAATTATTAGCCAACAACCAAATGGGGAGCATGTTCTAGTCACAAGGAACAGCATGTATAAAGGTTCTGAACCAGGAGAAAAATTCCCTTATTTAAGGAATCCAAAGAAAATCAGTGTGCCTGGAGCACAGGGAGGAAGGGAGAAAGCTGAAGGCCAGAGCAGGCCGGGCCCTGTGGGCCATGGTGAGGAGTTTAGCTTTTACCCAAGAGCAGTGGGAATCTACTAATGGGTTTACCAGGTGGTGACAGCTAGTCCTTGGGTAGGAGAAGAGGTGGCCTTTCAAGAGAAGGCAAAGCTGCCATGGAAGAAAATAGAGGCCAACCAGCTAGATGGGGCAGTCTCCAAATGCTAACCAAGGAATTAGTCATAATGTGCTTAAGCCCTCGGAAGGGCACAGGACTGTGATGATTGAGCTATTTTAAAGATCTCTCTGTCTCCCAAAAAATCCTTGGAAGTTGTAAGTACTAATAAAAAGAAAGGATGCTGAGGAATTTTAGGAGACTTTCAACAGCTTGCACCATTAAAAACCACCCTCAAATCCAACGCCCACACAACTCCTGATAAATGTCAGCTGGAAAGCAATTCCTACTGAAGTCATACCGGGTGGAGTGGGAGGGGCTGGTTTAGCTTGGGGTGGCCATCCACGGACATCCGACATGGCAAGTGACAGGGGCTGGCCGCCCAGAGAGTATTACGGGAGGGCAAATGCTCCCCATCAAACAAGAACAAAATCCTCCACCCCATTGAGCACGAAAGGTTCAGTGAGAGTTTGAAGATCTTACGCCAGGATTTCTGGAAGCCAAGTAAAAACCTTGAAAATAAACCACATGCTGCCGCTAATTAATCTTAGTTCCTGGCTCTTTCCAATCAGAGTCTGAACTATAATCCATCTTCATTACACTTCTTTTAAAGCAAAAATGGTGCATTTCCGCAAGTCTAATTAAGGAAGGAACATTATAAGGCCTTGGGTCATAACTCTCTTTCTGTCACATATGCACACGTCTGCTCTACACACACACACACACACACACACACACACACACACACACACACACACACACACACGCATACACACAAATAAATGCTTTTTAAAACCTTACTTGCAATCACAGGCTGGCCACTCAAGAGTCCAAGGATGGATGAGATGGTGAATCTGGGTGCCATCTCATGTCAGCCACTGCCCCCCACTCCTGTGTCCCCACCTTGCACACATCTACCCACCATATTGCTGTATACACATCTGGTGGGCAGCCATGATCTTGGGGAAAGCTGCCTACCCCCATCCCCAGAGGATGAAAGCAGGATTAATCGGAGCTGGGAGTGACAATGCAGTATTCCTTGACAATGGTTGGCTTTAGGGTGGCATTTGACCCACTTCCTCTTACCAATTAGACAAAATAAAAAGTCTGTTGGGGGTTTGGGGAAAGATTCTATCCCATGATAAAAGCAATGCGCTCTGAATGTGGTGGGTTGTATGAGGGTGAGATACTTGTTTCTGCAGCAGCCAACAGGGTGAAAAACTAGTTGACCACAAAGAATAAAGTGAGGACCTGCCAAAGACACAACTTTGAAAGTTTAGGAGAACCTGGGGAGAAAGTGTTGAGATCAAGTTTTGTTCTAAGGACTGTCTGGTCGTCATGGTCTAAATCCAAGATTTTGACTTGGAATCCTAAGGATAAATTAGAATGGGTCAGGACCCATTTTTTTTTTTTTTTTATTTGGACTTCACATTGTGAATGACCAAGTTGGGGTCATGTTTGAGAATCTGGAGACAGCCGTTTCCCAGCTTGGTGTGGGTCCTTTTGATTGACACATGCCTCACCTACCTTTCCATCACCACCACCACAACCCTAGAGGAATCATAAGGTAGATTTGAATTTTCCCATTTGTTGATGATAGGAGGGTTCCTACAAGCCTCTCACAGACTTTACTCATTCATCTAAGTCCATGAACCAACTGGCCCTTAAGGGGCCTCTGAGACTTAATGAAGTCTCACTCTCATTCACCTATTCCCTCTCTACCCCAAACCCACCTATCTCTTCCCATCCCCCATTTATTGCTGTAGTTCCTATCAGTCAATCCCTGGAAAAAGCTCTAATTCCAATTCTAGCCTAAATTACACCAACAATTATATATATTGTCAGGAGAGATACACCAGCCCTTGAATTTCCTGCTTGGAAAATTTATTGAGATGATTCCCTCTCATCACATGACCAGCTCAGCCCGCACCTGGTCCTTTCTCATGAAAAGAATATACACCCCTGCAGTTTAGAAGGTGCCTGAGTACACAGTGTGGATGAGACCCTCCTGGAGGCCATTTTTCACACACATATGTTTGCATGTGTTTACACGTGTTTACATGCCCAGTGTGAGGCCCAGTCAGGGCAGGAGAAGGGGGCTGCTGAGCTGCCACCATCAGCAAGTTATATTAGAACTTGAAGGGACAATCCCCTCCCTCTACAGATGAGAAGCTAAATCCCAAGAAGAAGGGAAAGGTATTGGCCGGAGTCCCAAAGCTCCAAGCTTAAAAGAAGTAAAAACAAGTGAGTTAATAGTGGTGTTAAGGATGTTGGCTTCCTGTGAGGTACAGTGGTAGGAATGACTCTGTACACTATCCAAGGTTAAGCCTTGCTGGTGTGATGGAATTTCATGGATCACCGTAGACACCTCTTGGATGGCCCCCTAGAACTCCCCTCTCAGTACCTTCAGGTGGCATTTGACCCACTTCCTCTGACCAATTAGACAAAAGAACTGTAATGATTGAGTTAATGTAGAGGCCCAAATGCTTTCACATATCTGTCACAATTTCCCCTGAGAGAGTGTGTAGGGGGTAAGCAGGAGACTATGAGAGACTTACCCCTCTCTTGCTACCTGAGAAATTTGTATATTATTTTAAAATTATAATAGGTTTGGCCAAACATTGATAAGCTGATGGGTACCTGGAGGTTTATTGTGTTATTCTCTTTGTGTGTGTGTGTACATTGGAAGAATGCTATGCTCAAAAAGATGTACTTGTCAAACCTTTGCTAAAGTGAGTGGGATATCGGGGGCCGCATTTTATAAAGTATATGATTATCTAACCACCATGCTGTACTAACACAAAATAATATTGAATGTAAACTGTAATTGAAAAATAAATTTTTAATAAAAATAAAGTGAGTGGAAGCAGGAGAACACCTTGGCAGTGGACCTTGCCTGCCTCTCCATCTTTACTTGCTACCTCCCTACTCCCATATCACTCTGCCCCAGCCATACTAGCTTCCTCACTGTTCCTTGAACACACCAAACTCACTTCCCCATCTAGGCTTTGCACTTATTATTCCCCCTGCTTCGGCAGAGACCACTAGCTGTCCACCAAAATCCATCGTCCCTTTGTTCCTAGGCACATGACTAGACTACAATTCCCAGGCTCCCTTACAGTTGGGTGACCATGTGATCAAATTCACTCCAGTGGAACATGAGCATAAGTGATATCTGTCTTTCAGACTGGCCCATGGAAAACTCCCCATATGCTCCTCCAAGTTTTTTGCCCTTCCAGCCGATTGAGATGGTAATGCCAGAAGACCTTGGAAGTCAAAATGTGAAGACAATAGAGCAGCTATCAACCTGGGTCCTTGAATGACTGTGAGAGGAGAGCCATCTCACCAGCCTGAACACCCACCCTGAAGGATTATGTAAGAAATAAAGAGGCCAGCCGGTGTGGCACAGTGGTTGAGCGTCAACCCATGAAGACAACTCTGGTTGGATTCCTGATCAGGGCACATGTCTGGGTTGCAGGCTCGATCCCCAGCAGGGGGCAAGCAGGAAGCAGCTGATCAATGTTGTTTCTCTCTCATTGATGTTTCTCTCTCTCTATGCCTCTCCCTTCCTCTCTCTAAAAATCAACAAAAATATATTTTTAAAAAATAAATAAACTTTTTAATATTTAAACCATGAGATTTTGCAACAGGCAGTGATCAGTGAAGGGTAGCTGTTAGCATCAGCACCCAGCAAGGGGGTCATCCAACTACTCAGACAAGGGGAGCTACACCTGGATATGTCTTCTTCTGAGATGCCGTCTAGTCACCTGTCGATGGGGAACAGGCCCCGATGAGTGGGCCTGACCAGATGCAGCCTAAAAGGCCGTTTCCTGCAGAGCCGGCCCAAAGGCCCTGAGGAGGAGCGTAACCAGGGACAAGGAGACTGTGCTCGGTGACATTAAACAGCCCCCAGGGCACACCGTCCCCACCGATTGTCATCGAGTGCCAGCTCCAGACCGTGTCAGAAAGACCCCGGCTGCTCCAGGGTGGGCGAGGGCACAGCCCCCTGAGAGACTCGTAACCAGCCATTGCACTCCGTTACCAAGCTTTAAGCAAGCCAGGGAACGGGCTCTGCACGTGTGCGCTCTCCCCGGTGAGCAATAAAAATGCTCAAGCGCCAGAGTCCGATGTGCTGCACGTTAGGAGTTTCTGTCCTCCCTCCGTCTCTGAGTGTCCGCCAAGCCCCATAAATCAGGCCAAGGTCTCCTCGGGGCTCGGGAGCCGCAGCAGGAGAATCCCCAGCAGTCAGAGCGGGAATCCGGAGACAGCGAGAATAAATGCGACGTCAGCCCGGCCTTGGGGGAGGGAAGCTGCTTCTCCCTGAACTTCCCGGGCGGCCCTCGGAAGAACTGGGTGCCACTTGGCAATTCTCTAAGACAGCGATGCTCCCAGCGAGGTCCGCAGACCTGCAGCAGCAGTGTCACCTGGGAATTTGCCAGGAATGCACATTCCCACTGTCCTGCTCGATGTCCACGGCCAGCAGGGAAGAGGTCACATCACCCCATATAGCCACGGGGAACCTGAGGCCCTCTGAGGCCGCATTCACTCAGACTCACCCCTCGGTGAGAGGCATTGCTGAGGTGGGACATGCCTGCTGCCCCCACCCCCACCCCACCCTCGCCTTGGTGCTGTGGGGGAGGAGGAGAGAGGGTGCCCATGCGGGGCAGAGAGGAGGTGAAGGAACGAAAAAGGGAGTCCCTCCGGCTGTTCTTATGGCAAAACTCCATTCAGGACTTTCCCTTGATGATTTTTAAGAGCCTTTCCTTCTCGGCACAAAACCCAGCCAGCATATCTCAAGAGGTGACTTTCACAACCATTGCTTCGGGAGTCAAAAATCGGGAACCATTTCCTTCTCTTCGCTGCCTCTCAATCAGCCCTCACCCGTGCAAGGCCATGTGGCTGCCACGGAAGCCCCGGGGAAGGTGCCTGCCGTGCCAGGCAGGGGGCAGGGAGCAAGAGCTGGCAGAGCCTTAGAGACCACCCTGTCTAACCCCTCACTTTGTACACAAGGCACAGAGAGGGAAAGTGACTTGCTCAGGGTCACACAGCAGATTGGTGACTGAGCGAGGGCTGGCGTCTGGACCAAGCCCTGTCCTGCAGTAGGAGCTCATCCGGCCTGGCATCGCTGCCCTGACTGTCTGCATGGACCGCGCAGGGCTGATCACTCCTCTTCTGTGTTTTTTCATTACTTTTTCTGGCATCTCACTGGCATTCACTGGTGTAGACACCTTTCTCTCTTCTGAAATACAAGCTGCGTATTCATCCGTTAGGCTCATTCTTGCTAACAAGCAGCCCAAAAGGCTGGAGGCGGTGGCACATAGAATCTTGTTCCTCCCTTGTAAGTCCCTCGCAAGTGGGAAGTGGGTCTTCTAGGAGCCCAGCAGGAGAGGACAATCAGATGTTTGCATCCTGGTGTTGTTGCCACCAGCTGTGCCTGAGCCAGTGACACCCAGAAACCATCACTAGCTGCTGGAATGTGTGAGTGACGAACAAATGAGACAAAAGGAGAAAGGAGCTGAGAGGACAAGGGAGGGGTGGGCCTGCTTCTCCCCTGCCTGTTTGATGTCATGTGATCCTCAGGCAGCAGGCGGGGTGCAGCAATGGACACAGGTCAGGGGGCTGTGGGGAAGTCCTGGCTCTGCCACCAACCTGGACAGGCAGGAAAGAAGAGAAGCTGTACATTGGTCTCATCCCTGGTTCCTGGCACAGAGCTCCTAAAACCCTGGGAATTTCCTGGGCGATGGGGCGGGGGGGTGGGGGGGGGAGTGTCTTTATTCTAATGAGGTGACTCTTAGTGCGCTCCTGGAGCAGGGCTGCTCACCAGAAAAACCAAGCTGTGATTAGAAGCTTGAAACTTGGATCCCCACTCCTATTCTCCGGAGTGGAAAGGGGCTGGAAAGTGAGTTAATACTCAATCGTGCCTCCATGATGAAGCTTCCAAAAAACACCACAAGTACAGGTTCCGAGAGCTTCGGGTTGCTGAGCGCAGGAGGTGCTGGGAGGGTGGCTCGCCCGGAAAGGGCGTGGAAACTCCATATGCCCTCCCAGACCTGGCCCTGTGTACCTCTTCATCTGGCCCTTCATCTCTTCTCTTTATCATGGCCTTTATTACATAATAAACCGGTAAACAGAAGTTAGTGTTTCCCTGATTCTGTGAGCTGTTCTAGCAACTTATTGAACCCTAGGAGGGGGCCATGGGAACCCTGATGTATAGCCTATTGGGCAGAAGTACAGGTGACAGCCCAGGACTTGGGACTGGCCTCTGAAGTGGGCGCAGTCTTGTGGGACTGAGCCCTTCGCCTGAGGGGGCCTGACGCTGACTGCAGGTAGACAGAGTCAGAGCGGAACTGAACTGCGGGACTCCCCGCTGGGGTCAGAGACTCGTGGGTGTGGGAAACAGCCACATGTTTGGTGAGCAGGAATGTGAGTGAGGTAGGAATATAAAGTAAGGAAGATATTTTTTGTTACAGCCCATCACTTCCTTTATCTGGGCTTCAGTTTTCTCACCAGTGGAATAATGCAGTTGGACTATCAAAAAAGCAAGGTTCCTGCCAGCTCTAACACCGTCACTCTACAGCCACACACGAGCAGGAAGGAACTGCCGGGTGGATCCCACTGCAGCGTGTGTCCTTGGAGCACGTGTAAGGGTGTGCATTGGGAGAAATGACCTAAGCTCTGTAGGGTAGATTCTGAATTGATCATCAGTTATGACTCAAGATTTCCTGAAGATAATGGCAAATATGTGTTTGGCCCTAAAGGGTAGCCATTGTTTGAAGCAGTCCTAGTAATGATACCCTCCCCTGGCCCAAGCTCCGGGCGGCCCCTGGACCAGAGTGCAGGGCAGGACTTCACGCCCGCAGAGTGGAGAGAAAGTGCAGAGGCGGGCAGCCGGGTCTTTTTTCACCGCAGCCCATCCACTCTCCACTCTTTCCCCTGCTCTGGGACCCAGGGAACCTAGCATGGGCCACATCTGTGACCCACTTGTCCCTCAAGCCTCTGGTTGGGTTCAGCCAATGAGAGGCCCTGGCAGAAGATCAGGGGACGGGAGAGAGGGAGGCGTGGGTACCTGCTCACCTGTGTCCTCCCTGCACCGTAGCGTTGGGCTGGGTACGTCCCTCTGCTTCTCTGGATGGCTCTCCTGCAGGTGCCTGTAACTGTTCCTCCCGCCTCCCGTGGGTGTAGGAGTGGCTTGGGCTAGGGTGATGGCAGCGGCAGCAATAGTGGCAGATTCTGGGTAGAGTTTGAAGATAAATCCAACAGCATTTGCATTCTGGATGGATGTGAGTTTGAGAGAAAGAGAAAAGTCAAGAATGACTCTGGGAAGGCTTTGGTTTGGTGACTGGGAAAATGGTGTTTTGGTTACCTACTGCTGTGCAACAAACTACCCCAAACCTTAATAGTGTGAAACAACCATTTGTTTTGCTCATGATTTTGTGGGCCAGGAGGTAGGAAAAAGCTGGCTGAGTAGCTTGTCTGCTCCCTGGGAGGCTAGAGTAGTAAATCTAGCTCCAAGCTAGGTGTTCAATCATGTTCCGTGCTCGGTGCTCCTTAAAACCTCTCTCTCTCTCTCTCTCTCTCTCTCTCTCTCTCTCTCTCTCTCTCTCTCTCTCTCTCTCTTTCTCTCTCTCTCTCTCTCTCTCTCTCTCTCTCTCTGGCATCTCACAGCATGGTTGTCCCTGGAGAGTCACATATCTTACAAGAGTCAGGAAGCAGAAGCTGCCAGGCTAGTTAAGGCCGATGCCCCACATGGCACCACATCACCTCTACCACGTTGTTACTCAAAGCAGTCACAGGCCCTGGCCTATCTCAAGGGGGTGGAAAACAAACTCTCCCTCTTGATGAAAGAGTGGCAAGATCACATTGCAGGAGAGCATGTGGGGTGAGGTATAATTGTGACCTCCTTTGGAAAATACAAGCCGGCAGAGATAAAGTTAGCATGTGTAAGATGGGGGGACAGCCCGGGCGGGGAGGGGTGGGGGATCAGAGCTCAGTCTGAGGTGCCATTGGTTATCTAGGCAGAGATGGAGAAGAAAGCCCCAACCTGCCTTCCCACCGCCATCACCCCCATCTGTGAGCCCTTACAGAACAGCCAGGACCTCTGTCGTTGGTCTTTGGGTGGCTGGGCAATTTCAGAGAACTTTTAGAGCTGTCTGCAGGGAGGACAGGAGAGTGGAGATAAGGAAGATCAAGACCATCTCCTCCCAGTCCATGCGGGGCCATTTGCAGTTACACTAACCCAGTGGTCGGCAAACTCATTAGTCAAAAGAGCCAAATATCAAACAGTACAACGATTGAAATTTCTTTTGAGAGCCAAATTTTTTAAACTTATACTATATAGGTAGGTACATTGTTATTAACTTAATTAGGGTACTCCTAAGCTGGCCTTTGCTAAAAACGTCCTCAATCTGATTGAGGTACATTCGCTGAGGTCGACCCCTTCCAAAGAGCCGCAGGTGGCTCGCGAGCCGCAGTTTGCCGACCACTGCACTAACCCCCTCTGCAGGCTCCATCCAAGGCCCAGCACCAAGGTGTTGTAAAAAGGCTCAGAGTCCATGAGAGGCAGCTGGTTGAAGCATTTCCCAGTTTTTCATATGACTCATAAATTTGTTACATGTGAGGAAATTCCCTGAAAGCTTTTTGGCAGTCCCATCCAGCCTGACCAGTAGCTAAGAAACACATAACCTTCCAGTTAAGAAAAGGAAAGAAAACACACAGGGCTTTGACTCAGGGCTTACGTGGAGGGTCACTTTAAAAGCTTTCCTTCCACTGAGTTCACAACGGCTTTCCGAGAGAGATCAGAGCGTGAGGAGGAAGGTTTGCAGCTGCAATCTGACTTCAAGCTGTCCATAGATCATGGGGAAGGGTGTGTGTGTGTGTGTGTGTGTGTGTGTGTGTGTGTACGAAAGCATGTGCATGCTCATGCCTTAAAGACAAGCCCCTGGCTGGGTAGATAGAAAGAGAGTTGCTCCCCTGACAGGCCTTCCTCTGAGTGCTGGGAATGCGTGGCTTTCCCCCACACACACTGACGGCCATGCCAGCATTAGCAAAGTCAGGGCCAGGCTAGAGCAGAACTGTGAGGTGGGCCCCCTCGCTCCTGTCCCTGCCCTCACAGGAACACTGCCCACCTTTGGCGCTCAGGTCACAGGTCACAGAAAAGTCATGGGCCCTCGACTCAGGTGTAACTTCAGGCAAACGGCCTTGTTATTTGTGAGAAGCCAGGATGGTGGTGACCTTGGCGGAGGGGAGAGGAAGCGCGCCTAGGGGGCATTCTGGGGCACGGCGACGTTCTTACCCATCTTGTTCCGGGTGAGTGCACTCTGTGCTGATCCCTCAGAGTTTTCCGTCACCAAATCTAATGGTTCTTTTTCCAGGCAAGTTGCATGCTACTTGACATCTTGGCAGCATCTGATTCTGTCAACCCATCCCTCCTCTCAGCTTCCCCCACAGGATGTGTGTACTTCTCCGTGTGTGTGCTATACTTCCATCAAAAGCTTCTATCAGAAAAGTACCTTGTCAAATCGTCATGCTGCACACCTGAGGCTTATACAGTGCTGACTGTCAATTATCTCTCAATGAAACGGGCACAAAGTTACCTTTTCTCTCTGACCTCAGTCTCCTCATCTGTGCCGTAGGGACAGTAAGAAACACCTTAGGCCTCGTGGGTGTGTGTGAAGGGTTAGAGATATGAATGGAAAGCGTCCAGCGAGACATTATCACAGAGTAGCCCCTGGGCACCTGCTCAAGCTACACATGACGAAACATGTTCCCGTGCTGATCTCCTGTGACATGGCAGGATTGTCACAATAAGCCACAGCTTCTCAGTTCCTCCCAACTATCACCCCAAGGTGTCTCTGGATGGGTAGGCATTCGTGTTCTTTTCAGGGGTTAGATATTTAGAATTAAAATTATGAGGATAAAGAAAAAGTTGAGGGCTTGAATATCATAGAAAGTTAAATTGTATTTAAAAATAGGCACCTTTCCAGACCCAATGGATACTGCTAATGCCGAGTAAGAGGCTCTTCTTGTGCGAAGGCTGGGGGCACGGAGGCGAGGGAGGGGCTGGAAAGCACACAGACGACGGGAGAAGGTGAGTGAGGGCCGAAGCTGGTGGTCACAAGGATGGGCAGGTCACCGCACATTGCCTGGCCCAGGGTTTGCATTTTACTCTGAGGGCAGCGGGGAGGACTCTGGGTTTTAAAGTACGTGTCAGGGATTGAGCTGCATCTCAGAGAGAAAGCATGTGGAGGGTGGGGATTGAAAGGAGGCGGCAGGACTGGGAGATATTTTAATCACTTTTTAATTATGGTGAAATATGCATACAAAATTACCATCTTGAGCATTTTTAAGTGTATAGTTCAGTAGTGTTGGGTATATGCACTCTGTTGAGCTACCCATCTCCAGAACTTTTCATCATTCTACCCATTGAACAACTCCCCATCTCACCTACTGAATGCGGGGGTGAAGAAGGAGGAGGCACCCCGCCGGCGTGGCTCAGTGGTTGAGCATCGACCTATGAACCAGGAGGCCATGGTTCGATTCCCAGTCAGGGTACATGGCCGGGTTGCAGGTTTGATCCCCAGTGGGGGGCATGCAGGAGGCAGTCAATCAATGATCCTCTCTCATCATCGATATTTCTATCTCTCTCTCCTCTCACTTCCTCTCTGAAATCAATAAAAATATGTGGAGTTTTCTTTTAAGTTTAAGAAGGAGGAGAAAGGGGTGACTCCCAGGTTTGAGGGGCTAGAAGACTGGTTAGGTGGCAATGCCATTAACCAATTGGGGAATGTAGGATACTCCAGTTATCTATTGCTCATAACAAACCATCCCAAAATTTAGTGACTTAAAACAAGAAAAATTTATTATCGCTCATAATTTGGAGAGTAGCTGCATGCGTTCTCTGCTGGCTTTGTCTGGGCTCACTCACTCAGCGGTATTCACTGGAGGGTCAGCTGGGCCGGAAGGGCCAAGCCTGGCAGTGGTGCTGGCTGTCACCTGGGGCACCTCAGTTCTCTTCCACCTCATCCTCCAACAGGCCCGACTGGCTTCCTTACACGGCAGCTGGCTTCTCTTGTGGCCCAGGCTTGAGAGCTCTCACAAATGCCATTCTACCACCTCCTACTGGTCAAAGCAGGTCACAAGGACAGACCATATTCAAGGGGAGGAGGGCGCAGAGAGACTTCCCTCTTGATGGGAGAAGCTGCAAAGAAGGTCTGGCCGTATTTCACCTGTGACACAAGAGGAATACCCAGTTTAACAGAAAAAAACCAAGTTTATGGTCATAGAGATAGAAGAGGACGTCGAAATCAACTCAAAGAAAGACAATTCCCAACCCAGAGGAACCCTAACACTGAAAGGAATTTAAAAGATAGACGGATGCACCCAAAGACACTGAGGTGAGGTGGCCAGTGGACGGGAAGAACCGAGAGAAAGCTACGTCCTAGAAGCCAGAGAAGAGAGGGGTTGACAGAATCATATGCCGCCAAGATACCAAGTAATATGCAATTTCCCCCTCCCCCCAAAAAAAGAAAAGAAAGGATCATTAGAGCAAATGTGGTGACTGAGACGCCTAACGACTGTTGTGAGAGCATTTTGGTAAAATGGACACCAAGCTGCTCTGGATGGTGAGTCTGAAGGTGCTGAGTGTTTCCTTGTGCACCCGGGACGCGGCACACCAGCACACGGAGGAGTTGGTGGTAGGGTCTCTGGGTGGCAGGAGTATTCTTCCCCACCCCAAGGACACCAGGCTCGGCTGTGGGACCTGCTTCGGCCAATAGGGTGTGACGGAAGTCCTGTGTGCCACATCTGAGCAGAAGCTTTCTGGCCACACGCGCTGCTGCCATTGTTCCCTTTCTCCCCCGGCTTGAGACTGTCAGGTCCCAGATGGAGGCTGCTCCTCAGCCTGGATCCCAGAACAAATGGGCAGTGTCTCGGCCAGCCTGGGGTTGATGTGGACGGCGACTGTGAGCCAATGAGAGGCGGGGGTCATTGGTGGACACAGTATAACCTAGCAAAAGCTGGCTGATGTGGTACTCCATTCGCCATCACTGAATTCTATCAACTAGGGACCACGCAATGAGACCCCAGAACTGGGAGTGCGCAGTAGTGACCGAGGCGATGGTGAGAAAAGGGAACATTTGTGCTAGACCTTGAAGTCTGGCCAGGATTTAAAGAGAAGGCAACTGGGGAAGTGAGACGTTAATGTTCTAATAATGTGTCACTATTTTTGCGTTATAAATGCTGCGTAAAAACCTTCTCGTTCCCATGAATACTTGTTTAATAGTTTGCTTTGGTTCCCTTTTGAAATATGCTTCAAAAACCTGCACCCGCAAACAGGGCTGCATATTCATGGCTTGGCCCGGTTTGTGCACAGGAAGGAGGTCCAAACAAAATTGGAATTTCAGAGCAGAGAAAATAAAGAGGGACCTGAAAAGAGCTCCCGGTTCCTGCCTGGAAAAAAATGCTTCTCCTCCTAAGAGACAGACATCTGACACCAGGAGCCCCCTTCCCGCCGCGGGCAATGAGGGTCTCGCAGGAATGGGGCTGGCGGGGCCTGATAGGGTCCCGCTAACGGGCGAACGGCGTCCCTCTCCCTCGGTGCCTAGCTGGCTTCAGAGCGCAGCAGGAGCAGGCCAGCTGTGAGCAGGCTGGGAGTGTCCACCCTCTGGAATTAAGAGGCTGCACCCATCCCTCCGGACCGTCTGTCCCAAGGCCTTGGGTGTGCAGATTTAGGGAGGGTGAGTGTGTGTGTGTGTGTGTGTGTGTGTGTGTGTGTGTGTACGCACGCGTTCAATTTAGCAGAGGAAGTCAAGGCAAATAGTTTAATCACAACCATCCCCCGGGGCAATTTGGAATAATTTTCTCATTAGAGAATACAGCATGCAGCATGACTAATGTTCAATCAGACAGTAGCTTCCAGTCCCCTCCCTCTGCTCTGATTAATGGGGGGAGGGAGGGTCCTTCCTCTGTGGGCCTGGGAGGGTGGCTGGAGTCCAGTGATAGGGAGGGAAGGGTGAAGGGAAGGGAAGATCTTTTTTCAAACATAAACCTGAGAAATAAAATAATGGGACCCCTCAGGGCTTGAAGCAGACCTGATTAAAGCTGAAGGGAGCGTCGGCCCGGGCACCAGGATGCGTGGCATACTCCACCTCCAATGGAGGCAGAGCTGGGACCCTCCATTTCTCCCTTGCACCCCTACTTCTCTCCCCCTCCACCTGTGTCTCCCTGTCTTCCTCCTCTCTGTGTCTCTTTGCCTCTTTATCTCTCTCAGTTCCCAAGTCTCTCCTCCTTTTTCCGATTCACAGCATCCCTGGCTATGTCTGCCCCCAGGCCACATGGCACCCACAGTCTGTTTTTCCGTTCTTTCTACTTCTCTCTCGTGGTGTGACAGGTGTGTGTGACCTCTGGGCCCCGCTCTTCAAAATTGTAGCCAGATGTTCACACTGAAAGGGTTCACATTGAAAGGGTTCTCTGGGCCCTGGCTGGGTGGCTCAGTTGGTTAGAGCATCGTCCCATACACCAAAGGGTTATGGGTTCAATCCCTGGTCAGGGCACATACCCAGGTTGCAGATTTGATCCCTGGTCAGGGGGGTAACCGATGGATGTTTCTCTCTCACATAGATGTTTCTCTCTTCCTCCCTCTCTCTCTAAAATCAATAAAAACACATCCTGTGGTGAGCATTTTTTTAAAGGGTTCTCAGGGATTTTCTAGAGCTTTGCTCCCAGTGTGCTCCGCAGCCAGCAGCATGAGCACCACCTGATGCCGGTCAGAAACGCAGACTCTCAAGCCCTTTCTCGGATCCACTGACTCAGAGCCTGCATTTCCTCACGATCCCCAGGTCGTGTGCACAGTGAACTCTGAGAAGTGCTGGCCCCGCTGCCTCACTCCAGATCAGGGGCCTGAGGCCCAGCGCAACACCACTCACCGGAGATAAGGACTGTCACGGCCCCAGCCCAGGACCGCTGACCCCTGTGGTCCACACCCCGCCCCAGCAACGATTAGGAGCCCTGTTATTGTCAAGGTGCCTCTGACTTTAAGACAACCAGTTTTCAAGTGTCTCCTTCAGAGATCACCTCCGAGAAGGTTTACCCCCAATACAGAAGGGCTCCTCTCTCTGCAGGGACACCCCTTCTCCCCCCGGCCTTCAAGCGCATTAAGCTGTGGGCATTCAGGAAACAGGAACACAGCAAAACACACCTGTCCTCAGGCCACGATGGAGACCCACGGGAAACTCCGAGCTTGGTTCTTGCTCCCAAGAAACACTCTTCCCAGATTACATCACGTCAGGGGGAGGGTTCCCCAGGTGCCACACACACACACACACACACACACACACACACACACACACGTATGCTCGTTATGCCCATACACACACACACACACACACACACACACACACGGCCAGGGGTTAAAGAATCAAGCAGCTGTACCAAAATGGAAGGACTGGGCCCAGATCCACAGTTAATCAGACAAGACTTCCCTGGAGCTGGAACTTCTCAAAACTCCCCTGGAAGTTGCTTTGGGCAAATCTCTTCCCTCCTCGGGTGTCCTCAGTTTCCCCACAGGCAGCAGGAGGGAGTCGCCCTCTTCTCACCCTCTCAGGAGTCTGAGTGAAGCAAGAGATGGTGAGACGGGGGCAGAGGCAGAGCCCGGCGACCCACCTGGGCATGTCCCTCTCCTCCTCGGCCCGGATGACTGGCAGGTTGTGGGATCCCAGTCTACACCAAACGACAGCGGCCGAGGCCCGCGGGGAACAGGCACTCAGGGTGGGAACGTTCTCCCACGTTGGAGCTAAATCCTGCAAATCCAGTAGAAGCAGCATGAGCTTTGGGGTTGGGTGACCTCCTCAATCCTCATTTCCCTCCCACAGCTGTGTGGACCGCGTGTGTTCCTGGGCCTCCCCCGGGCTTGCCTTCCCCATCTGTGAAAGAGCATCACACGAGAGGAGGTAGGTGCAGGCCTCAGCAGTGTGCGTGTGCGCGTGCGTGTGCGTGGGCCGCAGCAGGTGTCACAGGGGCTGTCTGCACAGCGAAGCTATTTCAGAGACCCTTCAAAACTCCAAACCCCCAGGCGCCAGGCTCAGAGGCGGGGTAAACGCTGGGGTCTGCTGAGTGTTGGTTTTCATTAAACAGGGTGCGAGGCCTCAAAGATCCGCCAGGCCCCCTGCGGGAAGCAGGAGCCCAAGCCCCACCCTGCAGCTCACAGAGTCAGGGGTGCAGGAGCACAGCTGGAACCCATCAGCGCCACAGGTGGGGACCTCTTTCAGCTCCACCCCCAGCTCCCGCCGTTGGAGCGGGAGGTGGGGCATGGATGCCAAAGAAAGGGCTCTGTCCCCTACTGGCTTTCACGGGAGCCTCTGGAAGAGCCCCCACATACAAGCCTGGTGCACAGGTCGTGGGGAGCACCTGCGAGGCCAGCGAGGTTTGCTGCAGTGCCCCCGCTCCCTTCACCATGCCCGTCTTTTAGGCAGACAACACCTACTCCCAAGCTCACACACACAATTTAAGCAGCTTCCCTGCTCTCAACAAGAAACACTCTTCCCAGATTACATCACGTCAGGGGGAGGGTTCCCCAGGTGCCACAAACACACACACACACACACACACACACACACACACGTATGCTCGTTACGTGTGTGTGTGTGTGTGTGTGTGTGTGTGTGTGTGTGTGTGTGTGTGTCTGGACCTTCATGGGGCTCTCAGAAGCCCCCAGACAGGTGTCTGGACCTTCATGGGGCTCTCAGAAGCCCCTCCCCCAAAAAAAAAAATCAGTGACTTTACTGGAGTAATCACCAGCTTAGTGAGGAATTGACCTTGCACCTGACCCATTCAAGATTATTAACCCAAAGTCACAACTTTAAAACTTCAAGTCAACCCTAAATTTGAGAGGACGAGGTCAGTGGAGGCCAGTCCAGAGAGGCGTGCAGGGATCTTCAAGTTCCACCGCTGAGGTTGCCTACTCAGACTCTGATCACGGTGGAGAAATGGCCCCGAGGGAGAAGTGGGCGCCAGCCTCAGCTCTGCCCCCACTTGCAGCACCCCTTTGAGCAAACGTCTTCCCACTCAGCCTCAGGCTCCCTTCCTTGCCCAGGGAGGGACTAGCATATCTCTAAAAGGATGTTCTGCCAGCTCCGTATTCCTTGGGTCCTGACTCACCCAGACTGTGAGATTCTCCCCCTATTGAACCCTCCACAGGAGCTTTGATGTCACCTTCATTGTCACATTGTCACTCTTCCCTCTGAGGTCCTCAATCCACCTATTGCCTTCAGCACCTCCCCCCACAGAACTAACAACAGGAAAGTGTAGCGGGAGGAGTGGGGCATGGAGGTGGATGAGGCATGACACACCTGTCACCTCTGGAGACAGGTGACTGGGCTTAACCACCATCTCTCTTGAGGATATAATCTTTGATTTTAAAGACTAAATGAAGTGGAGGATGTGAATGTGACTTGGAAACTGGGAGAGTTAGAGTAATACTCTTAGAGTTATTTGTATCTTAACTTATCTCCCCTTCTTTTTTAAAAAATATTTTTATTGATTTTTAGAAAGAGAGAGAGAGAGAGAGAGAGAGAGAGAGAGAGAGAGAGAGATGGATTGGTTGCTTCCTACATGCCTCCCATCGGGGATTGAGCCTGAAATCTGGGTATGAGCCCTAACGGGGAATGGAACCAGCGACCCTTCAGTGCACAGGACGACGCCCAACCAACTGAGCCACACGAGCCAGAGCTTATCTCCCCTTCTTGAGGGCAAGAACCCTGATTCACTTATCTTTGAATCCCGCAAAAGTATTGAGGGCCAAAGCACATGATATGAGAGCAAAAGACATTTATTGAGTAGATGGATGGAGGCATGGATGAATGCATAGATAGATGGATGGATGGATACATGTGTGCATGAGTAGATGCGTGGATGCATGGATGGATGCATGCATAGATAGATGGATGGATGGATACATGTGTGCATGAGTAGATGTGTGGATGCATGGATGGATGCATGCATGCATAGATGGATGCATAGATCCATGGTGGAGAGGGTGCAGCAGGCATGCTGGCAGGCAGAGGATGAAGGAGCTTTGGCTGCCAAACCAGTGAGTGGCTGGCCCTCCTGTGGACAAGGTTCAAAAGCACGGGACAGCATTCTGGTGTTCAGTAACCAACATGGTATATTTGTCATTAAATCCATATCAGTCTTTTTTAAAAGCCTGGTACAGTACCTCTCTGCACAGAATGGGGCTCCCCCACACCTTCACTATCTAAGGCCACAACCATTTCCCTGGTCAGCTCTTCAAATCTAGTTCTGCAGCCACAATGACGAGACATAGGAGGAAGGAACTCGGACAGGGGATGGGGATTGGGACCCACCCCCACAGCCTCCTGTGCTAGCCAGTCCCAGCACCCATGTGGGAAGACCCGAGTAGGACCCAGATTGGTGGCATCTGGCCCAGGCCTGATTCCTGGACCTGAGCCTCAGTCTTCTGAACTAGCTGACCTCTTGGGGCCCTTCTAGCTCTAACATTGTGTGTGTATGAATACTTCTGATCTTTGATGCTTATAGGGATTGTGGTCAAAGTGCCCACCAGATTGGAGATCAGTGAAGACCCACATACCACAGATGTTTTCTGACACTTGTGATGCTGTCTACACTAAAGCCTGGTTGCTCCAAGTGTGGTCCAGATCAGTGGCATGAGCAGCCCAGGGGGGCTTGTTAGAAATGCAGAATCCCAGGTCCCCACCCCAGACCAACTAGATCAGAATCCAAGTTGTAACACATCCCCCAGGGCATGCATGTCCACACTGACATGTGAGAGACAGGGTCTCAGGTACTCTGATCCCTGGAGGGGCAGCCATGGGGAAGTGGAGAAGGCCTGGGTTGGGCCTCAAAAGCTAGCCAGCTCTGTGTCTCACTAGCTCGGGCCACAGAATGTGTGCCCATCTGTGCTAGGGCTTTGCATCTGTAAAGTGGAGGGATGAGGTTTTACTTCTGCACATCAAATACCAGACAGGAATGCGTTTCTCTAAGTTGACTCATTATGAGGCAGGTGCCCAGGTAACACAGGTGTTCACTGCGGCACTGTTGGTGATAATGGCAAAACTGGACACAATCTAAATGTCAGTCAGGAGGACATTGTGGCAATCACTGGGACACACCCAAACGGTACCAGACAGCACTTACTAAGAAGGATAAACAAGAATGTGTGCATAGTCCGGCTGGTGTGGCTCAGTGGTTGAGCATCAACCTATGAACCAGGAGGTCACGGTTCGATTCCCCATCAGGGCACATGCCCAAGTATGGGATGTGAAAGAGGCAGCTGATCAATGATTCTCTCTCATCATTGATGTTGCTATCTCTCTCTCCCTCTCCCTTCCTCTCTGAAATCAATAAAGATATGTTTTTTTTCATTAATTAAATAATTAAAAGAACGTATGCATGATTTACTGCTAAGTGAAAAAAGCAGGACTACAGAACAATATGTGTGTATGATACTAGTTGTGTAAAAAGAAAAAAATCCACTCACACATGTATGGTTATGTATAGATGGAAAAGTCTAGAAAATTATCACCCAAACTGCTAATAAACCAGGAGGCAGAAAGAACTGAATTGGGGGGAAATACAATTTCCTTTCTCAATATTGTTTCAATTGTTAAAATTGATAGGAAAAAAATAACCTGCTGTATAATCTGAGGTATTATTATGATCATCACCGATGACCTGGAAGTATATAGTCCTGGCGGTTTTATCCAGGCGAGAGAACACCCCAGAGCTGTGCCATGCTCTTTGGGGTTGTAACCTCCATGCGACCAAGACGCTGGGGCCACAGGGACACTGAGGCTCCAGGAGAGCCTCAAACTTGCTTCCTAGATTCAAATGTGTAGCTGCTTGAGCAAAATAACTCGTGGAGGGTAGAACGTTTTCAAATGTAAGTGGGCTAAGAATTATACAAGTTAAAGTGATTTAGAACAGAATTATAGTAAGGCTCAGTCATTTTGAGTCGAATGTATCTGTATCTCCTAGGGTTCCACAAAGTCCTGACTCCCACAGCTGCAGACAGCCACTGAGGGAGGGTGAGAAGGTGTGTGGGGAATGCCAGGCGAGGGCTGCTGAGGGGTCAGAGGGCACTATGGGGATGCACTTATACTAAACTAGAGGCCTGGTGCACAAATTCATGCACAGGTAGGGTCCCTCACCCTGGCCAGCCATCAGGGCTGATCGGGGCCGGCCAAAGAGGGACCATGAAAGGGCTCCAGGGCATGTCCGGCCCATCTCACCCAGTCCCAATTGACCAGACCTCAGCCGCAAACTAACTTACCAGTCAGAGCGTCTGCCCCCTGGTGATCAGTGCACGTCATAGCAACTGGTCGAGTGGTCAATGATCCGTCAGACACTTAGCATATTAGGCTTTTATATATATAGATTCTATATGTCATGGTTTATTTGAAATTCAAATTTAACTAGGAATTCTGTTTAGTTTTCTATTGTTTTATTGTTTGTTTGTTTGCTCACTTGCTCACTATGACTAATCTAACCCCAGAGCAATCTTTGGGTGATCAGGCCACAAGGATGAAAGTGAGCCCCAGGACTTTCTGTTGTGCTCACACTCCCTGCACCCGGACAGGACCTCAGGTCCTCAGACTCCCAGCCTGTCCTTTCCCCACACCAAACCACCCAAGGAGCTTCTGAAAAGGAAAAATGGCTGAAGAGAGAGGTGTGCGAGGATGTACCCAAACCAACAGATCCCTGGGGGAAAACCAGAAGACTGCTTCGTTTCACATGCCTTCATATAGTTCAACTGGTTCCTCTTGAGTGTGTGCTGCTTTTGCCATTTTAAAACTAAGACAATGCTCTATATTGGGAGGGGCAGGGGGGATAGGAACCCAGCACAAGGGAATGAGCTAAGCTGAGTATTTAAGTCACTCTAGACCTTTCTCACACAGCCAGGAACCCAGCTCGAGAAAGCAATCAGATGTGGAAACAAAGATTCCCTTGTGTGGCCTGTACAAACCCTGCTTTCAAAAAATATCGAATGTCATGGGAAAATACTCATGATGCTCAAAAGGCAAGGACACCAAAGTGACCGTGTGATCCTGATCCAGAGATGAGTGTATGCACAACAATAAAGACTGGGAGGAAGTTTGCAGGGCATGTCCGGCTGGAGGGAGGAACAATTGTAGTGGATACCTTAATTTTCTAAATGGTCTCAAGGAACATGCATATAAGACTCTTTTTAGAGAGAGAGAAACATCAAACCCTCAACCCTTCAGTGTCTGGTAATAACCTCCAACCAACTGAGCCATACCAGCCAGGGCAAGAAATTTTTTTTTCCTTAAATCTTACTTTTTATTCATTTATTCAACAAATATTTATTAAACACACTAGGGGCCCAATGAACGAATTCGTGCACCTTGAAAGGAACTGTGGGCCACGAGGTTGTGGTGGGCACAGGGGTGGCTCTCAGCCCATCCTCCGCACCCCCATTCGGCCCCTCCCGCCACGGCCTCCAGTCCCCTGTCTGCTGGCAGCCCCACTCCCACCACCACTGCTCCCATGCACTGACAGCTCACTGGCCCTGCTCGCACCCACCCCAATTGCCCCTCAGGAGCAGGGGGATGTGGGGAAGCCCTCAGGGGAGATCAGGGCTGGCAGCCACCACTCTCATCCACTAATGGCACCAAGCAATCAGGACTGACGCCGGGCACCAGCAGTGGGTATAAGCAGGGCCATCACCAGCAGTGGGTGCAAGAGGCAGCTGCCAGCCCTGATCTCCCCTCAGGAGCAGGGGGAGGTGGAGAAGCCCTGAGGGGTGATTGGGGCCGGCAGCCACCACTCGCACCCATTGATAGTGCCAAGCAATCGGAGCCGGCACTGGGCACCGGAAGCAGGTGTGAGTGAGACCTGCGTCGGCAGCAGATGCGAGCACTGGGCAGGACCGCAGCATGCAGGAGCAAAGCATTTTCAGTAACCACCAGAGGCTCACCCCGATGACAGCGACTGGCACCCTGCCTTGGTCTGGCACCCCCGCTCACCTGCTCCACCATCCCACCATGGCCGACACCCACCATGTTCTGCACACACTCCTGGTGGTCAGCGCATGTCATAGCGACTGGTTGTTCGGTTGTTCCAGTTGTTCCACTGTTCAGCCTATTTGCATATTAGCCTTTTATTATCCTATATAATAAAATCCTAATATGCTAAGTGTCCGGTTGGCTGGTCAGCCGTTCAGCTGTTCAACCAATCAAAGCATAATATGTTAATGATATGCTAAGGCTGCTCAACCGCTTGCTATGACATGCACTGACCACCAGGGGGCAGATGCTCAAACCAGTAGGTTAGCTTGCTTGAGTGAGACAGGCTGGACAAGCCCTGGAGCCCTCCCACGGTTCATCCCCTTCTAGCCAACCTCCCACGTCCCTCCCCGGCCCTGATCGTGCACCAGCGGGGGTGGGGGGAGATCCCTCAGCCTGGACTGCACCCTCTTGCAATCTGGGACCCCTGAGGGGATGTGAGAGCTGGTTTCAGACCCATCCTGCAGGCCAGGCCGAGGGACCCCACTGGTGCATGAACTCGTGCACCGGGCCTCTGGTATAGGATAATATACCAGGCACTATTTCCAAGCACTGGGAATAAAGCAGATTTAAATAGTCAAAAGTGACTGACATCAATGGTAGTACAACTCATTAAATCATACACTTGAAATGGCGAATTGCATGACATTTAAATTATATCTCCATAGCACAGCATGGGTATCAAATCAGAGCTCAATAAACACTGGTTAGTTTACTAATTTATTCAAGACATTGACATATCGGCACCTGATTGACATCCACTTCAGGTACCTTTGCTGAGGAGTAGTGTAGGCTGTGACTCTGATGTAACCCAGACCTTTACTCAAGCTCTGGCTTTGCCTGGGATTTCCATTTGTAACCAGAACATCCTTCAATCTATCAGAACCTCGTTTTCCCATTCTAAATGGGGCTAGCAATAGCAGGGCAGGAATTTTTGAAATAAAAATGTTTGAGTCCCATCTCAGACAGACGAGACCAGGATCTCTGGGGGCTGTGGACCCTAGAAACCTGTACTTGCAAAGCGTGTGTGTCTTCTCCGTGCCTCCCATGCCGGTGCTCTGTAACTCACTACTGCGGGTCAAAGGTCTTGCTCCTTCCTGTGCAGGATCCTGCCACCGGATTCCTTCTGCTCCTCCCGGTGGTTCTAGGGAAAGGAATGGCTGGGAGGAGAGGGGAACTCAAGGGCGAGGAAGGGCACCTCCCAGGCAAATGCTGGCTGGCATGTGACTTCCTCTGATGTGGAAGAGAATGGAGCTCTGTGGCCGATGGAAATCACTTTGCAAATGAAATGGAAAGCAGGGCCTTGGAGAGACGGCCAGCCCCGCAGCACGCCCCTCAAGTCCGTCCCTTGGAAACACAGTTATAGCCAAGCAGGTGGCACCACCCCTGTAATGCAGAGTCTTCTCTGTGAGCTGGAGAAGGAACGAAGAGCGTTCCCACGTGGCTCGGATGCAGAGTCCAGGAGGCGCCAGTGCTGCTCGAGAAGAACGCGCTCGCACTCCATCGAACCGAGAGATGACTGGGTGGCCTGTGGCCACTTAGCCGGGGACTGGTGGCACCTGGAAAGAATGGGAGATGGAACAGACCAGCCTGGATGGCTGAGAGCAGGTTGACCCCCGAGGTCTCCTCCTCCTTGGTGTCTTTCCCCCTCCCTCAACCCCAAAGTGCCCAGCAACCCCTCTTACAGGGTCCACCACACCAGGGCCCCACTGGAGGTCTGTGTAGCTGAATTCCCTCTCTCTCAAGCAGTCCTTTCACCCAAACTTTTAGCTCCTGGATGGGCAGGACTGGACTACGTATCAAGTAGAAAGAAAAGTGATCAGATTAAGTCACATGAAGGTGTGATAAACCCATGGACCGACCTCTGTGAGCCACAGGAAGTGAGTAAGTCCGGATGAGTGACTTGGCTCCTGGCCCCCACTGGGCTTTGGGAGTCACGCACCCGAGACGGTGGGAAGAGAGCGGGTCCTTCTGGGTGACTTCCGCCGTCTAAAAAGGAGGCTCCTTCCTGGGCCCCGCAGTGACCAGCACAGGCCGGGCTGAGGAGGGGCTCGTGGGGCAATTGCATCAGCACAGGACGCCTTTGTTTTGAGCTGAGGCTGGTTTTCCCACAAGCGACTGAAATAAATTACAGCGTTTTCAACGAGGGCGGTTGAAAGCGGCACTCTTGGAAAAATCTCAGCAGCTGCTCTTTATTGGATTATAACTAGGAGCAAAACACCCCAAACCACACAATCGCCTGCAAAGGGGGGAAAATCAAATCAAATACAACATTGTTGTAGGCTCTGGAAAATGTTTCCCCAGGAAAACCAGCCTGGGAACCTGGTCAATGTTCTCCAGCTCGGCTGCCCGGGAGACAGACACTGCTCCTCGGGGGTCAGATACAGTTTGTCTACACACAGGCGGCCAGAGACACCGACAGACAGCCACACACAGGCAGGCGCCCCGGTGCAGGCGGCCGCCGCAGGGGGCACGGAGGCCGCAGGAGAAGGTCCTATCTGCGGGGACAGCCCAGCCCAGGACGAAACACGCCGGGCCCGCCCTGCCAAGAGGGCCTTAACTATGGGTGAAACCACCCTGTTTGGGGGTGATCAGGCCCCTTGTTCCCTGAAAGCCCGTAAAAGCATGAAATCCACTGTCAGTATCCAGTTCAGCAGACGGCTTCCGAGAAAGCTGGGACATCCTAGCTCTGCCACCTCCTAGCTCTATATGCCAAAGCAAGCCGTCTGCGTTTCTCCGAGCCTCTGCGGTCTTATCCATAAGATGGGTATTATCATACTTGTCCTCCCTCTTTCCGGGTTGTTCAGAAGGCTCAAATGAGCCCTAACTGGTTTGACTCAGTGGATAGAGCGTCGGCCTGTGGACTGAGGGGGTCCCAGGTTCGATTCCGGTCAAGGGCATGTACCTTGGTTGCAGGCATATCCCCAGTAGAGGGTGTGCAGGAGGCAGCTGATTGATGTTTCTCTCTCATCGATGTTTCTAACTCTCTATCCTTCTCCCTTCCTCTCTGTAAAAAATCAATAAAATATATATTTTTTAAAAATTTTTAAAAGGCTCAAATGAGAAGCAAAGGGGACAGAAAGAGAGCGGGATGGACAGGGAAGGGGCGGACAGGTCTGAGCTGATGCAAATTCCTTGAATAGTTGTCAAAATTAGTCAAACGGTACATTTAAGATCTGTGCATCCCACTGTATATAAATTACGCCCTGGTTTTCAAAGGTGAGAAGCGGAGTTAAGGTGCTGAACCAACGGAAGCCACTCCTCCATGAAGGAGCTCCAGCGGCCGCTGTAACTAGGAAGCTCGAGCAAATAAAGCCTCACTCTGCCCTCACATAGGAGATTATTTTTGAAGTTCAGGTTCAATAGTTTCAGAAAACACATATGTTTGTGTCTAGTTCAAACTGGCTTGGTAGGTATTTAAGAAAAAAACATTAGTTCAACTCAGAGTTCAGGCAAAAAATAATAATATTTGGATTCGGTTTTGGGTTCAGTGAATCAGGGCAGTGTTTTCCAATTCGGGGGTCATGGTTTGGTTCAGTTCAAGTTCTTGTTAGAACAGCCCAGCGTGGGGCTGGCCTGGCCCACCAGCCTTTGTCCGCACAAGGTCAGCTCTTCCAGGACAGCTGGGTCGAGGCAGCCCTTTCCGGCCTCTTTCCCGTGCCTTCCGGAAAGAGAAACTGGAACTTCAGAGGAAGAAAACAGTCAAGCCTAGGTCCACACACAGGTGAGAGGCAGCCGATGGTCCCTGAGATGCCGCCACCCACCAGGCGAAGAGTAAACAATCGTGACGTCTGGCAGCCATGCCCTGGCGGCTGGGCGGGTGGGAGCGCGGTGCTGTTCTGCAGGTGTCAGAACCCAGCGCCCTAGTCAGGGGTGGAGACTGTGCCCACAGCCAGGTCAACACAGCAGTGGGCGGGCCTAAGAAGTCCTTCCAGAACACCCAACCCAGGGCTGCCTC
The DNA here is from genome assembly GCF_027574615.1 of Eptesicus fuscus. Taxonomy (NCBI): domain Eukaryota; kingdom Metazoa; phylum Chordata; class Mammalia; order Chiroptera; family Vespertilionidae; genus Eptesicus; species Eptesicus fuscus. Next base: position 14,183,077 of record NC_072482.1, on the reverse strand, counting down.
CTTCCGGGGCCCGTTGCACCCTTTGGCGCGTCAGTCACAGCAGGCACATGTGTGGTGTCATGACTTTCTTCTTCAGACTTGAGAGTAAGGTTCCCAAATCTATTTCCTAGACTTCCGGTAAGAGCAGGCAGTGGCCCTGGCCAGGGAGCTCAGTTGGTGAGAGCGTGGTCCCAATATACCAAGATTGGGGGTTCAATTTGCCGTCAGGGCACATACAAGAATCAACCAATGAATGCATAAATAAGTGGAACAACAAATCGATGTTTCTCTCTCTCTCTCCCTCTCTCTCTCTCTCTCTCTCTCTCTCTCTCTCTCTCTCTCTCTCCCTCCTCCCTCCCTCCCTCCCGTCCTCTCTCTCTCTAAAATCAATCAATCAGCCGAAACCGGTTTGGCTCAGTGGATAGAGCGTCGGCCTGCGGACTCAAGGGTCCCAGGTTCGATTCCGGTCAAGGGCATGTACCTTGGTTGCGGGCACATCCCCAGTAGGGGGCGTGCAGGAGGCAGCTGGTCGATGTTTCTCTCTCATCGATGTTTCTAACTCTCTATCCTTCTCTCTTCCTCACTGTAATAAATCAATAAAGTATATTTTAAAAAAAATAAAAAATAAAAATAAATAAATAAATCAATCTATTTTTTTAAAGCCCTTATAAAAAAAGAGAGAGAAGGCGGGATGAGTGGAAGTCAGAGCTCAGAACTATTCGTGGAGGTTTCTGGGAGTGGCGTTTATGTGGTAAGGGAGTAAATATCAGGGGAGCCTACAGAAAGGAGGGTGACCTCCCCACCTGCCCTCTCTGGCTGCCTCCTCACTCCAGGTGGCTCCTCTCACCTGGCCTCAGCCATAGAACAGTGCACCGAATCCCAGGCCCAGCCCATCTCATCCCCACGTCCCCACCTGCACCCGCCTCGCCAGGCAGCCCGGAGGCTTTCTGTCTCTCCGTCTGCACGTGTCGCTCCTCTGCCCAGGAGCCTTCTCGCCCCGGATAACGCCATCGGGTGCTTCCAGGCGGATGGACCGCTCTGTGCACAGAGGCGGGCAGGCGTGGAGAGCACCTCCCCGTCTCAGGCACCTCCAGCTCCGCTCCCGCGCCCACCCACTGCCTGGCACTCCCCTCCTGCCTGGTGAACTCTCTCCCGAAGGGCTCCTCAGTCCCGGACACAGACAGGCTTCTGTGGGCAGCACCATGTTCAGCCTCCGCATTGCACGAAGGCATCCGGCGGGGGGCGCTAGTCGGGGCTGAAGCCTGCCTGCCAACCTGCGCTGCTGAGACCTGTGCCCATCCAGAGGCGGCCCTTTCCCTTCGTCCTCGCCCGTGAAGGCGGTGGCGGCCCTGCCCCGCAGGCACAGGCAGAACCCAGGGGGCACTGGCACCTGGAGCAGCTGTCACTCGTCCTGGTGGCAGTCACTTGCTGGGCTGGCCGCTCTCGCCGGCGGATGGGAGCCCTGGGGCGCATCTCGGTAGCTAGTCCTGAGCGCAGCGCCCAGCCGGGCTGACATTACCACGGCCAAGTGGACCAAGGACCCTGTGAATGACTTCATTTGGGTTTTCATGTTCAGTTTGAGTGTTTCTCCAATTTCTCGGTCAGAACTTGACACCATTTCAGGATGAGCTGGGGAGGTGGCCGATGGTGTCCCTGTCTGTCCCGCAGGGGAGATCACGGTGAATTCCTCACATCTGCTTCCTCCTGCCCACCCCGCCCCTGCCCAGCTCGGCCAGACCACCCGTTCCCTGTGCTGCCACACCAGGTCCTGAGCTCAGCGGGCTCAGGGCTCCGGTTCGTGCACTAGGAGATCTTTAGATAAGTGTCTGGGCCACCTAGGAGGGGGGTGAACTTATCGGGGCCTTCTTGGTGGTGTGGTCCGCCCCTCTCCAACTGGTGCTGTCTGCTGTTGTCCCCCAAGCCCTGTCAGCCCCAAGTGCCCCTCAGCCTGGCCCAGCGCCCAGCGTGGGCCTTTCCGCAGCTGTGCCCTGGCTGCTGGTCCACACAGGACCCCCCTCCCCCACTTTCCCACATGCTGCTTTCCTCAGGCTCCAAGCCCTTGAGGAGCTCTGGGCTGCTGCCCCGGCTCAGGCAACCGCCGCGGGACACACTGCAATTCTCTGTGCCCACGACCCACGGCTGCCTTCTGTTGGGGCCTCACAGATCTGTCTGGGAAAGCCACTTAGCTCCCAACTTCAAAGGCACGCAGGAGACAGTGGAGGGCGGCAGAAAGAACACCAGCTAAGTGGATGCTCATCCCAAGGTCAGCTCTTCCCTCCCCATCCTGAGGCTTTGAGCAGCTTGTTTGCCTCTTTGAGCCTCAGTTTCTCCTTCTATACAACAGGAATGATAACCCTGCCGCCGATGTGGATTAAATGAGACAATGGCTGCCAGTGGCTGGTACCCAATTAGGATGACCGAGTTGCCACAGGGGCTGCCCTGGGCTTTCCAGGGTTAAGCACCAACGTCTTCCGTCCTAGGAACCTCCCAAACGCTGGCGGATGGGCCTGCTGGTCACCCTATAGCCCTAACCAGCTGAGCTGCTGCTTCCCCTCCTTGCAGAGACATAGCTGCAAACCTGGACCCTCAGCACAGCCTCTGGAGTAAAGGAAAACAGGGAAGATGGACGCGACTTCCAGGCCCCGCAGGGCCGCTCTTCGTTGCACTCTGTTGTGAATTTCCCTTCCGGTTGCCCCCATCCCCCTGCGGGATTATAAAGTCCATAGGAGCTGTGTCCCCCACATCGCTTTGTCCCTGCACCCCAACAAGCTCCCAGTTTAGCGGGCAGTGGACGCTGGGGAGACCCACATGCCCTGGCCAGACCTGGGAGAAGGACGCAGCCCAGCAAGCCTGCATGGAATTCTCTTCCGACTGCCCGCTCCTAGCCTCTTGGGAGAAGGAGGAGAGGGGGTTCCCATCCTTTTCTTAGGCGGGAGGAGGGGGGTCGAAGTTCTTTATAAGACAAACCCCCGGCGCGCCCCGTCCATCCGCCCGTTCGCTGGGGCAGCAGCGACACCTGCTGGCCGGGGCCGCGGGGCTGCGGGCTCCGTGGGCGCCGACGGGCTCGGGATTTCAGGGGGGCCCACCGTTGGCTGCCCCAGGGAGCCTCGCCGCACCCTCGCTGGCCGCAGAGGAGGGGCCCGGCCCACCTGACCCTCGAGCCCCGGGGCAGGCGCGGGTTCCGCGGGCCCTGGGGCGAGGGCGGCGCGGCTGGGCCGCGGAGCTGAAGATGCTGGCGGAGCCAGGGCCTCTGCGCCCCCGGGGAGCGAAGGACCAGCGGCCGCGCGTCTGTCCTCGGGGAGCGTGGCCTCCCGCAGCCTTGAGAGCAAGGAGGAGGCTCTGGGTGGAGCTGAGCCCTCTCCCCCTTTGCCCATGTCCTCCTCGGAGCGCCCCAAGGGCACACCAGTTCTCCTCTAACGCTTCTTACTGGCGTTTAAGAATCGGCACTTCCTCTGGGTCTTCGTTTTCTCTTCCAATGCCACACGAATCGGAGGATTGCTCTCCAGGGTTTTCTCCCGAAATTAGCATTTCCGCGGTTTGTGAGCAGACGGGAGGTGCCTCCCAGGGTGCAGCGGCTGGGTTGAGGTGGGGACGCGGCCATCAGCTGCCGCCCCTGGTGGCCAGCCGGCCATGACCCGCACTCCAGCCGCACAACCGCCGCTCTTCAAAACGGAGGCCTCAGCAAAATCACGGGCGTGGCCACCCTGCAGGGCCACTGATCTACATGCGCTGTGCCCGTCAGACAGGTGGGGAAACTGAGGCCAGGAGAAGGGGCGTGCCTTGCCACTGCTGTATGCCCCGGACGAAGGCACAGACGCGTTTGGGAATGCCCGGAGAGCAAAGCGAAAACCTGAACACAGCCCTCAGTGTGTAGCCATAGGGGCCGGATGGCGTAAACCCTGCATCTCCCCTCCATGCAGTGCTAGAGAATACTGGGCTCACCTTAAAACCTGGGAGCTGTCTGTGCACGCACAGATACGTATGTAATATAGGTACTATCAGGTTTTTGAGGCGATTAAATACTTATTAAAGGTCTAAAAATAAGTATTTCAGTCTCCCTGTCGGAGCTTGGCATTTACTATATACTGCGTCTTTCTACTCCCACATATACGTAGTGTGCAGACTACAAAACAATATACGTGCTTAGCGATCCAGGTCCTGCGAAACCTGCAGCGGGTGCTTTGAGGAGAGTTTAATGAAAGGGTCTCTTCCCAGCGTTTAAGGAAATCAGCGAGGGGTGAGGAAGCACCCAGGGGCCTGTAACCGTGCCTAGGGCGGAAGGGTAAAGCGAGGAGGCAGTTCTGCAATCCAGAGAGAGGAGCCTTGCCCCAGGGCAGAGGGCTGCAGCCAGTTCCCGGCCTCAGAGAGGGAGCCAGCCAGGGAATAAACATCCCTGCCCACACCCGCCGTCCCCTGCAGGGCAGAGCAGGGCGGAGCGCGGACCTGGAGGAGTGCCCGCAGAAGAGACCCTGAAGGTTGTACACATGTGAAATGCCCTAAAGGGTACACCCCTGTGTGCTAGGAGTGAGGGGAGGGGGTAGCAGGGAGTAGAGGGAATGACACTAAAACCCAGGGGTCCTCAGACTTTTTAAACAGGGGGCCAGTTCACTGTCCCTCAGACCGCTGGAGGGCCGGACTGTAGTTTAAAAAAAAACTATAAACAAATTCCTATGCACACTGCACATGTCTTATTTTGAAGTAAAAAAAACAAAACGGCAAAAACACCCGCATGTGGGACACCTGCTTTAACCTTTTATCCCCTATTTCTGAATTTAGAACAAGTACCCTCCAGGAAATGTATAGCCGTCAACAGAAATTAAAAGATGCCATTTGGGGAACGGCCTACAGAGTTCATCGAGCTCTGATGGGGTGAGCCCTGTGGGAGGAGGGGCACCTCCTTCAAGAGGTCCCCCCTGTCTTCCCACTCCAATCACCTTCACCCCTCCCTGCTCAGGGCTCCAGGCTGAAGGACTGGAGCTCACGCTGGGTTGTTCCACTGAAACGAGGCGCCTTTATCCACAGCTAGAAGCAGCCACCTCAACCTCCTCGCCAGCCCAGCTCTGGGCACAAAGGAGGTGCCCAGGAAATGAGCCCTCCTGACAGACTGAGCTCTGTGTCTCACCGGGGAGGGAGAGGTGTGGGGGGGCGGGGGGCGGGGAGACTGGGCTGCGAGCCTCGAACACCGTGTCCTCTCTCCCCAGTGCAGACGGATGGAGGCCTCGCTCGCCCCCAGGGCTGCTGGGAACTGGAGACACTGCCGAGGCACAAGCACATGGAGCCCAACGTGTCAGGAGTCACGCGCCTGGATTCAGGCACCTTTGCAAATGCTTTTCCTTTCATTCTCTTTTTTTTTTTTTTTTCTTTTTCTTTTTTAATGTGTGCTTAAGAAGAGTGATCACTTCTCTTCATTTCCTGCCTCTCCCTGTCGCAGGGGCACGAGACATTTTATTCAGGGTCGCAGATTCTGTTTCCGTCTGGGGGAGGCAGGCCTCGGGGGAATGGGCCCCCGTTAGGAATTTTCACCGGCTGGGAAATATAATCCGGTGTTTTCCAGCCATCATTTAGCAAAGAGTTGTCATCGGAGTGGTTTCCTCTCGCCCGACGCTGCCTCCCACCTTACCCCTCCCGGCCCCCGAAGGACCGACTTGGTGACTCTCTTCATCGTTATGAACAAGCAAATCTGCGAAAACTTAGGAGGCCTTGGCTGAACCGAAACGTTTTTCAAAGAAACACTTTCCAGCCCAAGAAAGGTAATATCCTGGAGGGCTGCCCGCCTTCCTGCAATTAACTAGAATACCACCCAACAGCGCTTTGGTTGGCTACCATTTCCCGTGGAAATACCTCAAATGCTTTTCCTCCTGGTGGTTCGGCAACTAGAGACGTGGAAACAGACGGCAGCCCTCAAATGGGACCTTTGTCTCTTTCCTGTTCAAGCCGCAGAAGGGCAACCAGGACCAGCGAGCCCTTCCTCGCCACCCACCACAGCCCAGGCGCCCTGGGCGAGGGCGGGGCCTGGCTCCCAGGTGGGCTCCGGGGGGCCAGGCGAGGGCAGGGCGAGGGGGGGACTGTGCTGAAGAGGGGCTGGGGGTTGAAACTCTCCCCAACGTGCTGTCAAGTGCAACCCCAGGGGAGAGCCACCAGCTCTGTGATCTTGACCAAGTAACTGCACCTTCTCAAGCCCCAACCTCCACCTCCCTATCTGTTAAGTGGGAAAGGGAACCCCTTCGGGTGGCTGTGGAGATCAAAGGAGGCGGTGCTGTGCAAGCTCTGGCACAGTAGGTGCTCAGGACACCCCAGTTTTCACTGCATTCTTTGACTGGGAGCATCGCCCTCGGCTGCTGCCCCACTGTCTCCTTTAAAATAGAAATGCTCGGGGAGAGGGTAACCTTGGAGAGTTTCCAGGAGGAGGGAAGGAGGTGGTGGTGCCAGGAGGAGGAGGCCAACGGAGACAGAAAAACCTAACCGCAGAGCAGCCAATCCACCAAATCAGGGCCAATGGCGGAGAGGTCCCCAGGCCAGCTTTGGGGCACTTGAGCTCCCCCAACACCTAGACAATGTCCCCTCTGATATAAGGGCCACCTCCTATCTCCTGGCCCGGTTGTCTGCACGTGTTCTTAGAGTTTCACCCCTAACAGAGTCCACAAAGGGAATAGGTGTGCTGGGCATGTCCCCCGTCCCACCTCCGCTTCCCACCTGCCCTGCACCCAGCAGCTCAGGGGCCTGACACTGGCCCTCTGCCTCCCTCCCAGGCCGTCCTCTCTGCCGGCTGCAGCCCCTGGAGGCTGGGTTACGGGTGCTGGGCTGCTCATTCCCAGAGGCAGGCCTTGTCCCTGCCCCGCTCAGCCTGCCCAGCGCTGGGAGGAGCGCCCACCCCAAGTGATCGAACTGCAGTGTCCGTACCTGGAATTATAATATTAACTGTTCCTTTCTCTATGCAGGAATCTACCGTTCTGAAAACTGAAGGTTACAGTGCAAACCATGGGGGAGATGAGATGAAGAATAAAAGTGGAAAACGGAGCTTTGCTGTTGGTTTACAGGGAGCATGGGGACATGGCATGAAATAATTTTGTTATTTTATGATTCTAACTTGCGTTTTGCTCAATGGATCATCTCATTCGCTATGATCTCCGACCCTTTTTGGAGTAGGGCAGTTATTCAACACCAAGTTGTGTATTAAATTTAAATGTACAATTTGGTCAGAAAATAGTAACAAATTTGCTCATGGAATTTTACTTTTTACTTTTTTTGTGCGAAAAGCAGGGCTATGGCTGCTAATCCTATACAAATCTACATCTTAACTTTTGCCAGTTTCTGAAGAATCATTTAAAATCATAATTTAAAAAAAGAAGGTACAAATTAGCAGCTACAGAAGTGTCATGAGGATGTAAAGTACAGCATAGGAAATATAGTCAATAATCTATATAATAAAAGCCTAAGCAACCGTAACAGCAGAACAACCAGAATGACCAGTCTCTATGATGTGCACTGACCACCAGGGGGCAGACGCTCAATGCAGGAGCTGCCCCCTAGTGGTCAGTGCGCTCCCACAGGGGAAGCACTGCTCAGCCAGAAGTCAGGCTCACAGCTGGCGAGTGCAGCAGCAGTGGCAGGAGCCTCTCCCGCCTCCACGGCAGCACTAAGGAGCAGCGAGCAGGCGGGTGGTAAGGAGTAAGGGGTCCTGGACTGTGAGAGGGATGTCTGCCTGCCGGCTTAGGCCCACTCCCTGAGGGGAGTGGGCCTAAGCCGGCAGGCAGACATCCCCCAAGAGGTCCCAGACTGCAAGAGGGTGCAGGCCAGGCTGAGGGACCCCCCCACCACCACACTGCACAAATTTTGTGCACCAGGCCTCTAGTATTATAATAACTACATATGGTGTTAGATGGTGCTAGTTTATCGGGATGATCACTTTGTAAGTTATATAAATGTCCAATCACTGGGTTGTGCACCTGAAAAAATAAAAAGCAATTTAAAAAAAGAAAAAGAAAAACAACTAAACATTTAAGTAAAAAAAAAAAATCATAACAAAAGAAGAAATCTTTCTTATTACAGAGCAAGACTTTGGACAGTCATGACCTTCGCACATCTTCAAGGAAGGGGTGATGCTGAGGCCCAAAGCACAAATGAAATAGCTGAGGGCTTGGCGAGAGGAAGAACACTGCACACCAACAGTCACTCCCTCCTGCACAGAAAGTCAGGGTGGGGAGTGCAGACAGTGCCAAGCAGAAAAGTGGCCTGGGGACAGTGGTCACAGGGGTGGGAGGCCCACAGGGCACAGAAATTGGAGTGAGGAATTTTGAAAATAAAATGAACCTAATTCAGCCCTAGCTGGTTTGGCTCAGTGGATAGAGAGTCAGCTTTCGGACTGAAGAGTCCCGGGTTGGATTCCAGTCCAGGGCACACGCCCGGGTTGCCAGCTTGATCCCCAATAGACAGCCAATCAATGATTCTCTCTCATCATTGATGTTTCTATCTCTCTCTACCTCTCCCTTCCTCTCTGAAATTAATTTTAAAAATATATTTTTTAAATGTACCTAATTCGCAGTTGTGTGAAAAAATGCCAAATGACACGTTAGTAGATTTATTTACGTTGACTAGTTTTTAAAATAATAATATCTTTCAAAAAATGTTTCAGATGATCCAAGTTTTCTCTTTCTGAGAATTTTTTAACACAGAAATGAGTTTAAAGAATAATAATGAGCACTTTTATTCATGCCACCCTAAATTAAGAGTTGTTTATTTGGGGGGAACACAACTATGAGATATGAGCTGCTATGATCGTATTTATTGGCTTTTTGTTGTTGTTGTTGTTCCTCCCCTAAGGATATTTTTCCCATTGATTTTTAGAGAGAGTGGGAGGGAGGGGGAGAGACAGAGAGTGAGAAACATCAATGTGAGAGAGACACATCATTTGGTTGCCTCACACACGCACCCTACTGAGGCCAGGGATCAAGCCTGCAACTGAGGTACCTGCCCTTGACCAGAATCGAACCCATGACCCTTCAGTCCATGGGCCGACGCTCTAACCACTGAGAAAACTGGCTAAGGCTTGGCTTTTATTATAAACCCATGACAAGAGAGCTGTATTTGGGTAGTGCCCAAATGTATTGGTTGGCAAAAAGTTCTCACATACTGGTTGTCGAATAGCCCTCGCCCTGGCGCTTCGGGGAGATTCCTGTCCCTGTCCACAGCCCCGCTCCTGAGGAGTTAGCACCTGGCCCAGCCCAGGGCCCCCAGGACCCAGGTGACTGCCCCACCAGCTCTCTGAAGCTCCTGAGTTAGGATTCCACCCCACATGCCTCCTTGTCACCTCCTTGGCAGTGGTGGTGGCTTCCTGCATGGAAACGACCGCCTCCCACCCCCACTCCTGAAGGCTGACCCACCCTGCCCACTCCACTCCTCTGGAATCGCCCTCACATGGTCACATGCAGGAGCTTCAGTCTCTGCAGGACTGACACTGAGAGGCAGACAGGGGGGCCCCCATGTGACAGAGGAAGTGAGGGGCCAGATCTGTAGGGGCCGTTGAGGGCCAGAAGTCACCTCCAGTATAGGTCCCTCTTTCCAAAGTCCCTGGGAATTTCACCTCCTTTTAATGGAGCACTATGAAAACTCCTTAAGCATCTGCCCATCCCTGGCCTTAATGATCTTAACTTAATTAATGAAAATGAGAGCTGACACATAGTTCCTGTTCACTGCCAGGCACCACTTTAAATGTATTATACCTCACTAAGTACCATCAATATCATGATCATCATTCCCTTTTTATTTATTTAAAAGATTTTTTTTTATTGATTTCAGAGGGGAAGGGAGAGGGACAGAGAGGGTTAGAAGCATCAGTGATGAAAGAGAATCATTGATTGGCTGCCTCCTGCACACCCCCTACTGGGTCGATCCTGCAACCCGGCCATGTGCCCTAGACCAGAATAGAACCCAGGACCCTTCAGTCTGCAGGCCAACGCTCTATCCACTCAGCCAAGCCAGCTAGGGCTCATTCCCTTTTTACAGATGAAGATTCTGAGGACAGAGATGTTTAAAATTCGAGTAGCAGAGCCCAGGGCCATCTAGCAACAGAGCCCGTGCATTCAGTTAGCTAGCATGCTGCACCACCTCCCATTCGCCTGAAAGATTGGACCCGACCGAACTGAACATGACATTTCAAGAAATGATTTTCAATGATTTAGTCAATAACAGAGATATGGAATATATGGAAAGCTCAGATGATTTTATATAAAGCATGGAAAACATTTAATTTAATTGATGTTAGTTTAGGATTTGAGAAGAGATCAACACCATTTATAATATCTTTGACATTCAGAAAGATTTTTCACTTATTGAGGCTACAAGTTACCTAGTGACTATAATTTAATCGAGTAATTGTTGAAAGAGGGTAAGGCCTTTTTCTGTATCAAGTCATTTAACAAGGGTCAGCCACATCAAACAAAAGCTCATCGTAGCAATTCTGAAACTTGAACAAACAATTTGGAAATTATCAGATTTAGTTGATGAACAATTTGTGTTACAACTTAGAGAATAGAAGAATATTTTTAATTTTTATGTATATATTGACTTGTATGATTTACATTATCATTCGAGGTAAATGTTTGAGTATCAACTCCTGTCCTTACCCAATAAGTAAGTAAGGTAGATTTTCATAAATGCTACTTTGCTAAGTGTATCATTCAGCATCCCATTTTTTCTTGGCCATTTCTTTCAATTGCTGCCCAGCAATTCCTCTTGAAACCCTCCCATGTTCTACTTAACCTTCTCTCTTCTCAAGGACAATCAGGTTGTTTTCAACCATACACACTTCCTGTGCACAGACGGAAGAGTTTCTTTGGGGTATGAATGTTAAAATAGAATCATTGGACCACAAGATACACACTTTTTCCACTTTACTGGATTCTGACAAGGTACTCTCTCCACCATTCCTGTATGAGATTACCATTTTTCTTTTTACCCTCATCACTTCTTGCTATTGATAGATTATTTTATTATCAATCTGATGAGTGAAAATGATATCTCCATGTTGTTTTAATCTTTAGTCCCCTGATTACTGGTGTGGCTGGCATCTTCCTCTATGTGCATCAGCCACTGAGATTTCCTCTTCTGCAAATTGCCTGTTCATATTTGTTTATCAAGTCATTTGTGTTTTTCTTTAATTACTGGAAGAGTTCTTTACAAAGTCTGGTTAGCAATCCTTTGTCTTCTATTTACATTACCAATATCTTTCTTGTCTTTCGTTTTTTGTAATCTCTCTGGCAATCCTGAAAATGAAATCAAATTGATTGTTCTTTCCCTCTGAGGTTGGGGGGTGGGAGTGTGAATCTTCTCTTAGCACCTTCCCTACCCAAGATCTTTTTTTCCCCATTGTCATTTATCCCATCTATGCCCCCTTCCACCTCCACCATCCCCACCCCACCCCGCAATCACCATACTGCTGTCCATGTCCATGAGTTCTCTTTTTTTTTTTTTTTTGCTCAGTCCCTCCATACACACCCTAACAGCCCCCGCACCAGAGCTGTTGGGGTGTGTATGCCTGTTCTCTATGAGCCTGTCTCTATTTTGCTTGCCTACCCAAGATCTTAAAGATAGTTTCCTATTTTTTTCTAATAGCTTTAGAATTTTTTTAAATAAAACTTTCTTACAGCATATGGAATGTAATTTTGTGTATGTTGTGAGGTAAGGAGATAAGGCAAGGAGACACAGAAGAGATGTGAATTTTTTTTTAGCACCTTCCCTACCCAAGATCTTTTGTGTATGGTGTGAGTTAGGGAGATAAGGCAAGGAAACACCATTTAATATGGAAGCCACTAAAAATAATATTGCAGAAAAAATGAAATGACATTAAAAGATTTACCATATAACACTACATTTTTAAAAGCCAATTACAGAACTGCATGTACATTATGATTGTATTTTTATTAAACAAATATACATGTTTTTGAAGAATATATATCTAAATCATCCTTGGCCTCCTCCTCCTCCCTCCTGGTGGTCCTTCCTTCTCCCCCACCCCCCCCTTCTTCCAGAGTTGGTCTTTTCTAGTCCCTCAGAGGGAAGAAATGTTCCCCCCAAGATGTACCCTTTGACCTTTGGTCCTCCCTGATTTTGCAGTTATTACCAACATCCATCCCTCTTCATTCAGCATATTTGATACCCAGAGTGAATCATATTTTAACACATCCCACTCTTTACATGTTTTAAAAAATCATTGAGCTAAAATTTGCACTTATCAAACAAAAAATATTACAACTCACCATTTGTACCATTTCACTATTTGAATTTTGGCTAAAAATAAAAACTCCAAGATATCACATAGAATGGCAGAATTCAAGTCACTCAAGTTCTGTTTTCTCATCTTTATAATCCTTGTACTATCCTTGTTTATTTCAAATCTATTGTTTAAACCCAGGGGTTGGAGACTTAAGTTGCTCGCCGAGCCTGAATGATGTTGAATAGTTACAAACTTCTCCAAGTGAATGTACACAGAGCAAGTTCCTGTGTGGCAGGGCCAACTGTATAACCGGGTGTCCTCCAAATTAACTTCCAGGTAGAAATAACATTCATTTATTAAAGGGTAAGGAATTGAAATAAGCTATTTTGAAGCTATGTGCATATTAAAACAACAGTACCTATAGCAGCTATTTAGGACTTTCGCTAACAAAAGGAGGAATGTGTTATCCCTGACATGGTCCAGAATTGCTGATTGTTGGAGCCTGGTGATCACGAAAAGCTGATTTTACTTGGGTTTTTCTTGGGAGGGAGGTCATTCTTTAGTCAATGTACTCCCTTGCTGGACTGCTCCTACCACCCTCTCCCTTATCACTCTCCCAAGTGCCAAGTTATGATGAATTATATGGTCAATAGTTTCTTGCATCTTTGTTTGTGCTGCTCTACGAACTGGGGGAAGGAAAATGACAGTGCGTACAAGTGAGAGAAGGGATCGACATGGAAACAGAAAACAGCCAGGTTACTACTGTGAGGTCCTGCCCTGCACATCCTCACTGGCTGGGCTCTGTCTCCATGGGAACACACGGAAGAGAGGCTTGTTACAGGTTGAATTGTATTCCCCTCCTAAAAAAGATGTTAAAGTCCTGACCCTCAAAACCTGTGAATTCCTTATGTGAAAATGGGATCTTAGCAGGTGAGCAAGCTAAAATCCGGTCATTAGTGCAGGCCCTAACTCAATGTGACTTAGTCCTTTTAAAGGGGAGAACTTTGGACACAGAGACTTGCACACAGGGAGAACGCCATGTGAAGATGAAGACAGAGATGGGGGATGTGTCTACAAGGATTGCCGGCAAAGCACCCGAATCTAGGAGAGGGGCATGGAGCAGACTCTCCCTCAGCCCTAACAAGGAAGCAACCCTGCCAACACCTTCATCTCAGCCTTGCAGCCTCCAGAGCTGTGAGATAGTAAATGCCTGTGTTGAAGCCACGTAGACATTGCAGCACTTTGTATAGCAGCCCTAGGAAACCAATACGTACGGGGCTGTATGTCCTTTCACCCCCACCCCACTCCCAGCTCTTTCCCTGACCACCTGTTGGAGTCTCCTCACCCTGATGGCCACAGTTCCCCAAAATTCTCAGCTGAACTCAGTTCCCTCAGTAGTCTTAACTGAGGTCACTGGCGGATGGGACCCAAAGCATGCCAACTCTTCCAACATTCTGTTTGGTCAAAATGTTCTTTGCATCTTTGTAATATTTTTCAAAATATCAGCTCTCCTAGCATGATGCTAAGTGAAGTAAGCCAGTCAGAGAAAGGTAAGTGTCACATGATCTCACCCGTTTGTGGAATATAATGAACAACATAAACTGGTGAACAAAAATAGATCCAGAGACAGAGAAGCATCGAACAGACCATCAAACTTCAGAGGGAAGGCAGGGGAGGATGGGCGGGGCGGGGGGGGGTGGGAGAGAAGGGGTAAGAGATCAACAAAAGAACTTGTATGCATATAAGCATAATCAATGCGGGGAGGGGCTGGGAGAGGACAATGGGGGAAAAAGGAGACATATGTAATACTTTCAACAATAAAGAATTGAAATATATATATCAGCTCTCCTAACGGGTTTCAAATCATCTCCAAATGCAGTAAGTATGCTTTTAGGTCTTCATACAAGTTATTATGTTAAGCAGACCAGGGTCAAGGTCAGAGCCTAGGGCACACGGCCAGATACTGCCCTTGAGAATAACACCTTTCCCAACGTTCACTGGCGTGTTTCCTCTTCCTGTTTCTCTCATTTACTCACATTTGCCCAGCCTCACCAGGCACTGCTACAAGCCTGGTTACACCTACTGATTTTTTTTTTTTTCTTTTACTTGATTGGTTTTAGAGAGAGGAAGAGAGAAATGTGAAAGAAAGAAACATCGATTGGTTGCCTCCTGCACATGCTCTGACCGGGAATCGAACCCTCCACCTTTTGGTATCCAGGATGATGCTCCAACCACTGAGCAACACTGGCCAGGACACCTACTGAAATTTTAAGTCGTGCGTTGGGTAAATAATCATCCTTGTCAGGGATATCTTTGCATGTTCAGAAAGTCAGAAATGATGAGACTGGGGCCCAACCAGCATGGCTCAGTGGTTGAGCATCGACCTATGAGCCAGGAAGTCACAGGTTCGATTGCTGGTCAGGGCATATGCCTGGGTTGTGGGCTCAATCCCCAGTGGGGGGCATGCAGAAGGCAGCCGATCAATGATTCTCTTTCATCATTGATGTTTCTATCTCTCTCTCCCTCTCCCTTCCTCTCTGAAATCAATAAAAATACATGAATTAAAAAAGAAAGAAAGAAATGATGAGACTGGGGCCAGTGTGGCCCTCCCTGGTGTCAGGGACCTAGGTACCTTCTATTTTGTTCTCCCCCAAGCCCGGCTTCCCTTCTCATCCTCTCCTTCACTACAGTGGCCACTGCGCCATGTCCCTGTCCCCCGTTCTTGGCACAGCTCTCCTACACCTCCTGGAATTTCCTGAGTGGCAGTAATCATAGGAGTGTCTTTTGTTATTCATAACAACCCTAATCTGAGTCTATGCTAACCAGGTGACTCTTGGTATTCTAAACAGCTTCAGGATGGGGGCCGGCTGCCCAGGGAGCCAACCCTGTGGTTAGAGATCTGGGACTTTCAGCCCAATCCCCCACCTGCAGGGAGAGGAGAGGGGCTGAAGGTTGACTGTAGTCACCAATGGCCAATGACTCAATCAATTGTGATGACAGTGGAACCCCATAAAACCCTAAAGGACGAGGTTCAGAAAGCTTCCAGACGTGTGCGAATGCACCCAGGTGTCAGGGAGGTGCTGCACCCCAACTCCATGGGGGCGGGGGGAAGCTCCTGTGCTTGGGACCTTCCAGACCTCACTTCACCCGGCGTGGCTGTTCATTAGCATCCTTTCTAACAGACTTTACAGCAAACCAGCAGCAGGAAGCAAAGCGATCCCCTGCCTTCTGTGAGTCATTCTAACAAATTGTCCCGTCTGAGAAGGGAGTCCTGGGAATCCCCAATTTATAGCCAGTCAGAATGGCCGACAGATCAGTCAGAAGTATAGATGGCAAGCTGGGCCTGGTGTCTGGGGTGGGGGCAGCCGTGGGGGGCTGGCCCTTCACCTGAGGAACCTGACGCTGTCTCCAGGACAGTCTGTCAGAACAGAATTGGCTCGTAGGACACCTGGTTGGCGTCGAGAGAATTGGTTGATGTGGGGAGACAAAACCCCATGCATTTGGTGCCATAGGTGTTGCAAGTAAAAACAGTGCGGAAAGTGGGGAGACAGGCATCCCCTCTTTTTAAGAACACATCCCTTACATACGTTTCTGCTCCCATCCCTCCAGCCAGGACTGAGACACATAGCTTGTTTATATGGACTCTGAAAGCCCTTAAAGAGGGCTGAGAATGGTCATGGAGGGGGTGGTAGTTATTTCGGAAAAATACAAAACAGGCTTAAAGGCCAGGCCATGTGTAGGAAGTTTGGGGCTTGTAACTTTAATTTCCTTCCCTAAGAGATGTGGGGAATTTATTTGTAAAGTGTATTAGGCGGGATTAAATTCAGCTGTAACAGAAAACCCCAAAGTAACCGTGGTTTGGTTCTGTTTCCCATTTCTAAATGGATTAAGTGGCTGGAGGCCTGCTGTGTGCCAGGCACGGTCCTAGACACTTGACATTTCATCTTCACAAGACGCTCCCTGTACAGGAGATACCCACTTTACAGGTGGAGAGACTTAAGTTCAGAGAAGGTAGGTAACTTGTCCTAAGTCACACAGCTCCTTGGCAGTAGAGCGTACATGCATCCAAAGTTCCTAGCCAGTTTGGCTCAGTGGATAGAGCGTTGGGCCTGCAGACTAAAGGGTCCCAGGTTCGATTCTGGCCAATGGGCACATGCCCGGGTTGCAGACTCGATCCCCAGTGTGGGGTGTGCAGGAAGCAGCCCATCAATGATTCTCTCTCATCACTGATGTTTCTTCTCTCTCTCCCTCTCCCTTCCTCTCTGAAATCAATAAAAACATTTTTTTTTAAAAAAAAGTTCTTTCCACTCCACCGCCTGCTCCACAGGAGACAAGTGACACTTTCACTCCCCCTGCCCACGCCCGCCCCTCCCTGTCAGCACTAAGGGACGAGGGACATCACCCAGCTAACTGAACAGCTGAGAGCTCTGTTTTCCCAGACTGGCTTTCAGAACGGACGTGTCGATGGTTGAAAACTAAAACTGAAATGTGTTTCCACACTCATCACCACACACTGCTCTTCCTGTTCATATTTTTAAATCCCACAGAGGAACATATTTTGGTTGTGCTTCTGGTTCACCAAGTACAACGCGTCAGCATATTCACTCCCTCAGATACAAACCAATGCCAAGGGCATCTGAGTCACAACACCGTGGGCTGGCGTGTGCCCGCGCTCCCGGCCACCCCCCGAGTCCCCTCTTCCTCCGTGTTTTGGCTCTGAATCTGGTGTGAGGCTCTCTGGTATCTTTCTCCATGAGCTACCGTCAAGAAGGCATGAAGGGCACGAAGGGTAAGAAAGCGTTGCCGGCGTGGGCGCTCGGCGGCTCAGCCCGCACTGACCTGGCCATGGAGGCTGACCTGACACGGAGATGATCCACGGGAGCGAACAGCTGCGTCACACAGAGAAGCCAAGTTCAGGAACATCAGGTATGTGCCCCCAGGGACACGGCCTGAAACTGCCAGAGGCAGGACTCAAACTCGGGACTTCTGACTCTGGGAACAGAACCTGTTCTCATTCCCAAGAAGTTCCCGGGCCACGACTCCCCCGTTCCCATTCCCTGCTGTCCAGCACAGCGAAAGTCATGTTGGCTCATTCCCGGACGTAAGGCTCATGTGCTGAGTGGGTGCCCGGGGTGGGGACTGACAGGGAGCTGGTGTTTGTGGGCCAGAGATGCCCAGAGACCCGAGGAAGACCCACAGAGACAGAGCCAAACAGACCGAAGAGAGACACAGAGAGCAGCGTGGCCGAGCAGTCCTCTTTCGAGGCAGATGCTTAGAAGACGTGCTTCCAAGAAGCTTCTGATCGAGCGAAGGAGCTGACATGACACAGAACGAAACCACAAATGAGGTCTAGCACACATGAGACCAAACACATGTCAGCACCGCGGGTGACTCAGGAGGAGCTGACGCTGGCCAGGCGGGATCTGGACAGCGAAGACAATGAAGAGGGCCCCGTGGGAGCGTGGGAGAGTGGAGAGAAGCCGGGGGAGGCCCCTGGCCCCAGGGCACAGGCCGCACAGGCCTCCGGAGCAGGTGTCGCCATGGTTTTAACCCATCGATGGACATTTAGGCTGCCCGGTCTCTCTCGCGCACAGAGCTGCAATGATTTCCCTTGCATTGCCGGTACATCTGTCGGATAAATCCCAGATGGGGAACCGCTCACTCAAAGAGCATTTTTCAGGCATTCTTATCAGGTTCTGGATTGCAGGGTTTGATTCATTTTTTCTACAGGCTCCCCGCTGTGTTCACTGCGCTAAGACAGCCCCAGAGGGGTCCTGCCTCTTCTGCCCAGCTCAGGGCCATGGTCATCGGTGTCCTGACGGTGTGCTTGAGGAAATGCAGAGAAACTAAGGTGCATGCGCAGATTCTAACCCTTTCCAATGTACTAGGGGCCCAGGCAGCTGTAAACTCCACCCCGGCTCTTGAATAAGTGCACCATCTCTTTTTTATGTGCTGTGGGGGGATGTCCAGGCTTCAGATAGATTGGCATCAGTGGGGCTCGTTTCAAAGGGTGTGGGGAGGACATGGTCCCCTGGCCGTGACCTCCACACTCCCAGGCCGAAGAGGGCCAAGCAGGCGCAAGACTGGGAACTGGGCGGGCACAGGTCTGGGCTGAACCGTGAAGGCCTCTGAGACTTTGCTGCCATACTAACCTTGTCCCTTCTCGCTCTCACCCACATCCGCACAGCATGGACGTTTTCACCGATGTTACGCATAGTGCCTACAAGTTGTGTCCGCAACTGAGTTTGAAATACACGGAAGTACGCTATCAAAGACCAACACACAGACATAGAAGTAATTCTTAGACACTGTTCACTTGTGTACACGAAGAAGAATCCACAGTGCTGACTCAGTGAGTCCAAAGAAAAAGAGCTTCTTATTGACGGGAAATCTGCAAGGACAAGGCTTTGAACGTAGGCAGGGAATGTACAGACACATGTGAGGTGTGCAAACCCTCACACAACATGTGGGGCGAACTCAGAATGTAAATACCTTTGTGCTTTAAGGAATCATTTTGCCGAGCTGCCAAACTAAGGTTTTGTTATGTAAAACAGCCTGCAGCGGGTTAGTTTCACACCTGTTAAAGTTCAGTCTTGAAAGCCATACTAAACTTGCACGACTTCATACTCTGATACAATTAAATGTTCGCCTCTGACTCTTCTTCTAGCCAGAACCATATGCACATTATTGGAAGAGCGGGGTGACAGGGGTGTATTTTGGCAGTGGGTGGTGGTGAATTTTGCTGTTGCTGTTTTATTTAACTAAATGAGGATTCGTGAAGGGTTTCATCTCCTAAGCCTCCTAAGCCCCAAGTGCGATTCAGAATCACACCGCCTGTCTGGCACACACACACGCTGTGTGACAGAGCAGGCCTGGACCCGGGTCTTCTGGCTTTGGGCGCACTCATGGCCCACAGCTCCTTGTCGCTCGGGTTTAATCTCTGTGTAAAATCAGCTGCCAGAAGAACTTCTCAGTGGTGGGAATGTGGCTACTGAGCACTTGAAATGTGACTAGGGTGATTGAATATAAATTTTATTTAAATTTATGTAAAATTATTTAAATGTAATTGATTAGAATGCTCTATTTAGTTGTGTATAGCTAATGTCCATATATATCACAGTTCTAAGAGAACCAGCACTTTTCTGGACCTTTATTTTCCTGTGGATTTCTCTCCCCCTTTGTCAAAGCACAAAAATGGGAACTGGGGATAGAGCAAGAGCCCTGTTCACCCCATCCTCACCCCCTAACTCCCCCTGCCCTCTCTACCATTCCCCCTTCCACCCAAGTCCTCTAGAGTTTTCTAGGACCAAATATTATTTCTAATAACAGAGCTTTCTCACTCCAGTTATAATCACAAATCCCTCTGGGGAGAAAGTCTTGTAGTGAAACAAATGGCCTATCCAAAGGTTTCAGAAAATTACTTTTTAAAAACTCTTTGGAGTGGACTATGCAGGGAAATGAAATAAGTATCAGGTTGGTTTGAGTAAGTTATCACATATGCCCCATGAGCTTCAGGGCATGTTTTGAGAAGGCTTTTTTCACTGCTCCCAAATAACGGACAAATTGTTGATATAATGAGTGATCGAAGGAAGGGCTGGTTGGCAGCCTTTGGAGCAGGAAGGCCTCTGCAGGGAGGAGAATATTAATCAAGCCTTCCCGCGAGCAGGGGAACCAGGAGAAAAACAAGCTTCTCCTTCATGAACTAGGCAGCTCCTGGATGTGTTTCGCAAACTTTAATGTGCTCCCACACGACCTGAGGAATCTTGTTAAAATGCAGATCCCATTCAGCAGGGCCACTGGTGCAGAGACTGCACTCTGCACAGTGAGGCTCGAGGCTTCAACGCTCCTGAAGTCCAGAGACTGGCCACTCTGAACATCTGGCGGCTGGCCACCAGTGCCCGGACTCCCAGCCCAGCCTGCCTGCCTGCCAAGGGCTAGGTTCTCTTGAAATGGTCATCTTGGAGCTTGTCTCCTAGGGATTCAGCCATGCTTTATAAACTTGCCTGCTTTGCGAAGTTGCCAGAACCCATCAAATGTATAGGACCAAAGCTCTGAGAGACCAGTGTGAGGCAGCAGCCTGGGTAAATGCATCTGCTCTGCAAACTCACACTGGCCCCGAAGGGGGCTGCTCTGAGAGTTGAGGGTGGTGGGACCACTAGGAAGTCACTGTTAGCACAAATCTAAGCTCCATCCTCCAGTCTGGTTTCATTAGTAATGATGTTGATGTTTTCATTTATTTCTTCTTGTTTCCTACTTTCACTTAATTCAGCCTTAACTAGGAACAAAATGCCCCAGTTATAATTTGCCCCTTTCAAACCACTTAATCTGCTTCTATAAAGTGAAGATAATAGAGCACCTATACCTCTCTCAGTTTTGTGAGGATTAAATTAGTGCACAGAGGGGTTTACGATTGTCCCTAGTATGACAGATGTTTACTAAATACAAGCTGTTGTGGTAAGAGGTGCTTTTTGGTGTTTGTTCCACGAATAAGTACAGACAGATCAGTTTCCAATAACAACCTCCCTCTTGACCTCCAGACCCAAAGCCTGCTTGATAGTTCCACTAGAAACAAAAATTTCATCTTTTCTTCAAAATCAGTTCCCCTCACCGTCTTCTGTCGGAGGTATCATCACTGTCCCTGTCAGAGACAAGGACCCAGAGCCATTTTTTGCATCCATATCCAGGTACTGACACTCAATCATTCCTCACAAAGCCTCTTGAATCCACTGCCTCTGTCTCCACTGCCTCTACCCTCACATCACCTGTTCTTGGACTCCTGCATTAACTTCTCACCAGTCTTCCTGCCTTTGTCTCTTTCCTCCCCAATCCCATTACAGGAACTCCTCCAAGTCAGTCTTCCCTAAGCACCGCTAGAAGTATTCAAAACAATCCCTATAAGCAGTTCCAAAGGCATTTTTGAAAGCAGTGGCAACCCTGGTGGAATCGTTCATGGCTTCCCGGGGGACTACTTGGGAAAAGGCCACACACATGCGCCCTGATGCTTATGAAATTGCCCA
Organism: Eptesicus fuscus; assembly: GCF_027574615.1. Taxonomy (NCBI): domain Eukaryota; kingdom Metazoa; phylum Chordata; class Mammalia; order Chiroptera; family Vespertilionidae; genus Eptesicus; species Eptesicus fuscus. The sequence continues at coordinate 14,161,870 of NC_072482.1, read as the reverse complement.
CGACCAGTTGTGATACTTTAGAGGCACATCGCAGGTACTTAGACCACTGCCTCATCCACACTCAGGCAGCTCCTACTGAGGCTGGGTGCTGAGGTGTTGGCAGCTCAGTCTCCTGGGTGACACTTAAGTCTCAGGTTGGATGAAACTATTTCTCAAAAAGCACTGGTTTTGTTTAGGTTTTTCTCTCTACGGTTTCGTCATCAAGCAAAATCATTTTTTTAATTTATTCATTATCGGTTAGGGACTTGGGGACCTAGTATTACTTTGTAATTCATCTAGTTCAAAATAAAGATTCCCAAAGAAGTAAGTTCACTTGAAAATAGTGATGACACTATTGAAAATGAACATGTTCTATTTCTCAAATTTGAAGGTCCAAAGAGTCTTGTTCAAGGGCCAGTGGTTGGTCCCTTAGGTAAAAGCAATTCCTCCATTTAACCACGAGATGGCACTTGAACTGTGGCACGCTGAGCCAGCTGGCTCAAGGTTAGGACCACCCCTTGGTTCCCTGAACGAGAGGAGACAGCTGGGATTTGCAAGAGGTGTGCCACCACTTCCTTAACCAACCATAAAGGCATGTCACTTCAGGACCGATTCTTATTAAAGGCAAGAGCGGAACCCTTGACTATCACCACAGCAATGGCAGAAAATAAAACCAAACCCGTGACTTGAAAAATAATTTTACTCATGTCCCCAGTCTCACTCTCTAGTCCCATCCCTCCTCCCCCTGAAAATGACAGCTTCTGCAGGTTAACTCCCTGAAATCCCTCTAGCTTAGTGCCTGTTCCCATCTGCAGGCCCATCACTAACATCCTCACCTTCCCTCCGAGCTCGATTCTCCCAGGCGCAATCCCGTCATGGTCAGAGGCTGTTCATTCATCCACCTGAGCTCCTCCTAACTCATCAAGCAGAGACGAGGCTCCTTCATCCTAAGCCTCAGTTCCCTGCCAGCAGAACATCAGGTTAACACGTGGCTGCTGTTCCTTCTTCTTCTACCAGATTTCATGAGCCAATTCTGAACTTTGGGGACAGACACTAGACACCTCTATGGATGTCAAAAACCGTCTTCTCTAGATTTCTTAGGCAAGCAAATCCTAAGTCTGAGCAGGTTTTCTTGACCTCCCCTTCCTCAGGTAAAGTTTTAAACACAAAACTGTAATTGGCAGACCTTTCCCTTTTTGTTGGGAAGCAGGGAGTTCTCACTAGAGTAATCGAGTAAGCATCACCCACATATTTTCAACAGTTCTACACTCAGGGGCTACTCTGATACACCTCCTAGAGACAGGCCATATCCATCGCTTCTAAAATCTGGTCCAACTTCTGCTTTTTAGCCATATCATTATACCAGGACAATTTTTAAATTTTTATCTTTATTGTTGAAATGCCGAAACCGGTTTGGCTCAGTGGATAGAGCGTCGGCCTGCGGACTCAAGGGTCCCAGGTTCGATTCCGGTCAAGGGCATGTACCTTGGTTGCGGGCACATCCCCAGTAGGGGGTGTGCAGGAGGCAGCTGGTTTCTCTCTCATCGATGTTTCTCTCTCATCGATGTTTCTAACTCTCTATCCCTCTCTCTTCCTCTCTGTAAAAAATCAATAAAGCATATTAAAAAAAAAAAGTATTACAGATGTCCCCTCCCCACCACCTCATTGTCCCCCCCCGCCCCGCCCATCCCCCACCCCCACCCCCCCTTTTCCCTCTGAGATTCCTCAGTCTGTTATATGCTTCCATGTCTCTGGAACTATTTTGCTTGCCAGGTTATTTTGTTCATTAGATTCCACATGTAAGTGAGAGCATGTGATACTTGTCTTTCTCTGACTGGCTTATTTCGCTTAGCATAATACTCTCCAGGTCCCTCCATGCTGTCTCAAAGGGTAAGAGGTCCTTCTTTTTTGCTGCTGCATCGTATTCCATGGTGTAAATGTACCACAGCTTTTCTACCCACTGATCTATTGATGGGCACTTGGGCTGTTTCCAAATCTCAGCTATTGTAAGCAGCGCTGCTGTACCAGGACAATTTTCAAGTACGTTCAGCCAAATGTTCTTGGTGAGAAAGGGGGCAGATGCTTGGTGGGAGGGCAATTGCCCTTCCATAAATTCAGTTTTAAGGTTATCAGAACAATATATAGTCCCAAGATATAGAAAAGAACCTCCAAATTATGCACGAATCAAACATGTGCATTTCTTTAAACCTTCAGCTTATGCCAGTTTTCCAGATGAGTCCCTCCATGTCATTAGATACAGTAATACAGAGGGTTCTATTACTTAAAAACAAGTAAGCATTCTGGGATTACTTTGGTCTGAAATTTAAGACCCCATGGTGCTGGCTACAGTGGAAAAACAAGGCAAGACCTTGGACTTGGCTTGAACATTAATTTCATTATTTGGTCAAATCCATTCCCCTCATGAGATTTCAGTCACCTCATCTGCACATAAGGTTTTATTGCATTAATTGCTTAGTGTTCCTTCATGACTGTATTTTGCACACCTCTCTAGGATCAGGAAACACAAAACACAAAACAACAAAATCTAGCCAGTTGCTTCTGCTGCTTATTTACATTGAACACCTCAGACTTCAATGATGCAAGTAAGGAGAACAGCGACTCACTGCACACAAGGTGCAGCCACCAGCCGTTCCCGGGCACAGGTGGGCTGCCCGCCCAGCAGAGCAGGGCACACTGCACTTCTGATCGAAGACCAGGAGACCTGCGGAGTCTCTGAGCAGAAGACATTCCTACGTCCAACAAGTTTAATCTAAATTGGCAGGCCTTGATTTGGGGGATCTCGGGATTCCTCTAAACTTTTAAAAATTGAGGATGCCAGAACTTTTTTACGTGGGTCATAGCTGTTGACATTTACTGTAGAAATTAAAACTGAGAATTTTTTGAGATATTTGCCTACAAATTCATTTTAAAATAAATACTTCACTAGAGCAGGGTTAGGCAAAGTTTTTCTGTAAGGGTCAGGCAAGTAAATATTTTAGGCTTTGCAGGCCATATGGTCTCTGTTACAACTTCGTAATTCTGCTGTTGCATTGTGAAAGCAGTCAGACAATAAGTAACAAATGAGCGTGGTTGTGTTCCGATAATATTTTATTTACAAAAACAGGCATGGGCCAGTTTGCTAGAAAATAAACCTTAAAAGGATTAAACAGATCTGCAAGTAAATTAACTATCTGCTAGAATAAAGCCCAATACAAAGATAACAAAGCCAGCAATGTAACATTCATAATGTGTGTCATCTTTCTTAGTACTAGATCAAAGAACTGGAAAATGACCAGGGTCCAGGAGAAAAATCAGTCAATAGAAAAAGACCCAGAAATGACATAATGGTATAAGCAGATAAGTACGTTAAAACACTTATTATAAACATGCTCTATATGCTCAAGGATGTAAAAGAAAATATAAAGAAGAGAGGAATCATGTAAAAAAGAAAATGGAACTGCTAGAGACAAAAATATAATATCTGACGTGGAAATTTCACTGCAAAGGAGTAACAACAAATTAGACACTGCAGAAAAAAGCAATCAGTAAACTCAAAAAACTGCAATATGATTTATATAATATGAAGAATGGAGGAGAAAAATAATAATAATTTTTTAAAATAATAAAATCTTAATGACCTGTGGAATATCAAGCAGTCTAAGATACATGTCTACCCCAACCAACAATATGATACATATAAAAACCCACATTAACTAAAACATTCAGAGAGGTTAAAAATAAAAGTATAAAAAAAGACACATCATGCAAACTCTAATCATAAGATAACTAGAGTAGCAATATTAATATCAGACAAAGTAGGCTTTAGGCCAGAGAATGTTGCCAGATATAAAGGACATTTCATAATGACAAAAGTGACAATTCAATAAGAAAACATAATAATCCTAAACATGTATGTAGACATTAACTTCTAAACTCTTCTGTTTAGAAGCAAAAAAATAAAAAATAAAATAAAATGGAAGAACTGAAGAGACATATGCAAATTCACAATTACAGTTGGTTATTTCACCATACCTATCTCAGCAACTTACAGAATAAGTGGAGAGAAAAAAAATATTTAAAGATGTAGAAAACTTGGATTCTACCAACCAATGTGACCTAATTGGTATTTATAGAACATAATAGTCTGCAGAATAGACATTTTCAAGTGAACAAGAAACATTCACCAAAACAGACCATATGCTGGGTTCATAAACCAAATTTCAATAAATTTAAAAGGGCTGAAATCATTCAGAGTATGTTCTCAAACCACAATGGAATTAAATTAGTAATCAATAACAAAAATATTAAAACAGTGCTGTGAGTAGAAATATATTGCAAGCCACACATGTAATTTTAAATGTTCTACTAGCCACATTTTTTAAGGTAAAAAGAAACAGGTGGACTTAATTTTAATAATATATTTTATTTAAGCCACTATTATCAAAAATATTCTCATTTTAACATGTAAGCAATATTTTAAAATGCGATTTTTTGTTTCATACTGTATTCCTAATCGGTTACTTACAGCACAGCAATGTGAACCAGCCATGTGTCATGTGCTCCACATGGCTAGTGGCTACCAAATGGAACCACATAAATCAACATGGTAAGTTAACAAATATGCTACAGCTGATAATAATACCCATATATTTGTACTTTTTTTCCTCAAAGGAAAAACATCTTGCCTTGAGACAGGAAGACTTTTGAAATATTTAGACCTACCTAAAAAAAAACATGACATGTTAATCATTGAGGTTGCTGATTCGTCTTCAAACTTTAGCCACTGTTCTCTAATTGGTCTACTCCTCATTCCATGAATACCCATTGGCTACTGTGAGGTTCTCCTGTTCTTAGGTATCAGATGATTTTTCCTACACAGACTCCACAGCACACATATTTTGGAGTTCATAGGATTAATAGCTTGTCATCTAGTTATGTTGTAAATGTTGTCCGGGGGCTTTTGGTTGCTATATTCTAGCCATCACCATCATCCCAGAATTTAATTTGTAAAACACATGCACGTATTACTGATAAAAATAAACTTTTTTTAAGAGAGAATATTGTTGAATGTTGTTCCTTGTTTTATCTTTGGCTGAAAATGTGGAATAAAGGGGACCCAAAAAAATAGTGTAGGCTTGCAGGGAAGATAAGGACAAGAAACACTTCCAAGGAACGCCCTGAGCACAAGAGGCTGGGAAGAGAGATGAAAAGCTTGGATCCAAACCCAAAGATTGGCCACAGGGAAAACAAGCAGATGAAATAAACAGCTTTGAATAGTGAACTAGCACGCATACCCTGGCGATTCCCCAGACAAAAAATTGAAAGAGTCCCCTTACCATGGCATAAAGGAGCTGTTAATGGAATTAAAAGTGATTCAGACATCGGCTTCATTCCTTATTCAGCAGCTAAGAAAAAATACAGGCTTGAGCATGATTTTGGAAAAGAGTGATTATTGGGCCAGCTGCAAAGCTACCCTCATTTCCTGCTTTGTGATACTGGAGTTGACTGCCAGCGACACAGTATTAGGTGGCACTGGCGGGACACTGCAGGTGGAAAGGGGCCTCGGTCTCCTGGTTCCAGAGCCTTTCCCTCGTGCTGCTACTGAGCCACTGTCAGCACGCGCCTGTCTGGCCGGCACCATGTGAAGGCCAGTGGTGCACACTCTCCACTTGTGCAGGCCCCAGAGGCAGCTTTCCCAAGTGCACTGGCACCCCAACCCATGACTTCCTACAGTTTCCCTGACGCCCCGCCTGCTACCTGACTGTGGCACCTCAGCACGCTGCATCCAGCGGGCCACACATCCCCTTCAATGAGACCCGAATCTCAGCCTTGCGGGCAGGGAAAGGGCTCGTCCAAGTCTGTCCCTTCCTTGGGTCCTCTCCCTCAGTCTACAAGGAACGGCTGCTCCCTGCAGCTGCACTTTTTAGAGATGTACTGGCCTCTCTTTGTGGTTAATCAATCCCACTACTAGTTACTAATTCTTCACACTGAATTTTCCCTGTTCAAATTCAGGTAGGCTTTCTTTCTCCTGAATAGTCTTGAACCCTAAATGGTACCTTAATCATCTGTAAAGTTTAAAAGAGGGCGTACAATGGTGTGGCTGAGTTGGTTGATACATCATCCCAGACACGGAAAGGTTGTGGGTTCGATTCCTGGTCAGGGTGCGTAAGGGAGGCAACCAATCGGTATTTCTCTCACATTAATGTTTCTCCCTCTTCCTCTCTCTCTCTCTCAAATCAACGAAAGCATATATCCTCAGGTGAAGATTAAAAAAAAAAAAAAGAAATCTAAAAAAAAAAAAAGAGGATGTGTATTTTCTAAATCAAATCACTAAGAAAATTAAAGCCAGGAAATTACAGTCCTTTTAGGAAATAAGAGGAATCAGTGAAAAAGCATAAAACATGATCACAGAAGACCAAAATGAGAAACTAACAAAAGCAAATGGATTAGACTCCCCTAATAAAATGTAGACTCTCCAAATGTGCTGAAATATAAAAAGACATGCTGTGTAAGAGACAACTAAAAAGTATATTAAGTTAGAAATAAAAGAATAAAAATTAATTTATCAAGCAAATATAAACAAAAAAAGGAAAGAAATATTCTAATATCCAGGAAGTCAAATTCAAGGCAAAAAACATAAATAGGACAAAAAGAACAACTTTACAGACTAGCAAGTCTTCCTTATAAATTGTACTTAACAGACACAAGTATCTGCATTAAATAATAGTATCAAACCACACAAAGCAAAAGCTAAAACAAGATAAAATTGAGCCCTAGCTGGTTTGGCTCAGTGGATAGAGCGTCAGCCTGCGGACTGAAGGGTCCCAGGTTTGATTCCGGTCAAGGGCACATGCCTGGGTTGTGGGCTCAAGACCCAGCAGGGGGCATGCAGGAGGCAGCCAATCAATGATCCTCTCTCATCATTGATGCTTCTATCTCTCTTTCCCTCTCCCTTCCTCTCTGAAATCAATAAAATATATATATATTTTTAAAAAGATAAAATTGAGAAATAACTATATTAGAAGACTTTAAGCTAACATTACTAGTCTATGATAGTTTATAACCAAAAACAAAATTGGAATAATGTGATTAAAGTGGTTGAATGAAGGGAAACACATGTTCACCTGTCCCACACAAATGGATTAAACCTTCGTTTAAAACACCCACAGAATATTTTTTTAAATGAGGCCCCAAAACTTCAATAAATTCTAAAAGGCAAAAAGTATGTAAGCCATAGTTCCTTTCCACAAAGAAAAAAACCCTACAAGTAGCAAAAATTGAAAAATAAAAAGCCAACCACACAGAAATTTTTAAATATTCTTAATAAACCAAAACTTTAAAACAACAGCCGAAACCGGTTTGGCTCAGTGGATAGAACGTCGGCCTGCGGACTGAGGGGTCCCAGGTTCGATTCCGGTCAAGGGCATGTACCTTGGTTGTGGGCACATCCCCAGTGGGGGTGTGCAGGAGGCAGCTGAATCAGTGTTTCTCTCTCATCAATGTTTCTAACTATCCCTCTTCCTCTCCCTTCCTCTCTGTAAAAAATCAATAAAATATATATTTTTAAAAAAATTAAAAAAAAACACAAAACTTTAAAACAATAATAAACTACTTATAAAACACATCAACATAGCCAGGATGTGAACATATTTAAAATTAGAGAAAAACAAAAGCCTTCAATGTATTAATTTGTATACAAACAAAAAAAATAATCATCAGACTCAAAAGTTATAGGGAAGACATCTAGAGAAAACAAAAATAAGCATAAAATGAGAAATTAATAGAAAATCACAATTGGAAAATTCTAAACTGGTTTGAAGGGAAAAAAAGATACCACTAGAAAAAAATAAGAAGTGGTGGGCCTAAGGTAAATTTTTTGTAACCTAGAAGGAGCAAATTCAATAGAAATTTTTTATTCTTTCTATTAAAATTCTATGCTAATAAATGCATTGCATTAAAAAAAAATAAATTTGCTAGAAAGGTATAAATTACCTAATTTAGTAAATAATAAACACAAAAGGAAAATGCAGTGGGAAACAAAATTTTAAAGTTACTTAAATTTAAAAATAGATGACATATTAATAGTCACAAAAGAAACTGATAGTTATCAAGAAATTCTTTCCAGAAAGGGCTCTGAACTCTAGTTTTATAAGCACAGTCCTTCAATATTTCATGGAACAAATCACTCCTGTGCTATAATATAACTGCTTAATGCATAGAAAAATATATACGGTTATCCTATCCGCTTTATAGAGCTAGCAAAATCCCTATGTCAAAACTTGGACAATAGCCAAACTCACTCATGTAAAAATGCTATTTTCCTAAGTAAAATATTAGCAAATCAAATTCTACAGTAACATTAAGGCAGTCACATTTTAGGAAAAATGCATTCCAGAGGACACCACGTATTTTGGAATTAATTTTCCCAGAAAAATAAATGTAAGAGCAGGGGCTGCACAGTTGCAACAGCAGAAGTCCACAATCACTGCAGTGTATTTTTTCTTTGAGACTGCTTTTTCTTATTTCACCATTATTTTCCTATTTCAAAAAGGACTCTTGCTCATAGTGGTAGTTTCTTTAGGATCTTGATCACATTTAATTTCTGTCCCAAAGTTACTGAGACTTGAACATCCTTTTCAACACCAGTTTTAACACTACCACTTCATGAATGCCTGTAAGAGAATAGGTAACGTGACTCTCGCTCAGAACGTTGCTGGTAAGGAACCCGAGCTTTACAGGATACTAACGAAGTACGATGGTATGTTTGTTTACCAGTCAAAGCTATATTGCTATGTGGCAAAAGCATGAACACTTTACAAATGTACTGAGATGTCAGTTTTGAAATTATGCAATGCAATTCTTGGTCACTTTTTAAGCTGTAAGTAGTAAAACCTCAATAAAGCAGATTAATTTGGGCAAGGGGGTGTAACCGTTAAAGCCAAAAGTCCATTATATAGTAAAGTAGGTTTTCCAAATGGGTATTAAAAAATTGACAAATTAGTTTCCCTGTTTTTTTTTTTGGTTTTTTTTGTTTGTTTGTTTGTTAATCCTCACCCGAGGATATTTTTTCCATTGATTTTTTTTTTTTTTTTGAGAGAGTGAAAGGGAGGGAAGAGGGGGAGAGAGAAAGAGAGAAAGTGAGAGTGAGAGAGAGAGAAACATCGATATAGAGAGACACATCTATTGTCTGCCTCCAAGCATACGCCCTGATCAGGCCTGGGGATCGAACCTGCAGCCTAAGCATGTGCTCTTGACCAGGAATCAAGCCTACGATCCTTTGGTGTGTGGGCCATGCTCCAACCACTTAGCACCACCGGTCAGGGCTAGTCTACCTGTTTTTACTTCTGAAGACACATTTTGTGATTAAAATTAAGTATGTGTGAAAAGTTTAATTCACAAAAAGCTTTCTGTATGTACTACTGTAATTTTAAATTTATACTGCATTCACCAGTCACCACAAGTAAAGAAATGCACATGGCTGGGGCATGGCTTAGCACCCAGAACATCTGCCCCCAGATGAAAACTCCTGCAGAAAGTCACACCACGTGACAACAGAACCAATTTCCTGCTTGATGCGGTGTGATCACATGCTAATCATTTGCTGAACATTGTTTACAAGCAGTGATTCTTGGATTTAAATATGTAGATTACAGTTATAGATATGTAATATTTATTTATGTCGGTGAAATTACTACAGTATTTTTTCCAACATATGGCCTATCTGCTAAAATTTGTTAAAAATATCAGTGAATTAATAACAACAAAATAACCTGTTAATTTAATTATAAGCAAATCTTGGTTAAAAGCATTTTAAAATTAACAGGGTGTCCATCTTCACATATGACATATGGACTGGAAACTTTGTCCGTTAAATTCAAAGTCCATCAAATCAAGGGTTTACTGTATATGTATTACTTCAAATTTTGAAATCAAAGTGAGTCTTGACTACTATTATTAGATCAACAATTTTAAATCAGTATAATTCAAGTCTACATAAGATGCAGGTAAACTGTAAACCTTTTTTTTTTTAAATTACTCTACCTGATCCCAGGAGTTCAAAGCTGGCTTAACGTTGTTAAATCTGTTAATATGTCCTAAACAACGCTCTTCCTCTGGGAGCACGCCCTCGCCTTTCTTCCCCCACCGTCCTGCATCTCCTAAACTCAAAGGGTCCCCACGAGACTTGCAACCAGGGGAGAAAAGGGCAGTGGCTAACCCCCTAAACCTGTCTCCAAGGCTGCCCTTTACTTGGACTTTTCAACGGGCTAACGCAGCCCAGTCTTGGCTCATTTCTTTCCTGTAACATTTCTGGGGAGCCACAGCAGCCCACCTAGGCTCTCTCCTCTTGCTTCTTCTATCCCAAGCCCTTCCTTGTATCACTATCCCCAGCTTTAACAAATGTATTCTAATTTTCAAAAATGTCATCAACAAATCAAATGAAAATAATTATATAATTATGTTAATAGATACCCAAAAAGCATATTTGACTAAATTCCTGAGCCATACCTAATTTAAATTCTTTAAAAACTAAAAATAGAGGGAAATTTCCTTTCTAGATGAAGAATATCTGACTAAAAACAGCAAACCTAAAGGTAAAACACTGCTAGGGATGTTCCCATTAAAGTCAGAAAACAAAACAAGAATGTCTACCATTATAGCCGTTATTTTATGTTGTTCTAAACATTTCAACCAACAAAACATGCAATAGAAATTAAATAAGACTATTAGAAAAACATCATTAGTCATAGCTATGAAAGTAATTCTTAGAAAACCCAGGCAAAATTACCAGGGAAAGGACTAGAATTAAGTAGATACCCAGAAAATATAAATTTATGACTTGGCCAGAACTATTGCTGTTCAGATCTTTCCATGCCTCCCTCAGGACTGCTTCTATCCTAGTCTGAGTCGCTCCTGTGTGCCTGGAGTACTGCACCAGACTCGTGAACTAACTGGATTCCTTATTTTCAACCGGGGGAGAGATCACACAGTAGGGCCACAGGATGTTCCAATAACAAATCTGACTATGTCATTCCTTTGCTTAGAAGGAAAGTTTCCCATCATAGTTAGAATAAGATCCAAATTCCTTACTACGGCCTTATAAATATGGCCCTATACAACCAGGCCTTCTACAAATGCCATTCCGGACACTGGCCATACTGACTCTCTGTTCCTCAAACACACCTTTGTGCTAGTTCTTCACTTTGTTGGCCTTGGGCTCTCCTTGAATCTCACAGGATGGCTCCTTCTAAGATGTAGTCACATCCTACCTTAAATGTTCTTTCCTAGAGATCTCTTGGATCACCCCACCTAGAGCATCCACCAGTTGCTATTTCTCATCACTCTATGTTAATTCCCTCCATTGAATCTAAAGTTCATGATCTGATACTTTTCCCTGCATATTGATTATCTCCCCCACAATGCCGCCTCCATGACAGCAAGAACTGTGTCTTAATAACCATTCAACACTTTAAAGTTCCTGGTACGTAAGAGTCACTCAGTAAACATTTGAATTTCAGTTGTCTGTCGTTGTCAAATAAGCTGTAAGTGCCACAAAACAGGAAGTATGCCTATTTTATTAACTGTTCTATCCCCAGGACTCTGACAATAAACATCTCATGAATGAATGTATCCCTCCCTACCTTTTAAGACCCTAATATTCTAAAATTAGGCAAATTTTTTTGGTGAGTTCAACACATTTTTGGCCTATTTTGACACTGATAGCCAGTGACTGTCCTAAATGATTTCCTATGCATTGTTATAAAGTTAAATCTTCTCACTTCTACCCATCCATTCCCCAAATTCTACATTTGTGTGATTGACTTGTTAAGATAAACACAGAGCTTTAATAATTAAAGTTTACTAGCCTTGTTGAAATTAATCTTTAAAATGCCTTTGTTGAAAAATATTTACAAGAAAATAACAGGTCAAGAAATGTTTTGAGCCCTAATCCATAAACTACACATGTAAGTAGCTGGGCAGAGAAGACATCATCCCTAAAATTATATTGGAAAAATAAAGGTATTAAAAAGTTAACCTATCTTGTCAGTGTATAGACAAATGATCATTCTATGCTAAAACAGTAAAAACTAACAAAGCCACAAAAGGACTGCCTATTTAGGATTTAAGTTAAGATGCTAGATCACCATTTGATTATCCCAGAGTTACTCATTAAATATGATACAGAGTACATATTCGCTGGTTTGTGGGCACTTTTAAGTATTCAATTACTTCAAACAAAAGGCTACATTCTCAATTTTTTAGGTTTTGTTTTTATTCAAGAGTATACTCACAGGCGGCACTTAAAAATCAGGCTTTTAAAATAAAGGCCGAAACTGAAAAAAAATTTTGCAAATGTGACACTGATAAAAGGATGATTGTCATAATTTAAACCCTAAAATGTCCTGTGGAGTCAAAGGCTTTATACACAGAATGTGTTAGATCAATATCGTTTAAAATAAACAATCAAAAGACCACAGATATGGGCAAATTTGTCAATGAAGATAAACATCAGTTTCAGCCTTCCAGAGTACGAAAACCAGCAATTAGTTCATCTTGTGACAGAATACACACTGTGCTTCACATTTTGGACTTTAAAGATTCTTTCTCCAGCAACAAATCAGCGTATCTTTGCTGAAGCTCCTTTTCTCTTTCCTGTTGTCGCTGTACATCTTCTTTAAGACACTTTAAGAGACAAAGATATTAAATAATTATTTCATATGTAAGTAATGAAAATTAAAAAGATCTTATGGTACTTTATCATCCTACAAACAGCTGAGTTCAGTCCTGACTCTTAAGAGGCAAGTATTGCCCAAAGAGAAACAAAACTAGGGGCTACTTTAGCTAGAACACAAATACTGCTAAGGCCATTCTTTGATTAGTCATATAACTACCATCATTTTGTAAAAATCTCTGCTTCTATCTCAAATAAACAAGCCATTATTATCCTATTGATACCCACGAATGCACTTTATCTTGGCAGGGGCTATCATGTGCACTGAGGAAATAAAGTTAAATGTGACCAAAGTAACTTGATGCTTTGGAATGAGTACCTATATTCCCAGCACCCTAAATTACCAATCAAAAAGACATCAGTTTAATGTACCTTGGAGAGCTATATGAATGGAATACAATTTAGTTTCAGGGGAAAATAAAATCTCAAGGGTTACTTATCCCATTTCATAATGTATCTTTATACAAAACAGAAAATTAGGGAAGGAAAAGCCTCTGTATCTTCCACTGGCCTGGTCTATCCATCCAACACCTGGCAATTCTAGGTCAGAAAAGTTTAGGCTCTGATTGAAAAAAGCGAAACAGTATCAACTCCCGAAGATAGCCTGCACAGGAAAGAAATAAAAATAGGAAAGCCCTGGATAATTCTATGTGGCTCTCTTTCTAAGCAAAGCTGCAAGGCAATGATGTTACCTCGAGCCTCCGGGGAATCGCAGAATCTTCATGTTTCTTGAGTTCTTCAAAAGTGCGTAACTCTAAGTAAGCCTGCTCAATTTGGTCCCATAAGTCATTCAATTGTTTCATGAGCCCCATTGCACGAGACTGGTAACCCCCAAGCAAAATTTTCATCTTCTTTTCCATCTTTGCAGCTCTCTTGGCTTCTGTCGTCATGTGACCCCTGTTTATCTGGGGGGAGATCACATCAGCACACGTGAGAAAAGCAGGCTAAATAACAGGACTACAAAGGCAGTACTGGTTCAAAGCAGCAGCACACTACAGTTCCTTGTTCTTCAGCTCTCATACACAAAATCAGGCTTAAAAGGATCTGTCTTGCACCTGAAGGCTATTATAGATTAGTCCTAAATAACATTTATAATAATTTCACCCATGATTCAATCGCAAAGCAGGCTTGAACTTCATAGTATGGAAAAACTAATCTCTACTTCTGAAAATAACTTCTGCTATCATTAATCTGCATTGATTTTAGAACTGGTAGCAACTCATCTTCACCATCTACAGCTCAAAAATGTACTTCTACATTATACATGTACATTTTTAATAGGTGTGATCAAAACATAAGGCCTCAAACTATAAAATTACTAGATTATTTTTATAATGTCAAAATCCTAAATTTGGCTATAACCCATTAAGGAAAAAGAATATCACATTTGTCAACACAATTTTTTAATTTTTAAGAAGTGAAAGGACACCATAAAATTAAGAAAAAAATGATAGTTTTCTATTAAATATGTGTATTGAGCACAGGTGGGATGCCTCCTCAAACCATTCTAAAATTAAGGGAAAAGAATTAAAAATGTATAAACTCACAAAAGAACAGGAGAGGGACAATTAACAGAAGAAAGATTTGAACAAAATTCTAAAGCTGCTGCTGGCAAGCAAAGCAGCGGTGGCGGGAGCCTCTCCCACCTCCGCTGCAGGCAGGCAGTAAGGAGCGAAGGGTCCCGGGACTGCGAGAGGGCACAGGAAGGGCTGAGGGACCCCCCACTCCTGCCCAGTGCACGAAATTTCGTGCACCGGGCCTCTAGTCTGGTATAACAGCATAATACTTATGCTCAGAAAGTGTTTATCTAGTCATGAAGACGCACTGAGTATGATCGGTACCTTATATCTGGGAATTACCACCTCACACACAGTTGAGTCATTTATTATTCCCAAACTACCAAAGATTTTAAAACTGCAAAGTTGCTAGCTTCCATTTAATATCAACAATTACATTTAATTTAGCCCAAGCTTTACGAAATTCTTTTGGCACAAATGTTGTGCTAAAGCCCTAGCCGATTTGGCTCAGAGGGATAGAGCATTGGCCTGTGGACTGAAGGGTCCCAGGTTCGATTCTGGTCAAGAGCACATGCTGGGTTGCTGACTCTGTCCCCAGTGTAGGGCATGCAGGAGGCAGATGATCAATGATTCTCTCTCATCACTGAGGTTTCTATCTCTCTCTCCCTCTCCTTTCCTCTCTGAAATCAATAAAAATCTATAATAATAAAAGCGTAATGTGCTAATTAGACTGGATGACCTTCCAGATGAAGCCGGGGCTGTGAGGGAAGCCCGGGTCCCAAGGTGCCTACCGCGGCTGGAGAGAAGCCCAGGTCCGGGGTGCCAGAGGGAAGCCGGTGCCGGCAGCCGGGAGAAGGAAAGCCTACTCTTGCACAAATTTTGTGCATTGAGCCTCTAGTATATTAAAAAGAAAACTCTCAGCTATTAACATATCAAATATTTCTTCTCTTTAAACTCTCTTTAAAAAAATATTGTGCTAAAGATTCCAAGCAAATATGGAAATAAATTATACTAAAAATATTTAAGTATGGGAAAAAAATTAATTTAATTTAGGCAACTATATAAAGTTAGTAACTAAAAGTATTTTAAAAGTGGAAGACTGCTTTTTTTAAAATATATTTTTATTGATTTCAGAGAGGAAGGGAGAGGGAGAGAGAGAGAAACATCCATGTTGAGAGAGAATCATTGATTGGCTGCCTCCTGCATGCCCTCTACTGGGGATTAACCCTTTGCACTCGCTTGCTTTTTTCTCAATTCCTTTATTCTAATGCTAACCGTGGCGAGTCACACTCGACATCTGAGTGCAAAAGGTTAAGCCCGCCACCCGGGTATGTGCCCTTGACTGGAATCGAACCTGGGACCCTTTAGTCTGCAGGCTGACGCTCTATCCACTGAGCCAAACCAGCTATGGCTGTAATACTGCTTTTAATATTCAATTTTAGCTAAGTTATCTTACATCTGCCATCTGATCATTAAAATGTGAAGGAATAAAGAGATTAAGAAGTACAGATTGGAAGTTAAAAAACAGTGAGGGGGATGTAAAGTACAGCATAGGGAATATAGTCAATAATATGTATACTGAGATTAACTATGTATGGTACCAGGTGGGTACTGGAAATACTGGGGGGAATACTTTGTAAAGTATATGGTGACTAACCACTATGCTGTACAACTAGTACAAAATAATATGACTGTAAAGTGTAATGAAAAAAATTGTGAAGGAAGACATCTATATATTTTATAATACACTCAACCTATGACTGTTCAATGCACTTTAGGAGGAAAACTTAACCTAAAACATTAAGCCTTTTTCTAGCGAATGCATACATGGGACAGACTACCTTCAATCAGCCCCAACTCCCCTGCCCTCCACACAACAGTAGTGTCCAACAGGTTATAAAACCTTTTTGTTTAAAAAGAAAGATTCAGGAAGAACCAGACTCTGATGTAATCAGATTCACATTTCTAAGCCCTTAAACAATAATAGCTTAAGGAGCTTGTACTGCATCTTATGGCTGATTTACCAAAAGGTCTCCCAAAAAATGTTTTCAAATCATTTTATGCACTTAGAGATACACTTCAAAGTCTTCTTCAAACATCTAACAAAGTTGGTATGGAGCTAGGATGAAATACGTTGCTCACTTGTCACCAGACCAGCCTCCCAAATATGGTTACAATGGAAGAAAGTTTGTGCTTTAAATATGTATCTGATCTAAATTTCGAACAATCTTAAATAAAATAAAGTTCACTATAACATTACAAATTTAAAGTAGGACACTTGATATAGTTAAAGCTGATTATATAAAAAAATGAAAGAGTGAAATTCTATTTTAAAAAAGGAGATGAATGAGAACATCCTATCTAATAAAAGAGTAATATGCAAATTAACCGTACCTCTGCTACATCCATAAGCCACGCCCACAAGCCAATAAGGAGTGAATATGCAAATAAACCCAACCAAGATGGCTGCAGCCACGGAAAGCAGGAGGGAGGCTTCGGTTTCCCTGGCAATAGAGGAAGCCAAGCTTTCCGCCTGCCCTTGCCGGCCCAGGCCTCCACTCAATGCTACAAAGTTTCCATGATAGGAGATAAATAAATCCCAACAAAAATGACGGCAGCCACAGAGCTGGAGAGAGGAGGCTTGAGTTGCCCCCGGAGATGGAGGAAGCCAAGCTTTCCACCTGCCCTGGCCGGCCCAGGCCTCCAATCCAGGCTACAAAGTTTCAATTATAGAAGATAAATAAATCCCAACAAAAATGGCTGTGGCCACGGAGCAAGCAGGAGGCTTGGCTACACTCAAGGCTACAAAGTTTCAATTATAGAAGACAAATAAATCCTAGATACCAGGGCCTCCGCTTGGGTCGCCGGGGGGCATGGCCGGCCTGCAAACCACCACAGGCTCCTCGCTCAGGCCACCCCATGCCCCAAGGGAACCCCACCCTGATCCGGGACACCCTTCAGGGCAAACCAGCTGGCCCCCACCCGTGCACCAGGCCTCTATCCTATCTAATCCTATCTAATAAAAGAATAATATGTAAATTGACCATTACTCCAACACACAAGATGGCTGCCCCCACGTGGTCAAAGATGACTGCCCCCATGTGGACACAAGATGGCCACCACGGAAGGGCAGTTGGGAGGGACCAGGCCTGCAAGGGAGGGCAGTTGTGGGCGATCAGGCCAGCAGGAGAGGGCAGTTGGGAGGGACCAGGCCTGAAAGGGAGAGCAGTTGGGGGCGATCAAGCCTGCAGGGGAGAGCAGTTAGGGGTGACCAGGCCGGCAGAGGAGGGAAGTGGGGGGCAACCAGGACTGCAGAGAAGGGCAGTTGGGGGGGAACCCAGGCCTGCATGGGAGAGCAGTTGGGGGGAACGAGGCCTGCAGGGGAGGGCAGTTAGGGGTGACCAGGCCTGCAGGGGAGGGCAGTTAGGGCAAAGAGGCTGGCATGGGAGCAGTTAGGCATCAATCAGGCTGGCAGGGGAGTGGTTAGGGAGTGATCAGGCTGGCAGGCAGAAGTGGTTAGGGGCAATCAGGAAGGCAGGCAGGCGAGCAGTTGGGAGCCAGCAGTCCTGGATTGTGAGAGGGAGGTCCGGCTGCCCGTTTAGGCCCGATCATACCGGATAGGGCCTAAACAGGCAGCCGGACATCCTTCGAGGGGTCCCAGATTGGAGAGGATGCAGGCTGGGCTGAGGGACACTCCCCAACCCCCGTGCACGAATTTCGTGCACCAGACCTCTAGTCCTAACATATAAAAACCCTGGGTCCCTCACATCCGCAACGACAGGGAGGCTCAAGCGTTCGCCAGGCTGCCGCACAGCAGGCGAGCAGGCTGAACTGCTGACCTCTCGGAGAGAGAAAGAGGCGGGGCTAATCAGCAGTGGTAGCGGCTGCTGGCAAGGCTGGGAGAGAGAAGCAGGGTGATCAGACCCTGCTTCTCTCTCCCTCGCCAGCAGCCAAACCTCTCTCTCTCCCCCAGAGGTCAGCAGTTCAGCAGCTTGCCAGCTGCCTGGGGCGGCTGCTGATCAGCCCCACCTCTATGATCAGGCTCGGAGATAGGCCTGGAGATGCTGACTGGCATAGAAACCAACCAGTCAGAACCAAATCTGTACCTCTCACCCTTGGGGATCAATAAAAAACAACAACAAAAATCATCTTTTTGGTGCTTGGTGACAAAGGTAACACATCTCTTGATATTTTAGAATTACAACAGCATAATATACAATTATCCCAAGCAAACGTACTAACTAATTCTTTGAATGTCTGGCAGCAATTTAAAAAGGACATGTAAGGATTTAATCCCTTCCATTGTGTAGAGGGCCTCCTGGGAAGGCACCTGAGCATTCTATATTGGTCCTTCTTGCCCTTTTGGCCAAGAGGGACCCTCTTCTCACAATCCAATTGCCCACAGCTGTTGCCTGAGCTTTCTGTTCATGCCGAGGTTGAAGCCTCGTGGTGGCTGGTACCATGGATCTGTCTCTCACCCAGTGGGGCGATCGGGACCCTCCCTGGAGAAGAAACCTAGGTTCCCCAAGATATGTGATCAGTGCTGGGGCCCCGCCAGCAGGCGAGGGGATCCCAAGACAGGTGCTGGGCGTGGAGACCAGGGGGCATAGGGTACCAAGGAGACAGAACTGAACCTCACATCACCCTGCTTGGCCCGGAGGATGGCTGGTTAGCCAGAGACGGGTAAGATTCCTCAGGGAAGGAACAATCTAAGACAGGCACAGTCGCAGAGGGGCCATCAGGAGAGAACTTGGGGGTCAACAGAGGTGGGGCACAGAACCTCACCCCCCCCCAACTTTGCAGGGGCCTGAACACTCACCCCTTCGGAAGGAAGTCTCCTGCCCCCATGGCTGCTTAACTTCCCATGCCCAGCTCAAATCGGGACCCAGGTAACAGACAGAGACTTGGCCGATAGCAGCTGCCCTCTCACTGCAACAAGAATTGTTGTCGTGTACCCATGGTGTGGGGAAGTGGGTTTTTGATATCTAAATCCAGCCTCCCATCAGGAATGCTCAGGACCTACTCAAGAAGGCAAATAATCCTTTCCACTAATATTTACAGGGTAAAATAAGATTGATGTTAGAGTAATAAATTTGACAGTAAAATAGTAGTCAAGTTTTCAGGCTAATTTAAATTGGCTAATTGAAACAAGCAAATATTCTAGAAAAATTAATTGTACTGGACAAAAAGCAGTTCCTAAAGTGTTAACTTAATTTTTATTGGTAGTTCATCTCATGATAAAATTGCGTAACATGTAATGAACCTAAAGCAGTAATATTATAGTGCAAAAAATTAAAATTTAAAAGCTATCAAGACTACATTATAAAATTTTCAAAAGCCTCCTAATATTTAAATCAAAAAAGGGGGGAATAGAAGAATATCATGTAAGGAAAAAATATCCTGTAAGTAAATTACATCTAGAAAATTTGTACTTTAGAAAATTAATTGTAAGGCTAAAAGCAAGACACCCATGAAAAACACACATGGTGTCAAAACAAGCCAGAGGAAAATCATTTGGGCAAAAAATGAAAAAGGATCCCAAGTCAATTTTATAGAAAATATCCCTTTATTAACTTTTGGTTGAGAATATGTTTGTATATTTTCAGAAAACAACTCCGAGACCATGTGGATTCCGGCAACAGAGAGGAATCAACAGGACTACTCCAGCCATAAAGACAGAAGAGAAGCAGTCCAGAGATGGAAGACGCTTACGTCACCTTGCCATACTAGCAGTTAGCAGCTGTGCGTCACTGGCAGGTTGCCCAGGACCAAACCAGAGAGGGTCAGACCTGCATTACCACCATTTGCCCACCATCCAGAACTGAAATATCATTGCTGACATGTGCACATAAGGAACTGTTTGACATTGAAACTGAGTCTCAAAAGAACTGTTGGCCCAGAAAGAAACTCACTACAGACTGATTCATTTGCCTTTCAGCATAACCATTATTGCTTGTCTCATTTTTGGTTCTTATAAGTGTATTTCTAGTAGCACATGATCTCACTCATCTAGGGGAAATGATAAACAACATAGACTGATGAACAAGAACAGACCCAGAAACAAGGAGGCATGAATCAGACTGTCGGGCCTCAGAGGGAGGGTAGGGGGGTGGGGAAAAAGGGGAGAGATCAACCAAAGGACTTGTATGCATGCATATGAGCCTAACCAGTGGTTAAGGACAACAGGGGGGTGGGGGCATGCGTGGGGAGGGGTATGGGATGAGAATGGGGGGATGAGGACAAATATGTGATACCTTAATCAATAAAGAAATTTTTTTAAAAAAGAACCAAATCTGGGTGAATTGCAAGGAGCCAATGGCTGCCTAGAAGGCGGAGCTTTTGATACTGACTGGCATAGAAACCAACCAATCAGAACCAAATCTGGGTGAATTGCGAGGAGTCAATGGCTACCTAGGAGGTGGAGCTTTTGACGCTGACTGGCATAGAAACCGACCAATCAGAACCAAATCTAGGTCAACTGTGAGGAGCCAATGGCTGCCTAGGAGGCGGAGCTTTTGACGCTGACTGGCATAGAAACCGACCAATCAGAACCAAATTGGCCGGCAGAGGAGGGCAGTTGGGGGCAAGATCAGGCCTGCAGGGGAGGGCAGTTGGGGGTCATCAGGCCAGCAGGGGAGGGCCATTGGGGACAACCAGGCCGGTAGGAAAGGGCAGTTGGGGGCAACCGGGCCGGCAGGGGAGGGAGGGCCGTTGGGGGCAATCGGGCCAGCAGGGGAGCAGTTAGATGTTAATCAGGCCGGCAAGGGAGTGGTTAGGGGGTCATCAGGCTGGCAGGCAGAAGCGGTTAGGGGCCAGCAGTCCCCGATTGTGAGAGGGATGTCCGACTGCCAGTTTAGGCCCAATCCCTGTGGGCCTAAACCGGCAGTCAGAGATCCCCTGAGGGGTCCCAGATTGGAGAGGGTGCAGGCTGGGCTGAGGGACACCCCCCTGTCCCAGTGCACGAATTCCGTGCACCGGGCCTCTAGCCTATATATAAAAGCCTAAGCAACCAAATGACTGATGATTGGTTGCTATGATGCGCACTAACCACCAGGGGGGCAGATGCTCAATGCAGGAGCTGCCCCCTGATGGTCAGTGTGCTCCCACAGCGGGAGTGCCACTCAGCTGACCGATGGGCACCAGGCACCGGGCTCACAGCTGGCAAGCGCAGCTGTGCGGGGCGAGCCTCTCCCGCCTCCACGGCAACGTTACCAAGCAGCAGTGGTGGCGGCGGCAGCAAGCACAGCAGGGCCGGAATGAGCAGGAGCAGAGCAGCACCTCCCTGGCTGCCTGCCACTTAGCGCACTACTATATCCTCCAAGGGGTCCTGGATTGTGAGAGGGCACAGGCCAGGCTGAGGCACCCCACCAGTGCATGAATCCATGCACCAGGCCTCTAGTGTCTACATATAAATGTGTAAGAAAACCAAGCTGACAAATTTCATACTATTTCTGGAATTTGCTTCAAAGTAATGGGGAAGGTGTCCTAGCCAGTTTGGCTCAGTGGATAGAGCATCAGCCTGGGGACTGAAGGATCCCAGGTTCGATTCCAGTCAAGGGCACATGCTGGGGTTACAGGCTCAATCCCCAGGAGGGGGTGTGTGGGAGGCAGCCAATCAATGATTCTCTCTCATCATTGATGTCTATCTCTCTCTCCCTTCCTCTCTGAATAAAAATATTTTTTTTAAAAATAATAATGGGGAAGGGGAAATTGAAACAGTGGCTGGATGAGTTTGTGACTGTCATAGCTGGGTGGTAATACAAGAGTATTCATTACAATAGTTTACATTTGGGTATGTTTTAAAATTCCCGTAATAAAATGATTTTTCAATTTCTACTCTAAAGGTCAATTATTTTAAGACCATACACCAAAAACCACGAAACATTAATACAATGAAGTATAATGTAGACATTAAAATGCACAAGTATGTCAACTGTTTCAACACACCAAAACATATATGTGATATGTTAAATTAAAATTCACAATTATGTAAAATCTATGTATACCAGTGATGGCGAACCTATGACATGCGTGTCAGCACTGACGTGCGTAGCCATTTCTGATGACACACGGCCGCTGAGGCGGCCGCATGCCGAGGATGAAACATTTGCTACTCCTGAGGATGAAACATTTGCAAAATAATGTTTTTTCCTCAAAGTGACACACTACCCGAGTTATGCTCAGTTTTTTGGCGAAGTCTGACACATCAAGCTCAAAAGGTTGCCCATCACTGATGTATACTAACCAAAATCAGACTGTCTTAATTTCTCTCCTAAGATCTACCATATCTCAAATTTCTGACATTCATCAAAATTTATAGAATAAAAACTTAGCCCCCTGCTGTTCAAGGTGAAGTTACTTTTTGATACCTTAAATGCATAAAACCAAGTTTACCCCATTTAGGTAACACTAAGGATGAACAAACCTGAAAGACATGGGAGAAAATTCCCATTTGCTATTTGCTAAGCACATTATCTCAAACTCTCACTTCCATGACATTAAAACTATTACAGATAAGGAAATTTGAGATCCAGAGAGGTTAAGTAACTTGCCTTAGTCCACACAGCCACTAAGTGATGAAGCTCTGCAGTTATGTCCTACTTTAAAAGTCCAACATATTAGGCCACACCAATGCTAATAAAATGGAAGTCCTCCCTGCCTCAGCCCCCGAACTGCAAAAATGCCTGAAGAAATTCAAGCTGTGGGACTATGGTAAATGGCTTAATGCACCAGTTTCCAGAAAAACTATTCCAGACAAATGTAAACAAAATCATAATTAACCCTTTGCACTCGCTTGCTTTTTTCTCGATTCCTTTATTCTACTCGGTATTTAATTTTTTAAATACCCCAGATTTTACAAAGTGCGGCAGTAGAATAAAAAACTGGAGTTTCTTTTCATACAAACTTATTATTTGGATTTTTTTATATTTCAAATTACTGATACATTCAAAGAGTAATTTTAATCTCTATAATTTTTCATGGTGTGATATTTTTTTGAAACATTCACCAACATGAAGACCTGGTTTACATTCACGTTTCGCAAATATAAATCGTCTCTCTTCTTCCTCCTTTGATTTTTCTGTTAGAACAAACAACACAATCTTTGTGTTTTTTGTTAGGGTGAGGTGTGATTATATGGAGCTTTCCATCTAAATGTTGCTCTAAGTTAGTGGATAATAATCTACCCCTGGAAGTTAGTGTACTGGTCTAACCTTTTTCACGTGACTGATGTGACTTAGAAACAAATAGCCTTTGAAGATGCCATTGGTGAAGCTTAGATGGTGGCATCAGTTGAGACGGCATTTACATTTTACTTGTCCTTTCATGCTAATGAAAACAAGAAAAGATACTGGAAAAATAGACAAAAATCCCCCTTCCCCCCCGCGGTGAAACTACTTGTCGAGTGTGGCTCGACATAAGAGCTGCTACCGATGCTAACCATGTGGAGTCACACTCGACATCCGAGTGCAAAAGGTTAATGGATCTGCTCATCAGTCTTCCCCTGATTTAGACATTGACCTGTACCTACCCACTTATAAGAATTTGACACTTCAGAAAAGCTTTTACTTTCCCCAGCTTATATTTTTAAATTCATAATTCTTTAATTCTTAAGAAACTATGAAACTATAGGAAAACAAACATCTCTCAGAAAAATTTTACAGAGGAAAAAAGTTACTAACAACTTCTTAAGAAGTTGGGCAGAATATAACTTGTATAATTATTTGGAGATTTCACCAAAGCTAATCCTTGCCACTAACTTTAAATGAGGGCAAGTTATCAGGTTTCTTTTTATTTTTTAATGATATTTATAATATTACTAGAGACCCAGTGTATGAAATTCATGCACTGCTAGGGTCCCTAGGCCTGGCTGGCAATCAGGGCCAATTGGGGCCTTCCGGCTGTCGGCTGGGGCCTTCCTTTGTTCCATGCCATCCCCTGGTGGTCAGTGCATGTCATAGCGAGCAATCGAACTCCCAGTCTCCCGGTTGAACTCCCGAGGGGACAATTTGCATATTAGCCTTTTATATATATATAGATAGATACTCTTCAGTGAACAAAGCAATATATGATGATCCCAATTTAAACACCTTCCTCCTTTCATCCACACACATGTTATGTATAGTAACTTTTTTCCTATCATATGTAATATTATAAATATGTACTCACACATATATAAAAATACACACACCCAAGATGTCATTTTGTGATTATGTCTAGATGGTAGGCTCTTTTCTTCATTTTTTAAATTTCTTTTTAAATTTCTCTTTAAAGTACTGGTATTATTTTTAGAAAAGCACCCCAAATGTTATTTTTAAATGCATAGAAAAGAAACTGTCTAAAAAAGACTGGCCAGAGACCAATGGAAAACTGATGGTCCCCAGGAGATGAATCAGTGGAACCATAAGTGTTTCCTTGGGTCATTATAAAAGGAGGCTGTATGGGACTTATAAAAGTGTAATTGTTACTTTCAAACTCACTAAGTTTGTTAAGGTTACTAAGCTTAAGTAATTCCAAAATAAACACATTATCCTTGGGTCTCCAATACCGTCTTCAGTTAAAGTCTGTAACAGTGAGGTTCAGAAAAATTAAGAGCATCCCTCACTGAAACTCTTGCTTTGGGGCCCATAACATAACTTTATACCACTGGAAAAGCAGGTTTAAGGATACCCAAAATAAATACAGAGTTAATGGCAGCTCCACTTCCCAGTCCATCATTCAGCAATATGATCCTATACTATTAAAGATGTGGTTCAACCATCGAAATGTTTGCAAACAAGAGTCCATGAGTGGCTCTTTTATCTCTATACAGCTTATTTAGCATTAAGTTTTATCAACAAACCTTCTCTATATTGATGAGATGCAGGTCCAAGTAAGTGATTATTGTCACATCTATCAGAGTTAGCAACTGTCAGATTGTACCCCTGCAAAGCAAGCTAAGCAGTAAGGCAAAACCTTACTAAACACCTTTGCAGGACAGCAAGGTACCAACAAAGCAATCAAGTGGCCTAGCACTTTACATCTGCACAAGTTAGGAAATGAAACACAAAGTGTGTGAAACGAATTCAACCCAATCCTGAGGCATAACAGAAGCAACATGGTTGTACCAAGGAGATCTCTGGTCTAGCTCTAGAGTTCTTGCTAGGAACAACCAAGACATCTGCCAGTGCCTTTAGGGGTCACGGTAGACCAGAACTTCCGAAACAGAGCATTCCAAAGTTCTGGGAACTCTTCTCCTGAAGCCCTTGCCTCCCTCGCCCTCTCCCCCCGATACACACACACATACACACACCTACACATACACACATACCTACACACACACACACACACTCACAAAGCAATATAAGCATAAGCCTGCTGAGATACAACATATAGTCCTCCACCCAGAATTGTCCACCAACTTAATCCTTACCCTAAGTTTTCACTATTTAAAGTATTAAGGGAATATTTTTCCTGTACTAAAACATCTGACTTTATAATGGAAGTCACTGAGAAAATGGAATCCATTATGCAGCCAATTTTGTTGAAACATAACCATTCAGTTAAGGCAGGGGTCCTCAAAGAGTTCTACAAATACACTGAGAAGAATTTTAAATGTGTTATCTGTGTTCTTTAAGTTACTTTATTTCCAAGAAGTCAATGTTACATAATATTTCTTGACTAAGTTGACTGTGCCAGTAAAATACAGGGAGAAGTATTACTTCTGGACCTAGTTTCCACCTCTAAGGAAAGCCTTTCCATTTTTATAGCTAACATGACAAAATCTACTTTTCAGCCAAACTTCCTAAACACAGCAGTTTAGATACTATTTCAATACTATTAAATTTAATAGCAGGCCTAAATTCAGACTTCTCATTTCACTTTTGCACCTACTGGAAATTATTTCACTCAAAATAATTATGTCTTCAGATGATTTCCTATTTCCACTTAAAGTGGAAACAAATTAGAACACTTCAAATTCTATTTGCACTTCCCAAATACAGTAATGACTCATTTATCTGGCATCGTCAGAAAAGGAGGTTCTCCACATGAAGGTTTTCCAGATATCTGAAGTCCACAGGAGCAGAGCGTTCATCTGCCTTGTTTCCTGCTGTACCTCAGGGCCTAGAACAGGGGCTGGCACATAGTAGATGCCCAGTAACATTCACCGAACATGTGATTAAATAAAGTACTAAAGCTCTTTTATTTTTAACCATCTGGTGAAAACTTTTCTAGTTATAGCCATCCCTCTTTAAAAAAAAAATAAAAAACATGACACTGAACAGAAATTAAGCTTTTCTTATTTATTTGGGGTTTCTCTATAAACAGCAATCACTCTACCCTCTTACCATACACCAATAATGCCCTCACAGAAGCTATTAAAATTCATAGGGCTTTTTGCTACCATATTTAACCCTTTGCACTCGCTTGCTTTTTTCTCGATTCCTGCTACCGATGCTAACCGTGTCGAGTCACACTCGACATCGAGTGCAAAAGGTTAAATGGCATCAACATGCCATGCTTTCTAACTTTTCCTTTTCTGATATTAGCTGTCATTTCTATTTGCTGTTGCTGCCTTATTTTACACACAAATGTCTGGCAAGGTTCTAAAATTGATTCTGCCCCCAAAGCAGAATAAAATACATGGACTTGGTTATAATTCAGAAGTCTTTCTCACTTACTTCTGACTTGTGTCTACATTCTGGTTCTATTTAACAGACTCTTACACCACCCACCACATTCTTCATAAAATCTGAGGTGGTTCTATTAGTTTTAAATGAGTATCTTATACTAATCATGAGTAATGGTTCAAAGACTAGCTCCAATATAAACCTCTGGGTACTTTTTTTTAATCCATTTAGGAGATACCAACAATGACAAAGCTGGATTTCATCTTGCTTGATATACTGTGATAGAGCCATAATTTAAATTCACTGTTCCAAAGTTCATGGCATCAAAAATCAAACACACTGACTGCTATGGTACACTGTGCTTACACAGAAAGGCATATCTCCCTGAACCTAAGAGTGGAAAGGATAATTTAAGTATAGCATTTAGTTTGTATAATACAACTGGAATTCCTTCCCCACAACAAACTTGGAATAATGTTTATAATTTAGCAATCAACTGAAATGATGAAAGAATTACCACAATTGAAATAAAATATTTATGTATTTCAAACCAGTAGAATTGTATCTTCAAAAACTAAAATAAGCTAAGACAAACCTAGTTCTGAATTAGGGATGGATACAAGTAAAATGGGGGATTGTTTATTTGGGTTTTTGAGTCTCTTTTCTTCTTTTTAAAGATTTAATGAACTTTCATTTGAAATAAGCACAGCTTACTAAATTAAAGGATTTGATTACATATCCTTTAAAAGTAACTAGTTGGGTAAACAATATCCAGGAGTCAAGAAAAGAAAAATTACTTCAAACTGTTTTATGAATATTCTTCCAAAATCACCAATACTTCAACAAAAATAGTTCAACGGAAGATTTCAGTTCCTGGTACTGAAATGAACAAAGAGAACCACATGTTTTTAATGGTGGCTTATAAATGACCCAAATAAATCTCCAAAAGAACAGCAGTGGTTCTTTCTGTACTTTTCCCTTCAAAACTCACAAGACCAATTCAACATAGACATAAAAATTACTGTACTTTATGGCACCACTCACTTTGTGACACATTTATTTGCTGTCATGAAAGTTAGTGCCTCAACAAAGTAAATGAGATTTAGGAAAAAACTTTTTTTTTACAGTTTAAACAGCACAAAATGTCCTTACCATTTGAGGCAGAAAAGAGTTTACCCACCTCAAATGAGATGATTTTCTAACTAAGTGAGAGACCTAAGTATTTATATATAAATGTTACAAGAAGCTTTCCAAATAGCTTTCCAATCAGCTATGATGCTGACCTTAGATCAGAATTACACTAACTACCATTTATAAGAAATGAAGCCTACACAACAGAAAACATAAAATTTAACCACTGATGTTCTACTTTCCCTGACTCCGTGAATTAAAACAGAACAACAGCACACCCTGCTGGAAGTTAGTAATACAACCAGAATAACCAGCAACACTGGATTGCTAGGATTCCATCCAAGATGAGAATTACTTCAAAAACAAATTCTAATTTCTCACTAAATGATAAAAGAAGTTCACGAACATTAGCCATTACATACCTATACATGTGATCTTAAAAATAAAGACTTAGAATAACTTCAAATAAAAAGATATCGCTTTTTCTTCTTGGATGTGATTCTTCGGGCGGGCAAGGGCAACAAAATAAAAAATAAGCAAATGGGATTCATTAAACAAAAAAGCTTTTGGAGAGTGGAGAAAACAAAACAAAAAGACAACCTCCTAAATGGGAAAAGATACTTGCAAATGATATATATGATAAGTGCTTGATATCCAAAATTAATATAAAGAATTTATAAAATTCAGCATTAAAAAATAATCCAATTAAAAATGGGCAGAAGACCTGAATAGACATTTCTCCAAAGATATACAGATGGCAAAGAGACATATGAAAAGAGGCTCAACCTCACTAATTATCAGGGAAATGCAAATAAAAACCACAATGAGATATCATCTCACCTGTCAGAATGGCTGTCATCAAAAAGACAAGTAACAATGGTTAAGATGTGGAAAAAAGGAAACCTATGTGAACTGTTGGTGAAATTGTAAATTGGCACAGACACTATGGAAAATAGTATGGAGGTTCCACAAAACAATAAAAATAGAGCTACCATACAGTTCAGCAATTTCAGTTGGGGCATTTATCTAAAGAAAATGAAAACATTAATTTGAAAAGATATGCACACTCCTTTGTTCACCGCAGCATTATTTACCACAGCCATGATATGGGAGCAACCTAGGTGTCCATCCATAGATGAATGGATAGAGATGATGTGACAGACAGCTGGTGTGGCTCAGTGGTTGAGCACTGACCTATGAACCAGGTCATGGTTTGCTGGGTCAGGGCAATAAAAAAAATATTTTTTTTTAAATGACGATGTGATTATATTTACATATATACTAGAGGCTCAGTGCACAAAATTCGTGCACTGGGGGGTGGGTGTCCCTCAGCCCAGCCTGCACCCTCTCCAATCTGGGACCCCTCAGGGGACATCCCTCTCACAATCCAGGACTGCTGGCTCCTAACTGCTTGACTGCCTGCCTGCCTGATTGCCCCTAACCGCATCTGCCTGCCAACCTGATCACCCCCTAACTGCTCCCCTGCTTGCCTGGATGCCTAACTGCTCCCCTGCCGACCTGATCGCCCCCAACTGCCCTCCCCTGCCAGCCTGATCGCCCCCAACTGCCCTCTCCTGCTGGCCTAATTGGCCCAAATGCCCTTCCCTGCTGGCCTGATCGCCCCCAACGGCCCTCCCCTGCAGGCCCGATCACCTCCAACTGCCCTTGCCTGCCAGCCTGATAGCCCCCAACTGCCCTCCCCTACTGGCCTGGTCGCCCCCAACTGCCCTCCCCTGCCCACTTGATGGCCCCCAACTGCTCTTCCCTGATCTTGTGATGACATGGGGGTGGCCATCTTTGTGGCAGCCATCTTTGTGGCAGCCATCTTGTGATGAAACGAGGGTAAGACGCCACCTAGGCTTTTATTAGTATAGATGTGTGTGTGTGTGTGTGTGTGTGTGTGTGTGTGTGTGTGTGTGTATAATGTAATACTACTTAGCCACAGAAAAAAACGGAATTTTGCCATTTGTGACATGTATGGACCTAAAGGGTATAGGTCCATACATGTCACAAATGGCAAAATTCCGTTTTTGGTGAAATAAATCAGAGAAAGACAAACAATTCACTTATATGCGGACTCTAAAAAACTAAGCAAAGGAACAAACAGACTCATACGGAGTACAAACTGATTGGTGCCAGAGGGTTGAGTGATGGGAGGATGGGCAAAAAGATGAAGGGGATTGAGAGGTACAAACTTATAATTCAAACCTGTAAGTCACAGGAATATAACAGAGTTAGGGAATACAATCTATATCATCATGGTAACTTTGTACGGTGATAGACTATCAGGAGACTGCTCGTGGTGACCACTTTGTAAGGTACAAAAGTATCAAATCACAATGTTGTACAACTGAAACTAATATTATATTGTATGTCAACTATACTTTAATTAAAAAAACCTTTATACCCTGGCCAGGTGCATCGTCCTATACACCAAAAGGTTGAGGGTTCAAACCCTAGTCGAGGTGTATATGGGAGGCAACCGATCATGCTTCTCTTTCTCTCTCTCTCTCTCTCTCTCTCTCTCTCTCTCTCTCTCTCTCTCTCTCTCTCTCTCTCTCTCTCCCTTCCTTTCTCCTCGGGTGAGGGAAAAAAAAAAAAGGCCTTACATTCCAGAATTTTAAAAATGTATTGCTTTTTTCCTTTTTCCTGCTCCTTTCCCTAGCCCTACATAGCCCTGACCACCCCAGTAATTTTATCATTTTTTTATTTTAACCCTAAATAAAAATATTTTCAAATATGCTTGCTGTAAAGAGAAACTGGCAATCACATTAGAGAAAATTGCATAATGTGATTGCATGAAGCACCCTTTCTCCTTCCCATTACAACTTGGCCTCAGAAACATCCCTAAAGACCACCATTAAGAATCCACAAGGCAGCCTAGTGGTCCATGAACCACAATTTGCATGCCACTGGCAAAATGCCTATACGGATTCTGCAATTCAAAAAATGCAGACAATATTAAGAAACCACATGTCATGAAACTCCCATCTGGTACATTTCAACATTTTCACAAACATGAAAAATCATGGAAGCCATTGTCTGGATAATACAACTCGGCGCTCTCTTTGTAACAAACTCACAGGAATCAGAGGATGAACAAAAGGTATCAAAGTTTTGTAAATGTGCTTTTTTCAAAATATATTTTTATTGATTTCAGAGAGAAAGGGAGAGGGAAAGAAGAATCACTGATCGACTGCCTCCTGCACGCCCCCTACTGGGAATCGAGCCAGCAACCGGGGCATGTGGCCTTGACCAGAATCAAACTGGGGACCCTTCAGTCCGCAGGCCAACGCTCTGTCCACTGAGCCAAACCAGCTATGGCTAAATGTGCTCTTTTGGCTATAGAAAAAGGCTCTTTGGAACCACTGAGTTTCCTTCTTAGAGAAAACAAGCTATTCTAGCATTGATCTACATTGTTCTGAGTGACTAGTGTTAACTTTGTTGTTGTTGTTAATCCTCACCTGAGGATATTTTTCAATTGATTTTTAGAAAGAATGGAAGGAAGAGAGAGTGACAGAGAAACATCAAGGTGAGAGAGACACATGGATTAGTTACGTACCACATGCACCCCAACCTGGGGCCAGGGATTGAGCCTGCAACCGAGGTACCTGCCCTTGACTGGAATCTAACCTGGGACCCTTCGGTCCGCAGGCCCACGCTCTATCCATTAAGCCAAACTGGCTAGGGCTAGTGTTAATGTCTTGGCTCCTTGCTCCCATATCTTAAAGGTTCTGATTGACCTGTGGCCAACTTGGAGGCTACTCTTCATCATGAAGGCCAGAACTCATGAAAATCCAATGAAAAAAGAAAGCCAAAGAGGACCAAACACTTCAGTGTAGTTTTTCCTCAAGAATTGCAAAGGCAAATTACCTCAGGTCTATTTTTCTGAAGTTGTTTCCAGGGGTATTACTTGGTTCATTATTTCAATCAAAGTACATTTAAATTAGATACCAACCTCAAGCCTCTTTTCAAGTGACTCAATTCTGTCCTTTTTGCTTGCTAGGTTGGCCCGTGTGTAGCGGCTCTGCCCAGGGAGATACAAAACTTGACTGTAGCATTCTTCCCACACCTGGTTATAAGCTTCACTTGAGAGTTCTCCATGGCTCATACCTTGTTTTACCACTTCCATCTCCTGTACCAGAACATCTTGGGCCTGTTTAAGATAATTTCAATAAGTTTGAGTATTAGAAAGACTTGCCATCAACTGGGAACTTTAAAGACTATTTTTCCTCCTCCTTTGGACAAAAGCAAGGAGTTCTAGTTGACTGGTTGTTTCTTGGAAGGGGGGAAAATGTCTAAGCAAAATGAGTAGTGAAGCCTGTATGTCAATGGAGACTGATCTGAAAAGCCAAGCATCCATGTAGCTCCAATAATATAAACAATCCTTTGCCTTCACTCATTATAACAACAGCTACCATTTCTCAGGTGTCTACTATGTGCCAGGAACTGAATTTAATAGTTTTGCCTATATTATCTTCAAACACCACAACCACCTTAGAAAGTAGCCAATATTAACCTCATTTTAATGTTGATGACACTAAGGCTCAAAGAGGTGAAATACCTTCTTCAAAAACATATCATTAGTTAGCAGACAAAGCAGGATCGTGCTCAAGCCAAACACCATCAAGGCTTCCACTCTACTATCCCTATCTACACGAAGGGAATTAGGCATTTTCTGACACATGCCTTTGTTCTCATCTCAAAGAATGTCCCTGACATTGCTAGAGAATGAGATTAGGGGCACAAGTCAAATACTGATGGATCATAGGCCAGTTTTTGCTCACTACTAAAGAAACAGTTTAAAATGACAGAACAAGGAGGTGGGGTGTTGTACAGGCCTGGCTTCAAACCACAGCTTTACCATTTTAAGTAGCTGTCTGAACTTGCTTATCATCTCTGAGCCCATTTCTCATCTCTAAAATGGGGATAATATACATAGAGTGCCTAGCCCCGTGGTCGGCAAACTGTGGCTCGCGAGCCACATGCGGCTCTTTGGCCCCTTGAGTGTGGCTCTTCCACAAAATACCACGGCCTAGGCAAGTCCATTTTGAAGAAGTGGCATTAGAAGAAGTTTAAGTTTAAAAAATTTGGCTCTCAAAAGAAATTTCAATCGTCGTACTGTTGATATTTGGCTCTGTTGACTAATGAGTTTGCCGACCACTGGCCTAGCCCAACACCAGACACCCAGATTCTGTGAGCATACCACATGAACTTCTTCCAGCCCTTTGCTTCATGGCTCATGAAAAACTGACAATCACTTTTTGTGCTTTATAGAAAGCATTCAATCATTCTATAGATTGTACCAATCAATATCAGAAAACAAACAGATCAAAATATATAAAATTAAGAGAAATGATCAGCATACAAAAAAATTTAAACAAAAAATATAAAAATCACGTCTATCCTAATATATAAAAACCCAGGGTCCGTAACAAATCCAAAACGACCGAAGGCTCCACCGACCAGAAATCAGTCTTGCAGTCAGTGCTGGGTTGAGGTGGCGACCCAGCACTGACTGCTGCGGATGCGGGCGGTGTGACCCAGCACTGACTGCCACGGGGACTGCGGATCAGGCCCAGAGAGAAGCCCAAAGAGAGAGGCAGGATCTGATCCACAGCCTCCATGGCAGCTGTTGATCAGCCATTGCCTCTTTCTCTCCAGGCTTCACAAGCAGCTGCGCCTCTGTTTCTCTCCAGGAACTGATGATCAGCCCCACTTCTATGATCAGACCCAGAGATAGGCCTGGAGACGCTGACTGGCATAGAAACCAACCAATCAGAACCAAATTGGCCAGCAGAGGAGGGCAATTGGGGACGAGATCAGGCCTGCAGGGGAGGGCAGTTGGGGTCGAGATCAGGCCGGCAGAGGAGGGCAGTTAGGGGTGATCAGGCAGACAGAGGCAGTTAGGGGCAATCAGGCCAGCAGGGGAGAGCAGATGGGAGCGAGATCAGGCCAGCAGCAGAGGGCAGTTGTGGGCGAGATCAGGCCAGCAGGGGAGGGCCGTTGGGGGCGAGATCAGGCCGGCAGGGGAGGGCAGTTTGGGCAACCAGGCTAGCAGGGGAGTGCAGTTGGGGGCGAGATCAGGCCGGCAAGGGAAAGGCAGTTAGGGGTGATCAGGCAGGCAGAGGCAGTTGGGGGCGAGATCAG
Source organism: Eptesicus fuscus (assembly GCF_027574615.1). NCBI lineage: Eukaryota > Metazoa > Chordata > Mammalia > Chiroptera > Vespertilionidae > Eptesicus > Eptesicus fuscus. The sequence continues at coordinate 14,127,755 of NC_072482.1, read as the reverse complement.
GCTGGCAGAGAGAGCAGTTGGGGGCAAGATCTGGCCAGCAGGGGAGGGCAGTTAGGGGCAATCAGGAAGGCAGGCAGAGGCAGTTAGAGGCAATCAGGCAGGCAGGCAGCTGAGTGGTTAGGAGCCAGCGGTCCCAGATTGTGAGAGGGTGCAGGCTGGGCTGAGGGAAATGCCCCCCACCCATGCATGAATTTCATGCACCGGGCCACTAGTATAAGATAAAGAATTGATACTTTCAAACAATACCTCTTAGGGGAAATAATGGAAACAAACCAATTTTAACACACTTAATGAAAAGTTGACACTTTATGGTAAGAGAAATGGTATCCCACTTGGAAACTGTACATAATAAAAATTTACAAATTCAGCTCTTATCATTATTAGGAGAGAATACAGCTAAGTAATCTTTAAACTGTCCATAAAGAAATCGCTAAATAGGGGGGTGGGAGTGGCCAGGAAGAGGTCAATGGGGGAAAAAGGAGACATATGTAACACTTTCAACAATAAAGAACTTAAATTAAAATAAAATAATAATCTGGTAGATAAACAGCTGCTTCAAATTCTTTTTGGAACAAATGGGACTATAAATAAAATATGAAAAAAATATTTAAACTAATTTGTAATGGTTTTTGACTCCCACCCGGGGATCAAACCTGCAACCTAGGTATGTGCCCCGACTGAGAACTGAACCCGAAATTTATTGGTATATGGAATGATGCTCCAACCAACCGAGCCACACCTGAAATAAGGGCAGATGTGCTCCTTATTTCCGGTGTCCATACATACAATAATTTTACAAAAGCTTATTTCTTTTTTTTTAAATTTATTTATTCTTAGTGATTTCAGAGAGGAAGGGAGATGGAGAGATAGAAACATCAATGATGAGAGAGAATCACTGATCAATTGACTTCTGCATGCCCCCACCTGGGGATCGAGACCACAACACGGGCATGTGTCCTTGACCAGAATCAAACCCGGGATCCTTCAGTCCACAGGCCAATGCTCTATCCACTGAGCAAACCAGCTAAGGTGTAGAAAAGCTTATTTCTTTAATACCATCTTCCCTCATATTTCCACTCTAAAAAGAGAAAAAACTCTAGAAGTATCAAGTTCACAGTCTAATTCTCAACCCCAGTTCAATAATTAGATGTGATTACTGCAGCATAGTCACTCAGCAGATGTCAAGTTCCAACTTCAAGCATTTAAAAAAAATAAGTCAAGGATATTCAGAAATCAGGGGCAAATTTTGAAATAATCTAAAGCCTCCTCCCTTTCTCTATTTTCTAAAAATCCTATAATAAACATGTATCACTTATGCTATAAGAAAAATACAAAGTAAGACATAGAAAAATGGAGAGGAAAAGTGCAGGAGAAAAGACAGGAAAAAAGAATCTTATTTGTTTTCTCCCAATTTTACTAGTACATTTAGGCCATTCTAATCATTGCCTCTCAGAGATAAAGACTTTTAAGCTAATGACCACTCTGCTTCCATGAAACCAACTGTATTTTCTTACTTCTATTCACAATCACAGCTGTTTGCTATGTCAGAGCAGAAAGAATAATATGGAAGAAGAGGCAGGAAAGACTTCATACAAGAAAATATTTCTTTCCTTATATCCAAAAGGAAAGAGAAATAATGTAAGGGAAATAAATTCAGTAAAAAATATTTCCTTTCTTTGAATAGATAAAAAGCTTAATCTGTAAATATTTTTAATATATCCTTGTATTTTATATTAGTCTAAATAAATGAGGTTCAAGTATTAAAGGCATTCAATTCTATTCAGAGACATAGCAGAGCTGTAGCAACTGTCAATCAGGTACACACCCATGAAACAAAAACATCACCACCAGAGCCAGTGTTGATATAATAAAAGATTTATCGCTGAACATTGGGGGGGAAGAATATCCATGAATATCAGTATGGGAAAAGAAGTTAATATTTGCCCATGATACACGGCATCAAACAACTACTTAAATCTCAAGACAGAAATATTCCGCTCAATAATACCTTTTTCAGCTCTTCTTTAGCGAACTTTTCATAAGGGTTATGTTCCAGATAGGCAATGTGCTCTGAATTATTGGTAGCAAATCCTACAGGTTTTCCTTTTTTATTTCCAGATGGTTCATAAGGGTGATGTAGAAGGTCATAATGAAGCATTGTGATCATTTCTTTTTTGATTAGTTCTTCACTTTTCTGTAAATCTGTTAAAGGTGGTTCTACATTTAAGGGTCTTAGAATAGTTTCATTTACCTAAAATTGTAAAACAAGTAAAATTACCAAACATATTCACTGAAATATACTAACATTATTACTTGTTCTAGCATAAATTAAACAGCAGTTATACATTTTCAAAAGAAATCATTTTTTCCTCCCTTTTAAATACTCATTTGTTTCAGTGACTAGATCTGAGAAATTCTGTACCAAATTCTAGGTAGTAGATAAAATTTTGTTTTATAAGACTTTATGAATTATAAAAAGAAATCAATCACATGAAAAAAACACTTAAAACTTCCCCAGCCAAAAATTCTAACACTTACTTCTGATGGTCTTGGAAGATCTTTCTGGACAGCTTTATGCATTCGCTTCATTTCCTTTACACGCTCTGCATCTCGTATGGCCTAAAAAGTTATTTTTATATCCATTATTGGCATTATACAGTATTTAACACATTTCAATACAGCTGAAAACACTTCAGTCTATAAGAACATGTATGTCCAAGAACTAAAGCTCTAGGCATCTGTAAGTTTGCAGAAAGGCCATATAAGGCAATAGAAATTAATCTATTCGTTCTCTCAGTAAAACAGCAATTAAGAACTTCCAACATCTACCAGCGTACGCTCCAAATTTACATGCTATATCCATCAGATAATTATCCTTTTCTTGTGTAAATCAGAATCCTAAAATTTTAGCTGACTATTCCTCCTGCAACACAACCCTTTTCATCCACCCAAAGCTACCTTTGTTTAATTTAAAAATCCAGCCAATGAAGGTATTGTATCCTGATTCTCAAATTAGGAATGATGTGGAGATAGCACATTAGAATCTCACACCATTTCTGGCTAAATGTATCTCAAAGTCACTAAAAGAACGAAACACAAAAAGTATTACCCTATATTCCCACCAAAAAGCATATTTATGTGGTTTCCTCTAAAATACAATTTCCAATGATGCCATTCTCACTCTAATCCCATGAAATTATTCAACTTTAATACCATCCTGAACTAGGCTGCAAGAATTCCTGAAAGGGGTCACTCAATCTCAGTTTTAGTTCAAGAGTCACCACTTTCCAGCCATAAGACCTGCTAAGGTTAACTTAATTCACCTGCGCCTGTTTCCTCACTTCTAAAATGAAGCTAATACAGGTACCTATTTTATTTACATCACCAAGTTATTGTTTGCAAATGAGAAAGTAATTAACTGTAAGATATATTAATACAAAGCGTTACTATTATTATTCTGGCACACTCTCTAAATTTCCAAATCCACATTTTTTATTAGTTTACACTGATCTAAAACTATTTACTCAACCAATCCAAAATGTACTTGTTTTTAAGACTGATCAGTAACTCTTGGATAGAGTAAAAAGCAATGTCTAAAAGACTACTTATGTGTATTTTAAGAAAGTATAATGAATTCGACAAAGGATATTTATATATATATATATACACACACACACACACACACACACACACACACACACACACACACACATTTTTAAGAATGCTTATCAAGATATTCTGAGTATATTATTAATTACTAGAGGCCCGGTGCACGAAATTCATTAATTACTAGAGTCCCCTCAGCCCGGACTGTGCCCTCTTGCAGTCCAGGAGCCCTCAGGAGATGTCCCGACTGACGACTTATGCCCACTCGCTGCGGGGAATGGGCCTAAGCCAGCAGTCAGACATCCTTAGTGCTTCCGCAGGGGCGGGAGAGGCTACCACCACCGCTGCTGTGCTTCACCAGCTGTGAGCCAGGCTTTTGGCTGAGTGGCACTTCCCCTGTGGGAGCGCACTGACCACCAGGGGGCAGCTCCTGCGTTGAGCAGCTGTCGCCTGGTGGTCAGTGTGCATCACAGCAACCGGTCATTTCACTGTTTGTTCGATTTGCATATTAGCCTTTTATTATACAGGATATGAATATATATTATTACTGATGTAAGTAATTTACTTTAGGGTTTTTTAAATATTGAAAAAACTCATAGGTAGAGATCTTGAGACATTTAATGGCCATTCTTCATTCTTTCAGCCCACTGACACATTCAGCAAGCTCACGCTTCCTTACTTTCCAGCACAATTACCCACCTGCTTTCGTGCATCCACGTCAGCAGCATCTTCAATGTATGTATCATCTATTTCACGGTCTTCCAGCTCCTTCTCAGCATTTTCTGGTAGAACAATTTCAAAGTCATTCTTAGGGGCAGGAAGACCCATCAACCCTAAACGGAGGTGTTCACGAGACTCTCTTTCCTGTAGAAAAAAAGTCAATCCTTCTCAATTCATATTCATTAAGTAACCAACCAATATATTTTGAGTTCCTAAAATATAACTAGCCTAATTTTAATTCTAAAAAATTATCCTAACTTCAGATTTGAGACAAGTTTTTAAATTTCTATCTCCGTTTCTTCCCTACATTAAGACAAATCAATTTGGAATCAGTGGGAGTAACTCTGGCATATTCTAATAGAAGGTTTGGGAAGTACCTCTGCAGGGGCAAAAAAAAAAGTCCTTCAGGATTTCCATTTAAGGAAAAGATTGCTGACACAAATTTAATAGCAATCAAAAGAATAAGTTCAAAAGTCAATTTGTCCTCGGACTAATAAAATCTAATCTGAAAAGATGCCTGATTTGTGTGTGCGTATATTTTTACTAGAAAGACTAGATCATATGCAGGCCAAAAAACAGTCCAATGAGCCCAAGTTTTCCCCAGTATATCCTCAGCTCACCTTTGCAATTTCACCCCCCACTGCTCCATTACACGTTTGCTACGTGTAAAGACCAAATGAGTTGCTAAAAACATACTCCACACTTACTCATGTTGTGGCCTCCATCTGGAACAGCCATCACCTTCCTTCTGAGCACATCTTGTCAATGAAGGCTTTACTAGTTCTCACCCAACAACTACTATTCCTTTCCTTGGCCACCCTAAATAAGCATGTTGGTTTTACTCAAAGAGCTTACTTTGTTCTTATATTGCCAATCTCTCCAGAGTATAAACTTCTTTAAGACAAAGGACATCTTTACTCAACTTGAGATCCCCAGAAGTGTCCAGATCTGTGCTTTGCACACATTACCTATATTCTTCATTTGTTTAATTTTTACGTAGCCACTCAGAGTTGGCATTAGTTGATATTAATTTTCACCATTTAAAAAAACTCTAACCAAATCTATATACGAAGTTAGAATTTGTAAAATGAAAACAGGCCAACATCATTAGAACTTATTATAAAAATAAATATCTCACAATGATTTTCTATGGCATCATAATAAGGCCTAATAGTGATGTAATAAAAGCATTATTATGGCTGAGCAAAACTGCAACCTTTATTATTTATTTATTTATTTGTTTGTTTGTTTGTTAATCCTCACTCGAGGATATTTTCCCATTGATTTTTAGGGAGAGGAGAGAGAGAGAAAGAGAGAAACATCGATGTGAGAGAAACACATCGATTGGTTGCCTCCTACATGAGCCCTGACAAGGGCCCAGGTCTGGGAGGAGCCTGCAACAAAGGTACATGCCCTTGACCAGAATCGAACCCAGAACTCTTTGGTCCGAAGGCTAACAGTCTACCCACTAAGCCATGCCAGCTAGGGTCAACCTTCATTTTTATCATTACCTTTCTACATCATTATGCAAAACATATGAAAGAAATCTTTACTAAGATCAGCAATAAACATCAAATTAACTTTGCTTTGAAATTTAGATTTGTCCTTGAAGAAGTAGAGAGCAAACAGGAATCAAGGGTCAAAATCTGATTTGAGGTGTTCAAAACTAACAATTTATTTTACAGAAATAAAAATTTTAAAAAATACATAAATGCATCGCCCAGCTGGCGTGGCTCAGTGGTTGAGCATTGAACTATGAATCAGGAGGTCACAGTTTGATTCCTGTTCAGGGCATATGCCTGGGTTGTGGGCTTGATCCCCAGTGTGGGGCATGCAGGAGGCAGCTGATCAATGATTCTCTCTCATCACTGATGTTTCTATCTCTCTCTCCCTCTCCTTTCCTCTCTGAAATCAATTTTAAAATATTTTTAAATAATAATAAAATATATAAAAATAAATGTACCACTCAAGTATTGATTAGTAAATGATAAAAATTAAAATCATAAAAGATACAAGTATTACTACAACATTATCAATACTCACAAACATGTTAAGAGTAAGAAAAAACAGGCATGAGATTAAGTACTGCAAATCATTTTCCTCTGCTGACATCCATAGGTGTGTAGATTCTTAAGATATAAGTAATATGCACTGACTGGGGAGGGAGGGAATAAGATACCAAAAAAAAAATTTTTTTTAAGGGTATTCAACAGGAATGACACGTACCATCTGCTTCACATAAGAGGGATCATTGTAGTCTGCCATGCCATCCTCGGGATTAATGTTTAACTTGTCTCGAAGAGGAGTTCTACCCGGGGTGGAGTTAACAACTGGCTTGGGAGTTGTCCCACTCCGGGGAGTCAGCCCTTCTGATCCATGAGAGGGAGTCCTAGAAAGACAAAAATTCTAATTAATAAAAGTACCGCTTTTATTTGTACTGTGCTTTCAAATGCTTTTCACAAATTATTTTTACAAGGAAAACAATAAATAAAGATTCCAGAAATTCTGTCACCCTATCTGGTTTCAGGATAGATCTCTAGATTAAAATAAAGGATTGGCTCAACTAGTTTACTATTATTTACACACAGTATTTTTATTTTAATGACTTGAAATAAAGTCATTATATTTGACATTACTTGCCTTCCTAAGATAGGTCCTCCAAACATTATCTCAACTTTTTCTTGATACGGTACAGTAGCTAAGAACATACAGGGGACAGAGAAGAGAGTCACCACAGTCAAAGACCCCAGACTCTCAGTTTTAATTCAGGGCCTTTTTCTTATCATTTTTATGCCTGCCTCTATTAGCTACCACATCATTATCATCAGTGTGCATACTGTAAGTAGTTCCTCTCCTTACATTTCTTTTTCTTTTGGAATCATATCTAAATATGAATGAGAGCTAAGAGAATCTCTTAGGAATAAAATCCCAATAGACTTTGCAACTTAAATTTTAGTTGTCGAAGCCTTTTTTATTTTGGTTGCTTACTTCCTGTATCTTGGGTGTGTTCCAGACAAGTGCATGCTGCCAGAGAGCTGCTCCCCAGAGGTGAGGTGAGGTGAGGTGCTATCGTATCAGACATGGTCCCTACCCCCAAGGAGCTTACAATGTGGTTGAGAGACAAGACATACACAGAAAAAAGAGGAATCAGGCTCTCTTACAAGCCTTGCAAGAGTTATTAAATGAGGACTTGGCTGCCAATGCTTCTTCATTGTGCAATCATGTAGGGCTGTAATAGTCAGATGCTTTCCATCTAAACAACCAGTGGGAGGACATATCCTAACGTTTAAATTAAAAGTAAACCCCAAATATTTCCAACCTTTAAAAGCTCAAATTCCATTTTAATACAACTTGCTTCTATAATGTTTGTATTTTTTAAATTCTTCTTTAAAACACAGTAGCTTAAAACAGAAGAATTGCAAACAAATACTGGACTCTAAACTCATTAATGATATACACAAGGAAATGTTTAGCGGTGAAATAAACTGATACAGCAAAGTTATTCTGAAATGCATTAAAATAAGATGAATTGATAGATGATGGATGGATATGTGATAAAATAAATACAGTAAAACATTAACAACTATAGAAATCTAGGTGGTGAGCATAGGGATGTTTGCTTTACCATTATTTCAACCTCTCTGCATGTTATAAATTTCCATAATAAAATGTTTGGGGAAAAGCAATAGTAGTACATACATAAAAAGGATAATGATTTTTATCAAATTCACCAAATGATCAATAATGGATTTATTTGCTCTTTTAAATCAGATAAAACGTATTTGGAAACAAGGTGTTAGCATCAGAAACTGCAGAAAGGAAGCTCCATATAGTATTTAACCATTTCCTGGATACTGTTTTATTATTTACTACTGAGTGAGGAAAAGTCAAGAAGACAAGCTGATCACTATTTCCATATTCTATTAACATTACTAAAGAAAACATGTTGTCCAAGTTCTCAGATTCAAGTTTACCTAAAACAGAAAACATCTGCTTATTTATAACTAGTGCCCCGGTGCATGGATTCATGCACATTGAAAAGAAATTAATTAGAAGGTGGGGCACCTGGTCGAGAGGGGCAGGACACACCCTGTAGGCAACCTCCCTCGGTCCCTCCCCAGCTGGCCACACCTGGGGCGGCGCCACAGCTTGAAGGGCGTCCGTGAAGTGAGCAGGGTCCCCCCGCAGGTGGGATCCCTCAGCCTGACCTGTAGGGATCAGGCCGAAACCGGCTCTCCAACATCCCCCAAGGGGTACCGGATTGCGGGAGGCCGGTTCTCAGGTGACACACCCTGGAATCGGGCTCCCTCCTCTCTGGTTCCAGGGTGTGTCACCCAAGAACCACCGCTGCCAAGTCACCACAGCTCAGCAGCTCCTGCGTTGTGTCTGCCCCCTGGTGGTCAGTGAGCATCTTAGCTAACGGTCGGACAGTCGCTTAGCCTTTTATATATATAGATAGATACCTGAATGGGGTTGAAAGAACTGTGTTTGGAGTCTGTACAACCTGCCGCTGCGGAGTCACGCCTGAGAAGTCACTCTCGTGCAAAGGTGTGTTAAGTCCACCTTTTAATGGGGTGTCCACATTGGTCAGGGCCATGAGGTTCTGGGCTTCCTGATTAATGAAAAAATAAAGTATTTCAACAGTTTAGACAGAAGACAGGATGGTACTACTATCCAAATCTTAAAACAAATAAAATTCTTATACATTTTCTTAATGAAAACCAAGAGAGAAAATGATGACTAGGCCATGGCAGATTCAGTACTTCCATTCCTCTGTCAACCTAACATAGCACCTCGGAAGTTTAAGAATAAATTTTTATATGTTAAGAAATACTTTTGTGGCCTCAGATATGGCATAACCATTTATCTAAAAGCTTCTCCTATTACCTGTGCCAAACCTCTTTATAATCATAAAGAACTAAGAATTCAAATTTTCCAATGTGAGTTTGGGCTAAATGTCAGAACAACTAAACTTTAATCTAGTTTTATCACTAATTGTATATCTAGTTTTCATTAGCCTCTCTAAATCTGATTCTCCCACTAGAAAGTTGACACTACCAGCTGGCCTATCATTTCATAAGAAAACTCATGTGGGCAGGTTCATTTCTGAAGTCTTACTTGACTCAGTCCCTCCACTATAATCCTTATTCATTACTATCACTGTACCTACAAGTCTCTTAATACCCAATTTAGGTTCTGTAAGATTGTTATTTTTCAAGATAGTAGTACAATCATTATCTCTCATCTCACATGCTTTTGTTATAATCCAACCTTGACACTCCGTTCATCATGAGGTGAAGTCTATATCCCTCCTCTTGAATCTAGGTGGACTCACTTATAACTAACAAAATGCAGTGCTAAATAACACTGCTTGCCTTCCAAGGCAAGGAGAAAACAAAATGCAGCTTCACACACACTCACTACAACAACTCACATTGGAGCACTGAGAGACCACGGGAGAAGTTCAACTTTTGATGCCACCATGCTGTGAGAAAGGCGAGGCCACGTGTAAATTTACTCCACATTCCCAGCACAGGCAGCAGCAAACACCAAATGTGGAAAGATGATTCCAGGCCCCCTATCTATCAAGTCACCCTCAAATGTTGAGTCATCCTAGCTGAGGCCCTAGACACATGGAGCTGACACAAGTTGTTCCTTCTATGCCCTATCTGAATTCCTGACCCACAGAAACCATGAGTATAACACAATTTTTAAACCACCAGGTTCTGGGGCAAAATGAAGATAACTGTAACAAGGCTTAATTCGTTATTCACTATTAATGAAAAGAACCTTACATTTCACATTATCAATTGTGTGTGCTCTTTCTGCTATTCCAAGTACAAAGCATTTTTCCCCATCTAGGTTCCCAAAAGGCTGGCCAGCTTGATGCCTTCCAGGCAGGAGAATGGAAGCTACTTACTTCTCTGGTAAAAAGATCTAGAAATACTGACATCAAGAGTTCCCCAGTGAAACAGCCCAGCAGGTTCAGCCTACAAGGAAGCCTAGAGTCAAGGAGCACCACCCACACCTAAGGAACTTCTAATCAGTTTTAATTGCCCCACTCCTACCCCCTAGATATGGAGGGAGAGCCAAAGATCAAAAGATATTTAAGGAAACATCTTATATGATAGAGAATAAAACTAACAAAAGGAATTTAAAGACTATGCAGGGAAAAGAAAACCTATGAAAACAAAACCATCATTAATAGCCTAAGAGACAGAAGAGATATTCATAAATAAGAATTCAATGTTAAAAAATTGACCACATTTTAAAAAGAACTCTTGGAAATTAACAATATGATAATAGAAAAATTTTAAAACTGAATAAAAATAAAATTCAGAAAATCTCCTAGAAATAAGTCAAAAAGGTAATTAAGACAGAAAACCAGATAGAAACAAATAAGAAAATTTGAGGTTCATAGAGAGAACAGATCAATGAAAGGGAGGAAATTTTGTTAAATTTCAAAATACACTAAATTCCCAGAATTGAAGGCCATGAGTCTCCAGAATGCAAAGATCCAGAGTACCTAGCACAATGGTTAAAAGCAGACCCACACCAAGAAGCATGCTTGTGAAAAAGAGAAGCGCATATAAACTTCCACAAAAAGAAAAACAAAGGTTTCCTATTAATCTGAATGGCACTGGTCTCAACAGCAATAATGGAAGCTAGAAGACACTGGAGCACTGCCTTCAAAACTGAACAAAAACCATTTCAATTTGGAATTCTAAAGCCAGTTATACTACCAATTATATAAGAAGGTAGAACAGTAATTCACAGATATGCCAAGTCTTAAAACTTCCATCTTCAATGAACGCTTCCTCAGAAAGCTACTAAAGGGGTATGCTTCACTAACAAAGGAGTAAGCCAAGACAGCCAAAGACATGGAGCCAGGAAAGAGGACATCCAAGGGACTTTCTAGGGTGACAGTGAAATAAAAAAAAAAAGGAGCTGTAAACAAGATCTTAAGAGTAATCAGACCAGACTAGAACATTCAGAATTTTGAGGAAAGTCTTCTTCAAAAAAGATAAGAATACCTAAATTACAGGAGATTTACAGTTAATGTATAGTCTGGAGTTGAATTAGTGCTAAGTAATCAGAAAATTTAACAACAAAATAAAACAAGTATTAACTAAAAAAAATACTGTGCAGTAATTATAAGGCACTTTGTGGCTCATAATGGACTATGGTTTACATAATCATACGATAAACGATGAACGTGGAGCCAACCAAAATTATGATGTAACTATAACTATCTATAATAATAAAAGCACTAGAGGCCCAGTGCATGATCCCCTACGCGCTTTCGCTTTCTATCGCGGGGGAGCTGGGTGCCTGTCCGCTGGTGCACCAGGCCTTTCGGAAGCCTCCGGCTCGGCGGAGGCTTCTGAAAGGCCTGTTGCCGGAGCAGACAGGCACCCAGCTCCCCCGCTTTAGATGGTCCTCGGCGGGACGTGAGCTCGCTGCCCCAGAGGCCCCTTCTGTTCCGCAGCACAGCCATGGTGCAGACGCTGAGCCCGCGCTGCCGCTGGCGACGCGAGCTCAGCATCCCGCTGGCCCAATCGGCTACCCCGGGCACCCCGAGTCCCGCCCCCTGCGCCTCCCGCTGACCCAATCGTGGGTGTAGCGGAGTGATGGTAATTTACATATTACCATTTTATTAGGTAGGATAATATGCTTATTAGACCCGACATCCTTCCAGACGAAGCCTTGGTGGGCGGGGGCCAAGGCAGAGGCCCACAGCCGCTGCAGCAGTGGGGGCCAAGCCCACATCAGGCCTCTAGTATAACTATGATGGAGAATGAGGGAATGAAAAGAGTGTGTATGAATGACAGAGGCAGAGGATGTAAGGGAGCCACATGTTTAAATTCTGGTTGGAAAAAAATGCCTAAAACTGGGGGGAAAAAAATCAACATGTAACAAGTGTCTTAGCAGTAAGTTAGTAAAAACAGAGAATTGTAATTGGTGCCTCTAGAGAACAAACAAGTGATGAAGGACACAACTGTTTTCTTACTAAGCCATACAGGACTACTTGACTCCTGAATCAAGACCTTAAAACGACATTTCTATTAGAGAAAAGGAAATGAGATGTAAGGGTCAAGACTCAATGGTGTTTTGTTAGGTTTGGCTATTCTCTGACATGCAGACACCCTAAGAACACACAGAGCTGTACCTCAGGTGTTAAGGAAGAAGGATGGCAGCCTATGCCAAGCTAAGTACAGAAATGCAGGGAAGTTTTAAAAATTACTTACCACACACATCTGACTTCTTTCTAGGATTGCTAGGCAACATGCAATTTTAAAATGCAGTGCTTTACTGACAGGTACTAAAGACTAATGAAGTTAGAAGGGCTAGCTTCACAAAAACCCCAAGAACTAAGACTTAATAAATGTAGGAAGAAAACTGCCTAACCACTGAATCTGCTGATTTAGCTTCCCTACTACAGAAATCTCTAGGATCCATGCATTCAGGATTCAGTTTCAAACTGTAAATAAACAAAACCAAACCACTCAGTGTTCTGCTTCATAATCCTTACAATAACAAAAAGTAAAAGGCTCATTCTACTATATGACACCTTACCTGCAGAATTCTGTCCTGAGAAGCTGGCGTTCGTGGTGTTCTAAGAGCAATGCTGTTGTTGGTGACATTGTACTCAGACAAAAGAGTACTGGAAGCCGAGTTTGTTATCCCAGATTCCTCAGCTGTTTGACGTGCAATTTCACTTGCTTGGCCTACTTTCACAACTTCCTGGAGTTCTGCATCTGAAATCTAAAAAGAAAGTTATCACAGTAAACAGTATTCTAACCAGAAAACAACACAACTTAAAATTTCCATATTCCAGAAAGATAAACTGCTGAAGCTGTGTGATGAGTACACAGGGTACACTGTACCACTCTCTTTACACTTGTGGATTTGAAAATTTCCATAACACAGTTTTTTTAAAGTCTTTCCTATATAATGTATGTGAGTGGCAGGGGTGAGGGGAGAAATTCCATGGTATCAAGCTACAAAGTTTTGAGTGTATTTCCACACTAAAAATCTTTTAAAATAAAGCAACATATTAATATACCAAAAACTTGTGTTTGTACAAAACTATCATATGGGGAGGTGACTGAAAAACAATTAAAATATCACACAGAGAATCCACTCATCCACAAGGTCCCTAAGAAAATCAAAATATGTTATCTTAGTAATTTTACTAAAATATATATTCTAAGGAGTACTAAGAAAAAAAATAATAGGCAAAATCTCAATTTTAGAAATATCACTATTAGAAATGGCAGCATCTGGCAAATTATTTTCCCTGTTGCAAAGAATATTGTGTTGATGCTACCAGTGCACTCATCTGGTGAGAGAAGCTCCGCTGGCCTCCTAAGTCCATCCCTCTGCTCCACTAAACTGTCTAAATTCTACAGAGCCAGCCCTGGCTGGTTTGGCTCAGTGGATAGACCGTCGGCCTGCGGGCTGAAGGGTCCCAGATTCGATTCCCAGTCAAGGGCACATGCCCCAATATGGGCTCCATCCCCAGTAGGGGGCGTGCAGGAGGCAGCCAATTAATGATTCTCATCATTGATGTTTCAATCTCTCTCTCCCTCTCCCTTCCTCTCTGAAATCAATAAAAATATTTAAATAAATAAATTCTACAGAGCTGTACTACTCAAAACAGAACAAGATTTTTTAGTCGGTTCCACTCCTATGGAAAAATTAACTAAATAAATTACTTTTTCATCTGCAAAGTCTTTCAAAAAACCAAGAGATTATTCAATATCCCCATGGTTCTAACCAACTATAATGAAGTGAAAAACATAGAGACTGTGATAAGCTGAGTGAAGGAATGTTTCTCTCTCTCTTCTTCACAATTCCCACATTGATTTTTCACTGCTATTGCCTCAAAAATATAAATATGACATGACAAAACATTCACTAAAAGTAAGCAGCCTCAAGTCCACAAAGTCAAACAATACCTTTATTCTGGTCTGCCACAAAAAAGAGGCCCAGAGTCCTACCCTGCTGACAACTTGCTAAGAGTTGACAATTACTGAACCATCATATGAGCAGTTTCAGGCCTGATATAATTACACCGTGAATTTTTTAATTGATTTTTTTAGAGAGAGGAAGGGAGAGAGTGAAACATCAATGTGAGAGTTGCCTCCCGTACACTCCCTCAACCGGGGATCGAACCGGCAACCTAGTTATGTGCCCTAACCGGGAATCGAACTGACAACGTTTTAGTGTACAGAATGAGGCTCCAATCAACTGAGCCACCCAGCCAGGGCTATGCCGTGAATTTCTTAAGAACATCTAGCACCTAACAAAAACTTGGCACATAAGGCCTCAAATATTTGCTGAATAAATGATCAGTGTATGAGTTCACACAATGAAAAATATGCTTTTATCATATTACCTGAGGGGCAGGAAGTACTAGTTTGCTTCTCTTTTTAGTAAATTCAGAAACACCACTTGTTTGAAGAATAGCTGATGGTAAATCAGATTCTTTTTTCCTTTTCAAATGCTGCTTGTCTTTTTTTCTATCTCTTCCTTCTTTTTCACTGTCATGGATCAAGGTAGAAAAGAGATTTTTAAGTTACATAAAGGCAATAACATTGAAAGCCATATAAATACTCATACATTTTTAACAAAATAATCCATTTCTAAGAAAATTACTAATTAACAAACAAAAACTATATATATTAAGTTGGTTCCTACACCATTACCTACCCACTAATTCAAGAAGAATGAGGACTTAGAATAATAGATTAAGAAAACAGAATATATTAAGTAATTTAACTATTAACTATTAAAACTATCTATAATAAAAAAAGCGTAATATGCTAATTAGACCAGACGACCTTCCGGACTAAGCCGTCGCTGTGAGGGCTGAGGCAGAGGCAGCCAGCGTAGCTGCGAGGGCCGAGCCGCTTGCATGAATTTCGTGCATCAGACCTCTAGTATACTATAAAGACTATAAGCTAAACGTTACATATAACATCAAAATAACATAAAACTATTCCTATATCATATTATACTTACATAAAAATATGTTTACATAGAAAAATCATAAAGTATATAGAAAGAAAAACAATTATATAAAGGGAATAAAATTAAAATATTGTGAATTTTAAAATTTCCCTTTAAAACTTTTATTCAATTGTTTATGACTTTTTAAATTCACAAAACTTTTAAAACGAATATTTAAGTCATGACAAATTATACCAAAAAGTTATTAGGAAACTGAAAGACAGGCTCAAGGCGGACTTTTAAAGCCCAGGAATGCCTCCTCCTCTTCTGCGTGCCATCCTCTTCCCCCATCTAGTCTACTCCTTCCAAATGTTTTCATCTTTAAGCTCTTTATTTGTTGAAGCTACCTAATTTAAGAAATAAATATAATGGAGTACATCCACGAAAACCCTGTTTTACAGTGGCTAATGTCAGTTGTTTAGTAATAATTCATGCAATAGAAATAATATGTCAATCAGAAAATGAAAAACTAAAAATCTTTGACAATCATAAATGATTCTCTCCACAATTTTCAGATATAAGAATTAAAGAAATTCTAAAAATCCCTTGAAATAGGCAAAATCCTCTGCACCCTCCAACATTTTATAAATATACCTACTTATCCCCATTAAGTACAAATTTGTAGAATGCAAGACAAAAATAAATAAACCAGATATTCACAGTTTCCTTCAGGCTATTAGTAAAACAACTAAACTATTTACAAATATACATAAATCTTAAATTAAAATTGTGACTCAGTGAGTAGACAGTTCACTAACAGCAGTGCTGACATTTCAAGAGCTCCAAAGAGCATTCTATGCCAAACACAGGACTGATTTTTCTCAGAAAGGTGAGCCCATTAAATAAATAAAAGCATATGTCGGCTACATTGTGCTAATAAAAATCTGACGCTGACAAGGATAATACCTGGCCCTCCATAAAATTCCTACTGTACCTTTCCATTTTCAAAATCAGAAAGGCACTTACGATCTTAGCTCGCCATCAAGATCCTGTTGTCTTAACTTCCTGAAATCTGCATCAAGAGCCTGGTAGTTTTCCTCTGAAGTATCATAGAAACCAAGAGCAGGCTTTTTTTCAAATGGGATTTCAGCATTATAATCAACTCCTCTCTTCTTTTTTCTCTTCTTCTGAATTTCTATGCCAGCTGCTCGAAGTTCTCTTCTCTTTTGGAGGGCAGCAAGACGCCTGAAGAAAAAGAACACAAGACCACCTTAAAAATCATATGCCATGGGTAAGGGATGGATTATCGAATAGTGTTAAGAAAACTAATTGGTTATTTGAGAAAGAAATAAAATCCTCACCACATACCATTCCCCAAAATAAAGTTCAGTTTCAATTTAAAGTACACACATACAAAAGCAAAAATAAAAACCAGAAGAAACTATGTGTAAATAAATATGTATCTTATCCCTGGGTGGGAATGCACTCACCAAATATAAATAAAATAAAAGGAAAAGAACAAAGGCTTTGAAACTTAATATCTCTGTAGCACTATTTTTAAAAAATCATAAAGCAAAATTAAAAAGCAAATAATAGAGAAAATATTTGTAATTATTAGAAATGGTTAGATATAAAGAATTTATGCAACCCAACTGAAATAAACAATAGGAAATAAACAGTTCACTAAGAAAAAAAATACAAATTGCTGTAATGACAAAAGGTCTACTTAACTAATACTTTTAAAGTCACAAATTAAATTAACAAGTACCATTTCTGTATTTCTAATTACTAGCATTCAGCTTTTTGTCTTGTTTTAATGGCAATGGTGCTAAAAAGCTGAGACTCTCCCACACTGGCAGTTAAGAAAGTAAATTGGTGTAGCTTTCCCCAGAAAGAATTTAGAAATATACACTAAAATACTAATGTTTTTCACATTTTTTTTAACCCCACCTTAGCCTAAGGAAGTAAGTAAGAGCATGAACAAGGACTTAGCTATAAAACTGTCCTTCAAGCACTATTTGTAATGGCAGATAACCAGCATAATCTAAACATCCAACAATAAGAAACTAGTTAAGTGAATTTATACATAGCTATAAGACAGGATATTATACAGCCATCCATATAACCTTTAAAAAGTCTTTAAATCTATTTGGGCATGGAAAGATGCCCAAGACACACTGCCATGTAAAAATTTTCAAAGTTTACATGTTACAGAGCAACATGTAAAATTATATGTGTATCTATTAATGAATATATGTGTGGGGAGATGTGAGGATGTCCCCCAAAATATTAACAGTGATTATCACTGGAAGTTGGAATTTTATTTAATTTTTACTTTATTTGTACTTTCTTATGATTCCATAATTTTAATGATTTAATGGTGAGAAAGTTATTCACAATATTAAAGGGGGGGATATCAATCCAGAAAAATCAATTATAGGAGCAACTTCCAGCTTGAAGAGGCTCTGTAGACCCACTCTAGCAGAACAGACAAAAATTAGTTTTAAATTTTTTATTTTAAATAATTTTAAGTCTCTGCAAAGGATCCTAAGGGGATACAGCAAATGAAGAAACATTTATTCAAGAAAACCTACTAAAACTTGGTAAGAAAAGTGAGACTCCTTCTCCTCTTCCTCCCGCCCAGCTCAGGGAGATGGAAACTCCACTGGTGCAGCCAAGAACACAGGCGTCTGAGGTCTCTTCTCCAGCTCCCAGTAGGAGGGCTTTTATTCCAGGAGCAGCATTTCTCATCCTGCCTCCAGATACCTACTGCTGAGGCTAGTCCCATCCAGAGCAGCTGAGTCCAGGCTTCCTTCTTCTGCCCAAAGGCTCTATCCTGAGTACATTGCTTCTGAGAATACTAAAGCCCCAACTGCCTCTGGCCCAGATTGTGGGATGAGGGTTCCATGCTGGGACAGGCAGGCTGAGGAAAGCTGGAGTGCTTCACTGCCTCACCAAGCACTCAGCTCCTAAAGTAAGGATGTCACTCGGAGACAAGCACATCAGAGTGCAGTAGTAAAACAGGAACTCCAACTCACTCCACAAAGCATGGAGAACTTAAGCCTACGGGTACTCAAAATAGTGGAAGTTGGGGTGAAGTAACTGGGAAGAAACTGTCATTGACGATAGTAGACTAAGTAGGCCCACTAGTTTGCCAGAGAGAAACAGAGAGACAGGTGGGAGAAGGCCCCCTGGGGTCAGAACAAATATCAAACCCAGAAACTATCCCTTCAAAGGGGCCCAAATTTGACTGGATCAGTTTGTGAAGTAATTTATGCCCCAAAACACTGTTGAAAACAATAAAGCAATCAGCTAGCAATTTTAGAGTTGGGTGTAGCCAGGAAAAAAGATGTCAAATAAAGTCCTGTCAAAGCCATGTTACCCCAGGGTGACTGTGGGCATACTTCAAGAGGAGTAAGATCGGAGGCTTCACATTTCTGAGATGAAGGAAGGGGAGAACAGACTTTACGAAAAAGACAGTCACTAAACAAGTAAACAAACAAGTAACAATAACCAGGTGTGAGGAACACTAGTACCCAACATTACTATAATACATCCTCTAAGTTCTACAGTTCTCAGCAAAAAGTTATGAGATATGCAAAGAAACAGGAAAGCATAGTCCATACATCAGTAAATAAGCAGAAAATGTCTGTGAGAGCTACCAAATGTCGTATTTAACAGACAGACTTCAAAGGAGCCATTATAAATATGTTCCAAGAACAAAAGGAAACTATGATTAAAGAAGTAAAGAGAAGCCCTGGCCAGTGTTGTTCAGTGATTAGGGTATCGGCCCATGCACTGTTCAATTCCTGGTCAAGGGCACATATACCTCATGTACCTCAGTTCCAAGTTCCCCAGTTCTGGTCAGGGCACATGTGAATACCAATCTCTCACATCCATGTTTCTCTCTCTCTCCCCCCTCTCCTCCTTCCCTTCCACTCTCTAGAAAGCAATGGGAAAAAATATCCTTGGGTGAGGATTAATAAAAAAAGAACCACATGAAAATTCTGGAGTTAAAAAGTATAAAGCTGGAATGAAAACTTCACCAGAAGGGTTCAACAGTAGATTCAAACTGATAAAAGAATTAGCAAACTCGCTTTGGCTGGTTTGGCTCAGTGGATAGAGCATCAGCCTTTGGACTGAAAGGTCCCAGGTTCGATTCCGGTCAGGGGCACATGCCTGGGTTTCGGGCTCGATCCCCAGTAGGGGGCATGCGGGAGGCAGCCGATCAATGATTCTCTCTCATCATTGATGTTTCTCTCTCTCTCCCTCTCCCTTTCTCTCTGAAATCAATAAAAATATATATTTTTTTAAAAAAGAATTAGCAAACCAAAGATTATGCAATATGAAGAACAGAGAAAAAAAGAATGAAGAAATATGAACAGAGCCTCACAGAAATGTGGGACACCATTAAGTGCACCAACATATACACAAAAGGAGTAACAAAAGAAGAGAGGAAAAAAGGGAGAAAAATACTTCAAGAAGTAATGAATAAAAATTTCCCAATTTTACTGAAAACCATTAACCTACACATTCATAAAATTCAAAACTCTAAGATAAACATAACAAAGAAATCCACAAACAATCATATTTAAAACATGCTAAAAGCCAAAGACAAGGAGAAAATCTTGAAAGCTCGAGAGAGAGAAATGGCTCAACACTTACAAGTGAACCTTAATAAAATTAACAGCTGACTTCTCATCAAAACAATATATATAGGCCCTAACCAGTGTGGCTCAGTGGGTTGGGTGTTGACAGTGCATGGAAAGGTTGCCGGTTGAATCCCTAGTAGGGGGCATGCAAGAGGCAGCCGATCAGATGTTTCTCCCAATCCCTCTCCCTTCCACTCTTTCTAAGAATTAATTAAAAAACAACAACACTATACATAGTTTGATCTAATCTTATATAAATGCTTTGTGTGTATATACACATAAATATACATGTATATTAAAAAAGGTTTTAGTAATCCACATATGTAACCTGTATGTTCATGTAGACTAATGTCACCCCAATAAAATCCTATATTAAAAAAAAAAAAAGGTTTCAAAGGACACATTTCAAAAGTTAAAATAACTTCATTCTTTAAATCAGGGGTGGGTAACCTTTTTCTTCTGCCAAGGGCCATTTGGACATTTATAACATCATTCGTGGGCCATACAAAATTATCAACTTAAAATTAGCCTGCTGTATTTGGTCAAACATTTAATTAACTCACCCCTAACGCCTTAGTAGGGCCAGACCAAATGATTTTGCGGGCCTTATATGGCCCACAGACCAGGTGCTCCCCTTCCCCTGCTTTAAATAAAGGAAATAAAGACTTCAAACGACATTAGAAAACCTCTGCAATATAATATTAAGTGAATATAGCCAAGCTCTATAGCATTATATCAACCATGCCCCCAAAATAAAATAGAACAATACTGAAGGAAAAATGTGTTATTTTTGTAATCAATAAAAAGCTTTAAGTTATAAAACAGATGAGTAACTTAGCATTTAAATAGCCCTGCACTGCATTTTGCATACAGACCTAGTCTAGTCCAGCGATTTTCAGCCAGTGTGCAGCAAGAATTTTTAGAATATGCATTACCTGACTACTTAGTCAGGGGCACTGACCTCTTTTCCCTTAGATTGTCAAATTTAAAAAATGACACCAGCCAACACAATACCAGCCATCTGGTGTGAATGAATCAAAATTATACCTATTTTTTTGGTCAGATTGACAAAAAAAATATATTTTTTGGTATGTCACAAAATTTTAATAGTTTATGTGTGCTATGAGATGAAAAAGGTTGAAAATCTCTGATCTACTAGTACATGCAAAATAAATTATAAGGATGTGTAGACCGTCTAAAAAAATCTACACCAGGAATCAAACGGTGACCTCCTAGTTCATAGGTCAACACTCAACCACCGAGCCATGCCGGCTGAGCTAAAGCTGAAAATTTTTAATTAAAGCAAGCAATGTCAGCCATAATTGGAGATTTTTCATATATGCACTTGCCACGTCCTGGGCCCAATCCCCATGGTTAAAAGGCTCAAAAAAATTTGTTTCCCAACCAACCATGGACAAAAATGGAAAAGTATTTTTTTCAACCTTACTCAAATTATTTAACCCTAATAAATGTACAGAAAGGTGGCTGAGGCTGGGCAGAAATTTTAGTACCTCCCCTTGGTTTGTGCTTACTGTCTCAGCCCAGTCATTCTCCCATCATAAGTAACTATTCTGGGCTAGTGACTAGCCAGCTATGCCAACAAGCATCCTCAAGCATGAAATAACCCTCCATCCCAGGATCTGGCACTACAAAGCCATTATTGGGGAAACCATCAACACAATGCTAGTCATTAGGTAAGGAAGCATTTCCTGGTTTGGGGACCATAAAAGGCAGCTGTGTAGGCTAGGGAAGTTATTACAATGCCTAAACTCCAAAAGCTAATAAGCATTATAAGTTCAGGTCTTCCCTTTATCCACTTCTGGGCTATTAGGAATGATGTCAATCATGGCTCTAATCAAAAGGAAAAAGGAAGGGGAAAGTGGAGAAAACCTTGAATAGAGGACAACACTAAACTCACTTTTTAAATAAAAATTTCTGTGAAAGTCTAAAATATGGTTTAAGGATCATTAACTCCCTCTAAGTTCAGTCAAGTTTCCTGTTTTAAGTCAGTGCCTGCCCAAAACCAATCAAGGAGAGTAACTAACTGGCAATCATGCAAAAGTCATATAGCCTGTGTGTCCTCCAGCCATCTAACTCCAAGATGGCTACAACAAAGAAGCACTCCTGTGCTAACAGAAAAATCCAACATGCTGAGTAGACTACCTGGGCATTACTTCTGCCATATCTTACCAAAAAAAATTTAAATGTCTTTTTTTTTCTATATTCTGAAATGATTAGGGGAAAAAGTAAGATGTTTCCAAAGCAATAAAGAATATTACCAAAACTAGAATTGAACAATTCTAATTATTACTCATCAACAGGGTTGGATAAATCATGCAGTTATATCAGACTAAGGCTGCACAGACTAATTGTTCAACTATGAATGGAAACAACCATACCTTGCTTCTTCCAACTGTTTCTCTCTTGCTTTCCTCTTGGCCTTCTTTCCCTGAGTATTAGCCAGGCGGGCTCTAGCTTCAGAAAGCATCTCAAGTTCATCTACAAAAATAAAGAGAAGAAAAACTAAGTTCTTCTCCAATAGAAGCAAGGCATGTGAGAGACATACTCTAGTGCTTAAGATGAGAAAAAACATCTCCTATAAATAAATACAACAATTCCTACATAACAGGTATTTTGAGAAGAGCTAAGTAAAATGAAATCAGAAAAAGCATCTAGCAAGTTTTCATTAAAAAGTGGCTATAATTATCATATCCTTCATTATCATCTACCTGGCAAAGCACAAATTGTAAAATATTGCAGAACTACTATCCTACCTAATAAAAGGATAATATGCAAATTGACTGCACCTTTGCTATGCCCAAGCCACGCCCACCAGCCAATCAGAGTGAGTATGCAAATAAACCCAACCAAGATGGCGGTTAATTTGCATACATAGGCGCCCTGAGCGGACCCCCTGCAATGGATCGCAGGGAGCAGAGCCCCTGCAATCGATAGCAGGGAGCTGGGTGTCCGCTGTGGCACCAGGCCGAAAGCCTCCGCATCCTTCCCCCACAAACTTCAAAAAGTTGGGTCGGCTTCCTTTCCAGGGAACTAGGACTGATTTGGGGGTCCCAGATACACTGGACCTGGTCACTGTGGAGCGATCTACCTGCTCAAATGACAGGGGCAGGATGAGACAGAGGATGTATTTGAGTTTTGTTCTGTTTTTCCAAAATTGCCTATTACAAACACTTCTGCAGCAGTCCTCAATAGTACTCGAAGTACTGTATTTCCTCCATTTGTACACATACTCTTGTCTTCAAATTTTAACCTTTTTGAAACCAGGATACATCTTAACAGAAAGGTTAAAAGGACTTGCTAGCTGCTAGGCATCTGCTTGGGTATCTATTTATATACAGAGCCAGGGTCCTACCGAAGGCTCAACCAAGTGGGCGGGGACTGGCAAGCGGGCTGAACTCTGTGAGGTTCCTGGTGGCCAAGGGTGCAGAGCGGGAGTGTGGGCGTGGGGGTGTGTGCATGAGCGTGGACCCGAGCGACACACACTCACACACCGGCACCCACACAGGGTCCTCGGCGTGCCACCCACGCCTCCCTGGACCTCACCCTCCAGCCCAGATCCTCCTGATCCCGCCTCCCCTTGGAGCGGGCGGGAGTCAGTCTGGGAAAACTTTCTCAGACTTGCTTGGTGCTGGGACTGGATGCATCCGAGCTCATGGAAGGCTCCACAGAGGTTTCTGGTGGCCAAGGGTGCAGAGCGGGAGTGAGGGCATGTGGGTTGTGTGCATAAGCGTGGACCCGAGCGACACACACTAACAGGCCCGCACCCACACAAGGCCCTCGACTGCGTCACCCGCGTTTCCCTGGACTTCACCCTCCAGCCCGGATCCTCCAGGTCCTGCGCCCTGGGGTCGCTCAAGTTCAGCAAGAGTTTGCGATTTGCCCAAGGTGCGTTGAACAGTTTTCTCTTAACCCATTTGTGGGAGTGTAATCTGATTTAAAACCAATGGACTAAACAGAAACACTTTCTAGAAAGTCAATTTAGAAATGTGGATCAAAATTCAAGTGAATTACTTTGGGCCAGGACTGTGAATGTGTCCTAAGTAAACAGTCAAATAAGCAATTATGTTTACTGTAGTTGTTGATGCCAGGGGAAACCAGAAGCAACCTGCCCCACAATAAAGGGTTAGTGAAGTAAACCGTAGTAATGTCAAACAGTCAGGGATAACACTGTAGCCATTAAAAATTATATCTGTATATCCAATTCGTTGACATGAAAAGAAGGCCATAGCCAAATATTAAGTGGAGGGCAGGGGAAGCTCAGAAGAGGGCATGTATATTTATATGTATGTATATTTTATATGTCAGGGAAATAATAGTTTTAAAAACAGTGATTCTTCCTGAGCTCTGCAATTGTGAGTGTTAGCAAATTGTGTTTCAGGTGTGACAGGTGTCCTCTGGTGTCCCATACACACAGACATTCTTGCCTGTGGGACAGCCTGAAACTTTGCCGCACCTGCCCCTCTCTGCTGTGGCAACAGCCCAATCAGACATTCCCTTTTATAGGGCTGGTTTCCTTTTCTCCTTTGCCCAAACCATGCCTTTCCAACAAAAGAATATTAACCAAGCAATCCTAACAGCAAGTTTTGTTGCCGACTGCAACTTATGCCCTTTTATGCAAATGTTGTTGCTTTCAAGCCTACCAGGTTGTATTTCAAAACTTTTATTTTTCTGCAACTTGACCATTTTTTATTTGCTTAAAATATTCTGGAGTATTTTAAATACATATAAAAAAGTAGAGAATAATATGACAAATACTTACCTATACTAATAAAAGGGTAATATGCTAATTAGACCAGACATCTTCTGGACAGCCTTCTAGAAAAAGCCACGGTGGCGGGGGCCAAGGCAGAGGTGGTTAGGGGCGACCAGGCCAGCTGGGGAGGTCAGTCAGGGGCGACCAGACCGGCAGGGGAAGGCAGTTGGGGGCGACCAAGCAGGCAGACAGGTGAGCAGTTAGGAGCCAGCGGTCCCAGATTATGAGAGGGATGTCCAACTGCCAGTTTATGGGATCAGGGCTAAACCGGCAGTCAGACATCCCCTGAGGGGTCCCGGAATGAAGAGGGTGCAGGCTAGGCTGAGGGAAACCCCCCGCCCCCGTGCACGAATTTTGTGCACTGGGCCTCTAGTTTAATTATAAAGGAACTGATCATCTTCACTAGATACACCTTTTTTTCCTCAGAAGTATTTCTCTCATTACTGATGCCTTAGGCCAGTTCCTATACAAGGCTGTCCAATGAAATCATAAGGGACCTTTGAAAAATCTCAGATTCCAGGGTCACCCCTCCACCCTGAAATTACTGACGTGGTTATCTCCAGGGGAGGTTCTAGTACCTATATTTTTAAAAGTTCCCCATGTAACAATAATGCAGCGAGACCAGCCATTGTCAGCCTTTGGGAACCACTACCCTCAAACAAATTTTAGAAACTCAATATTCACTGAATGCTTCACAACAATCCTATAAGATAGATATAATTCTCCATCTGGCAGGAAATAGAATCAAAGCTCAAAGATATTATATGACTTGCCTAATGTCAAACAGCTAATAAATGGCAGACATAGGTCTAAAATCCAGTTCCTCTGATTCTGCATTCAATGTCTCAAGGAGTCATCCTAAATCTCCATCATAGTCTCACGGTAGTGCTTATCCGCAGATTAAATTACCTGCCTAAAATCAAAAAAGTAGTTAATAGGACTGGAGCCTATATCCTGACTTCTTGGCTCTCTCCACAGAATGGGAATAAGAATACAGGATCTCAAGGGCTTACCTCTAGCCTCCAGGCAATCTGTCCAGAAGTATTACATTGCTTAACTTATTAAATGAATTGAAAAATTAGAAGATAAAAGGGACACTGTCCAAAAATAGCAATTACTTTATAATAGAAGACTGTACACATTTAAAATGAGACAGAATAACAACATCAGATTGAACTGGAACTCTAAAAAGTCAGAGTTGTTTAGGAAGGAATTAAGAGAGTTAAAAAGAAGACTGAGAAGTGTGTAGGTTACCAAAGAAATAAATTCCTCACAAGCATACACTTACCCTCGTCCATATCAATTGGATCAGGCCGTGCTGGTTTTGTTTCTGGATTTGGATCTATTTCTCCAGGTTTAAGTTTTCGTGGATCATCTGTTGTTTCCTCTTCATTGTCTCTTTGGGCCGCTTTATCCCTAGAAAAGAATCCAGATGGGTTAGTCATTCTACCATACCATTTAGTCTTAGAAATACCAAATTTCCTAGCGTTGGAACTCTTTTCTTTCAAAAACCCAAAGGGACAGCATAGATGGACCTGGAGAGTATTATGCCAAGTGAGATAAGCCAGTCAGAGAAAGACAAGTACCATATGACTTCACTTACATGTAGAATCTAATGAACAAATTTAACTAGCAAACAAAATAGAAACAGACTTACAGATACAGAGAACAGACTGACAGCTGTCAGAAGGGAGAGGATAGAGGGGCTGGGTGAAAACTGTGAAGAGATTAAGCAGAAACAAACAAAACAAAAAAAACCCTCATAGACAGAGAAAAGTATGGTGATTACCAGAGAGAAAGGGGTTGGGGGGAGGAGCAGAGGGTAAAGGGAGGATAAATGGTGATAGAAGGAGACTTGACTTGGGGTGGTGAAAATACAATGTACAGATGATGTGTTATAGAATTATACCCCTGAAACCTATGTAATTCTGTTAACCAATGTCACCCCAATACATTCAATTAAAAAAAAAGATAACCCCAATGAATAGGCATTAACAAAATAAAGCATCCCTGCTATTGCTTCACCTGAAAGAAATGGTATTAAAATTCCCTCTAATTTCAGTGTTTCCATTCACTATAAAATAGGATCCAAGCAGACCCTTAATCACAAATGCAGTACAGTCATACAAGAAACACACACACACTATTAGGGATGAAATAAAATGTTGCAATGGTTAACTCTCAGCAGTGATTATGAGTGATTTTTATTTGTTTTACTATTTTTTCCCTAGGTTTTCTATGATGAACATGTATGGTTTGTATATTTTTAAATTATTCCTTTAAAAAGGATATAACAGAATAAATAACAATTTTGATCAACCACATGAGATTTGTTCCTTTATCTTTACTCAAATCTGAAACTAAATGTTTAAAGACAGAAAATGTTAAAATTTTATTCGGACTCATTCAGAAGATATACACACATTTTAATACTGCCTTTGGAGAGCCACTTACAGAAGAAATTCATAGTGTTCCAAGCACTGGGCAGCTGTTCTTCCAATGATTGGAGCGATGGTTCTCCACTGAGTTGGCATCAACTTGGCCAAGTGTAAGAGTTTTTCCTCTTCTTCTCTGGACCATTCTGTTTTCTTAATGCTTGGATCGAGCCACTCATACCTATTAAAAATATACAATTTTATATATTAATCAGTCACCTAGCATGAATATGCTATTTACATATTAGATATACTGACTTCTAGTGTCTGAAAACAGAAGGGAACTCTCATCCTTCAATTATAAAAGCTGTTTTTTTACAACAGAATAGTCACTGCTTTTGTTTGGTGCTTTTAAATTTAAGTGAACTATTGTCATTATCTGTCTTTCCTCATGTCCCACTCAACCCACCTTTTCCATCGTTTATTTAGCTAGGTGAGAGGCTAGCAAATAAGATATAACCCTTACCAAACATCAGGCAGGAACTTAGCTCCACTAAGAGAAGCAGAAATCAGAACCACTTGTTCAGGTTGAGGACCATCTTCCTCTTTGAGGTCCAATCCTACATTATGAGCCTTTCCCCTGCTCAGGTGCCTAGGAAATTAGGTCCCTCTTGTACAATTCAAAATATGATCCTAGTACCACATAGGTCAAGGCTGGGGCCAGATCATCCGTGCCAAGGACACATGTAAAAAGTTTAATGTGTCCACTCCCTTCTGACTTAAAAGGAGATACCACAGGTGTATGATGGGTTTTGCTATATTTTGGAGTAGCAAATATGCAAAATATCAACTGTATTATGAGTAAACTCAACTACTGTGAGCCAGTCTATAAGTTAACCATTATCTATCATTCATTTCTTTGGGAAAGAAAGTTCTATCCAACTTTTAAACTTTTGGAGCACAATCCACTTAATAAGCTGGAGTCCATCTTTATCTAAAAGTAGATTTAGTTTATGCTTCACAAAGCACTCTCAAACACATTAACTCACTTTAGCCTCATATCTCCACCAGTTAGAGCCAAGTATTATTATCCCCAAATGGGATAAAACAGGGGCAGAATAGAGGATAGAAAAATGCCTTGCCTAAGCTCATAGAAAGCAAATGACAGTTAAGTCTTAAATCTAAATTCCCATCTCACCCTAGCTGGTTTGACTCAGAGGATAGGGCGTCAGACTGCGGACTAAGGGTCCCAGGTTCAATCCTGGTCAAGGGCACATGTCTGGGTTTCTGGCTCGATCCCCAATAGGGGGCGTGCAGGAGGCACCTGGTCATCGTTCTCTCTTATCATTGATGTTTCTCTCTCTCTCCCTCTCCCTTCCTGAAATCAATAAAAATATAATTAAAAAAATAAATTACCATCTCCCACTTCATCTTTCTGTTATATCACTACGCCTTCTTTCTTTGGTAAGGTTCAAAGAACTGACATTTTCCTCAAATAATTAAAGTTGTTTTCTGTTTTCCATTCATTAACTGATACATACCATCTGGCTTTGCATTGCTTTGCTGATTTTCTATGCAGCAGTGAGGCAATCCTAGACCACTGGTTTTTCCCATATTTCATTACCGCTGCTTTAAGAATTTCATCCTAAAAAAAAAAATTGTCAAAGAAAAACAGTATATTCAATCAAAAAATTCCAAGTGAGAAAAGACAAAATTTAAATGAACTCTAACAGGGTTTCTGGAAAGAAAAAGAAAGACACACACATACCTCCTAGATCAGTGATTTTCAACTGGTATGCCACAAGAATTTTTAAAACATGCAATACCTGACTATTTCAGTCAGGGGCCCTGACCTCTTTTTCCCTTAGATTGTTAAAAAAAAAAAATGACAATAGCCAGCATAACAATAGCTGTCTGGGGTGAATGAATAAAAATTATACTTTTTTTGTGTGTGTGTGTGTGTGTCAAATTGGCAAAAAATAATATAATTTTTGGTGTGCTTCAGAATTTTAGTAGTTTATATGTACCATGAGATGAAAATTGAAAATCGTTGTCCTATATTTTTTTAAAAAGGTACAAAGTCCTCATTTACTAAAATAATAAACAGAAAGCCAGAATCAGCCAAATGCAAGAAATTAAGAAGACACCTCTTAGAAGGACTCTCTACGCTCCCTTACACAGAACCCCAACCCACCCCATAATAAATTGGGATGGATACAGCCCAAACTGAGAAACCTTACTTTTGATAGAGACTAACAAAAAACATTCTCCAATATGTGCTGTCATTCTCCTCAAAAGAGTACAGCTCATTCACACATTTATTCAGTCAAAAGACATTTCCTGAACACTTACCTTACACCATGTCTTGTGTGCTTAGGGAAAGAGAATCCAATAGGACACGTCCAGCCCTAAGTCAAGACTCTAGGAACTCCGTTATCCAATCCAGGCTTCCTGCCTCCAGTTTATGAAGAGCATTTTCTCTCCAGTCCCATAACCCCCACTCTGACACTAGAATACACACCCAGGTCTAACTTGAGAATTATTTCTCTCCCACCTCACCAGTTAGCTCTCCCTCCAGCCTCTAGATATTATTTCACCAGGGTACCCATTCTGATATGGAATTCACCAATCTCAAGGGAGCCCAGCAAGAGAAACCATAGACACCAAAGATAATAAAAGCCATAGATGAATGCACTTGGGGCATTTTGCTTGTAGGATTTTTTCCACTTGAGTTATACACCTCATACATGAGCTGCTCCATCCCACCACACCTTCCCATCATCAGACTTCAAAAGACTTCAGAGCTTCGGCCACAGCAGAGGAATCCTGCTGCTACCTGATTTTGTACATCTGTCTCTCCCCCAGAAGTCATCTCTTCTCCAATTTAAACGGCCTGGTTCCCTCTGTGCAAGCTGTGAGACAAGGTTGTCTGGTGGCTGACTTTACTTGTAACTTTGTTGCAGTACTGCTAATACTTAAACGCACCTTCAACTTAGTATATACAGGCATGAGCAAAAATAGGTTTACAGTTGTAACACAAATAAGTAGTACAATAATTAATTATAATACAAGAATAAACTGTTTTGTGTACTCACAGCTGTAAACCTACTTTTGCCCACCCCTGTTTAGCAGTTTTCTACCCTACTAGATTCATTCCATATTTTACTAAGCAACCTACTTCATGTTGGTTACTGTCCTAGGTTCTAGGGAGACCAAGATCTGGTCCTCTTGCAATGCTGTCTGCTGGGGGAAAAGAAATAGCAACTAGCACTTACTGAAAGAATACTAATTATCATCCTCATTAGAAAAATGAGAAAACTGAGATTCTGAGAGGTTAAGAAACTGAGAAGGATGTGATGCCTGCAAAAGGTCAAAGCAAGCTATAACAAATGGATGAAAAGAGGAGCGATGGGAACTCTGGGGGTAGAACTAATTTTTTACAGGAAAATGGGCAAAAAATCCAAGAAGAGTTTCTGAATTGGATCTTGAAGGATGGTCGGAAAGAGGCCAAGCAGGAGGAGGATAGTTAAAGAAAGCACAAGATATAGAAATACACAGGTCCTGAAAAGATATGATGTGCTCCAGGAACGGGCCAATTTAGTGCACTCTGAACACGAACTGCACTGACGTCTCGCAGTTCAGTTTTTACTCTCCCTCTACGGGCTCACCATTGGCATTATCCACTACATTTCTGCAAGCAACGAAACTACTGTAATCAGTTTATACCATCTGCCTGCTTTCCAGGCTGAGGAATGACAGGATGAGACACGCCTTGGGATCTGTCCGGAGGACTGACAAAGTTATACCGTGGTAACAGGTAACAAGAGATCTAAACGGGCTCTTCAAACCTGGCACTCAAGCCGCTTCCCCTCTGCACGGAAGTCAAAACAGAAACAAAGTTGTGGCCACAGCACTTCTTTATTTTTGAGTATCAAAGAAAGGCACGGTGCCCGGGCTGAGGGGCAAGGGTGCCCCCAGAAGACCAACTCTCGCTGATGTCCTATCTCCCCCTCCACACTGAGTTCCGAGGGGAGGAGGTGGGGGAGTGAGGGGGGTGCACCCTCTACTCAACGAATGTTCACTGGGGGCCTAACAAGTGCCGGGCAGGTAACCAGGTGTTTACATCACAGTCCCTGTCCCGGAGGTGCTCAGATAACGCAGGGTCGGGGACGGGAAAGGCGCGGAGGGTCCGCCCGGACCTGCCCCCACGCAGACCCTGCAAGGTATCCGCGCCTCCGCGACCTCCACGCGCGTGCGCACAAGCTGCCGGAGGGGGCGAAGGGCAGCGGACGGCGGGAAAGGGGGACTTACCTCGGTATTCCTCCACACGCCCCCTTTAATCATAATTCGAGGCATCTTGGCGGCCGGGTGTCTCGGCAAGTGGCCGAGAGGAGCTTCAGAGAAGTAGCAACGGCGCTGCGGCCACGAGACTCCAAGCCTCCACTTTCTCCAGGCGCGACCTTCTGCTACATAAAGATCTGCGCAGGCGCCAGGCGGTGGGCGGGGCAGCAAGTAGCAAGTATCGCGAGAACTCGGGTGGCTGAAAGGGAAGTCAGAGCCTTGTTAAAGCGGCGGAAAACCGTGAGACTGCCCTGGCTGAAGCGCAGGACGCCGCGCGCACGTCCAAAACTGATTGGAGGAAAACACGGAGGTCGCGAAATGTCAGCCGTAGCTCTCAGCAAGGAACGTAGAGGTGGATTGGTCGTGACGTCACCTAGTGGCAGAGAGTGGGAACATCACGCGCGTGGAGTTTCAGCCCAGTCGGTTTAAAAGGAGCTTTGTTAATTATAAATTTAGCACTTTCTTAGGCATTTAACTAATAGGAATTTACGCACAGAATACTCAGGAACAGGCAGTCGCTTATTTAAGCCTAAATTTCCTAACCTGTAGAGATAATAGTACCAACCTCATAGGGTTGTCCTAAGGATTAAATCTTATAAACCAAGCAAAGTTTATGATACATAATAACTGCTAAAAAAAAAAAAAAAAAAGTGGCAGCTGTAGCCCAGCCGGTGTGGCTCAGTGGTTGAAGTCCACCCCTGAACCTAGAGGTCACGGTTCAATTCCCATTCAGGGCACATGCCCGGTTTCCGGCTGAATTCCCAGTAGGGAGCGTGCAGGAGGCAGCAGATCAATAATATTCTCTCTCTCTCTCTCTCTCTCTCTCTCTCTCTCTCTCTCTCTTCTCTCTCTCTCTCCCTCCCTCCTCTCTCTCCCTCCCTCTCCCTTTCTCTCTCTACAGTCAATAAAAACACATTTTAAAAAAGAATGGTTCAATTCCCATTCTTGTTTGGGAATTGAACGGTTGTGTGTTTTTTTAATGGCAACCTTCAATGATCAGTGGTTGTGCCAGAAACCCCCTGTAGGATGTGTGACCTTTACCTCTTATCCACTCCATCCCCAACATCCACTCGGTTGCTATGTGTCTCTCTCACACACACAGACTGGCCAAGTAATTGATCTGATCAAAACTGAGCCAATTAAGTCTCCTCCCAAGAATTTTGACACTGGAACCTGGAAGAGGCCAGTCGCTCTGCTGGCCTATGAATCTCTACTATGTGACACCCAGGAGTTGTCTGCCACATTATTTTGGACTATGTCGACTAAGAAGGGAAGACAGCAGGAGCCAGATGCATTGAGAGGAGCAGAAAGGAGAGTACAGAGACAAAGGCAGGTCCTGGCTGTGTGGGAGTCCCTGGATGCATGCCTGTTCTGAGTTCAATGATTAGTTCCCCTTTCGGCTTTAGCCCGTTGGAGTTGGGTTTCTATTATTCGTAAGCAAGATTCCTAACAAACCCAGTCTTCTCTCAAGACCCATTTCAGATCTAACATCCAAGATGATGGCTTCTCCGTCCCACTCAGGACCACCTCTACCCTATGTCACTAGAAAAGGTGCCCCTTCTTCAAGGCAAGTTATTGACACCTACTGGAAAATTGTCACAAAATATTGTTTTGAGAACAGGACACTCTTATTACAAGAAAATTGGATCTACCATGTCTACAATGTGAACGGTGTCCCCTAGAGGCACCCACTTCCTCATTCACCCAAATATGTTCCTCAGAACACTGGGATACTCCATTAAAAATAAACAAGTCTTGCCCTAGCCGGTTTGAATCAGTGGTCAGCCTGCGGACCAAAGGGTCTGGGGTTTGATTCCAGTCAAGGGCACGTACTTCGGTTGCAGTCTTCTTTGCCACCCAGGTCGGGGCGTGTGCAGGAGGCAACCAATCAATGTGTTTCTCTCACATCGATATTTCTCTCTGTCTTTCCCTCTCTCTTCCACTCTCTCTAAAAATCAATGGGAAAATATCCTCAGGTAGAGATTTTTTTTAATTTTTTTTTAATTAAAGAAAATGAGAAGAGACATGGACACACGGGGAGAACAGTATGTGAAGAAGGAGGCATAGGTTGGAGATGGATCTACAAGCCAAAGGAATGCCAAGGGTTGCCAGCAACACCAGAAGCTAAGAGTGAGGCATGGAACACATTCCAAGAAGGAACCAACCTTGCTGACCACCTTGATTTCAGACTTCCAGCCTCCAAGGCTGAGACAATAAATGGATCTTGTTTTAAGCCACCCAGTTTGTGGTACTTTGTTGCGGCAGCCCTAGGAAACGAATACACTCCCTTTATAATATAATTTGACCCTGGAAACCATGTTTCTTATATCTGTTGATATGCAGGAAACACAATTTGGGAAACTGTGGCCCAGAGAAAGGAGGTTGGAGGTCCATCTGTTGACAAGGGATAAGGAGAGATGTAAGCGGGAGGGTTTTGTAGGTTGCATTACCTGCCACTTTCCCACCCCTCATTCCTTTCTGGGGAGCTGGTTCTGACTGAGATAACT